>NC_140581.1:996829093-999255799 GCF_964204655.1 Triturus cristatus
GAGACTGACAGAGAGAGACTGACCGAGAGAGAGAGAGACTGACCGAGAGAGAGAGAGAGACTGACCGAGAGAGAGAGAGAGACTGACCGAGAGAGAGAGAGAGAGACTGACCGAGAGAGAGAGAGAGACTGACCGAGAGAGAGAGAGAGACTGACCGAGAGAGAGAGAGAGACTGACCGAGAGAGAGAGAGACGGACCGAGAGAGAGAGAGACGGACCGAGAGAGAGAGAGACGGACCGAGAGAGAGAGAGACGGACCGAGAGAGAGAGAGAGACTGACGGAGCAAGAGAGACTGACGGAGCAAGAGAGACTGACGGAGCAAGAGAGACTGACGGAGCAAGAGAGACTGACGGAGCAAGAGAGACTGACGGAGCAAGAGAGACTGACGGAGCAAGAGAGACTGACGGAGCAAGAGAGACTGACGGAGCAAGAGAGACTGACGGAGCAAGAGAGACTGACGGAGCAAGAGAGACTGACGGAGCAAGAGAGACTGACGGAGCAAGAGAGACTGACGGAGCAAGAGAGACTGACTGAGCAAGAGAGACTGACTGAGCAAGAGAGACTGACTGAGCAAGAGAGACTGACTGAGCAAGAGAGACTGACTGAGCAAGAGAGACTGACTGAGCAAGAGAGACTGACTGAGCAAGAGAGACTGACTGACACTGACAGAGAGAGAGACTGACAGAGAGAGAGACTGACAGACCGAGAGAGACTGACAGACTGACAGACAGAGAGAGACTGGCAGACAGAGAGAGACTGGCAGACAGAGAGACTGACAGACAGAGAGCGAGAGAGAGAGAGAGAGAGAGAGAGAGAGAGAGAGAGAGAGAGAGACAGACACTTACAGAGAGGGAGACTGTGATGGAATTGGGGACAAAGTGTATGAAGCTACGCAATGCCTCTTAAGATTGCTATTGTCTGCTAATAAAAATGTATTATCAAAATGTGCTCTTTGTAGTTACATCTGCTTTTGAAATACAGCATTGTTGCATTGTCTCATGATTTGAAACGGGTTAGATTTTTTTGACTCTAGCTCCGCCCTCCTAACTGACCCCGCCCCCACTGACCACCTCTACCGGTGCAGCCCTCGGCCACAAACCACACTGTAATTTTGGCCCCGACAGAAAGTTTGTGAGTACCCATGCTCTAGAGTAACCAAAAATGCCATTGCAATTTTATGGGGCCTAATATTATGGTTAACAAACAGGGGCTTAAGATAAAAACATCTAAAATTACAGTAAAATTAAAAAAATAATAGAGTGTGCAGTGTGCTTTGTTTGCTCTTATTGTCACACGGACATGGTATCGAATCTGGAGGACGTGACTTCATTTCAGGAAATGCACCAGAATAGTGTGCAATTCCACATCTCAGTCTCAATAAAACAAAACGATGCCGTGCATGGGTCACGTGTGGCAAATAGCCGTTAACTCCCTCTTCTAACATAAAAGATTTATATAAAACCACAGTCAGTTTATTCAAGCCCGATTTTGCTCTGAGATTCTGTCTTAATGACGGAAAGAAATCTTTGATCCCGCAACCAGTGAATCCGCTCAACAACTAGACGTTTATAAGTGTCAGGATTCATGAGTTTCGGGAACCACACGCCTTAGATGCGGGCACGATTTCTGGGCTCCGCACTAGGCAACCCGGTCTCCAGGCACAAGTCTTTCCATGCTCAAACCACTCTATCTGATGGGATTTGATAGCCAATGTGGACACTCGAGAGGGCACCGCTCTCCAGATGTAAGGTAGAGGGGGTGTGGATCCCTTGCGGGTGATCTTTGATGTCCCTGAGATCCCAGAGAGAACAGGAGGCCCGCAGAAGGGCCCTTGGATATGACACTTCAGGGTGCCACACTTCAGCAGGTCTCGACCCAGGCAAGCCACTATTCTGAAGTGACCCTTTGTCCCCTTCATGGGCAGTAATCCTCCATGTGCACAACAGAGTTCTCAGACAATGTGCACCACGCAGTCCGGTTCTCTGGTCCAGCATCCCCACAAGCGTATCTCACCCTTTGCTGAAGGATTGGGCCCATAGTTATACTATTGTGTCCCTCTGAAATAAGGGGACAGTGTAGGGCTTTTCCTTTGAACACCCGGTGTCTCCTCTAAATTGTAGGCCTGTCTGCCATGGGGCAGTGGAAGTCAGATCTTCATCATTAGTTGGGCAATGATCTGGGCCAAGTGTCAAAAACCTCGCTCTCCCCATCTATTCAATCTGACCCTCAAATGGCAGAGGTCTGTCGTTACCATTGCATGTCAATGGTTTATAGCTGTTGCTGAGGAATGCACAGATGTGCTCCCCAACCCCTGGTCCCACTGGAACCAGGCAAACATGGCACAAAAGACTCTGAGAGCACAGAAATCCCCATATTCCATAAGTGGCTTATTTTATGCCAACATCACCTTTACCATTAGAAAAGGTTTGGCACAGCAAATCCAAATCTAGGAAACATGAGACTACTCCACTGCAATGCACTATTGCAGCCTGAAGTAATGTCAATCACTAACCCATATCAGCTTATGGGAAGAGCAAGTCTCATCGGTAGTGAAAAGACACACAGGTATTCCTCACTACCTGGGCGCATGTGCGATATCGTGCACACTCATCTGTTTAGGGGACCGCTACCTGATGAGTATCAGGTCCAGCATCCGCTGGGCAAAGATATCCTGGATTACTTCCGACAAAAGACACCACTCGTGATCGGCAAGATAAGGCTGGCTTAGGCTGTCGGCTCTGAAATTCAAAGACCCCCCACTAGGTGATTGGCGGTGAGCCAGATCCCTTGCTGGTGTCTAAGACCACATTCACTGTGCTTCTAGGCAAAGGAGATGAGGCACTAGTCACCCATGCTTGCTCACATGCCACAACGCAGTTGTGTTGCCGGTCAAGATCTGGACGGACCAACCCATGATGGAGGTGAGGAAGTCCTTGAGCGCCAGCCAAATCACCAGCAGTTCCAGCAGATTGATGTGCAGAACCCGATCTTCCGCCTCTGATATGCAGATCCTCCAGATGACCTCCCCATCCAGTGGTGGTGGCATCATTCACAGCTGTAGTCACTGCCTACAGAGGCACCACTGCAGGAACCTCATGTGCCAATGTATGAGGCTAGGAGAATGCAGGAAAGCAGGAGATCTAGGTATTGCAGACCTCTCAGGACTGAGACTGTTGTGCCTTGTTAGAAATATGGGACCTTCCCCTCGATGCATTGAATTATTTGTGGTGGAGGAAATGTGCATGGAAGGGTAGTGTCCATTACAGACACTATGAAATAGATTTATTGGGAGGCCCACAGGTGAGATTTGGATTTGTTAACTGAAAAGCCAAAGTGGAACAGCAGAGATGCTGTCGACTGCTAATGGTGTACCACCAACTCCAGCGAACTAGCTTTGAGGAACCAGGTATGGAAAAATGGGGATTCACGAATGTCTGAGATGGGCTGCAACCACCACCATCACTTCGATAAAGACTCAAGGTGCTGATGTCAAGCCAAAGGGTAGTACCACAAACAAATAGTGCATAGAACCCACCATAAATCGCAAGTACTTCTGATGAGACTGCAGATTAGGGATGTTTAAGCATGCATCCTGCAGGTCCAGGGACACCATCCAGTCTCCAAGTTGCAACACCATTAAAACTTGATCTAGGGTCAGTATTTTGAACATTTCCTTTTTTAGGAAGAAGTCCAGGTTCCTGAGATCCAGAATCAGACGCAGACTGTCATCCTTCTTGGGCACCAGGAAGCAAATCGCATTACAACTGTGGTCTCGTTCCTTGTATGGCACCAATTCCCCCGCTCCTTTGTGGAGGAGAGCTGTCATTTCCTGCTGTAAAATGGCCAAATGGGAGGTGGAGAGGAAGGTGGGTGGGGAGGTGGCAGGACCTGAAGAAAGGGGAGGGTGTAGCCCTTTTCCACAATTTGTAGGACCCACTAGTCTGAAGTGATGGTCTTCCAGGCCGGTAGAAAACTGAACACATTTCCTACCACAGGCTCCATGAAGGTTTGAGGAAGTGAACTAGGCCTGCTTTCCTTGGGGCGCGGGGGAAGAGGAGGAGGGTTGCAGGGTGGATCCACGCCCTTTCAGTCTACCATGGCCTCTGTATTGTTTCACTAGTGGATTCTGCTGTTGCTGGTGTGCTGAGGGGTACTGACTGGGACAAAAGGAAAAGACTTGTCCAAAGCCTTGAAAGTGGCAAAAAGACCTGTAGTTCTTTGAAGGCAGAATCCGAAGGCCCAAGGATCTGACTGTGGCTTTGCAGGCCTTAGATTTCTCCAACGCCGAATCAGCTTTGTCCCCAAACAGCCGGACATCATTGAATGAGGGATCCGTCAAATTAACATGGATTTCAGAGAAGAAATTTGACGTTCTAAAGCCAAGCATAGTGTCGTACAGAGAGGAAGTGCCATCGCCCGGGCTTCAGAGTCCGCTGTGAATAAACTAGACTTAATAATGTGCTGGGAGGTATTTTAGCCATCTGCAATGACCTCCTGGTGGCGTTCCTTCAAAACACGGTGGACATGTGGAAGGACCATACCCCATAAAGCATGTCTGTAGTGAGCCAGAAGATGGTTTGTATTGAGGGATTTTAGAGTTATAGTTCCCCCTGAAAATATTTATTTCCCCCAAGGCGTTTGGACTCCCTGTCAGAAGGGGTTGTAGGGAAAGCACCTCCAGGTTGTGTCACGAACCGGAAGCTTGGATGACCAGGCTCTCAGGAGAGGGGCGGTGTGGACAAGCAGGCAGAAGTATAGCTGTGAGCAACTAGCCAGCTGACTGCTGGTGCAATTGATGTTTTTTCCCCAAGCTGCCAGAACCATTCCCAGCAGGGCCTCGTTGAACAGTAGAAGTGGTCCCTGGGAGGTTGATGAAGGAAGGAGAACCTTTGTAAGGACATTAGTTTTAGTCTGAGTGGTTGGCAATTTAAGATCCGGTGCCTCCTCAGCTTTTAGAATCACCTTATGCAACAAGGCAACATCTTAGGTTGGTGGACCAGTGGGAAAGTCCATGGCTAACTCAGGCGAAGTGCCCAACCCACTAGCAGAAGACAGGCCTTGGATATCCAGACGAGCCCAACTCAGGTCACCTTCATGAAAAAACTCCACCAAATCAGAGTCCGTGCCAAAAATTTAATGGAGGTGTGCTCTATACAAATCTTCTTCCACAAATCTTTGGGCCACTCTGAGAATGTGCCCGGGATTCGATGTCAGGTTGTGAGGCCACTGGCACCGCATCGGAGGCCGGAGAATGCAGCAGCGGTGGAGAAGTCGTGGTGGAGGCAGGATCGTTGCTGACAGAGTCGGCTACAGTGTTGTGAAGCAAAGTGGGGGTCAAAACAGAATGGCAATCGCTGAAAGGGCATGAATAGTGGTCGACATGGAGGCTCCACAAGTCCAAAAGGATTTCGGAAAGACTACACACATCTCATTGAGGAACACTGCTGGGTCAGCTCACTGCACCAGAATCTCGGGAAGAGCTGGGGTTGGCACAGATGGATCAAGAGATGGCGGTATCGGAGGTCAATACGAAGCCGGGTCCACAAGGGGCAGGGCGGCACGGAGGATCCGCTGTAGGAATAATGACTAGCTCCGGTTCCGAGGACGAAGGAGACAGAGGGCGATGGGGGTGACTTATCCCTGTTATGCTTATTCTCCTTTCTTCTGTGTTTTCTTTTTCTCTTGCCAAATGATTTTCATGGAGAATGATGTCTGGAGCATTGTTGGCGCTGACAGTAGAACTTCGCCTGGGCCATGAACAGTTTAGCCTCTCCTTCCTTAAGGGCATTGGTGTTCATGCTGAGGCATGAGAAGCAAGACTTGGTGTCATGGTCTTTCTGCAACACCACCAACAGACCGTGTGGGGGTCTGATGGGCATCTGTCCCTCACAATCCCTACAGGGTTTGAATCCAGACTGTTTTTTTTAGGAGACATTATTCAGTACTTCAATAAAATTGAAGATTTTGGAGAGGTAAACATTTCCTCAGAAGTGATATTTAGGATTTGCGTCGATAGCATGGAAAAAAGGAAAATGTCGTTGGTGCGCCAGGGTAGGAGCTTTATGGCTTCATTAGACATCACTTTCGGTGCCAACTGAGCCCTGCACCCACTACTGGTGACCTAGCTGCTTTGAAGTTTCTGGATCCAGTCTGCTGCCTTAGGGAAGATCTACAGGTGATGAATCTGCAGGTAGACGTATCTATCAGAAACTTATTTACTGTCATTCATTTAACAGTTGCTAAATAGAAATGACTTTCAGTAACTCATGAACTTGGATACTAAGAGGTGATGGCACATAAATGGCAAGGTATTCAGTCATTTTGGTTTAAAAGAAGTTGCACTCTTAGCTCCTTGTGCAGCTTCTTTAAAGCACATGGCATAAAAAAGTGTATCTATGTCTAACAATTAAGGCCTTGGGACAATTTGTGGAGCTGTGCCAGTCCCATTGTTTTCTTTTTTGTCTGAGACAGTCACCTGTCTCTTTCGTAATGGTTTGCAATTCCTGAGGGATCACTAAGCCTGCTCCTTAAAGTCAACCCATGGGTGTGCCCTGAGAGGAAAGCTCCTCCCTTGGTATCTCTCTACAAGCATCTTCAAGATGGTAGCCCACCTCGATTATTCACAAGCCGCCTAGCTGCAAATATTTCGTTTTGGAGAAGAGTATCTGCCTCCAGCATAGCTACACTTAGTCCGGTTTGTGTAAAATAAGTTCAGAAACTTATGACTTCCAGCCCCCATTGTTTGTACCTTTGGGATTTTCGCAAACAAGATTATCAGAAGTTTCTGGATATGGTCTGCTTCTGCATGGCACGGCCTTTATTCAATCGGATATATTCCACGAAGAGTTGGTCGTCTACCCGGTACTCTTGGGTGTGGCTCAATGGTTAGAGCGGCAGACCCTGAAGCAGAGTTCTGGCCAGGGACCAGGGTTCGATTCCCGCCTCGGCGGGGCTTGGGCTCAATTTCCTCGGACCTGTCTATTCTCGCCTCGGTGCCTATTCTAATCACGGGCCCCACGCTGCAACTCTGGGCAATAGCTTGCTTAGCCTCCACACCGGCCCCAACAGCGCTAAGGATGCCTGGCTTCATCCTGGGGGTGCCCAGGAGTGGACACTTCACAGGGAAAGCCAGGAGGGGTTCCACAGCGGTATGAGTATCAGCGCCAGGAAACCGCATAGGCGACACCGCAAGGTGGCCGTCTGGTGACAGTGCGCTCTATAAGTACCTTGACATTTACATTTACATTTGGGTGCGCGCTCAGGGCAGAACAACAACGCTCCTTTTAGGTCCAGCCGGTGAAGTCACTCCTCTTTCTTGGAGGGATACGGCAGAGCGTAAAAAGTAGTCAGGGTGTTTGACTGGCCTATGTTAAAGAAAGTGACCTCTTTCAGTATAAAGGACACTCTCGTACAAAGCACCGGTTTGTCTGGGCAGACACTTAAGTAGGGAGGCTTGTATGAAAAAGCCTGAATCTAACTGACATTTCGCGCAAATGTTACAGCCACGAGAAAGGCCGTTTGATGGTAAGGAGCCTGAGTGTCCAATTGTGCAAAATCTCAAAAGGAGTACACATAGGAAAAATGATGACGAGACTGAGGTGTCACTGGGGCATAATGAAAGGGAAAGGTGGAAATAAATGTTGCAAACATCTCAAAAACCTTTTTACAATAAGGGATTTGAAGAGGAATGGATGGTCAGGCAACCTCACAGAAGCAAAAATAACAGAGAGGTAGACCTTAAAAGTGCCCAGAACCCTGCTGGGCAAGAGAAAGGGTGGAAATGAGAACCTGAGAAAGGGAGGCAGAAAAGGGATTGAATTGTCTTTCTGTACACCATGCCACAAATTTTCCCCAAAGGCAGGCGTATACCGTTTTGGTGGAGTGGGGTCTAGTTGCCAAGATAACGTTGCAAACTTCGGGAAGAAGGTCGAAAGCTGTCAACTGAAGTCGCTCAATCTCCACACAAGAAGGTGAAGAGTTGACAGGTTCAGGTAGAGGACCCTCTTCTGCTGCTGCAACAGAGGAACCTCCCGAATGGGCAGCCTGATCAAAGAATTAATGGCCAAGCTCAACAACTCGGGTTACCAAACTCTCCATGCCCAGTCCGGAGCCACAAGGATGACTTGGGCCCGGTTGTTCCTGATCTGCTTGAGAAATCTGGGCAGGAGTGGTATAGGCGGAAAGGCGTATAGGAGGCCTCAACGCTACAAGACAAAAGCATCTCTGAACGAGAGACCCCTCGGAAACTCCAGCGAGCAGACCTTCTGAAATTGCGCGTTCCTGGCAGTGGCAAACAGATCTAACCAAGGCTCTCCCCACTGCGGAAACAGGCCTTGTTCCATCTCCAGATGGAAACTCCACTCATGATCTGCTAGGCATCTTCGGTTGAGTTAATCCGCTCTGTTGTCTTGATCTGCATCACCCACTTACTGCTCTGCAAGGAGTCTGGTTGGTTGACGTTCCATTCATTTCCTCTTCCGTCCTCCACACGAACATAAACCATTGTTGCACAGATATTTCCTGAATGGAAATTGGGGGAAATACTTTCTTCTAATGGGTTCATAGGAAGTGTTTGTGTTTTCCTGTATCTGGCTCTATATTTTGAATACCGCCTTTCTCTGCAGTCCCACATCCAACAAGAGCAAGATTGGTGGAAAGAGCGATAAACATTTCAAATTAATAGTATGATAGACTACCAACTTTGAGGCTCTTTCAATATTTTCATGGGGCAGAGGGGTTACTGTAACCACACGGAAATCAACATGAGTTGAGATTAATTTTCATTGCAAAATGTATTTTCTTCTAATGCTCTTGCTAATATGGTGTGTCATGGGGTATCATCTAAGATACTATCTAAGATTAAATTGACTCCAGTTCTGAATAGTTTTAGAATAAACAGTAACCTGGAAACTGGTTTTCCATGTATTTTTTTATAGCAGTAAAACAATCCTGGTGTTATACTTTTTTTCTGCCTTTTAAGTCGCAGGGGTGACAAACACTGTCACCTATTGAAGGCATCAGTGTTGGTGTTCCCATTATTTAGGCCAGTGGTTCCCAAACTTTTGACTCCTAAGGACCCCCATTGAGTCATTACTGGAAGCCAGGGACCCCCAAGCAATTTGTATGATTTATATTTCAAACATTAAAACAGTAATTAAAAAAAAATAAACACACGTGTGTACACAAAATAAATAATCAAATTACTAAAAGTTTTAGTATTTTGTATTGAAAGAATTTGCAAAAAATGAAAAATTTTAATGGGAAGGTTGGTGCTGCATCTCCGTGACTAACTTTCAAATCGTTGGTTTTATTTCGCAGTACGAGGCTCCTGCCAGGGCCAGACTGGAACCTCAAAGCAGCCCTTGCAAATGTTTTCAGACTAGTCCCCATACAGTGCACACCAAGTGCAGTGAGTGAGCCAGACTACTACAAATGGTGCTTTGGGAGGCTCCCCCCCCCCCAAGAAAATTTAGGAATCAATGGTGCATTCTACAACACATTCATTATTATATATTGAACTCTATTAGCTTTTAAAGAAAAGTAAATCATGTCCTTACTATACACCAAGATACAACAATTTTTGTTGGGGTTCTTTAATGATTCCCTTATTATCACCCTCCAACAGTGTCTCTCATCACTCCATAGCCCCTCTGTCACATGTATTTTATTTGTTTTATAGCATCTCTCTTGCCATTGTAGGATGTCAGAGCACTTTACATCACACACATATAGAGACAATAAATCCTATGTGTAAATCAGTGTATAGAAAATGTTACATAAGGCAAAGGGGACTACAATGTGTAGGATTCACTTGTCATTCATACTGGGAGGAATTTGTAAAGAGTGCTTGCTCTGGAGAAGTGCAAACTCAGGTTTCAGAACATAACATAGTGGTTAGCATTCACTTTAACAATAAAATGTGTTTCCACACAAATAAACCTTTTTAGCAGCATCAGAATAATGAAAGACTGGGAAAAACATAAGTTACAAACTTGTACCATGCAGTTTGCAAGCAGCTCTTTGATGACAGTTTATAGGTCTAGGTGTTGGATCACGATTGTCACTTATGAACTGCACAGTAACAAAAGAATCTCAGTGACAAAAGCAGTAACCCACTCCCACTAACCTATGCACATGAAATACTGTCTTTTTAGAATGCATGGTACACATTCTTTGCAGTAGGCACATTAACCCTCTGTGCTACATTAGAAATGTCAAAGCTGCCACTGGACAAAACGCTTATCTCTCTCCAGCAGGTACATTAATCACCAGTTATCTTGACACTTTTATTGTTGCTCGAAAACTGCAAATTATACAAGGAACTTTGAAATGTTTTTAAAACTGTTGTTTGAGGACCCCCTGGGAATGTGTCACGGACCCCTGGGGGTCCGCGGACCACAGTTTGGGAAACACTGATTTAGGCTACTTGCACCCAGCCTGCACTGGAAAGTTGGTGTCTTGTGCGCCCTTGATTCTCCATATCAGTGTGGAGGAGCAATCTGCTAGAGACTTTTTGCCGCGGATTCCTTACCTTAAAATTACCCCATGTGTTGGACTGGATCTGGATTTTGTTTAGTGCGCAGTACCCCTGCTCACCAGTAGGTGAGGTATGGCTCCCCATGATGTCGTCGGTGCCAAAAGTGATGTGCGTGGTGCCTGTATAGGGGCCGCCCCAGCGCGCAAACATCAGTTCCTTTCTTTCTACGTCAGTCAGTGCAGATCCGGAGAAGAGCTACCCCTAATTCATTTTTTAGCTGAGAACAGTTGCGGACAATGGCGGACACGGTAACTGCACTCCCCTGCTGTGTTCCCTTCGTAGCGGTGTCAACGGTGTCCAGACGAGTGTGCACATGCAACTCCGTCGTTGGGTGCCAGCTGCTAGGCAGAGGAAGAACAGACCCACAATTGGAGAGGTGCACTACTCCGAAGCAAAAGTTGTCTTACAATAAGCCATTTAGTCTTGTTATATTGCATCAGTAAATCCTTTATTTTCATAGACATCCAACAGTAAAAGATACCAGCCAATGCGTTTCATTCATATACAATGAACTTCTTCAGGGCAATGAGTGATGTACGATCGTGGGAGGGAGAAGGTCCTAAGTTCCCCCTGGTGTTCTTATGAGCAAAGCGCAAGCTCGGTCCAGAACGTAGAGTTGTGGCAAAGGTGTATTTGATGTGCACAAATTAATGTGACTGTGTGGGCCTCCTTGATAAGGGCCAGCATTCGATGAATCTGGAAAGCAGGAAGCTGCTGTCGGCTCTGTTTTTTGACTAAACCTTTCTCAGTCATTTAAGGGTTTTCCTCTTGGTGTTGCAGGATGTCATCGAGGAAAGCCGGCTTCTAGGCTTGCTGCGCCTGTCCCCGATTGAGGTCGGTGACTGACCCGCACCTTATATGCCTCTAGTACTTCACAGCTTGGAGTGCAACACAATGAAGGTCGAAGTCCCGATTGAGAGGAAGATCTTGGGAGCAGTTATGGAATCTTAGATTCTTGTCTCACTCGAAGTAGTCTGGTCACTCGAGTAAGTAGCACCACTAGAAGAAGAAGCCAAAGAGATCTTTGACTTCTCCACATCCGTAGGCCGACATCCACATTCGAGGCCTGGCTCTGTGGTTGAGCCAGCGCCTGGGCTATCTCTGTTCCTCTACGATTTTCCAGAAGCAGGGGCAGCCTCCGCCTAGTTAAGAAAATTGTATAAAGCCATGCACCTCATAGTTGGACAGCACATTTGGTCTGGTGTGCCTTTGGGACTAAGGGTTCGGCTGTGGCTCCTTTTGGCTTTGCGCTGGGTGCTCTGGTGCTATTCGAGCTTCTAGGATCAATTCCTGGATTCAGACCGATGCTGGTCATATCACCTTGAGCTTTCCTGGCTTGAAATGTCGACAAACTCACCTTCCCCATTCTAATCCCATATTCCGACATGGAGCCAGTGGCGCGCCATCTGATGCTGACTGGAGCCATGCATTCCAGGCCAGAGCCTGAGCCCTAATCTTATGGGCTTGGACTTGGGGAGGAATGGGAGGGGTCACTGGATCCTGAGGAATACCATTTTTTATGAAACCTTGGACTGATGTGAGCATCTGCGTTAAGCCAGTGGACTGAACACTTCTCCAGATACTGGCATGCTTTCTCCCCCTACCATAGCTATGAAGGAGGGAGCATCCTTTGCAATGGTGGTGAAGAGGACGGCTGAGGTCCTAGCCCTCAGCTTGCCCGCAGTGGCAGTCAAGACAAATGTCTTGACAGAAGTGCTTCAGTGGAAGTGTTCTCATCAGAACATCTTCTCTCTTTTAATGAACCACTTGCTGACTTGCTACTTGTTCCAAGCCCGGCACTGGGGCTCTTGTGAACAGGATGATTGCCTGCCGCCACCACCCCACTCCAGGGGACCCAAACTTCCTCACACAGCTCCCCACCCCAGAGAGCTTAGTGATCCAAGACTCCACCTCTGAAGTAAATACTGGCGCATTCTCAACCGCACCACCAGATCGGGAATCCAAGATGCTGGCTACTATAGAGAAGATGTTTTCTTCCACCAGCCTGGCACTGCAGTTCGTGTACACTGTGTGCCTCACAAACCGCTATTTCAACTCTCTGAGGTATACTGTTGTGCAGGTGCTGCCATTGGTCCCAGAGGAGGCCCAGACCATACTCTCCAAGGCTGTTACTGTGCGAAGAGATGCAGCTAAGTTTACGATCAGATATGGACTGGATACCACCAACTCGCTGGGCAGAGCGGTTTCATCGACAGTGGCTTTACGACACCATGCCTGGTTGAACAAGTGGCTTTTCTGGGAATGTCTAGGCATCGTTAATGGACATGCCCTTTGATGGCTCCCCTCACTGCTGAGATAGGTGGATTCAGCTCTGAAGCGCTTTAAGGACAATAAGCCTATGGCTAGGTCCTTGGGCCTTCCCATGGTCCCTCGCCACCCCAATCCGCCTTTCACTCAGTTAGTGGCTACGGAAGGGGTTTCCAGCCACATCCATATCCACCCTGCCACTATGCCATGCATGCTCCTCAGCCTTTGTGTGGCTGAGGACCCGGTATCCACAGGCCCCATGGGTTGGTCTGCCAGCGGTCGGGCCAGTTCACCACCCTTTGCAGCCGCAGCCTCCAAACCCTCCTAATCTGCCCTCTTACCATCATGGGCTCCAGTGGGTGGTAGGATTCACCATCACCTGTCCCACTGGAGGCCCAAAACGTCGGCCAAGTGGGTTTTACAGATCTTTCACAGGGAATACACCCTCCCCTTCATGGCCCCAACCCCCCTCCCCCCATGTCACCAACTTTTAACAGGCTGATGGAGGATCAACTTCTCGGCAAAGAAGTGATAGCTCTTTTGGCCAAGGGAGCCATAGGGAGGGTGCTGCCTCCAGAAGTATGTTGTGATGTTATTTCTGCTACTTTCTGGGGACCAAAAAGGATGGTGGCCTTCATCCTTTTCCTCGACCTGTGCCCTCTCAATTTCTTCCTCAAGAAGTTCAAAATACTCACGCCTTGGGTCCAGTCTGCCCTTGACCTGGAAGACAGGATTGCAGCGTTGGTCTTGCAGGACGCATATACTTTCATATCCCTGTCCTGCTTTCCCACAGGCATTAACCTGTGGTTCACAGTGGGCCTCAAGCATTTTCAGTTTGCCGTGCTTCCCTTTGGCTTTACTAGTGCCCCTTGAGTGTTCACCAAGGTGATGGCAGTGGTTGGAGCTCATGCACGGCGATCAGGGGTGCCAGTCTTCTTCTATCTCGACGACTGGATGTTAAAGGCAGGTTCGCCTCAGGTTGTAATCTCCAACCACCAAACTACGGCAGATGTCCAGCACTCGCTGGGGTTCAGTATCAACATGCCGAAGTGTCACCTGACTCCATCGGACGATCCCTTACATCGGAATCGTTCTGGACACGGTGCATTTTGGGAGTTATCCTCCCAAACACAGAGTCCAGGATATTCAAGCTATGATACCAATGTTTCAGCCTCTATCAGAGACTGACTCTGAGGCTGCTAGGCCTCATGGCCTCCTGCATTCTGGTAGTCACACATGCCTGCTGGCATACATAAGCTCTGATGTGGGACCTCAAATTCCAGTGGGTGCAGTATCAGGAGAATCTCTCAGACATGGTCCAGATCTCGGAGGCGACTCGAAAATAACTGCAATGGTGGCTTAGGCACCTCAGTTGGGTCAGCAGCAGACCCCTCTCCCTTGACTAACCAGATCCCACAGCAGTGACTGTAGCATCACTACTGGGAAGGGGCGGCCATCTGGGATAGGTGGAGATCAGAGGACTCTGGTCTCCGGCGGAATCCGGACTCCACATCAACCTGTTGGAGCTCTTAGCAGTTAGATTGCCATTGAAAGCCTTTCTACCCTCCATTCACAGACAACACCACAGCCATGTGGTACTGCAACAAACAGGGTGGGGTCTGAACAGACCAACTTCTTCCTTACTGTTTAGGTTACTGTACATTATGGTCAGATAAACAGATACCGTCTCATATCCCAATTGGGAGGGAGAAAGAGTTTGTGCACAAGGGAGGTGATCTTCATTTTGATGATGTAGTAACTTAAATTAGAAATATGTGAGGGCGGAAAGAGAACGCAGTCACCCGAGCCAATGTTGCTTAGCTACTTGTATGGTAATGGCATTGTCTTTTTATTTAATAATACAGCATTCACTACAATGGGGTCAAGAAAGAACTGCTTTATTGCAGGGATATGGGTCTTTATATATGTATACATACATACATTCATATACAGACATACATATACACATTAGCCAGTGGCGGTCGCCACTAGGTAGTTCTAGTTAGGTTAGTGCTTCCATAGAATATGCATTTTTCGTGTTGATAATAACTTTGGTTCCGTTTGACGAATCACTACTAGATCTTCCAAAAAGGTGCTACGTTTTGACTGCTTGTGCATAGAAAGGTTCGGGGTGATCCATCACACAGGGGCCAAGAAAAAACTGTGGGGTCACAAAATCCCCATGCATTTTCCATAGACTTCTTTAAGAAGCTGTACCTCAAAAACTGCTGAACAGAATTACACCAAATTTGGCAGGAAGCTAGATCTTGGTCCTTAGAGTGTGCTTTTTAAAAAACTTTATTTAAAGCTTTTCCAAATATCCATCAGGCAAACATTTCATTGTCAATGCAATGTATCATAACAGTTACACAGAAGTTCATCCACAATATCACGTACAGTAAAGGACAACATTGAACCCAGCAATCCCCTTTATTTGCCAATCTATTATCGTTCCTAACCTGCTCTTTACATTTTATACTGTTGCATATTGACCTTATGACATTACATTTGAATTCTCAATCATTTGCATTTACTTCAGGTGTGTAACCTTCTGCATTGTTGCCTCCCGCTGTTCCCGAAAATGCAGCACCCTCCTCATCCGCAGCTTTTTTTTTATCATGTATTCCCTATATGGATCCCATATTTCCTTAGGCCTGCTCTTTTCTGGTATGAGGGCGTTGTAATTATCTGTGCGCGTTGAGCAGTGTGCTAGTTCCGCAAGCCAGTCCGTGACCTTCGGCAAAGGGCCGCGCATCCATCTCTTAGTGGTTCTCCGTTTTGCCAATAGAAGGCATATAGCCGCCAATCTACGTCCCCCTTTCGGTATGTCTTTATCAAACCCCAGTACTGCTACTAGTGGCGTCTCTAGGATGGGAAGCGCTAGCATCTGTGTGTGTTATAAACTGCTCTCCAAAATTCCCGTATCCCTGGGCATTCCCATGCTAAGTGTATAAATCATGCATTTGCCATCTTACATCTCTGGCATCTGTCTGTGTCTAGTGGGCCATATTTATATAGTCTGGCAGGTGTATAGTATACTCTCTGTAGGTATTTGTAGTGTACAAGTCTATGCCTCCCGTTTTGTGATATTGACTTTGTTTTATTATAGCATCTGCCCCATTGTGCTTCGGTGATTTCCACCCCTAGTTCCACATGCCAGTCCATCTGTGTTTTTGATAAGGGGATAACCTGAGACACTCTGCTTAGTGCATATAATGCCGTGACACCCCTTTGCGGGGTGGTGGCCTGCAGTAGGTGCATTATTGGTTTCCACTCCAGGGCTCTACCAGCCCGTCCCCCAGCAACTCGCGCATGGCCTGACGCAGCCTATGATAATTCAATGTATCTAGAGTGCTGACTTGGGGAGTTTGTTCCAGTACGTGCTCCCATTTCTTCAACACTCCTCCATGAAACAGGGCCCCTATACGCTCAATTTTGAATTTATATAGTATTTGCTTAACCACCTTCTGCTCGCCCAACGGCATCCAACCACACCATTCTATAGGCCATTTAGGCATGTACATGAGTTTTATCTGTTGCGACCTGGCCATCTTTTGTATTTGGGTCCTAGTGCAGGCTGTCGGATCTATCACATGCGGGGTGCCCTTTGCCTCCTCCATGAGAATTCTCGGTAGCGGACTAGGTGCTACCACGTTTCTTTCAATATGTAAGTAAGGGAGGTCTCTGGGTCCGTGTATCCAGTAGTGAGCATGCAGTACCTGGGCCGCCCTGTAATGTCTTTCCAAATCAGGAGCATTTAGTCTGCCCTCGGCATATGGTTTGGTGAGGGTTTCCCATTTGACTCTCGGGCTTTTCCCAGCCCAGGCCAATCTAATCATTTGAGTTTTGATATTTTGGAAAAATGATTTGGTCAGTGCCATGGGTATATTTGAGAACAAAAACAAAAAAATGGGGCGATACAATCATTTTCATTATGGCAATACGACCAAAAAGGGACAACAGGAGTCGTGTCTATTTATCTATGGATTCTTTTAGCTTTAGAGTGGCGCAACCATAGTTTTCGCAAATTATTATGTCAGGGTCTGTGTATACCTGTATCCCTAAGTAGCTCACCGCTTCAGTGGTCCATTCTACGGGGTACTCTGTGCTGACCTGCGCTGTCGATGGGGTAAGAGGAAACATTATTGACTTGTGCCAATTAATTTTTAATCCAGAGTGTTGCCCAAATGACGCTACTTCCTTTAACAGAGGATGCAGATTTTGTTCTGGGTTGCGTATATATAACAACGTATCATCTGCATAGGCATCTATCGCTAAATTATACTGTGGGGATCTAATTCCTCTGTGGGAGTGGTACTCCTGCACCGCACACATCAATGGCTCTGCTACTAATGCGTAGAGTAACTGTGAGAGCGGGCAGCCCTGTCTAGTCCCTCTGCTAATATCAACTATTGGGGAAAGAACTCCATTAACTCTGACCTGAGCAACAGGATTAGAGTATAGTACCTGTATGAGTTTATGGAAGACCTCTCCCACACCCACTCTGTTAATGACTGCATAGAGAAAGCGCCACTCTACTGAATCAAATGCCTTCTCTATATCTTTAAATAATGCAGCAACTTTTGTCTTTTTGTCTATACGAGTTATGGAGTCAAAAAAAGTTTGCACATTGCATGTGAGACAGCGGCCTGGGACAAACCCTGTCTGCTCGGGTCCGATCAGTTTTGGCAATAGTGGCGCCAGTCTATTCGCCAAGATCTTTGCATACAGCTTGGCATCAGTATTAAGCAATGACAGAGGCCTCTAAAAGGCACAGTGGTCAGGCTGCTTGCCGGGCTTAAGAAGTGTGATCAATATAGCCTCTCTCATAGTTGGAGCCATGCATTCATCTTTAGCCATTTCTTCAAAAAGATTTATCAAGTGTTGGACAAGTTTATCTTGGTACACTTTATAAAAGGCCACAGTAAGACCGTCAGACCCAGGTGCCTTATCGTTTGCCATATCTTTCAATGCTGCCGTAATTTCTGTTGGACGAAGCG
Organism: Triturus cristatus; assembly: GCF_964204655.1. Lineage (NCBI taxonomy): Eukaryota > Metazoa > Chordata > Amphibia > Caudata > Salamandridae > Triturus > Triturus cristatus. Next base: position 996,846,899 of record NC_140581.1, read on the forward strand.
GCTCCAGTAGCCTTTCCCCATCTGTGTTTTCCAGCCATCGCACTGTAATATGAGCAAGGTATTCCTCGTCCTGCTCTTCTATCTCAAGATCATGTGTGGCATATAATGTTCTATAATAGTCTCTGAACACTTCAACTATTTGAGGTGTCCCCCCCAACTAATTCGCTATCAGTCGTATGTATCTGCATTATTGTATTTACTCCTCTAGGAGGCTGTGTTAGCTTAGCAAGAGTCGCACTGGGTCTTTCCTCTTCAGCATATATGCGCGCAGTTGCATATTTACCGAGGAGTGTTACTTCTGCAGATGCGAGCTCATTATATTCACTAATCTGCTAACGTATTTGTGCTAGGACATTGGGCCCTCCCCCCTCTAGCAACTTCTTTTCCAATGCATTCAAGGTCTTTTCTGTTTTCTGTAGTTGTGTGCGAATTGCCCTGAGAAACCCTCCGTTCTTCGCTATAGTCATATCCCTAATGTAAACTTTGAATGTCTCCCAAATAGTGCACATTTTGGGCACACTGCCAAGATTTGTGACAAAGAATTCATCTATTGCGTCCCCCAGCTCTTTACGAAACACTGGGTCGAGCAAGGAATATTGTGGGAAGCGCCACGTGCATTCACCCCGCTGTATGTCATATATGTCTATTTTAAGCAACACAGAGGAATGATCTGATAAAGTGCGTGTCACTAACATTGGGCATGATCGCCCGGGAAGCAAACCAATAATCTATTCTGGTGTGGGTGTTATGTACTGTGGAGTAGTGCGTGTAGCCTCTACCTTGAGGCGCTTTAATTCTCCAGACATCCACTAGATCTTCCACTGCTGCTATAGCGGTTATTATTCTGGCCGCCTTGGATGTTTTTTTAAGAGGCCCTTTGGACCTATCCAGGTTTGGATCCTGCATGCAGTTAAAATCCCCACCCCAGAATTGGTGCATGTGTGAAAATGGCGCTATTTTAGCATGCAGTATCTGATAGAATTGAGGATCATCGTGGATTGGTCCGTATACTCCAACCAATAAGATTTCAAAGTTCTCTTTATAACATCTAGCTATGACGAACTGGTCATCTTTCTATGTGTCTATTTCTTGCAATCTCAATCCAGACTTTCTACCCACCAAAACTAATACCCCTCTGGTGTGAGATGTAAACCCTGAGTCTATGTCTTCTGGGAGATAGCACTTTTGCACCCTGCAGGAGATGCGTTTCCTGAAGGATGGCCACATCTATGCTATGCCTCTCCAAGTATGCAACAACTTTACGTATTTTCCTGTGTTCGTTAAGACCTCTGACGTTCAAGGTCAAGAACTTAGCTTTTTACTGTGGGATTGGTTCCGTTCGAGTCAGCCATCATCTACCGCTTTGTCCCGATTGTGAACATACATTTGTGAATTACTGCCTGAAAACTCAGAAAGATTACACATTTTGCATCCTGACAACTTTTCCCCCGCAACACTCGACCCACGCCATAGCAGATACCCTTTGACTTGGCAGTACTTCAAAAAGTTACCCCTCCCCCCCCCTTACCAAACATAACACCCAGTGCGGATTACACTCGAGGCCAGAGGAAGCCGCCTCCCAGACTTCTCCCTATGACCTATTCTGACCGCCTATAAGCACAATCCAGTTTTATTTAACTTTATTTCTGTCACCTGTGTTCAGCACTAACATGTTACCCCTTCTGATTAAGAAGAATTATGCCAACCTGTAATGCTACATTATCACTTATTATGCACATTTCTAGGACAGCAAATAAGGTGCATTATTATTGCCCTTCCACCCCTTAGTCTCTTAATTACTTTTTTAAGTTCTTGTAGTTTGTTCTGGAGGCATTGCACTCTTACCTGCATACTCAGTCCGAGTTCGCTTCTACATCGTCTTCTGCTACTGTCGTCTTCTGAGTCATTTTCTTCCCTTGTTGCTCCTTACTACACCTGTTGAGTTCCGTTTGGAACGTCTGTGAGTCGTGATATATTTTAGTTTTACCGTCCATAGCGACACGCAATCTAGCAGGGTACAACATTGAGTATTCATAGTGCAGTTTGCAAAGCTTCCTTTTCATAGGCGCAAATTTCCTCCGCGCCTCTTGAGCCTGTGGCATAAAAACAGGGAATAATGCAAGCTCGGAACCTTTGTACTTCAAGACTCGTAGCTCCCTAGCCTTCCGGAGGGCCACGTCCCTGTTGCGGTAGTTCAGCAATCTTGCCACCACTGGTCTAGGCGGGGTTCCAGGTAGCGGTCTGGGGGCCAAAAAGCAGTGCGCTCGCTCCACGACGAATACTGTAGAGAATATCTTGCTGCCTAGTAAAGTGACTAGTAGTTTTTCTATTAACAGTTTCATGTTCCCGGTCTCTGTGGATTCAGGCAAACCCAGAGTTCTTACGTTATTGCGCCTTGAGCACGCTTCTAAATCTTCTGCTTTGTCATGCAACATTGTGAGTGCCTTATCAAACTTTTTCTGTGCTGAACCAGCCTCCGCCTGCAGGTTCTCTGCCTCCGACACTCCACGTTCCACCATGTCCAATCGCTCAGCCTATCAACCCTCTCGGACATGCGATTCATTCTGTATGCCAACGAGTCAATTTTTCCATCTATAGTAGTTAACCTCTGTTGCATGGAGGCCTGTATTTTCTTTAAATCATCACTTGGGACGTTATCTGTATTATCTTGTTCAGCCACAGTGGATTCTGTCATCCTCTCGCGTGCCCGCTGTTTTGCGTTGTTCAAAATTTAGTTTTGATTGCGCCTTATCTGTTTTCCCCATGTTGTGAAATTAGGTGTTTGCTGCAGCGCTTGGATTGCACTCCGTCGAGCACAGCAATAAGCCTCTGGGGCGGAGCTCCCCTACGCGCAGCCCCCGTCGTACACCACACGTGCATTAGAGCGCCGTCAGTGCCACCAAGCACTTGCCAGAGCAGTAGAACACAGGGTCGGCCCGAAAGAGGGGGGGAGGGAGGGGGGGAGGAGGGAGGGGGGGGAGATGCCCAGACCTCTATCCGGTACTGCCCAAACAATTCCACCACACAGTTCAGCCTCATTTTCGCCAGCGGTGCTAGGCTGCTTATGGACTGCAAGCCTTCGTTATGTCCCCTCGGTGTGTCGCAGACTATACTTTTATGCAATATTTAATGCTGTGCCTTTACTGTAGAATATATGGGTCCCTCTGCGGCGCTCCTTAGGAGCTAGACATCTCTTCCTCATGTGGTTGTGGTTATCTATAAGCGCACTGCTGCCCTTCAATCCCACAGCTGCAACCACCGGGGCCCTTCGCATAAGCTGCGGTGCCCCTCCACCCGCTAGCTGTACTGGGGCAGTATTAGTTTGCTTAATTGGAAGGTGCGGCTGCTGTTGTGCGATCCATTGCAGCGCACTCAAGCTGCTCAGTTCTTACAGTCGCAGCACCTCGTCAAGTCTAATACCACCGAGATTACAACTGGCCAGCACCTCTGTACAAGCCCTCAATTCGGGCTGGATTTGTTTGGGGAACCAGTCTTTCCTCAGGCACTCTCACTGACATGCAGGCCCTCCGCCATGCGCCAGCACTGACCTTTTGCAAAACGAGGTTCGGCATCCTCAGGAAACCGGGACCTCCCTTACCCGGAGCTGGCGTGCACCGCAGCAGTTCCTCTTGCCGCTCATTGGTGCAGCAGCCTCGGTACGTCTCCGATCAATCGGCCCCCACGCAGGCTGCACCACAGACCCTCCTCCAGGCTGCGTATACTCTTCGGCCTCCCACAGCCTCGGTGCTGGCACGATTTTGGAAAGAGGCACGTATTTCGGCGTCTGATAACCAGGTGATCTCTTGCCGCTTAATTTGATCGTTTTGATTACTGTAATGTGTCCGATTCATGAAGCATTAATTGGCGGTTTTCGGAGCGGAGTTACTCCGCGGCCATCTTGGGTCCTGGCTAGCTCCGCCCCCATAGAGTGTGCTTTTTTTGAGCTGTTGTAAATCAGTTTAGTAGTTGTTGAGAAATTCAGGTTTAAAAAATGTGTATATCTGGATGGTTGGGTCTCCGAGAGTCTCTTGAGAGTGTCGAAGGAGCGCCTATTTAAAACCAGAGCACTCCGATTGACCCAGGGAACTTTTTTTCCCCTTGGGCCATCTCGCTCCTGTGGGAGACAACTCCTGCGGGAGCGAGCGCTATGATTGACTGCCAGCAACATGAGAAAAAAGTTGCTGCCAGCCTTTGCAGGACTCATGGACTTAGTCCCTTATCCTGAAGTTAGGAAAAAAAAAAGCCCATCCGCCTGGGACGCATTCCATAAGGGGAGGGGGACTGCACGGCCTCCCTGCCCGAGCCATTCTAGGCCCTGGTGCCGAAATCTCCCAAAAAGGGACCACTCCACTCCCTGAGCCTTTAAAGGCCCCGGGTACTCCATCCCCCCCAGGACTGATTTCTGCAATTAAGGGGAAAGGGGGTCCTCCTCCCAGAGCAGGCCATTATAGGCCCAAGGGAGGCAACCTCCCGAGCCAAAATATTCAAAATGGGGGAAGAGGGCCATGCAGCCCCCCCCACCCTGCGCCTTAACTGACCCCAGGGACCCCATCCCCCATTGGCGACTCACTTGCTGTGTCCCTGGGAGCCCACCCCCAGGGCACAATGGTTTCCCTGCCCGCACTGTGTGGGCAAGGAAACTTGTGCTTCCTCCAGCCTGGTGGAAGCATTTTTTAATATCTTGCCAAACGGGAGCAAACACAATAACTGCTCCCTGCAGGTGGGAGCTTAAAAAATGCACACGACCTCCCCTCTGCTTTTCTATTGGTTTGGCCTTAAGGAATGGGATCCTGAGGGCCTGATGAGGTTCGGGGAGGCACACCTTGGTTATTTTAAGCAAATAGTGTATTTTTGACAGGTGTTGCACAGTGTGCACTGTTCTTAGTAGATACTTTTTAATACTCTGTGGTGCATTTCTCGTGACAGTTTCACGGTCTGCAAATAGTGTGATACAGAGTAAATGCGGTCCACAGTACCCACTTTTCTACTTTTATCAACTTCATTTCTCAATCTAGGTTCCATGACTGAGGCGACTGATCAAGATAAAAGCTTTCCATAGCGCGGCATTAATTTGGAACAGACCTCGAGTATCTGGAGAAACTTTACTTTCTCTATATATATTGAAAATAGAGTGCAATAAGAGTTTCCTATACATCTGCAGTTGATTGTTAATGTGAACTAGGCTACCTGTGAAGTGTATGGTATAGGGTCCATGTTGCACAGGACACATGCTTGCTGCACCTAAGGTGGTTGTATCTGTGATGGCATGAACGATCCTTCATTTTATTCTGAGCTATTTTGCACTTGCTTTCAGGCCTCTAATGCCAACTAGTTTATAGAGTATTGTGTACAAAAGAAACTTGGATGAGGTCATCAGTGATGTCATTTGAGATGTCACCAGTGAGGTCATAAATGATGTCATAGAACATATCATGAGTGACGTTATGTGGAAGGTCATAAGCAGTGCATGGCCGGGAGCAGGTTATAATTAACTAACTTTAACTGGTGAACTTCTGTGTTTTTTTAACTTAACTTTAACGTTATAGATAGCGTGAGTTCCCGAGGGTGTAAAACCTATTGGAACAAATCACTGGTGCAGATCAAAAGTGTAGCAGGGGCAACCTTCCCTTCTAACATGCTGACTTTATTGTTTCTACTTATATTAGAGTATCTAACATATTAAAGTCAGTGGGTGTTAGCAACTGCACTACTGTAGTATGACTCTAGCAGCTAAAGGAAGAACTTATTTGCACAGGCTGTGAACCGAAAAGCTGATATCCCTAATAAATGATATAATTAATGTTCTAATAAAGAAATGGAATCACCTCTTTAAAACGTATGTGTCCTACTCATTCTGCCCTGATACAGGTGACCATCGCCCTTGTGCTGTCTAGGCTGGACTACTCAAATAGTTTATATTTGGGCCTTCCAGCCGGGCAGCTCAAGAGGCTGCAGCTGGTTCAAAATCAGGCGGCCAGGCTGATCTGTGGGCTTCCTAAATGGCAGTCCATCGGGCCAGGCCTGGCAGACCTGCACTGGCTGCCGGTAGCCCAGAGGGCGGCTTTTAAAACCGGCTGCATTATCTTTAGGGCATTACAAAGTAAAGGCCCCAAATTTATCATCAATCTGCTTGCCAGATACACCCCCTCCCGCAACCTCCGCTCTGGTCACAAAAACTTGCTCATGGTGCCGGTTGTTAGGAAACAACGTCAGGGCGGCAGCTCTTTTCATTTTCTTGCTGCCTCCCTCTGGAACTCCTTACCAGCTTCTTTAAGGTCACACGAGGATATTCTAGCCTTTAGACTAGCCTTTAAGACCTGGCTTTTTAGAGAAGCTTATCCTTAGACGTTCTAAGTTGTCCTCCTGTTGTTGTGTTATGCTCTGAAAACCTCCTACAGCGCCATGAAGCCTACGGGCGTACGTGCGCTTTATAAGCTAAATTTAACATAACATAACATAACTCAAGACAATACATAAACCAATTCATTTAGCAACATAAGTGGCCTTTAACTTGACAGAGAAATTTAAGAGTGCACATTGCAGTGAACTGGTGACACAGCCAAAGACTACAAGTACTGACGAGAGGGCTCTTAATTTGAATAACCCTTAGACATGCACATAGTTCTTTTTTTTACTCCCAGGATCTAACGATTCCCACGTATCAGAATAGAATGAGGAATGCAGTCCCTAACCCCACCATGTCTTTAGTCAGATAAATGATTATATAACATCCTTCGCTAAAGATTATATTGGAAATGTGCTCTCAACTTTGCGTGCTGTATGATAGTCCAGACTGTCTGGACATGACCCTTATGTTGGTGATGCCAAGCAAAGTCTTAAGAGGTAAGGTACTGAATATAAGATTAAAGAGTTTGCACTGCTATCTTAAATACTACCCTGGATGAAACTAAGAATTAGCCCATGCTATCTACCACCTCTTACTGAAGCTAAAAATGAGATCTAAAATTCCAGGTTTTGTTTTATTGCCTGTAGACCTCTCTCAGATGACTATAATGAATGTAGCTGGATTGCAATGCTCCTTACACTTCGGAACAAACCTAAATAAAATTAAGGAAAAAACTGAGAAAAGCAATCTGCAATCTACCTTGGTGGTCAAAGAGTGAGTCGGCAGCAGTTGCTTTCATTGAAGGTGCCTGTGTGATGGGCTTCAGGAAGAACCTGTATCCCCTCAGAATAGATGCCATGAAGCGCAGGAAAGCCTCCTGGATCTCCATCTCCACTTCAGTCATCTTCTTTTGCCAGGAGAAATCGGCCTCTATTGGTGTCATCTCCACAGCAGATCCTTCCTGTGTCTTCCTGTGGACTGGAAAATAAAAGAAAGGGGCTGATTAAAAGGATACATTTTCAACTCATGTAAGCAGTCTACTGTACTGAACATTGTTCATGAGCTCATGGTCACACAAAATATTTCAAAGTTCCATAATTGCAAATACCCCTTTTAAATGCATTTTAACATGAAGTCTTTCTGATAATACATTGAACAGTTTGAATGTAATGTGAAGCAGGAGTACTGAAGAACAAGTTACTTACCTTCGGTAATGATATATCTGTAAGAAACATTAGTTAGTTAGATTCCTCACCTTAGAATATCCCCAGGCTTCAGGCTGGATCCAGAAAGATTTTTCTTCAGCAATACCCTTGCGGCTCTGCGTCCGTCGTGGGCGTCGTGCGCCGGGATGACGTCGGAGTACTTAGACACCGCCCTCTCGCGCTGACGTCAGTTCTTGTACATAGCTTTCCACGCCAGGAACGCAGAGCCATGCAAGAGACCGACACTGGTGCCAAAAAATGCTAGGGCCCTGAAAGGGATAACCTCAACCCTAGATATCGGTTCGCAGAACGGGGAGGATGGGTGAGTCGGTGAGGAATATAACTAACTAATGTTTCTTACAGATATATCGTTACCGAAGGTAAGTAACGTGTTCATCTGAAAGAAACACGTTAGTTAGATTCCTCACCTTAGAATAGATACCCCAGCAACACCAACCCCGGTAGTGGGTCTGCGAACCAAGATCACACCAGAAAGTCCTGGAGAACAGAACGGCCAAAGAAGCAGTCTCTCCGGACTTGGCTGTCCAGGCAATAATGTTTAGCAAACGTGTGCAGCGAGGCCCACGTTGCTGCCTGACAGATGTCCTGCAAGGGGACTCCCCGGCCCAGGGCAGTAGTCGCCGCTGTGGCCCGAGTGGAATGGGCCCTCAGCCCTACAGGAGGTTCCTTTTTAGCCAAGGAGTAACAAGCTTTGATACACAAAACGACCAACCGAGAGATGGTCCGCTTGTGCACCGGCTGAGGGTTCGGGTGGTACCACCCGCGCGGCTCCGCCGGAGCTGCAGGAGTCACGACCGTCCCCATACCCACAGGTCCCTGGGACCGACGCGACTCCGGCGGAGGTCAGTGCCTTCCTCTCGGCATGAGGGGCCTGCACCAGAGTCGAGAGAGTAGACCAAAGAGTCCAAAAGTTTAGTCAAAAAATGACTAAAAGGGTATGCTCTTCCTGGATCAGCGCTGTATGGCGCGGAAAAAAGAAGAACTGACGTCAGCACGCGAGGGCGGCGTCTAAGTACTCTGACGACGTCATCCCGGCGCACGACACCGGACGCACAGCCGCAGACAACGCCTAGCGACGCGCAAGGGTATTGCTGACGAAAAATCTTCCCAGATCCAGCCTGACGCCTGGGGATATTCTAAGGTGAGGAATCTAACTAACGGGTTTCCATCAGATGCTAACATACACAACTGGTGTTAGAAAGTAAAAAGAGTGAAGGAAAAATAAAGCTAAATCACTTTGCTGCACCTCTCACACAACCATCACAATATATTCATAAATATTTACAACCCCACATTCCTCTAGAATAATTGTAGTTAAGGTCTTGGCCAAGACCTTAACTACAATCATTCTAGAGGAGTGGTCCTTGGAGATACAGTGTCACCAGAAACAGTCTTATTTTCTGTTCTCTCTCCATCCAATCTTGTTGGACCTTCTACAGTATTGATTCTCATGTTATTTTTATGAGTATGAGGATGACTGATGTATGTATGGAGCAGTGAGTATGGTGAGAATGTACATGTGTTGGTAGCTGTGGGGTTGTAAATATTTATGAATATATTGTCTGTTATTATGTATTATATGCAATATATGTTTTTGTACAAATTATCAGATGTCATTACTGAAGATGAATCTAAAAATATTTTTCTAATTAATTCTTTAAATCAAATAATTCTTTGAAATAAATAATAAAATGAGCTTAAAAAATTCTTTTGTATTTACTTTAATTTGTTCCCAAGTATAGACTAATTGTTGGCAGGATAGAACCTGAATAGGTCTGTTTAAAAGTAATTTAGGTCTTGATAGAGGTTTCTTTAGAATTTTTCTTGTTTTTCCCCCTTCTCTTAGACCTTAAAGTACCCTTAGGGGGGGGCTTTTTCTTTACAGTTTTCTTACAACTCCAGCACTCTTGGGCAATGGCAGGGCAATGTCTGTAATTAGAGAGGTGAGAAGGAGAGCCACACCTGAAGCACTGAAAACCAGATATGTTCCGTGCAGAAGTCATACATTTAATATTTCTGTCCAATAGGTCCTTACTCTTTTTAGATTTGACATCGCTGGTAAGCTGTCGAGCGCTACTAAAGGAATTAGCGGCAGCAACAGAGGAGTACGTTTTGGACTCTAACTGTTTTGAATCCAATTCGGAGCGTCAGATACTCTTTGCGAAGTCATCTAAGGAGGGATTCTTACAAGGCAGAAGTTTCTGCTAGATTTTCTTGGAGTAACATCTGCAGACAATTTGATACCTTATTAGCTGAGGGGTAAAATCATCAAAATCACAATAACTGGCTAGAACCTTTAACGCGGTGACATAAGTATGGATGGATTCATTAGGATTTTGGACATGGGTGAAGAACTTGTGTCTGTACACAACTAAATTTACTTTGCCTTCAAAATAAGTATTGAGTTGTTTGAGAGCTAGTTGGTATTCATCCAGGTCACCGCTGTCGTGACCAGAATATGTTGGTAGATGGTCAAAAACATTCTGGCCTGCTACGGCTAAATAATAGTAGAGAAGACTGCATTTCCTATCTGGTTTGAATTTCATGCCATCAATGGCTCCCAAGTAAGCATTAAAAGATCTGAACCATAACTGCCATGTTAGTGGTAGTTCACCTGGATCCTGCAAGAAATAGCTCAGAGGAGTAACAGTTTGCATGGTGCAGTGATAAACAGTTCAGGAAGAAAAAGAACAAAGCAAGAAAGAAGAAGAAAGACAGAGAAGCAAATGGAAAAATTACAAATTAGAGGCTTGGATAGGATGTGAGAATCACAGAGTTCACAGGCGTTGGAGAATCAGAAGAAAACGATGCAGTAATGATCGGTGCTAGCTCAGAAATGTTCTTACAGCTGTAGAATGCTAAGCAACGGAGCAAGTTTACAAAGGATGTGTGTGGATCACTGAATCCACAAGTTCTGAAGAGAAGTTAGCGTGCTTGTTGCATGCGCTTCCTTGTACACAGAAAGTGATGCAACGAGATGACAGGAAAGACCGGAGCGATATCCCACAGTCCGAAATGCGAGCTGGTCGTGGAGAAGGCGTTCAGAGTTTGGGAAATCCAAAAGAAATGTCCAGAGGGACGCGCTGTAAGGAGAGAGTGCGTCAATGCCGGAGTGGTCTCCCACGGCTCGAAGCACGGAGAGAGTCGAAAATGCTGATGCAAGCGCACAAAGACAGGCAGTGGTATCCCAGGAGACCAGGGTTTGTTGCATCGGGTTGCGTGTCCAAGGAAACCTTTGTGACGACAGGGCAGCCTCGCTGAAAGGTAAGGAGCATGTGTAAGCGCATCGAGAGATTGTTTGCAGTGAAGTTTGAACACAAACACTGGCGCATGTAGATGCGTTTGTGAGGCTCCTCGTAAAAGATTTGAATGAAGACACGGGCGCAAGGGCAAAGCGGGCGATAGTCTAAAAATGAGGAAATAGTTTAGTGCAAGTTGCGCGGAGTCCTCATAGGCAGTAAAGGAGATGGGGGGGGAAAAACACGATCCCTGGGACCGTTGAAAAGAGAAAACAAAACACAGTACCTTATTGAAGCAGGACTTGAGTAGGAAGAGACTTGACAGATAGGAGAGCTCCAGATCCCATGCCAGTCGCCAAATGAAAAGACGCTGTCCACAGCCGGATAAGTTAGACAGGAGCTTTATTGCAGAAACAGGTACACAGGTCTAACGGGCCCAGAGAATCAGCACCAACTGAAGTTGGTGTTCTAATCCTCTGTTCCCAAACATTCCAATACAGCAGTACACTAGATAGTGGGACAGAATAATCCCAGCATTCTATACCATAAAGAGTACAACAGGAGGGAACACAGAAATGCAATATGCAGGTCACCACAGCAGTCCTCCCCTAAGCTGTGACAAGGCAAAGGACGCTGCAGAAGGCTGAAAGACAACGGAGTACAGCTTGGCCAATGCTAGCTTGTTGGCATGCTCATAAGTCCACACATTAGTGTTTGATGCAAGTGTGTTGAGCGGAACAAGTAGTGCTTTGCAGATGTCCGCTATCAGGATGTTACAGAAGAAAACTACAGATGCTTCTTTCTTACAAGTGGAGGGGAGTCTGGGAGGTTTAGGCAAAAACCCCTTGGCCTTAGCGTAACAAGCCTGGATACAGTTGGCCAGCCAACGTGTGATGCTCGCTTTGGAGACAGTACGCCTTTATGTGGCTTAAAGAAAGATACAAAGAGTTATTGTGTCCTGTGGAAAGGTTTTGTTCAGTCAAAGTAATACAGGAGGGCTTCATTTTACTTCTAGTGTGTGGAGAGCCCTCTTTACCACTGACTCAGAATGTGGGAAGAACACTGGGAGTTCTATGGTCTGGTTGAGGTGGAAAGAAGAGACCACATTGGGGAGAACTTTGGGGTTTGTCTTAAGGACTGCATTATCTGCAAGACCTTGGAAGAGGGGTTATTCAAGAGTCAGGGCCTGAATTTCATGGACACGCCTGAGGGATGTGACTACTTCTAGGAAGGATACTGTAAAGGGCATGCGTGAAGTAGTATGAAAGGAGGTGCCATAAGTCTGGTGAGAAGTATATTGAGATTCCACATGTGGATGGGTGGCAGCCTGGGTGAAAATACTCTTTATTCCCTGCAGAAATGCCTTAATGAATGGAACTCTGAAGAGTTGACTGTGCTCCCTGCTCTGAAGGTACGTGGCAGCCAAGGGAAGTCTAATGAAAGTATGATCAAGGCCTGCTTTTTGCAGGTGAAGCAAGTAACAGACAATATCTTAAGACTGCTGCTTTGGGCATGGTTGATGTGTCTGGGAGAGCAGTACTGCACAAACTGCTTCCATTTAGCTGCATAGCAGCCTCTTGTTGTAGCTTCCTTGAGGATCATTATACACTCTTGAGGTAAGTTGAAGTAGCCAAATTCTAAGACATCAGGAGCCAGATCGCAAAATTGAGCTACTTGGGGTTTGGGTGCCACAGTGTGCCCCGACTCTACATGAGGTCTGGCCGATTGGGCAGCATTTCGTGAGGTCCCAGGGACAGGTCAAAACTAATGGTGAAGCAGGGCTGCCTGGCCCAAGTGGGTGCCTCTGGATGAGCGTGAGATATTTGCTGAAGCCTCCCAACCACGAGCAGAAGATGGGGGAGAGGCGGATAAGCAAAGGCAAATATCCCTGACCAATTCATTCCTAGTGGACACTTGGGAGGTGACGCTTGGGCATTTTATAATTACAGGGGTGGCAAAGAGGTCTATGTTGGGAAACCCCCACCACTGGAAGTTCGGGAGGAGGACTTGCGGGTGGAGTTCCCACTCATGGACTGGCTGCGTCCTGCTGAGCAGGTCTACAAATTCATTGCCCACAACTGGCAGGTATTTTGCCAGTAGATGGACTTTGCGATTGATTGCCCACCTTCAAATGCTCTGCGCCAAAGAAGCTATCTGTGGTGAGCAAGTCTGTCATTTCTTTAGATAGCTCATGGCTGCTATGTTGCCTCTGTGAATAAAGACGACCTTGTGCTGCACATAAATGAGGAACAACTTAAGAACAAGCTGGACAGCCAGTAGTTCCAGGTAGATGGTGTGGAGACCCTGTTGATGGGGTGTCCACGCGCCCTGTACAGTCAAGTTGTTGAAGTGTGCTCCCCAGCCAGTAAGGGAAGCACCAGTTGTGATGTTCGCCTGCGGTACTGGGTCAAGAAATTGGCCACCCTTATAACAGATTGGTGGTGTTCCACCACTGCACAGAGTGATGACTGCGGCCCCAGATCAACCCTAGATCCTCGCAGCAACCCTTTGCTTGTGACCACTGCGCCGCAAAGCACTCTTGCAAAGGACACATATGTAACCAGGAATGAGGAAATATGGTGATGCAGGAAGCTATCAAGCCAGCCATTAAAGTAAGGGAAGACGTTGATGCCATTTCATTGAAAGTGGGTGGCTACCACTGCTAGATACTTTGTAAACACCCTGGGAGCAGGGTTACCAGGAAAGGGAACCACTTTGAACTGGTAATGCTGACCACTTACCACAAACCAGAGGTACCAGCGATGTGCAGGGTGGATGGGGATGTGGAAGTAGGAGTCCGTGAGGTTAAGGGTGGTCATGAAATCACCTGGCTCTAGTACAGGGATGACATCCTGGAGTGTCAGCATGTGGAAGTGCTCTGACAGGATGCATCTTTTGAGGGGCCCGAGGTAGAGTATGGGTCTGAGGGACCAATCCTTTTTGGGGATGAGAAAGTACAGAGAGCGTGAAAGGCACAAACTCTATTGCTATATCTCAATACACGCTTAGTAGTTTAGCTTGACACGATCTGAAAGCGGGTCTTTTTAAATCGCTATCATGAGATTAACAACTTAACCCTTAGAACGACTATATATCGAGTTAGTGTCTCGTGAACATGAAGGTAACTGACTATCCCACTCGGTGATTGACCGTGAATGCACAGTTTACGTTTTCATTAGACACGATTCACTGCACTGTTAGCAATTTCACTTCCGAGGCCTTTTGAGCACCTACGGTCACCGACTAATTTCTTTAACTCATTATTGCACACAACAACTGATTCCGGACTTTATCCTTTTAGAGCATCGCCCCTGAAGAAGGGCTAAGATAGCCCGAAATGCATTGGGCAATTGGATTAATGACGTATTGAACAAGAATGAATACAATTCTACGAAATTGCCTTGAAGAAATGGTTCAATAAATCAAATCTACTTTTGAATGAACCTTTGCTCATTTTGTTTCATATTCAAAAAAGAGATTTCCTCTCTGAGACTGAGTGCAATACGAATGACACTTTCCCATTCAGGAACGTGCTTACTCAAAGTACAGAGAGCTGCACTGATTCAATGGCCTCTTTCTGAAACAGTGTCTCTAATTCCACCTGGCGGAGGCGCTGGTATTCTCAGAAGAGGGTGTGCGTGTGTGGGAAGAAACATTTGATTGGGTTGAGGTAAATTCCAAGCAGTATTCCCTCCTTGATTACAAGAAACACCTGCAGTCGCTCCCCCAACTAGTGTAGTTTGATTCGGGGGAATGGAAAGGAAGTCAACTGTTTAGTGGGGGCAGTTGACTTGGCCACAGCACCTCTACTTCGGCATCTGGAGCAACTGCCCCTAGTAAAACCCTGTGAGAGTGTCTATTGCTGCCTCTGGTATGGTAGATGCCTCAGGAGAGATGGTTTTGGAGCCACCTCTATTGCTGGAACTACAAAAGGACCCTTTGGAGAAGGCGTCTGGAGGTCTCCCATTACCTTTATGGTGTCTGTGTCCCTTTTGATCTTTTCCAACATCTCGTCAACCTGTAGTCCAAAGAAGTGCTCCCCAAGGAAGGGCAGGTTGAAGAGATGCTGTTCTACCTCTGGTTTGAATCCAGAGACATGCAGCCAGGTGCGTCATCAAATCAGGACTCTGGATATAACTGTTCCGCGCTACATTGTCAGCTGCATCCAAGGTACAGCCTATCGTGGTGTTCAATATGAGCTTAATAGAGGGCCAAAAGGGGTAGCTACTTCGACTACCTCGCGCGCTGACGTCGGTTCTGTACACGACTTTCCGCGCAAGAAACGCAAATCCATGCAAGACACTGATCACTGGTGGACAAAACTAGGGCCCTGAAAGGATATCCATAACTCTAGAAATCAGTTCGCAGATCGGGGAGGATGGGTGGGGCAGTAAGGAATCTATAACTAACCTATGTTTCTTACAGATATATCGCTACCGAAGGTAATTAACTTGTTTATCTGAAAGAAACAGTTCGTTATAGATTCCTTACCTTTGAATAGATACCCCAGCAATACCCACCCCGGAGGTGGATCTGTGAACCAAGTTCACACCAGAAAGTTCTGGAGAACAGAACGGCCAAAGAAGCCGTCTCTCCGGACTTGGCTGTCAAGGCATTAGTGTCTCGTAAACGTGTGCAGCGATGCTCACGTAGCTGCCAGACAGATGTCATGTAGAGGAACTCCTCGTCCCAAAGCAGTAGTGGCTGCCGTCGCCCTGGTGGAATGGGCACGCAGCCCCACAGAAAGCTCCTTCTTTGCTAAGTGTGAGAAGTTGGCCTGGCATATGCTGACCACTAGTTATAGGGGACACCTTGCCCAGTCCAATTCGACACTTAAGGTGATAGGTTAAAAGACAACCTTTAAAGAAAGCTATCCTAGTGGTAGCTGTGGAGAGCAGCCTTCAGGCTAAGTCTTGGAGTGTTAAGCTTATTGTTTTACCATGGATAACCTCTTGAATGACCAAATGAAAGAGTAGTCCACACAGGTATATATTCAAAATATATTTATTTATTCTAAGAACAAATCCCACTAGTCTCTTGTGAGGCTGGAGGTAAAGATACAATTCAATAAAGCATTTATAACAACAATAAAGAGCACTGGAATCACAGGGCCCCAGGGGGGGACCAAACCATATATTAAAAAAGTGGTATAAGAACCACAACAGTTCTGCAGACAGTGCCTAGGGCACTTAGGATAGCTGGCCCCTTACGAAACCACCCAAGGTAGTGAGGAAGGGGACCCACGGGAAGCGTGTGCAGTGTTTAAACTACAGTCGGGATCCCTATTAAACCCTATGGGAAATGTTGCGGTTGGAAATTGCAAGAATCTGGACACTTCTAGCAGGAGTTCAAGTTCAGGAGTTTAGAGTTAAGCTCTTGGAGGGCCCACACCCACGATAGTACCGAGGTACCACTGTTACCTGCCCCAGGGAAGCCGGGTGCATAGGTCGTTTTCGGTGTCGGGTCGATGTCTCGTTTTCAATGGAAAAACGTGAAGAACTGCTGCTGGCGTGAAGCGTCGTCTATGTCATGCAGATTGAAAATGTAGGTCTTGAAGGTAAGAACCTGAAAGCAGAGAGGACAGAGTCTGGGTCACTAGCCAGTGACCAGGGGCCTTAGGAGAAAGAGCCCTTCAATGTCGGGTGTTTTCAGGTTGGAGACTGGTAGCTTGGATCAGCAGCCACGGGGTCCAGGAGGCTTCAAGGAAGGCCAGCTGCTGGAGGGCGACTGTCCCACGAAGGATGAAGGCCGCTGTGGTGTTAGTGTCCGGATTGGATCCACTAAGCCTTGGCAACAGCACCCCACGCAAGAATCAAGAAACAGCTACGGTGCAGACCGACGAGGTCTGAGCGAGGTCTCCAGCGAGGAGACTGTAGAGCAGACCTGGAGCAACCAGGGGAGCCCTTTAAAGTAAGGTTTGACCTCCGCTAGGGCCTACCAGTCGAGAGGCAAGGGACCGCGGAAGGCAGCAATTTGGAGTGCGTAAAGATGTGCCCACAGGTCGCCGGAGTGGGCTGGGGCGTCGTCCTTTGGCACAGGTGATGCTGAGAGGTTGGCTCAATGATGGGCCAAAGCACAACTTCCCCACTGGTTGGATTCGTGTGCTGTGCAAGAGGTGGCCGGTGTCCTGGAGTATTGGGTATCTCAGCACCCACGGGGTCAACAGTGCTAAGCTTTGCTGTGCACACTCACTGGCCTCTGGGATGCTTGGGAACCCACCTCAGGGTAGGCAGAAGTCTTCGTTGTCCGTAGGAGCAGCAGAGTTCCAACCGGGTCACTCGCAGTGTTTCAGGTGCCTGCCAAGCAGGGGGGTAATTCCTTTACCCCAAGGGAGATTTCTTCATTAAGCTGTGCGGCAGCTCGAAGTTTCAAGTCTCTGGGGACCCTCAACCCACCTTTATCCAGGGATTAGGGGAGTGTCTGAATCAGAGCCCACCAATGGGAGTTCAGGTGGGAAAGGGTGGCTACACCCTCTCCCCTTTGTGTGTTTCCCGCCGGGGCAGGGGACAGGAAACCCCTGAACCGGTCTGAGCCGGTGTATGCAGAAGTAGGCACTGGGGAAGCCTACGTGCAAGTTTGAAAGACATCCTAAGGTGCACCCACCCAGTTCCAATCCACATAGTCTGTCTGGGGAGGTGGGGACAGCTCTCTGCAACAAGATCCCTATTGTCCAGCTGCCGGGGCTGGAGTTATGCCCAGCAACAGGCAGCCAGAATCGTGTGGGTGGCGGGTAGCATCCATTTTGTACTATGTGTGCTCTTTTAAACTGGTGTCTAAAATCTGCCGCTTTTACCATATCACCCCTCTAGCAGGGGGGAATCATGCCCTCACTCCCATGGCTGGATTGGGGGTATGATTCCACGATGTTTGACACCAAACATGAAATGGTTCTGTGCAGCCACTCAAGTTATCACACTATCGCGATTACTTATAATGCGGTTAAGAGTATATGGTATGGCTGCACTACAAACAACCTCGCAATAGTTTTAACGAAGGTTGCAGAGGGGCCCTACTCAGGTAGGGGTTCCCCCTCACACATATCTCAGCACCCAGCCTAGTAGAATTAGCAAGGCCTGCCTTAGGGGTGACCTATGAGGATATATGTGTTGTATTTAAGTGGGATACAGGATACCTATATCCCTGTAAGGGGTGCAAGCACCACCTTACCCAGACTACAGTAGTGGTCTGGTGGTGTCAGTTTGTATGGCTGTCCCAGGGGTGGAACAATAAGTGCTGTAGCCCCTGGTAGGCCTCTGAGGGACCCATGCCCTGGGTACCTAGGGTACCATCTACAAGGGGCTCACAGGGTGTCCTCAGTATCCAATTGGTATTTACCTATAGTACTCACATCAGTTTAGAGAGGAAGCAGATAGGCTGGGGTCCTGGATAGCAGGGCCACAGCCTGGCTAGAGTCAAAAATCAGTCAAAACATCAGCAAAAAGTTGGGGGCAACTATGCAGTCGATGCCACTCTCCTACACTAAGGAATAGCAGGCTTTGATACACAAAACCTATCTGGAGTGCACGGCCCGACCTTTCTTGGCGCCCACGTAACCAACAAAGAGCTGGTCATCCACCCGGAACGGTTTGGTGCGATCCAAATGAACAAGTTACTAACCTTCGGTAACGATGTATCTGTAAGAAACATTAGTTAGTTAGATTCCTCACCTTAGAATATCCCCAGGCGTCAGACTGGATCCGGAAGATTTTTCGTCAGCAATACCCCTTGCGCGTCGCTAGGCGTCGTCTGCGGCTCCGCGTCCGTCGTCGGCGTCGTGCGCCGGGATGACGTCGTCGGAGTACTTAGACGCCGCCCTCGCGCGCTGACGTCAGTTCTTGTACATAGCCTTCCGCGCCAGGAACGCAGAGCCATGCAAAGACCGACACTGGTGCCAAAAATAAAATCTAGGGGCCTGAAAGGACAACCTTAACCCTAGATGTCAGTTCGCAGAACGGGGAGGATGGGTGGGTCGGTGAGGAATCTAACTAACTAATGTTTCTTACAGATACATCGTTACCGAAGGTTAGTAACTTGTTCATCTGAAAGAAACACGTTAGTTAGATTCCTCACCTTAGAATAGATACCCAAGCAATACCATCCCCGGTGGTGGGTCTGCGAACCAAGATCACACCAGAAAGTCCTGGAGGACAGAACGGCCAAAGAAGCCATCCCTCCGGACTTGGCTGTCAAGGCAATAATGCCTGGCAAACGTGTGTAGCGAAGCCCACGTCGCCGCCTGACAGATGTCCTGCAAAGGGACTCCCCGTCCCAAGGCAGTAGTAGCCGCCGTGGCCCGAGTAGAATGGGCGCGCAGCCCAACAGGAGGGTCCTTTTTAGCCAAGGAATAGCAGATTTTTATACACAAAACGACCCACCGAGAGATGGTTCGTTTGTGCACAGCTTTCCCCTTCTTAGCGCCCACGTACCCAACAAAAAGCTGGTCGTCCACCCGGAACTGTTTTGTGCGGTCCAGATAAAAGGAGAGCGCACGTTTCGGGTCCAGACGGTGGAGCCTCTCTTCCTCTTTGGAAGGATGCGGAGGCGGAAAGAAGGTGGGCAAGGTGACAGACTGCCCAAGGTGAAATGGAGTCACCACTTTAGGAAGAAAGGAGGGACAAGGCCGAAGGACAACCTTGTCCGGATGAACAGATAGAAAAGGAGGCTTTGAAGATAAAGCCTGGAGCTCACTCACCCGTCTAGCCGAGGTGATGGCTACCAGAAAAGCAGTCTTGAGAGTTAGAAGACGAAGAGGGCAATTGTGAAGAGGCTCGAAGGGAGCGCACATCAGGAATGTCAAAACCAGATTCAAGTCCCACTGAGGCATTACAAAAGGGACAGGAGGGAACGTGTGTGTAATGCCTTTGAGAAAGCGTGTAACCACAGGGGACTTGAAAAGAGAAGGCTGATCAGGAAGCCGCAAGAAGGCGGAGATGGCAGCAAGATAACCTTTCAGGGTGCCCAGGGCAGAGCCCTGCCGGGCCAGAGAAAGAAGGAAGAGGAGAACCTCAGAAAGAGGGGCGGAAAGGGGATCCACAGCCTTTGCTGTGCACCATGCCACAAATTTGTTCCACCGGC
The DNA here is from genome assembly GCF_964204655.1 of Triturus cristatus. Classification (NCBI taxonomy): domain Eukaryota; kingdom Metazoa; phylum Chordata; class Amphibia; order Caudata; family Salamandridae; genus Triturus; species Triturus cristatus. The sequence continues at coordinate 996,866,785 of NC_140581.1, forward strand.
AGGCGTATACCGACTTTGTGGAGGGACGCCTGGCTGCCAGAATGATATCACAGACTTCAGGAGGCAAGTCAAATGGCATCAACTGCCGCCGCTCAATCTCCACGCATGGAGGTGGAGGCTGGACAGGTTCGGGTGGAGGACCGTCCCCTGCTGCTGCGACAGAAGATCCTCCCGAAGGGGCAGACGTATCGGGGGATCGGTCAACAGACTGAGTAGCTCGGGATACCAGTATCTTCGTGCCCAATCCGGAGCCACCAAGATGACTTGGGCCCGGTCGCGCCTGATCTTCTTCAGCACTCTGGGCAGAAGTGGTATAGGCGGAAAGGCGTACAACAGACCGCAACTCCACTCGTGACGAAAAGCGTCGCCGAGCGAGTGCCGCCTTGGAAATTCCAACGCGCAGAACTGCTGACATTGCGCGTTCTCTTCGGTGGCGAATAGATCTAACCAAGGCTCTCCCCACTGCTGAAAGAGGCCTTGCACCACTTCGGAGTTCAGACGCCATTCGTGATCCATCATGCACCGGCGGCTGAGTTCGTCTGCTCTGGCGTTCAGAGAGCCCGCCAGATGTTGAACCACCAGGGTGACGCCCTGGTGTTCCAGCCATGTCCAGAGGCGCAGAGCCTCCTGACAAAGGGTCCACGACCCCACCCCGCCCTGTTTGTTGCAGTACCACATGGCGGTGGTGTTGTCCGTGAACACCTGCACGACACTTCCCCTGACCGAGGGAAGGAAGGCTTTCAGTGCAAGCCGGATCGCTCTCAACTCCAACAGGTTGATGTGGAGACGAGACTCCGCCGGAGACCAGAGGCCTCTGATCTCCGCCTCTCCCATATGGCCACCCCATCCCAGGAGGGACGCATCCGTCACTACGACATGCTCCGGTTGGGGAAGGGAGAGGCTCTTGCCCTTGACCCACTCGCGGTCCGTGAGCCACCACTGCAACTGCTGTGCAGTACCCTCCGAGATCAAGACATGGTCGGACAGGTTGCCGTGATGCTGGGCCCACTGAAACTTCAGGTCCCACTGCAGAGCCCGCATGCGCCGCCTGGCGTGATGCACTAGTAGGATGCAGGAGGCCATCAGCCCCAGAAGCCGCAACACTAGCCTGACCGAAACCCGGGATAGAGGCCGAAAGATGGGAATCAGGGCCTGTATATCCCGGACCCGCTGTTCCGGAGGATGGACCCGGAACTGCGCCGAATCGAGAACCGCTCCGATGAAGAGGAGCTTCTGAGAGGGACTCAAGTGTGACTTCGGCACGTTGATGGAAAACCCCAGCAAATGCAGGAGATCCGCCGTAGTCTGGAGGTGGGAGACGACTGCCTGGGGCGAGCCCGCCTTCAACAACCAGTCGTCGAGATAGGGGAAGACTGGGACCCCTGATCTGCGCAGATGAGCTGCGACCACCGCCATCACTTTCGTGAACACCCGAGGGGCACTGGTGAGGCCGAAGGGGAGCACGGTAAACTGAAAGTGCTCTTGGCCCACCGTGAACCGCAGGTAACGCCGGTGGGCCGGCAGGACGGGGATATGGAAATATGCGTCCTGCAAGTCCAACGCTACCATCCAGTCTCCAGGATCTAGGGCAGCTAAAACCTGAGCCAACGTCAGCATCTTGAACCTTTCCTTTCGGAGGAAGGCATTGACGTTCCGGAGGTCCAAGATAGGGCGCAGGCCCCCCTTGCCCTTCTTGGGAACCAGAAAGTAGTGGGAATAACAACCACGACCTACTTCTGGACTCGGAACGCGCTCGACGGCCCCCTTGGCCAAGAGAGCCGAAACTTCCTCGCGGAGAAGATCCAAATGATCCCCCGAGATACGGTGGTGCTGTGGTGGCATGGCTGGAGGGGTCGTCTCGAAGGGGAGGGAGTAGCCCCTTCGGACGATTTGCAGCACCCACCTGTCCGATGTTATGGACCGCCAGTGGAGCAGGTGATGGCGAACTCTGCCGCCCACTGGCGTGGTATGGGCCTGAAAGCTCGGACTAGGAAGGCTTTGAGGCGGATGCTGCCGGGGTGGATGTGGGCTGACCACGTCGTCCTCCATTTCCGCCACGGCGGAAGCCACGTCCGCGACCGCGCGCAGGTTGGTTCTGCGGCTGGTGGCTTTGCGGACGTGAGGAGGCGCCCCTTCCTTGGCCACGAAAGGGGCGAAAAGCGGAGGTGTGCGCCCGCGGAGCCGAGAGGCCCAAGGACTTGGCCGTAGCCCGGGAGTCCTTAAAACGGTTCAGCGCACTGTCCGCCTTCTCACCAAACAGGCGAGTGCCATCAAAGGGCATGTCCATGAGGGTGTTCTGGACATCCCCGGAAAATGACGTGGACCGCATCCAGGCGTGGCGGCGGAGCGCCACCGTGGTGGAAATCGCCCGACCTAGCGAGTCCGTGGTGTCAAGCCCACATCTTATGGCGTGCCGTGCTGCATCCCTCCCATCGGCCAGAGCCTGGGAAAGACGCGTCCGGACCTCCTCCGGACACAGGGGCAGCACGTCCTCCACCGTATCCCACAGAGAATGGGAATAACGGTCCAAGAGACAGGCGGTATTTAAAGACCGCAGGCCCAAACTAAGGGACGAGAACAGTTTCTTGCCAAACTGCTCGAGTCTCTTGGAATCCCGGTCCGGCGGAGCGGTCGGGAAGGAGGATTGGGAAGTAGAGGCCTGGATAACCAGACTCTCGGGGGTAGGGTGTTGGGACAGGAAGCTGGGGTCGCCCGGAGCAGGGCGGTGGCGCCTGGCAACGTTCCTATCCACAGGAGGAACTGTGGAGGGCTTGGACCAGGTGCCCTGCAGAACGTCAGTGAGGGCCTCGTTAAACGGCAGCAGAGGCTCAGTGGAGCTTGCTGAGGTTTGAAGCACCTCAGTGAGGATGTTGGTCCTCACAGCCACGGCAGGCAACTCGAGCCCAAGGGCCTCAGCCGCCTTGCGCAGCACCACAGAAAATGCTGCACCCTCCTCCGAAGCCACGGTCGGAGGAGAAGTGAATCCAGCGTCTGGCGAGGTGTCCAGCCCGCTGGCCTCCCCCAGCTCATCTGCCCAGTCCTGAGAAAGCTGTGACTGAACAGCTAGAGGGTCCTCGAACCCCTCCCAGTCGCCCCCTTCTTCCGATTCCTGATAAACAGGAGGAATGATCGGAACCGGACTGTAGAGATGGTAGGTCTCTAGCGGCGTCGGATGCGGCGTCGGCGGACGCCGTGCCGGCGTCGGGTCCGGATGAGGGCTAAACTGGGGCGTCGGCGTCACAGGCGTCGGCGTCGGCGGCGCCGGTGACGGCGTCGGCGGCGCCGGTGACGGCGTCGGTGGTTCAGGCGTCGGCGCCGGTGGAGGAGTGACAAGGTCAACCGGCGTCGACTGGGGCCCAGGCATGGGCCCCGCGGGGACCTGCGGCGTCGAGACCGGAGTCGTCGACGGCGCCGGGGCCGGAGCCGCCGGCACGCGAGGTCGCCCAGTCGAGCCCGCGGGGCCCGAAGGCGCGCCAGCGGGCGTCGACGGCGGGGCCAGGCTCCTCATGGCCGAGAGGAAGGCACTGATCTCCGCCGGCGTCGCGTCAGCCCCAGGGACCGGAAGGTATGGGGGCGGACGCGGCACCTGCGGCTCCGCCGGAGCCGCGGGGGTGGAACCACTTGGACCCTCGGCCGAGTCGCGCGACCGGCGAGGGGAGTCCGAAGAGCGATGTCGCCTCTTGGACTTCTGTGAGTGTTTGGACTTACCCGACGACTTGGAGCCAGACGATCGACGGTGGCGTCGGCTAGGGCTCCGCGAGCGATCCTTGGACCTCCTCCTGGACCGGGATCGCGCACGACGCGGAGCCGAGTGGCGAAGCTCGAGAAGCTTGCGGGACCGCTCCCGCCTAGCCTTCGAAGTCAGGGCCTGACAGTCGTTGCACGACTCCGCGTCGTGGTCGAGGCCTAAGCAATAGAGGCACCGGCGGTGGTGATCGGTCACCGACATCAGTCGATGACAGTCTTCACAAGCCTTGAAGAACAAGTTACTAACCTTCGGTAACGATGTATCTGTAAGAAACATTAGTTAGTTAGATTCCTCACCTTAGAATATCCCCAGGCGTCAGACTGGATCCGGAAGATTTTTCGTCAGCAATACCCCTTGCGCGTCGCTAGGCGTCGTCTGCGGCTCCGCGTCCGACGTCGGCGTCGTGCGCCGGGATGACGTCGTCGGAGTACTTAGACGCCGCCCTCGCGCGCTGACGTCAGTTCTTGTACATAGCCTTCCGCGCCAGGAACGCAGAGCCATGCAAAGACCGACACTGGTGCCAAAAATAAAATCTAGGGGCCTGAAAGGACAACCTTAACCCTAGATGTCAGTTCGCAGAACGGGGAGGATGGGTGGGTCGGTGAGGAATCTAACTAACTAATGTTTCTTACAGATACATCGTTACCGAAGGTTAGTAACTTGTTCATCTGAAAGAAACACGTTAGTTAGATTCCTCACCTTAGAATAGATACCCAAGCAATACCATCCCCGGTGGTGGGTCTGCGAACCAAGATCACACCAGAAAGTCCTGGAGGACAGAACGGCCAAAGAAGCCATCCCTCCGGACTTGGCTGTCAAGGCAATAATGCCTGGCAAACGTGTGTAGCGAAGCCCACGTCGCCGCCTGACAGATGTCCTGCAAAGGGACTCCCCGTCCCAAGGCAGTAGTAGCCGCCGTGGCCCGAGTAGAATGGGCGCGCAGCCCAACAGGAGGGTCCTTTTTAGCCAAGGAATAGCAGATTTTTATACACAAAACGACCCACCGAGAGATGGTTCGTTTGTGCACAGCTTTCCCCTTCTTAGCGCCCACGTACCCAACAAAAAGCTGGTCGTCCACCCGGAACTGTTTTGTGCGGTCCAGATAAAAGGAGAGCGCACGTTTCGGGTCCAGACGGTGGAGCCTCTCTTCCTCTTTGGAAGGATGCGGAGGCGGAAAGAAGGTGGGCAAGGTGACAGACTGCCCAAGGTGAAATGGAGTCACCACTTTAGGAAGAAAGGAGGGACGAGGCCGAAGGACAACCTTGTCCGGATGAACAGATAGAAAAGGAGGCTTTGAAGATAAAGCCTGGAGCTCACTCACCCGTCTAGCCGAGGTGATGGCTACCAGAAAAGCAGTCTTGAGAGTTAGAAGACGAAGAGGGCAATTGTGAAGAGGCTCGAAGGGAGCGCACATCAGGAATGTCAAAACCAGATTCAAGTCCCACTGAGGCATTACAAAAGGGACAGGAGGGAACGTGTGTGTAATGCCTTTGAGAAAGCGTGTAACCACAGGGGACTTGAAAAGAGAAGGCTGATCAGGAAGCCGCAAGAAGGCGGAGATGGCAGCAAGATAACCTTTCAGGGTGCCCAGGGCAGAGCCCTGCCGGGCCAGAGAAAGAAGGAAGAGGAGAACCTCAGAAAGAGGGGCGGAAAGGGGATCCACAGCCTTTGCTGTGCACCATGCCACAAATTTGTTCCACCGGCAGGCGTATACCGACTTTGTGGAGGGACGCCTGGCTGCCAGAATGATATCACAGACTTCAGGAGGCAAGTCAAATGGCATCAACTGCCGCCGCTCAATCTCCACGCATGGAGGTGGAGGCTGGACAGGTTCGGGTGGAGGACCGTCCCCTGCTGCTGCGACAGAAGATCCTCCCGAAGGGGCAGACGTATCGGGGGATCGGTCAACAGACTGAGTAGCTCGGGATACCAGTATCTTCGTGCCCAATCCGGAGCCACCAAGATGACTTGGGCCCGGTCGCGCCTGATCTTCTTCAGCACTCTGGGCAGAAGTGGTATAGGCGGAAAGGCGTACAACAGACCGCAACTCCACTCGTGACGAAAAGCGTCGCCGAGCGAGTGCCGCCTTGGAAATTCCAACGCGCAGAACTGCTGACATTGCGCGTTCTCTTCGGTGGCGAATAGATCTAACCAAGGCTCTCCCCACTGCTGAAAGAGGCCTTGCACCACTTCGGAGTTCAGACGCCATTCGTGATCCATCATGCACCGGCGGCTGAGTTCGTCTGCTCTGGCGTTCAGAGAGCCCGCCAGATGTTGAACCACCAGGGTGACGCCCTGGTGTTCCAGCCATGTCCAGAGGCGCAGAGCCTCCTGACAAAGGGTCCACGACCCCACCCCGCCCTGTTTGTTGCAGTACCACATGGCGGTGGTGTTGTCCGTGAACACCTGCACGACACTTCCCCTGACCGAGGGAAGGAAGGCTTTCAGTGCAAGCCGGATCGCTCTCAACTCCAACAGGTTGATGTGGAGACGAGACTCCGCCGGAGACCAGAGGCCTCTGATCTCCGCCTCTCCCATATGGCCACCCCATCCCAGGAGGGACGCATCCGTCACTACGACATGCTCCGGTTGGGGAAGGGAGAGGCTCTTGCCCTTGACCCACTCGCGGTCCGTGAGCCACCACTGCAACTGCTGTGCAGTACCCTCCGAGATCAAGACATGGTCGGACAGGTTGCCGTGATGCTGGGCCCACTGAAACTTCAGGTCCCACTGCAGAGCCCGCATGCGCCGCCTGGCGTGATGCACTAGTAGGATGCAGGAGGCCATCAGCCCCAGAAGCCGCAACACTAGCCTGACCGAAACCCGGGATAGAGGCCGAAAGATGGGAATCAGGGCCTGTATATCCCGGACCCGCTGTTCCGGAGGATGGACCCGGAACTGCGCCGAATCGAGAACCGCTCCGATGAAGAGGAGCTTCTGAGAGGGACTCAAGTGTGACTTCGGCACGTTGATGGAAAACCCCAGCAAATGCAGGAGATCCGCCGTAGTCTGGAGGTGGGAGACGACTGCCTGGGGCGAGCCCGCCTTCAACAACCAGTCGTCGAGATAGGGGAAGACTGGGACCCCTGATCTGCGCAGATGAGCTGCGACCACCGCCATCACTTTCGTGAACACCCGAGGGGCACTGGTGAGGCCGAAGGGGAGCACGGTAAACTGAAAGTGCTCTTGGCCCACCGTGAACCGCAGGTAACGCCGGTGGGCCGGCAGGACGGGGATATGGAAATATGCGTCCTGCAAGTCCAACGCTACCATCCAGTCTCCAGGATCTAGGGCAGCTAAAACCTGAGCCAACGTCAGCATCTTGAACCTTTCCTTTCGGAGGAAGGCATTGACGTTCCGGAGGTCCAAGATAGGGCGCAGGCCCCCCTTGCCCTTCTTGGGAACCAGAAAGTAGTGGGAATAACAACCACGACCTACTTCTGGACTCGGAACGCGCTCGACGGCCCCCTTGGCCAAGAGAGCCGAAACTTCCTCGCGGAGAAGATCCAAATGATCCCCCGAGATACGGTGGTGCTGTGGTGGCATGGCTGGAGGGGTCGTCTCGAAGGGGAGGGAGTAGCCCCTTCGGACGATTTGCAGCACCCACCTGTCCGATGTTATGGACCGCCAGTGGAGCAGGTGATGGCGAACTCTGCCGCCCACTGGCGTGGTATGGGCCTGAAAGCTCGGACTAGGAAGGCTTTGAGGCGGATGCTGCCGGGGTGGATGTGGGCTGACCACGTCGTCCTCCATTTCCGCCACGGCGGAAGCCACGTCCGCGACCGCGCGCAGGTTGGTTCTGCGGCTGGTGGCTTTGCGGACGTGAGGAGGCGCCCCTTCCTTGGCCACGAAAGGGGCGAAAAGCGGAGGTGTGCGCCCGCGGAGCCGAGAGGCCCAAGGACTTGGCCGTAGCCCGGGAGTCCTTAAAACGGTTCAGCGCACTGTCCGCCTTCTCACCAAACAGGCGAGTGCCATCAAAGGGCATGTCCATGAGGGTGTTCTGGACATCCCCGGAAAATGACGTGGACCGCATCCAGGCGTGGCGGCGGAGCGCCACCGTGGTGGAAATCGCCCGACCTAGCGAGTCCGTGGTGTCAAGCCCACATCTTATGGCGTGCCGTGCTGCATCCCTCCCATCGGCCAGAGCCTGGGAAAGACGCGTCCGGACCTCCTCCGGACACAGGGGCAGCACGTCCTCCACCGTATCCCACAGAGAATGGGAATAACGGTCCAAGAGACAGGCGGTATTTAAAGACCGCAGGCCCAAACTAAGGGACGAGAACAGTTTCTTGCCAAACTGCTCGAGTCTCTTGGAATCCCGGTCCGGCGGAGCGGTCGGGAAGGAGGATTGGGAAGTAGAGGCCTGGATAACCAGACTCTCGGGGGTAGGGTGTTGGGACAGGAAGCTGGGGTCGCCCGGAGCAGGGCGGTGGCGCCTGGCAACGTTCCTATCCACAGGAGGAACTGTGGAGGGCTTGGACCAGGTGCCCTGCAGAACGTCAGTGAGGGCCTCGTTAAACGGCAGCAGAGGCTCAGTGGAGCTTGCTGAGGTTTGAAGCACCTCAGTGAGGATGTTGGTCCTCACAGCCACGGCAGGCAACTCGAGCCCAAGGGCCTCAGCCGCCTTGCGCAGCACCACAGAAAATGCTGCACCCTCCTCCGAAGCCACGGTCGGAGGAGAAGTGAATCCAGCGTCTGGCGAGGTGTCCAGCCCGCTGGCCTCCCCCAGCTCATCTGCCCAGTCCTGAGAAAGCTGTGACTGAACAGCTAGAGGGTCCTCGAACCCCTCCCAGTCGCCCCCTTCTTCCGATTCCTGATAAACAGGAGGAATGATCGGAACCGGACTGTAGAGATGGTAGGTCTCTAGCGGCGTCGGATGCGGCGTCGGCGGACGCCGTGCCGGCGTCGGGTCCGGATGAGGGCTAAACTGGGGCGTCGGCGTCACAGGCGTCGGCGGCGCCGGTGACGGCGTCGGCGGCGCCGGTGACGGCGTCGGTGGTTCAGGCGTCGGCGCCGGTGGAGGAGTGACAAGGTCAACCGGCGTCGACTGGGGCCCAGGCATGGGCCCCGCGGGGACCTGCGGCGTCGAGACCGGAGTCGTCGACGGCGCCGGGGCCGGAGCCGCCGGCACGCGAGGTCGCCCAGTCGAGCCCGCGGGGCCCGAAGGCGCGCCAGCGGGCGTCGACGGCGGGGCCAGGCTCCTCATGGCCGAGAGGAAGGCACTGATCTCCGCCGGCGTCGCGTCAGCCCCAGGGACCGGAAGGTATGGAGGCGGACGCGGCACCTGCGGCTCCGCCGGAGCCGCGGGGGTGGAACCACTTGGACCCTCGGCCGAGTCGCGCGACCGGCGAGGGGAGTCCGAAGAGCGATGTCGCCTCTTGGACTTCTGTGAGTGTTTGGACTTACCCGACGACTTGGAGCCAGACGATCGACGGTGGCGTCGGCTAGGGCTCCGCGAGCGATCCTTGGACCTCCTCCTGGACCGGGATCGCGCACGACGCGGAGCCGAGTGGCGAAGCTCGAGAAGCTTGCGGGACCGCTCCCGCCTAGCCTTCGAAGTCAGGGCCTGACAGTCGTTGCACGACTCCGCGTCGTGGTCGAGGCCTAAGCAATAGAGGCACCGGCGGTGGTGATCGGTCACCGACATCAGTCGATGACAGTCTTCACAAGCCTTGAACCCAGGCATCCTACCGGCACCAGATGTCGACAGACAGGGATCAAAAATGATCAAAAAGATTTAGTCAAAAAAGACTAAAAGGGGTAGCTCTCCCGGATCTGCGCTTACTGGCGCGGAAAAAAGAAGAACTGACGTCAGCGCGCGAGGGCGGCGTCTAAGTACTCCGACGACGTCATCCCGGCGCACGACGCCGACGACGGACGCGGAGCCGCAGACGACGCCTAGCGACGCGCAAGGGGTATTGCTGACGAAAAATCTTCCGGATCCAGTCTGACGCCTGGGGATATTCTAAGGTGAGGAATCTAACTAACGTGTTTCTTTCAGATCCCAGGCATCCTACCGGCACCAGATGTCGACAGACAGGGATCAAAAATGATCAAAAAGATTTAGTCAAAAAAGACTAAAAGGGGTAGCTCTCCCGGATCTGCGCTTACTGGCGCGGAAAAAAGAAGAACTGACGTCAGCGCGCGAGGGCGGCGTCTAAGTACTCCGACGACGTCATCCCGGCGCACGACGCCGACGACGGACGCGGAGCCGCAGACGACGCCTAGCGACGCGCAAGGGGTATTGCTGACGAAAAATCTTCCGGATCCAGTCTGACGCCTGGGGATATTCTAAGGTGAGGAATCTAACTAACGTGTTTCTTTCAGATAAAAAGAAAGCGCACGTTTTGGATCCAGACGGTGGAGCCTCTCTTCCTCTTTCAAAGCATGCGGAAAGAAAGTGGGCAAAGTGATGGTTAGCCCAATGTGAAAGGAGGTGGCAACCGTGGGAAGGAAGGATGGACGGGTCCTGAGGACAACTTTGTCCGGCTGCACAGACTGAAAAGGAGGCTTCGACAAAAGGCCTGGAGCTCACTCACTCTTCTGGCAGATGTGATGGCCACCAGGAATGCAGTCTTAAGAGTTAAAAACCTCAGAGGACAGTTGGTAAGAGGCTCAAAGGGAGCGCACATCAAATAGGTTAAGACCAGATTCAAATCCCACTGAGGCATAACGAAGGGAATAGGAGGAAAGAAATACATTATGCCTTTTAAGAAACGGTTTACAACCGAGGACTTGGAGAGACAGCTGATCAGGAAGCCGAAGAATGGCAGAAACTAGCCCGAAAGATAGCCCTTGGTAGTGCCCAGAGCAGAGCCCTGCTGGGCCAAAGAGAAGGAACAAGAGGGGGGGATCCACAGCCTTTGCTGTGCACCATGCCACAAATTTATTCCACACGCAGGCATATACCATCTTAGTGGAGGGACGCCTGGCTGCCAAAATTACATCACAAACTTCGGGAGGCAAGTCAAATGACATCAACTGCCGCCGCTCAATCTCCACGCAAGGAGGTGGAGGCTAGACAGGTTCGGGTGGAGGACCGTCCCTTGCTGCTGCGACAGTCGGATCGGAGGATCGATGGCCATGTTGAGCGGCTCGGGATACCAGACTCTTCGTGCCCAATCCGGAACCACAAGAATTACTTGGGCCCGGTCGCGCTTGATCTTCAGCACTCTGGGCAGAAGTGGTATATTCGGAAAGGCATAAACCAGACCGCAATTCCACTCGCGACGAAAAGCATCGCCTAGCGAGTGCCCTCTTAGAACTTCCAATGTGCAGAATTGCAGACATTGCGCTTTCTCTTCGGTGGCGAATAGATCTAACCAAGGCTCTCCCCACTGTTGAAAGAGACCTTGCACCACCCGAGTGAAGATGCCATTCGTGATCCATCATGCACCTGAGGCTGATTTTGTCTGCCCTGGCGTTCAGGGAACCTGCCAGGTGTTGAACCACCAGGGAAATGCCCTGATGTTCCAGCCATGTCCAGAGGCGAAGTGCATCCTGACATAGGGTCCACAACCCCACCCCGCCCTGTTTGTTGCAGTACCACATGGTAGTGGTGTTGTCCGTGAACACCTGCGCTACACGCCCCCGGAGAGAGGTTAGAAATGCCTTCAGCGCAAGACGAATCGGCCAGAGCTCCAGAAGGTTGATGTGGAGCCCGGACTCCGCCGGAGACCAGAGGCCGCTGATCTCCGCCTCTCCCCAATGGCCGCCCCATCCCAGTAGGGATGTGTCCGTCACCACTGTGTACTCTGGTTGGGGAAGGGAGAGGGATCTGCCGTTGACCCAATCCTGGTCGTGAGCCACCACTGCAGTTGACATGCAGTGCCCTTCGAGATCTGGATGCAATCGGACAGATTCCCTTGATGCTGCGCCCACTGGAACTTCAGGTCCCACTGCAGAGCCCGCATATGCCACCTGGCATGATCGACCAGCAGGAGGCCATGAGGCCCAGCAGCCTCAGAGTCATCCTGAGTGAAACACGGGATAGAGGCTGAAAGATCGGAATCATAGCCCGAATATCCCGGACTCGCTGTTCGGGAGGATAAACCCGAAACCGTGTCGTGTCCAGAACCGCTCCGATAAAGAGGCGCTTCTGAGAGGGGATCAGGTGTGACTTCAGCACATTGATGGAGAACCCCAACTTGCAGGAGATCGGCCGTAGTCTGGAGGTGGGAGACGACAGTCTGGGGCGAGCCTGTCTTCAACAGCCAGTCGTGGAGATATTAGAAGACTGGAACCCCTGGTCTGCGCAGATGAGCTGCGACCACCGCCATCACTTTCGTGAACACCCGAGGGGCATTGGTAAGGCCAAAGGGGGGCACGGTAAACTGAAAGTGCTCGTGGTCTACCGTGAACCGCAGGTAACGCCGGAGGGCTGGCAGGACAGGGATGTGAAAATAAGCGTCCTGCAAGTCCAACGCTACCAACCAGTCACCAGGGTAGAGGACAGACAAGACCTGAGAAAGTGTCAACATTTTGAACTTCTAATTCCGGAGGAAGCGGTTGACGTTCCTGAGATCCAAGATAGGACGCAGGCCCTTGTCCTTCTTGGGCACCAGAAAGTAGTGGGAGTAACAACCACAACCTACTTCTGGGACAGGAACACGTTCGATGGCTCCCTTGGCCAGGAGAGCAGTAACTTCCTGTTGGAAAAGGCCCATGTGATCCTCCGACATGCGGTGGTGCTGTGGTGGCATGGCTGAAGGGGTAGCCTCGAAGGGGAGGGAGTAGCCCCTTCGGACTATCTGTAAAACCCACCTGTCGGACGTGATGGTGCGCCAGTGGGAGAGGTGATGGCGGATCCTGCCGCCCACTGGCGTTTGATGGGCTTGAAATGTCGGACTAGGAAGGCTTGGAGGCTGCTGCAGAGGGGAGGTTGGTGGACTGGCCCACCCGTTGGCCCCCTGAACCATGACCTGGCCGCGCGAATGTTGGGTAACTTGTGTCGGTCTGTGGCTCTGGGTGGAATGCAGTGGAGCACCCCTTCCGTAGCCACGAAAGGAGCGAAAAGCAAACTGCGCAGGGTGGTTGGAGAGGCCCATGGACTTGGCCGTAGTCCGTGACTCCTTGAAACACTCTAGAGCGTTGTCCGCTTTGTCGCCAAAAAGGCAACAGCCATCAAAGGGCATGTCCATGGTATTCTGGACATCCCCAGAAAAGCCAGTCGATCTCATCCAGGCGTAGCGTCTAAGGGCTACTGACGTGGAAATCGTCCTGCCTAGAGAGTCAACGGTATCCAGCCCCCAACTGATGGTAAACTTCGCTGCATTCCTCCCGGCGGCAATAGCCTGGGAGAGCACTGTCCGGGCCTCCTCCAGACACTGAGGCAGCACCTGCGCAACCGTATCCCACACAGAGCGGGAGTAACGGCCCAATAGACATGCAGTGTTTACCGACCGCAGTCCCAAGCTGGCGGAAGAGAAAATCTTCTTCCCAAGATGATCCAGCTTCTTAGTCAAAAGGGGCAAAAAAAACCCTCTCGGCGCCGGATCTGGCATCGCCGGTCCGGCTCCACATCAGGATGGAGGCCGGGGTCGACACCGGCCAGTGCCGGAGGAAGCTGCGCCGGTGGAGGTGTAATAAGGTCAACCAGTGCCGATCTAGATCCAGGCCTGGATCCAAGGGGGGCCTGCAGCGCCGGAGCTGGCGGCAGAGAAAGCCTAGGCCCACCCAACCGAGTCCGCGGGGCCCGAAGGCACACCGGTGGGTTTGGGCTGCCCAAAGATGGCGTGCATCGCCTCGTAAAACTTACGAAGCTGGGCAGGAGTCGCTCCAGGTCACGGGAAGGGAGGGGAGGGAAGCTGGAAGTCTACTTTTCAGTCTCCGCACGTGGAGCCGCCAGAGTAGCACCGCCCGCATCCCTCGTCATGCCAGCCGACCGACAGGGCGAAGTCAAAGAGCAACTATGCCTCTTCGACTTCTTCTTGTGCTTCGACTTACCTGACCCCCAGTGCGAAGACTTGGAAGATTAGTGATGGCTCCGCGACCAGTCCCTCGACCTCCCTCGTGACCGGGACCTCGAATGGCGCGGAGCCAACTGCAGACGCTCGAGAAGCTTTCGGGACCGCTCATGCATAGCCTTCAGCGCCATGGAGCGGAATTCGGAGCACGACTTGTGGTCGAGCTACTGGCAAAAGGGGCACAAGCGGTGCAGATCCGTAACAGACATCAGTCGGGAACAGGATCCGCAAGCCTTGAAGCTGGGCATCACTACGTGCACCAAGAGGCGTAGACTCAAAAAAACGTCGACAAAAGTCACTCAAAAAGTTCAGTGACTGGAGGTACCGCTCTCTCCGGATCGGCAATGGCTGGCGCGGAAAAAGAAAGAACAGAACTGATGTCGGCGTGCGAGGGCGGCATCTAAGTAGCTACTGCGACGTCATCCCGGCGACACGACGCCAACGACGAACGCGGAGCCGACCGACGCCACCTTCCGACGCACAGAGGTACTGCTGACAAAGAAACTTTCGGGATCCAGTCTGACACCTGGGGGTAATTCTAAGGTAAGGAATCTATAACTAACCGTTTCTTTCCGATACTAGCGTTTAGCAGTTTACGGTCTCTTTAGACAAGTGTTCCTTAAAGGACGAAAACCCTTACCCACCCTTAGGTGGTATGCTTCATCATCTGGTTCCTGCTTTTAACACTGACAAATGTGGTGGTGGAGTGCACTACAACTTTTCTAAATCAAGAGAAGAGGAGCCGCTTTGCCTACTATAGCAGAGGTTACACCAATATAAGCGGACTGAGGTTGGTGACGTTAAGAGTGTAGTACGAAAACAAAGGAAGTGTGAAAAGTGATTAAAAATGCCACACTTTGGACTTGCACAGTTTGAATACATGTCCCTGATGAGCATATTAAAAACAGAAACAAGGTTCACTTCAAGCGTGATAACACAATCAACATGTTTCTGCCACTAATAATAACCATACTATGTGGTGAAGGCATTTTTCAGGACCCCCTTTCTAACACATATCACTCAGTGGGTAAAGAAATTATGTGAAATATAAACTGAGAATAAACTAGTACAAACGCTAAGCCATAATCAATATGGCTGTTGCCATTGTGATACACACCTGTAAAGACAACCAAGAGACCATTACAAACAAGCATTGGCATAGCCAATAGGTCTCGCCCTTGGGACCTTATAAGTGTTTAGTTACGCAGCACAATATCCTTGGTGCAACAACATCAACTGTTGCATGGCTAAGCACTTATAAGGTCCCAAAGGCGAGACCTATTGGCTATGTCAATGTTTGTCTTTTTGGTATACTTTTTTTATGAAAGGCTGGATTTAATAATGCGATTCCCAGGCCTTCCCATTGTGCTGCACTGAAGCATATTGGTCATCGTATAGGAGGCAGGGGTGTAGTGCTTTTGCTGAAATACAAATTAACATTATAACGTTTAAGAAGTCTAAATAATGTTATGTAAAATAAAATGAAGTTTTACTAGATTGCAATCCATGGCATTTAAGTCCATTTTTCATTGGTAATATACTGAAGTATTCTACTTAATTTTTTAATGTTAAACTTACGTTGAGACTATTTCAGCACAAGCAGGGCTCAAGGACTGACTGTGGTGACGGTATTTCAATCCATAATAATTTTGGTACCAACATTATAGAGCAAAAAAGTTTTTGTTCCTAACAGGAGTATTTTGAGGAACGTAAAAATATATTTGTTTCAAAAAAATTTTTTTGCGAAATCCATATTTTTCTGTTTGCTATTATTTTACTGAAATGAAAAGGTGTATTTTTACCCACTCCTGACAGCTACATTAGTTGTGCACCTTCTTATAACAAACAACTGCTGATGCCCAGTTATTCATCCTTCTACTAGAGTAGCAATGGAAGTGAAAGCAGGGGTAGACCCGTCAATAGCTGCAGGTACACCACCAGTTACCTGGTCTTCTGCCCATGAAGACCACATTGGCTTTCTTGAATGTATTGTGCTGTTTTATTGCATTTTTCAATTAACTATTTGGTGTAGGCGGTTTGACAAATACATCTTTAATCAATTTGGTAGACCAAGCTTGAATTGCATGGATTTAGCTTGATATCTGGTACAACTCCACAAGTATTTTGGCCTTCTATATACATATGTTAATAGCGGATTGCTTCCGGATTTGTTATTTATTATTGAAGAATGTTTTGGTGAAAGTATTTGTTGATTTAAATGCAATTGCCAAGGCATAATGTTAAAAGCGGAGTTTCAAAGAACTGTGACTGTAGGACTCCTCAGAACATGAAATGACCTTCATTGAATCACTGCGGACTTGGACAAGCTTTCAAGGACCTTTGGCTGTCAAACCTGTTTGGCAAGCCAAATAGTGATTTTTATTTGATATAAACATCCAAACGGGAGCATAACATTACCGGCAGTCCTCAGAAATTCAATTTAGTCATCCATGGAAAAGATCTGAAATATCTCCGTGCCTTCAGTATCTATTGTGCTTCGCATCCCTGCAGCCTGCACTGCTGTTACTCAAGTAGAACAGAGTTGAGAAAGCCGCCCTCGTTGGAAGAATACTGAAAGTAAACATACAATCTAGCCAGAGCATAGGCAGTATGCTGCAGTCCAAAAGGATGATTCCCGCGTGAAAATACAATTCCAAGAATTAAAACAGAAACCCTTACAACCTCCCTAAAAGCATACACCCTGAACAGTGCAAATTGAGTCACTGACATGCAGCTCAGGAAAACAGTGTTGTCAGGTGAAGCATTGTCCCTGGGTCTAAAAAGAGCAAAAAGTAAACAACCTACAATGATGGAGTCGCGGTGATTATAACAATCCTCTTCTTGCAGCTTGATATGCTGAGTAGTAGTAATGTCCCGCAAGGCAGCCATTTACAGATGGGTGTGCTCACTGCAAATGCTGAGTAAACACCGGCTGCTGTTATCGCATATGGTCATTATCTGATAGTTACTGTATGGAAAAAACGTTGTACCCTTTGCAATGCAAGACTGAGCCCGCAAAGCTGAACGGTGTATGTAGAGACAAAAGTCGTGGCATTTAAGGAAAGTTGTTACTCTGCCCCTGCTTGGCTTTGTCTCGCCTGCCCTGTGATGCCTCCAGTCCTCACCCACTTCTGCGAATTTGAAGCGGCCAACACGGTCTTGCTGAAAGGCCAGGGAGGGAGAGGCCAGGGAAGTGAAGAGTGTTGGGGGAGGGGGGGGGGGGGGGGGGGGGGTAGGCGAGCTCCTGCCCTTTATAAATCATTAACGTGCATCCCCCAGATCGAGCACACTGGTCTCTATGCACAACCATCGCATAGCCACACACCTTCCCAGAAACGTGCATCTCACCAAGAACACATGCATTGTGGCTATGCCTAGAAGAGCGTCCATTGCACATACAAAACTGAGGAGGGGACACACACATATTGCACAGGTTTTACCAACATGCATACTGGTTGAGCTCATACTGCACATACACACAGTACAGGAACACTGTTTTTGTCTGTAATTGTAAACCTTGCAAACGCACCTAAACATGTCACACAGACAAATACCTACAGAGATTGCGCAAGCGCGCGCGCGCACACACTTGATGCGCCTATACACACGTACGCGGGGACGGGCACATAATATTACTGTCGTTTTCGAGATTGAAGACCGAACTGGAAATTAAATCGACTCTATGGTGTTTTAGCCGACTGGAAAATGGAAGGGTTCATGGGCATGTCGATCCGCCTCCATTGATATGGTCATGGGCAATGTTTTGTGTAGACAGCTGCTTTCTTGTAAGAACGTACGAATGAAAGGTTGCATTATGGGCGGTTGTGTAAACAGGATCTCTTTGGGGTGCTTTGCATTTGAAGAGTGGCATATTCAACAAGCATTGTCCGCGCGGCCGTAAAAGTAATGTGGCCGTTAAAGCAAAAGTGATCGCAATCGCGGGGACGCGCTCTGTGGTGGGGGGAGGGGTGGAGAGAGGCACGCTATAAGGATGCCGCGAGAAAAGTCAGACGGCGGCTGCGCGCGTGCTCGCGTGCGTAACCGCAAGCTTGAGGCCAGCAAAAGCGTGTGGTCGGACTTTTAAAAGCCCACTCACTAAATGTCTCGCCAGAGCAGTGCATGCGCTGGCTCAGAGACCTAAAAACACATTATCAAACTACAGTGGTAGTCATATTCCCGCATAACTATGTCACATCGTGTTCCCCATAACAGATGCACATTAGAATAGTAAGTGCCACCACTACTCCCACAAAAGTGACCTATTCATGTCATCAATGTTGTGGAAATACCAAACAGATTTTTGTGCAGCAGAACTACATGCTGCTTACCTGGACTTGTCTGGCTACTTGCCTCAATTCGCCAGCTTGGGACCGAATTTGATGAGGCTGCAAACCATGATTCCAAACATTGTTTCTTATTTAAAAAATGATCCAGCCACTTTACACCCCACACTGACTAGTGTCTACAGTGCTTTCATTATAGTCAAAACACCACCACCAAATATCAATAGGCTAAAACCAAAATGTCCACACAGAGGATTGATTCAAACGGATCGGGTGGAAAAAAAAGGATGTATCAGAGCCAAACAGGGTGGCACGTAGACCCACAGCTCGTTGGATGCACATCAGATGGCAGAAAGAAACATTTTAACAATGGAGCCAATGCCAAGTCGCATTACCAGTTAAAGGTGAGACACCATACCCTTGTGACTCGAAAAACTTCTTAGAAGAAAAACAAGCTGCAGACATCTGAGCTCAACCCTAAATAGCAAAGGTATGCACAGCATGAGTATCTACAGCTACATGTGATGTGCCACAAACACATAATCACTTTCATCATATTGCTACAGAAAGGTGTTTCACTAGTTTACATATCTACAGGTTTAGATATATCTCTGTTAAAATGCTGTAGGATAACGTGCGTTGGGTTATTCAGTGCTATTGACTACTGATGAGGATCCCCTGGAAGAGAACATGCTGTGTTTTCTTGGAACATTACTCTCACTGTGATCTAAGCAAAAGAGTGATGAATCCAAAGCTTTGCTCGCCATCAGTAATTTTAAGAGCTTATTTCCAAATATACAATATAAATTAATTTAATACAGCATGTTTTCATGAAAATACAATGTTCTATTACTTATGTACATGATGAGGCTGATTAGATTACTAATCGTCTGCATACCCCTGGGTAAGACTAGAGCTCAAGTTCCAAGGGTTCTGGAGGAAAGGCAGGATCTTACTTGTCTCTTCTTACAAAAATGTATTGGTCTTTTACCTGTTCATGAGCAGGCAGGGGCTAGACTTCAGGTCAGTTTTTTTAACAAACCTCCATAAGCAGGTAATCCAATTCAGGGCCCTGAGAACACTTCAGATGGGGGAACTAGTGATAAAGGGTACAATGAATTTCTCAAGATAAATCAAAATGTAATCATTATTCCTATTAAGAAGCAGTTATCCTGATCGACATGGAATGTCCCTGACCCCTAACTACCGGATAGTAATACATCCTTAGATTTGATTAGTAGTCATGTAATTATGCTTTAAGAGACTTGGTTGTTAAAGGATTGGCTGTCAAATGGGTTGATAAGTTTCAATGAATGTGCATTAGGCAAAGCTATAGAGAAACTGTCAGGTGGTCAGACTATCTTGGAGTCACTACAGATTAGGAGCTCCTCAATTGCATTAGAAATGTATTACCAGCGGAAACATGCCTTAGGACAGAATTTTATAGGGTGTGGTCGGACATTAATAATTTACATCTCAATTTTCCAAACATTCGCACATCTCTTCAAATTATTTAGAGATTTGCAAATTACTATAATTTATTGGTATATAGATCAAGATAAAAAAGCATACGATCATTAGATAAAGGAGAAGGTTTTGGTTCTAAAAAACTGCATTTACAAAAGTTAAATAAACACATCATGAGATGAGAGCTTGGGTAAATGTTGTGCCTGCCATATATACTTGACCAAAAATTCACAAAAATATTTATCACCAATTCAAAAATGACATCAAATTTGGTTTTGATACATAGAGGATGTCTTTTTGACTTGCCAAAGTGATAGAGTTGCTATCACAGTTTTTTGATTGGGTGAATTCTCTGAATAATAATCTCTCCTTCACAATGCAGTCAAACGCTTATTACCCTTTCTGGACTTGACCTTTCTTGAAGAAAATGGATCATTGTACACCACCCTATTCACATAAACTACTGCTCGTACAAAAAACAAGTTACTTACCTGTACACTGTGGTTCTCCAGTATTGCTATCTTTCATAGATACATGCTTGAATCTTCACCGTTGTCATGGTGGGAGTCTCGTGGTAGTTAGAAAGGCAGTACTATAAAAGTACATTAGAAACCATCAAAAGAAAGGAAAACTTTAACATTCGTCAGCATCTTTATGCAGGTCTAAACTTTGACCAATCAGAGACAAGCCCTAGACCTCAACTCCCCAGCAGAGCCACCATACCTCAGATTTTGCGGTCCCGTGTGTTAAGGTAAAAAGTGGCAAGCCTAGACGGGGAGGAGGGAGGGCCACATGTGAATCTATGAAATATATCAATACTGGAGAACCACAGTGTACAGGTAAGTAACTTGTTTTTCTCCAGTTTTAAATCTTTCATAGATTCACATGCTTGAATCAGAGTAGTTAGCAGTACCATCCCTTAAATCATCGCGAATAGGCGAACACACCTTCGCATGCATTATGAACAAACATATGACTATAAACTATGAACGGAATCCAGAAAATAAATGGGTACCTAAATAAAATATATATGTAACTACATAGTTACCACTATAGCAAAGTCAAAAACCACAAACATATAAATATATCTATACATTTAAACATTGATATACATATTCATCATACACATTGCTCGTGTCTAATATCTAAAATAGAACAGAGGTAATAGATATGAAAACACTGTACCTCACATGAACAGATGCCTCAAGACCGCTTGACCCACTTCAGCATCTGACTTCCATTCCGAATTCATACAGTAGTGCTTGGTGAATGTAAGCCCGTTTGACCACGTTGCCGCTCTAAAGATGTCTGGCAGTGATACTCCAGCAAAAAGGGCTGTAGAAGCCGCAATCTTCCTCGTGGAGTGCGCAGTCACCTTTGCGGACAGAGGTCTTCCAGCTTTGTTATAACAGAAAACAAATCGCAGAAGAAATCCAACGTGCAATGTTACTCCCTGAAAGAGACTGCCCTTTTCTTGGAGATGCAAAAGATACAAAGAGCTGTTCAGATTTCCTGAAAACCTTTGTTCTATGGATGTAGAATTTGAGGCATTGCTTCACATCCAAAGAACGTAACACACTTTCAGTAGGAGTAGAGGGATTTCCAAAGTACGTTGCCAGTACTACCGGTTCATTTAGATGAAAAAAGGTTGGAACTTTCGGTATAAAGTGTGGATTTGTTCTCAATATTACTTTATCCTGTTTAAATTGGAGAAAAGGTTTGGCGACAGTGAAGGCCTGGATTTCACTGATCCTTCTAGCCGACATCATGGCCAACAAGAGAGCTGTTTTCCACGAGACTTATTTCAATTCTGCTTTGTGGATCGGTTCAAAGGGCAGTTTCATTAGTTGAGTGAGAACTGTTTAACTGCCATGGAAACGCAGGGCGCTTTAGGGGTGGGAAAACTCTGAAAAGGCCCTTCATGAACTCCTTTACTATCCTGGTAGACCAAAGCTAGTGTTCACCCTGGAAATTGCTGCCAGGTGCACTTCGATTGATGAGTGCGCCAATTTTGATCTTGCTAAAAGAAGAAGGTAAGGCAATACCTGCTCCGGGGTCGAGAGAAAAGGATGAATACCTTTTTCAATGCTGCAGAATCTCTTCCATTTTGCAGTGTATGATTTATTAGTGGAGAAATCTCTGGCACACTGTAGGATGGACTTGCAATCCAGGGCAAGAATTGGATCTGTACATTCATAGTCATGAGGTTCCATGCCAATAAACTCTGATTTTATCTGAGGATAAATAACCTGACCGTTGTCCATGGACAGCTAGTTTGGCAGAGATGGAAAGAGAATGTGCGGAGATACTGAGCACAGTAGAAGTTCCAGGTACAAAAACTGCCTCGACCATGCCAGAGCTATGAGAATGAGATGACACGGTTCCCTCTTCATTTTGCCGCCTAGCACCCATGGGATGAGAGGGAACAGCGGGAAAACACAGGTGAACATTCCTGTCCACTTCATGTGCAGCAAAACACACAAGATGATGGACGGAATGTTGCACAATGGCAAAACATTCACCCCCAGTCACAGATCTGGGTTTAATCCATCGTTATTTTGCTCACCACGCCACCCCAGTTCAGACATGGCCAGATGCAAATCAGTCTTGACCCTGTGCCTCATGGGAACAGTCCAGCCCGAACTGCCAAGCCATGTCTTTCCTGGACCGGAATCAAGCATCCTAGGACCGGTTTCTGGCTATCAGCCGTCATCAGCCAGGATAGCTTGACTCCAGTGGCGTAGTGAGCATGGGACCCACGTCTGGGCATACCCTTCCCACATAGGGTGAACAGCAAAACACACAAGATGATGGACGGAATGTTGCACAATGGCAAAACATTCACCCCCAGTCACAGATCTGGGTTTAATCCATCGTTATTTTGCTCACCACGCCACCCCAGTTCAGACATGGCCAGATGCAAATCAGTCTTGACCCTGTGCCTCATGGGAACAGTCCAGCCCGAACTGCCAAGCCATGTCTTTCCTGGACCGGTCCTAGGATGCTTGATTCCGGTCCAGGGAAGACATGGCTTGGCAGTTCGGGCTGGACTGTTCCCATGAGGCACAGGGTCAAGACTGATTTGCATATGGCCATGTCTCAACTGGGGTGGCGTAGTGGGCAAAAGAACGATGGATTTAACCCAGATCTCTTGACTGGGGGAGAATGTCTGCATTGTCAGCATTCCGTCCATCATTTGTTTGTTGTAACGCACTTCATGTGCAGAGCATTCCCCCAAGAGTCGGGCTGAGGAAACCTGCTGGCAAACCTTTTGCACTTCTTGTTGTTTAAGGTTGCGAAGAGATCCAGATTTGGAGGACCCCACAGTTTGAAAATTCGTCGTAGCTGCTTCCAGTCCAATTCCCACTTGTGACATTGGGAGTTGGTTCTGCTTAAAGAATCTGCCCACTGGTTGTCCACGCCTTGAACATGTTCTATTTGCAACGTTATTTTGTGCTGAATTAGCCATTTCCAGATTTCCTGGGCTTAGACTGATAACATGCGAGACCTGGTGCACTCTTGTTTGGCCAGGAAGAACATCATTGTGGTGTTGTCCGTTCTCATCAGAACAGAAGCGCCTTGGAATCTTGGAAGGAACGCCTGTAGTCCTAGAGAAACTGCCCTCAGTTCCAAAAGATTGATGTGCATTTGCGTTTCTTGAAGAGACCATCTTCCATGTATCTGCAATTCTTGGAGATGCGCTCCCCAACCATCCATCGAGGTATCCGTAGTCATGACGTAACTGGGCTGTGTTGTCTGAAATGAAAGGCCTGGAGAAATATAGCGCTCTTCCTCCCACCATGACTGGACCGGTTTCATTGTCAGACGAGAATGATGTCTTCAAAGGAGCCCCACACCTGAATCCACTGCAAGTCCAGCTGCTCTTGGAGAGATCTCAAGTGTAAACATAAATTTGGTATCAACGGGATGCAGGATGACAGCATCCCCAGCAAAGACTTGTACACTCTCACAGAAGTGGACTCTATTGCGCGCAGAAGGTCTGCAAAGTGCATTACCTTGTGCTTTTGTTCTGGAGTGTGAAAAGCCTTCATTAATCTGGTGTTCAAAACCGCTCCGAGAAAAATGCGTTTTTGGCTTGGGATTGGACATAACTTCTCTATATTGAGTTGCAAGCCTAGAAACTTGAACAGCTGTTGACAAGCCTGTGTAGATCTTCTTGCAGAGAGGAACATGGACCCTTTTACCAGCCAATCGTCCAGGTAGGGATAAACCTGGTGGCCCTGCATTCTCAGAAAAGCCGCCATCGGAGCCATACATTTCGTGAAAACACTGGGAGCTGAGCGAAGGCCAAAAGGTAGAATTTCCGGAGGTTGGCGTCGAGAAAAGGTGGCTGGTGGATGGACATTGTCACTGTCGTCTAGAGGAATCCTGTGATTTACCTCGTGCTGAAGGCTTGGGTCTAGCGGCTTGCTGATTGTATGACGCATTAGAAGCACAAAACTGTTCTTGCTGCTAACCCCCATACTGCAGCCTATAATTTTGTTGAGAATAGGGCTGATATCTGTATGATTGATAGGACGGTCTTTTTTTTAAACTGTCCTCGTCCTCCTCCTCCACAAAAGGACTGAAAACGCCTATACTGCAGCATAGCCAACGAACGTGCTGTCTGTTACCATGACGAAGGATTTTTTCAGTAGGTATTTGTTGAGCTTTCTGAGGTCCAGAATGGGACACCATTCTCACGACATTTTCTTCACTAGAAAAAAGCGGATGAGGAAGCCCATTCCCCGTTGAGAGTGGTGAACTCTCTCTATGGCTCCTTTTTGTAGCAATGCCTTCTTCCTGAGTAACTGAAGATGGGATGGCGGAGATTTTTGTGGTGGATGAGGAGGTGGTACTGTGACAAACTGCAGGGTATGACCACACTTTATTATATCCAGGACCCATTTGTCTGTGGTAATTTTTGCCATTGATTGCAATAACGTGTGATGCGTGCTCCTCTGGATGGTAGGATAGGGGAGAGTGCAACAGGCACCAAGACATTTTCACTGTTTTCTAACAGCATCTCTGGACTGGACTGGACTCGTTGTTTACGTCTGGGTAGCCTGGAGTATGCAGCCTGTGGTGGTGCACAATAGGACTGTTGCTGTTGGTAGGAAGGGTAAAATGACTGATAGGTCTGAGGTTGGTATCTCTGGTAGCTCTCACAAAATGAATAGGCTCCTCTACCACGAGCTCCACAAAAATGGGTCTTGATATATTGGAACGAGCCCAAAGCTTTAGCAGTCTCGGTGTCCGCCTTAATGGCCTGTAAGGCATCATCTATGTGCTTACCGAAAAGTGCATCGCCATCAAAAGGCATGTCAAGAACCTTACTTTGCACCTCAGGTGCCGAAAAGTCAAGGAAGCCACATCCATGGACGCATTGATGATCTCCGAGGCAGATCTTTCTCCCTCTAACATTATCTTTCTCGCCTTTAGCCTTGTCTTCTGGAATAAGATCCACATATGGGGCAATATAGGACCACATTTGGCGGTCGTATCTTCCTAATATTGCCAGTGCGTTGGCCGCACGCACAGTAGTACCTGAGGTGGTGGCAAACCTCTTGTTAATGTTATCAAGGCGCCTACCTTCTTTAACTGGTTGAGGAGCAGGGATAGGCAATGAAGGACTCCTTGACCTCTGTTGTGTGGCTTGAGTAATTACAGAGTCTGGGTTCGGGAGTCCAGACAAGCTGGCGCATCATCAGGAGCCGTGTATTTCTTATCTATTCTAGGTAAAACTGTGATAACTGTAGCAGGTATTCTCATGATCTTCACACCTTCCTCCCAAATATGGTCTATTATAGGGATTGCCAGAGATTGGTCTTTAAAATCGTAAAGAAAGCAGTCAGACTGCTTGACTGTCATCAGTAGCTGAAAACAAGAGGCTGCTGTGTCTATTAATGCGTGGAAACCGGCAATGTCTTCCGGCGGAGAATCCGCTGTTTGAGGAGCTGGAGAAGCAGGTGTCAAAATTATCTAGTCTTCCCACTCACTGCCAGCTGGTCTAGCTCTTTGAATTTCTCCTTCCTCCATATCTTCATCATCAGAGGGGTCATGCTGTTAAGGAGGTAGAATACTACCTGTTCCTGGTGACATTCTAGGTGAAGGATCAGACATGTGTTGTGGAGATGCCGGTGGAGGTGCACTCGCCAATGAAAGGAAAGGAGTACGATAATCCTGCAAAATGGCTTGCAAATTTTGAACTAATGCAACAGGAAGGTGAAACATGGGCTCATGAGCAGGTTCTATATATTGTAGTTTAGCATGTTGATTATGAAAATCCTTTGGATAATAGCCCTCAGTCATCTTCTTCATCATCTTGATACTGGACATGAATTTGAGAAGGACTGTGAGCAGGGTCAAACAGGTCATCATCCGACTCTTTCAAGAAGGTTAAAGGAGGTAATGGTGAAATCACTGCAGGATTTTAAAGAAAATGCCTCGTCAACGGTGTCCTCGACAAGCACATCGAAGATGGATAAAGAGGAGGAAGTTGTAACGCAGACAGTCTTTTAAGGCTGGGTGTAGCATGCATCATCGCCAGTTTCGTCGGCGGCAGCGCTATCAGTGTGAGGACATAATGGGCATTGACGACGAAGTTATCGCAGTCAGCACCGTCTAGATGCACTCACTGTCGTCATTGTAGCTGTTGTCGATGAAGAGGTGGCCATCGACGGAGCAAGCCTTGTCAAGGATGTGGATGCCGACAAGGAAGTAGTCGTCGACTGTGTAGGCATTGTTGACAAGGAGCTCGTTGGCGTGGAGGGTATCTTCGCCGACAGTACAGGCATCGTCAATGGGGTCACCATCGACGGTGCATCGGAAACCTTAGTCGACAGTGGTTTTTGAGATGAGATCGTCGATGACGATGGAGGGAAAATATGCCCCGGTGGTGATTTCTGCGTCAACGGAGACCCAGAGGACGGTGCCATATCGATGACACAAGCTTCCTAGAGACTGTAATCTTTATAGCAAAGGGCTCTGAAGAGGTTTTCTCATGTTTTGAGGCCAGATAGGTTTTCATTTCAGCAGGAAATGAATGTTTTCTTTTTTGTGAGGGACCTGCTGCTTCATGAGATGTTTTAGAAGCATTTTTATTGCTCTCAGGAATGTCCTATGACCTCTCTCTCCATTTTGATTTTTCCACAGAGGGAGAGCTTTCCTCATCCTCAGAGACGCCATCAGATTTACTTTTAAATCTCTGCAGCCAAATCAACAACCTACCCTCTCTATATTTAAGGGTTTTGGTTGAAAATGTCCTACAAATTTTGCAGTCCTTTACTTTATGTTGGGGATACAAACAGTAAGGCTTTTGTTACTTACCCAGTAAGCATCTGTTCTTGGCATGTAGAGCTGCAGATTCACATTCTTTGCATACTCCTGCCATCTAGTATTGGGTCCGGATGTTTGCAAGTTGTTTTTCTTCGAAGTCTTTTCCAGTCACGAGGTAAGGTGACTCCTCCTTTCGGTGATAATGCGCATGGGCATTGACACCATTGTTAGATTGTTTTCCCCCAAGAGGGTGAGAATGGAGTAAGTAAGTGAAGTATAGAGGTCCATGCCAATGTAATATAATGTAAATAACGAAAACTGCAACAAGCACAGATGTTCGGGGAGGAGGGCGCGAGCATCTGAATCTACAGCACCACATGCCAAGAACAGATGCTTACTGGGTAAGTAACAATCCGTTCGAGGCATGTGCTTTACATACACATGCTTTGAATATATTGTATAGCAGTATTGTCCCAAAGCAGTGGCTAATCAGTGGGTTTTGCAGTTGTTTGAAAAAGGTTTTTTTGTACTTCTTGGCCTACATTAGCTTGTTGACGTGCTACTACATCTACACAATAATGTTTGGTAAATGTGTGAGGTGTAGACCATGTAGCTGCTTTACATATGTCAGCTATGGGAATGTTGCCTAAAAAGGCCGTAGATGCACCTTTTTTACAAGTCGAGTGTGCGCTAGGAGGTATAGTTAAAGGTCTTTTAGCTTTAGCATAACAAGTTTTAATACATTTACCAATCCATGTAGAAATCCCAGATTTAGAGATAGGATTTCCTTTGTGAGGTGGAGCAAACGCAACAAACAGTTGTTTTGCAGAAAAAATCTTATGCCCTTTAGTGCTCTTCTGACATCAAGTTGTGAAGAGCCCTTTCTGCTACCGAATCAGGTCGAGAGAAGAACACAAGTAACTCAACTGATTGGTTAATATGAAAAGCAGAAACTACTTTTGGAAGGAATTTTTGGTTTGTACCAAGAACCACTTTATCTTTATAAAGTTGAAAGAAAGGTTCTTCTAAGGTAAATGCCTTTAGCTCACCAACACGCCTTAATGAAGTGATAGCAATAAGAGAGGCAACCTTCCATGAAAGAAACTGAAAATCATAATTGTGTAATGGCTCAAAAGGTGGACTCATAAGTCTTGTGAGTACAATGTTAAGGTTTCAAACTGGTGCAGGTGGTACCCTGGGTGGTATTACCCTTTTAAGTCCTTCCATAAAAGCTGTAATTACTGGGACTTTGAACAAGGATAAATGTCGACTGTTTTGAAGTTATGCAGCTACTGCCGCCAGGTGTAACTGAATGGATGTATAGGCTAATCCAGCTCGCTGCAGATGCAAAAGGTAATAAATAATATTTTGTATGGATGCATCTAACGGATTGTGTTGAAAGTACAATATATAACAAACCTCTTCCACTTTGCTGCATAACATGCTCTAGTGGTAGGTTTCCTTGCTTCTTTAAGAATTGTCACACAATATGGTGGTAAGTTTAGGTATCCAAACTCTATTACTTCAGGTGCCAAATTGCTAGGTTGAGCTCCTTGGGGTTTGGATGTCTGATTTCTCCATGGTTCTGTGTGAGAAGGCTGGAAGTGGGGTGCAGCTTTTGGAGTGGAACCACTGACAGTTCTAACAGTGTGGTGAACCATGGTTGACGAGGCCATGTGGGTGCCACTAGAATCATTGTGAGTGATGTCTGCCTGAGTTTCCAAACCAGAAATGAATAGAGAGGGAGAGGCAGAAAAGCATAAGCAAATATTCCTAACCAGTTCATTCTATGGCATTGCTTTTGGATAGAGGGTGTGCAAACCTGGAGGCGAAGTTTTGGCATTTTACGTTCTCTGATTTGGCAAAGAAATCTATCTGTGGTAATCCCCATTTCTGGAAGCAAGAAGTAGAACCTGGGGATGAAGTTCCTATTCATGTACTTGTTGCCGCATCCTGTTGTGCTCTGCAATTTGGTTATGCATGCCTGAGAGGTGTTCTGCCAGAAGATGAATTTTGTGATGTATTACCCAATGCCAAATGGTCTGAGAGAGGCGTGACAGGTGTAGAGAGTGTGTGTCCCCCTTGTTTTTGTACATAATACATAGCTGTCATATTGTACGTGCAGACTAGGACAACTTTCCTTATGAGGTGAGGTTGAAAAGCTTTCAGTGCTAGATATACAGCTAGAAGCTCCCGATAACTGATGTGGAGACTTTGTGTTTGTTGTCCCATAGACCTTGAATTGTTAGATTTTGTAGATGGGCACCCCAACTTGTGAGAGATGCGTCCGCTGTTAGTACGACTTGTGGAATAGAGTCAATGAAGGGCCACCCTTTTGTGTGCTCCACCACTGCAGAGAGCGATGAGTGCGGCTGTCTACCAACATTAGATCTGTTAATTGGCCATGTGCTTGATTCCACAGACATGCTAAGCATTCCTGTAAAGGACGCATGTGTAATTTTACATGAGGCACTATTGCAATGCATGATGCCATCATCCCAAGTAGCTGCATAAAAGTCCTGACAGTTACGTATTGGTTGTTTCAAAATTGTAGTAACAGAGTTTGAAAATTTTGAATCCTGGCTGCACTGGGACAGGCTAGAGCTGTATGAGTGTTTAGCATCCGACCCAGAAAGGACTGCAGTTGTGAGGGTTGAAGATGGGACTTTTGTACATTGACTGTAAATCCCATCTGTTGAAGGTTTTTGGTATCTTGTGTGTGCTGGAAGCACTTTTGTTGTGTGTTGGCTTTGATGAGCCAATCGTCCAGATATGGGAAGACATGCATTTGTTGCCTTCTTAAATGAGCTGCTACTACTGCTAGATATTTTGTGAATACTCTGGGTGCAGTAGTCACTCGGAATGGGAGTACTTTGAATTGATAGTGATTTACTGCTTTCACAAATCAGAGATATTTGCGATGTGCTGGGTGAACAGGAATATGGAAGTATGCGTCCTTTAAGTCTAGTGTGGACATAAAGTTGCCTTGTCGTAGAAGTGGTAGCACTTGCTGAAGGCTAAACACATGGAAGTTTTCTGACAGTATGTATAGGTTTAACGGTCTGAGATCTCAGATTGGTCAGAGACCCATCATTCTTGGGAATTAGGCAGTAAAGGGAGTAAACTCATGATCCTTGATGTTGTAAAGGAATTGGCTCTATAGCTTCTTTTGTAAGAAGAGACTGTGCTTCTTGTTTGAGGAGCTGTTGGTGTTGTATCGAGAATCTGAGAGTGCGAGGTGGAATATTGAGAGAATTGTTGATAAGTTCCAGACAGTAACCATGTTGGATAATGTCTAATAACCAATTGTCTGATGTTACTAATTGCCAAATGGGAAAGAATTGTTGTAATCTTCTCCCGACAGGTGTAAGATGGTCGGAGGGAATTGTGAGCAAGTCACTGTTTGTTGGGAGATGAAGAGAAACGCATTGTGTCCCTTGACCTCTGCCCTTAAAATTGTTTCCTCTGAAACCACCTTTATAAAATCCTCTTGGAAGCGAGGGTTGTGTATTTGACTTGTATAAGAACACATTTGGATCTGAGGAATTACCTTTGGATCCCCCTCTATAAAATGAGCAGCAAAAGGAGCCTCCATTGGATTGTGACTGAAGGGCTCCCATTGATTTTGCCACTTCTGTGTCCTTTTCCATCTTCTCAAGTGACTCATCTACTTGAAGTCCAAAGAGATTTTGTTTATCAAAAAGGGTATTAAGAATAGTCTGTTGAACCTCTCATTTAAAACCAGAGATTTTTAACCATGCATGCCTTCTAAGAAGAATGCTGGTGTTAATACCTCTTGCTGCAGTATCGGCAGCATCTAGTGCACGCCTGATAGATGAATTAGATATCAGTCTTCCCTCCAGCTCCAATTCTTGTCCTTTTTTCCTGTGTTACTCTGGGAGATATTGTAGTAACTGCTCCATTTCATCTCAGTGTGCCCTATCATACCTTGCTAATAGGCCTTGTGTGTTAGCTATAAGCCAATGGTTGGCGGATTGTGCAGCTACCCTTTTCCCTGATGCATCTATTAACTTAGACTCCTTGTCTGGAGGTGGTGCATCTGCTGTAGTTTGAGAATTTGCCCTTTTCCGAGCATTGGACACGAGTAGGGAATTTAAAGGTAACTGTCCTCTAATAAAAATTGGATCAGTTGGTGGGGGTTTGTATTTCTTGTCAACCCTAGGTGTTAAAATACGAGCCAGTACAGGGTCTTTAAAAATATCAGCAGCAGACTCCATAATGATGTGCTCCACTGGCGGTCCCTATCCCCGACCCTTCTGGGCAGGGCAGCGCTGTTTAAAATGTTGGCTCTACCCCAATGTTTGAATGTGTTGCAGAACACCGCTTACCAAGTCCCAGACACGTACTTCACAAGCATAGAGAGCGAAGGTAGAACTCTTTTGTGGGACGGGAAAAACCCACGTATCGCGACTCAAACTGACGAGAGGGTGGTATGATGGAGGAATCGCATTGCCCGACCTCAAACAATATTATTGGGCCTCCCAGCTTGCAGTTATTAATCAATGGGTTTACGCCTCGCTGTCCGATCCGGCGTATCAAAGGAACAAATGGTTAATGGATAATGAGCCCAGGTGGTAATCAAAGGGCTGACATTACAGTCACAAATCGGAGCAGTGATCTCCTCCTGCTTCTTCCAGTTGCGAAAGATTAGGAAGTTTAGCCGACTACTTACTCAAGCAGCATTAATACAGGTCATGATATCCACGGTCCTGTCACATTTAGACTATGCTAATTCAGTCTACCTAGGCATGCCATTATTTTTAACCAAGCGGTTACAGATGGTTCAAAACCAAGCGGCCAGATTGATATACCAGCAACCTAGATGGCAATCTGCCACCCCTCTTCTGAGCAAATTACACTGGCTTCCCATCCCCCAACGCTATTCCTTTAAGGCTGGCTGTTTGATCTTTAAATCCTTACATGGCCAGAGCCCCAAATTCATAGACAATCTCATATCAAGGTATACCCCCTCACGCACTCTACGCTCAACTCACCTCCAGTTACTGACAACTCCTGCCTTCAAGTTAAAGCGACAAGGAGGTTGCAGGTTTACTTCTTTGGCTCCGCGATTGTGGAACTCCTTCCCATTAGATATCAGGTCATGCACTGACCTATCATGCTTCAGGAAAATCCTTAAGACATGGCTGTTTGTCCAGGCATATGAATAATCCTCTTGGGGGCCCGGCACATCTTGGACTCAGCGCCATGAAACCAACCGGAGTACCTGCGCTTTATATGTTTTTTTTATAACATTATTATAACATATAACTTAACTCTATCCCCAAACGCCAACACCTCACGGGTCCCATGGCCCAAACAGTCGCAATCTGGCACCGAGCCACAAAAACACTGGGGTGGCACAAGAAAATAACACTGACTACTCCTTTATGGGAGACCGAGCAACTCGGCATGCTGTGTAAATGCCCGGAGTCCGACAAATGGAACGTGATTGGCATCTCTTCAGTTGGTGACCTCTGGAAACGAAACGAGATAGTACCATTTAGCAACCTACAAGTAGAATATCAACTGGAAAGGTCGGAGACGTTCCAATATTTACAAATACGCTATGCCAGAACTACCGCTGTAACGAGCGGAGAGTCCCTGCCCGAGGCATCCCCACTGGAGGATAGACTCCTAATGGAGCCCATGTCACGAAAAGCAAGATCCCTTAAATACCGTAAATTAATAAATAAGCCGGACCCTCTAATACGTCTCCGGCAGTTGTGGGAAACAGATATTGGGTATCTAGAGAATGACGACTGGCAGGAGGCACTTTCTTCCCCTAAAGAAGTTGCTATTCTAATGCGGATACGGTTAATGCAACTAAAAACCCTACATAGAACATATCTCTCTGCAAGCACACTGGTTAAAATGGGACGAAGACCTGACCCTGGGTGCCTTAGGAGGTGCGCCGAGGAAGGCACATTTTTCTACACGATCTGGGATTGTCCAAACATAAGCCCATACTGGGAGAGAATTGCCTCCACATTTAAGGAGGTGGGTGGGCCACTGACCTAACCCAGAGCGAACGTACGTGGGTCTCACTGGGATTCACCCTTGCTAAGAGAAACATTGCTGACACTTGGGGAACTGGAGATTTGCCAACATATTGGAGGTGGGCAAATGACATGGATAGTGCAATGATTGCAGAGAAGGAGGTATTTAAACACAGGGGCTGTCCTAAGAAATGGGATCGAAAGTGGGCCAAATGGAATGTATCAAGAGGTGATTTATGTGTTTCCCTAGCAGAGGAACTGCAAAGGGCAACAATGGGAATTGATCATGACTTGAGCTAAGGTTGCAATGTGCTCAATCTGTAATGCTGCACTTCATTGCTGTACTATTGTCATATTTGAATGTCATATGGCCTCGCAATGTACCTCACTGTACTGTCACAACTATATAATAAAAAGAATATTAAAAAATATATATATATCAGCATAGGACATCATGCCCTTTAACATAGGTAGAGATTGTGCTGTCCTATGTGATGTCCCTAAGGTCTCAAATAAAAAAAATCCTCCTCTAGTGATTCCTTATGAGGTGTGACCCCTTGGAATGATACTGCTCTGGAAATTTACTCCTAGTATGCGGTGTTATCATCAGGAGGTGATGGCTTTGTAGGGTGTAGATCAGGATCATTATCCATTGGAGGATCAATGTTATAATCATTCCATGGATCTAATGGTGGTGGACTATCATCACCTTTGTAATCAATATCAGGCAGTCTGTGTGGTGAACCCTGTGGTGTCATATCTAAAGGGTTTGAGCCTGGTGGTGGTGAAAGTCCTTTTTCTTCCTTAGATGGATTTGTAACTTAAATCCTCAGAAAGAATGTTCCTTTTAGAAGGTATGACATGTTTAGATATTATACGTCCAGTGTCTGGATTAATGTAGCTCTTTTTCTGTTTAGGAGCCGGCATTTCTTGCATAACCTCTAGGATCGGTTCCGGAGACTTATGATGAGCATCTATTGCTTTCGGTGCTGAGCTAGATTTGCCCTTTTTTTTCTTTGGAGCCGAAGATATCGGTGTCGAAGGAAGTTTTTCTAGGCTCTGTCTCGAGCCGGAAAGCTTGACTATCTGTTTCGGTGCCAAGCCAGAGGGCGGGGCATTTGAAGCAGTGTCTCGGTGACGACCATGGACCGAAGGCAGAGGTGGCCCAGAAGCCTTATGTTTGGAGGAAGAAACTTAGGGGGCAAAGGGGCTTTGTTACTCACAGCACCCTGTCACGCTGGGAGGTCTTGGGACTCAAGCTCAATTTCCAGTTCCGAATCAGATTCTTAGACAGAGAAGGCCTCCTCCTCTTCCGCTGCCGACGCCTCCATTTCTTGCTGCTCTGTATCCTCTCCGAAGATATTTGGGTGTGTTCTATGTTCTGCTGCTGCATGTCTCTCTGTCGAGCCGGAACGATCAACAAGCGTAGCAGTCTTCTTCCTTGTGCGCCGGTGAGAGGCACAAGTTGCAGACTTTATACAGTTCGGTGTGCTGATACTTGGAGTGGCACAGATGAGAGAATTGAAACTGAGTGCGCTCCATCGGCAGAAGATTGGAAACTACGGAACGGACTCACACGGCTAGGCCCGAAGGCCACCTACGATGTCTTCTATACCGAAGATGGAGTGTTTTCCTTTTTTTTTCAACACGCAGAGAATGTGAAACGCGTTTGAAACAATACCGATGAGGGTACAGTGTGTTGCACACCACGGATATCCAGAAGAGCGATGTCGCACCGGAGCGCCGCAAACCACGACCGAAACCGATGGCGGAAATAAAACAATCTAACAATGAAGTCGATGCCCATGCGCATGATCACCGAAAGGAGGAGTAACCATAACTCCTGACTGGAAAAGACTTCTTTGAAGAAACCCAACACTAGATGGCAGGAGTATGCAAAGCATGTGTATCTACAGCATTTAGGCTAGCCATTTACCGAGAAACAAAAAACTGCCAACCAGTTTTAGCTGAAATTAGTGCATGCCAGCAAAAACCCTAATCCACAGTTATTTTGGTCGCTTGTGAACAGGAGGACACTGGGCTCTAGAGGGCAAAGCAGTGCAAACATAAGCGTAGCCGAATGGGTACTCTTTTTAACAGACTACTTTAAAGAATCCAAAAATGGAGAGGACCGATTCAGCATCTTCATACCATTTGAATCCTCCCAGGCTCGATTGGAAACAACGAGCGCCAGTAGGCAAGCCCTGCAAAATGAACCGGCCGCTCACGCACAAGTTACTAACACTATCGATACGGCGAACCAGCAAGAAGATCTCCTGTTTAAGGTCTCAAAGGCTTCAGTAGTTCGGAGATCAAAAATAGCATGCATCATATGTAAAGCCCGGTCAAATGGGGTTCAACGGTCTTCCCCAGGCCCAGTATAAAGCAGATTCTAAGCTTTGGTCTGAACACCTGGCGCCTCTATTCTCCTACTGCTGGCTCAGCCATCGCATACCAGAATCATGGAAAGGAGCCATCATCCATCGTATCTTTAAAGGAGGTAGGAGAGCAGATCCCAAAAATTATAGGATGCTAGCTCTCCTGGACGTCGAATCCAAACATTACGCCAGTCTGTTGTTAGAAGAGCTGTCGTCCTGGGCACATAAAAACCATTGTTTACCTTTTAATCAGACCGGATTTGTGGCTAAATCAGGAACCACTAGTAATCTGCTTGCCTTATCTGTATTGATGGAGAAAGCAACAGTTCTAAGAATGCCACTCCACTGTTACTGCGTCGACTTTAAAGCGGCATTTGACCGGGTGCCCAAGGGTCTGCTATGGCATAAACTGCAGAAATGGATAATTCCTCCTACCCTCTTAAAGGCAATAATCCAACTCCACTCAAATACTTGGAAACGTATAAAGTTGGGAGAGGGATCTCACGTCTCAAGAAAAAAATAAAAATCTCCTGCGGTGTTAAACAAGGATGCGTGCTGGCACCCCTCCTTTTTAACCTTTTTATTTCTGATCTATCAGCGTTACTGAACAATGTCAATTCCCACTCTCCCCAACTAGACGTATCCTGCATAAGTAATTTGCTATATGCAGACGAACTTGTTTTACTTAGCCACACAAGGGTCGGTCTACTTCTCGGCCACCTGCTTCCCTACATAACAAGTAATGCCCTGGAATTAAACTTCTCGAAAACAAAGACAATCTCTTTTGGGAAACAGAAGCAGCAAAGTGGTGGCTGGCTTTTTAATGGCAAAAGCATTGAAACTGCGACATCTTATAAATATTTGGGGAGCTACATGGACTAAAAGGGAACTTTCACAAAACAGAAGGAAGTGGTTGAGGCAAAAGCCCTGTCAATGTAGGCAGCATTAACGAAGCTTGCAAGGCAGCTACTTGGACCAAGCCTAACTCCGCTTCTAATAGTTATGAAAGCTAAGATTATAAATTACTTATCGTACGGCCAAGAGATAATGCTGAGGAGCAACTTCAATATGATGAATAAAATAATAACAAGAACTTTTAAGCGAGTATGGCGCCTGCCGAAATCCTCATCCCCAGCCCAGATAAGACTTGAGTTTGGCCTATTAGATCATCGAGGGGTTGGGGCTGGCGCCTTCATCAAGTTGTGCAACAGATTGTGTAACTCACAGGAAGGAAGTCTGGAGGCTAGGCTGTGGAAAGAAATATCGGCCAGCCAAGTTGAACAAAAACATCAACACTACCTAGAACATTCCCTGCAGTTGCTGGACGTAAAAGAATACTGGGGAACTAACCCACCCCAGAAGGCACTAAAAATATCCTTCAAAAGAAGAGTCCGACTCTGGTCTTTTCATTCGAATAGGGCACAACTGGCCAAAAAAAAGACATGCCTGGACAGTTATCTCGGAGTATAAGCCCGTAGCAGAGGCACCTATTTATCAAGTACATACGCAGTTTTATGGAAAAAAAGGTTCTTGGCACTGAGGATGGGTGAATGGCCTTTTTAACAACATCTACCAAATTGGCACCATCCAAGTGCCAACACTGAGTGCAGGGGCTGCGGGCACCACTTGGAATCAATTGTGCATGTGGTATGTGTCTGTTCCGCCTAACTTAACTACTGAAGGATACTGCTGCTGGGCGAATGGAACAATCATGGTGTCTGATCGTGACGACAAGCCATCATAGCAGCTATGAATCCCGAAAACACGATGCTCAACATCAGGTTCACCAAATTTGTCACAAGAGCAGCCAAATATTTTACCTCAGCAGGATCGCTAGTAACCCCGTTCCAGTCTGTACATTCTTGACGATACCGGAGACTACATTGAACTTTGGAACCTCTAGAGACAATCGCCAAGTTTGCTTCCCTTTTTCTTCTCCTTTTTCTTATTTTGATTGTCTATTCCGGACCTGTTCCCCCTTTTTAACAATGAAGTTTTATTCCCTGCTGGTCCACACCCTTCATTAGATAAATTACGATGCTGGAAAATTGTGCATATAATTATCTGGGACGTTATGCCTCAATGAAATTTTAAGAACATCATAGCTTTTTAACTTTTGTATTAACGGTCAGCCTCTTTAATTACTTTTTGTACATATGAAGTATTTCCTAATTTAAATGATTTTGAATAAACAATAAAGACAAATAAGATACAGCACACATGCCATGAACATTCACTTCTTATGGGGATCTTCAGCATGGAGCCTCTTCTTACCGCATGTTCCACACAACCTGAAAAGACCTTTCTATGAAGAATCCAACATTTTTCTAGAAGATATATGAAGTTTGAAGGAAAAAACTGAGCAGAACTCAGGGAGACTCCCTGTAACACCACGTGCGGTAGGTAATCTGAAGAACTCAGCCTCTCTTGGGAGTGTTCTACAAGGTACTGTCGCCTTATTGGTTGTTGCTCAGGTTTGGTCCTTTTTGTTTTACAAAAGAAGGCAGATAGGCTATTGCAGTGACTGTTCATTGCATTGTAGCTTATGATAGTATTATCTACTGCTTTTCCAATGATACAGTGGGACTCTCACTACGACGACAGGGACGATTCAAGCATGCGAATCTATGAAAGATCCAATACTGGAGAAATCTATGTTTACATTTAAACGCAAACAAAATATGAAAGGTAGACTGGTAACAGGCATACATCGAGCCAAAGACTGCTTCCAAAACCGAAACTTTTGGTCTTCAACCTATCATTGGCCATTTTCAATGTGGAAACTGTATAGCATGAAATACCACCCGAGCGGTGAATGGCAAGACTTTCCATTTGAAACATTTCCCAAACTGTCATACAAAGAACGTGATATCC
This sequence comes from Triturus cristatus, assembly GCF_964204655.1. Taxonomy (NCBI): domain Eukaryota; kingdom Metazoa; phylum Chordata; class Amphibia; order Caudata; family Salamandridae; genus Triturus; species Triturus cristatus. The sequence continues at coordinate 996,904,795 of NC_140581.1, forward strand.
TGGTTTAAATGCCCATGCAGTTTGCCATACATAGGCAAAACTACACAGGAGATACAACATCATATCCTTCAACATCACTCAAGAATCAGACTCTTGATTCTACTACACTCGTGGACTACTTTGAAGAACATAACCAATCACCCAGAAACACAGAATGTTGGGTGATCCAGGTAATAAAAATAGTCAATTCTAGCTTAAATGTGTGTGGAATGGCAGAGCTTAGACTTGTACAAGTAAAATATTTTTGTCAAGCTTTAAATCCCCCTGTCATTAATATCTCCATGCTCCTAAACTCTGTGCTGTTTTTTATTTCATGATTGGATTGATACGTTGGTAATAATGTCTTCAAGTAATTTGTAGCAACTACATTAAAGTAAATCTTGTATGATTTTTTACATTGTTCATATATGTAAATTCCCCAGACTCTGATGTTTTTAGTCGCAAGATCAACTGTTGGTCTTAACACATAGTGTATACATCTTGATAGCATCTCATTAAGTGTTATGACAAACATTTTGTAACGGTTTTACTTAACCTGTAAACAGCAATTTGAAGTTGGCGGTGCCAATGCATTATCTCAGAATAGGCGCATAGATTGTGCTATTTTTCTGACTAGTTATATTGAATATATATTTTGTCTTCTCACATCCATAACCCTGAAATAAATAGTTCAAGAATTCTATGACCTTGACTTTTGATTGAAAACCACTGCAAGATTGTTTAAGTCATTCTGCATGAAATAAGCCTTTTGACTTAAACTGCAATATCGCTGCAATGCTATCCATTACCATTATTTAAGCAGTTTAGTTGTTTAGATCTGCTCACTTTCTCAAAATGGGTGTGCGGGCAATGCTCGGTTTACTTTGCGGTATCCCTGAGCAGTGCCACATGACCACATTGAGAGTTTTGACTGTACAAGCCATTTCTTTTCAAAAATGTGTAAGCAATCGGGGTACTGTTTTGACTATGGCCTTTCCTTATTGTTACATAAGCATCGTGAATTTAAGGATTTTTTCTTCAATATTTCAGCAAAATATGCATTGCCCCAAATTGGAGTTGGTGAGTTTGTTACTAACAAAACATTTGTTTGCCTGATTGGGCTGGTTTGTTTTTAGCTTACCAGTATATATTTTCTCATAGTAGGATGCTTAATATCAGGAATAATTTCACAGATTTAGATTCCTAAATCATGTAAGCAAACATTTTTGCCTTTTGACACTTTTGCATTTATTGCACATGCTGTGTGTCACCAAGTAATGGCCACTGTGGATAATTAATCGTTCCTTAAAATAACTGACAGCATTGCTTGCCACATTGTTCTGGCACATGAATGAAATATTTTTTGGTCACATATATAAGACACGGGGCTTTGTTCTATTTCGGCTGGTTTTCCGAGATGTGTATTTAAGCATGTATCTATTACAAATAGTGGAGCAATGGGGTGTTGTGTTTCTAAGCATTTGTCCTGAGGATGGTCTCTTATATTAGCTATAAAAGAGACCGAAACATTTATTTATTTATTTATGGGTTTGTACCGCGCTGGACTCGACTCCCGAAGGAGTATCTCCGCACCTTGAGACGGCCATATTACAGCAGAAGAGGAAATCCAAGCAGTATATCTTAATAGTTCTGAAATAGGAAAGTTTTTAATTGTCTCCTAAAAGGAAGATGATCGTCACATAGCCTCAAAGATGTAGGGAGGCTATTCCATAGGGTTGGACCAGCAACTGATAGGGCTCTGTCTCCCCGTCTTGCTTTTTTTACTCTGGGTACACATAACAGAGCCTGCTCACTGGATCTCAGAGAGCGCATGGGTACATAGGGGCAGAATTTGTTGGAAAGATATACAGGGCCTCTCCCATGTAAGCATTTATGTATAACACAGCAGATTTTAAACTTCACCCTCTGTTTGATAGATAACCAATGCAGCTTGTTAAGTAAGGGTTTGGAAGGAGTACGAGGGGGCCGATTTAGTACAAGGCGAGCAACGGTGTTCCTGTAGTCTAGAAGTGACTCCTTCATTTGCTGCCAACAATAGTCCATTACAATAATCCAGCCTACTTAGTACTAGAGCCTGTATCAAAGTTTTTCTAGTTGAATCTGGCAGCAAAGGAAAGACTCTCCGCAGCAAACCAATAATGTGGAAACAAGAGCCCACCACTTGCTTGCCGTGATGTTTTAGGGAAAGCTCCTGGTCCAATCGGACCCCTAGATTTTTCACAACCTGTCTAGGTTCAGGGACTGGGCCAAGGTCTTGAGGCCACCAGTCAGGAGTCCACAGGAGTTTGGCCTCCCCGAACAGCATCACTTCCGTCTTTGCCACATTGCATTGCAGGAAGTTAGATGCCATCCAGTGAGCCACTGCTTTCATCCCCTGGGCAAAGTCATTCCTAACTTTGGCAGTAAGGGTTTTGAAAGGAAAGAGGAGTTGGGTGTCATCTGCGTATGAAACTGGGATGAATCCATGGGATCTCATGATGTCTGCTAGGGGGGCCACATAGATGTTAAAAAGAGTACGGCTCAGACAGGAGCCCTGTGGTACCCCCTTAGAGATCTCCCTCTCCTCTGATCGATATATCCCCCAAAGTGACCCTTTGAGTGCGGTCTGTTAGGAAGCTCCTCAACCAGGCTAAAGCCTTGTCTTCCAAGCCGATGTTAACTAGCCTGGTGGTCATGATGTTATGTGACACTGTGTCGAACGCCGCGGACAGATCCAACAGGACCAGGACAACAGAGTAGCCTTTATCCTGGAACATGTGTAGATCGTCCGCGACAGACAACAAGGTGGTCTCAGTGCTGTGTCTTGGCCTAAAACCTGACTGGGAGGAGTCTAACCCACCTGTTGTTTCGATATAGTTTGACAGGTGTCGGTTTAGAAATTTCTCTATTATTTTACCCAAAAAGGGGAGAAGTGAAATAGGTCTTAGATTAGACAATTCCGTCCAGGGGATTGCAGTGTTTTTCCTCAGCGGTCTTACCAAAGCCCTTTTCCAATCTAAGGGGACCTTCCCTGTACTAAGAGAAATGTTAACCAGATTCTGAATTTGCGGTCCTAGAACGTCTGCAAGCATAGGCATAATACGTGCAGGAATGGAGTCTAAGGGGCTGCCACTCTTAATTTGAGTAATCAATGAGACTACCTCTTCTAAGGAAATAGGGGGAAAACTTGTAAGGCACTGAATAGGTTGTACCTGTCGTGTGATCTCATGAGAGATATTGTTTCCTCCTGCAGCGCTTATATTTGAAGCCATTATCCTGTCATAGATCCCATCTATCTTCTTCATAAAAAATAGAGAGATCTCATCACAGAGATCCTGGGACGTAACCTCTGCAGTCTCACAGGCCACTGGCTTGGTAAAAGTTTGTAAAATATTATACAACACTCTAGAGTCTTTCCCAGCCGCTGTTAGTTGCGCTGCAATATGATTTTTCCGGGCCGTTCTAATGGCCTTGTTATATATCTTAAGAGAAGTTCTATGCTGTTCTTTATCATGAGGTCTTTGGGACTGCCTCCATAACTTTTCCAATTTTCTGGTTTTTTGTTTCAAAGATCTTAATTCCTCAGAGAACCAAACTTCTTGCTTATTCGGCATGCGCGGTTTATATACTTTCTCCGGGATAATGGCATTGATTACTGCTCTGACCGTCTCCTCAAATCTGTCAAGGGCAGTTACTACGTCCCCTGTGGAATTCTCAAACAGGAAGGTTTTATACTTTTCTCTAAACGCTTCCATGGTGAGTTTATGCCAAGGTCTCCTCTTACTAGCTAAGGCGGTCTGTGTTCGTGGCTTATACCTGGAAGCAGTACAGAATTTTAAAATAAAATGATCTGTCCACTCTACCTGTGTAGGTGTCATGCATTTAATGAAGGATGAGTTCGACAGAACTAAATCCAAAGTGTGACCTGCCTCATGAGTGGGCCCATGGTTAATCTTTTTAAGTCCCAGGGAATCTAAATCCAATAGAAGAGTTTTAGCCTCTGTACATGTCTCGGACTCACTATGTACGTTAAAATCCCCCACCAATAGGAAGTCCTGGTTTTCTTGTATATATGGCACTAAGGCCTCTATGAGTGCAACAGAGAAGTTCCCACTTGGGCCTGGTGGACGATATACCAAAGCTCCCTTCCTCTGTTCCCTGGGTGTTGAATTAATTTTAAAAATTAGTACTTCCATCTCGGGTGTACATATTTCATCAAGGATAATGATGTTCACTTCCTCCTTATGAACAATCGCCACTCCCCCTCCTGTTTTATTAGGACGGTCTAGCCTGACTATTTTATACCCCACCGGGATACCCAATGTAACAGCTGGAACCGAGTGTGGCTTAAGCCATGTTTCTGTTAAGAAACAGAGATCGGGTTTCTCAGTAGATATAAGGTCCCATACGTGAGTGGCATGCTTCGCTAATGAGCGAATATTACAGAGCAGATTTTTACTACCCCGGGGGATACTATCCATTTTGTGAATCATCGGGACAGTTTTTTGCACTTTAGAGTGTGAGCCATCTAGTTCGTTCAATTGGTTACATTCCTCTCCAAAATGTGTATGACATACCCAACAGGTGAATGGGCCTTCTAACGTTAGTTCCCTGACTACGTTACATATCTTCGGGAGATGATTACGCATATCTCTCAGTACCTGAGAGCTGTAGGTTATCCGGTGACCGGACATGGTCTCTGAGGTGTGTAAGCAATTCTTCATAGCCCCCTGGCCCTGGCCCCGTCCGGTCGCGGACGGGCGCAGACGGGCTAGTCTTTGGCGCAGAATTAGGCGCCATGCTGCGTGCCCACGCTGCGCGCTAGGGGAGACGAGTGGCTAAATAGCCCTCGAATAAATGGAAGCTAGAGCGCTAACCGCTCGCCTTCCTGTGTGGGCCTGTCACTGTCCCGCCCTCCGCACCCGTGATTGGCTGATGGGTCGGAGCGGGCGAGTAAGCACTTTTTAAACTTTAAAGCAACGTCTGATCCCTCAGTGCGTGCGTGAATGTATTTTAAAACAGCGAACACTAGATATCTGACAACAGGCGGTCCCTACAACAGATTCACCAAATTACAATTTACAAGGTAAAAAATTTTGTTTTTAAAAACGTTTCCTCTTGTCAAAACAAGATACACATCAGACAGTTAATTAATTCCTCTGCAAAGCTGGCGCCAAGCGGGGTCGGGACTAGCTGCCACCTATGCCCTTACCGCAAAATTCGGAGCCTCCTCGCAGCCTAAATAGCCCTCGAATAAATGGGAGCTAGAGCGCTAACCGCTCGCCTTCCTGTGTGGGCCTGTCACTGTCCCGCCCTCCGCACCCGTGATTGGCTGATGGGTCGGACCGGGCGAGTAAGCACTTTTTAAACTTTAAAGCAACGTCTGATCCCTCAGTGCATGCGTGAATGTATTTTAAAACAGCGTGACACTAGATATCTGACAACAGGAGGTCCCTACAACAGATTCACCAAATTACAATTTACAAGGTAAAAAATTTTGTTTTTAAAAACGTTTCCTCTTGTCAAAACAAGATACACATCAGACAGTTAATTAATTCCTCTGCAAAGCTGGCGCCAAGCGGGGTAGGACTAGCTGCCACCTATGCCCTTACCACGTTGTCGTCCTTCCACTACTTGCCTCCGCACAATCAAGTAATTTTCAGTCAATACATAAGTAACCTTTTCATCAACAGATCGGTTGTCTGACCATCTACCTCATAACAAGAGTGGATCAACACTGCCTGTGACACTGTTTATTAACTGTAATAATCTGGACTGTTAAGAGTCACTCAGGAGTTGAAAGCTAGAACTTACTTAACCACTTATTTTATTTGAGACTATCTACTTTTTAACGTTCTTTGTTTAGGAGTAAAAAACATGTGATTGTCAAAGTAGTCTTTTTCTTACTCGGTTGCTTACTTCTTTAGATTAACAGACACGGTCCTAAGAAAAATAATATTAAGTCTTCTAAATAATTTTTTCAAGTAGATTAAGGAATGATCCCCTTATGGGCTTTCTAATATTGTGTTTCCATTCCCACAGTTACTGTGCCTCTTTTGAGAGAGTCCAAGATCACGTCCCTCCTTGTTTCACTATGTAAAACATAGATGTTGTGTTAGCTATTCTTATAAGAAACGCTTGACATGTTGGCCTTGGAAAAATGCATTGAGACCCAGTCTTATGGTCAGGAGCTCCAGGATGTTGAAGTGCAGCTTCTTTTGCTCATCTGATCAGAAACATCTGGTCAAGAGTTTTTGTATGCAAGCTCCCCAGTCTACCATGGAGGCGTCTGTTGCAGGTATCACTCTGTCCGATAAAGGATAGAAGGAAAGCCCTGCGTTAAGATTAGTAGGGATCTGCCACTGTACCAGGAGGCGTCTGTTGCAAGTATCACTCTGTCCGGTAAAGGATAGAAGGAAAGCCCCGCGTTAAGATTAGTAGGGATCTGCCACTGTACCAGTGCTTGCTTCAGATGCCTTGCGACTAGGACTATTTCATCCCAAGAGCCATGAATTTGTTGCCATTGCCTATAAAGTTCTTGTTTCCTGGCCCCTCAGATCCAGTAGACACTTGCATTTTCTTCCTGTGACAAAGGGTTTGGCAGAGGTGGTACTTGCAATGGAAAGGAGCTTTTGTCATCTCTCTGTAGAGGGGAAAGCTTTTCTCAGCAGTGTGCCCAGTATCACTCTTAAGAATTTTAGCATTGCTTGAGGTTCTGAGGGTTACTGTCGACATTCCATGTCAAAACTATTTCGTGAAAGGTTGACGCAGGCAATCATCAAATTGTTGCTTTTTCTTTTGACAGGGCTTTGACCAGCCAGTCATCAAGTAGGGATACATGGTGACCCTGACATTTGAGGTAAGCAACAGCTGGGGCTAGGCGCTTGTTGAAAATCCATGGTGCTGACTTAAGATCAAAGGGAAGCACCTTGAATTGGTAATGCTGCCCTGCCACTTGAAAGTGAAATCATTTTCAGTGCTTTAAATGTACTGGTGTTATACGGTTCCTACAAATTAAGTAGGACTGGGTATCTGGACAACATAATCTTCAGAATCTTGGCACTGAGTTCACACATATCAGAAAATATTGGCCTGGTTCCTAGCTAGCTCACAGTGCCCCATCTGAACCCCTAACCATACCAGGGTACCAGATGGTATCAACAACCTCGAACATGACCACTCCTTCACGCCCCAAGGAAAACGGAAACGGATCTACCCTTTCGTTGTTTACTTTTGCATGCCCAAGGTACACAAGAAAGATACAAATTGGCTTTTCAAACATTTGTTGGAACAATCATATTCTTGTATAGAAAGTGTGCTGCAATTATTAGACAGAAGAAACAAAGCATTGTAACCAGCATTACCAAGATGGTGACAAACACTGTTCAAGCAATATAACATTACTATGTGATTATATAATTATACTCCTACCTAACACTACCTATATTATCGAGAGCATAGTGGGAGTACTCTCTGTGAGATCTCTTGGGGCAGTTCTCAAATACAATTTTTAAGCTTTATTCAACATATCAGTCATAAAAGCAATGTAAATCAAATAAAAGTACAGGTATATACAATGAAAGTATAGACAGATAAAAATACATCATATGAGAGTCATAGCATCACAGCGTACAAGAATGGGATTTCTTGAGACATACATGAATAAGACGTAGGGTGGCTTCAAATTCCTGAGTAATTTCATAACCTGTTCAGTGCAGAAAGCACAAATGCAATAAGCCCTATGTGAGAAGGTCAGTGGGATCGGAAATTTAGCAGTGGGATTGGGCTTCCAATGACCAAAGGCTACAACTAAGATGAAGTGGTGTGGTTCATTTGGGGATTGCTTTAGCCCCTGGCTCTAATGGAGTCAAGGCAAGTCTATTTGTTGGCACTTTTGGGTGATTCCACAGCCTTCTTCAAAACAGCAGGAAAAAAAGCCTTGCTAAGTCATCTATTAGATTCCTGCCCCTGTCTAACATTAATGGTACTAATGGGGTACTGGCAGAAAGGCGAGCTAGGCTACGCAGAAACCTATTTTCAGAACTTTTATTAGTAAAACCCCACAGCTCAGAGCTATACAAAGCAGAACCCACTGACTGGGCATCGCAGATTTGTAATGCCGGGGCGATGGGTTTGCAGTAGGAAGAGCTGTGCTCTTTGATAAAAGAGCTGTGCTCTTTGATAAAAGTACCAGCAAAATGATTGTGTCTGAGTGACGCAAGGTCCAGCTGCGGTTTCCATGAGACGATGAACAATAGAGTCAGCCAAGTAAATACATCTACCCTTTCTAGCAATGTACCCCCCAGCTCTAATCTCCCCCTAAGCGACTCGTGTTTATTGAGGGTCCTAAACAAAGTCTTTGCGGAACTGATCTGAAGGCCACAGGTATTTCAAAATTCTTCAAAGCGAGTTAACACTCGCTGCAAACCACTATGCGTCTTTTGTACCAGCCAGAGTAGGGGTGTCAGTGGGGAAACTGGGAAAAAAGCGTATGATCTTGTTGAGGTGCACAGAGAATAAAGTGGATGCCAAGACACAGCCTTGGCGAACCCCCTTGAGAATTGGAAACTGTTCTGTCAATTCTCTCCGGCTTACCCTGCAAACATGTGCATAATTATCCTCATGGGTACAAACTACAGAGGACAACCTAACTGCCCACCCATACCCGAGTGTGATATATCAGGAAATCCACTGTGCAGAACAGGCTATCGTCCTTTGCAGGACAGCGGTCAGAGTCAGCAGTACTGCATCTCAGCCACATTGCGTTGCGTTCCAGGACAATCCCAGCAGAAGTGCTCCTCTGCCAAATGTAATGCAGAGGTTGTTTATATAATAAAAGCACTATTCCAATCGCACTGTGTCAAGGGTGCAGAGCTGATGCGATGGTTAGTCTGGAACTGTAAAACTGTTTCCAATTGAACAACCAAATACGAGGGCATTGTGTTCTATGTGTCTAGCTTTAGAAAAAGTGCACCAATAACAGGATAATGCTTGCTAAGAAATTAACAGCATGTATAATAATTTTTCAGTACATTATCATGTAAGCGCAAAGCATGTAAAATGTCACCATTAGAAAATTATATCAAGCTAAAACATGAAACTAAAACAGAGACTTAGAGCTGACCCTCTTATGCCCCACAACTTTGGGATGTGAAAATAAGTATCTACTGCTTCCATTCCTCCTTTGAGAGGAGCAGGAGAATTTCCTGTTGCAGCTCCCTTAAGTGAAGACTAGGATTCTTCCTGGGTAGACAGACTGTAGGCTTCTGAATAATCTCCAAGGTATGCCCTGAATGAACAATCTGCCTCACCAAGTGCTCCGTTATTATGGACTTCCATGCAAGGGCAAAAGGGAAATTCTACTCCTCCAGATTGATGTGGGTATATTAGAGGCGCTGCTGGGAGAAGTCAAGTTTTTGCCGGTCCTGGGAAGACGCTTGTGAGACGCTCCTATTGATTAAGAAAACCTGACATAGTTTTGTCTGTTCTTTCTGTTGGGAATAAAACCCTGGTTGAACACATGATATGGATGGGTTTGCCCGCCTACTGGTGGATTTTCTTGAGCCATGAAAAGGCATGAAGCTTGAATTGTGATATTGGAGTTTTTCCAGATATTTCGCTGCATGCGTTTTAATCTTCTGTAAAGATTCAACAAAATGCTTTCCAAACAAGGTGGCTCCATCAAATGGCATGTCCAAAATATTTGCTGGGACATCAGGATGGGAAGCAGTGGACCACAACCAACCCTGCAGTCTCAAAACAGCAACTCCTGTCAATTGACAAAAACATGCATTGGACACATCCAGAGCTACATCAACAGCCACTAAAATTGTTGTTCATTCTCCAACAAAGTTTTTTAACCATATCAATTAGCGGTGAGATGGCATGCCACATCTGATGGTCATAGTGGCCTAGAATTGCTGTAGCCACCATGGAAGCAACTTGACAGCCAAAATTGCCAATGCATCTCCTACCCCCATCTAGGGGTGCAAAGGAAGACATTACTGGGTTTTTCGCTGAGCCACAGAGGCCATGAAAGAGTTGGGCTTTGGATGGCCATGTGGCAGGCTATAGGTGTCAGGAGCCTTATATTTCTTCTTTAAAGGAGGCCAGCATTTTCATTAATTTCAGATCTGTTAATAGATAAAGTCTAGGATGGGAATATACTTTACAGCCTTACATGGTAGTTCCTTAAAATCATATACCACAGAGGTCATTGGTAGGTTGAATTTTTTTACCCGCTCTCTCGATTAGTACATGGAAAACATTACGTCATCCGGAGGAGTATCCAGTTGAATAGGAGACTTATCACCTTCTTAATGTGCATCATAGTCTTCCCATTCACCGGGACCTTCATCATGAGGCAATTCGCCTTCTTCATCCAAGTCTGAATAAGGGGATTCAGAAGAGCCTCTTCTCTAATGTTTTGAGGGGCTAGTGACACCAGCATCAATGTTACTGTATTTGGAGGTTGGATTCTTGGTGGTAGTTTGGGAGGGAGTTGTGGTGGATGCAGAGGAGGTGGTGATAGCGATGGAGGCACAGAAGGGGTGGACATGGGTTGTCCTGCAGTTTGCTGTGGAAGTAGCGACTGAAACGTTTCCATCATGTTGCACTAGATTTAGAAACAAATCAACAGATTCTGCCAAGCCATGAGGATGGTTATAGAGTTGTCAAGGGTGCTGTGGCCCAAAATTCCGTGACTGGTAATCATACTTCTGAAAGGCGTCGCCTTCATATAAGGCATCCTCTTCAAATTCTGCCACGTAGTGGTCATCTAGTTGCAATGGGCTGTAAGCAGGCTCAGAGGCATCTTAGTCATTGTATTTCCTTTCAAATTCAGAGTCCAAAATTTACGTAGACAGCCTCACGGTCACTTCAATTGTGAAAAATCTGTTTGACATTATAGTCGTCTTCTGTATCAATGCCTAGGCCGACATCGGTAGCAAGGAAATTCTTGATGTCGCTGAAGATGATGATCTAGACGTTGCTGATGGTCTCGCTATGCTCTCATAGTGACACTGCTAGGGTCATCGACTGTGTATTTCTCTTTGACACTGACAACAAGGTAGACACCAGTGGAGATTGGAAATCACGCTGATTGTCCAGAAGGCTTGATTTTGTGCAAACTTGTGACCTTCATGTTTGAGCGTTTCACCTGGGAACCCCCGTCTTTTGAGAGAAGAGAGATGGCTGCAGGCCCTTTAGGTTGTAAGTCCAGCTAAGGAAAGTCCACAATGCCGCCTGTTTTTTTTGGTTTGTTTTTTTAGAAACCTTCACGGCAGTGCTTGGAGGACCACTTTCCACTGAATCATTCCCTAAAGAGGGTTCATCCACCTTTGCAGGAGGGTATTTTTTCTTCTCGAACACATATAGAGCTAGTCTCCCTTCTCTGTCGCTTAGGATCTTTGGTGGACAGGCTCTACAAACGCCAGAGCGTAGGCTTGTGCATAGTGTAAAGGCGATAAATACATTAGACATTTATTTAGGTCATCAGTATAAACCTTTTCTTTTCAACAATTATTGCATGCCTTGAAAACAGATATCTTCTCTGTCAGAGATGGTAAGAGCTGGTGACATCTGATAAATGAAAAGGTCTCTCCGGCCCAATTAAATAGAAATTTTCCTTAAGAACAACTTACCTTAGGCTGAAAATAGGTAGGGCTGGTTCTGTACCAGGGTAAACCAGAAAAAGTAACAGATTAAGGTCACTGAAAGGTTAGAGCAGAGCTCTCCCTGTTAAATCCCTCTCACACGACATGCGGTAGAAATCTGACCTATGGTGGCTCAAGGAAGAGCAGGACAGCAAATACTTCCACCTCTTTGGCCTAAGTTCAGATTGCTTCAAATGAGGTGGATCCACTACTAAACAAACACTGTTGTTGAGGCCTATGGCTATTTCGAAACATTTTACTACTCTTTAATTTTACTGGAGATTCCCAGCCTGACCAGAGGAATGCTTCAAGTAAGTGACTATATGAAAGATCCAATGCTAGAGAAGACAGATGTTGGATTTCTACAAGAATGTTGCTTAGGCTCTGCCAATGGTAGGTGCATCTCGACCATCTCTGCTACTTCACACACACAAAATGTAAATGAACATACTTCCTCCAAAAGAGGGCCTGAGTAATAGGGATATTACCTTCTGGAAATGTTACAAGGACACTGGCATTTCCAAGATCTAAGAAGAGCACAGTGTCTGTGAGATGAGATAGAAAATGATCAGCCTCTAAATCCTCATCCTCACTGTACCTAAACATTCAGGGTAAACCTGTTCAGTGCTTCTCAATCTGAGTTCAAGAGGAGTTCTATATGTGCAAGCCACTGGGCTATGGAAGAGGGTAAGGAAACAGTTGGCCCTTAAAGGAAACTATAGTCTTTTCTCTGGCCACTTGAAGAATGGCTTCAAACATCAAGGGCTTTGCTGGAAAGCAATGAAGCCATCTGGACTGGGGCCTTGGATACGGTGACCTTGGTGGAAGCTGCACGCACCAAGGCTGGTTCTGGAGGCATCAGGCCAGAGCTGCTGTAACTTGCAGACCCAAGGGTGTGTTGCCACCCTTGGAAGTCGGAAGGAGCATAGGAGAAGGGGCGGTCTGAATAGATCCAATAAGTCCAGTTGAAAGGCCTCAGCAGTCTGAGTCAGAAACTCCAGGCTAAGCTTTTTAAGTAACAAGATCAGCTCCCAGGAAGAAAACAAATGTTGGGGAACACCCGTCAGGAGACCTACCTGAGAAAGGAAAGAGGGAATGTTTGGAGTCTTCTAATGTACTAAGTCATAAATAACTTGCCTTCCTGCTCTCTAATGTATTCAGATGCATGAAGACATAGGCGTAGCAAGGCGAGGAATCTTAATCATGGCTCAGAAAGCATATGCATATGTCATGGGGATCCGACAGGGATCCCTTCCTGCAACATTGACAGGGCTTGAAGCTTGCAGTCGTAGGAGGCAATATATGACTTAGTCTGCATGGGGAGTAGCATTTAAAGTACTGAGGAATTTGATTTTACATCAAAGAGATTTGGCCTCGGTCAGTAAGGTAAGAAAGAACTCAACTAAGACCAGCACTTCAGGTAGCATCATAAACAGGGCATTGTCAGCACTTCCTGGATGGTCGAAGCTGCGATTAGATTTGCCTAGTGGCACTTGACGGCACTGGAGACCATTTTCATGAGATATTATTTTCAGATCTAGCCTGGCACAAGCAGATATTCGTAAGGTGAAGACTTTGCAAGAAGACGTTACCATAGGAGACAATAGTTGACATATATGAGAGAGAAGAAATAGGTCAAAGCGTACACTGGGGAGGCAGACTAGAAAAGAGAGAAGGAGAGAAAAATCACTGTCCCACCCTACCCTCTCACCACTTAAGCACAAAAGACAGCCTTTTGTTACCTGCTGATAGTTTGGGATATACTTTTCTTAAGGCACCCAGTAAATTCTTGCATGGCTTCTTGGGTAGGAGTTTCCAGTTAATGGTTTTCTTTTCATCTGATCTGTATGTACAAGAAAATGATAAATCAGAGATTTTCAGAGAACCATTTTTTTTTCAGGCGCTGAACTTGAGGACTTCCAGAAGAAACCATAAAAACAGAACAACAAAAACAAAAGTAAAACAAGAAGGGTCGTGCCCTTTAATTTAATGATAGTGCAAACCAGAATCAGCCATGGATTTGCTGCTAGCAGAACTTTATCCAGCATTGGTATTTGGTACAGAACAATTGCTTTAATAACCCACTCTATAAGTGGCACAGTGTGCCTACTATTTCCTTCTTTCTCAGGTACAAAACTGCAGAGGTGTGCGAATATTAACTTGTGCAATGGACTATACAAATATATTCAGTTTCCACAAGACTAACATTCTGCACCTATACATAAACTAAGAAAAGTAGTTTTACCAAAACAAGAAGATGCAGAAAGTCGACGCGAACTGTAATTAAGCCTGGGCGGAGTTCGGCTACGCGGAACTCCACTAAGTGCAAAAAAAACTCAGTTGCGCTATGCGGAGCTCCGCAAGCAGCGGAGTATCTTTAGATAAATGCCGTTCGCAATGATTTTTCAGTGCCAGGTGCTTATCGCCACTGTGCAATCATCGCGAACGGCACCATGCACAGCGCAAGCGGACGCCGCTTCCTTTCTGCCGCTCTAGTGGATTTTTACTCGAGCGGCAGCTTTTCTCAACGCGAACGGACGGTTTCTCAATGCGAGCGGTCACGGTATACGTGACCACTCGCAATGAGAAATCGGACAGCCCGTGTTGAGAAATCTCTCTGGGAGGTTATTTTCCGCGCTCGCCAACTTGATGACAACGATCGCGAACGTGGAAAAATCTCGCCGGGAGGTGGATTTTCCTCGCTTGCCAACTTGACGTTGATGAACGCGAGGGTGGGAAAAAAACCCCGCTCAACTCCGCGCGCTCCACGTAACGCGGAAAACTTCCAAACCCGGCGAGCAGTGCTCACCGTCCAGACTTAACTGTAATAACAAATACATTCTATTGATAAACAGGAACTGGTATAAATAATGTTATGTTTAAAACAGTCTTTGGAGAAACAATTTATTAAAGAGTCAAAGAGAAAGAGGTACTGGCTAACCAAGATTTACAGCTGAAGATTCCATTTAAAGTAATTCTAGGCAAAAAGCAGACGATATCAACAGCACTGGTTATTCATGCTTTATGTAGAAATTGTTAGTTTTGCTGAAACATTCCTGAGTGACAAAGACATTGTTTTATATTTGTATTTCGTTTGCCAAAGCATTTTAATTCTAATACAAACTTTCAACATTAGGATAGATATACTAAAACTGAATTGTGCATATGCTACATGTTACTTAGGAATTAATCTGTTTAGTTTATTAGTCCAAGTCTTGCAACTGTACAGCAGAATACATTTAGAATAATTAAGTAGAAATCAACAAAGAGTTTTTTATTAATGTTTTAGGTGTTTTTATTGTTTAGTCATTTTTATTGAATGTTGGTAGTCTAATTAAGTGTTGAGGTTGACGGGGCGGAGCCTTGCCTGGCCATTAAATGGCTACTCTATTTGCATAGCCTCCATAGAGCTATGAAAGTGCAGTGTCAATTAAAAAGTTGAAAACACTTAAATGTTAAATCCACACTAGAACAGTTAAAAGCCTAAAATGTAATGCTACAGACAATTAACTAAATTGCATAAATCCTCAAGAGAAGTCCAGCATAAAATTCCACTGTGGGGGCCTAGCCATAATAAAATGCAAATCTGGGCAGATATCAGTTTATGGTACAGCTATTGAAGAAATACCTACCACAAGTGTAAATCTATGTCAGGACCGGAGGTGAGGATTATGCCTTCTTTCTTCACTTTATTCACACAGCAGCATGAAAGAACTAACAATACTACGTTTCCCATGAACCATAGGGAAAAAAGTAGTCATTTGTAACAACCAATCAAATAAAGAGAACGTCCAATCAGGGTCTGTAAGGCTCCACATAGTCCCTTGTTAGTGTCCTGTTCTCCTCTTTCTTCGCTGCTGCGCAGCCAGTTAAGTTCCCTCACATTCTTCTCAGGGTTGAGGGGGGCTTGGAATGTAATGATTTTCACTGCTATTGTGGATATATTTTCACCTGTATGATCTGGTGTATTAAGCGCGTTTGTTTATAGGCGGCGCCGCTTTTAAGCGGTGGAGCGCCGAGTTGCTCGGGTTGATTTCTTAAGTATTTTCGGAGGTTAAATATTTTCGACGCGCTGTTACTTATAGTTTTGAACGCGTATTGCGTTCGTCAGAGAGATTTCGCCGCAGGAGCGAGGGTTTTCCCTCACTCCTACGCGGTATTGAGCTGGTGTGCAGGCTTCGGTCCGGAGGCAGGGACTAGCGCGGCGCATCTCTGGGGTTTTCAAACTGTTTACCAGAGACACGCGCGCAATTCCTTCACGGAGCCCTGGAGCTGGAAGACGCCGTTTTACGGTCCGTAGTCGGCACGCGAGCCATAGGTAGTTGCTCGCAGCCGTTTTCTTTGATTAATATCGCTCGTTCCTTCTGGTGAAAGGCTTACGAGTCTGGTAATTGCGCTTAAGCGCGCTGGCGCCTCCTGGGAGGTCTTGTATTGGCCATTAGGCCTACTTTTGAGGGGACATTTTCCAGCCCAGATTGTTGTGATTTTTTAAAAAAAAGTGTTTTACCAGCTTTTGTCCCCTTAGGGCCAGTCACCCTATATGATTGTGGTTACACCACGTGAAAATATATTTTAAACTGACACCCAGTTTGTAAAGACTGCCATTGGAGCATAGCTATTAATTTATCCCTCCCTTGGTCGTAATGGAGTATTATGACGACCTCCATGAGGAGGAGGATCCCTTGGTGGACATGTCTTGGGGTGACGCTTTCTATGAGGCGGTGGATACCTCAATCTACAGGGCAGTGGACCAGGCCATTTCACCCTTAGAGGACAGGCTAACAAGAAAGATCGAACAAGCGTTGTTGCGCCTGGAGCGTAGACCAGTTCCCCTACCTGCCCCGTCTCCTACTTGTCCGGATAACACGCCCCCCCCCCCCCCCCCGAACTAAACGCCCTTGTGCACCGGGGGTGGACGTAGATGCTTTTGAGCGCCTCAAGCAGGCTTTTATTGATAGTCACCCTGCCAGGGGTTCTGGGGTCTCCCCGTTGCCATCCCTTCCCCCGGGGTTGCCAGGCCCTTCTGGGGATCCCGATTCCAGTCCGTCTCGATCATGGCTTCCCTCCCGGCCTTCCCATGTTCCTCAGGATTCTTCTGTACCCTCTGACTCGCAGCCACATCCAACTTCAGATATGTTAGATCCTAACGACATTGTGCACCCTCGTTCATCGGACTGGGTGCCTGCCGAAAAAGTAGCGACATATGTCGCCGAGCATATTAGGCGTCCTTTAGAGAAAGAAGCGAGAAATTACCTGCGAGCGGAATGTCTGCGTCCTATCCTGGAGGCTAAGGTAGCGCTTACACCGGAGATTGACCCTAGAATGTCTACTTTTTTACAGAAATTTATCAGAGATCCAAAGAAGGGAATTGATAGGTCTTGGAGGGCGTGCCAAGATAAACTCTTGGATGTCTTAGGTCCAGCCACCAAAATCCTGGACATGGCAGAGGAAGCAAAAGCTTCGGGTTCCATGATCTCTCCCGAGACACTATCCGGCTGGGCTCAGCGGGTAGTAATTTTTCTGGGCAATGCCAACTACGCCCTTTCTACCGAACGGCGGAGGTCCCTCCTTATCAAAATAGACCCGAAACTCGGTGACCTTGCAGATTCAGAGGCGGGTGCCGTTGCCCAGGGAGGTCTGTTCGGTGAACCCTTCATTAAGGAATTGGGCAAGTTTGTAAACACCTTTACCTCTTTAGATCGGGCCCAGTCCACTATTAAAAAAGTGTTCCCTCGAGTTTTTCGAGGGGCCGGTCGAGGGAGGGTCCGCTCGACCGGTCGGCAAAATCACCAAACTGGCCAGAGAGGCCCCGGACAGTATCAGGACCAGTCGAAATTTGGCAACTTCTACCCCACCAGAGGTCGCCGAGGTAAAGGCAGAGGTTTCAGAGGAGGAACATCCAGCACAAACTCTGGTGAGTGTTCACCCTTTTTCCCCACAAAACATAGGGGGGCGGCTGACCATTTGTTACGAGGCATGGTTATCCATCACACGACGCGTGGGTGCTTCAAACAGTGAGGGGGTTCCATATAGAATTTGTCGGAAACCCAGTGCAGCATTCAGTTTTCAATACACGATGCAGGCCTGGTGGACGAGGAAGTGTCTTCCCTTCTCAACAAGGGCGCTATTTCGCACACGTCATTACACCCGCGCGGGTTTCTCAGCAACATCTTTTTGGTCGACAAGACCGACGGGGGCAAACGCCTGGTTATAAACTTAAGCGAATTCAACGAATGGTTGGTATACCGCCATTTCAAAATGGAAGGGATTCACCTTCTGCGAGATGTCTTGCGCCCCCTGGATTGGATGGTCCGCTTGGACCTGAAAGACGCTTATCTGGTGATCCCGATTTTTCCACCGCACCGCCGTTTTCTCCAGTTTGCCTGGCATCATCAGGTTTACGAATTTACAGCTCTCCCTTTCGGGCTCTCTTCAGCGCCCTGGTGTTTCACCAAGGTTCTCAAGCCGGTAGTGGAATTTCTAAGAGCACGAGGCATCAGACTGATTGTTTATCTGGACGACCGCCTCTTGATGGCGTCCTGCCCACATCTTTTGACGGAGCTACTTCGAATGACAGTGACTCTTCTTCAGGATCTCGGGTTTGTGATCAATGGTAAAAAAATCCCTTTTGCAACCGGCTCGGTCAGTTACCTTCTTGGGGTTAGTCATAGACTCAACCTCCTCTACTCTGAGTTTACAGGCCAAGAAGCTGGCAAAGATTCGCCACAAGTTGCGACGGGTCCTGGCCACTCAGCGGGTGTCGCTTCGCCAATTGGCACGAGTAGTGGGGCTCCTCTCGGCTTCCATTCAAGCTATTTTTCCGGGTCCCCTCCACTATAGGGCCCTCCAACGCCTCAAGGCGTACTTTCTGCGCAAAGGATATCCGTACTCCCACAAGGTCAACTTGTCAGACGAAGCGCGGAGCTAAATACAATGGTGGTTTACCCACATGGAGGCGTGGAACGGAAGAGCGATCGTCGGGGCTGTCCCGGATATGGTTATAGAATCCGACGCGAACAGACTTGGTTGGGGCGCACGTTACGGAGACCTCTCCACGGGGGGGGGGGCTTGTGGTCTCCAGAAGAACAGAAATTACATATAAATTGTCTCGAACTTCTGGCAGGCTCATTTGCCCTAAAATGTTGGACGAGAGATTCCGTGCAGTCTTGTGTGCTCCTAAAAATGGACAACGTGTCACCGGTCCGTTACATCAATCATTTAGGAGGCACCAAGTCGAAGGCACTGTCGGACCTAGCGGCGAGTTTCTGGCAATATTGCCTGGACAGTCAGGTGTCCGTCACAGCAGAGTATCTTCCAGGCCGCGACAATGTGGAGGCGGACTTCCAGTCCCGACACTTTCACGATTCCAGTCTCTGGAAACTGGACCGCTCGGTGTTTGTTTCCCTCAACGACCTTTGGGGTCCTTTTACGGTGGATATGATTGCGCCCCGCCTGGACCACCAGCTCCCGAAGTTTTTCAGTTGGAGGCCTGATCCTCGGGCGACAGCCACGGATGCGTTTCTCCAAGATTGGAGCAAGGAACTGAGCTATGCGTTCCCTCCTTTCGCGATGATCACCCGGTCCACAGCTCAGGTCCGCAGGCAACAAGCGGATTTAGTCTTAATCACCCCTCTGTGGAGGTCTCAAGTGTGGTTTCCAGGTCTTCTGGAACTTTCCTGGGATTTTCCAATCCTACTCCTCCGACTCCCACTTCTTCTCCGGGGTCCGGACGGCTCTCCTCATCCTCGGATATCCACGAACTCGCTGTGTCTCATGGCGTGGAGGATTTCAGGGGTAGATGGCAAACCCCGGGACTTTCGCGAGCGGCTGAGGAGCTCATCTCCAAAGCTTGGGCGGACAGTACAGTTAAAAGGTACCGGTCCGCATGGGGCAGATGGTCCCGTTGGTGTATGCAAAGGGGTTTTGATCCCTTGGTCGCGGATGTGGTCCACGTTGTGAATTTCTTGGCGCGCCTTGCGTCGGAAGGAAATGGCCTACCGGTCGATTAACACTTTCAGGTCGGCCATCTCCTCCGGCCATATCCCGGTGGCAGGATCTCCTGTGGGGGAGCACCCTTTGGTCTGCAGACTCTTGAGAGGCATTTGCCTCTCCTTGCCGCCGGAACCATGTTATTCGGCTTTATGGGATGTCAATCAAGTTTTAAATCTTTTCCTTTCATGGCAACCTAACAGGTTTCTATCCAGTAAGAAGTTGTCGGCGAAACTTGCAAGGCTCCTATGCCTGGTGTCGTGCCGTCGAGTGTTTGACGTCCGAGCTCTGGATATTTCTGGTCGGATGTTCACTCCAGATGGAGTGACCTTTACCCTTTTACGCTGTACCAAGTGCCACACGAGGGTCATCTCTTACCCTGAATTCCCTGACTCTCCTAAACTTTGTGTAGTGCGCTGTCTCAAGGCGTACGAGGAAATGACGGAGGAATACCGTCCTCCGGGAGAGCGTCAGCTTCTCATTGCGCACCGGAAACCCTTTAAAGCGGTTTCCTCACCCACCATTGCTAGATGGGTTCGTTGGGTGATGTCGGAAGCGGGCATTAGCCTCAGACTGTTTGGTGCGCATTCTGCAAGGGGAGCTATGGCATCGAAAGCCTTCGGTTTGGGTGCCCGCTTGGAGGATATCCTTAATGCAGCAGATTGGTCCTCGGATTCCACCTTCAAGCGTTTTTAATTCAAGCCAATTCTAAATATGGCTCATCTGGTTGTAGGCAAGCTTTAAACAAGCATAATCCTCGCCTCCGGTCCTGACATAGAATGAAAATTTCCTAGCTATCGTAATGGAAAGTTTCAATTCTATTAAGGACTCGGAGGCGAGGATTATCCCGCCTTATGCTCTTGGAAGAGACCCTCCCCGTATGGAAGTAAGTAAATATTTTGTCTTCTGGTCATCCCGTTGTGGGAGGCTATTGGGGATTGAGAGTCTTGTGAATTGCTGTAATGATTCATTTTCGCTGAATTTTTTCCTAGACGAATGACTTCTAGGGTTGTACTTTCCTGTGGTAATGCTCCTTCGTTTGTTGCAGGTTCGGATACCCACAAACAAGATTCCTAAAGATGAGGATTGGGCTGTCTTCGCGCTCCGAAAGAGGAGAACAGGACACTAACAAGGGACTATGTGGAGCCTTACAGACCCTGATTGGACGTTGTCTCTTTATTTGATTGGCTGTTACAAATGACTACTTTTTTCCCTATGGTTCATGGGAAACGTAGTATTGTTAGTTCTTTCACGCTGCTATATGAATAAAGTGAAGAAAGAAGGCATAATCCTCGCTTCCGAGTCCTTAATAGAATTGAAACTTTCCGTTACGATAGCTAGGAAATTTTTCATTGTTACTGACTGTCTAATCACTATTGATTCTTACTTGATGTTGACGTTGCTTTTTTGTCCTTCCTTACATGCTTTTTGTAAAGCACTCAGATATCCTTCGGGATCTTGTTCGAGCTATATAAAACTTGATAAATAAATTTATATATGCATTTTTGTATAGTGCGAACTTTACCCAAAGGTGTCAGAGCGCTTTACAATAGAACCAGTTACATTAAAAGGACTTCTGAGTACATGAATTACATAAAAGATACAAACAGATAAACTCTAAATTCACAAAAGGATGGTAATAAGTACATTTGTCTACTACAGATACTAGCATTTAGAGTTACATATAGACAAGTTGCAAATTCACTCAAGGTCATATTTTGAGAAAAGTTGAAGCGAATAGGGTTGGAAAATATATTACACATTTACACAGCATGATCTTCTCACCATTGCTGGGATTCTTGCTTTCAGTCAAGCCTTCAGGGTGTTGTTGCACACAAGGGCAGTGATCTTGGGCCTGGAGGGATCCCAGAGCTGGTGATTTCCACATGTCCTCCAGGCTTGACTGGATGGTGGCTTATCAGCTAGGCCCTAGCACAATGAAGAGGCCGTCGGTCCTCCAGAAAGCAGCTGCGTCAGGGCAGCAGGTCAACCCTGCCCCTTCGTCTTCCTCAGTCCTCAGCCCTCCGTTGGTGCGCCACTGCGTTCGCGGCCACACCCAGGGCCACATCACAGGATCACATTGTCTATGGGGTCAGTGGAGATTGTAGTGCAGGCTAGGTGATCTCCTTCCTAGCTGTTGTCTGCCGGCAGGTGCTTACATGGTGTTCAGCGAACCTGCCAGGTGTTGAACCACCAGGGTTATGCCCTGCTGTTCCAGCCATGTCCAGAGACGCAGGGCCACTCGACAAAGGGTCCACGACCCCACCCCACCCTGCTTGTTGCAGTACCGCATGGTGGTGGTGGTGTCCGTGAATAACTGCACTAGCTTCCCCTTGATAGAGTGAAGAAATGCTTTCAATGCCAACGTAATCGCTCAGAGCTCCAATAAATTTATGTGGATCTCCGACTCCACCAGAGACCAGTGTCCCCATCATCTCCACATCTCCCAGACATCCACCCCATCCCAGAAGTGACACATCTGTCACGACTGTGAGATCTGGTTGAAGAAGGGAGAGAGGGATGCTTTTGACCCAATTGTGTTTCATTATCCATCACTGCAGACCTTTTGCAGTTCCTTTAAGAGATCTGAACCATGTCAGTGTGATTTCCCTGATGCTGTGCCCATTGGAACTTCAAGTTCTGCACCACCAAACTCTCTGGGGTGGGGTGTTGGCTGAGGAACCTTGGGTCGCCCAGAGCTGGGCGATGGCGGCGTGTAATCGTCCTATTCACTGGAGCCCGTGTGCCAGGTTTGGATCATGTTCCTAGAAGGATGTCCGTAAGTGCCTCATTAAAGGGCAACTGGGGTTCGGAAGTGGAAGCCCCACGTTGAAGCACCTCAGTCAGGAGATTAGTCCAGACCTGACCTGCACCGAGGGCAGCTTCAGTCCGAGGACCTCAGCTGCCCACTTTACCCACCATGGCATAGGACGCCCCCTCCTCTGTAGCCACCGTAGGTGGAGAAAGCATGCCAGTATCTGGGAAAGTATCCTGACCACTGGCCTCCCCAAGTTCCCCATACCAGTCCAAATACTCCTCAGAGATATCCTGGTTCCTCTCCTGAGCCTAGCAAGTCTTCAAAGTGCTCAGGCGACAACATAGAACCTCTGGGTTCTGTCAATGTTCCAGCTCCGTGTCGTCGGGGATGAGCCACTGACTGGCATCGGCGAAGTTGCAGGCACCGACTTCAGGTCCGACGCCGGGGAAGGTCACATTGGCACGACCGGCGCCAAACTGGATCCTGGATCAGATCCCTGAGGCCCCACCGGCGTTGTGGCCGGAGCAGACTGTCCAACCCAATGGGGTCCCTACCGACCCCACGGGGCCAGAAGGCTTGCCAGTGGGGTTGTTCCGCTTAAGGGGGTGGGGGGAGGCGCGAAGTCAACTCTGGCTCCGCTGAACCGTGCCTAGAGCGTCGGTGAGCCTTACCTCTCTCGATGGATGCCATTTGAGGTGAAGACGAAGTCCTCATGGACGACTTCTTCTTGTGCCTCTTCCCAGAGTGTCCTTAAGACCTTCAATGGGAGAAAGAGGACTTCGAACTCTGGGAGCAGTCCCACGACCTCCTCTTCATCGAATGGGACCGTGACCTCCTCAGAGTCTCACTTGACGGTGTCGATTGCCGGGCCCGTGAGTAACTTTATCGCTCGCTCCCTCTAGATCTTCAGAGCCATCGCCTGACAGTCTGAACACAACTTTCATGGTCGCGCTCGAGTCACCAAAGACATATGCGGTTTGGGAGGGGGGGGGGGAAATCAGTAACCGACATCCTGCGGGACAAGTCCTGCATGGTTTGAAACCCGTCTTCCTCGAAGACAACCCTCGCACACAAAGTCATATTCCCAAACATTTCGACAAAAGTCAAGAAAAAACCTGCAAAAAAGCGGCAGAGGGGTTGTTCTTCCCGGATTGGCGCTTAACTGGCGCGGAAAGAAAAGAACTGACGTTCACACACCTGGGTGGTGCCTATATAGGCACCGCGACGTCATAACCAATGCTACCGGAGCGGATTGGAGCCACCCGACACCGCCCGCAGGGGGTATTGCTCAGCAAAGGTTTCCGGATCCAGCATGACACCTGGGAAATTCAAAGGTAAGGAATCTGCAGCTAAAAGTCTCTTTCAGATAGGATGTCCCTCATGCTTGCCTCCAACACTGGCTCACCTCTACGTGCTTTAGCCTAAGACGCATTGACACCTTCCTCCCGGGTGCGGATACTCTGGATGACTCTTTGGCCAGAGAGCTTGGCAATCATCCCAGAAGGGATTCCTCACCCTCCAGTCCTCTCAATACAGGACAGTCCACAAGTCTGGGGGGGACAAAAGGAAAAGGGCTGATAGAGGGGCCAAGTCAAAACATCAATGTCCTGGTCCCCCAGCTTTGACAATCATTCTAACCCCTTCCCCCTCCCCCCCCCAACCTCAGATTCAATCTCTGATTCCAGCCTTTTTTCTTCAAATCATGCGAAGACAACCTTGGCAGATATAGTTGGGGAAGTAATCAGGAGTGTGATGTCTTTCTACACAAGTACACTGGCTCCTATTATGATCCTCTTGGAGAAGGTGGAGGAAGCCTTGACTAAATTAAGTGATGTTGTGTTAGCGCATTGTACAGAAAGCCCTCAGTTATCTGTTCCTACAGGCACCAACACCTGTGCAGCACCACCAGTATCGTCCATACTCCAGGGTAGCTCGGGTGCCTCCCGCCCTGGGAAGAGAAGGATGACCCAGGCAGGAAAGGCCCATTATTGCACCAATGGCAGCCACACATGTCTCCTCTGGAACAGGAGGTGCAACACAGACTCAACCATCAGTGCACGAATTACCCGGATGGTTAGTGCTGACCCCACTCAGCAACCCCAAACCCCGCAAAATCCTCTAAGACCCACCCGCTGCATCTCCCGCCCCAGATAACTCATTTTGTGGCGATTTTGAAAATCGTTCACCCCCATGACCTTAGATTTGTGCAAGGACCATGACCAACTGGTTAATAAGGTGGTCCACTGTGTAAATAGCAGACTAGAAGGTCCAAAATTACTCCACATCCATATCAGTTGAGTCCCCTGGGTGGGTAATACTCCCAAACCTGTTGCCTCCAATTGTGTTGTGATTAACTTAAAAGATAGGAGGGTGGAGCAGATATTTTAATTGGGCTACGTTTTGCTGGGGCCACAACAGCTGCAATTGAGGCTCTCCCATCGGAATATTTCTACAAATCACAGGCAGGTTTATCCACCTTGCTGCTGTCCAGTAATCCCCAACAGGTTTGCCCCTAATTCAAACTTGAAGAAGCTGGATTGACTCTCTGACGTGGCGACCCCTTTAGTCACTCGAAACCTGTCAGTATAGCATGGCTTCCCCAAGTCGGTTGATGTAATTACGCCTCTTTCGCCTGCCGAAGACAGGTCTTCTCAGGGTTCTGGATGTTGTAGAACCCAACTAATACTGGAAGCATCATGGAATGTTGCGGGTCTGGCAAGTAAGTTGGGTAGGCAAGACTGGATTCATTACATTGATTGCTATGGGGTAGTCTGCCTGCAAGAGACCTGGCTTAAAAACAAGTTATTTACGGATGGGTACACCATCTACTTCACACCGGCCATTGCAGGAGCTGTAGTCCGGCCCAAAGGGGGCCTTTATCACTTATTTCGCTCAGCTTCCCTGCCCAGAAGTTGTGGTCGCATTGTGACTCTTTGTTATCAGATGATCTTGCTCTGGTGTTAATCAACTTGCCGGTTATTGGTAAATTTGCATAACAATGTTTTTAACACCTCTAACAACGAATTTGTAAGTTGTCACAGGATATCGAAAAGTGTACTAGAAACATTCTAGGGGATAATGGTGTGATAATACTGGGGGACTTTAATATGAGACCTTTTCAGTTCTCTATCAGGGTCTGTGGCCTAGTGGACGGCTCTGGGGACCCTCTTACCCACTTTGCTCACTGCCCTCAGGGGGACGCATTTAACATATTGCTGGTCAAACTTGATTTAATTTGCTCTTATGATTCCTTAAGTACAGAACCAGCTACCAAACCCACTGATGTTGGGAGGGGTACCCGGAGTCACGTAGATTTTATTCTTTTTCCCCACACACTGACATAATGGGCGTTGGTTTATAGCCTTGTTGACTCTCCTTTGAGTGACCACAGACTGTTGGCCCTTTCGCTGCATACCTCGCTCTTTGCCATCAAGGCATTGTGAATTATCCCCTCCCTTTAACATTTTCATGGAATCATGGGGTGATCAAGAGCTGGGCAAAGATCGACAAAACCACCTTTCTAACACAGCTTGTGGTTTCCTTGCTCCTGGATTTCCTAAAATGTTTAGTTGATGACTACGAGCAGGGTTGTGGGTTTGAGCTTCTGTAGAGCTTCAACAGAATTTGCAGTAGGGCATATGAACTGTTTTTGGTCCCGGTTAAGCCAGGTAGCAGACCGCCCACAAAATGGTTTGATCCTGACCACACTAAGGCGCATACGCAGTTGCTTGCTGCCCTTAAGAAGAAACCCAGAGATCCGGAAGAGGTTAGAAGTTGTAGATCCACATATAAGAGTACTCTCAAAGTGAGGAAGAACGCTAATAGAGAAGAATATTTTTCACTATATTACAAGCAAGCGAGCTAAGGGACATGGAGGCATTTTGGGCAGCAGTTAATCGCAACTATTTTGCGTAAACCAAAAGCCCTGGTATTGACTTGAGATCCCCCCTGACCTCTTGGTCTCCCACTTTACGAAGCTTTATGAGGGCCCTGCGACGGAGACTTCAGATCGTTCTACCAATGACCTAGCTGGGCTGCCCTGAGGTTCCCCTGCACACTCACAGGCTCAGGTGACATCCTTGGCTGCCCCAGAGATAGAACAGAGAGAGGTCCTGCTGGCAATATCTAGTTGCCCAGATGGACATGCTCCAGGCCCAGATGGGATACCTTCAGACATGGTTAAGGCTAATACTTCATTATGGGCCCCTCTCTTACTGAATGTCCTCAATGTAGCCTTAGTGATTGTCCCACCTTAGGGTTGGTCCCATGCCATTATTGTTACGATATTCAAAAAGGGCTCGAAAGGCGACCCACAATGCTACTGGCCCATATTGTTGATTAACTCAACTGCTAAAATCATGGGACATATTTTGCTGGATCGCCTCCAGACAGGGGCTGACTAACAATGTACTTTCAGATATCCAATTTGGCTTCCGTCCGGATCTAGGAACTGTGGAGAAGTCCCTTATACCTGCTTATAAATAAATTAATGGCTAGGAAGGGTAAGCTGTACCTGGCCTTTATGGACCCGAGCTCTGCTTTTGATTCTGTTAACAGGTCCAAGCTCTGGAGCACGTTGAATGATATAAAGGTCGACCAGTACATTGTCAATTTCCTTAGAGAGCTTCATAATGAGGGCACTGCTAGCATGAGATATGACCGGGGTGGAGAGACAACTTCAGCCTTTAACTTGGCGAGGGGCATACGTCAGGGCTGTGTTTTGGCCCTGTTCCGATTCATATTGTATATAGGTGGCCAGACGAGAATCTGCTTGAACTTAGGTCTGACTGCAACCTCAAAGCTGACCGCTGGGTTCACACGTTAATCTATGCCGACAATACAGTCCTAATGGCCAGGAAAGAAAACTGCCTACAATGCATGCTGGATCTTTTTTGCCAGTTTATGGCCAGATCAGATTTTAGGGTCAATCAAGCCAAGATGCAAGGTACGATCTTTGGATGCAATGAAATAGGGCAGCATAGCTTTTGCAGTTAATAACTCTAAGAATAGCACTGTGTCATTGTTCTTGTATCTAGGTATTCCTTTTGACACTCACTTTGCATGGAGCCCCCTAAAGTCTAGTAGGGTTGCTGCTTTCTCTAAAGCCATTGAGGCTCTCCTTAACTTTGCCCACAGACTGGGCCATAAGCCAATTAAGGAAATGTGGTCATCTATGAAGCCAAATGTTGTGCTGATGGGTTATTGTGCATTAATGATCAGCAGAGTCTGGAAGCAATTGAGAATGGTTTTACTAAAAGGTTACTATCTGTCCCCAGAAGCACCAGCTCTTTCATATGCCACTCTGAAGTTGGGGTCCCGTACATAAATGAGTTTATAAGGTTGCAACCATTCCTCTTGTGGCTTAGAATTTGGTCTAGGAGCCTAACTTCATTCAACAGGGCTGTGCAACTACCATAAAATATTCTGCTTTAAGAACATACGGAGAGTAGAAATCATCAGTGGTGGCAGTAAAGTGGATCTGAGGCCAGGCGTTCAGCACGTACGTGCTTCAAATCTAACAATAATAGGAAAGCCGCCCCCAAGGTTTGCAGGGCAATCAAGGAGTAAAATGGAATATCTGAGAAGAATTGCTTCTGCTGGGGAATGCACGGATCAATCACTGAGTCAGGTTTTGGTAAGAAATAATGTGTTTGAATAAAGTAAAAAAATTTCAAGGCGTGCTTAGAGTGACCTTACATTGATCAAGAAGCATTTAGCCATGACTTAGGACAAAGGCTCCCAATGAGTGGTCAAGGGAGGAGACAGAGAGGTGGATTTGCAACTAGCTTGTGTGATTTAGTAATTACAGGAAAGCCAGGTAAAATAAGAAGCAGGCAGGCTGTAAGTCGGGAAGCGAGAAGGCAGAGAAACCTACCTAGTGAGTTGAAGGCAAGAAAAGTAGCTGCTAGACAGGCACTGCAGCAAGTTTCAATGTGGAAACGGCAAGAGTTTCTGGCATTGGGCGTGGTCCAGGCATGGACAGACGCAGATGAGCATGCTTTTAGCAAGCTGGCCACGTGCCCACTGTGCGGAGGCACAGCAGTCAGAAAAACAACCCATCAGTATGTGAGGCATGGCCTGAAGAATAACTAGAACACTGCCCGAACAACACATAAAAGAAGGCAAAGCTTACAAGGAGAAGACTTACAAGATAAAATTAGGATGGGAACAATAACATATTGAAAATAAATAGAACAAGATACCTGCCACTCAGTACCAGGGACAGCGGGAATGGGCAATGGAGCTAGGCGCCGCCAACATACATAGTTGCCAACATTTGGAAAAGAATCCCTGACACTTTCCAGCACAGGGCAGCTGCAGATAGAAAGTTCCTGTTTGAGTGCCAGTGTGTAATAAAGAGGAACAGTTTCTTCAACAATATTACCCGGAAATTCTCTACCTTGCCGGAACTGTCCCTGCAAAAACAGGACAGTTGGCAACTATGCATCATAAGGTACAAGGAATGTAAGTTAAATACCTATGTTGCCTTTACGGTAGGCCTGAAAACCGTACAGACAATAATAGACTTCACTACTAGAGTCAACCACTAGATTTGCATTAACTAATTGACTCTCCAGCATTGCATCTTCTACAGACTTGCATGCTTCGATAGAACAGTAAGCAAACCCATCTTAAAATAAAAGGCAAGCAGGCTCACCTTTAATGTTTGGTGAATATGTGCCTGTTCTTCCTGTAGCTGTGCAGCAGATGTTCAGGATAGATAATCCTGCATAGAGTGCTTTTCCCCCTAATGTTGAAGGATTTGGGAAAATGAACAAAGCACAACCAGCTCATTCATCCACAGGCAACGCACTCTTATAGACATTTGTCTATTCTGAAAACAGGTTAGAAATTACTCAGTAAAGCCACTGACAGTAGGCTTCTTCACAAACTACCATATGGCATTCTTCCAGACCAGAGTGGGTGCAATACATCCATGAACATAAGACAACTATGCTTCATATGCTAGAAAACACACCCACACTGCATCTGCACCGCTGCTAGAGATGCTGAGAAGGCCTTTGATACAGTCATCTGGCAGTACTTCCCAAGACTTCAGAAGCTAAATCTTTTTGAAGCGATGATGAAATGTTTGCAGCCACTTTATTCAAAGCAGGCTGCCTGAGTAGGACAATAGGTAGAATATAAAAAAAAACACAGTGTAGGTAAAGGCATGAGGCAGGGATGCACACTGTCCCCTTTGATCTTTGCTTCGATCATAGAATCTTTGGCAAAAGTTGTGCATACCTTAAGAGGCAGGCATGGCATTGCATTCAATGCTATATCATAATATGTTGATTACTTACTTTTATCACTATGGCATGTCAACCATCAGACAGGGTTCTGACCTGATGAGGTGAGCGACAGCGCGCTCAAAGGTTGAGAACAAAGCCTGTCTTGGGAGGAGGTGTTCACACCTTCCCTCAGGAAGAGTCATCCGTGGCGGGAAGCTTCAAAGGCCTTGCCGGCTTTGAAACTTGTCTCCAGCCTCTCCTGAGAGGAGTAGGCCCCCTTCCTGTCCACCCCCCTTTTGGCCGGGAAGACAGGCAGGGAAACCAAGTTAGAACAGGAGGTGTGCCCCCCTCTGCCAAATCCACCCCTCAGGTGCTCGAGGCGAGGTGAAGCACATTTTTCAGTGCCTACCATCTTGAAGATGGTGGGACTTCTCCAATGAGGGCTAGGGCTATGTCCCACTCCTATAGGAGGTGGGAATATTAGAGAGTGTAGACATCCCAAGAAAGGCGCCCTGTACCTCCCTTGTAAACACCCCTAAATTTAGTATTTAGGTGGCATCCCCAGATCCTGAACTTAAATTTCACAGACGCAATTTGAAGACGACCGAAGAAACACTGTTGGACTGAACTGCAGACCTCGTGGTGGACTTTGGGCACAAACTCCTGCCTGCCGTCATAGAACTAGACAATTGCCATCCTCCAGTTTCTCTAGTCGTAGTGTGGCCTCCACAAACCCCAGAGGGTCATCAGCACTTCGAAAATCTCGAGCTAGAAGTACTATCTCTCTGCAGCCACAGGCACCAAAAACAGGAAAGTGCGGTCCAGCTTCATCCAGCTCCTCAGCCTAGCCAATGTCTCCGAGTGCCATCCGAAAGTATGCCTGCTCTGGAGGGTCAGCTCAGCCTTTGCACCAAGTCTTGAGGCCCCAGGACCTACTGGAGCTTCAAAGGCACCAATACCCAAGGTACCGGACCCTACAATTCCAAGTCCAGATGGACTCCAATTTTCCAGCGAACCAGCACCCGATGAAGGACTTCAAGAATCCGGAGACCCACCTCAGCAGTGGTCCAGCAGCTCCAGAATCATTGCTCCAAGGTGGCAGCCCCTGACCGCGAGGTTCAACTTTGCGTGCCTTTGCCCAGCTGCCCATCTTCATTACACCCAGCCCGCCCGCCCGTGGAATCTTCAAGTCAGTTGTGCTCCCGATGCCCCAGAGCCCTTGTGACCTCAACACTTTCATGAGAGCCTTCGGATTTGCCTGCAAGTCCCCCTTTGCTTTATTTTGACAGGTGACCCCCTGACTTCGTACCACCAGCGACTAAGTCTCCTTTCTCCTTGTTTCCTGAGAATCCTGGGACACTCCCGAGAATTTGGCCTTGGCACTTTGGACCTTGTCCCTGAACCTTTTGATTTCCAAAAGGGTAAACACAACAACTGTATTTTTATTGCTTTTTCCAATTGCCTTTTTCCTTCTATAGGAAACGTCCAGTGGATAATTGCGCACAACTGTAGATATTGCATTTATTGTGATTTTATCATATTACGAAAAGTATTTACCTTGAACCCGAAGTTCTTGGTCTAATACTTGTATAAAAAGAAGTACTATTTTTCTAATCCTGTCTCGACTTCATTCATGGAGTGTGTTCCTCATTTATAGCCATGGTGTGTACAACAAATGCTTAGCACTACTCTCTGATTAGTCTAACTGCTCAACCACACTACCACAAAATACAGATTTAGTATTATCTACTTTTGCCTCTGTAAACCAATAAGGGTGTCTTCAACCTCTCTGCACAGAGTACCCCATTGTGGTGCACTATATAAAGATGTGGGTTTCCTACATTCCCAAAACCAGTTTGTATAAGGAGGGTGCGCAGAGTGCTTGCAGCTCGCGAACACTCCTGAGTGATGTAATGGCCGCTAGAAAAGCTGTTTTGATGGTCAAAAGATGCAAAGTGTGTGAGAAGTTGGCCTGATGTATGATGTCACTAGTTATAGTGTACACCTTATATCAGTCCAAATACCCTTATGGTGATTGGTTGTAAAGTCAACCTTATAGACCAGCTATCCTAGTGGTAGCATGGACAAGAGCAGTCTTAGGCTAAACTCTGAATGGCATGTGAAGCCAGCTGTGATACCATATATAATCCCTTGAATACCAAATGAAAGGACACCACAACAGATATATATATAAAATAAAGCACTCTTTATGAGATTAGAGCCAAGTACAACACAGTCTTATTAATGCATACAGTAAGTCACACAGGTAAGTAATACAGTTGGGCCCTAGGGGCCACGCAAACCATATACTAAGTAAGTGGTATAAGAACCACTGTCACGGAAATAGAATAGGCCTAGGCCTAGGGAATCGCTGGGGCTACACTACACTAGCGTTAGTTAGGAAGTGGGAGGCCCACGGGATTCGTGTGCAGAGTGGAAACACTCACGCGTAATGCGTAAAAGTCAATAGCAATAGTACAGTTTAGAAAACGGTAGATTTAGGACACTTCCGGAGTAGCTAGGAAGTTGAGACTTGAAAACTAGACACTAGGATAGTCACTATCCTGATGAGCACCGGAGTACCCAAGTTACCTAGCCCACAGGCTGCGGGTGCATAGGGGTGAAGATGCGTCGTTTTCGTCGTCGACTCCTATGGATGCCTGAAGAAAGATGCTGACAGGCAGTCAGTGAAGAGTGTCCGGTGGATCCCAAGGCTGGGATCAAGAAGAGAAGAAACCTGCAAGCAGAAGGGACAGAGTCAAGGTCACTAGCCAGTGACCACGTGGAACCAGGAAGGAACCAGGCGATGTCGTGAAGAGTTGCAGGTGAAGGTGAAGCTTGTCGCTGCAGCCAGGAGGACCAGGAAGCGTCGAGGACGACCAGGACCAGGAGGCGAGCTGTCCCACGAAGGCTCTTGCTGTCGGCGGCGTCGAAGTTGGACTAGGACTCACCAAGCCTTGGCAAGCGGAACCCACGAAGAACGAAGGACTTGCTTCTGGTGCAGACCAGGAAGGTCTGGGGTGCTTCTTCTTTGCAGAGAAGCGGGAGCCAGTCTGGAGGAGCCAAACCAGCGCAGAAGATTTCAGGGTGCGTCGTCACAGAGGCCACTAGCCAGCGGGCAAGCAACCGGACAGACGCGGCAAGCAGGAAAATGCTGAAGGGCCCCACGCAGGACTCGTGGAGTGTGGGGGGCTGATCTTCGGTGCAGATGGTGCTTGGGGTTGGGGCTTCTCAATCCCCGGTGCACAACTTCGAGGGTACCTCAGAAGCTGCGCTTTAAGTTACTAGCCACTTTTTCCAGGTAGCCGGTCCCACGTCGCTCGTCGCCTCCACGGATCTCAGCTCGGCTGTAGATGTGGATTAGGGTCGGAGAAGTCTGGAAGTCAAGGCTCTGGTCAGGCTCTGCAGTCGGTTCCTCGTAGAACGTAGGCAAAGCAAAGGGTAGTCTCTTGATGGTGCCTGTTTGCACAGGGTAGCCACTCCTTGGCTACAAGGGAGATTCTTCAGTCTTCTTCTTTCGTCGAATGTCGAAGGTCCAGAGTTTCTGTTCAGTTTTGCAGGTCCAGGATAATCTAAAGTCTTGAGGCCCAACTCCCACTCTTATACTAATCTGGGGGGCTGGGATACCTGCTAGGTCACGCCTTATGGGTGGGACCTGGGAGGGGGTGGTTACACCCACTTCCCTTTGTCCAGTTTCGCACCAGAGCTGGGGCTGGAGTGCCCCAGCGCCGGTTTGAACTGGACTATGCAAGGAACACCTTGTGTGCCCCAGGCATGTCTCATTCCTTTCAGCCCACCCTGCCCCAATACACTAAAGGCTGTCTGGGGAGGTGCTAGCACCTCCCCAAGCAGGAAACCTATTGTCCAGGCCTCCCTGGCTGGGATCACTCCTAGCTGCAGGAGGTCAGACTTGTGTCGTGGCAGCAGCATCCATTTTGTGATGCTGAGGCTTTGGTCAGAGGCTAACAGTTGAAGTATGATTTTAACATGTCTTTCCCTCTAGAAGGGGGGAATAATATTCTCATGTCCAGAAATGGCATGGGGGTATTATTCCCTAGTGTTAGACACCTTACACGACATGTTTTGATAAAGCCAAACCATAGTTACCATAACCGTCTAAGATTATAAGGCACTTTAAGAGTATATGGTAGGCTATATCATAGAACAGCTATAAGGACAAGGTTCCGAAAGCTGCAGACAGGCTCAGCTCATGCTAGAGCACCATCTCACATGTTACCAAGCACTCTGCCTCCAGGATTGTCAAGGCCTGCCATAGGAGTGACTAATAGGTACACATGTGTCTATATGTAAGTTAGGTATAGGAATACTACACCTAAGCAAGGGGTGATTACACGACCTTGCCCCAGCTGAGTGATCAGCCAGTTGTGTCAAAATGGAAGGCCAGGCCAGGGGTGGCATAATACATGCTGCAGTCCCTGGTAGGCCTAGGGTACACCTATGCCCTGGGTACCTAGGGTACACTGTACAGGGGCCAATAAGGTGATCCTATCCAAATGGGTTATGCACCTAAAGTACATAGTATTAATTTAGAGAGAGAACAGCAGGGCTGTGGGTCTGATTAGCAGGCCCACAGCCACATCTAAGTCGAAAACCAGTAAAGCAAAAGCAAAAAGTGGGGGTGAACATAGAAAGCAGACCCTACTCTCCTACACAGTGCAACTGTGCATTGGCTTGAAGGGATAACCCATCAAAAGTGTCAAAACTAAGTTCAGGTCTCATTGGGGGATGAATAAGGGTTTGGGAGTAAACAGATAGGAGTTCTTTCAGAAAATGAGTTAACAGCAGGTTACTTGAACATGTAAGCCCGATTCAAGAAAACCGGTATGGACGAAAGATACCCTTTAACTGTGCCCAAAGCAAAGCCTTAACGGGCTAAAGATAAAACAATTAACACCTCCGACAAAGGTGCAGAGAGGTCAACATGTTTAGAAGTACACCAAAAGCCACAAACTTGCCCTACGGCAGGCATCTACTGTCTTGGTAGAGGGACACCCAGCTGCCAGAATGACATCACAAACTTCTGCAGGGAGGTCAAAGAGTATAGTTGCCGCAGCTCAATTTCCATGCATCAAAGTGGAAAGTGCATAGGATCTGGTGCAGGGCCCAGTTGCTATGAAAGGAGATCCTGCCAAAGGGCAGCCTGATTGGGAGGACTGATGCTCAAGCTTAGGAGTTCAGGGGGAAAAGGTGTATGGGAGGCCTGAACACCACTTGAGACTAAATTAGTCTAAAAGCGAAAGCCACCTTGGAAACTCCAGTGCGCAGAAGTGCTGACATTGAAAATTCTCAGCGGTAGAGAACAGATGTAGCCAACGTTCTCCCCAGTTGTGGAAAATACCTTGTACCACCTCCAGGGGGAGACACCATTCTTGATCCACAAGGCATCAATGTCTCAGTTTCTCTGCCCTGGCGTTCAGAGATCCCACCAGGTTTTGTACAACCAGGAAAACATTCTGACGTTCCAGCCATGTCCAAAGACCCAGGTCCTCTTGACACGGTCCACGACCTCACTCTGCCTTGCTCGTTGCAATTCCACATGGTTGTGGTGTTGTCCGTGAACACCTGAACTAGCCTTCCCTTGATTGAAGGAAGAAACCATTTAATGCCAAACAAAACACAACTCCGACAGGTTGATGCGGAGCTAAGACTCCACCAGAGACTTCTGATCTTTACTTCTCCAAGATGGCCACCCCAATCCAGGAAT
Organism: Triturus cristatus; assembly: GCF_964204655.1. Classification (NCBI taxonomy): domain Eukaryota; kingdom Metazoa; phylum Chordata; class Amphibia; order Caudata; family Salamandridae; genus Triturus; species Triturus cristatus. The sequence continues at coordinate 996,940,135 of NC_140581.1, forward strand.
GTTGCATTTGTCATAAAAGTCAGCTCTGGGTGGGCTAGGACAAGGGGCCTGATGCTGACCCAATCGCGGTTTGTCAACCACCACTGCAGATCTCCTGCAGTTCCCACTAATATCTGGACCAGGAAGGAGAGATTTCCCTAAGGCTGCAATCACTGGAACTTCAGGTCCCACTGTAGAGCCCACACATGCCAGTGGGCATGTGTTACCAGCAGGATGCAGGAGATCACGATGAGCAGCAGCCTCAGAGTCAGTCTCATTGATATCCAGGATAGGGGATGAAATATCGGAATCATAGCCTGAATATACTGGACTCTCCGATCCGGTGTATAGGTCAGAAACTGCACTGTGTTAAGAATTTCTCTGATTAAAGGGAGCATCTGAGAGGAAGTCAGGTGCGAGTTCTGCACGTTGACAGTGAATCCCAGTGAATGCTGAAGGTCTGGAAGTGGGAGGTGGCTGCCTAGGGTGAGCCTGCCTTCAACAGTCAGTTCAAGGTAGGGAGATCCCGGAACACCTGGCCTCTGCAGCTGAGGTGCGACCACTGCCATCTCATTTGTAAACACCTGTTGAGCGCTGGTAAGGGAAAGGGAAGCACAGCGAACTGAAAGTGCTTGTGGCCCACCGTGAACCGCAGTTACGCCTGTGGGCAGGCAGAACAGGTTTGTGAAAATAGGCATCCTGTAAATCTAACGTTATTATCCAGTTTTCAGGGTACCGGGTAGACAGAACTTGAGCTAACATGAGCATCTTGAATTTCTCCTTCTCCAGACAGTAGTTGAGAGAACGTAGGTCTAATATAGGTCGGAGGCCTCTGTCCTTTTTGGGAACCAGAAAGTAATGGGAATAGCAACCATGACCTACTTCTCATGCCAGCACCCTCTCAAAGGCTCCTTTGGCTGCCAGAGGAACTCCTCTGGCTCTGCCAATCAGAGGATGGTGGCATGGGCAACAGGGTTTTGATGAATGGAAGGGTGTAACCCTGCTGAACAATTTGGAGCACCCATATGTCCAATATTATGGACTGCCAGAGAGGTAGGTGGTGCCGGATTCTGAAGCCAACCGGTTGCCTGTGATAAGAAAGCAAACTAAAAGGGTTTGGAGTCTGCAGCTGCTAGAACAGTGGCAGACTGGGCAAACCTCTGGCGTTGGGTCTCACAAGGCTTGTGGGAACCACATCGACGGCCACGAAAAGGCTGGGTAGCCGGCTGGGTGGGAAATGGACAAAAGTTGGTAGGTGCTACCATAGCCACGGAAGGGACGAAAGGCAAAGTGAGGCTGGGGCAGGGCCATGGAGAGTCCAATCACTAGGCAGTGGCCTGGTTGTCCTTAAAGTGCTTGAGCGCCTAATCTGTCTTGTCGTCAAAGAGACGGGTGACGTCGAAGGGCTTGCCCATAAGAAATGCCTCGACATTCCCCAAAAAGCCACTAGATTTTAGCCAGGCATGGCATCAGAGTACCACTGACGATGCAATCTCTCTGTCTAGTGAGTCGGTCGTATTCAGTCCACAGTGTAGAGTGAACTGTGCTTGTCCATGCCATCGGCATTAGCCTGGGTCAGGGGGGCACTGGGCAGCACTTAAGTAACGAAATCTCAAACTGTGAGGCAATATCAGCCTAAGGGCACACTTTTTAATTTTTTTTATTTATTTGTTTGAGTTTTACAAACAAAAAAACGGGACAAGAAATACCAATTACAGCGAAAGGAAGGAAACAATAAAAATCAGTCACAGTGTGCATATATAAAATTCCAGGCACATTCCTGCTATTAGTGCACAGTTTCAGAGAGCTTTACAATGGAGGGGGGGTGAGCATCACAAGGAGTCATTTTCAATCCTTGTTGGGAGACCATCATGACAATGCAGGGGAACAATGTATGGAGAAAGAATTCAAGGTAGGACCCCAGAAGCAGCTTACAGAAGCAATACATCAAGCCGGCCCTGAAAACGAATCCCTAAGGGGAAAACCAATAATACCTTACAACTGCCCCCTGACGAATCCCCGCAGTGAGAAAAGGAAAGGTTCCACTAATACCTAGTTTATTCCTTACCCGCTAGATAATCTTGATATAGGCTCCAGAAGTTCTTGTTGCGGCTCGGAGGGTTCCTCTGGCCCAATGTAATTCACTATATAGTTCGGTTTGCATGTTACAATAGAACATGTCTCGAGACCATTGCACTGTGGGGGGTTCCTCTGGCCCAATGTATTGCAACCACACGTTTAGCTATCAATAGTCTCATATCAACCAAGCGTCTGATGCCTTTGTGTATATGTTTGGAGAAGCCAAGTAGAGCCAACAATGGGTAAGGATTCAGAGACACTCCAGTAATGTCACCAAGCTTCTGGAAAATGGCAATCCAATAGTTGGCTACGTCAGGACACAGCCAGGCCGTGTGGATAAATCCCGAGGGATCTATACCACACCCTTTCACATCTCGCAGTGTCCCGGAGGCCGTATTTGTGTAAGCGGATCGGGGTGTAATAGACTCTTTTGATAAATTTGAAATATATAAGACAGTGGCGCCCGTTCAGAGAGACATGCCGTGTAGCCTCGCAGTAATACTGCCATGTATCGCCGTCTAATGCAATTTCTAGATCGGTTTGCCAGTCGAGCCTGGCTTCAGTGAAGTGATGTTTCCGAGCAAGGGTGTAAATATTTGAGACAACCTTCCGAGGGGATTCTGCCCGCAGTAGGAGGGCGAAGGGGGCAACCTCCGGCGATTCAGTCAGCTCATCTACCAACATGTCACGGAGTGCATGCCTGACCCTATAGTAATGAAACGTCGTCCGAGGGGTGATGTCCCGCCCGTCCGAGACAATTTCTTCCCATCACGTCCCACTCCGTCCTAAAAGAGGTCGCCAATTCGGGAGAAATCAAGAGATGATAGGGCGCGCTGCACCTCGGACTCAGTGAGTACCGGCAACCAAAAACACAGTTCGACTGGAGCAAGTGGAGAGTATAAAATAGAAGCCGACTGCCGCTTCAGTATGTTGTACCATGCATGTGTAGTGGGATTTATGGAATCAAGTGTACACACGCGTCTATATGGGGCTCGGAACAGATATGTAGCCAGTTGCGAGGGCGCCGCGGCAACCTTCTCTATGTGCAGAAGTGGAGGAGGAGGGGGTTTGTTGATGCAGCCAGTAAAAAGCAGGTAAGCATTGTGCGGCATGATAATAAAGTTCCAAGTCCGGGGCACCGCAAGGGAGCGTTAGAATATCCCTTCTGACCCGGGGTTGATTACCGGCCCAGGCTAATTGAATCAGCAGGGACTTAATGCGCTTAAAGAAAGGAGCAGGGAGAATCATCGGTATGTTACAAAACCGGAACGAGAACCGTGGGAGGACCACCAATTTCATTAAAGAGATGCAGCCCATGAGGGATAGTGGCAAGCGCACCCATCTGTTGGCATCGTCTTCAAGTCTAGTCACCACCCTGCCGTAGTTCTCATTAAACACCACTTCGGAGTTAGTGTGCACCTGGATACCCAAATATCGCACAGAGTCAGTAGTACATTGAACCAGGAATTTTAGTTCTATAGGTTCCAATGCCAGCGTGAGTGGGAAAATGGCGGATTTGGTCGAGTTAATCCGGAGACCAGGAAACTCGCCGTAACATACCACCTCCCTCAAAACCGGGGACAGGTTGGTCTCAGGGTCTCTGATGTATAGGAGAGTGTTGTCCGCGTAAGTGGAAATGATTAAGTTATATTCGGGGAAACAAATCCCTCTGTGGCTATGGTACTCCCTGAGGGCACACGCCAATAGCTCAGCAACAATAGCATAGAGGAGTGGTGATAGTGGATACCCCTGATGAGCACCCCTGGAAATCTTGAAAGAGGAAGTGACCAAATTGCCCACCTTGACCCTGGCAGTCAGGGAGTTATATACAATGGACACTAGCTGAGAGAAGAGGTTGCCTACACCCATCCGCCGTAAGACCAGCATCATGAAGTCCCACTCAACCGTGTCGAAAGCCTTCTCGGCATCCAAAAATATCACAGCAGCCTTGACTTCGGGATTAGTATGTTGGATGGCTCTGAATACTGTGCGTAAGTTATGGGTGAGGGTACGTCCCAGTACAAAACCTGCCTGTTCGTGATTGACCTATGTCGGCACCAATGGGGCTAAGCGGTTGGCAAATAGTTTGGTGTCAACATTTAACAAAGAAAGCGGTCTATACGATGAGCACTCATCTAGAGGTTTACCTGGCTTCGGGAGATTGACCAGTAGGGCCTCCCGCATAGACGGCGGCATCATTCCACTCTCTCCCATTTCTTCGAACAATGAAATCAAGTGGGGGACCAGGAGCTCTCTAAACTCCTTGTAGAAGGCCACAGTTAGGCCGTCTTGTCCGGGAGCACTTCCTGCTCGCATAGATTTGAGCGCCTCGTGAATTTCCCAAGCCTCAAGTGGCCTCACCAAATATTCCCTGTGTTAGTCTACCAACCAGGGGAGCTTTATGTGCTCAAGGTAGTCCACGGCTACTATCACTCCCTCCTGTCGCTCTGGATTGATAAAGCTCGGAGTAATAATTACTAAACCGGTCGGCAATGGCATCAGGGTCGCGTAGTATCTTACCGGTGGTCGCGCAGAGTTCTGTAACTAGTCATTTCACGTCTACCCGTCAGGACAGCCGCAAGTGTGGCACCAGGGCGTTCACCCTCACCATAAGTCTTGGCGACGGCGTACTTCCCGAGAAATTTAACTTCTCTATCGGCAGTCTTGTGATATTCGTCCAGTGTAGTTTTTAATTCTGCTGCCGCCGGCTCGGCTTCAACTTCTAGGGCCTCCCGTTCAAGGGCAGCAAGTTTCCTTTCCAGAACTACCAGGTAATCCCTGATGGAGCGGAGTACCCCCAAATGTTTGGACATGGCAATCCCTCTTATATAAACCTTAACCTCTTGAGTGCCCATGACGAGATGGTCTTGTCATGGGCCGCGGTTGCGCTGTGCCCATGACGAGACTATCTCGTCATGAACCCCGCCCGCTAATGAATGGGCCGGCACAGGGCAGGGAAAGGGCGGGGCACTCAAGGGGTTAAAGGCTTCTCAAGTCGTGGAAAATAGAGGAACAGAATCAATATTAGTGTCAAAGAGGACCTCGATGGCTTCTGCCATTTTAGTCTTGAACGCGTTATCGAGCAGGGCATAGGGTGGAAACCACCAGGTAAAAGGAGACGGCCTTTTCGATGGGGTGTTAAGGCATAATTGAACGAGAGAATGATCTGAGTGTGAGCTTGGGTGAATCTCACAGCCACAAATTGCAGCGAAAAGTGAGCAGTGACAAAGAAATAATCAATCCTGGTATACAGGTTGTGCGGGGCTGAGTAGTGCGTGAATCCCCCCCAGACCACTATTTCTGGAGCGCCAAACGTCTATCATGTTTAACTCTGCAATGGCATCCTCAACGTTTGTCTGCGCACCGGACCCCCGGAGCGATCCCAAGCAGGATTGAGGATGCAATTAAAGTCTCCTCCCCAAACCAATGGGATAGATGCTCATCGCCGCAAGCGCACTAGCAAGTCCCTAAAGAATTGTGAGTTGTCAAAATTGGGGCCTATACATTAATGTGATAAACTCCATCCCCTTCCCTTTGATCTTGGAGATTGCAAAACTTCCCTCCCTGTCGGTCTCTAAAGCCTCAAGGGATATACCGCCTCTAGTGTTAACCCACGTGAGCACCCCTCGGGCATGTGTGGAGTAGCCAGCAGCGTGAAAGGCGCCATCTAGTCGCCTACGAGTAAACATCTGGGAGTCAGTCAGTAAATGAGTCTCTTGCAGGAGCGCTACATCTATAATATGTCTATTGAAGTAGGCAATCACTTTTCTAGTTTTCTGGAAATCGTTTAGGCCCCTAATATTCCAGGTTAAAAGCTTCAGTCCATCGCCCTGATGTCTACATAAGGAATCATTACAACATGAGCATCCCTCCCAGATCTAGATGGGAAAACCCTCCAGCTCCCCGCCCTTATTGTGGATGCCACTACTGAATTGGTGGAGCACAATGTACACTCTGTGACGAAAAAACCCAATATAAAAACAAACATTTCACAGCAAACCCCACCCACGCCATGCAGACCCCATCTTAGCATTGACAACACCCTCCCACCCCCCCAACAAAGACCATAATCCAGCAAGAACAATACGGTGAGTAACACACAGGGGCAGATGTTACCAGACTACCGCAAAAAACAAAGAAAAACTCTGCAAATTAGAAAACATAGTACTGCCATCGAGTGCTAATCCGTAGCATACATGCTTAACAATGACAAAGCTGGTCATTTGGCTGTAACAGCCCGGCACCCCCCGCCCATGTATACAGGGTATAGAGTCTACCATCAGGGAATAGAGTGAAAGAGGTCCAACTAATCGCAGTCGCGCCAACCAACATGGTAATTTAAACAGTACTTGCGATACGCTGGCTTTGTGACTGATGGCAAACAGGAACAGAGAATCAGGCACAGGATTACGGACTAATGGAATCAAGAGAGGGGGTGGAAAGGGCAGGACTGAACCAGACATCTCAGTAAGTCACAGTCCAAAGGAGCACAGTGAGTGTTGCGTTAATCCTAGTCACCAGCTGTGCCACAGGTCGCCTCTTCCAGTCCCTCAGTTTCCTGAATGCTCCCAGCCGCCTTGGGAAGGTCCGTCAAGGCTTTCTGGAGCGATTTAGGGTTGAGGAAAATTCTGGAGTGGCCGTTCATATTAACCCTCCACCTGGCGGGGTAGAGCATAGCGTAATGTATGTTTTGATCTTGTAGGCGCTGTTTCAAAGGAGCGAATTGGCGTCTGGCTTCCGGCACCTTCATAGTGAAGTCAGGGAACAGGGAGATGGCAGAACCTTCGAACTGCAGGACACCTTTTGCGCTTGCTTGCATTAGGGCAGCATCCCTATCCCTGTAATTTATGAGCTTTGTGATTACCGTTCATGGCGGGTCCAACGGAGTGGGGGGAGTTAGGGGGGGGGGGCTGGGATCAAGCGATCGGTGAGCTCGCTCCACCATGAACCTGTGCGAGAAGATTTCTCGACCCAGGAGTGTGACCAGCAATTTTTCAATAAACACCTCCATGTTGTCGTTAGAGATGGATTCCGGCAGTCCCATGATGTGTAAATTGTTACTCCTGGATCTTGCCTCCAAATTCTCTGCCTTTTCCTGCAGGGTGGCTAGCGTTTTTGCAAACTGCTTTCGGGCTGCGCCTCCTCAACCTAAGAGACTCTCCTCTCAGTCATGTCGATTTGTTAAGCGTGTTTGTCTAGGCGTTCTGACATTCTGTCCATCCGGTATGCTAGGGTATCGATCTTACCGTCAAGGTGGAGAGACTTTTCTGTAGACTTTTCTGCATTGCCACAAGAATCTGTTTAAGATCCCCCGCTGCCTCCTCCGACATGTCATCCCGTTCCTCAGTGGGAGGGGCGCCCACTGTGTCCCTAGATCTTGATTTGCACTGTTCAAAATGCAGCTTGGACTGGGTTTTGTCCACCTTGCCAATGCCAGGTCACTGGGGTAGAGGAGATCCAACACCTCCCAGTCCAATTGCGCTCTGACACCAGCCACAAGGACAGGAAACAGCACAGTCTTCTCACTTCACAGACAGAGGCCCCGCTCACTCGTAGGGGATACTGGCCCACCGGGTACCTTCAGCTCTCAAAGTGGGCAGCGCAGACAAGGAGGTACCCCAGTGCGACAGAGATGCAGTATTCGCCAGAACCTCACTATGTGGATCGTCCGGGTAGCGTGATCCAGGCGAACAGGACGCAGAGGCCGATCCCAGGTGAAGACAGGGCCTCATGGGGCAGCAGCATCGAAGCGAGCCCAGGCTGGATGAACTATGTGATCAAGCACCTCCAGGAGGGCAAACACTTTAGGCCGCTCTGCACGTATGCCAGGTTTATGGAGCCCTGCAGCTCACCACCGGTGTTCACTGCACACCGAGCTCTGCCGCAGCGATCGCCGCGCGACACCGCAGGAGGCCCAAACGGGTGCTCAAGGCAGGCCGCAGGGCATCCAGAGATAGTGGCAAGCAGGGCCAGAGGTATCGCGCAACTCAGCCACGCAACACTTAGGTCTGCCGCAGCTCCTCACCGGGCCACAACGCCGCTCCAGACAGGCTCGTAGCAACAAGTACGAGTCTCCGGCAGCTGATCACAGGCTTACCAGCCGCCAGCCGATAGCTGATCACAGGCTTACCAGCCGCTAGCTGCTACATCGCACAGCAGCCGCGCTCACAGTGCGCCTGCCCTCGGCTCTGCAGCGGGCTCCTCTGGGCACTCGAGGGTGGTCGGTGCAAGCTGAAGCCCCTTCAGGCACGCCAGGGTCGTGTGCGCGATCTGCGGCACAACGCACCTCCAATTCGACTGTTCTCAGGCAGGCCCAGATGGAGGAAATAGCCAGACGGGTCGGCGCGCACGCAGCGAGCGTATGCCTCTGCAGCCCCCGGTGTCACCAGCACTCGGGTTCCAGTAAAATTCACGTTGGGCTATAGCGCTGTTTCGGGCTGCCTCTTGCCGTTAATCAGAGATCACAATAGGGGCATGAATGCAGGATAATTACTGGATAGTAGCGATGACTTGCGGAGCTCGTTCAAACCGCGGCCATCTTAGCTCCGGCAAGCTCCGCCCCTAGAGGCACACAGTGTTCACTGACCACAGTGCAAGGCTGGCAGAAGAGAATATCCTCTTGCCGAAGGTATCCAGCCTCTTGGGCTCCCTATCCGGTTGTTTGGTACGGAAAGTGCCATGGTTGATTGGATGTGGAAAACAAGTTACTTTGCTGCAGTAACACCTTATCTGGTAGAGACTATCTAGCTGCAGATTCCTTACCTTACAATTATCCACAAGCATCAGACTGGATCTGGAAATTTTTCATCAGCAGTACCCCAGCTACTGGTAGATGGCGTCTTTCTGCTCCGCATAGCATAGTTGGCAATGTCACCGCTGGAAGTGATGTATGCGTGGTGCACCACCCCACCATGATGTCAGTTACTTTGAGTTTTTCCACGCCAGAAGCGCAGAGCCACAAAGTACACTGGCATGGAATACTAAGACCCTGAAAGGGGAAAGCCCTATTCCTAAAAATCCATTCGCTGAGTGGAGAGGATGGGTGGGTCGCTAAGGACCAGATACGGTGTTACCAAAGCAAAGTAACTTGATCTGACAGAGACTTCTAGCCGCAGCTTCCTTACCTTAGAATAGACACCCAAGTAATACCTCCCCGGAGATGGGTCTGCTGACTAATTTCACACAAGGAAGACCTGCAGGACCCAACAGGCAAAACGTCTATTCCTACAGACCTGACTATCTAGACAGTGGTGTTTGGTAAACACGTGCAAAGAATCTCACGTTGCTGGACCAGAACTCCATGTGCTAAAGCAGTGGTTTCAACTTTAGCTCTGGTGGAAGTTACACCCAAACCCTCAGGGATTGCTTCCTAGCCAATGCGTAACAGATTTTGATACAGAGCATGATCATCGTGAGATGGCCTTCTTCTGTATGGCCTGTCCTTTCTCAACTCCGACATACCACACGAAGTGTTGGTCATCTACCCATGAACTCTTTTGCGTGGTCAAAGTAGAATGATAACCCTCTTTTTAAGCCCAAGGGATGAAGTCGCTCCTGTTCATTGGAGGGATGAGGCAGAGCATAAAAAAAGGCAGAGTGATGGATTGGCCTACGTAAAATGGAGTGACCACTTTTGGAAGAAAAAAAATCCCTCGTACGAAGCACCAGTTTGTCTGGGTAGACGTTCAGGTAAGGAGGCTTGGATGACAAGGCCTGAAGTCCTCAGCCAGGCATAGCGCCATAGGGCCACTATCGACAAAACCGCTCTTCCCAGTGAGTCGGTGATGTCCAATCCACATCGAATGGTGAACTTAGCTGCATCCCTTCCGTCTGCAACAGCCTGGGGGAGCATGACACAGGCCTCCTCCAGAATCATTGCCAGCACCTGGGCAACCGTATCTCACATAACATGGAAAAACCAGCCGAAAAGGCATGCAGTGTTCAAAAACTGCAAATGCCAGGCTGGTGGAAGAAAACATTTTCTTGGCCAAGTTATCCAGCCTCTTAGATTCCCGATCCAGTGGTGCGATTGGGAATGCACCAGGATTTACATGGGAAGTGGAAGCTTGGCCCAAAAAGCTCCCTAGGGTAGAGTGTTCTGTGAGGAATTTGGGGTCCCCTGGAGCACGGCGATGGGCTTATGTCCTCTTCACAGGAGCCCCTGTGTTGGGCTTGGACCAGGTCCCAAACAGGCCATCAGTGAGTGCCTTGCTAAACAGGAGAAGCGACTCTGAGGTGGACACTTCCGTCAAGTCTGTAGTCTTAACAGCCACTTGAGGGCAAGCGAAGGTCCAGGACCTTGGCCACCCTCCTTACCACCATTACAGATTAAGCGCCCTCCTCCGTAGCCACATTAGTGGGGAGAATTCATGTCAGTATCTGAAGTATCCGATCCGCTGGCATCCGCCAAATTCTCACACTAGTCTATGTTAGTATCATAAGGCTGGTATGCTTCAGGGTCCAGCGACCCTTCTCATTCCTTCCAGAGTCCTGGCCTATAAGAATGGGGCTCAGGCTCCGGCCTAGAAGACATGGCTTTAGTCAGCATTGGTCGAACTCCCTCCTGCTTCGTATCAGAGTCCGGGATATAAATGAGGAAGGCGGCGTACAGAGTGTAGGGCTTTGGATTGGCTCCAGCGAAGATTGACATGGCACGGCCAGCTCCGTTCCATATCCATCTGTGGATCCATGGGGCCTGACTGGCGCCGGAGCAGGAGCCGCCATTGTGGATCCAGTAGGGGGCCCCTCATAAACCTACAGGGCCCGAGGACGTGTCTGACAGAACAAGCTGCCCAAATAGGAGGTGCACAGCCTCTTAAAAACTCTTTCAATTGGGCGAGGGTCGCTCCAGCTCCCGGAAACTCGAGGTGGCGCGGAGTTGGCCCAGACGTTGACTCAACCGCAGAGCCAGGCCTCGAGTGACTATTGCTTGTCTTGTCAGCCGATAGACAAGGTGAAGTCGAAGGATGCTTCGACGACGATTTCTTGTGGCGGGAGGTACCCGAGAGACCCGATAACTTTGAATGCAACGAGGATCTCGGTCTCAGCTACCACTCCCAGGACCTTCCCCTCAACCGGTATTTGGATCGCCACACATCGAGCCGCCAGGAGCTTGGGGGTCGCTCCCTCAGGGCCTTTGGGAGCATGGTGCGGCAATTGGAGGAGGCCTTCAGGTCGTGGTTGAGGCACCAGAGGCACACAAGGTGCTAGTCCGTCACTGACATGGAGTGGTGACAGGAGCCACAACAATTGAAGCTGGAGTCCTTTGATGACATTCCTGGTAAACCACGAGGAAAAAAACCTCAAAACACTTCGACAAAACATCAAAAAAATGTACTCAAAACTTGACCAAGGGGTAGCTCTTCCAGGATCTGCGCCGACTGGTGCAGAAAGAAAAGAATCGACACCATGCGGGGGTGGTGCCTATATAGGTATCACACATGGCACTTCCAGCGCCGTCCCCACCGACGCCAGGAGGTACTGCTCAAGAAAAATGTCCAGATCCAGTGTGACGCCTGAGGATAATTCTAAGGAAAGGAATCTTCAACTAGAAGTCTGCATCACATAGCCTGGACAACCAGGCTCTCTGGGGTAGGGTGTTGGGTGTGGAAAGCTGGGTTCCCCCGGGGCGGGGCAGTGGCCGAAGGCAATTGTCCTGTGCACAGGAGACCTGTGCAGAGCTTGGCCCATGCCCTGAGCAGGACACACGTGGGGCCTCCCTTAATTAGGAGGAGAGGTTCTGTGGGGCGACTGCTAGCTGAAGCACCTCTGTCATGACATTGGTCTTGGATGCCACAAGGGCGGCGTAAGGTCCAAGTACCTTACCACCAAGGTAAAGGAAGCCCCTTCCTCTACAGCCACACCAGGAGGGGAGACCAAGGCAGTGTTTGGGGAGGTGCTCAAACCACTGGCATCTGCCAGTTCCGCGTACTAGTTCTCTTTGGGCTCTTTCAAGGGGTTAGGGTAGCCATAAAGATCCTTGCATCCCTCCCAATAGTAGTCCCCACAGGGCCCAACGAAGAAAGTACCTGGCTCAAACTCAGATGGACTGGTTACAGCAAGAGTCAACATCAGGCGACACCTGTCCAACTCTATATCGGAGTGGGGGCGAACGATGGCAGTGGGGAGAACGATGGAGTTGGCGGTGCCGGGAATGATGTCACTGGGACCAGCTCTGGGAAAGGCCACAGTCTTGCAACCAGAGCCAGACCGGACCCAAGAACTAATTCAAGGGGCTTGACTGGTGCAGAGGGCAGACCAGTTGGGGCACCTGCCGAACCTGTGGGGCCCAAAGGCACGCCAGAAGATCCTCCCAAGAATGAGGTGCATCGCCTCATAAAATTCTTTAAACTGGGTGGGGGTCACTAGCTCTGGGAAGTTCTGGGAGGCGCTGGGAGGACCCAGGCTCAGGCTTTGTGGCTGACACACAGGAGTGGGCCTAGAATGATGGTGTCGTTCCAGCACCTCATCCAAAGTCTTTGAATGGTACTGTGAAGTTGAAGAGTGCTTCAACTTCTTTGATTTTTTGTGGGACTTATCTGATGATGACTTCAAGTCTGATGACAAGCGCCGGGAACGGGTCAGCCCCTTTCGCCTGACTGGGAACTGGAGCGGACTGGCACTAGGCGACCAGGAGGTTCTGAGAATATTCACAATTTGCAATAGGGCTCATGGCAAAGCAGTCAAGACAAGTTTTAGAGGCACCAGAGAAAAACGAAGTGGGGGTCTGTCGCACACGTGTCTGTGGAACAACAGGGTTTAAAGCACAAGTTACTTACCTTTGGTACGATATATCTGTAAGAAACATTAGTAGTGATAGATTCCTTACCTTAGAATTACCCCCTGGCGTCAGACTGGATCCGTAAAGTTTTCGTCAGCAGTACCCCTGCGCGTCGGTAGGCGTTGTCGTGCAGCTCCGCGTGCGTCGTTGGTGCCAATATAAAGACGCTGGAGCTACTTAGACGCGCCCACGAGTGCTGTCGTCAGTTCTGTACACGACTTTCCGCGCCAAGAACGCAGAGCCATGCAAGAAACTGACCACTGGTGCCATGAAACTAGGGCCCTAAAAGGGATAACCTTAACCCTAGAAATCAGTTCGCAGAACGGGAAGGATGGGTGGGGTGGTAAGAAACAATTGCGTTGACAGACGGTGGAGCCTCTCTTCAACTTTAGAGGGATGGGGAAGCAGAAAGAAGGTGGGCAAAGTGATGGTCTGCCCGATATGAAAGGCGGTGACAACCTTCGGCAGAAAAGAAGGACGAGTCCTTAGAACCACTTTGTCTGGATGGACAGAGAGAAAAGGAGGTTTAGAAGAAAGAGCATGGAGCTCACTCACTCTTCTGGCAGAGGTGATGGCCACCAGGAAAGCTGTCTTTAAAGTGAGAAGACGAAGAGGTCAGTTGTGAAGTGGCTCAAAGGGAGCACACATCAGATATGTCAGCACCAGGTTCAAGTCCCACTGAGGCATTATGAAAGGTACAGGAGGGAAAAGATGAGTAATGCCTTTTCAGAATCTATTGACAACCGGGGACTTGAAAAGGGAAGGCTAATCTGGAAGCCGTAAAAGGCTGAAATGGCCGAGAGATAGCCCTTGATAGTGCCCAGAGCAGAGCCCTGCTAGGCCAAAGAAAGGAGGAATAAAAGGACCTCTGAAAGAGAGGCAGAAAGGGGATCCACAGCCTTTGCTGTGCACCATGCCACAAACTCGTTCCACCGGCAGGCGTATACCGTATTAGTGGAGGGACGCCTGGCTGCCAAGATTACATCAAAAACTTCGGGAGGCAGGTCAAAAGACGTCAACTGCCGCCGCTCAATCTCCACACAGTGAGGTGGAGACTGGACAGGTTCGGGTGGAGGACCGTCCCCTGTTGTTGGGAAAGAAGATCCTCTCGAAGAGGCAGTCGGATCGGGGGATCGATAGCCATGCTGAGTAGCTCGGGATACCATACTCTTCGAGCCCAGTCTGGAGCCACAAGAATGACTTGGGCCCGGTCGCGCTTGACCTTCTTCAGCACCCTGGGTAGAAGTGGTATAGGCAGAAAGGCGTATAGTAGACCGCAACTCCACTAGTGACGAAAAGCGTCGCCGAGCGAGTGCCACCTTGAAAATTCCAACGTGCAGAACTGATGACATTGCAATTTCTCTTCTGTGGCCAATAGATCGAACCAATGCTCTCCCCACTGCTGAAAGACCTTGAGCCACGTCGGAGTGCAGGCGCCATTCGTGATCCATCATGCAACGGTGGCGGAGTTCGTCCGTCCTGGCGTTCAGAGAACCTATTAACAAAAAATATGGACTAGGGGTGTTGTTGTTTATAGAGGTCCAGTGTACATACCCCAGGAGACTAGCAACAATAAAGGGTACAAAGTTCCTCGTGTACAGTAGCGAAGAGGAGTGTAAGGAGCAGGTGAGAGAGTATCTCAACCGATCAGTGAAAAAAGAAACCAATCAGGGGAAGACAAGGGGAATTTCCCTTGGTTGAACTAGTGCTCTCACACACCCAGCAAGCTAGGTGTCATGCTTCATCATATGAGCACTGCCCCTCGTCAAGTCGGCGCTGCAATCCTTGACGGGCTCCCGAAATCGGGGCTCTTTGTCGGGGATCTTTTGTTCCTGCCGATAGGTGCTTGGGGGTGAGGGGCCTAGTGTGAGGTGATGTAGCAGAAAAACAGGTTTAAAAGGGGTCAGTTAGTCCTAATTAATATTTTATTCCAAAGGTAAACTGCCCTGTTAAAAATGTGTAGAGTGGCTAGGTGCTAGGAGTCAGGTATCTAGACATAAGCTCTACTCTATAGGATCAACATGTTTCTTGCCGTGAGTGTCAGGAGGATCAAGGCAATTCATCAGGATCAAATAAGGCTGTCTACAATGCGTGGTAAGGTGACATCTACATACCACTTCCTATGGTCTGTTACCTGTTGAGGATGAAAAAAATCTTTATATAACGATTCTTAAAAGAACTCTTCATACTGTACATAATTGTGAATAATGGTGTCGCAACAGATCACCGTGCTAGAGGCGTGCATCACACAATTTTATTACATTGCAGTGCCTAGAACGCCATTCGGGAGTGAAGGGTTGGGGGAAGATAAAAACCACTGGTTGGTAGGCAATGGTTCTATGGAAGGCAAAGAGACTCACCTAATGGGGTTGCTACTGTTGTTAGCAACGGTACTGGCGGCTAAAAGAGGGGACACCGATTGGGTCCTGAAAAAACAAGAAAGTTGCCAGAAAAACAATCATTAGATATACCTGTTGTGGTAGAAAACGAACAAGAAATTGCCATACATGAGGTGGCACCGTTGTGGAGGGTAACGGGCAGCCGGAAGCAGCTACAGCAGACCAAAGCCCAGGCCGATCAAAACATAACAGCTCTCAGGACCGGGCCAGGTTTGTCTTGGCCTCGGTACATGGTATCCGAAAGAATCAATCAGGACGGCTCCGATAGCCAGTAGGCAGATGTAGCTCCACAGGCGGGGGGGGAGAAAATATAGTTAAAGTACTCACCAACGTGGATTCACGTTCAGGCAAACGACCTACCTAGACCGCCAGGAACCGGGGTGGTGAGTATTGGAGGGGAGTGCTGGAAGATATACTTATTTCCGGGTGCGTCATCGAGTGTGTCAAGCACGTCATGACGTATCACGTTTGCTGGGTAGAGTCAAGTGATAGGTTCTCAGAGAATTGATGTGTCTCATTGCTAGGCAACAACGTGATGTGTCTTGGGAGAAGTGACGTGTATCACTGCTAGGCTACAACGTGTAAACTAGCGCGTGAAGCACCATAACGCGTCGTTAACTAGCGACGCATATAGTTGTGATTCAAACGATTACACAAAGGTATTATCAAACTTAAGGACTATTAGTCCAAACGGGACGGTAAACAATGGCGGGTAGCGGTATTGTTCAGAACAAGCTGCATTGAATGGAAGGGTGTAATTAAACCACTCCCGAATGGCATTTAGGTTTATAACACAATGTTAACACATGCGAAGTCCATAACAGTCGTGTGTCGATCTACAGAGTGTTGATCATCTATGATAATGTGGAACCATTATATTACTCGAGGGCTGTGTCGTGATGTTGCAGATCTAGCAGTCTGTGTATCCACAACATGGCGTATGGTTGGAACAAAAAGGTATAGGTCCGTTTACAATCTGTCTTCCTAAGGTCAAGGTTTGTCAAAAATCAATTAATGTATAGATTGACACATCTGTATGTAAATAGAATTTAAAAGAATGGACCCACAATCGGTGTGCTTATGTTTAGCAAACAGAGGATCATAGTGGAAAAAGGAACATCGTATCCTGCCAAAAAGAATGTTGATAGCGCTGACTGCAACAAAGAATGGACCAGATTCAAGAGTCAGAGTAAAATTGGATCAGGAGATTTAGACGTAAATTCCCAGTTAGGATAAGGTACTCCAGGGTATATCATCATTGAGACCCTCGGTATGGCAAGATAATCTATGTACCCATCTCTGTTCAAGCCTGAATAGAGAGGATTTGGAAATCTGAACATGGGATTCTAGTATGACCCAGTGTAGTGAATCGGGAGTATGTTGTTCCTCCAAGAAATGTCTGTATAGTCTTGTGGTCGTGCGTTGGCAACGTATGTTGCTTCTATGTTCAGTTATGCGGATTTTAACTGGACGCATGGTCATCCCTATGTACTGTAGATCGCAGGGACAAGTAATCAGGTAAATGCACTGTTTAGTGTTACAGTTGGTATGTTTTTGTATGTTCCACTTAAAATTGGATCGTAACACAATTTCTTTTGTGGCTGTCGTGAATTTGCAAGCTGTACATGTGCCACAGGGGAAGTGTCCTCTGACCGGTGGTAAACCCCACAGGGTGGTTTGTGATGGGGTAGTAT
Organism: Triturus cristatus; assembly: GCF_964204655.1. NCBI lineage: Eukaryota > Metazoa > Chordata > Amphibia > Caudata > Salamandridae > Triturus > Triturus cristatus. Next base: position 996,957,066 of record NC_140581.1, read on the forward strand.
ATTTCTTAGGTCTTGTGTGGATCAAAATATCTCTCAGGCTACTGGTTCTAGTATAGGCAAACCTAGGTTTCGGTATCCGTAGATCGCCTGTGTTGAGAATGCCCCAATGTTTTAGGATAATCTTCTTGGTAGGGGAAGAGTTGGGTGTAAATGAAGTAACACATGTGATAACGTCCTCAGGTTGTTTCTGGTGTACTTCTAATAAGAACTCCCTAGGACTATTTAAGGCTCTCTTCATGGAGTCTTTCATCACCTTGGATGGATAGCCCCTGGTCTTGAGGTTTTTGGCTAAAGAGGAGGCTTCTAATTTGTAGTCGTTAGTGGATGTACAATTGCGCCTAATACGTAGGAATTGTCCCACAGGAAGATTATCTTTAAGCGCTTTGGGGTGGTGGCTCTGGTATAAGAGAAGACTATTGCGATCTGTGGGTTTTTTATACAGGCATGTTGAGAGCTGATCGCCTGATAACTTGATGTTCAAATCAAGGAATGCAATGTTCGTGTCTGAAATAGTATGGGAAAATTTCAGAAATGGGTTTTGCTGATTGATCCAATGCACAAATCTGTTACAGGTGTCAACAGGGCCATGCCAAAAAAATCAAAATATCATCAATAAACCATTTCCAGAGGACAAGATGTTGATGAAACGGGTTGTATACAGTATTGATGACTTCCTTTTCAAATGTTGCCATATACAGACAGGCCAGACTCGGGGCAAAGGTACTCCCCATCGATGTACCCTGGCACTGATGGTATAGTTGCCCTTTGTATTCAAAAAAGTTTTCAGTTAATGCTAAGGACGCACAATCCATTATGAATGTAACTGGGGTAGGTGAATCCCACTCTAGTGAATTCAAGGCTGCTTCTACAACTGTCAAGGTATCTTCTTGAGGAATGTTAGTATACAAGGCCTCTACATCAAGAGTGATGAGAAGGTCAATACGGGATGAGTCCTCTATGGAGTCAATAATTCTGAGGACATCAGTCGGATCTCTGATGAAAGACGGTATATCCCTCACCAAAGGTTGTAGAAAGTGATCCTGCCAGATGTTGAACCACCAGAAAAATGCCCTGATGTTTCAGCCATGTGCAGAGACGCAGAGCCTCCTGACATAGGGTCCACGACCCCACCCCGCTCTGTTCGTTGCAGTACCACATGTCGGTGGTAGTGTCCGTGAACACCTGCACTACTCTCCCCTTGACAGAGGGATGGAATGCTTTCAGTGCAAGTCGGATCGCCTGAAGCTCCAGAAGGTTGATATGGAGCCGGGACTCTGCCGGAGACCAGAGTCCTCTGATCTCCGCCTCTCCCATGCGGCCGCCCCATCACAGAAGGGACCCGTCCATCACCATTGTGTGTTCCAGTTCGGGAAGGGAGAGGGATCTGCAATTGACCCAATCACAATTTGTAAGCCACCACTGCAATTGTAGTGCAGTGCCCTCAGAGATCTGGACATGATCGGACAGGTTGCCCTGATGCTGTGCCCACTGGAACTTCAGGTCCCACTGTGGAACCCATATATGCCATCTGGCATGATCCACCAACAGGATGCCATCAGGCCCAGTAGCCGGAGGGTCATCCTGACCGAAACCCGGGATAAAGGCTGAAAGATCGGAGATCATAGCCTGATTATCCCGGACTCGCTGCTCGGGAGAATAAACCAGAAATTGCGCCGAATCCAGAACCGTTCCGATGAAGGAGCTTCTGAGAGGGAATCAGGTGCGACTTTGGCACGTTGATGGAGAACCCCAGCAAATGCAGAAGGTCGGCTGTAGTCTGGAGGTGGGAGACGACTGCCTGGGGCGAGCCCGCCTTCAACAACCAGTCGTCGAGATAGGGGAAGACTGGGACCCCTGATCTGCACAGATGAGCTGCGACCACCGCCATCACTTTCGTGAACACCCGAGGGGCGCTGGTAAGGCCAAATGGGAGCATGGTGAACTAAAAGTGCTCGTGGCCTACCGTGAACTGTAGGTAACACCTGTGGTCCGGCTAGACGGGAATATGAAAGTAGGCGTCCTGCAAGTCCAACGCTATCATCCAATCTTGCAGGTCTAGGGCAGACAAGACCTGAGCAAATGTGAACATCTTGAGCTTCTCCTTCCGGTGAAAGCGATTGACGTTCCGAAGGTCTAAGATAGGACGCAGACCCTTGACCTTCTTGGGGAACAGAAAGTAGTGGGAATAACAACCACGACCTACTTATGACCCAGGAACGCGCTCGATGGCTCCCTTGGCCAAAAGGGCTGTGACTTCCTGCTGAAGAAGCGCAAGATGTTTCCCAGACATGCAGTGGTATTCAGGTGGCATGGCTGGAGGGGAAGTCTCGAAGGGGAGGGAGTAGCCCCTTCTGACAATTTGCAGCACCCACTTGTCCGAAGTGATGTTGCGCCAGTGGGGGAGATGATGGCGAATTCTGCAGCCCACTGGCATTTGATGGGCCTGAAAGGTCGGACTAGGAAGGCTTTGCAGTAGATGCTGCGGGGGGTGGTGGTGGACTGACCCGCCCCCTGGCCCCCAGAACCGCCTCGACGGTTCCCACGTCCGTGGCCGCGCCGAGAATGTTGCTGCGCAGGCCTGTGGCTCTGGAACTAACGCGTTGGGGCACACCTTCCGTGGCCACAAAAGCAGCGGAAGGCGGAGGAGGGCGAGTGGCCGACAGGCCCAAGGACTTGGCCGTAGCCTGTGAGTCCTTAAACCGCTCCAACGCACTATCCGCCTTATTGCCAAAAAGGCGAATGCCATCAAAGGGCATGTCCATCAAGGTGTTCTGGACATCCCCCGAGAAGCCAGTTATTCTCAGCCAGGTATGGCGCCGAAGCGCCACCGTTGTGGAAATCGCACTGCCCAGCGAGTCGGCGGTATCAAGCCCACAACGAATGGTGAACTTTGCTGCATCTCTGCCAGCTGCTATAGCTTGGGAGAGTACTGTCTGGGCCTCCTCCGGACAGTTGGGCAGCACCTGTGCAACCGGATCCCACAGAGAGTGGGAATAACCGCCCAAGAGGCATGCGTTGTTCACCGACCGCAGCCCTAAGCTGGCAGATGAAACAGCTTCTTGCCAAGCTGTTCCAGCCTCTTGGATTCCCTATCTGGAGGTGCGGAAGGGAATGAGCTCTGGGAAGCAGAGGCTTGGACAACCAAGCTCTCGGGAGTGGGGTGTTGGGCGAGAAAGAGGGAGGTTGCCCGGAGCCGGGCAATGGCTGCGGGCCACGTTCCTGTCCACAGAAGCTCCTGTGTTGGGTCTGGACCAAGTGCCCAAAAGGACGTCAGAAAGTGCATCATTAAAAGGCAGCAAGGGCTCCGAAGAGGTTGCCGCCGGCTGAAGCACTTCTGTCAGGAGGTTAGTCCTGACGGCCACCGTAGGGAGTTTGAGGTGGAGGGCCTCGGCTGCCCTACGTACTACCACTGCGTAACTGGCTCCCTCCTCCGTAGCCACGGTAGGAGGAGACAGCATGCCAAGGTCAGGTGAGGTGAGGTGAGGTGTCAAGACCACTTGCTCTTGCCGGATCTGCGCTTGATCGAAAAAGAAAGAACGGACGTCAGCGCGCGTTGGCGCTTATAAGTAGCTCCAGCGACATCATCTCGGCACCAACGGCGCACGCGGAGCCGTATGACGCCGCCTACCGACACGCAGGGGTACCGCTGACGAAAAATTTGCAGATCCAGTCTGACGCCTGGGGGTAATTCTAAGGTTAAGGAATCTATCACTACGTGTTTCTTTCAGATCCATGTTTTTAAAACAACTGGGGGTTAGGGGACATCACAGGGCGAAAAGTTAAAAAGTGGTCGACAAAACGTCAAAAAAGTAACCATAAAAATGGACTGAGATAGCTCTGTTAAAATCTGTGCCGAAGTCACGGAAAGAAAAGAACTGACGACAGCACGCTGGGGTGGTGCATCACATCCAGCGTGCAGCCCATCAAGGGCACCTACCAGCGTGCAGAGCTAAGCTCATGATTTTCTGGATCCAGTCTGTAACATGGGGAATATTTTAAGGAAAGGAATCTGCGGATAGAAGTCTCTATCAGATTAGTTCTTTTACAGTCGTAGAAAGTGTGCATTGTGGAACCACTTTTTGTAAATTGAAATTTCGTACATCAGGCCTAATGCTGAAATGATCTACAAATAAGCAGACCAAGAGCTCTTTCTCTCTTACTGCATACCTACTCAGTTTCATTTAATGACCTACAGACAAAGACTAAGCTGCATTCACATTTACCAGACTTTTGTAGTAGGACTGCCGGCAAAACTCAGTGATGACTGCTTCCTCACACAAACGTTTAAGGTAGGTGCTGAGATAATAGATATTTAAATGCTTTTTTTTGTTCCTAATCTGTAGAGGTTTCTTTAAGGGTTCCATGACCATGCAGAAGTTCTTTACGAATTTGCTATAAGATTGACAAAGACTTGCCACAGATATCACTTGTTCTTTAGAATCCTGAGTAGGTGAATTCTAAAAGCATCTACGGAATCCAATGCAACAGTTCCTTTTTCTGAAATCATTCCAAAGTAGTCTTCTTTGGGTTCACAAAACACACAATGCCACTCCTTCCAGCACAGAGATCACCGTGTTGATCTTGGGATGTAGAGGGCTGTAAACAACAACACGTGTTAATTGCTCTCAAACATGCTTCAATGCTCTCCAGCATGTTCAATGTTCTCAAGCATAGGAAGCAGGCCTCACAAGCATGCCAATCCCCCTTTCTCCTCCACTGGAACTATGGACAAAACACACTTGGAAGATGCAACTTCATTTGCACTGTCCTTGAACACCTCCTCAAGCATGTAATGCAAGTCTTTCCTCACACAAATGGATACACCAGCTCATTTTCTGTTAAGCACGTCTTTTATCATTCTTTAGAAAAACTGCACAGACACCCTTATCATTTATTTGCTTAACACTTCAGGAAAGGTTTCTGAAAATATTTGCACTCAAGTTTTGGGAAAATGCGCTCTTCGCCACATATTTCGTACTAGTTGCCTAAAGTGGGAATTCCTTTAAAGGATACTGTATAACATCCACTACCACAAAGGTAAAACATTAACCCTGGTTCCTCTTTTTTTGTATTAGATTCTAGAATTTGGATTTCACTGCTTGCATTAAACACTCCACCAGTACTGTTTTCTTCATTTACTGCATTTACCTATGCAATGGATTGTTAAATTGCCTTTTAATTAATAGTAAGCCAGTTTCCAAATACCTATAGATGTTCCTTAATCTTCCTGCTATTGGTGTTTATCATTAATAAAAATGTTAAAGTTCAGACTCCAAAATAAAGCAGTGCATGCGTGGTTTGCTTAAAACAGCAGTCAGCAACCCTTGTAAATCAGTCGGTCCTGCAGAAGTATTGCTGGACCAGAGCTTCATAATTGTTTATACATGTGTATCGCAGTTGAAGTGTGACAAGAGGTGAGCAAAATGTCAAACTCCAGAGCTGCACAGAGGGGATGTACCAAGTAGAAAATGTGTATGTTGATCAGACAAGTACAATGCCCCAGATATATAGGATTTTAAAATACATTCTCAGAGAGGGACATTTAATTGCTCAATGAAACTCCACACTGCAACACACACCGATATTTAAGCCTGTGTGCAAACGAAACAGAAGCCAAACTGAAAGTGAGGTCTGGACCGTTGTGAAAGTACTGCAGAGGATATGTTGTGACATGCTCCCCCGCCACATCAGCTGTGATCATTGAAAAACGTACTGTGCCGGGTTGGAGCTTAGGGACTCTACCTGTGCAGGTAGGTCAGAAAATGAACAAGCATTTGCAATGCAATAGGTCTCGCAGTAGTTAAAGTTTGAGCTACTGGCGTTGCAAATAATGATGCAATGCCAATAGCTCAAACTTTCAGTAATGCGAGACCTATTGCATTGTAAATGCTTGTCTTTTAATGCACTAGAAACTAACCTTATGCCAACAAGCTGTGTTTACACTGTCCTTCCATTTTCCAGCTACCATCGTAACACACCACATGACAACTACTTTTGTTTATCTGCTCTAAATAAAGAATTGCACGCTTTACACTAATAAAGTGAGAATGTTCCCTGATACTTCCCCACAGTGTTTCTAATCAGGGGCATACCAACTGTCCCATGCTATCGCTGTACAATGTATCCACTAGCGTGCTTAAAGAAACTGTGAGAACAACAAAACCCAATTTAATGCCACTGTGAGAGAATTCTCAAATGTAGTAAAATGTTCCTCCTTGCTTGTTCCTCATTGGTGCACACTCAGAGAACAGTGCCTCTGTGTAGAACTGTATGAAAGTCATTGTCCGTAGTCCTGTAAAAGGCCGTATGTTCCACTGTACCCCAGAACTCCTATTCCCAAAGTTTAGAAGGCGAACCTATGCCAGGTTTCATACAGAACTTTACTGCGTTCTTGTACTTATGAATTGTATTGCTTTGCTTCTAAACCCTTTGAGGGCATATTTCCTGTATACTGTCAATTTATATTATAAATTTACAAAACTTTAACTTGTGTAAGTCATTATTATTGAGAATCTTTCAGTCCTGAATATTAAACTTGTTCTAAATGCGCTAGAAGCTTATCCAATTGGGAAGCACCAAAGTCCGTATTGGGACTTCAAAGCTCCCTGTCCTACCCTTTGGAGTGCTACTGACATGATTTTTTTTATAAATAAATCTTTTTATTAAGCAGTTGTTCAGATTCACAGCAATTCCGTTCGAATGAAAAAGAAGCACAGTAGGCCACTCGCACAATGCTTTTACATTTTCCATCCTAACAATGGTTGGCTTCAGCTAACTAGCATGCACAGTATGTAACATGTGACATTCCCACTAATGCATTTGAGAAGGAGCAACACTTTACCTTCCCTCTAGTATCTCCCGACACCTTCCTTGTGTCTCCCAGTATTGTATCCAGGTTCCGCAAATCTTGTCGAATTTACACTGACATGATTATTTAACATGAGGTTGCACGCTGACACCGTCCACTAATCTTGGCTAGAGGTAGCGTCAATAAGTGATTTTATTGCACAGGAAAATACAGCTATGCAGTACGCCCCAATTGAGGATGCTATGATATTGGTTCAAGGTAGCGAGAGTTGTCAAGTAAGCATTCCTTGTCATACTGGTATCCTCCTGATGTTGCTTTACTCAGAATGCAGTTTGAGGGTTTGATGACAGTTTAGCTAACAAGCTGTGCTGTTTCGAGTTCACAGTTTGAATTGTTCACTATTTTCCATCAGTAGCATCACTTTGCACTCCCAAAGCAGAATGCAGTGGTGCTACAAGAAAACTTAAGCAATTGATAAGCCTAGTTAATTTGTAATGCGTTTATGTAGTTCTTACTATCCCTGATGAGACTTTGAAGTGTGGCATTTTTCACCGTTTTACATCGAGCGGTTCAAATGAACACCAGCTACATTACAAAAGGTCACACTCATTTTTTAGGCACGGGAAATTAAGTGATTTGTCCAGAACCATGCGATGTTCAGCCAACTCCAAGACTCGAACCTTATTCCCCAGTTCCAAAGTCGGCACTTTTAGTTAATACAGTGTGTTGAAAGCGTCACTTGTCTGTCATACAAGAACTCGCGTGGTCGCCATCTTAGATAAGGATATGACCAAGTCAAATCAGTCACTCAGACACGGTGATCTCAGAAGGAATCCTACCGTCTGAAAAAGTCTGGCGCTTCGTAATATCGCTGCCTTGAGCCTCTTTCTGTTTCTTCTATCACGTGGGCCGAACACACCCTTAGCGCCTCTTTCAGCAAATTGATTGGCTTCTCGGGGACCCGCTGTGATTTCGGATTGGTCTGTTCTGTAGTACGCTTCTTCTACGCATCAAGAGGTTGCGCGCCCTAAACTGCACAAGTTGCGCAGCTCGATCTGTTGTTAAAACGCTCTCGGGCCACACCCACCATCTCGCGCGCTCACGTGCTACGCTTTACAGAGGTTGTAGTAGGAAGGCGGGGCGAATTCTAAAGCCTCCGATTGGTTGACCTTTCACAGTTGGCGGGACAGCCATTGGCTGGTGGTTGTACTCCTTGATTATCATTGGTGGTTGTGCGTGCATTCCTTTGTGGGTAAGGAGGGGGATTGGCTGAGGTAGGGTCTCTGCACGTGGAAACGGCGGCAGGTGAAGGGCCCTGAGTCACCGTCTGAGGGAGGCGGCCACTGGTAAGTGTACCTTTTGGGTAGTAGGACGCGCGTTGGTTAAAGGGAGGTCTGTGGGGTGCCACAGGCCAGTCGTTGCATGTAGGAAGCCAGTTGTGACATGAGGGGGCGCTAAGGTGTGGAGTGTGTGGCCTTTTAGATAGGTGTGCGTGAGTAAGTGGGCGTGTGGCCTAAAGAGAGGGGCGTGCGCGACTAGTCCTGTGTTGCCTTAAAAACAAGCCCGGCTTCTAAAGTGGTCCGGACGAGAGCGCGCGAAAGTTAAAGCAAATTTGGCACGCTTGGCGGGGGCGGGGGAGCGGACCATTTGAAGTATGATGCCGAGGCTGTGACACGTGCACGCGCCAGTGGGCTGAAGCGCTTCCCCAAACGGATTGCATGGCGGCACGATGCACGTGATTGTGCGCGTGCTCACCATGCAATCCACTTTTGGGAGCACTTTTGGGAGCCCCTCTTACTAGAGTCTCGCATAGCGATTGCGTAAACGCAATCGCTAGGCGAGACCTAAAAAGGAGCAGTAAAGGGAAAAGATGTCAACACCAACTCAATTGCGTTAAGAAACCGGTCCTAGGATGCTTGTTTCCAGTCCAGGGAGGACCTGGCTTGGAAGTTCGGGCTGGACTGTTCCCATGAGGCACAGGGTCAAGACTGATTTGCATATGGCTGGGTTCAAACTGGAATGGTATGGTGAGCAAAATAACGATGGATTTAGGCTCTGTACTGGGGTGAATGTATGACATTATTCTGCTTTCTATCCATCAACTGTTGTTTTTGCGTAAGAATAACTTGTGCAGAGTTCCAATAATAATCCACACACAGAGCTCCAAACATTTGGCAATGTTGGCATTCTGAAGCCATCACTACAACCCATTAAACAATTTGAAACTCTACTGTCAGAAAGTTCCAATGACAAAAAGAAGGAACCTACAGACCATTACCATTTAAGGATGCAACAAAGGCAAAGAGCCAGCACAGAGAGAAGACCGGACCAAAGTATAACCCACATAAAAAACAAATGGGTCTACAACTGAATGATGTAAAAGGTAATAAAAAAAGTGTGAAGGTAGAATGTTGCACACAGGAACACTGTTGGTATTCAGCGTTTTCAACTATTATGATTAAAACACATCCCTCACCCACGGGTCAAATCCAACAATTAGTAGTAAGGTACGACTTACAGACTTAGGCAGTTCAGTAACTACAAAATGAGAGTCACTGTACTGGCACAATCTACTGATTATATTTTGGACAAAATAGGACACATGCACTAACACCAACAGAAACCTTTTTAAAAACCTTTGAATGGTTCTCAGTAAATAGGTTTAATTTTTCAACATTGTTTTTAGACACACATTGGGATATGATTGGAAAATTGCATACTTACATGTAAACCATATTTGTGTCCAAGTCAACACAGACAACGTCTTGTGGAGGATCATAAAGGTCAAAATATCTTGAATCAACACCCACAATAAATGGAATGGGAGCACTAAGCACGTCTGCCAGAGACAGGGGACACAGTGGGATGTATGGACACTGCCACTGGAAAGGGAAGATCATCTGGAAAAGAAAAAAATCAAACATTTACTAAGGTTATGATTAGAAAAACCAGAATATACGTAGGTTGCAATAGAACACACCATTTCACTATAGGTGGAATTTTGGCATAGAGAAGCCAAAAGTGAAGATAATCTTCCAATGATTTACCAGTAAATTCATTGCCCAGATCCCTACTCTTCCACCTAACATTTGCTATTTCATGAATTTGAATCCACGTCCATGAAACTTACAGCATGCTAGCCCTTAAACACACATTCTTATACCCTCGACGTGCCCACAAAACACTTATACACAACCTGCCACAGCATAGCCCTTAAGAAAGCAGTACCATTTTAGTGGAAGAAACAGATCATCCGAAAGGGTGGGAGAGAGAATAAGCATGGACTGTGACTAGGAATAATCAGGCTCAGTGTAATCAATATTAGCAGTAAATGATGAGATATTGACAAATGTGTCCATGTGCTTGCCAAAGCCTTATTCATAGAGGTATGCAAACCAGTCGCAAGACTTTGGGCACCCACTTGAAATATATGTACGCATCCAGTACACAAGCATCACATTCATGAGAGTACAGCAGGCTGACAGGTCAGAAGCAAATGCCTGTGGACAGATAAAAACTATAAACATCTTTGTCAGATATGTTGAAGCACTTGGAAAGGTATGAAAACTCATAGTACTTCAGATACATTCCCAGTGTGAATTGCCTAACTGTTTCACTTGCAGGAGGGACGCAGCTCTACAAACGATCCTCAACAAGATATCAAAACCCTAAGACACAAACACACACCAATACTATTCATGATCGTCTGATAGAGCCATCTCAGAAAAAGACATCATTATGAATTGAAAATAGGCTCAAGGAACCAAACACCAAGTATACTGGGAGACAACTCACACAACGTACCACGATATAACATTACAAAAACCCTGTATGAGACTTCAAACTTGCGCGACACAGAAGCATGTACTGAAACGCAAGCCAAAAAAAAATCTCCCCAACAGAGACCACAGACTGGAAAGAAAACGGACAGGATTTATCAGACCACAAAACTCAAGGCAGTCCAAATCAGCCAATTATCAACCTCAGAGTAACGGAATTAGAGTCACTTTCATCTATAGTGTCAAGCATGTTGAGTTGTGTTGAACAACAAATATTTCTAACAGTTCATAGAGAAATATAAACCTGTGTCCAAAACAAAAATGAAACAACTGGCACTTTAACCTTGGTTAATTGCGGAGGCAGTATAGGCAGCAGTAAAGGGAGTTTTTTATGCCATCAGGCAAGACAAGACACACAGAGCTAATTCAGAAGAAGTCAGCACACAAACTGTAGGTCATAACACATGACTTCACCCTGGGTATACTTGGCATGCTAACAAGGAATCTGCATTGCTCAGTTACTGCATAAACACAAAAGGCAATGTCCGTATCGCAAAAATATACCAAAGGCTGATTATGTGAAAGAACCTTCTGGCGCCGAAGACCTTCAACCATTACATACAATACCACACACCAAACCTCAATTTCACTCTAATTAGAGAGGCATGTGGGTTCGCCCACATAGAACACCATAAAGTCAGGGAGTCCAGTTTAACAATATCCTTGGGGAACTCCATCCCAAGCACCTGATGTAAAATGTTGAGTGGAGCATGAGGGTGGGACGCCCAGCGGTCACCTAAGCACTCTATTTTGTTCCAACTGGAGTAGGCTTATGGTGGAAATTCCCCAGATCCCTGAGCCATAGGTAAGTACCGGTAGACTCTTCCTCTTATAAACTTACAAAACGAGGAAACCATTTTTTCCCGAATAGGCTTAGCCAGGTTAAAAATGAAGCCCACCGAGCCTAAAGAATTCTGCCTAACTTTGGCTAAACAAGGGCCACAGTTACCCCTGGCGCCCATAACAACGTCTAAGTATGAGTATTTCTCAGTCTGAGCAACCGGCTGACCATGCATGCAAATGCCCAGCATCTTGTAAATTCTGGGCTTGAATACCATAATAATAGTATTAGATTGATTTGTAGCCAGCCCCAGGGTCCCCATAAAAGATACAAATTCTTGGAACAGCACATTAAGACCATTTGGGGTTCTACATAATAGAACCGCATTGTCTACATATAACAAAATAGGGACCTTTTTCCTACCAATGATCAGAGCACCCAAAACTGCTTCTAAAAGGGCTACACGAACGCCATTAATGTACAGGAGGACCAAAATAGGGCCCAGAACGCAGCCCTTCCAATCCCAAGCTTAAAGCTGCCGGACCGTTCGAGACCATCCAAATCTAACAGAAGCTGATCATAATGGAGGGCTCTCAAGAACTGCACCAGGTCATCCTCCACCGAGGTCAGTTAAAATCTCCCATAGTTTCGACCTAATCACGCTGTCGAAGAAGCAAGAGAGGTCCATGAAGACCAGGCAGACCGTGATCTGCCCAGCGAGAGTGTATTTAGTGAAAAGTAGATGGAGATTTAGGCATTGCTCTATCATGCCAAGACCCTCACAGAACCCATACTGCACCTCAGACAGCGTGTCCGACGCCTTAATCCAGGTAAGGAGGCGCTCAAGTACAGCTCTCCCCACCAGCTTAACAGCCGAGTCCAGCAAGGAAATTGGTCAATGGCACCCAGGGGACTGCAGGTTGCCCTTCTTAAAAACTGGTACAGTTACAGCAGAGTGCTAGAACTGCGGAAGGCCCACTTTGCAGACTACATTAAAGGCATTACAAAGGAGGGAGCTCTTAGATCTCGGGACAATTTATAGAGGTCCATAGGGACTCCATCCAGGCCTGGGGATTTATTAGGTGGACTCTTATTAATTGATTCCAACATGTAAATTCCAAGGGTAGTGGATATATCACATCCTCCTCTTCATATTGAAAGTTGGCTCAACCATAAACATCCTTGAAATTATCTACCTCGGCTTCGGGCTGATGATGGAGACAACAGAGTTGGGCTTTGGACACACAGATCTAATCTTGTTTGCCTTAGCCCAAAAAGCCCTAGTATCTTTCAGCCTACAAATTCTAATCAGATTGCCCCAGAATTCGTTTTGCAGTTCCTTGTTCCTATTCTGTATAACTGCCTTATACTCAGTCGTGCATCTACGTATTTTGTTCAGATCTCTGGGCATCTCCTTCAAGGCTTCACAAAGTAGTGAAGATGCCTTCCTACAAGGCTGGTCAAACCACTTGGCCTCCTCCTGATTCAGCAGGATGAATGAGCTAGCCCTCTCCCTATATTCGGCCAAGATGGTAAGGCATTGAGTCACCAGGGGCAGATAATTAAAACACAACCTACCCAGGAGGGTATACATGTCGGTGTTTTTCCAAACCAAACGCAGACCCTGGGACTTAACTGCAAGTGACTTGGAAGCCACACTCTTTTGTCCCAGATTAATCGTCAAGCCGTTAGCAAGTGAATAGGCTGTCATGGAGACTAGCAGCCCTTGAAGCCCCACCTGAGTGTGACTGACCAGTACCACATCATCAGTGTATAGAAGGCTTATTATTGCTTTTCCACCTAGTTTGGGAACATGAGAGTTACAGGTTTGTAGCTGTTCAGTCAGGTCAGCCACAAAGAGGTTAAATAAGATCAGCAGCAAAACACATCCTTGTTTTAGGCCACAGGTGGTTTTGATTTTACGGGAGAGGTGACTACCTGTCCCCATCTTGACTTGGACCCAGGTGTCGCTGTGCAATATTATCAGCATATTTAGCAGGTTTTGCAGTATACTTCAGCTTACTAACTCCCGCCACAACCTCCTCCGGTCCACGCAGTCAAAGGCTGCTTTAAAGTTGATGTAACAAAAAATAGTGGTGTTTTGGAGGCACAGGCAGAGTCCACAAATAGGGAGATTGCTAGAATGTTAGTGATCGTGCCAGATGATTTAAAAAACCCAGTCTGATTGTATGACATGATGGCATTGCTGAAGGCCCATGTTGTTAGCTCATCTAGTACGGTTCCAGTGAAGTATTTGGTGTTGATGTCCATCAGGATTATTAAGCGACAGTTTGCTGGAAGAGACCTGTTTCCGCTTTAAAAATTAGCAATATGATCGCACCTCTCCATGACATGGGAAGGTTTCACGTGCTTCTGACCTGTTAAAACACTTGTGCTAAGTTTCCTACCCAGAAGTCTGGATCGTGTTTAAACATAATAGGGGTGTGCTGTTAGGGCCCGGGGCTCCTACTTTTCGCCCTTTGGCTATTTGCTTTTTAATGCTCTCTGTATCCACCTCAGGCTGCCCCTCATGTTGTGCAGTAATTGAAGTATCCCAAGTATCCGTTTGCAGGTTGTCTGTTGATTCATGATTGAAGGTTTTTTTTTTTTAGGTATTGGGCCCATGAAGCCTCAGTGATGTACGAGTCAATGCCTCTGTGACCTGGTTGGAGGAGTTGGTTCACAGTAGTCCAAAATCTATCACTATTATTCTGTTTCAGATCAGTGTGTAGTTTAGCCCATAGTTTGTTGTCCTGGTCTCTTTTTATTGACCATCTTAATTCTGGATTAGTTTGTTGTGTGATCTTAGTGCCGTGAAAGCGGTCAGGTCCCCATGTCTTTTCCTCAGGAGTCTATGAGCTTTATTTATTCCAGTTTTGGGCTCCCAGAATCTATGGACATGTGTTGCACGGGTGACTTCCTTGTATACTCTGTTACCACATTTGGATTTGTCAGCTTTAGCGTGTATTTCCAGTAGGGTTCCTATGAGGGTTTCCCACATATTGAACGCAGCAGTTACTTTACCTGTAATGTCTTTGAGTATGTACCCTACAGTTGTAAGCAGTTGTGTAAGCACAACTGGTGTAATCTTAATGGTCTGTAGTTTGTAGTGAACGTTTTATCAGTTGTCTCGCTTATGTGATTTGGAGTAGTGATTTATGTAGAAAATATAACTTCTTGCGGAAGGTGATCCCTGGCAGGTCCGTCTGAGACTTGGATTGAGTGAACGGATTGAAATATAGACAGATACAAAAGGTGTAGTCCAAGAAAGTGCTGGTTCTATTAGAGTGAAATGTAGCCGCCGGAGGGTTATCTTTTTGGAATCTGCTGTTCAGGGCCCTGAGGCTTAGATGTTCGTGATCTTCCAATAGTCGGTTCACGATTTTCGTTTGGTGGCAGGATGTATTACTGCCTTGGTCAGGTATGTCCCAGAATGCAGTTTGGACTGTTGCTAAGTCGCCAGTGGAAGTGCCCAGTAAATGTAGGTTGAAGTCCCCAGATATAACAAAGTGGGTAGAGTTTTCCTCCTCCAATAACCTTGTCAGTTCTTGCACTACCTTTTTGCAGTCTTTGGGTTTGCCTTTGGGGTGAATGTAGAACTTGATGAATATTAAGTGAATGGCAGAACCTGAGATTGCAATGATGCATTTCGTTGCATTTACTCCTGTGGATTTGATGTCCAGGGTTGTGGCGGAGGCTACGCGGACTATCGAGATATATTTCTCCAGCCCTCCGGGATGGTACCCATGTTTTGCCTGTTTCACAGCTGGAGTGAAAAAGCTTGTGCTTGGATATAGACAGACTCGGCCAGCCAGGTTTCCTGAAGAAAGATAATATCGAAGGACGACAAGTAGTTATACAGACCCGGGTAACTTAGTTTTGTATTGAGGTCATTAATATTACAAGAGCACATGTGAAGTGGACTGAGATTGGATCCAGCTCGTTGCTCCTGAGCAGTGTGTGGTAATGGTGGTGTTTGAGAGCATCCAATTGTTCTGACTATGTCTCCTATGCCTTCGTGTAGTCTTTCATGGGCGGCTTGCTCTGTCTTCCCTTGAGATCTATATATTAAGTGATTTGTTTCCATGGGGCCTTGGCACCCTTGAGCACTGATGTGATTTCTGTTTGCCGCTGGTCTGACTGTTTTGTAGTTTTAGGGAACAGTCGTGGCCAGCATGACTTGCCTGGGGGGGTTGGGGGTATGAAGGGGTGGGGGCATTAGGGGGTGCTGGGGGGCATGAGGGGGGTTGCCAAACGTCGGGGGGGGGGCTGGTGTTTCTTTCAAAATAAAAAAAGTTAACTTACCTTCGCCGGCTCAGACCCGCACCGTCTCTGCTCCT
Source organism: Triturus cristatus (assembly GCF_964204655.1). Classification (NCBI taxonomy): domain Eukaryota; kingdom Metazoa; phylum Chordata; class Amphibia; order Caudata; family Salamandridae; genus Triturus; species Triturus cristatus. The sequence goes on from NC_140581.1 coordinate 996,972,834, forward strand.
CTCCTCCTGAACAGGAAGCAGGCAGCCTCACTCCCCTCACTCAACGATACGACCAGCCTGGCGCCTATGGGGAGGCTATTTTTACCATTTTATGTTTCTGCTTCTCGCACTGCGAAAAAGCAGTGCTACAATGCTCCTCCCCCTAGTGAAGGAGCCACCCCTGTTGGGGAAGAAGGGGCAATGGGTATCCTATCGTTTGGCAAGACATGATCCTTATTCCCCATTTTTTAAGAGCTGGACCTTCTGTGTGGACTCTTTTGTAATGTTGGTTGTGGTCCATATGGTCTTGGCTACTTCCCCTCCAGGAGCTACATTTGAACTTTCAAACTGTATTGCCACGAGGTCTTCTGATGTTAAATCACTTTGTCTTGGGGTGGCTGCTAGTAGTCTGAGAAGGTTTCCCCCAATTTAGGATATCATCTCTACCTCTAGAGACATACTCCGGGATGAAGATCAGTACTTAAGTGTTGTTCTGTTGGCCTTCGGTGGTAATCTGGAGGGTTTTGGCATCAGATCTGAGTTGGTCATATACTAGGATACATGAGGCGCCTTCTTACGGGGTAGCAGTGGGCATGTTGGTTTCCTTGGGACCCCGGGGGCTGTATTGTGCTGGATGCTAGTGTAAGGTATCTGAACTGAACCCTCAGTTGGTAAGATAGGTGGTGGTTTGTTGGATTGAGTTGTACCATTGTTCTGTGTGGTGATATTATTTCCGATTCTCAAAGGGGTAGCAGTTTTCCTGTACTGTTTTGGTTTGTCTGTTTGGAGTTGAAGAAACAATCAGTTGTAGTAATGTAATCCTCTGTCGCTGCAGTTTGAGTTGATGCAGACTTTTTGGAGTTGATGTTTGACGCTTGTAATTGTTCAGTAAGTTCTCACCTTATGCTCGCTGTTGGTGAGGTTTGGCTGGGCTCAGCCGGCTGTTTCCTGGGCCCTGGTGTGATTCAGGACCGGATGGGGCTGTCCTGCTATTTGCTCGTCCCCGTGTGTCCAGATTCATGGTTTGCGCCGCTGTTTTCGCCGATCTTGTTTTTGTGTTGAAGAGGGGATAAAGATACACTCTGCAGACATATTTTTTGTTCCGCCCCTTTGTATTTTGTGCCAGTCTTTGTTTGGCGTTTTCCTTTATGTTACCTGGACCGCTTGGCCCAGCGTGATAGGTTTCTGCGTCTAGCTGCTGTGCTGAAGTTTGAGCTTCCCTTGGTGTTCTAAGATTTTGGCAAAACATCTGGCTAGTCCCTCAAGGTTTCTGAGCTTGTTACTAACTGTAGAGGTTGGTGTGATTAATACATCGGTCTACTGGTGTCTCCTACGAATGGGACAGTGCATGTGTGACTACCAGATTTTGTTAGGCTTTGTGATTTCATACTAGGTGGGTTGTCATCCTGGGTCCGTGTGTTTTGTTGGAGATTGAATAGGGGTCACGAGCGCACTGTGTCTTGTACTGGTTTTTCCTTGAACCGGGATTTCTCCAGGGCATCCGCATGAGTTAAGGACCTACTAAGGGTCCCAGTTGTGGGTTCAATGTGTTTGCTGTTGGGGCGTCCTAGGTGTTAATCTGTTTAGATGAAGGTCATTAAAGCACCTAGAGCAACTTGCAGTAGAAGTGGAGGGTAGGCATTCCCGGCTCTCAAGCCGCATCCAAATAATCGGGTCGCTTCCAAGGGCCGGGCTGTCAGCTGCGGTAGCTCCTGCTAATTTTCCACCATGTCTGGCTAGTGGAAACCAAGGGGAAATAATGCTGTCACTGAGCGATGCTGAGAGACTGGCCAGCAGCGTGCATGCACTGCTGTTGGTGCTTTGGTAAGCTGTAGTAAGCATTGGATATGCAGCTGTGAGGAGAAGGGGTGAGCGGAGTAGAGGGAGCGGCTGGCACACCGACCTAAAGCTGGCCACTGCTGTTCGCTGCGGGTAAGTGCCATAAGTACTTAGTCTAGCTGCCTACCTTTGCTGCCCCACTCCCCTTTCTCCAACTGCTGTGGGTGCTGCAGGTGCCACGGATGCTGTGGCATCTGGCGTCAGCTGTTACAATAAACAGTTTTGGTGACAAAGGCGAGGGCGGACCAGCTGTCTCTGCAGGCGTGCGGTGCTCTAGGTGCAAGTGACGTGGACGCTGCAGCGTCTGGTGTTGGCTGTAGCGACGAAGGGTTTAGGTGAAGGAGAGGGCGGACTGGCTGTCTCTGCAGGCATGCAGTAATCCTTCTTCGACCGCTGCCTTCAGCCTCCTTGACCTGCCAGCTACGGCGCAGTTCTGACCTGCCTACCCGCTCACTCAGCTCAGATTGCTGCAATCCAACACACCAGCGAGCCACGCCTCTTGCTTATTTTTTTTTTTTTTGTGTTTTCTATAGCGCGAACATGACCCAATCCTGGGTGTCAGAGCGCTTTACAATTCAGCAGCAATCAGTTTCGTTCACAGTTTACAAATTTACAACTAATAAACATATTAAGTCTTACTAGGCAACCACTAGGATTATAGTAGTACATGTCATGGCATTCTTGCATATAAAATGTCATATAAAATGAAATATCCTATCTAAAGAAAACCTGGATTCAGAACTGGATGCACAGTTACAAGTACAGACCAATAACCATGTGGCTTGGTAGAGGTATCTTCAAATAGCTATCGTCCCTGAATCTTGCGTATGGACTTGGGTATCCAAGCAGGTCTGACTGAGGTCCATAGGTGAGACTCGATGAAAACACACTGACTTGTGCTATCCCCGGAGCCATTACTCTGATATTAGCAGTACAGTCATCCTGTTTATCTCCACCTATTAACATATCTGAAAATAGTAGATTCTGGGATGATTAAAGTTCTCTAAGGAGCCGCGGTTAGTAACAGGAGAAATGTACTCCTGAGAAAGGACTTAGCCTCTTTTTTGAATTGTGAGACAGAGGTGATTCCTCTAATATTTGGTGAAAGTGCATTCCAAATTCTTGGTGCCGCTCCCAACAATGCTCTATCGTAGGTTCTTTTCTTACGGAAAATTGCTGGTTTCAGTAGGAAATCTGCGGCCCTCCTCGATCTAAGGCCTCCAGAAATCGGAATTTTCTGGGCAAGGTAAAGTGGTGTTTTGTAGTGTAAAGCTCTGTGTGTAATACACGCCATCTTTAGCTGAATTCTTGCCTCGTATGGTAGCCACTTGATCGCTTTCAGATGTGGTCAAATTTTCTTGTACCCGTTACGAGTCTCGCTGCAGCATGGAGGCAGGCTTTTAGGGGGGCAGTTGAAATCTTAGGAAGCCCAGATAGAGTTGTGCAACCATACTCAATCCTTGAGATAACCAAAGCTTGGGATAGCCGTTTTCAGGTCAGCAGCGTCAATGAATGGTTTCAATTTTCTGAGATAGTTCAAATGGAATCTGGCGTTTTTTGCCATAGTGTTGACGTGAGCTCGCATATTTAAATCCTTATCCAGCGTGATTCCTGTCTTGTGATTCTTGTCACGTCTCACGCCTCTGGAAGCCAGCAGTCGAGAAGAGTGGAGTCCAATGGACATCACAACAGGTGATTTAAATGAGCGCTGGTCTGGCAACCATAAGAAGGATGGAAAAGTTGAATGGTACCTTTTAACTGTGCCCAAGCAAAGCCTTTCCTGTGCGAGGGTGAGAAAAAACAGAACATCTGAGGGGGGCTTCATGTGTCGCATGCACCACAAACTAGTCCAAATGGTGGGTGTATACAGTATTTGTTAAGAGACACCCTGCTGCCAAGATGATATCAATCACCTCCCTCTGGAGGAAGGCCAAATGTGTTCAGCTTTTACCACTCAATTTCCAAGCATAAAGGTGGATGTTGGGGTTTCCCGCGTGTAGGACCTTGCCCTGTTTCTGGAGCTAGTGATGGAGCAGGTAGTGCAAAATTTTGTATACCTACTCTATTCTTGCATGAAAATACTAATTATATAAGCTATTAACTATAATATTATTAAATGAGTGTTGCATGTATACTAATCAACATTATTAAAACTTAAACTACACATGGGATTTGCTATTTGCATGGCTAAATAACTCTTATAACTAAAATCTGTACGCATATTAATGAGTAGTATATGTGGTAATAGAATATTGCATGATATATGTTGCTTTGTGACGTTGCATCATCGAGGAGGATCGAAAAAGGTGAATATAATGGCTTTGAATGTCGCTATATGCTAGATAAATACAAGCACATAGAGGGATTAGTAAGGGGTTAACATTAGAAATCACCATTTCTATGTATTAATTATTCTTTTGTGTTTGTTTCGCTTAAGTTGACATCTGGGCCTAATCCAATATGGCCGCTGACATTGCACGCTGAAGTGGCCACTGTCTCGTGAGGCGCGGAGTGAACTGCGCATGTGCAAACAGTATCGTGAACCTCTTAGCGACCTTTGCTCATCATTATTCCTGGTCAAGGATATGAATTTGGTGGTTCGCCAAGATAGGGGAACAATCAACCTTACAGTAAACCGGAACAAGCCAACACTTTGGCTGACAAGTGACCTCACCCCTCGAACTGTACTGAGAATCTGGGAATAAGAATCGGACGATCCCAAACAGTCAATCACCACTGTTCTTGGCCTAAAAATGTATCTTCTTTAACCTGAAATCATTAAAAAAGGGTGGTAGAATAGAGAGTAGTTAGTTTGTGACGCCTTTCCTGATGGTCCAGATGTTGCCCGACCGTTTGAAGACTGCAAACTTTTTCGAAAATCCACGGGCTATGATAGATGCTTGCACGATTTCTGGTCCTTTGATAAATTTGGGGACTGTAATGTGCTGAGCAGAGGACTTTGAACTTTGAGCCTTGGCCTGCTTATTCGGATAATTTACGACAAATTTGGTTATGCAGAGCCAATGAATTAGAGGACTCAATATAGCCAAATTAGGTAAATATGATGTTCGACGATTTACTTGAATTGATTTAGAAATTCTAAACTTTGATGAAACAAATGATAATATAGATTATTATGAAAATTTAGATAAACAAATATTGATTAACAAGAAATATGAGTTTGTGGTTTTTCATTAAGGGAAATAAAGATTCTTAGTCTTAAATGTGTTTTAGCTGGTTCTAAATCACCATCAACCAATCCAACTAATTGGTCCGTCGACCAAGTGGGTGGAGTGCCTTGATGTTTAGGATTAGGGATCTATAGGCGACGGATGTTAATGTATATTTTGTAAAATAACTTTTCTCTCCCTATAGGTTATAAGGTGTCCCCCCCCCCCCCCCCCCCATGTCCAGCGCTTGAATTACTCATCTCTCCTGTGTGTATAGACTTGTGAATGGTGACGTGTGTGAGTTGGTGTTATGGACCCCACCAATGAATGCGTGTATGAATGAGTGTGCGGGACGACGGGTCTGCGACGCAGGGAGGATATCTGTATATGTTGTTCCCCATTTTCCCAGTCTTGCGCTGGACCACTGGTATGACAAAATTTGCCACGACTGCTTTTGGTTCAAAGTCCAGCTCGTCTCCCATGTCATGGTTCTTTGAGTACATTCTTTATAAGAGAGAAGAAAACACTTTAACCGCCTGAGCAAGGCCTTGACTTCTAGAAACCTCACAGTCACCCATTCTATTAAATGCATTAGATTGGTTACACTCAAAAAGAATTCATTTTTTATAACCTTCTACCTCGCTAAAAATCTGAGGAGATACAAACCCAAATGTTTGAGACAAAGGAATGGAATAACGTGGAAGCAAACAGGAATCCACCCTGACATGAGCCTTTGCCAATCCTGACAGAGAACAACCCTCCAGCTTAACACAACTTGGAATGAGCACCTGGCCTCCCGGTATACCCGGATAATTATCAATGTCGTCTTGTTGTGGCTGCCACAACCTACCTCCACAACCAGGGATGAGAGGTTTGCAACTCCTCTTTATGCCGTCTTAATTTTAGTTGGGGCACGGCCTTTATATGGGTAATAGCAGGCAGCTGGCAAGGAGACTGCCACATGCCACGGTCCCATCGGTGTTTATTCTCCCCAGCAGCATTTGGTCTCTTCCGATGCTTCGGTCACACATCAAATTGGCTTCTTCATTCTGGGCCATCTCCACCTAGACCACACCAGGCTCCAGAGCCAGCTCCAACCTCTGCCACACTCTCACTGCTGCAGAGAATTCTCAGCAGGAACGGGGAGTCTGGACCCACATGCACACTCTTACATTGAATGGTCCCCAGTGAGCTGCACACTATACCCTCCAGGTAAATAAAGCTACGGGTAGTACGCAACTGCCTTCATCCCTCTTACAAAGATATACCAGGTGATCACAGAAAACAGCAGGTCGATAACTCTTGCTATATCCAAGTTTGGGCCATTGCCATGCAGGATGTCACAGGATTTGTTCATGCCAGACTACAGCCAGAATTCAAAGCATCCGCCATCTTAAGCCTGTTCGCCAAAACCCTATCCACCAAGACTCTTCTGAACTTAGAAAATGTGCTTTGACATGGAATAGTAGATTTTTGGCTTGGAGAACATATAAAGGTGACACGCCGGTTAGCTTCACAACAATGTGTCACTGCCTTCTTTCCTTGCAGGATAGTCATCAACACTAGCAAGCTGCTGCATTCCAGAGAACGAGAATAAGTCGTAACATGAAAAGCTGGAAACAGCACCACAAGCAAAATTTCAGAAGAGAAATCCTAAGACGAAGGACAAGGAAACCAAGCCCAAGAGCAAAAAAGAAGAGGGCAGACACAAAAATCACAAAGTACAAGTCTGGGTAACAAACTTAATGGTGGGGAAACAAAAAGGAGAAATATGAAACAATTCAGCATGACCTGGCCAACAGCACCTAAATGCTGTTACTCCCCTGACAACCTGAAGTCCCACCGAGTATGTAGCGAAACTAGTAAGTTTCCTCTGACACAATTCTGTGTTGAAGTTTCCCTGCCAATGTAGCAAAGTATGCCTAAGCCTCTACTGGCATGTACAACTCACTCCACAGACTCACCATTTCAATCAACCATACTGCTACAGCTGTGAACACTGGAAATGTAGTCAAGTTATGCCCTGCATCCTGCTCGGCTCATGAGAATTTGACAGCACCCCCACCTCCCATTCATGCAGAGAACTTCAGTGAAAACTAACAAAAAATCAAAGCAAGAACATGTGGTGGAGGCACAAAGGAGGTCATTTCTCAGGACCAGTCTAGGGCATTGTCAATTTTTGAAGCCACCAATCATTGCTGGCCACACCTACTGCAAGAGTCCAAAATAGCCACAACCTCAAACTCCGGAGACATATCAACAGAACTAAAGAAGGAGGAGTTGGTGAGCAAGTAAATACCAACCTAACCCTGGAAATGTTTAACATGATCAACTCAGCACTTGACTGAAGTGAAAAACAACCCCAAGACCCAAAGGATGGAGAACAGTAAACAGACCCACCAAAAGGGCACATATTTTATATGAAACCCACCAGGTGGCTACAAAAATATTGGTTGACAGTAAATGTGGTGCTCTACTAAGAAGGGATGAAGTCGAAGAAAGGTTTTAAGTACTCAAACAAATAAGTCAACTTTGGCTAGTTGCAAGTGGAGATGCAGTGTCTGGCAAGAATGGCCAACAGTGCACTGATAGAGGAATCTGGGGTGAAAGAAAGTAGGCAACATCTTGGCCGACTGGTGGTCTCGGATAAAAGAATGACTTGTGATATGCCACCCCCATGCTTTGTTGCAAAAGATTCGGTTAGAGAACTAGAAAATGAACCACGCTCAGTGATCATCACTGGAAAGACCAGGAAACCAACTATTTCCTCAGCATCACTTCTGTCAATTCTAAACACAGCATAATTTTCAGAGTGGGAAGAAATGTGCCAATTTCATAAATGAGTATTGCTACATGTAAAGCTGTATATGTTATGGATATGTGTAGTACTGCTATATAGTCAACAGATAAGAAGTCTCAGGGGTGACTTGAGGTGGGCAGAGATTATAAAACCTTCCTTTAATTTCTCTGAAGTGGATTTTTTTTTTAACCAATCCTGGACTGTAATCTGGCTTTTTCTCTTGTTGTAGGTGTTTTTACTTATGTTTTGATAAATTGCAATATACCGGAGAGTATCAGTGCGCTATACACAAAACAATGTTCCTGAAATGCTACAATAAATTACTTATAGAGAGAATAAAAATGACATACACTTCTTCAAACAAGGAAAAAAGAAACGTTATGCATTAGGATGGGAAGGAACAAGCAACTGACAGTGGGAGAAGAGCAAGGAAATCAGAGGAAGAGATGGATTGTCGTTACATAGCAACCGCGGATATACACAAAAGGTATACACATAAGATGCTTAAGTTAACAATGAAGGCTAATCTTGTTAGGCATATAAAGACTCTAGGGTAACAGTAACAGAGGAGAGCAGGATGAAAGATTAGGGAAGAGTTTTAATAGAGCATTAGGATGTATAAGACATTGAATGGACCATGGAAGCAAGGATAAAGCAGGGAGAGTGAGAAGGTCTTGCTAGATGGTGGTGGGCAGTGAAGGAGAAAATAGACGTAGAGGAGTAACAGAAGACGTGGTCAGAGGGGTAGGAAAGGATTGGAGGGTGAAAAAAGTATCATGATAATGGGTGACTGAATGCAGAGAATGAAAGTTTAGATGAGTCAGTGTAAGTTATTTAAATGTTAATAAAAAGAAAAGCATTGGATTTTTCTGATTAATTAAGGGGTAAGATTGTCTGATTCTGACTGGAAGTTAATTTCAGATTCTTTTTGTTTCACTGGAGAAGGCCTGAGCAGCTGCTTCTTTGGTTTTAAAATGTTGCCTCATGGGTCTGAATCTATAGACTTCTAAGATTTTTCTTGCCTCAGGATTGGTTGATAGTAGGTATTTAAGTTTGTTCAGGAATAAAGTCTTGTACGTAATATGGGCAATCTTAAAGCACCAGGGTAATGTACTCAAATGTTGCTCTCTGGATAAACATCTAGCTGCTAAGTGGTATGATGCAAAAGTGCTTCAGCTCTAACTGTGTTGCCCTCCAGAGTGGTCAAAAATAGCATGTGTTTTGCTACAACCTGTATCTGGCAGTCAGGGCAGCTCTTCTTTGTCCTGGCTCAATAGTGAGCTGATGTTGGAACAAGGGGAAAAATAGCACCCACTTGCCTAGCCTGGAGTTGATGCACTTAATCGATTTCAGGAATCCAAAACTTTTGTGCTCAGTCCAATCGGTCATACTGTGCAATGCCCATTCCAAATGAGATCTCCATTGTGAGAACATCTTGTTGATGGCCAACAGTTCACAAGTGTAGACCATGTAATTTCTCTTAGCTGACGGCAAATTCCTCTGGGGTCAAATTCTCTATTTCTCAGTTTCCCTGAGATATCATAGCGGCAATCTTCATTGTATATCATCTAGACTGCAGCATTGTTTCGTCAGTCAGAAGGCATGCTTGGGCACCTGAAACCTCCAGACAGGAGGGGCAAGAATATGGATACGGGAGGCAGGAAAAAATGTGGTGCAGCGGCAACTATGTTGAAGAATGTTAGTGCCACAGCATTCCTTGGCCCTAATGGTAGAAACATTGGAGTTGGACTTAAGACTATTTCCCACGACCTGCCCGATCAAAGCAAAAAAGACTGCAGGGACAGCACACGAAGGTTCGTTACTCTATCCAAGTAATCAGCCAGTGTCGACCTCAGGCACTACTTGTGACTGACCATCCCAATTAAACTGGACACAGATGAAAAATCATGTTTAGAGAAAGGAAAATATCATTTATGACAGAATATAAATATAAGGACAGGAGTTTTTAACCAAAGGAGGATTCTATTTCCTTTCTTTTCCTTTCCCCATTTACACCTCTGTTAGCCACTCCAGTGGGAAGAGTAGTAGCTTTCCACACGGATAAGTGGTGGTGAGGGAAGGGGGAGGGGGGGGGGGGGGGAGTCAAATCACAGTAGGTAATTAGTTGCTCCTTTTTGTCAATTAAGATTTTCTTTTTTTGTTCAGGTCAAGGTAAAACGACAGCCAATTCCACCAAAAACGGACGGCAAAGTTCCATCTTGAAACACCCATCTTGTTAGAAAAGGCCAATCAAACCAGGTGTTCCCTCTCTTAAAGGGAAATGAAAGTATTCCAGATACTTCCTGATCCAATAATTGCGAATTCAGACCAATATTTGCTCTACAAAACACTGGATCATAAGTTTGTGGAGCGCATCTGGCAGTACAAAGAAGATCTTGTACCACATCACTCACTTGGAGAATTCTTTTTAGCTTGTGAAGTCTTTCTGCCTGCTGTTACTAAAGCCTCCATCCTTATCAACAAAAAACACAGCACATCAACAATGCACTATCTGATCAAGAAGTGGGGTAACCGATTGAGATTACGCTCACTGAGCCGTTATAGATTTGGTCACAGGCCTTGGCAAGGGGCCTATTTCTGAAAGAAATACACTTGTCAGGAATGCTTACATCAAGTATACGTCCCAAGTTGATTCTACGAAGAGAATCACAAATGGGTTCTGGATGACATCAAAACTTTATACTGTGGGCCGTTCTAGAGTAACAACAGAAAACTAAACTCACTACATCAGGTAAAACAGATTATTACACTCTACATCAGAAAACAAAACAAATGCAGGGACACTGCCGCAGGACTATCGGAACCTGGGTCAATGCTCTTTTGAATATTTGGCTGGAGACCATGTATTATGCTTTACCTCCCATCCCACTGATTTCTGCAGTCAGATTGAATTTCTGGAACTTACAAGCAACAGTGATCCAGACTGATCAAGGCAGTGGTGGTCCATAGGATTGCTGCAAAAGTCACTCACAACACACAAGAGGTCACCATGTAAACCAAACCTGCTGATCATGTCTCAGGGCCAAATGTACCACTTCTCATCATGACCACGGGAGCCTAACTGCCAAATTCAGACCATAAGGACATCTGAATGTGCTGAAAGCATGTGTGGACATATTAAAGAAAGCTAAGCGCCCTTCAACTAGAGCATGCTCCTCTTATAAATGGAAGATATTTTGAAAATGATGTTAACAAAAAGATTATAATCGTATCACCTGCCAAGAAGAGGTCATCCTAAACATGTGTATGTGTCCCATCCTAAATTACTGCTCACTTCGATCAAGGTTCATCTTGCTGCTATTAGAGCATTCAGAAAAGGGTCTGATTACATTTATTTCTTTCTTTAAAACACCTGTGCTTAAAAACTTTCTAGAAAGGCTGAAGAAAGTATTTTCAACAATCACCTCTCAGCCTCCTCTTTGGAAGCTCAACTTGGTACAGATAAAACTGAAGAGCCCACCACGTGAAAATATTGACAAGGCTTTATTGTAGCATCTCTCGTGGAAGACTGCATTCTTAATAGTAATTCAGTAAAACAGTACAGTGAGCGAGATTCAAGCTCTTATCAGCTGGATAGCCTTACACTATATTCCATCCTAACTGAGTAGTATTAAGGACTCATCCCTCCTTTATCCCAAAGGTAGGCTCAGAATTCCGCATATACCAAACTATCATGTTTGCAACATTCATTCCTAATCCATCATTGTCAGCAGAGCATGCATAGCACTATCTGGATGTTAGAAGGGTTATATTTATTCACAGAGTACCAATACCCTTCTCAACACTAAACAACTTGTTATAAACTATGGTCACATCCATCAAGGACTAGCTCCTGCAAAGCAAAGAGGTCCAACTACCTCATGATTGTAGCGTGCACAGCCTTAGGCTACCAACTAATTAAAAAGACTATAACCAGGAAGGTCAAAAGCCTACTTTACCAGGGTTAAAGCAGCTACCACAGCTTGGCTGAGAAATATTCCTTTTAGAGGTTTGTCTGTTGCATGGTTAATCCACTCCCATAGAAACCGGTACCCTATAGTTACACATAGCAGTACTACGCAATTATATGTTTATCCCAATTGAATAGGATACATGTTTGAAGACCCTGTTTTACCTGGAGGAGTATTTCCTTTTCTGTGACAATTATCACTCACATTGGCCACCTGCTCTAAACAGGTGAGCAGGGGGTGTTTTGGAAGAGAGGAAGATCGGGGAGGGCAAGGGAGACTGTAGTCTGGCAGGGGAGCATGTAATAGTTAGAGGCCTAACAGTGGCTGGAAAACTGATCTGTGCTGCAATGCAGCCTGTTACCAAAGCAATTTTACTGGCTAGATTTTCCAGATGGTAAAACTAGGTACGCTGTTATCACATCTGGTATATATTAGAAATAATCTGATGGCCCTCCAGAATTGTCAGTGTCCAACTGTTTTGTTTATTATAATAGTAGCAGGCAGAAAAATAACGCAATTAGACTGTAGCCTTAATCACATTACTAGCCTCCCCGTGTAAATAGTCCTTCTTCAACTATTCTTGGTGTAAGTCCTGCTGGTTAGTGCATTTGAAAAACATCAAGCTGAAAAAATATAACTAATTTCATGTTTAACATCACTACACATTTTATGTAAATTATAGAGTTACACATCATTAAGATCCATGTTATTTTACAAATACTACACAAAAATTTCCTATTACGAACTATTAAGCCAAAACAATCAATCAGAACTTATAAATGTAACGCCCAAACAAGATCTAAGTTCTTGACCCTGGAAGACATTTTTCCAGTTTCATCCCCATCTAGCTTTACCTTATTAAAACCTCATTTGTTCTGGCTAAGGAACTAGGTTCATCCTGCCCTCTAGTGGGCCAATTATACAAATTCCTTTGAGTCATGATCAGTTAGTCTTTACCTTGAAAAAAAGCATTCAAACCAAATTAAATGCAAATCAATGAAAATCAATTAAATTGATCAATGAAAACCATTAAAGTTTTCAAAAGCTTAGCAGGATCTTGGCCAAAACAATGGCAGTTATTTGACAGTTAGAAAGATGGACATGGGTTAGGACCGTTTAGGTATTTGGTTTTCTATTTAATGATTTACTGTGATTCAAGTTCTCAACATGTTATGTTATGTTATGTTAAATTAAATTTATTAAGCGCACGTACGCCCGTAGGCTTCATGGCGCTGTGGAAGACTAGCAAAACATAACATGTGACAGAACGAAAGAAAAATTTAACTAAGGATAAGCTTGCTTAAAGAGCCAAGTCTTAAAAGCCTGTCTAAAGGCTAACAGATCTTCGTGGAGTCTTAGTGGCAGTGGCAAGGAGTTCCACAGGGAGGAAGCCAGGAAGTGGAAAGATCCTCCTCCCTGGCGTTGTTTCCTGATCCGGGGCACGACTAACAAATTCTTTTGGCCAGAACGGAGAGCACGGGAGGGAGTGTAACTGATCAGCAGGCAGCTAATGAATCCAGGGCCCTTACCTTGTAGAGCCCTGAAGATAATGCATCCCGCTTTAAATGCTGCTCTCTGCGCTACAGGCAGCCAGTGGAGACTGGCCAGTCCAGGTCTAATAGACTGCCACTTAGGAATTTTACAAATCAACCTGGCCGCTTGGTTCTGAACCAGTTGGAGTCTCTTGAGCTGCCCCGCCGGTAGGCCCAGATATAAACTATTGGAATAATCCAAACGGGACAGCACAAGAGCAATGATGACCTGAATCAGAGCAGGGTGGGTTAAAAGGTGGGCGATCTTCTTAATCTTGCAAAGTTGGAAGAAACTTGCAGATACCACAGTCCCTACCTGGCTTTTGAGCGAAAGATCTTCATTAAAAGTGATACCTAAGCTCTTAACTGTTTGGGATTTAGCTGGAGGATCTCCCATTTCTGGAGGCCAGAAGTGTGGTCCCCAATGCAGTTCACTCTTCCCGGGCAAAATCAGTTCAGTTTTGCCTGGGTTGAGTTTCAGATGATTTAGGCCCATCCATCTCTGAATGTGAACCATGACCTCCCGAAATTCGGTGGCAGCGCCAGGGGAGTCCAGACAGAAGATCAGTTGCAGATCATCTGCATAGTTAAAAATTAAGGCGCTAAACTTTTTTAATGAAAATAACAAGGGTCGTAAGTACAAATTAAACACAAGTGGGGACAGGGACGAGCCTTGGGGGACTCCACATTCATTTTTGATTTTGGGCGCTGTAAAAGTTCCCAATCTCACTGCCTGGGTACGCTCCGAGATAAATGACTTCAGCCATCTAAGTGCCGAGCCTCTCAGGCCAGCCTGTTCGACACGGTCGACCAAGATGGTGTGGTCGACCGTGTCGAATGCGGCCGATAGGTCGAGAAGTACCAATGCTTGGTGAATGTCCCTATCTGCATTGCTTCTTAGTACATTCTGGACCGCCAGTGTCACCATCTCGGTTGAATGCCCTGGTCGAAACCCAGCTTGGTTATGCTCCAGATATCCAGTGGTTTCAACGAAGCTAGAAAGACAGCTAGCAACGTGTGCCTCCAGGATTTTTGATAGGAATGGCAGCAGGGATATCGGGCGGTAATTAGATGGATCGTGAGGATCAAGACTGGGTTTTTTGATCAGGGGAATCAATAGAGCATGCTTAAATCCTGCCGGTACCTTTCCCTGGTTAAGTGAGTCGTTAAGCAGAGAGAGGATCCCGTAAGGGATAGAGTGCCCAATCTCTGTAAGAATGTGGGGTGGGCAGATGTCATCGGGTGATCCAGACTTAACCCGTGCCAGGAGAGTTGAAAAAATTTTAGCATCTATAGCAGGAAGGGTGTCTAATGTAGTGGGGTTATTAAAAATATCATCTAAAGGAGACGATTTAGGAGAGCTAGCAATGTTGCGTTTTATATTTACAATTTTCTCTCTGAAAAAATCATTCAGAGAGTCACACAACTTCTGGGTAGGGGCTATTGATGGAGCTGTCCTATCATCGTCACAGAGCTCGTTGACTATGTTAAAAATATCTTTAGTTTTATTTGAGGAATTTAAAATTTTTTGAGAAAAATAGTCAGATTTATGTTGGAGCAAGATTTTTTGGAACTCCTTTCTTGCGGTACAGTACACTGTCCTGGCTTGAGGGGAGTAGCTTTGTCTCCATTTCCGTTCCTTCTGTCGAACTCCCAGTTTAAGATCTTTCAGTTCTTGGGAGAACCATTTGTGTGCTTCATTTCCTCTAACATTAGGGACCCGTACTAAGGGGGCTGAGAGGTCAGCTGCGTTAAGTAACCAGTTAGACAGCGCTCTCTCGCTAGTGTCCAGATCATCGTACGGTGGTGGTGGTACGGTTTTGTTTAAAATGTCAATAAATCCCGGAAGGTCCATAGATTTCCATTTGCGGAATTCTTTGCTCTTGCATGGCTTGGGTTTGACATTTCCGCCTACTTCTAGTGTGAAATAGATGATGAAATGATCAGACCAGATACATGGGCTGATGACTGGATTGGATAAAGATAGATTATGCGTCCATATCTGGTCCAAGCTGTGACCTTTCTGGTGAGTGGGTACATGGATGTGCTGATTTAGATTCAGGTCTGTTAGCAAATCTATCAATTCAGCAGCTTGAGTATCTGTGCCTATGCTATCAAGCCAGTAATTTAGGTCCCCAGTAAGGATGATTTTAGAGTAGCTGACTACATATGAAGCCAGCTGCTCTGCCAGAATGGATGGATATTTGGCCATGTATTGGGGGGGTCGGTAAATCAGGACCAGAATGAGGGACCCACTTTCAGTGTCGAGATTAATCACCAAGTTCTCAGTGTCCGGAAGGATCAAAGAAGGCAGTTGCCTGACCTGAAGGGATTTCAAGATTATAGCTGCTACTCCACCTCCGGCCTTCCCAGGTGTACGGTTGGCCGTCAGAATATAGTATTCTGCAGGAAGAGCCACGAGTACGTCGGGGAGGGAGTGAGGGGTTAGCCAAGTTTCAGCTAATAAGAAGATGTCAGGTTTTACCTCCTTCAGGAAAAGAAAAATGTCTATCTGGTTTTTGACCAGGGACCGAGTATTGAGGTAGTAACAGCGCAAGCTGTGTTTTACAGAGGGTGCAGTTTGAGGCTCAGGAAAAGGTTGTTTTAAAGGCTGAGCATGAGGCACAGCATTGATGGAAGAGGAAAGCCCTAGGCTTTGAATGCAAGTCAATGTGCGTGGGGCTAGGGAGTGCTTAAAGGGACCATCAGGATTGTGAGGGCGTAAAAGCAGGAGTTCCTGAGATGAGTATTTATAAAAATGGCCAGGAGGAGTGGGCTCGGGTCCCGGTCGGCCGCGGACGGGCGCAGACGGGCTTAACTCAGGCGCAACTCCGGCGCGCCTCCGTCGCGCCCGCTGCGCTCGTCCGCTGCGCCGACACATGATGGCCCGTTTAAGTAGGGGCGGTACTCGTGGGGGTGTGGCCAAGATGACCGTGGCCTCGCCTCACCCGAGCAGCCCAATCCAAGATGTCGGCCCCAGCTGCTGCGAGCCGCCGCTGTGTTCAGCGCTGTGCCGTGCCGGTGCACTCAGAAGGAGTGGAAGGTGAGCGTCAGGATTTCCGTGGGGGAAGAGATGAGCAGAGAAGATTAAAAGCGCGCCTCTGCGCTTTATGCAGGAGCGCTAGTTAAAACAGCGTCTCTTCCTGGGAAACAAGTCAGGTAGTGCAGCTTCCTTTAGCTACAGGCGCGGACCCCCTGCCACAGGGTCAGCCGCCTGCTAGTGCCAAAGGATTGCAATGAACAGTGCTCCTAAGTAGGGGCGGTACTCGTGGGGGTGTGGCCAAGATGACCGTGGCCTCGCCTCACCCGAGCAGCCCAATCCAAGATGTCGGCCCCAGCTGCTGCGAGCCGCCGCTGTGTTCAGCGCTGTGCCGTGCCGGTGCACTCAGAAGGAGTGGAAGGTGAGCGTCAGGATTTCCGTGGGGGAAGAGATGAGCAGAGAAGATTAAAAGCGCGCCTCTGCGCTTTATGCAGGAGCGCTAGTTAAAACAGCGTCTCTTCCTGGGAAACAAGTCAGGTAGTGCAGCTTCCTTTAGCTACAGGCGCGGACCCCCTGCCACAGGGTCAGCCGCCTGCTAGTGCCATGCGAGTAGTCTCACCTCCTCTTACTGCAAAAGACACACAATTGATGGACGGAATGCTGAACAAATCAAAACATTCACCCCCAGTCAAGAGATCTGGGTTAAATCCATCATTCTTTTGCTCACCATGCCACCCCAGTTTAGACCTGGCCGTATGCAAATCAGCCTTGACCCTGTGCCTCATGGGAACAGTCCAGCCCGAACTGCTAAGCCAGGTCCTCCCACGTCTAAACTGGGGTGGCATGGTGAGCAAAAGAAGGATGGATTTAACCCAGATCTCTTGAATGGGGGGAGAATGTTTGATTTGTTCTGCATTCCATCCATCAATTGTGTGTCTTTTGCTTTCTCGCCCTCAGTGCGCCGGGTATGCCTAGACGTAGGTCCCGGGCTCACTGTGCCACTGGATTCAAGCTATACTGGCTGAAGAGGGGTGAAACCCCGAAACCGGTACTATGATGCTTGTGTCCGGTCCAGGGAGGACCTGGCTTGGCAGTTCAGGCTGAACTGTTCCCGTGAGGCACAGGGTCAAGACTGATTTGCATATGGCCAGGTCTAAACTGGGGTGGCTTGGTGAGCAAAAGAATGATGGATTTAACCCAGATCTCTTGACTGGGGGAGAATGTTTTGATTTATTCTGCATTCCGTCCATCAATTGTGTGTCTTTTACCTCCTCTTAATGATTTCTCCACCAAGTCAATCTCCCAATATTGCAATGAAGATTCACCCCCTCCATGTTTAGTACTGTAGTATCTTGCTAGTGGGTAACTCACACCTATGCCCGATTGCTCAGAGATGTTCTAATATTCGCTTATGTAATGGACAGGTTGTACTTCTAATACACTAAAGGCTGCACGGACGTTTGAGAATATAGATAGCAAGCACATTTTCGCATGTAATAGTATTTGTGATCTGGTATTTTTGGGGGTTATTCTGGTACTCCCTTAATGAGACCCCATGTTTACATGCCTTACAGTTTAAGCTTTCAAAATCCTGTACCTTGTACAGATTTTAGCCATGTACGGCCTGCCTTATCCGGTACTTAGTGGAAGTGACTGTTAGTCAGCATTGTAGATAAAGGAGCACTCTTAAATGTTAATCTTGGAAACGGTCCAATCCAATCCTTTAGATCCCAATCGTCCACCAGCGGATGTCTATGCTTTTTCATTATCCTTCTAATATCAATAACCTCTGTATTATAGGAAATTATCAATCTAATTATATCTTCATACTCTTTGGTTTTGGCATAGATTGTAGATCTGGCAAGAATGTAAGTGTTTCATTTACATGAAATGTGGCCACAGCCTTAGGCGGGAAATGAGGAGGAGTACATAACAATTTTATCCTCTAGTATTTACAGAAATGACTCCAGTTGTTAGTGCTCAAGTTCACTTGCACTGTGTGTACAATGAGATGGGTCACGTTTGCCACACATCATTTACCATGTGGTACCTTCATCACGCAGGTAAATAGCACAATACTATTCAAACTGTACCTTTACAATGTGGTACTTTACCACACAAGTAAGTTAATAAATTTATATATATACATGTAGAGAGAGAAAAAGAGAGAGAGAGAAAGAGAGAGAGAGAAAGAGAGAAAGAGAGAGCGAGAGAAAGCGAGAGCGAGCATAACATTTTAAACTAAAACAGAGAATGAACAGTTCTAGATATTTCAAGTAACTATAACTCTCACCGCGCCATGCACAGTGTTATCAATGATGTCAGTTGCGTTGTCATCAGTAATGTTATCAATAAGGTCACAGAACATGTCACGAGTGTTGTAATACGTGGGGTCAAAAGCATTGTATTGCGATGGCGCAAGTTATAGTAACGCGAAATTAACTATAACTATTGAATTGTAGTTGGGTATTTTTTTTGTTTAAACTGGTATTTGTACCCATATACAAGGTCACTATAACCTTTGGTTGTTTCCAACATTAAGTGGTATTTTAGTATCATACATTCCACACTACAATAAACAACCGCTTATGCAATTTAGAACTGTGCATCAGGGTGGGATTAGAGAACATTGTGTTATGGCAGTTTAACAAATACATTTAATTTTAGAGTAAGCCCTCTGCTCCTTACGCGTCCCTTGAGACGTACTGGGACCATCAGACTCAGTTTACATACCTCTGGAAAGGGATGTCCTTGATACCAGCACAATCTGGGACGTTTGTGCTAGAAGTCAAGAAGAGCTTGTAGGAGATCCCTTGTGCGAAGCCTGTAGTCGAGCAATACCTAGTGACAATGTGATTTTGGCGAGTGGTGCGTATTTAATGATGACAGAAGAAACTCACCCAATCTGGTGTTTAGTGCACTTATTCAGTACATAACAGGCTTAAATATGTTAAACTGCTCTGTCGAAAGTTGAAAACAGGACTGCGTTACAGAAAGACCAAGCAGGGTACTGAAATTAATTTGAACTAGGACGTGAAGCCTTTAAGCGAGACAAATGGAATTGCACTCACTTCTGTGAAGGTTTGGCCTAGTGTCTAGTTACGGCCACAATGTTTCGGTGTTCCCTTAAGTAGTGAACAGAGAAGGTTGTATGGTAAACATTTTGAAGTCCCGGATGTACATAAATGTATAATGAGTGGAAGAAAAAAATAGGGCACATTGACAACTAATTATTTCAAAGGTACTTGACAAAAAGAAAACAGAGGAAAAGACTCAAAAATAAAATGCAACTAAAAGTTAGCAAGGTTATAGCATGTCTCCATGGTAACAAAGGTGAGAGTCCGCGTAAGATGTCTCAGTGAGATAATACTGCTGCGGACATCTGCAGTGACCACGAGTTTAAATCCAGGCACAACATACTCTACAATGAATACTTCCACGGTCGAGAAATGCAATTCTATTAAACGTGCTAACATAACATCAATTATACAGTGCTTAAAAGTGCAGTGTAAAGTGCTATGTACATAAGTTAGTATGAGACTTGGGGGCAAGGCAGGTGTGAAGTGTTGACTAACGCAGAAGTAGGCCTCCCCATTTTATTTACAAGAAAAGCTGCTCAATGTAGTAGTCGATATTACAGTGCAGAATATCAGTAGTGCATCAGGTCCAGTAATAGGCTCACCGCTACAACTGCTTCAGCCACTCCCGTCAGCACGGCCGGCCTGAGCGAGTGCAGCAGTATTTTGTTTTCTAGCAGCACGAATAGCAGCAGAGTCGCACAGTTCTCAGGTCCGAGGTTCATCAGCAGAGTGCTGAAATTTGCGCCGCTAAAAAAGGAAGAAAAAAAAATAAGTTAATCTGCGTTTTGACCGCCACCTGCAAATAACAAATCTCATTTACCAACATCTTCTACTCAAGGGAAACATTCTTCTAAATAGAAGGCTCCGGCACTTGGCCGCAGCACGCACACAGAGCACCCATATCTTTCGTAGGTGATGACAATCTGTTCCTAGGGATTAAAATCCATCACTAGACTGGCACCGATCGGAGTACTCTAGGTACAGATATTTCAACTACCCACTCTGCCTTTTACTATCAGACATACCACACGCACGCGCCTTAATCATTAATTACTGCAAAAAACATTCCAGCACATTTACACCTTCCATTACTGTGTTCAAGGTTGGTCAATAGTTTCATAAACTTACAGCATTTCTATTGTTATTCGCGTTGAAAATCTAAAGTTATGCAAACAATTGAAGCTTGGCTGCCCTAAGTTAAAACAAAATCGAACAAGCATTGGCATAGCCAATAGGTCTCGCTTTTGGGACCTTCTAAGTATTTAATTATGCAGCACAATATTCTTGGTGCAACAACAACTGTTGCATGGCTAAACACTTAAAAGGTCCCAAAGGCGAGACCTATTGGCTATGCCAATGCTTGTTGCACTAAGTCACTTGGGGTGTCAAACAGCGTCTCGCTGGAAAGCCGCCGATACCTGCTGGGTAGGGTCCAGTGCTTCAAATGGGCAGGCACAAAGTATTCCACTTCAAGCAAATGGTAGGTGAAAACCCGACAAGAGAAAGGAGGGCGCGAACATGGAAGAGAGCCGGCTGGAATGGGGAGGGGCGAAATTGTTCAGAGTCAGACAAGGAGAGGGAGGGCAGAGTGAGATCTGGGCACCGAACATATGGCAGAAACGGGAGAGTGATTGAAGCAGAGAACATACATTTGAGGGCACTGGTATTAATTGCACCAAGAATATTGAGCTGCAAAACTAAATACTTAGAAGGTCCCAAAAGCGAGACCTATTGGCTATGCCAATGCTGGTTTTCTGGTGGGGGATCATATATGTTTTGGGAGGGACAAGGTATGGAACACCCCCCCTATTTTGTTGTGAAGGTTGAGTCGCCAGCTTTCCCTCCGTGTCTGCTGGTCTTCCAGCAACAGATTGCACAAGGGCGAACCACAGGCAGAGAGGATATAAGGGATATGGGGAGGGAGGCGCATCTCTCCATGGAGGGAAACGTCCCTCCTAAGCTTCCAATGACATGCCCACTGCTGGGTTGATAGCAGTGCACGCCGGATTGCAATGGAAGGTTACTGTAGGTCTTCCTTTCCATATTTTAGGCTTCAGTCGCCCGTTGCAAGAAAAGCCAATAGTGTGCATTTTTAAAGTGAACTCACCAGGAGATTGCTTTAGTTTTACCTCTGACGCATTTACAAGCCGTTCTGAGAGATGCGCGGAAACGTGGATAAAGAGACATTCATTCCTATGACAGTGAAGGCAGGTAACATAAAGGACGCGCGCACGCGTACTTGCTTTTTCTCCACCCAAATTTGTTTTTGTTACAAAGTAGTGAATCGGGACGAAGAACAAGCAGACATAAGGGTAAATGTACATTGTATTTAACATGAAGTTCTGTTTTGTTCTGATATATTGTTTTATGGTCACAAGAGAGTGCCCGTGGCAGAGTAGTTTCTTTTTTTAGCGATGATAGTATTAAAGGCTGGTGTTAAATGGTAAAGATGTAAATGCCTCATTGCGCATTGAGTCATTTCTTTTGTCAGAATGTGTAGATTTACAGCAAACGTCATCAGATAAATATTTATCTATATTGGATTATTCTCAGCAATATGGAATGTGCTTTAATAAGATGAAGCTGCCTGTGCCAAATGTAGGTTTATGAAACAAATTGTTTGGCAAATGCATGTAACACAGAGCCGTATGTCAGGCTCTCAGAAAAGGCAGTTTAGGGACCGAAGGAAGGAGGGACGGGGCGGGTATATTTCGAAGGCGGTAGGGAAGAGTGCTGTAGTACCAAGACGGTGAATCGGAGTCGGAAACCACTAGACCCCATGAGACTGCCGGCTCGTTTCCTTGCTTCCTCCCCTTTACTTTCTTTGATTTACCGCCAATGATCAGATCAATAGCTGGGAGCCGCTCCCAGGAGTCGGCAGAGAGCCGATCTGATCGCCGCCTGCGGGCACCGACAGTTCCTTCTTCAGCAGGCGGTATCACGCAGAGAGACTGGTTTACGCCAGGGCTACTTTTTAGAGCTCCCTCCATCCTTTACACGAGTAATCGTGTGCTCTCTACTGGGTTTCCATTGGGTAGTAACAGATAGTCGTTAGATGCCAACGTTTCATTGGAAAGAATACATTCAGATTGCAGAAATAAAACCATGACGGCTAAACTGCAGGGCACTGGACACAAACGCCGCAACAAGGGGGAAAGGCAAGATGCCAACTGCTATTCAAAGCCCATGAAGGAAGACATATTTTATCTCATCACAGTGGATGTAAATTTGATTCCACTTAAATCAGATAAGTGAGCATGCGATGCCGTTTACACACTTCTCTCTTAAATGCGTGGCTTTGTTCAGTACATAATGCAAACTGAACCAACTCTGTACTTCCGCTTTTTATCAAAGCAGTGCTTCGAGAAACGGCTCGGAGAAGAGATGATTTGCCCAGAAACAGACATTTCACTCAAGTAGGAAAGCCATTCGGTGCATAAACGTACAATTTCCTGGATCCCAACCTTCACACCACCAATTATGAAAGAAGCACACTTGGCATGTTTGTGCATGCTGCAAGTGGTACAGATTGCAAGGGCAGACACTGAATAAAATAAGTTACATAATTGAGAGAAAGAAAAGGGAGACGGACTGGGGCCTACGAGATAGAGGGTGGAGTGAGGTTGGGGAGGTGAAGGCGGTGGGGCTGAAAGTGAGCGCGAGAACTCTAGGAACAGAACGGAGATGGAGAGGTATATATGAAGAAGAAAAAAACAATGCGATAATTAGAGAAGCAAGATCAGGAATAGAGAAGAGGGGCAGGGAGATCAGGGTTAAAGGGAGAGGTGTTTTGAAAGAGTGGGGGTTACAGTGGTACAAGGGAAACGGAATCGAAAAGAGAGAAGGAGAAACGGAAGAGTGGAGTGGAGTGGAGAGCACGCGCGCGCGTCCGTGCGCGCTTGTGCCCGCCGCTGCACACGAAGAGAGCAGTCTGCTCTTTTTCGAAGCACATACTCTTGCTTGTGGCGCGAAGCTGCGCGCTCCCGCAAGGTGTATGCCGCCACAAGCACGAGTATGTGCTTTGAAAAGGAGCTGAACGACGGCTAGAAGTCCTCCTATGCAAGGCATGCGCACTGCGTAGGCGAGACCTAAAAATCTCATAAAACATTAGTGCCTGGGTAAACGTTTGTCACCCACAAAAACCATTCAACAACCCTAATCCTAAATCTACTCCCTCCATCCTAACCGGTACAAACAATGCATTCTGTTTGTGGACCATTTTTGCCAATTAACTTTATTAACACACTGTTTTGATGAAAACAAACATATCATATTTACGACTTTAGTGGAACACACTGCTTGTCAGTCCAATGTGGATTACTAACTCCATTACGTTTGGATTTGGGTATCAGGCCAATTAGTGAAGAGATCGCCCTTAGACCTGTAACTTTGCGGCGGTTGTTGGCTACCCCGGAACTGACCACTTATTGATTAGAATTTAGAGATCTCTTGAGCCTACCCGGCATTACAAAAATACCCTGGTTCAAGCACATAAGGGACCTTTGTACCAAACTGGACAAAGCTGATCTATGTACCTCACCTGAGGAATCATGCCCCCTAATTTCACGGGTGGAATTGGTAAGATCCTATAGAACATACAAACTTTCAGTCACCCAGGAAAGCTCGTTCTGCGGCCGCCTGACAGCCAATTTTATGCAGATCAAAGACAAATATAGCCTGGAACCTTTCCTGGATGACATCCAACCAAATCTGGCTAGGAAACTGTACGTTCAGTTTAGACTAGGGACCTTACCACTCCATGTTTTTACAAATAACTGGTCTAATACCCGCTCGCATGGATGCCCTGCTTGCAACTGCAAGGAAGAGACAGAATTACAAGTTCTCTTCTTCTGCCCTGCTTATAAAATATCTCGGCAGCGCTGTCTTATTCAACTATGCAGGAACTTAGGTTTTGTGCTCTGTGCGGAGGCATTGAGAGTTTTAAAACATGACACCCATCCCCCCCATCGTCTTTGCTTTATCTAGTTTTTTAAAATTCAATGTGGCACGTACGGTGGACTTTAAGATAACTCCTATAAATGCATCATTTTTAATTGCAGTTTTATCATTTTAGCTTGGTCTCATTGCCCTAAATCCTATTCTATACTGTCATGTATATTGGACTATGTTCGTTGTTAGATGGATGGACTGTATCCCACTTTCGGATAAGGACCTGGTCCGAACAGAATAAGTAATGCACTTTATTTTTGGTCAAAAGGCTTTTAAATGTACAGTCTTGTGTTAACACTGATAGATTAAATAATTGTAAGGTTACGTATCAGTCTGTATTTAACTGTACATATTTCTTGTGTTTTTATGACAATGCACTTTTATTGTCCTCGAGACCGAAATAAAGTTATGGAATGGAATAGATTACTAAAATATTGCCATCAAGTGTTTTGTAAGTACAGAGTGCCAACTAACTACACAATGACAATTTGTACATGATCGTGTAAAGAACTCCCTTACAGTTTTGTAACACCCTTAGGTGCCATCCTTAAAGATAGACTGCCTCGTAAAGTATAGAC
This sequence comes from Triturus cristatus, assembly GCF_964204655.1. Classification (NCBI taxonomy): domain Eukaryota; kingdom Metazoa; phylum Chordata; class Amphibia; order Caudata; family Salamandridae; genus Triturus; species Triturus cristatus. Next base: position 996,997,713 of record NC_140581.1, read on the forward strand.
CATTCAACTTAGTGATGTACAGTCTTGGTCCCAAAGCCTCCGTTCTCCCGATTTGCAGGCACTGGAATCGGACTGGAGTTATTTTTTTTGCAGAGCACAAAAGGCGGTTCAGCTCAGAATCCCAGCTGTAAGTAGAGGTCCTTTCAATGCACGACTGTTGTCTTGACCTAAAGGTGGCTTCGTAACGCTGCAGCACTGGAGTCATATGCAGCTACACAAGTTTGTCTCAATATTACTCAAAGTAAAAAAACAGGAAAACCCAGGAAACGTTTTCTAATCCTTACTTTAGAACGATTTTCTACATTCTGCACTCCTTGTTTCTACTAAGCCCTCTCTGCCTTGTATACATGCTAACTTCCCCCCACCGTCCCAAACAAGGTCTACTATTTTAGTTGCATTGTGAGCATTTGAGTAGCCATACCTGATTTTTCTGTGATGGTATGGTGGGGGTGCACGTGAATAAATGAAATATAAAATTATCTGTGCTGGTGAAGTAGTTTCCGGTAAGGGACTATAAATTCTCGCCTACTTGCTAATTTATAGATTAACGTTCTTAATCCTTACAATGGAAAGCATCAAAAAGCAGGGTGGTGTGTTTAATACATTGGTTCAGGACCACTTGTTTTACTCATTAAGCCTTAGTCTATAAATCTTAAAGACTTGCACAGGATCGTCTCAGTGCTACCTAAAATGCCGCTTTGGCCATAAAGACAATAGGAGAATAGTAAGTTACTTGGCAAAGACTTACATGGTTTCATATAGCTTGCCTTGTGCAATCCATTAACCATGCGTCTTTGTTTTGCCTGGCTATGATTCAGTGTTTCTTTGCCTATTCATAGATTACATTTGACTGGGAAGTGCTATGGTATGTTTTTCAATTCATGAATGTAAAAACTGGCAGTGCCATGACCTCAAGTGTTTGTAATATTGTGTAAGAATGTTTGGACTAAATGACGCTCGAGGGGGCAATGTGTGAGTTTTCCTGAAATTCAGAAATGACCCAGGAGCTAGACTAGCTTACTCAACACAACATGTAGGGAGAACATGGCGGCCGGTTAGGACGTCCGGTCGTGAGCTCCATCTGACCGAGGCATGTAATATCGTTAAAAAAGACTCCCGGAGTAACGGCCTTAGGTGGAGTAGGTTTAACTTAGAAGGAATACGGCCTACACGCAACTGAGTTTGGATTAACAGTCCCTCGACGTTGGGTTGGGCAGAAGTGAGAAAGGCGATAAAGATCACAAATTAGTGTGTATGAAACCGGTAAGAGGGAGGGGAAAAGAGGGGCATTGTAAACTCCAAGTATCTCAGTCAAATCCCAGGCAGAAAGTTCTGTACAGGTGGCAGAATCGTTAGTCACTGTAAAGCGCCAAAAAATCCCCCCCCATAAAAAGAACCCCCTTAAATCCGGGTCCGTGTTATGTTTTAAGAAATAGGCATTTTGTTGCCGAAATTGCAGAAAAGGCAAGTCGAAGCTCCTCAGGTGAGGACCGAGTAAGCACCCCAGCCATAGTAGCAATAAAAAAATAGTAGGAAGTTGGGGGAAAGACAGAAGGTTCAGAGAAGGTAAGGAAGTATTGCGGTTATTTCAACTAAAGCCGCCAAAGCTGCTAAAGCTGATCAAAGTAGACAAGGGGCAAAAATAAAAGTGACTCCCTCCCTTTGCTACTTTTTTTTAGAGTACAAGAGAAATTGTCACGTAACATTTCAACTTCTGAGGAAGAAAACCGCATTAGCGGGGTGAGAAAAAACTGAGGTGTTACCTGTTTGGGGTAGTGGTACAAAACCGGTTTCATGCACTAAGACGGAAAACCCCAAAGAGGTGGGGGTAGACCCCCAAGACGTTTTCCAGGGAGGCTCAGAGGCAGATAGTCAAGTACTCCAGAGCATGCTTTTAAGTGATCAGAGGAAAAGTTTAGAGCAATCCCTGCAAGCTGGGACGGATAACCTGTTGGGGACATTAATAGCAGAGATGAGAACAAACTTTGCAAAATCGGGAAAAAATTCGGAAACAATTCAGGCTGCATGTGAAGCTCTTGAATCAAAGGTTAATTCTCTGATGGATCGAGTGTTAGTTATGGAAAACATGACGAAACAAACTCGTGAAGGGATAAAAAATTGCCAGGGGGAAATCGACAAGCTAAGAATAAACGAAAAAGAGCTTAGAGAAAAGATTGAAATATTGGAAAATAATTCAAGGCGAAATAATCTGCGATTACTGAATATCCCGGAAGGACAAAACCTAAAAAACTTTGTGGTTAAATTATTAATTGATTATTTCTCTGGGTTAGGTGAGAAAACGCTGGAGGATCACATCCAAAGAGTGCACAGAGACCCCTTTAGGCTAGGCAAAATGAGGAAAAATACTCAGAAAATACTAGTTAACTTTAAAACCTATACTCTGAAAGAAAAGATTCTGCATGACGCTTTAAAAGCAGGCAACTTCTCCAAAGGAGATTATAACTTTAAAATCAGGTCTGATTTGTCAAGAGTTACACAAGATAGACAGTGGGAGCTATGGAATTATATGCAGGACCTTAGGTCATTAGGGGCAATAGTCCAACTGAAGTTCCCAGCCTCACTAAGGAGCATGTGGAAGAATCAGACATAATTTTACAGAGTCAAAAGAAGTTGTTAAACTAATAGAGCAAATTAAATCACAAAAGTAGGGAGTCACTCCAAATGTAATTCAGGACCTTGTGACGAAGGAGCTCGAAACAGGACAATTAGTATTGTCCAATGACAGTAGAGACGGTTCTCCTGGGGAGGGTGGGGACTGTAAGGTTATTGTTTAGGAGCACAGTTCTTTTTTCGTTGGTGGGGAGCATTAGGGAAAAAAATATAAAAAAATAATGTCCGATGTGCAAGACACAAGGTTAGTCAAGATCCCGGTAGAGCAAGAAAGACCTTTAAGGAGGAAAAGGGAGAGAGACCAAGATACAATGAATAAAATATTGGGTAGAAATAAAATAAAGATCATATCTTGGAATGTAAATGGTCTTAGAGTTAGGAGAAGAAATCATTTTTTTTTTGAATATCTGAAATTAGTTAAAAGTGATGTTATAATGTTGCAGGAAACATACCTTGTAAAATCCGAATGGAGAGAAATTATGAAGCACCAAAAGTGGGTTGACAGTTACGTTTGCACAAGCCAAGTTTGTTGTATTAAGGGAGTGGCTATAATCATTAAAAACCGTCAGATATAACAATTCTAGAAGAGTATGTAGACTTGAAGGGAAGATGGGCAGCGGTTAAAATAAAACTAGAGGGAAATCCATATATTATGGTCGGGTATTACAGCCCAAATATATACGATCCGGCTCCGCTTCAATTGTTATATGCCCAATTAATTGACGTATCTGTCCCAATTATTTTGGGAGGAGACTTCAACCTAATATAAGACCCTAAAAATGATAGACATCCGCCAGGGAAAGCTTTGAATCTCCCCAAAATGAGAGAATGGCTGAACAGATTTAGGGAGGATCTAGGCTTGGTGGACGTTTGGAACAGTAAAGGTAATCGAAGTAATACATTTACCTACAAAAACCACAAGTACTGTTATGCATCAAGAACTGATTTCTTCCTGATAGAGAAAATATTAAGTAACAACGTAATAAAAGTAGAACATGTACCTGCTCACTAATCTGACCATTCCCTAGTCTATATAGAAATAAGCCTGGGCCCTTTCCAGGGTGAAACAAGATGGACACTAGATCGTACACTTCTCTTAGACGAACAGGTTATTGACAGACTAAAGTTCATAACGCAGGATTATTTTCAAAATATCTCAAATAGGGAAACATCAACCCAGGTAGTTTGGGATGCTTACAAAGCGGTTGTCAGGGGTACTCTGACTGGTTTAGCCACCACAAGAAATAAGGAGACCAGACGAACCATAAATCAATTAGTTAGATTTTTCAGACCAACATAGGATTTATGACCCAGCAATCTCTAGCTCAGAACAAAAAAGAGCAAAGGAGGAAATCTTTAAAAAGAAGTGCGATCTGTCAAATTTTCTGGAGGAAAGGGTAAGGAAAAGATGGGAAGCTAGTAGTTTTTACCAAATTACGAATATGGGAATGGTAGCGGGAAACTCCTTGCATGGAAAATTGAGACTGATTCTAATAGAAACAAAATCATGGCAATACAGGGAGATTCCCGGGGAGGACAGGTAGTGGACGATCAAGGGACAGAGAAAGCTTTTACAGATCTTTTTCAATCTCTTTATGACTAGGATCTAGAGGTTCCCTGTAATTTAGTGGATTCTGGTTTTAGAGAATCTGCGGTTACAAGGCTAGAGGCTGAATTATGTGAGATGTTAAATGCAGAAATTACTATAGAAGAAGTGATGGGCACTTTAAAAAAGATTGAAAAGAGGGAAGGCAGCAGGCCCAGACACTTCCAAACTAAGTGTATATGGTTCTAAAAGAAATACAGGCTGCTAGATTAGTGGATCTTTTTAACATAGTCTTTAGCAAAGGTTTAGCACTCCCAAAATCTTGGAATGACGCTACCATCAGCCTGATTTTAAAACCAGGAAAGGACCCCATGAAATGTGAGTCGTATATACCTATCTCTCTTTTAAACAATGATTATAAAATCTATACGCAGATCCTGGCAACAAAACTATGGGGTATTACTGATAAATTAATACACGAAGACCAAATAGGCTTCATTAAGGGGAGACAAATGCATGATCTTACACACCAGCTAATTGGAGCCATTGATATCGCCATCCAAGAAAATATCTACAACAAAATGGTCGCACACTGCTGACCTACCTGCGTGTTACCCCAAAGAACTGTGGTCCCTGTAGTTAGCGTCGGCGGATACACCTATGCTCGTGTCGTGAGTGCAAGTGTGAATAGCGTTAGCCATCCCTGGACACGTGTTTCGAGGTAGTTGCCTCTCGTCAGCAGGGAGTAGGAAAGAGTGTAGGGTTGCAATGTAAGCTGCTAAAATCATTATCAGGTCTAGTACCTCTCGTAGCAACGCAGGTGCGTAACCTGAGACCGTCGACTCCCCGGCTCAGAGAGCCACTAAATAGTTACAACAAAATGGTCGCACACTGCTGACCTACCTGCGTGTTACCCCAAAGAACTGTGGTCCCTGTAGTTAGCGTCGGCGGATACACCTATGCTCGTGTCGTGAGTGCAAATGTGAATAGCATTAGCCTTCCCTGGACACGTGTTTCGAGGTAGTTGCCTCTCGTCAGCAGGGAGTAGGAAAGAGTGTAGGGTTGCAATGTAAGCTGCTAAAATCATTATCAGGTCTAGTACCTCTCGTAGCAACGCAGGTGCGTAACCTGAGTCCGTCGACTCCCCGGCTCAGAGAGCCACTAAATAGTTACAACAAAATGGTCGCACACTGCTGACCTACCTGCGTGTTACCCCAAAGAACTGTGGTCCCTGTAGTTAGCGTCGGCGGATACACCTATGCTCGTGTCGTGAGTGCAAGTGTGAATAGCGTTAGCCATCCCTGGACACGTGTTTCGAGGTAGTTGCCTCTCGTCAGCAGGGAGTAACGCTACACTTACTTGCACTCAAGACTCGGGCATAGGCGTACCCGCCGACGCTGACTTCAGGGACCACAATTCTTTGGGGCAACACGCTGGTAGGTAGAGCAGTGTGCGACCAATTGGACTTTTGTTAATATTCAGGCTCCTTGAGCCGGTGGAGCTGACGAGCTCATGGTTACGCACCTGCGCGCTACGAGAGGTACTTTACCTGAGAACACTTATTTTAGCAGCCTACACAGCAACCCTACACACTCACTTACTCCCTGCTGACGAGAGGCAACTACCTCGAAACACGTGTCCAGGGATGGCTAACGCTACACTTACTTGCACTCAAGACTCTGGCATAGGCGTACCCGCCGACGCTGACTTCAGGGACCACAATTCTTTGGGGCAACACGCTGGTAGGTAGAGCAGTGTGCGACCAATTGGACTTTTGTTAATATTCAGGCTCCTTGAGCCGGTGGAGCTGACGAGCTCATGGTTACGCACCTGCGCGCTACGAGAGGTACTTTACCTGAGAACACTTATTTTAGCAGCCTACACAGCAACCCTACACACTCACCTACTCCCTGCTGACGAGAGGCAACTACCTCGAAACACGTGTCCAGGGATGGCTAACGCTACACTTACTTGCACTCAAGACTCGGGCATAGGCGTACCCGCCGACGCTGACTTCAGGGACCACAATTCTTTGGGGCAACACGCTGGTAGGTAGAGCAGTGTGCGACCAATTGGACTTTTGTTAATATTCAGGCTCCTTGAGCCGGTGGAGCTGACGAGCTCATGGTTACGCACCTGCGCGCTACGAGAGGTACTTTACCTGAGAACACTTATTTTAGCAGCCTACACAGCAACCCTACACACTCACCTACTCCCTGCTGACTAGAGGCAACTACCTCGAAACACGTGTCCAGGGATGGCTAACGCTACACTTACTTGCACTCAAGACTCGGGCATAGGCGTACCCGCCGACGCTGACTTCAGGGACCACAATTCTTTGGGGCAACACGCTGGTAGGTAGAGCAGTGTACGACCAATTGGACTTTTATCTAAGAAAATATCCCACTAGCGGTCCTTACATTTGACACCACAAAGGCATTCAACTGAGTGAATTGGGCGTTTCTGTGTAGAGCAATGCTTCACCATGGGTTAGGTGATAATTATCTAAGAGTAGTAACGAATATATATGCCGCCCCGGTGGCAAAAATACTCAAATGGCAATCTACCCAAAAAATCCAAATTAAAAGAGGCACAAGACAAGGTTGCCCCTTTTCCCCTCATCTATTTAATCTTTATATAGAGCCTCTAGCTAACTAAAAAGAAAATCAGAAGAGGTTATCCCTTTTAACTTTAAAGGATGGGTTAAGAAAGTGGCTTTATACGCCGACGATTTGATGGTGTTTACAAGTGACCTAAACATGTCTCTCCCCATTATTACAAAGCTGTTAGACGATTTTGGCGAGATCTACGGTTATCAGGTTAATCATCAGAAAACAGAAATAATGCAATGGAGTTCTCAATCATTAACAGTAGCAACAAAAAACAGAATTAAATACCTGGGGATAGAAATTTTTTACAAAATTGATGAAATTGCTTGAGTAAACTTTGACTTAAAAGTGAAGGAGACGAGAAAGTTGTTAAGATCCTGGAGTGGTTTACCTCTCTCATTTATGGGGAGATCCAAGATCATAAAAATGTCTATACTGCCCAAATTCTCTTATTTTTAATGCTATTGCACTGGATTTTAACACTCCGTGGATTAAAAAGATTCAAGGTGAAATTAAATGGTTTATATGGGCTTCGAAAGGCATAAGGATTGCGCCTAAAAAGTTACGCAGGAGGAAGAATCAAGGTAGTATCGCAAGCCCTGATCTCCTTTTTTACTGCAGAGCCTTTCAATTTAATAACATCAGAATCCTTCTTAGAGCTCACTCCCTCTACACCCCATATTGGAAAGTTGTTACAGATGAGGACTGCTGTCTATATAAATTTGGTCATCCAAAATATTTTAAGAAGATCAAGTTAAAATTATTGGGTGCAGCTTGTAAGCTGTGGTACGAGGTAAGAATAATTTAGAAGATTCCATATTATAGTAGTCTAGCACCCATTTGGAACTCACCTGGAACTCCTGAATGCTTAAAAGACACTTAAGTAGGCCCAATAAAGGAGGCAGGATTTACAAAGAGGGGGCAACTGATCAATGCAGGAACTTTGCAAAGCTGGGACTACCTGCTTGCAGGGGCAGATGGAAAGTTGTCCAGGTTTAACTACTACCAGTTGACAAGTTGGGCAAAGGACCAAGAGAAAACTTTGGAAGATACCGTGGAGCTGGAAAATTAATTGCAAAGTGATCCAGCAAGAAAAGAAATATCGAAGTGGTACTGGCGCCTGATACGAACAGAAGATGAAGAATCCACCTTACCAGAAGACTTATGGAGAAAGAACTTCCCAACACAAGACTTGCAGCATCTATGGCACGTATCCTGCGCTTTATTATGGCAAATTATAGTATCCGCACCTCTTAGGAAAAAACATCTCTTTACTTTACACAGGTCATGTTGGTCGCCAGAAAAATTAACCAAAATGAACACGCATGTGGTGAAAAACTGCCCAAAGTGTGGGGAACCAAAAGCAAATGATATCCACATGTTCCACCAGTGCCCCCACCTTGACATATTTTGGGAAGAAATGGGGAAGATTATCGCTAAAGCCTTAGAGCTGAATATTGAGGTAAGCACATTTACTATTATTTTTGGTGTGATGGAAAGTAATGGCTCCCCTCCTGCTTTAAATAATAATCAAAAACAATTATTATTCATGCTAATTTTATTGATTGGCGAGAGATATGCGTAAAGTGGATAGTTGCAACTCCCCCGAGCGCAATTGAATGGCGGTCTTCTGTAGAAAAATTTAGAAAGCTAGATCAATCTAGAGGGAAAAGCAACCGGGTTAAATTTTGGGAAATGTGGAACAAGAACATAAGGTAGGGTAGGGAGGGATGTCCAATGATTACATTTTATGCAACAGCAAATTCAGGGGTGATCACCACGGTGGTTCTGTGAGTGATTATTCCGAAGAATTTGGAGGTTTTGTAAGACATAATCTCACTACAGTAAAGGAGGGCAGTCCCCTCAGTCAGAAATATGAGAAGAATCCCCAACCAGAAAACTTCCATAAGACGGGGATTTTGTCTATCCGTATCTCAAAAATGGCATAAATGAGGATGACAAAAAACATAGAAATGACCCAGGAGTAGATCTGGACTAAAACTTAAAAGTTAATATAGCTTTAGGAGTTTCCTAACATTCTTTTCTGGTAAAGCACAAATTACCAGAACATTTTCTAGGCACTGATAACATTTGTATATCTAATATTACTCAACTTACTGTTGCGCAGGAGGATAAAGGGCTGAGTATGCAAATGGAATTGTAACCACTAACCACACTCAAACACAGACTCCCTACAATGAAATCATTAGTCTACGGAAACTACAGAAATACAAACCATCAACCTCGTTGACCTTCCTTGTCAAGTCAACGAAAACTTGGAGGCTACTTTTCAGCAAGACAATTTTACATTTGTGGAGTGTTAGTGCATAAACACTCAGTGATCTCAAATAATATCTTAATAACCATGCAGGTGTGTGGGTACTATAGTTAAAAACTCAGTCCTCTACTCGCCAGTAGTTGATTAAGGAAATAAAGGACCATGATCCTATTTTATCCTACATGCTACTTATATGTTTTTGGGTGAATTAACAATTAACAAGCAGCGAACTTCGGTGTAAGCAATATTGTGATTACGTAGGATAACTGCGCTAGAGCTCCCATCTTAACGCCCCCTGATTTGGTTTATCTATGCCGGTGACTGTGCACTGACTGATGAATCGACGGCTCGCCGGGCGGTCGAAGCCCTGGCTGGACTGGAGGGAAGCTGCCAGCGGCATTGTCGGACCACAAGCGCGGGGCAAGAGCAGCTTCGGTGCGATCCACGTGCTGACTGAGGGGGTGGGCAGACCACGCCGCAGTGAGACTGAGATCCACCTGGAGGGTGAGAGGATCGGTATCCGGCTCTCTTCAGTGGAAGGCTACATCTACATTTCTTCACGGGGGTAATATACTTTATCTTCCTTCTCTTACTTTCTTAGTTTTCTTTCATTGATATAAGAAGTGTACTCTCTTAGTTGAATCTTCTCACCTTAACTGGTAGGCACTAGTTTCTATTCTGGGATGAGGGTATATGGGGGTTTAAGGGTGGGAGCTTGCGTGGGCCCTTGCCATCTCTATCACACAGACCTGGTTGGTCTGACTGCTTTCAATGGTAGGAGGGGGGGTCGTCAGAGGGGGTGGGGAAGGACGGGTGACTGTAGAAAAGTTATGTAAATTGCAGCAACATTTTGTTTTCTTTATGGATTTTTTGGCAGCATCGAAGTGCAGAGCACAGTGTGTATATGAAATGGACGGGGGAGTTCTATTTTGCAGTACATAGTCTTGATCAACTGTGGCAGGACATTCTGGATGGCTAGAAATATGATTTGGAGTAATGGCTAATATCTGTATTGCCACCATTACCATCTGTGGGCTTAATGGCAGTGCTAAAAGGAGAAAAGTTCGAGAAGATCTAAAAGTCCTACGAGCAGATGTGTACTGTCTTCAGGAAACCCACATAGCCCGGAATTATAGTAATTTGCTGAATGCTCTTGAGTTAGAAGTTGCCTGCCACACAACATAGGAAGTAAGGACCAAGGGGGTAGCAATATTAGTGAAAGGGGATGCTATTACACCAGGGAGAAAATCAGTGGATAAGAACAGCAGATGGGCAATGATGAAATGTAGAGCAGGTAGTGGCTCTTTTACATTATGTTCAGTTTATGCTCCTGTCTTAGAGGATCCAGGTGTACTGATTTTGTTAGCTATCTAATTACCCTCCTGGCCAGCACCTTAGGTAGTTTGTGGGGACCTAAATATTAATGGATCCAGAAGAATCTCTGGGGAGAATAGAGTTCCAGCATAGGGCGCAAACCGCAACCTCTGAGGTCTCTGAAGAATTTATTAAGACATATTGGTCTATTGGATGTCTGGCAGAGTTTGAAAGCTCAGGACCCTGGATATACTTATTACTCCGCCCAGCATGGCAAGTTCGCTAGATTAGATTATTTTCTAGTTTCACCACCTTTACTTAAGGAGGCCCAGGTGGAGCTCTTTCCTAGAGTCATGTCAGACCTTAACCCTATTTTGCTGGAATTCCCATTTACTGGGTTAACAAAGGGATGTAGGAGATGGACATTTGAGAGCGCACTTTTATCCGATCAAGAATATGTTAAGTATATGAAGGGCTGGATTGCGAATTTTCTCAACATTAATAGGGATAGTACCCCTTCCCTTCAGGAATGATCTGGGACGCATTTAAGGGGTCAGCGAGGGGGGAAACCCTGCAGTATAGTCTAGATAAACAAAAGAAGGGGATAGGACTGATAAAAGAGCTATATCAGAAACTCTGCCTTCTAGAGACAGAATTAAATAGCTAGATGGCCTTGGTGGGCAACGAGTCTCCAATACTGAATTCAATTGCCATTACAAAAGCATGCCTGCACGATTTGAACGCTGAGAAGACCGCGAGGTACCTCGCAAGGAGACAGGAATGTTATGAATACAGCGAAAGTGTGGGTTGACACCTGGCTGTCCGGGCTAGACAGCAGCTGACTACAAGGCATATAGGGCAGGTTAGGAATATGCAAGGTATAGTAGTCTCAGACCCTGCTGAGGTGAGGCAGGCTTTCAGGGAATTTTATGAGGATTTATATAAAGCTCCACTGGTTGGAGATAAATGAACAGTTGTATTTTGTACCAAGGGTGAGGCTCTCCCAGGAGGAGAGCCTTCTTCTGGGTTTGGACATCTCCCTGGAAGAATTTGAGGTGGCTCTGCAGGGTCTCCCCTCAGGCAGAGCGACAGGAACGGACGATACACCTCTAGAATTTTATAAAAAATTTATGAGGAGGTCTGTCCGGATATGCTTGGGCTAGTTAAGGAAGTCAGGGACAGGGCCGCACCACCAGACTCTTGGGGCACTGCCAACATCGTTATTTTTTTAAAGAAAGGTAAAGACCCTATTCTGTTGGGATCCTATAGACCCATGACACTTTTAAACAGCGATGCTAAGGTATACTCCAAAATCATAGCAACTCTATTGAATAAAGTAATGCAGTACCTTGTTTCAGCCCGTCAGCATGGCTTCATTCAGAGGAGGGGGAACGGTAGATCATGTTAGGCGGGTAATCACATTATTCAATGCCACAGAGGTCCTGGCGAAGCCCATGGGGGTTGCTTTTCTAGCTTCTGAGAAGGCTTTTGACAGGGTGTCATGGAGTTATCTTTGGGAGATCTTGGAGGCTAATGACCTTGGGACATCTTTTATCAAGGCAGTATGGGCTATGTACATCAAACCTACAGCCCGAGTGCGAATAACGGGGGAAGAGTCTAAGCCATTCTCAATCGAAAGAGGAACAAGGCAGGGGTGTTCCTCCTCTCCCCTGCTGGATTTGCATTATATTTAGATCCGTTCCTCAGATGACTGGAAGCCTCCAATGATATTATCCTTGTCAGCATGCAGGGCTGGGACACTAAGATACTGGCTTATGCCGACAATGTGGCTTTAATCACTACCGACCCCGATAGAGCGTTGTGTGCTGTCGAAACTATAGCTGAAAATTTTGGGATTTAACCTGGGTTTTTATTGAACAGGGTTAAAACACAGGTTCTGATAGATTTACCCCGCCTCTGATAATAGGATTGTCAATGAAGCAGTTTATCTTGGAATAACCATCACAGCAAAGGTTGAAGCAATAGTAGATCTAAACCTTGCCCCCATTATGGGGAAAATTAAGAAGGATCTTTGTCGATGAGATAATCTGAGACTCTCAATAAGGGGAGATGTAATTTAGTCAAAATGAGGAGCCTGCCAAAACTACTTTACATTTTTCAAACAATACCCCTTGAGATACACAATGATTGGTTTAAGCTAATTGATAAAGTGGTCGCTAGGTTTATCTGGTTCTATGGAAAAACAAGGAGGGCAAATGCATTTCTGTGTACCTAGCGAGGGGGTGGGGGCTCCCTACAGTCAAGCTATATTATTTGGCAGCAGTATTGCAGTATTATGGGCCTCTATTCAGCAACAAGGCTAGAGCAGGGGATGACCCTAGATATGTCCCATCGATATTTGAGATCCTGATAGGGACAAGGGCTAGTGGCTGCCTACTGAACTTTTATGAAGGAAGCTACTTTAAAAAAAAGCGGTTTAAGACCTTAATTACGGGATTTTGGAACCTGGCAGGTGTTCGGAAAAGGCTTGGGGTGGGCAGATTCAGTAGGTTCACCCCCTTGCTCAGGAATGATCAGCTACAGAGGATCCTGCAAGATGACTTTTAGCAAGGTGGGAAAGGGCTGGTATTGGTAGGGTAGGGGGTCTTTTGGCTGGATGCCACATTGCTTCTTTTGAAGTGGTTAGGGAAAGATTTAAAGTTGGCCCTCAAGACTTTTTCAAATATTTACAGCTGAGGGATTTTCTTCTTTAAAAAGACGGAGAAGCGGCAGGATTTGCACAGGTCCCCCTAATGAAAATATTAATAAAGGATACAAGCCCCTCAATTTTACAATTATATGGTTGTCTGTTGGAGGAGGTCCCGGATGACCTGGATAAGCATAGTATGAGGTGGCAGGATAGGCTCAGGCTTCCGGATCCCTTTTAAAAAAAATATCATTAAAAACGGGGAGCACTACATTGTGCTCCGCCAACCTGCAGTCATCTTAAAACGCTTTATGATTTATACAGAACACCTGCGAAAATTGCTAAATGGGGAGGAGCGAAGGGGTCCCGATGCTTCAGATGCAGGGCAGCAGGCACGGATATGGTTCACATATTTTACACCCGTCCTAGCACAGAACCAATAAGTCGGGAAATAACCAGGTTTTTACAGGATGTATTGAAAGACGATATCCCTCTGTCACCTCAGCGTATGTTACTAGGAAGAGCTGAACCTGATAGGAGAATTGGGAAAGAGCTAATCTTTATAGCGATGTCAGTCCTCAGGCTGTGCCTAGCCTCAGCCTGGTTGGGTCCTCTACCTCCGACCATCCAGCAATGGAAAGGGCGCTTCCTGCACATTTATAACATAGAGATGGCACTTTATAAAGAGACATGAAGGGAAGGATTAAAGGAAAAAGGATCTGGGGGCCACTTTCAGCTTGGATCTCCTTGCTTACTCAGAGTGAGTGAGTTATCAACCTATTTACATTTTTTAGCTTGTTGGTATTTTTTAATCATGCCTATTATATTTTCTGCTGCTATTCCTCATGAAGTGTCTTTTATGGTTGTGTATTTAGGATGAATTCAACTTGATTAAATGAAACTGCACCATTTTTCTGTACTGTAGATATAACCTTTTAGCTGTTGCACTTTATTGGATTGTGAATTAATATCGCTGTAGATTTATGGCTAATTTGAACAAAGGAAAATTTGTCTTTTCGCAATGTTTTTATTTCTAGTATAATCTTTTGCTGCAATTTATGTTCATATTGAGAAAATATATATATATATTAAAAAAAAAAACAAGCAGCGAACTTCAGAGTACTGCTGGCTAGAGGCCACAAATGCAACACCAAAAAATTATATGCTGAACTATTTGTGAATGCGATTACCATTCTGAGAGATTTAACACGATTAAGACACATGATATTTCACATTTCCAAGGGCCGCCATGATGGGGGAATCTACAAGAGATTTGCAAAGTTACCCTAACTATATGGTATGGTTTTCAGGGCACCTGATAAATGCCGAGTCCCGAGTGGACATAGTAAAGTGTAGAAACATGTTGATCACAAGACAATCACACCTTCTTGATTTTAATGCTGTGGAAGGGAGGGTCAATTTAATGTTAAATAGTCCCGTGCACATTGTGGATTGAGCTATACCTGGCTGATAAACCCTAATTAGGGCAAAACCGGTCCTAGGTTGTTTGTATTCCGGTTCAGGAAGGACTTTGCTTGGAAGTTTGGACTGCATTGTTCCCAATGGAACATAGACAAGACTGTTTTGCATATGGGTAGGTCACAACTGAGGTGGCATGGTGTGCAAAATAATGGACTGCGATGAGGTCTGAGCAATTACCAGTGGCTGAGATTAACTGAAGCATTCCATCCATTACTTTTTGTATAATTGTGTGTGCTGCCCTAAATGGAACGGGTATGCCCAGACATAAGTCCCATGCACACTGTCAATGGAATATAGTTATACCTGGCTGATGACCCCTAACTAGGGTGAAACTGGCCCTGGGTAGCTAGTGTTCTGGTTCAGGGAGGACCTGGCCAGTCAGTTCAGACTCAATTGTTCCCATTGGAGCAGGGTCAAGCAGGTTTGCATTTGGCAGGGTCCAAACTGAGTTGGCATGGTGTGCAAAATAACGATGGACTGTGATGTGGGCTTGGGTAATTACCAGTGGCTGAGATTAATTTAAGCTTTCCCGCCATTACTTTTTTCTTTATTTAAGTTATAAAAGATGTCACAAGTCAACAGCATAAATGCCTTGGGTAGAAGAACAGTTAGAGAAGAGGCAACAGGAAGTTTAGTTTATGTACAAATTAGCAAAAGAAAAGCAAGTGTATAACATGTATATTTTACCTGAGGGGAAGAGGTGTAGAAACAGGTTGTGACATGATTAAGGCATCATGAGCAGAAAGCTGGAGAAAATAATGAAAAAAAAGTTAAAACATCTTATGAAATGTTATCTTAAAATACATATCAACACATCATGTCCACTTCATGTTTTGTAAATAATATACAAGATTAAGATGTGGAGCAGGGCAGACCAAGAAGCACTATTACAGTGGTCCTTTATTAACACCCTTTCCTCTCAGCGAAGAATGGCAGAATAGCACTGGTACATGTAAGTAAGGTGCACTGAATGATGATAATTCATGTATCATAAATTGTACATCAGTCTCTTGGCACTGAGCTTGTCATTTCATCTTTCTGACCATTGCCACAACAACAAACCATGTCCAAGTAATGAAATTGGCTACACTGGCTAAATACAGACATCCAGAGAACATGGCTCAGGATTAAATTATGGTATAATGATAAGTGAACTCAAGAGGAATTTGGATATGATTTTCAGACTAAATATCACAGACATAGGATAACCCCACATGAAAAACCCAAATATGGCGTGTGGCTCCTGCTCATGAACCCTAAAAGCCAAATAACTTTAGCATGCAAGATATTAAGAGGCATCTCCTCCAGGGGCTTAAATGAAGAACAGTGAAAGAACCAATAAAGCTACAAATAAGGTAATGTGAAATGAGCCACTGGACACCGAAGAACAAAAGTAGACAAAATCTCTGCAATTCCACCAAAGCTTCTCTAAATACCCACACAGCTTAGCTAAGGTACAAAGAAAGGACAGAGATTCAACAAAATTACACATTGAACGCAAACAAATACTGCCAATTAATTGCATTCACACAGAAAGACCCTTGGGTAAGCAACAAGTAGTTGGAAGTACAAGTGAGACATAAATAAATCTTTTGTACACTGATCCAATTAACTGTCAAAGTACAAACGAAAGCAAGCAAATTGAGTGATTCAATAACAGTGGGATAACAATTAAGACAAACTCAAGTACGTTCCATGTCTAGCCACTAAAGAAGCAGGAACAACCACCTACATGATCCAAGGGCAGCACACCAGAATCAATCACTTGCACCCTCACCAGCTGTACATTGGACAGTAATGGGAATTATCTGTGTTGAAAGAAACTGCTACAGGAGATCCTGTCCCAAGTAACAGTTGAAATCTCCAAGCAAAAACAGCAGAAGGAACCTAGACATACTCACAGAGTACTTAACAGACTGCTGAACGTTTCCTCCAATTCATGGAATAAAAGGCTTCCTGTTGTGACAGACAGCAACCTGAACAGCATCTAATCAAAACTGGGAGGCTGTAATCTAGCAGCAGGCTGCTTTGACGGGCATCAAAATTACCCCAGAGCCTCTGACCTACAGACAGCTACATATAGCTAAGCTGATAATCTTAAGTACCTACACATGCCAATGAGATTAAAACACACATTAACAGGCATTACCTGCACATTCAGACAAAGGGTAAACATGAATGCCACTGATCAAGGACACAATTGCAGTTTAACTACTTTAAGCTGTATGTTAAGATGTAATGTACCAATATGGGATGCACAAAAACTATTTCACAAACTTTTCAATCAAAAAAGTAAAATGTTACTTACCTTGTAAGCATCTGTTCAAAGCATGTAGTGCTGTAGATTCACATGCTGTGCATACTGCTGCCATCTAGTGTTGGGCTCAGATGTGTGCAACTTGTTTTTGTTTGAAGAAGTATTTGAGTCAAAAGGTGTGGTGACTATCTATTGTAGTTAATGCGCATGGGCATCAGCTCCATAGTTAGATTGTTTTTCCACACAGAGGGCGAAGATGTAGATGGAGCAGACAGATACAGTAAAGATGACCATGTGAAGTAAAGGATCAAGATAAAATCATCTACAACAGACTCTAGGTGACCGGGGAGGAGGGTGGGTGCATGTGATCCTACAGCACTACATGCCACAAGCAGATGCTTACAGGGTCTGTAACAGTTCTGTTTGTGATGTGTAAATGTAGATACACATGCGGTTTATAGACTGGAAAGCAGTCCTCCCAAAAGTGATGGCTTAGTCTGAGAACATTGCAGAAGACTGTGCGTCGAACAGTATGGCCAACTCTGGATTGTTGACTAGCGAGGACAGCCACACAGTAGTGCGTAGTAAAAGTGGAGGAAAATGTATAATATGGAGGATAGATTAGAGTATAAGGCGGCATTGAAATCTCACTAAGTTAAAGTTAATGACTCGAAGAAGAGTTATCAGGAAAAGAAAACTAACATCTGACAAAAAAAGGAAAAGAGATTTTTAAACTAGTAAAATCCTTCACCTCTCCTAAAGTCGCCACCAGGGACTTTCCGCTCTCTGCAGTTTGGACCAACAATCTGGCAACGTTCTTCCATGAGAATATCATAACTATACAGGACTTATTTCCCAGAGGGTCCTCCGCTAACCATGCACATGTCCTACCCCCAGCTAGAGAACAGCCTGCCAGCGAACTCCCGGCATTACTACAGATACCTCTGATGCAGTCCGAAGAATCTTTGGAGATCTTGAAGGGTCTCAAGTCAGGCTCGCCCGCTGACCCCTGTCCAGCGCTATAGCTGGCTGCGGCCATAAACCCAGTGGTAAATAAGGTCCTAAACTCCTCTCTCCCAGTGGGCTATATGCCTACCATTTGAAAGCACGCTAAAATCCTTCCTCTGCTGAAGAAACCATCAGCTGATCTGGATGTGCATGCTGACTATAGGTCCGTCTCCCTCTTACCTGCCTTTTCTAAAGCTGTGGAGAAACACGTGAATAAAGTCATCTCGGACTATGCCGAAAAAAAGAATTTGCTGCATAATAGTCAGTTGGATTTCAAGGCAAATTATAGCACTGAAACGGCTTTGCTGGAGGTGACTGAACACATTAAAGAGAAGCTTAACCAAGGTGGTAGAGCCATTCTGATTCTTTTGGACCTGTGGGCGGCCTTCAACATGATACCCCATGAAAGGCTCCTCAACAGATTGAGAATTCTCAGCATAGGCAGATCGGCCTTAGAATGGCTGACGTCCTTCCTTATGGAGTGGAGTTAAGAAATCTGGACGACTTCTTTTGCATCCCCCATTCCTAGTTTGAAAGTCAGGGTTCCTCAGGGATCGATACCAAGTCCTTTATATGTCACCCCTTGCACCATTTGCGGAAGCCTGTGGTGCTAAAATCATCTCATACACTGATGACACCAGACTGATGTTCGCCTGTGGTAAGGGAGCTGACTTCGAGTGTGTGCAGATCAGACGCTGCCTCACTACGGTGTTTGAGTGGCTGAGGAGGAATCAACTCAAATGTAACTGAGGAGTCAGAAATGATCTTTTGTGGTACCCCCGCCACCCCCACCGGACAGTTGGAGATGCTGGTGGCCTGAGGATTTGTCGCCTTCTCTCGCACCACAGTCCATGGTAAAAAAAAAACCTGGATATCTATATCGATAATGCTCTTTCAATGAGATCCCAGGTCCAGGCTATGGTAGGCACCTGCTTTGGCAAGTTGCTAATGTTGAGGAAATTCCTTCCACTACTTTCAAGAGTGCCTACTACAGTGCCTGCAGGTGGTTCAAAATGCTGTGGCCAGACTTATTCTTAGGCTGCAACCTAGGATGCACATGTCTCCACACCCAGCAGCGGCCTGTGCAGGTAAGTGTTGATTAAATGTGGTAAAACAAGCTTCTTTACACTTCAAGATGAGCCTGAAGGGTGCACTTCACAGCTACCACTTTTAGAGCTTTCCATGGTTATGAAAGACTATTAAAATCACCTTAAGGGTTGCCTGGATCAGTGCAAAGGGCAACACTCCTGAGAGTGTGCACCATATACTAAGCCAGCCTCCTACATAGGTCATCTACAACAGCTTAGGGCTACATGTACGAAGCCTTTTAGCGGTCGCAAACGACCTGAATTGCAGAATCGGGCTGTATGCTGACGCAAAAAGGCTTTCTCTACTGTATCAAACCCAACTTGTAATTCAGTTACACATTACCGAATCACAATTTGGACTTGTGACATAACTATTCAGTATTTGGAAAGGGAGACATCAGCTCATCCCTTCCAAATACCAAATAGTAGTAGTATGTACTAATGTTTTGCGACCGAAATGCAGTAGCAAAACATTAGTTCTTTACCACCAACTCAAAGTTGGTGGTAACCCATTCGCAAATGAGAAGGAGTCCCTTTGGGACTCCTTCTCCTTTGAGAATGTTTCAAAAATGAAAAATTCAACATTTCCTTTTTTTTTTTTTAACGAATCCTATTTTCCTTCTAGTTAAAAAAAAAAAAAAAAAAGAATGCTTTATTTAAAAGCAATCACAGACATGGTGGTCTGCTGATCCCAGCAGACCACAGTCCTGGTGGTGGCACCAAATCCTAGTGGGTCACAAATTGCAACCTAGCGCATTAATATTCATGAGGCAGGTCGAATTGCTACCCACTATGAATAGGTAATTTGCAAAATGACTTCTTATTACATAGGTGGGTTTATAAATTACCACACTGGTTGCCAACTTACTGGCCGCAAGTTGAGACCAGTTGTATGCACATTGAGCCAAATGAGCCTAGCTTTCTAACTCTGCCTTGCAATACGGATAGCATACGCTGCTGAGCAAACTCAATTCTTGACCTGGCTGGGAGTTGTACTGCTGCCTTCCCTGAAATTTACCTAATTGTTAAGGAAAAAAAAAACTTTAGATTAAGATTAGGGGTGGCGCTATTGGATCACAATTTACAGTCCACTAGATCATATAATCTCCTAGAGCTTGAGGGATAGTGGGAGCTCCTTCAACAGTTCCTCCAATTCTAAGAAAAGCAGAAAAGCGAAGGCCAGCAATACGCATTTAAGCTTCAACCCCCTCTCACCTCCCCAAGACAATGTCATACTTCTCTTTGGAAGCAGACAAATCTCCTATGACCAAAGAAGAACTAATCAGCTTATGTGAGATTGACTGACCTTCAATCAAGACCGTCTCTACTTCCACCCTCCTTCCGCTAAGAGGAACCACATAAGGATCACATCTTATCATTTGTTCATGTTCAATCTACCGAAAAAGAAGCAGTAATAACCATCTGAATGTAAAGTCTTCCTAAAGTGGAAACGTTCTAGCCCAAGACATCAAAGCATTTCTCCATATCTTTGGAGGAATTACAGTCTACAATTTTTCCCCGGAACTTCCTGGCCACCAAAGATGCAACCAAAGAATTTACAGGAATAAATCCTAAAGAACAGGGTCTAATTTGGGCAGCTTGTTTTCGCAATCCATCATCTTGTACAAGCACTTGATAGACTAGTGTGGAAAACAAGCATTGGCATAGCCAATAGGTCTCGCCTTTGGGACCTTATAAGTGTTTAGTTATGCAACACAATATCATTGGTACAACATCAACTGTTGCATGGCTAAACACTTATAAGGTCCCAAAGGTGAGACCTATTGGCTATGCCAATGCTTGTTGTAGAAAGTAACGGAGCCTAAAAGTCTGCAGTAGTGTTAACAAGCATTTGCAATGCAATAGGTCTCGCATTATTAAAGTTTGAGCTATTGGCATTGCTAAATAATGCAACACCAATAGCTCAAACTTTAATAATGCAAGACCTATTGTATTATTTTGGGAGCACAGCAGTGAAGAAGCTTATTTATGGGAAGGTGGTGACGTGCAGGTGTTCAGTCCAGTTAGTGGTGTTGCATGTGGTGGCTGGGCAGACGCTAGGGTATTTTCTTCCAAGGAATGATGTTTGTGACTCCCAGTCAGTTGCCAATTTTCAGTGATGTTCTGTTCGGGGGTTGCTGTGTGGAGCTGCTTGTGACGGGCTTCAGTCCCGGGAGTACTATTGGCTGGAGGTCGGTGAGTTGCAGAGATGATGGTTTGGGGAGGGAATGGTGCATGCAGTCTGTCCGTACAGGGAATCGCTGTTTCCTGGAAAGATGTGGGGTTGCAGTTCAGCACGGATACGGCTGGTGTTGGTGTGGAGCCGTCGATGTGCCCTATGTTCGTGCGCGCACCAGCCTGCAGCCAACCAGGGCTGAATGAAAGATGCAGGGAGCGCGGTTACATCAGCGCAGCATTGCCGGTCCTGGAGGAAGCACAGAAGCTGCAGGGAAAACAGCGCTTGAGCCCGCAGCCGCATCTGCGTGCTCTATCAGAGAAGTGAGCCAAAGCTAAACTGCAAATACAGCACCGAATGACTGACACAAGCTTAACAGAGCACGGACATGTACTGAGTGAAGCACATGCCTAAACTTTAATAACACACCGTCACAAGCGTACGTATCTTTCACTCAAAAGCACACACATACACATTCACACAAACACAAATATCCATGCACTTGTTTTTCACAAAAACGGCACACAAAAAACAGGCAGTCACACGCACGTATTTCTCTATTTTTTGCCCAATCACACGTACAAAGTATTCACACACTCGCATATTTTCCACATAAAGTCACACACCAAGCGCGTGCAGGGGCGCATCGACAGACACACAGCAAAAATACATATATTTCAAACACAAATGCACGCCCTTATGACACTATACATATGCATATACGCGTAGAGCCTTGCACCAGCAGATCCCACTCCTTCACCTTCATCCCGCCCTGAAATTAGTCACAGCGCATGACAATTCAACGGCAACCATCAAAGCAACAAACCCGAAACTCTTCTTGACAACGGACCATAGGTGGGATCACAAGTTGCCTCTAGGCGCTGCCACATCACATGCAGCCGATCATATTTTCAGCTTCCTTTCAGATAGAGTTCTACGCCAGGCCGGTCATGGGTGTTCATCAGAGTAGAACTGTCTGGGAGGTCCTTTGTCCCTGGAAGGTCAGAGAGTAGGGGCCACACATCTAGACAACCTGAATCCTCCATTCCAGAACGGTCTAACTAGCGATGGCAGTCCTCATTCTGTCGCATTGTTATTTTTTAGTTGCCCCACCCACTGTGGTTTGGTACACAAGGCTTGCTCGACATGCCTTTGGAAGAAAAACGAGTTTGAGCTATTGACATTGCAACTAACAATGCCTTATATTTTTGTTTTCGTTTTAAAAACATAAATAAAACGCATTGTCATTTACAATTCCATTAGCTTAAACTCGGGTAACTGCGAGACCTATTGCATTGCAAATGCTTGTATTCTTTATTTTCACAGGCAGCTCGCATTTCTTATCGCCCGCATCCATTTGCAAATTAAACATTAGCATCTATCTTGGCATAATCTCGTAAGTACACACCACAGCTTTATTGCAAAATATAAAAGTAAATTACAAGATAAAAAGTGCAGTTGAAATAAAATAAATATGATTTCGGCTTAGGTTGGTTGGCTAATAAATCTAATTTGAGACGAGTACATACAATACGATTGTTCCACAGATGGGGAATTGCTGTGATTTACAATGGGGTGGGAAGGTCGGGGTGGGGGAGGAGGGAACCAGAGCACAAATAGGTTTGTATATTTATTAAGAGTATTGAATTTTTTTTTAGCTGATGCTTTTGCCGACATAGAACTGAAATATCAGGTCAGATAGCTCCAACTTAGCAGTTCTCTTTTTTTTATATCATTGCACTCATCCCTAGTGTCTGCATTACAGCCAGGGAGATGCAAATTGTAATGTATGCAGCCCAAATGGAATGTCCCTTTCTCATCGCGTATTTCCATATGTAATGGCGATTCACTGCTCTGGGTAAAAGCAGCTGGTTCTGGTAATCCTTCCACCACTTTCCAAAAGTGCCAGAGGCAGACCGTCTCGCTGAGTCATTCTTGGTTATTCAGCGAGTCCGATAAATTTTTACAATAATTCTTCCATCAGCCAGATTATACTTAAATGCATGGTGACAAAAGCTCAGATAACATTCTTGCGCTTCTCTTGTTAAGCCATGGCATTATTTTGTGCGCTTCTTGAGCTATGCAGGGTGTGAGCATCTTGAAGAGCAGCCCCGTCTCTACCCCTCCCCCAATGGCCGCTCTATGACTTAGAATGAGAAACCGGAAGAATTGTAAACTCCACGACTGCCACAGAAAATAAATGCATTTAACCTGTGAGGTGCGCTGGGGTTAAGTCACCATAATTAACCAATACAGGGTTGAAAATGTAAAAGCAGAGTCTGAGACAGGAAAGCAATGGCTCCTTAAAAGGTAACCGCGAGGTATCTCAAATAAGGCTACATCCTAAAACAAGCCTTCGATTATTAGCCTCCTGCTTGGTTTTATTACAAAGCCTAATGAAAGTTGGAAGATTGCCTGACACGAAGTTTGGAAGTGGAAGTGAAATAGCTTCTTTGAGTCAGACGACATTCTGTGGCATCACATTCAGAAAAATATAGAGTATTTTGTCTTGGGAGATACTATCTTTCCTTACAAGTAGATTGATTTAGATTTTTTTTAAGGCAGGGCAGAAGAAACAAGCAAACCAAGAAATGCATTGGACATATACGCACATACGTTTTTAGCAAATATTGCAATCCCGGTAGTATTCAAAGAGGTATGTATACACGAGAAAATCAAAAATGTGTGTTGTGTGCGCGCGCGCACATAGGTAGATGGAAGAAGACAACACGCTCCACTAAATGAGAATGATTCTAGTACTACTGGGGTTGAATGAATGAAAATGAAAATGAAAATGGATTTATACAGCGCGGTTGCTGCCCTGGGGCATCCAAGCGCTAGAGGAACCAGATGGGGGGGGTGTAGTGAGGATAACAGAACTGGGAGGAGGGGGGAGGGGCTGAATTGTTACCGAGATTTGAACAGATGTGTTTTTAGTTGTTTACGGAAGGAGGCGAGGTTGGTGTTAGATCTCAGGTGAAGGGGAAGGGAGTTCCAGATTTTTGAGGCGTTGAAGGTGAACATTCTTCCGCCTGCTCTAGTCCTTTTAATTCTGGGGACTGTTGCCATGAAAGCCTGACTAGAGCGTAGGTCTCTGCCTGGATGATATTGGCTGACTAGGCTACGCATGATTTTGGGGCCCGAGTCCCAGAAGGCCTGGTGGGCGATACACATTGCTTTGAAAGAGACTCTTTTTCGTACTGGTAGCCAATGAAGGCTGGTCAGTGCCTCCCTAACTGAGGTTCTGCGGGGAATTTGCAGTAAGGTACGGGCCGCGCAGTTCTGTACCAGCTGCAGTCTGTTCAATGTGTACTCTGGGGCTCCCAGGTAAAGGGCGTTGTTCGAGTCCAGACGTGACTGTATTATGCCCTGTATGGCTGTTTGTTTTGCCTCCATTGGGAGCAGGGGGAGAACCTTCTTCAATGTCCGGAGAAGTCCAAAGCAGGTGGCGGAAAGCTTTGTGGCCTGAGTGTTAAGAGAGAGATTCCTGTCCAGCCATACCCCCAGGCTTTTGATGTTATCCTTCGGAACCGGGGGGGGCCTAGACAGGTGGGCCATAATGACTTGAAGAGGGTCAGGTCAGCCGGGCCCAGGAGCATAAGCTCCGTTTTGTCCCCATTGAACTTTAGCGATGACAGGGTCATCCAGGACTTCACCTCCTCCAGGCATTTGGTTAGACCCCCTGACAGAGGATGTTGGGCTTCCTGCGCTAGGGAGACCACCAGCTGTGTGTCGTCCGCATAGGATATGATCTTAACTCCATACGGACGAACTACCTCAGCCAGTGGCCTCATATAGATATTAAAAAGCGCAGGGCTTAGAGAGGAGCCTTGGGGGACTCCACACTTCAGGGGTATGCTGGAGGAGACTGTTTGTCCGTCAAACACCTGGAACGACCTGTTGCTTAGGAAAGATTTTAGCCAGAGCCAGGCCTTGTCCACGATGCAGACTTTTGACATGCGGTTCAGTAAGGTGTTATGACTGACCGTGTCAAACGCCGCGCTAAGATCAAGGAGGACCACTGCCACTGATCCTCCTTGATCAAGGATTTTCCTGGACTCCTCGACGACCATAAGGAGTGCGGACTCTGTTCCGTGCTTAGGCCTGAACCCTGTCTGGGTAGGGTCCAACAGCTGATTGTTTTCCAGATAGCTAACCAGTTGGAGGTTGATGTACTTCTCCGCAATTTTGCTCACCCAGGGGAGTAGTGAGATCGGACAGTAGTTGGCGAAGTCCGATGGATCTAGATTTGGCTTTTTTATTAGTGCTCGAACCATTGCCCGTTTCCAGGCAGGCGGAACAATGGCGGAGTCAATGGATGCATTCACGAGATTCTTGATGATGGGTAGAACCGTCTGAGATGCGAGTAACATTGTCTCTGGAGGGGCCGGGTCGCTTGGAGAGCCGGATTTCACTTTCCGAGCCATAGATTCAACCATTTCCAGGTCCATGCAGGGAAAATGGTCAAGTGTGGAAGAGGAGGCTAGCTCAAGGTCTGACCCCCTGTTATCCTGAGCTGTCGGAGAGGTAGTACTGATTGGGAAGAAGTGTATATCTTATTTACTTTGGCCGAGAAGAATTCTGCCAAGTCGTTGCATTGGGAGACTGATTTCTCCTCGTGTACACTAGGGGGAGGTGGTTTTGTCAGTTTCTGCAGAGTTTGGAAAATTTCCCAGGATTTAGAATTTGAGGCTAGGATCTTGTTCGAGAAGTATGCTGTTTGGGCAGTTTTTATCTCCTCTTTATATGCTTTTATTTCTTCCCGATGTCGGGTTTTGTCCTCCATGGAGTAATTTAAGCGCCATTTTCTTTCTGCTTTTCGGCATTGGCGTTTTTTGTTCCTGAGGGCTTCCGAATACCATGGTGCTGTTTTGTGGGATCGTTTTGCCGTGGATTTCTTAAGGGG
Source organism: Triturus cristatus (assembly GCF_964204655.1). Taxonomy (NCBI): domain Eukaryota; kingdom Metazoa; phylum Chordata; class Amphibia; order Caudata; family Salamandridae; genus Triturus; species Triturus cristatus. The sequence goes on from NC_140581.1 coordinate 997,023,655, forward strand.
GAGGATAGTTTCAAGGGAGTGCAGAATCCAACTTTCGTACTCCTGGTTGGCCAGACAAGGATCTTTGTTATTTGAGGGAAGTTTTTCCAATAGTTTGTTTGTCCATTCATCCACTTGTATCCGTGCCCACGATCTAGCAAATCTAGTCGAGGGGGTTGGTGGAATGCATTTCTCAGTGGACCAGGTGAAGGGCACCAGAGAATGGTCAGTCCAGGGGAGGGGGAGTGGGGATTCAGTTGAGAGCTCCGCACAGTTGCTAAATACTGGATCTAAGAGGTGTCCCTTCATACGGGTTGAGGTGTTTACTCGTTGAGTGAGTTGTAGTGCGGCCAGGTCGTCGGCCAGGGTAGTGGCCGTTGAGTCTGATGGCGAATCAAAATGTAAATTAAGGTCGCCTAACACAGTGAAGTTGGCAGCAGTGCAGATGCGTGGTGCCACTGTTGCTGGTAGACAGTTATGAAATTGTTTTGGGGGGCCGGGTGGACGGTATATCAAGGTGCCCGAGAGGCAGTGATTGGGGGAAAACTCCAGCGAGAAGGCTAAATTTTCACAGTCTGGAATGTTTTCCACGGTGAGTCTGCAGCGATATTGATCTTTGAATATGATTGCTAGTCCTCCCCCTCTGCCGTCTGGGCGGTCTTGACGAGTGATTTGATAACCAGAGGGTAGGGCGGCTACCACATCGGGGTCGGATTCTGGCGTGAACCATGTTTCCGTGAGAAACAGTGCGTCCGGCTTGCGTTCCTCCAGTAGGAGGGATATTTCCACCTTGTGTTTGGGAAGGGATCTACAGTTTAAAAGGAGCATGCGGTATTCATACTTCGGGGTTTTTTTCTGCCATATGGAGAGGGGCGCGCTACATTTTGGACAAGTAGCTGGAAGGGGTGTGGTGTCAAGACCATACCTCAAACATTCATGTCCCACGGGTCTCAAGTCGTGAAGCGCGTCTGGGCTGTAGGCTATGGTCTCTTTTGCCTGGGTTGTTAGGGGTGTGGCCCCTGGCCCGGACTCGGCACGCATTCGTCGCGCCCGCTGCGCTTCCTGAATGGACACATTTTTATAGGAGGCAGATCAGGACGCGAGTGAGGGGGGGCGTGGCCTATCCGGTGGGCGTGGCCTATGTCCTCGTAATGGCGGCGAGGTAAACAAACACTCTCCGGTGGCAGCGTATTGTTCAGCTGACCTCCAGGGGTTTGTGCAGTGCTGGGTGCTCAAAGGGGTGAGTGCAGCGAAATGCTTTTAAAAAACACACAACAGCAATTTAAAATTTTAAAATGCAGCGTTTCCGCTCTACTCCCGGCTCAAGCCTCAGGAGGTTCCTTTTTTACAATGAGCAGCGCTAGAATTCAGCGCGCTTTTGTATCAGGACGCGAGTGAGGGGGCGTGGCCTATCCGGTGGGCGTGGCCTATGTCCTCGTAATGGCGGCGAGGTAAACAAACACTCTCCGGTGGCAGCGTATTGTTCAGCTGACCTCCAGGGGTTTGTGCAGTGCTGGGTGCTCAAAGGGGTGAGTGCAGCGAAATGCTTTTAAAAACACACAACAGCAATTTACAATTTTAAAATGCAGCGTTTCCGCTCTACTCCCGGCTCAAGCCTCAGGAGGTTCCTTTCTTCCCATAGAAAAAACAACCTACGCGCCATACACGTCCGTGTCACATAATTTTGCTTCAAGTAAATAACCCCGTCTTCTGGAAAATGCTATGTGGGCTGGTTGGTGGAATTTGTATTTTTAAATTTTCCATACAGTTCGTCAAGCTACAGAACACACAATGATCTGCTGTGGCGGTGTTAACTTCACAGGTGCTGTCATCGCTTTAGAAGAACACCTACTCTTCTACTAAGTAAACCAATCACATATAAATAATAAAGGTTGGCCATTTTATTCTGCAAAGCAGAGATTTTCATTAACTAGTTAAAGGCATAAGTAGCAAACTTACCCACCCACCCTCAACAGCACTCCCTCTCAAGCCCACTCAAACCTCTGTTCTTCGTAAAGTCTACCGCTGTAAATGTCGTGCTTTGGCTAGTTATCCAAGGTTTCTCAGACTTCAAACAAGTCGAGTATGTGCACCCTGGAGAATCGAATTTGGGTGGATATTTGAAAGCCACACACTCGTCTCTAAGGGGGTACATGGACGATGACTAAGTCTAGCAAAGTTGTTTTCTTCCCTAATCCCCTCCCCCAAGTACTTTCGTACAAAATGCCCTTAATGAACCCCAGAATGTGTTTCTAGTGTTAATAATGTTATCAGGTGCTTCAGCCAAGAGAAGGCAAGAATCACAGAAACAGCTATGAAATAAATAAAGCATAACATAGACAGAGAGAGCTCCACTTTGAGGGCGTGGGTTGAAATATCTTAGAATAACTTGTATTTCACTTTCCTGGAAAGAAGTAACAACAGACGCCGCAAGTAGAACAAGCATTGGCCGCACGCGCGCCTAGCGCTCAAAGTTAAAAAAACACAAGACAAGCCCGGCGGAGCGTGGCGCGCGCGCGCTTGGGGGCGGGGGAGCGCATTCCAGGCGGGGAGCGGACCCTTTGAAGTGCTCCCAAAAGGCGGATTGCATGGCGGCACAATGCGCGTGATTGTGCGCGTGCTAGCCATGCAATCCGCTTTTTGGGAGCACTTTTCAAACCCGCTTTCTATAGTCTCGCTTTGCGATCGCTTACGCGATAGCAAGGTCGAGACCTAAAAACATATTGACTTGGTCCACAAACTCTTACAGTTGTAATGGAGTCTCTCAGCAAAGCAAGAATCTCCAGCGTCTCAAAAAGAAAACTGTTCTAGGGTTTGGCATGCTGCATGGGGATCCTAACCTCACAGCGCCATATTCAGCACTCTACATCCCTCCCATGTAAGTGGGAAAGACGAGAAGCTGCACTTGAATTTCCACACCCAGGAGATGCACATAGCAACGGCTCCCTGTTGTAAGGCAGCTGGCCTCAAGCTTTATCTTCCTGGGCCGAAGCACTCAGTGTAGAACTGCTTGATATAATACAACCCTGTACGAGGCCAACTATATATGCATTTTTCAGCACAGACTGGTCAACCAGCACCAACCACTCTCAATACAGTATGTACCAACGTCGGCACTGGTGAGAACCCCAGTACACAAAAATAATCAGCTAGACAGAATTGAGAGTAGGAAAGGTCAGAATGCTAATCATGCACCTCAAATGAGGAGACTGCACATGGAGAAGTAGAGAAAGGAGCATACTTCTTCCAAAACACTTTAAGGGTACAAATACATCCTGAGTCTCAAGTAAGATACTTAAGAGTACAATTGAAGGTCTGGAAAGCTAAGGGCCTTTTGACTCCTGCAGTCAGAATAGCTTCAACGGCCTTTACTTGCCAGTTCTGGGTTTCATTTTGAGACTATGCCTGCATGCTGGTCCAGTCCTCAAAAGACATCTTCCTATCAAACTGGCAATAGTACTTAAAAGACATCTGGCACCTCAGGGAAAAAAGAAAAGGCTACTATTACCTCAGATAGGACTGCAAAATAGCAAAGGATGTTGGGGAAAAAAAAATACGAGCACAAAATGCTTTTTTCAAAGCAAGAACATGCGAAAATCACGAAGGTGTTCAAAGGTACTGCTCTTTAGAGTCAGAAAAATTAACCAAAGTCAAATAGCTGCCCGAGAGCTAGCCCATCTGTCCAGAAGTCATCCCTACTAACTACAGAAAACGATTTTAAAGAGATCTAAATTAATATAGTGTTTGGCTGTGGTGCATTTTCTGTTCATCTAATTTTATATGCAATAGCTGTGTAAAAATAATCTGTAGGTTATGAATCTGGGGAAGATCCATTTCAGGTGAACCATGGATTCAAACAGAACAAAGAAGGTAACGTTTAGGAGAAGATGAGTGGATAGAATACAGACTGTAAATACCTAAAAAATTAGTGGATTATGAAACACTGGGCACAAAAACTGTAATTTTCCACTGGCACCCTTGAAACGTCACCTATATTCCACATTTAAATCGAAGATTGTTTTAAACTATTGTCCTGATGCTAAAGCGTGAAAGTAAATAGGAAATGGTTTGTTAAATACCTACACAAATAAGAGCTTTGAAAGTAGTCCGAAGCAAGACTTTGCAGAATAAGTTAAAGACAGTGCAAATGAGGAATTTGCTTACTTATAATTCCAGTTTTCTATCGTAGTAACCCTCACTAAAGACCTAAATAGGGAAAAATACCACCTATGTGAGGAATCCAGGGAAACTGCCAACTAAGGATGATCAAATATCTAAAACACTTGATTTCTAAACAAGAGAGCGACTGTGGTGGTAGGGGGCGGAGAGAGGTCCCTCACAGTAGGAAACCTGCGTCTCAAAGGGTTAATGAGGCTTTTGCTAAAGCAGGGAATAATATGAAATTATGGAGGCTGAGTGCTTCCACAAACTCCAAATCAAGAACAGGGTGTACTACACACGGGCGCATCTACAACAATAGACTTCAATAAAAATGACTGATGGCTGAACAGTAGCAAGGTAGGAAATCGTTAGAATAGAGCGCCCCTAAAGGAATACAAACTAGGGTGTATTGTTTTCCATCCCTCAGTTCACGCTGGTCCATGGACATTATTAAGATGTCTTACTTTTTCTTTAAGTCTTACTGCACATTCTCTGTTAAAATATTTTATGGAGTTGCATAATTGAAAAAAAAAGCAGAACATTGCTAATTAAATTTACAAACTATATGCTACCATATTTATATAAACTGAAAACTACACTTAAATGCACAACAACGTAAAACCAAAAGTGGTCCTGAAGAAAATGTGTCACTATTTACATGCACGAACAACCAAGGGTACAACATTCAAAAGCCTTTGTTACCTGGACAAGAATTCTTGGTCTTTGTGGAGAAGGGAAAGGAACATTGTGCATGAAGTGGGATATGTGCCTGGAAACAAGCAGACATAATATATTTAAAACATCACAGTGTTAATTCAAAGGGGAAGATAAATAGATAAGAACATGTTTGACAGCTCTCAAAAAACAATATTTTTTTGAAGCACAGCATAAAGAACTAAATGTACGCGCACGAACTGAGTATTTAATAATCTGACAGTCATACATGGAAACAATTTAAGTAGAAATTTCTGTACAATAAGTGCACCTAAAAATCAAAGGAAGATGTCACAATGAAGAACGAAATGGCATTTGTGGACATTCCAGAAATAGATACACAGATGTTCTTGGTGTGGCAGGCACTATGGGGCAGTGCATGGCAAGTCTGTGGTAATTCAAGATGCAATGTCTCAGTACACATGTACAATTTTTCATGGTGTGATAAAATAGTTTCCAGAAAAGGAACTTGGTTCTTCATTTAGAAGACAAGATGCACTGAAAAACTAGGAGCAGCTGCAACAAAGAAATTGAGCCAACTACTCCTGCGCTGAAATGAGGAAGCAGGGGCCTCGCAAAACAGCAGAACCAAACCTCCATAAAGCATGACAAGCATTGACAAAGCTAATGTCTCGCCTATGCAAAAGCTATTGGCTTTGCTAATATGTTTTAGTCATCTTGTACACCACCATGGCTGCTGTTCAGCATGGCTAAACGGAAGTGGGGTAAAGGGGAGTGGGTGTAATGGAGCGGTGTAGAGAATCATGGAGCGGTGTAGAGTTGAGTGGTGTGAAGTGGAGTGGCATGGAGTGAAGCGGTGTAGGGTGGTGTGGAGGGAGTAGAGTGTCAGAGTGGAAGGGCACAGAGTGAGTGGCATTGCAAATGCGGTTTGTTTTTCTAGCTGGCCGCATTCCTCAGATACAGTATTAATATTTTAATCTCTACTATGATTTTCTACATAGGACAGCTAGGCCTGCCACTGTGAAGATCGCTTTGGAGTGCTAGTCACTGTAAGGACAAACAAATATTTCTACATATTCTAAATTTAAATACCATGCACCCTCCCTTGTGGGCTACAAGGAGTACATGGGGGTGACATTAATATTTAGAAGGGATGTTTTAACTTGTCAAAACGGTTCATTTCGGCAGGTCGAACTTCTGTTTTTAAACCACTACAGTCAAGCTACAATGGTAGGCTTGAAACTATGTTTGCGCTGCCATTGTATGGATGGCACAATAGGTACTGGTGTCCACTAGTGACATTTAACTTACAGGCCCAGAGTACACACTGTTTCGTACACTAGGGACATAAATGTAAGCTACACATGCCAATTAGCGTTATACCAATTCAAAGCAGGGGTAAACTGCACAGAATTCTACAGCCAGCAAAAACACACAAATCTGGGGGCACACCACACAAAAGATAATTTACTTTATCCAGGCAGTGAACATCTTCACAGTTCCTAATATCTTAGACCTAATTTCAGTAAAGGTAAACGTTACAATGGTAGGCTGGTTATTTTCTCTTCAGTCACTCGTCTATATTGGTAGACCAGAAAGTGAAATTGTGTTAGAGAATGTTCTATTCCTGAATGCTCCAACCCATTAGAATAGGACACTCCCATCTGGTTTGCTAAGGTGTTGGGGGCGTTGCTTCCCATCATCATTAATAAATCCTCTTCAGTGTTAAGTATTGACATCTTTATTTTACTAACTGCTAGAATGATTCCTTCACTCTGAACATGTTTGGGCAAGCACTTATCTGGCGGCAATCTCCAGGGCTTGAAACACCAGGGTCACGCTGCCCGCACCTAAGTATCTGGTACTATAAGCCATGTGTGCAGGGGTTGCACTGTTTCTAAAATACCTGAGAGTTCTAAAAGCCCATGAGGAAGATTGGGAGGGATGCTTACAAGGAGCGATGGTCAGCAAGTCAGACAATGCCATATCGGCCAGGACTTTCTCTTAATTTAAACCAATCTATATGGATACCATTTCCCTTTTGACCTGCAATTCTGAAATTCTTTGACTTCTATGGGCCCCTAATGAATTACTACTGGAACCAGGGGACCTTTACCTAAGCAGTTTATAGGATTTGAACCTCAAAACATTTCACAAAAATGCTTGCACAAGTGTACATTAAAAACTAAAATAAACATTATGGAATATTTTATTTGATTTACAAACAAAAATATGAGAACATTTAAAGGTATAGTTGGAGCTTTTCAAACTGTTGTTTATTCCTAAAAAACAAAGATCTGATGGACTAGCATATCTGTTTCTTTTTTGCTCCTAATGCATGCCCTCTTTTTGTCTGCGTAAACCAATGCTGCTTCAGTTGATAACACCAATGGTTCATACTAGATTCTGTTTGCTGTACTTTCACTGACAAATCAGGATACACATTTATAGAGCATTTTAAAACTTTCAATGTTGCTTTATTATGTGCATATACTTTATTAAACTGCCAACTTCTATTTAATTTTACAACCAGTTGTGCACTTAATGAATGAACATCTTAGATCCCTAGGGGTCCGCGGACCACAAATTAACAAGTAGAGCTTTAGACAATGTGAGTTTCCCAATAAGTTATAGCAGGATCATTTTTGGGTCACAGAATCACTTCCAGGCTAATAGGAAGTATTTAATCCCTGTAATTAACCAATGTTTCTGGAAACTGTCTAGTTGTTCTTCGAACAATAATCTTTATGTCTGTAATTTTTTGTCATTAATAATGGCATTTCGTTGGTTTACACATTTTTCCTGTTATCTCCAGTCTAGCTGTTCAGTGGTTTTCTGGGTGGTATTCTTGCTGGCATTATCAGAAGAGATTTCTTTTATGCCACTGGCTTTGTTCTCCTGAAGGGGATTTTCTCCAAGGGAACTCAAACTTTGTGTTTCCGTCACTAGCTGGCAAAGTGGCTTCTGCAGAGGACTACACATTTTCAGATCACACACAAACCTATCGACGAAGGACATTACTAGCTCACCCAGCACTCAAGACAAGCATTAAATGACTCATTTACTTCTGCACATCTACTCATAGGAGCATGGCCCAAATAGATGCTAAAAGAAACCAAACCACTGCAGACTGAGCAAACTACTGTTATAAGACAATCTACAAGCCTGTTGCTCAGTGCAAAAGCAGGATTTGTAGATGATGCGTAACAATGACAAAATTTCACTTCAGAATCTGTTCCGCATCTCCAGAGAAACTACACTTTCTGTCTAGGCAGCTGTCGCTTGTGGTTCTATGCATTAACTCTGAAGACCTGTTAAGATGGGATGGTGGGTAGAATGGATCTCCTCCCAGTCACCAGGACAGTTCTCTTCGCTTGGCACACGGCGTTGCACCACACGAAGTGGGACCGGAAACTCATTAGACAGACGCCTCTGTGGTGTGGTGCGTGGCTGCGTGAGGCCTCGTCCCTTTCAGACTTTCACCGATGGGACAGCATGGGGATCTCGCTTCTTGGGGATATCTGGGTACGGGACCACATCAGATCCTTCGCTGACTTGCAGCAGCGCTACTCTCTCCACCCCTCTCAATTCTACAAATACTTGCAAATTAGACATGCGCTCTGCATACACATTCCATCTCCCACCTCTTTCCCGGAATTCAGTCCTCTAGAAGCCCAGGTGATGATGGGGGGAGAGGGGGGGGGGGGTCTCGGATCTACCGCTCCTTGGTGAATAATGGCCCCACATCTCTAGACTCGCTGCGTGCCCGCTGGGAGGGGTGGCTGGGCCCCTTTGAGGATGCAGATTGGAGGGAAGCTCTCATGGCCCCCAAAACACTGACGACCTCCTCCAAGTTGAGGTTAGTTCAACTTTCTTACATGTGGCATACCTCACCCCTGCGCGTCTTTACATCGCCAGATTGCAGTCCTCCCCGAACTGCGCACGATGCGATCACGCTCCTGCAGACTTCTACCACATGGTTTGGCGGTATCCGGCCCTGGCGGCTTTCTGGGTGTGGGTGGAGCTGGAACTTACAATGACCTTGTGGTGGACGGTCCCACCCGACCCGGTGCGCTTGCTCCTGGGGGTGTTCGATGGCCTAGATGGTTCCCGAGCAGATGAGCGCTTCCTCGGAACGGCAGTGGCAAAGCGAGACATTAAGGCACTCTGGTCTCAGGCCAAGCCTCCTGGCATAAAGAAATGGAAAGGGGGGGGGGGGGGGGTTACTGGTGTAGGACTCAAGAGGAATCCCTCTGTGAAACCCGTGGTTGTCCTGAACTTTTCAAGAAGGTGTGGGGCAAAGGGTTCAATCAATTCACCTAAAGGGGTCTCGGGTGTGTAGGCTCATGGTCATCTACGGGCATTATTATATCCTGCATTATGCCATATGCAGCTCTATTCGTGTGGCTGTAAACAATCGTCATAATGTGTTTGACTTTGCTACCAATGTACTGTTTTGGTGTGATTTAAATCCAATAAACTGGATTATCAAAAAAAGATGGGATGGTGGCGAGAACAGAGACCCGATGAGCACTGAGAAGAGGGCATAGCACACATCAAGGACAGATGACATTAACGACCTCACATGGAGTGAATGTTCACTTCAGCAGAGCAGGGGGGTTTGTATCAATCAACTGCTCCTTGGTGAATCAAGAAACAGGGTACACCATAGAAGCACAGGGAGTATATTCCATCATGACAAAGGATGAAATCATGGCTAAGGATAGGACACTACAAGATCTGATCATGCACTTTCAAAACAAAGTAAAATAACTAATTGGCATACCACTGTGAGCGCTTATTTTCTGTTATTAAAAATAACACTATTTGAGCTACTGCTAATACCGAGCCATGTTTACATTGTCCTCCATCTTCTTTTAACATCATCTGTATCATCTGATATTATTGCTGATTACGTTTCGGAAATAAACTAATAGTTTCACACAAGTCAGCAGAAAAAACTGAGAACATTTCCCGAAATGCACTAAGCAAAGGATAAATCTTGCTCATCCTAGTTCTGTTAACATTGTATCCATTAAACTGGATCACCAAGACTGAGAATCATCGAACCACAGTGTATTGGTGATAGGAAAATCACTGAACGCATTCAATGTCGAAATGTTTCTTTTAGACAGTTTCCTGTTTTAGCTTAACAAATCATGTGTTTAGATCAAATGTATGAACGCCACTGTCTATGTTATGTTATGTTAAATTTAGCTTATAAAGCGCACGTACGCCCGTAGGCTTCATGGCGCTGTAGGAGGTTTTCAGAGCATAACACAACAACAGGAGGACAACTTAGAACGTCTAAGGATAAGCTTCTCTAAAAAGCCAGGTCTTAAAGGCTAGTCTAAAGGCTAGAATATCCTCGTGTGACCTTAAAGAAGCTGGCAAGGAGTTCCAGAGGGAGGCAGCAAGAAAATGAAAAGAGCTGCCGCCCTGACGTTGTTTCCTAACAACCGGCACCATGAGCAAGTTTTTGTGACCAGAGCGGAGGTTGCGGGAGGGGGTGTATCTGGCAAGCAGATTGATGATAAATTTGGGGCCTTTACTTTGTAATGCCCTAAAGATAATGCAGCCGGTTTTAAAAGCCGCCCTCTGGGCTACCGGCAGCCAGTGCAGGTCTGCCAGGCCTGGCCTGATGGACTGCCATTTAGGAAGCCCACAGATCAGCCTGGCCGCCTGGTTTTGAACCAGCTGCAGCCTCTTGAGCTGCCCGGCTGGAAGGCCCAAATATAAACTATTTGAGTAGTCCAGCCTAGACAGCACAAGGGCGATGGTCACCTGTATCAGGGCAGAATGGGTTAGGAAATGGGCAATCTTTCTAATCTTGCGCAGCTGAAAGAAGCAAGCGGAAACAACTGACCCTACCTGACTTTTCAGGGAGAGGTCTTCACTAAAGGTGACTCCAAGGCTCTTAACTGTGCGGGAATTGGAGGGGGGGGTTTCCCATCTCCAGAGGCCAAAATTGAGGACCCCAGCTGAGTTCGCTCTTCCCAGGCAAGATCAATTCAGTCTTGCCTGGGTTAAGTTTTAGGTGGTTAAGGCCCATCCAACTCTGGATATGAGCCATGACCTCCCTAAACTCAGTGACAGCATCCGGCGACCCCAGGGGGAAAACCAATTGCAGATCATCTGCGTAATTAAAGATCCACACTTTGAATTTCCTCAAGGAGTACAAAAGGGGACGCAAGTATAAATTAAATAAAAGGGGGGACAGGGATGAGCCTTGAGGGACCCCGCAATCGTTCTTAATTCTAGGGGCTGTGAAAGTGCCCAGTCTCACTGCTTGAATCCGGTCGGACAAGAATGATTCCACCCAGCTCAGGGCAGCACCTCTGAGGCCTGCCTGCTCGACACGGCCGACCAAAATCGTATGGTCGACCGTGTCGAATGCAGCAGACAGGTCAAGAAGCACCAGTGCCTGGTGGACATCCCTGTCTGCGTTACACCGAAGTGTATTCTGGACTGCCAGGGTTACCGTCTCGGTCGAATGGCCTGGACGGAACCCAGCTTGATTTGGCTCCAGAAATCCAGTGGTTTCCACAAAGTTGGAAAGGCAATTGGAGACGTGAGCCTCCAATATCTTGGATAGGAACGGCAGCAGGGATATAGGACGATAATTTGATGAGTCCTGAGGGTCCAGGCCTGGTTTTTTAATTAGAGGGATTAGCAGAGCGTGTTTAAAGCCAGTAGGTACCCTGCCCTGGGTCAGTGATTTATTTAGTAGGGGTAGAATCCCCTGAGGGAAAGTCTGACCGATTTCTGAGAAGATGTGGGGGGGGCAGATGTCGTTAGGGGATCCGGACTTTACCCTCGTCAAAAGTGAAGAAAAAGTTTTACCATCAATGACCGGGAAGGTATCTAATACAGAGGGATTGTAAAAGACGTCATCCAAAGAAAGTGACGTTGGGGAACTAGCAATGCTCGATTTGATAGTGACAATTTTTTCTCTGAAAAAATTATTCAGGGAATCACATAGCTTCTGCGTAGGAGCTATTGAAGGGGCTGTCCTGTCGTTGTCACAGAGTTCATTAACTATATTAAAAATATCTTTGGACTTGTTGGATGACGATAAAATTTTTGAGGAGAAGAAATTAAGTTTGTGTTGTTTTAAAATTTTTTGATAATTTTTCCTAGTGACGCGGAAGGTTTCCCTATCCTGTGAAGAGTAGGTGACTCTCCACTGTCTTTCTTTCTGTCGTACCCCTAATTTAAGTGCTCTAAGTTCTTGAGTGAACCATTTGTGGGCATCATTACCTCTAATGTTAGGTAGGTATACAGAGGGGGCGAACAGATCTGCTGCATGGAGAAGCCAGGAGGACAGTGCCCTCTCGTCAGCCTCCAGATCTTCAACTAATGGGGGAAGGGTGTTGTTCAACGTGTCCATGAACCCAGAGCGGTCCATGGATTTCCATTTGCGGAACTCTTTACCCATGGGAGGTTTGGCCTTGTGCTGCCCTTGAATTTCTAGCGGGAACTGGATAAGATAATGGTCTGACCAGATGCAAGGGCTTATAATAGGAGAGAATGATGGTACGTTGTATGTCCAGATTTGGTCCAAGCTGTGACCCTTCTGGTGAGTGGGGGAGTGAATGTGTTGGACCAGGTTTAGATCTGTAAGCAGATCCCTCAGTTCTCCAGCTTGGGTGTCTGTGTCTGTTCTATCGAACCAATAATTTAAATCCCCCACTAGGACAGTTTTAGAGTGCTTTATTACATGGGAGGCCAGTTGTTCTGCCAAAAGTACTGGATAATTGGCCATGTATTGGGGAGGACGGTATAACAGAATTACAGTAAGAGTGTGCACTTTTCCCATGGGAGAGTGCCTCTACTCACATTCGTAGAAGGCAAATAATTACTGGATTTCATACTGAACTGTATGGAGTTCTTTTACTTATGAATTATATGCTATGCTGCTAATTTACTGATGGCATATTATGTATTTTGAATATAATACTTACATTAAGCATTCAAAAGGATCTATCATTCTTATGAGAATTTTTCAGAAGTATTTTGTGGACCCGCTTTTAATTTAAAACATGACAGTTCCAATTGGGAGCACCAACGTCCGAGCTACAGGGACTACACTACACTGAGGATTGAAACTGTGGCACTGAAATCGCATGGCTTTAGTTAGGAATCTTGCAAGAGTTCCACACACAGACACCACCTTGTCCATTTCCTGAATACCCACATAGACTTGATGGATCTGGCCACACACCTGTGGTTCACCTAGACGTCTGTATCTAATCTGATTATAAATTCAAAGGCTTCTAGTCCTTAGTACCTACTAAGATACTACTCCAGTAGTAAAATCCAATTCTTTTCCAAATAAATAGGGTACCAACTAACTACCAATCTGGCCTCTGCACTCACCATGGCACCAGTAGCACTCTTGATGAACATTTTGAAGGAGTTGATTTCAGCCAGAAATTAGGAAGAATGCTCGAGCTCAGATCATGCGTGATTTATGTGCAGCCGCTGACAAAGAGGACATATGAATTTCACAAAGTCAGCTGCAAGACTATGTCATTGATAGTACATAGATTTTCTTCCGTATCTAGAAAATATACTCAAAGTGAAACTGGATTCAGACATTTTATGGCATAGAGGAACCAGTTATTAAGAGTTAAGCACCGGCTTCTCAAACAAATACAAATGACACTATGCTTCACCTCACACTCCATGGTGGTTGGCAGAGTTCCTAACTACCAGCTACATATTGAAGTTCTGGGGAAATACAAATGGGCTGTCCAGAGGTCTAGCTTTTACATGGCCACCAACTGTAGTCTTGCCACTAGCCCACAAACCTCTTTGTAGCACTGGCCTCACCTTTCAAGCTGATGTGTTGCGACAAGAGTACACAGACACCAGTTGAGTTGCCTGCCTATAAATTACAAGGCCTGCTGATCTAGGGTGGATTTGCCCAAAGACTTCTGGTTCGAACAGGTGAACTCTCCAGGAGAATAGCGGGGGGGGTGAACTATCCAGAGGAATCAGATGTTCCCCCAATAATTCCTAATGTTTAAGGAGAAACTCAGGCTCACCCTCAGACTGCGCTGGTAACTCCCCCTTGAGATGCCAATACTCAGTATTAGGATCTCCGGAGAAGAAAGAGAGGGGGAAAGAATCATTGCTGAATTTAGGGGGTATTCGTAATAAGGAACCAAGCCAGTATTCTACCACAGAGGCTCTTCTCTGGGATCCACCCATTTACCCTGATACTCTGAAGGATAGAAATGGTACTAATTGTCACCCTGTCCGTGCTCAACGATTGTAATAGTAACTATGCAAGGCTGCTTGCCAAAAAGCCAGGCAATCTACAGCACGCGAATAACCAAGATGCATATCTTTCATTGGCCTGAAGACTGACCACAAGTCCTAGACAAAAAATGCATCAAAATCAAGATTCTGCTCATGACAGACAAAGCAGTTTATGGCTCTGCATCCCCACCTCAGTGCACTCCAATTAACTCACCAGACACATGAAGGCAGCCAAATAAAACCTGCTGCTATTTGCCACCATAGAGTATTAACTTTTAATGTAAATCCATAGAGATCAAAGCTCCCCTCTTCTTGAACTCGTTGCTGCTGCCATTACTACAGAGGCTTTTCTCCGCATACCATTACAAGCCATTCGATGTAACAACGCATAGACTTTACTACGCAAGTTGTTACATCGCATGCGTTGTAACAACACATGCGTTGATAAACTGCCCGATTGGGAGGAGGGTGAGAAGGAATAGGAGCATGGCGCAGGGAGCTCCCTCTAGGTCGCCGAGCCTCTCATGTCGCCGTCGGGACTTCGTGTACAGTCATGCACCGCGGGCGCATGGGATTTGATTTCACAGGAGACCGACCCCAGGCAGGGGGAGGTGACAGGGAGCGGCGGATGAAGGCATAGGGAGAGCTGCCCCCGTCATCATGGAGTGAGGGGCCATGTGCGCCAAGGAGTCACGCATAGGGTTCAAAACATACAAGGAGCAGGTCAGGGGAGGTAAGCCGGGGTGTTGTCCTAGGGGAGGGTCGTGCAGGGGGTAGTTTTTTAGGTTTTAGGCTGTTGTAGTTCTATTTGTGTAGTGTAGAGTAGAATAGTGTATTTGGTGTTAGGGTAGTGTTGGAGGTGGTGCAGGATAGTGTTACAGTGTAGGGAGCGGACTGGCGGTAGGGGCAGGGTCGTGCTTGGGGCAGTGTTTTAGGGTTTAGGGTAGTGTTGTAGTGTTTGTGTAGTGTTATAGGGTTTAGGGTAGTGTTGGGGGGTTGTGAAGAGTAGTGGTTCAGTGTAGGAGATGGAATGGGGGTAGGGGTAGGGTCGTGCTGGGGGTAGTGTTTTAGGGTAGTGTAGGGTAGTGTCTTAGGGTAGTGTCAGGGGTCGTGTAGGGTAGTGTTTCAGTGTAGGGGACGGACTTGGGGTCGGGTCGTGCTGGGGGTAGTGGTTTAGGGTAGTGTAGGGTTGTAGGGTTTAGAGTAGTGTTGGGGGGTTGTGAAGGGTAGTGGTTCGGTGTAGGAGACTGGGTAGGGGTAGGGTCGTGCTAGGGGTAGTGTTTTAGGGTAGTGTAGTGTTTGGGTAGGGTAGTGGTTTAGGGTAGGGTAGGGTAGTGGTTTAGGGTAGTGTCGGGGAGTCGTGCAGGGTAGTGTTTCAGTGTAGGGAGCGGACTGGGGGTAGGGGCAGGGTTGTGCCTGGGGTAGTGTTTTAGGGTTTGAGTGTTGTAGTGTTTGTGTAGGGTAGTGTTTTAGGGATTAGGGTAGTGTCAGGGGTTGTCCAGGGTAGTGGTTCAGTGTAGGGGACGGACTGGGGGTAGGTGTAGGGTTGTGCCGGGGGTACTGTTTTAGGGTTTAGTGTAGTGTTTGCGTACTGTAGGGTACTGTTTTAGGGTTTTGGGTACTGTCAGTGGGTGGTGTAAGGAAGTGTTTGCGTGTAGGGGCAGGAATGGGGCACAGGGTAGGGTCGTGCTGGGGGTAGTGTTGAAGGGATTAGAGTAGTGTTGTGAAGTTTGTGTTGTGTAGTGCATTTGCATTTCGTATTTTGCATAGTGTTGGGGTGTTTATTTAATGTATGAAAAATATTTAATTACGTTTCTAAGTGTTGGGGTCTTTAAAAAAGAAAAAATGCGATGTTAAAATATGCGGAGTATTTAATTTCATACACTTAATGTTTAAAATAAAGTTAAAATTACTCCCCCACCCAAAACCCCCATTTCCCTGGCATCCCTTCCCAGGGGTAGGTTACTTTTAATATAAAATATAAAAAATTGACAATGTACGTGAAGTAGTGGTATGCGTAGTAAAAGTAAATTATTATATTATTAATGATTTTGAGAAGTAATGGAATGGGCAGTAAAAATATGCAAAGTAAAGGCATTTGCGATGTAAAAACATCACACTAAAAGCATGAGTTATATTGGCGTGATAAGTGTCGTCCTATATTCCATATATGCCTTGATCAGTTGAAAGGCAATGTAAAACATAGGTTTCACACAGCATATGGCCAACAGACAACTTATATTTTACGATTTCTTGAACTTATTTGATTCCTTCCATTTCCATTCTTCCTCAGCACTCTGAGGCCTAAACATTATATAAGAACAAACACTTAACATGAAAAGCTCTGATCGCATGACGACATTGAGGATCAGTAAAATATTCTGAGATTCAACTTCTAGCTGATGGTACCATAGGGTGTATTTTGAGACCTCGAGTCTTGCTCATCTTTGAGATCGGCAATTCAGGGCCTTGTGGTGGACATTCTAGGAGCCAACCTATTCTAAGCAATCAATAAGACATAAGACATTTCACTACCTGCTTTATTTGGAAATAAGTTATGTCAAAGGCAATTTAGAGTCATAAAGCAACTATTATCTGCATTGCACATCTACAACGCTTCAAATACAGGGAGAACAAATCCTCTTCACTAGTAGCTCATGATCACCAAACTCAAAGATACGAGAACGGCCAACACCAGAAAGAAAACAGATGTGTAGTATTCTGCTATCTCCTCTCTATGATTTGTGATTGTCTACCCTTCCTCATATCTATTGCCTTTATTGCACTGTAGTTAGAATATTTATATGTCATGGTACAGAGGGAGCGGTAGTTGGACAGTTATGACTGGTGTAACCTGGATGGATGGGAACTTTCTGTTAAGAATAAACTTCAACCTGAACCTCTTGAAGTCTGAAACCTGTTACTACTTAAATATTACACTGACGTAGTCGGCAGTCTTCAACACAAAGGAAAATCATCTTTCAAAGCGGTGAGAGAGATGATCAATTCCTACAGGACCTATCTGACCTGATCTCATCATGCATACCCTCATTCATTGTGGTTAGACTTAAGGGTTGGGAGCATTTCGCCACATACTCACCCGTATTTAGGGTTGGGAGTTAATTGATGTGGGCTCACTCTTTGTCTCAAGGAGGTGTTTGTTTTGAGGACTCAGCTGCATGTGAACAAGGGAAAGTCGCCGTGTTTTGTGTTCAGTGCACTTCGGGGCCTGGAGTATTGCTCTTCCCTCTGCCTACTGCGGGGCATAGCTCCTGTGCCGGGAATCCTCCCGAATACGCCCGGCCTTTCCAGATTGTTGCCTCCCTTCCACCTTGGCGACGAAATGGGTAGGGTCAGACCCAAGGGACCTGTGCGGCCGTCTGGTGAGAACACTGTGTTGCATCCCCCGGTCCGCGCATCCGACCGCCCGGACCCATCCTCAAGCGGGGGGTCGCCTGCTCCGTCCCCAGACAAACTGGATATGATCCTCAAAGAGATCAGAGACACTCGGTCGGCGTTGGAAGGCCAACTGGGAGTGATCTCTGTCGACCTGAACCTCCTGAAAGATGACCACCGGAAGCTGGCGGAGAAGGTGCGGCACACAAACCAGACGGTGGAACCTTTGATATCCCAGGTAGCGACTCACACCGAACAGCTTACCCTCATGCGCCAGCAGATCGATGTCCTACAGGCGCGGGCTGACTATGCGGAAGGGCGCGCGCGCCGCAACAATCTCCGGATAGTGGGATACCCAGAGGGCGTGGAGGGTCCGAACCCCACGACTCATATTGAAAACTGGCTGAGAACGGTGGTGGCCCCTACTGGTCTCTCCCCCCACTTTACTGTGGAAAGGGCGCATCGGGTCCCTGCGAGGCGACCCCCGCCTTATTCTAGCACGTATTCTCAATTATAGGGATCGTGGCCACCTACTACAGGCTGCCCGAGACAGGGGTCCACTATGTGTAGACAACACCACCGTCCTCATCTTCCCGGACTATACACAGGCAGTCCAGCGAAAGCGCTTCTCCTTCATGGAGGTGAAGGCGCGGGTCCGAGCTGCGGGCCTCCCCTTTGCGCTGCTTTTCCCGGCCAAATTGAAAGTGGTCCATCAACAGAGGGCTATCTTTTTCTACACACCGGACAGTGCATGGGACTGGCTGGACAGAAACTTCCCGGAGGTTCTCCCAGCTAGGAGGCTGGATTCTTCAATGCCGCAATCGCAGCGACTCCCACGAAGGTGGAAAAAGACTATGCTAACGCAGAGCACGTCCTCCAGCGTTCCGCCGCAGCGGCAAATCCGAGAGGGTCAACGCGAGGCACTGTGCTCGGCCTCCTCCTTTCGCTCCACCCAGCCTCCGATCAGCACTAGCCCATCCTTGGGAAATTCCATAGACTGACACGGATAGAAGCGTGGCGCTATTTCCATCGGATTCCACTCACCTAAGCAAAGACCCTTTAGAGAGCCTCCCGGACTGATATTCAGACTTCTTCTCTTATTGTGGGGCTTGTTCTCCGGAGGTGCGCTTGGGAGCGAACACCCCCTCACTGTTTGTTGATGACATCTCCTATGCATTTTGCTCACCTCAGTGGGCCTTTGGACCATATTGTGTAATCCGGTCATGTATGGGTATTTCCCCGGCCTGCCCTGTCTTGGGCGCTTCCATGATTTGTACACGCTACTGATAACTCAGTGTGACATTAACCTACTCCCCCACTAGGCAATAGCACTGGTTCAGGTTCTGTAGTTATGATTCGTTTACAGTTTGGTCGGACGCGGTTGGGGCGTTGGACCCAGTATTGGGTAAAAAGGTTTTTGTTTATAGGTTTGCCGCGTGGTCTGAGAGGTGGAGGGTTGGGGGTGGGGCAGGGGGATGGGGGCGGGGGGTGGGGGGAAGGGTGATTGTCTCCTGCCACGTTGACAGTCCCAAGGTCATATGTCTTTATATCCTGGAATGTGAGGGGCATGGGCTCCATTCAGAAACGCCACAGGGTAGTAGCCCAGTTGCACCGCCGTAAGGCTCAAATAGTATGTTTTCAAGAAACTCACCTGATCCATGCCGAATCCCTGAAATTGCAAAAACGTTGGAGGGGTCAATTCTATGCCACTTCATACTCCGCCTTTTCTAGAGGGGCTGCAATATGGCTCCAGGCAGGAGTCCCCTTTTCCTTGTTAGAGAGCCGGATTGATGATCTGGGTATGTATGTGTTGTTACGGGGTCTATTAGATGGCTCGCCCGTAGTGCTGAGCTCTTTGTACGCCCCTAATGTGGATCAGGTACAATTCCTCTCCCGGGTTTCCGTGGCCTTGTCTGACTGGAGTGACTGTCCATGGTTGCTTGGTGGTGATTTGAATGCTGTTTTTGATGTTGAGCTGGATCGATCTCACCCTACCTTGGCTGGTACTGCTGCGCGGACCCGAGCCGCGGCCATGGGTCAATGGGCACGGGGTTGGAATTTGCTAGATCTTTGGAGATCGCAACACCCGACTGATAGGGAGTATTCCTTTTATTCTTATCCTCATCACTTGCATACACGCCTGGATTACTTTTTGGGCTCGCCGACTTTGTCTTTTGCGGTCTCCCATTGCACTTACTTGGGCAAAACCCTATCCGACCACAACCCTATCGAATTGTGCCTTTGTTTGGGGCCGGTCCCCAGCGCCGATACCGACTTGGAGGATGCAGCCCCTCCAGTTAGAGGACGAGGTCTTCCGGGATACCTTACAAAAGGCGATCAATACATACTTTACTGTTAACGAAGGCACTGCCTCGACACGTTCCATAGAATGGGAAGCCTTTAATGTCTCTATACAGGGGGTGTCCCTGAGCTCCTTAGTGGGGGCCCGTAGGGAAGTGATCCGGGACCTAACAGAACTGGAGGCTGCGCTGCAGGTACATGAAGTAGAGGCCCAAACGGACGAACAGGCTGAGGAATCCTTAGAGACGGCCAGAGTAAAATATGCGGAGGCTCTAGAGCGTCTTCGCTTATTAGATTACAGGGCATACACTCAGCGCACGCATTCGGAGGCTGACAGGGCGGGCCCATTACTGGCGCGGCTAATCGCCCCCCCAATTTGCCCTACTCCCATCCTGGTCATTAATACCGCGCAACACGGACAAGTCCAGACCCAATTGGGGATAAACTTGGCGTTTCGGACCCATTACGAGACACTCTATGGGGCGCATCCAACGCCGGGCACAGATGCTGTGAACGAGTTTCTGATGCAGGCGAACTTACTAGTGCTCTCTGCAGCAGAGATCCACGACTTAAAAGCGCGGATTACTTTGGCCGAGATCAGAGTAGCTATTAAGTCCTTAGCCCGTGGGAAGACCCCTGGTTCTGACGGGCTGCCCATCGAATTTTACTCCACTTTCTCTCCTCTATTAATCCCCAAACTACTTCAACTCCATACGACATCACTCGCGAAGGGGAGGCTGGCCCCTACCACTCGGCAGGCGACCGTCACCTCCCTCTTAAAGCCAGATAAAGATCCCTTAGATATGACATCCTACCGGCCTCTATCGATCCTTAATACAGAATATAAAATTCTTAGTAAACTCCTTGCTAATCGCCTTCTCCCACTCCTTTCGCGGTTGATCCACACAGACCAATGCGGCTTTGTCCCACGGCGGAGTACATCGCTGAATCTTCGGCGCTTTCATGCCATCTTGCACGCCTCCGGGCTCCGCCCAGCAGGAGCGGGGTGTCTATCCTTGGATATATCGCAGGCCTTCGATACTTTAAGTTGGTCTTATATGCTGGAGGTATTGGCAAAAATGGGCGTTCCCCCAGAACTATGTGCCTGGATTCAGCTGCTCTACACCGCCCCCACGGCCAGGGCGAAGACAGGCTCGATTATCTCCTCAGCCTACCCTATCTTTCGGGGTACACGCCAGGGTTGCCCATTATCGCCTATATTGTTTGTTTTGGCGCTTGAGCCGTTGGCCCAGAACCTTAGGCGGGCCATGGTTCCCCATGGCATTCCGATGGAGGGTGTCCTGCATTCGGTCTCGCTTTACGCAGACGACCTGCTGCTGTACTTTCGTGATCTCCAGGCCAACATGAGGGAGGTGGCGGATCTTTTTCTTCACTTTGGGGAGATATCCGGATTGCACCTCAATGCTTCTAAGTCCGTAGCCTATTCCTTTAGTGGCACGTTCACGGCTCCGGAGCTCCGTTTCGGGCCCTTGTCCTTCAGGGTGGCACCAGTCACTTGTAGGTAATTTGGGATTAATATCTTTCGATCCGTGCCGGATGTCATTGCAGACAATCTGGTGCACACAATCTCTTCCATACGTTTCCAAATTACATTTTGGAATACATTGCCTCTTACCATAGCGGGGCGGGTAACGATATCTAAGATGGTGATGCTGCCTCGCCTGCTTTACCATTTCGTCGACATCCCGGTGGTATACCCCGCTTGGATCTTTCGAGAGTTGGATGCACTGCTGATCTCGCTGATCTGGGGTCCAGGGAGGCATAGGGTGGCATTAGCTAAGCTGCGGCTCCCGAGTGGCGCCGGTGGAATGGGAGCACCCGACTTTCGGACATACTGCATTGCTGGTCAGCTGCAGTGGTTGGCCTACTGCCTGGCCGGGAAAAACCTGTTTGAAATCGGCTACACCCCGACCCAACTGGCACGTGGTGCCTTGCAGTCGTTGCTGTGCCCCGGCACCCCTAGGCCATTGGACCCCCCGGCCCTACTGAAGATAGCGCTCCATTATTGGACAAGTGTATGTAAGTATGCTAAAATCCAAAATCCATATTCTCCCAACATGCCGCTGTGTGGCCTCCCCACGAGGCAGGGAATTCTGAGCGCCGGACAAGTACGGCCTTGGACACAACAGGGGGTGGAAACAATAGGAGCCTTTTTTCAGGAAGGCAGTTTGATGCCCCACGTGGACTTTGTGAGGGTAAACGGGGTACCCGACACCCAGTTTCTGTTCCATGCGGCGATCTCCCGGTATATCCGGACACAGTGGCAGGCGACCCCTGTAGAACCCTCAACATTCCACCTCCTGCGCTCCCTTCACATAATGGGCCATGGACGTTTTCTGGTTCGTTGGCTTTACCGGGGCCTCCGGGAACACACACAGATCTCCGTGGCTCCTCTCAGGTTGCGGTGGGAAACAGATTTGTCCCGGGCATTTAGTGATAGAGAGTGGACCTATATATTGGAATACCCTAAGAAAGTGTCCCGCAATTGTAGGTTAAAAACTATTCAATTGTTTGTCCTCCACAGGGCTTACTTACTCCCCATACACTAAGTAAGATGTACCATACAGCGGTTGCGGCCTGTCCTCGTTGCCCGCACCGGATGCCGACCTGATGCATATGCGGTGGCTCTGTCCGGCACTGCGGGGATACTGGGGTAGGATAACGCACGTCTTAAGTACAATTACCGAACGCCCCTCCTGGGACGCAGCAGAGGCTTGTTTATTGGGTCTTTTACCGCTCCCCCTTAAAGCGAAACTGATGCGTCGTTTAGCCAATCTGGCATTAATGCTAGCAAAGCGCCTGATAACACAGCGTTGGAAGTCTCGTGCCCTGCCGCGTGTAGAGGCCTGGGGAGAGGAGGTGTTGAGATGGTCGGTGGCAGAGCAAGAGGCGCTGTACCGTGAGGAGAGTCGGGGCTGCGCAAGCGTCCTATATCCCTAGAATGGGCACACCTGACTGAGCTGTTTAAGAGTGAGGTGGAGGAGGGGGACCATTCGCCAGAGTCCCCCTGTACGAGCATGTCAGCGGATGTGATTAGTGATTGGGGATTGAGAGAACCTGTCCCCTGACACTGAGTGATGAAGTATCCCGAATGATTGAGGCCTCTTCCTGGTGGGTGGTGGTCTGTGCCCCCCCATACTCCGCTTGTTTTCATTTATTTAGTTCACCCCCTCTTGCTGCGTTGTTCGACCTCCTTCCTTCCCCTACCGCACGCTTGGGGTGTGGTTTCCATCTCCTCCTCGACCCCCCCCCTCCCCCCAGGGGTATTGCTCTACGGCCCTCAAACTGAATTTTTGTGGCATGGTTGGTACGGTGGGTGGGTTTAGGGTGGGATTGGGAGTTGTGGGATTGTTGGGCGGGCACCGCTCCCCTTGTGTACAGTATCTTGAAGGATGGGAATGTAGCACATAACAATGTACATAACGAGTGACCTTCCTAGCCGTCTTGCTACATTTTCGGAATGTATCGACGACTATGCTACATTTTGTACAGGTTTGCACAAAACACCTGAGTTGTCTCCTTTGCCATACATATACTTAATGTGATTACAACAGTCCGTAACTTACTGCTCCTTCTCATGAAAAATCTTAATAAAGTTTGTTTAAAAAAAACAAAAAAACAAGTAGGTCAGAATGCAGCCATCTGCCTTAGCCTCAACCGGTCTAGTTGCATGTATGTTGTGGATTAAACTCTAAAGGCGCCCCACTATTAAATGTATTAGTTTCAAGTCACTGTGCTCTCTCCATGTGGTGCTGGTTGGCACTGGTCCCACTTAGTTAAAATCATACTTTCTATCTTTTAATACTTTTTATGCCCAAAGACTGACATCGCTTCAAAGTGTCCAAAACCAGTCTCTCGACAGCAAGCAGTAGACCATTCTTTTATCTTGGTGTGTCTATGGAACAATCTCCCTCTAGATTTGTGCTCCAGTATCGTCACTCTGATCTTTGCAAAAGGCTCAAACCGCTATTTTTGCAGAAAAATTAAAGCTAGGAACTTTTGTGAGGTCGTCTTAGATAGCTAGGATGCCTCAGGGCAGTTGTGAGCTCTTGAACTTAGTTCATTCATTAGATGGAGACAAGGGAGAGAAAGAAGATAGATCATTTAAACTATGATCCCGTTAAAGGCTTCGAAACACACCAGAGATATCGGTTACAAGGTTTTTTTATGAAAAAAAGGGTTTGGAACAAAGGATAGACACCATGGAGAATTATGTCAAAAAGGGGCCTAGGGTTCAGAAGATGACATCTTTCCAACATGGTTTACCTGCTAACCTACTGCATGCTGAAAATAAGGTGAGACTACTGAAATAGAACTGGAAGACAGTCAACCAGACGGCCTTCAGGATCGCTGCCAGAGCCCCACTTTTAGGTTAATGTTTAAAATTTGCATTTTGCTGTCTTTCAAGGGACAGTAAAGTAGGACTTTCTCTTCCTTTCCTCTAATTCATATTCTGTTGAGGAGTTAATGGTACCAGAATCTTTTCAAATGCGGTGTATTTAACACAGACATTAGAGGCCTGAATAGCTACCTATTCCATTGCACTAGCTTGTTCACTTTTTAACGCTATACTATTACAGTTCATTTATTTAACGCTTTTTTCGTGGGAAGGGAGATTAAGTGGTTAGTCATAGCCAAGATTATAATGCAGGTTTCCAATGAGAAAAACATCATGCTAGACAACTGCTAAATTGCACATCAAGTTTCTTGTAAAACATCCTAGGAAAAAAAACAGTTTTTGCCAAATCTAAAATTAACATTGTAGGTTACCTACTTTTCTATCGGAAGGGGGTGAGGTCCAGACACAGACAGCTTGTATATAAACATGAGAAACTTGCGAAACGTTTCAAAGAAAGGCCAGTAAGATAGAAGGCAGATACACTTGTTGGAATTAATCGTTTTTGTGGTGACCACTTTTTTCTCCACCGCAGTAAGAAGGCCCAGCTGCATCTGCTGTTTCTCGGTCAAAGAGTCCCGTGGGTAAGCCTCATAAAATTGTATTGCAGCACCATAGACCTACAAATGAAATGAAAGATTTATTACGACAATAGTCTTTATGTAATGAATATTTTGTACTAGAAATATCTTTAAAAAGTCTGTGCATGTGTCAAAACATTGCAACTAATAACATGGAAAAAGCTGCTGGAGCAATAATTACAATGGGAAATGGTAGGCAATAGGCCAACTCTACCCCTGGGGCATTTAGGTGGATGGCACAGGTTAAATGTAGCAGAGAACTTGTGAGTGACAATCTGATGCACAGTTTGAAAAACAAAAAAAGATAAATGATTGTACAGTAAAAAAAAGGGTTTCTTGGATGGTAAAGGAATAAAAGAGTTTGCCTTTAACGTGGCAATCTAAAAGAAATACAATAAATGAACGGGTTTCTTGGCAAGTTTTATTTTTTCACTCTTCTTTTGTGTTTTCTCATGTGAAATTTTGGTTGTCTTTGGGGTTCACACATCACGACAATTACACACGTTGTTGTACCAAACAAAGCAAAAGTTAGGTTTCTAATGGTACTCCAGTTGAATCCTCATTAACGCCTTAAGAGTTGAAGTGCTCTGGAGCACTTAAAAAAACTCAATCTCTCTCTATATATATATATACAGAAAAAGGCCTGGTTGGCCGAAACGCGTCGGTGTGACAGACTGGCTCTGTATTCTAATTAAAACAGATACAGCACAATACTCCAGAGTGCGGCGTCCTTTGTTTCCAAAACCGCAACCTCGGCCACTGGTTCGGCCCTACGCCTGCACCTGCGCGCTCCAGCTGGAAATATTATATATATATCTATTCACTTAAAAAACCATAGGTTTCACACATGTTATAGTTAGCTGGACATTTCACTCGTAAAAAACCATTGAAATTCCCCCGTTATAGTTAGTTCAGATAACTATCACTCGCGCGCCCGCAATCCACTACTGATGACGTCACATATTACATCACTCATGACATGGTCAGTGGCATCACTCATGACATAACTGATGACATCATCCTTGTGATAGAGTGGCGGTCGCGCGAGTTAT
This sequence comes from Triturus cristatus, assembly GCF_964204655.1. NCBI lineage: Eukaryota > Metazoa > Chordata > Amphibia > Caudata > Salamandridae > Triturus > Triturus cristatus. The sequence continues at coordinate 997,049,484 of NC_140581.1, forward strand.
AGTTATCTTAACTAACTATAACGGGGGAATTTTAATGGTTTTTACGAGTGAAATGTCCAGCTAACTATAACATGTGTGAAACCTATGGTTTTTTAAGTGAATTTGCAAGGTTTTTTAAATACTAATTCCTAACTATAACGTTTGTGAAACCTATGGTTTTTTTAAGTGAATTTGTAAGGTTTTTTTAAATGCTAAGTTATGTATGTTTTATTATATTTTTTATATATTTATTTTACAATAAGCTACCTATGTATATAGTTATAGATTGACTGTATCCTGTAATATGGAATGGCTCGTTTAAAATGTTTTTTTAAATTTTTTTTTAAGGTGGAGAAGTGTGGCTCAATGATTAGAGCGGCAGACCCTGATGCAGAGGTCTAGCCAGGGACCAGGGTTCAATTCCCCACCTCGGCGGGTCTTGGGCTTAAAAATAAATTCCACGGACCTGATAATTCTCGCCTCGGTGCCTATTCCAATCATGGAGTCCCACGCTGCAACTCTGGGCAATAGCTTGCTTAATCTCCACAACGGCCCCCACAACGCTAAGGATGCCTGGCCTCCACCTTGGGGGTGCCCAGGAGTGGACGCCTCACAGGGGAAGCCAGGATGGGTTCCACAGCGGTATTCGTACAAGCGCCTTGAGACCCTTGCGGGTGAGTAGTGCGCTATACAAGTATCAAATTTACATTTAGTTTTGAAAATTTCGCGAGGATTCGTCAACCGGCGCCAAAGTTATTCAAAATAGAATTTTCAGATTTCCTATGGAAACACGGTCCTAACTATAACTATCTACTGGTGACCGCCAGTAGATAATATATCCATCTATCTAAAGAACCCTGCAGACTTCCATGCGGCAAAAAGAGAGTAAAGGACACCAGAGGTAGGATGGCAAGATTTATTCCTCACAAACCACCGTTAAAGTGTTTACGAGCAACAAAGTGCCCTTGATCACAATATATATATATATATATATATATATATATATATATATATATACCCACACACACGTACACATATTTATAAATACACATATATATACGTATATACACATACATATTTTTTTCTTCATTAAAACTCTGACCCCTGCCATGCACAGTTTTGTCATCAAGAATTTCAACGCAAATGTTGTAGTGATATTGTCAACGTCATACAGGATGTCATGAGTGATGTAATATGTGAGGTAATTAGCAGTGCATGGCGAGGGAGCGAGTTATAGTTACCTTAGGGCATGAGTTATAGTTACATAAGATAACTGTAAATTGTGAATTGGAGTGGTTTTATACATTTAAAACAACTTATTTCAAGTGACATTTGCACCCAACTATAATGTTATATTAACCTCTGTTTTTTCAGTGAATTTCTGGGATTTAACGCAAAGTAATATTTTAATACCATACATCATGCTAATCCCGTTGCGTACAGTAGACGGCAGGGCCTGACCTGTGTCCAGCTCCTGCATCCGGGGGCAATCAAATCCCCACCACGCATGGCAGCGAGGGGTTGGCTGCAGGGCCTAGCCTCTGAGCAGCAAACATTAAGCAGTGCCTTCTGCAACACCAAACTAGAACAGCAATACATTTTATCAAATGTGTATTTCAATAATTTACACAATGCAATGTTTATTCATATTTATTACTAAAAACTATTTAATAACGTTTTAATAAACTATGCGTCTTTTTAAATTGTTTTTATTATTTCATTTAGTGAGTAAAAAATGAATGGTCAAGGAGATTTTGTTTTTTTAAATAAAACAAACTAGTTTGAGTATCTCGCCCAACATTTTTCAGACCAAGAAATGCATTTCAAAAATGCCTTGCATCTCTTTTTTTTTAAATACACTTTCAGGTTACATAAAATGCAGCCAAATAACCATCTCCTAGAGGGTGCCGAACTCCCAACTGTAGAGCAAAAGGGTGTTTAAACTTTTTTGTAAGCTCTCCTGGGGTCATGGTTTTCATGACCCTGGAGAGACAGTTATGCTTGGTGGTGCCCTGCCCTATTTTAGGGGCACGACAAAGATTAAAAAGTTAATAAACCAAAAAGCCCTCGCAAGGCATCATGGGGAACTCCATGCTAGAGCAGTGAATAATAAATGAATGGTTCCTTTTGCTCTTTAATTATTCACTTTGGTGTCCCGGTGCCCACCCAGGACACCTTTCTCTAATTTATAAAATTGCTGAGGAGGGGGGCAAGCAGCCCCCTCACTGGTACTTTAGGTCCCAGACACCTTCTTCCCTCAGGGTCGTTATTTTTAAATAGCAGGACCCTACATAACACTACCCTGCCCCTTATGCAGTTTTTAACTTTTTTTTTTTTTTTTAGGACTTACAACTGAATCTTGAGTCCTGAGATGGGTTCTGCCACATTCTGGTTGATGTGGTGACAGCCAATCAGATGTCAATCTGTCAGCCCCGTGGATCCTCCACACCGTGAAAGATATGTTTTGAGCATTAATTGCTCAAAAACTTCAGAACAGATTTACACCAAATCACAAAAAGCACTCTTTCTGGACAACAATCTAGCTTTCTGCCAACTTGCGTGCAAATATGTTCAGTGGTTTGGTTGTGACAGTGTCTAAAGCTCCTATAGAAAAATAAATAGGGAAAAATGAGTTTTGCCCCCCTCCCTTCCTTCCTCCCTCCCAGCCTACACATCAAGGGCCAAGTACCTCATTTGATGACTATCCCAAGGGTCATCCCTAAGCCCTAGGTTATCCAACATCCATCATGACTCCGCTAGTGGACTTTAGAAGATCCTACAACATAAACATAAACTCCTATGCAGACGATACCCAACGGATACTCTCCCTGTCAGACAAGTCCCCTACTATAAAAACAACTTTGCAACATGCATGACTGCAGTAACTACATGTGTGAAAACTAACTGCTTCAAACTGAACACGGACAAAACTGATGTAGTGATCTTCGGAGGGAAATCCTCCGCCTCGTACTCCACCTAGTGGCCAACTAACCTCAGAACCTCACCCACCCCCATCACCAACACCACCACCACACAAGAAATCTTGGAATCATCATGGACAAGCTCAACATGACAGCGAAAGTAAATGCAGTGACCTCCCACCTGCTTCCGCATCCTTATGATACTACCAAAGATCTTCAAATGCCTTCCTGAGAACACCAGGAAAACGGTCATACAGGCCTTGATCACCAGCAGACTATTACAACAACACACACAACACAGAAATCAGGAAGAAATTTCTGAACCGGCACCAGACAATCCAAAACAGCACACCAAGACTCCTACTCAACCTACTTCGTGGCACCCACTTCATCCCATACCACAGAGAACTGCACTGGCTCACAATCCACAAATGCACTCAATTCAAACTGCTCACACACATACAAAGCACGCACAGTACCAGCACTACATACCTTGACCGCCATATACACTTCTACACACCTCCCAGGCAACTCTGCTCAGCCAGACTCTCACTGGCATGCACACCCTGCATCTGCAAAGTCACAGCCAGAGGCTGCGCCTTCTCATATCTCTCCCTTAAAGCATGGAATGACCTCACTCACCACATCAGAACCTCCCCATCACTTCTCGAGTTCTGCAAGAAGCTGAAGGCCTGCTCTTCGGTTAATGTCACCAGAAGACAGCCGCCCGCCAATTGTAAAGCAAATGGATACCCTCACAGGCGATTAGCATGCAATACAAATATATCTGTGGAAGGGTTTTTTTAAATGTGAAATATTGGCTTCTAAATTAGTAGTAATCATTTTTTAGGATGAATTCTAGTTGTAACTGATGAATTAATAATAATGCACTTAAAATGGTTTTAGTTGAGCTATATTTTATGAATCCACCATTTTTTTCAAATGGATGTTGTTTCTGATGAACTTTCAAACGGCATCTGCTTCCCCCTCCCAATCAATGTCCCCGTGTGAATTCTCACTCCATAGTTTCTGCAGTTTTTACAGAGCACAATGTACTGTTGGGTAACTAGTTATTTTCCTTCCAGCGCATATATTGGAAATTAAACTTTTGCTCACATATAACAACTAGATGGAGCTTACTGATTTGGTCTTGGCAGAAGAACACTAGTATATGGGCTATTGTCTAATTAATGTAAATGTGTTGTGTAGAAGCTGCTGGAGACTTCTGTAAAGGTGGGCTAGTTCTAATGTGCTTTATAATGACATAACTCTTACTCTCAAAACACTGTCCATTTGTTTTGAGATGTTATCCTTTGCGCTAGGGATGATGTCCATTTCTCTGCTGTTTACTTGGGTCCTAGAAATATTCAGATTACTGATTATGTACTCTGCATTTAATCTTTAATTTTAAATGCTTGACTTTTAGATTTTGTAATAAAACTAACTTTTTCAATGATCTAGAACTCAGTTATTTAATGGCACTGGTTTATTTTTACACAGCTAATTTTTGTTCGGCCTAATGTTAAGGAGAGTGGTGACTCAAAGTGAGAACAAGGGTGATGAGCGGAGGCACCAGAAGTACATTTTGATGTGAACTAAATTTTGGGGTACTTTTGAATATTGGGGTTAGGCTCCAACTGAGCATTGCTAAACGATTTGGAGTGTAAGTATGAACATGGTGAATTGATTTTGTGAGTGCGTATTGAAGTATACATTTGTGAGAATAGATTTCTGTGGTCTGTGTGAGTTGTTTGGACATGCACTGCTTATTATGGGCTCAATTGGTGGATGGACTACTGTTTTGATGATGTATTATTCCTATTTGTAAATGCATCTGGAGTTCTACTGGTTCTATTGGCTTAGTTATCGTATTTGTCAAAATCCAAGATTGAGATATACTGAATATTTGTCTGTATGTGTCGCATGTAATACCGCCGCATGTACATTGATAGGGATTCTGAACTAACACGTTTTCTTATCTAGGCTGTGTGTCTAATTTGGGTTGGTGTACTTTATTCTTAAGTGAACAAGAACAAGTGCTCCAGCTGGGGTAGACTGCAGCTGGACGGAGTCTATCTAGTTTGAATTGTGTTTAAACAGCCATTTCCATTTGTCTTTCTCAACTCAACATTTTTGCATTTCTGGTTTCTGAAGTTTCATTGTTGGCGATTGAATTATTTTACTTGATTTACTGACTTATTTCCTTTCTATGGTAAACATACAGGTGTTTATTTAGTTTATTGGTTTAAAAGTGGTTTTGTAATGGATTTCCTGTTTGCAGAGAAGTTGTGCTGTGATTGGTTAGTCAGCCAATGAGCCAAGCTGGGATTGGTAAAATGTCAGCATAAAGCAGTGTTCCAATTGGTTGGTTGCTGATAAAGCTGTGCTACAATAGGTTGCCTTTGGTCAGAGTCAGGCTGTGATTACTTGTTGTTCGCTAGTTTGTTTCTGTGATTGAGTGAGAATAATGGGAAGTTTGTTAGTGAAGCCTAAGGTTGCTGTAATCCCAAGAGAGGGTCAGAAATTACCAGCAGAAGGAATGCCAGCCTAAAAAATGATGAGATTGGTTACTAAATGTATACCCATATTTCAAACTGGAATAAAAACACTTGACATGATGAAGTTCTACAATTTCCAATACAGGATTCTTCTAATACTATAAAGCTAGATTTCTTAAGACAAACCATGCATGAAATTAAGCCAATGCCTAGACCTCCACAGTTTGAGACACTTAATAAATGGGATTGCATGGCAATAGACAAAGAGCAGCTAAGAAGGTGAAAAGCTCACCTAGGAATTGGCTTGAAAGTAAAATGGATAAGCACGAAAAGTAGAGGCAGGGTATGATTGAATGTTTAAAAACATTCCCTGCTATAATTAATGAGAATGATGACAAATATATAACAAATAAAAGAGAAAAGCAAACGGATGATTCTTCTGAAGATGATAAACTTATAAATGTACTTGTGGATTTAAGACGTCCATTGCACCCAATGGAGCAGCAGGTATGGCTTCTACTCGTGCAGGGCCAGATGCAGGTGCAGAGGAAGATGGTACTGTGGTTCAAGTTCCTACTGCAGTGATATAGAGTGCACCAAGTGAGTTGGAAATGGCAGCATTGCCTAGTACGACTACAGATGTGCAATTCGAGGCAAAGGTTCACGCTGCTATTCCTGCAAGTACAGTCGTAGTTGAAGAAATTCCTACAAAAATCATTATTGATATTTTAAAAATTGAATCTGGCAAAATGCTACAGGACAATGCGGATTTGAATAGGCTGTTGACTTACTATGTTGATGGAATTAAATATGTGCTTTAAGAAGCAGCTAGATGTGCAAATGAACCACACAATAAATAAGAGGAGTTGGGCCCAGATGTTTGAAAATTCAATTTTGCAGTTGCAAAATAACGACTCCATAGGAATCGCTATTTACAAAATGAAAAATGATATGCATTCAATTAGGAAATCCCATGCCATTCATACTAATGGGTCGGTTTTGTATTTCCAAAATAGCAATTTCCTATTAGGAAATCGCTATTTTGGAGATGCTAACCCAAGTATGGCAACGGCATAAGGCCCCCGTAGTGCATCCCAAAAATGTAGACCATACCTTAGGGGTATGTGTGCGCTATAACACACTTTAAAAAAATCATCTTGGAGGTGCATTTTTTTTTTTTTAAATTGACACATTGTTACCATCGAGTTTGAGTTGATGGCAACTGCATTTCCTAAATGCTAATTTTACATTTAGGAATGCTTTGTATATGAACTAGGAAATCAGTATTTGCATTTTCCTATTTAGGGAATAGAAAAATGCGATATGAACTAGGTATTAATTTTATTTTGCGATTCCCTAAAGGCCTTTGTACATAGGACAAAGCTGTTTTGCCTTTCTTAACCGGCTGAAAAATGTGAAGCTAGATTACAAAATGGATTTGACTCCTGATGATAAATTAAATATATGGGCATGATTACTTTGAGAGCGCATATTAAGGATTTAATCAAGAAAACAAGAGACGGAAATGATTTAAAGAAATATCAAGAAAGATGGAAAAGAGGGACAACAAGTAAAGAAATCAAAGGAGACTGAAAGTGGGGCAGGAAGTGAAGTGGGCGATTCCGAAGCTGGGACTAGAAGGGTTTTGGAATTTCCTTTGAGAGAAGTACATTGCGGGAATCTTGAGCATGGGCCATGGATGAGAGCGGATTAATATGCTTTTACTCATAATTTAAAGTGTTGTAGATGGATTTAATTTTGTTATTTGAGATTGTAGTTTCTGGTGACTTGTGGGCAGTGTAAAGCTGTAGCTGGATGGCAGACATAAGAACCACCTGCTGCAGAGGTAGGTGACAAATATAAGGCTGTGACTAAGTATTTGAGGAAAGGAGGTTCCTGAAAAGGAAATAAATTGGCAAAACATTTTGAGAACTTCACAAGAGGCAAAGAGTCAGTGCATTATTTTTATGAAAAACATATGCATATTTTTAAGAAACAGCGAATCCAAAAATCCCAAGAAAGATGGGGGTCAGTGGATTTGTAGCAGTTTGAGTCAGGATTAAAGCCAGAGATTACTAATCACATTCAGCAGAGTGAGTTGTGTTGGCAGACGAAGAGCAAGGATGAGGTCTTGAAGCTGGCAAAACAAAAATAGTAGTGATTATATTGATGGAAAGCACAAAAAGCTCAGAAAAGTTGATGATTGCACAGACGAAACAGTTTGAGAAAGGATTCCGAAGTTAAATGAATTCAAATGTGAATTTTATACAGTCTGGTATTAACCCTTTAACCGAGGCGGGCGGACACATACATGGTGGACAGATGGGAAATGGAATGCTGCTTGCAGCAAGGTGCTGGAAGAGGAATGATGAATAAATGATGTGACAATTTATATAGACTAATATGGATTTGGAATTGTGCATGATTTCAGTCCGCTTCGGTCACAGACGGGTTTTATGACATCTTCTGGAGCTCCTAATAAAAACAGTGCTTATATTTTGGATTTGTTGAAAGCAATATTGAAGCCAAAGGAAATTGCTATAGTCAAGTGTGTTGCCCATGAGGCTAGAAAAGATTTTGTTACACTTAGCAATATACTTCAAAAAACTGTGCATTACAAAAGAAGACTATTGTGCAAGAAGATGAGCCTGACTAAAGTTCAAGAGAAAGTTCAGTCCATGAAACAGAGTATAAATTGTTTCTTCAGGAGTTCAATTTGGACTTCACTGAGCGAATTGAGAGATTTACAGGATGAGTGCCCCAGATGATAAGAAAAAGAAATGGGAGAGACTAGAATAAGAGGAGCGGACAGGATTTGTATGTGAATGCTGAACATAAATAGGTCTTACTAAACGCAATGTTGTACCCCATGTGCAAGTATCTCCAATACAGCACCCAAGAGATTAGGTTTGTTCCAGGTGGTTAGGGTGTCAGTTAAATCAAAGGAAGAGAACACAGATCTTGCTGAATCATACAAGCATATCAGAGGGCACGTTTACGAGAATGCAAACAGACTTATCGAGATGCCGAATTTTATTGGACTGAAATACATCTTAGTAATTGTCTACTTATTCTCAAAACCAGTTGAAGCTTGTCCCACTATGAGGTCAGATAGTCTTACAGTTGCCAAATTGTTGTTAAGAGAGTAACTACCTCATTTTGGCCTCTCAAATTCAATTGAGACGGACTGTTGAAAATGTTTAAATGAGGGGGGGGGGGGGGGGGAGGAGCAATGAAGTGAGAAAGTTTGAATTTCTGGTTAGCAAAAGTGCTGATGAAGAACCTGAATATTCTGAAGTCCAGTTTCAGTTGAAGATTAAAGTTAGAAAGACCCCCAAATGAAGAAAGAAGTTTGCAGTAAACACAGCAGACAAATATGAAGTTGATCAAAGCTAGAGTTCAAACTCAAGTATCTATGAAAATAAAGAAACTGTGATAATGATGGTTGCTGAAAGAAACAAAGACTGAGGAAGATATCCAGAGAGAAATAACTTGAAAGAGAAAATACTATGAACCAGTTGAAAAATTGAGACACAAATAGAGATTGAAACTAGTGATTGTTATTTTGCCTGTGGCCGAAAGATCAACGAAAAAAAGATAGTGTCAAGTAGAAAGGAGTAGTTTCTTTTCTGTAACTCCAGTTCTGTAGTAGGGGTATCTCTGTGATAGTCATAATCTAGTGAATAGTCCCGCCCATGTGCGGGGACCCCGGAGCAATAAAAAATAATCTCTTAAGGTGTCAAATCATGCAGACCTGCATCCACCTTTAAGAGAGAATTTAATTTAAAGACAGATAATGCAGCCTATACCCACAGGCTACAATGTCCAGTACTTCAACTAGAATTCCACCAACATCCACAAACAGCACTGCCTGTCCAGCTTTTCTCCACAAAGGAAAAAACACCCTGCCTCTCCCAGCAAAAGCCTCTGGAATGATAGAGAGGAAGGAATGGACAGACAAGCCCCATAGGCTGCCATTATGTGGCTCAGAACAGGATACTGTGCCTTTAAGAAAACTTTCCAGAACTTTCCCAGTATCCCAGAATGCACAGCAGGTCCCTTTTACTTTCAGTTCTTTTTGAAGGCGTAGCACGCCAGACCTGTAGCATTCCTTACATGAATATTCATCTCTCCACCGGGGAGGAGGGCGGGCGCTTATGACTATCACAGAGATACCCCTACTACAGAACTGGAGTTACAGAAAAGAAACTACTCCTTCTGTAGTAGGGGATCTCTGTGTATAGTCCTAATCTAGTGAATAGAATGGCAAGCCCATCCCCACACAACAACGGCGGTGGAGAACACACAAGACAATACCACTACTGTGCGAACAAATTTCGCAGCGAAGCCTGCCCAACCTGAGCATCTGCCCTGGCATCCGTGTCCAGACAGTAATGCGCAGCAAAGGTATGGACCGACTTCCAAGTGGCCGCCTTGCAGATTTCCGCAATCGGAACATTACGCAGCAAAGCCGTCTTGGCAGCTTTGCCCCTGGTGGAATGAGCCTTAGGTTTACCCCCTAAGGTCTTATTAGCCTTTTGATAACACAATTGTATGCAGGACACAATCCCCCGAGAAATGGACTGCTTAGAGGTCGCGAGACCGGTCCTGATTGATCCATAAGTAACAAACAATTGGTCTGACCTACGAATATCCTTGGTCTTATCCAGATAAAATTTCAACACCCTCCGAACATACAGGGAATGGAGAGACCTTTCCGCTGGCGAAGAGGGATTTTGAAAGAACGTAGGTAAAGTTATGGTCTGGTTGACATGAAAATCAGAGATAACCATAGGAAGAAATTTAGGGTGAGTACGCATCACAACCTTAGCAGCATGAAATACAGTATAAGGTTCTTGACAACATAATGCCTGAAGTTCACTCACCCTGCGGGCCGATGTAATGGCCACTAGGAACGCCGCCTTCCAGGATAGGTGCTGCAATGAAGCCTTGTGAATGGGTTCAAAAGGCTCCTTCATCAGTCTGGACAGCACCACATTCAAGTCCCAGGAAGGCGAGGGAAGTCTGACAGGAGGAAACACTTTCTTCGAGCCTTCCAAAAAATCCTTGACCACAAGGATCTGAAAGAAGGAAGTCTGTGAAGGGCATTTCCTGTAAGCAGTCAAAGCAGCCAGATGAACCTTAATGGAATGGAAATGAAGGCCAGACTGCGCCAAATGCAAAAGGTACGGAAGGAGGACATCTTCCTTACATGTCGTAGGATCAAAGTTCTTGGACTTACACCAGATACAGAACCTCTTCCACTTATAGGCATAGGACGTCCTAGTGGAAGGCCGTTTAGACTCCTTCAGTATGTCCATACAATCTTCTGGTAGATTCAGATGGCCATATTGCACTATTTCAGGAGCCATGCCGCCAAACTCAAAGACGAGAGGTTGGGGTGCACCATCCGCCCCCCGAACTTCGTGAGAAGGTCCGGCCTGCCAGCAACCGTATGTGAGGAAGGAGAGACCGGTGAAGTAGGTCCGTGAACCACCACTGTCTGGGCCATTCCGGGGCGATCAGGATCATCCGCGCCCTGGACTGGGACAGCTTGACGAGCACTGCCGGAATCAGGGGAATGGGTGGAAAAGCGTACAGAAAGCTGTTCGACCAATCGATCCATAACGCATTCCCCAGCGTCCCCCGCTGGTAGTACCTGGATGCGAAGTCTCGGCATTTGCTGTTTTCGGCGGTGGCGAACAGATCTACGTCTGGAGTCCCCCACCTTGCGAAGACTTCTCCTTGTACTTCGTCGTTTATGACCCATTCGTGGTTTTCCAGAATCAGCCTGCTCAGTGCGTCCGCCTGAGCATTCTGTACCCCTGGCAGATGCGTGGCCGTAATCGTCAGTCGTCGGGCCAGAAGCCAGTGCCAGATCGCCTGCGCCTCCTGCGACAGAGTGCGCGATCTCGACCCCCCCTGCTTGTTGAGGTAATACATAGTGGTTGTATTGTCCGTCTGTATCAGCAGCGAGTTGGTCTGGAAGGACTGAAGATAGGCCTTCAGTGCCAGGAAGACAGATCTGAGTTCCAGGAAATTGATGTGGTAAGTCGATTCCAACGGGGACCACTTTCCTTGAATCTGCAAGTCCCCGGAATGCGCTCCCCAGCCTTGGAGAGATGCATCAGTCACGACACTCTTCGTGGGAATGTCCTTGTGGAAGGGAACCCCCCTAAGGAGGTTTTCCGCCGAACACCACCACTTCAGAGACTGAAGAGCATGTAGAGACAGCCGTATCTGGTCGTCCCAAGAACCTGTCTTCTGATCCCACTGATCCTCCAAGCACTCCTGCAGTGGTCTCATGTGCAGCCGTGCGTGAGGCGTGAGGAAGATACAGGAGGCCATCGATCCCAGCAGCGAAGACACCTTCCTCACGGTCGTCGATGGAGCAGTCCTGAGGTCCTGAGCCTTCCGAAGGAGTGATAACCGTCTCTCCTCCGAAGGAGACACGCTTGCTGACCGCGTATCGATGGAGGCTCCCAGGTACTGTATGCACTGGACCGGAGTCGGGACCGATTTGGACATGTTGACGTGTAACCCCAGCTTGTGCAAGAGGGCGCACGTCCACCGGAAGTGTTCTTGCGCTTCCGAGAAGGATGATGCCTTGATCAGCCAATCGTCCAGATACGGGTAGACAAACACCTTGTTCCTCCGCAGGTGTGCCGCCACCACTGCCATGCACTTCGAGAAGGTCCTGGGCGCAGACTTTAGCCCGAATGGCAGTACTGTGTATTGATAGTGATTGGCGCCGACTTGGAATCGCAGGAACTTCCTGCGCTTCCGTGCGATGGGCACATGGAAGTACGCATCCTGTAGATCTATGGCACAGAGCCAGTCTCCCCATTGCAGCTGGGGGTAAATCTGATGCAACGATAGCATGCAAAACTTCTCTCTGCGAATCCATTTGTTTGCCTGTCGCAAATCCAGAATGGGCCTGAACTCGTTCTTGTCCTTCTTGCGAACGAGGAAGAACCGAGAGTACAGACCTATTCCCCTTTGAGACAGAGGTACCTCTTCTACCGCCTTTTTTCTCAACAAGATGTCTAACTCCGCCTGGAGCTCTCGCAGCTGAAACTGAGAGCTTACTGGCGGAATCGCTGGAGGCGGGCTGATAAACCGAAGACTGTATCCATTGCAAACAAAATTCAGCACCCACTTGTCCCGAGTAATTTTTCTCCACTCTGCCGGAAAAAATTGAATGCTTCCCCCCACTGGAGTGGGTAACGGTTGAGGGGGAAGTAGTCGCTCAGGGCCGAGACCCGGCCGGTCCCTTGGTAGTGGTAGCAGCCTGCTGGCCTCCTCTACCCCTCTGGCGTTTCTGGAAGGGCTTCCGGAACTGCTGCTGTTGGTGCTGCTGCTGTCCCGAACCCTGCCCACGCCCTCGGCCCGTAGACCCGAACCTCCTCTGGAACGGGCGCTTCTTCTTCTCGGCCTTCTCCAACCCGACAGCCGTCAGGGTCTCCGCCTCCATGCGGGCCATCTCATCATCCGCATGTTTTCCAAACAGGGTTTCCCCCGAGAAGGGCAGATTGGCTACTCTGTGCTGAGCCTCTGGCTTGAGCGACATCAGGCGCAACCAAGAGTGACGCCTCTGATGGACACCATGACAGTAAGAGTGCGCCGCCAACAAGGAGACATCCGCTGCCGCACTGATGACCTGGTTCGAAACCAGCATCCCCTCTCGCACCGTTTCCAGGAAGTCCTCCTTCCTGTCCCGGGGCAGCAGGTCCACATACTGTTTGAGGGACTCCCACAGGGCCCGGTCGCAACGCCCCAACAGCGCCCCCGCACTTGCCGCCTTCATGGTGGTAGACGCGGTCCCACACACTTTCCTGCCCGCCGAGTCCAGGCAGCTGCTTTCCTTGTCGGGCGGGACCATCGATGAAGGAGCAGTCGCATGCTGCTTCCTCGCCGCCGTCACGATGACAGAGTACGACTTCGGGTCCATCCGTAAAAAAGCAGGGTCCGAGTCCGGGGCCCGATACTTTTTCATGAGCCGTGAGGGAGCGGATTTCGTCACCGCGGGGGTGAGGAACAACTCCAACGCGGGTTCCACCAGTCCCGGCACTAGAGGCAGCAGGGGGCGAGACAGGTGTTTTTGGTGTAGTCTCGAATATCACGGACGTCGTGGGTGCCGGTACCGTCGCCGTGATGCCCAACTTGGCTGCCCCCCGCAGCAGCACCTCCTGGAAGGAGACCAGATCATCCACCGGAGACACCCTAGTCCCCGGTGAGTCCAACAGCGTCGGTGAGAAGTCCCTGGCCGAGGACCGTGTGCGTGACCTGGACCTGTGCCTCCTATGGCGCCGTCCTGATGTCGACGACCTCCTATGGCTCCGCGACCTTCTCCTCCTGACGGAGCGGGAGCGCGACCTCCTCGGCTTCGGCCTGTCCGACGGTCTTGCCGGGCCCGGCGACCATGGGTGCAGCGGCCTCGGCGTCCCCTGCGGCGGAGTCGGATACCTGGGAAGGGAGACCGACCGCGGTGGAACTGCAGGCGGCCCCAACGAGGAGGTGGTGACGCCGGCCGCGGTGGCGGCGGTGGTGGTGGTGGTGGTGGCGGTGGCGGTGGTGGAGTCGTCGTCGGCGGTCGTGGTGGCGGTGGCGGAGGTGGTTATGGCGTAGGGTTCCGAGGGGGGTGTATACACCACGGAGTACCCCGATCCCGGCGACTCCGTTCCCCTCTTACTCCTGGCGTCAGGGCTCCCCCAGCGCCGTCTCGACGTCGACCTCCTCGACGTCGAGCGTCTCGACGTCGGCCGCCTCCTCGACGGAGACCGCCACTGCGACGTCGATCGTCTTCTCGGCGTCGATCTCTTCGACGGCAATCGTCTCGACGTCGATCTCCATGACGTCGACCGCCTCGACGGCGACCGTTGCCTCTTCGCCGACGGCGAGCGGCGCTCCCCCTTCGACGGCGTGCGACGACGCCGGGCCTGACCTCGCCGCCGATGGCGCGACGTCGACGGCGTCGTCGCAGAAGATGCAGATGTCGTCGACGGTGGCCTGTTCAGCTCCTTCGACGTCGACGCCGCTTCTCCCCAGAGCCCTGGGGAGATGGCGAACAGACCGTAGTCATCCCCCTCGACGCCGCCGTCGACGCCCTAGACGTCGACGGGGAGTGGGGACGCTTGCTGGTCTTCCTGCCCCTGGGGAGCCCCCCAGAGGCCTCAGCATGGGCAGAATCAGCCCCTCCAGACCCACCTCGTGCCTTCAGCCCTCTGTCCTCCAGGACCTGGAGCCTGATCTTCTTCCTCTCTCTAACGGTCCTGGCTGAAAAAGAGCGGCAGATCTCACACTCCTCAGGCACGTGGGACTGGGGAAGGCAGACGATGCACACCCTGTGTGTGTCTGACTTAGCAAGTAACAAATAACCCTTGAAAAGGGAGAGCTCAATGCTCCAGGGTCCTGCAAGCAGGAGCCGGAAAAAAGAACTGAAAGTAAAAGGGACCTGCTGTGCATTCTGGGATACTGGGAAAGTTCTGGAAAGTTTTCTTAAAGGCACAGTATCCTGTTCTGAGCCACATAATGGCAGCCTATGGGGCTTGTCTGTCCATTCCTTCCTCTCTATCATTCCAGAGGCTTTTTCTGGGAGAGGCAGGGTGTTTTTTCCCTTGTGGAGAAAAGCTGGACAGGCAGTGCTGTTTGTGGATGTTGGTGGAATTCTAGTTGAAGTACTGGACAGTGTAGCCTGTGGGTATAGGCTGCATTATCGGTCTTTAAATTAAATTCTCTCTTAAAGGTGGATGCAGGTCTGCATGATTTGACACCTTAAGAGATTATTTTTTATTGCTCCGGGGTCCCCGCACATGGGCGGGACTATTCACTAGATAATGACTATACACAGAGATCCCCTACTACAGAACTATGCTTCGTGTGAATGGGAAGATGAAGAAGCATAAGAAGCAGTAGGGTTGAAAGAGTTTGTCCTACCTGTGAACTAATGCCAGTATAAGTATCATACAGAATCTGAAAGTGAAATAGAGACAGAAAAAACAGTTAAATGGGAAAAGAAACTGCTGAAAAAAGGGGACAACTGGAAATTAATGAAAAGATAAGGTGTTAAGCAAGCTGGAAAGTAGTGACTGGTGAACTTTTGATGGAATTTTGAAAATAACTCATGAATTGTCAAGAAGATAAAATATTTCTGATTTTGTCTTTGGCTAATTGTTTTAAAGAAACAAGAAGAAAAGAAAAAGAATAAAAATATTGTTTTAAAGAAAAACTATAATTTTTAGTTCCACTATAGATTTTTCTATTCGAAGATGGGATATAGCAAATGATTACAACGTTGATAACAATATTAGTAGTTTTAGTTGGGCTGCTGTTGTGCTTACTATTTCCAGAGGGATATGTTTCAAAGATGGATACATTAATAGATAATCAAGATAGAACACACATAATAGGTTTGAACCTAAAGAATTTATCAGTAGAGGTTTTCAAGAAAATAGTTAAACTAGAAAGATAAGAGTATATAGATATTATTAAAATGGAGAATTGCTATATTTGCACTTTACGTCCGTTGGAAAGGGCACCAGTGATTTTACACTCAGCTTCCACTTTCATAGGCATTGTCTTGTAATGTGTTATTAGTTACTTTTAATTCATATAATGCACTTTTACCCCACTTGCCCGATTTTAAAGTCACAATTGATTATATTCAACTTAATTTAGCTAGACCGAACGTTGTGAATGGTAAATATATGTGGCTTATTGCACAATCTAAGGATGACAAACTAATGAGGAGTATGTGTGAAGCCTTAATGAAGATGAAATTCAGTTTGTTCATTAATATAATGAGGAAAGACTATTAATGAACAATTTAAAGAAAAAGAATAATTGGGAAGGTAATTTGCATCCTAGATTGAGAATGGACCAAGAAAGAAGGGTGTGTTGTGTTTGGTCGAGCGAGAGATCGAGAGATCGAGAGATCGAGAGAAAGAGATCGAGATCGAGAGGTCGAGATCGAGAGGTCGAGAGAAAGAGATCGAGAGAAAGAGATCGAGAGATCGAGCGAGAAAGAGAGAGAGAAAGATCGAGAAAGAGAGAGAGAAAAAGATCGAGAAAGAGAGAGAGAGAGAGAGAGAGAGAGAGAGAGAGAGAGAGAGAGAGAGAGAGAGAGAGAGAGAGAGAGAGAGAGAGAGAGAGAGAGAGAGAGAGAGAGAGAGAGAGAGAGAGAGAGAGAGAGAGAGAGAGAGAGAGAGAGAGAGAGAGAGAGAGAGAGAGACAAAAACATGCTTATTTCAATTTTCTAGAAATTGGGATGGTTCATGCTATTTATCTTTAGTGTTTCCTTGAATTCATCATTTGAAAATGATTGATGATGCAATTGGATTTACTAGAACTAAAAGGTTTTTGGTTATGTTAGCAAGTTCTGTAAAGCGCACAGCTGCTTCAGCAAAGAGGCGACCCT
Organism: Triturus cristatus; assembly: GCF_964204655.1. Lineage (NCBI taxonomy): Eukaryota > Metazoa > Chordata > Amphibia > Caudata > Salamandridae > Triturus > Triturus cristatus. The sequence goes on from NC_140581.1 coordinate 997,066,298, forward strand.
GCGCTGAAGCAGAACATGGAGGCTGGTGACCAGAAAGAGACACTAAAGTGAAGGGAAAAGATGAGTTTTGATGGCCTTATGGAAGGCCAGGCAGTTGTTCATGGAAGGAATGGAAAGTGGCAAAGCGTTTCAGTAAACGGAAGGAGCGCCCACCCGCCCAACCGACCGAGCCCTCCTCATTAGAAGCCAAATGTTGTCCCATCGACAAAAGTTGGAACGAGGGAGAGTAGCATGAGAGCAGGTTTGACAAAATGCCAGTAGAGGAGGATTTCAGAATTTTAACCGCGGTACAGAGAACCTTGAATTCCACTCGGTTGGCAACAGGCAGCCAATGTAGCCGGCGAATCGCACTGAAGGTGGGACAGGTTCAAGGGAGGCCCAGAAGGGTTCGGGCTGCAGCATTTTGAACTCGCTGTAGTCTCAGGGTTTCAGTCTTGGTTACCTCTAGGTAAAGTGCATTGGCATAGTCCAGTCTAGACAAGATGGAGGCCTGAATAATCATCTGCCTGATGGACGGGTCAAAAAAACAAGCAGCGGTTTGACCCACCGTACTATGCCAAAGCAAGTCCCTGCCACTTTCTTAGTTTGAGACTGAAAGCTGAGGGCCGAATGGACCCAGACACCTAGATCTTTCACCACCTGCTATGGGATAGGTGCACAGCCCAATATGGCCGGCCACCACTTTTCCCCCCACAGCTCTTGATCTTTTCCTACCTGCAGAACCTCAGACTTGCTGGAATTCAGTTGGAGACAGTTGGCAGTCATCCACTTGGCGACTGCTGTAAGAACGTCCTGAAACTTAGATGGCACCCCCACGGTGTCGTCCGAGAGAGCGACTACCAACTGTGTATCATCAGCATATGATACAATAGTAAGCCCTCTGCTTTTCGCTAGACCCGCCAAAGGTTGGACATAGAGGTTAAATAGCGTGGGGCTCAACGCAGAGCCCAGAGGAACCCCTTGTATGTTAGAATGGAACGTGGAGGCGAACGGAGGGACCACAACCTGGAAGGTCCTATTGGAGAGCAAGGAAGCAAACTAATCCAGGGCAGAGCCCACAGAGCACACAACACCTGCCTCCTCCAGCCTAAGCAGCAGGATCTAATGAGAGACTGTATCAAATGCAGCACTGAGGTATAAAAGAATCCGAGCAGACGTACGACCCTCATCTAGAGCAAACTTAAGATGTTTGATGACAGCTAGGAGAGCAGACTCCGTGCTGTGACCTGAGCAAAAAACCATTCTGAGAAATGTCAAGGCAGTTCTCTTCTAGAAACCTAGTCAGGATAGAATTGATATGGGTCTCCGTGATCTTGGCAATCCACCGCAGGAGTGAGATTGGGCGATAATTTTCCAGCTTGGCTGCATCCAGGAAGGTTTCTTAAGCAGAGAGACCACCCTGGCTTGCTTCCAAGTGCTGGGAAAAACCGGTCTAGACAAGGATATGTTAATCGCCTGGCTCAAAGGTGACAGGAGCACAAGTAGCGATTTCATGAATTGGTCAGGTTTGAGGGGGTCAGAAGGGGAGCCGGATTTAATCTTGTTACATAGTAACCGCAGGTCCTCCAGGGAGACCAGCAGGAATGCAGCTAGTGTATGTGTAGGAAGTGGTCAAGGCACATGATCAGGACTCAAGGCAGTGTGAGGGAAGGTCTTATAAATGTTCTACCTTTGACAAAGAAGGTGGTGAGAACCACACACTGCTCATCTGATTATATATGAAGCACTGCAGGGACCCCCGACTGTTTCAAATCTTTCAATATAGAAAAGATGGTTTTGGAGGGGTTGCAACTGCTCCTGATCTCGCCGGCGGAAAAAGTTGCCCGCGCTGTATGAATGGCCCTATGATAGTTTTTGATAGCCGCCTGATAGCACTGCTTCTGCATCGGGTCATACTCCCGTCTCCATACTGTGAGAAGTTGGCCTGATGTACGATGTCACTAGTTCAAGTGTACACCTTATATCAGTCCAAACAACCCTTATGGTGATTGGTTGTAAAGTCAACCTTATAGACCAGCTATCCTAGTGGTAGCATGGACAAGAGCAGTCTTAGGCTAAACTCTGAATGGCATGTGAAGCCAGCTGTGATACCATATATAATCCCTTGAATACCAAATGAAAGGACACCACAACAGGTATATATATAAAATAAAGTGCATTTATTCTAGTCAAACTCTCAGCACTCTTTATGAGATTAGAGGTAAGTACAACACAGTCTTATTCAAGCATACATTAAGTCACACAGGTAAGTAATACAGTTAGGCCCTAGGGGCCACGCAAACCATATACTAAAGAAGTGGTATAAGGACCACTGTCACGGAAATAGGATAGGCCTAGGCCTAGGGAATCGCTGGGGCTACACTACACTAGCAACAGTTAGGAAGTGGGAGGCCCACGGGATTCAGGTGCAGAGTGGAAACACTCACGCGTAATGCGTAAAAGTCGATAGAATTACTAGCAGTTAGAAATTAACAGTTTAAGGACACTTCTGAAGCAGCTAGAGAGTCGAGACTCGGAAACTAGACCCTAGGATAGTCACTACCCTTGTGAGCACCGAAGTACCCAAGTTACCTAGCCCACGGGCTGCGGGTGCATAGGTGTGAAATTGCGTCGGGTTTCGTCGTGGACTTCTATGGATGCCTGAAGGAAAGTTGCTGACAGGCAGTCAGTGAAGAGTGTCCGGTGGATCCCAAGGCTGGGATCAAGAAGAGAGGATACCTGCAAGCAGAAGGGACAGAGTCAAGGTCACCAGCCAGTGACCACGTGGAACCAGGAAAGAACCAGGCGATGTCGTGAAGATTGCAGGTGAAGGGTGAAGCTTGTCGCTGCAGCCACGGGTACCAGGAGATGTCGAGGACGACCAGGACCAGGAGGCGAGCTGTCCCACGAAGGCTCTTGCTGTCGGCGGCGTCGAAGTCGAACTATGACTCACCAAGCCTTGGCAAGCGGAACCCACGAAGAACGGAGGACTTGCTTCTGGTGCAGACCAGGAAGGTCTGGGGTGCTTCTCTTTTGCAGAGAAGCGGGAGCCAGTCTGGAGGAGCCAAACCAGCAGTGAAGATTTCAGGGAGCGTCGTCACAAAGGCCACTAGCCAACGGGCAAGCAACCAGACAGATGCGGCAAGCAGGAAAATGCAGAAGGGCCCCACGCAGGACTCGTGGAGTGTGGGGGGCTGATCTTCGGTGCAGATGAGGCTTGGGGTTGGGGCTTCTCAATCCCCGGTGCACAACTTCGAGGGTGCCTCAGAAGCTGCGCTGGAAGATACTAGCCACTTTCCCCAGGTAGCCGGTCCCACGTCTCTCGTCGCCTCCACGGATCTCAGCTCGGCTGTGGATGTGGATCAGGGTCGGAGAAGTCTGGAAGTCAAGGCTCTGGTCGGGCTCTGCAGTCGGTCCCTCGTAGAACTTCAGCAAAGGGTAGTCTCTTGATGGTGCCTGTTTGCACAGGGTAGCCACTCCTTGGCCACAAGGGAGATTCTTCAGTCTCCTTCTTTCGTCGAATGTCGAATGTCCAGAGTTTCTGTTCAAGTTGCAGGTTCAGGATAATCTAATCTCCTGGGGCCCAGCTACCACTCTTATACTAATCTGGGGGGCTGGGTTACCTGCTAGGTCACACCTTATGGGTTGGACCTGGGAAAGGGGTGGTTACACCCCCTTCCCTTTGTCCAGTTTCGCGCCAGGACTGGGGCTGGAGTGCCCCAACACCGGTTTGAACTGGACTATGCACGGGACACCTTGTGTGCCCCAGGCATGTCTCATTCCTTTCAGCCCTCCCTGCCCCAATACACTAAAGTCTGTCTGGGGAGGTGCTAGCACCTCCCCAAATAGGAAACCTATTGTCCAAGCCTCCCTTGCCGGGAACACTCCCAGCAGCAGGAGGTCAGACTTGTGTCTGTGGCAGCAGCATCCATTTTGTGATGCTGAGGCTTTGGTTAGAGTTAAACAGCAAAGTAGGATTTCAACATGTCTCTCCCTCTAGAAGGGGGGAATAATATCCTCATCACCAGAAATGGGATGGGGGTATTATTCCAAAGTGTTAGACACCTTACACGACATGTTTTGATAAAGCCAAACCATAGTTACCATAACCGTTTAAGATTATAAGGCACTTTAAGAGTATATGGTAGGCTATATCATAGAACAGCTATAAGGACATGGTTCCGAAAGCTGCAGACAGGCTCAGCTCATGCTAGAGCACCATCTCACATGTTACCAAGCACTCTGCCTCCAGGATTGTTAAGGCCTGCTATAGGAGTGACTGATGGGTACACATGTGTCTATATATAAGGGTAGATATAGGCATACTATATCTAAGCAAGGGGTGATTACACGACCTTGCCCCAGCTGAGTGATCAGCCAGTTGTGTCTGATTGGAAGGCCAGACCAGGGGTGGCATAATACATGCTGCAGCCCCTGGGAGGCCTAGGGTACACCTATGCCCTGGGTACCTAGGGAACACTGTACAGGGTCCAATAAGGTGATCCTTACCAATTGGTTATGTACCTAGGGTACATGCAGTCCATTTTAAAGAGAGAGCAGACAGCCTGAGACCCTGAATGGCAGGATCTCAGGCCAACTAAGTCGAAAAACCAGCTAGACACTAGGCAAAAAGTTGGGGGTAACCATAGTCAGATATCCACATTGCTACACAACCCCCCCCCCCCCCCCAAACGAAAGGAGATAAGGCTGGCCTTGACAAGGTAAGCCTCTATTGCCTAAGTGGCCATATAAGGAAGAACCAGCACTGGCATGGTTACCCCCCGTCTCATGGTCCACTAAGCAATCCCTCACCCTAAAGGTATCATAGGGTCTCCACCATAGGGAATCTCTACCTTTGGTGTGTCTTTGCAAAGTAAAAGGCTGGTGTTGAGATGGAGTACTGAAGTGAGTGTCCTCAAAGTGAGGCCTCAGCTTCCTCCAATCATCCTCCACCATGGCTGCCTTTCTTTCTTTCACTGAGTTGCACTGTGCTCTCAGGGTCAGCCTCTGGCTACCTAAAGCTGGAGGCTGGGTCCCTTTTGTGGGCTTACTGGAGGGACAGGTCAGGTTTGGGGCCCTAAGGTCCCATGTTTGCCTGTGCCCAACAGAATCCCTCTGGGAGCGGTCCCTAACTACCTGTAAAGGAGATCCCTCAGGAATGTTTTTAACCATCACCTGGCTAGGGCTACTAGCCAGGCAATCCTCATTCTTTTGATGGGGGGTTCTCGTGGACAGGGGCCCTCTTGGGGTCCACTGGCCTCCCTGACCTCTGCAGCCCTGGGCTGACTGAGGCAGGGTAGAGAGAGGCAGGCTACCTGCACCAGACTGGGTCCCACCTTGGAAGGGGCCACTGACATCAGAGGCTCTGCCAGGCCAGGCCTGGCTACCTCTGGGGCAGTTCATACACAAGGGGTGAGGTCAGATCCCTGAGGAGGCTGACCTTTTCCTAATGTCTGGGGAGAGGGAGACTTTTCTTCCTCCCCACTACTCTCTGTTTGTGTGGAGTGATCCATAGTTTCAGGCTTCACTACACCTATGTCAGTCTGAGTATGGGCTGATACCATTACAGCCTTGCCAACCTTTTCAAGGAGGCACTCAGTTTGGGTTTGAGCTGTGACTGTCACAGCTCTGCCAATCTCTACAGGGAAGTCTGTCTTTGCCTGGGCTGTGGCTACCACTGCCCTTCCAACCTTTTCAGGGAGGAAATCTACTTGGACAGGGGTTGTGGCTGGCACAACCCCACTACCCTTTTGTGAAAGGCCTACCATTTTAGAATGGGTGTTTTGTTCAACTCCAGCCCAAGCTGAGAGTTCTAAGTCATTCCCCAGTAAGCAGTCCACAGGCAAGGTTGGAGACACTGCCACCCTTTTAGGGCCAGTGACACCTCCCCAGCTGAGACATACCTCTGCCATAGGAGGACTGTTCTGTTTGCCATCAATGTTAGTTACCTGGTATCAGAAACCAGGCAAAAGCTGCTCAGAGGGAACTAGCCTATGGGCCACCATAGTGATGCTAGCTCCAGTGTCTCTGTAGGCCTCAGCTTTTTTACCATTGATGTAGGGCTCCTGTCTGTACCTACCCAGAGTGTTGGGACAGGCAGTGAAGTTGGCAAACCCCATGCCACCATCACAGACAAGAGTAGCTGCTGTAGGGGAATTGGCTAAGCCAGGGTCAACCTGTGTTCCCCAAGAAAACCCAACCAAATTGTTGGGGGCACTCCCACCACCTGGGGGATTACTGCTGACAGTAATAGGTGGTGTGACAGGAGTAGTTGGAGGAACAGTTTTGTTTTTAGCCTTTGGGCAACTGCTGTCAGTTTTCCAATGCCCAGGAGTTTTACACTCATGGCAGTAAGGCGTTTTAACTGTGGTAGAGGAGGGAGCTTGGGACCCACCACCCTGTGTGGAGTTTTGGGGCCCTGAGGAAGATTTCTCTTTTGTTTTGTCCCCACCCTTCTCTTGAGGCTTGGTGGCATCTTTCTTTTGGTCACCACCCTGATTTTTAGGCCTAATCCTGGCCCTGACCCATTTATCTGCCCTCTTTACCAATTCTTGGGGAGAGGTCAAATCTGAGTCTACCAGGTGTTGATGGAGAAGCTGGTTCTGACAATTACTAAGGATCTGCTGCCTCATAATCAAGTTGTACAATCCTTTATAGTCCTGCACCTTGCTGCCAGTTAACCAACCTTCCAAAGCCTTAGTGGCACACTCCACAAAATCAGACCAGTCCTGTGTCTGTGTCTTCTGGGTGTCTCTGAACAACAACCTATATTGCTCAGTGGTTAAGCCAAACCCATCTATCAGAGCACTCTTCAGGACTTTGTAATTGTTAGCATCCTCATCACTGACTGTGAGGAGCTTGTCTCTACCTTTGTCAGAAAAGGAGAGCCACAAGATAGCTGCCCACTGACTCTGGGGTACCTGCTGTACTTTGCAGGCCCTCTCCAAAGCAGTCATCCACTTGTGGATGTCATCCCCATTCTGATATGGGGGGACTATCTTGCTTAGGTTTCTATGGTCATAAGACCTATCCCTATCTCTAGGAATGTTGCTGCCACAAGTGGGTTCTGACCCACACAATGTTTGCTCTCTGGCCAGAGCAAGCTTCTCTTTGGCATGGGCAAGTTCTTCCCTTTCAATCCTCAGTTTGGCTTCCTTCATTCTGGCCTCATGCTCTCTCCTTTGGGGGGGGGGGATGAAGCATTGGAGCTTCTTGAGTGATAGGAGTGGAGAGAGTCCCCTGAGGGAGATCTACCCCTCCTATCTCTCTTTTTAAGATTACTTGGGGGCCTGTAAGGGAAGCTCCCATGCAAGCTCCCATGCAAGCTTAAGTTAGCCTGACTAAGTCTTCTGACTGGGGTCTTGCTACCTCCCTCTTCCTCTGAGGTCTCTTCTAACTCATCTGTATCAGTTAAGTCAGGGGTCTCTTCGGTGGAGGGGAGGCCCTTATCTACAGCTCTGGCACCATACTTGGCAGCTCTTTCAGCATCATAGGCCTCCAGAAGCTCCACTAGCTGTCTAAGGGTAGGGATGGAACCCTGTTTTAATCTCCTGGAGGTACACAGTTGTCTCATCTCCTGGAAAGTGAATGCATCATATCTAGAAGGAATCTGTGTAGGATTCTCCTCTCCTGAGGGAGCATCAGTGTGATCTCCATTCAGGGACATGATTCTAGTGAGGGTGTGGTGTGTGCCCTTATGGTGATTGGTTGTAAAGTCAACCTTATAGACCAGCTATCCTAGTGGTAGCATGGACAAGAGCAGTCTTAGGCTAAACTCTGAATGGCATGTGATTCCAGCTGTGATACCATATATAATCCCTTGAATACCAAATGAAAGGACACCACAACAGATATATATATAAAATAAAGTGTATTTATTCTAGTTAAACCCTAAGCACTCTTTGAGATTAGAGGTAAGTACAACACAGTTTTATTCAAGCATACATTAAGTCACACAGGTAAGTAATACAGTTAGGCCCTAGGGGCCACGCAAACCATATACTAAAGAAGTGGTATAAGGACCACTGTCACGGAAATAGGATAGGCCTAGGCCTAGGGAATCGCTGGGGCTACACTACACTAGCAACAGTTAGGAAGTGGGAGGCCCACGGGATTCAGGTGCAGAGTGGAAACACTCACCCACGAAGAACGGAGGACTTGCTTCTGGTGCAGACCAGGAAGGTCTGGGGTGCTTCTCTTTTGCAGAGAAGCGGGAGCCAGTCTGGAGGAGCCAAACCAGCAGTGAAGATTTCAGGGAGCGTCGTCACAAAGGCCACTAGCCAACGGGCAAGCAACCGGACAGATGCGGCAAGCAGGAAAATGCAGAAGGGCCCCACGCAGGACTCGTGGAGTGTGGGGGGCTGATCTTCGGTGCAGATGGTGCTTGGGGTTGGGGCTTCTCAATCCCCGGTGCACAACTTCGAGGGTGCCTCAGAAGCTGCGCTGGAAGATACTAGCCACTTTTCCCAGGTAGCCGGTCCCACGTCTCTCGTCGCCTCCACGGATCTCAGCTCGGCTGTGGATGTGGATCAGGGTCGGAGAAGTCTGGAAGTCAAGGCTCTGGTCGGGCTCTGCAGTCGGTCCCTCGTAGAACTTCAGCAAAGGGTAGTCTCTTGATGGTGCCTGTTTGCACAGGGTAGCCACTCCTTGGCCACAAGGGAGATTCTTCAGTCTTCTTCTTTCGTCGAATGTCCAGAGTTTCTGTTCAAGTTGCAGGTTCAGGATAATCTAATCCCCTGGGGCCCAGCTACCACTCTTATACTAATCTGGGGGGCTGGGTTACCTGCTAGGTCACGCCTTATGGGTGGGACCTGGGAGAGGGGTGGTTACACCCCCTTCCCTTTGTCCAGTTTCGCGCCAGGACTGGGGCTGGAGTGCCCCAACACCGGTTTGAACTGGACTATGCACGGGACACCTTGTGTGCCCCAGGCATGTCTCATTCCTTTCAGCCCTCCCTGCCCCAATACACTAAAGTCTGTCTGGGGAGGTGCTAGCACCTCCCCAAATAGGAAACCTATTGTCCAAGCCTCCCTTGCCGGGATCACTCCCAGCAGCAGGAGGTCAGACTTGTGTCTGTGGCAGCAGCATCCATTTTGTGATGCTGAGGCTTTGGTTAGAGTTAAACAGCAAAGTAGGATTTTAACATGTCTCTCCCTCTAGAAGAAGGGAATAATATCCTCATCACCAGAAATGGGATGGGGGTATTGTTCCAAAGTGTTAGACACCTTACACGACATGTTTTGATAAAGCCAAACAATAGTTACCATAACCGTTTAAGATTATAAGGCACTTTAAGAGTATATGGTAGGCTATATCATAGAACAGCTATAAGGACATGGTTCCGAAAGCTGCAGACAGGCTCAGCTCATGCTAGAGCACCATCTCACATGTTACCAAGCACTCTGCCTCCAGGATTGTTAAGGCCTGCTATAGGAGTGACTGATGGGTACACATGTGTCTATATATAAGGGTAGATATAGGCATACTATATCTAAGCAAGGGGTGATTACACGACCTTGCCCCAGCTGAGTGATCAGCCAGTTGTGTCTGATTGGAAGGCCAGACCAGGGGTGGCATAATACATGCTGCAGCCCCTGGGAGATCTAGGGTACACCTATGCCCTGGGTACCTAGGGTACACTGTACAGGGTCCAATAAGGTGATCCTTACCAATTGGTTATGTACCTAGGGTACATGGAGTCCATTTTAAAGAGAGAGCAGACAGCCTGAGACCCTGAATGGCAGGATCTCAGGCCAACTAAGTCGAAAAACCAGCTAGACACTAGGCAAAAAGTTGGGGGTAACCATAGTCAGATATCCACCTTCCTACACATACCTGTAACAGCCTTTTGCAGGTTTTACGCAAAATGGTGAGATCGTCATTATACCACGGATTGGATTTAGAGTTACGACTTGTTAACCACTTCGCAGGAATAAGTATATCAAGAGGACTGCGAATCCAGTCAGAGTGAGAGTGCTTTATCAGCGGCATCAGGATCAGCTGGCATACTAAAGGCATTTATGGAGAGGAGGTCATGAGATTGGTCAAGTTAAAGTTTATGCCAGGGGCGTTTAAAAACGACCTTCTGAGGCAGTCTCCGAGAAGGCATTACCCCTGGGAGGGACATGGGTACCAAATAATGATCTGACCAACACACCGTAATAGGAGTGTGAACTGATAGAAGAGGAAGATTTGAGAACACTGGGTCCAGCAAATGGCCTGCAGAGTGAGTGGGACTCTGGACCAATTGCAACAGCTGACAAGCACCCAGACCAGCTAAGAAATTGCACATCTCCGCTTCCTGCGGATTGTCTAAGTGCAGGTTCAGATCCCCAATGACACTAAAATTGGCCGCCCTCGTAGCCAAAATACTACAGTTTCCACAAGCGCTGCCCTAAACTCTTTAGAAGGTCCGGGCAGACGATAGATCAGTAACCGTGACATAGTGTATCAGGCGTTCAGTGAGGACGAAGCGTGCGCACTCACAGCCTACTAGGATCTCTTTTAACGAAGCAACAGGTATAACAAGATTTAAAAATCACAGCGATGCCGCCCCCTCTAGACTCTCTATTAAGGGTCACAATATTAAAGCCCTGGGGGAGAGCCAAACCTACCACTGACTCGGAGTGGGCAGATAACCAAGTCTCGGTTAAAAAAGAGAGCATCAGGAGATTCCTCAGATAGCAGATCATAAATGTCAGAGTGATGTTTGACTAAGGAACGACAATTGAGGCTAAATGGTTTAAAGTCATTGTTAGAACATGGAGTAGGAGAGGGGGGGGTGGGGTCAGAATCCAGGAATTAAATTCACATTTTAAGCAGCAGAACGGGCCCTCTAGAAGGAGGCATAAAGGGTGGTTGCAGGAGCGCAAAGCTTTCCTTATAGCCAGGAGATTAGCCGGGTCATAGGTAAGCCTGTCTTTGGCAAAACAGGCAGCATACCTGGCGTCTGGCATCGCCCAGGCACGGACGGGCGCATACGGGCTTGCCTTAGGCACACCAGCAGCGGGTCCGCTGCGCGGTCACGATCTCCTCATCTAAAAATACGAGAGATCGCAAAGCTGGTTCCACCCCCCGGAGTCCAGCCGGAAGTGAGTCAGCGGTACAGCGTAGGCTGTGGCAATAGAGCGAGCCCGCCCTCCACACAAACAGCGAAGCTGCGGTAGACCGGGGTGAGGCTCAAATATTAATGCAGTAACAAAAGAGAGCTCATACACACCAATGGGAGTCAATAAGTGTTTAAATTAGTTAAAAGATAACACATTAAAAACAACGAAGCGTCTAAAGTGAAGAGTGCAAAGAGGAGAGACGTGCAGCCTCACCAGTAGTCTTATACCAATTAGGAGCTATTATTGATTCGATAGGTGTAGCTATGAATGACGTGATGATCAGATGCCTTTTAACTTAGCTACATAGATGTTCTGCTCGATTTTCCCGGCCTTCTTGTGAGGAAAAGATGATTAAATGTGACTTCAGTCTCTTACCATTCAAGTCTAAGGGTTAGAGTAGCGAATGGAGCCTATTTACTAGGCACTTCGACATGATCCTGTGCCCTTCCCCATAGATCAGGGCTTGCACACATAGCCTAGGGGATAGATTCGTTAGTATTAGGGATAACCTGTCCTGTAGTGAGGGTATTTCATGGAGCTGTGCTGAATTCAGGCCTGGTAGGCCTCAAACGGGAGAGACTCCATCTTTCTTTCTGCTCCGGCAGCTTGGGATGCTTCTAGGTCAAATGTAATGTTTTAGTTATGAGGTGTTATTCGCTTGGAGAGAACCGGTTCAGGCCGGCCCTTATCGAAGGATTGTATTTTTCTTCATGCCGAAGACACTACATCAGGCCGGCCGGCTGGGAACGTGTCCTTGGTACGGGGAGGTACAAGAATTTGGTGGGCGGCAGGTTACAGGCCGGAATTTTCCATGAGGAAACGCACCTCTATATTAGTGAAAGTCTGAGGCAGTTACATGTTCAGTCCGTAGGCGGCATCTAGCCGTTAGCAGTAAAGCTACTACTTATTCCAGGGAAGACAGACGCCATCTTGAAGGCGGAGAAGAACCGAGAGACAGATGCCCTCCTAGCAGAATAGCCAGAGAGGAGAGAGTAGCCGATAAGGAAGAGGTCCCAGTGACTCGGAGAAGAGTGACTTCCAGGCGAGCCGAGGCACAGACGAGAAGGGAACCTAGATGACCACTGAGTGCAGGCTACATACTACTAAGGTGATGTCGACCCTTTCTTATTAGAGTGTACAACTTAATCTTTCACTTCTCTTTGCAGGTTATGTGTTATATCGTAATGTTATGCGATTGTGTATGTAATGAGTAATAAAGTACCCAGTTTGTAGTGAACCAACATGTGCTGCGTGTTCTTGTATGAGAGGGTAGCCTATTCTTCTAGTCAGCTGCGGCTACATGAACAGATGTTAACCCTGATCAGGTAAGTGGTAACTGAATAAGGGAAAGAGGAGCCCCTCGAACCTGAGAACAGGCTATGCTCGAACTGGCAATCCTTGTGTGATCTGATGAATAGTGAGACTGATTTCCTTTTTGTATGTTATGGTGATCATAGGATGAACTGTCGTATGAGACTGCCGTCTAGGTAGAGAGGTCTGGATTCGTATAGGATCGCGAGGCCGCCACTTGTGATACTGTCGTATGGGCAGAGAGGTCTGGATTCGTAGGGGATCGCGAGGCCGCCGATTGTGCTGAGACTGCCGTCTGGGTAGAGAGGTCTGGATTCGTAGGGGATCGCGAGGCCGCCACTTGTGATACTGTCGTATTGGCAGAGAGGTCTGGATTCGTAGGGGATCGCGAGGCCGCCACTTGTGCTAAGACTGCCGTCTGGGTAGAGAGGTCTGGATTCGTATGGAATCGCGAGGCCGCCACTTGTGATACTGTCGTATGGGCAGAGAGGTCTGGATTCGTAGGGGATCGCGAGGCCGCCGATTGTGCTGAGACTGCCGTCTGGGTAGAGAGGTCTGGATCCGTATGGGATCGCGAGGCCGCCGATTGTGCTGAGACTGCCGTCTGGGTAGAGAGGTCTGGATCCGTATGGGATCGCGAGGCCGCCACTTGTGATACTGTCGTATGGGCAGAGAGGTCTGGATCCGTATGGGATCGCGAGGCCGCCGATTGTGCTGAGACTGCCGTCTGGGTAGAGAGGTCTGGATCCGTATGGGATCGCGAGGCCGCCACTTGTGATACTGTCGTATGGGCAGAGAGGTCTGGATTCGTATGGGATCGTGAGGCCACCACTTGTGATACTGTCGTATGGGCAGAGAGGTCTGGATTCGTATGGGATCGCGAGACCGCCACTTGTGATACTGTCGTATGGGCAGAGTGGTCTGAATCCGTATGGGATCGCGAGGCCGCCGATTATAAGAGGTCTTGGTATGTATAGTAGGAATTCCCTGTCCTTAGGTGGTAGATATATGTGGTTGCACTATTGTAAATAGGCCCTAGGGAGGGGGTAGCGTTCTGTCTGGGTTAGTGAGGCTCTGATGAGCGGGTTCTATCTGATCCGAAAACCCAAGCAGAACATTTGGCGTCACGAACCGTTTACGAAACCTGTGTGCGTTGTGGTTGTATCGTGTTTGCTTTCGGCGCGTGCGTGGTTTCGTTTGTATATTTTTTCTATATAATTGTGAGTGTAGTTTTTTTCTCTTTCTTCTTTCTCTTTTTCTCTTTTTCTTTCTTTTCCGAGATGTTTTCTAGAAAGTCGAAATCTACTTTTAAGTTGCCCGTTGATATTCCCGGCTGGGATTCAACGCCTTATGAAGCCTTAGCCCGTGAGTGGGCTGATTCTACTGGTTTGAGTGAGAATTGGAATTCTTTTTTGGAGCTGGCGGAGCCGGCTAATGTGATTACTTGTTTACAGAAGGCGCCGGTATCTAAGGGTGATGAGCTTCCCGTTTTGGGGCGCAGAGGTTGGATTGTTCTGTCTGCGTACAGGATTCTGCATGAGAGGTTGTTGAAGTTGCAGAAATCGCATAACGATGTGGAAGCGAACTTTGTTGAGATTCAAAATGCTCATACTTTGTTGCGGTGTCAAAATAAGTTGCTTGCTGACAAACTTGAGACGTACCAAACTATTGCCGAGAGGGCGGTTGTGCGAATTGCTCATTATAAATATAAAAATCGGTGTGGTCGGATTTCGAAGCGAAAGGTGCGTCTGGTCGTGGCGAAAGCCGGACTGGATTGGAATCCTGATGAATGGGATGGTAATATCTGGAACTCGAGTGATTCTCCTTCCTCGGGTGAGGAGTCTGCCAAGCGCGAGTCCTCTCGCTCCGGCCGTGATTGTAAGTCTGCTTCTTGCGCCTCTGATGGTGCACCCCGTGATTGCGCTCGTCCTTCGAGCGGGGTCGATGCTTCCTCTACGTGTACTGGTCGAGCTCCTTGTGATGCTCGTCCCGCGGTCTCGGTGCATCCAGTTTTTCGGCGGAAATTGCAGCAGGCTCCCGGTGCTCCGAATGGTATTGCTTTAGACTCTTTGGAGGATTTTACTCAACAAGAAATTAGTGATATTTTGCAGCGATTTCGGCAGCGAGCTGGTGAGACCTTACTCACATGGATGGTGCGCCTTTATGAACTGGGCGCTGCTGGCATTATGTTGGATACTGGCGATTGTTTGAAGTTTTGTTCCTTGAGTTCGGATTCTACTGTACAGGATCATTTTCGTAACTTTAATGTTGGTGGTCAAATTTCTTTGCTTCAATTGGCGACTGAGGGTTGTAATCAAAAATATCCTACTGAGTCTGACTGGCCTGTGAATGACAAACCGTGGTATACTTTGCGCGATGCTGCGCAACGTCTCAAAGAGGAGGTGATGAAAACGGCAATTTTTCTAAATACTGCTGACAGGTTGCTTGATGGTTTCTTGACATCTTCTGTGCGGAATCGTATTATTCGTTCTTCCCCTGTTGCTTATAAGCAGGTTATGATGACTTTATTGATTAATCAGACTGGTAACATGTTATCTGTAGTGCTGGAATCGGTACGCCAACTCGGTGAGTTGGGTGAGTGGTTTAAACCTGAACGGCAATCCCGGCCTGACACTCGTACTCCTGGTGACAATAAACTTACTAGACGTGATATGTTTTTTGGTCTTATGGCCGATGGTGTGCGGAAGGAGGACATTGATGGTGAGACTACTTCTCGTTTGTGGGAAATGTTTCGCAAACGTGGCTTGGATCGAAAGGAGGGTGCCCGGCGTGTTCGGACAACTGAGTGTGATCGTGGTTTTTCTGACGGTAGCGGTGATGACGACCGTCGTGGGCGCTCTGATCGTCGTGATGATCGCCGTTATGTACGTGATTTGTCCCCCCGTCATGAGAGAGACAGGGAGAGAGAGGGGGAAAGAGAGAGGGGGAGAGATGATTATGTTAACAGCAGACGTAGAGATGATAGGGATCAATCCCCTGAGTTGAGAAGGAGAGAGGATCGACACAGATTGGCCGATCGAAACCCGCAGTACAATGCAGATAACAGGAATCCATTTCGTAATGGAGATGGATATGAACAGGAGGTATCGATACCTGGGAAACGTGAGAGTCTTTATCCTGATTTATCCTGGTACACAGAACGCAGTAAAGATGACTAGGAAATAGGTCAAGCTCCAGTACACAGATGGGCTCACAGAGATAATAGACCCTATGTAGATATTGATATTTATTGGAGACATCGTAATGTCCAAAGGGCCCGAGCATTGGTAGATACAGGAGCGGAGGCCACTCTTATTCATGGAAAATCAAAGAAGTTTAAAGGTCAGCCTTTTACAATTACCGGATTAGGTGGAAAGGAAACTCCCGCAGTTCAAACTTTACTTGAAATGTGAATAGGTAGAATTCCTAGAAAAGAATACTCTGTATTAGTGGTACCACTCTTAGAATTCATAATTGGAATTGATATTTTGAAAGGAATGACTTGGCACTTAGATGATGGATGTTACCAATTTGGAACTAAACATTATATATCGTCCAGGCCTGTACGGGTTGGTCGTTTAAGAATGCCCCCCATAAAAGTTCCCCAGGCGACAAAAGTGGTTCGTCAGAAGCAGTATCGTATTCCAGGTGGTCATGAAGAGATTAGTACCACTATTCAGGAGTTGGTGGATGCAGGAGTTATAACCCCAGTTACTTCTGCTTGTAATAATCCTGTTTGGCCTGTACGTAAGAGTGATAATTCTTGGCGCATGACTGTGGATTATCGAGAATTGAATAGACACACACCCCCTTTGACTGTTGCAGTACCGGATGTTATTACCCTAATTGAAAGAATCCAAAAACATCCAGGTACATGGTATGCGTCCATTGATATTGCTAATGCTTTCTTTTCGATTCCGATTGCCCCTGAGTGTCAGGAACAATTCAGTTTTACGTGGAACGGGCGTCAGATGACGTTTAGAAGTCTTCCCCAGGGCTATGTGCATAGTCCTACGATATGTCACCGGCTGGTGGCAGAGCATTTGGCTGAGGTACCGGTTAATCCACGAATTCAGATATGTCACTATATTGATGATATTTTGATCCAAGGTGAAACACAAGAGGAAGTTCAGACCTAATTGGACAGAGTCATTGAGTGCCTGCGTGAGAAAGGTTGGGAAATCAACCCGGATAAATTACAAGGTCCGTCCCAGGCTGTGAAATTTTTGGGTATTAATTGGCATGAGGGGCACCGAGAAGTGATCCCTCAGGTTAAACAGAAAATTCTTGACTTTGCAGTTCCGAGGAACAGGAAAGAAGCCCAAAGCTTCATTGGTTTGTTTGGTTTTTGGCGCCAGCATATTCCTCATTTGAGTCAAATATTGGCCCCTTTGTACCGTGTCACTCGTAAAAAGAATGCATTTGAATGGGATAAACCACAGCAAGATGCGTTCAGTCTGGCAAAAGAAGCAATTCAGCATGCTCTGGATTTATGGCCTGTATGTGATGGTGATGTGGATTTGAATGTGTCTGTACAAGGCCTTTATGCCAATTGGAGTTTGTGGCAGAAACAAGGCAAGAGTAGAGTACCGTTAGGTTTTTGGACCAAAAAGTTACCTGATGCTGGTGAGCGTTATACACCTTTTGAGAAACAGTTACTTGCATGTTATTGGGCTCTGGTGGATACCGAGCAATTGACTTTGGGACATGATATAGTTTTGCGACCTGAAATTCCTATCATGCAGTGGGTTATGAGTTCGCCGAAAACTCACCGAATTAGACACGCTCAAGAGGCGAGTGTGATTAAATGGAAATGGTATATACAAGACAGGGCACGTGTGGGACAAAAAGGAGTTGCATCTTTGCATGAGCAGGTGGCACGGGCGCCATCGACTGAGACTGAGAGTGAATGTTCCGTACCTTTAGTACAGGAGTCTCCTGTTAAGTGGGGTAGACCTTTTGATGATTTGTCGGCGGAGGACAGAAACCATGTCTGGTTTACGGATGGTTCAGCAAGGTTCATAGGGACGAAACGGCATTGGAAGGCAGTGTCCTATAATCCGATCACACAAAAATTGCTGAGTACAACTGGTGAGGGTAAGAGCAGTCAATTTGCTGAACTCTATGCTGTTTATCCAGTTCTGAAACAAGAGTTACCTGGCACATGTCATATTTTCACCGATTCTTGGTCTACTGCCAATGGACTGGCAGTTTGGTTACCGACTTGGCATTCCCATAGTTGGAAAATCCATTCAAAAGAACTGTGGGGAAAAGAATTATGGCAGGAGATTTGGGAAATGCTCCCACAGAGTACTGTTACAATCTTCCATGTGGATGCTCATACCCCGATAGACTCTCTTGACAAATTCTTTCATAACATTGCAGATGAGAAATCTAAAATTGCTGAGGCAGTGGTGGACAGGCAAGATTCTGATATTGCGGGATTGGCGAAATGGGCCCACCAGAAAGCAGGACACTTTGGAGAGAAAGCCACTAGCAGGTGGGCTGCTGATCGAGGAATTTATATTCCCCTAGATTTAATTAAAAATGTTATTCTACATTGTCCCATTTGTCAGCATATCAGGCAGCGCAAAGTGCCCCAAATTGTTAAAGGTCATTTACATCGCGGGAAATTACCCGCTCAAATTTGGCAGATTGATTACATTGGTCCACTTCCTATGAGTAGGAATTGTCAATATGTTTGCACTATTGTTGATACATACAGTGGCCTGTTGGTGGCCCTTCCCTGTAAGCAAGCTACCCAATTGAATACTATTAAAACAGTGGAATTGATTATGATGTATTATGGTGTGCCATTCCAAATTCAATCTGATAATGCATCCCATTTTCGTGGAAGATTGGTACAGGAATTCTGTGTGGAAAACAATATTGAATGGGTGTTTCATATACCATATTATCCACAGGCCTCGGGTCTTGTGGAGAGGTTGAATGGCCTGCTGAAAGACCAATTACGTAAATTAACAGATGACAAGCATAAGAATTGGCGAGACTTTTTGCCTCAAGCGTTATTGATTTTGAATAACCGTCCTTTTCTAAATGCTGAATCCCCACTTATGCGTTTGTTTCCTCCGAGTGTTGATGCTAAGCCCAATGAAATCAGAGAGACTGTGATGTACTGGGAAATTACTCCCGGAGCTTTGGCTCCATGAAGAGCGACCCCAGGGTCGGCAGGTTTAGACTTGCATGCCATGGATGACACCGTTATAAAAAGTAAGGATCGAGTCATCATTGAAACTGGTGTTGGTGTTCATATACCAACTGGAAATTTCGGATTAATCGCCCCTAGATAGGGGCTGGCTGTAAAAGGCATTCAGGTGCTTGGAGGAATCATTGATAGTGATTATCAGGGAGAGATTAAGGTGCTCCTGCTGAATAGCAGTGAGGTTGACTTACTGATACATCAAACTGACCGAGTGGCTCAATTGCTAATACTGCCTGTTTTCAGTGGTGAGATCACAAAAGGCACTGCCCCAACGTTGCTAACTGTACGAGGCCAGAAAGGTTTTGGCTCCACAGATAATCCTGGGGCCAGAGTTTGGGTGCAGTCGCCTAAGAATCCCCCTGAGCAAGCAGAAGTCATTGCAACCGGTCAAGACAACACCATTTTAGTTATGAGACCAGGGAAAGATAGCTGGGAAGCAGTCCCGGCTGACAAATGTTACTTACGAGAATGAATAATGCTTGTATTTGATTCTCTTTCAGATCATTCTTTGGACTGTTGCTGCAGGATGTGTCGGCGTTGGACTCCTTTTGGGCTGGTACGACGAGAGAGGAGGGATCCCATCAACCCGGGCTGAGTTGAGAACCCGAGTGTCGCGTTCCTTCGCTGCGTGGGATTAGTCGTCGAACTTTTGGATTACATTAGCCAAACAAGTGACTAAAGCCCCTCATTTCTGCTTGACACCGATGAGATCGGTGACGGACATTCTAGCGACTTGTTTAGTTGCTGTCCCTGCTTCATTGGAGACTTTGACTCATATTTTTAATATATCAAATGCTCGCCCTAATGTTCTTCTGGGCGATTTTGCTGCCCATGAGTATTGCCCCTTGTGTACTGTACTGTCAGACCCGATACCCCCCATCCAGTCCCAAATAGTTACCTATAATATCACACAGGGAGATTTGTGTTTTTTCCTTACTTGTGATCCTAGTGCGATTTCTGAATGTATGCGTTTAAGATTGAAAGGTGCCACTTCATTCACCGCTCATGAACGAACTTTGTGCCTTCAAAGGACACCGAAAACATGTACTTCTGTTCGGAATAACATGACGTGCAAGAGTTTGGTAGTTACCCCCAGTCATTATCGCACGATGTTACTACCTGCCGGATGGCTTTTCTCATGTGGTAATACTTCCTGGCCATATATTCCCGCAAATATTTCTGGAGGCCCTTGTGCCATTACTAGACTGAGCTTGCTAATGTTTTCATCACATCCGAATGCCAACTCTCGTGTGATTCGAGATACAGTGAGGTTACAGGAGGATTGTGACTCATCTTTGCATTTATATTCCAAGTCTGAATACCTTAGCCTGGCTATTTCAATCGTTGGTGTTCCTGCTTTGGCAGTTTATAATGCCAAATCTATTGGGAAAATGGCCTGCTGGATGGTAAAATCCATCAATCATACTTCTACAGTCCTGTCTGACATGCTATTAGACGCCCAGGGTGAACGTAGGGCTATCTTGCAAAATCGAGCGGCCATTGATTATCTTTTGCTTAAACATGGACACGATTGTTCTGATTTTGAGGGTCTTTGTTGTTTTAACTTGTCGGATCATACAAAATCCATTCAAGCTCACATTGATAAACTACATGACTTGACAGAAGAAGTTAGAAAACACATTGACCAGGGCTGGTTTGACTGGCTCTTTAATTGGTTACCTGATTTGCATATGTTACGTCAGATATTAGGAGGTATTCTGATTACTATCGGCATTTTGATTTCTATCTGTTGCTTTATTCAGTGTATTCCTTCACTACTTCAATTCTGCACACCTGGTACTAGACATAGATCAGTTAGTCTTGTTTAATATTATTCTTCCACAGATATTAGTTCTGTTTAATGAATGTATAATAGACTGAAGTCAAGGGTGAAATGTTCTGCTCGATTTTCCCGGCCTTCTTGTGAGGAAAAGATGATTAAATGTGACTTCAGTCTCTTACCATTCAAGTCTAAGGGTTAGAGTAGTGAATGGAGCCTATTTACTAGGCACTTCGACATGATCCTGTGCCCTTCCCCATAGATCAGGGCTTGCACACATAGCCTAGGGGATAGATTCGTTAGTATTAGGGATAACCTGTCCTGTAGTGAGGGTATTTCATGGAGCTGTGCTGAATTCAGGCCTGGTAGGCCTCAAACGGGAGAGACTCCATCTTTCTTTCTGCTCCGGCAGCTTGGGATGCTTCTAGGTCAAATGTAATGTTTTAGTTATGAGGTGTTATTCGCTTGGAGAGAACCGGTTCAGGCCGGCCCTTATCGAAGGATTGTATTTTTCTTCATGCCGAAGACACTACATCAGGCCGGCCGGCTGGGAACGTGTCCTTGGTACGGGGAGGTACAAGAATTTGGTGGGCGGCAGGTTACAGGCCGGAATTTTCCATGAGGAAACGCACCTCTATATTAGTGAAAGTCTGAGGCAGTTACATGTTCAGTCCGTAGGCGGCATCTAGCCGTTAGCAGTAAAGCTACTACTTATTCCAGGGAAGACAGACGCCATCTTGAAGGCGGAGAAGAACCGAGAGACAGATGCCCTCCTAGCAGAATAGCCAGAGAGGAGAGAGTAGCCGATAAGGAAGAGGTCCCAGTGACTCGGAGAAGAGTGACTTCCAGGCGAGCCGAGGCACAGACGAGAAGGGAACCTAGATGACCACTGAGTGCAGGCTACATACTACTAAGGTGATGTCGACCCTTTCTTATTAGAGTGTACAACTTAATCTTTCACTTCTCTTTGCAGGTTATGTGTTATATCGTAATGTTATGTGATTGTGTATGTAATGAGTAATAAAGTACCCAGTTTGTAGTGAACCAACATGTGCTGCGTGTTCTTGTATGAGAGGGTAGCCTATTCTTCTAGTCAGCTGCGGCTACATGAACAGATGTTAACCCTGATCAGGTAAGTGGTAACTGAATAAGGGAAAGAGGAGCCCCTCGAACCTGAGAACAGGCTATGCTCGAACTGGCAATCCTTGTGTGATCTGATGAATAGTGAGACTGATTCCCTTTTTGTATGTTATGGTGATCATAGGATGAACTGTCGTATGAGACTGCCGTCTAGGTAGAGAGGTCTGGATTCGTATAGGATCGCGAGGCCGCCACTTGTGATACTGTCGTATGGGCAGAGAGGTCTGGATTCGTAGGGGATCGCGAGGCCGCCGATTGTGCTGAGACTGCCGTCTGGGTAGAGAGGTCTGGATTCGTAGGGGATCGCGAGGCCGCCACTTGTGATACTGTCGTATGGGCAGAGAGGTCTGGATTCGTAGGGGATCGCGAGGCCGCCACTTGTGCTGAGACTGCCGTCTGGGTAGAGAGGTCTGGATTCGTATGGAATCGCGAGGCCGCCACTTGTGATACTGTCGTATGGGCAGAGAGGTCTGGATTCGTAGGGGATCGCGAGGCCGCCGATTGTGCTGAGACTGCCGTCTGGGTAGAGAGGTCTGGATCCGTATGGGATCGCGAGGCCGCCGATTGTGCTGAGACTGCCGTCTGGGTAGAGAGGTCTGGATCCGTATGGGATCGCGAGGCCGCCACTTGTGATACTGTCGTATGGGCAGAGAGGTCTGGATCCGTATGGGATCGCGAGGCCGCCGATTGTGCTGAGACTGCCGTCTGGGTAGAGAGGTCTGGATCCGTATGGGATCGCGAGGCCGCCACTTGTGATACTGTCGTATGGGCAGAGAGGTCTGGATTCGTATGGGATCGCGAGGCCGCCACTTGTGATACTGTCGTATGGGCAGAGAGGTCTGGATTCGTATGGGATCGCGAGACCGCCACTTGTGATACTGTCGTATGGGCAGAGAGGTCTGGATCCGTATGGGATCGCGAGGCCGCCGATTATAAGAGGTCTTGGTATGTATAGTAGGAATTCCCTGTCCTTAGGTGGTAGATATATGTGGTTGCACTATTGTAAATAGGCCCTAGGGAGGGGGTAGCGTTCTGTCTGTGTTAGTGAGGCTCTGATGAGCGGGTTCTATCTGATCCGAAAACCCAAGCAGAACAATAGAATGGCAGTAGATACATCAACAGCTTTTAGAAAAGTGAAGGAAGAAATACTTGCAGTTAGGGCTACGTTTATGCAGATCAGTTTAGCATTAGATACTATCCTGGGGAGGAAGAGTCTGCAAGGTAACGAAGGCAAAAAAGTGCTGCATGTATGTGCCTGATAATAGTTGAATTATAGAATCTTTTATTACTAATGTAACTAATATTTCTAATGTAGTTAATTCACTTGTACAACCTGGGGTATGGGAAAGTGTAGGTTCCTGGTTTAGTAATCTAGGAAGATGTTTTGACAGGGTTAGTGAATGGTTTTATGAATATATTTTTAATTATTATATTTATAATAAGAAGGAGGAGGCCTGTGGAAGTTGTTTGTCTCAATTTGAGGTGACAAACTATTTTGAGTACTAATGATTTTTGCGATTAAATCTAGTTGCAACTGATGAATTAATAATATTGCACCTAAAGTAAAATTGCTGAAGCATTTAGAGGTGTGTTTATTAAAGTGTTTGTTGTGCCACATTTTATGAATTCATGATTTTCATTAAAATGGATTTTCAAACTGCTCCTGCTCATTGCCCCCCCCCCCACACAATGTCCCCTTGCACAACTTCTTATCCCCTAGTTTCTGCAGTCTATGCAGAGCACAGAGTATTGTGGGTAAACAACTTATTTTCCTTCAAACACATCTATTGAGAATTAAACTTTTGCTCACATATTGATTGTAACAATTTGAATGTCTTTCCGCTGTAGCTCCCTGATGAGGGCCTAGTTGTCTAACTAAGGTGGGGTTAATCTAATGTACTTCATAATGACTTCTAAATCACTGATTCGTTTATGATGTGTTGTCACTAATCATACCACTGTGATTTTATAGTTTTTGCTCTTTATTAATACTAGATATCTGAATAAAAACCCTTGGTTTTGGAGATGAGCCAGAGACTTTCCCCCACTACTATTGTCAGGTTAGTCTAGGACTAATTATGATAACTTAGAGACTTTTCCTGTTCCTCGCAAGACTCTGTCCATTGTATGTTCCTTTGCTCTAGGGATGCTGTCTGTTTCTCTACTGACTTCACTATTTACTAGAGACACAGAAATATTCTGATTATGAACTCTGCACTTATGTATTTATGGCATTTAACCTTTATTTTGAAGCAACTCCCAGTTCCAAATTTTGGGGTGATCTAAATTTTGTGGTACATTTGAATATTGGGGTTCAGCTCTCTCTATATATATACACACAAAACATCCACCCACCTATACACACAAAACATCCACCCACCTATACACACAAAACATCCTCCCACATATATATATATATAGAGAGAGATAGAGAGATCGAGAGATACTCTGAAAAAACACCATAGTTAAAGTTTAGTTAGGCTTCAGAAAACCCAACTGAAAAATCCCTTATATTCAAAGGTTATGGTGTGCAATGCACATGCCTTACCATAACATGGAATACTAAAGTTACATAACTGGTTTCCTAGCACTGTAATAACCTTGAATAAGGCTGATAAAGTTGATGAAATTACTTGGGAACAAAATGTTTTCAGGTGTTTGGAAAACAACAGCAGAGGACTTGAATCAGAGAAATAAAGGCAGGAAGATCCATTTCCTTGCTGCAGCAGCGGACAAGCCGCAACCATAGAATATAGACGTTCTGGTTCTAGATACCGCAACTATGAATTTGTCATCAGAATGAAGTTTGAAATCCGTTTTATACCAACAAAATTTACTAGCAGCAAAATCATGGATGAGTGATAAAGGACATTCTGAGCAATGACCATTGATTAGAAAACAATTATTTGGTGCACTGCTATCCAATGCTATGTAATTGTTTTAGCAGAGAAGAGATATGATGGCATTTTCGGACCTTATAAATCAGCTGGACTGTCACATTTTAAACAAGCTGAAGTGATTTTAGAGATTAGTCAGGGGCTAAGAGACCAGCATTGCCACAGTCTAAGTGAGATCGTAAAAGTGAGCAGACCATTCACTTGAATCATCCAAGGCCAATAGGAAATATCCAGTTGTCTCAGGCCTCCATTCCCCATCCTCTAAGGCACCTACCCAGGATTCCCAATGGGAGCGGAGGTCAGCAAGTAATTCTGAAGAGTTGATGACCAGTGAGCGGTAAACCTGGGAGACCCCACCCTGCCCCAGGGAAGATACAATAACCTTAACCTCCATGGGACTAAATTCAAGGACCTGGCAAAGAGAGGACTGGAGGGACTCCGGCAACAGATGACGGTAAGCCACCATGGCCTGTAACCTGCAGATATAATGATTTGTACCACGACGCGGCATAAACCTGCATTGGGTGGACCAGCATGGGAATGACTGGAGAAGACAGTTAGCCAGCATTTTGACATATATATTTTAAACTCAGGAGTTAAAAAGAGCAATTGGGCGGTAAGGTGCACATTCTACGGGGACCGCCCTGCCTCGTGCAGAACCACTATGGTTGCCTTATTTAATACTGAAGAGAAGTGACCTTTATTTATGGCATCACCACAAAGAGTAAGTAAGTGGGGCAGCAGTGACTTCTGAATTTTCTTATAGCATTCTACAGGGAAGCAGTCGGGTTCGGTGTCTTACTGGCTACATATCAGAAAAGGCTATATCAACCTTCGCACGGGTGAATGGTTCGCCCAGGTGGGTTGAGTCTACCGCAGTAAGAATGCACAATAGCAAATCCGCGATCAGAGGGGAGGAGTACTCACATGGTGGTCTCAGATGATGTACATATAATGTGCAATAGTAGTTAGCAAGTGCAGCTGCGATGGCCCAAGTCTCGGTAACCAATCCTCGTCCAAGAGTTCGGACACTAGGAACCACGCTGTCCGCCAGACAGCGCCATACCAGGAAATACAGAAGTTTACTCAACTTCTCGCCCCATCAGTAGACCCTACTCTGGGAGGCCATCAAACATTGCCTTTGCCTCATCAAGGCACAGCTACTGCAATGAAAGCCTATCCAGCACATACGGACGTGGATCAGCAGCATCTGTAGCAGACTGTGGCTCCGCCTCCTGCCCCCCAATGCCTGACCCCATGATGCAGAAGTCGATGACACCAAGTTTGTCAGGCGGGGGAAGGGCCTGTTCCCACTAAAAAAGGTAGGACTGAGTATTAGAACGACAGATTTTCAAAATGTAGGGACTGAGTCCATCTACACCATCAGAGAATATCGGCCCAATTCCTAGCTAGCACACAGTGCCTCACCCAAACCCCTAACCTCCCTAGAGTGGCAGGTAATTTTGACAACCTCGAACATGACACTCTGATCTCCAAGGGAATCATTAACACAGATCTTACCCCTTTTCTTGTTTACTTAGGCATTCCCAAATTAAACACAAGAAAGATCCGCATAAAGGTTTCAATATACTTATTGAAAGAATCGTAGCCTTGTATAGAAAGAATGAGCTGCGATTACTAGGCAGAGAAAACAAAGCAATGTAACCAGCATTATGAATAGGGCTCCCGGTTTTATGGTATTTATTATTTTGCCATTTCCGTCTGTATTTATCCAGATTTATTTTTCCCACCAGTAAAAGATGCTGCAGCTAGTATTTTTCCACATTTATGTATATTGACAATGCACACATGCACTTGTTTGTTATTGGTCAACCCAATACATTCATCTGAAAACTTTGCCATTCGCAGAATGTCCCAAATACGC
This sequence comes from Triturus cristatus, assembly GCF_964204655.1. Lineage (NCBI taxonomy): Eukaryota > Metazoa > Chordata > Amphibia > Caudata > Salamandridae > Triturus > Triturus cristatus. Next base: position 997,092,621 of record NC_140581.1, read on the forward strand.
TTAAAAGTGCTATCAAAAGCCATTAGTCTCAGAGCCTTGCAGTTTCTGTCATCGGCACAGAGAGCCACATCCTCTCCCACACTGAACACCATACTGCCCCACTGAGAGAAACTCACACTGCCTTCAACTACAACCCAATTGTGCCCCGCTATAATCACCTGGAAGCAACTCAATTCAAATTATGCACTAGACAAGAGTAATATGCTGCCTGAAAAAGCATGTCTGTCTGTGCCCAACACTGCTTTCTAAATTGCATGTTATCATTTTTGAATTGGGAAAAATATCGGGATTTTCCATACCCTAACTGACCCAGATTGCACAGTGAGGGTGGCTTGCACTTTACTGTTTCCTTATAATTAAAAAAAAAAAAAAAAAAAAAAAATCACCATATCTACTAGTGCTTCAAACCCATTCTGCCGCTCATACCTCTCCCATATCTCTCCATATAACTTCAATTTCCCTCCCAAACTCTCATCTTGTCCTATTCTCATTGTACCAATAACTCGTTCACCCCTCTACTATACCCCGTACTCCAGTCCTTTGATGGAAACCACAACTCCCAAAATGCACTACCCAATGCCGTTCTGCTTTCTAGCTATCCTCGTGAATTCCACCACTCGTTATAACTAAAAATATGACATGACAAAAACATCACACACAGTTCAACTAGTCTTTTATCAGCCACAGTCCTTAAAATGTCATATGTGCACTTGTAACTGTAGAGAGTTCAATCCAACTCTTCACTGTCTCCGTAGTGATATGTTAACCTTGACTGAAATAACACCGGTGAAATTCTTCAACGGGGTGCAACCCTCCTTCGAGACGGAGAAATTGCTAAGCATGAAAGATTGTCGAGGATGCACTCAAACTTAAATTAATTCAATAGTCCGGGCTGAGACAGCTTCCCGGGCACACACAGTTTTTGTGCTGCCAGCCGCACCGGAGTACTTCACAGGTCTTTAAAAGACTATTCACTTGTTAACGAGGCTTTGTTGTAAATACTGATAACGCCAGAGGCATACTTACTCTGTGGTGAGCAATCACCATACCATCCTGTATTGCAACTCTCTGCTGGAGCATGGCAGTGCCGCAAAATGTGCTAGTATTTTCCCGTTTTTACATTTAAATACAAAGGAAAACTTGTTTTCCGACTGTATTTATATGTAAAAATCCGTTTAAACAGAAAACCTGGAGCCCTAATTATGAACATAGTGAAAAGAATAAACAGTCCAACCATGGCCGTCTGATTTCTATAAACCTCTACCTATCGCTACCCTATTCTGACAGCATAGTGGATGTACACCCTGCCCGATCTCTTAGGTTAGCCCGAGTCCCCATACCTAGATAACTTTTCCAGAGCGGCCTGGAGTGAGATTGGCAATCCTTCTCGGAAGAATGGTAGATCAGCAGAGCTGCATGTTGAACACAGCCTTTATTCCATGGCAGTTGTGACCGGAGTGCTGCTCTAAAGGCCGGTGCACCTTTTTATATAATAAAAACCACTGTGTTAGAGGTACAGCTCTGATGCAGTGATATGCTAGAGGTAAACACTAGGATATCATTTTCTGCGGTCCTAGTCTTGAACAGAGTGTACACATTACATAGTAACAAAGGCTTTCTAAATGCAAGAAGCATGTACAGCATCATCTCGGAATAATATTGTGTAAGCAAAGTATGTAATTATAATATTGCTAAAACGAAATCTGATTAAAAAAAAACTTGTGAAATATAAAACTCATATGAAGAACCAAAGTCGGCCCAAGAAGGCCTAACGACAGCCTGGTCAGGGACCGACACTCCCCCAGCTGCATCCCACAAAGAGGCAGGAGCGTCGATGGTGGAAGAGGAAGGAGACCTTGCAGCCCCCAGGATGGGTGTGAAATACTGTGCACAATCCAGTTCTCCGTAGCCCATTCCCTCACCGCTTCGAGGACGTTGCTCCTTTGCATTTCAGGTTCAGACAAGCTTACTGGTCATTGGAAAGGGTCACCGATTTCAACATCTTTACATTCAAGCGACTGCTGCTGTTATATTTGTCCCTTAAGTGTACTCATATGTGGGACACTTTATTTTGCCCTGAAGAAGTTCCCGTTATGGGGATGATACGCGTTGGCTGGATTGTGTAAATACAAATTGACTTTTACGAGAAACAATTATTTAATAAAGAAGTTATTTTTCTACTTTCATTGATTCAGTGGACTTCTTGAAGCTGTGCACCCCCTTTTTGTTATACGACTATGTGAAAACGTAATTACTTACCTGTTTTAGACACATGTCCCAGTGCTGAACCTAGGAGTCCAGCACTGGATTACAAAAGTAACGAGAACATACTTTACCTGCAACTTGAATTTCCTTCCATAGGATAACATTGCCTGGTTTTTGCTGAAAAAGTTTTTAAGGGTCGATTTTGTAAACTTACAAATATTCGTTAAAAATTGCCTGTATAACCAAAACACATTCTTTCAACTGATTACAGGTGGTGCCCCAGTGCTGGATCCAAGATCCAACACGAAGTTAGAAAAAGTAACAATAACCCCACTTACCTGCTAAGTGAAATTCCTCCCATAGGATAACATTGGTGATTCTATGAGAAAACGTTTCTAAGTGTCAACTTTTAGAATACCAAAATATTGCTTAGAAGTCACTACTGTAACCAAAACGCTTTTACTCAACTGTTTACAGGAAATGTCCATGGACTGAATCCAGGATCCAGTCCTGTGGTTAGAAAAGTAATCCTCAAAGTAACTAATTGCATTTACTCAGAAATTCCCATTTAGCTCAATGTATTATTGTGTTTGAAATTGTGTTGCCTATTCCAACAACTGTGTCTATTGCATTCAAAAAGTCTACTGCATATTGAAAGTATTTATATAAAGCCTCTCATTCAGAGAAAGTACATTTGGAAATCTATTGTTGGTTCTAAAATAAAACAACCATATATTTTTATACAAAACCATTGGCCTAGAGCTCAGTTCTTGAGTGTGTGCAACAAATGTCGTCAGATACTGCCTTACTGCTCGACCAAGCTACCACTTTAGAGAGTAAGGTTATATAACTTTAGCCTCTGCCAAACCTCTGGGGACTGTGGACTCTGTGCACACTTTACCTATTTGAGAACAGTGCAAACACACGTACACACACGTACACACACAAAGAAATTTGAGACCAATTTAGAAAAGCAACATGGATCTTTATATAATTTTAGACACCAAGATAATTGGAATCAGGTAAGTCCTTTCAGAGTTTAAGGTCTTTGTAGAACTAGAAAATACAGTCGAATAAGTGTTTTGAGATAAGAGCCTCGAAAGCAGTAATGTTATCCTATGTGAGGAACACACTGCATACATATACATGAACACATTTCTTCAGGGTGCCTTTTGTAACATAAGGTGCTTAGGGGCCACAGTCCAAGAAACCTCCAGCGTTTCGGTTTTACCTTCCCTGGTAAGACTGGGTGCAGAGGTGCTGGTCGCGTTTGTAGCCTTGGGCTTTACGCGGTAAGGTTAATGGCAAAGTACCTGTGAAAGAAAGGCTGCGAGGGGGAACTTGGTGACAATTTTGGCAGAACCCAAAGGGGGGCTTGGTTCATAAGGGTCTGGGGAGCACAGGGAGACAGCTGGTTTACATGAACACGGGATGGGGGCTTGGGTGCAGAGGTGTCTTGTCCGGCAGGTCGCTGTAGTTAGAGGCTCTCACTTGGCTTTGGTGACCTGATGAGGGAGAGAAAACAGGACAGCAGGGCCCGTCTCATTTGAGACCTCGTGGATCATGGAGTCTCGACAGCAGGTCGGCGATGTCCGGACTGGACATGCAACAAGCCTTGGTAGTACTCAAGTTATTGGTGCTGAGAGGCTTTGGGAGGGGTCAGCGGCTTGAGACTTGGCCAGAATGACTGGGCTGACCTTCTGGACTCGCAACAATCTCTTCCTGGCAAGTTGCTACCTCGGTGGGCCCGATGTGCAGCAAGATGAAGTACCGGGCCTATGCAGTTGGTGCCTGCAGATGCAGGGTATGTCTCCCCCACCCCAAGGGAAATGCAGTTTGTTTGTTGAAGGTAAGAAGAGCCCTCCAAGGCTTTGGAGAAGTTGTTCAGCTTCTGGAGGAGTCGGTCTTTGAGATTGTTGTGGTGCAAGCAGCCAGGCAGGGTTTGGTGCCAATCTCGATGCAGGACCTCTGTTCTCATGACTTCAGCTCTTCTTTGTCCTTCCTCCGATTCCCAGTAGACAAATCTGAGTTCCTGGTGTTCAGGGGACCCATAAAAACTGAATTTCAGGGTGTTTAGGAGAAGTTTTTCATACTTTGTCTGGCATTGAGCCCATACTTTGTACTTTCTCTCAGTGCTTTTACTTGTATATTGCACAATGGATTGTTATGAGTTCATTATTGTTGTGATTTCGATGTACTTTTATGGTTACTTCTGTAACCAAATAACGTTTTTTGACTGACTGACATAGTTAAATTCCTCATAAAAGCTATCATAGTTGCCTTGATCCTATCTGAATGAGCATTAGGCCCGCCTAGAAGGGTCTCCTTGCCAGAGCTCTCTTCATCGGGCAGAACCCACTGCATCCATCAGTAACTGGATGCCTGTATGGGCTGAGAGTCTGTGTGGAATAGCATGGACAGGAAGGGCACTGAAAGCACCGTGCCCGAGGAGCGTATGGTCAGAGATCTGAGAGGGCCAATCAATCAATCAGGGTTTATAAAGCGCGCTAATCACTCGCCAGGGTCTCAAGGCACTGGGGGGAGGGTTCTGTTGAAAAGCCAGGTCTTGAGGTCCTTCCTGAAAGTGTGCAGGGTCGGGGAGCATCTGATGTTCACAGGGAGCTCGTTCCAGGTCTTGGGTGCGATGTAGGAGAAAGCTCTCCTGCCTTCTCTATTTCTGCGGGTGCGGGGGACCTCTGCCAGGGCGAGGTCGGCGGAGCAGAGGTTCCTCTTGGATACGTGGAAGGAGACTCTCTCGTTGAGGTACTTGGGTCCGATGTTGTTGAGGGATTTGTAGGTGTGGATGAGGAGTTTGAAGGTGACCCTCTTTTTCGACGGGGAGCCAGTTAAGGTCTCGTAGGTGTTGGGTCATGTGCTCGTGGAGTGGTGTCCCGAGGACGAGTATGGCTGCGGCGTACTGGATGCTTTGGAGTTTGTGTAGAAGAGTTCTGTTGATTCTGGCATATAGGGCGTTGCCGTAGTCCAGTCTGCTGGATAAGAGCACGTGTGTGATGGTCCTTCTGAAGTTGGGGGAGATCCATTTGAAGGTCTTGCGGAGGATGCGCAGGCAGTTTAAGCTGGTGGAAGCGACGGCGTTGATCTCGCGGTTCATGGAGAGGGAGGAGTCGAGGATGATACCGAGATTTCGTGAGTGGTCTGTAGGGATGGGTGGCTTCCCGAGGGCGGGAGGCCACCAGGTGTTCTCCCAGGCTGAGGTTCAAGGTCCGAGGATGAGGACCTTGGTTTTTTCCGAGTTGAGCTTCAAGCAGCTGTCTTTCATCCAGGCTGCGACGTCCTTCTTTCCTTCGTGGAAGCAGAGTCTGGTGTCTTCGGGATTCTCTGTGAGCGAGAGGATGAGCTGGGTGTCGTCGGCGTAGGATACTATGCTGAGCCCAAGCTGTCTGACAATGGCGGCGAGTGGGGCCATGTAGATGTTGAGGAGCGTAGGGCTGAACGTTGATCCTTGGGGTACTCCGCAATTTATGTCAGTGGGTTCGGAGAGGAAGGGCGGGAGTCTGATCCTCTGGGTTCTGCTGGAGAGGAAGGATTGGATCCAGTTGAGGGCGGCTCCTTGTATCCCCGCGTCGTAAAGTCTGGCTGCGAGTGTGCGATGTGAGACGGTGTCGAAGGCTGCAGAGGGGTTAAGAAGGATGAGGGTCGCAGTGTGTCCCTTGTTGAGTAGTAGGCGGATGTCGTCCGTGGTGGCGAGGAGGGCAGACTCGGTGCTGTGGTTGCTGCGGAATCCAGATTGTGAGGCCTCAAGGATGGAGTTTTCTTCGATGAAGGCGGTCAGCTGGGCATTTACGAGTCTCTCGGTCACTATGGCCGCGAAAGGGAGGACAGAGATGGGCCAGTAGACTTTCAGGTCCGTTGGGTCAGCCGTTGGCTTCTTGAGGAGGGGTTTAACCTCGGCCCGCTTCCAGTCGTCTGGGAAGATGCCGGATCTGAAGGATGCGTCGATGGTCCGTCGTAGTTCGGGTGAGATGGCGGCGGACGGCTTTGTGGAATATGTGAGGTGGGCAGGGGTCCGCAGGCCAAGCATGGACTGCGGCGCTGTTCTCGCACTGCTTCGACCTGGTGGCCTGATCTTGTGAGTGGATTGTGGGACCAGTGGAGCGGCAGCAAGCTGCATGTCGGGTTGTCTTGTGTAGATTTAGATTCCGTTTATAGGTTTCCCGATTTATGCCCTTCTATAGGTACAATTAACATTGCCCTTATTTGGACATAGAAATCCGGCCCTTATTTAGACATTGTCCGTGCAAACCAAATATAGGCAAGGCCACCTACATCCGTCCATCCACGTCACAATGAATTCTTGGAAAACCAGACCCTTAAGCCTTTAGGACTTTCCCTCAGCTTGAATATTGATTTTTCCAAGAACTCATTAAGTATGCATGAACATCTATTCTTTAGGGTTTCATTCAGGACGTTCCTCTGCCCGACTTTTACGTCAATACTGGCATTCCTAGACACCTTCAAGGTATAAATATACCAGCACATGCCCTAGCAAATTGCGGTTCCCGGAGGATTCGATCCAACCCGGACTAGGCGGTTCGCCACGGCAAGTTCGGAAGGAGATAGAGTTCCAGCCTGATGCACTGACCTGACGCTGCCATCCTCTTCACAGATAATCCAGCTCCAGTGCTCTCCGACTTCACTTGCGGGGGTTAGACTATAGAGTCCAGAAAAGAGATTCCAACCTCTCTCATTCTCAGGTATGGAGCTGACAAGAACTTAGAGAAACTTTTGGCAACTCTTGGCTAAACTAAAATATAGCCAGCTATACTTTAGAAACAGCAGCTACTTCAAACCTCGTACTGCACTTAGGTTAGGTACACTGGGGTAGAAAAATTTAGAAGCATCAGATGAGTATCACATTTTAGCATTATGTTATTTATGTATGTATTTTGATTAATAGATGTCATAGCTACAAACCATGCTATTGCAGTATTTTATCTAACTGCTAACCTCGTACATATTGTACCTCGCAGTCTGTCTTATGATTGTAGCAATTCATATCTCTTGCATGAGAAATAAGACTGTTCAATAAACCCTTTTATTGAAACGCCCGTCTCTATTTCTGTGCAAACTCTGTAGAAACGAAGCATGCACGATTGACTGAGTGGAACGGTTATCTATTGTTTCCACAATTCTGAGACTGTTACGAGTCTAAAGGAAAACAAAGTTGTCATGTTTATGCAGTTGTCAGAGACTAATCCCTTCTTGTATATTCGAGATGTTTCTAGTGACCTATGAGTTAGCTGGCACACACAAGTAATTAAGTTTAATATACTCGATAGAGACATACTGACCTTAGTCCTATGTCAAATCTATAGTGTATGTTATTCCAATGCGCAGAGCCTATCAGGGATATAGGACCTACACTACAGGGGTTCACTAGACATCTTCTGGTTTTGGGGTGTAGCCACCCTGAGAGCAGCTGGAGGAGAGATGGTTGATGCAGCCTGGTGGGGAAATTGGCCCGTCTGTGAAAGAGAGCACTTTGGCTGGTGGCCCTAGACAGACCACAGGCACCCTGGTGCCCCTGCATCAACCACCGGTGACCTAGGGGCCACAGGGGCTGCCAGTTGATAAACTGGATGCCATGGCAGTGTGGCGAGGACTATCATGGTGAGAAGGGGGTTGCGCCCATGACACTAACTTTGTTGCTTGAGGAGGGGGCCCTGATATGCTGGCAGCGAAGAGTCCCCCTGGGCAGTGAGTGAATGGTGGACGAAGTAAGTGGGCAGAGAAGGGATGAAGAGCAGCAAGGTTGTCAGATGCAGTGTGGATGCTCCTTTATCTGTTGACCTCAATAGGATTGTCCGGGCCACCTGCACTTCTAGTCCCTTCTTCACTGAGATGTGCCCCACTTTCTTTAACTTTTCTCAAACCTGTGGACCAGGCGCCCTGACTTGGCCTCATGCTGGGACGGAGCTCTGGGCAAGACAAAAGGCCTGGTGGTGCTCTGGGCCGTCTAGTAGACCAGTCAGATCTATGGTGAATTGGTGGTAAGTGGCTTCATACTCAGCTAAGTGCTGCACGAAGTCCCCCATCACAACCCGCCAGCAGCAAGCATGCTAAACAAGAGGACTAGAACCATTGGGCAAAGACCCTGAGGCAGTTGCAAACAGATTGGGCCACTTTTCTGCCTTTCCTCTGCATCGCTACGTGGGGGCCGCATTTCTGGGGTGGAACTGGCCCTGGAACTACATATGGTGGAGACTCATGCCAGGGGCAGAGAAAACCTCTAACTGCAAACTCAATTGTCAGCCCACCAACACATAGGCTTCCTCATGTCTGCCGTGGGTAGTGCTGCCATCACTTAACTGCTATGCCCTGAAGTGGCTGTGACATGTAAGTTTGCTCCTCTGCCACCTGTTCCGAGACTTGCTGACCAGCTTTGCAGTGACTCAGGAGTGACTGACTGATCTGCTTCACTTTCTTGCGGCACCACTGATATCTTCTGATGTGCAGGAGCACATAAAGTGGAGAACAAAACCAACCAAAGCAGAAAATCTGCTGTTGACAGACAATCCCAATCCGACACTCAGCATCTACTCCAATGAACCCAGAAAAGCTGTATACTATTTTGAAGGCCAAAGTGACATCCAGCACCTCCCTTGAGGCAATGATAAGATGCTGTTGCCATCAATGTTAACTTGCTCCAGGATGACAAAAACAAACTGAAGGAAAGTCTTGCAGTGAGAAAAGACTATACATGAATTACAGCCTCAAACAGCTGACTTGCAACAGTAAATGTGCGACCTGACGGAACAAGTGTGATTGCTCGAATGTCAAGAGGAGAACACAGAAAGGTGCTCTCTTGGTGCAGCAATATCAGGGTGGCTGACATGCCTGAAGGTGCTGAAAGTAAGGAAATTACTGCATTTTCAGATCCCTGTATTAAAAGCTATGTGCCCCCTCACAGCCTCGCCCCCGCTACCCACCACAATGTCTTCCCAAGAACAATAGGGGCAAAACTCCTGCACTGTAAAGACAGAGAATCAATTTTAAGGGAGGCATGTTAGGCTGGAGACGACTCAAAAGAGAATCATCAACTTTTGGTCTCCCCGGATTACACTCATTCATTACCACTTTAAGTCTTTCCTGGGTGTCAAGAAGAGATGGGCTTGTGGTACTCATTAATTCCCTTCAAGGTTCTGCTGGAGCACAAAGCTTTTCTTTGTGCAACCTAAAGCAGCCAGGCATTGGGCCGAAAGCCAAGGAATGTCACTGCAGCAGACGCCCCACAGACATGGTCACAACAAACAAAGATGCCAAAAAGGAAAAGGTTACGCGCAGGTGACTGCAGCGGTGGCTCCGCCCCGGGAGCAGGTCAGGCCAGTCCACGATCTGCTTTGGTAGCCACTGCCTGCTTTAGTGATCCAGTTGTCCTGTCTTCTTCCACCTCTTCTGCAAACTCTGCTGCAGATGACATAACTGACATAGGCCAACACATCCTCTTCCCACCTCCCTGTGGGTGCTGCCCCAAAAGCAGATGACCTATGAAAGCGGCTGTAGAGCCTGCTCCTACTGATGGGTCTTGGCCATTCCCATTTCCTTCAGACCTTCGCTGCTCCAGCCACCATGTGGTGGGAGTTCCTTCTGAACCTCAATGGTTTAGGTCTTTTGCTGGATGGGTGTGGCTCGTCTAAGACAGTTAATTCACTTGTACGTGTACCTGTAGAAAGCCTTCAAGCAGCTCTGAAACAAAAGAATTTAGACTTCTTCAAAAACATGGTAGTTCCTAGGATGCTTCCAGAGAAGACTCCAGGAACAGATGGGCTTCCAATCGAATTATATAAGTAGTACATGGGACTACTAGCACCCAATCTGACAGTGCTATATGAGACCGAACTAGCTGAGTGGAGGCTGCTTGAAACATAGCGGGAGGCCTCACTGATCTCCATTCTAAAGCCAGGACAAGCTCCTACGAACCCTACTTCATATAGGTCAATCACTACACTGAACGTGGACTAAAACATCCACCGTAAAATCCTTGCGGTACGAATAGGTTGCGTGGTCCCGCACCTGTTCAAGTGGGATGAGTTGGAAATACCACTACAGACAAGCGTCACATGATTTAGCTGTATGCTGTGGACATTCCGCTTCACCTTAATGATAATAGGGAGGACCATTCTAGCATCACCCAGACCCTTGACAAGTTTGAGCGAGATCCAGCCCCCTGATTAATTGGCAAAAGTACTGTTTGTCTCTACTCTACCAACATTTTCCAACACTCAGCTTGGACCTTGGGGGTGACCCCATTAGATGGGGTGGGGGGGGGGGCTTCATTTTGCTATCTTGGCATCCTTATTTATCACTCTGAAGGTGACCTTTCAGACGGCTACCTGACCAGGTCAGTGAGAGCCCTCAGAGCTCAGGTGGTCTTTCGGAGGATACTCTCACTTCCTCACATTGGATGCATAACCCTGTCCAAGCCGGTGAGCCCATCTACTATTAAGCTAATATCCACGTTTCCCTCAACCGTTATTTTCAGGAGCTGGACATACTCCTGGTAGATCTAATCTGTGGCTGTTGTAGGGTCACAATGGCTAAGCTGCACCTCCCAGTAGACTAGGGGAGTTTAGGTCCCCTAACTTTGTGCAGTACTATTTAGTGGTGCAGCTCCAATGGCTATCTCGTTGTCAATCAGGCCTTTCGTTAGAAGAGACTAGCATGGCTGATATGTCCTTGAGCTTTGCAGAGGTGACAAGTTGTCACTTCTAAAAATGGAACCCAGAAGCAATTTCCCTCGCCTGGTAGGTACAGCCCAGGGCTCCTTCAGCCATAGTTTGTTGATAACCAAACAAGCCAATATTTCCACTCCTGCCACACCGCTGCTGGGCCACCTAAACGCCAGTGGCATTTTACCACAGGGAACTTGAATCAATGGGGGGGCAATCGGCATTACCACCTTGGGGGATTTGTTTCAAGATGGTCAGCTACTGCCATTCCATCTGCTTGTCGACCAGTTAACCTTCCACGGGGCAGTTTCTCACGCAAGCTCTTTTGCTCCACATTCTTCTTTCCAGGTGATCCACTGGCGATAGAGCATGGCACCTACCCACAGATCCAAACACTGCATGAGATGGTGAGGTGCAGAAGATGTATTATTTGAATATATAAAGCTCTTCAAAAACATGAGGGTGTTTCAATACACACTTTACAGGCTGACTGGGAGGCTAAGCTAGAGTGATCACTCCATGATACTGACTGGACCGGAGCATTGAAATATCCACTTGTAAACTTATACAATGCTAAATTCAAATTGATACTATTTTATATTCCTTAAGCATATCTATCACTCACGATAATCAACCATATCCCCTGTGTTACAGTTTTCTGCATGTGCTGCACAGCTAGCAGATTTTTACCATATAATGTGGGGTTGCCCCATCCAGGTGACATTTTGGTCAGAAGTAATGATTTAGTTAGTGAAAATCACTTGTCTTTCAGCCCTGGTCTGTTGGGAAATTTGACCCATGGGCCTATATCAGCGACTCAAAAAGAATCTAATAATAGTCAGATTTTTCAACCTGGCTTCTTTGATAATCAAGCTGCACTACCTCCAGTCTCTGCCTGGCACCTGGCCACTGTGAAGTGGCTGCAAGTAGAGAGCAAGGCACTGCATCGAGAAGAGGCTAGATGCTTGTAGAAACACTAATTCGACAGGGAATGAGATCAATTCTGCTCCGAATTTGTAGAAATACCAAGGGGCGACTCCATGCTGCCATAGATACCTCTCAATAGCTAGTTAGGGGAGAAGACCTAGGTCTTGCACAATTTGATCTGGCACTCTGGCTACCTGAACTCGCACTTCAACTAATATGCGATACTCAAGCGCTTCCCCTCTTGACAACGGGTCTGACGACATACCCTGTACACCCCAGTTGCACCTAACCCCAGCCCCTTGACCACTTGCTTCCTGAAGGGGCTGAAGTTTGAGGGTCATAGTGGCTTTCTATAAAGCCCATGATTTGAATTGGGACCCCCAACCATCTGATAATTGAGTATAATCCACTTGGAAATTGATTCCGTCATAGTAGCCAAGTCTGTTTTTATGGGTCTAACATTCATGAACAAAATTATCTACGTTTTTTATGTCTACTCAGAATTTTAACGCTCTTTACATACAGGGTGTTAAGGGACCTCTCCACAATTTTGAAAGAAAGTGGTAACTAAAGATTAACATGAACAATTGACTTTGGGAAGGAAAATGAAAAGAAAAAAAAGTTTGTTCACCCTAGACTTCACGGAGTAGATGATGAAGTACCCCCTCTTTTGACATCTGGAAAGATCAAAGCTGTTCCGAATACACCAGTTACATAATCTCTTCCATTTTCTTCCATTTAAAGGGATACAATGTTCTGGTTGGAGGACGCTTAACCTCTTTCAAAATGTCCATACAGTCTTGCAGCCTATTAAAGTGTCCCTATTATAAGAGGTCAGGAGTTAGGCTGTTAAATTCAGCGATGGACGTTTGAAATCAAGTGCTGGCTCTGAACCTGTGAAGGCAAGAGTGTCTGCATGGCAGCCTCCAAGATCAGCGCCACCAGGGGGATGATTGGATCACAGAATGAGATTGAGTTTGTCCGTCTTCAAAGCTGCCCTAAACTTGGCACCATGGATCCTCTAAACATTGTTGAAGCGGGATAATGTGTAATCTGATAAGAGTTACTAGGGATGCACAGGAAGCCAATTACATCAATAGACTGGAGATCTGGCCTGCTGTAGGATTAAGTGCACTAAGTAGATTGTGACTGTTCAGTCGGATTGATAACAGCCTCTCCAACGAATGGATTTGATTTTATAATTTATAAAGCACATTGTATGCCCGGAGGAGTCTTGGCAGTGTTATACACTTTTGTTCAAAACTGATCCAATGTAAAGAACTGATTGAACTGGGATTACTGTTGATTTCATGCAGAAGACTTGTAAAGCCAGACAATACAGGATGGTTACAGAAAATAGTGGAGCTGAGCTTCTGGTGGAGTTGAAGCTTTTATCAGTCAGTTGTCTAGACAGAGGTAGGCAAACATTCTCTGTTTTTGTGGCAAATGGCTACAAACGTCTTACAATTGGCGAATGTTCTTGGTGCTTATTTCAGACCAAATGTAATTTGTACTGGAAGCGCTTGCTGCTTGCATGGTATCGTAGGATTTTGATATTTTACTGCAATTGAGATGTGGAAACGACACACAGCACGTTCACTTGCCTAATGCCCTAGTTGTCGAGCTGCCCAAAACAGTTTACAGATGTAGAATAGACAGATTATGTGCATTCGGAACGTTATTTCCTTTCCTGTGATTCGTGGCAAGATGGTCTTGAGCTCTAACCTGACAGCTCGGAGCTTCAGTATGTTTAAAAAGTATTTACTCTGCTTGAATCAAGCAGGCAATTTGCGCTTATTCTTGAAGGTGTAGCCTTCGAATGATGTATCAAGAACAGCTTTGACTAGTTCAGTTGCAAGTTTTTACTTTGACAGATTCTGTATGATTTGAAGGGCTTTCTCTGTGTGTTCTGTTACGGAGATGTTGTCATTCGAGCAACGTTCCGACAGCTCCCACTGAGTGACCAACTCCTGCTTGGTCACTCGCATGCAAAACAATCCGAAACTAAAAGGAATGCACAAAAATATGCATCCTTAATAGACTTTGTATTTTCTGTGCAGGTCGTCAGAGAGTCACAGCTTGTGCTAACGAGATGAATCTATTGATGCCTTTCACTTAATGTAGGTGTTCCTAGGATGATCATGAACATCCTTGCAATTAAAAACGATTCAACTGTCTTTAGAGTGAAACCTAAACCTCGAAGTGCTTGCAAAGCTAGTGATGTGGCTTCTAGGAGGCTACGATACAAAGGGTCTCTGTTGAGCCAGTGGTCAAGAACCCAAAGCTACAGAGGTGGGCTGCTACTGGAGCACTGAATTTGAAGAAAAGTCTTAGAGCTAAATTCAGGCAAAATCGAAGCACCACAAATTGGCAACATTAGTTGTCGACAATAAAAAGCCTGTGTTTTTTTTGCTCTTCAAAGACCTCAAGATGTACATGCTGCCTACACTTTTATGGTGCAAGTTTGACATCATAACATTTCCCACATTCAAAACGAAGTATGTCTTTGATTGCGGCCATTTTACAACTCTGCTTTCTTAAGTATTTGTTTAGGCCAATGAGCTCCTAAATCCAGAGTTTCCTCACCAGACAGAAAAATGCATGAAAACATTTACCCCTCTACTCGTTCGGCAGTCTTTGAAGTGCTCTTTTCTGGACAACTTCTTGGAAGAGACAGATGGTCATGTTATTTATTCCTGAGTGATGGTTGAGAGGGGTTTTGGCAAATTCCAACCTGTGCATCCATAGTGTGTTAAATCCAAAACTCATCTGTCTGTGGAATTTACTGCCTCGATTTCAAATAATACTCAAAAAGTGCTCCCACCTGTGTCGCCTTGAGAGGGATATGAACTCTAAATGAGTCATTCACACCTTGCTGGAATTAGAGGTTTCCTTTGATCTCAGAGCGTGTCTTGAGCTTTGTGGCCATCCTTAGGATCTTTTTTGTTGCTAGTGTGGCTGTGAATGTAGGGAGGATCCACCCTCAGTACCTTTTATACAGCTGAAAATCTCCCCATGAGCCAAAATGTCTTACTTTACCACTGCTTCTAAATGTCACATAAGACTGGTTTGAAAAATCTTAAAAACCTGGCTGTCTCTGTTTTCACCTTTATGGACTGGACTGCCACCTCAACATATTCCTGGAAAATTTATTTGAAAATGAAATGCATATCCACAAGTCTTAACTGCCTTTTGTGTATTGTATTAATTGTACTGTATGTATTTGTCTGGTTACTTTTATGTGCAAACAGCCAAATAAAGTATTTTGACTGACCGCTCTTAAATGCACCTATGGATGAAATGATGAGTTTCTGAGTCAGTCACAATTGCGCAGGACAGCATTTCAAGCCATGAAGCAAATCCACTGCAATGCCCAAAAAACAGCTGCTGAGACAAGTTTGCCTTATTTTGGGAACAGCTTTCCTTGGGTTTTACACTTGAAAAGAAAATGGTTCAACAGTGGGACTATGTAATCCATAGCTGATGAGGTCATGGAGCCGAAATAGCAGCTGTATTAGCAATTGCAGCAAATATATCTACTCTAAACCAAAGAATCAAGCTTTTTTCCGACCCTATCAGACGACATGTTTATAGGAGGCACAAGGTTGCGTGACCCATGTTGTGCGACTACCAGTATTATAATCGTACCTCAATTTGGCTAAGATTGCTCAGAGGTGAGCCATTGAGAGCTTTGTGAATTTTATGGGGGCAAGCCAAAAGAACTGAAGGCTGGTTTCTTCATCAGAAGGACCTCTTCATCTCAAATGCAAGAAAAGGGGACTGCTCTGATCAATGTTGTAGCCTTGTCCTCAAATCAAAAATGAAGCACAATTTTTTCTATTGGAAGAGGAGGGTCTTAGACTGTGCAACATGCCTATGCGTACGGGGTAAGAACTTCGGAATAGGGTAAGAAGCTCCATCATAGTGAGTTTCACAATAATCCCACTCAAAAAGTGGCTTCTCTATCCGGCTGATCTATATCAGAGAAATCTTGCTATCACATCACACTGATTCCCATCTGCTTCAACACCTTCCTCTTCATCATGATTTGTGAGAAACATCATTTATACATGAATTGCACACAAATTGTCAAGATTTGTCGATAACTCTATACCAGCAGCTCTAGGCTCATTACTTT
The DNA here is from genome assembly GCF_964204655.1 of Triturus cristatus. Lineage (NCBI taxonomy): Eukaryota > Metazoa > Chordata > Amphibia > Caudata > Salamandridae > Triturus > Triturus cristatus. The sequence continues at coordinate 997,108,581 of NC_140581.1, forward strand.
CCCAAACACTGCATTTGTTTTGGTTTACTATAATTAACTCTAACAGAATAAAAGCAATTTATTAGGATCTAAAGTGCGATCGTGTTGCACCCTCTTCAAATTATTTGGGTGAGTTTTTCTGCAGTCACCTGGATCACAACCAAACAACGTGATACTTGGGACAACATGCCAGCAGCACACACCATCCTTACATCCATCCACCCATCCATCCATCCATCCTTACTGGAGCACACCCCTGCTCCAAGGACAGAACAAGCTTTCTGAGGAGTAGGTCACAGGAGCTTCCCGCTTTTGAGTCTAGTTTGACGCGCCAAAGTTGAGCAGGAAATAGCAGACAGATCCTATCGTTCTTTGGATGGCATGGGCTCTAAAACTCCATATTCTAAGAAACATTCTGGATATTTGAGAGAATCCTACATTAGCTCACTGGCAGTTGCTTCTCCACTGAGCCGTCCAAGCTGCTTCTGGTTGGATCTTGGCACCAGATAGTGTTTGAAGATGCCTACAGGAAAGCAAACATGAGGTCGGCACATGAAATAACTCTTGCTGGTATAACCCAGTACTTGCAGAATGAATGGCAGATGAATACAGGTGTACAACAGCTAGGCATATCAATCTTAATCCCAACTTAATTTGCGGTTTAGAGATCGAGGACTCTTTTCTCATGAAGCAGCAAGTGCTTCAAGAGAGAAAATACACACATGATGGATTACGCTCTCTCCGCCACAGAGATGCTCATTAGAGTGGGGGGGGGGGGGGGGGGTTCATTGTTACTGTTTATTCATGAAGGGTTTCATCTAACAGAGGTTTGGACAACTCTACATTTATAAGAAAAGAGGCCCTGAATGTTTTCCTTTGCACATCCACAGCAGAATAAAAATAATACTACCGCTCATCTCTAGGAAGCCCTCTACTTCCTTCCGCCTCCTCAAACCAATATGCAGAAACACTTAAATGTATCCAGTCCTCTTTATTTCATCTGCTTTCTAGTACTTGTAATATTTCAGCCATTATAAATAAAGGACTATGTGTACCGGGATGTAAAGAAAACCAGACTGAATAACAGATGAAACCAGCCGCGTTCTCAGTTCTATCGTTGGCTTATCCAAATATTTGGAAAACGGAACACTGCACAACCTCTAAGACGCTTGTTTGTTTTTGTTTTTATACATAGGCTTTTTTTAGGTTTATGGGATGTGGTAAAGTGGTGGGTGCTGTATTGTAGTCTTTTAGTGTCCATGATCAGTGTCAACATTTGGCCTCACTTCTAGGTTTACTGTTGTGCCGGTTTTTGGTTCTGGAAATAGTCACCCTATAACCACATACATACACAAGGAAATCATCAACATTAATGGGAACGAAAGAACCTCATGCCAGAACGTTGCATGTCATTTCTTATATAATGAATCAGCTCAAAAAATATGCACTTAAAAGAAACTGCTGCTAATATTTCCTATTTTTTCTCTTTGAGAGGCAACTTATTCCAAGATTACTTTTGTCTCATCGTTGCATGCTTGGAGCTGAGCAGGTCCTAACTCACCTGGTTATCCGAGCCCGAAAGAGTGGACTTAATTTTCTGCAAGCTTGGAAGTGGAGAAGAAGAAAATCTGCAAAGGCCTCAGTATGGTCCTTTGACACCTGCAAGTTAGCAGAGAAAACTGCTTTGCTGGCTCTGTAGCTTGTAATGGTAAGGCTTTTTAGAGATCAAAAAGGGAACGCTGCAAATTGTATTCTTGGATATGGCATCCAACTTGGTAGCCTCTATAGAAGCTAATTAGAAGCTTTGATTGAGGGGATACCTTCCAAATAGTTTCATAATATAGTCTTTCAGAGCACTTGCATTTATTAATCTTTTGGTGAAAGTTTGAAGATACAAACTCTAATAAAAGTGATAAGGGAAAACTCGGTATGAGAATCTTCTAGAAAGGTTGTGCACAAATAAAGAAGCTTTCTCCACCAGGGCTCTCCATGTCATAGCACTTGCAGAAGCACAACCATTGTATATCCCAGCACAGCTTCCAAACTCCCAGTACCAGCCATCAAGTTCCTAAAAACAAGATGTACAAGCCCTGCTCCAGTCCTCAGATGCTTGGATACAACTCCAGATGTCCAGACATAACCATAGACACCAAATGCCAGAGAACAACCTCAAAACCAGTCACTACCAGAACATGCAGAAGTACAGACTCATATGAAGTCACCTAAACCAAGGGCAGATGCTTCAGCGTGAGTCTATCTTAAAATGCTCTAATACAGTCTCATATTTCCATTAGGCGTATTATCACAAATCTGGTCACAAATTATCGTGCAGGCAAAGACTCAAAAAGCACTCAGTGCAGCCTCAATACCCATAATGTCCATAATGCCTGTTCTCCAAGCCCATGGCAGTCCTAACCAACGGCATAGGAGAGCTGAGTGTACGAGAGTGAAGGAGGAGTCAAGACCCTGAAGGCGCAGATGTAGTCCATAGAAAGGAAGAGCAATCCACCTCAGTCTCGTGCATCCTGCTGATTTGGGTCATTTTATCTGTAGCAGTTGGCACTGGCTCACAGTCCTTGGTTATGCAACAAAGCAGCATTTCTCCTTTTCTCAGATGTGTCAATGGGAAGAATACCAAATTTTGGATCCCTCTCATTTTCTACGCAATAAATAGGAGGCTGCTGAAGAGGTAGAGGAGTGACAAGGGATGGCAACTACATAAGATAACACTGGCTCTCAGTTTGCATTTGGATTGTAGAACACTACCCCTCTTTCCTTGAAGGGCAGGGTTAATAAATATAGCATTTGGTGTATCAATTCAATTCAATTCAAATGATCTTTATTCGGATATATACAGAACATCCATAAAAGTACATACAAAATACACCAAGCATTCTTAGACACAGTCAGATAAGTGCAGATATCAATACGCAAAAATAGTTCTAGATCAAACATGTCAGAAATTTCTAGAAAATGCATCTATTAAAATGCATAAAAAGTCATCCCAATGAATAATAAAACATATTTTAAAAAACAACATGTCTAAGATACATCAAATGTGCAAATATGCAGTGTGCAAGTAATAAAACAACCTGAGTCATTGTTAAAAACTAATCTTAAAGCAGCATATCTAATGGTACACCCAATGTACAAGAATACAATGTACAAAATAATGAACAGGCTGTCAGACCAGCAAAACACAATAAGTTAAGTTGGCAGAATAATCGACACACTTCAGGTCGTGTTCATTGAGGCACGAGAACGGACAGCAATTTGAAGAAAGTGGTTGACTCTGTAAATTACATCGTCAGTACTTAACATCCGTAAAACTCTAAAAGCCTCATTAAAATCCGTCAGGGCATTAGCTCTCAAATAAGGGATTAGAAAGTGTTTGGTATATTTTACATAAAAGCCACAAAACAATGTCAAATGCAGCAAACTTCGTTTTCCACCCTGGTTACATGGGCAGAATAAGTTCCCCAAATTATGAGTGTAACCTAAGGGGAAGCAGAGTAAGTTTACCACACTCCCATCCCTAAATCTAAACAGCAAACTCCGATTCCATCTGCCCAATTTCTTGCATAGGTAGCCTTGGGGCATATTAGATGGCTTAGTACATAATATTTGTAGTGGTATGTACCCAATAATTACTGGCTATGTAAATTCGGTTTTTTCTCTATTCACTCGATACAAATCAAATAAGGCCCTTTTCACTATGGTCTTATGTGATGGATCAATTGTTTCGGGTGCTGAGAAGAGATGCCCCATTTCTACGCTTAGAAGGCTCATCTGTACCGCGTTAAGCCAGGGAATGTATTTTGCCCGCTCACTTTTTAGGCAGTCTAAAATTATGTCACGGGTCAGTGAGGCTGCTGGATTACGCCAAATTTTTAACCAAAACAGAGCAGGTCTGGATTTTATAAAGTCCTCTATATATGGGAGATTCAATTCTCTATGGCACACGTATGATGGTGCCGAGATAACTCCCCCCAGTACCTTCCTACAGAATTTATTTTCTTCTATCTGGATGTTCGTGCAATTCGAGTATCCCCACACCTCGGCACCATAAGTTCCTGTGGGGACGCACTGGGTTTTATAGATTTGTAAAAGTGATAGAATGACTTCAGTATGCTTTGGTTGGCGTAAAGTAATTATAGAGTTGATGGCTTTACCCAGTTTGTTCCTCCCTCTGGCAACATGAGGTTGCCAGGATCTGAAATCGGAAAACAACAGACCTAAATAAGGGAAAGTGCTGGTGCTATTTAAAACATTGTTCCCTGACGTAATATGGCAGATTTTATGTTTCTTTGGCCCACAAGACATTATATAAGATTTTTTAAAATTTGTGCATAAGTCAAGATCGGCCATATAGGAGACAAATCCTGATATTAACCTCTTCGACGCCGATGACGGAACGGTTCCGTCATGCACGTCGGTTGGGCTGTGCTTATGACGGAACCGTTCCGTCATGGCCCCGCCCGCGCTCCGAACTTTCAGCACCGCGCGGGAATCCGCGCAGCGCTGAAGAGGTTAAAGTGCGAAGTGCATTAGGTGTACGGCCTAAAAGTACCGCATCGTCGGCATAAAGCAATACAGGGAGGGGTTTGCCATTAACGAGCGGAACATCAGTAGTCAGTTTATCCAAGGATGTACTTAGTTCATTTATATATAAAATAAAAAGCAGGGGAGCCAAGACACAGCCTTGTCTTACACCCCTGCCGATTAAAATCTCGCCCGAAACTTCACCATCGTTATTAATACGAACACAAGCTTTTAAATCACTGTGTAAATGGGCCAGAAAATGGACCAGAGATTCATCCAAACCATATCTCAGCAAGGCTGTCCATAGGCGTGATCGGTTGACAAAATCAAAAGCAGAGCTTAGATCCATAAAACCTAGGTAAAGTGGAGATTTTTTAGCTATAGTGTATTTATCTAAAACTAAGTTTAGGTTCAAGCACTGCTCAACCGTCCCTACGTTGCTTCTAAAGCCTAACTGGCATGGGTGTAAAATTTTATTTTCTTCGGACCAGATGTTAATCTTATTAAAAATGACCCTGCCCAAAATCTTCAATGTATTATCAATTAATGATATCGGGCGGTAACTCCCAGGATCAAGTCTGTCCCCTTTTTTAAAAATTGGTACGATGGTGCTATTGGACCAAGAATCAGGCAGTGAAGTGTTTGATAAATTGTTAAAAACATTACACAAAAGTGGGGACCATAGGTCAGGCTCTGATTTTATTAAACCAATAGATACTCCATCAGGCCCTGGCGCTTTGTTTCCTGCGCTTTGAAGAATTGCATCCTCTACTTCCGTTATTGAGATATACGGAAACTTAAATGATTGACAAATTTCAATAGGAGTCGTCGATGCCATGTAAATATTTGTGAAATGCTTCACCCATACGTCCCCTGGTATGCTACAGGTTATGGGAGTAATATTGGAGCCAAAAGATTTCAGGTTCTTGACCTCTCTCCAAAACCCGGCAATATCCTTTGTTACTGCAGTTCGTACGAGTGATTCCCAATGGGTTTTTAAAAGCTCATCGGATCGTGTTCTTAAAGCACGTTTGTAGCTGGACCTCAGGGTCCTCACCAAAGACTGATCTGGTGGGTCGGTCTTTAAGGCGGCTCTCAAATCGGTTTGCTCTAGAGCAAGAGTTGTCAAACCATCTAGGGGTGATGTTAGTATTAATTAAGACTGGCTTGGATATCTCCTTCTTTATAGTCTTGCACAGTTCAGTGAATGCTTCCACAATCGCATAGTCAGGGTGGTCGGATGACAGGCAGGTGAAGACTAGTCCAGGATAAGATTTTACAACTCGGGCTAGTACCCCCTTATTGTCAATCCCCTTCCAAACCACCCTTAGCCTATCTGTCGACGCGACTAGGTTTTTTGCCCCTATTTCTTTCCGCTTTGGCTTTTTGTGAGGAAGTTTAAGAGTGGATAGAATGGGGTAATGGTCGCTATATATACACCTGACTACTGAGGCCTCTAGTAAAATGTCCACGAGCGTAGGGCTCATGAATACATAGTCAATTGTGGAAGCACTCCCATGTCCGATATAAGTGGCCACGGGGCGAATTTTCTCCATGGTGTTTACTTTTTCCATAACATTGATTAAGTCCCTCGTGGCCAAAAGGTTGGATAATTCTTCACCTCTTTTGGTGTATCAAATAGCAAATAGCAAGCAAGGACTATGAGCTGCTCCTCTTTTTGACCCCTAAATAATGCCAATGATAATGACAAGATGCAGGCGTGAAGGTCACCCAGGATTGAGCGTCTCCTCATCTAGGAGCAACCCTATCTCTCATCCATTCATTACACAGCCCTCCTTCAGGTACACTTCTTCTATAGCTTAGTTGCTATGACATTTTGCAACTTAACCACCTCAAAGCCACTTCTTTACCTACCTCAGTATCCTACCCGAGGTGTGGCGCAGCAGCCAGGGCAGCTGACTTCAGAGCACAGGGCTCAAAGTTCTATTCCCAACTCTGGCGGCAGCTCAGCTCAGCACCATGTGACTCTGGGCAATAGCTCACTTAATTTCCATGACAGCCCCCAGCGCCATGAGACCCGTAGGGGGTGAGTAGTTTGCGCTTTACAAATACCGGATTTTATTTATTTTCACTTTTTAAAAAACATTATGGAATAATGTATGTGAGTGTAACAAATTAGGTGTCTATGAATATAAATGAAGATCCCTTGACATAAATCAAGAATTACTGGCTCTATTTGTGATAGCTAGAGTGGTTTACCACTGATGTTCTCGGCCTCAGAGTATTCTATACCTTCACTGGGCTTTTTGAAGAAGAAGAAAAACAATGGTTTGGTAGATTATGAGGCCCTATTGCAACATTATGCAGGCCAGTGGAAGAAGCTGATGCAAGTTGAGTCCACTAAAGTGATATTACAATATTGTCATTGTCCTTTTACAGCTTCCTACAATGCCATGTACAACGCATCTTTCGGTGGTGGCAGATCTGTGAAGGTGTTGCTGAAGTCAATGAGAGTCAGAACACAGGCTTAGTTTGAGACGTTGTATCGGTCTAATTGGTCATAGAAGGTGGAGTAGGAACCAAACGAGTTACACCTTTTTTTAAATTTGTCTATCGAAGGACAAATGTGAATCAATGCGGAAGACCTCAGTGTCAGGGACTAAGGTCGCGTAGTCAGGTGCATGAAGTTCAACCCGTAAAATTTATGCTGGGTCTGGATTGCAGAGTAGGAAGGCTATGTCCATTGTTGTACTGTTCAGTTTGAAATGAATAAAATGGGTAACAAAAGGAGTACAAGTTTAACTCTGTAAAGCTGTGCATACCTTTACTGCCGTTGAACCAGTCAGGACAAACGTTGAAAAAATTGGAAGCGGATATCTGGTTTGGGGCGCCCAACATTCAATAGTCGCTCCCATGGGTAGACAAAATAGGGGCACCGATTCAGGGAGTTGGAAGGACTCATAATCCACTTCTGGATATCTGAAAATTAAACCTATCAAAGAGAAAGGATTGGTTATTTGCCCATCATCAAGCATATGCCCATTCTATCTATCAAATCAATAATACAACCTTCCACTAGTTCATTATGATAATTTAATCAGAGACCCTAGAAAGGTGTCAATTCAACAACCACTAGTACCTTAAGTATATATATCACAGGTTTAACTCACCTCTGGAATGCTGCAGTGTAAAACTCGTGTATGGCCAAGATCAAGTCCAAAGACTTTGAATCAGTTCATCAAGTAACATTCTTCCCAATAAAAAGACCTCACACTAAACAGAATGTTGGTGCCAATATCAGACTGCAGCCTAAAATCATTGCATGCACTTACTCCTTTTAAAAAAATGTTAGAATTTCCAGATATTACTACCTCACATTAAACAAGCATTGGCATAGCCAATAGGTCTCGCTTTTGGGACCTGATAAGTGTTTAGTTATCCAGCACAATATACTTTGTGCAACAACATCAAGTGTTGCATGGTTAAACACTTATAAGATCCCAAAAGCGACACCTATTGGCTATGTCAATGCTTGTTAAATTTGGTAAGTAACTACAGCAGTCTAGAAAAGATTGGACGTGAAAAGTAGATAAAATGAAACCACGTCAGTGGAAACGCGATAATAATAAAAACAGGTTCTTCAACAGGCAAAGTGTGAATTGTTCCATTACTTAACATTCCTCTCCTTCCTGGTGCCGGTATAATGTTCTACTTGCCTGGCATGGCTTATCTGAAGCACAAAAGCTAAACCGTGCTTAGTATGCATTATGGCAACAGAACAGACGTTCTATCTAGCCTTTGCTGCTGGTGCTAGCAGCAGCCCAATTCATGTTCTTTTGCAGCGTAACAGGAGACATGAGGCACCTCCCGTCCCAGCCCTTTAAACTCTACATGTGGTTTCTTTAATTGGATAACATTCAAGCTAAGCCGCGGTTAAAGAACAACTACAACAAAGAATGCCTTCTGTGTAGCATGGGCACTGCCAAAACACCAAACTGGAAATAATGCTTTCTCTTATGGAACAAACGGTTGTTTCCATATTTTGATCAGCTGCATAAACTTCGAATTTCTCTCGATTTAAGAAATCTGGACATTTCGCCATCCAGATGGCAGCCGTGGTAACAAAAGGTAATATTCTGTGTCTGGTGTTGGGTTAGAAGTGTCCATGGTATAAATCGAACTGTTCTCTGCTTACAAGCGAATATTATAAAACATATTTTGCGTGCACATATATCTTGTACGTTAAAGTGTTTAGTAATGCCTTTTGTTTTGTGTTTCCCTTCACAGCTACTGGTTGTGATTTTAATTGTGCAGGAGGATCTTCATTAGTGGAGATTTCACAAAGCTCCTTCATTAGTGAAAAAAAGGCTGTCAGACGAGATCTTTTGCATGCAAGGAGAATGTCAGCCTTACCTCGGTCATTTGTAACATAATAAGCACAAGCACAATGATTGCAATGCGGGAGCACTGGGGGAAGGGTAGAAATAACGCCTGCGCAACATCTGTCCTTGTGTAACGTACCTGATGCTCATGTAAAGAGCTCCAATAGCTTGGGGTCATAAACCGGCAAAAAAACATCCTGTGATCCTGGGCAAATCACTTAATCTCCCCCTGCCCACCCAAAATTAATGTATCCCTGTGAAACGTAACTGGTGCTCATGTAAAGCGCTCCAATGTATTTAGGGCGAGTTGCCACTAAACAAAAATTGAAATAAGTATTACTGAGGGCTCGTGCATTCCCACAGGATCATGAAGGCTTTGTGCGTGTGTGTTATAATGCGGGCATTATCATGGCGCCATTAATAAAGTTCAATGCTTCGTGAGATTAATGTGCAGATGCTGGCCGCATAAACAGATAGAACTTTTGCTGCTCAAAGAGCCTCTCGAGTTAAAAATGAATGTGACTCTCTGAATATGTGTATTACAAACAGGGTCATTTGTTACAGAAATCTAGGAACTTTCACAACAAGCAAATGGTGCACGCGAAAGTGATCGCGAGCAAGACGTGCGGCCGCCACTGGGAGTTGTGTGCGCACGCACGCAAAAAGAAAATTAAAAACAAGGCATGCAGAGAGGGGAGTTGGGAGTGCAATGAGCAAGGGTGTTGAGAAAAGCATTTGTACATAAACAACAATTTATGGTGCAGAGTTAGAAGGCGAAGCGGGCTTGTAATAAGCAGTATTACAAAAAGAAGGAAAAACAAGACAAGCCCGGCGGAGCGTGGCGTGCGCGCTTGGCGGGGGCGGGGGAGCGCATTCCAGGCGGGGGAGCGGACCCTTTGAAGTGCAATGCCAAACGGATTGCATGGCGGCACGATGCGCGTGCTCGCCATGAAATCCGCTTTTCGGAGCACTTTTGGGAGCCCCTTACAATAGTCTCGCTTTGCGATCGCTTATGCGATAGCAAGGCGAGACCTAAAAGTGAAATCTTGTAAATTACGTAGTACCTCCAGAATTTCTTGTGTAGAAAAAAAGTAGTTAAATGAGCTCTTTTCCAAAAACCTATTTTTAAGGAAGGATGCATGAATAGCAAAGCATAGGTAAGCTCACACAAAACTTTGACCGCAACTGAAACATGACTTCTAGATAAGACTTAGGGCTGTTAAGTTAACATTGATAAAGAGAAAAGTAACATAATCCAGGTCTGACTCTAGCCAGTGCCTAGCACCACCGCCCACATTCACCAGAAACAATGCACATGTCCTCACTGAATGCACAAAAAACATTTACTAGAGTTAACATTATTAAAGATATTCATCCACCCATATGAATATCTACCTGAGCACATGTCCAAAGAGACAATGCAACTATGTATTTTTTTTTAATATATGTAAAGTGATAGATATATATCAAAGTTCAAGACCATATATACATGCATAACTATCCAAATATATAAGAAATGGTATGTTGTGCACACATTAGAGAAGATATTCTTGAAACAAAATCATCCAGGCACATTTAACTAATTCCAAGAATCTAACATAAATGACAATACCTTTAGATGCAACAGATGAAAACAGAACTAGCGTTTTAGTATATATAAAACTATGAACTTGCATATTCAAGTCTATGAATGGTAAAAGAAAGAGGGCCCACTAGCAGTTCTTGTTGCTATGAAATTGCAGACAAAAATTCGATGTATGATCTGTTTACCTGTCAACCCCTTAGTCATCTAGCTTCTTGAAAAATGTTGCACAAACTTAAAGAAGTTGCAGATAATTGTACATACATAAAATCAAACATCACGGTATAACAGTGATTTTTTTAAAAACTGTTATTAAAATTCCTAGGATCAGTCAATGGAATCACCAAAACTGGACAAGCCGTAGGCAATGTTTATATAATTAATTTTCAAGGACCCACCTCTCCAGCTTACACTTCCACAGGAAGCAAATCAGACAAGTCTTTCTAAGAACTTAATTGTCTGGAAACAAAGAGAGCATGATAATAGGATGGAACTAAGAAATTCATAAGAAATTAATAATTCACTTCAAAGGTCATGTCTCCAGTCTCAAACATACAATGAATCACAAACTTAATACACACATATCTAAACATCCACAGAAGACTAAAATGGAGACGAATGGCAAGTCTATTGGAAAATGCACCAGTATAATTTTCATGTATTACGTACATGATTATACAAAAAACTGTCTCTCAGAAAATAGTTTCCAAGTTTGAAAGGATGCATAACATTTAATTATATAGGCAGGAATATAAATGAAAATGTCTTATGAATAAAGGAGACATCTAAGTTAAGGCTTTTGAAAGAAAATACTTTCTTTTCACATTGTAGGAAGATGGTGTATGTAGAAAACAACGGACTCAACAATAGTCTCATCTATTTCTACATGGCTGAAGAGACGGCCTCTACTAATATTCAGAAGCCAAAGGCAGAGTATATATGCAGGTAATATTGGAAACATTACAGCAGATAGGAAAACAAAGCAATGTAAAACGTTGTATGCCAAAATTGACTCATCACCAAAACGATGCTGTTAAAGCACCTATGAAAGACACTGCATTAGTAACTTGGCATGTGCAATAGTCTTGCCAATTTTGTCTGTATGGTTCACATATCAATACCTTTGCTGTTGAATCAGGTACAGGAGAAAACTAGTAATAGGCTCTCAATGTGAACATAAAGTGTTAAGAAAGCACAAACTCTATGATGCTTTACCCACAATCCTGTATTTACCTTCTTACTTATTGTCAATTAGATGGCTAATGGTGACTATACTTAACTGACCTGGAACGTGCGTGGCCTGGCGGGATGCGCAAAACGCCACAAGGTATATCAGTATTTACGTAGCCACAAGATCTTGTTTGCAAAGCTAAAAGAAATACACCTGACACTGTAAACTCTTGTGTCTCTTCATAAGCGCTGGAGGAGCACAGTCCTTGGTACCACATACTCAGAACATGCCAGGGGCACCTTTATATGGGTGACACCAGGCATTCCTTTAAAGGTAGTACACTCTAGAGTTGACACACAAGGCCGCTACACAATCCTAGAAGGTCTCAAACTGATTTCCACTGGCACGGATATCCCTCTATGCCCCGAACTCAGGTCAGGGCTCATTCTTACAGTCAATCACACAGTCTCTATTTACAGACCCTACGGCACCAACATACTGGGGTGTAGACTATAACTGTGTGCATGATCTTACCTTGGACCACTTGCGTCCTCCACTCTCAAGGGCACAATCCGTTAAACTAGCACAACACATTAGGGACTGGACGGTTAATATGCAAATATACGATGCATGGGGTAGCAGACCCCCGCACTGCGAACGTACTCACATTACTCTGCAATCCAAGGACAGACACCATATATTGCTCAGACAATGCTTTACATAGCGTATTGCACTCGGAATCCTTGGCGTGTATGATGTTGGATCACAGTCCATTGCAGCTGCGTGTCACACACTGACTCACTCGAAGACCCTATCACTGCAGACAAGATCTCTGAAGCCATGAAGCAAATGGCAGCAGGTAAAACTTCGGGGACAGACGGTTGGCCGCCAGAATTTTACACATCTTACTCCGAACAACTTCTCCCCGATTAGCTAAAATGTATGTAGAAGCATTTGAAAAGGGCGAAGTGATGGGGAAATACTGGCACCCTCCCAGGAGCAAATTAATGAAACTCACCAGACAGAACACCCGCCTACCCTGCGAGAGGCAACGCTAGTTGTGTTGCCCCAACCGGGCAAGAATCCACTCCAGATGGAATCATACCGCCCTTTATCGATGCTGAACGTAGACTATAAAATCCTAGGTAAATTACTAGCCAATAGATTGATCGAAGGAATACCTATACTGGTACATGAAGACCAGAATGGTTTCATCCCGGAGAGGAACACCGGGTTGAATCTTTGCCGCCTTTTTAAGTTATTACAATGGACACGCACAGAATCTGAAATACCCTAGATAGCTTCTCTAGACATTGAAAAGGCATTTGATACATTGAGCTGGCATTATCTACTGGCAGTGTTGTCTGGCTTTGGCATAGGCCCTAACTTCTTGAGGTGGGTACGTATACTATACACGAAGCCACAGGCTAAAGTAAAGCTAGGCCTCACCTTCTCCCTACCAGCTTGCTATACAGCAGGGCTGTCCTCTGTCGCCCATTCTATTTGCATTGGCTATGGAGCCATTGGCTTGCAAGCTGCAGCAACGTGTACTTGACTGGGGCATATGTGCAGATCAGCAGTGGCACATACCTGGGCAACATATATGCGAACTCGCAATTGTGAACCTTTGAAGCCTTAGTGACGGACTTCAAGATACCAAGGGGGACATTCCTACTCCATGAATTGCCAACACGTCAGTTCCTCCAGACATGGGACAACGATCGCACTGAACCTGCTACATCACAACTCTTACAAACTTTACTGACGCATGGGCGTGGTAGGCACACATTAACAGCAATCTATAACTCCCTTAGACCTGATCACAGGCCTCTTGACATCATTGCGTGCCTACTGGGACACGGGATTGGCAACCACCATCACCGATAAAAAGTGGACACAATGCATCAGCTACCCCAAAATCATATCCACTAACGCCAGATTGAAGTACACCCAAATTTAATTATTTACACCACACATATTCAACACCACATAGATTAGCACAGATGTACCCTGCCTCCATTGACGCATGCCCCAGGTGCCCAACAACAGAGGCAACCTTTACGCATATGGTACGGACATGTTCTCGCATTTAGTTTTATTGGAACAAAATTACGGCAACACATACAGAAGCGGCAAACACCCCGGTGATAACCCAGACCACTAATTTCCTGTTGGGAATCACAAAGCGAAATGCCCCTCACAAAAGCCTCAAATTCTTGGATCTGGCCTGGGCCTCGCAAAACGTAAAATAGCAATGTGTTGGAAATTGCAACTAGGTCCCAACACACAATAAAGGCTGCTCGACCTTCGTAGGGAACTAGTTGCAAAACACAGTGTGCAGCTGTCCAAAGCATCACACGCGCCTGAACGGGTCAACCCCATTCAATGGCAAGAATACTTGTCATCCATAGAGACTACATTACCAGCAACACATCCGTCCCCGACATAGGTTGCAGCCCCGCTGAACATATCTAACAGACTATGCCCTCACATACATGTATAACAAAAACAACAATGTCTCAACCAGTTATCATTTGTAAAGACCGTTACAATAAGTGTGTAAATCACTGGAGGAAGGGAAACAAAGGGGAGTGGGAGACCAAGAATAGTTTTGAAGGGTTGTTATTTGTAGGTACCTATAGCAGCACTACGATACAATTAAATTGGAGTAACCATCACAACCAAGTGTGTACTGAACGTGCTGGTGTAAGTGAACAGTGCAGTTACATAAGTGATATATAGAGCGAACTTCGAAAACAGTAAAAGCAAATATTTCAAAGGTCAATGGTACAAATTAGGTTAATACAAATGCAGTATTATGATTTCGGTTGGTTTGAATGACCCCGTGGAAGCTGCGAATTGCACTGTGTGTCAACGGTGTTTCAACCTGCTCAAATTAAGGTCATCATCAGGACGAATGTAACTAATTTCTTAAATAGTGCTGTATGTAAGGAAGGAGAAATAAAGTGTGAGAGTGAGTAGGCCCCGGATACAAGTGTCTAAAGCAAAAGGATGGCGCCAGGTGGGTGAATCAAAAACATAGGGGGGGTGAAGAAATGACGTGTTGGAGGTAGCTGGGGAGAAGGGGAGACACAAGGTCATGATCACAGGGTCGCGATGACCGATATGGAGCAAGGAAAAAGACAGGGGCCAGCACAAGATGTAACTGGTTGGCGATGATTCAATTCTGAGCAATTGGATTGCCGGCCGGATCATGTTGGCTCAGGTTGCCAACTGGTATCTAGAAGGGGAAGATAAGGTGGGGAAGATAAGGTGGGGAAGGGGGGGGGGGGGGTGGGAAGGAAGGGAAGGAAGGGAAGGGGGGGGAAGGGGGGAAGGATTAAAAGGCAACCAGAGGATGGTCAAAAACACGAGAAGTGAAGAGCCTTTCGAAATCTTACCTGTGCGCTAAGGTAGTGTTGCCCGGAAAGAATGAGTCCAGTGGAGGCAGGGGGTCCCAGTCCACGGTGTTGGATGGGTGGGTCTTCGAGGAGCACAGGGAACCGTGATTAATTCAGGCTTGTGGGGGGAAAGCAATTATGGCAGGACGAATGAAGCGTCTACCTTTGCGGACAGGCATTGCTCGGCTAAATGCAGAAACAGTGGGCGTGCCGATCACGTAGTGTGCTAGTGCTAGTACGAGCACGGTTGTAAAGGCTGGTGCCCCTGGTGGACGTAGTAGGGAAATACGCCATAAGCAAGATGGCGATAGAAGGTAACAGCACCGAGGTTAATGTGACTGCAGATATAACATGATCAAAACCAATACCATATTTAATAATAAATAAATTAGACAGCCCAAATAATGGTAGAGACATATTGCAAACATTACAAAGGAACTAGGTCACAAAAAAGGACAGAACGAAGAGGCAGGACAAGTGGCTGCACTTGGCAGTGTCACCAGTGAGTAGCAGTGGCAGCAATTGCCTTAGAAAACGTGTGAGACTGGCACTTACTATTTAATTATATATTATTATTTGGCTTTTATTTAAAAAAGTTCAGGACAGCTTATACTTGTTTCTGTAAAGCACAAAAAGATAATCAACTGGATGGACAACACTGATCCAGTAGTATGCAAATTAGGCCAAGAAAATAGAACATTTCTTGCTTCTTAGATAACCAAAGGCAACATCTGACAAGTTCACAGTACAAAAGACATGATGCCAAGGACTGGTGGTCCAATTCATTTTTACGAAGTATGATGTCATGGCAGCATATGCCAGACCAAATTACACCATAATGCGGAGGTATCAACAATTTGCGGACAATATTGTGATATACATGCCGTACATGAATGTACTTACCCGCTTTATATGCAATTGAATTTGAAGCTGGAACAGACTTCTTGTAACACAGATATACACTTGAACCCCACTGTGGAAAGGAATGGTAAATCAGACACAAAAGAGATTAATAAATAAAAAGGTAAATGAGGGTACTGTACTCGTAGATAATGATTTTAACTCATATAACTATCACATACATAAGTATTTCTTTAAAACTGATAGAATGAATTTAGTCACAAAAAGCAAGGGCCAGTCCTCATGGGATGTTACAAATGAAGACAGGGCAGTAGTAAAGAGAACTAACAAGCTTATTTACGAATCAGAAGTCAGCATTTACCAAGGAGAATGACAAGCCAATGACAAATATGGGCAGAGAGTGGGTGAGGCTTCAAGTCCATAATCCAATACAGTACGCCTCACAGAGCAGCGCTTGCGCTGCCCAGGCTAGACCTAACAAACAGGTTACTGAGGTGGTGAAAGACGTCTAATGTCTTACTTCCCATACAGTACAACTACATTGTTTAAATGAGCCCAAGTCAGAAATTAACTGTTTTTATGCAAGATGAGCATCATTTTGTTGTGCCTGAATTGTCACAAATGTTGCAGAGCAACAAAATATACCAGCGTGTATAGATGCAGGCGAGGCTCGCAAGCTGGCTACTGTCTGACCAGCCAAATCTAATGAATTTAGTCACAAACAGCAGAATGTTCCAATATTATGCTAAGAAAATGACTTTCTTTAACAAAAGCAAAACAAACAGGAAATGTCACCTGTAATCCCAGGTCTGCAAAATAGATACCCTCACTGAAGTCATAAAAGTTTAATATTCCCACGCTCTGACTTCCTTACAAAACGACCCTGCAACATCAATTTTATCATGCAGCATCATTAACTGACAAGCTGAAAGTAGAAACTTCAGTGCTCAATAATTAGGTGTCTCCCAATCGTAAACCAGCATTGGCAAAGCTAATAAGCTTTGCATATGCAAGATCTAATTGTTTGGTCAATGCTTCTCTAATAAAAAAAAATTACAATTATGATGCGTATAACTTCCAAAAACTTTGATATTAACAAGTAACAAGTCACTAGCAATTCTCATATGCATGTACTACTGATTGGAAATTATTTGACCCAAATTCAAAGTCTCCAGTCATCTGTAAAAAATTAAGAATGTGTTTATGGTCTGGAGGTTTTATATTGAAGGAAAGCAGGTTGTGAAGGAGAAGGACGTGGAATTCATTATGGATGTTGAAGAATAGGATTAAGTCAAGTATCCATTCTAGAAATAATTGAGAGACACAGCTATATGGTCCTCTGGCTTTATGAAAACGCGATCATCATTTCTATATACTGAGTGGCAAATTCAGTTGTAAGTTTGTATTTATTTCTCATAGATTTATATGAAACGTTTTGGAGTCTCTATTTGCATTTATGTTCTTTTTAAAGTCTCGTAAGTATGGTTAATGGAAGCGGCCAGATGTGCTACATGATAACACAATAAAGTGTGGGCACAAAGTGTACAACACCATGTAACTTACGCCAATTTTCGTAGTACTAAAATAAACATGTTACCTAGTCAGATGTAAAGCGGACTCTAAATATACCTCTAAAGAAGAATAGCTCTTGGCACCCGCCTAATTAACGCCTCATCAAGAGTTGAAAATAGAGAAGGGCAATCAGGGACTGATTCATATTTTTTTTTTTTTTTTTAGCATGCCTAGGTTGTCTCATGCACGCAAATATTCTAAACATCCCCATGTGCGACATACCATTCAACTCTAAATACAATCAATCAGGAGTTTGTAAAGTACGGCTGCTCACCCATCTCAAGGTGCTGAGGGGGATGGGGCCTCCGATCCGTCTGGGCGTGGATGTTCAGTCGAAGATCAAGGTCTTGAGATTCTTCCTGAATTGGGTCAACGATGGGGATTGCCTGAGGTGGAGGGGCATTGTATTCCAGTTCTAAGTAGGAGAAGGCATGGGACGGTGTCCAGGGCAAGCTGGGCAGAGCGAAGTTGTCTGGCGGGTACTTGGAATGAGAGGCAGTGGTCACATATACTGGTCCTCCATCGTGGAGAGCTTTGTAGGCATGTGTGAGGAGCTTGAAGGGGATTCTCATGTTGACAGGGAGCCAGTGGAGTTGTCGGATGTGTTATGTGACTGCGGCAGGGGATGATGAGGACCAGTCTGGCTTCAGCATTTTTTATGTTCTTAAATTTCCTGAGCTGTTTCTGGGTGATGCTGGCGTAGAGTGCGTTGCCGTAGTCGAGTCTACTTGTGATGAGTGCGTGGATGACAGTCTTTCTGGATACTGTGGTGATTCACCTGAAAGTCTTTTGAAGCAGGCGGAGTCTGTGGAAGCAGGGTGAGGAAACGGCATTGATCTGGCGGTTCATTCTGAGTGAGAAGTCCAGTATGATGCCATGGTTACGTGCGTGGCCCGTGGGGGCAGGAGAGGTTCCCAGTGGGGCGGGCCACCAAGAGTCGTCCCAGGCTGAGGGGACAGTTCGCAGGATGAGTACTTCGGGTTTGTCAGAGTCCTGATTGAGGTAGCGGTCTTTCATCCAGGTGGCAACGGTCTTCACCCCGCTGTGAAACGATTCTGGCAGATGTGGGTTCATTGGTGAGGGGGAGGATGAGCTGGGTGTCGTTAGCGTAGGAAACAATGTTGAGTCTGTGGTTTCTGAAAATGGCTGTGAAGGGGGGGGGGGGCATGTAGACGTTGAAGAGGGTGGGGCTCAGGGAGGAGCGCTGGGACACCCCGCACCTAATCTCTGTTATATAGTAATAGAGTAGTTTTGAGAAACACACCCCAGTTTTCTCCCTAAGGTGGTTTCAGATTTCCACATTAACCAATCTATGTCTTTACCCACGTTTCCCTTACCAGCTCTTCTCCCTAACCCATCAACGCCAGCAGAATAGTCCGTGCATTCGTTAAGAGTCCTGATTTCTTTTTTTTTAATACAAAATCAAGCATGTAAGATGGTCAGACCGCCTTTTCATACTTTTGTCCAACTTGTACAGGCTTGCCTTCTTCTAAGCAATTTATTTCTCGATGGATTGTATCATGAATTATTCTTTAATACCATATGGCAGATACACCACTTTATGGAAGATCTAAAGCACATTCTACACGGGGAAAGACTGCTACCATAGCTCTTCTTCTAAATGCTCCAATTTCTGAGATATGCAAGCCATCTACCTGGAGATCTGTTCCTACATTCACTAGACACCACTGCCTAGATTCAGACTTTTGAGTGGAGTGCTTTAAGAAACCTTTTTGGGTAATTGTTGCAGCTGTTTTTATTTAATGTCTGGCTGTTTGTGGGATGGGTTTGCTTTTCTATTCTGTGATTATGACTGTTGATGAGGAGCCACTGAACAAGAAGGAAAAGTTACTCACCTGCAATCCTAATTCTCTTCCAGGGAAATCGTTATCAAAGTCTTAAGCAATCCACCCACCTCCAAAGACAGGAACTATTATAGCTATCAACAATTGCTTCAACCACGTAGGGCAATAAGCATCAATGGTGTGTTGGGAGTGTTTTTAATAGATACATTACCCAAAATAAACCAACATGTAATGTATTACTACAAAGGTTTACAGGCCGATCAGTTAACAAACAGTGTTGATTACTTTGTTCTACTCTGCAAACCTTTTGCCCAAAAAAAAAAAGTGACTTAAGGTATGCAACATCAGTAGTGAATTAGGTCTTCATCCAGCCAAAGATTTGGTGTTTGACTTGACAGTGACTAGTCGAAAACAACAGGTATTTAACTTGCTAGATGCATATATAGGTAATCAATTTGTCAATTAGCAAATGGTGCTAAGGAAAATGCAAGCAGGAAATGCTAGCAGAGGCTTTGTACACAATAACTCACCACCAGTCAAATTAAGATGCACTTAATCCTGTACTCTGAGTCCTACCACATAACCCAAGGAACTGTTTGCTGCCCCCAGGAATCCCACACAAAGGTAGAGGAAGACTCCCAACAGACGTTATTCATGCTAATAGGGAAGAGAGTTGGTTCACCTCCAGTTCTCAACATTGATCCAAAATGAAGACAGCAATGTTACCCTGAGGGGCAGGCATTGTGAGCCATTCACAAGCTGAGATACTGCAAATGTGGTCAACTAAAGTAAATGGTGTCACTACCTGGCTGCAAGTAAACAGAACTGATAACTATCACATTCCGTGCATCACGGATGATCCCTGGTGGGGCTAAGCCCATAAAATACCAGTGGACTGGTCTGACACATTCTGCACAGGAGTTGAATGAGAGTTTGACCTGTCAGTTGACCAGCAAAAGGCAGTGGCATGCGTTGGGGCTTTGTGACGGCAGGGGCAGTTGGGCCAGAAGCATTGATGCTGTGAGGTTTCTCTTGCTATGGCTAGAGCTTCTCTTTCTGAGGAGTGGGCATGAGTGGTAGAAGCTGCGATGCTAAAATTCCTGAGGGGCAACAGGCGACTTTTCCCTGCCTGTCAATTCAGCTCACAGCCGAAGACCCTAAAAAAAACAGCTGACCATGAGGACTATCCTTAACAGCTGTGAGGTAAGTCTGCTGTATGTCCCTTCTCCAACTTACTGATGATCGCAAGGGAGTGGGCCATTGACTATCAGAGAGAAGTCCCAATGGACCAGGGTGGTAGGAGGGATCCAACACAAGCATCTACAGTTGAAGACACTCTTCTGTGCCATGAGCCCTATACAGTTGCATGCAACCAGGAGGACTCTAGCAACAATCACACACCTAGAGGATGAAGAGGTATAGGTTCGAAATGGCTACCCTCTCAAATTATTTTTCTATTTATGACAATATTAGTAAGTCATTCAATATTAGATGGTCTTGGGGTATTATCACCCTACCATCTCTCCAAATGAATTTGACAACATCATTTGGAGAAATGGCAAGGTGATAATACCCCTACACCTCTAATATTGGTTTCTTCATTCCTATTTAAGGAACCAAAAATAATTTAATTAAGAATTAAAAGGGTACTCATAATATAGTTTTAGCTGCACTTTAATCATTGAATCCCTAACTAATATTGTGATAAACAGAAAAATAATTTATTACTCCAAACCTGCGGATGGTGACACAGGGTGTGAAGGAGCAGACCTTTGATGAAGCATGCCACTAATAGTGGGTGAGGGCATTTTTATTCCCATAAGAAGGGGCCATCTCGAAGTTCAACCTCTTCAACCTATAGGTGTATTAATGATTTATTGTTTGGAAGAGGGGTTAAAGAGTATTAACTCTTGCCTCTTTTTGTGTAAAAAGGGACACTAGCAACAATCAAAAAGCTCTTGATTGTCTGCTTGTGGCCCCATACATGTACTAATAGTGCAGTTCATTGAACCTATACCTCAGCACTATTGGCTTTCACTGAAAGACATGTGAGGAGCTATGCTGCGAAACGGAGGACTACGGACTGTTGAGCCGCTGCTACTGAGACTACCAGCACCGTTGGCCCTGCTGGCCCTAGTCTGTGGCTCTGGTAAGCAGTCAACAGGCGGTGGCAGGCAGAGGCAGGCGGAGGCAGAGGGTGGTGCATCCAGAGGCGTGCCCAGAGTCTGACAGTGGTGAGAAGAGTGCGAGTCTCATCGTGGGCTCCGGTGGCCCGCGTCGGCTTTGGCATTGGGCTGGTGAGTAGCCTTCGGGACCTGTGTTGCCGCAACCCGCTAGGATACAGCGGGAGAGCACCCCATAGCTTCGCTGTTCCCACGCTACGCCCCCTCTGCCATTCTCATTGGCGCATAGGCCCTTCAGGCAAAGCCATAGGCAGCAGAGGAACCCAAGCCCTGCTCGTGGAAGCGTCCAAATTGGTAGGGTGCAGCTTGCTAGCAGGGCACACAGTGTGCACTATCAAACTTTATTAAATTTTTTTTAACTACAATACTTGTGGATACTCATGGAAAAAAGCCCTTGCACTTCCTGTGCCTGCTCACTTTTTCCCTCCCACGCTTTCGGTGTTCGGTGCAAAGCTGCTAGTTACCCAGCAAAAGGAAGATGGGGCACCATCATCTCAAACACCTACCTCACTTGGCGACAACCCAAGGCTGGGAGCCAGCAGAGGACTGGTTAACAGCAGCAATACAGTAATACAGTGGAAGTTACAGGCCAGGCAATCAACTATAAACCACCAGCGTGCTTTTTGTTAAATCTGTTTATTGACATTTCATAGTAATACAGCAGAGGCAAAATAACAGTAGTATGCATGTCATACTCACAGTAGTAACCCCTAATCCTAAAGGAATTTAAGTTCTATTAAGCATCAGGTGTGCTAGGAAACAAGAATCAATGAACATGCATTGGAGGGTTATTTACCATATCAACTGTGACACAGGTGCCGAAGGGCAGTACATTAGTATGCATTGAGTCCAAGAGTGGTATGTCCCAGATCTTAACAGTGGGAGTGGGGTTCAACAAAACCAGGACAAAGTAAGCCGAAGTAAGTAGAAGTAAACTGTTAGTGAAACACTGCTGCTTGCTCTCCGCTGAATACCCGCCCACACATGTATCATCTGTGCAAGAGAGGTTCTTGTAAGTATGATCCAGCTCGTAATTGACCCAGGTGCGGAGCTACTCTCAATACATCTCCGAGGACGTAGTGGCTGAGGGGCCTTGCCAGTTATACCGCTACAGCAATACGATCCTCTTCCACTGCAGAAAGTTCCAAAGGGGTTGCATCTACCTTCTGCAGTACTGCTAGAATGGTCCCCCAGCTGTCGGCCAGGGGGAACTTGTGGGGGCCCAGCAGGTCCTCCCTGCAAAGGGCGACACTCTCTGCCCTGGCTAGTTAAGCAAAGAGCGGCGCCACGCCACCGCATGCGGAGCAACAGGTGTTCACCACCGTTTTGTGATTAGGCGATTAGCAGTGGCTAGGCCCAGGTCCAGGAAGCAAGAAGTAACCCTTTGCTTCCTACCCCTTAAAAACAACTGTAAGAGATCCCATTGGAAAGGAATGTTGCGTTCAATGCAGCGAGCTAGGGAGGTGGCTATTTCAGTCTAGTACCCGGTGAGTTTGGGGCATTGCGATAGCATGAGTAGGACGTCTGCATTGACTGAATGACATCTGGGGCAGGCAGAGTCTGTGTGGTGAAAGTATTTAATCATTTTGGCTGGGGTGTTCGGGCTTTATGCCTAATAGGAGCACAAGACTAAATCTGCTATGTTTATTTGGAGTCATGTACATGACTCAAATGCAGCCCGATATCTTGGCTGTCCTCCTCTCCCTCGACGCTCAGATGGCGTTCGATAGTGCTGAATGAACGTATCTCTTCGCTGTCCTGGAGAGGGTGGGCATCGGCCCGCGACTGCAGCAGTTGCTCAGACTGCTGTACACTGCTCTGATGGCCAGGCTGCGAGTCAACCAGACCATCTCCAGAGCCTTTGCATTGCTCAGAGGGACACGTCAAGGGTGTCCACTGTCACTGATGCTCTTTGTACTGGCTCTCAAGCCTCTAGCGGCATGGATTAGACAGGACCCGTGATGGTGGCGAATGATTTGTGGGGGGGGGGGGGGAGGGGGGGGGGGCTGGAAGGAGCGTATTTCGCTCCATGCGGATGACATCCTTCTTTATGCGCACCGACCCAGCCAAACCTTCCAGACATTCATATTATCAGATCCTTCGGGGCATACTCTGGATATCGTATCAACTGGGATAAATCCGCGGGTGGGAAAGAAAACTCACTGAACAGACCCCGCTATCGGAAGGTGACTATCTGAAGGAAGTGCGCAGACTGGGGGGGTTCAGGAAATGGAGCCTTATAGGCATTGATATGCTGGGTGACGCTTGGAAAAACGGACGAATGGTGTCTTGTGAGGGTTTGTGCGAGGAATTCCAGATGAGTGACGGAGAATTTATTCATTACTGTCAATTGCGCTCGGCGCTACGCTGCCATGTGCAAGACGGGTCGGTACTTCCCGAATATACTCCATTGGAAGAAAGGCTTCTTCTGGACCCCATGATCCAGAAGGCTGTGTCGCTAACGTATAAAAAAAAACTTGTGAATAACACCCCTCATTGTTTGGGTCCCCTGCGTGATGCCTGGGAAACAGATGTGGGACTGCTGGAAGATGACTGGGCAGAGGCCCTCCAATGCTACGGAGAAACACCCATTAGAGCTCGCTTTCGTTTGATCCAGCTCTGCATCCTCCACAGATTATAAGGTTCAAGAATGGCGCAGGTACACATTAGGGGTGGAGCCTCTGACGAATGTGCCAGGGCGTGTGGTGAGAGGGGATCATTCTTTCATATCCCGTGGGCCTGCCCCAGGCTTCAGAAGTACTGGAAGGGTATTGCCCGTGGGATGGAGGCGGTAGTGGGAGCACAGATTCCCCTAGATCCCCGTTGGTACATTCTTGGCGTCACTGGCGCGCTCACGTGGCCTAAATGGTCCAAGTTGGCAGTGGCAGAGGGGGTAGCCAAGAGGAATACTGCACGTGCATGGGGAGCGGCGGAGCATGGCTATGCAACATGGACTGGTGCTGGGGTGCAGAACGGGTGGTGTATCAAAGCCGGGTATGCCCTCGCAAGTGGGAGAATAGGTGGGTATCGTGGACATTATATAGAGGCCAGTGAGGGATTTTACGTGACACCTTTCTGGGTTTTCTGGGAGGGCTTTGGGATGTACATTATTTGGGGGTGGAGGGGATTGCGCCTATTACTCCAAGATATTAATGTGACACATTGCTTAACCACTCTCAATTTGAGGTTTGCTCTCTATAAATGTAGTTAGTTGAAGCTTGTTTTTTGTGTTAATAAAAAGAAGGAAAAACAATTTGGGCTGGGGTGAGGTACACTCGATGTAAAATAAACAAGCATTGAAAATGCAATAGGTCTCGCCTTTGATTAAGTTAAAGCCATTTGCTTTGCTAATGGTATTGTATAGCAAAGCAGATGGCTTTAACTTAATGAAAAGCGTGACCTATTGCATTTGTAATGCTTGTTTCACCTACAGCTGGGCCGAAGTTATACATCAGGCCCTAAATCCTGTCGGTTTAAGAAGTTCATTTTTGTTTCCACAACAGGAAGTGGTTGGAGAGGAGCTAGTGAAAGTACTCACAGATGCGTTGACTTATCAACTAAAAAATACATTTCACATTGTGAGGATGGTGCTGGGCACGGAGGGGGCGGTGCCTTGTGCCCAGAAGTACCCAAGTAGCACATTAGCACCCTCTCTCCACCAAGCTCCTTCAGCTAACTGAGGCAGGTGCCAATGTGCTGATGTGTTTTCACACTAGTTAATGGAAACTGGCTTTTCAAAGCCTCGCCAGGCAAGCTTAAAATCTACACTGTGGTGGTTTCCAGCTCGTTTTCCCATTTTCCCTGCTATCGTGTGACATCGGCTCCTCACCAGGTGACCGCGTGAAGGTAGCAGATATGTGA
Organism: Triturus cristatus; assembly: GCF_964204655.1. Taxonomy (NCBI): domain Eukaryota; kingdom Metazoa; phylum Chordata; class Amphibia; order Caudata; family Salamandridae; genus Triturus; species Triturus cristatus. The sequence goes on from NC_140581.1 coordinate 997,133,881, forward strand.
CACACAGTGGCACCGTGTGAGTTGGCAGGTCTGCATGTGTAAGTTTGTCCAGGGCCAGCCTCTGGTGTGGTCGCGCTGGGCTCATGCCCGGGGCTCAGACCTTCAGAGTGATAGGAGGTGTTTGCAGCAGTCTCCCTCTGACCTGGCTCTACAGAAGAGTGTGTAAACCAGTGTTTCTAAAAGGATGTAGGGACACGGGTTTAACTTTGTGTGCTTCTCTACTCCTACCTATCCTAACCCATGTCCCGCACACCTCCCGTTACCACTTTTTCAACACATCCACAATTAAAGAAACGGTAGGCGGACGGGTTGGACAGAATTTGTTTCGCCCAGGGCGCTCTCTTGGCAAAGGACAGCGCTCAGTGTGTCGACGTACGCAAAAGTCCAGGGAGCTCCTGCCCTGGAAGACCCCCTTCTCTCCAACAGAAGCATATTTACTTGCACGGAAAGCACCTCGGGAGCACATCTTTTTAAAGATTTTTTGGCATGACACGCTTTAGTTACTTTCGGTTTCCAGGGTGAGAGTCTCCTCGGTTACGTCACTGGTGTTGGGGGTTACTGCCACCCACCCAGCACGTGCCTATCTACGTCTGTTTGTGGCTTGTAGTCCCAGCACCCGCCCAATCTCCTCAACTGCTTCCTCTCACAAATGGTGTTGACAGAACAAACCTCCGAGTTATCTGGGCATCTTGGCTTCGCTTGGTGGGAGTGGCGACCTGGGTCTCCTGGCTGGCGAGCTCCCTCCCTCGGGCCCAAGGGGCTGGTGGGGGCGGGAGGAGGGGCGCCTTGTCTCCTTGTTGGGTCACGTAGTCACACACGGCAACAAACAAAAGGTAAAATCACATAACATTAAAAGCTAGAAAGACTTCTACTACGACGATAAGCTAATTGATCCCAGTGACAGCAGCTTGTAATCGCGTCCTGGAAGACTGTACACCCACAAAGCGAGTAATGACGTCCAGCGTGCACAGTAAACAAGTGACTACCGGAAAGTTTCCCAACACAATATACACCCAGAAAACGGGGCCTTTCATCAAATTATCATCCCCCATCCTCAAGCACGCACAAGGGCATTTATCTGTAGCTTGACGGCTGAAGAATACAAAACAGTTTATAAGGCGAGTGCAACAGCAGAAGACAGTGCGCCTCCTAAAGGGGTGTTACTGCGCAATTACTCTGAATATTTTAGTGTGCTAGAAAGACTTCTACTACGACAATAAGGCATAAGCTAATAGATCCCAGTGGCATCTTCAACTACAATCAAAGGTAGTTGAAGAGGTCTGAATAACAACATCATTGTGGATCAGTTTCCTTTGCCCCGCATTGATGAAATGTTATCCCTAACCAGGAACGCAAAATGGTTTTCCACACTAGATTTATCATCAGCATACCATCAAATCACATTAGATCCTAACTGCAAGCATTTAACAGCGTTCTGTACTCCTTTTGGATGTTTTCAATTCCGCCGAATGCCATTCGGATTGGCATCAGCAGCGGCAGTATTTCAAATTCTTATGACACAGTTGTTGGGTCATATTCAAAACGCCATTTTTATTCCATTATTGAAAGTCATTTAGAGCCACCTGACATTAGTCCGGAAAGTTATACCGGAGAAAAAATTGACATGATTGGGTTCAGGGAGTTAATATTCAGATTCAAAGGTAGATCTGCCTTATGTAAATTATACGTAGCTAAATACGGACCATCTGTCTTAGGATGGAAAGATCAACGCAAATTAGACATTATTTTAAATCCCAATAGTCCGGAACAGGTCTTGGTAGCTTGTGATTCTGAAGATACTAAAAAATGGGTTCTTAATGAGTTCCCATCTGTTTTTGGTAGTAAAGTAGGGAAACTAAAAGGCTTCTCACATTACATAAAACTGAAACACGATGCTGTCCCCAAAATTCACAAAACTAGGAACATTCCATTTATAGTGCGGGATGAAGTAAAACAAGAATTAGACAAACTCTTAAGTGCTCATATCATCGAACCCATAGAGTCGTCCGAATGGATTTCTCCGTTGGTTGTTGCCAGACGAGCCAATGGCAAGGTTCGGTTATGTGTGGATTTAAGAGGTCTGAATAACAACATCATTGTGGATCAGTTTCCTTTGCCCCGCATTGATGAAATGTTATCCCTAACCAGGGACGCAAAATGGTTTTCCACACTAGATTTATCATCAGCATACCATCAAATCACATTAGATCCTAAATGCAAGCATTTAACAGCGTTCTGTACTCCTTTTGGATGTTTTCAATTCCGCCGAATGCCATTCGGATTGGCATCAGCAGCGGCAGTATTTCAAAGACTTATGACACAGTTGTTGGGTCATATTCAAAATGTAGTATTCTTTCAAGATGACATACTAATTATGGGAAAATCCCAAAAACACCATGATGAAATCCTGAGGAATGTCCTTCAGGTACTTGCAAATAAAGGTTTAACAGGTGAGATCAGTAAATGTAAATTTGCTGAATCTAGTGTAACATATCTTGGCCATGTTATATGTCGTGATGGCGTTAAACCTAAAAATAGACTGGTGGAAGCAATATCCAAAGCTCCTCCTCCATCCAACAAAGATGAACTCCGCATGCGTATAGAGATATTGTATGTGTGTCACCCCCGAGGTGAATTCCCACATCAACAGGAGCACGAACATAGGCCGCAAGAGGTTCCACCGCGAAGGAGAATAGAAGGGGGGATAGGGGGTTTGGGAAGAAACGTGTCTAGCCTTTATACATTGTCACAACAGGTGATTTAAACAAGGACAATGGGTGTGGCAAGCCTAGAAGGGCAGATAGTGGGAACAAATTATCTTTGATAGTGCCCACTGCAAATCAAAAACAAAAGAAAATGAACAGCTTTGCTTGGAAAAGGTCACCCTTTTGAAAGCCAAACCAGGCCACAAATTTATCCCAGTGCCTGTCAAATAGTTTTGTGGAAGGGCACCCAACAGCATCGACCACTTCAAACAGCAGAATCAAATGCACTCAAATGCTGCCGCTCAATCTCCATGCATGCAGCTGTAAAATGTGCATATTCAGTTGGAGGGTCCAGCCTTGTTGCTGAGACAAGAGATCCTGATGAAGTGGGAGCCTGATCAGATAACAGATTTTCAAGCCCACAAGGTCCGGGTACCATTCTCCTCTAGTCCAGTGCAGAGCCACCAAGATAACTTAGGCCTGGTCATTTCTGATCTTCCAACTGCTGAACAAGAGAGGGAAGGTCAAGAAGGTTTACAGGAGTCCTGTGTTCTATTACAGCCAGAATAAACCTCCCAACACGCGCGTTTCTGATGAATCTCCAAAGCGCAAGACTTTTGACACTCTGTGTTGACGGGGAGAAAGGATCTAGCCAGAGATCTTCTTACTGCTGGAAGACATCCTGTACCACTTTGGGATGTAGATGCCACTCATGAGCCAGCAGACATCACCTCCTCAGTTCATACACTTTAGCATTCAGCGAACCTGCCAGGTTCGATCATGAAAATGGCCTGGTGTTCCATCCACCTACACAGGATCAGAGCCTCCCCACACAGGACCATGGATCCTACTTCATCCTGCTTAATGCAGTAACACATAGCAGTGGTTTTGTCTGCGAGAACCAGCACCAGCCTAACCAGATGGGTGGAAGGAAGGCCTTTAGAGCTAGATGGCCAGCCATCTATTCCAGCAAATTAATGTAGAGCATGTCCTCCATCGGAGGCCTGAGTCCCCCGATCTCAATCAATCATATCATTTGTAAAGCGCACTACTTACCCATGAGGGTCTCAAGGCGCTGGGGGTGGGGAATGCTGTTACTGATCGAAAAGCCAGGTCTTGAGGAATCTTCTGAAGGTCAACAGGTCTTGGGTCTCGGGTCTGCCGTAGGTGGGTGGGGAGGGTGTTCCAGGTCTTGGCGGCGAGATGGGAGAACGATCTGCCGCCGGAGGTCGCTCTTCGGATGCGGGGGGGACTGTGGCGAGAGTGGAGCTGGCGGGTGGGGGTGTAAAAGCAGAGTAGTCTGTTGAGGTACGCTGGTCCGGTGTTGTGGAGTGCCTTGTGTGCGTGAGTGAGGAGCTTGAAGGTTATCCTCTTGTTGACAGGGAGCCAGTGCAGGTCTCTCAGGTGGGGCGTGGTGTGGCGGCGAGAGATGTCGAGGATCAGGCATGCAGAGGCGTTCTGGATGCGTTGCAGCCGTCTCAGGAGTTTGGCCGAGGCTCCTGTGTAGAGGGCGTTTTCGTAGTCCAACCTGCTGCTGACGAGGGTCTGGGTGACCGTTCTTCTCATTTCGGTGGGGATCCACTTGCAGATCCTGCAGAGCATGCGGAGGGTGTTGAAGCAGGAGGAAGAGACGGCGTTGACCTGCTTAGTCATGGAGAGGGTGGAGTCGAGGATGACCCCTAGGTTGCGTGCGTGGTCGGTGGGTGTTGGAGCTGTTCCCAGTGCGGTCAGCCAGCAGGAGTCATCCCAGGCCCAAGGGGTGGATCCGAGGAGGAGGACCTCCGTCTTGTCCAAGGTGGTGGAGTTGGTGTCGTTGTTGTTCTCAAGGTGGAAGTTCAGGTCCCCGAGGAGGATGTAGTCCATGGAGTCGAGGGCGTGTGTGCTGACGCAGTCGGCGATGGAGTCGCTGAACTGTGGGGGCCTGTAGACGAGGGTACCTCTGAGGTTGGTGTTGGGGTCGGTGTGGATCTGGAAGTGCAGGTGTTCGGCGGTCCGGAGGGTGTCGTCGGTGTTGGTCGAGACTCCGAGTGTTCCTGTGGATGATGGCGATTCCTCCTCCTACTCCGTTGGTGCGGTCCCTGCGGGTGATCTTGTAGCCTTCCGGGATGGCTATGGCGATGTCAGGTGCCGAGGCGGGGTTCAGCCAGATCTCCATCAGGAAGGCGACGACAGGGGAGGTCGAGTCGAGAAGGTCCCAGAGATCAACGGCATGTTTGCGGGCGGAGTGGGTGTTGAGGAGGATGCATCAGTTAGTTGGGTTCTTTCCTGGTCGACGGCTTGGCAGGCGGAAGCAGGTGTGTGATCGTCCGGTGTGGAGTGCGTGGAGGGTGCTGGCATCGTAGCAGTGTCGGGCGTAGTGGCGACCGTGGGGCCAGGGGGTCTGGCGCTGGGCGCAGTTCAGGCACGGACGGGTGCAGACGAGCTTGCCTTAGGCGCGCCCGCTGCACGCGTCCGCTGCGCGGCCTCCATATGAGGGGAGGTGGGAGGGAGGAGTAGCTGGGAGGCGGGAGCGGGGTGGCGAATGGGAGAGCAGGGGGGAGGGGTCGCAGCGGCAGGAAAAAATGGGTGAGGGACGGCGGGGGGAGCAAAGGAAGAACCGGGCACAGAAGAGATGCAGAGGGAAAAACAGAATTAGGCAAGCAAGCAAAGTCTGGCAAAACAAATATAAATACAGGCAAGCAAGGCAAGGCAAGGCAAAGTCTGGCAAGCAATGCAGCAGCGTGGGGAGCGACCTGCCTGCGAGCAGGGTCAGCGACCTGCCTGCGTCCGCTGCGCGGCCTCCATATGAGGGGAGGTGGGAGGGAGGAGTAGTTGGGAGGCGGGAGCGGGGTGGCGAATGGGAGAGCAGGGGGGAGGGGTCGCAGCGGCAGGAAAAAATGGGTGAGGGACGGCAGGGGGAGCAAAGGAAGAACCGGGCACAGAAAGATGCAGAGGGAAAAACAGAATTAGGCAAGCAAGCAAAGTCTGGCAAAACAAATATAAATACAGACAAGCAAGGCAAGGCAAGGCAAAGTCTGGCAAGCAATGCAGCAGCGTGGGGAGCGACCTGCCTGCGAGCAGGGTCAGCGACCTGCCTGCGAGCAGGGTCAGCGACCTGCCTGCGAGCAGGGTCAGAGGTCGCTCCCCATGCTCCCTACTTCCCCCTAAGTGACCTCTCCAGCACAGCTGAAAAAAGTCCATCACCACTGTCAGCTTAGGGTGGGGAGGAAGAGGAGTCTGCCGCTGGATTAATTCGCGATATGCAGTCACCCCTGCACATCTCAAGCAGTGTCTTCGGAGCCCAATAGTACATCAGTCAGACTGCCTTGATGCTGGGCCCATTGGAACTTCACATTCCAATGAAAAGCCAGCATGTGCCAGCTGACGAGGAAGATGCAGTAAGGCACAAGGCCAAGAAGCCTCGGAGCTCCTCCCAACTTGATCCAGGATTGAGCCCAAAACATTGATATTATAGCCCAAATGTTCTTAACGTGTTGCAGTGGAGTGAAAACCCTGAACTTCACTTTGTGCAGAATATTTCCAATGGAGAGAGCTCTGCAAAGGAATCCGGTGGGACTTCAGCTTGTTGATAGTGAAATAAAATGATGTCAAAAGGTTTGCAGTATTCCAGAGGCAATACATGACGGATTACAACGAGCATACTTTCAATAGCCAATCGAGGTACTGGTATCTCTGAAGTCAGAAGATGGGACACGACAACCGCCGCCACTTTCATCTGAGAGTCGGTGGTAAAGTCGAAAGAGTGCGTGAAACTGAAAATGCTCCTGGTCTACCTTGAACCGTAGAGAATGGTTGTGGGACTGCAGGATGGGTACTGGAAAACGCGCATCCTGGAGGTCCAAGGACATCATCTAGTCCTCCAGGTCCAAAGAGGGGAGAGCCTGTGCAAAAACGAGCATTATGAATTTGTCCCTCTGTGCAAAGGCATTCAGAGACCAGAGGTACAGAACAGGCCAGAGGCACTCGTCTTTCTTCAGAAGGAGAGAAAAGTGAGAGTAACAACCCATTCCTCTTTCAGAGTCCTGAAGAATGGCGCATTTGGAGAGGTAAATCTGTACCTCTTGAAACAGAATGGACAGGTGCTCGACGGAAATCTGCTGTGTTGTCTGACGAATAGTGTGCAGGGTAGAAAGAAAAGGTAGAGCAAAACGATTTTGAACCATTTGCAAGACCCAGCCATCAGACGTGCCCTCCACCAAAAGATGGGGCATGTGCGCCTGACATAACTTTCAGTGTCAACTCTCCCTCGTTTCTGCTCCCCCTTCTTTTTATGATATCAGTAGTGAATAATGATCAATAATTCACTAGTGGCATCATAAAAAATATGCCTACCCTTGCTCCAGCCAGAGGCAGTAAGTCTATCTGATTGCTAGCATAGACATATAGAGGCACCGGCACAAGCCATCAGAGATTGAGCAGGACTGGTCAAGTCCTAGCCTTGGCCTCTGCGTCCTGCCAAGCCTCAGGACCTACCGAATAGTGACACCATGGGCGCTCTTGCCTTAATCCCTACTGTGTCCACTGCTACCTGTCAATCATGCTACCATCTCATCCTCTCATCTTATCACAAGGAAGGAGTGTTTGAGAAGTCTAACTGACCACCAACCCCCCCCCCCACTTTGAGAAATTGGGAAAAGGTGAGTTGAAAAGGTGACAGCTGAAGTCAAAACATCACTGCACATACTCTAGTCTTCTGCTTCAGTTCTTGAGGCTGTAAGAAGCTGTGTTCCTATCATAAGAGGCTACAGAATACCGCCAGCTCAAGTACAGCATCTCAGGTAGCTGAAGGCAAGTAACTAAATAGAGTCTTGATAACTATTCTGTCGATGTATGAGTGACAATATAACTAAGTGAAAATGAGTAAGCATCTAAGAGCCAGGTCTTTAGGTCCTCCTTGAATTGAGGCAGTGCAGGTGATTGCCTGAGATATAGAGGTAGAGAGTTCCAGGTCTTTGCAGCGAGGTAGAAGGATCTTCCTCCGGCCGAGGGATAGTGGCCAGGGCCAGTTGGTCAGAGTGAAGATGTTTGGTAGGTGTTTAGAAAGAGAGGCGATGGTTGAGGTATGCAGGCCCAGTGTTGTGGAGGGCTTTGTAGGAGAGCGTGAGGAACATGAAGGTGATTCATTTGTTGATCGGGAGCCATTGAAGGTCTCAAGTGACCGGAGATGTGCCTGCAGTTGGGGGATGTCCAGGATAAGTCTGGACGAGGCGTTCTGAATGGTCTGCAATTTTTTTTGCTGCTTTTGGGTGGTGCTGGCGTACAGTGCATTGCCCTAGTTGAGCATGCTGCTGACGAGCGCCTGGGTGACTGTTCTCCTGAACTCGGTGGCGATCCACTTGAAAGTGTTCTGAAGAAGGAGGATGAGACGGCGTCGATTTGGCGGTTCACTGAAAGCGATGAGTCGAGGATGATGCAGAGGTTGCGTGGTCGTGGGGGGGCGGGGGGGGGAAGAGTGCCTGTGCACTGTGGGCTACTAGGAGTCGTCCAAGGCGGAGGGAGCGGTGCCCAGTTAGAGGACTACGGCTTTGTCTGAGTTGAGTTTGAGGCAGCTGTCCTTCATCCAGGCGACGACTGCCTTAATCCTGTTCTGAAAGTTGCTCTTAGCGGCTCTAAGTTCGTTGGGGGGCACCCATTGTACATTTTGAATTAGATGTGTCAACTGCTGGAGAGTGTCCGGCTTCACTGACTTTGCACACCATTAAAGTATGTGCCCTTTCAGAGTCTATGGGTTTTTTTTGAGCAAATGTTTGTGAACATTCTGCTTCAAAACACACTATTTAACCTCAATGTTATCAAAATTTGTTTGATGGAAAAAACACCCTTGAGCCTTCCTAGTAGTTGTGCATCTTTGCTTTGCTTTGCTCACTCACTGGAATTGAGAGCAAATATTACGGCCCTCCACTTTCAAAAACCACCAGCCACTACTTCATATTTTACAAACCCTAATGTTGACTGAAGGGGAGTTACAATTTGGAGTAGGAGTAAATAGTTGGAGTTATTTGTATACTACATGCTCAGTGTCAGTAAGAGTTCAAACATCAGCAATTAAAACATAGAATTTCAAAACTATTGACTGTGGCAAACCATTTCTAAAGCATGTGAATTGAAAAGAAAATCATTCTTGTCAAGTTAGAAAGAACAAATGTTTCACTTCACAGATCCATCAAAGAGAAATAACTCGCCCGGCTGAATTAGTTTCTGAAAGGAAGAGAGCAAACTGTGATCTGGATCAGTTTGTTTCAAAACCTTTTTCAGTGCCATGCGGGGTCCCACAAGGATCCTCGCTCAGTTGTACGTTGTTCAACAAATATGTAACAGCGCTGCCAATGTGGATTCAATCCTTCGGCTTCACCCTTACCTCCTATGCCGACTACACACAAATTGTGGTGTCAGCATTTAATAAAAGAAACATTATTGGCATTAACTTTCACAATTCCATGTGAGCAATCGGCGAATGGATGAGAAAACACTGCCTAAAGCTAAACTCCGGAAAGACGGAGGTTATCTAATTTGGAAATCATACCCGGGTTTGGTCCCCATTGTGGTGGCCAAAGGAGTTAGGATCACTTCAGAATCCTGTGAGAAAGGCAAAGAACTTAGAAGTTGTGATTGATGATAAATTTCATTTTCAATAACAAGGTCAACTCTGTTTCATCCTCTTTCAACACTCCGAGGATGATCAAACACATTCTTCCATTAGATGCCAACTGCGTAAGGGTATTCCCAAATTTCAGTTTCCCTGGCAATCCATAAGCTACACTGGCTGCCAGTCAGGAACAGCATCAAATTTAAGGCTCTCTACAAAGCCTATAAGGCACTGCATGATATAGGCCCTGAGTTTCAAAGGCAGGCATTTGACTGGTATGAACCAAGCAGAAATCTGCGATCCTCTGGGGGCCAAGAAAACAGTGCTCCCTAGATTCAAGAGGACAAAATTGGAGAGGAAGTAGCTTCACTACAGGCGCCCAAGATTTGGAATCTTCTTTCACCACACATCAGGGCTTTGCGCCCTCCCTGCTTTCCTTTAGAAAGGAGCTTAAAACTCTGCTTTTTAATAGCTAAGGGTCACATTCTACTTTCATTCAAGCAAAGCTAGCGCCAAAACACCTGCGGGTGTATACGAGCATTCTACAAATTGCTTTAACACAATATGAATTAACATAAGAACAATACAATTGCTCCACATAAAGCAATATTCATTACCATTTACATAGTAAACACCAAAAAATGAAACGTCTTTCAAGCCTTCCCAAGGTAAAAGAATTGTTTTACCTACAGGTACAAGCCATAGCAGCCCGGTCGTACCTTTTATGAAGTCCTATGGAGCAGCTAAGGTTTGCGAGCTGCTGGTGAAATGGTCACATCACCATTCAGAGAAAACAACAACAGAAGAAGCTGGTTTATAGAAAATGTAATCTGGCAGACAGTCCAAGGCACAACAGTTAAGGGAAGGCCTTGAGGCGAAAGAATGCCCGATGTCTCAACTTCAGGTCTGAGGGAATTTCTGGCCACTTTATACAAACTGCAAACTGGGGATGCACTGCTGACTGGCTCACTGCAGTGGATGCCTGGCCATCCTTCAGAAGAGTCTTCCCTGTCTCTAGCACTCCTCGGTTGGTAAAGATATCAATGCAGAGGACTGGTCAGGTAGTGCTAGGTATGGGTTCCAAGGACAAAAGGCCTTGGAAGGCCCCAGCTCAGCAACAAAGTACGAGTTAACAGTCTGCGAAAAGAAGCTCACAAGCAAGGTGTCTAGGCACTGGGTAATATGCAGACATGGACTCCAGCCGAATGAATGACTGTATTCCGCATGCGTTTATCAGGCATGCCTTGGGAAAGCCGTCATTAAAACAAACAAGTCTTTAGCACACATTTGTTCAGCACACAAGTAATTATAACGACTTGCCTTAGGGGGTGGTGCTGGATTTGCGAATAGTATAGTTTAATTTACTATTCCAACTCCTGTCTGCGCAACAGCAGGGCAAGTCTTGGACTTTAATTCAAACACCATTCCACCAATGCGCACCCTAAAGCAAGTCGTCGTAGCGACTTGCGTGCAGAGCAAATGCGTGCTTAAGCCGCGTTCCTTCTGTTGCTGGCACTGTGAAGGCACAGCCTGATTGGGGCTTTGTCCTAAAGGATGTTTCTCCTCCAACCTATAGCAGTTAACTGAGGCAATAGGTAGTCCAGTTAAGTCCAACTCCAAGTCAAAGACAGATTAGCAGCAGAATGGCCTACATTTGCTAACTACTACACTTTAAAGTGCAGAGAAGCCATCCTTTAATGACATCATCGCAGCCCTGGCAGAGTCTCATGATGAGAAGCCAGGTGTGATGGTGCAGTGGGCTAATGCATCCACTGCAGGAATCTGTGTTAGACCACATGGCCACAGATTAAAATCCTGACTGTACTCTGAAAGGCTGAGTGTAGCAGAGGAAGGTCAAAGGAGTACCACCGAGTTGGGTATAATGCTGGAGAAGGGAATGACCAGTTGGATCGCAAACTGGGCAGCTGTTATTGGCCAGACCTGGGATCCAGGATGGCCCCAGTGAAATATGCTGAATAGGTACAGGTGTAATTTGCTCACACCGTGACACATTCAGCAGTACCCGCAAGCTGTCGGCTTGCGATTCACAGCGGCTATCTACAGGGGGGTGAGGGAGGTTTTACATTCTTATGTCTGGAAAGGCCCAGCACAAAGGCCTCACTATAAGGGCCATACAGCTCTTCTTTCATTGGAGTTTTATCCTGGCTGTGAGCTAGCTGGAGCCTAATGGAGGAAACTAACGCTATCTGCTGATTTGAAGTTCACAAACTAGGATTTTCAACTTTTTTCAAACCCTTTATTCAAGGGATATGTGCAATTTTTTGTTTTTATTTAATTTATACTGCTATTTAACCCACTGTAGGATATTACATTTATTTTATAGTGCTATTTATACCAGTGTAGGGTGAATGAGCAATGTGCATGACACATTTTGTACACAGACTGAATCATACAATTGTATAAATCAATATATGGGTTATGTTACATAAGACCATGAGAGTTACAGGGAGTAGGCATTACATGCTAAGAGTGCTTGGTCTTGAGAAAAAGTCAAAATTCAAAACGTAACAGTGGTGCATAAAGGTACTTGAAGATCGATCATAGCCCACTGAGACACAAGGAAAGAGCATAAATGATTAACTGCAAATAACATAAGGACTTCTGTGACAAAGCAGCAACACACTGATCTTACCACATAAAATATAAATCTGTGATCGGATAGCCACACATTGTGCATTGCAGCAGGCATATTAACACTGGGCTAATTTATGAAAAATCAAAACTGTGACTAGAGGAAACACTAATTGCTCCATGAAGTACAAGCGTTCCTCTGAAAAGTTAGACAAGTGCAGGTATGCACGTGTGTAGGAGAGTAGGATCTGCTTCTTATAGTTACCCCCACTTTTTGCTGATGTATCACTGTTTTCGACTCAGTCTGAGGACTTTAGATTTTACCTGCACTAAACTCTGCTACAGAAACCAAGTACTTAGACTATCTACACTACGCTGGATGACTGAAGAATCTCCCTTGGAGCAAAGGAGTTACTCCCCTGCAAGGAAGGCACCTTTAACGCATCTGACCAGTTTGCATCTCCCGAGCTTGGAGAGTCCCCGGGACCTTGCTGGTCCTCACCGAAGCATCTTTCCTCTGCCCGCGTGGGTTGCAGTTACCAAGGCTTGTTGGTGTTCAATCCAGACACTGACCCCCCCGCCCCCCCAGCACTCGACATCCTTTGTGGGACAGCTCACCTCCGGACTTTGGTGGTTGTCGAAGTCTCCTGGTTCCCGTGGCTGCAGAGTCAAGCTTCACCTCTTCTCACCTGAAACACCCGACATCAGTGGTAATTAGTCTATCGTGCCCCTGGTCACTGTGAAGTGATCCAGACTCTGTCCCCTCTGCTTTCAGGTTCTTCTCACCTCGGATCCAGGCTTGGATCCACCGGACACTTCATCTTCCCAGCAGCAGCACTTTTTCGCATCACGCCATTGAAAACGACGAAGGTTTCCGACATCGCTTGACCCCTATGCACCCGGCTCCTCTGGGATAGGTAACACGGGTATCTCGGTACTCTCAAGGGTGCCGGCCTTAGAACCTTCTATGTTTAATTTGGCTTGCGTAAAGTCCTCCCTGAAGTGTCCTTATTCTTTAAATTTCCAACCGCGACTTTCCCCATAGAGTTGTACGGAGCTCACGTCTGTGTTCACACACTGCACCGTCCTCCGTGGGTCCCGTCTCACTACCTTGGGTGGTTCCTTGGGGTCCCAGCGATTCTACGTGCTCTAGGCACTGTGTCTAGTCAAGTCGGGGTTGTTATACCACTTTCGTAATATATGGTTCAGTCTCCCCCTGGAGCCTGCTGTGTATTGTGCTATTTACTGTCGTTCTAGTGATTTAATATTGTGTGCTTTGTTCTCTAATCTCATAAAGAGGTTAGTAGAGAGTGTTTAGTAATAAATTCATATATTTTATATATCTCGTGTGGTTCTCCTTTTATTTGGTCATTCAGGAGATTCTCATCTGGTAAAACAAGCTGCTTTACAGTCCTTCAAGACTTGGCCTGAAGGCTGCTCTCCATAGCTACCACTAGGATAGCTTTCAATAAAGGTTGTCTTTAACCTAATCATCAATTAAGGTCGTTTGGACTGGTGCAAGGTGCTCACTTTAATTAGTGGACAGCATATACCAGGCCAACTTCTCACAACGTGTCCCTCTGAAAAACTAGAAAAGTGCAGGTATGGCAATTTGTGAAATATGGGCTGGCCAGGCTGAGGCCAAAACACCTCTCCCTGCCTTCCAGCGAGGCCTCTCAGCCTTTGGACATTACCCACTCCTCTGTGGCCTGAAATGCAAGGCCTGGTGGAGAAGGGGTCAGGTGAAAGACATTGCTTTTGGGCTGGCCCCATGGGGACTGAGGTGAGAACAGCCCAAGTAACACCCGGCCAGGCCTCTCAGCGAGTCCTTTGAATACTACCCCCTTTTCCCTGCGCACCATGGACTAAACGTGAAGCCCCAGTGGAGGAAGGGGACACAGAAAGAACACAGCTTACGAGCCAGCCCAGGGGGACCAAGGTGTAATGCTGCACCCACCACAACATCACCGGGCCTCCCAAGCAAGGCTGTTCAGCCTCTTCAAACTTCTCCCTCCACCTCCACCACTCATCATGGAATCCGTGTGAGAGCTGGTAGAGGAGAGGTAAGGGAAAGACACTGCTTCTGGACCAGCCACACAGGGGCCAAATTAAAGACATCCCAAACAGCCACAATACTGACCTCCCAACGACGCTGCTCCAAGCCTTCTTGTCCCTGCCCCCCCAACCTCCAAGAATTGGCAACCCTGGCGGTCAGTAGGACACGGTCAACAAATGACAGATCCTCTAGATAGCTGTCCACTGCACTCAGACATCAGCCCATCAGCCGGTGGCAGGGTGCCCATTTTGCCAATCTAACTCTGTTGGGTGGTTCTACTAATGGCCAGTTATTTCTTCCCTTCTTATTACACAAAAGAATTAGACAGGTATTCCCTTTGCCTATGAAAAGGTGCTTTTAGCAAAATGCTAAATTACTATAGTAAAGACATATGCATAATATTAACATGCAGATTTAAAAGGAACGAGAAGCATATTTTATTAGTGCAAATGTAGTAACTAAGCAAAACCAAAGGGGATGATGGACGGAGTGTTGAACATTGCAAGGACTCACCCCCAGTCAACTGATCTGGGTTTAATCCATCATCATTCTTTAGCTCACTCCGCCACCCCAGTTCAGACATGGCCATATGCAAATCTATCTGACCCTGTGCCTCATGGGAACAGTCCAGCCCGAACTGCCAAGCCATGTCTTCCCAGGACCGAAAACAAGCATCCAGGGACCGGTTTCTGTCTAATCAGCCGTCATCAGCCAGGCTAGCTTGAATCCAGTAGCAAAGTGAGTAAGGGACCCACGTCTGGGCATACCCTGTTCAACACTCTGCCCTAAGTTGGCAGGGTATGCCCAGACGTGGGTCCCTTGCTACCATGACTTATGCTAAAAACATGTCGCAGAGTCCAGTGCTATTCTACGTAAGTGAGAGTGGAGCCCCATCATTGGATTAGCTGGTTGCCATAAAAAGGTCTGTTGTCGATCAACAATTTCTTTTGCATTTTGCGGTGGCAGCAAAACTCAGTTCGAGACGGTCTGAACAACGCACCGGAATACATCCCAGATCAGTTAGCCACTGCCTGGTGTTTAGTAATCTTTCAGTCACTCACAAGAAATTCTGAGGTCCCTGGACTACTGTAATTTGTTCTATGCTAGTCTCACAGAATCTGACATCCAATGGATTTGAGTCAACCATAGCAGTCATTGAATGACTCCAGTTTTGAGAACGTAAATTTTATATAACTGGCCTCCGCACAGCATTGCACATGCTTACTGCCACAAAGTGGAGGTGCTATGGTGTTACCTGCATTTTGTTTAAATGTGTTCTGCAGCCTAGGCGTAAAATAAACTACGATCATGCAACAATAGTTCAGTCAGCCAACCAATTGTCATTTCCATTCTTAAAAAAAAATATATAGATATCTAGTCTTATTAGATCAGACAATTCAAATGTGGTGGTGCTCTTCTCACCACTCTTACAGAATCCGCTAATGTCCCTACTTTTCTAATGTTCACAGGCAGAGAAAGTGTGCAGGTCTTTCAGTGCAACATAAAAGCATTCACTTATTTGATGGAAACTCAAACAAAACTGTCAAAATAGAAATCAGAATTTAAGAGAGGAGTTTAAGGAAGAAAATGAGCTACTGCGTCAACTTTTAGAACATTGCTTCCAAGTTTTTCAAGATCTCACTCAGTGCATGGCTTACACTTACTTACCAATCCACAGTTCAGGTTCTTATCGACTTTGCAGAAGGTGTGAGGCGGAGTCTCTCCTTTACTGGAGACAATAACACAGATATCGGTCACAGCCAAAGAGTTCTGAGGTCGGATGAGAGGAGCTCTTCGATAGGTAATAAATATTCGTTGGGAGGCAGCTGAGCTGTTGTTGACATTGGCACAGCGGCCGTAAGGTGTGGCCTGGATGGTTTCGCAGCCCGGAAGTGGTCGTTCCTTCCCATCATACAGAACTCTGCAGGCAGGAACAAACACAGGTACAATCAATTCAATCGGAGTAGACAAAAAAGCTAGCATGATTTCTGAATGCAAGCCTTTTGCAAGGAAGCAAATAGCTCTGTGGACCTCAAACACATCAACGACCCATGGAATTTTGGGAGGATACACAAACATTCACTAACCTCATCATGGATTACTAGGACGGGTAACAACATACAAAAGCGTGCCTATGCAGCCAGTGCAATCAGTCCATGCATCGCTCACTATCGGAGGAACATCTCTCTTTGCTCCTATCATTAACCTTAATATATGACAATACTGCCCTTCTGTTACCATAAAAGGAGCAGAGTGTATAACCTGGCACATAAACTGCAGCTATTCCCGCAGAAAGTATAGAGAAATAGGGATCCCACTGCTAAACCTTAAGCCAGGGTAATATTTAAAGATTAAAAAGCTTGTAACATAAGGTGTAAGAATTTCCAAATTCCTTATTCCCAGATCTTCAAAGATGTTGCAGATTGGCATACCAATTCCTATCCTTCTACCACCTTTCCTGCACCCTATATATTACCATAACAAAACCTAATCACAAATCATTTAGTTATACTTAAAAAGTCTTAAGATTCAGTAAACCCAAACAATGTGTATTACGAGGGAAGGATCAGTGCTCGCTTTGCTCACATATGGAGTAAGCACAACTTTAACAATCAATTATTCAATTTGTTTCATCTTTCACCATTAACACGTGCATACACAAGTATGCAGAATAGTAAGTGTACAAAGTACAAGTATTGATCAAAGAATCTTCTAAATGTTGTCTGATACAAAACACAATTGTGCCCATAAATGACTGCCTCCCACAAGTATGCACTGAAAACTGGCACTCGGTCGCTAGTTACATTTTTTGACAACCCTTTTCGATGCTGTAAAACGTCTAAAAGGAACTGAGGGACTGTACATTTATCTGAAATGTATTTGGTCCTCTACATGTAGTCCTTATCCTCACAGTAAGTATGCACATCCAGTCTAATAAAGGACAGTAATAGCTCCTCTTTCGATCAATACACAAACATAATATGTGCCAGAGATTGCCATTGGGCAAAACTAGCAGAAGTTTCACGGGACAGGGAATCTTTAGTACCCTCTCGGACAGGTCCCAATCAAAAATATTTGGGCTGACCTGGATGCTTGCCTATCAATGCCAACCCAGGATAAGATCCCCATAGCAGTGTGGTGAGGTCCATTATGACAATGGGGCCGACTACAGATTAGCTTGATCAATCCATACATGTCATCACCCAGGCAAGTAAGGGTAGATAAGCAGAGTGGGACAGGCTCACCGCCAAGCACTTGCAGTTGCGCTCTCGTTTGGCGGTACACATGAGATGGTGGATCCGTTAACAGCAGTTCCCCCTGCTTTCTGGTCAGGGCCAACGCTTCCCTCAACCCAACCATCCAGCTGCCTGCCACCCAACTCTGAGACCAGTCTAAGAGGTCCAATTGTCGCTGTCCGCTAGATTATCTACAGAATCCATTTCTCTAAAGATTCTCTACTCAGTTTGGAAGGGGTCATGCACCGGGACTACCAAGTATGCAGAGCTAATGTCAATTACCCCACCCACCCACCCACAATCTCGTCACATTGTGGATAGTTAAGGTACTCAACATGGTAAGCAGGGGACAGGGAGGAATAGTTGACGTACAGTAGACCAATCATTGTGTACATGATATCCCACATGGTGTAAATTGCAACTTCACGAGTATCAGTGAATGCTAGGCAACAACTGTATGATTACAAGAGTCATACACCACATATTTTCAGGAAATGTAGGAGCTTCCTTCCCAACAAGTACATTATATCCCTCTGCACGACCTCAGCTATAGTACAGGGTTTAATTAGAGGGTGTAATTCACAGGGATTAACACTTTGAACGAGGTGCATTGGGAATGAACTAAAAGCCAAGTGCTAAAATGTGCAATAAGAGTTGTATTGAGAGCCAAAGGCACTTGAGAGTAGGATGAGTTTGGAAATACCCTACATATCAAACCTTTTTGCAAGGGTGAGGAGAAAGTAAGCCTTTAAACTGCAGGCTTTAACAGTATTCCAACCATCACTTAATGGCGTGCCTTGTAACATTCTGACAATGCATGGCAAATACTGATGCATCCTCGACACAGTATGTATTTTCTTGCCATCATTTTCCCTCCCTCCAATTGTCATAGAACCATGCAAGTTAAAAGGGTTGAGGGCTGGTGGGGATGCAAAATGTTTTCCCATTTTACCTCCCGTAGGAAAAAAAGATAAATGGATGGTTAACAGAGTATCTTTTCATTCTTCTAAAGGTGATAAACAAAACGCTTGCTAATAACAATGCTGCTCACTAAAGGTTAATCACAACACCTGACAAGCTCACCATTAAAGGCCTATCATCGAGGCAAGCATCTCCCAATAAATCCTCCCTAATGTGTGACAATCTACATTGTAAACGCAGAACCCCCGTCAGCAAAACCGCTTCACAGTCCCACACTACAATTTAGTTTGATCTGTGGATTGTTATAGCTGGGAATAGTTCCCTAAATATAAAAAAAAAAATACTTTGAAAAATGAATTTTGAGCTAAACTTTGTACTTGTATGTTTTGAGAACTTTGTGATAACATCCCATGCCCTAATCACGAGGCAAAGATTCATGCACACGTCCACAAAATAAGTTTAGGAAAACAATCGGACAAAATGTGGGGCCACTCTCAATATTATTAGAATTATGAAACTGTGACAGATGAAGCTTTGGACCACCAGAACAGTGACATTTTCATCAAAAGGTTCTCTAGACCACTATGCCCAGAGAGCCAAGTACAATTTAGAAACCTCTCCAGAGTACACAGAAGGAGCTGCATCATTTCAAGAGAGAAAGGCAGAAAATCTAAAAATATACTTTAGTTAATGATGCTTCTAATGCAGCCCTACCGAATTTGGTTTGCTACTGGGACAATTTGTAAAATCAATATTATTATGCACTCTTAGTAAGAAGGGTAGCCACATAGACAATTTTACACAATCATATTTTTGTGACTAAGGAGGTGGGGCAAGAAGGCAATATAAAATACTATGCAAACTGACAAAAAGCTTGGATTTATCTACAGGGAGTGAGTGCATAGGTATAATACAAAAGCACTATATGCACATGTAAGTGCATTTACCTGTTGATCCATCTATTATCATATATATCGAAATGAACCTAAGGGGCCACCAAACATCGCTAAGCACAGCAGTAAAAGATGACAAACTAACAGAAGAAGGGCTGTAACTTCTACAAGCTCCTGTGATAACAGGGTCAAATAGTTAGTGATGTTCAGTGCTCAGACTCAAAATGATTTTCTTCAGCGTCATCATAATAGTAAGCATTCGAGTGTCTGTGCTTAGTCTCATGATTGCAACATCGCTCAAGTATTACCTTCACCTGGAGCAATTCTTACAAAAACCACATACAAGCTTTTGTGGAATTTGTGAAAAAAACTGACATCACTGGAGTGGGGTGGCTACAGCACTTCAAAAATAGTTACCCATGAGGCGTGGCTTCAGAGCAGATCGTATTGGCGGCATCCTAGAGGAGACTCCAGCTCTCAGGTTCCTAAATCCCGGGAAAAATCTGTCTTTACAGCCAGCCAGTGGCAGCGCAAAGGAACGAATACTGCAGGGGAGAGCCAGGGCCTAAGCTCACAACAAAAACACAACTTGCGGACGCGCGGGGAGGGACCCCGGCCTGAGGACGTTACTGACGACCGTTGTGCAGTTACGAGTGCGCTGGGCACGGCCGTCACTGAACCACCGGATTGGAGAGAGTGAGAGAAGGCGCTGTGCGGTTCTGCGGGGCCGGCGACGACTGCAGAGGAGACCTGTAATCATACCCAGGGGAGGTGCGCAGCCCTACAGCGCGACCCAGACCGTGAAATCAGTGGACAGGAGCCCCGTAGTGGTGACCGGGGCGCGGCTCCTCCCCCTGCTTTGCGCCCTGCGGCTTTGAGGGGGATCGGGCCGGCGGCCTAACAGTGGTGCTTGGTGGGGCACCATGGCAGCAGGCAAGAGATCCTGAGTCGCACAGTGGAAGGAAACTCAGCTCAAGACTTCAGCTGGACATTGCCTCATCCCTGTGGAACGCCGGCGAGAGAGGTGAGGACTGTTGGGCTGCTGTAAAGAGTGCAAGAGGCATGTGGAGGCCTGCGGGGTGGGGCGCAGTGTGGTGAGAGGCCTTATCCTGTCGGCCCTTCCTGACCAGAGGTAGTCAGTCCGGATTGGTGAACCAGACAGCAGGAAACAAAGGGCTGAACGGCCAGAGAGGTGTATTGGTGGTCTCGTGCCTGAGTGCAAGCGGGACATCAACGTCTGATCAGGGGAAGAGTGCAGAATGGCCAAGGCCCGAGACACATTGGCGTACTACACTGGAGCAAACTGCCAGAGGCCACCCAGGCTGCCTGAGTCCTGTGAGGCTCCGAGATGTTGAGAGCGAGGGCACTCCAGACTGGATAAGGAGTGTGTGAAAAGTTCCAAGGTGTAAAAGATCCATGTGCACTAGAATGAATGGTGGATGAGTCGCCCACAGTACAAGCGATATAGCAGACAAGAGCGCACTTGACGTTCGGAGAAGGCAACAAACGCGAGATAGCAGGATCTCAGCAGCCAGGGTGCGACCCAAGCCAGTGACAGCACCCACGGGGCTTGGGTAAGTGAAGAACGGTACGAGACAGTCGCAAAAGGTGGCCCCGAACGTTGGATACAGACACGGATCTTCCGGGGACAATAAAAGGAGAAGAGAGAACGTAGTTCCTGTGGCAGAGATCGAGACTGGGTGCAAGAACCCTTGGAATCCCCCCAACCGTACGTCAAGATATCGAGCTGAACACCCAATGAAGCCCAAAGGACAAGCAGGGGCGCAGACGAACAAAATGGACAAGTACGCGGTGCCGCTCCAGACTGCGGCATCGCAAGGCCAACAACCAGTTGAACAGGCAGAACCCTAGTTGAGCGCGATACGGCAGCTATTGCGGACCTTAAGAGTACGATCAACCCTAAAATTGACACTGTAACTGTGGATGTTAACCTTCTAAGGGCGGACTTCAGGAAGCTGTAGGATAAAGTAGCTGTCACCTAACAGGAGGTGGCCCACCTGCAGACCAGCACGAAGAGTTAGGAGGAGCGAGTTCAGGCTCTCACGAAACAAGACGCCATGGCAGCTGAGCTGGAGAATCAGGAAGGGCGAGATCGAAGAAACAACATAAGAGTGGTGGGAGTACCGGAGGGTATGGAGGGACCCAATGTCAACCTCTTTTTAGAGGACTGGATCCTGAATCATCTTAAACCGAAACGTCTCTCCAACTACTTCATAATTGAACGAGCGCACAGGGCTCCCATCTGTAAACCCAAACCTGGCGCTCTTCCAAGGACAATCATCGCTAGGATTCTAAATTTCCGAGATAGAGATCCTATCTTACAAACGGCGCGTCACAATGGAGACCTGTGTCACGAGAATGCCGTGATCAGATTTTTCCCCGACTGCACACTAAACGTACAACGGCAAAGGCGTGCTTCTAAAAACTGTGAAAAAGGAACTGCAGGCCAAAGCACTCAAGTACTCAATGATGTTCCCAGCTAAATTGAGAGTCGAGGCCTAAGGGAAAACGTGGCTATTTCGCTCCCCGGAAGAGGCCAGGGAGTGGCTGGAGGGCTAGTGCAGCGTAGGCTTAAACTCTCAATGTGGACGATGGCGAGAACAACACAGGACAGCAAAGGAGAAATCGGACTGAGAGCGACCGGAGCACTGCCTGGCTAGAGAGGGACGGAGGATCTTGAAAATTGGACCTTGGTGTGATGTCAAGAACTGTGAAGATCAGGTTATATTATTTTGGTGAAGAGTGGGGGGGGGGGGGGGGGAGGTAATGCGACTACGAACTCACTAACATTGAGACTCTTGGTCTAATGGTATATCATCAACGTTCCTACTGGATTAAAACATACATACTATTACCGGTAGGGGGCAGGATCCCGGTGTAGAGGCTATTATAGCCTGGCATCGACCAACCCCATTTTTGGTTATTTTTTTGGGGTGACAGGCCCTCTGCGAGTTGGGGTGGTTGGAGTTGCTTTACCCACCAGCAGGGAGGGGAGTTAGGGTATTCCAGGGAAGGTTTCATTTTATAGGTTTTTATTGTTCTATTGTCAGTTTTTTCACAGTGCACAGTCAGGGCAAAGGGTTGATACATCTTGTCAGACATAGGATGGGGTACTTAGAACAGTAATGCCGTCACACGAGTGGGTAATATTGCAGAGAACAGGACAGATACCAACAGGGAGGAGACTGGAGGGACAACAAGGGGCTACCAGTTTTAAAATCCTGTCCTGGAATGTTAATGGCCTGGGGAGTTGTATTAAAAGAACCACAGTGCTACAATATCTGCATCGACACTCCCCAGGCATTGTGCTACTGCAGGAAACACACCTCAAGGGCCATAGATATCGAGTGCTAGATAAATGAGGATATAAGCTGGTTGCTCATGCTGGTTATACAACCAAACCTAGAGTAGTGGGAATTTTAGTGAAGTCTCCCCTCGGTAGCTGAAAAGATCTGGCACGATCCCCCTGTGGCCCTTACAGGAAAATGGGGGTGGCGGTGGCACTTCGCGCGTTCATCAAGGCTGTGGGTTTGATAGGTATCTGGGGGTTGCACAACCCGGACACTCACCAATACACCTTTTACTCAGCCGCCCACGGCAGCTACTCACGGCTCGACCACATATTGACACAGTGAGGGGAGGCATGGTTTTCTAACGCATGGATTGGTCCACAAGGCATTTCAGATCATTCTCCAGTAGAAGAGATGGTGGGAGGTCCGATTCGTCAATACGCTCTGCCACCCAGGCTGAATGCATGGTTCTTTAAGAACAAAGAAAATGCTCATAAAGTCCGGGAACAGGCTCAACTCTACTTCCAGGAAAATGAGGGATCGGTTAGGGAGGCCTGTACTCTGTGGGAAGCGTTTAAACCAGTTATGAGGGGGCATGTCCAAGCCTGCATAGGAGGTGATAACAAAGAAAAGAGACTGCAGTGGGACAGATTGGAGGCGACAATAATGGAGATGGTGGCAAGCTTTCTGGAGGGTGGGAGAACTGACAATGAATTAGCGTACCGGTTAGAACGTAGGAAGCAGGAACTGCAAGATTTCGCAAATAATGCTGCACGATCGGCTGCGCTGGCAACGCAGAGAATAGTATATGACCTAGGAAATAAAGCCAATAAAATGATAGCCTGGCTTGAAAAGAGAGACCGGGAAAGGAGTTGGGTGG
Organism: Triturus cristatus; assembly: GCF_964204655.1. Taxonomy (NCBI): domain Eukaryota; kingdom Metazoa; phylum Chordata; class Amphibia; order Caudata; family Salamandridae; genus Triturus; species Triturus cristatus. Next base: position 997,157,061 of record NC_140581.1, read on the forward strand.
CAAGAGTACGCGATAAAAGCGGACGTGCGCACTCTGCTGGGGAAGACATGACACAGGTGTTTGCCGATCACTATGATGAGCTATACAATGCTAACCCTGTTAGGACAGCCACAGACTTATGAGCTGCTAGGAGAAATGCGTGCCAGTGCTGTCAGAGGAAGACGGAGAAAACATTGAGCAGGACATAACGATCGAGGAAATAGTATGCGCCATACAGGATCTGAAGGCAGGGAAGGCACCGGGACCAAATGGTTTGCCTGTGGAGCTCTTTAAATGTACAGCAAGCATAGTGGCACCATATCTCTTAGGCATGTTTAATGAATCGAGAAAACGGGGATGTTTGCCAGAGGACAGCATTCATTGTTGTAATCCCCGAAGCGGGCAAGCCAGCTGATCAGTGTAGTTCATACTTGCCTATCTCCTTGTTAAATTTGGAGGTTAAAATACTAGGCAAGGTCTGGGGAAACAGACTTCTAGAACCAATCACAACGCTGATACACCCAGACCAATCGGGCTTTATGCCCCACCGAAGCACTAGGCTTAATCTTCCACGGCTTTATGGGGTGATGCACCTGGTAAAGACCAACCCGGGGTGTAGAGGCAGCGCTACTGTACCTTGACGCCCGTATGGCGTTTGACAGTATAGAGAGGCACTACCTATTTGAGGTCCTGAAACAGTTTGGATTTGGCCCTCAATTCCAGTCCTGGGTTAAGCTGCTGTACACACATCCCCTTGCCAGGGTTCGAGTGAATGGTTCAGTGTCCCGCTCCTCCGCCCTTCATAAGAATACAAGGCAGGGGTGCCCTCTCACCGATTTCATTTGCATTGGCGCTCGAGCCGCTCGCAGCGTGGGTGAGAGGGGACCCGGTGATCTCGGGCATCTACGGGGGACAGAACAATGGGAAGAAAGAATATCACTGTACGCTGATGAGGTCCTTCTGTATGTGATGAGACCTTGAGTCACAATAAGCTGGCCACTGCAGAATTTTAAGCTCTTTGAAGGGTACTCAGGATACCATATTAACTGGGATAAGTCACTCCTGTACATGCTATCGGGCGGGCCACCTCCGATATTGGGTGCAGACACAAAATTACAGGTAAAGGATAGCTTTAAATAGCTCAGTATACAGATAGCCAAAACAGACTTGGGATTTCTGGCGGGGAATTTGCAGCCACAGCTGGAACGCTTAAGAAGAGACGTATCCCAATGGAGGACTCTTCCGATATCTCTTATGGAGAGAGCGGTTCTCTTCAAAATGATGGTCTTACCAAGAATATTATACGTCATACAAAACACCCCCTGTCCAATACCTGACAAATTCTTCAAGGACGTGAATAGCGAACTGAGAACACTGTTGTGGGACCACGGGGGTGCACGGATAAGCTACAAAAGGGAGTATATGAAGGTGGTTAATCCATTCCGGACCTTCAGAAATACAATTGGGCCTCACACCTCATGGTCATCAACGACTGGGTATTCACGGACAGAAATGGCCCCGGCGTACAGGGTGGACCACTGGGCGATGAGGGCTAGAGGCTACCTAGGTGCACTGTATGTTCGAGGGAAGACAGAAAACATGCCACCACATACACAGATAGTATTAAATGTGTGGTCAACGGTTAATCATTTCCCTGGGATGGGCTAATAGACTGAAGGGACAGACCCCTCTATGGGATAGTGATACGCTTCAGAAAGGGAGTAGATTACAGGGTTTCATGAAATGGAAATTGATAGATGTCGTACGCCTGGGGGACGTATGGCGGAGACAGGCCGTGCTTTCATTCCCTGAACTACAAAAAGAATATCAATTGGCGAACACAGAACACTATAGGTATTTACAAGTGAAGCACGCTAGAGGACAGATTAGTACTAGATCCACTTCCGGAGAAAGCCCTGCCATGTACATAAAAGAAGATAATCAATAACTCCCCAGATCTCATTCTAAAGACTCTGGAGGCCTGGGAGTCTGACGTGGGCCTGCTGGAGGACGATGATTGGGCAGAGGTGGTATAAAGTCCCAGAGAAGTGGCGATTAGGGCAAGGTTCAGGCTTGTCCAACTGAGAATCCTGCACAGGTCCTACGCCACCAGTCCGCTCATGTTCAAGTTGGGGCGCACACTCAAGGAGGATTGTCAGAGGGGATGTAATACGAGGGGTACCTTCTTCCATATTCTGTGGGAATGCCCGATCATACACCGGTATTGGAGGAAGGTGACGTGGATAATGTCGGAGGTTATAGGGCAAGAAGTTCCTACGGATGCCAGGTGGCATGTGCTATGTGTATCTGGCAAACAGACATGGCCTAAATATCAAAATATCTGGCTGCTCGTGGCCGCAGTGGGGGCCAAAATAAATATCGCCTGGCCCCGGGGGGCCATTCAATTCGCCGACAGTAACACAATCGAAGAGCAAAATGGACTGGTGCTGCTGAAAAGACAATCTATGAGAAATGGGGCTGTGGGGCAACAGTGGGAAGAGTACAGGGGTAATTGGGGGATATTTTTTGCTGAAGTGGGAGGGGGTGGTTGACGGGGGGTGTTTTGAGGAGGACCTCTACTAGTATTGTTGCCTATTCTCAAACATCCATATGTCGATGAAATGTGAAGTATGATGACAAATTGGTAATATCAACCATTGGTATTGTAGTTTTGTATATGGACATTGACGCATGTTTAATATAAAGTTGTTTTTTTTTTTTAAATTGTTGGCCATAAGACAACTTAATACAAAACAACAATTTTTCTATGAAGCTTCGCTGCTCTGAAAAGAACCTCCAGAGTTGATGCCGCCTAAAAAAAGATAACTAATTTGAGCATAATGCAGAACCTACTCGCTAAATAACTCACATCTTAGGAGCTTTGAGAGTCTTCGGCATACTCTAATAAGCAAAACATTTGAAATCCTGTGCAGCAAGTTATTAGGACCATCAAACTTTTCATTATCTTACATTAACTAACATTACAACCTTTGGTCCTGAAGCATTTGACTTTTGAACATGGCTGCCTTCAAAATTGCATTCAATTTCTTTAATTAAAGAGTCCTAGACCAAATACTTAGTCTCCCCACAAATTACAAACAAGAGGTTAACCACAACATCAGTTTGATTTCTGCAAAGAGCACCAACAAAGAACTATATTTCTAAAATCATCACCTGCAATATTTATCAAACCAAATGAGTTGAACATTTGTTTGGATATTTATGTTGGTATTTATGAAATAGATGCTATTTTTTACTAAAGGTTCTGGATGCTTGCACTTTAGTGAAAAGAGCAGGAAACCTGTAAAACAATCTATATTTTTGAAAATGAACCGTTGTGAATTCAGAAAGTGGTCTTGTGCTAATCTCCTAAAACGTCCTTCGCCAGTTCAACTCTAAACACTCGTGCATGAAGTTTACAAATAAGCCAGGGCTCAACTAAGTTATTCATGATGTGCCCACAATCCTTCATTTGACTGATGAACATCATTACAGAATAAAATTAATTTAGTTACCAAAGCACACAAGCAGACTAACCACATTGTGAGTTCAGTGACAACGTACTTGCACACCTCTCAAAAGGACAAAGTTATTATGTTGAATCTGTCGGCCCTCGTTAGTACAATCTCACCTATTCCGAATCCATGGTTACAAGAACAGAAATGTAGAATATTACAATCATAGCTGGAGCCTTGGTATATGCATAAGTAGGTAGACTCGCCATGCACCTAGGTCTGCACTATACAAAGAGTGCATACACTTATACATGTCAATTATCCTTGTGCAGTTACATGAAGCCATTTTTATTTTTTTAAAGTAACGTAGTAATATGTGTTTAACAAGTTTGACAAAACAGCAAGGACAATTAAGAAGTCTGCTAAGAATTGCAAATAATCAAGTCACCACAAACGTTACTAAATCAAGCTACATCCAGAGATTCTTCCACATCTTCAAAATAGTAAAGAGAGAAATAACAATAAAGATAGCGGTGGGTAGTCAATGTCTTATGCAGTCAATCTTCTCATTGGCTCTTGACCAAACTGTTCAACATCGTGTTATGAAACATCCCAAGTTTCATGACTGCAGATCCCGTTTGGTGTGTGAAGTAGCGACACATTGCTATTGCAGCAATACGGCAGAGACAGAACTACACTGCCTCATCTAGAGTGTAATATACACACATTTAATAGAAGGGAAACTACTTACAAGGTACAACTAATGGTGATATGGGTAATCTTTATAGCATCTGTGATCTTTGGTCAGATCAGAGCACGCACTTGCACCCCAATAGATGGAAAAATCCAATCACAAGAACGCAGATCCTTGGTTTTCTGCAGAGGCCCTGGAATGCCTCAATACTATGCAACAACGTCTTTGGCTAAGCAAGTATGGAGTTATGGAAGTTGTGATGGTAAATAAATGTAATTCAAGTGAATTGTAGCCAACACTGTTGAATGTTGCTTATGTCCTATGTACCCCAGGTTCCCAATGAAAAACTGTTTGAGTCAGAGGTGCATTTGACTTCAAGTTCAAAAATGAATATGGCAAACGTTATGGGAATTAAGGCGGCAATATCCCATGACTCAGCATCACATTTCAGGAATTAATTGGTTCAAAATGCATATGTGTCTCTTTAACACTAAGTTCGAATCCCAAATCAGCCTGCCCCTTAACAGGAGAGAACAAATGCATCATGTCGTACACCCTTGCAAGCCTCAAATGTAGTAGAAAAAGACTACTCTACCTTGCATCATTAGGCAGGCAGTCTAGTTGCCAAGAAGTTTGGTAGTGCAGCCGTTTACCTGAACACTATCTGGAGAAACAAACTGATGCTGTTAACAGTGTACAGGCAAGGACAAACAGCAAAATCTGTCACTTGCTCTTATACTAGAAATTAATGTGGACATATCTGGCAGTTGCCATAACTAATTATAATTAGTGAGACCTTGGTGGATGGAGACTAGACTCAGGAACTAGTCCCTCAAGATGAGCCTGTATGAAATCATGGAGGGTCCCCTTGTCATCCAGTGTTGTTAGAGATGCTTGGTAAATGGCCATGATCCAGATCTTCATCTGTGGACCTCTTTAGATATCAGTCACAATAGCTTATGCTATTAAAACTTTTTTTGGGGTCTGGCTTCATCGAGGGATCTGGGAAATATTTTTCTATGTGCTTTATGAATGAAATGGGTTACCTATGCAGGTTATCTTGGTCTAATCTGATCACTCGCCAACAGACATGCATCATCCAAAAAAAAACATGACTCTATCCTTTCTGTTGTGGAGTTATCTTAGTGACGCTCTGCAAATCAATATTAGAGGTCTATGGTTTTGACACTCCTCAGAGTCTCTCTGGAATGGGGGCGAGAGACCTGTACCTCGTGCATGGAAGATATTAAAAACTGACACTGCAAGAAGGATTTAAATAATTTCAAGTTGATCCAGGAGATGGTTTTCAAAGGTTTTGGAAAAAAACAGCTTTCTACCCACAGGGACCTGGAGTTTTATTCACGCCATGTCACGGATTGAAGTCCTAAATTCCATTGCTCATCGCGTTTAGATACCCAATCCTCGGGGAAGTTGTGGCATTTGGATATGGAAGAGATGGATTAGTTACTTACCTGTAATCCTAGTTGTTTTACAGGGGTATCCTCATCAAAGTCATAAGCATTAGAATATTCCCGCCCATGCGCGGGATCCCGGAAACAGTATATTATATGTGCCCCACATATATATATAACCATACATATGTACCTATATGTATAAACAAGCAACTGCAGCCAATAAACACTAGAGATGAAACATGCTGTAAGGAATTTCCACTATACATAAAAAAATAGCATTATAAACACGAGAAACAACATTATAACTTGTTTAGAACCTGTTTTAATGCTCAGAAAACAGCAGAAATTCTTATAAATCACTGAAAGCATAGGAAGCTCCCAGGCTGCATTGCAAATACCCAGTCTAAAAAGACTGAAAAGCTAACTAATAGCTGCATAGCAAAAAACTGACACCGTGCCTTTAAGGCACACCTGACCCCCAACTTCCCATCATGCCTCAGGGGTAGCAGTTAGGTCAGTTGTTCTTTGCAGAGACCGAAAAGTCATGGCACAAAGAAATAATAACCTCTGAAAAAGATAGCACACCTTTGCCCGGGGAGGCGGGAGGGTTGCCTATGACTTTGATGAGGATACCCCTGGAAGAGAACTAGGATTACAGGTAAGTAACTAATCCTTCTCTTCCAGGGGATCCTCATCAATAGTCATAAGCATTAGAATAGAATAGCGAGCCTCACCTCATCCCCCTGCGGGCAAAGGAAAGAAACAGAGAATGAACAGTATGCTTAGATAGACCAAGCTACCCAAAAAGATTCCTCAAGGAGGCTTGGCCTACTTGAGCATCTGCTCTGGAATCGGATTCTAGGCAGTAGTGCCTGGTAAAGGTATGAACCGATTTCCAGGTGGCCGCCTTGCAAATCTCTGCCATTGGAACGTCATGCAAGAAAGCTACTGTGGCCGCTTTCCCCCTAGTAGAATGAGCCTTAGGGGCCAAAGGTAAGGGCCTTTTCGCCAGCTGATAAGCTAAGGTAATGCAGGAAACAATCCATCTGGAAATGGATCTCTTAGCTGCTGGGAAGCCTGTTCTCATGGCGCCATAGTTGACAAATAGTTGATCCGTCTTCCTAATGCCTTTGGTACTTTCTAGGTAGAATTTAAGTACCCTCTTGAGGTCTAAGGAATGGAGCGACCACTCAGCCGGGGTCGCTGGGTTCGGGAAGAAGGATGGAAGAGAAATGGACTGATTAATATGAAAATCAGACACTACCTTAGGGAGAAAAGATGGATGTGCCCTTAAGACCACTTTGTGCTGGTGAAAAACTGTGTAAGACTCTTTGGTACACAGCGCTTGGATTTCGCTTACTCTGCGTGCCGATGTAATGGCTACCAGAAAAGTGGCCTTCCAAGACAGATGCTGCAAGGAAGCTCTGTGGATGGGCTCAAAAGGTGGACCCATCAATTTGGACAATACTAAGTTCAACTCCGACGGAGGAGAAGGGTTTCGAACAGGGGGGTAAACTTTCTTCAACCCCTGTAAGAAGTCCTTGACCACCTGCATCTGGAAAAAAGAGGGTTGATTGGGAGACCTCCTGTACGCTGTAATGGCAGACAAATGGACCCTGATTGATGCATACATATTTGATGAAGCGCCAACATACGAAACTTCTCCTTGACGATGACTTTGTTGAGGAGACGAAGGTCCAGAATCGGCCGAAACTTGTGCTCTTGATCTTTTTTGGGCACAAGGAAGTACCGGGAGTACACTCCTCTTCCGATTTGCGAAGGAGGAACTTTTTCTATGGCCTGTTTTTGCAGAAGGGCCCTCACCTCCTTTTGGAGCAGCTGTAAGTGGTGAGGACGGGACTTTTTTGGCGGTATGTCTTTTGGACGCGCTCGAAAACGTAGCGCATATCCATTTCGCAGTATATTCAGCACCCAGCGATCTTTTGGTTTTCTTTTGTTTTTTTTTTTGAAAACCTTTATTGTGCAAAATAGCATCGTTACAAATATGGGCCTACAACCACCCGGGCCGGCCGCTAGTATATGCATATCAATTGCTGGATGACACGAAGCAGCGACTGATCCCCAGAGGCAAAGCAGGGTTACAGGAGATATTCTAAGCAACTCAGAAGCTAGGCAGGATACAGATATTTTTTATTTTTTGAAAAAGAAAAAAAGGAACCAACAAAGAACCAATGAAACAACACTCAAGGCGAGAAACAGTCTAGATGGTGTCGAGCTCCGACGGGGGGATCCCACCATACCAGGTAGAGAATCAGGAGGACAATAAAGATGACCCGGGGGGGGGGGGGGGGTGTCAGAACAAAAAGTCAAAAGGAGTACAGTATTCCAGGAACCTCAGGATCAGGGGGACAGAGAAGTGTCCGGAGTATCTACAAAAGGGGGCGTGCATATGTTACCTTGGCAGGTGTTCCACTGACCCCAAATTCTACCCCACGCCCCAGGCTTGCCCCGAACCAGATACACCGTCTTCTCTCTGAACATGCACCAGTCCATGTTCTCCTTCCACACTGACACGGTGGGAGGCCGCCGGGAACCCCAAAGCTGCGCAATATCCCTCTCTGCAATCATGTTCCCCAGTGCCGCCCACCGGGCCTGGGCGACGTTGTAGTCATTCGGCTCCCATACATTCAACAAACATCAACGAGCCTCAGGCAACAGAGCGACCCCAGTAACACACTCCATTACGGCATGCACACGGTGCCAATATGCCGCAAACTCGCGGCACTCCCAAAGGATATGAAGGAAGGTGGCGCTCAGTCCACAGCCGCGCTTACACAACCCATCCGAAGAAAAACCCATCACAACCAAACGAGGACCCGTCACATAAACACGGTGAAGAATTTTGAGCTGGACGAGACGGAGATGGGCCGGAATGGCAACCTCTTTCGGGGAGGACAGTGCGGACTGCCAGTCTTCGTCATCCAACTCCAACCCGTCTCCGGTCCAGGCCTCCCTAAGACGCACAAGAAGGTCTGCCCGATTGTTGATTAATTTCTTATAAATCAAGGAAATCGCACTATCGGGCAGATGACCATCAAGTATACAATCCTCGAGTGGTGAAGATGCAGGGACTGTAGTACCGGCCTCGAAGACCGACATCAAAGCGTGGCGGACCTGTGCATATCTGAAGAACTCCCTCTCACTCAACTCGTATTCACTCTGAAGCACCGCAAAGGATTTGACCGCACCTTTCACCCAGAGATCACCCACTCTGCTAATGCCAATCATATCCCAGTTATCAAAACCTTTCTTTGTCCAGAGGCATCCCAATCTGTCCGATGCAAACAAGGGGGTCGCTCGTGTCAGGCGATCATTCCATCGCACAGCCACATTGGCATCCTTCCACACACGTACTGCGATCTTAGTGGGTCCCGTTAGGTTCCTCCCCACCGTCCAAGAGTAGAGCGCTCTGTTGAAGATGCCACCAGGCAACAGATATTTATCCATCTCAAAAGCCGGATTCAGACCGGGTGCATACGTAGCATGGTTGATGGCGGACAGCTGGGAGGCCCAATAATACCTCCTGATGTCCGGGAGCGCGATGCCCCCGTCATACCAGGGGAGAGTCAGTTTTGCCAGAGTGATGCGTGCGCGACCGTCATAAACAAGTCTCCTCTGTAAACCCTCCACCTCCCGAAAGTAGGCCGCCGGAATAATATCAAAGGAGTTCTGGAGTGCGTAGAGAATTCGGGGCAGGGACATCATTTTAAAGAGTGCCGCACGACCGAGTGGCGACAACGGCAATCTACGCCACCGAGTCACGTCCAACTTCAATCGCCGAAGAGGGGGAAGGAGATTATGCTCGTGGCGGACCGCCGGGTCCAATGATACGTAGACCCCCAAGTACTTGAAACCGGATTGCGAAATTTGAATGGGAAACCTATTCGGTAAGGGGGGGGAAGGCCACCGGAGATAACATACACACAGACCAATTAATAATCAAACCGGAGTTTTTACCGAAAGAAGTGAGGACGTCAAATAGGACGTTAAGGGATTCACGCGGGGAGGTGAGGTACAAAAGAATATAGTCGCGTACAACGAAACCCGGTCTTCAAAGTCAGGGGCCCACTGAATGCCCTTTATCGATGGTTCCCATCGGAGCCAGGCTGCAAGCGGTTCGAGAGCAAGAGCAAAGAGCAGGGGGGACAACGGACACCCCTGCCTAGTACCCCTCCCGAGAGCGAAGGGCTGGGGCACCCTACCATTGACGACAACCTGAGCTAGCGGATCCGTATATAGAAGTCTCACCCAACTAATAAACCCCACACCGAAACCGAACTTCGCCAGAGCGGCCCAAAGATATGGCCATTCTATCGTATCAAAGGCCATCGTGGCGTCCAAGGAAGCCAAGATGGCCGGCTCGGAGAGAAACTCCGCCCTGGCGAGAACGCCATGTAAGCGCCGCAAGTTGAGAGCAGTGTTACGGTGTGGAATGAAACCAGATTGATCCGGATGAATCACGTCACAGATGACAGCGAGTAAGCGATTAGCAAGGACCTTGGCGAGAATCTTCGGTTCAGCATTCAATAGGGATATAGGCCTGTATGAGGCACAACGATCACGAGGCTTGCCCTCCTTAGGAATCACAACTATAGTGACCAGACGCTGGTCACAAGGGAGGGAACCAAGCTCACGCGACTCCAGAAACATATCACGGAGAAACGGTGCGACCTTATCCGGGCGCAATTTGTAGAATTCAATAGGCAGTCCATTGGGGCCCATAGCTTTGCCAGAACAAAGTGAACGAATCGCAGTAGCAATCTTGTCGGCCGACAACGACGCCTCCATGCGCTCTCGATCCTCTTCAGACAAGCAGGGCAGCGCAATATCCCTCAACAAGAAACCAGAGTCATCCTCATCTCTATCGGACACCGGGGAGTAGACCACATGGAAATAGTCAGCGAAACACTCCACAATCTCGCCAGGGTCAGTCACATGCACACCGTCAGAATTCTGAAGCACAGGGACCATAAGGTTCACTCTCCCCTTCTTATCAAGCCATGCAATCAATTTACCCGCCTTATCCCCGACATCATACAGTCTACCTTGCTGTTCCCTGTACATTGTCTTGGCAGCATCCGTAACAAGGGATTTATATTCAAACTGTTTCAAGCTAAGAGCGTGGAGCCTATCCTGGGTGACACCTAAGTCGAGATCCGCCTCCAACTCCAGTATTTCGGCCTCCAGCTTCACGACCTCCCCATTCCTAGCTTTCTTGGTCTCGACTATTAAAGATAGGGCCTGTCCACGAATAACAGTTTTGAAGGCTTCCCACAGGAACACTGAGGACAAAACAGACCCCTCGTTCTCCAGGAAGTAGTGGTCGAGCGACTAAATGAGGCTGTTACGAGTCTTGGGGTTGCGCAGATGCCAAGGGTTAATAGGGGCGATCCGCCCCGCGGCTTGCGTCCCCGTGTCGAAAAGAAGCCACACAGGGGAGTGATCTGAAATGCCCCGGGCCAAGTGTCTTACCTCCCCAACGTGGGGGGACTGGGCCTCGGGCATGAGGAAGTAATCAAGCCTGGAGAGACTCCCATGAGCCCCGGAGTGGAAGGTGTATTGACATTGCGTCGGATGCATTAACCTCCAGCAATCCACCAAACCAAAGGTGTCCAAAAAACCCACCAAGCCATGATTGGGAAGCGGGAAGGGCCCGGGGGGGGGGGTGGCGATCCAGATCGCCGGATAGCACGGAGTTGAAGTCCCCACCCATGAGGAGAAGACTATCGGGGAGTTCCAGCAACATCCGACCAACATCAGAGAAAGTGGAGGTCTGGAGGCCTGGGGGAACATATATCGTGACTAAAGAGTCTTACCCTCCCACCTACCGGTTAGGGCAGCATAATGCCCTCTGTCGTCAAGGATGACATTATCAATCTCTAGTGGGAGGGAAGACCGGACCAGAATACCAACCCCCCCCACCTATTCATAGCATGACACACATTGCCGACCAAATGCGATTCCAGCAGGAAGCAGGAGTACCACATCAGGGGTCAAACGACGCAAATATTGCAGTACAACACCCCGTTTAATACGATCCACCAATCCATTAACGTTCCAAAATATCAACCTCAACTCACTACCCCCCCATCCCCACAAGAGTTGCATGAGTCCCCCCACAGCGAGCAGGACACCTGAAGCAGAGAAAGAACCAATATACCGCCTGGAGAAAAGAAAACACGAACACAAACACCCTCTCCCACCCCCCAACCGAAACCCGTTACAACTCCCCCCTCCCTGCACCCCTGCAGACTAAAAAGCCACCCCAAAATGCAGTGTGCCTGTCGTCCTAACAGTCCCATTCTACAAAAAGACCCCGGAGGAGGAGAGAGGCCCGTCTCCACCCGCCACCCGGACGCGAACTACTATAAGGCAAAATATACAAAAGAAGTAGAACCCAACTGAGCAATGTCCGATTGTCAGGGTTAGAGACCAAAAAGTCACTTCTGTGTAGGCTCACCACCCTCGGCACCGCCAGGGTGCCCAGTTCGATCGCCCCGACCAGGCAGGGAATCCAACCAGTCACTCACATTGTCCGGTCGCTCAAAAAAGATGGTCCGTTCCTCGCATTCCACTCGAAGCCTGGTAGGGAAAAGCATAGTATACTTCAATCCCAGGTCCCGGAGACGTCGCTTAACCCCCTGAAAGCCCATCCTCTGTCTCTGGACAAGTTGAGTAAAGTCCGGGAAAAAATTGACAGAGGAGTTTTCAAATTTCACCGGGCCGTGCACTCTCGAAGCCTGCAAAATCGCATCACGGTCTCTGAAATGAAAAAGTTTTGCGATGATGGGCCTAGGAGGAGCGCCGGGCTTGGGCTTACCGCCCGGAACACGATGTGCACGCTCCACAGCGAAAAACTTGCTCAGTCCAGAAGGGGCAAGATGGGTGAGGATAAGATCTTCCACCAGGAGGTCAACCGAACGAGTCTCGGGATTCTCTGGAACCCCTATGACGTGAATGTTGTTGCGTCTTGCCCTGTTCTCAAAATCCTCCAGCCGATGGGACATCAGGTCGTTGGCCGATTTCAGAGTGCCAAGGTCTGTGTGAAGTTCCGACACATCAGCCGTGAGGCTGGAAGTCTTCAAATCCAATGACTTCACCTTCTCGTTAGTCTTAGACAAGTCTGCCCTGATTAGAGTGACATCAATGGCGACCGTGTCAATTTTACGAGCCAGAGCCTCATACTGCTGGCCGATGGTCTCCTTCATGCCGGCGATGGCGCCCATAATGTCCTGCAGGGACAAGTCGACAGGGGCAGAAGGGTCATCTCTGGCGTGCTCCGGGGTACTACTGGAGAGCCCGGGGGATCCTTTGGCTTGAGTGTAACGGTCCATAACATTTGTCTGGAACGGTCCCCCACGAAGAGACGTCTTGGTCTTCCGCTTCTCGGGTTCACCCCTGCCCGTCATGTTGGAAGATGCACCCCGGAGTGGTCCGCAAGACCTGGTGAAAATGGCCGCCGGCAGGTCTGGCACCAACAGGCCAAGAAGCTGGCTCGCACGGTCCGGAGAAAGTCACGACTTGACCCAAGAGGCTATAGTGAGGAGGCAGCGATGACACTAAATGGAGGCTGGATTGGTCCCCGGCCGAGCGAAACAGACTCTCAGTCAGACCAGGTCAGGATCCGGAAACGAAACCGAAAGTGGGGATACGGCCACCGATGAGGTCCCACTGCCGTTGTTGTTCAACTACGACCCAGCTCCACAAGTCACCAAGTCCCCGGCACGGCCTCAAGGTGGGCCTCAAAAGTTCAAAGTGCTGTAATTCTGGTCGCCCAAGTCCGATTCAAATTCTGAAAAGAGTTATGAACTCATTCGAGGTTCGCCTTCGAGAGTCCGTCCGAGAAATCAGGACATCATCAGGATAAATTGCGAGGAGTGGCGAGGGTCCGGGGAGCCCTGTGCTCACGCGACCCTCTTGGATGCGCGTGAAGCTCCTCCTCTGGCAGCGATCTTTTGTGATGCTGTCCCACTCTGCCAGATGTTGTGACGCACTTCCCCCCACTGGAGTGGGCAACGGTCGCAGAGGAAGCCACAGCTCATGACTTTCCTCCTCTTGTGGTAGTGGAGGATTGTTGCTGGTGTCCACCTCTCCCCCTTGTGGACTTTCCGCCTCGAAACTGCGATTTTCCTTGGGTCTTAGTCTGAGACCACTGAGGGGTTTGAACCCTCTGTTGAGGCCCCTTGCGTTGGGTGGGTCTATAACGGTGCTTGAATTCTTTTTTCTTCTCCAACCCCACAGCTTTGAGGGTGTCCAGCTCAGTTTTCATGCACCCCATCTCCTCATCCGTGTGAGTGCCGAAGAGGGAGGTGCCAGAGAACGGGAGGTTTAAAATCCTTTGCTGCGCATCCGGCTTGAGCCCTGTCAGCCTCAACCAGGATGACCTTCTGGCGCATACGCCGTGTACGTAAGAATGGGCTGAGAGCAGTGCAATCCGCCGCAGTGCTAATCGACTGATTAGCCACCAGTGACCCTTCAGTAACTATTTCTACGAAGTCCTTTTGGTCCTCCTTTGGGAGCTTGGACTTGAACCGCTCCATAGAGTCCCAGAGAGCCCTATCGTATCTGCCCAACAGCGCTGCCGTGCTGGAGACCTTGAGGGAAGCCGCTGAGGACGAGCAGGCCCTGCGCCCCCAGGAGTACTGGGTTCTGCTCTCCTTATCTGGAGGGACGAAGAGGACGCCGATACAGCATGACCCTTTCTTGCTGCCGCCACTATTACGGAGTCCGCAGGAGGGTCCGTTTTGTCAAAGACAGGATCAGAGGTAGCCGGCTTGTATTTTTTGAGGATACGAGCAGGAACAGCTTTGACGGTCGCTGGGGTTAGGAAGGTGTCCATGACAGGTTCCATGATCCCTGGGACCAAAGGCAGCAGTGGACGAGACGCAGACTTCTGGTGAAGTGTTTCGAAAATCACCGACGTGGTGACTTGCGGGACTGACATCTCAATCCCCAGCTTCTGCGCACCCCTCTGCAGCACCTCATGGTAGGGGCTGATGTCGTCTATGGGCGAAACCCTGGACACTGGGCTGCCCGATAGCGTGGGTGAGTAGTCCCTTATTGAGGAACTGGTGGACGAGGAAGATGGCGTTGATGGTGACCTCCTATCCCGGCGACGATCACGAGCCGTGATCCGGCTGAATGCCCCTCCCGCCTGGGGGAGCGCGATCTGCGTCGCCGGCTCTCAGGTGACTTCTCACGTGCTGGCCTGGGAGGACTTGCTCTGTCCACTGCCTCCACCAACCTTTGCAGCGGAGAGTCATGCACTTGGCTGACATATTCCCGCATTCTCCTTGTAGCCCCTGAGTCCTGCCAATGATGTGCTGGCAGCAGCCATCTGGGCGACAGTTGTACCGCAGAAATGGCCCTTCGAGCCGGAGGGGAAGACCTGCGGAGTTGGCTGGCAGACTCTCGTGGAATTGCCGGTCTTGGAGATGCCCCTGAGCGTGAGGAGGAATGGTGCGAAGCCGACTCCGTCACCAGGACCACCGACCTGTCCGAGGCCCCGAGGCCTGTCTCGACGTCGATCTGTGGCTTCGCCTTCTGTCTCGCCGGGACTCTCCTCTTCTCGACGTCGAACGACGCCTAGATGTGGACCGGCGGCCATGTTCAGCAGGCGAAGAATGCCGCCTCGACGTCGAACGGCTGTGTGAAGCCGACGACGGAGGCCCTCTCTCCCTCGACGCCGAATGCCGTCTCGACGCCAACGGAGATGCTGCTCCTCTCGACGTCGACGTGGATGGTACCCTCGACGCCGACCGACGCCTGGATGACGACGGCGGAGGACTCTTCCCTCTCGACGTCGATCGCTAATGGAGGCGCGACGACGGATGGGATCCTGCCCTCGACGACGGAGGGGTGACACTCCTCGACGCCTGGTTGACGACGGTGGAGGTTCCCTGCTCCTCGACGCCGATCGCCGCCGGGTTGACGACGGCGGAGGTTCTCTGCTACTCGACGCCGATCGTCGCCTGGTTGACGATGGCGGAGGTTCCCTGCTCCTCGACGCCGATCGTCGCCGGGTTGACGACGGAGGGGTGGTGTCTCTCCGGAGAGGCTCTGGTTCTCGACGCCGATCGCCGCCGAGTTGCCGATGGCGGTCTAGACTTCAACGTCGACGACGTACCTGCTCTCGACGACGAGCCCGCTGTCGAAGGTCTCTTCATGGAAACATGACCTACCGGAAGATCTTTTCTCAGCGCCGGTCCCGACGCTGAGGTGGAAGGACGAGAGGACTTGCTTCTAGAAGTATCTCTAGGCCTCTTGGAGCCCTTCCTCACCGGAGATCGTCCTCTGGATGGTTGTGCCAGGCCATAAATGCGATTTCGCTCCCTGTCCTTCAAAGTTCTCTTGGACAGGCTCTGGCAGTGAGGACATGTCTTGGAATCATGATCCTCCGGTAGACACAGGATACAGACCCCATGAGAGTCAGTCCTGGCCTTCTTCTTGCCACAAGAAGGGCAAGGATCGAAAAGAGATGGCATTTTAAGGTTGAAAAAATGCCCAAAACTACCTAAAAAAAAAAGACAGCATCCTACTTCTTTAGATGTAAAACGTCGAAGTAAGGGAAAAAACTGTTGTAAAACAGACAATATTTTCTGACAAACTCAGAAAAAAGTGGAGCTCTGTTGCCAGGATCCTTCCAGAAGGAGCCGGAAAGAACAACTGACCTAACTGCCACCCCTGAGGCATGATGGGAAGTTGGGGGTCAGGTGTGCCTTAAAGGCACGTTGTCAGTTTTTTGCTATGCAGCTATTATTTAGCTTTTCAGTCTTTTTAGACTGGGTATTTACAATGCAGCCTGGGAGCTTACTATGCTTTCAGTGATTTATAAGAATTTCTGCTGTTTTCTGAGCATTAAAACAGGTTCTAAACAAGTTATAATGTTGTTTCTCGTGTTTATAATGCTATTTTTTTTTATGTATAGTGGAAATTCCTTACAGCATGTTTCAGCTCTAGTGTTTATTGGCTGCAGTTGCTTGTTTATACATATAGGTATATATTGAATATGCTACTTACCAGTATGCATCTGTTCTTGGCATGTAGGGCTGCTGACATTCATATCTGTGCATAGATCACCGCCTAGTGTTGGGTCCGGATGTTTGCACGTTGTTGTCCTGGAAGAGTCTTCGAAGTATCCTTGGATAGGTGACTCCTCCCCTGGACTACAGTGCGCATGGGCATCCTCTCCATCCTCAGATTGTTTTTCGCCATTGTGGCAGTGATGGAGTAGATACAGAAAGTGATGACCATGCTTACAGTAATTCTGAGAGCTGCAGCTGCTACAGGCGCCGGGGAGGAGGGAGGGCGATATGAATGTCAGCAGCCCTACATGCCAAGAACAGATGCATACTGGTAAGTAGCATATTCAGTTCGAGGCATGTGGGCTGCTGAATTCATATCTGTGCATAGAATGTATAGCAGTGTCCTCTATTAGCGGCGGCTACCAGTGCCAGCTGCAGCGGTCTGAAAAAGGGTTTTGAGAACAGCCTGTCCTACAGCTGCCTGCTGTTTTGATTGCACATCTACACAATAGTGTTTGGTAAATGTGTGTGTAGTGGACCAGGTGGCTGCTCTACATATATCATGCAGGGGAATATTTCCTAGAAAAGCCATGGAGGCCCCTAACTTACGTGTTGAGTGGGCTCGTGGGGGGAATAGTTAATGTGCGTTTTGCCTTTTGATAACAAATTTGGATACACTTAACTATCCATCTGGCTATCCCTGCTTTGGAGATGGCGTTACCTTTGTGGTGTGGGGCAAAGGCAACGAACAGTTGTTTTGTCTTCCTAAAGGGTTTGGTCCTGTCGATGTAATACATGAGGGCCCTTTTGACATCTAGTGTGTGGAGTGCCCTTTCCGCGACAGTTTGTGGGTTTTGGAAGAAAACGGGCAGTTCAATAGTTTGATTCATGTGGAACTGCGATATTACCTTGGGCATGAATTTGGGGTTGGTACGTAGTACGACCCTGTTGGCATGAACCTGTATAAATGGCTCTTGAACTGTTAGTGCCTGGAGTTCACTAACTCTTCTTAAAGAAGTGATCGCTACCAGGAAGGCTACTTTCCAGGTGAGGAATTGAATCTCGCATGAGTGGAGAGGTTCAGAGGGTGGACCCATCAGGCGTGTGAGGACCAGGTTGAGGTCCCACATTGGAGCTGGTGGGTGGCTTGGTGGAATGACTCGTTTGAGTCCTTCCAAGAATGCTTTGATGGCAGGCACTCTGAATAGAGAGAGGTGCTGCCTGGTTTGTAGATAGGCTGATATTGCGGTCAAATGGACACGTATAGAGGTGTACGCCAGATTGCATCGGTATAGGTGTAGGAGGTAACAAATGATGTTTTGGATGGATGCGTCCAGCGGGTTAATGTAATTATTACCGCAGTAAATAACAAACCTTTTCCATTTGGCTGCATAGCAAGCTCTTGTAGTGGGTCTTCTGGCCTCCTTGATGATGTCCATACACTCAGGTGGCAGGTTGAGGTAGCCAAACTCTAGGACTTCAGGAGCCAGATCGCCAGGTTCAGCTGTTGCGGATCTGGGTGCTGAATCT
The DNA here is from genome assembly GCF_964204655.1 of Triturus cristatus. Lineage (NCBI taxonomy): Eukaryota > Metazoa > Chordata > Amphibia > Caudata > Salamandridae > Triturus > Triturus cristatus. The sequence goes on from NC_140581.1 coordinate 997,175,179, forward strand.
CTCCACGGTTCTGCGTCAAATGCGCGGGTTTGATCCGCAGCCTTTGATGCGGCACCACGGAAAGTTCGAGGAAGGTGGTGTACCATGGCTGGCGTGCCCACGTAGGAGCAACCAGGACGAGTGTCAGGGAGTGTTGTCTGAGTTTGCGAGCCACCAGCGGTATCAACGGTGCTGGTGGAAAAGCGTACGCAAATCTGCCGGACCAGTTCATCCATATCGCATTGCCCTGCGACTGCGGAAACCTGGCGGCAAAGCTTTGGCATTTTGCGTTTTCGCTTGTGGCGAACAGGTCTATCTCTGGATGACCCCACTGCTGGAAGTACGGCTGGAGTACTGATGGGTGTAACTCCCACTCGTGCATCTGGTGGCTGTGTCTGCTGAGCAGATCCGCCATTTGGTTGTCCTTGGGAGGTGTTCCGCCATGAGGAACATGTTCCTCTGAATGGCCCACTTCCACATGCTCTGAGCCAGATGAGACAACTGTGGAGAGTGCGTCCCTCCCTGCTTCTGTATGTAGTACATTGCGGTCATGTTGTCCGTCCGGATCAACACGACCTTGTTGCACAGATGTACTTTGAATGCCTTCATGGCTAGGAAGATTGCCATCAGTTCCAGAAGGTTGATGTGCATTTTCTTCTGTTGTGTCGTCCATAGTCCCTGCACTGTGTAGTGGAGTACATGAGCTCCCCATCCCTGGAGAGACGCGTCTGCTGTCAGTACTATTTGTGGAACAGGCTCTTGGAACGGTCGACCCTTGCAAAGGTTTTGTGGATTCCACCAATGCAGAGAGTTGTATGCCCGACCGCTCACCAACACTAGGTCTTTCAATTGTCCTTGAGCCTGATTCCACTGACGTGCCAAGCACTCCTGAAGCGGGCGCATATGTAGTCTCGCGTGTGGGACTATGAAGATGCAGGAGGCCATCATGCCTATCAACTGCATGAACACTCGCGCCGGAAGGGAGTGTTGAGGTTTGAACTTTGAAATCAGCATTTGCATGCTGTTGATTCTCACCAAATTCGGCTGAGCTGTGGCCGCCAGAGTGTCTATAGTCGCACCTAGGTACTGTTGTACGTGTGCGGGCTGTAGATGGGATTTTGGGTAATTTAGTGAGAACCCCAGACTGTGAAGGAGGTGAATGGTGCGGGACATGTGGCTGGCACATTGCTGGGCTGACTTTGCTTGAACGAGCCAGTCGTCCAGGTAAGGGTAGACGTGTATGTGCTGCCTCCGTAGATGTGCCGCCACAGTAGCTAGGCACTTTGTAAACACCCTTGGTGCCGTTGTCACGCCGAAGGGAAGGACTCTGAACTGGTAGTGCTGCCCTTGAACAGTGAACCTGAGGTATTTTTTGTGTGATGGGTGAATGGGTATGTGGAAATACGCATCCTTGAGGTCCAGTGTGGCTAGAAAGTCTCCCTGCTTGAGCAGCGGGAGGACTTGCTGTAGAGTGAGCATGTGAAAATGCTCGGAAAGAATGTATCTGTTTAGGGGTCTCAGGTCTAATATAGGTCTGAGTGACCCGTCCTTTTTCGGTATTAAAAAGTACAGGGAGTACACCCCCGTACCTTGCTCTTGGACGGGTACGACCTCTATTGCGCCTTTTAGAAGCATACTGTGCACCTCCTGCTGTAAGAGCGTTAAGTGCTCTAAGGACATAGGACGGTTTTTTGGAGGTATTGTGGGTGGAGTGGAGGTTAGTTCTAGACAGTAACCGTATTTGACAATATCTTTGACCCACCTGTCCGTGGTGATTGAGTTCCACGTGGACAGGAACCTTTGAAGCCTTCCCCCGACAGGTGTTATGTGGTCGGGAGGAAGGGAGAGGGCGTCACTGCTTGTTCTTGGGGGAGGACCTGGTGTTGCCGTAGCCGCGTCCTCTGCCCTTTGTACTGGAGCCACGATATCCACCCCGGGTGTTTTTATCGTAGGTGGTTTGGGTATTGCCTTTGTTGTATGTCTGCTGTGACCCCTGCCCTCTACCTGCTCCCCTATTTCCGGGGCGACGAAAGGAGCTGCTCCGAAAGGACTGAGTCTGGAGAGCCCCCATGGACTTTGCAGTGTCTGTCTCCTTCTTTATTTTCTCAAGGGCCGTGTCAACCTCCGGCCCGAATAAATAGTCGGGGTTGACAGGTTGGTTCAGTATATTATTTTGCACCTCAGGTTTGAACTCGGAGATTCGCAACCAGGCATGTCGTCGCAGCATGACGCTTGTGTTTATGGCCCTGGCCGCCGTGTCTGCGGCATCTAGTGCACACTTGATGGAAGCATTTGTGAGTAGCTGTCCCTCTCTGATAAGAATTTCTGAACCTTCTTTGAACTGGTCAGGGAGATGTTGGAGTAGTTGCTCCATTGTATCATAGTGCGCTCTATCGTAGCGAGCGAGGAGCGCTTGAGTGTTGGCTATGCGCCATATGTTGGCAGCCTGGGCGGCAACTCGCTTGCCAGAGGTCTCTAAAACCTTGGACTCTTTGTCCGGGGGAGGAGCGTCACCTGTTGATTGCGAGTGTGCCCTCTTGCGAGCATTCGCAACGACAATGGAGTCGAGAGGTAATTGGCCTCTGATGTAAGTAGGGTCCCCAGGTGCTGATCTGTACTTTTTGTCGATCCTGGGGTTTATCACCCGTGCCCTGGTGGGTTCCTTGAAGATGTCCTTGGCTGGTTTGAGGACTCCTTTCAGCATGGGCAGAGTCTTTACATGCCTTTCCGAGGAAGCAAAAGTGTCCATAAGGAAGTCGTCTTCCACGGTGTCAGAGTGAAGCTGCACGTCATGATTATTTGCAGCACGTTCAATAAGAGCGTTGAACGCTGCAGTGTCCTCTGTCGGAGATGTTTTCGCTCCATAGAGTTGTGGGTCGTGTGCATCTAGATGTGCACTGGGGTCTGCAGGGTCGCCCCAAGTTTGATCAGGGTCCTGTTGGTCATCAGGGTCCATGTCTCCGTGGTAAGGGACTTGGTCATCCATATAGTCTGCCAACGCATCCGTGTGGGAGAGAATGATAGTGGGTCCTGGTAGGGCGAGTCGAAAGATTCGCAAAGCACAGGTTCTGAGTCCACAGGCAGCTTTCTCTTTAGTGGGATCCTGAAAGGGTCCAAGGGTGGCTCTGAAGTTATCCTCCGGTCATGGATAACCATCCTGCCGGTGTTGGCGTCGATGTAACGTGACGGAGACGTCTCAGCAGGTGTAACCGTGGTGTGGGTGACCCGTGTCCTGAGTTGGAACATTTTCGGGATCGTGGATGGCGGCAGGCCAAAAGTTATGTTGGCTGGCGCCGAAGAGGCTGTTTGAGCTTTTAGTGGGCCGGAGCCCGATGTGTCCTGGAGGACCGCTTGGGTTTTGCTGCTTTGTGCTGCTACGGTTCGCGCGTGAAGCGCTTTCGAGGTCTTAGCGTCCACCAGGTTTGTAGAGGCGGCCGTGGACTTTTTCGGCGCCGGAGGGGTCATCGGGTCGAGGGGCGGAAATGGCCGTCGACGTCTTCGATGCAGGAGGCTTCGGTGTTGCCGTGGAAGCGACGTGAGACGCAGCAGGTGGTATGACCTTTGGTTTAGGAGTCGATGGCGTCGGCGCCGAGAGCTGAGCAGGTTTGATGGCACCGAGGGCCTTTTTCCGAATGCCGACTCCGGCGTCGGCCGCTTCAAGTTCGGCACCGAAGTCTCGTTTGGTGCGCTCGGTGCCGATGCGTGTCGCTGGCGTCGAAGGTGTGGAAGGCCTCGATCCGACTAGCGCCACTTTCGGTTTCGGTTTCATTTGTACCGGTGCAGCTTTCGGTTTCGGTTTGGTAGAAGGGAAACCAGCCGGTGTAGGTAATAATGGCTGCCGCTGAACGTCCGAGGCCGGGCCCGAGGGCGGGGCCGAAGAACCGCGGGATAGGTCTCGGGTAAGGCCCAAAGGCGATCCCTCGACCGGAGCCATAGACTGTGGCACTGGGCCCTCGTCAGTCTGAACGCGTAGGCCTTGCTCGTCATTGGAGCTACTCTCTTCGGCCCCTAAGGCCTCATCGTCGTCTCCTACCTCGGCGTTGTCTTCATCTCTGCGAAAGAGTGATTCGTCGACGTCGTCCGAACCGGAGTCATGTTCGGAACCGGGATTGGAGGGTAGGATTTCCAACTCCTCGACATCTTCGGCGTTGAAGATGTCTGCCGGGGCCGGTGCCGCGTGCTGCGCTTCGAGTCTCGTCGCTCGACGATTCCGTAGAGTCTTCTTGGAACGGAACCGGGCACAGGCCATGCATGTCGATTCGTCGTGGTCCGGCGACAAGCATTTGTTGCACACCGGGTGGACGTCGATATGGGGATATTTCGCATTGCATACCGGGCACCTCTTGAATGGTGTCCTCGACTCCATCGTCGGTGTCGTCGATGGTCAGGTAAAAAGCGAAAAGTTGTTTCCGAAGTTAGTAAGCTAACAGGTAGGGTCGAAACCGATCGAGTGAACAGTACCGACGTGAACTAAAGGCCTTTTGGCCTCGACTAACTTTTTCCTAACTGGAGTTAAGATAGCACATCCGAACCCAATGGCGGAAAAAAACAATCTGAGGATGGAGAGGATGCCCATGCGCACTGTAGTCCAGGGGAGGAGTCACCTATCCAAGGATACTTCGAAGACTCTTCCAGGACAACAACGTGCAAACATCCGGACCCAACACTAGGCGGCGATCTATGCACAGATATGAATTCAGCAGCCCACATGCCTCGAACGTATGGTGATATATATATGTGGGGCACATATCATATACTGTTTCCGGGATCCCGCGCATGGGCGGGAATATTCTAATGCTTATGACTATTGATGAGGATCCCCTGGAAGAGAAACTTAATTACATCGCTCTCAGTTCTGGCCTCTCCTGTGTAGTTCTTGGTAAAATGTTTGAAAAGGTTTCCTTTTTCCATGTGAAAATTAAAGTTGTGCTGTTCCTGAATGATCTAGAATACAGCAATATACAAAGGACAGTAGACTAGAGAGTCAAAGAGATGGGAATCCATTTCTTAGGAATGTAATGCCCTCGCACACCCAGTTGGGTGTCATGCTTCATCATCAGGCTGCTCCTAGTTTGGCCGGCATTGCAATGCCTGACGGGCTCCCAATGAGGGGCACTTTAGAGAAGATCTCTTTCCAAATAGCCGTTTGGTTCCGTGGGGATGAGAGATTTATTGAGTGTAGATGAATAAGTGGTGTGTAATGTTTATGCGAGAAAAAACAGGGTTGGGAGTATCAGCAAAAATAACTTTAATTGTGGGGTCTCCTACCCTGATTAAAATAAAGAGGAAAGGCGCAATGATAAGCTAATGTCTTGGTGTGGCGCTCTTCCGTGTGGTTGGTCAACATGTTTCTTCTCAATTCTACAAATCTAGAAGCAATTCATCAGGACCTAAAGTTAAAAAACTATCTACACTAAGGTGGAATGGAAAACAATAATGAATTCATGTTTAGGATTTAAGCCACCATGACTTACTCTGTCTGATGGCTGGAAGTACTCGTTCTACCCTAATTGGGATATACTACTGCTTCATCAATCCCCGGCAGGTCAAGATATGAGGAACTTCCCCATATAGTTTGCGTAGTACGCAATGTGTCCATGGACCTACCCACTGCTGCCGGGACCGGGAGTTTTATTCAACGCTATGTCACGGTTTGAAATCCTAAATTCAATTGCTTATCACGTTTAGATACCCATCCTCGGGGAAGCTGTGGCATTTGGATATGGAAGAGATACTTCATTACATCGCTCTCAGTTCTGGCCTCTCCTGTGTAGTTCTTGGTAAAATGTTTCAAAAGGTTTCCTTTTACCATGCTCATTATTGGTCATTGTTTTTAAATGAGCTATAAAGGAATTGATTTGTTGTGCTCTCAGTCTCGCGACAAGAAGCTAGTCTGCCTGTTGCCTCGGATAAGAAAGCATTGCTTTAACTTAAGCAGAGTAAGGTCCCCTCTGTTCTGGCGCAGCATATTTAAGTTGTCCACTACTCTTTATAGCAAGTCATTTTCTTCAAGCAAGTGCTGCGATGAATTCACTCTTTCCAGATTCACTAATTCTTTAATTATCTTGGATTTAAATTATAGGTTGACTATTTTGGTCCTCACTGACATGGCTATGGCTGTGCCCCCCTGTGGCAGACTTAAAAGGTAACCATGGTTGGCTCCAGGGAAGTGTCCTGAGCTTGTTCAGTTCCAAGAATTCTTTGATTCTATTAGACATTTCTGTTTTATGCATAGGTTCTTGAGCTACTATCTACAAGTGCGTGATTGGAAATTTTTGGAAAGCCCTTTCCTCTCCCCCTCACTCCAGTGTCTGCAATCTCTAAATAAATATTGCTATAAAGTGGCCAGCGCTGACTGCTTTTTAAAACCATCCCGTTATCCAGCACCGACCAGACTGCCAAGGCCAATAGCTCACCAATGGGTGACACACTGGCTTTGTCAATGCTTGTTTTTAGCAGGGTAAGTGCATTATATGGGCCGCAAGCACAATAAGATTATAGCAGGGTCATGGTGCATTGGGTATCCTAGTATGCTCTTCAAATGATTGAGGATTTCCTTCAAAAACATTTGCAAGCTGGGGCAAGACCACAGAAGAAGATCACATATTAAAAGAACCGTGCAGCAGAATGAATATGCTACTTACCAGTATGCATCTGTTCTTGGCATGTAGGGCTGCTGACATTCATATCTGTGCATAGATCGCCGCCTAGTGTTGGGTCCGGATGTTTGCACGTTGTTGTCCTGGAAGAGTCTTCGAAGTATCCTTGGATAGGTGACTCCTCCCCTGGACTACAGTGCGCATGGGCATCCTCTCCATCCTCAGATTGTTTTTCGCCATTGTGGCAGTGATGGAGTAGATACAGAAAGTGATGACCATGCTTACAGTAATTCTGAGAGCTGCAGCTGCTACAGGCGCCGGGGAGGAGGGAGGGCGATATGAATGTCAGCAGCCCTACATGCCAAGAACAGATGCATACTGGTAAGTAGCATATTCAGTTCGAGGCATGTGGGCTGCTGAATTCATATCTGTGCATAGAATGTATAGCAGTGCCCTCTATTAGCGGCGGCTACCAGTGCCAGCTGCAGCGGTCTGAAAAAGGGTTTTGAGAACAGCCTGTCCTACAGCTGCCTGCTGTTTTGATTGCACATCTACACAATAGTGTTTGGTAAACGTGTGTGTAGTGGACCAGGTGGCTGCTCTACATATATCATGCAGGGGAATATTTCCTAGGAAAGCCATGGAGGCCCCTAACTTACGTGTTGAGTGGGCTCGTGGGGGAATAGTTAATGTGCGTTTTGCCTTTTGATAACAAATTTGGATACACTTAACTATCCATCTGGCTATCCCTGCTTTGGAGATGGCGTTACCTTTGTGGTGTGGGGCAAAGGCAACGAACAGTTGTTTTGTCTTCCTAAAGGGTTTGGTCCTGTCGATGTAATACATGAGGGCCCTTTTGACATCTAGTGTGTGGAGTGCCCTTTCCGCGACAGTTTGTGGGTTTTGGAAGAAAACGGGCAGTTCAATAGTTTGATTCATGTGGAACTGCGATATTACCTTGGGCATGAATTTGGGGTTGGTACGTAGTACGACCCTGTTGGCATGAACCTGTATAAATGGCTCTTGAACTGTTAGTGCCTGGAGTTCACTAACTCTTCTTAAAGAAGTGATCGCTACCAGGAAGGCTACTTTCCAGGTGAGGAATTGAATCTCGCATGAGTGGAGAGGTTCAAAGGGTGGACCCATCAGGCGTGTGAGGACCAGGTTGAGGTTCCACATTGGAGCTGGTGGGTGGCTTGGTGGAATAACTCGTTTGAGTCCTTCCAAGAATGCTTTGATGGCAGGCACTCTGAATAGAGAGAGGTGCTGCCTGGTTTGTAGATAGGCTGATATTGCGGTCAAATGGACACGTATAGAGGTGTACGCTAGATTGCATCGGTATAGGTGTAGGAGGTAACAAATGATGTTTTGGATGGATGCGTCCAGCGGGTTAATGTCATTATTACCGCAGTAAATAACAAACCTTTTCCATTTGGCTGCATAGCAAGCTCTTGTTGTGGGTCTTCTGGCCTCCTTGATGATGTCCATACAGTCAGGTGGCAGGTTGAGGTAGCCAAACTCTAGGACTTCAGGAGCCAGATCGCCAGGTTCAGCTGTTGCGGATCTGGGTGCTGAATCTCTCCATGGTTCTGCGTCAAATGCGCGGGTTTGATCCGCAGCCTTTGATGCGGCACCACGGAAAGTTCGAGGAAGGTGGTGTACCATGGCTGGCGTGCCCACGTAGGAGCAACCAGGACGAGTGTCAGGGAGTGTTGTCTGAGTTTGCGAGCCACCAGCGGTATCAACGGTGCTGGGGGAAAAGCGTACGCAAATCTGCCGGACCAGTTCATCCATATCGCATTGCCCTGCGACTGCGGAAACCTGGCGGCAAAGCTTTGGCATTTTGCGTTTTCGCTTGTGGCGAACAGGTCTATCTCTGGATGACCCCACTGCTGGAAGTACGGCTGGAGTACTGATGGGTGTAACTCCCACTCGTGCATCTGGTGGCTGTGTCTGCTGAGCAGATCCGCCATTTGGTTGTCCTTGGGAGGTGTTCCGCCATGAGGAACATGTTCCTCTGAATGGCCCACTTCCACATGCTCTGAGCCAGATGAGACAACTGTGGAGAGTGCGTCCCTCCCTGCTTCTGTATGTAGTACATTGCGGTCATGTTGTCCGTCCGGATCAACACGACCTTGTTGCACAGATGTACTTTGAATGCCTTCATGGCTAGGAAGATTGCCATCAGTTCCAGAAGGTTGATGTGCATTTTCTTCTGTTGTGTCGTCCATAGTCCCTGCACTGTGTAGTGGAGTACATGAGCTCCCCATCCCTGGAGAGACGCGTCTGCTGTCAGTACTATTTGTGGAACAGGCTCTTGGAACGGTCGACCCTTGCAAAGGTTTTGTGGATTCCACCAATGCAGAGAGTTGTATGCCCGACCGCTCACCAACACTAGGTCTTTCAATTGTCCTTGAGCCTGATTCCACTGACGTGCCAAGCACTCCTGAAGCGGGCGCATATGTAGTCTCGCGTGTGGGACTATGAAGATGCAGGAGGCCATCATGCCTATCAACTGCATGAACACTCGCGCCGGAAGGGAGTGTTGAGGTTTGAACTTTGAAATCAGCATTTGCATGCTGTTGATTCTCACCAAATTCGGCTGAGCTGTGGCCGCCAGAGTGTCTATAGTCGCACCTAGGTACTGTTGTACGTGTGCGGGCTGTAGATGATATTTTGGGTAATTTAGTGAGAACCCCAGACTGTGAAGGATGTGAATGGTGCGGGACATGTGGCTGGCACATTGCTGGGCTGAGTTTGCTTGAACGAGCCAGTCGTCCAGGTAAGGGTAGACGTGTATGTGCTGCCTCCGTAGATGTGCCGCCACAGTAGCTAGGCACTTTGTAAACACCCTTGGTGCCGTTGTCACGCCGAAGGGAAGGACCCTGAACTGGTAGTGCTGCCCTTGAACAGTGAACCTGAGGTATTTTTTGTGTGATGGGTGAATGGGTATGTGGAAATACGCATCCTTGAGGTCCAGTGTGGCTAGAAAGTCTCCCTGCTTGAGCAGCGGGAGGACTTGCTGTAGAGTGAGCATGTGAAAATGCTCTGAAAGAATGTATCTGTTTAGGGGTCTCAGGTCTAATATAGGTCTGAGTGACCCGTCCTTTTTTGGTATTAAAAAATACAGGGAGTACACCCCCGTACCTTGCTCTTGGACGGGTACGACCTCTATTGCGCCTTTTAGAAGCATACTGTGCACCTCCTGCTGTAAGAGCGTTAAGTGCTCTGAGGACATAGGACGGTTTTTTGGAGGTATTGTGGGTGGAGTGGAGGTTAGTTCTAGACAGTAACCGTATTTGACAATATCTTTGACCCACCTGTCCGTGGTGATGGAGTTCCACATGGACAGGAACCTTTGTAGCCTTCCCCCGACAGGTGTTATGTGGTCGGGAGGAAGGGAGAGGGCGTCACTGCTTGTTCTTGGGGGAGGACCTGGTGTTGCCGTAGCCGCGTCCTCTGCCCTTTGTACTGGAGCCACGATATCCACCCCGGGTGTTTTTATCGTAGGTGGTTTGGGTATTGCCTTTGTTGTATGTCTGTTGTGACCCCTGCCCTCTACCTGCTCCCCTATTTCCGGGGCGACGAAAGGAGCTGCTCCGAAAGGACTGAGTCTGGAGAGCCCCCATGGACTTTGCAGTGTCTGTGTCCTTCTTTATTTTCTCAAGGGCCGTGTCAACCTCCGGCCCGAATAAATAGTCGGGGTTGACAGGTTGGTTCAGTATATAATTTTGCACCTCAGGTTTGAACCCGGAGATTCGCAACCAGGCATGTCGTCGCAGCATGACGCTTGTGTTTATGGCCCTGGCCGCCGTGTCTGCGGCATCTAGTGCACACTTGATGGAAGCATTTGTGAGTAGCTGTCCCTCTCTGATAAGAATTTCTGCACCTTCTTTGAACCGGTCAGGGAGATGTTGGAGTAGTTGCTCCATTGTATCATAGTGCGCTCTATCGTAGCGAGCGAGGAGCGCTTGAGTGTTGGCTATGCGCCATATGTTGGCAGCCTGGGCGGCAACTCGCTTGCCAGAGGTCTCTAAAACCTTGGACTCTTTGTCCGGGGGAGGAGCGTCACCTGTTGATTGCGAGTGTGCCCTCTTGCGAGCATTCGCAACGACAATGGAGTCGAGAGGTAATTGGCCTCTGATGTAAGTAGGGTCCCCAGGTGCTGATCTGTACTTTTTGTCGATCCTGGGGTTTATCACCCGTGCCCTGGTGGGTTCCTTGAAGATGTCCTTGGCTGGTTTGAGGACTCCTTTCAGCATGGGCAGAGTCTTTACATGCCTTTCCGAGGAAGCGAAAGTGTCCATAAGGAAGTCGTCTTCCACGGTGTCAGAGTGAAGCTGCACGTCATGATTATTTGCAGGACGTTCAATAAGAGCGTTGAACGCTGCAGTGTCCTCTGTCGGAGATGTTTTCGCTCCATAGAGTTGTGGGTCCTGTGCATCTAGAGGTGCACTGGGGTCTGCAGGGTCGCCCCAAGTTTGATCAGGGTCCTGTTGGTCATCAGGGTCCATGTCTCCGTGGTAAGGGACTTGGTCATCCATATAGTCTGCCAACGCGTCCGTGTCGGAGTGTGTGGGAGAGAATGATAGTGGGTCCTGGTAGGGCGAGTCGAAAGATTCGCAAAGCACAGGTTCTGAGTACACAGGCAGCTTTCTCTTTAGTGGGATCCTGAAAGGGTCCAAGGGTGGCTCTGAAGTTATCCTCCGGTCATGGATAACCATCCTGCCGGTGTTGGCGTCGATGTAACGTGACGGAGACGTCTCAGCAGGTGTAACCGTGGTGTGGGCGACCCGTGTCCTGAGTTGGAACATTTTCGGGATCGTGGATGGCGGCAGGCCAAAAGTTATGTTGGCTGGCGCCGAAGAGGCTGTTTGAGCTTTTAGTGGGCCGGAGCCCGATGTGTCCTGGAGGACCGCTTGGGTTTTGCTGCTTTGTGCTGCAACGGTTCGCGCGTGAAGCGCTTTCGAGGCCTTAGCGCCCACCAGGTTTGTAGAGGCGGCCGTGGACTTTTTCGGCGCCGGTGGGTCATCGGGTCGAGGGGCGGAAATGGCCGTCGACGTCTTCGATGCAGGAGGCTTCGGTGTTGCCGTGGAAGCGACGTGAGACGCAGCAGGTGGTATGACTTTTGGTTTAGGAGTCGATGGCGTCGGCGCCGAGAGCCGAGCAGGTTTGATGGCACCGAGGGCCTTTTTCCGAATGCCGACTCCGGCGTCGGCCGCTTCAAGTTCGGCACCGAAGTCTCGCTTGGTGCGCTCGGTGCCGATGCGTGTCGCTGGCGTCGAAGGTGTGGAATGCCTCGATCCGACTAGCGCCACTTTCGGTTTCGGTTTCATTTGTACCGGTGCAGCTTTCGGTTTCGTAGAAGGGAAACCAGCCGGTGTAGGTAATAATGGCTGCCGCTGAACGTCCGAGGCCGGGCCCGAGGGCGGGGCCGAAGAACCGCGGGATAGGTCTCGGGTAAGGCCCGAAGGCGATCCCTCGACCGGAGCCATAGACTGTGGCACTGGGCCTTCGTCAGTCTGAACGGGTAGGCCTTGCTCGTCATTGGAGCTACTCTCTTCGGCCCCTAAGGCCTCATCGTCGTCTCCTACCTCGGCGTTGTCTTCATCTCTGCGAAAGAGTGATTCGTCGACGTCGTCCGAACCGGAGTCATGTTCGGAACCGGGATTGGAGGGTAGGATTTCCAACTCCTCGACATCTTCGGCGTTGAAGATATCTGCCGGGGCCGGTGCCGCGTGCTGCGCTTCGAGTCTCGCCGCTCGACGATTCCGTAGAGTCTTCTTGGAACGGAACCGGGCACAGGCCATGCATGTCGATTCGTCGTGGTCCGGTGACAAACATTTGTTGCACACCGGGTGGACGTCGATATGGGGATATTTCGCATTGCATACCGGGCACCTCTTGAATGGTGTCCTCGACTCCATCGTCGGTGTCGTCGATGGTCAGGTAAAAAGCGAAAAGTTGTTTCCGAAGTTAGTAAGCTAACAGGTAGGGTCGAAACCGATCGAGTGAACAGTACCGACGCGAACTAAAGGCCTTTTGGCCTCGACTAACTTTTTCCTAACTGGAGTTAAGATAGCACATCCGAACCCAATGGCGGATAAAAACAATCTGAGGATGGAGAGGATGCCCATGCGCACTGTAGTCCAGGGGAGGAGTCACCTATCCAAGGATACTTCGAAGACTCTTCCAGGACAACAACGTGCAAACATCCGGACCCAACACTAGGCGGCGATCTATGCACAGATATGAATTCAGCAGCCCACATGCCTCGAACGACAAAAATCCTGTCTTCTACTGTCACAATATGGCAAGTTTACATAATTTCATTGCAAGAAATTATTCTGAACATTAAATGGTTTTAATTACACATTTTTCGCACAATGGATTAAACAGGAAACTATAAATTAAAATATATGCAAGCTCTGGAAACTATAACCTATAGCCAAACTGATAATCAAACTATAAAGTCACATGCCTCTTCAACTTGTGTACTCACAGTTTCAGGTCTATACAAGAAATGTTTTGCATAATGTTTGTCAACGGTTATTGTCTTCTTTTATAGCATCAGACTCTGTTCAGGGGAGCACACGGCAGACCGGGTCTGCTGAGCCTTCACCATGGTGGTGGAGGACAATTATCAATGGTTTCCCGCGGTCTGTTCAACTGTGGCTCTGTAGAGGGCACCAAGTACAATCTTTTTGATAGTGGACTCGAAGGATTGTGAGGGCTCGCATTCAAAGGTTTGCCAGAGATGTTTAGTTTGGAACAAGAGCAAGTACCACTGTGTGAGGAGGACGGAGACGGAGCACACCGGAAGGGCCTGACTGGGAATGCTGGCTCACCAACCAAGCCGGAAGAGTCTAGCGGTGTAGTGTCAGCTGGGAAGAGCGAGGCGGAATCCCTGACGTCATCAGCAGTGGATGGAACAAAAGATGTAGAGACGGAGATCAGAGCATTCAACCAGGAGGTGGAGAAGAAAAAGGACGAGTCGAGGAGCAAGAGTGACGAACCCGGAAAGGAAGACGAGGACGAAGGCAACGAGAGGGTGGAGACACAAGAGAGCGTGTTTTACACTGCGACCAAGCCCAGTGGCCCACAGGAGGGAGAGGAGGCCCCAGGTCCCTAGGCCACGGCCCTGGACACGGGCCGTGGTTCAAGGAGAGTAACTTAGATTGGGCCGTGGATAACTTTATCCTGTGTTAATTTCCCATTTGTGAAGATCTTGGAGTTCATTTTTACTATGATTTGGTCCCACCAACCCCTAAGGAAGGGGCAAAACAAAGAAATCCTAGAGAAAATAAAAACCGTTTATAAAAACGTACCTGGTGTGTCCCGTGGTCCCTTCCGCCCACCCCCCTACAAAGTACTGTCAGAAGTGGGATAAACAGCCCATTGTGTCAAACCATACACAACCCGTGCCTGTAGAGGGCATAATAGCCCAGCTAGCTGAAGGGCAGCGGCACTTGCAACTGGTGTTAGAGCAACAATCACAAACCGCTCAAAGGGACCGGGAAGACCTCCAGGAAGCATTAATGGAGCAGGGCAACCTGCTTACGAGCAACCAGCAAGTACAAGATACTGCAAACCTGCAACTCACCAATGCCATAGTGAACACAAGGGTGAAGCCTAACGTCCCAGGATATGTCTTACAGAAATATCAAGACGGAGATGATCCGGTCTATATCTTTATAAACTTCGAGAGAGTGGCAACCACAGCGGCATGGCCCCAAGAGAGGTGGGGCCAGTACATAGCCCCTCTCTTGTCCGGAGAACTCCAGGCTGTCTACCAGGTGGCCAACCCAGCCGGAACCCCGGCTAATGAGGACGTGAAAAAAGCCATTTGAGCGCCTGGGCTGTGACCAGGACTATTACAGAACGAAGTTCAGAAAAGAAAAACGGACTTCAGGAGACAATCCACGCGCCCTCTATTACGGGATCTGGGATCTGGGTAACCGATAGCTGACACCCCATACTTCCAGTACGGAGGAAATCACGGAGAGGGTGTACCTAGAGCAGTTTCTGGATGCCTTACCATCTAACACCCGATCGTGGGTCAAACACCCCGACCTTACTTCCACAACCGCAGTTGAACTGGCATGTGCCTACCACAGGTCCACAGATTTCAGGGTGAATATACCCAGGCCCCCCTTCAACTCCACGAGAAGCTCAGTCCGACCAGAACCCAAACCCCAAGTGACACCCCGACTGCCACCTAAAAACAGCTGACATGGTCCCCAATGTTACCATTGTGCAGAGTGGGGACATATTGTCAGGCAATGCCCCCATCAAACCCCTACCGCCGAACCCATGGAGATAGGTTACTCCCGAGCACGGATATTTATGACAGGGAAGGGACATCAACAGTAAAAACAGCAGTCTCTCTCGGACACCGGGAGTCATGTCACAGTGGTAGGTAGATGATGCTTTAGTGTCTCGCCCACAGATGAGGGAGAAGGAACAAGTAAGCGTCACGTGTGTGCACGGGGACACTAAAACATATCCAGTAGCAGAAGTACTGTTGGATGTAGAAAACGATCCCCACCTACGGAGGGTGGGTGTCATCCCATCTCTACCCGAAGCGGTCATCTGTACTGACCATCCCAAATTGGAGCGCTACCTAGACGAAACCAAAGGGGTCCCAAAGACTTGGTTACAAGAGGCACCCTTCAGTAGTAGTGACATACAGGCCACACAAATCGGGGACAAAAAGAATAGACAAGAGAGGCGAAGAGAGAAGTGGAACTATGCCCGCTCAATGCAACCCTGTCCTGCATTTCCTCTCTCTCTAGCAGACACGGATAAGACGGCCCAGGTCAGCTTTCGTGCGGCCCAGTGGGAGGACAACACTCTTTCACATGCTTGGGAGCATGTTCAAGAACTAGAGCAGGTAGGACCCCATTTCCTTGTATAAAAGGGGCTGTTATACAGGGCTATGAAATGGAACACACACAACACCACACAACTGTTAGTCCCCTTCTCCCTTTGTGAGCACGTCTTACACCTGGAACATAATCAAATAGTAGGGGGACTCTATGGCAATGAAAACACCTTGAAGTATCTATTGGAAAGATTCTACTGGCCATGGGTGTATAGAGACATAGCGAAACACTGTGCTGCATGTGTGAGGGGCCAATATGTGAACCCGGGTGGAGTAAAGAACCCCCCCCCCCTTTACCCATTATAGACATACCATTCAAAAGGGTGGGTATGGATCTAGTGGGACCACTGCCCCCCTCGGCCAGAGGACACAGATATATCCTCGTCATAGTGGATTACACTAGTCGGTATCCTGAGGCGTTCCCTTTGCCAAGCATGACCACACCCGCCATAGCCCAGGCCATGATATCTTTTTTCAAGGGTGGGGTTCCCGTCCGAAATCCTAACAGACCAGAGGACCCAATTCATGTCTCGTCTTATGGCACAAATATGTGTGGTATTGGGAATCAACAGAATCCGCACATCAGTGTACCACCCCCAAACGGATGGCCTTGTGAAGCTTTACAACAAGACCATGCTCCGCAAGGTCATCTCTGACTCAGGGAGGGACTGGGACCACAAGCTACCCCTGGTTCTCTTCACAATACGGTCACACGAACAGAGGTCTACTGGCTTCTCCCCTTTCTAATTGCTCGTCGGAAGAAAACCCCGATCATTACTGGATATGGCGGGGGAACAGTGGGAGGGGGAGGATGAGGAAGGAAAACACCTGTTGAGATACGCCGCTGACCTTAAAGCCATGTTAACCCAGTTATGGGAGCTGGTACACGATCAGATGGAGGAAGCCCAAGGGAAACTAAAGAACTACTACGATAGAAACAGTAGTTTAAGAGAGTTCGTCCCGGAGATAAGGTATTACTCTTATTGCCCTTCACCGAGAACTAGTTATTAACCAGTGGCAGGGTCCCTTCGTCATTGACAAGAAAGTAACCCTGGTTACGTATAGCGTTCTATTGCCCCTGCGGGCTGGGGGTAAACAAATATACCATGTGAACTTCTTGATAAAAATGGGAGGAACCCCTTCAGTCTGGCATAAAAGGAACGCCTGTACACCTAGTAACCACTGACCGACACATAGATATCCCCACTCAGGGATCTGAAGCAGAAGCCATACCCACCGGGGACATCCTGTCTCCCACACAGAACGCGCAGTTGCGGGATTTGCTGGATTTCTTCCCTGGCCTGTTTTCCACCATCCCCGGTTTGACCTCACTGGTACAACACGATATAGTGTCGCCAGATAAGAAGGTAGTAAAACAAAAACCTTATCGAATCCCGGCAGCACTAAGGGAAGCAGTCAAGAGGGATGTGGCTGCCATGTTACATGCCCATATCATAGAGCCCTCTCAGAGCAACTGGTGCTCCCCGGTTGTGATTGTACCCAAACCCGATGGTAGTCTACACTTTTGCATAGACTTCAGGCAAGTGAATACAATAACCAAGTTTGATACCTATCCCATGCCCCGCATTGACGAACTAATCGAAAGACTAGGGAATGGCCGAAACATGTCAACACTCGATTTAACCAAGGGGTATTGGCAAATCCTCCACTCCCCACTAGCCAGAGAGAAAACCGCATTTTCAACCCCCTCTGGTCTTTACCATTTTAAAGGTACTCCCCTTTGGTTTACATGGGGCGCCTGCCACATTCCAACGCTTAATGGACAGGATTCTGAAGCCACATAATGAGTACGCCGCTGCGTATCTCGACGATATTGTCGTGTTTAGCCCAACTTGGGAAAGCCATTTAAAACACTTCGCCTCTGTATTCACCGCCATTCGAACAGCAGGACTCACCATAAACCAAAAGAAATCCCTGCTAGTCACAAACACCATCAAGTATCTGGGATACACTATACAGGAAGGACATATAAAACCCCAAATTGACAAAATAGAAGAGATCAGGGCGATTCCTGTCCCCAAAAACAAACAAGATGTAAGCTCTTTTTTGGGGTTCATCGGGTACTACCGTATGTTCATCCTGAATATTTCCTCCCTGGCTAGCCCCCTTACGGATCTATTAACGAATAAACACCCCTCCTGCATACCCACCTGGACCCCTGAACATGAGAGAAGTTTTCATGCCTTGAAAACTGCCATCTGCACAGCCCCAGTGTTATATTGCCCTGATTTCGTAAGACATTTGTCCTACAGACCGATGCTTCAGGACTAGGCCTGGGAGCTGCGTTTTATCAGCCCGATAACAACGATGACCTCAAGCCTCTCCTCTTCATTAGCAGAAAGCTCTTTGCACGCGAGACACATTATTCTACCATCAAAAAGGAGTGATTAGCCATAAAGTGGGCCATAGAGGCCTTATGGTACTATCTGTTGGGGAGCATGTTTCTTGTACTTATCGATCATGCCCCTCTCAACATGGCTAGCAAACAGGGACACCAACCCCCCACATCCTTCACTGGTTTCTAGCCCTGCAACCTTTTTCATTCCAGACTATACACATGCCAGGGGCGAAGCAAATAAGCGCCGACTATCTGCCACGGCACCCTTTTGCCGAATGGCCCCAATGTCCATTCCTGAGGGGGGGGGGGGGGGGGGGGGGGTGGGTGAGGAGGACAGAGACAGAGCACACCGGAAGTGCCCAACAGGGAATGCCGGCTCGCCAACCAAGCCGGAAGAGTCTAGCAGTCTAGTGTCGACCGGGAAGAGCGAGGCGGGATCCCTGACGTCATCAGCAGTGGACAGAACAAGAGACCCAGTGACGGAGATCGGAGCGTTTAAGCAGGAGGCGGAGAAGAAAAAGGACGAGTCGAGGAGCGAGAGAGACGAACCCGGAAAGGAAGACAAGGACGAAGGTGGCGAGAGTGCAAGGACCCATGAGAGCGTGTTTTACACTGCGACCAAGCCCAGTGGCCCACAGGAGAGAGAGGAGGCCCCGGGTCCCTACGCCAGAGCCCTGGATACAGGCCGTGGTTCAAAGCGAGTACCTTTGAGTTGGTTGTTTTGGTGGGGGTGGTGGAAGGGTACGGGAGACTAGTGCACGTATCATTTTTAAAACCCTGCACCGCGTCGGTTTCCCTCACACTCACCCCCCGCTCCCCCCTTCACTGCCCAGTATATGGTGACGGTAGCTCACAAGTAGGAAACAAGAAAACCCAATGGAAATCCTAGGATAAGTTGGTTTTCTTTCATTTTCCTACCACATCCTGACCTGAGAAAGTGACGGTGTGTAGCCAGATGCCACGGGATCCCGAGGGCCGGAAGAGAAGACCAAGAGGAGCCGTGGATAACTGTCCTGTGTTAATTTCCCATTTGTGAAGACTTTCGAGTTTGTTACTATTATTTGGTCCCACCAACCCCTGAGGAAGGGGCAAAACAAAGAAATCCTAGAGAAAATAAAAACCGTTTATAAACATACTTGGTGTGTCCCGTGGTCCCTTCTGCCCACTCCCCTACACACTGCTTTAAATGATACACATGTTGCTTGGACGGTAGGTCACTACCTACAAGAAGAACATGCTTTGAGCGCCCCTCAAGGTCACAGAACAGCTGTTGGAAGTTGCATAAAAATGGACAGGTATCAGACTTTACGTACACACTGGATGAGCGTGTGCCAGGGCCAAAATAAAGTCAGGGAAGTGTTTCTCTTAGAGTGAGCCACTCACACACCCATTTACCATGAAGTGGACATTCCCATCCCAGCATATATACAGACACCAAAAGGAGAACCTGTCCTAGTGCTATGTATATGCTTGCTCACAAGCACGGCAAAAATACACGTAGGGACTAAAATTAGACATCACAGACAATTATAAATTAATTCGAACAGCATGTAATTAAATTTCCTAGACATGATAATGTAACAATGTAAAACAACATGTTGCATAACCAAACAGGCGGTTAAGTACTAGTACAGCAACACATTAAGATAATGAGTGGCTCATTCCGAACATTCGAACTGTTACCTAGTCAAGCAACTTATTCTTCTAGTTCCCTCCCAAACCACACAAATGCTAAGCGAAATAGCAAGCGGAGTCATGACGTTACACCGGTCTTAATAAAAATATATGTGTAGTGTAATGTACTGGCATTCCGGCGATTTGCTTCTACAGACAAAATGTATTTCAAGCATCTCCTCTTGCTTGCTCGTTACAATCGTATTACCATAAACGTTCACAAGAAAACAGAAAAGCATTATCAATTACACCTCCTCTGTGGATCCAATTTAAAAAAAACAAATACAGTTTTGAGAGTTACTCACCCAATGTCTGTTAGCGGTGGCTTGTCCCTCTCCCTCTTATAACAAATGAAGAGCTCTGGACTCTTCAGGCTGCCGTGGTTCAGGTTAGCTTGAAGGCCGGTGGGAGTGGTTTCTATGCAGGTGTAGCCCTCGGGAACAACCTCGCCGGATGACTTGATGATAACGGCAATATCTGTAATGGGAGCTTTGGGGCCCGCTGGCTTACTTTCCATGTACTGGTCCAGCAACGTGGAGGTGTCTGTGAGGCCTGCAACTACGAAGTAGTCAGCCACTCTGGGACCCGAGTCTTCCATCATGGCTGCTTTTGCCCCTAAACAAAAGCCAATGAGAAAGGTTTAATCAGTTAGTCAAAAAATACACACATGGAAATCTTTGAGCAATGCTTATTTTAGCAGAAGTACTTGCACTGCTCATAATCCTGACTGACTAACCACCTTTAGAGGCTGGCAACAGAGGGATTTACTTCTACAAGGTGATGTAAAAGCTGTGGCTTAGGAGCACTGGTTACAGGTCAGGACTGGTTACAGGTCGGGGAATACACAGAACCCATGATGCTAAGAGCTGAAAATCATTGCACCGACCCTCCTCACGTTATAGTCTTCGAAACGATACAAGCTTTGGCAAAGCAAATAGGTCTTGTCTTTCAATAGAAGAAACTGACCTTTTCGGTTTGTCATTGCTATCCAGCACTGGTAAAAAGAAAAAAAAATATCATACGACATTTTAAAAGCGAACATTTAATTGAATAAACAAAATAGAGAGGGGAGTACATTTGTCACTATTTATTTTTATTATTTAATAAATAGCTTTACTAAATCTAGAGACAGTTATGGCACAAAGACTGCCCAAGATTAGACAGAGGTGTGCGATGCAGTGAAGTCTGCCATGTCCATCCATGAATGAATGTTCAAGTCCACGTTTTGCATTCTTGGACTTTTAATCCATGGTCCCTAATGGGATTCAAAAGACTACACGTTTCAGGATGTAAAGAAAAAAACCCTGTACTGGAGGAGAGATTCGTAGTGCATGGGCCTGGGTAACTTGGCAGGGCTGTAGCAATACCGACTCTTAACTCTGACAGTCATCACGTGAGTTTGAAGAATAGACCAGGTCGGGCACTGTACACCACCTATAGAACGCACAGTCCTGTTTTCACAAGTCAAAGACGTTTTATTTCCAAGTGACTGTTCTGTACATGTAGTAGGTTGTGACAGCCACCAGGGCTAAACTGGAAACAAACATCACATTGATTGACATGTTTGTTGAAAAAGCACTTTTAAATCCATTTTTAGGTAGAGCCTAGCAGTACACATGCGCTGCTCTGTGAGGCATCGTGTATCTGGTCAGGTTGCTTTCCATTTATTCCTTCTTGTGCCTTTCTGAATTACTTTCTTCTTATTGGTAAAATATTGCTCTTTGGCCTGCCTTTGGATGGGGTTTTCACTTTGCAGTGACTCCCCCTGTTACATGCCCCCTTTCAGCACCACAGTATCACCCGAGTATCACCTCCTCACCAGCACACCACCACCTCAGCACGACCTGAGCATCATTCAGCATCGCCTGAGCATCACTGCACCAATACACCATACTTCAGCACCACCTTCACACTCAAAACCATTCAGTCTGCCCTTGGAATCTGGCATCTGTTGATTGTCCCCTAGTGTACCTCCGCTGCTCATGGTGTAATTCAGGTACTATTTCTCAAACTCCACCCTCCCATTGTTTATGTCCCCCCCCCACCTCACAACAAAAAAGGCTATAACAAACAAGCATTAGAACAAGCAGGGAAAAGGTGCCAGCATTGAAAGGACAAAAAAACTAGAACACATCTTGTGTTAATAGGGTTGTTCAGTTAGTACATAATGTCTTCTTGGTTATATATAGTGACAAAAATGCTTATAACACTTTGTGAGAAGTTGGCCTGATATATGATGTCACTAATTCTAGTGTACACCTTGTATCAGTCCAAACAACCCTTCTGGTGATTGGTTGTAAAGTCAACCTTATAGACCAGCTATCCTAGTGGTAGCATGGACAAGAGCAGTCTTAGGCTAAACTCTGAATGGCATGTGAAGCCAGCTGTTATACCATGTGTAACCCCTTGAATACCAAATGAAAGGACACCACAACAGATATATATATATAAAATAAAGTGTATTTATTCTAGTCAAACCCTCAGCACTCTTTATGAGATTCGAGGTAAGTACAACACAGTCTTATTTAAGCATACATTGAGTCACACAGGTAAGTAATACAGTTAGGCCCTAGGGGCCACGCAAACCATATACTAAGTAAGTGGTATAAGGACCACTGTCACGGAAATAGGATAGGCCTAGGGAATCGCTGGGGCTACACTATACTACCCAAGGTTAGGAAGTGGGAGGCCCACGGGATTCAGGTGCAGAGTGGAAACACTCACGCGTAATGCATATAATCGATAGAAATAGTACAGTTCAGAAATAAGCAGTTTTAGGACACTTCTGGTATAGCTAGAAAGTCGAGACTCGGAAACTAGACCCTAGGATAGTCAATACCCTTGTGAGCACCGGAGTACCCAAGTTACCTAGCCCACGGGCTGCGGGTGCATTGGGGTGAACTTGCGTCGGGTTTCGTCGTGGACTTCTATGGCTGCCTGAAGGAAAGTTGCTGACAGGCAGTCAGTGAAGAGTGTCCGGTGGATCCCAAGGCCGGGATCAAGAAGGAAGGATACCTGCAAGCAGAAGGGACAGAGTCAAGGTCACTAGCCAGTGACCACGTGGAACCAGGAAAGAACCAGGCGATGTCGTGAAGATTGCAGGTGAAGGGTGAAGCTTGTCGCTGCAGCCACGGGTACCAGGAGATGTCGAGGACGACCAGGAGGCGAGCTGTCCCACGAAGGCTCTTGCTGTCGGCGGCGGCGAAGTCGAACTAGGACTCACCAAGCCTTGGCAAGCGGAACCCACGAAGAGTGGAGGACTTGCTTCTGGTGCAGACCAGGAAGGTCTGGGGTGCTTCTTCTTTTGCAGAGGAGCAGGAGCCAGTCTGGAGGAGCCAAACCAGCAGTGGAAAATCAAAGGTGTGTCGTCGCAAAGGTTACTAGCCAACGGGCAAGCAACCGGACAGACGCGGCAAGCAGGAAAATGCAGAAGGGCCCCACGCAGGACTCGTGGAGTGTGGGGGGCTGATCTTCGGTGCAGATGGTGCTTGGGGTTGGGGCTTCTCAATCCCCGGTGCACAACTTCGAGGGTGCCTCAGAAGCTGCGCTGGAAGATACTCGCCACTTTTCCCAGGTAGCCGGTCCTACGTCTCTCGTCGCCTCCACGGATCTCAGCTCGGCTGTGGATGTGGATCAGGGTCGGAGAAGTCTGGAAGTCAAGGCTCTGGAGTCGGTCCCTCGTAGAACTTCAGCAGAGCAAAGGGTAAGTCTCTTGATGGTGCCTGTTCGCACAGGGTAGCCACTCCTTGGCCACAAGGTAGATTCTTCAGTCTTCTTCTTTCGTCGAATGTCGAAGGTCCAGAGTTTCTGTTCAAGTTGCAGGTTCGGGAAAATCTAATTTAGCAGGGCCCAACTAGCTACTAATGTACTGGGCTAGTGGGCTGGGCTACCTGCAAGGTCCCTCCTATGGGTGGGACCAGGAAGGGGAGTGGCTACACCCCCTTTCCTTTGTCCAGTTTCGCGCCAGAGCTGGGGCTGGAGTGCCCCAGCACCGGTTTGAACTGGACTATGCATGGAGCACCTTGTGTGCCCCAGGCATGTCTCATTCCTTTCAGCCCTCCCTGCCCCAATACGCTAAAGTCTGTCTGGGGAGGTGCTAGCACCTCCCCAAGCAGGAAACCTATTGTCCAGGCCTCCCTGGCTGGGAGGGCTCCCAGCAGCAGGAGGTCAGACTTGTGTCTGTGGCAGCAGCATCCATGTTGTGATGCTGAGGCTTTGGTGAGAGTTAAACAGCAAAGTAGGATTTTAACATGTCTCTCCCTCTAGAAGGGAGGAATAATTTCCTCATTACCAGAAATGGTATGGGGGTATTATTCCAAAGTGTTAGACACCTTACAAACCATAGTTACCATAACCGTTTAAGATTATAAGGTACTTTAAGAGTATATGGCAGGCTATATCATAGATCCAGAAAATGGTCGGGTCGTGCACAGACCGAGCGAGGTGAACAAATTGACAAATTTGTAGGGTGCCTCTGAGGTAACACTCTCATAACCCAGGGAGTGTGAAATGTTAACAAACGGTACCTTGATGCTGTTATTAACAGCATCAAGGTACCGTTTGTTAACATTTGCATTTTGGCCCGAAATGCATTGGGAACATGGCTACCAGATGATATGGAATACATACAATATCATTATCACTGCATTAAAAGTGCATGAAGCATTTTTGGATTAATCAGCGATCAATAAATATTTCGACTTCAAGTATTTACTACCTCTTCATTCAACGTCATATTTAGACGGTGTAAATATGCCATAAGCTTTTGCTTCACAGAGGTGTGCCCAGAGGGACGTTGCCTGCTTTCAGCCAACGCATGAGAATCTATTTTGTCCTTTCACACTCCCTGGGTTATGAGAGTGATACCTCAGAGGCACCCTACAAATTTGTCAATTTGTTCACCTCGCTCGGTCTGTGCACGACCCGACCATTTTCTGGATCTTCAATATTGTGTCTAACCCACCGGTTCGTAGCACGACCACACCAGAATTGATTAAAAATGGCCTATGATGACATCACGCGCCTGACAGACTTACGGGCCGACACATTTGCCTTTGCAGATGATGACGCCTCCAAGATCTATGCACTCATCAATGAGGAGAGCACGCCATTTACTAACAAAAGAAACAAAGAAGATAGCTTACGTCAACTCCTTTATCTCAGCAAACGTGAGATCAATCAGAGACTTCATGCAAGCACCTTGATCAGATACCACCGTGCTCAGCGGATTCCGAGAGGCCTTTGAGTGCCATTAAAACCTTTGCTTTGCAGAAATAGTCCAAAGTTCGTGGAACGCTGGTACGCCATTTTGAACAAATGTTCATTAGATTTGATCCTACTTATTATTGAAGAGTTATCTAGGGTCCTGGAAGAACTCAACAAAGACATTGCTCAGACCAAAACAGAACTCCACGAGTTAATTGCTGTAGAAGATTGGGACAAAACCTTGGAGGATATTAACACACAACTTAACAGATACACCGAAGAAATCAGTGAGCGGAAGATCCGCAAGTACAAACGAGACACCCTAGACTACAAGCTAGGGGAGGTGTACTCTTGGGCAGAGGTATACGCAAGACGACGACAGAATAAACCCTCCAACCCCAATACTGAGACAGACACGTCATCCTCGGACAGTGAAAGACGCACGATGAGCCAACCCTCAGCAACCGTACATACAGGAGGCATAGCTCCGATTCAACCCGATACCAATGTTCCTTTTTTAGAGTTAGGCCAAAAAGATCAAATAGACCCAGGAGGGGCAAAAGACGTCCTACCAACCATGCCCAGCCCGAAGTCGCAACCAGCACCAGGCCGACGGAACAAAGGGAAGAAATTATTAATCCTGAACAACTAGTAATCAACATTTCTAAGTATCTACTAACAGAAATGGACATCAGAACATTACAAAAAGGAACATCATTGGTACCAACTTATCATACCAACAAACTGGAATTGGATATATGCCTGTTTAAATTCATGCGCAACCTGCGATTGCGACATTTTTTTGAAAACTTAATACAATCCGAGCACGAGTCTGAATCACACTTGCTTAAACATCTTCGCCCGAAGAGTACCTTTCAAGCTCCAATTTCTCATAAGACTTTGGACCTTTTTGAGAATTTGGTAAAAAATGACATTCTTTCCTTCAACTTCAGGAAACGTTCCAAACTCCAAAATCTCACCAACAAAGAGCGAGCAATTTTGGACAACTTGGCTAACAATCAGAGCATCACTTGTCAAAAGGCAGATAAGGGCGGCGCCCTTGTCATAATGGATACCTCCTTCTACCAGACCCAGGTAGATCTACACGTGAATGACAGCAACACGTACTTGATTTTGCCTCAAGACCCTACAGTCAGTTTTGCCAATCTATTACTAACCATTGTTGACAAGGCTGTGGAAAATGGAACCATTGATGAGAAAACCAAGAGGTTTTTAATTTCCAAACACCCCAGAACACCAACCCTTCACATGCTACCCAAGATCCACAAGGATCTTATGAAGCCTCCACTACGTCCAATAGTATCCACAAGGGGCAGCATACACGAAACAATTGGCAAGTTTTTGGATGTTCATCTGCAACAGTTCGTTACACGCATGAACACATATGTGAAGGACACCACCGATTTTTTACTCAAGATCAATCAGGTTACACTGCCTAATGACAAAGAAGTGTGGCTGTGCACCATTGACGTCAAGTCACTTTACACCACCATCCCTCATGACCTAGGGATTGAAGCAATTGAAGAGGTATTACTACAGTCTGATTTGGATCATGACCTGCAAGTGTTCTTGATGGAACTTCTCACCTTTACACTGTATCAAAGCTATTTCAGATGGAACAATAATTTCTACCTACAGCTCACAGGTACATCGATGGGCAATTGTGCCGCGCCCACCTACGCGAATTTGTTCATGCATGCATTTGAAAATAAATTCATTTTGAGTTTGGATACTTGGAAGACACATGCACGCCTATTCCTGCGTTACATAGATGATATTTTTGTTCTATGGTTTGGCTCACTAGATTCCCTCAAGACAGCCTTGACAAACCTAAACCAGATCAATGATCGCATTCAATTCACCTTCAATTTCCATGAGGCATCCATAACATATTTGGACGTTCAACTGACAATATGTGACAATCAGCTCAC
The DNA here is from genome assembly GCF_964204655.1 of Triturus cristatus. Classification (NCBI taxonomy): domain Eukaryota; kingdom Metazoa; phylum Chordata; class Amphibia; order Caudata; family Salamandridae; genus Triturus; species Triturus cristatus. The sequence continues at coordinate 997,201,831 of NC_140581.1, forward strand.
CACCACTTTGTTTAGGAAAGACACAGATCGGAACAACTTGCTACATTACACCAGTTTCCATCAACCGGCATTGAAGAATCATTTACCATTTTCACAGTTACTGCGGGTGAAAAGAATTGTATCAGACCACACAGAATCACATAATCAAATCCAGGCCATGGCACATCGTTTTACCACCCGTGGTTATCCCCAGGAGGTGTTTTCCAACGCCATCACTAAAGTGGTTAATACACCACGTGAAAGGTTGTTACAACCCACTACACGCAAAGAACAGCATCGTATGGTAATGGTTTCCCGGTTTTCCACCATGAGTCATAAGTTCAAACAAACAATCAGAAAACATTGGCCAATGTTGACTTTTGAGACTGATTTTAATGGCATTTTCAGCAATCCACCGATGTTTGCATACACGAGGAGTAAGAACATCCAGGAACTAATCCGTCCCAGGATTGTTGCACCCATCACACCTTTTCGAGGAACAGTCCCCTGTCTAAACTGCAGTAACTGCAACAGTATCATCAAGGGCAATTCAGTTACACACCCAATGAGAGGTACTCCCATCAAATTGCATGTCAATGCCACTTGCGACACCAACAATGTCATTTATCTACTAAAATGCCCTTGTGGCCTGGTATATGTTGGCAAAACCATAAGGAAGATCAAGACACGCATACTTGAGCACAAAAGCAATATACGCACAGGCAATTTGAAATCAACTGTGGCCACTCATTTTTTAGAGAAACATCATAACATCTCGCAACTGAAATTTATGGTTCTGGAAAATGTGATGAAAACGGAGGGCAGAGACAATGACACCTTTCTACTGCAACGTGAAAACCACTGGATTTACAAACTGGACTCTCTGAAACCGAAGGGTCTCAATGACCGCTTGGAATTCGCTTGCTATTTATAAACACTTGCATGTGCATGCTTGCAACCTTTCTTTCGATTTATTTTTCACCATTTATTATTATTTTCTCACACATCTCTTGCAGTTTGTTTTTATCACATTCTGTTTCCTTTTCATTTGTAAAGCACGACGGGATTATGTTTCACCCAATCCATAGATTTCATTCACACCGTCTCCGCATTAACACATCCAGCATGGCGTCGTTTTTACCTCACTAATCTCAAATGGTGATGCGGTCTAGCAAGCGCTCATTTCCGGTCTGCACCGGCTTCCTTTTGCTCTTTATACGCGCTGCATGTTGAGCGGCTCCACACGTATCCTGTGACCGTAGACCGGCACTGCTGTTTCACAGCCCGAACCGCTGAATTTTCACCTCAAGGTAAATGCTTGATTCTAATAGGAGCACTTGCGTGTTTAATTTTTTGCACGCCAGCTCACACTTCATTAACTCAGTAATGTTACGCGTTTCACTTTTCCGCTTGGAGTGTGCTTATGATTGATTTTCTCATGACGCTAAGTAGCTGTAAATACCTATTTTTTGTCCGTCTCCCCGTATTTTTCCGAGCACTGATAGTGGCTTTTTCTGGGTTTACCTCTTCGACCATTGTTGGTAATATAGGTTCTCTGTTTCCCTATCACTGTGATTCTAGCTTCACACAGCATGTTTTCTTTCGTTTTTGAATGTGTTTAATTAAGTGTTGCAGCGCATGACAATGTGGTAATAACAGCATCAAGGTACCGTTTGTTAACATTTTGGCAGGGACCTCCATTGACTTTTGTCTTATGGCGCAATCACTCATTGAAACTGTTGAGTTATACACATGTATCTTTTTGTTTAGATTCCCCTGATGAAGGGCCAAATGGGCCCGAAATGCATTGGGAACATGGCTACCAGATGATATGGAATACATACAATATCATTATCACTGCATTAAAAGTGCATGAAGCATTTTTGGATTAATCAGCGATCAATAAATATTTCGACTTCAAGTATTTACTACCTCTTCATTCAACGTCATATATAGACGGTGTAAATATGCCATAAGCTTTTGCTTCACAGAGGTGTGCCCAGAGGGACGTTGCCTGCTTTCAGCCAACGCATGAGAGGCTATATCATAGAACAGCTATAAGGACATGGTTCCAAAAGCTGCAGACAGGCTCAGCTCATGCTAGAGCACCATCTCACATGTTACCAAGCACTCTGCCTCCAGGATTGTTAAGGCCTGCCATAGGAGTGGCTGATAGGTACACATGTGTCTATATATAAGAGTAGATATAGGTATACTATATCTAAGCAAGGGGTGATTACACGACCTTGCCCCAGCTGAGTGATCAGCCAGTTGTGTCCGATGGAAGGCCAGACCAGGGGTGGCATAATACATGCTGCAGCCCCTGGGAGGCCTAGGGTACACCTATGCCCTGGGTACCTAGGGTACACTGTACAGGGTCCAATAAGGTGACCCTTACCAATTGGGTATGTACCTAGGGTACATGGTGTCCATTTTAAAGGGAGAGCAGACAGCCTGAGACCCTGAATGGCAGGATCTAGGCCAACTAAGTCGAAAAACCAGCTACACACTAGGCAAAAAGTTGGGGGTAACCATAGTCAGATATCCACCTTCCTACACACTTTATTATAACTTTTAAACATGCTGTACAGCAGCCACAATGCTCTACAACACAGCTTAAAGACATTGGCAAAGCCAATAGCTCTGTCTAAGCACCTAAAAGGTTCCAAAGGCAAGACCTATTGGCTATGCTAATGCTTGTTCTTAAGGGGGGGGGGGGGGGGGGTTTGAACACAATAAGACAATACTCTTAAGAACTAGACCATAAAACTAGAATCTGATTTAAATCCAACCCACTTGCCTGATTTAACTCAGATAATAGTTTTTTTTGTAAAATCCTTCACGGCACGGCATTTTGAATATTTATACGTTCACTCAATATGTATTTTAGGAAAAAATCCATCACCTAGGATGAAGGAGGAGAAATAAAGAGACTTTGCTATGCGGAGGACATGCAAACATATGTAATACTACACACAGGTAAATGAAATCTACACTTGGGCATCATATACAGTTTTTAAAAAATAATGCAATGGTGAAATATTCTACTAGTTTGTTTAACGCTGACTGCATGCAACCAGAAGACACTATATACACACTTCTGTAAGGCATTATTGTGTATGTTAAACCACGAGGTATACACATACTAATTGTGTTGAGCCCCCCCGCACCTCCCACTGAATGCAGAGGACGATCTGTTGATGCCTTCTGCACTACCTCTCCAGTGCGGAGAACATGAACATCTCTTCGTCGGCTGACTAGGGTAACCCCAGTGCTTGCACCAAAGGCTTCGCCCCAATTAAGTAATTACCAAGGACTAATGCAGAAGCCCCACGGCTCACCTGCCCAAATCAAGGACATTACCGCACAACGATCGATCTACCGGATGACACTGCCACAGCAAGCTTATAAAGAGTGCAATCTGCATCTGGTGGAATATCTCCCTCCCAACTCCTTAGCCGCCCCCCCCCCCCCAAAAAAAAAAAAAATCACAATTTTTAATGGAAGAGGCACCATTGGAAATGTGAAAGTCTCCCACTAAGATTGCCTTCTACAAGGTGAGTTAAAGCAGCAACCTTGGATTACTGCCTGGAAGTACCAGGGGTGCTTCTAAAACCAAGAAGCTAATTACACTGACATGTTGAAAATACTTGCACTGAAAGGATTCATGCATTTGCAAAGCCAATTGGTCTGGTCGTCTGGAAGTTTCCCCTCACAGAAATGTGAGGAACATCTGTGATTTTTGCCAAAAGGCCAAAGTTTATAGTTTGTAGGTCATTCTAAGTATGAAAAGGTAGAGGGAATTGACCAAGTCACATCACCTTTGAGTTCCTGGATAGGTACGTTGTTCAGTAAGTTTCTCTGAACCCCATCTGAGGCAGCCTTAATACTCCAGCTACCAACATTGCAGGCATGTGTTAATTTGAAAAAAGCTAAATCTTGATTCCACGTTGCATTTGGGGTCTTTCCGGTTACATGCGACAGAACAAGCCACACTAAAGGGATACCATTTATCAGGAGACAGAATAGTAGACCATTTTATTATAATCAACTGGATTCCTCTATACGTTTGATTTTGAAATTCAAGCCACTGTGCAAGAAAGGACACATTTTGCAAAATGTACTCTGAATCACATAACATTATGAGCAATTCCCAAATCAGAGTAACACAAATCACCAGTAGTTCTAAACGCATCATCTTGGGCACATTTCTAAAGTGCATGGGTTTTCATTTACCAATTTGTTATTCATTAGATTTGACAGTATAAATTGATGATGAATAGTCTGTACACAAAGAAACCACAATAACCTGCAGCTCAGATGCTGGCCCCAAGTATTGTGCGTTTTAGGACAACCAAGCTGTGACCAGAAGAGCCTGGCGAACAAGTTACTTACCTTCGGTAACGATATATCTGTAAGAAACATTAGTTATTTAGATTCCTCACCTTAGAATATCCCCAGGCGTCAGGCTGGATCCGGAAAGATTTTTCGTCAGCAATACCCTTGCACGTCGCTAGGCGTCGTGATCGCCGGGATGACGTCGGAGTACGATGACGCCGCCCTCGCGCGCGGACATCAGTTCTTGTACATAGCCTTCCGCGCCAGGAACGCAGAGCCATGCAAGAGACCGACAGTGGTGCCAAAAATTCTAGGGCCCTGAAAGAGATGACCTCAACCCTAGATATCAGTTCGCAGAACGGGGAGGATGGGTGGGGCGGTGAGGAATCTAACCAACTAATGTTTCTTACAGATATATCGTTACCGAAGGTAAGAAACTTGTTCATCTGAAAGAAACACGTTAGTTAGATTCCTCGCCTTAGAATAGATACCCCAGCAATACCAAGCCCGGTGGTGGGTCTGCAAACCAAAATCACACCAGAAAGTCCTGGAGAACAGAAAGGCCAAAGAAGCGGTCTCTCCGGACTTGGCTGTCCAGACAATAGTGTTTAGCAAACGTGTGCAGCGGGGCCCACGTTGCTGCCTGACAAATGTCCTGCAGAGGGACTCCCCGTCCCAGGGCAGTGGTTGCCGCGGAGGCCCGAGTGGAATGGGCCCTCAGCCCTACAGGAGGTTCCCTTTTAGCTAAGGAGTAACAGGCCTTGATACACAAAACGACCCACCGAGAGATGGTTCCCTTGTGCACGGCCCGCCCCTTCTTAGCGCCCACGTACCAACAAAGAGTTGGTCGTCCACCCGGAACTGTTTGGTGCGGTCCAGATAGAAGGACAGCGTCCGTTTTGGGTCCAGACGGTGGAGCCTCTCTTCCTCTTTCGAGGGATGCGGAGGTGGAAAGAGGGTGGGCAGTGTAACAGACTGGCCGATGTGACAGGCAGTTACCACCTTAGGGAGAAAGGAAGGACGAGTCCTTAGAACAACTTTGTCCGGATGGACAGAAAGGAAAGGAGGCTTAGAAGAGAGAGCCTGGAGCTCACTCACCCTTCTAGCAGAGGTGATGGCAACCAGGAAAGCAGTCTTAAGCGTCAGCAGACGAAGGGGACAATTATGAAGAGGCTTAAAGGGAGCGCACATTAGATAGGTCAATACTAGATTTAAATCCCACTGAGGCATTACGAAAGGGACAGGAGGGAAAATGTGGGTAATGCCCTTAAAGAATCAAGAATGAACAGGGGATTTAAAAAAAAAGCAGAAATATCCGAAAGGTATCCCTTGAGGGTGCACAGAGCAGAGCCCTGCTGGGCCAGGGAAAGAAGAGGAGAACCTCAGAAAGAGGGGCAGAGAGGGGATCCACAGCCTTTGCTGTGCACCATGCGACAAATTTGTTCCACCTGCAGGCGTATACCGATTTTGTGGAGGGACGCCTGGCTGCCAGAATAACATTACAGACTTCAGAAGGCAAGTCAAATGGCATCAACTGCCGCCGCTCAATCTCCACGCATGGAGGTGGAGGCTGAACAGGTTGGGGTGGAGGACTGTCCCCTGCTGCTGCGACAGAAGATCCTCCCGAAGGGGCAGACGTATCGGAGGATCGGTCAACATACTGAGTAGCTCGGGATACCAGTATCTTCGTGCCCAATCCGGAGCCACAAGGATGACATGGGCCCGGTCGTGCCTGATCTTCAGCACTCTGGGCAGAAGTGGTATAGGCGGAAAGGCGTAAAACAGACCGCAACTCCACCTGCGACGAAAAGCTTCTCCGAGCGAGTGCCGCCTTGGAAATTCCAACGCGCAAAACTGCTGACATTGCGCGTTCTCTTCGGTGGCGAATAGATCTAACCAAGGCTCTCCCCACTGCAGAAAGAGGCCTTGCGCCACGTCCGAGTTCAGACGCCATTCGTGATCCATCATACACCGGCGGCTGAGTTCGTCTGCTCTGGCGTTCAGAGAGCCCGCCAGATGTTGAACCACCAGGGTGATGCCCTGATGTTCCAGCCATGTCCAGAGGCGCAGAGCCTCCTGAGAAAGGGTCCACGACCCCACCCCGCCGTGTTTGTTGCAATACCACATGGCGGCGGTGTTGTCCGTGAACACCTGCACTACATTTCCCCGGACAGAGGGAAGGAATGCCTTCAGTGCAAGTCGGATCGCCCGCAGCTCCAGAAAGTTGATATGGAGCTGGGACTCCGCCGGAGACCAGAGGCCTCTGATCTCCGCCTCTCCCATGTGGCCCCCTTATCCCAAGAGGAACGCATCCATCACTACTACGTGCTCCGGTTGGGGTAGGGAGAGGGATCTGCCACTGACCCAATCGCGGTCCGTGAGCCACCACTGCAACTGTCTGGCAGTGCCCTCCAAGATCAAGACATGGTCGAACAGGTTGCCCCGATGCTGGTCCCACTGAAACTTCAGGTCCCACTGCAGAGCCCGCATCCGCCATCTGGCGTGATTCACCAACAGGATGCAGGAGGCCATCAGACCCAGAAGCCGCAGCACCAACCTGACCGAAACCCGGGATAGAGGCCTAAAGACTGGAATGAGAGCCTGAATATCCCGGACTCGCTGTTCCGGAGGATAGATCCGGAACTGCGCCAAGTCCAAAACCGCTCCGATGAAGAGGAGCTTCTGGGAGGGTCTCAGATGCGACTTCGGCACATTGATGGAGAACCCCAGCAAATGCAAGAGGTCGGTCGTAGTCTCGAGGTGGGAGATGACTGTCTGGGGCGAGCCCGCCTTCAACAACCAGTTGTCGAGATAGGGGGAAGACTGGAACCCCTAATCTGCGCAGGAGAGCTGGGACCACCGCCATCACTTTCGTGAACACCCGAGGGGCACTGGTGAGGCCGAAGGGGAACACGGTAAATTGAAAGTGCTTGTGGCCTACCGTGAACCGCAGGCAACGCCGGTGGGCTGGCAGGACGGGGATGTGGAAAGAAGCTTCCTGCAAGTCCAACGCAACCATGCAGTCTCCAGGGTCTAGGGCAGCCAGAACCTGAGCTAAGGTGAGCATCTTGAACTTCTCCTTCCGGAGGAAGGCGTTGACGCTCCGGAGGTCCAAGATAGGGCATAGGCCCCCTTTTCCCTTCTTGGGAACCAGAAAGTAGTGGGAGTAACAACTCGACCTACTTCTGGGCCAGGAACGCGCTCGATGGCCCCCTTGGCCAAGAGGGCCGTAACTTCCTCCTGTAGAAGTTGCAAGTGATCCCCCGACATGCGGTGGTACTGCGGTGGCATGGCTGGAGGGGTCGCCTCGAAGGGGAGGGAGTAGCCCCTTCGGACGATTTGCAGCACCCACCTGTCCGATGTGATGGTACGCCAGTGGAGCAGGTGATGGCGAACTCTGCCTCGCACTGGCGTGGAATGGGCCTGAAAGCACGGACTAGGAGGGCTTTGAGGCAGATGCTGTCGGGTTAGATGTGGATGGACCGGCTCATTGTCCTCCTGCTCCGCCTCGGCGGTATCCACTTCCGCGACTGTGTTGAGACTGGTTCTGCAGCCTGTGGCTAGACGGACGTGAGGGGGCGCCCCTTGCTTGGCCACAAAAGGGTCGAAAAGCGGAAGTTTGCAGGCGCAGGCCGAGAGACCCAAGGACTAAGCCATAGCCCTGAAGTCCTTAAAGCGCTCCAGTGCATTGTCCGCTTTGTCGCCAAAAAGGCGACTGCCATCGAAGGGCATGTCCATGAGGGTGCTCTGGACATCCCCGGAGAAACTCGTGGACCTCAGCCAGGCATGGCGACGAATCGCCCCGTGGTCGCCATTGCCCTGCCTAGCGAGTCCGTTGTGTCCAGTCCACATCAGATTGCATGCCATGCCGCATCCCGCCCCTCGGCAGGAGCCTGGGCGAGCCGTGTCCGGGCCTCCTCCGGACACTGGAGCAGCACGTCCTCCACCGTATCCCACAGGGAGTGGGAGTAACGGTCCAAAAGGCACGCGGTGTTTATAGACCGCAACCCCAAACTAAAGGAGGAGAACATTTTATTCCCTAACTGTTCTAACGTTTTGGATTCCCGATCCGGGGGAGCGGACGGGAAGGAGGTCTGGGAAGTAGAGGCCTGGATAACCAGGCTCTCGGGCGTTGGGTGCAACGACAGAAAACAGGGGGTCGTCCGGTGCAGGGCGGTGGCGGCGGGCCATGTTCCAGTCCACAGGAGGGACTGTGGAGGGCTTGGACTAGGTGCCCTTCAGAACGTCCGACAGTGCTTCATTGAACTGCAGAAGAGGCTCCGAGGAGCTTGCTGACGGTTGAAGCACTTCAGTGAGGAGATTAGTCCTCACGGCCACAGCAGGCAGCTCCAGTCCCAGGGCTTCGGCCGCCTTGCGCAGCACCACAGAAAATGTAGCACCTTCCTCCGAAGCCACGGACACAGGAGAGATGAAGCCAGTGTCGGGGGGGGGGGGGGTATCAAGACCACTGGCATCCCCCAGTTTGTCTGCCCAGTCCTGAGATAACTGGCACTGCCGTGCCAGAGGGTCCTTAGACCCCTCCCAGTCGTCACTGTCATCCGATTCCTGGAATACAGGTGGAATGATCAGAGCCGGGCGGAAGATGAACCTGTCACCCATCGGAGTCCGAATCGGTGCCGGGCGGCGTCGCTCCGACGCCGCGCCCGGACCGGTACTAAACCGGTGAACGGCGTCGTCTGAAGGCGGCACCAGGGGCGGCACCAGAGGGGTCGGCGCCGGCAGGGGGGTCGTAAGGTCGACCGGCGTCGACCTGGATCCCGCGGGGACCTGCGGCATCGGGACCGGAGTCGGCGACGGCACTGGGGCCGTAGCCGCCGGCTCGCTAGGCCTCCCAGTCGAGCCTGCGGGGCCCGAAGGCGCGCCGGCGGAGCCAGGCTCCTCATGGCCACGAGGAAGTCTCTGATCTCCGCCGGAGTCGCGTCAGACCCAGGGACCGGAGGGTATGGGGTCGGACGGGACTACCGCCGCTCTGACGGAGCCGCGCGGGTGGTGCCACCCAAACCCTCAGCCGAGTCACGCGACCGGCGAGGGGAGCCAGAAGAGCGATGACACCTCTGACTTCTTGCTGTGCTTCGACTAACCGGAATGCGAAGACTTCGACCCCGACGAGCGGGGATTACTGCGACTCTGCGACCGGTCCCTCGACCTCCTCCTCGACTGGGACCTTGAGCGGCGCGGAGCAGACTGCCGGATCTCGAGCAGCTTGCGGGCCCGCTCCCGCCTAGCCTTCGAGGTCAAGGCCAGGCAGTCGAGGCACCGACGGTGGTGATCCGTGACCGACATCATTTGGTGACAGGCGTCACAAGGCTTGAAGCCAGGCATCCCTATCGGCACCAGAGTCAAGGTCGACTGGAAATGGAACCAAAAGAGTTCAAAAAAGTTTAGTCAAAAAATGACTAAAAGGGTATGCTCTTCCCGGATCGGCGCTGACTGGCGCAGAAAAAAGAAGAACTGACATCAGCGCGCGATGGCGGCGTCTAAGTACTCTGATGACATCATCCCGGCGATCACGACAACGGACACGGAGCCGCAGACGACGTGCAAGGGTATTGCTGACGAAAAACCTTTCCGGATCCAGCCGGACGCCTAGGGATATTCTAAGGTGAGGAATCTAAAAAACGTGTTTCTTCCAGATAAACCTATACTACTTTTGCCCCACTTATTTTCATTAATTGTCGATTTCAAGGATTAGTTCCTTTGGGAAAACACGAGTGATCTACACAAATGACCACTTGCTGAATTCCGAACTTTGTTTACTATTCAGAAATATATTGATTTTAAGGTTCACAAACTTTTCCACCACAAACTGCAAGTAAGAAGTAGTTATGCACTTCAAGTATCTGTGGGGAACGTCTTAATTTTCAGAAAAGTAGAAATGTTTTAATTTCATTAATGTGGATTTGTATAAAGACCATCTTTTCAATCATAAAAATTAAGACTCCAATAATACATTTAAAATCTTGACAGAGAGAAGGGGCAGCTGGAGCCCAGGATGGTAAGGATCTGATTAGGTTCTCGACATATGGTCCAAGCAATCAGAAAGCCCCCTTTAGATAGCATAATTACAGCGCAGGGATACCTGTCCCCACAGAGGTTGCCCAATACGTACCAGAGGCTGAGCAATAAGAGTGTTGGTGTGTGAAACCCCACCCCTGGACTGGTACCTTATAGGTCTTAACTGATAATGATGTCTTATGGAGAAAGGAAGGGTCACTTATGCTTGGTTCTTGCTTTGCTACAAAAAAAAGTATAAACACTGATGCTCTGCAGAACTATACAGAAGCTTCAGCAGCTAAAGCTAATTTGCCTCCTTCCTTCCAAGACTGATCTCAACCAGGTCATATTCCCTTGCATGCACAATTACAACGTGTCCAGTAGACGAGGGGGAAGTTCTTTCTCTACATTGTTAGTTTCAATTGTGTCAGAAAAACCGAGTTTCTAAATTAAAAACATGGAGATTGAGGACATATTTGTTAGCATTACCATTAAAACAGTTCGTCTGCCTTCCCAGGCCAGACACCTACACGTGCAGTCTCCACTGTTAGATTCATGTCTTGTTCATAAGCAATCGACCGTATCTTGCTGGTAACATGCATTAGTATCGTGCAAAAGCCCTGCTACACATGAGAGCATACCATAGCGATGGGTTTTCCCCTTTTAGGTTATTGTTTGAGGGAAAGCAACAATCTAGGAGCTTAATGTTAGATGCAACAAAGATTAAGGATCTGCAACCTGTAAACACCACAGTTGAACCTTCACCCCAGTAGCCTCCAGAACACTTTGAACAGCTAACACAATGTCAACGAGGTGATGTTAAAAACCCTGGTGCAACCACAGAAAACAAAAGGAGGTGCCTATTTCTGCTCACTTTATTTGACTAGCTCTGAATACATCCTGGCTATTGTTATTATTTACATTTATTTTCCATTATTTCTGAATGGCCAGGCGGTGTATAGTTATTCTAACAGTATAAAATGCTTGCAGTCTTGATGGCCACAGAGATGTACTCAATTTGGAAAACGTTTCTTTCGGATAATAAACTGGTTTATGTTGAAACGTGATGCATGTGGTACTGATGTACATCCCAACTATTCAGAAGCAACTGTTAAGATTGTCAATAGGATTAATAACATTTATGTCACTAAATACAATGGGACCTAAAATGCCAATGAACCATGTGCTCTCAAAAATAAAAAATAAGAAGAATATGACATGGTTCTAGAACAGGAGACATATTTGTTAGGTTTGAAAAACATGGTTTAACATCTTACTGTTTTATCATATATCACTTCTCCAATGCCCAACAAAAACTAAAAGCCAACTTCTAACCTGCGATTTAGGATTCACACCAGAAGTAACACATAGCTATAAAGGGAAATTCCTTGGATTGTGAAACAAATTACGAGACCAACTTGTAACACTTTCCTCGTCTCCTCGTCTTCTAGCCGAAACGAAAATAGGGAGATGTGTATGCTAATTTATTCCAGACCATTACAAAAATGGGGTAACCCAAAAAGTCAAGGACCTGGGTGCAATGTAGTACAAAAAACAATGGTCCTAGACCTAAATTCAGAGATAGGCTATAAGTCCTTACTTAGTATTATCATTCAAATATTCTGGGCTATAAAGCATCAATTTGGGTAGCCCTCAATACTCAATATAACATTTATCATAAAAACAAGACATGCAACCAAACCGCATCAAAAATTCCTATAGCATTTATTATTTTTATTATTTTCTTTTGACAAATCTTTAATCAAGGTTGCTCCAAGGGGAACGTGCAAAGAGTAAAGTGTTTGAATATGAAAAAGTGAAAGGAAAGAGAAAGTATTCAAGAGATTGTTACATAAAATACTTAAAAGAGTTGAACACTGGACCGATTGTCAATCACCGTCCAAATGAAAAAACCCGGTCACGTTAATCAATTTGTACAACAGATGAATTAAACAATTACAAAGTGAATTGGAAACTAATTCCAATAAGGCACGTGAATAAATGAACGTATCCCAGGCTTTATGATATAGGGCGTCGACGTTTCGATCCGTCTTAGTGGCCTAAAGAGGAAATTTGGACCTTGGCCGCGCGGATCTTCATCAGGACTGAAGGGCAACCTAGATAGGTACTGGGCCTTGTCGAGTGCCTAAAGTTAAGGAAAATTAAATTGAGGCTGTTGCATGAGGCTAATATATTACTAATCAGCTATGTGAAGCTTAAAAGGCTTACCCGCTAATCCTTGTAATTAAGGTATAACGGTGGACATCGAGTGGCTGGACTCCATTTGTGAGACGCCACTAGGTAGAGTTTATTTCAAAGCTGTAAAATCAAGGGTACGGCTATTAATAACCGAGATAAGTCCACTGATTGATGACTAGATGGAAGTAAACAATGTAAGAGGTACCTTAATGCGTGGTGTCACTCCACTAGAATTCTCGATTTATGTAAACACAGCCGGATTGAAGGCCGAACTGAAAGAATGTATAAAACAGCGTGTTTTAAAAAGGGGGTCCATCAAAAGGAAGGAAGTATGAGAGGATGGGTATTATCTTATTAAGAGTCTTTACCTGGTGCCGCTATTTTCCGGCGATCGTCCGTACCGCGAGGCGCTCGTGTTCAAGCAACCGCGCACCTCGGAGACGCCTGATTAAATGAGAACGTCAACGTGACGGTACCGGGACGCGGATGGAAAGAGTTAAAAGACTCCGACCGGGCTGCCGGTACTGAGTCTCCCTTGTGGAAAATAATTAAATTATCACAGTTGATTATATTTAAATTTTATTTTTGGTTTTAGATCCGGCCACGTATTAGTTCATGGTACAATTAGAAACCTCAGCGTGACAGTGTCGGGACATGTTGAAATAACCCGACCGGGCTATCGGTATTTAAGTGCCCCTGATGTGAACTACATGAGTTATCACCATTAATTCATATATGGAAGCTACCACATATTGGAAATTAATTGAATGCTGATACCGGGTAGGCAACCGCACCGAACACTCGGTGTTAAGTCTTGGGTGTATTGGCTCAAGGGCAAACCAGACATTGAATAAAAAACTTTATAACATTAGACAACAGAAAAACAATTTAAACATGGCCATTAATTCAACACAGTCATGAAAAAATGCATATAGAGCAGCATTGCACAAGGTAAGGATATTCAAGGAGTAAGTATACGGTATGATAACAACAGTTGACGAGCACTTATCCTTAAGCAGGGATACATTTTCTACAGCATAATTTGAATGATGGGATATATTAGTCACATAAACCCAGGTTATACATTCTAGGCATTGATTCAAAATTCCTCACTTCATAATCAATGTATATGTTCTGAAAATATACACATAGGAGTATGTCAAGAAGGGTTAAGGTCTAATTATAACCTGACAGTAAAAGGTCAACCAAGGATATATGAACATCTCAGTACTATTATACAGTGTGCAATCCACTAGAGCCCTAGTGGGTTAGTACCGATATAACCCGATATAACCCCATGGGTAGATTTATCCAGGTCTTGTTTTTATGATAAATGTTATATTGAGTATTGAGGGCTACCCAAATTGATGCTTTATAGCCCAGAATATTTGAATGATAATACTAAGTAAGGACTTATAGCCTATCTCTGAATTTAGGTGTAGGACCATTGTTTTTTGTACTTTATTCCAGACAACTGCTAATTTCACAGGCAGAGGGCCGATTATTGGTCGCATTCATAGTACTACTTTAGATTCTTCCCACAATCACTCTTCAACCCAGTTTGACTGCAGACCAACATTAGCTTTATTGAGAGGAATACATAAGTTAAACCTAATAGACATGTGACGTGTTCAACATAATGGTTAGAAAGATTACATGATTGTTTCCTATGTACATAGATCCCACTTTAGAACAGATTTCTTTTTAAATCAGCATGGAATACTTCCAAGTCATATCTATAGATCTTGTGTAACAAATGTACTGATAATGCCACAGTGCTTCTCTCAAATAAGATTACATCTCAGTGAACCCTCTTCAGCACAAATAAGGAATATAATTCTGAAACTTTGTTTTAAGAGAATTTACAGCGGAAGCTATCCATCACTTCAATGTAAAAGTAGATCATGGGTTGACCTGCAACAGTCTGGGATGATGCAAGGGCAATGCAATGAGGTAAATTATCGCTCATACCACCACCTTCTCTTGCATAGAGCCAACAGATTAAGCATGACCTAGAGAATCAGATCTGCAAGTTAGTATAGAAATATAAATCGGATAGCTTATGCAAAGTTTAGAGGATTACTTATAGCGAGAAGTCATCCTGATGAATTACTGATGAATAAGGCAGCACAAATTCTTTTGCACCCAACATTGGTATAATAAGAAAGGTGGGGCTTTCAAGACCCACAATAGACAAACTCAAAAACCACATAAGACAAATAGCAGATACTGAAGGAGCTCGCCAAACAAACAAAGAGGACTTTTTTTCACATACTATTCTCACAGATACACCTTGCTAGTAGGCGCCTCTAAGATTTGAGGCAACTTTATACCAAAGTAAATTTTTCCTGTATAAAGTCAGAAAGGATAGAAGTGCTAGCCAAGCCAATAGGCCCAGACAAAGCCACAGCGATTGGAGCGCTACCTAAACCTAAATTCCTTATTGTACAGGGATGTGGAATTCCTATAGCCCGACGCCCGGGACATATTGTTTGGGGTCAAGGGCAACAAGTTTTCATGTGTATTTTGTCCTTGGGACAAGTAGGCCCAACCCCTTACAGCACAAACCCTTTGGCTGCCAGTTTACTGTACCACATTATGGATCAGGAAAGGCAATGTCTGCAGTTAAGGTAATATTTGTGTCCATGTGGTAAATGCTGTTCAGCTTGTATTTATGGTTCATTAATGCAAAGCCTTTATTATTAGGGAGAGCACTAAAAGTAAATTTTGCAAGCTCAGCCTGCACTACTAACGGTGGTTCCAGTATAAATGTGTACACACGTTTTCGAAGTTTAGTAATATGAGGCTATGTATAATGCTCCCAGAATGCTCTGATTATTTGCAAATATTTGCCATAGCTTGAAAGCAAGAGTGATGACTCTTTGCTTTCAAAATAAAATGTAGGAAAAAAAACATTTTGCTAAACTACTGTAAGATTTTAGGTACCATATCTTTGCAGCATCATTTAGTAACATGTTGATGTATGCTTGTATTTCCCAAAAATATTCATAATGGAAAAGCAGTGTAACCAGTTTAAATACGATTGTGGGAAACAAAAATTAACAAGCATTGGCAAAGCCAGTAGGTCTGAAATTGGTTGTCAGCCTTTTGGTTTTGTCAATGCGTGACTTGTTTAGGCATAGTTTTTTTAAAACCTTATCCTTGTGGGAGCTGCTGGGCCCGCACCATTCTAACAAGCATTGGCAAAAGCAAAAATAGAGAGAGAGAGAGAGAGAGACAGAATTGTATTAAGCACAAAAGGTCATGGTTGACGCCAGGCCTATTTAGATGCCCAATTATTAAAGAAAGTCTCAAAAGTACATCCATGGTATATATCCTTGCATTAAGTGCATATATACAGTTTCCGTGAATTCACAATAATTTACAGAAGTAGGCCAAGAAATAGTACTTCTAGAAAATATTTGTGAACTGCATTTTAGCATGCAAATGTGCATGTGTAGATTTGCTCCTGTAAAAATCTGAATGTTTTAAGTACACTTTTCCTCCAACTACTTTTTTTCACATCCCTGGAAGAAGTTTTACATCTGCCCCGGTCAGGAGTACATTTCCAACCTTTTTTAGTACGGGAAAAGATTAGAAAAGAGTTGGTGCAAACCATTAAAACACGCAAGTTAGTAGGTTTGCACAGACTCAAAAGGGCATTCCAACCCTTGAACTATTGCTTACCACTACCTTCAGCCCCCGTATGTAGACCTGCAGAAACGTAGCAACATAAGGGAATTGCTAGTATTCAACCCTACTATGGTATGAGCTCTGGCATAATTAGAGAGGCTATATCAGGACTCTTATATAATGAGATTGCTGCCGTAATTTGTCACCGCATTACATGGCACAAAAGGGACAAGTGGATTTTGTTACAGGACAAGTGGATTTATGAAGCAACCTGCCCCATGGACAAGTAGATATTTTATTAAATTCCACACCCCTGTTGTATATGGCTTCTCAGTCTCAAAGTAAAACCAACAGCCTTGATGATCCCCTTGTATTTGCTTTTAATTTTTTTATTGACTTCACTTCTCATCACTTCTTCAATAGACTTAACTCTTATTCTAAAGCCAGATTAATAATCATGCAAATGTACTTCATACAGACCAATTGCTCTACTTAATGGAGAGATTAACATTTCTACGAAGGAGCTTTAAACTAGACTCGACAAAATATGGAATCCCTTCTTCGATCATGTATATCAGGAATCCAGGATAATAGAAATACATTGTATAACCAAATCCACTGTTGAAATCCTCTGTCTTGAAGCCAAAAAGGTGTTTGACAAAGTCGCCTGGAGCGATCTGTTCAAAGTATTGGGTAAAACACGTCTAAGAACTAATCTGACAACACTACATGAAGGCTAGTTTTGTATGTCCTCATGCAAAAATTAAAATCAGTGGCTCACTATCAACACCAATATCAGACTCATGGCACCAGATAAGGCTGTTCAGCCTCTCCTACTTTTAGCCACTTCTTTGGGCCCTCTAATGGCAAAGCCCAATGTTGCAGAAGGCATTAGCAGGATAGTAATTAGATCCAGTCATTACAAGCTGGTATCACTTGCTGGTGACCACTTAGGCTTACTGCCCAACATAGACAAATCTCTACTGGACCTACTTAGTTTATTGGATGATGACAAATATACATGGGTTTAAGATTATGTGAAATCAGTCACACTGTATTTAAGGAAATAAAAAGCTTGCTCACTACTTTTCCATCATCTTGGTCTCCTTTGGACGAATGGTTCAATAAAATACTTTGGCACTACCTTCACAAAAGATGTTTTTATTATTTTCCATTAACAATCACAACAATCAAGCTATTAGAAAAGAGTGCAATACAAAGGTATGTATACGAAATATATAAACAATGCAGATAGGAACACAGTCAGGAGGAATAATAAACAAACAGACACAAGGACATGTGAATGAGGCATAATGATGTGTGGGGTGGAGGAGGGGTTACTCAAACAAACATAGGAGAAATAACAAATAAACCGAAAACCTTCACAAAAGAATTGAAGATAAATAACTATCTTCCTCAGTGTGCTGGACACTTTAAGGACCTATTGAAATGGGGCCGACTAGAAATGTGGGTTTTATAGAATTGCTTGCTTGAAAATTAGCTTCCGCCCTAGAATTCTTCACGCATAGCAGTCATTTCCATTCTAGATTCCATGAGCTACTCTAGAACACAGGTCTCAGAAACTGAAGTAATTTCTGTGGAACAGGAAGAGGCGACGGAACAAAAGATCAACAATCTATTGGGCAATTCGGGACAGTAGACAAGGCTTCCTTCCCCCATATAGAATTCTATAGCCCTGGAGTGGTCTACCTCAATCACAACTAAACTGCAGTCTAAGACAGAACAAGCGTGCTCCAATTTCCGCATTTAACATAGGCTTTGGCTCCCTCATAACTATAATAAACAGCCGGCGTATGCTCTGAATAGGACATAGGTCCTTCTAGACAATGGACACTTGATTCCCAGGTCAAGGGACGTTTTAATCTCCCTTCTCTGTTAACAATATGCAGCATATAACTCAGACTTTCTTGGAAGGTGGGGGACATTCTTCTAGTACTAAGGGGTTTATATATTGAGGGTGAGATAATAAGGGACGAGTATCACATGATCAACTTGTTCACCCAACACCCTCATCAATTTCAGCTACGTAACTTTACATTGACCCTAGCAATTCTTGACGGTGCTTCAGGAGACCTTTTATTGAAGAGCTCTATAGCATGGGATCACTAAATAAGGAGTTTGTTGTGTAAGGGGTTGTTCTCAATAGTATCAACCAATATTCACACATATAGAGAAAATGGGAAGACAGGATGGATCCGTACCTTGCAGAACATACCAGGTTTAGCATTTGAACATGAGCATCGAGCACATCCCTGTATGTAAAATACTAAAGGGAATGCAAATAAAAAATATTGTGCTGGTACATGGCTTTCCAACAATTAAAAACAATGCATCGATCAGGGTTGGGAGACGTGATCAACAAGGCATGATTCCACACGTGGTGGTCCTATCCACAAATCAAAAAGGTTTGGCGAGGTTCAATGAAAATGAAGGTGAAGATGAATATCCACTGCTGTCATTCAAGAGCTGTCTGGCGACAGTTATACAGATTCTACCATTTATATTGCAGACTAAGGTGTGGCACTTTAATGCAATTGACTACCCATCTCAAATAGTGCATGACAAGCTACCAAAATATGAAAAAAGTTAAGGACTCCATTCTAACTTTCGTTAATAGTGAACTACATGGAAGACTACTAGAGCAACATCAATCTGAGACGATGACAAACAAGAAAATACAGATCTTACAGATGTCTCCTTGTCCATGATCCTATACTTTGATGCATATTCCAATGTTTGATTCTATTTGCTATGCGACTATATTCAGACCAATATTTTGAAATGTCAAACAGTCATTTAGCCTACCCTTCTCGTCTTTCCACTTTCTATTCTTTCCAGCTAGTTCTCCTCCTCTTCAGGCTTCATACTGCAGAATATATGTTGCAATAAAATCTGTAAAATAAAGCAAGAAAAATAAAAATCTACTTTAGGCAGAATATTTTCAGCATGGGTCGGAGGAGAAAACTAATGGAAGAAAATTGTCTGCAGATAACTTCACTCCAAACTTGCAGGGCTATAAATATTATAAGGTCGGAAATGTACACAACCCATCTCAAGAGGATACACAAATGATTACACATTTCCTTCATGCCTGTTCACAGTTCAACCCCATCCTACCCTTTCATGGCCGAGTTACTCCACTAACTGGTCAAAATTCCATTTAGTAGCAATCTGACATCTGTTCTTCTAAGTCAGACAGAAGCATTCCAATCTCTTAGAGAGCTTCTATCTCATCAAAACCTCGGAGAAACTGTATAGAAACAATAAGATTCCTCACTTCTCATATTTTGTTTTATTTTACATTGTTGCTAGCTTAAAAAGAACACACCTCTTTTGGTTTCATTGCCTTACGTTGCGCATGTTGTTCTCTTCTACATCTTTTGCACACATAAAACTTCTCACCTCCAGCCTTACCCCCTTCTTTATTAAGATATTATATCCATATGGGTCAGCATTTAGAAAAGTGATCAGTAAAATTTCACTGTCCTAATTCACAACCTCACGGAGAACATCTTCAGGCACTCCAAAGAGCTTACATTTGGATGCGTGTATAGTGCTGATCAACATTCCAACCTACGTTTTGTGGCTATATAACCATATCTGCCATGCAAGCCGGACATTTCCACAACATTCTCCACATTTGTAGTTTTTGCAAAGCTTCATATGCCCTTCTACTTAAGCTTCTTTACTCTGCATCACATCTGGCTTCACCAATGACCAGAACAAAAACAAGCATTTACAATGCAATGGTCTTGGCATTGGGAAAGTTAGAGCTATTGGCATTGCTCATGACATTATTTTTGTTTATGTTTTTGTTTTTAAAACATTTAAAGAAACGGCATTGTCATGAGCAATGCCAATAGCTCTAACTTTAACAATGCCGAGACCGTTGCATTGTAAATGCTTGTTACTATTTTTAAGCACAACACTTCTCGCCCGATTAACAGAACATTTATGGCACATCTGTAAAACAAGGGCGCTCACTTATTGGTGATATTACTTATGTTTACTACTCCAAAATGCATGAAAACCAGCAGTGAGCGACTACTTTGAAAATATTTCTCCCAGAACTCGCTTCTTCACCCACTCTCACCCGGTGAGCACTGCATCTTCAATGCAACATTTGCCCAAAGTGCTGCTTGCTTCAGGGCGCTTCCATGATATGAAGCCCTTGCTAAATTGCGCAGCCGTGCAGCAAATCCCACTTTGCAGCAGATATTTCAGAAGAGATGTTAAAAGACCTTTACTGCCAACAGTAAAATACACCAGCACGCAACCAAACTACATGAATGGGCAGCGCAAAGCGGGGCCCAATCTTAAAAGGATTGCCGTTCCGTATACCCAATCGGTTATCAGTAGGGTTGAACAGGGCGGGGTGAGTAGGGGATAAGATTGGACTTGCCCAATGGGGTGGCTAAAAGGGTTGATCCTGCCTTAGCGCAAGGCGTCAAGAGTAGGAAATGTAGGCGGGTCAATGCCACTTTTTCCCTCGTTTCGTCCTCCTCTGCGACCGGGAGAAGATGGAATTGGACTACATAGATAAGAGAAGAGGGACACCCTTATAAGCTGCCGAGGAACCAATACCGGCTCTACGCAAGCGCGGCAGCCATTTCATATCGGAATATTTTTTTCTAATTAAACTACTGCATCGTGTTAAGGTATTTAAAAAAATAACGAGGCGTTTTGGGAATTTCACATAGAAACATCTAACACGTTACATAATCAAATACCTACATTTTGAAACGCATTTCAAATGCACGTGCAGACGTGATTTCTATCCATACTGATCTCGAAGTCCTGCCACGGGCAACCTCCCAGGAGGACACCAGAGCAGCAGCCAACACGGGAGCCAAGAGCAGGGGGATATATATATGTATGTATGTATGTATGTATGCTATACACACATATATGTATGCATTACACACATATATGTATAGTGCAATTTTCTTTTCCTGTCTTCCCTAAAGCAAACTCCTATCTACCACTAAAACTACTGCTTTTATCCTGTATCCATTCATCCCCAGAGCAGCGATCACCGATATAAACCTCTATATTCGATTGTTATAAAGCCGAACAAACTGAACAAAAACTCTTAAAAAATAATGCTCTGTGAGCGGCGATTAGCAGCGCGCGACGAGGCACGCACAGACACGGGGTTAAAGGCAAAAGCACGGGTAATTAGTAATCACACAACCTAAGCACTTTTAACCTAACCAGACGGAGTGTTGTGGCTTTGAAAAGTTTCAGGGGCGCCTCATCCCTTCATTCCCAAATTTTAAAAGTAGAAAGTGCGTTGTATAAAATATACAGACGCACGTCCAGTTTGCACTTGGCGGAGCCCGTAAAGGCCTTCACTAGGTCTCACAAGAAATGTAATATGAGGTAAAATAATTTTAAAATCAGTAAGCGCCCCCTGACCCCCCTCCTAAAATGGCATTCGCTTCAGTTAGAGAATACAGCATATGAAAAATGTCCCAGTTTTTATATGAACACTTTGGAGTAGTCTGTACTTAAGTACGTTTGTCAAATGTCTTGCAATGTTTGCCTTTATGACAAAAATCACCACTCCATTGCTGCTTTTCATTCAGTATCTACACTGTGCCGTGGAAACACCGACCACTCGGGGGGGGTAAAGGGTATTTTGTTGTCATGCTGAAAATGAGGTAAAGCAGAGAGAGCCAGGCCGTCAGCAGTAAAGCACCCTGCTCACAGAGAACACACGTCTTTATTCATCTCGGGTGAGGCGCGGCTTTTACGCCACACTGGGGTCTTGGCTCCAGTGTATTTTTGCAACCCAGTTTACTACATTGTTCTGTTATATGTCGGGAAGTCTGGCCGTGGGAGGAAACTGCTTCAGCAGAATTAAGGACGCTGACTACCTGAACCGCAAATGGTGCATCATTGCTTCTGCTTAAGCAACGGAGTATTCAGGCTGCGGCGCTGTGAGTGGCAGGGAGTGGGGCAGAGCGTGGGTTAATGCGTGGCAGGGCCTGGGTCAATGCGTGGGTCAGACCTCTGGCTTCATCCCAAACCCATTGGATGCAAGGTGGGAAGCCGGGTGCCTTTGAGTGTCTTCTCACTGAACCCAGACAGTGTGTGCTGCCCTCGCCCCTCCCCCACCCCCCACCACCACACTCTGGAGCGCCCCGAATAGTGGAAAGTGACTCCCACACACCACAACCACCACCCCTCAACCCCAGCTTCACCCACCAGCACCCCACGCCTCACACAGTCTGCAGACCACCCAGAAGCAACACTCGCACTGCAAATATGAATGCTCAGAAGTGAGTCGACTTTTTGCTAACATCGCAGTCTCGAGGTAGAGCAATTTAGCAGACTGGGTCCGGGCTCAGCTTCCTTGCATGCACGCACATATGCCCAGACCTGAAGTGCCGCGCACAATCTGAGCACTACCCGGCACTCGCAGGTAAGGAAATGCAGAGGCAACTACACGCACCTTATATGCTTCCCACAGAAAGAGTGGCCGCGCGCAGTGAAGCACCAGAATGGCGAAATAAGGAAAAAAGGAAAATTATAAAAGCAGACATACCAAAAACATATTTTCCTTGCTCCGCGTCCAGGAGGACACCAGAGCAGCAGCCAACACGGGAGCCAAGAGCAGGGGGAAGAGGACGCCATGAACACCGCCGCCTTTCTCCGAGGCGAAGCAGAAATGCCTCGGAGAAAGGCAGCGGCGATTTCGGATTCGGGGGGAGTGTTCTCCTCTTGCCATTGGCTGGAGGAGATAATTAGACTTCTTGACAAAAACACGCCCCCGAATCCGAAAAGGACGGGGCCTGTTCGGAGTGACGGACCTCTTCTCCAATGGCTGGCCAGCATTCAAGAGGCCAGCCAATGGAGAACAGGGGAGAAGAGGGGCGGGTTCAAGCCCCTCTTCTCCAAGTCATTAAATCTCGGATCGAGACTGCGCAAGCGCAGCCTTCGAGCCGAGACCTAAAATGCATTACAGCTGCAGCCTCTCTTGGTAACGAAAGTGCTGGCTGGTTGGTGGAGGGGGGGGGGGGGGGGGGGGATTTGTGGTAAACAGATGCAAAATTTCGGGAAATTCCATATGTTTCCGCTTATTTTGCATAGGTCTGATTCAGATTTTAAAAAGGCAGGTGCAAAGCCATTTACCACAAGTGTTCCTAGTTCCAAGCAGTGAAGAATCCACTGAATGAGGAGTACTTGTGTGGGGTTCTCCACACTATCTGGGACGAGCAATATAATTACCTTTAGGGAAAATGAAGTTAACAACATTGCCCTATTCTTGACAGTGCATTAAAGCAAGTTCTCTAGCAGGAGAGCTTGCATGGGGAGTCTGCCTGTTCGAATGCAAGGAGGACAGCGCAAGCAGGTTCTGCAAGCTGTCTGCCCTGCTAGGTATGCCGTATTGAAAAGCACTGTCACGGAGTACAGACAATGTATTTACCTTAATGCAATTTTTATTAAGGTAACTACTTTTCCCTTACCTGGGCTTTTATTCTGCCTAACAAGCAACCCTCATTTTCCTATACGGGGATAAGTGGGTTTGAGGAGGAAGCAAAGTACCTCAGAAATTTATCCCCAAGACCTGGCATTTTGTTCACTGCACTCTTCTCAGATTTCCTGTCATTGATATGCACCCTTCTTTCAACCTAAATCCCCTAGGTTGAAAAACGTTGTTGCAGATCAAGTGTGCATTTCCCTTTTTGAGCATGTCCAGGTTTGCAAGAAAGTAGAGCTGGACAAGAGTAACAATCCTAGAACCAAATGTGAGAAGTTCTGAAAACTTCCACTCCTACATGAGGTTGAGGAATTGGATCAGGTTATTTTGTTTCTTGTACCAATAGAGCTTGGGGTTATTTACGTAAAGATGCAAGAGTCCTCACCCACCTAGTTGGCATGCTTCATCACTGGACTCTGCCCCATGCTAGGCGGGCAGTACAATGCCCAGCAGAGCCGGCCCCTCTTGTGGGGGCACTTTGGTGGAGATATTTACATGCCCAGTTGGAGTGAGATAGTGGGTGTCATAGAAATATGTTAAAATTGCCTGTAGAGAATACAATGCCTTTCCTTTTATTCATTCTATAGTGCTCTATGACCAGATTAAAAACAAGGGGACCAATTAAACATTAGCTTTTTCTTGATCCAATAAAATGCTCCATATGTTTCACGATGATCTGCCTGTCTTTGTCACTTAGCGTTTCTTCAGGGCGGAAGATCGAATACGCTAGTATCTGGGTAAGGCGAAAATGGTATTAATTGCCCTCAAATTAGACCATGTTGTTAAGGGCGAGTCCCACAGGTGCAGGGAACTCATGTAATTCAGTGTCTTGGTACCTGCAGGGGCAAAGAAACAAACATGTATACACAGACAAACTGCTGACAAACCTAGATCAACTGTACAAAACCACCATAACGTGAACAAAATCATAGACTTTACCATGCATTCTTTAATGAACACTGCAAACCGTGATGTCTCCTCCTATGCACTCTGGCACTTAGTGTGAGGCTTAAACGATTGTGCACTTAAGTCAAGTACAGCATGGTCAGAATGGTACACCCAAGCCTTAAGGACAGCAAAATACATCTTGAACCACCAAAAAATAGCAGTGAGGACCTGCCGACAGAACCTTGGTGGAAAAGTTTAAGATAAACCAAACAAGGGTACTAAAAAGCCACATGTGCAGCGAAAAAGTAGCATAATGATGGTTCTTATTGCCATGGAAGATTCTTGCCCAGAAACTATCACCCTAGACAGTTCTTGAGAATTTTGAACAACTGGGAAAGAGACCCACAAGCTGCCAATAATGTTATCAGCAAGTTAGTTTGAGTACTTTACCTCGCAGCTCACTACACCATCCAGTCAGAAGATCTTGCGATATTAAATATTTCTAGTAGTGTTTAGCCCTGGTCTGACCCTATCAGGCTCTCTTACAATGCAAAGACTCTGCACTCGTCCAGTTCGATAACTAAGGAAATGCCTCCTTCTGCATGGTCACCCCCAAAGTTTTGGACTGATGCTGCTGGTTTTTCGACTCCGATTACACGGTGGCCTGCTAACCAGACATCAGTGCCAGTGATGTAACCCCTTACAAAATGTAAGCGGATTTGGATTCCCCAAATTGGCATAGGCTGCCTTACTTATAAATCCTTAGTACAGGGTACCAAGGGCAGGTAAGACCGTGTCCCCCAAGGTGCTACCCTGTGTGGACAAAGTACAAAATGGCTCCCAGCCTGCTACTGTAGCCTAGAAGAGCAGTTTTAAACTTCTAGTTCTACTTTGCCATTTAAACCAAAGGCAAAGCCTCCACTTACCTTAATAATATATGCAAGTCTCCCCTAAGGAAGGCCAATGGAACCCTGAGGCAGAGAGCTGTATAATTGCAAGCAGAATATATGCCTTTAATATGTTCTAACAGCACCACTTCCAAATTGTCATTTTTGCTATGGAAAGGTTAGTAGCCTCATTGGCTAACACAAGAGTTACCTGCTGACCCCCCTCAGCCCAGCTAACTTCTGAAAAGGACTACTAAAATGGGTACTCCAGGGTATCAAATTAATTGTGGCATTAAACCGGACTTTATGCCCAAGTCAAATATATTGTCACTTTAGGAAAGGTAACTTTTAGAAAGTTGCCACTGTGTTGCCCAGTGGCCTCACGCAGTTGCTGCCACCAGACAGCCCTCTGCCCTTATTGGGAGTTGTGTGAACGACTCCCAAGCTCAGGAACAATAGAAGGCTGCTACAGAAAGGTGTTTCCTCCCCCTTGCAAGAAGCCACCCAGGGTATCGGCCTAAAAGGAAAGCTTCAAAGGTAAACCTGCCTTTGGTGGGTAAATGGCAATAACATTCTGAAGGGTTGCTGATCAAGTAGACAGGGTGGCGGCGGAAACAGGGAAGGGAGACCAGTGCCCAAACCAGTTTTCTCAGAGGTGTGTAGCCTACAGGTAGCCACACTTTAAGCGTGGGCTACCAAGCTCCTAGCATCCAAGGAAGGATTTAAACATCTTGGAGTGGGTACAATAGTGCACTCTGGGATTGCTAGATGTCACCCATAGCCGTAAGTCATCACAGGGCGGGGGATATCTCGTTAGCCCAGTGGCTAATGACAGCACCATAACCCTAGGACACTTTCTGGCCATAAATATGGCACCTCTGGCACTCTGAACCTCAGATCATGCCGGAACTGGAAAGAGGAACAAAGAAGGACTGCCCTGCTGACCCGTGGACCTGGCAAGAGAGGCTGCACCATCTGTTGGACTGCACCTGCTGCACCTTGGGCTAGTGAAGAGAGGACTGGGCCTGCGGCTCATGGCTCAAGAGAAAGTTGCTCATAAGAGCCAGATCAAAGAAGTGACTCCAATGGTCAGTCGACTGACCCCCTGGAACCAGTTCCATTGCCATCAAAGCTGAAGAAGCCCTATCCAACAAGTTGGTAGCCACATTCTTGGAGTCGTCATCAGGTGCTTTTGGGAATCTTGAGAACGATCCTCTACAGAAAATGTTGCACTTCAGTCTTCTGGACCCAAGAGTGTTGTCCGGGTTGGTCACCTCCAAGAGGCAAGACTTCACCAGAGGATACCACTGGACACCGCTGTGTGCGTAATCGAGTAGCACAACAGCAGCTGGATTTTTACTAGTTTAAATAGGACTTCGAGGGATTACAACGTCTGTGGCTAAAGTCTCTCCACCTCATCCATGGATCAAGGAATAACTGCAAGGACACCCCCTGTTGACCGCAGAGCACCCTCAGCATTCTGCATCCCCATCAAAAGGACCACTGCATTAAAGTCAATGGGGGTTATAATGTGAAGTGTGGAGCTAGAATTGAGACTGCTTTGACGACCAAGTAATGGTCCAAATACCCCTTAGTGGCCTCTTCTGACCTTCTTCCTGTCAGATATGGTCACACCACTCGGGCCAGAGTAGTCAAACACAACTCTTTCAAACTTTTCAAAAGTTTCTAAACTTTATGGTTATCAATGCTGGTTTGTGGTGTGGACGACAATCTATTCCTCCGAACCCCTCCAGTGGATTCTGCTCATCTTCATACTTCAAATTCATAAAAATATAATCTTTTTTTTATAAATTGCTGTTGGATTGCTTTGGTGTTGTGTGACTTTAATTTGATTTTTGTTGCTTCTAAAAGCTTTAGACAATTTACTTTGTTTAAGCCTTGCTGTTCAAAGCCACACCTACCCAGGGTTGAGCTAAAGTTTTTTGCAAACGAGCCTGCGAGGACTCAAAGCAGTATAGCGAGTGTATTACATGGTAAGGTCGCACAACCATACCATATGATGCACCATAATCCTCACAATACCCTACAACAACGTATGGAGGCATCTGTAGACTTGGGGTGCCTCCGTCTCAGAGCGGGATACTCTACTTACTGCTTAACGTCTGTGTTCTTGCGGTCAACACCTGCTCCTGGTTCCCACTCCAAAAAGGAGCATTGTCAGCAGTCTGGTTTCATAAGGGTGGAGATTAGTCAGTCCTTACAAGCTTAGTGTTTTCTCTAGCATGTGAGAACGCATTTGTCCCACTTACAAATGATTTCTATTATCCATGTGGTGGCTATCTTGTAATGGAGTCGTCTGAATGAATGGTTACTTGTGCACAAGTTGTCTACATGTCAAAGAGGCTATTCTGTGAGTCTACAAAGAGTTAAAAAAAAACTATTGGTAGAGTGTGTGTACGGATCACAAATGACAATTGTTTACGGTTTATTGCAAGTCTAAATTCAGAAGTAAAGATATACATAAAGACAAATGAACGAGGCACGGGGTATACACATTTGTTGAGCCTAGTTCAACTCCTCAGCAAGGTCCACAGGATCTCATTGTTTAGGCCAGTGATAGGTGTCTGTAACCTGAACATCTTTCGTTGTTCTTTCTGAAAAACGGGTCTTTGTGTTGTGGCCAGGGGAAATGGGTTCCAAAATTGTACAGATCATGCCGCTCTAGAAAATGAGAAGTTTATGTATTAGTGGTTCACTTGAACAGGTACTGCACTCCTTTGTTCATTAACACACAACTTTACCAGTATTAGTTTTACCCTACCGATGAGGTGTTGTTGCAATAGTAATCCTACTCAGTACGAGAGGAACCGCAGGTTCAGACATTTGGTGTATGTGCTTGGCTGAGGAACCAATTGGGCGAAGCTACCAACTGCGGGATTACGACTGAACGCCTCAAAGTCAGAATCCACCCTAAACCGTAACGATCCCGCAGTGGCGTGGAGCATCGGTTGTCTTGGGATAGCCGTCGTCTTTCGGGAGGCTGCTACGTAGAGCCGCTCGCTTGGGAACCGGAGTGCGGACGTAAGGGGGCTGCCTCCATCGCCCTTAGTGCACCGCATGTTCGTGGGGCACCCAGTGCTAGATCATTCATAGATGAACTGATTCTGGGTCAGGATTTCATAAGTAGCAGAGCAACTACCTCGCTGTGATCTATTGAAAGTAATTTTCTGAGCCAAGCTTGTGTCATTCCGTAAGTGGGCGCCTGTAGGGGCCCTCCTCCATCACACCCAGAGGTGGGTACCTCGGACAGCAGGAGGAACGGGAACCAACCACTAGGGAAGGGGCTCTTGAGAGGTAACCATTCTAGTATCATAATGCACTATACAGACGGATATGTTTTTACATTACAGCCATAGCAACGTCGCCAAACATGCCAGTGCCCTCCTGTGAAATCAGATCTGGTAGCAAGGTTTTAAAATTATCTACAATACATATTTGCAGCGCCCTGGGACTATGCTGCCACACCTGGTAAACAGGGGAAAGAGGTAGCTGGCAGTGAAAATCTCACAGTGAGAACAGCTGAGATGCTTGGCTATGTGCGGAAGGCTACCAAAAATATGTGCCACAAAGGCCCTGGTTTCAGAAATTGGACAAAGGTTGTTTACCCAGCTGTCAAGGTAGAATATATCTTTATTTAGTTATTTTCCTCTACTGATACCCAGTAGGGAGTTTATAAAGGTCAACTTTTATCGGGTATCTAAATTCATGATACCCTTTCACACTGTTTTCCCCAGCAACAAAAA
Organism: Triturus cristatus; assembly: GCF_964204655.1. Taxonomy (NCBI): domain Eukaryota; kingdom Metazoa; phylum Chordata; class Amphibia; order Caudata; family Salamandridae; genus Triturus; species Triturus cristatus. Next base: position 997,231,041 of record NC_140581.1, read on the forward strand.
TATATAGGCTCTCCGTGTGTTACGCAGACCCAGCAACACGGTGATACGAACCTGTAACTGGTTGCCTGGTAAATGGGTTCAAAACAGCAACCGTGTCATTGAAGGACTGCTGCAGTACATAATCTTGTGCAACATTAGTTAGATATTTTATTACGAGTCAGTTACCTCGACTGTGTGTACAAGTGCGTGAACATAAAACGTCCATTGTGCATTGGTGCTTAGCATACATGCTGATAAGAATGCAAAGACACCTTTTAAGTTTCCACACAAGTCTACAAAAAGGTCACATCAATGTATTTTTTTTAAAGTGATCATCCAGGGGCTTTTAATAAGGTATGAAGAAACACGGTTAGGAGCTGCATGCTAATCTTATATATGGAAATTCCTACTGGCCTTTAATCCGTTTCTGTGAGGGGAATAGCTAATGTGTTTAAGCTAGAAGCTTGCAATTAAGTGGGCCTAGAGCTACTGGCGTGTTACATGGACATGTGGCAGAGGTTGCCTGATACATAGTCTATTCTGAGCACCCTTTGGTGGATATAGCCCTAAACAGAAAACGCCTTGGCCTTCCACATGCAGCATGACCTCAGGGAGAGAAGGGTGACAGATTACTCTGGTCTATGGTCTTCATTTGACACTCGCCTGATAACAAATAAATTGTAAGTCACTTAGTAATCAGGAAGAACTCTGCAGGTGGCATAGTTGAGCTTTTCACCTTTACTTTAGCCTACCAGGAAATGTGAATTACTATAGTTCCAGACTTTTCTGCTCACCTGGGCCACACTAAGGTGATTAAGAAGTGGCAAAACCTCGGAGACCTACCTACCTCCTAATTTATTAAAATATTTTGTGGAAATTATATTTAACTCCAATGAGGAATGAATAATGGTGTCCAATTAGATCTTCATGAACATGATCGTTTCTCTATTTGGAAACAAACATGGTACTTAAAGAACAAGTTACTTACCTTCGGTAACAATGTATCTGTAAGAAACATTAGTTAGTTAGATTCCTCACCTTAGAATATCCCCAGGCGTCAGACTGGATCCGGAAAATTTTTGTAGCAATACCCCTTGCGCGTCGCTAGGCGTCGTCTGCGGCTCCGCGTCCATCGTTGGCGTCGTGCGCCGGAATCATGGAGTACTTAGACGCCGCCCTCGCGCGCTGACGTCAGTTCTTGTACATAGCTTTCCGCGCCAGGAACGCAGAGCCATGCAAGAGACCGACACTGGTGCCAAAAAAATCTAGGGCCCTGAAAAGGATAGCCTTAACCCTAGATGTCAGTTCGCAGAACGGGGAGGATGGGTGGGTCGGTGAGGAATCTAATTAACTAATGTTTCTTACAGATACATCGTTACCGAAGGTAAGTAACTTGTTCATCTGAAAGAAACACGTTAGTTAGATTCCTCACCTTAGAATAGATACCCAAGCAATACCAACCCCAGTGGTGGGTCTGCGAACCAAGATCACACCAGAAAGTCCTGGAGGACAGAACGGCCAAAGAAGCCATCCCTCCGACTTGGCTGTCTAGGCAATAATGCCTGGCAAACGTGTGCAGCGAAGCCCACGTCGCCGCCTGACAGATGTCCTGCAAAGGGACTCCCCGTCCCAAAGCAGTAGTAGCCGCTGTGGCCCGAGTAGAATGGGCTCTCTGCCCAACAGGAGGGTCCTTTTTTGCCAAGGAGTAACAAATTTTGATGCACAAAACGACCCACCGAGAGATGGTCCGTTTGTGCACAGCTTTCCCCTTCTTAGCACCCACGTAGCCAACGAAAAGCTGGTCAGCCACCTGGAACTGTTTTGTGCGGTCCAAATAAAAGGAGAGCGCACGTTTTGGGTCCAGACGGTGGAGCCGCTCTTCTTCTTTGGAAGGATGCGGAGGCGGAAAGAAGGTGGGCAAGGTGACAGATTGCCCAAGATGAAAGGGGGTCACCACTTTTGGAAGAAAGGAGGGACGAGGCCGAAGGACAACCTTGTCCGGATGCACAGATAGAAAAGGAGGCTTGGACGATAGAGCCTGGAGCACACTCACCCGTCTAGCCGAGGGGATGGCTACCAGGAAAGCAGTCTTAAGAGTCAGAAGACGAAGAGGACAATTGTGAAGAGGCTCAAAGGGAGCGCACATCAGAAATGTTAAGACAAGATTCAAGTCCCACTGAGGCATTACGAAAGGGACAGGAGGGAACGTGAGAGTAATGCCTTTAAGAAAGCGTGAAACTACAGGGGACTTGAAAAGAGAAGGCTGATCAGGAAGCCGTAAGAAGGCAGAGATGGCAGCAAGATAACCTTTCAAGGTGCCCAAGGCAGAGCCCTGCTGGGCCAAAGAAAGAAGAAAGAGGAGAACCTCAGAAAGAGGGGCGGAAAGGGGATCCACAGCCTTTGCTGTGCTCCATGCCATAAATTTGTTCCACCGGCAGGCGAATACCGTCTTTGTGGAGGGACGCCTGGCTGCCAGAATGATATCACAGACTTCAGGAGGCAAGTCAAATGGCATCAACTGCCGCCGCTCAATCTCCACGCATGGAGGTGGAGGCTGGACAGGTTCGGGTGGAGGACCGTCCCCTGCTGCTGCGACAGAAGATCCTCCCGAAGGGGCAGACGTATCGGAGGATCGGTCAACATACTGAGTAGCTCGGGATACCAGTACCTTCGTGCCCAATCCGGAGCCACCAAGATGATTTGGGCCGGGTCGTGCCTGATCTTCTTCAGCACTCTGGGTAGAAGTGGTATAGGCGGAAAGGCGTACAACAGACCGCAACTCCACTCGTGACGAAAAGCGTCGCCGAGCGAGTGCCGCCTTGGAAATTCCAACGCGTAGAACTGCTGACATTGCGCGTTCTCGTCGGTGGCGAACAGATCTAACCAAGGCTCTCCCCACTGCTGAAAGAGACCTTGCGCCACGTCGGAGTTCAGACGCCATTCGTGATCCATCATGCACCGGCGGCTGAGTTCGTCCGCTCTGGCGTTCAGAGAGCCCGCCAGATATTGAACCACTAGGGTGACGCCCTGGTGTTCCAGCCATGTCCAGAGGCGCAGAGCCTCCTGACAAAGGGTCCACGACCCCACTCCGCCCCGTTTGTTGCAATACCACATGGCGGTGGTGTTGTCCGTGAACACCTGCACGACACTTCCCCGGACAGAGGGAAGGAAGGCTTTCAGTGCAAGTCGGATCGCTCTCAGCTCCAACAAGTTGATGTGGAGGCGAGACTCCGCCGGAGACCAGAGGCCTCTGATCTCCGCCTCTCCCATATGGCCACCCCATCCCAGGAGGGACGCATCTGTCACTACGACATGCTCCGGTAGGGGTAGGGAGAGGCTTTTGCCCGTGACCCAATCGCGGTCCGTGAGCCACCACTGCAACTGCTGTGCAGTGCCCCCAGAGATCAAGACATGGTCGGACAGGTTGCCGTGATGCTGGGCCCACTGAAAATTCAGGTCCCACTGCAGAGCCCGCATGCGCCGCCTGGCGTGATGCACTAATAGGATGCAGGAGGCCATCAGCCCCAGAAGCCGCAACACTAGCCTGACCGAAACCCAGGATAGAGGCCGAAAGATGGGAATCAGGGCCTGTGTATCCCGGACCCGCTGTTCCGGTGGATAAACCCGGAACTGCGCCGAATCGAGAACCGCTCCGATGAAGAGGAGCTTCTGAGAGGGGCTCAGGTGTGACTTCGGCACGTTGATGGAAAACCTCAGCAAATGCAGGACATCCGCCGTAGTCTGGAGGTGGGAGACGACTGCCTGGGGCGAGCCCGCCTTCAACAACCAGTCGTCGAGATAGGGGGAAGACTGGAACCCCTGATCTGCGCAGATGAGCTGCGACCACCGCCATCACTTTCGTGAACACCCGAGGGGCACTGGTAAGGCCGAAGGGGAGCACGGTGAACTGAAAGTGCTCCTGACCCACCGTGAAGCGCAGGTAACGCCGGTGGGCCAGCAGGACGGGGATGTGGAAATATGCGTCCTGCAAGTCCAACGCTACCATCCAGTCTCCAGGGCCTAGGGCAGCTAGAACCTGAGCCAAAGTCAACATTTTGAACCGTTCCTTTCGGAGGAAGGCATTGACGTTCCTGAGGTCCAAGATAGGGCGTAGGCCTCCTTTGCCCTTCTTGGGAACCAGAAAGTAGTGGGAATAACAACCACGACCTACTTCTGGGCTCGGAACGCGCTCGACGGCCTCTTTGGCCAAGAGGGCCGAAAACTCCTTTTGCAGAAGATTCAAATGAGCCTCCGAGATACGGTGGTGCTGCGGTGGCATGGCTGGAGGGGTCGTCTCGAAGGGGATGGAGTAGCCCCTTCGGACGATTTGCAGCACCCACCTGTCCGAAGTGATGGTACGCCAGTGGAGCAGGTGATGGCGAACCCTGCCCCCACTGGCAAGGAATGGGCCTGAAAGCTCGGACTAGGAAGGCTTTGAGGCGGATGCTGCCGGGGTGGATGTGGACTGACCGCGTTGTCCTCCAGTAACGCCTCGGCGGAAACCACGTCCGCGTTCGCGTGCAGGCTGGTTCTGCGGCCGGTGGCTAGGCGGACGTGAGGAGGTGCCCCTTCCTTGGCCACTAAAGGAGCAAAAAGCGGAAGTTTGTGGCCGCGGGGCCGAGAGGCCCAAGAACTTGGCCGTAGCCCGGGAGTCCTTGAAGCGAGCCAGCGCACTGTCCGCTGTCTCACCAAAAAGGCGAGTGTCATCAAAAGGCATGTCCATTAGAGTGCTCTGGACATCCCCTGAAAAGGACGTGGACCGCAGCCAGGCATGACGTCGAAGCGCCACCGTGGTAAAAATCGACCTACCCAGCGAGTCCGTAGTGTCGAGTCTACATCGGATTGCATGGCGCGCTGCATCTCTCCCATCGGCCAGAGCTGAGGAAAGTTGTGCCTGGGCCTCCTCCGGGCACAGGGGCAGCACGTCCTCCACCGTATCCCACAGAGAGTGGGAATAACGGTCCAAGAGACAGGCGGTGTTCAAAGACCGCAGGCCCAAACTGAGCGAGGAGAACAGCTTCTTACCGAACTGTTCTAGTCTCTTGGAATCCCGGTCCGGAGGAGCGGACGGGAAGGAGGATTGGGAGGTAGAGGCCTGGATAACCAGACTCTCGGGGTGGGGTGTTGGGACAGAAAACTGGGGTCACCCGGAGCAGGGCGGTGGCGTCTGGCAACGTTCCTATCCACATGAGGGACTGTGGAGGGCTTGGACCAAGTGCCCTGCAGAACATCAATGAGGGCCTCATTGAATTGCAGCAGAGGCTCAGTGGAGCTTGCTGCAGACTGAAGCACCTCAGTGAGGATGTTAGTCCTCACAGCCACGGCAGGCAGCTCAAGCCCAAGAGCTGCGGCCGCCTTGCGCAGCACCACAGAAAAAGCTGCACCCTCCTCCGAAGCCACAGTCGGAGGAGAGATGAATCCAGTGTCCGGTGAGATATCCAAACCACTGGCCTCCCCCAGTTCATCTGCCCAGTCCTGCGAAAGTTGGCCCTGAATGGCCAGAGGGTCCACGGACCCCTCCCAGTCGCCCCCGTCATCAGATTCCTGGTAAACAGGAGGAATGATCGGAGCCAGACGATAGACAAAATGTGTCTCTAGCGGCGTCGGATGTGGCGTCGAGCGGCGCCGCACCGGCGTCAGGTCCGGACAGGGGCTGAACCGGGGATCGACGTCGACCGGAGTCGGAGGTGGCACAGGTGTCGACGCCGGCGGAGGAGGCGTGACGAGTTCGACCGGCGTCGACGGGGGCCCAGGCCTGGGCCCCTCGGGGACCTGCGGCGTCGGGGCTGGAGCCGCCGGCGCACAAGGTCGCCCAGTCGAGTCCGCGGGGCCCGAAGGCGCGCCAGCGGGCGTCGACGGCGGGGCCAGGCTCCTCATGGCCGAGAGAAAGGCACTGACCTCCGCCGGCGTCGCGTCAGTCCCAGGGACCGGCGGGTATGGGGACGTGCGCGGCGCCTGCGGCTCCGACAGAGCCGCGGGGGTGGGACCACCCTGACCCTCGGCCGAGTCGCGCGACCGGCGAGGGGAGTCCGAAGAGCGGTGTCGCCTCTTGGACTTCTTGGAGCGCTTCGACTTACCCGAAGACTTCGAGCCAGACGAGCGATGATGTCGACTGTGGCTCCGCGACCGATCCTTAGACCTCCTCCTGGACCGGGATCGAGAGGGGGGCGGAGCAGAGTGGCGAAGCTCGAGAAGCTTACGGGACCGCTCCCGCCTAGCTTTCGATGTCAGGGCCATACAATCGGAACACGACTCCGCGTCGTGGTCGGGCCCCAAACAGTACAGGCACCGGCGGTGATGATCGGTCACCGACATCAGTCGGTGACAGTCGTCGCAGGCCTTGAAACCAGGCATCCTACCGGCACCAGAGTCGATAAAGTGACCAAAAAGAGTCAAAAGATGTAGTCAAAAAATGACTAAAAGGGGTAGCTCTCCCGGATCGGCGCTTACTGGCGCGGAAAAAAAGAAGAACTGACGTCAGCGCGCGAGGGCGGTGTCTAAGTACTCCGACGACGTCATTCCGGCGCATGACGCCAACGACGGACGCGGAGCCGCAGACGACGCCTAGCGACACGCAAGGGGTATTGCTACAAAAATCTTCCGGATCCAGTCTGACGCCTGGGGATATTCTAAGGTGAGGAATCTAACTAACTGGCATACTACAACTGATTTTAAATAAAGAGGTACAGAAGTTGTGTTTTCTCACTTGGTATGCCTGTTTTTATTAGTTACTTATCACAAAAGCTTTAATGGTGGCAACTAAAATGGACAGAGGGTATGGGCAGTGGGATTGACTACAGGACAGAGGCCAGATCCCATGCCAGCACTCCTAAGGTGGCCAACCCTTCCTGTGCATGGCCTTTAGTCTTTATGAATCCACAGAATATTTTGCGAACCTTTGCAAGCTTTCCTACTGGTATTTCAAGTTTTATGCAGATGTCAAAGGAGAGCAAATTTAAGGGGGTGGGGTGGGGGGGGGGGGGTTGGCACGGGGATAAAAAAAAAAACTTTCATATAGTAAGAACATTTTGGTGCCTTATCCAAGACCTGCACAAATCTAACCATGCCCTTATGTTCAGCTTACTCTTGACATTCTGAGTTTCATGCAAATACATTAAGCAAGGGTAGAGGGGTAGGCAAAAAGGGTTCACGCACAATACATGTTGGCACTGGATAACATTTCATCATAATATCAGATAGGCTGTTAACAAGTTCAGCCAAGTGCAGGAATCTGACATTTGAAGCAGCTTTGGGGAAGGGACAAAGTTAAAACAGGAAAAAAAAAAATTTTATTTGTTAAGATCTTTGGTGCTGCACAATGGACCAGATTTGTCAGGACCTTAGCATGTTTACCTTAATTTTATTATATAGAGTTTCATGCAAATACCTCAACAGGGGGCAAAGTTCCAGCGGGATGGAAAGGATGCAAAAAAGGTGCTACTTGGCTAACCTGTCATGGATTGCCAACCACCAATGTGCGCAGCATTCAAACATGTTTGGCACAGGTTGGCCGTAGAGAAAGTCCTGAAGCCAGGCCAGTTGATTTATCTGTGAAAATGATTAGAACAGGTTTACAGACCAGACACTGGTATTGTGGACTGGAAATGGGTAACAGCAGTTAAAAGTTTATATGTCAAATGGGGGGTTATATTTTTAAATATACGTTCACGGAAGGTCTGCAAACGTGGATTCCAGACCTGTGTACACACCAATGGTCCAGCCATCTATCATAAGATAGCTATAACTCCCAGTGTTTCTTTCTGTAGCAGAGAGCCAAGATTCCTAAGGTAGTTACAATTAGAACTGCTGCTATTTGAGCACCCTTTTAAGTAAGTGTACCCCCCGATTGGTTTGCTTGCATGGAACTCAAAATATTACCTGGAAGCTAAACATTGCTTCTGCCAAGCGTTGTGGAGATCTGTAAAACTCCATTAGCAAATACATTTTTTGTTACACCCATGTTGAATTTTGCCCTCCCTTTTGCAGATCTGCATGAACGTAACACGCTAAGAGCCTGCCAAATATCATGCAGCTTCATTTGAGCACCAAATGTAATAACCTGACATTTTTTTTGCCCGCTTCCCCCTTGTTGCACCTGCACAAATATAACCATACCCACATAAGATTTAACATGCTAAACATGACAAATGTCCAGCTGATATATCAAATGATACCACATATATTAGCAGACGAACATATTTTGACACACCCCTTTTAGAAGTACCCCCTGACAAATCCGCACTAACCTAAAAATACAAACAGCAAGTTAGACATGCTAAGCATCTGCTAAATTTCATGAAAATGTATGAGCCAGCACTAGATGTATGGGCAATTAAAAATGCAGTTATCCCAACAGCAAGATACATATAAAAAATAAATTCCCAGCACTTATTTAAGAGCAACTTTCTTGAAAGTTACTGAGCTGATTTACAACAAACCAACAAAAGCACAATCTTGGATTAAAGTTAACTTTGTGGCAAGTTTGGTGAGGTTCTAATTAGCCGATTTGTCCACTATCGAAGAGCAAAGAACCCTACAAGAATTAAAACCAGAAACTGCACTTTTGTGACACTCTCCCCTTTCTCTTGAACCCACTTGACAGATCTGCACAAAACTTGCCATGAAACATAAAAAGGTTATTTTTCCCCTCAGAGGTTTTATACAGATACCTATAAGTTATTAAGGAAACATAAATACCTTTCCAAAGGAAATTCTGACTCAATCATAACTATACTGGTGGCATCACCAATGAATATATGGATATATATAAAAACTAGGTTGAGATCACCAGTGGGTAGGTATAGTTAGGATTGTGTTTGCACAGGAAGTGATTTTTTTGTATTGCTAATAACTGACTCCATTGGACGAATCTCCACAGAACCTTCCAAAACAATGCTACTTTTTGACTAGTTTGCGAATGGAAAGTTTCGGGGTGATCCCTCAAGCGGGGTCCGAGAAAAAAGGGGGTCCCAAAATGTATTTTCCCATTAATTTTTTCCATTGGAACCTTAGACACCACTACAGCCCAAACCGCTGAAGAGATTTAGACCAGATTTGACAGAAAGCTAGACCTTGGCCCAAAAAGAGTGCTTATACATTTTTGGAGTACATTTGTTAAGTAGTTGGAGAAATTAAGGTTAAAAAAAACGTAGTATATTTTACGTCGCAGAGGATCTGCGGAGGCAACAGATCTCAAAGCAAGATCTGTTTGGCTGCCACTACAGTGGCGGTGTGTCCATTAGGGCACTGGGGCATTGACCCACAAGCCGCCCGCAGCTCCCTCGGCGGCTCTGACTTAAGTAAACTGACAATGCATGTCAGTCAGCATGACGCTGGACCGCCCACCCCCTTCAGAGTCTGAAGGGGGTGGGCGGTCGGGCGTCATGCTGACTAACATGCATGGTCAGGCCAGGGGGTGGCACGGATCGCACAGCAGGCAGCAGCACAAGTGCGCATGCTGGGTTTAGGTTGGTGCATGTTTCCGACCAGCCCGGTCATGTGCACTAGTTTGGAGTCTGGCTGCCGGCTACGCATTAGGAGAGCGAGGGTTGATCAACGCCGCAACCCTCAGTCTCCTAATGGACAGGCAGGCGGTGAGTATCCCTGTAAAGCCAATGCTGGCGCTGCTGGAGCAGCGTCAGTATTGGCTGGGAGGGGTTGCCACTCCAGTGACGCGGCTGTTCCTGTAGAAGACCTTGAAGGAGCCAACAGGGGACCCCGGCCCAGGAACAGAGGCGGTGCGGACCCGGTCATGTAGGATTTCTTTATTTTATCTTAATCTCTCCCCACCCCTACGCGACCCCCCCCCCCCCCCACGCTTATTGCAATCTTATGCTTGGTTTGTTAGTTCTCACAGGTTGCATAGATTTACAACACCTATTCAAATCTGTCCGTTGTTTTATTTTCCCATAATCATTTAATCAGTAGTCGCCTGGCTCCTCAGTAAGTTTATTGGGGGGGGGTCCTCTATCGTTGGAGTGAACCTGCTAAGTACCAGAGTCTAGGCGCTACCTGATGAATGTCTGAACGGAAACATGGAGCTCTGTAACCCAGCGACGGGAACATTTAATTGGCAAAAGCAACATCAGACAGAGCGAAGGGTACAGCTTTTCCATGAGGTGCTAGAACTGATGTCAGCAAGGAGCGACATAGGGGACAGGAAGGGGAAATGAAGCGACAGGCACGTGACATGGGGAAGAAGGAGGTGGGGTAACAGCACAGGACAAAGAAAGTGCGGTGGTCCGATGGGAAGAAATTGAACTGGGTTAAGTTTTAATTGGCGGTCTCAAATATGGCGTCTGTCACATGGTACAGTCAGGAGACTACTACGGATTAAGGAAAGGCAATTTTATGACAACGAAGCACACAAAAGACCCCGGCGAGGTGGTAGGCGCTTTACAAATCGTGTCACATTCCCATAGGTTCTGTACTCACCCGAGTCCCCCTCGTAAGAGAGCTCAGAAAGTTTCATATCCGGCCTGAGCTGTTTAGCCAGCCCTGCCTCAGCTAGCCTTTACCAGCGCCTTTTAATGAATGAAACGCACGTGAGTGTCTCTATGGAGAGATGAGGGGTACTTTTGCCCGGTGGTAGTCTGGGAATCCGATGAGGTGGTCTTGGGGAGCCAAAACGCATTTTCACACCAGGCGCCATGAGCATGGCGCTAAAGCCGGCCCTTGAAACAAACATTGCTCGCTGCAAACACAGATTCATGCAGCCTTCCGAAACACCCGTACAGCGCGTCTTTACAGGTTCACCGCTTCCCCGTTTGCCAAATGTAGGACGCTTTTCATCTATCTGGCTCGCTAATGGGGTCACTTTAATGTTATTGCCTGGGCCGGTTTTCTGACCCAACCCGACCCGGCTTGCTAGCGCTTGGAAACAGAGAGCTGCGCTCAGCCACCTGCCTTGACCCTCGGTGATACAAGTTTACTGCCAGTTAAACAAAACCAGTACACCAGTCTCCTTTCTTCCAAACGGTAAGTTGCTGAGCATTTTACAGCATTGTTTTACTGGCCTTTTAAAGCGTACATGCCCTCATGATCCGCAAGGGTTCAGCAGGCACTGTTGTGTTTAAATGGAGCCCAGTGGTTTGTAAAGTGCAGTTGCGGCATCACATCAGAAGGCACACCACTGTACTTGTAGTACAAGACCCCAGACAGTCTTTGTCTGTTGAGTACTTTGAAGCACTAGACTACATAGTGCGTTCTAGCAGTACTTGTATACATATATCTCACAATACTCCTTGAAGGTTCCAGACATGCCTACCTGAGGGTTCCTTATTAATGTGATCAATAGAGGCTTGGACCAGAAAGCAGGAAAAGCTTACTATTCACAGCTATATGAGACTCCTCACTGGAATTTATTTCATGTTGGTTGTATCGTGGTTCTATCCAGTATGATTAGGAATAGTTGTGCTACTACGGAACCAGTAAATTGTTGTTCATTTTATTTCAATATTGCCAGAGCATTCTCATTATGTGTCAAACTTCTATAAGGTTTCTTAACTCCCACAACTCTAAACAGTATTATGGACTGAGCTGTTCTTCACACCTTCTGGTTTGCTTGAAAATGCACCATTTGCCCACTTTTTTTTCAAATATTTCTCAGGGGGAAATTCCCCTCGAACCCACCTTAGATGGACAGAAAGAGCAGAGTAGGGTAGGGTAGGAATACCCGAACCTTCAAGACCAGGTAGTGTGGTCACAGAGGGCCAAAAATGGGTTTTGGATTTTTTGCCACCAATTGGCAAAAACCACCAAAAAAAAAAAAAATGTATTATATTAAGTACACATACATATATATATACATGCACATACATAGAGAATAAACTTCCTGTTTTCATCCTGGAAATCGGACACTGTGTGGTTTGTGAACCGCGATTCTTTGGAGGATTTAAATAAATAACAATAATAAACACATATATACATGCTACACAGTGGCAGCCACAACTATATAGTCATCGGACTAGAATAGAACTGCTGGTTTGGATTTTTAGTTGCAAGCGTTTCACGTATTAAATACATTACTTTAAAGAGTGTCACCCTCGGAATACCACCGTTTCTCTGCAATGCATAGGCTAAACATCAACAGATGCATAAACTGTGGTACTTTGTTGTGTAAATTAAGCCCACGCTCTCACAAGTGTCGAATCATTTATGAACAATTGGCGTATTCCTTGGAGAATGACATTTCCAAAATGCATCAGTTACCAAAGATTAGGTACTATTAAATTACCCAATTCTTGTTGGCTTTTGCTGAATAAATTTTGTTTTTAAAAGCCCAGAAAATCATCACTTTTGAATGGGTACAGAAAATGGGAAGCTCGTCATGGTCACACCTAACACAAAGGCAAAAACAAGGGCGTGCTATTCAATTTCGAAAAGTTTTCAACTCAAATCAATGATGCTCCAATAGATCGTACCCTTATTTCAGTGTACTAATCTTGTAAATCTGACATAATTGTTGCCAATGGCTAGGCAGGACAATTGTAAAAGAATAAAAGCTGGACCATATAGAACCCCCCACCAACCAAAAATGCAGCAACTGAAGAATTAAGCAGCAAGACATGCTTAAACTCCTGAAAAGGTGACCAAGTACAGTCAGCATTTAAGACAATTCACTGCCTACCTGTAAAAGACAGAATTACGTTTTAAGGTCTCAAATCACACTAGAGGGAAAGGCTTGGGTACATGTTAAATCTTGCCATGAGCTACATCCCTACCAGGAATCTCCAGTCAGCAACATCACTCAACCAGCCAACAAGAGAAGAAAAAGAAAAACACAGCAGCAAGGCCCTAGGAGGTCATGGGATGTTTTGAACCAGATATTGAGGATAAAGCCTAAGTAGAAAAAGCAAAAATAAACAGACAAGATAAAAAACTCACACACTATGATTCCTATAATGGTGATGGACCCCTAGATACCGCAGTTCACCACCACCACCACCACCACCAAATGTCAGACAAGAATTAGTCTTAATTTAGTCTTGAATGAACAAGTATATTTGGGATTAAAACTTTAAAAAGTCTATAGAGTACATTCGCTTGCACCTACACTTGCTTGAAGCACAGTCACATATTCATTTTGCTAAAGTAAAAGGGCAAATTTTGCACAAGTCTTTTTTTTTTTTTACAAGATCTCTTCTGTACACAAAGAATGAATGGACTCTTTTGCCGTGTGCACAGCCTGTTGCAAATTAAAGACACGTTGCAAAGAACTAATTCAGAGTGTTTACCCAATGACTGTCCAAATTCTAGTAGCAAGTTCTCATGAGGAGGCCTTCAAAGAACTCTAAATTGACTTGTCATGTGTAACCTCTATTGTGTATTAAACAACCCATTTTTTGCCTCTATAAACAACTGAGGAGTATTGGAGTGGGACAATTTTATCATTAATAATTTTTTAATCATGGAATAAGATACCTTATTGTAAATCAAATATATTTGTTATCTGTATTAGCTTTTAAACATTTTAACTATTAAACAACCTAACTGTAATGATAAGACAAGTTTGAATCCAATATCATAACTAGATATTCACAGGACCTAACATATTTGAATCAAGAGGCTTTTAACCAACTAAATGTATATGGAGACTTGCATAAGATCATAATTTAAATTTGCTCTATTTGTCTTTAGCCCTTACGATATTGTTCCATTAAGCACAGGGAATACTGCAGACATCTAAGGGTCTTACCAATAATTATTATGACATCAGGGTATGCAATCATAGGCATATGGCATAGCAGAAAGGGATAAGTCAACTAGCTAGATATTTAAAAAAGTTGGTACCTAGATGCAGCCTTGTTGAATCATGACATAGTTGGTAACCAAGGAGTAAACTCCAAGCTGTTACCAACTTTCATTTGTACCCAAGTGGATTCATGCAGTTTCCTTTAAAAGAATTTTAAAAAGCATCCAATAAATACACAAGGCCTGCACCTTGCTCCATAATTTCTTCCTGTCTAAGCTGTCAAAGGCATTGTTAAAGCCAATAATCTGCACATCATGAAACTCTTTAAAAGGGGCATTTGGAAAACCCCAGATTTTACCAAAGAATTGATGGAAGTGATTGAGAAATACCTAAAAATTCAAATGGAGGTATAGAAGTCGTTCATTGTTTTTCATGTCAAATTATAAACTTTTATAATTAGAAGATTTTCAAAGGCAAGTGGCTTAAATATGGAATTAAACTAGTTTAAGTGAAACTCTAATAAAGGTGCACTTTGTTCTATAAGCTGTTTTACATCTCAAGTCATGAACTTTGAGCATGAAAAGACTGTCTTATGTGCCCAGGATTTAGTATGGATTTAATAGTTACTTACTCAATTGAGCCATTATTGTAATGCCAATAAACAAGCAGTCAACAAGTATAAAAAGAAGGCTGTAATATTTTAGAATGAAACCACAAAGAGGTCAGAGGCAATGGAACAAAATTAAAATTAGATGGTGTTTTACAAATACCCAGGCTTTTAGTTTGAAGGAAAAAGAGTAGTCAATTCATACCAGGGCACACTGAAAAGCAAGTCTCTTGCTCTGAACTCTTCCTTTTTCATGGTAAGTGGAAATTATCTGGTCCAACATTATCCCCTATTCTATAGATTACTGCAGGCAAGTTAATGTCCTCTTTGTCGTATGGTTTGGTCGCATTCCCAGGTAGATTTAATCAATGGGATGATGTAGCAGGATGAAGAACCTTCATAAAAGGCTGTTCAAGCGATCTGAAGCTATAGTTCAAACACAGAGTATGCCTAGAATTTAAGATATATAAACAAGCTCGGGTTTAGGAGGTATTTTTTAAAATATATCCTTGCAGCTTAGCTCCACCCCTTAGGGCTTCCAAAGTCATCTGAATTCCTTGATCCCCATCAAGCAGGCTTCCGCCCAGCGCACTCTCCCGAGGCGGTAATCCTCGCAGTATTGGATACTCTTCGTAGTGAGGTCGATAGTGGCTCCTCACAGGCCCTTGTCCTGCTTGATCTTTCCGCTGCCTTTGACACGGTCGACCACACCCTCCTGGTCGACCGTGTGAGGGATACGGGAATCTCGGGACCTGCCTTAAGCTGGATCAGCTCCTTTCTGGAAAACCGCTCCCAGGCAGTCTGTACTGCCCAGTTAACTGCCCCTAGAATTAAAATTTCTAGTGGAGTCCCTCAAGGCTCCCCTCCTCTCCCCTGTTTCATCTCTACCATCCTCCCTCTTGTCCGAGCCCTGAAGGAGTGCAAAGTCTGCACCTTTAATTATGCAGACGACTTCCAACTCCTCTTTTCCATCACTGACTCCTCTGAGTCGGTTCATGCTTTTCAATCTACCATGCTGGGCAACCATTTAAAACCTAATCAGGATAAGACAGAGCTGGTCTTAACAGGTATCGCTAAAAATCCATGGGGACCCCATTTTTGGCCTAGGGAGCTGGGCCAGCCCCCTGCCCCTTTTAGCTCAGCTAAGAGCCTTGGGGTGGTTATTAGTCAGGATCTCACTTTGAAGCCTCAGATCAGGTCGGTGATCTCCACCTGCTTCTTTCAACTCCAGAAAATAAAAAAAGATCTGTAGATTTCTTACCCACGACGCCCGGATTCAGGTGATCATCGCCATGGTCATGTCCCATGTCGATTATGCCTACTTATTATACATTGACATCCCTTTCTATCTGTCAAGACATTTACAGATGGTATAAAACCAGGCTGCACGTCTGATTGTTCACCAGCCTAGGCATCATCATATCACTCCTCTCTTAAAGCAATTACACTGGCTTCCGGTTGTTCAGCGGTGTGCTTTTAAGATTGGATGTCTTATTTTTAAGTCACTTAACCGAAGGAGCCCGAAATTTGTCAATAACATGATTAACAAATATGCTCTCACATGAAACTTTCGTTCAGTCCACAAACATATATTACTTGGCCCTCATTTTAGACTAAAGCGCACCAGGGGTGCTAGGTTTTCTACCTTGGCCCCTATATTCTGGAACTCCCTTCCCTCCGAAATCCGCTTCTGCACCAATCTCCTTGGCTTCAGAAGTCTTTTAAAAACTTGGCTCTTCCGACAGGCCTTCTGAACCAATCTCTAGGACTTGGATCTGAACCAAATTAGCGCCAAGAAACCTCCCCCCGGTGTATGTGCGCTCTACAAATTAATTTTAACATAACATAACATCTGCCTAAAGAGGAATAATTCATGTTCATCCTACGTAAACCTAACAGTGTTCCATTTTTCTAGTCGTGGATTTCATAAGGCTGTCAAAAGGAACATGCCATTACCCCCGAAGCCAAATTTAAAAAGCTTATTATGAAGCAATCCAGTGTGGCTTCTTTTAATTAATCTTGATAATTTTTTTTTATCACAAAGTACGCTTGGATAACCTCCAATTGCTATGGTAAAAACAAACTTCAGTTATCTTAATCTCTCAATATCTTTGGCAAGTAAGCAAAAAATTACAAGACTTAGATTTTGTTTATTCCTACTGTTTGAATTTCAAAAGGGCTGGCAGGAGTCAACCCGTGAACATGACTACAGTCTGTGTGGTGAGAAGGGACAAACATGACACCACATTTTATCCGAAATTGGTTGAAGATTGTGAGCAATTTTGAAGCATAATTTTATTCACCTTCGCGTTATAAAATGCAATGAACTAGTTATAAACTGTCTCAGTGGCGCCAATCTCAAAGGACAGGCTCTTTTCTGAATTCATGAACCTCATACACTTCACATTATGATTTTAAGCTCTTGTACCCAGAATTTCCTGTCTGCTAGTTTTTGTGATTAATGTTTTTTTAGCTCTCGTTATCAAGGGGTTTTGGCTAAAGAGCTTTTCTTTGTATTAAAGGGTTTTAAGTTGTTGGATTAATGTTATGCTTTTTATCATAAAATAATTGTGGCTGCTGTGGATTAACAACTTTTTGGGTGTGGTTCACAGTATTGTTTTTTTTACTACAAAGAAATTTTTCTTTTTCTACGGAGTGATATTATGGACTCGTTTACACCTTGTCTGTCCACGGGACTAATTCCCTTCTACGTTTTGAAATTAAAGGGCATGGAAAACAGAACATGAATGATTTATAAAAAAAAAAAGATAACCTTTTGCAGTGGTCTTAACTATGAAATACATTTATGACAGATGGGATTTATTATGGTTTAAAGTGCGACACTGAAAAAGGCATTGTTTTTTCAAAACGCATTTATTTTAGATAAACCCCTCAAGATATTAAAACACTTTAAAGAATCGTTTTGGATGTTTGTGCGAATGGAAAGCTCAGGAAAAGTAGTATTAATCTGATGTGAAAATTCTGAATTACTACTGTAATGGATTTATAAAAGATTGATCAATTGATCACTATAATTTGGAAATTTTATTAAAACGGTTTTGCCAGAGACCAGAGAGAGCCAGATGAGCTAACAAGGTCATTGGTTACAGCGGTCTATTTTTCCAGTGGTGGTTACAAAGGGATCAGGCCAGGTCAAAACTCATTTTAAATAGACTGAAATATAAATGGCGCATATTTACAAACATTGAAGGACTGCAGGAAAGGCTGCCTCAAAATAGTTCCAGCATTTGGTATGTTTAAAAACTGGTTGAAGAACTACCTCAAACGTTAACTCTCCCATGTTTAGGTCTGGTATGAGAGCACAGTTATCCCCAGATCAACAAAAAATAGCTTTGAGTACTTATGGAGGAGCGGATAAGGCTCCACCCACACATTGGTTTACCCAAGCACAGGATTTGATTGGGCCGATTTATGCACTTCACTGAAAAGACAGCTTGTATTCTACTTTTTGGCTCATGACAAAGCTCATACTCGGAAAAGCAGGACTAGGTTGATAATTGTGGCAAGCCAATGACCTGGACCAAAGGCCAGACCTGTTTATTATGAAATGTTACAATAAAGGCAGTAGGCCCGATATAGTTACTCTGAAAATAAAAGTTATCAATCCTTTTGAGGATGGATTGTTATTACTCTACATGAAAGCCTGCAGAGAAGGATTTTGTTACATGGAGTCTCATAGGCCTGTAGCAGGGAAGGGGTTTGTGCTTGTGTAACCTGAGGCAAACCATGGATATAAAAGATTTACTCTGTCAGAATCCTAGTTACGCTTTCTAAGGAGAGATAGTATTTTGCTTAGGACACTGTGTATACCCTTGTAATTTTATAACTGAGTACCCTGTAGCCAAACTAATGCTCAAAACAGTAGCTATAAGTTGGTTAAGGTGACAAGCTGTTGGCCTGAGTGGTGCACTGGCAAAGGTTATGTCAGATGTCATAGGTCTGATGCGGTTATTATGAAAAGTTATGACAAAGACAGAAGGCCTAGCTTAGTTATTGTGAAAAGCCACTAGACTTAACAGTGGGTTGTTATTACGTTGTGCTACAGGTATTATGTTGCAGGTCATTTCGCAGATTTTCATAGGGGCAAGGGTTTTGGTGTTGGTCACCCACTCTGCCAAACCTGGAGGTATTTCACTGAGATGATTCTTGTTGGGATCTATTAAAAGGGCTGCATGTTTTGCAAACTATTTATTTCTACATATTTGTTATTTTATAACTGTACGCATAATGGTTGCCAGTTTATGTCCACTTGAATAGCCAGTGCTGGTTATAGTGTCAAGCCAATGGTATAGCTATAACCATTCTCTGTTTACTGGGAAAAGTTATGCCAGATTCCATAGGTTTGATCTGTTTATTCTGAAATGTTATGACAAAGCCAGTAGGACTGACTTACTTAGTGTGAAAAGCATGTGTTAAATGCAATATGATTTTAAGGATGATTTCTTATTATCTGTAAGCAAGTATTTTTTATTACATGGAATCCCCAAGATTAATGTAGAAGGCACAGGTTTTGGTTCTGGCGTCCCACCCAAATGGTGGGGTTAAAAGACGTAAACTTAGATAATACTGATTAGGCTCCCTTAGAAGGGATATTATATTTGACAACTGCAATTTTGAGCATACATATAATTTTTTTATGATATACCTGGTGACTATCTTATGGGAGAGCTTACGTCCAAGACAGTAGGTCTGAGCTGGAGACAAGCCAATGCAGAAGGTTATAGGCCCGATTGGTATGAGAAGTTACGTTAAAGGCAGCAGGCCTAACGTGAACTTTGTGGAAAGCATCTGTTTAAGTCAAATGGTATTTAAGAGTAGATGTTTATTACTCTGTATTACAGCATTCAGACGAGCACTTTGTTGTGAAGAATCTCACAGATTACGGTAGTAGGCAAGGGATTCACTGTTTCTGGTGGATACTCTATAACCGCAGACTCAACTTGTAAATATTCCTCAGGCATCAGTGATGCATTTGTAACCACAGTTTGGGTAGGTTAAGGAAAGGGGCCTGCCACTGACCAAGTCATGCTCCAGTAGCCATTACTGCAGATATTTTGCAGTCCCCACTGAAATCTGGATACTATCGGACAGATTCCCCTGATGTTGTGCCCACTGGGATTTGAGGTCCCAATATACAGCCCCATATTGCCTGGTGTGTTTGGCCAGCAGGATGGAGGAGAGCAACAACCCCAAAAGCATCCGTCATTCGTACGGAGATCCAGAACAGAGGTTGAAACCTCAGGATCAGTTCCTCAATGTCCTCGACTCTTCGGCAGAAAGGAACAAAATCGTACAGCATTCAGAATGGCTCTGATGAATGAGTGAATCTGCAAAGGGGCACGTTGATAGCAAACCCCAATGATGTTAGGAGAGTCATTGTCATCTGGAGGTGGCCCACAACCGCCTGGAGTGAGCCTGCTTTCAGCAGCTATTCCTCGCTCGAGGTATGGAGAAGACTAGTCGCCCCCCCCCCCCCCCGCCAAACACCAAAAGGTATGTCACAACCATCGCCATCATTTTTGTGAACACCCAAGGGGCACTGATGAAGCTAAAAAGGAGCACTGCTAACTAAAAAATGCTCCTGTTCACCATAAACTGCAGGTCGCACATGTGGGCCTGCAGAACAGGAATATGGAAAGAAATGTCCTGAACGTCCAATGCCACCACTATGAGGTCCAGGGCAGACAGGACCTAGACTAGTGTGAGGATCTTGAATTTGTCCTTCTGAATGAAAGTGTTGAGAAGGTGAATATCTAGAATAAGTCTAAGGCCTCCATCCTTCTGTGGCACAAGGAAGTAGCAAAGTAAAATCCAGTTTCTACTTCCAAGGCCGGAACCCTCTCTTTGTCCCATTTGGCCAAAAGGCCGGCATTTCCTGCAGCAAGATGGACGTGTGATCCAGTCTGTCTTGTCTGAAGTGATGGCCTGCCACTAATGGAGGAAATATCAGATCCTACCTCCAACAGAATGGCTGGTTGCAGGCAAGGGCACATTGAAGCTGCTTTCCGGTGGTGCTGATGGCTGAGCAGCACATTGTCACTACTATCTAGAACGTTACCTTCGAGCACAGCAGCCCCGGCTATGAAATGGCAGAAAGGCCTGCTCAGCTGGTGGAGGAGCCTGGGACTGGTGAAATGGAAAATCTTTACCATAGCTACCAATGCAGCCAAATTGCTTGTGATGCTTGTGACCCAATGAATGATCTGTGGTTCTGCTCTCCTTGAACAGTTACAAGGTGGGACCTTTTTTTGCCGAAAAGTTGAGGAATCGAACAGCAGGTACATTAAGGCTATCTGGACATCGCCGGAGAACTCTCAGGCGTGCCACATTAGTATCCACCACTCACCCTAAGCAGCCAGTCATGACCTAGCCAGAGGGAATGAGAACTATTCCTGCATCAGGACAATCTTAAATATCCTGAGTAAAGGACGCCAAAAGGTCATCCAGAACAGATGGCAACCTTGTAGCGTTGTATCCCAAAATGCAAGAGAATAATGGTCTAGAAGACAACCGACTTTCAGAGATTTGATGGGCAGGCTGGTGCATGAATAAAATGTGTTTCCCAAATGTTTTGATTCATTTCGATTCTCAGTTAAGTGGAGTAGTAGGGAAAGCACTATGATTAACTTTGCTCGTGGACAACTGTACCACCAGGCTCTCTGGACTTGGGTATTGAGTAGATAAAGCTGTGTTGCCGGGTGCAGAGCGATGACAACGATCAACTTTCAGGTTACCAGGTGGACCTGAGCAACGTTTTGACCAGGTGCCCAAAAGGGTGTTTGTAAGGTCCTCATTAAATAGTAACAATGGCTCTGTGGGGCCTGGTCACATTGCTGTACTTCTGTCTAAACATTAATCTTAACTTCCATGATGGGTAGTTGCAAATCTACTTCTGCTGCCCTTCGTAGAACGACAGCGAAAGAAGCGTTTTCCTCTGTGGCAGGACAATCGGGGACCAAAGACCAGTGTTTGGAAAAGTATCCAGCCCACTTGCATCTGGATGTTCTGAGTTATTCATACCAGTTTTCTTCTTTATATTGGGGTACACAGCAATCCGATTCATCATAGTTATTGTGGCCGATTCACGCATTGACTTTTTGTGCTTTTTCTTCGAACTACCCAACGGCTTCGACAGCAATGCTGACTGGTTTCATGAACAACTTCAGCAGCTGGAACAGACCATCCTTTGGACCTCGACCAGTCTCAGTGTGGAGTCTTCATGTGTTTGGTGATGTAAACTTTGGCTTCACGGTCCTGTATGGCATTCAGAAGATTCTGGACGCAATTGTCACAGGCCTTTGAGTCAAGCCCCAGGCACCACAAACAGAATTTGTCAGGGTCTGTCACAGAAGTCTGTTTGTGACGGTCCCTGCATTATTTAACCCTTGTTGTTTTAGGGGATGACATTGTCCCTTGCACACTAGATCATTTTTGGAAAGGAAATGGTCAAAGGACCAACAAGAAGATCCGAACCCGTGCCTGGAGAGGCGGAAATAAAGGAACCGATGTCGCCAGCATGCATGTGTAGCACTTATTTGAGACCCTGGTCGTCACATCTGGAGCGGAAGGACGTCGGCGCTCAACCGCACAATGCCACCTACTGGCACACAGGACTACTGCTTTTAAAGTTTATGGATCCAGTCTGATAACTAAAGGTGAGAAATTAGTGTCTGGAAGTATCCATCAGAATACTACCTGTGACAAATTGTGGGTATAGAAGACGACTAGCACTGTGCGAATCCTTGTTAAGCTTTTTCGGAGAATTAGAATTTTGCTTCTCCCACAGTAATTTTATATGCTTGATTGCATTGTGGGAAAGCTTAAGCTCAATACAGTAGGCATAAGTTGTTTATGGTGACAATAATAAGCAACCTGATTGGCTCACTAAGAAAAGGTATTTCAGCTGCTATATGTCTGGCCATTGAAACAGTACAACTAAAGCAGTAGGCCTGATTTTCTTACCATGTAACAAACACATATGTTAAACCCAATAGGCCTTTAAAGGTAGACTGTTTTTACACAGTGTTAAAAACTGCATTCGGGCATTTTGCCGGCTGGAGTCAGCGAGCAGTGCCAGAGGAGTACTGAAGGTAAATTATTAGGAAAGACCACCTCTTGTTTTTACAGGAACATGGCAACAAAAGCAGACAGCCACACTCCACATCCCTGGCACAGTAGTTTCACTTAAGAATGTCAGCATGAGACAGCAATAGGCACACAAAAGAGTGCAGGCAGTATGAAGCAGGTGTATGGAAGAAGCAAAGGAAGGAGAGAGCTGCAAAACACATGTACTCTCATGGAGTGTGTAACAAAAAAAATGTGAGCAGTGGAAGGACACATCAGCAAACAAAGGACGGTAAAGAGACTATCCTCCAAAGGAGGGACAATCACAAGATTGAACAAAAGGGAAACCAATCAAATTAGTGACAAAGTCAACCAAAAATAAGAAATGGACAGGCTGTAAGCCAAGAAGTGGGCAAGCCAACAAATTAACAGGGAAATCAGAGCCAAGGGTCTGGCTTGGATCTTCGAGCCCTGACACAAGCCGAGCCGTGAATATATTTGCTGTGTACAGTAAATCATGCAACAAACCATGCAAAATATGATAAATTCTCCTGAAAATGCAAAAAAGTGTTTGTCTTTAATATGTGAAGATTTGACATTAATAGGGCACATTATAGCACTGAGATATACTTACTAAAAGTTATAGTTTTGTATAACTGGTAGTCTGAACACACATTTGAAAGGGTTTTCATATGCGATAATGAAAGGGAAAAATAATTTAGGTCAAATAAAACAATTGCCCAAGATCGCACAATATAAGCAGGGAAGTTCCGATTTATTCAGGTTTTCTGGTTTCACTCTGTACAAATCATACAGCGAATGGGTATCTATTTGCCTTTACTTGTGTTAAAGCTTTGTTTTTGCCAGTTAGTGCATTTTTCTATAGTTTTTAAATATAGCATGAACACGACCTGAAGGCCCAGTGCTTTATAGGAGCACCAGTTATATTACACAAGGTCAAGTGCATTTTTTATAGGCAAGGGAGATTTAGTGATTAGCCCAGAATCACAGCATGTTAACCTGACTCGAGCCTTGTTCCTCTGTTCCACGGTCCCAGCTCTGGCCACAAGGTAAAGGGAGGGAGGCAGGAATAAGGCACATGGAAGCTCGGTTTGTTATGGGTTAGAGGTTCCAACAGGACTTCAAGCTGAGCCAGAGCTAGGCTTGAGCTTTCACTGGCTCGCCAATCAGTGTGTAACTCTACGGTCAGTTCTAGGTAAGGCCACAATAGCTTGCGCGGTCAGGTACACGTGACCTAGTGATGTGCATGATTAATTTGAGAAAGTGTAACAAAGAGCCATTCTTCTATATTCAGATTAGATTTTTGGGTTAAATAAAGAGACCTTTAAGTAGACACATTTGAACTATTAAGGTCAAAGAAATAAGAAATACAATAGAAATTTCCTGTGTTATGTTATTGCATCAGTCGGCTCTATCGTTAAGAGGAAAATCACACGCTGCTGCAGCGCATGCTTTGGCTGGTTGCGTTTGCAATGGACTTTGCATACCATAAATAAAAGAAGAGTGTTAGAAGGTGGTTCTGACACTATGGGCCGCCCAGATTTTTCGCTTTTTGAGCACCTAATTGTTGAGCTTTTACTGTTGGGGAGCCTCATAAGTTGGGACTGACCCACAGTGAACTCTGTATGTAAGAGACTACATGGGGATTTTACTGGTGTCCCACTGGCTTAAGCAGGGCACTGCGCAGCAGATGGAGTAAGGGACATTGGGCTGGTTACATGCAGACACATGTACATGCGTGTGCACACGTGTATGGGCTGCGCAGGGGAGATTCCTAGCGTGCGCAGTCCAGGAGCAGCTACAAAGTGAATGGCGTGGCAGGACTTGGGGGGGCGACACGAATAGGCTTAATACACCGGAAAGAAACATGCAAGGGAAAATCAGTGTGTTTTACTGTGTTTTCACTTCATTATTCCCCTATGGTGATGTGGGGCCCATGGCTAGAGTGACTTCCACAAGGCCTACAGATTCCAGACACGCACTAAAGTCCATTGTAGCGTATGTGAAAATAAGTATTCTGCAGAGTCCAAAGTCATATTAGTACTGCTTTTGGGTCACCCAGAAATTTCATATTTCTCCGAGTCCCTGGCTGGGGTCTGGTTAGATTAATGACCTTTCTTCCCATAGCGAAGATCTTCCCTCCAAGGGAAAGGAGATAGGTGGAGCTACAGGCCAATCCATCAACAGCTGTCACTGGGTGCCAGGCACAAAGCTGAACCAAGGTGAAGGCAGCACTGGGGGAAGGGGAGCATGTGGCCAGAGACCCTGGACGGCGCCATTTTGAACAAACTCAGAGGCTGGACAAGAAGGATGGAGCAGGGGCAGGGAAGTGATGTGTCACTGTTTGATAGGACCAACAGAGGCTTCCTGCCAGCCCCCTACTCAACCTTTAAAAACTGCTTGCACAGGAAGAGAAGCTCTCTCTGGGGTGTGGTCTGCTGAGGCTGAAGGTGCTGGAGCATGGCGCAATGGGCAGTTGGGAGGAAAGACCCCCTGACTGCCCCCAAGAGCCTATCAGCACCAGAAGAAGAACCCAGGACCTGTGCGCAGAAGCAGTGGCCTCTACGCAGGGAGAAGCGAGGCCAAGGAGGAGAGCCAGGCGAAAGGCTGGCGCAGGGAGCCAGTGAAGACAGCTTCCTGCTGAATCCACCCTCTTGGAGACACGGAGGGCGAAGAAGAGTGCTCCCAGTGGCTGGGGGACACCACCAGGAGCAAGAAGACGTGAAAATGGGGCAGATCGGACCCCCAGGGGCTGAGATATGGCCCCCGGAAGGTAGGCGACCTTTGACCCATAAGAAGACAGACGACAAAGTGCGTGGGGCTCCGCCGCCGGTCTCAGAGATGCCCCCGGGGTAGGTCAGGTCCCGGGGGCTGCCCCCAAGGAGAAGTAAAGACGGGGAGCGCGACGGGGAGCGCCCTCGCGCTCCCCCTGAAGGTGCCCTGCAGGGGGGCCGGGAGCCCCCCCTGGCCCCCACCGAAGACGGAGGCGGGGGAGCGCCGTCGCGCCCCCCCGCGAGGAGAGAAGCCAGGGAGCGCCGTCGCGCTCCCCGTGAAAATGCCCCCACGGGATGCCAGGAGCCTACCATGGCCCCCGATTAATATGGTGATAGGGGCGCGCCGTCGACCCCATCTCCAGGCCCTGAGGTGGCAGAGTGAGGGGGAGCGCCGTCGCCCCCCCCCCCCCCGAAGATGTTCGGGGGCCCAGGATCCCATCCCCCGGGCCCAGAGTGTGGCGGAGGTGGGGGGAGTGCCGTCGCACTCCCCTGAAGACCCGCGGACAGACCAGAAGACTGCTGCCGGCTCCCACAGCAGTACAAGAGGGTGCTGGCGGGGCGGGGAGCCGGCAGGGGCAGCCAGGGGTGGGCTCCCCTCCACCAAGGACGACGTGCGGGGGTCCCAGGTGGGAACGGGACCCCCAGAACAAAGTATGCGGTGCTTGGGGCCCGGTTGGGACCAGGCCCCCCAACCAGCGGCAGGAGCGGCCAGGGGTGGGCTCCCCGGGCCGCATAACCCTCACCTAGGGGTCCGGGTGGGACCGGGCCCCCACTGAAGAGTTGATCGCAGCTCTCCCCGGCACAGTGGGAGAGCCGCTGATCTAAAATTCATAAAGAGGAGCAGGAAGCGGCCCACAATGCCTTGCCAGGCAACTGGAAATTCATAATTTTTGTGCTTAGTGGACCCCAGAGGAGGGGGTCACCCTCACTTGTGAAAAGGTGCAGGGAGGAGCGGCTGGAAACGCGCAGTCCCCTCCCCCCCCCCCCCCAGCACAAAGAGAAAAGTCACCCTAAGTTTCCTGGGGGTTTGAAAGGAATAACCCCTCAAGGGATCAGCCAACATTTTAACTCCTCTTGGGCTGGAACATTCGTTCTACAGCTGGAGGATAGTTGAGAAGTGCATAATGGAGTGAAGGGCTGATGTCTAGAGAAGGGAATCCCCTGGAGGTGAAGAGATGTAATTGCACCAGAAATGCTTTTACTAATGTTATTTCTTTTAGAAGACCTGAAGATCACATGTGTAATGTGAAGTACTTGTGTGTGGTGATGTCATAAGCAAAGTGGGGTTATGTTGCGAGACATTCCTCCAAGGGTGTCTGGCTGTATATGTGTAATCCTATGATTTTAACTGTGATGTCTTTAGGGGCTGCAATTGCAATGCATTCTAGTGATCCCCAAATGTGTTGAGTACTGTCATTCTAAAGTGTTCAAGATGATGTGCATACATGGGAGTGGTGGTACTAGACCCCCACCCCCCCTGCGGGAGAGGTGGAGATGTTATGCAATGTCACAATGTAATTCAAACAGCTTATGTATATTTGTAAATTGGTGCATAGTATTGAATAGTGTGTGTGTGTTTAATAAATGTACTCTTACTTTTATAAAGCAAAGTACAGACTGGACAATCAATTATTGAGTGTTATTTTTGCGCACCTGCAAATGGCGATTACTAGCCCACACTACCTCCCTTGAGTAAGCCTCAGACTGCTCTGCAACGCTACCCTCTGAGAGTCAGGCGCTGCAATTGGGTGTTTGGTTCACAGTGAAGGACAAATGTAGTCATGTTGTTTGTGCAGGCCTCACAGATGCTGCCTCGTTTTCCAACAAGGAGTAAGGGAGGAAATTTTGCTTTGGGATTCTGTCGTATTTGACAAACCAAACAAAGCTTGCGCAGCTGCTGGCTGAACTGTATCTTTTGTGCTGCGGTTTGCACCGCCTGTCTGTCATGCGCATGTCTAGACGCATGCGCCATGCAGTGCTCAGTGGTAACCTTTCACTGTTGTCACCATGTTCTGGACGTTTTGCTTGCAGCAGGGACGCCAGGGACAGCTCTAGGATGGTGCGATCTGGGCCATCGCACCGGGCACTGACTTGGGGTGGGGGCTTCATTTTTTGCAAGTATATTATCATTTTAAAGGCACCTGCAGCCGCGTTCCTGGCCTCCAGCAATTTTCAGGCATCAATTAAAATGTCAAGATAACTGATTAATCGTCTTCCTGGAAAGAGACCGGCGGTTTGTCTAGTGGAAGTTTTGACTCATCCTAAGGTAACGCAGAGGGTTAAAATGTCTGCCGTTAAGAACGTGTACCATGCAGATCACAGAAATGCATATATAATTAAATAGGTCAGTAGGTTACTGCTTATGTAAGAGAGATCCTTTTGTTACTTGTAGTTTCTAAGTTAAAATCCTAATATAGAGCATTGAGCTATCAACTGTCAAAGAACTGCAAGGTATATGTTAGAGCTATATGTTTTTTTGCCAAGTCTTTCATTATCCTAATCTTGCCAAAAGGGTTCATTTGGGTAGAAAACAATTCTTATTATTAAAGAAAACCCCTAACAATGGTGTTACGTTTTAAATCCTGAATTTGTGCTTTTCCAGAACAAGGACTCAAACTATATTGCCAACCAGTATGGATGACATGTGACTCCTATACCATGTAGTCCTCTGTCTTATGTAATATTTTTATACACCGATTTAGACTCATGTGATGGTCTCTGTGAATGTGTGTGTGTGTAATGTAGAGTGCTCTTACACTGGTAGGAGTGGTGCTATAAAAGTAAATTAATCTGAGAGACAGTGGTTATGGAGACTTGAAGAGCACTGTTAAAAGGTTGCTAGTGAGGGAGTCCGTGGCAGGAGGGGTAGGGGGGGGCAACAAACAGTGTCACACAAGGCACCACCAGAATTAAAGCCGCCCTTAAGGACGCTTATGACATGCTGTCATTACATGAAAGGTCCTACTTCACGCGGATTTATTTTCATCTATGTTTTTTATTATACAAACGGGTCGCTTTCACTAGTTTAATACTGTGTAAGTGGATGTAATTGGAAAAGCCCTCAGTTAACATGGGCTAAATAACTATGGTCGGCATTTCATTTGACACTTAAGCGGGATTTGCCCATTTTGTATTTTCCATTGCGGGTTCTGAAAGTCTCATTTCTCAATCAGTTTCAATAGCTGCTTTTAGCAGTTTGCTCAATGCTCAGAGTTAAATTGTTAGAATGCACTGTTATGCCTGAGCGAAAGGCGTTAGAAGGTTTTGGACTTTGTAATCCCAAATATCTGCCATTATGTCAAATTCTTTCGAACTTTGGGTGGAAAATAACCTTTGTATTGGATGGACTGAATTATGTAATTGTAAAACAGGATGTAGTGCAAGTCTCTGCATGCATTCTAGGACACCAATGCTGAATACTTCATGCACAGCATAGAGACACAAATTTCTTCAAGGCTCCCTTAAGTCAGATTTAATGTAGCTCTGCGTTTTCCACGAGCATCTGTTATGATAACCGAGTGCTTGCGTTGAAATCTGGCTTTTAACTTATTAGGAAGATCCACAGGAACCACAGCGAGGATTTCAACAAGACCACAAGTAGTAATCTGGTTAATTCCGCTCGCTGTTTAGCCTGAAGGTGAGATAGGTGAGATAGAACAATGGTAGGCACCAACTTTTAGAAAGTGCTTCGTTTTAGAGAAATGTATGTTCAGAGGAAAACTGCGTTAATAGGGCAAATTCCAAATATTTGCCCTAAGTGTAAGTTAGTTCCCATGACTGGAGATCATGCAAATTGCTTTGTTCCAACTAGTAGTAGAATTTCAGTTTTGTGCCATTTAAGTTTGCAGACTACCCCTCATCTAGTAATACAAGTGGTATAAATCGTTTTAAATGCAATTGTTAACTCAAATTCCATTTCTAAGCGAATGCTGATCTAGAGGTCATTCTTTTCTATGTTCAACCCATCATTCCAGAGGACACATATATACAACATATGCATTCCAGCGCAATGCAAATAACAATGACTCATATGGCACAACATATGATATTGGACTACTGCTGGAATCCATGCTTTTAGACTTCGTATATAGGATTCTATGGTCAACAGTTTCATCTGTTGCAGAGTCATTCATAAGTAGCTGTGTTGCGCGATAATGCTGATCAAAGCCCTGATGGTCTTGGTCATGCCGCCTTTCCCCTCTTTCGTGGAGGGGTGCCCCAATGGCTTCCATGCAAAACCTGCCAATTCACACCTCTCTTGAACAGCCCACCCCATATAGCAATGGTTTACTTCTCCGTATGGTGGTAACAGATGCTGCTGCACGAGAGAACAGCATGGACTGCCTTGGTTTCTGCTGCATCTGACAAATGTGTAAATAAACTTAATCGAAGAAGATACTTGAGTTCATAGGCGAGTTAAAAAACATAAAATGTATTAATAATCAGAGAATCCCACGACACTAAAATCCTACATGGTTGCTCAGCTGTGGGGAAAAAGGAAGATATATGCTACCTAATGTGCTACAGTTCAGCAAAACTGCTGGTGGCAGAAATTGTCACGTTTTGGATTTGAAGGAGCCTAGGGAAAGACCCCAAAATAAAAGTACTTTGAATAAAATGATCTGTTCTTCTAGGAGGCACAAAAAGTACGAATTTAGACTGTCAGAATATTGTTATTACTAATTTTGATCAAATAAAGTTAAGAAAGTGGGAGAGAATGTGGCCTAATAGCTAGAGCGGTCGACCCCAAATCTGGGGAACGGGGTTCGAGTCTTGGCAGCACGCTCAACATCCTGTGAATCTGGAGAAAAAAAATAACGTATTCTACCTGTGCCCACACAAAATGAATGTGTCAGTCTGTAACGTAACTGGTGCTCATGTAAAGCGCTCTGAGACCTTCGGGTCGAGTACGCACTATTTAATACTCTTAAATAAATAAAGTTACGGGAGTTTCCAAGAGGTACCAACTGTTAAAAAACACAAATTGAGCCCAGGGACAAGAAAAACCCAATACATACGATCGGCGAAGAAACTGCCAATTTTAAGGTGTATGAAAGAAAGTAATTTATAGTAGTGGTGGAAAGGGCTTGTAACCGAGAAATAATAGGTGAATTTAAACAAAAGTGGCTGCTCGGCTGCACTTTTAATATGTATACCTTTACTTGAACTTCTTAACCATGCGAACTGCAGACCCATCCAAAGCCATATAATGTGCTATAAGCAAGTATAATAAATAACCTACTACAAATATATTTGCGTATATGTCCCAAAATGTCTGGACTCAAAATGGAGTGCCCATGACCACTAGCCGTAATTTAGTCACCCAGCAACTAAAAAGTTGAACAAAAGTGTAAAGTTTCCACAAGCCTTAGGATGAAGACTTGCTTTAAAAGAGGAAGCTAAGCATGAGGACTTTATTTCCTTTTGCCCATCTGCACAGGAAGTGACACCATTGGTTTCCCATTAATGGTACTCAGGGCTCCTGCCAGGATCTATTTAATGGCGGCTGTAGCATGGACGCGACACTAGGGCGTCGAAGTCAAATCCATCGGTGCAAAGTCCCTGCCTGGACCGTGCCCAACACCATGAACCCTGGGTCTCCCTCTAATCGCGCTACAGATACCCTGCTGCACTCCCCCATGCTCTTGACTTTGGCCGCCGCTCACCGCATTGCTGCCAAACCACACAACACGGAAGAAGCATTCATGTACACCTTATACAAGTTCTCATGTACACCTCATACAAGTTCTCATGCACTCTCCTACACCCTACACCTATACCACTACTGCACCAGCAGCACCCCACCCGTTAACACTCACATGGACCAAACACCACACCACACTCACATGCATGCTCCTCAACACACAATCGCTCACCAAACACAGCATGGAGATATGGGACCTACTGCAAAACTATGCTCTGGACCCGTCCTTTCTCATGGGAACATGGCTAAACCCTACCTCGGCACTGGACATCACTACAGACATCTCCACCGGCTATAAGATTGTTAGGCAAGACCTTCAGCACAAGCCCGGAGGTGGTGCCACCATCATATTTAAAGATACCATTACTTTCACCACCGACAAGGACACCCCAACCAGATACATGGCACAACTCGCGTTCAAGATACGCATCACGGCCAACTTCTACCTGGGCGGAACCCTCGTATACAAACCAACAGGACAACGGCACCAACTCTGCCAGCGACTTCAGGGACTTAGTCTGAGTCCTCATCTTCAACACCAACACCTTCATCCTCCTTGGAAACCTTAACTTTCACTTAGAAGACCGCACCAATCCAAACTCTATGGCCCTTCTAGAAAACCATACAAACCTTGGCCTCACCCAGCATGCTACCAAGCCAAACTACACCACTGGACAACTACTGAACTCTATTTTCTCCTCAATCAGCAACACCACAGTCAACAAGACAGACCACACCCTGGTCAGCTTCAATATACCCATCTCACCCCATCACAGACCTTACATCAAAGGAACAGCCCACCGCAGCTGGAAGAACAAGTTACTTACCTTCGGTAACGATGTATCTGTAAGAAACATTAGTTAGTTAGATTCCTCACCTTAGAATATCCCCAGGCGTCAGACTGGATCCGGAAGATTTTTGTCAGCAATACCCCTTGCGCGCCGCTAGGCGTCGTCTGCGGCTCCGCGTCCGTCGTCGGCGTCGTGCGCCGGAATGACGTCAGAGTACTTAGACACCGCCCTCGCGCGCTGACGTCAGTTCTTGTACATAGCTTTCCGCGCCAGGAACGCAGAGCCATGCAAAGACCGACACTGGTGCCAAAAATAAAATCTAGGGGCCTGAAAAGGATAACCTTAACCCTAGATGTCAGTTCGCAGAATGGGGAGGATGGGTGGGTCGGTGAGGAATCTAACTAATGTTTCTTACAGATACATCGTTACCGAAGGTAAGTAACTTGTTCATCTGAAAGAAACACGTTAGTTAGATTCCTCACCTTAGAATAGATACCCAAGCAATACCATCCCCGGTGGTGGGTCTGCGAACCAAGATCACACCAGAAAGTCCTGGAGGACAGAACGGCCAAAGAAGCCATCCCTCCGGACTTGGCTGTCAAGGCAATAATGTCTGGCAAACGTGTGTAGCGAAGCCCACGTCGCCGCCTGACAGATGTCCTGCAAAGGGACACCCCGTCCCAAAGCAGTAGTAGCCGCTGTGGCCCGAGTAGAATGGGCGCGCAGCCCAACAGGAGGGTCCTTTTTTGCCAAGGAGTAACAAATTTTGATGCACAAAACGACCCACGAGAGATGGTCCGTTTGTGCACAGCTTGCCCCTTCTTAGCACCCACGTATCCAACGAAAAGTTGGTCGTCCACCCGGAACTGCATTGTGCGGTCCAAATAAAAGGAGAGCGCACGTTTTGGGTCCAGACGGTGGAGCCTCTCTTCCTCTTTGGAAGGATGCGGAGGCGGAAAGAAGGTGGGCAAGGTGACAGACTGCCCAAGATGAAATGGAGTCACCACTTTCAGAAGAAAGGAGGGACGAGGCCGAAGGACAACCTTGTCCGGATGAACAGAGAGAAAAGGAGGCTTTGAAGCCTGGAGCTCACTCACCCGTCTAGCTGAGGTGATGGCTACCAGAAAAGCAGTCTTAAGCGTCAGCAGACGAAGAGGACAATTATGAAGAGGCTCAAAGGGAGCACACATTAGAAATGTGAGAACAAGATTCAAGTCCCACTGAGGCATTACAAAAGGGACAGGAGGGAACGTGTGAGTAATGCCTTTTAGAAAGCGTGTAACGACAGGGTACTTGAAAAGAGAAGGCTGATCAGGAAGCCGCAAGAAGGCAGAGATGGCAGCAAGATAACCTTTCAGGGAGCCCAGGGCAGAGCCCTACCGGGCCAAAGAAAGAAGAAAGAGGAGAACCTCAGAAAGAGGGGCGGAAAGGGGATCCACAGCCTTTGCTGTGCACCATGCCACAAATTTGTTCCACCGGCAGGCGTATACCGTCTTTGTGGAGGGACGCCTGGCTGCCAGAATAACATCACAGACTTCAGGAGGCAAGTCAAATGGCATCAACTGCCGCCGCTCAATCTCCACGCATGGAGGTGGAGGCTGGACAGGTTCGGGTGTAGGACCGTCCCCTGCTGCTGCGACAGAAGATCCTCCCGAAGGGGCAAACGTATCGGAGGATCGGTCAACATACTGAGTAGCTCGGGATACCAGTAAGTACCTTCGTGCCCAACCCGGGGCCACCAAGATGACTTGGGCCCGGTCGTGCCTGATCTTCTTCAGCACTCTGGGCAGAAGTGGTATAGGCGGAAAGGCGTACAACAGACCGCAACTCCACTCGTGACGAAAAGCGTCGCCGAGCGAGTGCCGCCTTGGAAACTCCAACGCGCAGAACTGATGACATTGCGTGATCTCTTTGGTGGCGAATAGATCTAACCAAGGCTCTCCCCACTGCTGAAAGAGACCTTGCGCCACGTCGGAGTTCAGACGCCATTCGTGATCCATCATGCACCGGCAGCTGAGTTCGTCTGCTCTGGCGTTCAGAGAGCCCGCCAGATGTTGAACCACTAGGGTGACGCCCTGGTGTTCCAGCCACGTCCAGAGGCGCAGAGCCTCCTGACAAAGGGTCCACGACCCCACCCCGCCCTGTTTGTTGCAATACCACATGGCGGTGGTGTTGTCCGTGAACACCTGCACAACACTTCCCCTGACAGAGGGAAGGAAGGCTTTCAGTGCAAGTCGGATCGCTCTGAACTCCAACAGGTTGATGTGGAGACGAGACTCCGCCGGAGACCAGAGGCCTCTGATCTCCGCCTCTCCCATATGGCCACCCCATCCCAGGAGGGACGCATCCGTCACTACGACATGCTCCGGTTGGGGAAGGGAGAGGCTCTTGCCCTTGACCCAATCGCGGTCCGTGAGCCACCACTGCAACTGCTGTGCAGTGCCCTCCGAGATCAAGACATGGTCGGACAGGTTGCCGTGATGCTGGGCCCACTGAAACTTCAGGTCCCACTGCAGAGCCCGCATGCGCCGCCTGGCGTGATGCACTAGTAGGATGCAGGAGGCCATCAGCCCCAGAAGCCGCAACACTAGCCTGACCGAAACCCAGGATAGAGGCCGAAAGATGGGAATCAGGGCCTGTATATCCCGGACCCGCTGTTCCGGCGGATAGACCCGGAACTGCGCCGAATCGAGAACCGCTCCGATGAAGAGGAGCTTCTGAGAGGGACTCAAGTGTGACTTCGGCACGTTGATGGAAAATCCCAGCAAATGCAGGAGATCCGCCGTAGTCTGGAGGTGGGAGACGACTGTCTGGGGCGAGCCCACCTTCAACAACCAGTCGTCGAGATAGGGGAAGACTGGAACCTCTGATCTGCGCAGATGAGCTGCGACCACCGCCATCACTTTCGTGAACACCCGATGTGCACTGGTGAGGCCGAAGGGGAGCACGGTAAACTGAAAGTGCTCTTGGCCCACCGTGAACCGCAGGTAACGCCGGTGGGCCGGCAGGACGGGGATGTGGAAATATGTGTCCTGCAAGTCCAACGCTACCATCCAGTCTCCAGGGTCTAGGGCAGCTAGAACCTGAGCCAAAGTTAACATCTTGAACCTTTACTTCCGGAGGAAGGCATTGACGTTCCGGAGGTCCAAGATAGGGCGTAGGCCTCCTTTGCCCTTCTTGGGAACCAGAAAGTAGTGGGAATAACAACCACGACCTACTTCTGGGCTCGGAACGCGCTCGACGGCCCCCTTGGCCAAGAGGGCCGAAACTTCCTCATGGAGAAGATTCAAATGATCCCCCGAGATACGGTGGTGCTGCGGTGGCATGGCTGGAGGGGTCGTCTCGAAGGGGAGGGAGTAGCCCCTTCGGACGATTTGCAGCACCCACCTGTCCGATGTGATGGACCGCCAGTGGAGCAGGTGATGGCGAACTCTGCCGCCCACTGGCATGGAATGGGCCTGAAAGCTCGGACTAGGAAGGCTTTGAGGCGGATGCTGCCGGGGTGGATGTGGGCTGACCTAGTCGTCCTCCAGAAGCGCCTCGGCGGAAACCACGTCCGCGACCGCGCGCAGGTTGGTTCTGCGGCTGGTGGCTAGGCGTACGTGAGGAGGCACCCCTTCCTTGGCCACGAAAGGGGCGAATAGCGGAAGTTTGCGACCGCGAGGCCGAGAGGCCCAAGGACTTGGCCGTAGCCCGGGAGTCCTTAAAGCGATTCAGCGCACTGTCCGCTTTCTCACAAAAAAGGCGAGTGCCATCAAATGGCATGTCCATGAGAGTGCTCTGGACATCTCCCGAAAAGGACATGGACCGCAGTCAGGCGTGACGTCTAAGCGCCACCGTGGTAGAAATCGCCCTACCCAGCGAGTCCGTAGTGTCAAGCCCACAGCGGATAGCATGCCGTGCTGCATCCCTCCCATCGGCCAGAGCCTGGGTAAGTCGTGTCTGGACCTCCTCCGGACACAGGGGCAGCACGTCCTCCACCGTATCCCACAGAGAGTGGGAATAACGGTCCAAGAGACAGGCGGTGTTCAAAGACCGCAGCCCCAGACTAAGGGAGGAGAACAGCTTTTTGCCAAACTGTTCCAGTCTCTTGGAATCCCGGTCCGGCGGAGCGGTCGGGAAGGAGGATTGGGAGGTAGAGGCCTGGATAACCAGGCTCTCGGGGGTAGGGTGTTGGGACAGAAAACTGGGGTCGCTCGGAGCAGGGCGGTGGCGCCTGGCGACATTCCTGTCCACAGGAGGAACTGTGGAGGGCATGGACCAGGTGCCTTGCAGAACGTCAATGAGGGCCTCATTGAATTGCAGCAGAGGCTCAGTGGAGCTTGCTGCAGACTGAAGCACCTCAGTGAGGACGTTAGTCCTCACAGCCACGGCAGGTAGCTCGAGCCCAAGGGCTGCGGCCGCCTTGCGCAGCACCACAGAGAAAGCAGCACCCTCCTCCGAAGCCACAGTCGGAGGAGAGATGAATCCAGTGTCCGGAGAGGTATCCAGGCCACTGGCCTCCCCCAGTTCATCTGCCCAGTCCTGTGACAGTTGAGCCTGAGCGGCCATAGGATCCTCGGATCCCTTCCAGTTGTCCCCATCATCCGATTCCTGGTATGCAGGAGGAAGGATCGGATTCGGGCGATAGACAAAATGTGTCTCCAGCGGCGCCGAACGCGGCGTCCATTGACGCCGTATCGGTGCCGGGCCCGGAGTGGGGCTGAACCAGGGCTCGACGCCGAGCGGAGTCGGCGTCGGAGGTGGTACTGGTGTCGGCGCCGGCGGAGGAGGCGTGACGAGGTCGACCGGCGTCGGCGGGGACTCGGGAACGGGTCCCTCGGGCGCTTGCGGCGTCGAGGCCGGAGCCGGCAATGGCGCCGGAGCCGCCGGCAGGCAAGGTTGCCCAGTCGGGTCCGCGGGGCCAGAAGGCGCGCCAGCGTCGTCGACGGCGGAGCCAGGTTCCTCATGGCTGAGAGGAAGGCACTGACTTCCGCCGGCGTCGCGTCAGTCCCAGGGACCGGTGGGTATGGGGACTTGCGCGGCGCCTGCGGCTCCGCTGGAGCCGCGGGGGTGGAACCACCCTGACCCTCGGCCGAGTCGCGCGACCGGCGAGGGGAGTCCGAAGAGCGGTGTTGCCTCTTGGACTTCTTGGAGTGCTTCGACTTACCCGAAGACTTGGATCCCGACGACCGCTGATGACGTCGGCTGCGGCTCCGCGACCGATCCTTGGACCTCCTCCTGGCCGGGATTGAGAGGGGCGCGGAGCCGAGTGGCGAATCTCGAGAAGCTTACTGGACCGCTCCCGTCTAGCCTTCGAGGTCAGGGCCTTGCAGTCCGAACACGACTCCGCGTCGTGGTCGAGGCCCAAGCAGTAAAGACACCGGCGGTGATGGTCCGTAACCGACATCAGGCGGCTACAGTCAGCACAGGCTTTAAAACCAGGCATCCTACCGGCACCGGAGTCGAGACAAGATCAAAAAGGATCGAAAAAAGTTAGTCAAAAAGTGACTAAAGGGGTAGCTCTCCCGGATCTGCGATTACTGGCGTGGAAAAAAGAAGAACTGACATCAGCACGTGAGGGCGGCGTCTAAGTACTCCGACGACGTCATTCCGGCGCACGACGACGACGACGGACGCGGAGCCGCAGACGACGCCTAGCGACGCGCAAGGGGTATTGCTGACGAAAAATCTTCCGGATCCAGTCTGACGCCTGGGGATATTCTAAGGTGAGGAATCTAACTAACGTGTTTCTTTCAGATAGACATCTCAGAAGCACCAGCCCAAATACACCAGCAACTTGCTCAAAAACAACAGCTGGATCATCACCGCATGCACCGAAACCCTGGCTCCCTTCGAAAGAAATCTAATGGCAAGAGCCTGACAAAAAGGTAGCTGAGCTGGTACACAGGGGAGCTCATGCTGACAAAACGCCACAACAAGCAACTGGAGCGCTACTAAAGGACAAGTCACAACAGTACTGATAAAAAAAAAAAATCTTCAAATCAGCTCCAAGAGCTACCACCAGCAGATACGAGCACCATTCGCAGAGCTCTTGCAGGTCGAATAAACACCAGCACTGACAGATGAAAGGAAATGTTCGACAAAGATTTCACCACACCTCCTGCCGCATCCAGCAACATCATCGGAAGCCGATATTGGCTTTTAAATCACCTGAAGGTTCCTGATGACAGAATTATTATTTTTGAATGGTAGTGCACAGGACTTACCAGCTAAGCTGAGAAGTGTCCGCTTTTAATTGACAGTAGTTACCTAAAAAATTATACTATGTACAGTCTGGCTTACTATAATTTAGATTTTGGAAGCACTTTACCTTAAATCTGTTTGCACATTTTGTAGCAGTCTACCTTATACAGTGTGTAATGCAAGTTTAAAATAATGACTTGCATATTCACAGTGATTTCGGTCACAGACTGGAACTTCGTAGCAGTAAACCTACACAAGTCACGAATTTCCACTGCATCAACCAGGATTCCGTTCAGTGGCTCTCAAGTTAGACACAGACCTCTGCAGTGCATTAAATAGAGGTTCCATAATGTACAATAGTGCTTTTCCCACCGATTAACTTAACTTCCATTTATGTTTCATTTAAGCTGTGCCTTATTTTATATGCATTTACCTGAAGGTAAAAGACTGAAAAAAGTTACAGAATATTTTATTTTTTCATCACGCCTTTGACACTGCCCGCTCGCTCTCACCCCGCCCCCTTTGCACAAAGCATCACAGTTCCCATACTGTTTTTTAATGAACTTCGACCACTGCCCCAAACACAAGAAACAAGTTAAACACCTGTGTGACTGAAGTTGTTAACTGGATGAAAGCCACACGGCTCAAGCTCAACATAAACAAGACAAAAGTAGTGATCTTCGATAAGAACACTTCACCATGGGACTCCAAGGGGTGGACAGCAGAAATGGGACAAACCTACGGACAGAACCCACGACAGGAAACTTGGAATAATCCTCAACATGCAACCTGGACAACACCACCACTGAATCCAGGTTTCACACCCTGAAGATGCAGAGGAATATCTTCAAATGGCTCCCAAGCACCACTAGGGAAAACTCACGCTCTAGTCACCAGCAGATCAGACTATGGGAACACTGACTATTTATGTACTTTTGTCACATCGTTTAGCAAGCTTCGGAGGCAGTGTCAACACCAACACTAGGGTAACCTGCGAGTTTGTCCAGAAGTTTAGAAAGCCAGCTTCAACTGCTTTTAAATGTTACACATTCGAGTAATGTGTTCCACCACTGAAACGCATGCTAATCTTTTCTCCTTCATATAACCAAATACTTCACTCCTAAACACTGGTTTTGACTTTTGTGCAGTTACATTTAAATGGGTTAACCATGTGCATACGCCAGTATAGATCATTAGAAGACCTTATTATGTTAGACAAGATATGCAGAAAATAACCAGGCTGGGAAAAGTAACTATGAAGATGCTCTGGCGCACAGAACCATAGTGTTCCAGGGGTCGGCGGAGCCGGATCTTTGCTGTCGCACGTCCAAAAGTCTATGTGCAGGAACAGGGGGGGGGGGGGGGGGAGGGGGGGGGTGGAGGGGAGGGTTTTTTTTTTTTTTTAGTGTTTCTTGTGTAATGGTAGTAATGTACGTGAGGCCCACATGTTTCATTTCTACCCACTGCACTCAATCCTTTTTAAACATTTCCATCTACACTCTTGCATTCAAGGGAGGGAACGACATCAGACCTTGGGAGGGGACAACGAGGAGGGACCAAAGGAGGACGTCACAGCTATCACACACCCGGTGTCCCGAAGGGAGGAAGACAATACCGAACAGAAAGGGGAAAATGACTTGGTCAAACAACCAATACCTAGCATAACAAAATGGCAATAGACAATACGAAAATAGATTACCTAGCTAAAACTAAAGCAGATATCTTCCTCCTGCAGGAGACCAGACTATCCCTTGACGATGCAGAACGGATTAGGGCGAGATGGGTTGGACAGATGGCCTGCTCTCCAGCCGTAGGGAAGAAACGGGGTGTGATCACTCTGATAAATAGGAACTCCAAAATAAATATAGAAGACCAACATAGCGACGATGAGGGGAGAACACAGTTGACGCATTTGAAAAGGAGGGGAAGAAAACATCCATGTACTCAACATCTACGGGCCAAACGCTGATGACTCAGATTTCTGGGTGGGCATCTCTAAAAGGTTGGAGGCACTCCCACAAAACGACCTAACCGTGATGGCAGGTGACTTCAATTTCGCGCTAGGCTACACTATAGACAGAGTCACAGAGCCATTCACTCCCCCCAAGCGCACACAACATACTACGAAATTTATGTACCAGGTTTAATCCTAAAGACACATGGCGGCTACAACACCCGGACACAAGAGATTACACGTTTTATTCCAACCCTCACAATTCATACAGCAGAATAGACTACATTCTGATCACAGGAACACACATCCACTTAATAGAACACACGGACATAGCCACGAGAACGGTCTCAGACCACTCCTGCATTAGCCTACTGCTGTGTGGGCAGCACAATGAGGACCACCCACGTAGATGGAGACTCAACAGTGATGTCTTGTCAGACCAAACCAACAGAATCAAAATAGAGGAGGCCATTAAGGAATATATTAGCTTTAATGACACTGCAGACACCAATCCTAAAACCATGTGGGACGCATTAAAAGCCACAATTAGGGGGACAATTATGGACATTAAAGCCAAGATGTACAGAAATGCGAAGGCACAGTTGCGAGAACTAGAGAAGGCTATCCAAACATTAGAGGCAACCCATATCTCAGACTCAAAGAACGTAGGTGCACTTACAGAACTCATGAAGAAGAAATATGAATTCAACAGAATTTTGAGTGAAAGAGCTGGTATGTGGATAAACAAATTTAAAGCAATAAGCCTATGCGAGGCTAACAAAGCGGGGAAGCTCCTGGCTTCTTACCTAAAACATAAACAGAGGCAGCATACCATCTCATCAATCACAGACTCACAAAATATCACACACACAAGACATACAGCAATACGACGGACATTTAGTGAATTTTATCAAGACCTCTATAAAAAAAGATCTAACGCTAGACGTAAATGGGTGTACTGAGTACCTAAACAGACTAAACCTCCCAAAGATAACACCAGAAGTAGCACACACCCTAGGGAGGGAGATAAGCTCTACTGAAATTGAGATGGCATTCAAGTCCCTTAAAGCTAACAAGGCACCCGGGCCAGATGGATACACAGCCGCCTTTTATAAGACATTCTTAACTCACTTACAACCCACTATGAAAAAAGTTTTTAACTACTGCGAAGGGGCGGGGATGGTCTCACATACCATGTCCGAAGCTAACATTATAGTTATCCCCAAGGAAGGCAAAAACTCTCAGTTGCCCCAAAACTACATGCCTATATCTCTGATTAACGTGGATTGCAAGATGTATGCAAAAATCCTGGCATCAAGACTTAATAAGGTACTACCTCAACTGATAAGTAATTCACAAGTTGGCTTTCTCAAGACATGCATGTCACACAATAACACTAGACTCCTATGCCATATACTAGATAATGCCGCCAAGTCCGACAAACCAGCGGTGGCCATCACACTAGACGCAGAAAAGGCATTTGATAGGGTATCGTGGCATTTCCTAGAACAGTGCATGCGGGCCTTCAACCTGGGGAACTCTTTCATGCGGAAAGTAATGGCACTATGCGTAAAGCCCACTGCCCGCATCGTACTCAATGGGGCGGTCTCAGAGCCCTTCACCCTGCAGCGAGGTACAAGGCAAGGTTGCCCCCTGTCCCCTTCACTGTTCCTGCTAGCTCTAGAGCCTCTGATTAAAGGCCAATGAAGTGATAAAACGGGTCACCATCAACTCGGCCACAATCAAACTAGCCGCATAAGCGGAGGACATTCTCGTTGTCATAGAAAGCCCTAAATCCTCTATCACGGCCCTCATGGACTCCATAGACAGGTACTCGGCCCTCTCAGGCTATAAACTCAATAAAAACAAGTCAGAATGCAAACCACTCAATATACACACCACAAATTATATACTGGGGGACTCAGGCCTTGCCTGGCAAACCAGTTTCATAAAATACCTGGGTATATACTTTGGGAGCGATCTTAAAAGCACACTAGAACAAAATGAAAAACTAATGTTGGACAAGATAAAGGTGCTGCTGGAGGGCTGGTCACCCAAATTCATTACTTGGTAGGGAAGGATAGAGACAGTAAAAATGATGGTCACCCCTTTGGTCAACTACCTGGCAAACATGCTCCCTCTAGTACTCACAGACGACTTCCATCGCAAAATAGACAAGCTGCTGAATAACTTCATCTGGCGAGACAAAAAAGCAAGGATAAGCCTTAAAAAACTAAGACTGGGGAAAACCCTGGGGGGGTTAAACCTGGCGGATTTTAAAACCTTCCAAACAGCCTTCTTGGCAAAACAGGGGAGCTATTGGATCCTGCCCGACCAGGAGTACACTCCAGTATGGCTGAGATTGGAGAGAGCTATACTAAATAACCTTGCACCCTTAGTCCTACTAACAGCCAACAAACATACACTAACAACAAACCCAATACTCAAAAATACCAGAAACGCCTTACTGAAGGTGGACCAGAAGATGGAACACAGCATAAAAAACTCGAAATGGGACTCTCTGTGGGCAAACGCTAGGATAAAATACAGGGGCAAGCCGCTCTTGATGGACTCGTGGGGGAAAACAGGGATCTCCCACCCTATACAACTTGAAGAGGGAAGGAATCCCATCACTTTCAATATGCTAAAAGACAAACATAATCTATCAGTCATAGAACTATATACTTTTCTAAAAATCAAAACAGCACTGACCAAAGCGAAACTTTCCACTACCAAGCCTTCAATCTTCCAGTATATGACCAACCTCAACAAATTAGGCCACCAGGTATCACACCTCTACAGACTCCTAAGGTCCAGCCCAACCAAAATTAATGAAGACATGCAAATACTGGGAGTCCCAGCTTGGGGACACACTTACCGAAAATGAGATCCAGACGCTATGGTCTTCCCCCGCACAAAGCAAAATATCCCCGGTACTAGCACAGAAAGTTCTGGACACTACACAAAATCTACTGGACCCCAGCGCGCTTGGCGACCCTTGGACTGAACCCCAATGACCAGTGCTGGAACTGTAACAATGGAAAGGGGGACCTGGCCCATCTCATATTACTGCCCAAAAGTCAAGGCATTCTGGGAGATCATCTTTGCCTTTTTAAACAACATGCTAGGCTGTACCCTTAAAACTGAGTTTGCCACCCTAGTAACCACATTCATTAGGACAGATGCAGACACCCAACAAGACAGAGACCTACTCGACCTCCTTCTAACAGCAGGAATAA
The DNA here is from genome assembly GCF_964204655.1 of Triturus cristatus. Lineage (NCBI taxonomy): Eukaryota > Metazoa > Chordata > Amphibia > Caudata > Salamandridae > Triturus > Triturus cristatus. The sequence goes on from NC_140581.1 coordinate 997,274,074, forward strand.
AAATGGTACTCAATAACTGGAAAGACACCTCCAAGGCAACGTTTAAAGGATGGCTCAACTGGGTGATGTACCTTAGGGGAGCAGATACAGTGGCCCTACGAGAACCACCATGGAGACAGCCCGACAGGAAAATGTGGGCAACCCTGGACAAATACCTAGACCCGTATGATCCGCCCTTAATAGGCCCAGTAGAACCACACGGATAACAACCCGCATTAGACAATAGCGAGCACTCTCCCTCTATGCCATCCTCCCTCTCTCTGCTCTGGCCCCTTGTCCCTGTCCCTCTCTTTGCTTTTTATGAACCATACGAGGACAGTGGGTGGAGGATAGCCATAATAGGCTAATTGTAACACAACCTACACAGCCAAAGTGGGTGTCCCAGTAACAACAAGCGATGCAGAGTGCATGTTAATTGTTATATGTATGTGTTATGTTATATGTTATATGTCATGGGTTTTGGGGAGAAAAAAACTAAATGTTAATAAAAATCTACTGAAATCAAAACAAAAAAAAAAGCCAAAGCAGGGACACACTCACAGGTTTGAGGGTGCCCACTAAACTTTCAACGATAATTTCTCACTTTGAAAACATTTGTACTTTTATTTCAGTTAAGTGCAGCCGTAAATCTAAAGGTAGCCTCACTATCCCCTATGTAGTGTAGCAGTGGGAAAAACATTTTGTACTTGGAGAGAGAGAAAAGGTTTACTGGTGCAAATGAAATGCACTTTAGTTTCACTTTACAAATCCAATAAGGCATACCTGATACACTTCCACATGCATGAATGATTGATTACTCATGCAAATACTCCTGGAAATTTGCCAACTGTATACTCAGGATTAAGCAAGAACTTTTTTACTTAATTTAATAAAATCGGAACTTTACACCAAATAGGTGTAATCCTATTCGAGTAACGACATATTTTACCATGGACTGGGTACAAGGGAAAGTCAGCAGTATCTATAACATTGTAGCCAGTGGAGAAATAGGCAGACTAGATACGGCTGGAGGTTCTCACTCGTTTAACTTACTATCACAAAATTAACAAAAATGCATCGCTCTATACAGAAAAACACATTATCATAGCAAAATTAATCCATGCCCATCTAAAAGCGTAATGTGTACATGCTTTCCACCAGACATCTGACCTGGTAAACCGCTGGCTATATTTGCGCACAAACTTCAGATTATGGGCGGTTTGAAAATCACCAGGAGTCGTCAAGAGCTTTACTGAAAGCAGAAGGGCAAACAATAACAAACGGAGCACTGCCAGCGACGCTCTTCCCCTCCCCTGTCCTATCCAGATGGTCGGAGACATTTCCAACTTCCGGAAAAGACTGGTAACGTGTTCTCTTATTATTACATTTACAGGGTGGGTGTGATATTGGAGTAGATTGTGTATCCGACCTGAGTAACTTCAACGTATTCGGTTTGATATTTTTATTTAACATTTTATTTTTACTATCGACTTTTCAATTTGTGTTTTAATGTTTTATTGGCTGCATTAGAGTGCAAATGTGTTTTGAAATAGCGTTTAGCCTTTGAGTAGGGTAAGAGATGTGCTATAAAAATGTTTTTTTTAAAATCACCATTATTACACCACCCTTTTTAGTGTGGTTTGATAATCTGTAAACACAGCAATTGTTCCTTGCAGATTCTCCAGCAAATGTGCTTTCGATAAGCAACCTTTTTGATTCCTGCACCTTACATGTATCTGCTGAGGACACTTTTTAATGCATTTTTTATTCTTTCTAAGTCTGCATGCTATACGATGCATATTTTTCTAGTGCAGACACATGTCACATAAAAATGTGCTAGACATCCCAAGCACAGGAAAAAAGATAAACATGTGAAGTATTCAGGATACGCTGCTGCATCAACAAAACGGGTCTAGCAACATACAGTTTTGGTTCTGTTGGGGCCCTGTTCTTTGCACGCAAGTGCAACAATATACCAAGCATTGGCATTGTCAAGTCTGGTCTTTGGGGCCTTATAAGTGTTTATCCATACAGCACATTATCCTGGGTGCTGTGCCACCAGGGATTGAAAAGTTACACATTCTCTCATGTTGCAAGGTAGACTAGAAATAACACAATATTGAACAAGATTTTATTTACCGATTGTAGAGATTGGTTGAAAGAGAAACGTGTAGTAAGGCCTGTAGCGATCGTTCTGCTTTACGCAGCTTTTCATTAATCCAAGGCAGAATAAGGGAGTACCAGGTACCCAGTGTCAGGACCTTGTGTGTACATTTGTTTTTCTTTCTTTTCCAGTTCTTATATGCCATTACTTAGGCAACGCTGCCTTCCAGTAAAGATAACAGACCTGAGCATAAGTTTCTATTCATTGTGCTGGCTACACAAGATGCAGGACCAGAGCTCATTACTAGAGCGCCCTGTGTCCTGGCTCTAGCGCTAGGAGCTCAGAGGTGCAGTATGACGGATAGTTAGAGGTTCCTGTAGAGCCAGTGCCAACGTAGGGTGAGCTACGGTACACTACCGCAGGCCATAACAAGAGGTTACCGGATAGGAATGTACAGCGCTGGGCGAACTATGTTGCACTACCACAGGTCATCCCTAGAGGTTCCAGGATAGGAATATGCAGCGCTGGGTGCACTAAGTTGCACTACCGCAGTACATACTTCCTTGAAACTTAGTAAAACCATAATCTTACTTACAGAAAAGAAATACATTCATGTAAGACTCTAGCTCTTTCACCTTCCAGTGGAGGTACGAGGCATTATTGTTTTTAAAACTGTAGTAAGAACTATTTACTGAAAGTAAATCATAAACAGGGCACACATGTCCTTGTATTGCAACCCAAAAAGACTTCTGTCGAGTACAAAAGGTGCAAGTATGGTATCGAGTTTTAACGGTTTTTTCTTTGAATACCCTCCATAACTGAACAGTATTGCAGCAAACTATAAAGTGTTACCTACCAAAGATTACTATTTCTTTGCCGGCCTTTCCCTAAAAGGCTCTGGATGTTAATATGGAAGAAGACTCCTCAATATGCATGATGTGTACTGTATGTACAGGAGGAAAAAAGGCATTAAAAAGAGCAGCTGCCAGATGCCCAAGAACTGGAGAGACCGTGGGGTTCGCAGGAGCTGGTAGGGATATCTCAAGCACCGCTTAGGGCAGAGCGCTACCACACCTCATTCTTCGCATACATCCAGATGTGTCCGCTGAGCATTGGAGATAGATAGATATTTCCTTATGAAAAACTGCATTTTGGTTCTTAGCATCTGGAGTTAATGGGCACAGTGATCACAAAGTTACAAGGGGATATTGCTAGTCTGTATGCTCTTTAATCCTGTTTAGGTTAAAATGTGAGCTCCCCGCAGAAACACACGGCTTACATTCACTGCACATCTGGTTAATCCTGCTATCCTACACCTCCCTGCTCTGCCACAGTAGTTGGTTCAAATGCTTGACAAGCCATGGGTTTTCGCTCATTTTTTCATCCGAACAAGAAATAACCAACCGTAAATGAAACACTTCACTCCATGGTAACCACAACCTTCAACAAATAGCCACCACACACAAATTGCACTGGGTTAAATTTGTCCGTTGCTACAACACCACCACTTCCAATGTGACCCAAATGACTTCTGGTCTATCCCGAGATGTGGCAGTGCTGAAGGGAACAACAGATATGACAAAGAGCCCTTACAAATCGAACAAGGAGCGTGAAACTGGAAACATAAAAGGACGATATTGCGCTTGCGAAGTTTCATGTTGTAAGAAAAACACTGTATTGTTGCCTTTTTTAGCTATACAAAGACACAAGCGCCCTTCACAATGCCTTAAAGCATTAAAATTATTGGCTTGTAATCACTGATATAAATAGAGAGGAAGTAGCGTAACAGCTAGAGCGGCCGACTTTGAAGCTGGAGAACAGAGTTTGAGTCTTGGCGGGAAGCTCAACATCCTTTGATTCTGGACAAATCATTTAATGTCTAAATGCAAACAGCAACATGCATCGAAGCTTAAGACGCAATCGCGGAAGCTAAAGAGGCGCTAATGGAAACAGCATCTGACATTTGATCTTGCTCTTTGAATGCACAACACATGTGAAGTGACAGCAAGAATTACAGCCCTGTTTACAGAAACAGAAGTGTGAGCGGCTGAATAGGTTGAGAGCACAATCGCTGGTCTTATGGGAGCAGGTTGGAGGGATGATTGCTGTAATAAAACTGCAAGAAGCTGTAGGCCTCAAGTTGTCCCTCAAACAACAGATAAACAACCAATGCATAAAGATACAATACTTGGCAGCGAAGATGGTTCAATGTTGTTACGGTACTTATGCACTGTCATTTTATTAAAGAGTGTTTTATGTTGCTTTTTCTTATCAATAAAAAGATTTAAATAAAAAAAAAAGATATAGTACTTGGTCCAATGGTAAGCAATGTGCGGAATCCATTCCAAGAAAAGCTTTTCGAATGTCAATATGTCTTTAGCCAATCAGACAGCAGCACTGCCTGGTTTTAGGCTTCAACTTAAAAAAAAACAAAAAAAAAACGCATTTACAATGCAATAGGTCTCACAGTCACCACCTTTGAGCCACTGGCACTGTACTTGGCAAAGCCTTTTTGAAAAAATTAAAAGGCATTGTCATTTACAATGCCAACAGGGCAAAGTCCCGCAAATGCAATACCCATTGCAGAGCGCGTTGTCTGAAGTGGGCGTCGCACTTGTTATTAAAGTGTAAAAAAAAAAAAAAAGTGGTGTCCCTGCACTCAGTAGTAAAGTTAAAAAAATAATAATAAAAGAGCGCAGTCTCCATGAAGTGGGCGCCGCGGTCAGTAGTAAAGTAAAAAAATTAATAATAAAACTGAGCGCGGTATCCCCGAAGCGGGCGCCACGCTCAATAGTAAAGTTAAAATTAAAATAATAATAAAACCAAGCGTGGTGTCCCTAAAGTGGACGCCGTGCTCGCCGCGCTCAGTAGTTAAGTAAAAAAAAATAATTAAAAAACCGAGCAGGGTGCGCCCCTGAAGCGGGCGCCGTGCTCAGTAGTAGAGTACAGAATTATGAATGATAAAACCGAGCAGGGTGCCCCTGAAGCAGGCGCCGCGCTCAGTAGTAGAGTACAGAAATATTAAAAATAAAACCGAGCAGGGTGCCCCTGAAGCAGGCGCCGCGCTCAACAGTTAAGTAAAAAAAAAAAAAAAAAGTTTAGCTTTAAAAATAAAATGTAAACTGAGCACGGTGGCCCTATGCGGGCGCCGCACTCAGCATGCAAATACAACAAAGCGGCCTCCATTGTCCCCATTAGTGGCAATAAATAAAATAGTGCTTACCTACTAGATAAAGCAGATTGTGTAACGAGCCAAGTAAAAGGTCCAGTCCATATGGACGGTAACAAATGGCGACAAGGAGGTACCCGGGAGGGACTAACAAGCCTCGTAATGAATCGGAAGCCAGCGTTTACGAAAGACAATGACAAGCCAATTAAAAATATGGGCGGAGAGTGGGCAGGGTTCCCACTGCAGACTATTACAGAATGCTTTGCAGAGCGAGCAGGGCATGCAGGCTGCCGCTAGGCTGGACCTTAAAACAAGCATTGAAAATGCAATAGGTGTCGCCTTTGATTAAGTTAAAGCCATTTGCTTTGCTAATGTATTGTATAGCAAAGCAAATGGCTTGAACTTAATGAAAGGCGAGACCTATTGCATTTTTAATACTTGCATAATGTTGTAACTATTCTCCCAAATGAAGGTGATGGCGATGCGTGTGTCTGGACGCATGTCTACAGAGAGACTCGATTCAGAGCGCCATGCGCCCAAGATCACACAGACTGCGCGCAATCAGCACAGAGGTTTGAAATACCATGACCTGTTGGCACAGACCGGTTAAAGGGCATGCACACCCCTACTGCACAGTTGTAGTCATCAGAGGACGTGTACGCCCACACCCCAGGAGGATCAAGATTTCTCGTGGAATTAAAGCGCATGCGAGGCTGGGACAAATATTTTGTATAATCCGATTCCACTGCGAGAGCTCGGCAGGTTGTGTGGCTGCTGCAAAGATGTGCATGTATTTAGCCCGTTAACCTCACGCTGTCACCGTTCCAATGCTAATAAAATGAAGCCTGTTGGTTAATAACTGCCTATTTTTAAATCACCACAAGGCAGCTCACTTTACATTGTCAGTTATAAACAAGTTCACTATTATTGTGCGGCAGCGGAGAGCGTTGCTGCCCCACAATAATGAGAGTTCGCATGCCAGCAGGGCGTGGGACTCACTACATTCCATACTCGAGTGCTAGAATTTAATTAACCATTAAGCAGAAGGCGCTAAAAGACCGCAATTATGGACTGACCGACTTCCTTTGGTGGCCAGGTATGACTGCAGGACTGGCCTGTACAAAATGTAAAAACATGTCTATTTTCGTTACATTATATTAAAAAGGAATGAGCGTATTGTACTCACGATGCATGTTTATGTGAACACCACGTGCACAAAACTGGCCACAACTTTTTTGCAGCAAGTTTGCGTTGTGTGTGATAAAGCTTTCTAGATGTTTGCATCAGTAAATTTCATAGTATGATTTTGAACCCCGGCAAGTTTGCGGCGCGAGATAAAGCTTTCTCGATGTTTGCACCAGTGAAATTCGTAGTATGATTTTGAACCCGGCTACATGAAAAAGCAGCAAGTGTTCCCATTTGTTTAGGTTTGCTTAACTAGGAAGTATTAAACAAGCATTGGCATAGCCAATAGGTCTCGCCTTTGGGACCTTATAAGTGTTTAGCCATGCAACAGTTGCATAACTAAATACTTATAAGGTCCCAGAAGCGAGACCTATTGGCTATGCAAAGCGACCGTGCGGCCGCGAAAGTAAGAGTGACCGCGATGGCGATCACGATCAAACATCAAAGCGGCCGCGAAAGTGAAAGTAATTGCGGTAAAGCGCGGTGCGCGCCCGCGCTCATGCACTGTAGCTCTAGGCTGGCCTGGTAGCACTTTTTGGAGCCCTCTCAATAAGTCTTGCCAGACCAGCGCATGCGCTGGGCCAGGCGAGACCTAAAAAGAGTGACTTAAACAAGTGCAAGCCATTATCTATGAGCTGGAGCAAAGGTATAATAAAACATAAACGCAGTTATCTAAACGACAGCTCTCCATTGCTGTTCTAGTAAATGAGTGCTTAAAAACACATTTCAGTTCTCCCTACTCAGCTACATTATGTCAGAAACACGGAGCTATTTTGCAATCAGCAGCACATGCAGGCGCTGCAGTTCTTAAAACACTGGGCTAGGTAGGCTTCACTACTTGTTTTACTGCTTCTCCTTTGCCCCAGTCAAACAAAAGGTAGGGGCTTGGAGAAGATTGTTAAAACCAAAGATAGTCTCCGGGCTCAGTAGTTAATAAATAGTGTTTACTTACAAATATTGATCCAAACCTTTGTGTCTCGCGGCTTAGATTCAGACTGCGATGGTTTGATTTGGAAAGCGAGTTTAAATACCATCCGGGTGTAGCAGCAGTGCTGAGAGACAGCAACGGAAGTGCGGGGGGACATATTTCAGCAATGCATCGAACCGCGATGCCTGCTGCCCGGCCTCCCGGCTCCAGCACTTGTAAAATCATTTCGGAGAACAATTATCTGGACCTCCTGTCGCTGCCATGAAGCTGATCTTGCCAGAGGATGAGGGAGAAGGCATGTAAAACGGCATACAAGCTTGTATGTGTAAATGGTGTTCAACTGTAAAGATGCAGCCAGAGTTTAAGTGGGGGCTTTTTGACAAGGGCGCTCCTCGTGTGGATCAATGTTGAAATATTTATCAGACCCACTTTATTCTAATAACGTGTTGATTGCAGGTATGTTCTTTAATATCGCATCACTTCCTTAAACAAGCGCTCGCCACTGCCTTGTCCTCCCTGTGACCCCGTGCGCCTCTGAGCTCCGTGCCTGCTTCACAGCTGTTGTGAAGATTTTTCTTATCTGTTTGTTAAATAAACATGCAGATAAGAAAAATCTTCACATCAGCCATGAAGCAGGAGAGGCAGTCCACCAAAAAGCCAAAGGGAGGCAACCTAAAACCCTCCTTTTCAGTGGGAAGCCAGCGTTCAACATAAACGCTGACGCTACCCAATGAAAATGAGGGGCGCGCCTCGAGTCCCCTTCTCCAAACTAAGCTGATTACTAGAAGTCTCGAGGCGAGAAGCGCATGCGCGCTCCAACACCAGCCGAGACCTAAAAAGGAGTGACTGGACTACGCTTCGAATGTCTGAATGGGAAGGGAATGTCCCCAAATTTTGTTGAGGGTGTGGGAAGTGGTGGCTGCTCAACAGAAAACAACCATTTACTTTTGGAGAAAATATAAGATGAATGTGCAGGAGGACATTTCGAACATACCACAACAGACTATCTGAGAAGCAGACAATCAGCTTTCGTACAGTAGATTTCCAGGAGAATTTTCTGGGATTTTGGTGAATCCCATAAAAGTCGGGAACCTGCTTCAAACATATCTCTTCCTTGCAGCCTTCCATTTACCCTAACCTAGCACGTATAAAGTACTACACTGTGGCAAAAAGACATATCTATTGATAAACAAAGATAAAAACAATTTTTTAAAATATCAAACAAATTTGACTAAACAGACCCATATGTAGCATAAAAAGAAGCCAAGGCTTTTCTCATTCTACTGTCAGCTGCCTGAGGGCAGCTTACATAATTCTTACATTATAATCACACTCAAAACGTGTGACAACATTTGTGAGAGCAAGTCAACAAGCATAAGCCGAACTATGTTTCAGTGATACCATGTGATCATGGGAATGGATGAAACTCGCTTTAGAGGCATTCGGTCGCCAAAAAACAACAGACGGCAGCTATACAAATAGTTTATGAAAACTCTAACAGACTGATCCTCTAAATTGGTATCAGAAAACCTCAGGCTCGTCAACACACTCTCTGCAGTCAGGCACATGTGACACATGTGATTCAGCGACCTGCCCGTTCAGTAGTTCGTTGGTAGGCTCGTGACATTCAGTACACAGCATATCTTCTAAATAGGCAGGACAAACACCACAGGGAACCATTTGTCTGTAGACATCCTCAAACCAAAAACCATGCAAAACAAACACTCTGGTACTGTACACAAAACAGCCTGCAGTCCCTAAAGCAATATGTAATATTTCGGATTTTAATAGTCTATACTAGCTGCACATTTGCAGTCAAATCTATACATTTTCCTTCTAGATAAATTCTACCATTCAGTAGTAAGACAATCTTGCGAGGACCGCAGCGGTTAAGATAAAGTACATTAAGCAGCTCTTTTGCAATGCTGCACTGCTTTAAACATATCAGGCATGGTGAGAGGTGCAGCACTAAGCTTTAATTTTGGCTCTTTACTGTCATTAATAGCTGCCAAAGAGATGCCCACACACAAAGGAAAAGAACTGTCTTAACTCTGATGTATCAAACATTAATACTCTAAAGACGGTTCAAAGTTTGTGCAAAGTAAAGCACACTTTGGGAATTTAACGACATTTACATTTGTGCCCAGTCCCAAATTACGTCGTGAACTCCTGCTCTTTAGACAGAGCCTCCAACAATGTGGATACGTTGAGTCGGAGGTGAACGTTTTATCCAAGTGTCACTATTCTCTCCCGAGACTCGATGTTGTGGAGCATATTATGCTATGTCGTCGTGCCCCACCTTCAAAACTTTATGGGTAAAGTATTAGAAAGCACAATTGATCAAGAATAAACTACGTACAATAGTTGCACTTAGATTTTTAATTTTATTAAACGCAGAAATGATTGCTAAATAATTTCCCCAGATTCTAAATGCTTGCATGAAGGCTCTGACTAGTTTAAACCTAGATTTTAATATTTGGTCTTATTATAAATGTTTTACCTGTCTTTTGATAACTTATAAATTGATGCTTGATAACAAGGAAAGTTTTTGGATTTGTTTTACGGACTATTAAGTCTATATAAAATGTACTTGATGATAATGATGAATGCTGTAGTGCAAGGTAATGGAATGAAGTAATGGTTTTAAGGGCAGAAAGTAAGGTTTGCTTGAGGTGACTGTGCTTGCTTTGAATAACCTTGTATGAGGATACAGCTACAGTGATGGGTCTCAGTTACTCCTAGTCCGTAAATAAGCCACAATTATTCATTTGGAGTCACTGGTAACACCGGGTGCCAGGACTTGAAACTGCTTCTACAGCTGTCCAATTGAGATCTGCATTCAGGAGATGTATACATATCATATGTTGAGATACCCAAGACCAAACTTTGCATAAACGTGCACCCTTACCAGTTCCATTCTTTGGAGAAAAAAAAGTAATTATTATAGCCTGAACATCTCTGGTGCTACATGGAAAATACCTTGGTTTGGGAAAATGCGCAGAGCTTGGGGTCTTCACACTTCACTTGAAAAGAGAAATAGTGGCAGAGTGAAAGAGAATAAAAGTGATGCTGAGTTTAACAATATTACACTCCAACTAAATTCAGATTAGACACACCTTATGACAGGCTTGTAATTGCTATCTTGAGAACAAGGCCTTGAGATCCAAACCGAGCTTGTGCCAGGAGTGTACAGGTTGGGAGGGGTGAAACGTCATAATATTTACAGTTATACCTAGCTGGTAGAGGTAGCAGGGACCTTGATGGCCTCTAGCTGTAGGCGTGTGCAAGTCTGACTTTAAAAGCCACAAAGAGATTTAGTCCTTAAAGGAGAGCCAATTGGAGCTTGTTTATTTATTTAACGTACTTTAACACACAGATGACACAGGGATTGAGGAGATGGTGTAGGTTGGGGGAGAGGGCCTCAGGTTTAAGAGCAGCAGAATAGCATAAAATTACTCCTATGTCCTAGTTCGTCTACATTCTTTAATTTTTCTCCAATAATTGGTTTCTGTGCATTTCAAACTTACTATTCACGAAAAACTCAATAAAAATAAATGAGCAAATGGCTTTTTTGATACAATCAGTAAAGTAGTAAGACATAAATCCATCCAGGAGATCAGGTCTCTCCTATGGCATCTCTCCAATTCTCAAACTCTGGGCAGAATAGACAGTGGAGTGAGAGCAAAGCAGGAGTCTCCAACCTTTTCTGTAGTGAGGGTTACTTTTGGTCATTGGAAATTCTCCAGAGCTACCAATATTGTTTAAGATGTAATAGACCACATCAGACAAGAATGCATTAGTGGCCCTCCTATGCAAGTTTACCAGCAGTGATCAGCTTAGAGCATCAGGCACGGTTGCTAGCAGTAATGTGAAAAAGCTTTGTCAATTTGGAATGCCTCTACATTGGTAAATCATAAGTGCAAAGCCCTGACACAAAGTTAATATTAGTAAAACAAAATCTCCAACACTAATTGATTTTTCTCAATCAAAATATTAGCTTAAAATATATATTGTAAATTCAGCCATTTTTCTCCACACATCAGCTTATGAGTTCTGAAAAGACACACATCTTATTCTCAAATACATACTTTTCAGTTTTGGTATACATATATTAATTCTACTAAGCATAAGCTTCTAATTTAGTTGACTAGGCTGCACACAGGAGAGCTACTTACAGGTACCAGGGAACTACCAGTAGCTCACGAGCTACTCATTGGAAAAGCCCGGAGTAAAGGAATGCAGCACTGGGCGACTTATTGATCAGTGAACAGGTTCTGCATGTGCCTGCAGAAACCCATGTAGAAGCAGTGTCTGAAGAAAACAGATGTAGGGAGGAAACCCTGCTAATTCAAGTGAAATGTATTCATGCCACTGGAGACAAAAAGGGGGGGGGGGGGGGGGGAGGTGGAGAGCTTAGAACCACTCTTCCCTGATGAAACATGCAGTACAGTTCGGAAGCCCAGCAAGCGCTGAAAGCCCTGGGTTCAAAACTTTTGTGTTTCATCATGGTCAACTGCATGTTCAAATTCAAGAGACTGAGAGACACCAGATAAGATTAAAACAGGTGCACCACGTCTACCTGATTTACTTTCATTAAATTGGCCGGCAACGGAAAAGGATTCACAGTAGCCAGTTCACATACCTCCTGAAAGAGGATAGATAAGTCATACAGATAGGTGTCTACTCTGAAGTTAACTCAATATGCCTGGAAAAGAAAAGGACAACATCCACTAACCAACTAAGTTGTTTTATAATCATTAATACTTCAAAATAAAAGAACCTTAGCTACATGCTTTGTACTAAATTCTAATGCAGGATTTCCTGGTACCTCCCAGAACATTCGAGTGCAGCGGAGAAACTAACTTTTTAGGAACCAGCCACTGAACTCTAGTCCTAGTATTGAGGAGTGGAAGTCTACAGCATTTACCTCCTGTTTGAGATGCAGATGTGAGCGGTCTGAAATTACTGTATGTCAAAGAACCAGACTTAGGCTAGGCTGGAATCAGAATGCTGGTGCATGCCTGCGTTGTCTGCAATTTTCAGGAAAAACTCTATGAATCCAAAGGATTGGAGGGAAGGAATACAGTAACATATCTTTCAAACTAAATATTAAGCTATCACTCAGGGGCTTCTGCCCAAACTACAGGAGATCTTATGGAACCTGAAATTCTGGTAGGGCACACATTTTTCAATTTTGTGAGTGTGACTAAATCTACTCAAGCTGCTTGCTCCCAGGGAGTTGACATCCATGTCAGCGGCCAGAAGACACATCCCTTAGGTGATGGTCCCCCCTAACATATTTCTACTATCAGGCAGGAGAGGGAAAGGAGTTCCTCTGGTTTGAAATATGGAAGAGGTTTATAGAGCTGTAAATATAGATCAAAACCCTTGAACAAGTCACTGAGAGAAAGACTTTTGCAGCCACATTTTCCTTTCAACTCCAGCATATTTCAAAGGACATCATTCATCCCACAAGACAGCAATTGAGAGATCCCCATAGAGAGACCCATCTAAAACTCATGAGTCAGTTTCAACCAACAGTGCAGTCGTTAAGTGGGAGAGGCACCATGTTAGAAGTTGAAGGCATGGGGTCACCATCTAAGGTTTATCACTAGAAAGGGTGAACTGAGACTTCACACACTAATCCCTTCCCCTCCCCAACAATGCAAGATGACACTAGCCTCAATAACCTTCCCACCAAGACAGCAGTGATTTCCAAGAAGTGGCCAGCATTTTGACCAATGGACACACTTTGTCAGAGGGACAGTAGACATTTGCAAAATTAATGCCCATAACGCCCAAAGGAACTGAATACCCTTTGAGGAGATCATAGAAAATTTTGGGGAGAGGACAAAGATCAGTTATGGCCTGCCTCGATTTGACTAGCTCACATGACAATGCTCTGATTAGACAAATATCTAGTTAGGTGGTAGCCTAACTAGTGCAGTCACAGAAAGGCAGCTATAGACTTGGTTAAGTGCTATGGGTAGTTCTGGCTAGGCCAGAAGGCAACCCTCTCCAGGACTCAAAGAGCCATGAGCCAACTCTCTGGGGATGTAAATGGTATTCAGTAAAGAGAAACATCTGTGCGTTTGTTAGCCTTTCAGGACAAGAGCCAACTGCACTTTTCCCCCCAAATGTTTGGGAGGGTATTTGAAATTTTCAGGCATTCTGAGACCCATGAGATGTTCCAAGCAACACCGGTACCACTTCAGAACATGTTCAGTACATACATGCAGACAAAACAAGTAGGAAAACAGGTGCTCCAACATTGAAAATTTGACTAGAGAAATAGCAACCAACAGGGACCCTCCAACCCATTGCTTTTAATTTGGTGGTCTGTAACCTGAAGCAGAGAGCCCAGGAAGTGCTAGAAGAAACATGAGGCACTGAGGTATCTCTTTTGCTGCCTTCAGTTAAGCTCTTGTGCAATAGAGGATGTGATGATGTTCTCCAGCCCTACAATATGTTAAGAAAGTGGAACCTTGCAAGCAAAGTCAAAAGCAAAATGTGGTCAACATTGGTAATATCTTCAGGTACAGCAGGTCAAATGTACCAAACGATTTGGGATGGGGTGTGGGGGGGAGGGGGGGGGGGGGAAGAGAATGGTGGCGGCGGTTGGAAAAAAAAAAAAGGATACCAAGACAAGGGTCCCAAACATGCATTTAGGTTGAGGGTCTGGGTGTAGGTGGTTTTATGCTCACCCTCTAGTGTTATTTTCCACTGCCTAGGTTCATAGCTCTGACCTCATTCTCAAAGGGAACGCTATAGAGCTGGGCCTTACGACTAACACTTAACATGGTACTAATAGCTCTTAACCAAGGTTTTAGTCCAAATATGTCAAAGAGGGCCAGGGGAGATTTAGAGACCGGCAGAAGTGGACTTCTCAAATCCTAATATTAACCACAAAATAAACACCTGGGTCTGATAGAGAAGGTAAGGAAGAGGACAGAAGGAGAGTAAAGAGAATTTGTGTAGCTCGATCATGTGAAGTTTGAGTTAAACCAATGCTCTATCCTCTCCTTTTGCCCTCTTCCTTACTCTCACCATTAGACCCAGGTGTTTATTTTATGGTTAAAATTATTCCCAATATGGCCAGCTACAGATATCCTACCATTTCATGATACACTGTGCTAAACAGCAACCAAATTGGTTTTACTAATACATAATTTCCGTTTGAAGAGTATATGCAACGTCACTGCATGAACTCATTCAACAACAGACCATGAGGGCTTTTTTGACATTGTAAAAAAAAAAAAATCCTGCAATTTACGTTTATCGAAATTTATACAAATTGGGCAACTTTTGACTATCCCATTCACTTACAACGTCTTATGTACCTAACATTTTAGTACAATGTCTAGTGCTAGATACAAATAGCTAACAAAACACTGCATTGTTGAAAAAGTGCAATAAATGTTAAAGACAGAAAAGAGACTAAGTGTTTCAGGTCCTTTACAAGTCACTTCGTACCCATCAACTCACCCATCATTTTAAAACTACAGATGTTCATTAACTTTGGCTGCAGTACTACAAAGCATGCACTGTCACAAGTGCAAAATAAAGATTTGTTATTCAGTTACATAGTTGGGAATGTCTCCCGAATGAGCTCGGTTTTAAATCCCAACACTGCCAAAGCCATCAGTCATTGCCTTTGTGACCTTCTGACTTTGTCAATACCCTTTAGCTATGATGTGCAGCATCCCCCGACGCTGTGCAGCATAGCTTAATTAAGGGGGGGGGGGGGGGGGGACACCTATTGCATCACACCTTGCGTGTACTAGTCTTCAAAATGACATGGACGCTATTTTTAACATTTGCTGATACAACTCAGATTAGCAAAGAAAATCCAACCACATAAAAGTATTGTTTTTGCAAAGCGGGTGGGGGAGGCAACACGGGGGCTGGTGGGGGATGAAAGAACCGAGGGTATGAGAGGGGGGGAAACAACACAGGCTGTAAGGGGAGCAAACTGGCAAGAGAGAAACATGAAGCTTGGGGGAGAGGGACAGGCGAGAAAGCAACGAGGACGAGCGCATCATGGTGGGGTGCAGGGGAGAACCACAAAGGCATGAGGGAGCAGCGCAGGGAGTGGAAGAACAGCACATTTGGAAGACCACTGGAAACATTCTTTAAAAGACTTAGTTGGTAGTAACAACCCCGGTAGTTCGAAGCATTTGGAGAACCAAAGGAAAAAGTACACAATTTACTCATGTTCATACCAAGATGAAGCGGATACGAGGCAAATAAACTGGGGGCCACATGGGCGTTGGAAGTGTGGGGGATGCGGGGGATATACCCCCCCAGATTTTGGAGGATGGGGGAAAAAGGTGGGGGGGGACAAAAAAAAGTCAGCCCCCATGGTCGCCTCTATCTCTACCGCCATTGCCGCCTCGAAGCCAAACTTCAACATAACAAAGAGGCCAATCTAAGTGCCACCCGCCCAACACCTGCATGCTTCTAGTGGCACCCAAACTAGGGGTAGAAGGTAACCTGCAAAAGTTTAGCATGAGAATGGGTAAGGAGGTGAGGTTTCTTTTTCCTTCTGCATTTGAAAGAGTGAATGGTTAAATGCTATTAAGAACTGAACAGCTACTTGTCACAAATTACAGTTAAATCTCAGTCTTTAGATTTAGGTTTACATTTGACTTCAAGCGAAGCACAGGCATTTTCAAAGAACTGACAAGTATTGTGATATTCATTACCAAGGAGCACATCTCTCTATTCAAGAAGGAATACATTTTTGCTGTTGCTAATCAGCTGTTTTATAACTCATACTGTGCCATCATTAGGACATCATCACTGATGGACGCACAAATCAGTCATAGTGTCTTAACAAGTAGACATACTGGGCCTAATTCAAAAAGGGTAACTTACACTTCTGTGTAAGTTTACGATTGTTTGCCATTTACAAAGGTATTTTACTAGTAGCATCTTTACCACTACAAAGTCTCTGCACATAAAAAGATAGGACAGTCCTATATTTTTATGTGTGGTGTCTCCATGGCCAGAACACACCCCTGCTTACTGCCGCAACAAGCCTTAACCAGACTATTTTAACCCTCCTTTGCATAGTGTAATGGGATGTTCTTGGATGTAGTGATTTCCTGCTGACCTGAAGCATTTGTTTCCTCATTGTGACTGAGAGCCGAGGTTTTGTTCTTCCAAAGAGATAATTGCATGTGTGCACTTTGGAGTGGATCTCTTTAAAACTGTGGTTTACCACACTTTCCTAGCAGTGCAATCACAACGGCCTAGTTTCTTAGAAAGACGCACGCAAAGCCCAAATAGCCTATGACACAAAAAAAACACACGCACGAGCATGTGGTGAGCTTTCAGAAGCCCTTACATAAAGTCTCGCTGAGCAGCGCATGTGCGCTGCTACAGGCTCGACCTAAAAAGGATTCTTGCTCCAGGGTGGAGTGCTACACAAAGGCCACAAATAGTTGGGGTGGGTGGGGGGGGGGGGGGGGGGGAGAAATTCCACGCGCTACTGACTGCTACTCACCAGTCCTCTTTGTCTTTCTGTTTTTTTAATTGCCAAGCAGCTGTTAACGTTTACCAGTATCTTCATCCCTGTTGCTTTTTTAGATATTGAGGAGACGTATTATTTTGGGTTTAGGCGGGAAAACATTTCCTCTGATCGGTCTCCTGGCAGAACCATCCATCTGCCTTTAACACAGAAAACTCCTACATAACACTTAAACACTTGACTGGATTATTAAGACCGTGACATACATAGCGACTGGCAGTAGAACTCTCGCATCTGGGCTTCAGTGCAAATGTTTGCCATCATAACTAGGTGTCTTATATAGTCACCAGTAGGTGAGTGGTGCGGGAGAGTACTTAGAGCATCTCAGGTTTCGGAGTGTCTTTTGCCTCACTCTGAGTAATTATCTGTATTATTGCTTGACCCACACAGCCTTTTCTTTACTTTTGAAATTTTCTATTTTACACATCAATTCTACACCTTACTTGTCGGAAATAGCACTGACCTGCCACTATAATTTATGTGATCATAACAATAATATATAAGTATTGTAAATAACGTTTACAATTGAATGGCCTTCAATTAGTTCCTGTTTTTAGGGATGACCTTCCTGTATTTATATTTACAATAATTGGTTGTCTAACTGTATAATAAGTAGTCACTTTAACAACAACCCCCCCCCCCTTCATCCCGAGTGAACCACTATTTTTGATATGTAATAAAATATTGGTTTGAGCATCTCTGCAGTTCACTGGTGAAATGGATGCTTACCAATGATGCCATAAATGCAGGAAAAGCTTATCCCTCTAGCGACCTATCACTCCTCAAAATGGAGTAGTAAACTTAAATAGAATAGGTACAAAACTGAAAGACCTTTAGGAAACTATTTTGAATCTTGAAAATCAACATAATACAGTTCATACGAACAACCCCTATGATCTGCTAATAATGGAGCATTCATAGCAATTATTCGCAACTTAAATGTTATTATCTAGTCTTAACAGAGACTTTTGGGTAGGCTTTAAACTAGCATGTAAGCCACGACCTCAAAACTGGATTAAAAAAAGTCAAGCAAAGGTTAAAGAATCTGAGGAGGCCAGTCAACCCAATCTGTACCCGAGCTACTTTAAAAGGTGCAGTATAATGACATGGTGCTATCAGTAATGCACGATTGAGGGGACTGATGGGAGGGGCTTGATCAGCAGGAGGCTGGGTAATAGTTGGCTCTGTGATTGAATGTATTAATGAGCTAGCTACAGACAAGGGACCATGCTGCCCGTGGTGTGGGGGCTGGACTACAAGCCCTGGCTGACTTTGCAGCAGGAAGCCGCCAACATTGCCGGTTTGCACTCAGAGGGGCTCTTTAAAAAAAATCAACTGGGGCTCCCGCTGCGCAGGACGCGCCCAGGCGTGTGCTTTGGCCAAGACCGGACCAAGATCAGGCCCAGACCGGACCAAGATCAGGCCCATCTGCGCCCGTCTGCGGTCGAACAAGGCTGGGCCCCCTCTTTAATCTGGGCTGGCTGGAGGACCTGGTGTCTCCTACTATCTCTGCCAAGAAACTCGAGATGAGAATTCGATCTGTTAAAATATAGGGAAGCGTAATGAAGTTGCAGCCACCACACGCCCTTAAGTCTCTATTGACAGCATGCTGGAAAGGGTGGTTGGCATGGTCACTAATAAAAAGTTAATTACCTGAGAGTAGGCTGGAGTGTGGGGTGTTGCAAGCTCCGTACGACAGAGGTGACACTACTTCTAGGACAGCTGACATGGTAAACCACCTTCACACATCAACACAGTCATAGTCGCTACTGACGTCGCTGTATGCAGACTGCCCCCACTCCTGCCTGATAGCGTAAAAGAAGATTGGGAAAGGCCCTTGGCATCAAGAGGAAGCAGCCTATGCACGCTGATGCACTTCACAGAGATTTAGCTTCCTGGGCACAGTTGCAGGATGCATCCCAACCTCAATCCCTCAAAGTTCATCCTACTCAATTTTCTTACTCCCAAACTGGTGATACATCTCATACCGGACCATCTTTTATTGATGCTCTACGTACCAGGGTTAGAAATATTTTGGATGAAAAACTTAAACCGCTGTTGGGGCATTTAAATCATCTTGAGAACCTTTTGGGGAGTTTTCGAAATCATGCCGTGCCTGCAGACATCTGCATTACCGGCGGGGGCAATGATCAATCGACTACTGTCTCAGCTCTACTTAGCTCATCTATTAGGGGATCTTGTCCGCAAGGATCATCATTACAAAGGATAAAATCACTTACTATTAGTAGTACACACCAGTCCAGCTCCCAGCATTCTATTATTCCTGCACAGCATATTTCTGCAGGTAGTGGAGAACTGCCCACATCATCATGTAACAGCCTGACTGCTTCCTTAAAAACCCACACCCAAGTCTCTTGGTGAGAGCACTGGTGTTACCCATCGTCCCTTACATAGTACCTGCCCCAAATCAATGAGGATGTGTTGGATTTGCCCCCAGCTCCTATGTTCTAGTATTAGCAGCTTTTACACGCCGCCTTGGTGTCGGGGATTCAGAAGCACTGGAAGATGGGCCTGTCGGAGCCCATGACCTCTTTGGGGTGCCAATATGTCACTATGGCGGCGGGTACATTCAGGGCCATTACTTGTCTCTATAGGCGTTTATCTACAGAGAAGCTTACGCCCCTGGATGCCTTGTGGGGTAAATGGGAGGGAGATCTTGGTAGGCCCATCCCTGAGACGACTTGGCCCCAGCTGCAGCGACGGGCCTGGAAGGGCACACGCAACTCTAGATTTCAATTGGTTCAATTCTTCACTCTCCACAGGGCTTACTTAACTCCGGTAAAAATTTTGCGGTACTTTGGAGGTTCCCACTCCTCATGCCCCCGGTGCCGGGCGGACGGGGCTGATTTCGGCCATATGTTTTGGTCCTGTTGGGGATTGGGCTCTTACTGGACGGATGTGGTGGTGTGTCTGAATCGAGTGACTGAGCGCGAGCTGGACGTGGAGATGGGGACTTGCCTCCTGCTTTGGTTTCCGCATACTCCTCGTACTAAAATCACGAGCAAATTCTATGATCTGGGTTTGATAATGGCGAAGAGGGAGCTCACCATGCACTGGAAGGCACAGGCCGGGCCGAGCTTTCGGCGGTGGAAGGAGAGTTTCTTGTCTTGGGCGGGGAGCGAAGGGATGCTTCGGCTGCAGCTGGCACGGCGGGCGGCTGATGATAAGGCGTTGGATGCGGCTAGGGCATGGGGAGTGCTAGTGGAGGGGCTCTGCGCTTTGGAGGAGTTGGATGGGGAGGACGGGGATCCTGTAGACGTTGACCGGGGTATGGGACCCGGGGCGGGGCCCTCTGGGACTGCAGGGGAGACTGCATCGGATGAGGCCACTTAAGCGTATTTGGGAGGGGTCTGTGTCTGCACAAAGTATTGAGGTGCGCTTGGATGGTCAGGGCGGGAGCATGAAGTGTATATGGCGGGGACATGGAGCCTCAGGTCCTTTGACATCATTCCTGATATCTTTTCCATTGCTTAGAGCTAGGCTGTGTTGGACCTCGGGGTGCTTAATGTCTCAATTTACAGGGGTTGGAGGCGGGCACGCTGACAGAGGGGGGAGGGGGTAGAGAGGGTGGTAGGGGGGGGGGGGAGAGTTAGGATAGCAAATGTTGACGATCTGGTTTCTCCTGATTTGTGCATTGTTGACTGGATTTTATATAGGATGCTATTGTATGCAACATTGGTTTATTGGTTCGATGGTTGGAAAACCTCAATAAAATATTTTAACAAAACAAAATAAATGTTCTAGTATTAGCAGGAGTTCTATCACGTGAAGTACATAATAACGAAACTTGGGGAGAGCTGTGTAATAAAAGTGTTGCCTGGTTATGCAAGAACAAACATTTCAACATTATAAACATAAATGTCATCGTGGTACAAAGGGTGGGTTGGGTCGGCCTTTCAGCTAAAGACATTGATGGGAATTGCACCGTAATTAACTTCTATAGACCATCCCCAGTAAGGGCCATATTGAAGCAAAATGAGATTATCGGCTGTAGTAATACTAAAATCAGGTCTCTCCCTTTAGGTTACTACTACAAACCATCTTTAAGGGGTGATTTGCCAGGTCTATTACTTCTTGTATAACATAACAGATTTTTCACATTTTTTGACCTCGAGGATCCAGATTGACTGAGGCCAACCACAATAGATGGGGCTGCACGGTCACATTCATGCTTAATGAGTGAGCCCCAGAGGGACCTTTTGGGTGCAGAAAGTGCTTTTGCGCAATATCATCAGGTTTTGAAAATACTTAGTTGCAATGTAGCCTGCTTAAAATCTAGGACTGCAATGGCTGACTGGATAGGTTTTATCAGGCAATATAGTATTTAAATGTTTCATGAAACCTGGGCTACTAGTGATATGTGTATTGATGGTTTCTAGTGTCAATATCTTGGCATACCCATCTAGAATGGGATGGGCTATATGGCTGAAAGTTAGAGCGGGGGGGGGGGGGTGCTAAGGCTATAGCAACTCACATTGGCAATTTTCAGGTTGTAAGGTATAAAAGGGGTTTCACCTTATATTTGATTATCTTTTATAATAATGATTTTTACTGTATTCCCAACATTAAATTTCCAATTTATTTGACTAGTGTACTGCTCTATAAGACTCATTTGCTGAGAATAGCAATTCAATTGGTATATGTTTGGGAGGTGATTTTAATCAGGGATGTGGAATTCCTATAGCCCGACGCCCGGGACATATTGTTTGGGGTCAAGGGCAACAAGTTTCCATGTGTAAGTAGGCCCAACCCCCTATATCACAAACCCTTTGACTGCCAGTTTACAGTACCACATTATGGATCAGGGAAAGGCTTTGCCTGCAGTTAAGGTAATATTTGTGTCCCATGTGTTAATGCTGTTCAAAATTGTATTTATGGTTCATTAATGCAAAACCTTTATTATTATGGTGAGTAATCTAAGTACATGTTGTAAGTTCAGACTGTACTACTGACAGTGGGTCCAGTATAAAAATGTGTACACACGTTTTCAATATTTAGCAATATGAGACTATGCATACTGCTCCCAGAATGCTCTCTGATTAGATGCAAATATATGCAGAAGCTTGAAAGCAAGATTGATTATACTTTGCTTTCAAAATCAAATGTTCACAAAAAAAATGCAAAAACATTTCACTACACTAACATTTTAGGTACCATTTTCCTGCAGCATCATTTAGTCAAATGTGTTGCTGTATGCTAGTGTTTCCCAAAAATATTCATAATGGAAAATCAGTGTAAACCAGTTTTAATAAGATAATGGGGAACAAAAATAAACAATCATTGGTAAAGCAAATAGGTCTGAAATTGTTGGTCAGCCTTTTGGTTTTGTCAATGCATGACTTGTTTTGGCATGTTTTTTGTAAAACCTTATTGGTGTGAGAGCTACCGGGCCCTCATTATAACAAACATTGGCAAAAGCAAGAATAGTTTTGGTCTCAAAAAGCACACATTGCAACAGTAGTTCCTGGCACTGAACAAAAAACGACTATGTGTCGATTATGCTCCTTGTGAAAGAACAGAATGCTGTCACTCACAGTGAAGCTAGCCGACAGAGATAGAGAGACTGAATTTTAATATACACAAAATGTCATGGTTAACGCCAGACCTAATCAGGGGCCCAATTATTAAATAATGTCTCAAAAGTGCACTCATGATCAAAATCTGAGTGTTTGCAAGTTCACTTTCCCTCCAACCATTTTCTCCCCAACCCTAAAAGAAGTTTTATGTCTGCCAGCCATTATCAGGAGTAAATTTCCAACCTTTCTCAGTATGGGAAAAGATTAGAGAAGGGTTGGTAAAAACCCTTAAAATATGCAAATTAGTAAGTTTGCACAGACTCAAAAGGGCATTCCAACCCTAGAACTGATGCTTACCTTCAGCACTAGTATGTAGATCTGCTGAAACGTGGCAACATAAGGGAATTGCTAGTATTCAAACCCTACTATGGAAGGAGCCCTGGCATAATCAGAGAGGCTATTCCGGAGAGCTTATATAATGAGATTGCTGCCATAATTTGTCACTGCATTACGTGGCACTAAAGGGACAAGTGGATTTTGTTACAGGACAAGTAGATTTATGAAGCAAACTGCCCCAGGGACAAGTAGATATTTTATAAAATTCCACACCCCTGTTTTAATGCAAAGTTGGCAATGCAGGAGCCTTTTCTTAGTAGTGTTAGTATGGCAAGTGTTTGCACCAGGGTGCAGAGCTGCTGGTATATTTGGCATCTCAGGATTTGGGTAGTCTCATGGATATTGCGGCACATAATAACAATATAGCCCTATCTACCTATGGAGGAAGGGGCTGCGCCTCCACAATTAGGTTTTTATTTAATCAAATCTGAAGGATCTATTGTTGTATGGACACGGTATTGGGACCACAAACTCACTTAGGTCGCATTTAAACGAGCCCCCAGGCCTGAGTTTAGAACTGAATGTGACGTTAGAAAATTCGAACCATCTACGGACAACCTATGGATAGTTTGGAAAGCAGTCGACCCTGCCCACATATTTCATAAAGTGGTTAGCGATAACTTTGAACTGGTTAGGACCTGTTAAACTGTAAATGATGCAGACTCTGAACTGGTTACTGTATTTTCTCAGCTCTGTCTTAATATTAAAATGGAGCTAATAAAACCTGTACGCCCAACTACCGACCGACCCAGATGGTTCAATCATGATTGTTCTACTGTAAATCGCCAGTTGTGACAGGCACTTACTTCTAAACCAAGGAACTGGTGGTGACTTTTTAAAGGACAAAATACAAGGTGGTCACTATCTATTTTCTGAACCTGTTTTTGTTGGTTTTAGGACTCAGCACATTTTACCAGTGGTAAAGTGCTTGTGCTTTCTCTTCTAAACATGGTAACATTGGCTTACACCCAATTGGCATATTTATTTTACTTGGAAGTCCCAGGTAAATTGGTATTATAAGTACCCAGGGCCTGTAAATGAAATGCTACAAGGCCTCCCGAAATCCAGTCACCCTCTCAATATTGCGAGTCAGCTTTTATTAGGTCGAACTATTTTTACGGACTACTGGCCTGGTCTTGCAAGAGATTGCAGCTGACAAAGAACAGGTGTTATGTTCATTCAAAATGAATGAGAAATAAAGACGCCTTTAAATATTGTTATATTTGCTGTGTGATCAAAGACAGAGGTCAGCTTATGTCTTCTTACAAATTGCTGCTTATTTTATCCTGGCGATTCGGTTTATAAAATCTTTTAACTTAGCAGTTAGAGAAAGAAAAGTATAGTGAACTGTCTGACAATTATGTTGTGTGAAATGAAAGGCTATAGCATGTCAGTTTTTTTCTAACCCACATTTAAATAGCTTGTAAATTAACAGTATAAATACGACAGAGTATATTTCAGCAGTGTCCCTGCCCGGGTGACAATGCTTTTAGTTTACCAAGAGGCAAGTCAGGGGTCATGTGTACCCTATATGTGTGGTAGATTTTTATTATACATTGAGCACATTTGTAGTCAATTAAATTAAACAAATAAGGAGATGTTTGTACAGGAGACATGCTGAACTCACATATTTCAAGGTGGACTCATGTTTGAAATGACGAAAAAGAGCACTTAATGCAGGGCTCAAAAAATCATTTCATTTTTACTTGTCCTAACTGAAATGCACTTGACCTTAGTTTCTTGAAGGGGAGCAGATGTGACAAGTT
Source organism: Triturus cristatus (assembly GCF_964204655.1). Lineage (NCBI taxonomy): Eukaryota > Metazoa > Chordata > Amphibia > Caudata > Salamandridae > Triturus > Triturus cristatus. The sequence goes on from NC_140581.1 coordinate 997,298,670, forward strand.
AACAAGATTTAAAGGCATTCTTATTGCTCATTCACTTTGTGAGCAATAAAGATGCCTTTAAATCTTGCTATCTTGTCACATTTAGTCTGCTTTCAGAGACAGGGATCAAATGTCACTCTTCCTTCCTCCTCGCCAGAAAGGGAGAGGAGGACCAGGATGAGTAGATTACTCAGGACACTAGATCTGCAGGTCTGGTAAAACTGTTATGATTTTTCAAGACCTGGCTACTAAGGGCCTAAAGCACTTATGTTGCCAGCTACTTAAGTAGCCCTTTAAAACAGGTCTCAGACCTGCCACTGCAGTCTGCGTGTGCAGTGTGAAACTGCCATTTCGACATGACAAAATAAATCTTTTACCAGACTTTAAACCTTACATTGTAGTACATATTCGTCTCTCCTAGAGCTGGTCCTAAACAGCCCATAGGGCAGGGTGTGTTGTATTTAGAAAATTTGGACATGTAGTTTTAAGTTTTACATGTACTGGTAGTGAGAAATTCTTACATGTGTTTTCACTAGTGCATAAAGCCTAAATTTCCCATAGGATAACATTGGGTGACCTTTTTACATTTAATTCGCGATAACAGCAGGAAGGAACGTCATGTTTGGTTAGCTAAGGAATTGGAATTTAAAACCCTCTTTAACAGTAAGTCACAATTCTGAAAATGGCACGTTTAGAAAGCTGGCATTTTCTTGCCCTAACCATTTGGTTAGGGCTAGTCATGTGACCCAGCCTGTTTCCTGCGTCACATGACTAGGTGTAGTTTGCAGCTAGCCTTTGTGTGTTTTTCCCCCAGACAGCCACACAATACAGGGTCAAGTGATGGCAGGATGCCCCATCCTGACTTGATGAGCGGGGCAGCGCTGTCATATGTCACATTTGCACATTTAAGACACGGCCTCAACTAACACACAGAGAACTTCACAATGGCCTATTGGGACTGTAGACAGACTAGGAACAGGACAGAAAGGCAGGAAATTCCAAACATTTCTGTGGGTGGGGGAGGGGGTGTGGACCCCAGAAATTTTGTCCACTTCAAAGTGGGCATGAGGTACAAAAATGGGACCCTCAGACCCACTCTTTTGTACACTACTGGATACTACAGAAGGACTGCCCTGCTGTCTGAGAAGAAGACTGGACCTGCACCCTTTATCCGAGGCTGATGTGACTCCAAGGGTCAGCTGACTGAACTCCTGTTCTGAGCTACAAGGGCACAACAAGCTGCAGAGGTCTCCCTGCAAGCGCCCAGCTGACCTGCTGCCCTGGACCTCTCTGCAGTCCGTTGGCGTCTGCTAGAGTGAGTTTCTGATATACCCGCCCAAGTGGTGCCTTAAAGGCTCTGGGCGTGGCATCAGTTGAGCTCCTCCTTAAAGTAAATGAAAAAGAAACTTACATTTTGGGTTCTTCATGACCACAAAACGGCCCATTCACTCCAAGATCTTACTACCCATGCTGACAGGCATCTGAAGTTCCGGTGAACGAGACACTATGCGCTACAGCGACCGCCAGCAACACAAGATCTGCCCTTTTTGCTACAGCATCAACAGCCCGTGGTGACCACCAACACGAAGCTCAAGCATAAGCCGTCTGCAACGCCCATCAAGATATTCGCACTACAATGCTTACTGTCCGGGCCTCCTCTTTGCGCTACAGCTACAACCATCCACAATGCTCTCCTGCTCCTCTCAAGCTTCTCCACCACAAACTGAACTCTTTGTACTGGACTTAAGGTAAATTTTTCAGGGAGACTAAACTGGTCCCTGTATTCAGTCCGCACTCTATCATGGCCAGCCTGCCTGGCACACCAGGTAAACACGAGTGGTGCTTTGTGATTTTAGGCACTATGCTTACCTTAAATCTTTGAAACTGCATATCTCTGCTTCTACTGATTGGATTTGTCATTTTGGTGTCAAATAACTAATTTAAATTTACTATATTTTTCTAAATTGCGGTGAGATTTTTCTTGTGTTTCGTTTTCCCTTTATAGCTCTTGAAGTGCTGCATAAATACTTTACACTTTGCCTCGAAGTTAGGCCTGTCTGCATTTGTGCCAAGCTATCAGAAGATTAAGCACAGGTTAACTTAGTGACTTTTGTGTTTCACCCTGACAATGACTTAAGCATTTCCCAACATCCCATATTTTAACCATATCAACTAGGGGAGTGAATAAACTATTTGTATCCCACTAGTTAGATATTTTTAATCTCCTTTTTTGTATGCAAAAAAACCCACTCCAATATCCAGTCAGTCAGACATAGGTGTATAGGAACATTTTGCAATTAGTGCTCCCACGTCTTCGCTGGTAGCAGCATGCCCCTTTCTGTAGAAACAGTGATGGATATGCTAGAGAGTCCGATTGTAGTCCTAGACACTTGCATCTTATGATGTTATGTGTTCGGACCCTCCCTCCCAACAACACAATAGCACTGTCAAACTTTAAAACGTCTGCCCTCCCCAAAAAGGTATGCAAAAACATAGGTACATGCAGGAATACTTGATAACTACCACCTCAGTTTAATCGTTTTTTTTTTTGTTGTTCTGATTATACAGTGAATATCAGGCACGAAAATTATGGTGGACATAGTTTTTGACTAATGTAAAAATCTCAGGTATGGAGTATGCATTTTGGTAAGCAATTTTAAGCTCTTCCTAATTACTCTATAGTGCTAGACATGCAACCTGCACAATAACGTAAATTCTCATTCAGTTTTTAACAATTATTGAGAATAGCTCATTTTACCGCCACCATGCAAAAACAATTAAATACTTCTTACGTCAAAGCTTTTTCAAGAGCTATGCTGCTTACTGTTGTAATAGGCATGATAAATGTTTTTTTTAAAATACAAAACAATTCAACCTGTTGAGAAATTGTGCTGTACTTCAGCTGTGCAGAGGATGAAAGAAATAATCTCATTTTTTGAGAGGTGTGAGTAATGTCAAATTATTGTTAAGCTACTCCGAGCATCTAATCGTGAATTCGCACAAATATTGTTCACTGATGTGTTTGTTAATCTCCTGTGTGCGCATTTCTACTGTATATAGTTCTGGCGCACTGGTCAAACCTCAGATGTTTGTTACCTTGTCCAGTTGCAGAATAACCTTTGCAATGGTCAGAAATTAAAACTTCCATTCACAGCCTTCCTCCGTTCATGAGCAATTTTTCCCCCCAATTATCTAGGCCTTCTCACATAATAGGGGGAGATTATCCACGTGATCCTCTGCTAACCTAGCGCCTAGAGTGATTTATTTTTGCGAATTCCTATGCTCACCAAATAGCTGTTGCATCAAATTGTCAAAGTTGCCAAGACCTGCGTTTTTCACCAAAAAACAATATTCACTGCGACTAGTCTATACATGAAGCCTCCTACTTATACCTTTCTGACTATCTGGTACAGCTTCTACAGCAATCTACATTTTTACATAATTAAAACTTATAACAAGCATTGGCATAGCCAATAGGTCTCGCCTTTGGGACCTTATAAGTGTTTAGCCATGCAACAGATGCATAACTAAATACTTATAAGGTCCCAAAAGCGAGACCCATTGGCTAGGCCAAGCTGCCGCGAAAGTGATCACGATCAAACATCAAAGCGGCCATGAAAGTGAAAGTAATCGCGGTAAGCGCGGCGCGCGCGCCCGCGCACATGCACTGTAGCTCTAGGCTGGCCTGGTAGCACTTTTTGGAGCCCTCTCAATAAGTCTCACCAGACCAGCGCATGCGCTGGGTCAGGCGAGACCTAAAAACTACCGATTAAAAACAAGGAAAGGGGAGGTTTAGAAATAGAGGTACGCCAGACAATGAAGCCAGAAGACACCAGTGAGAACTAAGAAATACTGAAAAGGCGGCAAGGCAGGAACAGTTACGGACAGGGATTGGGAAGGCAGAGGGTGGTTCCAGGGATTGGGAGTCGGACGGCAGGCAGAGACAGCTATAGTGGCAGAGGCTTAGGAGTGAGATGGATGGAGAGACCTGCAACAGCTAGTCATAGGCATTAATGGATCATGAGGCAGCTGAGGGCTCAGTGGATCAGCAGTGACAGCATTAGAAGGCAAGTACAACAGGGACCGTCCGTCACTGCCAGTGAGAGAGTCTAACCAAGATGGAGAGCAGTGAGAAACATTACGAAAGACCAAGTATCCAAGGCTTGGAGTGCTAAGTTCAAATAGATACCAGAATGTAAAGCCAGTAGCAAGACCTGTAAAACTCCACTTCCTGCAATAGGTTCAGGAATATATGTAGAAGCTCCAGCCCTTTCCCAAACTAAAAAAGCGCAGGGTCATCAGATGCTGCAGCTGAACAAAGGTACACCAAGATCACAATGGCCATAGGGCTGAGAGTATGGAAATGGTGCTATAAAGAAAATGATGCGCCATGACTGTACACACTCAAAAGTCTACCAAAAGAAGCCTCAGGGAGGCTGTTTAAACAACCTACACTGAATGACTGCAGAGTGGACTGTTCCAAAATGCGCATTAAACTGCCACTCAGGTAATAGACAAGCATTTGCAATGCAATAGATCTTGCATTTATGAGAGTTTGAGCTACTGGCATTGTAAATAACAATATCTTTTATTTATGTGTTGTTTGTAAAACAGATAAATAAGAGGCATTGTCATTTACAATGCCAATATCTTAAACTCTTGCAAATGTGAGACCTCGGCGCCCGTGCTATAATTTTTTTTTTTTATAGCATTAGGAGAGAGCGTATCGTGCCTGCAAAGGACAAAGCTATGTGAGAAAATAGTGCTCGGAAGATGTAATTAAAGCCTACCGAGTAACAACACAAGTAACAGGGGGTGTCGCCATGGGAGGTTACAAAATGAAACAAGGCGGTACTAAGGAGGGACTACTAAGCCTACTGACCAATGAACAGCCAAAGTTTACAGAGGACAATGACACAAGCCAATGAAAAATATGGGCAGAGAGTGGGCAGAGCTTTGAATCCCTACCTGAATACAGCATGCCTCGCAGAGCACCGCATGCACTGCCCAGGCTCGACCTAATAAACGGGGATCAGGAAAATCCGGTCACTGAATATTTTGTGAAGGAAGCTGGAGTACAGTATCATATGTGGTCATATGTTGCTTATTGTGTACCATGGAAGATGGCATTGAAGTCTTGTCCTTTGGGTCTATGTAGTGAAAGGTTTGTTGTTCATATCACATTCCCGATTTACATAATCATTTGCCTTTAACAAATTGGGGAAACAATCAACTGGATGATATTATGAAAAGAGACACGTGCTGCACTCAAGCAATAAAAATAAGCCTTGAAGAAGCCAAGACTTCCAAGATTTAAAAAAAAAAAAAAAAAAAAAGGGAGGAGGATGACAGCGATCTGTGGGGTAGAAGCGTTAGGGAGACCATCCAGATAAGCCATATTATTCCCTGTTACTTGGAAAGAGTTTATCATGATCACATCTGTATTTTACACCATAGATTGATGGGTCTAAACTAGAAGGCGGACGATAATAAGGGAGATTGTATGAGGCAGGTGGCACAAGCATCAAAAATGGTGGTACAGAGAGCCGCGTGGTATTAATAGGATAACACAGGTAGAACGGAAAGACATCGGTAAGAGCGAGTATAAAAGCTAGAAAGGATAAAGGCAAGGGGTGTTGCAAAGGCAGGACACAGGTGTGGGAGGTAAGATAGACATTTGAAGATGGATGAGGAACACTGGTGCACAGTACATACAAGCGAACAAGGGATACAGTCAAGGAGTGGATTCAAGCACCACTACAAGAAGTCAGAAACAATATGAGCCGAGGGACAAACAGGGAACTCACAAGGAACTCAAGCAAGAGAGGCAATCAAAAGCATGAAGGATATGTCAGAAGATGGATAGTAGAAAGTAAGGGGAACACTCACTAATTTCTTTGTCATTTGGCTTGTGTACACTTTACCACATTTTATAATTTACATGCATGTACACTGCAAATAGTCACAAAGTAGAGTATTATGTTTTATAGGCTACAATCTTGGATCTACATTTGTATGGCATTTAAGTGATCGGGCAGTGAACACTTCTGTTTTTTACCTCAAAGTAAATCATCATGATACGAGTTATTATAGAAGAACTATATAGTTTAATTTTGTAGGGAATACAGTCATTTCAACAGGGTCAATGCCAGACCTAGACCACAAATAGAAGATGGAGGTCATTTAATTATGTAACTAAGATCATTACAGGAATAAGCAATCCCATTTCTGCATAAATAGAACAAAATACACATACCTTTACTGGAGAGACTAGCTTCGCAAGGCCAAACTATAATAAAATTAGACTGAGAAGAATATTTGTGTCATAGTACTCCCCTCACTCCTGGGAGTCGCTATATATACGGCATTGGGTATTCAAGTCAAGTCAAGACTTGACATTGGGTGTTTCAACTTATTTCTAAAATGCCGCTTCCAATCTAAGGTGGCAGTTACGCAATGGTTTTTGCAACAATAAAGGGAAGGGAGGTCTTCATTGTAACCACATGTGCTCCAAATGTAGGTGCTCCGCTATTTCTTCCAGAGGGACATCGACAACTGTGTCACATATAGACACAGGAGGCTTGCAGTGAGATAAATTGTGGAGGGTGGAGGTTAACAGTAATTGTGTCCTGAATGTGAGACAAATTATCTTCTCTCACAGAGTATAGCTCTAGGGTACTCTACCTAAGAGACTACATGCATAACTGGAACAAGAACCTGAAATGAGAAGGTCCTTTTACTCCCTGGTACTCAAGATGTATTGGAGTATGGATTACTGACTGGTGGAGAAGGAAAACCTTCATGATCTAGGAGGGCAACAAGACTTTGAAATCTTAAAAAACATAAGCGTCGCTTCCATGTGCTACCCCCATTCATACCCAATGGCTGACTTTATACATCCGGCTTGGCACTACCCTATCAAATCTCAATTCTAAACGTCCATCATTGAAAGTATAAGCATTATTATTGACTACAAAGTGGAGTTCTGATCAGTGATGTCCCTGCTGGGGTCGATGGGGGAGATCATTCTTTGCAGAGGAAGATTAAAAGTGATTGTTCTACTCCTTGCCAAACGCAGAACTGCACCTAAATGCATGCAATTTGGGCCACCTACAATTTAAAAATGGCTAAATGTTATGACCTATTGAGAGAACCTGGGGATACATTTTCAAATAAACTACCCACCAAAAACAGACGACAAAAGGATATTATGGGTCCGACTGCAGACATACCAAACTAATAGGCCCTCTACTCTCCTAGTCCCTTTAAACCAGACTGATCAGGCCACCAGATAAAACAAATTATTATTCCTCAAGTTAAAAGTAATTAACACATGTTTGATGTCTATACTTCATAGCAATATATTTACCTAACTAGTAACTGTGAATGGGTTCTAAACTTTCTGTATGGCACTATTTAAAACCACGTATTTCTTGTATTTCTAGTCTTGGTATATAATGCATAAATATTCCTATACTTTATGCTGAAAGTGCCTTGCCTATTATTACCCTTTAACCATCACAACAACGAATCTCGATTTAACCAGTTACTTTGCATTTACCGGACTATTTTGGCATCAACAATGGCACAAGACAACGGTGTTGTCTAAGCAACAGGAAATTATTTACAAACTCGATTATAAAAGTCAGCTAGTTTGACTCCTAACAAAACATTTACTCGCTCATTGTAAAGGATACCACTGTAACATTTAGCAAGAATAAAGAACGCTTTGTTGTTGTGTTCAGAGTATGATACCAAACACAATTTTAACCAGCTCCTTATTAGACTACAGATATGCTCTCTGCCGGAGATAAAAGATGCAATTGACACAAGGGTGTCCATCTGTGAGAAACAATAGAAGGATACGGTCTATAACCCAATGTGTGTACAGAGGATATTAAAGCAACCCCCCCAGGCTGATTCTTTCCAAAATGACTTGGCGGGCCTCCAGGCTCCAACTCTCAAAAGAACACTTCAATTTCCTGGAGGAAATGCAACACAAGATTGAACATTCCAGCACCAATTCATATCTATGCGCGAACTTTTGTGAGCTTATATAAGGTCTGCCAGCCACCTTCAAAATAACGAAACTAAAGCGAGAAGTATGTTCTCCTCTAGCAAGGCGTTAACTGTAATTCACCCTAAAGAAACACAGGAAGCTCCGAGACCACGCACAAACAAGAAATAAAACATACGTTATTTACTTTCTTTCTACACTTCGTTAGCTATTCATTGTGTGTACTTGTTATTTCGTGCGTTTCCACTCTGCACCACCTATAAAAATTATTCAGTATCTTAAAAGGGAAACAAAAACAACAACTATTTTTAATGACTCGGTTTGGAGAATCCGACCATCACCTTACCTCAGTTAGTCATTTTAAAATGAATAGATGTCAGACATAACCGTCCAAAATATTCAACCATTTAAGCCAATAACCTGTCCTCAACTTGCACGGACAGTCTGTAAACTGAACTTAATGTCCGTCGTCCGTTGCTGATGTCATTTTGTACATAACTTTAGCACTTCCGAGTCGGAAAAACAACCAATCCCACTGTTGAACATATTCTGGTGTCTTCTGGGAGGGGGAGGCATGTCAATGTGTAAGGTGACCTAGGGTTGGAGCACTGAGGGCACGTAAGCCAATCTTAGAGCGGTACACATAGTTTCGAAGTGACGATTGGCTCTGGAGTTCGCACGTGCCTTTGACAGAGCCGTCCTCCTAAAGCTGGTTGCCGCCCAGTTTGGAGCAGGGCGGCTGGCTTGGCTGATGTTAGTCAGTCAGTCACTCACTGGGTGGTGCAGGCTTTCTTGGGCGAGGCAGGTCGCGCTCGGTTTTTTCCTCCTATCGTTCTGAGCGGCAGGGAAGTGTGGAGAAGGAGGGGATGGTGGTGGAGGAGGGCAGGGTTTATCTCTGTGTATGTTACCGTGTACGACTGACAGCCGGGCAAGTCACTTTCTCTCAGGCCAAGTGAAACGGAACGCTGTCTCTTCCCGGCAGGCTACGGCCAAAGTACATGTTGTATTTCTAGTATTTACTGACAGCGGATGTTCTGCCTGTTAAATGCTAATGGTTCGAATGTTGCTATATTGACTGCTTCCTGGTGTGTTAGATATAGTGTGACTTGATTCCTCGTCACCAGTGTTGTGTCTTCCGCAGCCCATGAGCTTGCAGTTGAATCAAGACACATGGGAGCTGCTATCAAGTATTACTTTATTCTTAAGCATATATTCACACACTGCACATTACATCATACTTCACTTAAACCACACCCTAACACCTCCCCTATATTACTTGTTTCCTCTTCAGAGTCCGCCCAGAACCACAAGGGTTCTAGTGCGCATGACATCAATAGGCTACATCTTCCCCTTTGTTAAAAAAAAAGTTGAAGACCATGCAAAAATCATATTTCCTCGATTTGTCTGTGAAGTGTGTGCACTTGTCTGTCACCTTGGGTGATCCGAAGTGATTGCGGTCCATGGCGACATAGGCTCAGGCGCTTGAGACGGACCTGCTAGCAGGGTCACCTCATTTATGATTTCAGGACTTTGCAAGTGTTGTGGTAAGTGTTTAAAATGTTATGTGTCCCAATTGATGGATTGTCCAGGGCGGTGGGCTGTCATCATATGTCCCTTGCACACCACAACCTGTAAAGAATCAGCGGCAAAAGGAGTGTCTGTTTTCTGTCTTAGTTGCTGCTTAACCAGTACCCCGATGTAGTGCATTGCAGCGCGTTTGGTGCAGCTTGTGCGCTATGATCTTTGCTCAATCTGCACTTGCTCTGTATTATAGTGTTTATGTTTAAACTTAACCTGTGCTGGCAGATGGAACAGCGGGCGAGGATTCCAGCAGACTTAGTCAGTTGTTCCTGGGATCTGAGCCGGCCGATTGCTGCATGTTGTGGGCAAGTTCCTTGGAAATAAACTACATTGATCTGCTGCCTCAAAAAAAGTAATCATTCACTTACTACATTTGGCGACGAGTAGGTCTTGCCCACCAACACTCCTCGGCTCTTCGCCCTTTGGCACCTCGCACCTTCTTTGGGAAATACTTCGGCACGGCTTCTGTCCAATGTAGCTGCGTGGACGCGGAATTGATGGTGTGCGAGGAGGCTCTGTAGCTCCTTCCAGGGTGTGCATGGGCATACCCAGTTCCACATTTCTCTCCAGCAAGGGTATTTTGCCCCTCCTTGGCATGAGCGTGCTCATCAACACAATGACATCACCTCGTATCCTGCATTGTTTGGCAACTCTCCGCAGCCGAGCCGGCTTAGCACGTTGCTAAGTAGCTCTGCAGGTCATGACGTTCATCTGGAAGTTGTTGCGCATGACATCACACTCAGTGGCCATAGTGGATTGGGCCTATCTAAAGTATTTGATACAGTTTGTGAAAACTTGCAAGCACGTCACATTTTCCTCATTGTTTGGGTCTGTGTGTTTCTCCGAGGCTCCACAGGATAGCAACAAGCTCTGTATTAAGTTTAAACTTAACCCGTGCTGGCAGATGGAATGGCGGACAAGGATTCCAGCGGACTTAGTCAGTTGTTTCTGGGACCTGCGCCAGCCGGTCGCTGCCTGATGTGCACTAGTTCATTGGAAATAAACTCCTATATTGATCTGCTGCCTCCGGCTCTTTCTCTTCCTACACCAGTCTCGTTTGTTGAGGCTGTCTCCTGGAAATGCTGACGCCGATCTGCATATGTTTTCATCTTCCTTTTCTGAGTCGCGTTGGTGTCTCGAACCTTCTCTGTATTTACTGATCGATCCAGGGTCCATTGAGGTAGTCTTGTTCTGATGGCTCTCCCAAATAGCAAAGTAGCTGGACTCTCACCAGTTGTGGAGTGAGGTGTTAATCAAGAAGCCCGGAGGGCGTGGGGCGTGGCAAGCCAGCATGGCGGACGTGTGCTGGGTGAGCTCCGTCCAGCCCTGATATTCATCCTTCATCTATCCTGCTCCTCCTGCCGCAACATCCCTGTCATTGCCTTTCCTGAGGTGTAGCAAGTTGGCGCTACTTACCGGTGTGACTCCTGACTCGCGCCATGTCCTGAGGCGGTGACATTCGCCGCTGGGACCTGGAGGCGGCGTAGAAGCCGTGATCTTGCATGCGGCTCTAGTGGTGTTCCCCGGCTGGGGGCGAAGCCGCGGCGGCAGGCCTAGCGTGTTGAGGGGTGGTGCACTGGATCCCCTGCGCGCCCAACGGTGTCTGTCATTTGCCCCGCGCCTCGGACATCGCAGGGCGGACCATCCTTGTTCGGCGGTCATACCGGACCGCGAGGTGAGCTCGTGGAGGGCCCGTGTGACGCTCTTGGTGAGTCGCAGCAGTCTGTGTGAGAGCCCCGGGCCGCGTGGTGATCGGCCTCCCTCTGATTTGGCGGACTCTCTTCTCTGGCGGCCTGGGAGGCCCCGCGGGCTGCACATGCGGTCTGTGGAGGCCTGAAACATTCTACGGACTAGCGTCTGCTCCGACATCTGGGTCCCTTATCTCTGCCCCCTCCCCCTGGGTCTGGTGTGGACGTTCTGGACTCCGTGTTCCGCCCCTGGGCCCTGCTCCAACAGTGGCTGTTTCGGCGGCTGTATCGAGCCTTGTGGGCGGCGGCCCGAAGCCGTAGCTACCCTTGGGAAGCCTGTGCTGACCCCACCTTCGCGGCGCGGATTCACTGTTGCTCGACTGCTCGCCTCTTGTGTTGCAGGTGAACATTTGGCCAGTCATGACGAGGGATAAAACCGGGGGAGGGGGACTCGGCGAAGCAGAGCACGATGGACAAATTCACCGGCCCCGGGGCCTCTGCGGCAGTGTCGGTGGGGGGGGGGGGCCAGGGAGACGTGCCGGACAATGCCACTCTCCTGGCAGCCATTACCCAGTCCAGGGATGCCCTGGATGCCAAGATCGGGGCAGTTGGAGCCAATGTTATGCTGCTGCGCCAGGACCTGCGGAATGCAGTGGTCCACATCACTGAGACTGAAACAAGAATCTCCGGGGTGGAGGATGTGGTCACCACCCTGCGACAACGAGTAACCTCCCTGGAGAGCGCTCAGCGGGGCCTGGCGTCGAGGGTGGAGGATGCTGAGGGACGGGCGAGACGCAATAATCTCCGCTTTGTTGGGTTCCCAGAGGGGTGTGAATCTGGAGATATGGAGCGGTTCCTTACCCAGTGGCTGGAGAGTTGGCTGCCCCCGGAATCCCTCTCCAAATGCTTCGTCATTGAACACGTCCACAGGGCCCTGATGCAGAAACCCCCGGCAGGGGATCGCCCGCGGCCAGTAATTACGAAATTACATAACTACCATGACCGAGATGCTATCCTGAAGCAGGCTAGGGCCAAAGAACCTTTGCTGTATGACAATGCCCGTATTTTGATCTTTCTTGACTATACTAAATTGGTCCAAAAGCAGCGGCAATCGTTTCTGGCAGCTAAGGCCTGCCTTCGAGGGCTCAAGCTCCCGTATGCATTGCTCTACCCGGCCAGGCTGCGGGTTGTTCATCGCTCTCGTTACCACTTCTTTGATTCCCCGGAGGAGGTGTTCTTATGGACGGACGAGACGGTGAGGCTGCGTCCTCACTCACCGCCTGGGAGAGACTCCGATTCCTCCTCGAGTGGGGTGGCTCGGAATTTGCCTAAAGTTAAAGGGGGGGGGGGGGTTCCGGGCGCTCCAGGTCTCCACAGCGATCCATATCTGGCGATGTCTCATCTCATGCGGGGTCTGCCCCGCGACAGACTGTGCCAACTGGCTAATCAGCACTCGAGCCAACCGTCTACGAACCTCAGGTACTTTGAATTGGCAGGAGACGACAGTCGGTCGATGTCTCTGCTGGACTTTACTGGTCAAGGGTAGGGCGAGTGGACAATGGGCTGTAAGTTGGGGATCCATTGGTGGGTGAGGGGCGGTACCCCCTGTTGGGGTCAACCTGCTCTGTCTGCCGCAACAGATACTTCACTGTTTTTGAGGTATAGGGTGGGGGGGGACTGGTTGGGATGTTCTTGGGGGTTGTTACCTTTTAATCGCACTGTTCCATTCACGTCCGAGCCATGCTGCCCTCCTTTTCCTGTGCCACCGGCGTTTTTCATATTTTACTGAGCCCCTATATGACTGCTACGCTGGGTAGATCGTCAGATCCAACTGGGTCCCTGCGAATATTAAGGTGGAATGTTAGAGGGGCGCTTGATCAGATTAAATGTACGGCAATCCTTAAACAAGCCAAGCGTGTCAGCGCAGATATCCTAATGCCGCAGGAGACTCACCTCATGGGGACGAAGGCGCTGTGTTTTCAGTGTTTTGGTTACATACACGTGTGCCATTCGGAGTTTGTGCGAGGGTCTCGGGGAGTCGCAGTCCTAATTCATCACGGGTCCCCTATGCACACATTAAGACATGGGGAGACATGCAGGGCAGGTACCTCTTCCTTCAGGGCTCGGTGGGTGGCGAACCTGTGATACTGGGGAGTGCATATGCCCCCCTGCCGTTGTCCTGGGGGCTGGTGGAGTAACTTTTGACCTTATGGGTGGACATACCGGAGGGCCTGGCGGTGGTAGGCGGGCATTGGAATGATGTACTGGACGTAGGCCAAGATCGGTGGAGGCCTGGAGGACCCCCTGAGGCTTGTCGCCCTACCAAGCTCCACTCTCTGGTGACAGACCTGGACTGGGCTGATTCCTGGCGCAGGCTACATGGTGCGGCTGGGGTACACATACCTATCGGTGGTCCATGACTCCTTTTCCCGTATTGATTGTATCTTTGTCTCTCAGGTGGTGGCCAACCGGGTGGTGGCAGCAGATATTCTTCCCCGTGGGCTCTCGGGCCACTCGCCGGTGGCTATCATCCTGTGCGCCGGGTTGGCACGCGGGCCATTTCGGTGGCGCCTTTCGACCTAGAACCTTCAAAATGAAGACTACAGGGAACATATGAAGGAGGCCATTGACCAATATCTATATCTTAACGTTGGGTCGGTACGTGCAGCCGAATCTCTTTGGGAAGCAATGAAGCCCACCCTCTGCAGGGTTGACATCTCCTTTTGTGCTGCAGCCTGCAAAGCGCGTAGAGAGTCTCTTCGAGCAGAAACTGAAATTCTGGGTCTGGAGGGGCGTAGCAAGGAGGAAGGGGGCGGCTGGCCCGCCGCCAACTGTTGCTTGCACAACAGGGCTACTCCCATCTTCTGCTGGATGAAGACCATCAGGCTTGGTTGGCAACCCGGAGCAGGATCCATCAGTGGGGAGACAAGTCGAGCAAGTTGCTGCATAGATTGTGTCAGGGATCGTTGGGCTCCCTAGCTCTTCCGGGCATTGTGGAACCGGATGGGTCACCAATATTGGACCCTTCGGCCATCGCAGAGAGTTTTGCGGTACACTATGCTGACCTGTACGCTCACAAAGAATGCCTATCGGCAGATACGATAGGCCGACTTCCTGGACGACCTTCTGCCTAGGGCCCTACCGGACGATGTCAGTACGAAGCTGGATCGCTCCCTTACTGAGGATGAGCTGGGTACTGCTATTATTGGGGAGCTACACCCCAGGAGGGCCCCTGGTCCCAATGGTTTCCTAAACTAATTTTTCAAATGGTATTTCCTACAGCTCTGCTCCCGTTACCGTAAGGTGGTGGAGGAGGCTAGAGAGCGCGGTCGCCTACCCCTTGATTAGAGGCATGCAGAGGTGGTAGTCTTTCACAAGCCTGGTAGACCTCCCGAACATCATGCGTCCTATCACCCTATTTCCCTCCTCAATGCTGAAGCTAAGGTCCTGGCCAAGGCATTGGCCAATCGCCTCCGGCCTCATATTTCCTCCTTGGTTCATCCGGATCAGGCTGGGTTTATGCCCCAGCGGACGACCCGCCATAACATCCGTAGGGCGCATATAGCCATTGCAACAGTCAGGAGCCTGGGGGAACGTGCGGCACTTCTACTTGCGGAAATTGCCCTACTTATTTGATTCTTTGAGTTGGGAGTATCTCTTTGCACATCTGAGTAGACTGAACATAGGGCCCCGCTACTTGTCCTATCTTGCTCTCCTTTATACCAACATAACGGCGTCTGTCTTGAGTGGCGGGGTCTGTCTCATCGACTTTCTCCATCGGTCGGGGCACCAGACAAGGATGCCCATTGTCTCCCTATTTGTTTGCCTTGGCCATGGAGCCCCTGGCTGCCTGCATGCGAATTGACGCTCAGGTTACTGGCCTAGAATGACCAGGCGGATTGTCGGATCGTATAGCCCTGTACGCTGATGATGTGTTGTTTTTCCTTACCAACTTAGACAGGACTGGCCCGCGGCTGTTAGGCATCATGTAGGTGTTCAGTGAGACATCTGGCCTCTACATGAATCTGCTGAAGTCTACTCTTTGGGTCCTGGGCGGGGCGGGGGGGGGGGGGGTGTTGACCTTGGTGCGTGGGCCTCCTCGGTACAGGTGGTGCATGGGGGGATGTGTTCCTCTCCGATTCACAGACTACATCCTGGGACAGAAACTTGGCGCCGGTGTGGGATAGGGTGCATGAGGACATTAGGGTTTGGTCCCACATGCCTCTGTCTATTTACGGTCGCTCGGCCATCTTCAAGATGGTCTCTCTTCCGCGTCTATTATACTAGCTACAGAATCATCCGTATCCTAGCTACAGAATCATCCGTATCCTATCTCCCCTAGATGGTTCCTTCGGGTTAACACGGCCTTAGGCCAATTCTTGTGGGGTGGTGGGGCGGCTAGAGTGGCCCTACGCACCTGCTTTCGGTCCACATATTGTGGAGGGCTTGCGACCTCTGATATTCTTTCATATTATGTGGCCTCGCACCTGTTGGTCCTCAATGAATGGTGGTACAGGGATAGATCGGAAACAGGGTATGCTGTCAAGCGGCGGCGTGTGGGAGACCATATACGACATACGATCCTGTACTCTGCGCCATTGCGGCGCCCCTTGCCGGCGGCTACGCAGCTCGATTTTCAGATCTGAAGGCTGGCATTGAGGAGGATGGGCTGGTGGAACCGCTTGACCCGGGAGACCCCTCTATGGCATAATGGACGCCTGCCACAGTTGGCGACCTTGCCTGGATTCCACGACTGGGACGCAATCGGGATCTCTACCTTGGGAGATGTAATGCGGGGCTCCGTCTTAAAATCGTTCCAGGATATGCAAAAAATAAATTCAACTGCCACGCACCCAGTTTTTTAAATATCTGCAATTCTGACACGCTATCTCCCCCAGCCTGTTGGGGCTGGAGGGACTGGCGGAATTCAGTCCGGTGGAAGCAAAAGTGTTCATGGGAGATCTGCAGGATCACAAGATCTCCAAAATGTATCAGTCCTTGGTCACACACAGCTCCCAATCCTTGCAGCATCGACGAGAGGCCTGGGAGGGCGATGTGGGCTTGTTGGAGGAGGAGGATTGGTCAGAGGCCCTGGCCTCCCCACGTAGAGCAGCCATTGCAATGAGCCTTCGGCTTATCCAGTTTAAATACCTCCACAGGGCATACTATACTAGAGTCAGGGTATATAGGGCGGGTTTGGTTGCTTCCCCAGTGTGTCTTCGCTGTGCGCATGAGGAGGGCACCTTGCTTCACACCGTATGGGACTGTTCCGCGCTAGCGTGGTTCTGGAGGGGAGTAATGACCTGCCTATCGGAGGTTCTTTGTTGGGATCTTCCCCGTTCACCCAAGCTGGTTCTCTTGCATGTCATGGAAGGTATTGGGGGCAATGTTTATAAGCGTCATCTTATGCTCTTAGGTTTTACATTGGCTAAGCGAGACATTGCCAGGGCCTGAATGGCGACAGTTGCGCCCTCTGTCTCTGCTTGGAAGAATGGCCTAGATTTTTGTATGGGCTTAGTGGCTCCTATTTTTGTCGCAAGGGGGTGTCCTCGCAAACACTACAAAATCTGGAAACGCTGGGCTGACTATCAGGGCCTGGAATTGGAACCTGCCCCTTACCAGTGCCCAGACCGGTTCTAATTTCTCCCCTCTTCTCTGAGGTGTTCTTTTGTACATGTGGTAGGATAGCGGCTTCTTGGGGGTGACATGTAGTGAGCGTTGAATCGTGGCTTTGACTGTATATATTGCTCTTGCGGGGTCGACAGTGCGATGGGGGTGGGGGGGTTGTATGTTTTTTTTCTTATGTTTTGATTCAATTGCAATACCTTTTAAGTTCTTTTGTGTATAAGACAAATTGTCAGAGTCACAATAATGTATATTGATGCTACGGAAGACTCTAGGTTACAGAGCTCCGCTCTTTGTGTTTTTTGACAAATAAACAATGTTTAAAAAAAGAGTCCCGAAGGGCCTGGCACAGAACATGGTTCAGATCGATTCCCTCCATGGACACTAATTGAATAACCCTCTTGAGGATCGCCATAAATCGTTCAACTGCACCATTAGCTTGGGGCCAGAGGGGTGTTCTCTTTTAGTGTTTGACGTTGAGTCTGGCAAGGAATTCTTTGAACTCTTTGCTGTTACTGGGCATGCCGTTGTGTTATTTGAGGAATTCGAAAATACCCCACGTTGCAAATTTGAGGATTTCAGAAATACCCCACTTGCAAAGATATCATCAAACTGTTTGATGACTTTGTCATGGGTTGTCAAATAGAGGTTGTCAAATATAGGTCCTATACCAAAGGAAAACATGTATATTCATCTATGACTACCATGAAATGGTTTCCATTTCCTAAAGGCCCTAAAAAGTCAACTGCAACCCTCTCCCAAGCATGGGCAGAAAGGTCAGACATTGTCACTTGGTGCTGCGTAAACTTGGGAGACAAGTAGTTGCAAATGTGACATGCCTTCAGCTCTTTCTCGACTCACTCATCTAGCCGAGGGAACCATACTTGATATCTTAATGCTCTTTTGGTGGCTATTATGCCAAGGTGTCCTTCATGGGCCAGCTCAATGACCCGCTGTCTTAGACTTCTAGTTATGATTCTCGAGCCTCGCAGTATTACACCTTCTTGGGGGACTGCTAACTCATCCTGTACATTTCTGAACTTTTGAAATTCAACATCATCAGCAAGTGCCGGGTACTTCTCCAACATGAGTGCCTGGTAATAAGTTCTTTGATTATGGTCATGTCTTTATCTGCATTGGTGGCAGAAATTATTTCTTCCACAGACAGAGCCACTGGTGTGCTGGATTTCACAATAAAATTGAGATACACTTCAGCTGTCATTGAGGTCGAACTGTAACAAGATAGCGGCACTCGTGAAAAGTAATAAGCCAGGTTTTGATCCTTCCCTGGTTTGTGCGCAATCTCATACTCTTGTAGTCTTATCCCCCACCTCTTGATGCGAGGGGGCATTTTGGCCTTTAGGTTTACAAAAATTGTAAGCAACGCCTGGTGATCTGTGATGATTGTACATCGTTTTCCGTAGAGAAATACATAAGTATTTTCGTAGGCCCACACCACAGCCAGACTCTCCTTGTCCAGGAGGCTGAAAGTAGGCACTTTCTGTTTCAGAAAGGCTTCGACTGGCATAGGCCACAATGCGTCTATGAGCATTCAGATGGCCATGGTGTTGAGCAAGGATTGACCCTAGCCCTAGTGGGCCCGTATCAACCGGTACCTCAGTATGTAACTTGGGGTCAAAGGAGGTCATTTTTGTTGTATTCTCCATTGCATGTTTAATGTCTTTGAAACTGTTGCCACATTCCAGAGACCACTGAAACGTTACATTTCACTTGGTCATGCTTCTCAATGGGGCACTCACTGTAGCAAAGTTGCGAATGTACCTTGGTCAATAACTAGCCATTCCTAGAAAGAATCGCAGCATGGTAGTATCTTGGTGGGGGGAGGCAAGTGGTTGACAGTACTTGAACCTTGCCTGGTTCTGGAATCATTCCCCATCAGAGAATATGTGCCCAAAAACCTTGAGGTTGGTTTTGTGAAACTCCTACTGTGCGGTGTTCAGAGTGAGACCTACATTAGTGAGTAACTGGCACTCTTGTGTAAGAGCTTTGTCGTGCTCTACCTGTGTTCTCCCAAAAACCAGCATGTCATCACTGTAATTGAAAGCATGTGTAAGAGGTTGGATTACCCGGCGAATAACCTCCTGAAATATCTCGGCAGCCGAAGATACTCTAAAACTCAGTCTCTTATATCTGAACAAGCCAACATTAGTCAAAAAGGTAATAATGTACCTGCAGTTCTCCTCCAGCTCGAGTTAATAGTATCCTTTATTCAGGTGAAGACGGGAAAACACTTTGGCTCCGTTCAATTGCATGATCATGTCCACTATGTGTGGACCAGGATGTCTCCCTTTCAATGGCTTTGTTTACCTTGTGCATTTCAACTCGAATGCGCACCACTCCACTTCTGTCCTTTTCTGGTACTACTACAGGCGAAGCCCATGGTGTGGGCCTGTGGAGCGTTCGATGATGTCCTGTTTTAATAGTGCTTCCAACTCATTCTCTACATCTTCTTGTTGATGAAAAGAAACTACAGTGTCGCTGAGCAACAGGGCAAGTGTCTTCATTGATATGAAGCTGCACTTTCATTTTCTTGAGTTTTCGCAGCCATGGAACAATAACCAGAATCGGCTCGTGATATCAGACTGAGCACAGAGGTTGTAGTTGAGAGATTTCAACCCAATTTCAGCAGCGGTGGCTAAACTGAACAATAAGGCACGCAACGAAGTACATCATAGAACATGAATGGTGGCTTGCACCAATGCTTTTTGTGTCACATCGTTGTGAAAGACTATTGGCTTTGCAATGCCGTAGAAGTGGCCCAGGTATACACCTTGGTGCCTGAGAGACTGAGGTGGGGCACACGGGATAGGATGTTGAACTTTGCCACTGGCATGATATTATTCAAAGTACCACTGTCCATGATGAAAGTGATTGTTTACGTTCAGTGTGATTTTGGGAATGTGTGTAAATAAAGTTTGTTGCTTTATTTGACAAGCTGTCTTTGAACTGTTATTTTCTTTCCAGGCAGCTAATCCCACATGTGCATGCCGTCCTTTTGTAGATATCATCAGCGCACACCCATCTTCTTTGCTGGTATTCGATAGTGACGTCAAAGAGCCTTTGCACAATGAGCTTGACAGCAAATTAGTTTGCCTGGTTTCTGCTTTTCGTAGCTGATTTTGCTATTCAGTTTTAGGGGGTGTGCAAGAATGCTTCTGGAACGTTCTCGCGTCCATCTTTTCTCGCCATCGTGACGCACTTGAATTTTCTTTAGCTCGGCACACAGTTATGAAATGGTTCTCTTTCTTACAACCTTTGCAGACTTGTCCTATGGTTGGACATTTACCTTCATGGGAAACGAAAATCCACATTGGAAGCATAGCTTTGTTTTCCTTTAAGACATTGACTTGCGTGTGTCTTGTTTGTGCTTGTGTTTGCATTTCACGATGAATGCCGATTCATTGTGTGCTGGTCCTGCTTCTATATCGGCAGCTTTTCGGTTTGCTCGTTCTTTTGCTCTCACAGCCATCAGCATTTTTCCTAGGCTGTGTGTGTCATTCAGCATGCGCCTCCCAAATGAATCTGAAAGGCAGCCATCAGTGACTCTGAGGTGCATGGCTTCTTCGTTGGTAAAGTCACAGAACTTGCAATGTTTAATGAGTGCATCAAGTCTTTAAACAAACTTGTCCATTGTTTCACAAACCAGTGGCCGTGCTTGGTTGAAGATAGACCTTTCATAGTCAACATTCGGCATTGGATTGAACTTGGCCACCAATGCTTCTTTTACCTTTTAGTATGATTTTATATCAGTCTGTGAGATTTTCTTTTGTACTTCTTTCACTCCATCATCTACAAAGATTTTAAAATATTTGATGATCTTCCTCCTCTAGCGCATCTCTGAAGTCAACGAAGGTTTCGATCCACGCAGCCCACCAATGTTCTGTTTCTTAGAAGTGTCAAAAAGCTGTGGTGGCTTCAGGAACATGGCTGCATTGTATTTTGCGTACCCTTCTGCCACCATTGTGTTGGCACTGTCCGTTGAGGCAATCGCGATGCAGACTGGCTCGGACAACTCCTGCGAGCAGAAGTTGCTTTTGAAGCATGCGGCGCAGTATGTTTCAATTGCCTGTGACAGTGAGTAAGTTCTCGGTTTCTCGTACCTTGCTGACATGACCATTATCTCTGGCTTCATGGGATTAGTTGCTCTGCATTTAGGGTGCAGCGCAGCATCTCTGTCAACCACCTCGTCAGCGGGTTTGGCGGGCGTTTGAATATGCTCCTGTGTAGGGCCTTTAATTTCTTCTGTGGCCGTGTATGACTGGAGCAGTGCTTTGATTCCATATCTGTCAGTTGCAGACCGCTCTGCATCGATTCTGGGGACACATGACACTCTCAAGCAGTTTGCTGTATCATTGCAAACTATCAGCGAGAGCAATCTTGTTCTCTTGGGCATGTATCCCCTATTTGTAGCCAGTTGCACCATCTTCCCCATTCCAGGAGCATGCAGATGACTTGAGCACACAGAAGCTGCTATCAAGTATTACTTTCTTCTTCAGCATACACTACCACACTGCACATTACATCATACTTCACATTACCCACACCCTAACACCACCCCACATATTCCGTGTTTCCTCTTCAGAGTCCGCCTAGAATCACAACGGTCCTAGTGCGCATGGCATCAATGTGCTGCAACCAGAATGCCGCTTTACCGTTCGTGGCCTTTGCTTTTATATATTCCCGGATTCTGGGAGTTGTAATTTGTTTTTCATTTTAATTGAGCCAATTGGACCAACACACCTGATATGTAATGGCAAAGTCCAGGAATGAAAAAGTGGTGTTGTGGAGACATGGAGACGTCTGCTCATCCTGGTCAGCCAGCATATCAAATCTTAATGGTCTGATATACTGGGTGCCTTCGTTTTCCTCATAGCACACATGCATGTAACATTCAAAATGGTACCAAGGCACAGACTCAATTCTGCGGAGCACCCTTACACAGGTCACAGTCTACATAGCACCATTGCGCAGGTCACATTCTGCATGTTGCCCAAACCTTGATTTGATGCGATCTTGCTGACATTTACAAGGAGTACATCTGCTCTGGTAAACAGCACGTTACTCATGCGCTCATCTCTTGTCTTTGCAATTTCTGTAATAAGTGGACATTTTTTTGGGTTGCTGAAAACAATAATTATAGAGTCCCTCTTCCACACTATTTCTTTCCTTGCTAATTAATTTCATTTTAGAATAGAAAATCAAATATGCTATGATGGTATTTGGATAACTTCACAATTAGGGAAAACGTCTTTGGTGTTTTTCTCATAAACTAGTCCAATGAATTCTATACGGAACATATAGTGGACGGGTGTGCATAGGAGTGTTAGCGAACAATAGAAGGAAATAAAAAAGAGAGACAATGACTTCTTTATTAAGAGTAATTTGGCAAATATTGCAGCACCCAGATTTCTAATGCTTGTTGAAAATCCAAAGTTTGTACCTCATCAACTAGATGGAGATCACAACTAATTTAATGTCCACAACCCTCTGATTAGGCTAGACCAATCATCTAGCTTCTGTTTAATTGAATGTTGGGTAGTGTTGCTCAAATATGAATTTACCTTTTGAAAAAATGAAAGACAAGAGGCGCATCGAGATACAGGTACAGTTGTTTAATTAAACGCTGCAGCCGGGAGATCAGGCAATAGAGTCGGGGGTCTGAAGACAGTCTCGAAGCCATTGGTTTCAGCCGTCATTTTATACTTTGCATGAAGTACTATAAAATGATTTATGCATTCCTTTGGCAACAGAAGTTTGGGCCTAGTCACGGGGCCATAAATCGGGGGTTTGATAAGAAGCAGATGTGGGCTTTGTTCTTGTGTTAACATACTGCAGGGTCAGTGGGTACGCATCCAGATGTCCGGCATGAAAAGTGTGTGATCACACTGTGTAATATGCATGCTGTGTTCTGATTGAATGTGTGTTGCGAACTTAGTGTGGCATCTGACTTTATGCTGTTTAGGTCTCGCCTGGCGTTGGAGCACGCATGCGCTCCTCGCCTGTGAGATCTATAGTAAACAAGTTAGTTTGGAGAAGGGGACTCGAGCCCTGCCCCTCATTTCCATTGGGTAGCGTCAGCGTTTATGGTAAACGCTGGCTTCCCATTGGAAAGGA
This sequence comes from Triturus cristatus, assembly GCF_964204655.1. Classification (NCBI taxonomy): domain Eukaryota; kingdom Metazoa; phylum Chordata; class Amphibia; order Caudata; family Salamandridae; genus Triturus; species Triturus cristatus. The sequence continues at coordinate 997,321,695 of NC_140581.1, forward strand.
GGGTTTTTAGTTGCCTCCCGTTGGCTTTTTGGTGGACTGCCTCGCCTGATTCACGGCTGTCGTGAAGACTTTTCTTATATGCTTGTTTATTTAGCAAGCAGATAAGAAAATTATTCAGTACAGCCATGAAGCAGGCACGGAGCTGAGAGGCGCACGGGGTCACGGGAAGGACAGGGCTGAAGCAGTAGCCTCTTTCACTTTTGTGGCCTCGTGTCTGTCTCCAGTCTCTTTTCTCTCCACCTCTCTTCCTCACTCCATGCCTCTTCCTCCCTCTCCCCTCTGTAACTCCTCCTTCCTCTCTGTCTTGTATCCTAGTTTCCTCTGCCTCTCCTCGCCCTGTTTCGGAGTCTCACTTACACCACCCTCTCCTTGTGTGTGTCTGAGCCCTGCCTTCCAGCACAGCCCGGGTTGAAAATACAAGGATTGTGTTTCTCCTCTCCGCTGCCCACTCCCCCCCCTCTCTGCCACCCTCCCTCCTCGCCTCTTTCCCATAACTCAGAGGAGCTCCCCAGCCCGCTAGACGCCATGGGCCTCCAACCTAGCCTTGCCGATCTCAGGAGGAACAAAAGGGCGCCTCAACTTGTTCTTTTTGGGTGCTTGCTTATTTCAAATGCACTCAGTACTAGAAAGACAGAGGACTCTGCAAGTCAGGATTGAGGGGCCCTGCAAGAGCTGTGGGGGTCCCGCTGCTCGAACAGCAGAACAGAGGGCGTCTCAAGTCTGAACTGAGGAGCATTTGGGTAGCTAATGAGGGCAGTTGTGCAACACGCCGCGCTCTCCATACAGGGGCTTAATTTCACCCGGTGTTTCACGGTATGCTTATGACCAAAACATATTAAAACATAAAAAAATACGGCTAATATGTATGATATGCAATTGGGCATTTATGCAGGCGTGCCACTCTCTCCATACAGGGGCTTAATAGCTGCATTCCTCGTTTGATGTTAAGCACCGGCTTCTTGCAGCGCAGTGTTTTGCCTGCTTTTAAGAGATGACGCGTTATATTGGCCAGGGTGATGTAGTAAGCGCTATATAAAACGCAACGTCATGGTGTTATGTAACATTATGTAACGCAGTCATCACTGTCCCATTCGTTCCCGTCCACTGGCTTAGTAAAAAGGACGCAGCGTGTGATGTTAAGCACCGGCTTCTTGCTGCGCAGTGTTTCTGGTGCAAATAGTTCCTTTTGAATTCTTTACATTTAAGAGTTAGAAAGCTGTGCACAGGTTTCAACCCTATGGCTTATAGGGAGTGCTGGAGACTCCCGGGAGACTACTGTGTATGAGTCGCACAGTCAGTCCTCGGCTCCTGTTTTTGTTGCGAGAGACAGTACCGGTGCCTTCCATTAGTGTGCAACAATGAGACGGGAAGCATCTCTACTCTGTTCTGCAAGGAGAGAACTACTTCAGTAGGAGGGAAGTTATGGTACATCTCAGCAAACCTACAGAGGATGCTTTCAGCCAGAGAGTAGAACAGACCTACAATACTCAGTGACAGAGTAACTGCACTTCTCAGCAGAGCTGCAATACTGTCAGTGGGACAGTGACTGCACTCCTCAGCAGACCTACAATACGCTCAGTGGGAGAGTACCTGCACTTCACAGCAAACCTGCAATGTTTTCAGTGGGTAGGTAACTGCACTTCTAAACAGACCTGCAGTGTTTTCAGTGGGAGGGTACTGGCACTTCTCAGCAGCCCTACCAGGCTTTCTGTTGAAGTGTAACTGCACTTCTCAGCAGACCTGCAATGCTTTCAGCACAAAAGCACTTCTCAGCAGACCTTCGGTGCTTTCAGTGAAAGGACGCCTTCATTTCTCGGAAGAGACACTCATTTCACCAGGGAGCACTGCTTATCCTGTCACTCCAGCATTTCCCTGGGGCTCTGCTGGCTAGGGCGGTGCTTTCTGAGCTCCACAGGATGCCACGGTGCACACATAACCCCCCCACCCTCCCTTCACGCCCCCTTGTAAGAGAGGTTCACTTTTCTTGCGTAGTACACACCGATCTACCGGCTGGGGCACTCTCATTGTTTACTGCAAGGACAAGGAAATCCTGGCAAAGTATAATGCCCAAGTCAAAGGTAGGTGCCTGGGCTTTGCTCTTAATTGCTTTTGCATCTTTCCTGGGGTCCCGGCAGCCCAAACTCTGGTCATTGTAAGACGCCCTGTGTAGGATACCACTGTATTGCCCCTATTTAGAAGCTTCTGGGGGAGGCAGGGAGGGGGAGGGGGGCGTTACTCCTTACGTTTGTTTTCTGTTATGTATACCGTTTGCTCTGCAGATATCATACATCTAGTCATGAATTTGTTGGTGGCTCACACTTTAACAAAAAAACTAACTTTTTATGTTTTATCTTTTATTTATTAATCCAACTTGTTAATATTGAAAGGCTCCAGTCTACGGCCTCAAACGGCCAGTCCTGGGGCCTTTGTTTGGAATTTGAAGCACCGCGGCCTCTGTTTGCTCTCTGCTTGGGGCGAGACTTCAAAGCGGTATTGTAGGGTCTCGGAAGGTTAAGCTTGAAGGGGTTCAAGACCTGACTGGCCGTGCCAGCTCGGATGCCTGTTTCAGCAGAGACCCTGTGCAATAAATGCACCAAGATCCGTCACACAACATACAGTGCGCAGTGCTGCCTTGGGTCAATTCAATCATGCAAAATGTGCAGTAAAGGTGCACATTTGCGAAAGTTTAAGCTATTAGCATTGCAAATGACAATGCCTTTTATTTGCTTTAAAAACCAAAACATAAATAAAACACATTGTCATTTGCAATCCCAATAGATCATAAAAGAAGGCATTGTCATTTACAATGCCAATAGCTCAAAACAATGTCATTGTGAGACCTACTGCATTGTAAATGCTTTTTTTTTCAGCAATTGTGCTAATTGGCACTTTCACAAATTAGATCAAGCATTTGCAATGCAATAGGTCTCGCATTTACGCAAGTTTAAGCTATTGGCATTGTAAATGCCAATGCCTTTTATTTATGTTCTGAAAACAAAAATAAAAGGCATTGTTATTTGCAATGTCAATAGCTCAAACTCGCGTTAAATGCAAGACCTATTGCATTGCAAATGCTTGTTTTGAGAATGTGCGCCCCTCCGGCCAAACGTCTTTTAATGTGGCCAATCTCCTGAGACCATTGTGGTGTTGATGCTTATCTATGGGATCGATCTGGGTTTTCCTGTTCGCGTGTTATTTCTAAGGGTTTGGGGTATGGTTATGAGGGTGCAGAGGCCCCTCCATCCACGGACGAGCTGGGTCTAGGCAAACTCGTCGTACTGCCAATAGGTATCCATCAACATGGATGTGCCCCACTGCAGATCTGGTACATGCAATAGAGCTCAATTTTCATTGGTGCCAAGTGGGATTGTTCCTATGCCTCTAAAACACAAAGAATATGGTGTAAATTTACGTACAATTGGAGGTTGCCCCTTCCCATCTAGCCATGTGTACCTATTTATCTTAGTGTCCCAGATTTCCTGACTTGGGACACTCAACCCTACCCTTCTAGACTAATTTCCCCTTGCATCATCGAGTTGAATGGCCCTGCACTGGATCTCCATGTCTGGGGTCCACTTGCTATTAAAGAATACTGACCTAGATACGCTAAGGGCCCTCCTGGGATCACAGACTGAGGTGAAAGCAGACTGATTTGTGTACTGGTACTGTGGTCTTGCTACCTTCAGGATCTTTTCTCTAGAAAATCTTGGGGCCAAAAAATGTCCTCCCCTATGTTGCCCCTCCTGCACATCCTGTCTAGCTCAGGTTGAATGTCGCTAGGCTCAGTGAAAAGGTGCAACGCTGTGGGGTTGGCTTCATATTGGGTGATGTTTACCACTACTCTGTGGGGTTCTACTCTACTGGGTTGTATTGTAGCCCTACGTAGGTACCGGTGAATGAGACCTTTTGCTTTTCTTGGGCTATTTCTTGTGATAGGTAAAGCCTGTCTGCGCCCACGGCGTGGGATATCAACAAGCAGGTCTAGCAAGCCTTAGCCGACGTCTGGGCACCCATTGCGGTCATGTGTTGGTACCATGTGCTGTGCAAGAGTACGCTATGTAATGCGTGTGGACTACTAGCGTTTGTTTCAGTGTAAGTGCAAGCATTGTAGAAATGTCGAAATAAGCTCCATGTGACTAGGCAAATTTCTCGCTGTGGATGGATGCCTACACACCCATGCTAAGCAGACGATATACAAAGGTGCAATACCACATAGCTTTTGAAACATTACAGGTCTTGGGATGGTGTCTGGAGGGGTCATCTCAGCTTTCTGGCGTTCAGGGGGTGTCTTTGCTTGGCACAGTGTAAGAGTCTGTTGTAAAAAATAGTCTGTAAAAAAAGAAAAATACTCTGTTGTCTTTTAGGCCTGAACCCTTAGGCCACGTTGGGACTTCAGCGGTTGTTACCAAAGAGAGATGGAAATCTTTCCAAAAGCTCCAAACCGAATTTCAAATGCCTTCATCCCAATTCTACGGCTATCTAAATTCATGCACGCCCTACATGCCCTTGGAGCAGAGCTTCAGGGACTCCCCGAATATAGTCCTCTTGAAAACTAAATTCGCATGGGCCACCTGGGCAAGGGCGGGGTATCCCAGATTTATAGATCCCTTGTGATACACTCACCAACCTCTCTCACTTCTCTGAAATAGCGATGAGAAGGTTGGGTGTGGACTCTGGGCAAAGCAGACTGGCAAGATGCCTATAAGGCTCTCCGCACTTTAACTATCTCGGCCAACTCCGCTTAATCTGATTCATACACCTCCATCATGCCTACATGACCCCTCTTCGCTTGTGAACAGTAGGTTTTATCTACTCCAGCCTGATTGCCGTAGGTGTAAGAACCCCACAGGGGACTTTATCCCTGTATTGTGGCAATGCCCAGTGATACACGTATTCTAGACTGCTGTTTTGCCCATGGTATCTACGGATTAGGGTATGAATATTGCCAATCTGAAGATCGTTTTGCTTGGCATCATGGATGAATTGGGATGGCCTAGAGGGGACAGGAATTTGGTGGGCCTGGGTACACTACTAGCTAAATGTGATATAACTCGCAACTGGACCTCATCTGTGGCCCCTTCAATTGAAGTGTTGACTAAGGTAATGGATTGGTGCGGCAAAATGGAAGAAGCGATTTATGAAACCAGGGGTTGTCCCCTCAAATATGAAAACATTTTGTAAAATGGTGGGACTGTTATGGCTTGTCACTCTAGAGGTCATCCAGGATTCTGTCTGTATGTGTGGGAGGGTTACTTTGCGGTTCTCGCTCCAATCAAAAGAGACATTGCTGATGCCATGTGTATTGTATTTCTTACTGTGCAAGGCAAATGGTTTGATGTTAACTTGAAAAATGCCAATAAAATGTTTTCATAAAAGAAGGGCCAGAACCTCCTAGGGTTCAGTGCTGGCATCCCCTTCAATACTGGCGCTTTGCTCTCTTGCGCCTAAATTGGCCCACATGGAGGTGGTTTTGCTCAGTTGTGGGGCCCGGTGTAGCAGAGTTTTTCTGGGCTTGCTCCTGGTTTTGGCCCTTGCATGGGGGGTGGTGTTTCCTATTGCTGGGTGTGTTGAGTTCTCCCCAATGGTCACAGGTTTGGGCGCCGTGTTCAGCAGTAGGTAAGAGGCTTTAGTCACAGGGGATGCACCACATAGTGCCAGGCAATCTTGTCTGTACCACTTCCTCACTAGCAAAGGTGCCAGAGTGGCGACAGAGGCACGGCCTGTTGGTCGCCCCCATTGCCCCTCCGCGCTTTGAGTTGGTTCCCCATCTAACCCTGGGGTCTCTGAGTATGCACAAGTCGAGGCCCCGGATCTCTTGCTCTTCGTGTACTTACGTCCTAATCCTTTTGGCGATTTCCACTGAAAGGTGGTGTGTGCGTATGCTCACTGACGAACTAACACACATAGCTCAAAGAAATTTCCCATAAATTGCAGGACAGCTCCCGCAAAGGCGGTCACTCTGGTCGGGCCACCCTGGCTGGTTTTAATGTGGAGTGGGAGTGTCTCGCTGGTTGGTGTTCTGAGGAGGGAGCTGCAGGGGAGGAGCAGGCTATCACCCCAGTCTCATCAAATTAACATGTGAATTTGTAAAGCACATGTTCACCCAAGGGTATCTTGGCACTTAATAACAGATGTTTATTGTTACCCAATGCAATGGTACTCATTTTATTGACGTCAGAACAATGAAAGGCTGAGTGGACCCGCTAGGATTTCAACCTGTGACCATGAGGTCGAACACAGTCCCTTACAGTGGATGCAATAGTTCACTAATCCTCCAGACCCGGAAAATTGGATGGACATTTTCAATTTGGACATTAGGTCTCATCCTAAAATATTAGTCGGGAAGTACAACTGTTCCCTTACACTTTTTCATATTATCTCCAGCTCGAGGGGTTCTGTGAACAGAATCCGCGCCCAAGACCCATTGTATGGTTGTAGTGCTATTTGATAGGGGGACTGTTACCTCCTGTAGGCATAACTTTGTCTCCCCTGAGTCCAGCAGAAAGTGATGAAGTGACCCATTGATCAACATCGTGACTAATGGGTCCTCCTCAGGGCAGCATGGGACGGACAGTAGGGGGTTTGTCTTTGAGTTCCAGTTGGTCCCTGGCATGACTATCTCTGTACCCTCATTATTTATGTTGGATCCTAGGGGACTGGTATCTCCTTCATCGCTTTCACGAGTCCTGTTATTATTTGGACCAGATATGGCGCTCCCGGACACTTGTGGAGTGTATGTTTTGTGGGCTGAAAGCAGCGGACCGGCGGTGGGGGGATGTCGAGTATGGGGATATCTTAGCACCGAACTGGGATGAGACCGTAATTGTCTGGGTTTGCAGATCTGGCAACTTCCTTGTTCTAAATCTAGTGGTTTGCTGCCTGGTTGGGGGCCCTTCGGCCCTTTCTACCAGTGGACTGATGTAACCCCGTGCAGGGATGCCAGGCATTAGTGGGTGTACCTCTGTGTCTGTATATGGTGGGTGAGGTGCAGACACCTTGTTTGCGTGTTCTGGGACAGACACGCAGGTCGGGCCACCTTAAAGATGGCCCATAGTTCTAACAGTGCCTCTCTTTCAGTTTTTTTCCGTCATATATATTTGGTCTGAATGTGTCTTTGTGTGTTCTATCATGTTGGTGTCGAAGGATCCCGTCTCTGTCCAGGGGACCACATGCGTGATGGAGTGTGCGTGCCCATTCATGACAAAATGTATCTAACGTTTTAGCCTGCGTGTGAAACCTAGTTTGCATATGGTCCAAATGTGACTCTGTGATGGGTTGAGAACTTTTTTCAAGGGCTAGTAGACATCTAATGTTACAAGTCTTTTAAAATAAACTTAAATACAACCCTGATCGCGAGAAACATATGTACAAGAGATTATACCGGCAGTAACTACTTTTACTATGAGCTCAGCTTAGGGTAGCAATACATCAAACAAACTCAGTACATAAAATAGCACTTATGGGGAATAGCAACCTGTAAGAAAGTACAATGGTTACATTTAAAACACTGAATGTTTTAGCAGTGGAATAGGAGATATGGAACAACAGTTTGCGGGAATGGTAATTTAATCATACGTACATTAAGTCATTAACAAGACACAACGTTCAACATAAAACACATTTGCAATGATTTACCAGCACTGAACACTGCAATGACGAGAGCGAGAAAGAAAAGAAGAGGGAGAGAAAGTAAGTAAAAACTGACATAAATTCTGCCTGATGACGAGGGGAGGATCAGAGCAGTACACGGAACTTATTGAGCCCGATAGTCTTGTCGATATTGGCTTGGGGATAAAGATAGCTGTGATAGAATGCTCTCTGAAAGAAGAGCACATCAGAGTAGTGGGCACTTCGTAGTGGTTGGCCTCCAAAACACGAGCTTCAAAGACACCGAATCACATTTTTGTCTGAAAATGGGTTATAAAAAGGGGAGCTTGAGACTCAAAAAATGTTAAACTGAAACTGTAAATCAGCATGGAGAAGCTCATCTCGAGTCTGACTATTGTGACCAGGAGTGAGACTACTGGTCTGCCAGCCTCCCATGCTGGGTGAGGGGACATCACCCAGGAGAATCAAGAAAACTCAACTGGAGCGCCAGCTTCTGTCTGACCCAAGACCAGAGGACTCTGTGAGGAGAAGGAGGTTGTCTGGAGGGAATGATGTCCAGTGGGCATTCTGCTGAGTAGATCTTGAGAGCGCAGTGTGAGATTCATGTCCATCAGGACCACCACAATGAGTGGGCTGTCTGCCCATATGTGCTGTTGTGACTTCTATATGCAAGGTGGGGGCTGTGGAGAAGAATAGGTGTCATCGCACATGGTGCAGTGTTTTGATGAGAGAAGGGCTATTGTACTGTGCACTGCAGTGACCTGCGAAGGGCCATACTGCGGGCAACTCCCATATGCCAGGAGAGGCCGCATGACAAATTAAGGGCCATCACACATTGCTGTGAAGAGATGACCTTCCCCCTGTGCAGTACTGTGACCTGAAGGGGCCGTCGTCCTGTGTCTTGTTGTTTGCTTTCCCAGGTACTCCCCGGATTGCTGGATTTATTTTGAGTTGTGAGCCTGTGTTTTTCCTTCTCCTACTTTCCCCCTGAGCGGCCCTGGACTGCTCACCCCACGCTACCATTGAGAGTCAAGTGCTAAAGGCTAGCTGGCCCAGTTGACAGGAGCTCATAGTAGGGCGAGCCCCTGGACATCATAAGTAAAAGGCCTCAACCACCATGGTTGGGCCCAGTAGCTCCTGTTTGCCCAGTGCCCCTCTGAAAGCGATTCTGACAGGACAGCTAATTGAAAGATAGGGGAGGGAAAAGAAAACTGTTTGCAGCTAGGTCCTCCCAGTTTTACATAAACATAAACAACAGGTATAGGGAACCAGTGTAACTTCTGAATCATGGACCAAAGGTAAACTCTATGAGTATCCCTCTGCTAGTACATAGGACCTTCACCCACCTATGATGGCATTCTTCTTCATCATGTCCTGTCCTTATTCACGACATGCCTGAATGGGCTCACCAAGTAGGGAGCTTTTGTAAGAGATATCTGGAGATGGAATCCTAATTAGTACTATATACATTTATCTAGTGTTCACCATAATATTTTATTCCAAGTGCTAATAATAAAATGAATAGATAACGAAGAAGATGCTAGAAGTTGCTATTTCTACATCTCAGCAGTCAACATATATCAGTCAACTACTAAGCCCAGACATGTCAGTGGCCTTCTACGAGACCAGAGTTTCCTAACACTGTCTATACCCTAGATTAGTGTGCAATGTGTAGGTGTAAAAAAGTGTGAAACGGGGCTATAGTCGGTGCCTCCGCCCCCCCCTCCTCGTCCTTCGCTGCCTACTCCTCCTGACTGCTACGCCTTCCCCCTCGTCGGGGGGTCCCTCCCTGGGGGTGGTTGGGTGCCCCCTATGCTGGTTGGCTGGTGGCGACGGCGGTCCCACCACAGAACTGGGCTCCTCCTTTACCCCTATCGGCTTCAAGCTACCCAACGGGGTGGGAGGCCATCTCTGACGGACGGAGGGTCCGAGTGGCGGACCGGTCGCTGTAGCTACTGACCACCTGGCCCTGGGGCCTTCCTCTGGGGTGCTCCGCACGGATCCGACACGGGCCCTGAACCGTTCAATCCATCTTCCTCTCCATGACGGTCATGAGGGGTTGGACCTGGGCGCACGGGCCTGGGTATTGACGGCCCGGTTTACCGGGGACCACCTCCCTTCTGCAGGATCGCTGTGCTCTCCCCCTGCCTGAGCCGATGCCGAATCTTCCCTGGTGGCGATGGGACGGAATCGCACCCTGCAGAACCCTGCTCCTCCAGCCCAAACCACAATGGACCGATTCACCACGACAGATCGGGATCCTGGAAGCGGGGTGTCCAGGGCCCCTGCCCCCACCGGGGATGACCTCTCCACCATCCTTCAGGCGATCGGCGCCTCGTAGACCTCCGTCGAGACCAAGATTGGCGTGGTGAGGGTGGATGTGGCTCTTATCTGCAAAGGCCTGCGCAATGCCACAGCAAGACTCACGGAAGCTGAATCCCGTATCTCCACGGCGGAAGACGACATTGGTCAGCTTAAAACGCAGGTGGCTCGTCTCCAGACCCGGACCTCGGAACTCCACCGGCGGGCGGAAGACGCCGGAAATAGGTCACGAAGGAACAATCTGCGCCTCATAGGCTTTCCCGAAGGAACGGAGAAGGGTCACGCGGACACGTTCGTGGACGACTGGGTGCGTTCATAGATGCCCAAGGAGTCCCTTTCACCCTGGTTCACCGTTGAGCGGGCACATCGCTCCCTGGCACCTCGGCCTCCTCCTGGGGCTCCTGCCAGACCCATCATTCTGAGGGTTCTCAATTTCCGGGATCGAGACGCCATCCTCAGGGCGGCTAGGGCCCAGGGCCCTCTGATGTTCCAAAACGCCAAAATCATGGTCTTCCTGGACTACACCAGGGAGGTTCAGGCACAGCGTTGAACCTATGACGAGGTCAAGCAGAAGCTCCGCAACCTGGGTCTTAGATATGGCCTTCTTTTCCCGGCCCGGCTCAGGGTGGTCTGTCAGGACAAGACATTCTTCTTCGATACCCCAGAGGTGGCATGGACATGGCTCATGGAAGCCCAACCCCACATGAATCGGCCGACCCCCTCCCTGGCCCGGTGGGCTCCCCCGCAGCCCCACCTAACCCTGCCTAAGCCCCAGAGATGGCAGACTAGGGCACGTAAGAAGAGCGTTCGCCGGGGGAGGCAGCACGCTCTCCGGACACGCCGTCCCTGCGCCCTCCATCACATGCTTCGACTTAGAGGTCCGCCACTCCCAGCCCTACTAACTCTCTGATTAATTTGAGTCTCATTCCGGACCCCCCCAAGATCTCGCGCCACTCCCTCTCCGACTCAGACCTCTCTAGGAGCCCGGCGCTTCTTAAATCCGGAGTTGATGGGGGAGCTTGAACTGTGGCTCAGGCGAGGCCTTTCTACTTAGTTCCCAATATGGCACCTGCACTTCAGAATGTTTGTCATCCTCTGTCATAGGTGCCATCCATCTTCACTGTATCCACGGCTTGGTGTAATGTTTCCTATTCCAACTCCCGAATTTTAAATGTACTTCTTGATGCATAGTAGCTTGGGTAGACAGTTGTCTCCCGAGTGTTTGTTGTTTTTAGCCACCTACGGGCCGCTGTTTTTTGTTTTTCTTGGTAGCAACTCAGGCATGTATGCCACGAACGACGATATGAGAGTCACCCAAAGGCACAACCTTTACCCAAAGACACTAGTTGGGAACGCTACTTTCCTTGGGACCCGGGCCGACCTACGCCTGCATTACCTCCTCCGCTCACCTCCCGCTCCAATGACACCCACTCTGCATAGACCCCACCACATCCTCTCGTGGAACGTCAATGGCCTCTTAGACCGTATAAAGCGTACTGCTGTTCTCCGTAGCGCCCAGCGACACAAGCCAGATGTCCTGTTCCTACAAGAAACACACCTTATGGGCACCCAATGCAATTTCCTTGCCCGGTATGAGTTCGACAGGGTATGGCATTCAGGTTTTGCACTGGGTTCTTGGGGAGTTGCTATATTGCTCCAGAGGGATCTTCCTTTTACCCTGGCACAGGCTGAGACGGACACGCTTGGCTGGTACGTGGCCCTAACAGGTAGGATCGAGGGACATCCAGTTAACCTCATGTGCATTTACATTCCCCCCGCCACCATGGCCTCTGCCCTTCACCGTCTCACACTCGTGGTCTTCTCCTTTACTCACGGTCTGACGATCATTGGGGGGGACTTCAACGCCGTTCTGCAACCTTCGTACGACACCACAGGCGCGCCTTCAGCAGCCCGCCTTGCCTCTGCTAAGCGCCTGTCTGACTGGTCCTCTGCTATGGGTCTTTGTGACGCCTGAAGGGTCTGGGACCCCGGTAAAAAACAATATACTCATACATCAGCAGCCCACCATTCCCACTCTCGCATTGATCTGTTTCTATTGCCTGCCCCAGACTGTCAGCTGATGTCCGGGGCCTCCATCTTGCCCAAGGGCATCTCGGATCATTCCCCCGTCTCCCTCCATCTTGGGAACCCCCTAATGGTATCTGTATGGCATGGCGTATGAACGCCTGGTTTTTGCAGGACGCGGAACTTGTTGAATCCCTCGGGCAGGAACTGAGGCGTTATTTTACGACAAACGCGGGCTCGGTCTCCTCGCCGGGGACGTTACGGGAGGCAGGCAAGGCCACCATGCGTGGAGTGGCTAGAGGTTTGGTTCACGTGAAACAAGTGGGGCAGACCGCTCGACTCATACAGCTGGAGGCCCAGGCTGCGCTGTTGGAGGGGGCCCTGGCGAGTACGGGCAGCGATGGTTCCAAGCGTCAGCTTAAACTGATCCGAGAAGAGATCTGCCAGATCTCAATGAAGGCCGCTAAAATGCTTTGGCGTTCCTCTGTGGCACGCGTGTATGGCTGGGGTGAGAAAAATGGTAAATAACTTCACAACTTAGTGTCCTACCCCAAAGTCAACCGCATTATCCCGGAGATCTGTGATGCGGCAGGGGCTCACCACGTCACCTCCCATGCTATCGCCCGAACTTTCGCGGGCTATGACGCGGCCCTTTATGCGGCTCGATCTCCGCGGACCACCCTGTCTGACTTGCTAGCTGAGACCGGGACTCATTTGCCCTGCCTCTCCCCAGCGGTCTCGGAGACGCTCGATCTTCCCCTCACCCAGGAGGAGATATATGGGGCCATTACACTGTTGCGCTCCGGCAAAACTCCCGGGCCCGACGGCTACCCCCAAGAATACTACGCGACTTATCGTGACACATTGGCTCCGCATTTAACGGAGCTGTTTAACCAGGTAGTAGAAACGGGGTCATTCCCGCCCACGACCGACGTGGCCACGATTGTGGTCCTTCCAAAGATGCAGCCGCCCTGCGTCGCCTGTGCGGATTACCGCCCCATCTCTCCTATAAACACAGAGGTAAAAATCTTTGCCACGGCCGTGGCCCAGCGACTCCGCCCGCTCTTACAGTATTTGGTTCACCTGGACCAGTGTGGCTTTATGCCTGCTCGGGGCACCCGGCACTGCATCCATCGTCTCCACCTTGTTCTGGCGCATCGTCACCACCTCACCCCGTATCTCGCTCTTCTTCTCGTTGATTTCGAAAAAGCATTCGATACGGTGGACTGGAACTACCTTGGGGACGTGCTGGAGAGGATGGGTTTCGGCTCCCCGTTCCGGCGCCTCATCCAGGTCCTATACTCCAACCCCACAGCAAGGGTCCTCGTTAACGGCGTGCTTTCGGAGAAGTTTCCCATTCGGAGGGGCACTCGTCAGGGCTGTCCGCTCTCATCGCTTTTATTTGCCTTTGCAATGGAACCTCTGGCCTCCCTTGTCCGTCAGGATCCCCTCATACGAGACTGGGCTTGGGACCAATATCAGATCGATAAGATCGCCTTGCATGCCGACGATGTTCTCCTCTTCCTGGCGGACCCGGAGAGCTCAGGTCCGAGGTGCTTGGGCGCCCTCCTGGCCTTCGAGCGGTTCTCTGGTCTCCGGCTCAATCCAGCTAAGTCTACATTGGTTCCTTTGCATCCATCTCGGGCATACTTCGACTGGCAGACGAGCATCCCCCTGCGCAGGCAATCGTTTAAGTACTTGGGGGTTGTGGGTCACCCTCCATCCAGACCTAGAATGGGCCCTGAACATCACGCCCCTGGTCACTAAAGTTAAGGCGGATCTCAAGAAATGGCAATCCCTCCCCCTCAATCCCCTCGGCAGGAGCGCTCTTTTTTAAATGATGGTCCTTCCCCGTTTTTTATATTTTTTACAAAATATCTCCATTCATCTCCCGGGGGGTTGGTTCCGAGAGGTAGACAGTGCCCTTACTCGGTTCCTGTGGGGTGGCGGGAGGTCAAGATTGTCCTTGGCGCATTGCCGCATACCGCCCAACTATGGGGGCATGGGGGTAACCAATCTCCACCTCTGCTACCTGGCCACAAAACTCATTGTGATCCACGACTGGTTCGCGGGCAGCTGGTCCCACCCCGCGTACCGGGTGGAACTCCGGTCAATGGATTTCACACAGCTCTACGCCTTCCTTTATGGGACCCCTGTGCCACAGGCCCTCCCCTCCATCACTCGAACGGTACTTCTGGCCTGGCGCTCTGCTTTGCGTCACACAAACTGGGATCGGAAACTCACCAGACAGGCACCTCTGTGGAGTGGTGTTTGGCTGAAGGAGGTCTCGTCACTCGAGAATTTCCACCGACGGGACCTTATCTGGATTTCGTTGTTGGGGGATGTATAAGTAGGGGACCACATTCGATCCTTTGCGGACTTACAGCAGCGTCACTCCCTCCACTCCTCCCAATTTTACAAGTACTTACAGCTACGGCATGCCCTCCGAACACATATTCCATCTCCCACATCCCTCCCAGAATTCAGCCCTATGGAAGCCCAAGTGATGATGGGGAACTTGGGCAGACGAAGGGTGTTGCGCATTTACCGCTCCCTGGTGAACAATGGCCCGAGTCCCTGGCCCTGCTGCGAGCCCGCTGGGAGGGGTGGCTGGGTCCCCTGGAGGTCGGATGACCTCCTCCAAGCTGCGTCTAGTCCAACTTTAATACCTCCATACGGCATACCTCACCCCTGCACGCCTCTGCAGCACCCGTATGCGACCGTCCCCGTTTTGCGCGTGCTGTAACCACACCCCTGCAGACTTCTACCACATGACATGGCAATGCACCAGTCTTGCACCATTCTGGGCAGGGGTGGAGCTGGAGCTCACGCAGGCCTTGGGTTGGGAGTTCCCCACAACCCAGTACGCCTGCTCCTGGGAGTGTTCGACGGCCTTGATGGTTCCCGGGCTGATAAGCTCTTCCTCGGAACGGCTGTGGCAGTGGTGAAATGCGACATAGCGGCGCACTGGTCTCAGCCTACGCCACCTACTATGCGGAAATGGAGACGGGGTGGATTGGTGCGGGACACAGGAGGAGCCCCTCTTCGAGGCCCGGGGCCGTCCCGAGCTCTTTGGTAAAATATGGGGCAAGTGGTTCAATTTGGTGCCCTGAGGGGCACAGCCAGGTCCTGTGAAAGAATGGACGCCCGCAGGTGCTCTACTCATTTCCACAGTGTTGTACGAGTCTTAATTGTCTCTCTCTCAAATGTAACTCACCTCTTTGCCACGTCTGAATGTGCTGCCATTGTTTTTTCTGTGATTTGTTCTCAAAATACCAATAAACTTGATTATCAAAAAAAAAAAAAAAGTGTGAAACTGGGCAATACATTTTACCACTCTACATTGGTATGTTACCATTCTTTCTTCCATTATGTAAATTTGACACATTGTATCAATGGAAATGTTAACGAGTACTTATCATTTTCTCTTTTAAAACTGTTACGTTGTGTTGGTCCTGATTATGACCCTATCTAAGTAACTCTATTTGGGTTGAAACGTCGAAGACTACACTAGTGGACTGATTTCAGTCATGATGTTGTACACATTATACTCTGATTCAGAGTTATCTTGTTGAGTTATGCCTACATTTACCCCTAGTATTGTACATATGCTTTATATATAGCACCTGCTCACTTTAGTTCACTCACTCACTTGCAGTGCATTGTTTTAGTGGCACTCCTCTTTTTGTGATGCAATGTGTTCATATAATACTGAGTTGTTTTTTTACGGTAAAATACATTTTGCTGTATTCTTTACAAAAAAGCAATTAACAGCTTTTTTTAAGTTGCCAAGGACGTCTAGGCTTACACTTACCCTTCGGGGACCAGTGTTTTGTTGTATTACTAATTTGCCCCGGTTTCCAGGGTTATTAGGCTGCCCCATTATTTTTAATATAGCTGTTTATTTTTTACCACTATTTACTGAATTCACCGTCTTCCCACATTCCATAAGTTTTTTCCGGTCTTCAGTTTGCTTACAATGCTGGTTTTTGTTACATTCAAGTAGTTAATCAGATTTACGTTTGATGTTCTTCTTAAGTCAATTAAGTCAATCATCTACTAAACGGAGTACTCTTTTCTTTATGTGATGTCTCATATAGTAAAATAATAATAATGATCCCCGTCACGTCTGGTGTACCTTTGTATTCCTATGACGGTCTGTAATGGACCATTCTTTGGTGTGTTGGTGCTGTGCGCATTGTTTTGGCCTCTCATTGTAATCTCAGTGGTGTTATCATATCTTAATTTCATATCTTAATTTCATCATTTGATGTGCTTTAATATCTTAATAGATTAATAACCTTTGGAGCTACACTTAGACAACTTACTCATGTGCCGAAATGTACCATTATTTCATAGTGCAGAATTATGAAATATTTTGTCCACTTTCAATGGTGAAGAAAACTTATTTTCCCCTTTGCGTACTTTCCTCTCATTCTTCACTTTTACTCAATCACCAACCTCTAATAGTACTTTCTTGGTTTCATTTTTATTATCATACTAAACCTTATACACATCTTGTGCCAATGTCATTTTCCTCCTGACATTCTCTGGTGACCATTCCATTTGCTTCCACCTTGGTAACCAGCACATACATATCCTTACTGACTGGCTCTCATCTTCTCATCAAAATAAAGCGACTATAATCTGTAATAATGTCTAGTGTAATTCTATAAGCCAAAACTGTTTTGATCACTTTATTTCCCCATTTCAGTCTGTTGTTTATAGCAAGCTGTATCATACCCTTAATTACTCGGTTGAAATGTTCAACCATGCCATTTCTGTTGTATTCCGCTTTAGGTGTCCGTATATAGGTTTTCCTGATACATGTCCTTATATACAATACAACCAGGGGGGTATGCCCAAATGACCCTCCTATACATGGGCATAAAACATCTACAAGATGTGAAAAAAGAAAGAGTATGGAGGGATCAATCACTCTTTTATTTTCGTCCGAGGCACCATCAATTACCTTGACATTCTCAATATTTCATATGATTATGAATATTTATGATTCTGTTCATATCATCCAGTAGGGCTCTGGCACATCAATTGATTGCACGTGAATTAAACAAAAAAATAAATATATATAAATAATAAACAAATAAATACTAATCAAACATCAATCATTTTCACAACCTAACATACAAAAGTACATATACACAATATATACAACCTATACAATACCCTAACTATTACGTATACTCATGTACACTCATCAGTCCGCGTGATACATTCAGAGGTAGTCTCCTTCGCACAAGAGGTATCACACCTCTCTCTCATTTAATTATGTGCGCCTGTAACCTAAAACCAAGTTAAAAAATAATTGGACTCCTCATATAGCTGTCGACGCGGTCGCATTTCAGCCGTCAATTTCTTCCGGCTTCCTCAGGACAAGAGTACACAATATCTACAATAATAATCGAAGCTTTAAATTACATATATATACATTTATTCTACCTTTCTTGTTCTATCCCTTATTTGCCTACACAGTGCTCAGTGAAAACAGTCATAATGTTCGTTACATTCTCAGATTCATCATCTGATTCAGATCAAGGATCTGGTCCATATTACCAACCATACCAATCTTTTTACCATTACCCAAGTGCCCCTCCCCCTTTTTTAGACAGAGGTGGGCTTCATTCAGAGGGATACTTTTGAGGAGACCTACCTTGGGATTGAGAATGTTTCTCTTTTGAAATTTGTTTATTAGTTTCCCACTTCTTTTTAGGAGATGTAGGATTTTGTTTAATAGAGTCCTTTTCAGGGCCTTCAGACAGTAATTGTTTAACTGTGTAATTCTATTAATTCTTGTATTTGATTATGTAACTCCCCGTCTGACATCTCTTTGATGTCGGGATAAGGTGTGTAGCCGGCTAACATTGGCCATGTTGCTCCTGGTTTACCTAGTGGACCGAGCCTGGTAATGTTTTTGTGATGTTTTAGGGCGTCTTTAAACCAGAGATCTTGCTCCTGGTTTGTGAGTGGAATTTCAATATCCTCGAAGGGAATATATTCTTCAGGTGGATCATCTTCTTTAAAGAAGTAAAACACTTTTGTTATTGGATTTGATTCTGGCTGAAAAGATTTGTGTGCCTCTATCACGAAATCTGCTCTACCACCTCTTGGTGTTAGGCCATGTTGTATAAGTTTTAGAGTGATGGCTCTTCTTATATTCGGATGGATAGGAATCGCATCCTCATCGGTTTCATTAAAACCGGTTGAATTTACAACGATATGTAATGCTTCGTTGTTTCAAGGAAACAAAGATGAGGTGCACAATATTTTGGAACACTGTATCCTTCAACGTTGAACAAACCAAACAGCTAATATAGGATTTTTGTCCTGTCCAATTTTTGGTGGATACTTAACCTTACCCACTCCAAACGTCTTTGGAGTATGTGAGTAAGGGTCTCTGAGAAAAGCACAACTGAGTTACTTCAGTATCTAGCGTTAAATTACTGCCTTACCAAACGTTGGGGGCCATGTAGTGTAGTTCCTATTTCCCTAATAGGCTCTGCGCATTGGAATAATATACGCTATAGTTTTGGCATAGGACTGAGATCAGTATGCCACTATTGAGTATATTAAACTTAATTACTTTGTGTGCCAGCTAACTCAGAGGCCTCTAGAAACGCCTTGTGAAACAAGAAGGGAGCAGTTTCTGGCAACCGCATAAACATGACAACTTTGTTTCCCTTTAGAATCGGAACACTCTCAGAATCGTGGAAACAATAGATAACAGTTTCACTCAGCTAATCGTGCGTGTAGGAAGGTGGATATCTGACTATGGTTACCCCCAACTTTTTGCCTAGTGTCTAGCTTGTTTTTCGACCTAGTTGGCCTGAGATCCTGCCATTCAGGGTCTCAGGCTGTCTGCTCTCTCTGTAAAATGGACTCCATGTACCCTAGGTACATAACCAATTGGTAAGGATCACCTTATTGGACCCTGTACAGTGTACCCTAGGTACCCAGGGCAGAGGTGTACCCTAGGCCTACCAGGGGCTGCAGCATGTATTATGCCACCCCTGGCCTGGCCTTCCAATCAGACACAACTGGCTGATCACTCAGCTGGGGCAAGGTCGTGTAATCACCCCTTGCTTAGATATAGTATGCCTATATCTACCCTTATATATAGACACATGTGTACCTATCAGTCACTCCTATGGCAGGCCTTAACAATCCTGGAGGCAGAGTGCTTGGTAACATGTGAGATGGTGCTCTAGCATGAGCTGAGCCTGTCTGCAGCTTTCGGAACCATGTCCTTATAGCTGTTCTATGATATAGCCTACCATATACTCTTAAAGTGCCTTATAATCTTAAACGGTTATGGTAACTTTGGTTGGGCTGTATCAAAACATGTCGTGTAAGGTGTCTAACACTTTGGAATAATACCCCCATACCATTTCTGGTGATGAGGATATTATTCCTCCCTTCTAGAGGGAGAGACATGTTAAAATCATACTTCACTGTTAGCCTCTGACCAAAGCCTCAGCATCACAAAATGAATGCTGCTGCCACGACACAAGTCTGACCTCCTGCAGCTGGGAGTGATCCCAGCCAGGGAGGCCTGGACAATAGGTTTCCTGCTTGGGGAGGTGCTAGCACCTCCCCAGACAGCCTTTAGTGTATTGGGGCAGGGTGGGCTGAAAGGAATGAGACATGCCTGGGGCACACAAGGTGTTCCTTGCATAGTCCAGTTCAAACCGGTGCTGGGGCACTCCAGCCCCAGCTCTGGCGCGAAACTGGACAAAGGGAAGTGGGTGTAACCACCCCCTCCCAGGTCCCACCCATAAGGCGTGACCTAGCAGGTATCCCAGCCCCCCAGATTAGTATAAGAGTGGGAGTTGGGCCTCAAGACTTTAGATTATCCTGAACCTGCAATCTTGAACAAAAACTCTGGACCTTCGACATTCGACGAAAGAAGAAGACTGAAGAATCTCCCTTGTGGCCAAGGAGTGGCTACCCTGTGCAAACAGGCACCATCAAGAGACTACCCTTTGCTTTGCCCACGTTCTATGAGGAACCGACTGCAGAGCCCGACCAGAGCCTTGACTTCCAGACTTCTCCGACCCTGATCCACATCTACAGCAGAGCTGAGATCCGTGGAGGCGACGAGCGACGTGGGACCGGCTACCTGGGAAAAGTGGCTAGTATCTTCAAGCGCAGCTTCTGAGGCACCCTCGAAGTTGTGCACCGGGGATTGAGAAGCCCCATCCCCAAGCACCATCTGCACCGAAGATCTGCCCCCCACACTCAACGAGTCCTGCGTGGGGCCCTTCAGCATTTTCCTGCTTGCCGCGTCTGTCCGGTTGCTTGCCCGCTGGCTAGTGGCCTTTGTGACGATGCACCCTGAAATCTTCTGCGCTGGTTTGGCTCCTCCAGACTGGCTCCCGCTTCTCTGCAAAGAAGAAGCATCCCAGACCTTCCTGGTCTGCAGCAGAAGCAAGTCATCCGTTCTTCGTGGGTTCCGCTTGCCAAGGCTTGGTGAGTCCTAGTCCAACTTCGACGCCGCCGACAGCAAGAGCCTTCGTGGGACAGCTCGCCTCCTGGTCCTGGTCGTCCTCGACGCTTCCTGGTCCTCCTGGCTGCAGCGACAAGCTTCACCTTCACCTGCAAATCTTTACGACATCGTCTGGTTCCTTCCTGGTTCCACGTGGTCACTGGCTAGTGACCCTGACTCTGTCCCCTCTGCTTGCAGGTCTCTTCTCTTCTTGATCCCAGCCTTGGGATCCACCGGACACTCTTCACTGACTGCCTGTCAGCATCTTTCTTCAGGCATCCATAGGAGTCGACGACGAAACCCGACGCAACTTCAACCCTATGCACCCGCAGCCTGTGGGCTAGGTAACTTGGGTACTCCGGTGCTCATCAGGATAGTGACTATCCTAGTGTCTAAGTTTCAAGTCTCAACTTCCTAGCTACTCCGGAAGTGTCCTAAATCTATCTATTTCTAAACTGTACTATTGCTAGTGAGTTTTACGCATTACACGTGAGTGTTTCCACTCTGCATACGAATCCCGTGGGCCTCCCACTTCACGACTGTTGCTAGTGTAGTGTAGCCCCAGCGATTCCCTAGGCCTAGGCCTATTCTATTTCCGTGACAGTGGTCCTTATACCACTTACTTAGTATATGGTTTGCGTGGCCCCTAGGGCCTAACTGTATTACTTACCTGTGTGACTTAATGTATGCATAAATAAGACTGTGTTGTACTTACCTCTAATCTCATAAAGAGTGCTGAGGGTTTGCTTAGAATAAATACACTTTATTTTATATATATATCTGTTGTGGTGTCCTTTCATTTGGTATTCAAGGGATTATATATGGTATCACAGCTGGCTTCACATGCCATTCAGAGTTTAGCCTAAGACTGCTCTTGTCCATGCTACCACTAGGATAGCTGGTCTATAAGGTTGACTTTACAACCAATCACCATAAGGGTATTTGGACTGATATAAGGTGTACACTATAACTAGTGACATCATACATCAGGCCAACTTCTCACATTGGTGAGCAGCGGTTGGGATCTGAGCTTGCTGTTGTAATACCATTGTAACCTTGAGATACTAAATTGAAAGATCACACAGATATTGTCTAGGTACATATAACATAGTTTATAATACTTAAGTCCTACTGGACTTAGTAGTTGTAGGTTGAAGGGAGTAACACACCCTGACTACAACTACTAGAGAGGTTTAGTAGAAACAACTAGTGTAGGTAGGTGCACACACCACACCCTCACTAGATCATGCCTCTGGGAGGAGATCAAGTAGATGCTCTCTCAGGAGGGGCAGGTCTGCAGAAGACCCCCTCTAGGTATGATACCTTAACATTCCAGGAGATGAGACATTTGTGTACCTCCAGAGGAATAAAACAGGGTGCAAACCCTACCCTTAGACAGCTAGTGGAGCTTCTGGAGGCCTATGATGCTGAAAGAGCTGCCAGGGATGGTGCCATAGCTGTAGATAAGGGTCTACCCACCACAGATGAGTCAGAGGAAGAGGTAGACAGCCAGGGCCAAGTAGGAAGACTTAGCCAGGCTAACCTAAGTTTACATGGGAGTTTGCATGGGGTCCCCCCATACAGACCCCCAAGTAGGCTTTCACAGAGAAGTAGGAGGGACAGATCCCCTTCAAGGGAATCCATCCACTCCCATGTCTCTAGCATCTCTAATGCTTCCTCTCACAGGGGAATGACTTCACCTGAGAGAAAGGAGC
The DNA here is from genome assembly GCF_964204655.1 of Triturus cristatus. NCBI lineage: Eukaryota > Metazoa > Chordata > Amphibia > Caudata > Salamandridae > Triturus > Triturus cristatus. Next base: position 997,343,868 of record NC_140581.1, read on the forward strand.
ATGAAGCCAGAATGAGGGAAGCTAATCTGAGGATTCAGAGGGAAGAACTTGCCCTTGCCAAGGAGAAGCTTGCTCTGGCTAGAGAGCAAAAATTGTGTGGGTCAGAACCCACTGGTGGCAGCAACATTCCTAGAGATAGGGATAGGTCTTATGACCATAGAAACCTAAGCAAGATAGTCCCCCCATATCAGAATGGGGATGACATCCACAAGTGGAAGACTGCTTTGGAGAGGGCCTGCAAAGTACAGCAGGTACCCCAAAGTCAGTGGGCAGCTATCTTGTGGCTCTCCTTTTCTGACAAAGGTAGAGACAAGCTCCTCACAGTCAGTGATGAGGATGCAAACAATTACAAAGTCCTGAAGAGTGCTCTGATAGATGGGTTCGGCTTAACCACTGAGCAATATAGGTTGTTGTTCAGAGACACCCAGAAGACACAGACACAGGACTGGTCTGATTTTGTGGATTGTGCCACTAAGGCTTTGGAAGGTTGGTTAAATGGCAGCAAGGTGCAGGACTATACAGGATTGTACAACTTGATTATGAGGGAGCAGATCCTTAGTAATTGTCAGAACCAGCTTCTCCATCAACACCTGGTAGACTCAGATTTGACCTCTCCCCAAGAATTGGGAAAGAGGGCAGATAAATGGGTCAGGACCAGGATTAGGCCTAAAAATCAGGGTGGTGACCAAAAGAAAGATACCACCAAGCCTCAAGAGAAGGGTGGGGATAAAGCAAAAGCGAAATCTTCCTCAGGGCCCCAAAACTCCACACAGGGTGGTGGGTCCCAAGCTCCCTCCTCTACCACAGTTAAAAAGCCTTACTGCCATGTGTGTAAAACTCCTGGGCATTGGAAAACTGACAGCAGTTGTCCACAGGCTAAAAACAAAACTGTTCCTCCAACTACTCCTGTCACACCACCTATTACTGTCAGCACTAATCCCCCAGGTGGTGGGAGTGCCCCCAAAAATTTGGTTGGGTTTTCTTGGGGAACACAGGGGGATCCTGGCTTAGCCAATTCCCCTACAGCAGCTACTCTTGTCTGTGATGGTGGCATGGGGTTTGCCAACTTCACTGCCTGTCCCAACACTTTGGGTAGGTACAGACAGGAGCCCTACATCAATGGTAGAAAAGCTGAGGCCTACAGAGACACTGGAGCTAGCATCACTATGGTGGCCCATAGGCTAGTTCCCTCTGAGCAGCTTTTGCCTGGTTTCTCATACCAGGTGACTAACATTGATGGCAAACAGAACAGTCATCCCATGGCAGAGGTATGTCTCAGCTGGGGAGGTGTCACTGGCCCAAAAAGGGTGGCAGTGTCTCCAACCTTGCCTGTGGACTGCTTACTGGGGAATGACTTGGAACTCTCAGCTTGGGCTGGAGTTGAACAAGACACCCATTCTAAAATGGTAGGCCTTTCCCAAAAGGGTAGTGGGGTTGTGCCAGTCACAACCCCTGTCCAAGTAGATTTCCTCCCTGAAAAGGTTGGAAGGGCAGTGGTAGCCACAGCCCAGGCACAGACAGACTTCCCTGTAGAGACTGGCAGAGCTGTGACAGTCACAGCTCAAACACAAACTGAGTGCCTCCCTGAAAAGGTTGGCAAGGCTGTAATGGTCTCAGCCCATACTCAGAACTCAGACTGACCTAGGTGTAGTGAAGCCTGAAACTATGGATCACTCCACACAAACAGAGAGTAGTGGGGAGGAAGAAAAGTCTCCCTCTCCCCAGACATTAGGAAAAGGTCAGCCTCCTCTGGGATCTGACCTCACCCCTTGTGAAGGAACTGCCCCAGAGGTAGCCAGGCCTGGCCTGGCAGAGCCTCTGATGTCAGTGGCCCCTTCCAAGGTGGGACCCAGTCTGGTGCAGGTAGCCTGCCTCTCTCTACCCTGCCTCAGTCAGCCCAGGGCTGCAGAGGTCAGGGAGGCCAGTGGACCCCAAGAGGGCCCCTGTCCACAAGAACCCCCCCATCAAAAGAATGAGGATTGCCTGGCTAGTAGCCCTAGCCAGGTGATGGGTAAAAACATTCCTGAGGGATCCCCTTTACAGGTAGTTAGGGACCTCCCCCAGAGGGATTATGTTGGGCACAGGCAAACATGGGACCTTAGGGCCCCAAACCTGACCTGTCCCTCCAGTAAGCCCACAAAAGGGACCCAGCCTCCAGCTTTAGGTAGCCAGAGGGTGACCCTGAGAGCACAGTGCAACTCAGTTAAGGAAAGAAAGGCATCCAGGGTGGAGGATGATTGGAGGAAGCTGAGGCCTCACTTTGAGGACACTCACTTCAGTACTCCATCTCAACACCAGCCTTTTACTTTGCCAAGACACACCCAAGGTAGAGATTCCCTATGGTGGAGACCCTATGATACCTTTAGGATGAGGGATTGCTTAGTGGACCATGAGACAGGGGGTAACCATGCCAGTGCTGGTTCTTCCTTATATGGCCACTCAGGCAATAGAGGCTTACCTTGTCAAGGCCAGCCTTATCTCCTTTCGTTTGGGGGGGGGGGGGGTTGTGTAGGAAGGTGGATATCTGACTATGGTTACCCCCAACTTTTTGCCTAGTGTCTAGCTGGTTTTTCGACCTAGTTGGCCTGAGATCCTGCCATTCAGGGTCTCAGGCTGTCTGCTCTCTCTGTAAAATGGACTCCATGTACCCTAGGTACATAACCAATTGGTATGGATCACCTTATTGGACCCTGTACAGTGTACCCTAGGTACCCAGGGCATAGGTGTACCCTAGGCCTACCAGGGGCTGCAGCATGTATTATGCCACCCCTGGCCTGGCCTTCCAATCAGACACAACTGGCTGATCACTCAGCTGGGGCAAGGTCGTGTAATCACCCCTTGCTTAGATATAGTATGCCTATATCTACCCTTATATATAGACACATGTGTACCTATCAGTCACTCCTATGGCAGGCCTTAACAATCCTGGAGGCAGAGTGCTTGGTAACATGTGAGATGGTGCTCTAGCATGAGCTGAGCCTGTCTGCAGCTTTCGGAACCATGTCCTTATAGCTGTTCTATGATATAGCCTACCATATACTCTTAAAGTGCCTTATAATCTTAAACGGTTCTGGTAACTATGGTTGGGCTGTATCAAAACATGTTGTGTAAGGTGTCTAACACTTTGGAATAATACCCCCATACCATTTCTGGTGATGAGGATATTATTCCTCCCTTCTAGAGGGAGAGACATGTTAAAATCATACTTCACTGTTAGCCTCTGACCAAAGCCTCAGCATCACAAAATGGATGCTGCTGCCACGACACAAGTCTGACCTCCTGCAGCTGGGAGTGATCCCAGCCAGGGAGGCCTGGACAATAGGTTTCCTGCTTGGGGAGGTGCTAGCACCTCCCCAGACAGCCTTTAGTGTATTGGGGCAGGGTGGGCTGAAAGGAATGAGACATGCCTGGGGCACACAAGGTGTTCCTTGCATAGTCCAGTTCAAACCGGTGCTGGGGCACTCCAGCCCCAGCTCTGGCGCGAAACTGGACAAAGGGAAGTGGGTGTAACCACCCCCTCCCAGGTCCCACCCATAAGGCGTGACCTAGCAGGTATCCCAGCCCCCCAGATTAGTATAAGAGTGGGAGTTGGGCCTCAAGACTTTAGATTATCCTGAACCTGCAATCTTGAACAAAAACTCTGGACCTTCGACATTCGACGAAAGAAGAAGACTGAAGAATCTCCCTTGTGGCCAAGGAGTGGCTACCCTGTGCAAACAGGCACCATCAAGAGACTACCCTTTGCTTTGCCCACGTTCTACGAGGAACCGACTGCAGAGCCCGACCAGAGCCTTGACTTCCAGACTTCTCCGACCCTGATCCACATCTACAGCAGAGCTGAGATCCGTGGAGGCGACGAGCGACGTGGGACCGGCTACCTGGGAAAAGTGGCTAGTATCTTCAAGCGCAGCTTCTGAGGCACCCTCGAAGTTGTGCACCGGGGATTGAGAAGCCCCACCCCCAAGCACCATCTGCACCGAAGATCTGCCCCCCACACTCAACGAGTCCTGCGTGGGGCCCTTCAGCATTTTCCTGCTTGCCGCGTCTGTCCGGTTGCTTGCCCGTTGGCTAGTGGCCTTTGTGACGACGCACCCTGAAATCTTCTGCACTGGTTTGGCTCCTCCAGACTGGCTCCCGCTTCTCTGCAAAGAAGAAGCATCCCAGACCTTCCTGGTCTGCACCAGAAGCAAGTCATCCGTTCTTCGTGGGTTCCGCTTGCCAAGGCTTGGTGAGTCCTAGTCCAACTTCGACGCCGCCGACAGCAAGAGCCTTCGTGGGACAGCTCGCCTCCTGGTCCTGGTCGTCCTCGACGCTTCCTGGTCCTCCTGGCTGCAGCGACAAGCTTCACCTTCACCTGCAAATCTTCACGACATCGTCTGGTTCCTTCCTGATTCCACGTGGTCACTGGCTAGTGACCTTGACTCTGTCCCCTCTGCTTGCAGGTCTCTTCTCTTCTTGATCCCAGCCTTGGGATCCACCGGACACTCTTCACTGACTGCCTGTCAGCATCTTTCTTCAGGCATCCATAGGAGTCGACGACGAAACCCGACGCAACTTCAACCCTATGCACCCGCAGCCTGTGGGCTAGGTAACTTGGGTACTCCGGTGCTCATCAGGATAGTGACTATCCTAGTGTCTAAGTTTCAAGTCTCAACTTCCTAGATACTCCGGAAGTGTCCTAAATCTATCTATTTCTAAACTGTACTATTGCTAGTGACTTTTACGCATTACGCGTGAGTGTTTTCACTCTGCATACGAATCCCGTGGGCCTCCCACTTCCTAACTGTTGCTAGTGTAGTGTAGCCCCAGCGATTCCCTAGGCCTAGGCCTATTCTATTTCCGTGACAGTGGTCCTTATACCACTTACTTAGTATATGGTTTGCGTGGCACCTAGGGCCTAACTGTATTACTTACCTGTGTGACTTAATGTATGCATAAATAAGACTGTGTTGTACTTACCTCTAATCTCATAAAGAGTGCTGAGGGTTTGCTTAGAATAAATACACTTTATTTTATATATATATCTGTTGTGGTGTCCTTTCATTTGGTATTCAAGGGATTATATATGGTATCACAGCTGGCTTCACATGCCATTCAGAGTTTAGCCTAAGACTGCTCTTGTCCATGCTACCACTAGGGTAGCTGGTCTATAAGGTTGACTTTACAACCAATCACCATAAGGGTATTTGGACTGATATAAGGTGTACACTATAACTAGTGACATCATACATCAGGCCAACTTCTCACAGTGCATGCTTAGTTTCTGCAGAGTTTACACAGAAAGAGTAGACGGGCGTTTCAATAAAAGGATTTATTGAACAGTCTTATTTCTCGTGTAAGAGATATGTGCTGTTACAATCATAAGACAGTATGCAAGATATATTATGTACAGCATAAACAGTAGAAAGAAATAATACTGCGCTGGCATTATCTTTTAGCTATGACACATATATTCATATACACAAATAACATAGGCTAAAAATGCGAGTACTCATACGATGCGTTCTCTAACTAATTCTACCCCAGTGTACTTAAGTGTAGGACAAGGTAAGAAGTAAGTGCTGTATGCTATAGTATGGTATACCATAGTATGGTATGCTAAATCTGATATTCCAAAAGTCCCTCTAGGTTCTAGTCAGCTCCATACATTAAGAATGAGAGAGGTTGGAATCTCTATCCGGTTCTCGAACTCTAACACCCCGCAAAGGGAGTCAGAACACTGGAAGCTGGATTCTCTGCGAGCAGGGATGACAGCGTCTTGTCAGTGCGTCAGGCCGGGACACGGGCTCCTCTAAGTCGAGCTCTCCTTGCTTGCTGCCGTGGCGAGCAGTATCAAGTCTTGCAGCCGAGCACTGGCTTGCCATGGTAAGGGAAGGTACATTTATACCTGGAAGGTGCTTAGGAATGTTTGCATTGACGTAAAGTCAAGCAGAGGAAGACGTCATGAATGAACCCGTAGGGCATAGCAGTTCATGCATAATAAATGAGTTCTTGGAGAAATCAATAATCCTGGGCTAGGGAAACTTCCAACAGCTTAAGGGTCTGTTTTCTAAAAACTCGTTGTGACGTTGGGGTGCCAGCCTTCTCCAACCATATTCCAATTCACTTAAAATACACTTATGCCAGGAAATGGGCAGTTGCCCAGGACCCAGCATTATACAAAAATCATGTAGGGTGGGATGAGGACTCACCTCACCACAAAATACAGTTAAAAAATCAACCTACTGCACAAAGGCAGTACCCAATAAAGCAAGAAGCTAAAAAAACAGGTCAGGGGGATCTTAGAACAACTTGAATACCAAGGGGTGATTTAAACATGCACCTCCTCAATGAACAATCCTTTGTTTCCTGTATCCAAACCAGACAATACATATCGTCTAGTTTTGGATTACAGACACTTGAACACTTGTTCTAAAACATTTGCAGTGCAAAATGCACATAGTAAAGCATTAATGAATAACATTGTGCGTAAAAAATATAAAACCACATTAGACATTTCAAATGTTTTTTTTTGTCGAAACATAGCACCTAAAAGTAGGTACTTAACAGCTTCCTCAATAATGGGAACCCAGGGTCATTTTTGTTGACTCCCACAAGGGTTTAAGAACAGCCCGGGGTTATTCTCAGCAAGAGTAACAGAGTTACTACAAATTTATGATGATGAGGGCATTGTCATATGTCGATGACATCTTTGTGACAGACGATGACCTAGATAGGCACTTGAACAGGGTGAGTACCATTATACTGGGCTTCGCCTCTGAGGGCTATACATTCAACTTTAAAAAATCTAGAATTGCCTATCTCAATATCCTTTTCCTAGGATATGAGCTTACAAGTGAAGGCAAAAGCCTGGCAGTTAACTTTTTAGAAAAATGTGTGCTGCTCCAACCTCCAAAAACGCTGAAAAATTTACAGTCGGTTCTAGGTTTCCTTAATTTTGAAAGAACATACATTCTAAATTACGCAGAAAGGATTAAACCTCTCTACAAATTAATCAAACCTGATTTTTCAATCAAAGATTGTACACAAGAACACACAGAAATATTGTGTTCACTCCAAGCTAACATGTTAGCAACAAATCACTTACAAACACGTGTACATACACGTAATTTAGTGATCCAAATAATTTCGGGTCAATGCGGATTCACCTATTTAACATTTAATGAGGGTGAAAAAGCACCAATTGCATACAAATCACATTTGTATACACAAGCAGAAATGCGCTTGACTTCAACACAAAAGATTCTGACAGCTGTTCAAACCGCTGTAGCAAAAGAAAGAGCTCTAGCTCAGGGGAAACGCATTATTGTCGTGTCTCCAGTACTAGCCTTAGAGGCGGTTACAAAAGCGAGCATTCCAAATGCAAAAGCTTTACATCCAAGATGGATACAATGAGTTAATTCTCTTGCTGCAACAGATGTTGAATATGTTTTTGATCCAGATTTTAAAAACACAAGTATTCCTACAATATGAATGTGTATGTCCTCTGCCCACTGAGATTCTTCCTCTTGATCAGTACAAATTTATAATTTATACTGACAGATCAGCACAACCCGCTACAGAGAGTAAGCAAGCTTACAGTGCAGCATGCGCAATCGTAAAAGGACGCATGCGAGATGGTAACTTCAGACCCATGGTCACTAAAACTCAATCTCTAGGAGATTGTACAGCTCAGCGAGCTGAACTACAAGCATTCAAACTGGCACTCGAAAATACGGATCTCGATTTCCCCACACTTATAGTGTGCGATTCCTTTTACTGTGTTCAGTCATATAATGAATATTTATAGAATTGGCTTCAAAACGGATTCAAAGATGCAAAAGGTGGCACAATAAAGCCTAAAACGCTTTAGGAACAAGTAGTTCAGTTGCGAAACGGACTACAAAATACTCACGTGATACACACGCTGAGTCATCAATATGATGGCGTTCACGTTGCAAGGAATTTATTGGCTGATGAAGCTGCGAAGGGGGCTATGCAAACGGCTTCCGTAACTGCGATCACTCATTCAAAAACAAAAATAGACAGTGAGATATTGTTGGCTGTTAATGCTTCAAGCAAAGGCAGTGGTGCAGCATTACCGAAATAATTTCCACTCAAGTACTGTTATGTAATTGATGCGAACAACGTTCCCTTTGCTCGAATCCCTGGAGTGGGGGATAGGGTAATTCCAAACAAGGAACGTAGATTAGGACTGATCCTAGCAGCACATGAAGGGATAGCCTCTGCCCATGCAGGTGTTTCTGGAACTGTATCTTTACTAAAACTAAGATATTGGTGGCTTGGCATTAGGAAACAGACCAAAAACTATGTTTGGGAATGTGAAATATGCCTACAGATGAAAGTCTCCACAGTGAAACGTCCAGCGCAGACGTCCCTGTTAATTTCAGATAAACCATTAGCTTGTGTTTACCTAGATCACTGCGGTCCCTTGCAAAGGGATGGTAACTATAAATATATCATGGTCACAGTGGATTCGTGCTCAAGGTTCCTATGGATGTGGCCTCAGCGCTCGGCTGACGCTCGAACTGTTATAAAAGATTTGCGAGTCTTTATCGGCACATACGCAATTGGCACACTACATTCTGACCAGGGCCCTGCGTTTAGCTCTCGAGCTTACATAGAAGCCATGGCCAGTTTGGGCGTAGCATTGTGGTACTCCTCTCCGTTTCATCCTGAGGGAAATTCTGTTGTGGAAAGGAAAAACCGGGACATAAAGCAGTCTATAACCGCTAGAGTATTAGGTTCGGGTTATGGGTGGGTCAAACATCTTTATGGGGTCCAACACTCATTAAACAATTTGCCAAGAAGTTCTCTGGGGGGGGGGGGGGGGGTCACTCCATATGAGGTCCTATTTGGGACGAGAATGTGGGTTCCTGATCTCAAATGTAAAGGCACAGTGGTGGAAAATAAGCCCTTTGCTATCAAAGATCGTTTGGCTGTTTTACAGGATCTAATTGAACTAAGAACGAAACAAAGCAACGTGTTCCTGAAGCCAACCACCACTGGGGAATAACCAGCCGTCCCAGCAAAGGCCTGTCTGGATCCCAAAGCTTGGGGATCTAGTCAGAGAGAAGATTGCGGACAAGAAGGAATTTGGGCCTTCTTACAGACAACCAGCACCTGTCCTAGCTATCCATGGAACAAGAACAGTACTTCTGCTGCCCCTTGCTGGAAGAAAGGAGAAAAGATTTGCGGATTCACCTATTTAACATTTAATGAGGGTGAAAAAGTACCAATTGCATACAATTGGGATGATACACAGAAGTGGATTTTGGAATGATACCATTTCTCTGCAAAAATATTTGAAAGCAATCAGATAGAACCATTTTTTGAAATGATATATTCCAGTAAGCCCTCTCTCATAAATATTTAGTCCAAGAACTGCACAAACGTTGCACTATCTGTTTTCCTCAGAGTCTTTACTTCTGGCCATCTTGAAAAATTATCCATCAACACCGTAATCTAGTTATATTCATCATTATCAAAATCCACTGATCCCATTATATCTATAGCAGTCCTTTCCTAGGACATTCTGAGACAAGGACTAGGAACCAAAGAAGGGCAAAATGTTTTCTGAGTCTTATCGGAAGTGTTACATTCAACACGTTCTCGTATTTTCCAATATCTTTATCTATCACGGCTACCAATGCAAATTTTTAATCCTAAATTTAGTTTTTATAATACCTAAATGCCAGTCATGGCTAAAATCCAAGACTTTTACTCTTAAATTTTCTGGTGGTGCAACTTTCCCACATCTGAATAACATGTTACCCTTTTCAGTCAATTCATTGTTCACTTCCCAGACGACTTGTAAATCTTTATCAAGTCTTCTCTTCGCTGGCCAAGCCTCATTAATACACTTCTAGATTCTTTGCCATATTTTCTCTCCACCCATTAGCATCATTAAAGGTTCTATCATCATAACTTAACTCTGCCACATAACCTTCATCCATACATAATTCACCATCATCTTCTAATGGTAATGGCATCCGACTGTGGACATCTGCTGCTTTTTTTCTAATACCAAGAATGTAAATCACTTCGTAATTAAAATCTAGACGTTTCACTGGCATTCTTGCTAATCTGGGAGACGATTTGTGTAAACCAACTGTCATAAGTACTTTTCTCAAATGTTTTTGTTCATATCTCAGCACAATCAAATATACCCATACAAATTGACAGAAATAACTGAGACCCCCATACACAAGCAAGAGTCTCTCTTTCAATAACAGATTCTTTTTCCTCTGCCAGGGACAATGCATGTGACACAAACACAGCCATATATTAAATATTATTTTCATCACATTGAGATAGCACAGCTTCCAAACCTTTTCACTTGCATCAGATGTTACAAAAATATTACAGGAAATATGTTCTAAAATAATGAATTAGAAATTTCTTCTATCAATTTACTGAATATTTTTTGACACTCATCAGACCAAATAAACTTCACCCTCTTCTCTAGTACTTGACAAGCGGTGTAAGTTTTTTGGAGAAAATTATGCACAAATCTCAAGTAAAATTTCACTAGATTAAGAACTACTCTAACTCCATCTTTTCCTTTTGGAGATGCAGCATTCTTGATGACACCCAGGCGTGATGCCATTCTTACTGATGATATGCCCTAGATATGTGACTTCTTTAGCAGCCTTACATTTGCTGATTAATACAGTTAGACTTTTATTTTGTAGGATCTTAAACGTTTGCTTTAATTTCATATCATGGTCACATTTGATTTTTCCTAATAGAAGAATGTCCTCCTGGAAAATATTACCACACTAATACCATCAAATAGTTTACTCAGCAGTCTTTAAAAGATGGCAGTTGCAGAGGCTAGGCCAAAAGGTACCACCACAAATTAAAAACATCCCATAGGTGTAATAATTGTTGCCAACATTTTACAGTCAGGGTGCAATGGTACCTGATGACACGCCGACTTAAGATCTAGTGTTGAAAACTACTGTACATCCTTTGCAGCTGCGAACATTTGTATTAATTATCGGCAAAGAACATTGACAAACTAGTATTCTCTTATTTATCTCCCTGAGGTCCACACATAGCCTTACTTTACCATTTTGGACGGTGTACCACCGCCAAGGTAGAAACCCACTCTGCAGTCTGAACGGTCTCAATATTGCCATTTTTTAACAGGTTTTTTCATTTTTCAGAAACCTTATCGCTAATAGAAAAGGGAATGTGTCTGACTTTATGTGTACATGGTTTGGCAATAATCAATCGATTTTTATGACGAAAATCATGTAGTAGCCCACCGTGCCCGAAAATACTTTGGTAAGATTTTCAAATAATTGTTTTCTGAGATCATCTTCCTCTCTCACAGTCAAAACTGGTTCAGGAGTATTAGGGTTTAAAATTGTTCCCAAATCACCCTTATCCGCCCATCCAAGCACTGAGTGTCCTTTCTTTGAGAACTAAAGTTTACAGACAGCTTTCCTCTCCTTAAATTGGATTTCTCGTTGTCTAAAACCCACCAACTCAATACTTTCTCCTGACTTTCCCATCTGGTTGTATCAGGTGCTTCCCCAATTCATCCACAAACAATTTTTTCCACATATCTTCATTGATAATTATAAATGGTGAACCAGAATCAGCAACCTTTATACCACTCACACTCAATTTTAACAAGCATTGGCATAGCCAATAGGTCTCGCCTTTGGGACCTTATAAGTGTTTAGCCATGTAACAGTTGATGTTGTTGCACCAAGGATATTGTGCTGGATAACTAAACACTTATAAGGTCCCAAAGGTGAGACCTATTGGCTATGCCAATGCTTGTTTCCTTCAGAGGCCGAAACCCCCACTCATGTCAAAATTCCAATACTGGGATTTCAGCAGTGCTTATTATGGTGATATCTATCAATCAATCAATCAATCATGGAATTTTTACGGCGCGCTACTCACCCGGAAGGGTCTCAAGGCGCCTGGGGGAGGGGGTCTGCTACTGCTCGAACAGCCAGGTCTTGAGCTGTTTCCTGAAGGCCAGATGGTCCTGGGTCAGCCGCAGGTGGACGGGCAGGGAGTTCCACGTTTTGGCTGCCAGGTAGGAGAAGGATCTTCCTCCGGCGGTGGCTCTCTGGATGCGAGGAACGGCGGCGAGGGCGAGGTTCGCGGATCGCAGCTGGCGGGTCGGGGTGTAGAAGGTCAGGCGGTCGTTGAGGTACCTTGGGCCCAGGTCGTGGAGGGATTTGTGTGCGTGGGTGAGGAGTCTGAACGTGATCCTCTTGTTGACAGGGAGCCAGTGCAGGTCTTTTAGGTGGTTCGAGATGTGGCTGCGTCGGGGGACGTCCAGGATGAGTCGGGCGGAGGCGTTCTGGATGTGCTGAAGTCTTTTCTGAAGCTTGGCTGTGGTTCCAGCGTAGAGGGTGTTTCCGTAGTCGAGTTTGCTGGTGACGAGGGCCTGGGTGACCGTCTTCCTGGTTACGGTCTGGATCCATCGGAAGATCTTGCGGAGTATGCGGAGGGTGTGGAAGCATGATGAGGAGACGGCGTTGACTTGTCTGGTCATCGATAGGGAGGAGTCCAGGATGAAGCCCAAGTTGCGTGCGTGGTCCGTTGGTTTGGGTGCGGTGCCGAGGGCCGGGGGCCACCAGGAGTCGTTCCATGCGGAGGGCGATGATCCGAGGATGAGCACTTCTGTCTTGTCCGTGTTCAATTTCAGGCGGCTGATGTTCATCCATTCGGCGACGTCTTTCATCCCTTCGTGTAGGCTGGCTTTGGTGGTGTCGGGGTCTCTGGTGAGGGAGAGGATCAGCTGGGTGTCATCGGCGTAGGAGATGATGTTGAGGTTGTGTTGGCGTGCGATGGCCGCGAGGGGTTTCATGTAGACGTTGAAGAGGGTGGGGCTGAGAAATGATCCTTGCGGGACGCCGCAGATGACATCGGTGGCTTCCGAATGGAATGGAGGGAGGCGTACTCTCTGTGTTCTGCCGGCGAGGTATGAGGTGATCCATTCCAGAGCCTTCCCTTGGATGCCGGTGTCGTTGAGGCGTTGGACTAGGGTGCGGTGGCAGACAGTGTCAAATGCTGCGGAGAGGTCTAGGAGGATTAGTGCCGCTGTTTCACCATTGTCGAGCAGGGTTCGGATGTCGTCGGTGGCCGCGATGAGGGCGGTCTCGGTGCTGTGGTTGGCTCGGAATCCGGACTGCGAAGGGTCGAGGGATCCGTTCGTCTCGAGGAAGGCGGCCAGTTGCTTGTTGACGACCTTCTCGATTACTTTGGCGGGGAAAGGAAGGAGCGAGATGGGGCGGAAGTTCTTGAGGTCGGTAGGGTCTGCTGTTGGTTTCTTCAGCAGTGCACTGAGCTTGGCATGCTTCCAGCTCTCTGGGAAGGTGGCTGTGTCGAAGGAGGCGTTGATGACGTCTATATATATATATATATGATCTATAATTATGTTTCAAGTACTTTTTGTTAAGTCCCGGAAGAAAAATAATTTGCATAAGAACTTGGACATTGTAATAGATCCCAGGCCTGATATTGTGCTATGGGATTTTACATTAGCTGGTAACTTGGCCAGTTGCAGGGACGCCAAGTGAACATTCTTTATCTCAAAACATTGAGCTACACAAATGGATTAAGGCTGAGGAATAAATGAATGCATTGTCCCCGTGATTGATCTCTTGCTACACATGAGGTATTCTTTGCCGCTGATTGATTACTCATCTTTTTAAACATTTTTATTGAGATTCCGGATTTAGCGAACAGCGTAATTGTGCAGTACAAAAACTTTTCAGCAGCACACTAAAGTGGTCACGGCTTTGGTAAACTTTCAAATTGATTTGTTTTTCAATTTTTAAAATATCTATCATCAGGCGCAGGCTATTAAATGAACAGTAGATACCGTGGTTGCCTGTGCCATATTTGTTCATCATCACATGATTGTTTACTGTGGAGATCACCTGGGGTATAGCAAATACTTAGCCTAATTCATCATCAACATCTGACATTATTTACTTCACAGTGACGTGTACTTTCTATGCCAGATATGGATTCCTACAAAACCTCTTTTAACACGTTTGCCCATCTCACAGCTTTGCATATACCTGGTGCAAAATGCCCCTGCTCACCTGGGCTCCTGCAAAGTGGTTGGAACTAGATAGCAGCATGCAAGGTTAAGAGAATTGGAGTAACACTCAGTTTTAAGTTTGCAATCCTGCTTCTCAAAAGGCCACGATTTGCCGGGAAACGTACTGCTTGTAAAATACCTCGCAGAACTTAATCTATTTTAAAGAAAAAAAGCTTCAAATTCCACCTTCTCTGAAATATCTATGTACCCATAACTTCAAACCAAAAGGTGAAATAATCAATTCAGTTAACAGACCTGCAAGACCGTTTTTCATTGATTCATTCGACAACAAGTCAGTCACGTTAGAGCTAAAAAAACATATGAATTTCTGTTTTTGCAAAAGTATTTTCTGTTTAGACTAAACATCTAAACATTTCTGCGAAGGCTAGGAAGCAACATTTGAAAAAATGTGCAAGTGTTTCTAAGTACCTCACGAAAAGAGCAGCACTTGTGCGTGAGACCCGTTGCCCAGCGGTGCCATTGGAGCATTGCTCATTTTGCTGCACGGTGTGTATGTGTGGTTCAAAATAGAACCAGGCTGCCTGAACCCTAGAAGTGTACCCTTGCCGCAGAGGGGGGCATGACAAAAGTTTTCTGCATTGTTTAGATTTTGAATAAAGTGGCACGAGGGGAGAGTAGATGAAACTGTGGCAAAATGTGTTAATAAATGAGAATTTGTGGCATTTCTTGTAAACAGTGATTTATGTTCACAGTCGTTGGATCTTAGCAAAAGAATGTAAAATGAAAATACACGGAAATCTGGTAAGAAAAATGTTAACCTAAAGATAGGAAATCAGAAATATTTGAGAAACATGGAAAACTGCTAGAAAGAGTCAGGAATGAGGGGAGAAGGAGGGAATGGAGGCATGAAGCCGAGGAATGAGTGAGCAGTATGTTACACGAGGCTGTGGGTGAGGAGAAAGGAGTGAACTAGGAGGCAAGTGATGAGGAGAATGGAGCGATACACGAGACAGGTGGTGGGGAGAAAGAAAGGGGAAAGGACAAATGAATGAGGGAGAGACTAAATCTGAACTGAGGGAATTCGCTCAAGGGGAGCTTTGGGGACTCAAATAGTTAACGCTCTCTTCTTCGTAGTCGTTTTATTTTCATGTATTTAAATGACAGGTGTGGAAAGCTGTCGTGTTTGGAGACCGAAGGGCTGGGATAACGTGGAGAATGAGCGAGCAGAGTGAGGGAGGCGGTGAGCATGAGGGGGCAGAGAGACAGAAGGGAAGAGACGTAAGTGGGCAAGTAGCATCTCCCCATGCCTAAAAGACATATGAACGTCTGCTTGCGTGATGCAAATGGTGCTCATGCACAGCGCTCCGATGCCGAGTTGGCGCTGTATATACCTGCAAGCGCGGGAAGCCGGAGGGTGCCTCACAGACTCGTGCGAAGAGGGGAGGCGCGCCAGCTATGCCGGCTGCCACCAGAGCACATCAGGGAGGAATGCGGCCCAGGAGTGAAGTCAGCACCGGTCACGCCTCACACTCAAGTGGGCAGTAGCATCTCTCCCTGCCTAAAAAACATATGAACGTCTGCTTTCGTGATGCAAGGCAAATGCACTCGTGCTTGTGCTGGCATCCGCCTTGTGGGAGCGAGCAGCGGCGGCGCAAGAGCCGTATGTTTTCAATTACCACGTGTGCCGCTGCTCGCTCGCACAAGATGGATGCCAGCACAAGCACGAGTGTGCTTGAAAAGGAGCAGACCGATGGCTAAAGGTCCTCCTAGAGCAGCGCATGCACGATGCCTAGGCGAGACCTAAAACGGGCTTCTTTCTCTTGAGGTGATCAATATCTAAAACATAATACTATATGCAGAAAGCATAACCAACATCAGACTCCCCTTGCTCGTCCGATCCAGAGTCTCCCTCCTCCTGAATACTGATTACTTTAGAATCCTTTTTCTAATGCATACTCTGGCGTAGTGACCTTCAGTATCACACATACAAATTTTTTTTTTTTTTTAAAAACCTCTATTTGTGCATAGTAAAAGAACAAATACGGGCCTACAACCATCAGGCCGGCCACAATACGGTTGAGCACAGAGGCAAACAATACATTCCCTGTGCGGCAAGGTCAAGATTAGCAACGATTCAGGATTCATACACTGGAGGGATCCTTGACACCGGGAGAAGGAGAAGTGAAGGTTAATTTTAAGGTTTTCAAAAAAAAAAAAAATTTTTTATCGAGAATAAAGTCAGTAAAGGATAGAAACAAGGAGATTCGAGTCCGCAAGTCGGCTTCATACACTGGAGAGCAGCAGCATCATTAAAACAGCCATAGAAAATCTCCTACAGTAAGGCGATGCAATTAGATAACAGGATCATCACAGTAGCAAATACGCACCCCCTAAAAGCCGCCCCCACTCAATCCACCCCACACCCGGACCCCGAATCGAAACAAGTATAGCGCAGAGACATGAAAGAAAGAGGCCCATAGAACTAAAAAGAAACAGTAAATTACCCCCCCACCCTACACCAATGCGGAGGCTATGGCCTACCCCCCCCCAGCATAGTGCCTGTCGCCCAATGAACCCGAAATATAGACGAGAGAGAAAGTAGGAATAGAGTAAAGAAACTAAGAGAAGAAAGAAGAAAGGAGGCGGGGAGGAGCCCACGTATCCTCAGGAGCGCCCGACACCACCGGCCAACCAAGCCTCCACACACTGAAACCCCACTACACCCGAAGGCGGTCGTGGGAAGATAGCATGTAACACCACGGAAATGAAGGCAGACAGATCGCGACGAGTGCGCACAACATAAGTAGACAATTCCAGTCCCAGTCCAGCCCGGCCGTGAAGCCATGATGATAGAAAGTAATCTAGCCCTGGCCCGATCGCGGGCGTACGATTAGACCCGCCCCCTCGTGAATGCCCCCCATCCCGAACAGACAAAGACAATATGGCCACTTGGGAGAAGATGGAGAAGTAGAGTCACAAAATGGCCGCCGATCATCTATGGAGGTCCCCTTGCACACCATATAAAATCCAGACCTGGCTTGTAAAGTACATGAGTTCCACATAAAAGGAGTCATAGGCCACCGTGAACGGTTCCTCGAGGTCGCCAGGTGTAGTTCAGCTGGAAACTCCTGCGGGCACAGTGAGGCAGGCAACAACAAAGCAGGCAGCAATGACCGGGGAAACAAAGTATCTGCCATTGAGCAGGAGAGCGATTGATCCTGAGCGCCGGGAAAGCCAAATGCAGACACCAGTGTAGCACCGCTATACCCAGTCGTTGCTTCCCCGCAGGAGGACCACAGCACTGGCAGACTCACGTCTTGTTGATCACAAACGGGGCGCTCACGGCCCGCAGCAGACAGTGTAGAGTCGAACCGCTCACTCAGCGTTTGCAAGCCGACACACAATTGCAGACGAAAGTCCCGCAGGGCAGCCAGAACGGAGCCGTATGTCAGCGGAGGCTGCGTCCCCCCA
Source organism: Triturus cristatus (assembly GCF_964204655.1). Lineage (NCBI taxonomy): Eukaryota > Metazoa > Chordata > Amphibia > Caudata > Salamandridae > Triturus > Triturus cristatus. The sequence continues at coordinate 997,361,383 of NC_140581.1, forward strand.
ACGGCAGCAATCCGGGACGGCACTGGGGAGCTGGAGTCTGGTAGAGGGAGGGCGAAGCGGGCAGCGGGCGAGACCGGAGCATCACCCCCCAGCAGCGAGCAGGCAATCAGCGCCATGTTTTACCGTTGAACGGTACCGTGGCCAGGGGGGGGGATCGTGACAAGGAGGCAATTCCCAACAGGTCTGCGCCGCAACAGGTGAAAGCCAGCAGTCTCTTCCCCTCCCTCGGGCTCTCTTTGCAGCCGACTAGACCATAGAAGAAGGGGGTCTGCAGCCTTCCACGGCGTGGTCCACAGAGCGGGGTAGGAGACCCGCCACACCGGGGCTTACCCTCTGGCTCCAGCCCGTCAGATGCAGGGTACAGGAGGTGTCCGGGCGTCTCTCTCCCGGCTCTTCTGGCGACCGTACGTGGCGTGAGGCGGGATCGGGACCTCGGGCTCAGATTTGCACCAGCGGGTCCGGTGACTGCGACGCTTCCAGGGGGCCGGCCGAGGCCACAGTAGAGCAGGGGTCCAGGGCGGGGAACAAAGGCACCAAAAACTCTGGCATCCGGGCGGGCTAAGACTTCGGGAAAGCGGCGGCGCAGTCAGCGCGTCGTCGCACGCGTTGCACCTCGAAAATCGGCAAGGATAGGAATCAGGATGATAGTCCGAGGCCAAGGGCCGACGGAGCCGGGCGCTCAAGCGACTGCTCCGGTCGCCATCTTGGCTCCTCCCCTTACACATACAACATTTTTGATTCTTTGCCGGACCTTTTTTGTAGAAAGCCAAATGCACTAAGCAACTACAGCTATAAAATTTCAGAATCTTGATTAAGTTGTGTTTTCCATTGGATTCAATATTAGTGTAAATACTCAGAGTTACTTTTAGAGGAGTTACTTTTCCTGGTTTTTTAAACAGAAAATTTGTCACCCAAATTCAATTCATGAACGTCCTCCATAACTGCCATAGCGCAACGACCTGTTGATTCTGCTTTTTTTAATACAAGAGCTATTATATATTTTAATGGTGCTTCACCATACATCCACAGTTTGTCTCTCGATGTTCAGGTTATTGACATGCATGATAAGTTGGTCACATATCAACTTGTAATGCAATACCCCAAACTTGCAAGTAATGGCAATATGTTTTCAGAGTGGAAACACATTCTCTCATGCTTTCAGTTTGCCCCTGTTTTCTCCAGAAAAACGTGTATCTGTCAACAGCCAAACAAACTACAAGTGATGTGCATCCAAATCATCTGAAACATGCATAAATACATCTCCAAAACCATCTTGTCATATATTTTTGTCAATTTGGTTGTACGTTTTTGAACCATCTAAACCTAAACAATACAAAACTATCTTCTTATGGTTTTTTCAGGTGTAAGTCACCCTTGTCAAATGTTGCAATGTTTTTACAAAAGTATTCTTTCCATACTTGCCGATGCATAGAAGGTTCTACTGTAGCTGGTAAAAATGCTTGGGGAGCAGACAAATTCAGTCCACTCAGGCAACAACCATAATCCTTGTCAGGGTGAACCACAAAAGTCACTACATTACCCTGTGCTTAACCCTCTGATAGCCTGGCACAAAAGCAGTTAGGCTTAACTTAAAGGCACTGTGTTAAGTATTTACACTGAGCACAAACAGTCACAAAGTTAAAACACAACACAAGAGATATCCCAAAGAATCAAAAAAAAATAATTTAATAAATAAAATGAAACCAAAATGAAAAAAATCAGTCAGGTGAACTGGAGATATCCAATTTTAAAAGGTTAAGTAAAAATAGCACCAAGAAGCAGAAAGCGCTAATTGTGGGTAAGTGGTCGCGTTAGTCTGGGACAAAGTAACAAATTCAGGCCAACCACGATGAAGTGCGGGCTGGATACAAGGATCAAGTTAGTCCAGCTGGAAAAGTTACCTTCTCAAATTCCGGGGCACAAAGTTCAAAACTTCAGGATTTCACTAGGAGGACCTCAATTGTTGCCCGCCAAAGGTTTAGAATGTGGGAAGGCACCTCTTGGGGGTTGGAAACTCACTCCAGCAGAGGCCAGCAAGTCTCAGGCAGGTCCAGCTGCAGATCCAGTTGCAGCAGATCAGCGGGGCAGTTGCAGTGAGGCATCTGGAACTTGTTGTATCCCTATAGCTCAGACAGGAGGTCAGCCCAACTGACCCTTGGGGTCACTCTGGTAGTCCTTGGTTCAAACAGCTGGTCCTCTCTCCTTCAAGCAGCAAGGCAGGCCTGGGCAGCCCTGAAGCAGCCACCAATGTAACCATGCAGCCAATAGGCGACCCATAGGTGTCACTGTCGAAATGCCGTTTGTGGGGCGGGAGGAAGGGAGGTGATTGATGATGGGTGGGTAGGAAGGATACATAATATATGTCATGCTTGAAAACTACTGCGAGTCAAGGAAGTAGTCTGAAATACCACTGCAACCCTTTGAATCAAAAACCTTGATAAAAACCAGTCCAAGCAAGTAAAGGTGAGACGAACGCACTACAGTGGAGCTCCATAGTCCCTTGTTTATTCTTCTTCCCAAGGATTTTTCCATTAATAATTGCATTGTTCTTCTAGTATTGTTTATTCTTCACCCTTGGATTTGCTACTCACCATTTATGTTTGACATTCTCTCAAACCAGTCTTCACCATTGAAAACAATCCATCCATGTATCCATCCATCCAAACATGGCTCTTAGTCTCAATGAACCTTTCACCAACATTAATTTGTCATTTACCCACCCATGCATCCTTTCACCCATTAAACCCACTGGATGATTCGTTTCACCCACCCAGGCAGGCATCCTTTTACCCATACACTTTCACCTGTATCTCCTTTCAGCCATCTTTCACCCACCCATGCATCCTATAGTATACGCATCCTTTCACCCACACATCCTTGTCTTCCAATCATATTACTTTTCACCCGTCCTGTATCCTTCCATCTTTCTTTCCCTTTACCATCAACCCATCATAGTTAAAGGTCTTCATGAAACTTTCTCCGCTGAGTTGAAGATAGAAGAGGCCATTAGTTACTCAACTTAACTCCTGCTGTATATGCTAAGAGGGGTGTGTTCAACTGTTCACAAGTCAGTACACCCTTGCAGTGAGTGTATAATTAATTGTCAATAAGCAAGCAATATGACTGCCCGCTGCTGCCACTGGTTCACCCCCTACCACTGCCACATCTGCTTACTGGCTGTCACTGTCACTGCTGGTCCCGGCACTGGTGGTCGGTGCGACAAGAAAAAACATTACACATTTTTTAGATGCCAGATATGCCTCCCTCTTTCTTTTTTAGCAGAATACACCACACACATCACTACAATTCATATACAGACAGTATCTTATATCAAAAATATCAGGTTGGGCAACTGCTGCTAATAATACTAGGCCTAGCTAAGAAGACAAAACTTTGGGGTGTCCAACATGACCATGGCCACTCTCTCGTTTTACTGATTGAGCATGAGAAAGTAAAAGAAATCCTTCTCATCTCAACAAACATGCGTAGAATACCTTACTTGACCATGCAATCTGCACGGCAGAGTAGTGGAACGTGACCAATGGGTTCTCTGAGTCTTACAGTACTACCACTAGGGAGTCCACAAAATATAATATATAGGGAGAGGGAAAGGTGACTGAGAAAGCAAAAGAAAGGAAGCTACAGACATACTAGTACAGAGACAGTTTGAAGTAAAGTACAGAGACTAGGAATATAGAAAATAAGTAAATAGGATAATGCAGGTATAACAAGAATTTAGAAATGGATAGATCGAAGAGGTTTTTAAAAAAAATAGGAAAAGGGTAGAAATTCAAAATAAGGAGCAGTAACAGTTAGGGAAATAAATATTCATGTTAACAACAGGAGGACTTACTGGGGCCAGCAGAGCCATCAGCCGAGAAACGTTGGGACTGGGAGGCACCTCCAGCTCCCTCACCCAGGCCTCTTCTTGGCCCTGGATGCTGATGTAAGACATAAAGACAAAAGTATTGGTGGTAAATAAGTACACTCTCCAAAAATATTTTTTTGACAGGAAAAGGCAATCGCAACAACATTGAACTTTTCTAAATCAGATAGACTAGTAGTAGACTAGTATCGCAGAATGTCCTATTCTATTTCAAAGTTCCTGAACCAGCGTGACACCTAATCAGGAATCAAGACTCATAAAAATCACCCATACACATTCACCCAAATCCCTGATGCGCTGGGGGTCAAGTATTAATGACATCAAATTAGTTCCCTTCACAGGTTCATGTTTAACATCTCTAAATACATAACTAAACCTTTATATCAACTTTCTTCCTCTGGTCGATGGACCAATTAGTTGAGAAGTTGATGGTAATGATAGTACTATCTTAACTAACTATCTAGTTAGCTAAATAATCACAGAATCTCTGTATGATTAATAGAGTTTATCTCAAGTTCTTATAAATAGCAAATGCTCATTGCATACAGGTTACAAATGCAAACAAAGAATCTCGCAAAGGGAGAGAAAAAGAATCAACAAATGCAAACAGTGTCATACTCATCATCAATATACGATATGCACATGAAGGAGTGGATAGATTAAGAGACATCAGTTTCAAAATAATGCGAAACGATATACATATGACGAAGGGAATAGATGAAGAAGCATATGTTTCAGCAAAATAATGCGAAACGATATACATATGACGGAGCGGATAGATGAAGAGACATAAGTTCCTGAGACACAAATCCTGTCTGTCCGGTAACAGTTTGTGGCTCTTTCAGAATTCGAGTCGCCAAACTTCACATTGCCATGCGGAGTACCACAGGGCTCGTCATTGAGACCCACTCTTTTTAATATTTATGTTGCCCCATTGGCGAGGCTAATCAGGTCACTGGGTTTCTCTGCTATTTCCTATGCCGATGATACCCAGATTGTGGTTTCAGTGACAGGTTCATCGGCAGACACAACGGCACAGTTTCATACCTGTCTTCGCCAGGTGGGGGACTGGAGGGCCACTAATTGTCTGAAATTGAATTCTAGTAAGACCAAAGTCTTATTCTTTGGCAGCTACACTAATTTTTGGTCCCCTGCTTTGTGGCCTTTGGAGTTGGGCTTGTTACCTAATCCTACGAATAAGGTAAAGAATTTGGGAGTGACATTTGACTCCATGCTTTCCTTTGAAGGCCACGTAAACCAGGTCACATCCATATCCTTCTATACACTAAAATTACTTAGATTAATTCTTCCATTTATTCCGGATGATCTGCGGAAGTTAGTTGTCTCGGCTCTTGTCTTATCTAAAGCCGACTACTGTAACGGCCTATTTATTAACCTTAGGAAGAAATGTTTGACCAAGTTGCAGATTGTGCAAAATGCTGCAGCACGGCTATTGCTCAACATCCCAAAGCATAAATCTGCCTCCTCTGTGCTCAAAGAGCTACACTGGTTACCAGTGAAGAGACGGATCAAGTTTAAGGCTCTTTGTATAGCTTTTAAAGCTATTCATGAGACAGAGCCTGCCTTTTTCAAACAGAATTTGCAATCATACATCCCTGCCCACCATCTTCGCTCAGCACACTCTCATAATTTGGTAGTCCCCAGGTTCAAAAAGTGTTCCTGGGGTGGAAGGAGCTTTCTGGTCTGTACGACCAGACTTTAGAATTCGCTTCCACTGAGGTTAAAAGAAGAAACACACTTGTTGGCCTTCAGGAAGGCATTAAAGACATGGCTTTTCAGTCTTTGATGTGGTTTTAAAATTGTCCGGTATGTCATGTCTCATGAGCTAGAGCCTTGACACCTTCTGGTGAATGTTTTGCGCTTTATAAATTTCTTTTTCATTTCTTTAATTTCATTTCATTTCAAATGATTATGCAAAGTACGAGCCAGAAAAATAATACAAACCCATAGGATCTGTGAAATACCACCCCCCTAGCCAAGGAGATGGTGGGGGTCCCCTGAAATAGAGTCAGGGAACAAAGACTTCAGAACCCAGGAACGGGGCAGGGACAGGAACAGCTAGGCCTCTCTGCAAAGCGACGGACAGCGACGCATCACCCCTCTCCACTCTCTTCTATCCTACCGATGATCTAGCTCTGATGCTGTAAACCACACCCCTAAAGGCACCCCAGTTATACCCTAAAACCTACATGTCCGTCCCACATCAGTTGAAACAATTCACAAAATTCGACTTTTCATTGGATGGGCCGGGAGGTGGTCTGTCACACCATCATGATTTCATTCAGGATTACTATAGTCTATTGTTTTACTTCCCTTCTCATGACATAAACTTTGACTCGTTCATACATTTAATACATGTAGCTGTTTCATTATTTTTCTCATATGTCTCTCAACTACGTCAGCGGAAGAAGTCTTGGGTCCCACATCCAGTCTCATCCTTTTGGCAGACAAACAATGTTCTCTGTGCTAAACAGCCTTGAACTTTTTTTTCTTCTGCAGTGTTCAGCATTTCTGTAATTTTGCCGGAATATTCATGCTCACTTTCCAGCCCCTCATCTATCCGGTCAATTTAAAAAAACTGCAGGCCCATTCGGCTCACTATGGCATATACATTAATTAATTACATGAAAATGCACTTTTCACTGTTTACCACCCACCTTTGCACTATCCCTTGTTACATGTTTTCCTAGCAGAAGCTTAAAGCAAAAGCGGCATTATTTATTATTAATTTTAAAGCAAGATGCAAGATGTGAAATGCGGCCTAGTCAAGCATTATTTCTTGTTTCTTTCGCAGCGCAATGTAAATGCGGCTTATTTCTGATATGCATTATTTCACATTAGTGCACGCATGCGCAAAGCAATTTCCCACGTGTTTCATGTGTTTTTGCATGTTAGTTTCACTGCACACTGTTAGTATGTATTATGGGGGTGTTAATCTGAGCCGGTTTCTTTTTGCTAAAACCCTGCTCCATTTATGATGGCTTCCTGGAGCCATCATAAAATACCCACCATACCATGTGCCATCTTCAGCCATCTAAAATTCAGTGTTCTTCTCACTCTTTATTACACTTTCTTCTAAATCTTTCATTATATCATAGTAGTCTCCTTTCATATCTTCTAGTTCTATCTCATCTCTTTTTCTCTTTCTTGCTCTTCGTTTGTTATTTGATTCTGTTGTCTCTTTTCTTTCACATCTACACTTACAACATTTATATGTTGTTAATATTATTAAGGCTACTATTGCTACTGTAATGATTGGCATTATTATTTTCCCTAATAAGCTACTTCCAAAGGTAGAAAGCCATTTACCTACGGAAGAGAAACTCTTACCAAGTCTCTCCCAGACACTGTCAATCTCCAGTTGGGTCAAATCTTCATGTAATTTCATAATATTCTTAATATATCCCTCAATACCTTTACTTTTGTCAGGAATAATATTGCAGCAGTGTTGGATTTTCAACATGCCACAGACTCCACCCTCTTTTGCAAATAAGATATCAAGGGCAAGTCAATTTTGCAAAACCATTGATCTGATTGCAACCATTTTTGTATCAATCATCAAGAACCCACCAGTAGTATCTGTTGATAAACTGATGGTATCAGTGCACCAAAAATATCACCTACTATTTTTGAGAAACTCGCTCTCTTGTTACGTGTTAGTCCTTGTTTTATTTCATTTAGTCTGTTATTGTTTCTGTCTACATGGTAGACCTTTGGGGAAATGATTGCAAAATAACAACTACCGTACCAATGTGCAGGCAATCTGTAATAGGCTTTCTTACCACACACATAATAGACTCCTGGGAAAACAGGATCAGTTCCACCCTTTAATACCCAACCTCCAGAAATGTGGAAAGTATGCTCACATTCACTAGTACCAATGAAATTGTTATTATAGTTAGTTTTTAATCTAAGCAAACAGATTTTCCCTTTCTGATACCAATCCAGGGACATCGCAGCGTATGTCTCGCCCTTCTCATAATTTCCCTTTCTAAATGCCCAAAGTGGTACCTGTGACTTCTGTTCAGCAGCTTTTCTTTGGAAACTTTCACTTCTATTTTCTACCACCTCTATGAACACTTTTTCTTCAGCCCGTAAACTACATGTTAGATTATTTTTATACGCATATTCTATATCTAAAGTCTTGGTAATATGGAAGAACTCTCCCATACAACGTGCATTTGTACTACTTAAACCCTTATTCAGTTATTTTATAACAGGTATTTCTGAAAATACTAAATATATATTGGAATAATGATAGTCTAGCTTCCCCGTCACATAGAAGAAGCTGGTTAAAACACTACAAGACATACCATATGTTAAAGGTAGGTAATGATAGGTCACCCCCTTTGAGACAGACAAAGGTAATTGCATGAACACATAACAATCCCTCACATTCATTGTATTAACATACTCATACAACACTTTAGTAAAAACATTTAACGAGAAATCATTAATTGATTTATCATGATGAAAGATTCTTCCATCTATTTTTATGTTAGTATTAGGGGTTTCTTTAGTAATATCACTCACTCTTTCACTTGTTACATCTTTAGTATTGTTTCCGTTATTAGTTACCGTTAGAATAGGTACAATGACAATTAACAATATCCACATAAATGTTAATAAAATACACTACATAAGCAAGCTTTAATACATTTATGTTTTAGTCTAGATTTTGTATGTTCAGTCACTTTGGTTTCGGCCATTTTGTAGTCTACCATAAACAGAAAAATAAAAATCTACCAAAACTCTAATTCTACTAAAAAAGTCTGTGAAATTGTGTAATCCTACACTTCAAAGCTTTTCTTCTTGACCCCTTTCTTTTATTTATTTTCTTTAGGTCTTCTGAGTCACTCAATTTTCTTTCGACTGGCAAGGTTGCACCTTCATTTTTCACAGTTCTTTTTAAGGTGGTTTTAATTTGGTATCATCAACCTGCTCAGTGTCAGAACTGTCTTTTTCTTCACTTGGATCTGAGCTTTGAATTTCTTCCAAGATTATATACGTCCACTCTGGTGCTGTGTATTTCTTGCTTGGAATTCTTACTTTCCTTGTTTTTCGTACTAATTCTTCTCCTGACTCTTCTTGTTCTGTTTGACTTAAAACCTCTTTAATTTGTTCTTGTCTTCTCTTTGACTTTCTCCTCACAAGAGTGTCTTTCAGTCTTTTCATTCCACTTGGCCAACTGTCACCTTTTCTTGATCTTTTAGTTTGGGCTACTTTTTCATCTTCTTCATCTGGTTGACAGGCTCTTTTATTTGGCCTTTATTCTATCTGTTCTACGTGACCTTCAGTAACTTCCCCTTCTTCTGGTTCTACAGCAGTCTCATGAGACCCAGTAACTGGTGCCCACTCTACTTGACTTGTGCTTGGCTGTTCGTCATCTGTTTGTTCTTCCGAATCTGTCACTCTAGATTTTTCAGCTTCACACACTTTAGCCTCTGGTCTTTGGCTTTAGTTTACCAGTTGCTGCTCTTCTTGACTTTCAAGTGGACTTGGGGCTCATCTGGTATGGCTCACATGGATCCAATTTGGCTAACCCCCACACTTCACTGCTGTTGTCGTCACCAGAATTACTTGATAAGGTCCGTTCCACCTGGGTTCTAAACACGATTTCCTCATGTGTTTCTTCACGAGAACCCATTTGCCAGGACTCAGATCATGAGCTTGATTCGGCTGTGCTGTAGTGGCATTCTTTCCAACCTGGTGAGACACAGAACGCATCAGATCAGCCAGTCCTCTGCAATAATCAAGCACTAGATCATCAGATATATTCATCAGTTTGTTCGCCGGTATAAATGCTTGTCTCATTGCTCTTCCCATTAGGATTTCATGAGGACTCAATCCCGTCTTTTTGTCAGGAATGCTTCTAAGACTCATCAATACAAGGGGTAAAGTGTCAGGCCATTTCAGTGTTGTGGATGCACACACTTTCCCTAACCTAGATTTTATGGTTCCATTGATCTGCTCGACCACTCCAGATGCTTCGGTTCGATGGACACAATGCAGCTTCTGCTCAATTTGTAAAGCTGCACAAATCATCCGAATGATCTCATTATTAAAATGTGTTCCTCTATCTGTCTCTAAAGTGACTGGAAATTCAAATCTTGGTATCAGTTCTCTTAGTAGCACCTTTGCGAAGGTGAGACTGTCATTCCTTCTCGTTGGATAGGCTTCCACCCAGCGAAAGAACAAGCAAACAACAACCAACACATATTTCAGTTGAGGAGGAGATTACCTATTTACTGCGGTCCTGGGGATCTTCGCCGGACTGAACTTTGTCTTTACCCTTACGCCTTGCCGCACCCGCTGCGCGGGTGCCGCTTCGAGCATCCAGGGAGGCGCTGTTTGCGGTGGGGCTGCTGGTGTGCTGTGGGGAGCGCAGGGCTAGGTGCTGGCCGTTGGAACGCTGCAGGGACTCCATCTACCAGGAGTCCCTGCGTGACCCGTACCACCTGGTCAGCGTTCGTGCTCTGCCCCGCCCACTGGCCTCTGCAGATCTTTAAATCACCCCATAGTGCTTCTATTTTTGGGACACTCTCTCTTGCTGACGTTGAGGAGGAGCTTACCTATTTGCTGCGGTCCTGGGGATCTTCGCCGGACTGAACTTTGTCTTTACCCTTACGCAGCCATGGCCCGTGGAGGGAGTTCCGTGGGGCGGTAAGGTGGGGCGGGGGAGGGGCAGGGTGGGGGGTTCTAAAAACCGGAATATGGATAATTGCAGGTAAGTAAACAATTAAATAAATAAAATGAATTTCGTAGCGCACGCTCCATCGCAAAATGCAATGCAGCGCGCGCTACAAAATTCGTTTTATTTTTTTAATTGTTTACTTACCTGCAATTATCCATATTCTGGTTTTTAGAACCCCCCACCCTGCCCCTTTCCCCGCCCCGCCTTACTGCCACACGGATCTACCCCCACGGGCCGCGGCAGCCCTTACGCCTTGCCGCACCCGCTGTGCGGGTGCCGCTTCGAGCATCCAGGGAGGCGCTGTTTGCGGTGGGGCTGCTGGTGTGCTGTGGGGAGCGCAGGGTTAGGTGCGGGCCGTTGGAACGCTGCAGGGACTCCATCTACCAGGAGTCCCTGCATGACCCGTACCACCTGGTCAGCGTTCGTGCTCTGCCCCGCCCACTGGCCTCTGCAGATCTTTAAATCACCCCATAGTGCTTCTATTTTTGGGACACTCTCTTTTGCTGACGTTGAGGAGGAGCTTACCTATTTGCTGCGGTTCTGGGGATCTTCGCCGGACTGAACTTTGTCTTTACCCTTACACCTTGCCGCACCCGCTGTGCGGGTGCCGCTTCGAGCATCCAGGGAGCCGCTGTTTGCGGTGGGGCTGCTGGTGTGCTGTGGGGAGCGCAGGGCTAGGTGCGGGCCGTTGGAACGCTGCAGGGACTCCATCTACCAGGAGTCCCTGCGTAACCCCTACCACCTGGTCAGCGTTCGTGCTCTGCCCCGCCAACTGACCCCAATGCACTCCATTTAACGGTCTTGAATCCCGCGTCGCGGGAGCGCACGGGAGTGCGGCAGGCTAAGCCCGGGCAAAGGGCGGGCTGTCTGTGGCCGTCCAAGGCAGGAGGGGGCAGGGCTGGGCCACCTCTCTAAGGTGTATTATTTCCTGTAATAGAGTTTTGTTAACATCTGCCTTGTGTCGTTGTTCCATCTACAGGGACTGCCATTGGTCTGTTTACACTCATTAACGGTCTGTGCATGCCAATGACAACACGCTCAGGAAAAGGTTTGAGGAGGGTGGGTGGTTCCGTTAGCGGCACCATAGATCAGTTCATTACTAGGGCTTTTTCGATTCTCGAGAAAGAGATCGCAATCACTGAGCGTCGTCTCTCTCGCGAATCTCTCACCCATAAACGATCATCTTTGGGGCCTTTGGCCTTAGCTTCCTCTCCCATTCATGTAGCTGAGCCCTTGGTTGTGGACTCTCTGGGGGATGTGGGCCAGAGAGTCACTGCCATAAAGAAACGCTTGGACAGGCTCACCCCATCCCTAAAGCACAAAGAACATATGGCCACTATTCCTGATGTGAGGCCGGCTGAGTCCTCTGCACCCCTGTTTCCCTGATTATTTCTGCCCAACAAAAAATTCCTCTTGTTAGCATGGAACCAGCACCAGCAAAGGTAGTTGGTGTAGTTCCCTCCAAGAGGAAGCGTATTTCAAGTCCAAGGAAGGGTAGGAACCGTAAACCTGCTAAAAAACCAAAAACAATTTGTAAAAAGAGGGGTTTGGACACTTTGGGGTGGGGAGTGGAGGAGAGACAGCTGTCTATGGGCCCGCAAGGACTATCGGACGGCCAGTCAATTGGCTTATTAATGTTAATGTTAATGTTAATGTTAAGCCGAACTTTTTGAGCGCACGGCTACCCCAAAAGGGTGTCCCGGCGCTTTAGCAAAGAGGCCCAGAGAAACAGGAAACCAAAGGCAAACCTACTACAGTCACAGCGGATTACTTGGTAAAGAGCAGAGTCTTCAACTCCTTCCTGAAAGCCAGGAGGTTGTTCGCTTTCCGAAGGGAAAGTGGGAGCTCGTTCCACAAGCAGGCTGTCACGTATTGGAAGCAACGACCTCCCATCCGAACACGTTTGATCACAGGCACCTCCATTTTAGCCAGGTCCGCCGACCTCAGCAACCTCCGCGGCACATAGAAAGCAATACGCTTCCTCAGATAGTTAGGGCGTAACGCATTAAATAGCGTCGTCTCGGCGTCCCAGGTGACCTGGACGCTCAAAGATGGCGCTCGCGCTTCCTCCCAAAGCAAGATGGCGCTGAAACCCACAGAAACCCACAACCTCCCGGTAACCCGGACCCGCCAAACAGCGGTGGTGATTCCTGAATTACGGTGCAAGGTAGGGGCCAGGAGCGCTTTTAAAAACAGGGGGGAAGGCAAAAAGTAACACAAACAGAAATCCGAAAACGGGATATTTTAAAAATAAGCTAAGCAGAGAAGGCGCGCGACCAGCGCGAACAGCAGCGGGGCACCAGTGATATTCTCGCCCTCAAGGGCACTAAGCAGGCTCACCTTCCGCTCAGCTCGCCCTAAATAGGGGGGAAGGCAAAAAGTAACACAAACAGAAATCCGAAAACGGGATATTTTAAAAATAAGCTAAGCAGAGAAGGCGCGCGACCAGCGCGAACAGCAGCGGGGCACCAGTGATATTCTCGCCCTCAAGGGCACTAAGCAGGCTCACCTTCCACTCAGCTCGCCCTAAATAGCGTCGTCTCGGCGTCCCAGGTGACCTGGACGCTCAAAGATGGCGCTCGCGCTTCCTCCCAAAGCAAGATGGCGCTGAAACCCACAGAAACCCACAACCTCCCGGTAACCCGGACCCGCCAAACAGCGGTGGTGATTCCTGAATTACGGTGCAAGGTAGGGGCCAGGAGCGCTTTTAAAAACAGGGGGGAAGGCAAAAAGTAACACAAACAGAAATCCGAAAACGGGATATTTTAAAAATAAGCTAAGCAGAGAAGGCGCGCGACCAGCGCGAACAGCAGCGGGGCACCAGTGATATTCTCGCCCTCAAGGGCACTAAGCAGGCTCACCTTCCGCTCAGCTCGCCCTAAATAGCGTCGTCTCGGCGTCCCAGGTGACCTGGACGCTCAAAGATGGCGCTCGCGCTTCCTCCCAAAGCAAGATGGCGCTGAAACCCACAGAAACCCACAACCTCCCGGTAACCCGGACCCGCCAAACAGCGGTGGTGATTCCTGAATTACGGTGCAAGGTAGGGGCCAGAAGCGCTTTTAAAAACAGGGGGGAAGGCAAAAAGTAACACAAACAGAAATCCGAAAACGGGATATTTTAAAAATAAGCTAAGCAGAGAAGGCGCGCGACCAGCGCGAACAGCAGCGGGGCACCAGTGATATTCTCGCCCTCAAGGGCACTAAGCAGGAGGGCCGACGGCCGTTATCCCACAGACTAGTCTAGATATGGGTGTTCAATCTGAGCTTCCCTCTTTAGTTCAGATTGAGCATCTATTAAAAGCTATGATTATTCCGGTTTTGGAGAGAGTAAAGGGTTTAACAGAGCGGCTGGATAGTTTTGAACACACCACCAGGGACAACTTTTTTTCTCTCAAAACCCTAATAAAATTACACTTTAAAATACAGGAAGACAGGCTGGCGGGGAATATAATTCATCAGGAAATTCCATCTCCCGTACAGGTGAATGATCTTACCTCAATATCAGGGGAATCGGGGGGGCTTCCAATGCGTGTGTAGTAGTACCTACCTTAGGGTGTCCATCTGGGTCACACACGAATGCTGACTTTGTAGCTCTAGGTACCCCTGCACAATCTTCAGTCCCTATGAATACTAACATCCCCCCTTATTTGGCCAAAGGGCCTCAGCGTCCGGATAAGCCTAGCTTTGCGCGAAGTTCTAGCGCTAACATCAATACGGGAGGTAATGGGGGGGCCAAGCTCCATCTCAGTTCTTCCCCCCAATACGCAGCTAGTGGAAGAGGAGGGGGCTACAATTACTCCCCATGTCAATCTACCGCCCGATTGCCAACCCTTTGTTGTGGTGCTAACTGGGGTCCCTGTGCTTAAAGCTGGCAAATATGAATCATATAATGAATTGAAAAACAAAACTATGTTTTGGTTGAGGGAAAATAGACCGTTACCTAGCTTTTTGGATGGTCAGATCCTTTATGTAAGATGGGTTACTTGGCTGGGAATCAGGCCCAAAGATCTGAGGGGTGAATGCATTATATTTAATTTTATAGATCCCAGGGTAGCCAGCTTCATCTGCAGCCGTTTGTACAGGGAAGGTAACTCAGGAATTAACACCCACACCCTGAATTACTTCTATCCGTATCAAGCAACCTTTTGGCCAGATAGCACTCCGAACTGGGGGGGAAGGGACAAATGGTATTCCCCTTCTACCTTTCCTCCCCATAGTTTGTTCTCACAGTTTTCAGGTACAGGTCGTCGTTGGCAGAGGCGGGGCTGTTGATCTGAAGTCCTGCATATTGCGGGGAGGGATGCTATCCCAGTTGTTTTTCCTGTAAGCCGTAGTTTGATGCCTTTAGGGGGTTTAATGGGGTCTTCTAATTCCTATGCTCCTCTGTCTTCCCGTTCTCCTGGTACACAGAATGAGGCTGTACTGGATTACTGCCACCTAGAGAACAATTGTATGTTGATAGGGTCTGTGGGCACAATATGTGAGTCCCGCGCTGGGAACAGTATGGCCCTACAACATCTGCAAGTGGTTCGAGATAAAACCAAAGGTGACTTAAGGATTGTAAGCTGGAACATAGCTGGCATCGCCAGAAATTTAGCCCTTCCGGACTGGAACAGCTTCATTGAGTCTTTTGGAATATGTATCTTCCAACAGACTTGGTGTCTGGAGCCTTGTTAAAAAGTTAGCTATACCACCTATTTTGTTCTAGCAATTTCCTCCATCTCAGGGAGAGGTCGCCCTTCGGGTGGCCTGCTCATCTGGGTTAGTATTGCGTTGGGCCTCCAGATCAGGTTTAGGGTTTCCAAGTTCCCTGATCTAATGAGAATTTCCCTTACCGGATCTCACAAAGGGCGGTCCCTGGAAATCTTTAACATTTATGTTAGAGGTGGCAATAGTGGTATGTCATCGCCAATTGTATCAGGGCTGGAAGACGAACTTACTCGGTGTAGTCCTGACATGCATGTTTTGGTTGCTGGAGATTTTAATTGCACCTTTGAGCCTCTTGCTGCAGACGACATCCTGGGCATTGTAGAGGAGGACCTGAGGAGAGGCATTCCACCTTTAGCAATAGCACCTATAAAAAGGTGGTCCAAACAGGCCATGCAACTTAATGCCCTAGTTTTGGAATATGGCTTAAGGGCGGCGAATGGCAGAACAACTTCGGACCGCTGTGGAGCACATACGTTCAACAGGGTCGGCCATTCCTCTAGAATTGATTATGTTTTACTGGACCTTAAGCTTTGGGCTTATATGATAGACATGGCTGTCCTTCCATCTATAGACAGCGACCATAACCCGCTTTCTTTGTCACTTTCCCCTATGTTGTTAGCCCTTACTCGCTCTCAAGAAGTTCCAGTCTTGCGGTCAACTGGGGAAGTCTGTCCAGCAAACTGTGGGAGGCGTCTTAAATGGCAAAAGGTTATTTTGGACGAGGGGAAGGTTCAGGAAAT
Source organism: Triturus cristatus (assembly GCF_964204655.1). Taxonomy (NCBI): domain Eukaryota; kingdom Metazoa; phylum Chordata; class Amphibia; order Caudata; family Salamandridae; genus Triturus; species Triturus cristatus. The sequence continues at coordinate 997,377,433 of NC_140581.1, forward strand.
AGGTCTGACCTTGACTAAGGCTATGTCAGGACTAGGAACCGGCCCCCTGACCTACCCTGACGTTTCCTCCAATTTTTGTGATACTATTGAAGCCCTGGGAGAGTTATTTGTGATACGGAATAAGGGTTCTTCAACTAGAGTCTGTAGGGAATCTGGGGGCAACCACGGATGGTATTCCAAGGAATGTCGGAGGGCGAAAAGGGTTCTAATTGAAGCTGTGAAGTCTAAGAGTTCTGAGTTGATTGGCGTGGCTAGGAAGGAATATAGGTATGCTATCAGTATCGCTAAGAAAGAGTGGGACGATAAGTTCTGGTGTGATTTGAAAATGGCCAGTGCTGGGAGAGACTCGAGGGGCTTTTGGGACCTAGTTAGGTCGAGGAACAGGCCGGTTGACTCTTTGTTAACTTGTAACTTCTCTGAGGAGATGTGGTTTAACCATTTCTCCAAACTTTATACTCCCTCCCAGGATGATACCAGTGGGATGATTGTCTTACCTTCTCTGAGCTTTCTCGGGTCGAGCGAAGATGTTTCTTTTACGCCCAAGGAGGTGGAGAAGGTTTTTAACTCTCTTGTCCCCAATAAAGCATCAGGCCCAGACTGGATACCGGGGGATCTGTTCCGTCTTAACCTAACGGAATGGGGGTTACTTATTTCATCACTATTAAATGCATCGTATTGTGGTGCAGCTCTTCCTGATTCCTGGATGGGTGCTGAGGTCGTTGCCGATCTTCAAGAAAGGGGTCCGGGACGACCCAGCTAATTACTGGCCCATAAGCCTAATTGATTCTTCCCAGAAAGTGGCGGGGAAGGTGGTTCTGGGGAGAGTGCTTCAGTGGGTAGATGACAAGAATATTCGCTCAGACCTACAGGCTGGGTTTAGATCAGGCACTGGGACTATTGAGCAGATATTCAGACTGATGCTCTTGTATTGGAAAGTGGTTGTCTTGGCCAAAGGCAGTTTGTATCTTGCCTTTATTGATTTACGGTCTGCATTTGACCTAGTCCCTCGGGGCTGTTTGTGGAAGGTTTTGTCGGAAATGGGAATGCCCGCATATTTATTATCCTTGGTAATGAAGCTTCATACAGGTAACTTTGCGCAGGTGAGGTGGGGTAAGCAGGGGGAGAAGACCGCTAGAATACCAGTGAATAGGGGTGTCCGCCAGGGGTGTGTGCTTGCTCCCACTCTGTTCACCTTATATGTGAACGGAGTGGTGGAGCATCTTTTGGAAAATCCTACTGATTCACCATCCCTGGTGGGCAGGAGAATACCCACCTTACTATTCGCCGACGACACCCTGCTCATCTCCAAATCCCCGATGGGCCTACAAAGTCTCCTTGACAGTTTCCAAACTTTTTGCAAGAAAAGGGGTCTTCAAATTAATACAGATAAAACCAAATATCTGATCCTTAATCCCCCGAAGAAGCTTGGAAAATCTCCAATGTTAAATCGGGTGCCTTTGGAAAGGGTCAAGGAGTTTGATTACCTTGGCATTCGTCTCACTGATACTATGCGGTGGACTTCCCATCTCCAGAAGATGTTGCTGAGTCAAAAAAGGGTGGTAGGGGCTCTTCTTAAAGAACAACGATTATCCACCTCAAACCTATCGCTCCTGTGTTGGACATCTACACAGCCAGAGGGGTTAGTGCGGCCTTGTATGGTGCTGAGCTATGGGGCTTGCAGAATACTGACCTGCTAGCATGTTCAGAGAGTAAATTTCTGAAAGACTTGTTGTCCCTCCCTTATAGTACCCCGTCCTTACCTCTATTTATGGATATGGGCTGCCGCTCTATTAGTGAACAGGCTAGGCTTCGCCCCTTGCTCCTCTGGGCTCGCCTATGGAGAGTCCCTGAATTAGTGAGTTATGCAGATGGGCTGAGGGAGATTTTATCGCTGCCCGGTTGGTCAAAAATTGGGTGGTTAAGGGATGTCAAATTTTTGCTGGGGGAATTGGGTCTCTGGGAGTCATGGTATTCCAGGTCTGCCCCTCCCAAATCCGCCTTGAAGAAGATTTTTTGGAATTGGGTAGTGGGTAGGAACAACTCTAACCCAAATTTATGTAGATCTTCCAGTGAATTCATCTTGGTCAAGGACGTGTCCTTTCGGGAACCCTGTCTCGACATAATTTCAAAACCCAGAGATAGGGCCTTGTATATCAAATTTAGAATTGGTGTCCTACCAGTGGGAGAGCTGACTGCCCGCTGGAAAATCCCGGCTCAAACTAGTCCCTTGTGTGTTTTTTGTTCGCAGAGGACTGAGTCGGTTGCCCATCTATTGTTTGAGTGCCCTGCCTACAAAGCCCCTAGATCTAGGTGGTTAAAACCATTATGTAAGGAGCTGGGTACTAGGCACTATATGGTAGCCTTGAGAATATTGAAGTCAGACACACGGCCCTTAATTGTGTGTGGCATGGCAAAGTTTTTAAATTGGGCCTGGGTGATTAGATCAAGAAGGCTTAAATTAATTGTTTAATTGGAGGATTTTAATCTGTGTGTTTAGGTAATTTATTAATGCCATTTGTTTATTGTATATTTTATCGATTGTATTGCATTGTTATGGCTCTTTTTTTGTGTTTTTACCATATTGTATGTATTGCTTTTTAACGTAAGATTTTATCGAAATAGAGCCTATTGACTGACTGACTGACATATTTCAGCCCATTGCACGGGAGGAGCTCAATGAAATCCAACTGAAGTTGGGTGAATGGTCCTGCTGCTTTTCCAATTTGACCCCAACTAACAACTGTCTTTCTGCCTGGATTTTGCTGCTGACATGTGATGCACCTCTGGCAAAGACTCTGCAATGACCCTGAACTTTGGGTTATACCATGACTGCTTGAAGAGCCTGATCATTGCGTCTCTTCCAACATGTGCAATTCCATGGTATACCCTGGCCATCTGGGAAAGTAAAGAATCTGGCATGACTGGTCTTTCGTCTAGATAAACCCACACTTCGTCTTCTGCTCTCTTTCTAAACCTGAATTTCTCCAAATTTCCTTTCCCTCATCACTGATCTCTTCCTTTAACTGTCTAATCTCATCCCATATTTCAAATGAAGATGAGAACATAAGATGGCAATTGGCATTTTCTTTTTCTATCCCTCTGTTCAATGCAATTAAATTACGTGCACAGAAACGCGCCACCTGATCTGTGTATCTGTTGCCCTTCGTCACATAATCATCTCCTGACTTACGTGTGGAACATTTGACCACTGCAATCTTTTGGGCAATTGTAAAGCATCCAATAAATCTTTTACAGTTTTGCTGTTTCTTATAGGGGAACCTGAAGAAGTCAGAAAACCCCTATGCATCCATAGCTGACCGAAGTCATGTACCACCCTGAAACCATATTGACTATCAGTAAATATGCTTACCCTCAGGCTTTTGGCAATTTTGCACACTCTAATCAGAACTATCAATTCAGCAATTTGGGCAGAATTTACCCCTTTTAGACAGGATGCTTCTAAAACTCCCACTATGGTGCAAACAGCATAGGCTGGCATAATTCACCTTTCTCATTCCTCAAACATGATCCATCAACAAACATGTCACAATCTGATTCTTCCAATGGAACGTCCTCAATGTCAGGCCTGGGTTTTGTGCACAATTCTGTCACATTCAAACAATCGTGACCACCTCCTAGCTCACTTCCTCACAATATGTATTTGGCAGCAAGGTTGCCGGATTTACGTTGTGCACCATGCCACGGTCACATTTTCAGCACCCAATATCACTCTCTCATACTTAGTCAGCCGACTAGAAGTCATGTACTGTGTTCTTGTGCGAGTCAAAAGGATCTCAACTGAATGTGGCACATATACCTTGACTGGATGTCCCATGGGAAGAGGTGTGGCACCGCGGCCAGGGTACTTACTCCAGAATCTGAGAATCACGGTTCGATCCCCGGCGCCGGTGGCAGATTAGCCCAGCACCATGTGACTCTGGGCAATAGCTTGCTTAATCTTCCCGACGGCCCCCAGCGCCTAGAGACCCTTACGGGTGATTGTTCGCGCTTTACAAATGTGGATTATTTATTTATTTATCACAATCGCTTTGTTCTGTTCCAGACTCACACAGGTAACAGCTGCTGCTTTCAAACAGCCTGGTAACGCTGCAGCCACTGAATCCAAAGTAGCAGAAAAATATGCTACTAGATGTCGTGCCATTCCATGTTTCTGAGTTAGGACTGAAAGTGCGCACCCATCTCTTTCACAGCAGTACAATGCATAACCCTCGCACTGCGCCTAACCGGTGGAACTTATTATCCAGCCCCGCCCCACTGGCGACCCAAGAAACTTAGCCAACAAGGATTGTACTGTTGTGGTCGTTGTTGGCCACAGATTTTATTATGGTTACACACATATTGGCATGACCTCGGTCACATTGGGTTATTTGCGAACTGCCCCCCCATTCGTAGTTTGTTGTACATCCAGTTCGTAAATGACACCCCAACCAGTTCTGTTGTTAGTCCTTGGTAGTCCTCTTTTGTCCTGTTATCACCGGGACCACCATTTGGCTGGTCACCCACGCTCTCTGCGTGTAGGGAGGGGTAGCTTTTTCTCACCGGAGTTAGGCCCACAACTCGCTACCTTTTGTGCCCTGCCGACAGGCCGGGTCTGGGCCGCGAGCGCCGTCTCCGTTTGCTACCCCCCTTTGTTGGCCAGGCCACATCACCCTGCCGTGCGGCATCCCAAGGTGAGCGGCCCTCCTCCTACACACCGCCCTGTCGGTGTGTCTCCTTAGCCAACCATCGTACAGTTTTTCCGCCACGCCGTGGCCATACAGCTCTTGGCGCCCAGGGTGGATCAGACCGTGTCTGATGGACTCCATGCCGTTGGTGCTGCAAAATTTGTGCATAGCGATGTTCAGTTTCCTTCTAGTATTTTCGACTGCTCTATGCGATTCCGCACCCCTCCATTGCCCCCTGCTGATCATCTCGGACCATATGATGGTTGTGCCCCTGAAAAATGCAGATGCCCTTGTGAGGTCCTCCTGGATGGCGTGACTTAGGGCGTTCCTTCCCATGCTGGTCAAGTCATTGCCCCCGAGGTGGATGATCAGTATGTCTGGGTGCCAGGCTGCATCTGCCCGCAGGTTTCTAAGTGTCGTCGTCAGCTGGCTCCATTTCATCCCTGGTTGTCCCAGCCACCGGATACACGTGCCTCTGGGCTTGTTCCCAAATTGCCTGTCTTGGCGGGCCTTCCTTCTGCTGATGCCCTGAACGCTGTGCCGAATGTGCCTGTTCACCCCCTAGGTCGGGGCTGTCCCGGCTGGGCAATGCCTCTCGCGTTTCTTAGGCGGCGTTCCTGTGAAGCCTGTCCCCTGCCAGTGATGGTCTTCGTCCTCTAGTCCCCGGCCGCGGTGCCTCTGCACTCCTCGGCGTCTCGTTTTCACCTGCCGCACCTGAGGCCCACTCGCACCGCCCCCGGAGCCCTCGGGACCTGCTGCGCACACCAGCGACTGGTGCACATGCGCCGTTTTGCCCGAAAACACTGCCGAAGTACCTCTCGCGGTCACGGGGGCAGGAGCGGGTCTCGGTCGCAGTGTTATGGCGGTGGCGAAAGGCACAAGACGTCTCCGGTCAATGGACGGCCCGGGGTCACTGGTACCGTCGTCGCGATGTCGTGGAGAGACTCGTCGATCTGTGCTACGGCCGCTCCTGTAGGTTGCTCCTGTTTAAAGCCAGGCGCGGTCAAGTGCTTCGCCCAGAATCACAGGAAGTTCTGCGTTGTTACCGCGACTCGACCCCCGCTATCCTCTGCGCCGGGGGGAGCAGGAGCGTGAGTGTCTCCGCCGAGGTCCAATGCCGGGACAGGGTCGCTACACCGGGGCTGCCCGCTCGGGCTCGAGAAGGGGCGCCTGGGCAATCTGATCCTGTCCGCCTTCACTCGGTTGAGGAGGGCATACCAATGGGCAATAACCCGAGCCGGAATCCTCTTCGTGACTCGGACTTGAAGAGGGGCGCACCTGGGCAATCCAATCTTGTCCGCCTCACTTGGTTGACGACCAGGATACTTTCGCGCAGCACTTCGTCCTTCTTCCTCCTTCCAAGAATTCTCGCCGGTGCGCCGCTCTCCCTGCTCCACGAAGTTAGGAGCTACTTGGGAGAGCGGTTGCTTATATTCCCCCCTTGCGTTCCTTGCGTTTCCCGCCCGCCCGGGTAACGCACCCCCATTGGGGGGTTTGTATCTAGCATCGCCCCCTCATTGGACGGGGGGGGTTAGTCGCCACTAGGCTGGCCTGAGGCCGGGCGTGGCTACCAACTGTCGCTTCCGGTCGCCGTAGGCGCCCAGAACCGGTTTCCCCACCACCTTTTGGTGCGGCGTGGGTTATGGCGCCGGCCTCTGAGCCTCTCCCCCCCTTCGGGGGAGAACGGCGGCCTCTGCAAAAATCCTTTGCATAATCTGGCATTCCCAACGCAGGTGCTCGACGAAGACTGTTTCTCAATTTAGTGAATTTCCATTTGGTGTCCTAGGTACTGAACTTCCTGTTTACAAAATTGCAATTTTGCTGGTGACACTTTGTGTTCTCCTTCTGCGAAATGGTTCAATAAGGCAATTGTATCTGTCACACATGCCTCTCGTGTCTTTGATGGCACAAACAGCTCATCAATATATTGAACCAAAACTGAATTTCCTGGCATGATTAAAGTCTCCAAACACCTTTTCGGAATCTGATTAAAAATATAAGGACTCTCTGTGTACCCTTGAGGAACTCGGCACCATGCCAAAACATGATCTCCGAACCGGAATGCAAACAAACACTGGCTTTCCGGGTATAAAGGAATCTAGAAAAATGCTCGGCACAAATCAATTACTGTGTACCATTCAGCATTGCATGGAATTTGGTGAAGAATCACTGCTGGATTTGGCACTACTGGACAACAGGGTACTACAGTTTTATTTATTTTTCTCAAGTCCTGCACTATTCTGTATTTTCCACTGGGCTTTCATGATTCCTGGAACAGGCGAATTACAAGGACTGCTCAGTATTTCTTTCAGAATTCCCTGTTCAATAATTTGGTCAACCACAGGAGTGACTCCTGCAATTACTTCCGGACTCCTTTTGTACTGAGGTGTGTTTGGATATATGACACCCTCTTTGACCGTGATCTGAATCAGATCTACATTCATCATTAGGCCACTTTCTTTTCCTGTAAAGTCCCATACATCCGACCTTACTGCATTGTTTAATTCTTCAGGCAAATTCTCTTCTGTGAGAAGTGAAAACAACTCATCCACTTCTGCCCCTTGCTTCGCTAGCATCATCCTAAATGCAACATTCAGGTGTCTGAAACGCAATACCATCCGGCGTACAATAGATGGTACAATTCATTTTGCATAATAAATCTCTTCCCAAGAGATTTACTGAACTTGAGTCACATACCAGGAATTGATGCATGTCTCTGAAACTCCCAATATGAACTTCTATTGGATTTGTGACTGGTGTTCCAATATGCTTTTTCGAGACTCCTACAACTTGGATAGTTTCTCCCGAGAGGGGTAGGTTTGGAATTTCCGCTGCTCTCACAGTATAAAGGGTAGCACCAGTGTCCACTAAGAATGTCATATCATTCCCTTCCAACTTTCAGTCAACAAATGGACCTGACTGATCTACCGCCAAAGATGCAACAAGTACACACTTTTCCTCCCCCCTCAGGCACTGTCATTGAGATGAATCTGAACCACTCTCATTGCACTGCAACCAGTATTGGGAAACATTTGCATATTTTGATTCTAACCAACTTGATCACCTATGTGAAATCCAGTGTTCGCACTGTACCTCCGCACTTGAGCATTCACATTATTTGGCTGGGGAGCTTGTGGCACCTGTAACTGTGGAGTAACTACCTGCTGCTGCTATTGATTCACAACCACCTCATTCTGCATCTGTGGATTTAAATTTTGATTTACCCCATTATTCCTTTGAGCAGATCTACACTCGTTCTTCCAATGTCCATAATTTCCGCACGCATGACAAGGAAATTTCTTCCTAGCCTCTTCTTTACTCATTTTACCTCTACCTCTACCTCCACTGGGTACCTGACCATTTGGATTCTGACCATTCATCCGATAGCCTGTTTGAGAACCATTGTTTACTTCTTGCTGCTCTGCTACCTCACTTGTGCCCACATCATTTTCTCTTTTAACTTTTAATGTCTTGATTCAATGTCATCACTACAATACTTTGCATACCTTAAGATTTCGTAAATTGATTTGCCCTGCCAACAGATCAAATGCTGCTGAATCATATTACTAATTTCCGGTTTCAATCCAAACACAAATCGATACACAAAATGTCCCATATCTTTGTCTCCAATATTCTCAAACCCACTGTACTGTTTAAATACCTGCAACAATCTTTCATAGTAGGCATGTACTGACTCCTTTGGTTCTTGGGTCGTTCTGTCAATCTTAACCCAATCTGTTTCTTTAGGGGAAATTGTCCCTTTCATAAAGGTGATTACCCGATTATACTTTTTCATCACCTCCTCAGATGGTGCACCTGTTTTAGGATCTCTAGGATAATCTTCTTATTCCCAAACAACAGTGATCTTACACTCTGTCCACAAATCTGCTGAAACGACAATCTCAAACAAACCATCTAGATCCTTTAACAAAACCTTTGAAACTTTCACAAACCTCTCTACCTGTTTGCACCACTCAACTGGTTTTTCCCATAACCTGGGAAAATCATTCGTAAAAGATATGTCCTGTCTTGTCCAGGGAACGTGAACATATCCACCACCTGGAACTTCTCTCATCGGACACGCCCTTTCGACTTGTTCTGTCTCTTTCAACGGAAACATAGACGCTCCTTTACCAGCTGCTTCTTCTTTCTTTCTCGTCCATCTACCTTTCTGTCATTCTACATCTCCCCATTTCTTTAAAATATTCATCAACTCTTTTATCTGCAACCTTTTTTGAGATGCATTCAAACTCTCTAAATCCTTATCAGTAAAGGCCAATCTGTATGATTTCTGCAACACCTTTGACTTTTCTGTGTCTATTCCATGCTCACTAGCAGCCTCTGCTATTTTCTCATCAAGATTCCTCGCTCCCCAAGTAATACTTTTACACAAAAACAATAGCTTTTCATCTCGGTAAGTCCCTAATCTGTCTGGACTTATTGTACCGATAATCATCTCTTCCAAATCTACTTTCAATTGGCTCACATTTATACTTTGTGGTTGAGGTTTCTGCTTTACCATTTCCTTTATCCAATCGTTTAATTCCTCAGTTAAAGGACCTGCTGAACTCCCTGTCATTGGAGTGACGCTCTGCCCTATTCTCCTTGGGTCTATTTGTATACTCTTTTAGGGGTTTCCGTTATCTCACAAACCAGAAGATCTAACAATGTAGTATTAGTGTCAGCCTGTCCATCCTCATTCGCTACCATCACCATTCCACTCCTGGCACTACTTCTCGGATCTGCCAACGTATGTACTTTCGATAGATTCTGTTTTTTTTCATACAATGGAACTACGGGACCAATTGTTACCGGTACCGTCAATGCTTCCGCATTCAGACTTAACTGATTCTTTTTCTGGACCTGCTCTATTCTTCCTTGTTTAACAAGTTCATTTCATTTTCTCGCACTACTCTAGCTATTTCCGTGACTTGTGGAGTTAATGCGGTTCCCATTTGCGGTGCACTTGGAGTCACCTCCCCTGAATTTTCTTCATATGGCGGCGGTCTTTTGGGCATAATGTCCTCTAACAACTCATCTCTTAAACTTGAAGTTTCTATATTTTTCTTTTTCTCTTTACATTTGCCTCCTGTCTGATCTTCCGCAACTAAAACTGGGTATAAATCTTCTGTTATCACAGCTCTCCTCCATCTTTTCAGCTTATATTCCCTCCTCTCAAAAGGATACCCATGCATCATATTTCTGTATCTTCTGTTACCTCTAAATTTCTCTCTTTCAAATGACTCAACTTCCCATTCCTCTAATGCTTCATACTGTGTAGGTCTGGGATTCGGCTCTAGTGAATTCATTCGATTTCTCAAATTCTGCAATATCCTTATATTAAACGAACCATACTGTGGGAAAGCTATAACACCATCATCCTTTGTATATTCCACCCAATTCTCTAACCAAGTACACGTATGGTATCCTCGCTCCAACATCATAAAAAAAACAGGCGTTCTTGGAGGTGGAATAAGAAATTCCCTCTCTAGTCACAATTGGTTTATCCTTTTTAAAGAAATTCTTTATTTTCTTAAGCAACTTCATTTTTCTGACTCTTTACGCTAATGTATCTCAGCAAACAAAAAAGGAAACCTTTCCGTAATTCTAATTATTCTATTTGTCAGCTCTCGTCCTATACCGGCGTGGCTCACACCAGCCGTCCAATCAGAGCTTGCTTTACGCTCGCTGCCTGACCAATGCCAGCGCGGCTTTTTCTGACATCAGTATTACTCCTTCTACTGACCCTCCCTTTACAAAAGAATATGGCAATATTTTTCTATGTTTTTTTAATCGAAATAAATTTCTGTTAGTAACAACACAAAACAATGCTACCTTGTCTGTTCCACTAAATAAATAGATAGTTTTCATTTTCCAAAGAGAAATTCTTTCACTTCCAAGTAAAACAACGACCAGAGCTACTTTACCTTTCAAACAAGCTACAGGTGGACTTAGTATTCCTCTAGGGATAAGGCCAAAGTTTTGCAAGAGGACTTTTTGGTGTAAAAAGAGGCCTTGGTACTCCTCTGGGGATAAGGCCAGAGTTTCGGAAGTGGATCCTTCGCTATTTCAGTCACTTTACTCACATACAATATGTCCCTAAATACAACATCTACAGCCTTCCGTAGCTTCGGTATTATAACAACAGACAAAGTACTTCTGTGTGTGATTTCTTTATCCACACTCTTCTTCTGCCTTCTTCAGGCTAAATTTACATTCCCGGGATTCCTCAGGTAACTCGTTAACTGTAGTTCTAGACAACATAGTACAGTACACTAACTTTTCATGTTAAGAACATATAATCAATAATCATAATCATTACCAAACTAATCAATAATTAAACCATCCTCTGCTACCAGAATAACTGATCCAGCGCGACACCTAATCAGGGCTCAATACTCAATAACAAACAAATGGCCCATACACATTCACCCAAATCCCTGATGCACTGGGGGTCAAGTTGTAATAACATCAAATTAGTTCCCTTCACAGGTTCATGTTTAAAATCTCTAAATACATAACTAAACCTTTATATCAACTCTCTTCCTCTGGTCGATGGACCAATTAGTTGAGAAGTTGATGGTAATGATAGTACTATTTTAACTAACTATCTAGTTGGCTAAATAATCACAGACTCTTGGTATGATTAACAGAGTTTATCTCAAGTTCTTGTAAATAGTAAATGCTCATTGTATACAGGTTACAAATGCAAACAAAGAAACTTACAAAGGGAGAGAAAAACAATCAACAAATGCAAACAGTGTCATATTCATCATCAACATACGATATGCACATGAAGGAGTGGATAGATTAAGAAATATCAGTTACAAAATAATGCGAAACAATATACATATGACGGAGGGGATAGATGAAGATACATAAGTTTCAGCAAAATAATGCGAAACAATATATATATGACGGAGTGGATAGATGAAGAGACATAAGTTTCTGAGACACAAATCCTGTCTGGCCGGGATTAGTTTGTGGCTCTTTCAGAATTCGAGTTGCCAAACGTTTCACTGCCATGCGGAGTACCACATGACAGAGTGGATAGATGAAGAGACCTAAGTTTCAGAGACAAAAATACATTTGCAAATAATTATGAAAAGTACGAGTCAGAAACATAATACAAACCCAAAGGATCTGTGAATTACCACCCCCCTGGCCAAGGAGATGGCGGGGGTCCCCTGAAATAGAGTCAGGGAACAAAGACTTCAGAACCCAGGAACGGGACAGGACCAGGAACAGCTAGATCTCTCTGCAAACCGATGGACAGCGACGCATCACCCCTCTCAACTCTCTTCTCTCCTGATGATCTCGCTCTGACGCTCTAAACCACAACCCTAAAGGCACCCCAGTTATACCCTAAAACCTACATGTCCGTCCCACATCAGTTGAAACAATTCACAAAATTTGACTTTTCATTGGATGGGCCAGGAGGTGGTCTGTCACACCATTAAGATTTCATTCAGGATTACTATAGTCTATTGTTCTACTTCCCTTCTCACGACATAAACTTTGACTCGTTCATACATTTAATACAAGTAGCTTTTTCATTATTTTTCTCATTTGTCTCTCAGCTACGTCCGTGGAAGAAGTCTTGGGTCCCATGGCCAGTCTTATCCTTTTGGCAGACAAACCATGTTCTCTGTGCTGAACAACCTTGAAGTTTTGTTCTTCTTCTGCAGTGTTCAGCATTTTTGTAATTTTGTTGGAATATTCATGCTCACTTTCCAGCCCCTCATCTAGCCGGTCAATTTAAGAAAACTGCAGGCCCATTCGGCTCACTATGGCGAATGAAACATATACATTCATTAATTACATGGAAATGCACTTTTCACTCTTTACCACCCGCCTTTGCACTATCCCTTGTTGCATGTTTTCCTAGCAGAAGCTTAAAGCAAAAGCTGCATTATTTATTATTAATTTTAAAGCAAGATGCAAGATGTGAAATGCGGCCTAGTCATGCATTATTTCTTGTATCTTTCGAAGTGCAATGTAACTGCGGCTTAGTTCTTTCATGCATTATTTCACATTAGTGTACGCATGTGCAAAGCTGTTTCCCACGTGTTTCATGTGTTTTTGCATGTGAGTTTCACTGCACACTGTTAGTATGTATTACGGGGGAGTTAATCTAAGCAGGTTTCTTTTTGCGAAAACCCTGCTCCATCATTCCTAAAACTACCTAGCCCTATTCCAAATTTAGTAAACTAGATTTTGGAATTACTAATGAATTACAATAAATGATATTTGCTTTTTTCATCTCATTCGCAATCTTAACCCCCTTTGACGGGCCAAATTACTAAACCTGCATTTTTTCTTTAAATGCATAGATGGACGCATGCATACACCAAATTGGTTGCAAATTGGTTGCTTGTCACTGTACAAGCTACAAAAAAGGCTCCAAGAACTGAAGTGAGAGGACGCATGCCACTAAATTACTATTACTAACTACCACTATCTTAGTGACAGGACAAAGGAGTATCTGCATTACTTCTTACATAATCATCCCAAGCGAGTGCCAACAAGTACGATTAGGTAGCACCGAGCACCTGTCTAGAATAATGATCACATAATATAATATTTGTAAACTTAACTTACCTGCATGTTAGCAGCAGGCTTGCTATTTGGGAAAAAAATATAAGCAATAGCATAGAACATACAAGTAATAATAATATTAATAATTAGCTAATCACTGAGCCCCATAACCTCAACCCCTAGCACAGTGGTTGCCAAACGTTTTCGACCCGCGGCTCCCTTGATTTATTGGCTATTGCCCATGGCTCTCCACTGTTATTTGTTTGGGAGGGTGGGGTGGATGTAAGCCCGGCCTCAGGAGTACTTGCATTTTTCTCATTTAAAATAATTGGGATGAAGCTGATGAAGGTATTATAATTATATACACAGGGTGTTTCGTATTACTATGGTGGCGCCTCTAATAAAATATTCCTAGTTACAATTCTTTGCCCATGCCTTTTTTAGAGTACCTCTCAAGCTTATTTATCCCACTTACAGTTCTACATAGCACCCCTATGCATGTAGGCCCCATTGACAAAGTGTTTCAGCGCTTGAAGAATATTTGCATGCACTTCCATTTCTACCCATGTCTTTCGTGCCACCTGTCTCAGCAGGGTGACTCACGATTTTTTAAACCACATAAATCTTCATTTTTGCTATCTCCGCCCTAAAATCGCCTCCAAATCAATGCAAGTAAAATAAATCCCTCTGAATTTCTTTTTTTTTAAAGTCCCTCTTAGTTGCTTTCGAATGTTGGCGTTATGCCTTATGTGGTGTTTTACTTCCTTGTGCTCAAGGAGAGAGCAGGCCTGTCTGGATATGTGTGTGTACTGGAAGTACCTATGATTCAAGTACAAATGTCAATACTTAATAATTCTTAGTGTGTTTAATAGACAGGACAACTGTACTTTCCTGATAACTTGCATTGGTGTAAAATGCAATTGGAAAAGCTATTAACGAGTCTAACAAAATTAATCAGGCATTTTCCGCTTACTTTGCGAGTGTTGGAATGTGGGGATCCAGTGATTTGAGAGTGTTGGAACAAGGGGATTCAGTGACTTTACAGCTTTAGTCATGTCACTTACAAATCATCGACATCACACTTTTAAGTCTAATTACTTTAACTGAAGCCAACAGACCCTTCAACATTAAATGCATTAAAGTGCTTGGTGCGCGCCTCCCCAGGCTAGGTTTGACGGCTTCCCAGGAAGCCACGGTGCACAGGTTGGGAACCACTGCCCTAGCAGGTCCTGCTCTCGGTCCAAAATGTCGGACCACCAGTGCATCAGCTGATTATGGGTGCGCTGGACCCCAGAGCAGCGATATACTGCCCGTAGTACCCTCGCCCAGTGCTGCGGGCACTCCCTGAGTCCGTACCCTGACATAGGCCTGCTGCCAGGGTGGAGGGGAGGTGGCGCTGTGTGTAAAAAACCAGCGCTGCCACCTCCACCTCGGAAAAACAGGGCACGGGGCTGCATCCCGCAAGGGAGGCGACTTCTTATTGCTGGCCTTTATGGAGCACCATTATCTGCCATTGCGCGGGGGGGGGAGAGAAAATGCAGAAACAGGAATAAGAAGGAAGGAAGGTAAAAAAGATTAGGAAGGAAGTAAAGCGAAAAAATCAAGAACAAAACTCACAAAAAACACAAAAAAAGTAGAAATAAAGTAAAATACGCACTCAGAAAGACAAAGGGTAAGATTATAAATAAAAAAGATGAAAAAAAGGTTTTAGAAGCCAATGATTACAGAGATTGAGGAAGGATGAAAAAGTAGGCCCCAGCTCCATGAACAGAGTAAGAAACAAGATGGCCGCGCCCATGGGCGACCGTATGGTACAGTTTGTGCGATATTTCCGCCCGAAAACGCAATTTGCGTTGCCATACGGCGGAAACATCACACGGACATCCCACCACGAGTCCCAGACTTGTAATTTGGCCCGTAGTGTCTTAATAATAAGTTGGCCATTTTGGATAGGGCAAATGATGCTATCAGAAAACGGGGATGACTATACTGGTGTTCAGGTCGCCTCACAGGATTTGGTGCATTGTGGAGCACAGAGGTACAGGTGAGCCATGATGCGGTAAAGCATTCAGGGCCCCAGAGCATATGAGTGAGTAAATATGAGCGATGGATCCCGAGGCAATGACATCACTACCTTAATCAGCTGATGACACTGCCGACGCAGGGACCTCAGCAACTACCCTTTAAGCTGCCAGAATTAAAACCTGATGGGGCTAACAGCGTATGTGATGTCCGCTGCCGCTCCTCAGGGCTCTGTTGCTCCTGTAGCATTTTGTTGGCTTTTTCCCTCAGAAAGATGAGGTTGAGTGCGGAACGTGACAGTTACCAATAAAGAGCAGGGACGCAAGACTGACTGGCAAGACAGCAGCCCATCTAATCATGAGCCTGGGCTGACAGGAAGTGCATAAGCAATACTGTCTGGTGCAGGAAGCTGGAGATGTCTGGAGCGAGATCTCAAAAACATATACATTTCTACAAGAAGGGAAGGAGACTTTCAAAGGCCGTTTCCAAAGCAAGCTGGAAGAAGAAATAGGGCAAACATTCTCAGTTAACCTATGGGGAACACATATACAAATCTAGAAGCGGCCATTAAGGTTTTGTTCAGATGGTACCTCACCCAGCACCGTTTACACTTTATTGATGCCAACAAATCAGAGAAGTGTTGGAGGGGGTTTGGTGGTCTGGGAACACACATCCATGTTCTTTGACGTGCCCATTTACAGTTCTATTGGGAGGGAGACAACTGCATAACTCCTGGGGCTTAGGCCTGTAGCCATGGGCGGTGGGGGCATGGGTCTGGCAAAACCTAGCCAGACCATTTTTTGTTTTCCTCCCTCCCCCAAATGTCTATGGCGACAGACAGGATTGGTAGTAGGTAATTTTAATGAAACTGCTCAGCTCTTGTACAGAACTTAATTAATGTTGCAATAAGCACGTTCTGCAATAAAGTGTTAGGCTTGCTCTGAAATGTTAAGTAAAAATTCCAAGGAGACCAGTCATGTTTCTTTCTTTAAGTAGGATGATAGCATTAGTGCATTCAGGCATACATGGCTCAAAAATGGAGAGCCCTCTACCAAAGCATTAAAAATACATGAAAGCTGCAAAATATGCATTAGTTTATTTATTTGGAGCTAGAAGGCTGGTCCGTAAGCCACATTTAACCCTACAAGCATTCCATTACATTCCCCCCTAATATTGTACCACCAAAAAAAGCATATGAAGCGATCTGACCCTCTTCCAGACAATTTAGGCGGTTCTGCACCAATAAAGTGTTGCCAAACAATTTATCTTACTGCACATTTCTTCCTAACAAATTAGCT
Organism: Triturus cristatus; assembly: GCF_964204655.1. Taxonomy (NCBI): domain Eukaryota; kingdom Metazoa; phylum Chordata; class Amphibia; order Caudata; family Salamandridae; genus Triturus; species Triturus cristatus. The sequence continues at coordinate 997,393,976 of NC_140581.1, forward strand.
AACAAAACTGCAGTTTTACACTGTAACTTCTGAAATATTCCAGTCATTTCGAGTGTAGTTGCAGTCCCCAGGAGTATTATTACTCTGCAGCAGCAAACAGTGGCAACTGGCAGGAAACGGGGGCGGGAGGGAAGGGGGGGTGGTTGAAATTATTTTTTTAACCCGTTTACCTTTTCCTACGCCCGCGTCTCCTCCGCTTCTCTGCTCTTCCTGACTCCAGTCCGGGAGAAGCTGCAGGAAGCATCCTGCACACAGGCTTACCTGAGCCAATCACAACGCTGCAATGCAATGCGCCGTGGATCGGCTCTCTGAACGGGACAGGGAGCCTGTGCATATTCCCCACCAGGCTGTCCATTACAGCCTGGTGGGGAATATGCAAAGTGCGCATGACTACGTGGCCGGCCGAAACTGCCGGACAAGCAGTCATGCGCACTTAGTGTGTACAGTCCACTCCTCCTCCCACCCTTAGCCACGCCCTGACCCAACCCGCAGCAACCAAAAATAAAATGATAATAACCTTATTATTATCGTTTATTTTTTCCCTTTTCACTACTCTAAGAGCAGTCGGGCGTTGCTCCTCCACCTTAGCGGAGAAGACGCCACTGGCAGCAAATCATGAGTGCTGATAAGAACATTGTGTAACTCTGTTTTAGGGTTTAATTGGCTAAGCGTCGCTCAGCCCATTTATCCCTAAAAGGATCCCCATGCATCCACCCTAGAAAGTGACATCTCCTTGTCCCCTGTGTGTTGTCCAAACCTGTGGTCCATTAAAAATAACTCATGTCTATCTAATTTACATCTAGGATACACAAACAAGTGGTACAACTACACAGTAGTACGTGGTATAACTGTGCGGTCTGTTCACTTCTGTAGATTGCACAGTCATGCTTTGTAAATTAAGTTACACCAGTGCGTGAGCACCCACTGAGATGTAGCCTAGTTATATTTCACAAATGTTATTAAGCAATTTCCATCATGTTTCAGCACTACTTAATTATAACCAGTTTACATGGTGTAGAATTTGTGGAAAGAGCATCTATTTGTAAAGTTAAGGATGTTTTTTCTATAATGTTAATTGGTTTCTTTTAATATTTTCAGTGTTTTTTTAAATATCTTTTTATTAACATTTTCAAGCATGAAAAAGAACATTTTTTAGTATACTTGCAGCAACTCCGGGAGAGGAGCAGCCTTACTCCAGAATATTGTCAATGTTTGTTGACTTTACAAAGCTCACAAAATAAAAAAGAAACAAATAAAAGACAAACGGCAGGAGAAAACCTCTATTGAATACAGGTTTGTGAGAGAAAAATAAACGTAAAACACTTAAAATTCTCTCCTTAATCTTTTTCCCCCCAAACAAATGAAAGTGTAGTCTACTCAATTCACAGAGTACAATCAGGCTTGAGAAAACAGGTGTAAGATCGTTTTTTTCATTAATTTCACGGTATACATCCAATAACTATAATACGCGTGAATTGAAAATGCCTAAAAAAGTTGGGCTCTATGGGGCTTATTTACAAGCCCCTTGTACCGCCGGTGAGTCACTTTTAATATGGGAAAAAGTGACGTACCGGCGGCGCAAGGGGCTTGTAAATAAGCCCCTATATGTTTAGTGAAGTACATCTGACCTTCCAGTCTCTTCTGAAGAATGGATTTAGTTAAATCCCTCAGCACTGGGGCAGAGCAGCCCGTAGGGTTTGTGTTCACAATGGACCATGCAAGTCAGTCCCGCAGAGGAGATCCCTAGGGGACAAATTCATATCAAGGATCCTGCTGCTCTATACGCATGGCCACTTGAATTATGCGGCAGTGGAGAGCCAAATTATATGGCAGGGCTGATTAAATTGTGTAACAAGAAAAGGCAAATTATGCAGCATAATGCGTCACATTTGCAGCCAATATTACTTCATTATTTTGCAATTTTATTTACACATATTGATACGTCTAGTCAAAGGTTACCTCATTAGTACGAGTTTAACAGACAAACCCAGCAATAAGCAACAGAAAGTTGGCGAGTCAACCTTTATAAAGGGCGTTCCACTGAGTAGCAGCAAGTGTTGCCGAGTTTTTAGTAACTTTTGTTTTGATGCTATTGAGATAAAAATATTTTTTGTTAAAATCGGCAGATTATACAATAGATGGTGGACTTTGTGGCAAATTCATAAATATGTGGAAAACGCAACAACTGTAAAATCACTTAATTCCAGTGGCCCTGTCTATTGGGAGAAATCCAGTCAAGTTTCTCACTTGGATCCATGTTACAACCCAAAGGGCTCGAAGGCATTCAGGCAGCCCAGTCATTTACCTATAGCATTTTGCTGGCTTTCTCATATAGGAACTGCTTATAATGGGAAAGCACATCCTTGTCCCCAGGAATCTAACTAAAGTGTTGTGGTGTAAAAAACTAGAATGGGCTGAAAGTGATCCTCATCCAGGGGGGTACTTGTAGCCCGCTGTAAAAGCGCATTGCAGTTATAGCAATAAAGGTACATGTTTACTGTGCTTTAAAACACAATTTGTATGTTTTTCCAAAATATGCTTAGTCAAAGCCCCTTAAATCTCTGCAGTTGTACTTAAATCCTGTCAAGTTTGAAAAGGGTACTTATCCAGTGTTCTTTAACATTTGCTACAACTTTGAATCGCTTCCATCTGTCAAAAACGATCAATTTTTGACAATTGTTCCTGGTTCACTCTGACTTAAATATTGTAATTTTGTAATTGTATTTATAACACTTCCTAGTGGTAGAATAATATCAGCATTTGCAATGCAATAGGTCTTGCATTTACGCAAGTTTAAGCTAGTGGCAATGTAAATGACAATGCCTTTTATTTATGTTTTAAAAACGAAAGCAAAAATAAAAGGCATTGTCATTTGCAATGTCAATAGCTCAAACTCACGTAAATGTGAGACCTATTGCATGCAAATGCTTGTATTGTCTAGTGCTTTTTGTAACACAATGCCCCCTACGGGGTCGGTCGCACCACCGTAGGCACACGTGTCCGCTCCCTTTGCTCACTATAACCTAGGGGGAGGGCGCGAACACAACATCAGAGGCAGGGACACATGCGCTACCCCCACTGCCCCGTGGAACATTCTGCACAGTGAAGGAAGTGGCCCGATTTGGGTCACTCGGGTCACTCACGACCACCTATACGCCTTCCCAATAAATGAAGAGTCGATCAGGCGGTAGAGAATACAAACCAGTTAGTTTATTCATAATACGCTGCAGCGAAGCCCAGTCTGACCAGTCTCCTTAGATGACTGCTGAGGGGTCTGATCTCCCTCCACACGGTAACACAAATTATACAATTCGAACACCTTGAGAGACCCTCCCAAACTGGAATTTTCCAGCTCAGGCCATGATGAACAAAGAAGGCACATAAGATGGGCAGTGCCACTGGGCAGAGAACATGCTATCTCCGTCCCAAGGCCGTTCGGCAGGTCTCTACCATGTAAAGATGTGGGAACGAGTGTATCTAACGGTAAAGGTATGCAACAATGGATAGTACATTCATTAGTGCAGCAAAGCTTCAACCTGGAGAAGTACAAGTTGGAGGCGCAGGGCAGCCTTTCTGCAGAAACAAGCATTATGAGACAGACGCTCGATCTCAGTTACAGAACAACATGGTGTCAATAAAAATGGCGCCATGCATGCTAACTTAACAAGGAATAGAGGTTTGAACATAGCAAAGGGAGCATTTTAATCGTGCATTACAGAAATAAAATTTCAAATCTAACAGACCCTCCTTTTAGCATGCATGCTAAGAAGCTTTATTGGCGCCATCAGGTCAGGGTCTTTACAATTCTAGAACTGAGAGGAAAGGAAATATGCACAAATGCAATCAATATTTGATTATCCCTTTATATATATTTAATAAATCCTGAATACCTTGCATCATCATAACTCTTGCGTCAGAATTTCGCCTCGGGCTTGGGATGTGGCTTGAACATTCATGCAGAGCATGCACAACAAGCAGGGAGGCAGTGTATACACAGGCAGCATGTCAGAATTATACCAGCCATAGCAATGAGGAAAGTAAGGATCTTCCAACCCCAGGTAGCGAATAAACTCCAGAACCATCCTGTGAATGACCAGGTACCATTATCTTGGTGTATCTCTGATGCTATTTTATGCAATTTCTGTATGGCAGTCTATACAATGGGGGCATGGTCAGGGATATACAAACAACAGCTACTACTGACGATGTGATAGGCCCCACCCCTGGTCAGCCAGGATAACGTCTAAAACCATACGATTTTGAAGGGCAACAAGTCTTGTAGCCTGGACCTCTACTGTGATATGTGTTAGTATTCCTGCAGTCCTATTAATTAATCCTTCCACCACCCTTGTAAGCCTGCTAATATTAAGACTATTGGCTATGGGGCTCCTAATAGGTATGATGCCTTTCATGGCATCGTTGAACTGCTGCAATGTGGTGTCTGTCTGATCAATGTTATCTGTGTTAATCATTCTCTTAGTCTGTGGTACACGGGCCTCTCTTCGTTGCAAACGATGGTCCTTATGATAATTGGGAGGGGCCATGTACACAGGTAACAGGAGGTAGGAAAGGTAGGCCCTCCCCGACCACCCTTCATTGAGCCAAACATAACCACAGTGTCCACAAACAAAATAAACATTAAGTGGGGGAATCAAGGGTGGACTTCTAGTTACTCTCAAATTATAAGTAGTGTTGCATCTGCTCCCCCCCACCTCTATGTCTCTTTCCCCCTGGACACAGAAAGGAGCCATAACATCTACCACTGACTAGGGTATCGGTTTATCCTCTGTAACGTTGTGGGCCTGGAAAGACTGGTAATATTCTGATGAGTTGAACTGTAGGATATTATCTCTCTCCACCTGAGACCAATTCCCCCCTCTCACTCCCTTGAATGCCTGCATGCAAGAGCTCAGAACAACCTGCCAAATGGCTCTCGGCCTCTGGGAGCACCAGGGGGAACTCTATGCTGGAAGCGCACGTTCTGTGTCTGGGTACGAGAACTAGTACTCTTTCGCTCCAATGTATCAGCCTGGTGAAAAGAATTGCCCATGCTAAATAAAGCAAACCACCCCTCACAACTATTAACATACGATAAGGGCATGGATAACAAATTCTCACTTTTATGAGTGGCTGAGGGCAGTAGTCCACATACCCAACACTTTGTCGTATTGTAAGCAACATGCGTCTGATGCTACGTTTAAATGAAGACATTATCTTTATAGGACTTTCTGTGTTCTTCTTTGTGAGGCACCAGAGTAAGAAAGATATGTTCAGGGGGAATAGGCGTTATGCCAATCAGAGCATGTGCAGGATATTTCTCCTCAAGGAAATATGTCACCCCAAGTACCAATATCAAAGAGATCAAGATAATCCGTACAAACACAACCTTGCTTCAAACAGACCAGGTGGACCAAACATGCCCATATTGCTCAGGACGCGGAGCTGCGAAAGGCTGCTCCTCCTCTTCCTGAATGGGGAGGCCGAAGGGATACATGTATATTTTTCTTTATTCACACAACAACAACAGAAAAGTCTTACGCTTGGAGCCAAGCTGAAATGAAAGGAAACATTAAAAGGGAACCAAGGCAGTATATTGTTCACTAATCGTTGGCGCTTTTGAGCACCGGCGGTGGAGCTGTTCGTCCAGCTCGGATCCGAATCCCACGTTGCAGGGCAAGCACCTTCTCCTCGGAAACACCTTCCACTTGCCCTGTTCGGTGACTGTCCGAGTAATGCACCAATTACTCAATCCTAAATTATGGTTTGTACCACAGGCAAGGTACACGCACTCTATTCTTCAGCAATGCAGTCCATCCCTACTAACCTGACTGTCCCTCTGGTGCACTGTTCCGCTTACGGGGACGCAAATTGTATCTCAACACTCCAGGCACAGTAGGGTCAGGGAACAAGGGGTCGGGCTCAAGGGGACCAAGGGGCAAAGGGGCAGACTCAGGTACATTGGCAGATTGGGTCTCAGCTGGACGTGTCTCAATCAAAGGTGGGCCAACAAGCTGGGGCTCCAGGATGGCCTTAATTTCAGGTGGCATCGCTTCAGTCAGCACTGCATTACTCTCTTCCTCCGACGGTGCCCACCTGAGCCAGGCGTCTGAGAAGGGAAAGAACTGTGGTACCTGCTCTGCCTCACTGTCCCCAATCCCGTTGCGACCCATTGACCATAGGGCTGCGGAAGGGGCACCCGTTTGCAATGGGTGCTATGTATCCAGTTTTTTCAACCGACTTTCACTGCGGTCCTGGTGACCAGAAGGACCTGGAGGGGTCCCTTCCAGGATGGCTCCAAGCTGCTCCTCTGGAAGTTCTTAACTAGCACCCAGTCTCTGGGCCGAATTTCGTGACCAGGAGCCTCTGGATGCTGCTGCACCGTCCCAGCGATCTGTTGGTGAATAGAACACAGATTTTTGGTCAATTCATAAAGGTAATCGATAAGTAAGGGGTATTCTATCTCGGAAAAGTTACGTGGTCGCCGGACGCCCCGGACATTTGCCGGGCGGCAGAACACGACCTTATAAGGGGACAATCCTGTTCTAGAGTGGACTGTGACTCTCGTAGACATTAATGCTAGGGGCAAAGTATCGGGCCACTCCAATCCTGTGCTCTCTTTGATCTTGGCCATTTTCAACTTGAGAATACCGTTGTACTTCTCAACCAAGTATGCTGATTGGGGGTGGTTCGCCACATGGAACTTCTGCCGAGTGTGCAACCCATGGCACACCAATTGGATAACCTTGGCTTTAAAATGGCTGCCGTTATCACTCCAAACCAAATGGGGCAAACCAAAACGCGGGAAGCAATCTTTCAAGAGTAGCTTCGCCGTCGCCATGGCAGTATTCTCCTTAGTGGGGTAAGCCTCAATCCATTTACTGAACGCACAGACAACCACCAATACATATTTCAAATTGTTGACCCATTCCATTTCCATGTGATCCATCTGGAGAAACTCAAAAGGGAAGGAAGGGGGTACAAAACTGCCAACAGGAATGGGAGTACCCTTTCCAGGATTATGCATTAAGCAAACCATGCAATACTTCACTAGGTGAGCTGCAACTTTGGGAAATGTTGTCATTTTGCCATACAGGGTCTAGCTGCTTACAAATACCCTTCGCACTAATGTGTGTTGGCCATTGCGCCATGGTGACCACAGGGAGGAAATACGCATCCGGCAGCATCCATCGCTGCTTCCCGGATTTGTTCGTCCAACACCCCTCTTTATTCAAGTTAGCCGTACTCTCCTGCCGTACTGCTAATTCTTCAATTTTTGCCTCACTTTGGATCTCCTTCACATTCTCTAGGGTATCCTCAAACATCGCATTCTCAGGCACCCATCTAGCTGGACCCGCCACAAACATCCTCTTCATTTTAGTCCGAGCTGTCTCCTTTGCTGTCTGATCCACAAATGCATTGCCTTTTGTGCACTGCACTTCACTATTGCTAGTCTCTTAGGGAGTGTCAAGGCTGACAAAAGTCTGTGTATTAGGGGGCCATTTTGAATCCTTATGCCATGAGACGTCAAGAACCCCCCTCTCTGCCCAAAGCCGCCCATAATTATGAGCCACACCAAACGTGTACTGCCTGTCAGTATATATATTGACAGCCGATCCCTCACTCAACTCCCAGCCACGAAGAAGGGCCACAAGCTCTGCAGCTTGCACTGATTGGTAGGGAACTCGTGATGTCTCAACTACAGTGCTTAAGGTGGTGATGGCATAAGCTGCCGTTGTTGTGCCATCTGGTAATTTAAAACAAGAGCCATTGACATATAGCTCCCCTTGGGGTTCAGATAGGGGAACATCAGTCAGGTCTACCCATCTCTTCGTCTCCTCCTCAGTGCGGTAGAGGCAATCATGCACGTCCGCCTCCTCACCCTCAGAAGGGAGGGGTAGTAACGTGGCTGGGTTCAGATTGGCACACCTTTTGACGGTGACGTGTGGTGCAAACATAGTCGACTCATAGCTGGTCAGACGGGCACTAGTAAGGTGTTGTGTTCTGGTTCTGCTAAAAAGTATGTCTACAGCATGCGGTACCATGACATTAATATCAAGAACGAGCCCTGCCGATTGTCGAATAGAAATGCCACTGCCGCGGCCGCTCTCAGACAGTTCGGGATGGCTCTGGCGACGTTGTCTAGCAGGGCAGAGAAGTAAGCACACAGCCTTTGCTTACCTCCAAAGGCCTGTGTTAAGACAGAGAGCGCATAGCCAGCCGTTTCGGGTATATACAACACAAACGGCTTCTGGTAGTCCGGGGTGCCAAGCACAGGTGCAGAGCAAAGCACTATCTTTAACTGCTCAAAAGCATGCTGATAATCATGTGTCCAAGGCAGGTGTTCATGCACATCTTTAGTGGTTAACTGCAATAGGGGTTTTGTTAGTAAAGCAAAACTAGGAATTCAGTGGCAACAATATAAAGTAATGCTTATAAACGCTTGCACATCCCTCTGCGTCTTAGGGATGGGCATCTTAGTTATAGCAGCCACACACTCAGGTGTTAGTCTCATTCCCTCCTTCGAAAGTAGGTGACCTAAATAGGTGACCTCCTGTCGACAATATTGAAATTTAGAATGGGATACTTTATGTCCATGTTGTGCCAAATGTTGCAGCAGTTTAACTGTACTCTGTTTGCATCCCTCATCAGTGTCAGAGGCAAAAGAAGGTCGTCCACATACTGGAGCAATACGTTACCTGAGGGAAGAGTGAGGGAGTCTAATTGGGCTTTCAAGGCTTGACTATATATACTGGGACTTTCAGTATAGCCCTGAGGAGCTTGACAGAATCTAAAACTTCGGCCAGCCAGGGAAAATCCAAAAAGATACCTGCTTTCTGGATGTATGGGAATGCTGAAGAAAGCATTCCTCAAATCAATGACGGAGGAATAGGTAGCAGTAGGGGAAATCATCGTCAGGATGGCAGTGAAGTCAGGAATAACTGGGGAATGACTATCTTGTTCACAGCACGCAAATTACTCACAAAACGGTAAACATCAGGGTGGTCATCCGGGGAACCTGAGGGTGCTCTTTTTAGTATGGGAAGAATAGTGCTGTTGCACACATTAGCATTCGTCTCCTCTACCACACCAGACGCAATCAAGTACTGTATAATCCGCAGAAGCGCCCGTTCCCCTGCCTGTGGTATGTTATACTGGGAAAGACTAGGCAGGACAGCATTGTCCTTAACATTGATGGAGACCGGAGGTATCTGCAACAGCCCTACGTCTGTGTCAACCGTAGCCCATAATGTCGCCGGCACCTCCCTAAACTCAGCAGGAAGAGTCTCGTCTTTTGACAAACATTTCTTGGAATTCACCACATTGGGTCCAATCGTCATATAGACGCCATCCGGAGAACATGAAATAGTCGCATGTAACTTCTTCAACAGGTCCACACCCATTACATTTTCTGCACAATTTGATGTCAATAAGAATGGTGAGTCGACAGTAAAAGGACCAATAGTCAAAGCGACAGGCTCGGAGATGGGGCTCACAACTCGTATGCCTGAAAAGCCTACTGAAACATTATTTTGGCCAGACAGGGCTGCCCTGGGGACCAGTGAATGAGAAACAGAGCTATTCATTGCCCCTGTGTACACCAAGAGTTTTTTCGCTGAGCCCTGCAGACCAGCGGTGACATAGGGTCCTCGCTGGTCAACAGGGATCTGGACTGATCCCCCACCCTGTCCCTGGCTGTCCTAGTCGTGGGTAAGTCCTGTTACTTCATCCAAGTCATAATCATCATGGTAATACTGGCGCCCCCCTTGGATCATCAAAATAGTTCTGCTCTGACCGCCCTGGCTGTTCCTCACTTCCCTGGCTCCCGCCGTATCCAACTGCCTCTCCCTCTTGACCCCCGCCCTCTCGGAGCCTCAACCCTTTGCAACAGTGTCAGACACTCGCTACGCCAATGCCCCTCCTCTTTACATTACGCACATTGATTTGGTCCCACAGGCATAACATTCCGGCTAGTGTGGGGCAACTGGCGGGCCGGACCAATCCCTCTCCCTCTACCACAGCCCCAGAACACCTGCTGCATCAACACCTTTGTCTTCAAGTCTTTGTTTTTCTTCTCTACCTTCTCCTTCTCTTCATTCTCCCTTTGCTCATAATACTGAGCCATGCCTAAGATGACTGATGGGGAGGAGGTAGCCCAAGTGCTTTCCGAAGCCTGCAACCGAGACGCGATCTCGGGAAGCAGGTTCATAACAAACCTGTTAACAAACAATCAAATACCTCCCTCCATTGACAGATCCTGCCTGCTAAAATCCAAGAACACCCCTTCGAACCTGGTGAGAAAATCAGACACCCTTTTATCCTTCTTCTGGCGACATGCCGTCAATTTATCCCAATACACTCGCCTCTGTGGAATCAAGGAGTGCATATACGTGATAATCCGGCCCGGCAACACTAGTATCTCAGCTCTAGGTTTGTCGCCAGGCTTCCTGTCCTGATCCCATGCTCTTATCTCATTCCAAGTGCCACCCAACTCCACTACGTGGTCCTGAGGGTGCACCTGCCACCAGATATCAACTGGCACCAGCAAACCAAAAAACATCTCAAAGTCAGCCAGCGTCATCACCATCGAGGACGCAGCCTCCGTCAGTTCCTTATAATAGGCAGTCGGATTCTTTCGAGGGACGGGCAACTGGGTCTTAAGAGATAAAACCTCGCTCCTTTTCCAAGGAGTATAAACGCGCTGTTCCTGAAAACGGCCTTCCACCCGCTGTCTGATGACTTGGTCCTGTCCATTTTGTAGCTCCGGTATCTCAGGGTGATAAATGGGATACACCTCTCTCATAGGGAACTGAGACACTGCTATCGGACTCTTTTGATTCAACCTGCCTCGGTATCCAGTCAATGTGGTAACGTTGCTAAAAAGATTATTAGGAGACATACCAGTTGTGTACACACTATCCCGAATGTCGTAAATAATTTGTGGGGCAACGCTATTGAAACACTGTTCCTATAACCCAATCAAAGTGGCCGACATATGCTTAAGGGCATGCTACTGCACAAATGGCTCATAGTCTTTCAACACACTCCACAGGTCTGCCACACTGTAAATCGGACTCTGAGCCCATTGAAAGGCTTGATCAGCCACCATCTTCTTCTCTGCATCACCCACGTCAGACCGAATGAACACTCGCCCCATTCATTCTTTAGCAGCCTCTCGAGTCCCATCACTTTCTCCTCTCAGTGGCGTCCCTGCATACAGCGAAGGTGGGGGATAAGAAGATGGGGAGGACGCGTTCGCTGATGTAACAGGAACCGGGGACACCAATGTTGGTGGAGGGAGTGTATGCGAGGGAGATAGGGCGGAGTCTGGGGCAACGGGCACAGCAGATCGGCCCACACTTTCTGCCGTCTTGGCCACTGGAGGTAAAGAGTTAATGTGGGATGCTCTATCTAAAACGAAAATGGCCGGATTAGGGACAGGGGTGGCGACGGGAGGTGTTGGTGGAACTGTTGTGTATACCCTTTGCGGGGCATATGAGGGTAGGGGCCGAACATCTAACAGATCCTCCACAAATGGATTGCCTTTTTCATGTGTAACATAAAACTTATTGCATTGCAGCCTAAACCTTCGATCAGCACACTCCAAACCCTTCCCTATCTTCTCTCTCTCGTACACTATAGTCTTTTGCGTTAGTGTCTGCGTCTTCCCTCTCTGTGCCTACTTCTCCGCTCTTCTCCGTCTTTGCTTAGCTTCCTTTTGCCATACCTGAAGGTTGTCGAACATAGACTGCCTACTTCTTTTCGCAAACAATTTATCCTGCAGGAAATTAAATTTCTGTTCATCAAAAGTACCTGTCAAAGGCCACTGCAGCTCGGCGTTGTCCCTATACTTGTGCCATAGTGTACTAAACATAATAGGGCCAAGACCATGCTTAACATACATTTCTAAATTCGGAGTGCCTTCTGGAGGCGCAGGTTGCCTCTCCTCCAGTCGGGCAACAGCAGAGCAACAAAGGCATCCGAAACAGAAAAACCTGCTAAAACAAGGCATTTTCAAGAGTACAGAGAAACAAATTTGCTACTTGCATCTGTTAAAACGCTCAAAACCCAACAATCGATCACCAGACCGCACCAATTCCTCAAATTGGACTCCACCTCGCGAGTCTCAAATGCTAACCAAACCCCAGGTGATTTCAAGAAAGAGCCAAATTACCAAGTCGCCTGGCAGAGGGTCCTCACAGACACCCTGTACCTCCAAAATGGTCTGCAGACCTGTCAATTATGCAAACAAATCAAAGGAAAGGGTCTCCAGACCACATCCTAAATTATTCAGCACGGCGCAGTATTTACTAGAAATCAAGACAAATTCACCTGGTGCACACTGGTCGAAAAAAGTTATTCTCCACTGCCGACCCTTCGGACCAAACGGCCTGCTCCAAGGGTTTCGCCTTTCAGGACCCCAGCCGGGAAGACCACTAGAAGAGGCACCGCCCGAGCAGATGGGCGGGGAAGCTGCGAGTGCGAGACTCTATCGTGCAGGGTACCCTGATCCGCCCATCCGACCAGACGTGCCCGTCACCCTTACACCCGGTTACGGGGCGAGATTGGAACACCTGATGGGGTCCCTGCTCGGGCACCAAATGAAGGAGTGGCCCTTTTTCGGTCACTCGGGTCACTCATGACCACCTAAACGCCTTCCCAATAAATGAAGAGTCAATCAGGCAGTAGAGAATACAAGCCAGTTAGTTTATTCGTAATACCCTACAGCAGAGCCCAGTCTGACCAGTCTCCTTAGATGACTGCCGAGGGGTCTGATCACCCTCCACACAATAACACAAATTATACAATTCCAACACCTCGAGAGTCCTGCCCAAACTGGAATTTTCCAGCTAAGGCCAGGATGAACAAAGAAGGCACATAAGATGGGCAGTGCCACTGGGCAGGGAACATGCTATCTCCGTCCCAAGGCCGTTCGGCAGCTCTCTACCATGTAAAAATGTGGTAAAGGTAAAGGTATGCAACAATGGATAGTACATTCATTAGTGCAGCAAAGCTTCAACCTTGAGAAGTACAAGCTCGAGGCGCAGGGCAGCCTTTCTGCAGAGACAAGCATTATGAGACAGATGCTCGATCTCAGTTACAGAACAACATGGCGTCAATAAAGATAGCGCCATGCATGCTAACTTAACAAGGAATAGAGGTTTGAACATAGCAAAGAGAGCATTTTAATCATGTGCATCACGGAAATGACATTTCAAATCTAACAACAGCACCCCAGACAACAGGCGGAATACCCCTAATCCAATGGAGAATGAAGCGTCCAACCAACGCCTGCCTGTCCATGCCCAACTAGCTCCCTCGCCACCTCTAAAAACACCCCTCCAGGCAGGTGTCCCTTCCAGGTCCATGCGCGAGGACCCGCTCCAACCTGGGCCCCTCCTGCAGTTGCATTAGAAAACAGGACTACAAGTTCCACAACCTAAAGAAAGAAAACGAACCAGAGCAGTACATCAGGCGGGAGCTATGCTCCCTACTCGGAGCTAGAGACGGACACCGGCTCAGGGCTGAAGTTCTCCAAGGCCCTCCCACAACAAGTTTGCATAGCGTGACTTGTTTGTCCCTTTTCTGTGGTTGGTGCGGCTTCATTGTGAATACGCGCGGCGGCTGTAGTTAAAGCGGACCGCGCTGTAATTAAAATACATACATTACTAAAAGCATGCGGCACGCTGCGATGCTGTGGTACATCATTAAAAACCATCTGAAGCTGCACATGTCGTACTTCCAGTAGGAGAAAGTAATTAAAGAAACTAGTGCTTCCAGCCTATATAACACGTACCATGTAAAAACAAAGTAAATGGTCCAGTCCTTATAGGTGGTAACAAACGGAGCCAAGGCGGTTCCTAGGAGGGACTAACAAGCCTGCTTATGAATAAGAAGCCAGCATTTATGAAGGGCAATGACATAAGCCAGTGACAAAAATATGGTCGGAGAGTGTGAGACTCTTCAAGAACATACCCTAATACAGCATGCCTCGCAGAGTAAGCAGCGCATGCTTGCTGCCCTTAGGCTCGACCTAATAACAAAAATGCATTGTATTGGTTAACATTGTACCATTCTGAACCATTTTATTTTTATAAACAGTCCTAGGAGGAAAACACCACCTCCATCCAAGTCCAATTTTTATATTTTTGCCTCTAATGGGGCAGAGATCCCAGAAAATAAACGTCTGGCTACGGCTGCTAATCCCTCCAAATTCCCCCTGACCCCTGCAGTGCCCTATCAGGCTGGATGTCTGATATCAAAAAAGCTTATGAAATGCGGACAAGCTTGGGTTCACTGTTATAGGACTGGTACCATAAGTCATTGAACATTTTGGGGATGGACACGGTGACTCATTTTTTTGCGCAAACTCAACCCAAAGGTATCAGAGCGCTTTACACAAGGACATGTTCATTTTTAGGTCTCGCCTGCATTGCAGCGCATGCGCTGCTCGCCTTGGCGAGACCTATAGTTGTTGGTTTTGTGTCCCGCTTCTTTGGAAGCGGGGTTGGTGTACGCCCTGTCGCCCTTAGGCCCCGCCCACCCGGACAGGAGATTTAGCTCGGGCACGGTCGCGCGTGGCGTCTCTTCCAGGCACGTATGTTTATTTTTGCATTGCGCTTTCACTTAAGGTGAAAGCGCGATGCATATATACACAAGCGGCAGACACGCGCGATGATGTGCACACGCACGGCGCCTGACGATGGTTGCCTGTGTCACAGGGCTCCCGGCTCCTCTAACATGAGCACTACCCTAGCATTACAGTTTAGGAACTGTGCCTCCATCTTGTGAATGCACCATGCATTTTCTTTGCTGTTTGCTCTCAGCCGCTGATCAACTCTCCTAATAGCGTGGGTGTTTTTTCACTGAATATTTCATATTGTGCTTTTGTTCTACCTTGTTCCCCCATGCCATGTCCGAGTAGAAGGGGCCAGGAAATGCTGATTCCACATTTAGAACGACATTGATTCATAGCTCAGCGCTGTCCGGTCCGGTCCCGTCCACACACTGCTGAGCCTAGTGCCGACACCTCGCGCACACCTTTGGAAGAGGTCACAAAGTTATGTGTTTCTGGAGCATCGCTGTGTAATGGGAACTACTAGATTGAAGAATATATGTACTGCAGTCTCACTGGTGGAAGCCTGTCTCATAGAAAAAAGATACCAACTTAACAGGGAAAGATGTTTCTTTTTTCGTAGGATTTTTCGAATCAAAGACGTCTGCGTACAAAGGTCTAGTTTCACGTTTACCATCGGCGCTAAGAGCAGAAACAACCACCTTGAATATGAAATACATCTGTCCGGTAAACTTTTGGGATTTATTTGTCTCGTGCTGATGGTATACTTAATGTGGATCTCATATAATGTTCATATTACTGTTCGTCTTACATAATTTAGGATTACATTTGTATGACTTGGTAAATCCCCATTGAATATTGATTCTTTTTATGTGCAGATCTGTTCTCGGAGTAGCATGTGCTGCGTGACACAGAAGTGCCATTCAGTGTTGTTGAATGTGTGCTTGGGTGATGTTTTTATGGGGAACCCTGGTTGCTTACTTTTGAAGTCTTTCTCTTTGGTAACCGAAGAGTTACAGTCACATGTAAGTTATACAAGGAGACCAGTACCTGCCCTTGTGAATACATTGATGCATTTTAATTTCACTATATGGTCCTTTCTCCTGGGCTAACAGCCCTTATGGGCAAGTAACCAAGTCATTAAACAGGATGCGGTGGAGAAGGATCTATTTTAATGGTGTGTGCAGTGAAACCTTAATTTCAGAGAACAACGTGTAAATCAGCAAACAAAGCCATTCAGGACGAGGATGCTGGAGGTAAAGGAGCTCTCCCAGCACATCTAGTTCCAGCTCCACCACCTGGGAAATAAAACTTGAAATCCTGTTTTTCTCAAGTACACAAAGCATAGGCCTATCAAGAGCATACTAACTGAATAATGTTTATTCTTCGCTGAATATGTCAAATGATTGCTGCATTGATGGAATACGTTAAAAACAATTGAGAGAACCAACTACAAATCACCTTGAGTGTCCAGCTTTTCAAGCACAGGGGGAACGAGTTCAGAGAAATCTGTGGACAGAAACGGAAGAGGTTGTAGATTTTGAGTTTGACCCATCTATAGGGGGATGATTCAGGATATGTCACAGTTAGAGAAGGTTTGTTAAAAGCACAGTTGTGGTTAAAAGACTGGGTGAAAGAGAGGATAAGTAAGTGAGGAGAGGTTAGATAAGGCTGTAAGAAGACTATTAGGGGTCAGAGAAATGACCAGATATTACATAGATAAGGGTGTCAATGAGACAAGGGCATTGGGGGATGGGGAGCTCGGTTTAGGGAGCCAGTCTTTGAAGTTCAATCTAGAAGTCTGAAAAATAAGGCAACAAAAGTGAGTGCTGCATTAAATACAATCCAAACATGTTTGCTTGGGCAGTTAATGAAAAAGTAAAAAGCTTTCTTCGGTGGATGAACATAGTGTTATGTTGAACAGAAGAGAGGAGCAAGAAAGTCGAGAATATTTCTGAATAAAGCAAGGCAACAGATCCTCTTTAGCTATGTGACTACAATGTAAAAATGCAAGGATGGAATTCGGAGTTTCATCGAAAGAGTGGGGAAATGGAGAGCCATGAAAAGCGGAATTGAATGAGTGTGTTTTTTGAGCATCAATAACATTATGTAATGACTAGGCTGCGTAAATACACTGCAAAAACCAAAGGAAATGATGGACGGAGTGTTGAACATTGCAAGCACTCACCCCCAGTCAACTGATCTGGGTTTAATCCATCACCGTTCTTTAGCCCACTCTGCCACCCCAGTTCAGACATGGCCATATGCAAATCAGTCTGACCCTGTGCCTCATGGGAACAGTCCAGCCCGAACTGCCAAGCCATGTTTTCCCTGGACCGGAAACAAGCTTCTTAGGACCGGTTTCTGGCATTTCAGCCGTCTTCAGCCAGGTTTGCTTGAATCCAGTGGCAAAGTGAGCAAGGGACTCACGTCTGAGCATACCCTGGCAACTAATGGCGAACAAAGCAAAAACCAAAGGAAATGATGGACGGAGTGTTGAACATTGCAAGCACTCACCCCCAGTCAACTGATCTGGGTTTAATCCATCACCATTCTTTAGTCCACTCTGCCACCCTAGTTCAGACATGGCCATATGCAAATCAGTCAACCCTGTGCCTCATGGGAACAGTCCAGCCCGAACTGCCAAGCCATATTTTCCCTGGACCGGAAACAAGTTTCCTAGGACCGGTTTCTGGCATTTCAGCCGTCTTCAGCCAGGTTTGCTTGAATCCAGTGGCAAAGTGAGCAAGGGACTCACGTCTGAGCATACCCTGCCAACTAATGGCGAACAAAGCAAAAACCAAAGGAAATGATGGACGGAGTGTTGAACATTGCAAGCACTCACCCCCAGTCAACTGATCTGGGTTTAATCCATCACCGTTCTTTAGCCCACTCTGCCACCCCAGTTCAGACATGGCCATATGCAAATCAGTCTGACCCTGTGCCTCACGGGAACAGTCCAGCCCGAACTGCCAAGCCATGTTTTCCCTGGACCGGAAACATGCTTCCTAGGACCGGTTTCTGGCATTTCAGCCGTCTTCAGCCAGGTTTGCTTGAATCCAGTGGCAAAGTGAGCAAGGGACTCACGTCTGAGCATACCCTGCCAACTAATGGTGAACAAAGCAAAAACCAAAGGAAATGATGGACGGAGTGTTGAACATTGCAAGCACTCACCCCCAGTCAACTGATCTGGGTTTAATCCATCACCGTTCTTCAGCCCACTCTGCCACCCCAGTTCAGACATGGCCATATGCAAATCAGTCTGACCCTGTGCCTCACGGGAACAGTCCAGCCCGAACTGCCAAGCCATGTTTTCCCTGGACCGGAAACAAGCTTCCTAGGACCGGTTTCTGGCATTTCAGCCGTCTTCAGCCAGGTTTGCTTGAATCCAGTGGCAAAGTGAGCAAGGGACTCACGTCTGAGCATACCCTGCCAACTAATGGCGAACAAAGCAAAAACCTAAGGAAATGATGGACGGAGTGTTGAACATTGCAAGCACTCACCCCCAGTCAACTGATCTGGGTTTAATCCATCACCGTTCTTTAGCCCACTCTGCCACCCCAGTTCAGACATGGCCATATGCAAATCAGTCTGACCCTGTGCCTCACGGGAACAGTCCAGCCTGAACTGCCAAGCCATGTTTTCCCTGGACCGGAAACAAGCTTCCTAGGACCGGTTTCTGACATTTCAGCCGTCTTTAGCCAGGTTTGCTTGAATCCAGTGGCAAAGTGAGCAAGGGACTCACGTCTGAGCATACCCTGCCAACTAATGGCGAAAAAAGCAAAAACCAAAGGAAATGATGGACGGAGTGTTGAACATTGCAAGCACTCACCCCCAGTCAACTGATCTGGGTTTAATCCATCACCATTCTTTAGCCCACTCTGCCACCCCAGTTCAGACATGGCCATATGCAAATCAGTCTGACCCTGTGCCTCACGGGAACAGTCCAGCCCGAACTGCCAAGCCATGTTTTCCCTGGACCGGAAACAAGCTTCCTAGGACCGGTTTCTGGCATTTCAGCCGTCTTCAGCCAGGTTTGCTTGAATCCAGTGGCAAAGTGAGCAAGGGACTCACGTCTGAGCATACCCTGCCAACTAATGGCGAACAAAGCAAAAACCAAAGGATATGATGGACGGAGTGTTGAACATTGCAAGCACTCACCCCCAGTCAACTGATCTGGGTTTAATCCATCACCGTTCTTTAGCACACTCTGCCACCCCAGTTCAGACATGGCCATATGCAAATCAGTCTGACCCTGTGCCTCACGGGAACAGTCCAGCCCGAACTGCCAAGCCATGTTTTCCCTGGACCGGAAACAAGCTTCCTAGGACCGGTTTCAGGCATTTCAGCCATCTTCAGCCAGGTTTGCTTGAATCCAGTGGCAAAGTGAGCAAGGGACTCACGTCTGAGCATACCCTGCCAACTAATGGCGAACAAAGCAAAAACCAAAGGAAATGATGGACGGAGTGAAACCGGTCCTAGGATGCTTGTTTCCTGTCCAGGGAGGACCTGGCTTGGCAGTTCGGGCTGGACTGTTCCCATGAGGCACAGGGTCACGACTGATTTGCATATGGCTGGGTTCAAACTGGAATGGCATGGTGAGCAAAAAAACGATGGATTTAGGCCCAGATCTCTGTACTGGGGTGAATGTATGACATTGTTCTGCATTCTGTCCATCAACTGTTTTGTTTGCATTTGTCACCCTGAGTGGGAAGGGTATGCCCAGACGTGGGTCCCTTGCTCTCCATGCCACTGGAATCAAGCTATCCTGGCTGAAGAGGGGTGAAACCCCGAAACCGGTCCTAGGATACTTGTTTCCTGTCCAGGGAGGACCTGGCGTGGCAGTTCGGGCTGGACTGTTCCCATGAGGCACAGGGTCAAGACTGATTTGCATATGGCTGGGTTCAAACTGGAACGGCATGGTGAGCAAAAAAACGATGGATTTAGGCCCAGATCTCTGTACTGGGGTGAATGTATGACATTGTTCTGCATTCTGTCCATCAACTGTTTTGTTTGCATTTGTCACCCTGAGTGGGAAGGGTATGCCCAGACGTGGGTCCCTTGCTCTCCATGCCACTGGAATCAAGCTATCCTGGCTGAAGAGGGGTGAAACCCCGAAACCGGTCCTAGGGTGCTTGTTTCCTGTCCAGGGAGGACCTGGCTTGGCAGTTCGAGCTGGACTGTTCCCATGAGGCACAGGGTCAAGACTGATTTGCATATGGCTGGGTTCAAACTGGAACGGCATGGTGAGCAAAACAACGATGGATTTAGGCCCAGATCTCTGTACTGGGGTGAATGTATGACATTGTTCTGCATTCTGTCCATCAACTGTTTTGTTTGCATTTGTCACCCTGAGTGGGAAGGGTATGCCCAGACGTGGGTCCCTTGCTCTCCATGCCACTGGAATCAAGCTATCCTGGCTGAAGAGGGGTGAAACCCCGAAACCGGTCCTAGGATGCTTGTTTCCTGTCCAGGGAGGACCTGGCTTGGCAGTTCGGGCTGGACTGTTCCCATGAGGCACAGGGTCAAGACTGATTTGCATATGGCTGGGTTCAAACTGGAACGGCATGGTGAGCAAAAAAACAATGGATTTAGGCCCAGATCTCTGTACTGGGGTGAATGTATGACATTGTTCTGAATTCTGTCCATCAACTGTTTTGTTTGCATTTGTCACCCTGAGTGGGAAGGGTATGCCCAGATGTGGGTCCCTTGCTCTCCATGCCACTAGAATCAAGCTATCCTGGCTGAAGAGGGGTGAAACCCCGAAACCAGTCCTAGGGTGCTTGTTTCCTGTCCAGGGAGGAACTGGCCTGGCAGTTCGGGCTGGACTGTTCCCATGAGGCACAGGGTCAAGACTGATTTGCATATGGCTGGGTTCAAACTGGAACGGCATGGTGAGCAAAACAACGATGGATTTAGGCCCAGATCTCTGTACTGGGGTGAATATATGACATTGTTCTGCATTCTGTCCATCAACTGTTTTGTTTGCATTTGTCACCCTGAGTGGGAAGGGCATGCCCAGACGTGGGTCCCTTGCTCTCCATGCCACTGGAATCAAGCTATCCTGGCTGAAGAGGGGTGAAACCCCGAAACCGGTCCTAGGATGCTTTTTTCCTGTCCAGGGAGGACCTGGCTTGGCAGTTCGGGCTGGACTGTTCCCATGAGGCACAGGGTCAAGACTGATTTGCATATGGCTGGGTTCAAACTGGAACGGCATGGTGAGCAAAAAAACAATGGATTTAGGCCCAGATCTCTGTACTGGGGTGAATGTATGACATTGTTCTGCATTCTGTCCATCAACTGTTTTGTTTGCATTTGTCACCCTGAGTGGGAAGGGTATGCCCAGACGTGGGTCCCTTGCTCTCCATGCCACTGGAATCAAGCTATCCTGGCTGAAGAGGGGTGAAACCCCGAAACCGGTCCTAGGATGCTTGTTTCCTTTCCAGGGAGGACCTGGCTTGGCAGTTCGGGCTGGACTGTTCCCATGAGGCACAGGGTCAAGACTGATTTGCATATGGCTGGGTTCAAACTGGAACGGCATGGTGAGCAAAAAAACCACGGATTTAGGCCCAGATCTCTGTACTGGGGTGAATGTATGACATTGTTCTGCATTCTGTCCATCAACTGTTTTGTTTGCGTAAATACACTGCCACAGAATTAATGGTGAAAAGGGAGAGGGGGTGTATTAACACATTTATAAAAGAGAGGGTACTGTGGAAATGTGCATACTTCAAGATGGAACAGCAAAAGCACCAGATGGGAAAACCATTATTCTTGTTTGCTCAAACTCATAAAGTACTTCCTTAAAATGGTCCTCACCTGAAATTCCTACTATACGTTGTTTTTGTTGCTCAACTGTCTCAGGGTAAGATCTAAGAACCTTTCTAGTCTGCCTTTACAAGACATTACCACCTAAGTCTATTCAGCTTTTCATTCTTACAGGTTCAACAACTAATTTCTAATTAGACTGAGGGATAAGTAATGCTTTTACTTAGAACAATTACGAACCAAATTAAGATCTGAGAATTATATAAAAAGAATTACGCCAAATTGCAATCCTCTACAGTAAGATTAGAAACACACAGATAGCTGGACTAGTATTTTCCCGTGGACAAGCTCTTCACTTTTACTGCTGTTTAGGCTGAACCTCTGCGTCATCTTTTCTAGTAATATACTCAGATCCTGAAATGTGGTTACTAGTAGATTTTTTTGGGCCTACCAGATTGAATGTTTTCATTTGTTGAGCTAATATTTGAATCCCCGCAGACATACAAGGCCATTGAAATTAATTTAACTATTGGATCCCAGTTGCTGCTTTGTCTATGCAGTTGCCTTGCCCGTGCCCCAGTTCACTGGATGTCAAGAAATAAACAACAGAATGGTATAGTTATTTTATACTAAGGTTTATGATTTACATAGGTGTCTTCATAGTGGGTCTGTCATCTGAAAAGAACCATAACATAACTATGAAGTTGCATCCTGAAGAAGAAATAGGCCACAATCTTGAAAACGTGCTACTACTAGCCAGGTTGGCCACAAAGGAGCGAGTCTCCACTTGCCTAATTTACATAGGAAAGTCATGCCTTCGAAGCTGAAAAGCTGTAGGTGTCCCGCACAGTGAAGGAACACCATCAAAGGACTACAAAGAGTAGGTCATTTGTTTTACTTTTCTTTTGTTTACAGGGAGGATGCCAATAAGGGCAACACTGTCAGCAGCATGGAATGACCACACATGCTGAGCTGGTGACTAGAGCCTCGAGATCAAGGTTGCCCTTGAATAGTTCTTTTGAGACTCAATGGTTCAAATATTGATTTTGTTGCTATCAGTGTCACATCATTTTGTTTGTATGAATATCTGCAAAATTGCAGAGAGCATACAAACACAGGGTAGATTTTTTGGAACTAGATATCTAGGAACTGGAAAACGTGGTTGAAGGGAAAGTTCTCCAGATCAATATCTCCCACATTAACGTCTTCTAGTAAGAAAGTTCCCTTAAGCCACTTGACCAGTATTTTGTCTTGTGAGGACTAAAAATAACCAGTTTGCCCCATACTGCACCGCAGTATCTTAGAGCCCAGTGTAGACCCAGCTTAATAGGTTTCCTGCACTTTGGAAAGCCCAATAGTTCCCAAAAACATGTGCCATTTGCAAGTCATTGTTGCTTCTGTATGAAGTTTATGAAGATTTTTTCCTCTTTGGAGTCTTCCCATGTCTAAGAGTAGGGATGATATGTCTTAACTTGGTCTCAGGTTCTGGGTTTGCTGGTTTTCTTGCAGAGAGTCCTGGCAGTTGCACGACTGAGGTCAGAGATCCAATGCTGGTAAATGAAATGTGCTAAAGCATGTAATGCACTGCTATGCAAAGATCTCCAATACTTAAGCAGTGACTGTGTGCTCTATTACAGGGCTTCAGGCTACTTAGAAAACGTTTGGTAGTTTTGCGTAGGTAAAGTAGATCTTCAGAAAGCTCCTTGGGATCCACCCCTTTCCTGCTATGAGCTAAGTTAAGTTGCTGTGTTCTGAGTCCAAGGCACTGGTTAACTTCTTGACAACAGACTCTGATCACACTGGCACCTACAATGAGAGCCAAGCCGGATCACTCTGGGATAGTCACTCTTGGAAGATCAAGTAAAATGTTAATCAGGAGTCCACTAAATCCTTAACTTTAATCCTGATATTCCAGGCAAAACCCACATAATGAAGTCACTAAATCTAGTTGCCTGCCAATCACATTACATTCACATTTTTAGGTCGAGCCTGAGCTGCGAGACTTATTGTAGACGAGTATCGAATAGAAGCTCTGCCCACTCTCTGCCCATGTTTGCCATTGGCTTGTGTCATTGTCTGTCCTAAATGCTGGCTTCTGATTCATCAATAGGCTTGTTAATCCCTCCTTTTACTGCCTCCTCTGCATTTGTCACCTCCCATGTCGATTGGCCACTTTACTTCGAGTGTTACACAGTATGTGTTATTTAGACTGTGAGCACTATTTACTTTAATGAGGTTCTCCTCCTGCCTTCTTTACTCCTTCTCTCCCTCACGCCTGCCCGTTGTCCGTGAGAAGATTCCTGTCATTTTACAGTAATGGTTTTCGGGAGGAGGCATGGGGAAGCAGCTAAATATGAATTAGTATGATAAGTAATTCTTAGAACTATCCGGTAAAGTAAAAATGTCATCACTACATGCAAATCAGCTGCACACTTGAGAGGTGCTGCTAGTGCACCCTGCGAGCGAGGCACTTCAAGGCACTTGGCTCCTTCAAGGAGTCGTGTCCGAGCAGGCAGGAGAACCGTGTTCTCACCTGCCCCTAGGCTGCCCTTTCTAGCACCTAAACTTTAAAGAGGTTCCTCTCGTCGCCAGGAGCTCTTGCCATCATGACCCTTCCACCGATATTCCTTACTCTGAGGGAATACTTTGCAGTGTCGCTGCTTGCACGGAGTGTAATTTGTTCTTTTAAAAAGATCGCAATATTAATGTTAGGTCTGGCATTTTTCACAAAGGTTTCATCCACAATTGACTGTTTTCCTGCTGTGATTCTCCACATTCTAATGTCAACCCTACAGCTTTTAAGGACTGTGAAATGCAGATCTAGCCATCCTATTTAAGGAAAAAACCCTACTTTAAGCACCACTCATGAAAAAGCTCTAATGTGACACCCCATGCCAGCACACTTCTCCACACATAAGACACATTCCTTCCTTTTCATCCCTTGTGTTCAGTTAAGGAGTGTGTCCTTTTCGGGGTGACTGTGTAACAGGATACAGTGCCCCTTTAATCAGAGATCTGACGTAAGACCCCTGAAAGCAGCAGATGTAAATGCATTTCAATAGCAAAATGCCATGAGCTCCGACAGAGCACATAGATGGATTTAGCAGATGTAAAGATGGGGAGCAAGTAGCCCTCTAGGCTCTATATTAGTAGTGGAAATGTGTAGACTGGTGGAAGTCTGAGTCTCTTCTGCACAGGATGCTTTGCCAAAGGTTTTTTTTTTGTTAGAGAGGTGAATTATGCACACATTGACAGCTCCAGGCATGTCTTCGGACATTGGATGTACTTAAAATATGACAGCTTTAAATTCTAGTACTTCTGAGAAGAACCGGTATGCTTGCCGTACAGACCCCCACCTCCTCCAATCCCATGGTATGTATTTGTCATATCCCTAGTGAGATCTGGAAGAGTCGACCCCCTCATCACTTTCTGCAGAAACCTCATCATTTTGCATTACGTCACTGGAGGTATACTGTGATATCTGCATACAATAAGAAGTAACAACAAGTTATCTTGCTCCTTTCTTCATTTTCCTTCCTTTCCTCCACATCTTGTTGTCACTTAGCGCCCTAAGGTGGATTTAGGACTCATGCAAGCTATATTAAGACACCGCGTGATGTAACATCATATTGTCTTTTCTCCCCAGTAACTTATTATTCATTTTTTGCTTTCTCTCAGCCCGCGTCCTTCTTTTCCCTGCGCAATGTGACATGGCCTTGTAGTCATATAAGCACTATACAAGGGCGCGAAATGCTCTGTAGTAGGAGAAAGTTAAACATTACAGCACATTCTGAGTGTAGTGATGGTAAATATTGAAACGCACCATGACTTCTTCAGAGTGGCAGATGCTGGCATGCGGGTCTCAGTACAGAACAGGCATTTGCAATTCAATCGATCTAGCATTTGCAAGAGTTTTTTGCTATTGGCATTGTAAATGACAATGCCTTTTATTTATATGTTTTGAAAACCAGCAAGCAGTGCATAAATACACACTTTGTAGTTGTAGTCATTGCATACGTGAAGCAAGGCTGGCAGTAACTGCGCCTTTTTTACTGTCCCCTTGGTTCTCGTAAGCAACGACTATATGTAGTGCGTGTTTATGCATTGCATGCTGATTTTCAAAAGACATAAATAAAAGGCATTGTCATTTACGATGTCAATAGCTCAAACACTCGCAAATGCGAGACTTATTGCATTGCATTGCAAATGATTGTTTGGTGGGCAGGGGAGATTAAGTAATTTGCCCAGAAACACAGGATGCTGAGCCGACGTCGAAACTCAACAGGGCCGGCTCCATGGCGGTGCGATCGGTGCCACCACACAGGGCGTTGACTTGGGGTGGGGGCGTCATTTTTTAAAATGTATATTATCATTTTGGAAGGCCTCCAGAATTCTTCAGGCATCAATTAAAATTTCAAGATAATTCTGGTGATTAATTGTCTTTCTCGAAAGAGACCGGAGGTTTGTCTAGTAGTGGAAGTTTTGACTCATACTAAGGTAGCGCAGAGGGTAAAAATGCCTGCTGCTAAGAACGTGTACTATGCAGATAACAAAGCGCATATTATGTAAATAGATCGGTGTGTTACTGTTTCTGTAAGAGCTCCTTTTGTAACTTGTTATTTTTAAGTCAAAATCCTAAGATAGAACATTGAGTTATTAACTGTCATCAAAGAGCTGCATACAAACTGCAAGGTATATATTAGAGCTATACGTTTTTTGGGGTTAATTTGGGTAGAAAACAATTATTATTATTAAAGAGAATCCCTAACAAGGATGTTACATTTTAAATTCTGAATTTGTGTCTTTCCAGAATACGGCTCAAACTATATTGCCTACCAGTATCGATGACATGTCACTCCTACACTACACCTTGCAGTCCTGTCTGATGTAACATTTCCTACACGCTGATTTACTCATGTATGATTGTCTCTCTGCAATGTATGTGAGATTTAAAGTGCTGCGACACCTTACACTGGTATGAGTGGCGCTATAAAACTAAATGAATCTGAGAGACAGTGGTTATGGAGACTTGAGGGGCACAGTTAAAGGGTGCTAGTGAGGGAATCCGTGGCAGAGGTGGTCAGGGGGGGGCGCCAACAGACATTGTCGCACAGGGCGCCACCAGCGCTAAAGCCAGCCCTGAGACTCGAACCTGGTTCTTCATCTCCTAGGTCGGCAGCTCCAGCCGTAAGGCTACATCCTCCCCTCTAATGCACGACATTAGAGGCTGTTGGTTTTGGACCGCTGGTTATAGAGAATTCACGTGCCCGCCCCAAGCATTACAAGTGCCACCTCTCTCACGAGCTCCTGGAGTGGTGGGGCGTGTGATGAAGTGTACTGGGCACACGTTGTGGCAGTCCAGGTCTCATTCTTACGCTGGGGGGCGCTGTCGGAAAAGGGTTCACAGTTTTAAAGATGATGTTTGTACTGGAAAGATAAACAAGGCCATTACAAATGTAAAGAGCCTATAGGGAACAAGCGCTGCTGTGCCGTATTAGAGGGTGACAGCTCCATATAAATGCTAATAATGTCATGTGATTGAGGTATGAACGGTGAAATAGGATGATTTGAACCTTGGAAGTTGTAGAGAGCCTCCTCGGCCTGTGATTTAAGTAAAGGAATGTGCATGGCCTCTGTATGGCCAGATGGTGGCAGCATAAGGCCGAGGACATTATGGACAATGCTCATTCACCAAACTTTAAAAATGCTATCCCGGCTTCATAAATGTCTTCAAAATTGTTTGCTTGGCATCCTAGTGTAAACTACAAACCTGTTCAGTCTGGCTAGGTTTATGTCTGCTTTATGCTAATTGTAGAGCGACAACTGAGCAAGGCCCGAGTCAAGGACAGGTTTAATGTCTGGCCTAGACCCATGCAGGGCTGCCGAGTTTTCTGGTTATGTCACGTGTGACATTTCTGTATTTGGAGTGTGTTGATGTGTGACGTTTCTATATCATATCTGTGGCATTTTAAGTGACACCCAACGGCTAGCTGGATGTTACACTACTATCAATTTTACCAAGTTTTGCTTTCACTTTAAGGGTCTCTACAGAGTGCATTAAACTGCTGTAAAACACTAGCTGCGATCTGTGCTTCAGTATACCATGTCTAATACGTGTAGTTTTATTTTCCCAACATAAACCTAGGAATGCAAAATCAAAAATGCACAGGAAAAACTGTAGTGGATTAACTAAGTAACCAACATGATGTATCACTTCGGGAACTCTGAAAAGACATCTTAAATATATTTTTCAGTACAGCAGACGCTTTAACCCTAATCAAGGGAGTAGCCAGAAAATTGAAATCCATCCGAGAAAATTAAAATCTACCCCCACTTTAAACCAAAGCTCTGATGGCACGAAGCAAGCAAAGGAAGTGACAACAACCCTGCCTAGAAGAGCTACCTTGTCTCTTACATCCAATCATTTATCCATTCATCCTTTCACTTTTCCATCCACCTGCTGTTATCAACTATTCCACCCTTACATTCTGTCATCCATTCATTCTTTCATCAGGCATTCAATCTTTCCCCATTCCATCTTTTGGCTGTTCCATCCATCCATCTGTTCACCATGTGCGTCGATTCACCAAAATTCTAGGTGTAGAGGAAGTGACATCATATACCTATTGACGTTAATAACATCACAGGAAGTTACATGGTTTTTTCTAGGAAGGCATGTCACATGACCCCAACATCATGCAGGTTTTGCATTGGATAGTATCACAAAGTAATGCAAAGTTGCTCTATGCAACTTTGCATTACTTTGCAATACTGAGCATTATTTTGTATGGAGGGGGCATACCATGGATTATGCATGGGAATTCCCATGCAGTCACCCATGGGTTTTAACGAAAATCCCTATGTACAAACACTGGTAGACAGGAATTTGCACCAAATCCTTATGCCTTCTTTGGGCAAGTGTAACAAGTTGAATTATTACCATTTCTTTCTTGTTTTTCTAAACTTTGCATGCGTGCTGCATTGTCCACCGTACACACAAAGTGGGAAAAGTCTTAACAAATAGTTTTTGCACTGGAAGGGGCCCCTTCCAGTACAAAACCTTTACTTCAGAAAATGCATACACTTTGCACTCTGGCACAAGAGCATGTGCATTGGTGCATGACTGCCAAAAGTGTGCCAGCGCTCAGGGAGAGAAAAATGCACAATATCTTATTAGATGTGGTCCATTTTTTCTCGCCTGAGACACAAGGCAGTGCAGCAACTTTGGTGCAGCGTTGCCTTGCGTCAAAGAATAGTAATCTGGTCCACAATCTCACTCACTACCCATCACTTAACTCTGACTCACTTTCACACACACATGCTTACACATACAGAAATATTTTCTCGCACAAACACACGCTCTCTCTGACAACCACATCCTCATCCGCAAGCAGGCATACAAAATACATTTAACACCATTTTTACTTACCACAGCTACTGCCGTAGTTCGTAAGTGTGCTCCATTTTTTTTATTACACTGAAAATTAATACCAGAATATTATTCACTATTAGTATATTGACGAACAGGCAGACAATATGGAATGCAGAGCCCCTGTGCTCGTCACTGAGTTTGTAACTTCTGAGGCCAGATGTTGCAAAGGAGTGCTAGGGGTTGCAAAGGGCAAGCCAGGGGGTGCATTATCATCTATGCATGCATACATTCATCCATCAATCCACCCATATATCTAGCTTCAGACCCATCCATCCAGCCATCCATCCATCCACACTCAGATTTTCCCTTACTCTGCCATCGTTTCACCTGTCATCCACTTGTCCATTCATTCATCCTTTCACCCTGTCAAATCCATGTGCCCACTCATTCATCCGCTAGCTCATCCATCCTTCCTAGCACCCTTCCTCCCTTTCTTTCACCATTACTCCCTTTCAATATTTCTCCCTTCTTTCCCTCTTATATCAACCCATCTTTTGCTCTTCCCTGCTGCTGCTTGCTGTCCTATTGACGCTGGTATTCTTTTATAGAGTTAATTATGAGCTTTTGTCTGCTGAGTTGCAGACAGAAGAGGTTCATAAAGAACCCCACCCCCACTGTAGCTACTAAAGCTGGGGGGCACAGCTGCCCGAACACAATACAGACTCATAAGGAAGTGGGGGGCTTTCCTAACAGGAGATACTTCGTGATCTCATGTTTATTCGTCCACCTAGGCTGACAAACCTTCTCTAGCTGCCCACTCGCCATGGTGGATCTGGCTTCAGCCGACAGTGGAGTCCTGTGCTCCCTTTCGCCTACATCCCCTAAAACAATATTCAACTAACTTTAGGGGAAGAAAGACCGATCTGGTGCACTCAGATATTCGGATTACTTACTAGTAAGCTTCATTACTCTGAGTCATTGTCTTCCCCGTCATAGTTGACACGGAATGCGCATCAGTCTCATCGCCACCAGAACTCCCCAATGCCAGTAAAAATGTGCTTCACCCCTCCAAGGATTGCCGCCACTAAAACGTCCTGCGTATACCTATTTAGGCGGGGCAAAGTAGACACACTTCCTGCAAGAACAAAGTAAAAAAACAAACCTATACATAAGCAATTTTATCCCTCATTCCAACCCAAATAATGACTGTGACGGGGATGACGCTGCCTTGGAGCAATAAAGCTTACTGTTAAGTGATACAAACATTACCTCCTCCTCAGTCTTCCATGTCACAGTTAACACAGAATAACATTGCTAAAAGTAGAAATAACAAATAAGAGGCAACATTATTTACTGCTGCTTCCAGTGTAATTATTTGCCAAAATAATTAAGGGGGGACAGCATCCCCAAATGAAGTAGACATAATTTATCCCATGCAAAGTCTTTGATGGGAAAAGATTTTAATGGGCAAATCCATGTTACTGCTGCACAAATGTCCTTTAAGGATGCTCCTTTGAAGGCTGCTGAAGTTCAAGAAATCCTTCTAGTGGACCTATCCTGTACAGATGAACAGGGCCGTTTCTAGGTGTTTTGCCGCCCTAGGCGAGAATTGAAAAATGCCACCCCCTCCCTTTTACTACCATCACTCATCAGCTACAAGTTCGTAATCCTTGCTAAGCACACTCAGTCTTCCATCCTGCCGAGGTAGGTAAATAGAGCAATCGTGACACCTGTTATTTGCAGCCAGGGCCGTTTCTAGGTGTTTTGCTGCCCTAAGCGAGAATTGAAAAATGCCACCCCCTCCCTTTTACTACCATCACTCATCAGCTACAAGTTCGTAATCCTTGCTAAGCACACTCAGTCTTCCATCCTGCCGAGGTAGGTAAATAGAGCAATCGTGACACCTGTTATTTGCAGCCAGGGCCGTTTCTAGGTGTTTTGCTGCCCTAAGTGAGAATTGAAAAATGCCACCCCCTCCCTTTTACTACCATCACTCATCAGCTACAAGTTCGTAATCCTTGCTAAGCACACTCGGTCTTCCATCCTGCCGAGGTAGGTAAATAGAGCAATCGTGACACCTGTTACTTGCAGCCTTTGGAAACCGTATACACATCGTGTAAAGCGCTATATGAAAATAAATGTATTATTTTTGTTTGATGGGTGGTAAAAGAACGGGTTGGGGGATGGTTGGGTGGGTGGGGGTAGCAGCGTTCTGTGACATCACATGATATAGTCTTCGCTCGATCGACTAACCAGAAAGAAGAGCGTCAGTCAGTGCGCTAGTGCATGGGAAGCCAGGTTGCAGACCCCAGGCGTTTTTTGCCTGAACTTCGGTTTCATGAGGCACTTTCTAAAGGTCTATCTGTTTGAGCCATGAATTCACCGACTGTAAGATGCAATGGGTAAATAGATTGATGCGGTAAAATTAAATTTCAATATTCAACTTGGGAAGGAGAAATGTATTCAAGGCGAGCATGAATAATTAATTAATATTATTACTAATAATTCAGGCTGTATATGCATCAGTAAATATTATATTATTAATATTAATATTATATTTATTTACACACGATGCCTACTATCAAGTATCCGACAGAGAATATCTTCTGCTCCTTTCAATGAAAGTGGAATTTCACTTTGTTGTGGCTCTTACAAAAATCCTGCCTTCCCATTTTCTTTTCGCCTGTTTAATAGTATGCCAATAAAAGTATTACCCAACTTTGTCATTGGTTTTGTGTTAAAGTTACTACAATCGAATGTACTTTGACGTTATTTTTATAACTCTCGCCATAATAATGATTGATATAATTTACAATAAAAACATATTTAATTTTCCTTTTTTTACACTATTTTTACAATAAAAGTAATAGTTTACTTAGTACTGGGGATGTGATAAACATATTTCGATAAAGTGTTATTACACTGTTTTTTAAAATGAATTAACAAAACGTGTTTGTACACTTCTTGCATTCCTTTGTAATTAATATTATGATAAAAGTATCATAACACGTTATTATTTAATAATTATTATAGCAATTACCATGTTTTTACGTGTATATATTGCTTCTTATCACTCTGAAGGTGCCTTTACACTGTTGCTCCATCACATTATATGTGGAAATTACACCGTTGGTAATTTTGTTTGCTACATAGAACAACATTATAAAAGTTACTTTACTTTAATCATAGCACAAACAATCTCCACCTAATGCAAAAACTACAATACTTGGCCCAAATTTGGATAAGCACTTACTTGCTAAGAACATTTGGGAATTAGTAGCATGTTATTGACATTATTAACAGCGCCACAAAACCAGAAAACACCAGTAGCAAGCGCCTGGCTCCTCACTCCTGATCCACTGATATAATCTTCTTGGCTCACTGAATGGCTGACGCTGCGCAGCTCCAGGGTGGAGCAGATCTCTTTCATCCCCTTCTGTCCCCAGCCTGATGTATGGCACCTCTCCCGGCCACCGGCCCACTTTTGCCACCGGATTTCAGACACATTTGTTTCCGTCGCCTTTTAATAATAAATTCGAATAACAGAGACAAAAGAGTGAACCCGGGCTGAGCTTTGCGCGAGGAGCACGACCGGAAGAAGACATCTGCCAAGCACTTTGCCGCCCTGGCCGGTCTGAGGGTCCCTGCGCTCTGATAGTGGCTTAATTGGTGAGCCCCTTACCACGCCTCACATGTACACTCCCTTGGCAGTGCTGGGGATCCCTGCACCTTGAGAGTGGAGCTTAACGACCTCTGCCCTCTTCTGCACCTCACGCAGGGCTGTTTCTAGGTTATTTTGCCGCCCTCCCGCTTTTGCCCCCGTAGGCAGCCGCCTAGTCCTGCCTAATGGTAGAAACGGCCCTGTCTGCACCTCACGCAGGGCTGTTTCTAGGTTATTTTGCCGCCCTCCCGCTTTTGCCGCCCTAGGCAGCCGCCTAGTCCTGCCTAATGGTAGAAACGGCCCTGCAGATGAAGGAAGAGGGGTCCGTGCCTTAGAATAAGTAAGGAAAATAGTTGTCTTTACCCACCTATTGAAAGAAGAGGTGGCAGGCTTATGGCTCCTTCCAGCAAGATCAAGGTATTAAAAAGGGCACTTGTTCATCAGCAAGATGATGTTCTGTTCAAATAAATATACAAAGCCCTGTGTAAATCAGGTGTGTGGCATAACCTCTCCTGATCCGAAGACAGACTAGGGAAAACAACAGGGAGAAGTAGACAAAATAGAGCTATTTCAGCACAACCATAAATAATATATAGAAGGTCCAACTGAATAACCAATAGTGAAAAACCTGCGTTATTCAGAATGAGACAGACATGTATATATGTCCAAAGATGATCTAAGGAAGTCCACAGTTCAGAAAGTGTCAGATGAAAGGTCCACGTGATATAGTTGAAATTATTCTTATATTAGGTCGCTGAATCAAAATCCAAAGCGAACACAGCCTTTTTGCTTGAAAATATTCTTTTATTGGGTCGCTGAACCAAAATCCAAAGCGAACACAGCCAACACGTGTTTCGTCCGTACTTTTTGGTACATAAGACTTTCTCAAGGCTTTCTCAAGGCTATAAGTGTAAAAGCAAGCAAAGCAATCCAATATACAGGAATGTAGCACAGCAATTGTGAATATAGAGGTAGGTCTAGGTCACGTGAGACACTAGAGTCAGAAAAATCTATACACTCTGGTCTCTTCTTTATGATGCCACCGTACCATCCGGGCAATATATTTTGACCCATCGCTCTATAGACTTAGTTTCTACTACATTTGCATAGAATTTTCTGACTCTAGTGTCTCACGGGACCTAGACCTACCTCTATATTCACAATTGCTGTGCTACATTCCTGTATATTGGATTGCTTTGCTTGCTTTTACACTTATAGCCTTGAGAAAGTCTTATGTACCAAAAAGTATGGACGAAACACGTGTTGGCTGTGTTCGCTTTGGATTTTGGTTCAGCGACCCAATAAAAGAATATTTTCAAGCAAAAAGGCTGTGTTCGCTATGGATTTTGATTCAGCGACCTAATATAAGAATAATTTCAACTATATCACGTAGACCTTTCATCTGACACTTTCTGAACTGTGGACTTCCTTAGATCATCTTTGGACATATATACATGTCTGTCTCATTCTGAATAACGCAGGTTTTTCACTATTGGTTATTTAGTTGGACCTTCTATATATTATTTATGGTTGTGCTGAAATAGCTCTATTTTGTCTGTTACATTGTCAGATTGGTTTTTCATATCTGGCTGATTGGCATCCTTAGGTAGTGAGTGCCTGTAGCTAGCCAAGCACCCGAATTTACTACGAGTTTTCATTTTACTGTTTCACGCAATTGACGTTTATATATATATTTGTCCATATCTTGATGTGCAGGTCTTTTTCCACTTGGGAACACTACTACCCTTCTCTATTATCTAACAGGGAGAAGTAGGTCCTGTGAACAATGACAATATGATGACGCTTTTGGCAGAAATATGAGATTGGATCTGAGAACAATTTTATCCTCAAAACATTTGATGAGAGGATCATTAGAAAGAAGGGCTCCTTCTGCAAGTGATGGCAACCAGAAAAATCACTGTACATCAGAAAACAAAGCCTGGCAGAATCAAGAGGCTCAACAGGGTTCTCCCGTAGGAAATTGAGAACCAGAGAATGATCCCAGGCTGGCCTCCTCAAAGGGAATTTCCTGACAAGACTTTTAGTGAGGTTGTCAAAAGAGCTCAATTCCGGTACCCTAGTAGCTCAAATGGCTGACCGCTGGCTCCACAAAATAGAAATGGCTAAGCCTATTAAAACGCCATCCCTTGAAAATGTCAGCACCGAATTTCCATCACAACTGGAAGCAACCAAATTCCTTGAGGGACACCGGAAATTAAAGTTTCTCCAGTGTCTCTTGTAAACTCTGAGAATGCAAGCGTTTTGGAATTCTGAATGGAAACTGTAATGTAGAAAATACAGCCCAGAGTCATCAGCCTCTGTTTTTCAACCCACCAATGCCAGGCAGTTGCTGGCACTGTCTGACAGAAAAGTGAATCTCAGACCAGATGGAGAGATTGTAAATACAAGAGGAGGGAGCACTGATAACTGGAGAAGGAGACAGTAGCAAGATTGGCAAGACCCGTTTTAGGCCAACAGAATTACCTCTGCCCCATCTGCTGTTATCTTTCGTAGGACTCTGCTCATCATGACAGGAGGAAAGAAGAATAACAGCTCACTTGGCCAGGCTATACTCACCGCATCCACTGCTTACATCTCCAAAGATGGAAGGAGAGAGGAGAACGTTGGACGAAGAGTATTTTACCAGTAGGCAAAAAGATCTAACTTTTGGGCTCCCAGGGTTGCCTGCTGGGCTTGAAAAGACTCCATCATCCAAAAAGGCATCCAAAAGCGGGTACATTTGAAACAAATAGTTCAAAATAACCCCATTAAAACATACTTTTTTTTATCTGATACCCCAGGTACCCCATGAATAAAGCAAAGCATTGGGGTATACGTGAAGGTATTTTTAAATTTATTACCAAACTGGTTCCCTGCATAACCAGAATTTTTTTTTTTATATTAGAACTCCCATAACATCTTTGGTTGGGTCCGCCCAGGTAGTACCATCTCACCTGGGTGTGGAAAGACGCCTATGATGAAGCATGTCACTATTAGTGAGTGAGGCGTCTTCTCCAATATCTTTGGATATCCTAACATCTATAATGGTTATGTCTTAGGATAACATCCGTTAAATAGGACAAATCGGGACTAAATCAAAAAATGATTCCGGGAATCAATTGAACAACCTTTGGAAATAGATAACAACAGTTGCTTTTTGTGAAAACAAATGTAAAAAACAACCTGGTGATGGATGGAATGCTTGAATTAATCTCAACCATTGTCAATCACTAGGGCCGCATCCCAATCCATTGTTTTTCATCTCTTAATTCTTGGACGACGGGTTCCATTAAGCCAAGAGGTGATTGACTAGGGGATAGAGATGAAGGCAGGCCTAAGGCACTAGAAGAAGAGTGGTTGCCACACCTCTTGAATAGTGAACCAAGCACTCGCTTTCTCTGAATGTCTCTGCAATAGAGACTGTAGATGTGAGATTAGTTTATGTTGTCCCAGAAGAGGGAGACATGAAGCCAAGATATGTATGGAACAGAGCCACAATTAATATGAGCAACTGGGTTGGCTGAGGTGGAATTCTCTATGTTCAACAGGAATATGGGGTCTTTCAATGTCCTGCACACCTGAGTTTCGGCTTCCGATACCTAGAAAGAAAAAAGAATCTCATAATAACCAACCATCCAGGTGTGGAAAAATAAAAATGGCCAAAACTTGTAGATTACCTACCAGAGGACCTGAGGATTTTGTGAAAATTCCTGTGTCTGATGAAAGCCTGAAGGGAAGGACGCAGAATTCATAATGGTCCTATGTGAGTGAAAACCTCAGGAACATTTTGCAATCTGGATGTATGGGTATGTGGAGGTAGGCATTGAATAATTCAAAGAGACAAGAAACATCCCTGAAAGAATAATAGGGATAATCAATGGGATTTTAAAAATGTTGAATCTCTGATAGAGGGCATAAAGATGTACTTGCTTTAAGTCCAGGACTGTACGAACGCCCCTGAAGATTTTTTGAACAAGAGCATCAGTTAGTAACATCCTTGCCCTATTTACTCCTCTGAAATGGCCTTGATAGCTTCTTTTGCTCTTTTTTACCAGAAGATCCAAGACACCTCGAATTGATAGCCTGGTGACCACAGGGACACTTGAGAACAGGGGTCTGACAGAAAAAATCTGCCGGAGAACAGATGAAATCTATTCTGTATACCTTCAAGCCAATTTGAAGAACCAGCAAATCCTTGATTGTAAATCTCCAAATATGGGAGTAGTGAAGGAGCCTTCCTCCCACCCTCGGGGTAGTAATGATTTCTGGGAGAAAGGTGTGCTAGGGTTGACTGTAGGCTGGGCGTGGGATTTTTCAGATGAGTGGCCACAACTCTAGCCTCGAAAGGGCTGGCTTCCTTCTGGAGAAACAGAAAGCCCATTGGAAACCAAATCCTCTACTGGAGGGACGATGCAAGGGAACCATCAGTTTTCTGTCCTAGCCTGACTTTTTAACAGTCTTGCAGCTGTGGACCAAACAACTTACATCTATTAAAATCAATGTGGGTCACCAGTGACTTCTTGGAGTTGTCCACATTCCAGTTTCTAAACCAAAACTATCTGTTTGCAGAAATTGCTGAGCCAGAGGCAGAAGCTGCAGCACACATGCTGTCACAAGCAATAGCCAATAAAAGTCTTACCTCCTGTTCCATCGTGGAAAGGCTTGCAGTACCATCCCCACCTTGCTGGATCTTTTCCTCCAGGGCCTGGAAGTCATGCGCAGGAATCAAACTGCATAGGTGGTATAGGTGCCAATTCTCAAAGAAAAAGTCAAGGCTGAGTAAGCTTGTTGAATTGCACCATTCACTTTTTTGTTTGATGCTTCCAAAGGTGACGCATCCTCAGAGATAACAGTACCCCCGCAAACAAACTAGCTACCAAGGTGTCCACTTTAACTTGAGCCAGGAATTCTTCCTGAAACCCACCAAGGATGCATCTTTTCATCAAGAACCTTGGAAAAGAGGAGTTTTATCATCCTCACATTCTCTATATAGCAGGCTACTTATTGTCTTATGAACAGGTAGCAAACCTTCGTTCTTGAGTCTATAATGCTTAAATAAATCATCATCCTCTGTCAAATTCGACCGAATATGTTTAATAACTTCAGATAGGTCTTACTCTTGGCCATTTCGGCCTCTTTTTCAGTGTCTAAGGCCAGGGTTTTATTTTGGGTGGAGAAGGACCCTCTCTGGCTGTAAATGCTGCTTATTAATCATATGCTGCAACATGCAAATTGCTGGAGTTTAGAGCATCCACAGCTGAAGATGCCTGTTGAGGAGTCTTCTTTTTCCAGCCCGCTTGCCCTCCAAACTCCCACTAGAGTAAATGTATGGTTTTTTATATAGCGCCAATCACCACTACGGGTATCTCAGCACTGTACTCATACCGCTGAAGGAACCCTTCCTCGCTTTCCATGTGAGGTGTCCACTCCTGGGCACCCCCATGGTGAAGCCAGGCACCCCAGTGCTGTTGGGGCCGTTGTGGAGATTAAGCAAGCTATTGCCCAGAGTTGCAGCGTGGGACCCATGATTAGAATAGGCACTGAGGCGAGAATATCCGGTCCGCGGAATTTATAGCCCGAGACCCTGCCGCGACGGGAATCGAACCCTGGTCCCGGACCAGTGCTCTGCATCGAGGTCTGCCGCTCTAACCATTGAGCCACACTTCTCCACTCAGAGTGAGCTCTGATGTTGGCCTAGCCAACTAAAGCCCTTCAGACCAGATATACGGCCCATGGACATCAGCTAGGGGTCCCACAGGCGGCAGAGATATCCCTGCAAGAAACTGGAGTCTGTGAACAGAGACCAACCGCACGATTTAGAGTTTGACAGACAGGGTGCATTACTTTGTCGCCCTGATGAGCATCCCATCCACCAAATTTAGAGATGTCCTCAGGTACCACAGACATCTCTCTACATTGACAGGAACTGCCATGATGAAGTCTATGTTTATAATGGTGCTTCTGCTCAATGTAGGTAATGTTTGATGGACGATACCATCAGCCAGGATGGCCGGCTGACAAACTTTTCAAAAGTTTTAGTTTTTTCCAAAACAAACTCCCAAAGTGGAAGTTTGTTTTGGAAAAACAAAACACTAATAACCCTCACACTCTGGTTGTTTTCACCCACAGTGTGGGGGTTATTATTCATTTTGTTTTCCTATTCCTCACTACCAGATTTTTCCTGGCTGTGACAGGAAAAAAAGAGCATTACAACGTCCACCCTAAATATAACAAATGATTGCTAGAGGATCAAACCTCTTACAATAAAGAAATAATCTTAGCTTTTCAAAAATGCTTATGCCCCGTGGCCTTAGAAGATCCGTAACTTTCTGCCTGCTGTTATTTGCTCGTCGGTTCCAAGGGCTCCACGCCCAGAAGCAATCATAGGGATCCACATCTACGGGTTTCATTACACAACACTGGGCACTTCCCCAATACTGTTGTTGTCAGTAGCCCCAGATATTAAAATTAATAATGATCCCTTCGCCAATCTTCCCTGTCACACACCTTACTATGCGACGCAACCCGCACCCTTGAGACCGATAATTTGCCAAACTTGGCAAAGTGGAAACTCCTCGCTCTGGTTATAAATGGCCACTTGCCCCTCTACCTCCTCCTGCGTTGTTTTGTCTCCTCATAGCGACCCTTGGAGCTGCGGCTAACACTTTCTCCTTGTGTTTTTTGTGTATTCCTCAAATCAAGGGCATTTTGCTCCAGGGAGCGTGGTGGAAGGAGCGGTGGAAGGAGCGTGTCCCGCAGTTCCCTGCCAAGAAGAGGCTTTGTGAGGGGCACAGAAGGCCGTTTGTTTCTCCCTAGCAGTGGGGGGAAAAGTTATTGTTTTCAGTGCAACTTGGGCGAGCAAGGATATAAACTCTGATCAGCACTTGACGGAGGGTTTCTATGGATGTGAGAAGAGATCTGGTTCCTATAGAAACCCCCTGAAACTCGAAACAGCTGCTACTTCCGTGGTAGTGGGCACACTTTCTTCTATATGGAGCTTAAAACGTGTATCTAAAATTATTGGCAGACAAAATAAGAGGCGGATGATAATCAGATCATGTGTCCCACAAGGAATGATTTAGAGGCCATGTTTCAAGAGGCCGTGCCAGCAGACCAGAATGAACCTGCCATCAAAAGACAATCGTTGGGTTGTACAAATGATGATAGTCAGGCTACAGTAGCAAAGGGCAAATATGTCCATGGAGGCCAGTTCCAGGAGATGCTAGTACACTCCAGGGAGATCCTGGGGTTTGAAGCTACCTCGCTGTGATCAGAGGAAGATTTTTATGATCAATGTGAGGTGGCGGATGCTGAACAATTTCCTTTCCAGGACATTCTGAAGAACATTTTACAAAACTAATAACAAGAGACATAGAAGTATAGTTTTCCTTGGCTTCTGAATGAAAGATATCTGCTATAAAATGTTGATGAATCCTTTCCTCAAGTACCTTAATTAAAATCAGTATTATCTAGTATGGCGCCTACCTCTTCTCTGACCTCAGAAGAGCAACTGTTGTCTGACCAATGTGATAAAAAGGTAAAAAGTGCTGTGAAGCTGCCTCGCACTGTGCCGTTAAAACAAGTGTTATGAGGCCTATGTGGCACATGCGCTATAAAAGGGCTTTCAAACTTTGACTGCTTACAGGAGGACGAGAACCCCACAGCAATATTGGGCAATATAGAGCTGTTGGCATCATTTCTATTAGATACAACTTTTGACTCCTTGTGGTCCTCTGCATCTTCAGCGAGAGCTTCTATAGTGGCTAGAAAACAGTTTGGTCCAGAATGGATTCAGAAATATTGCAGTATTTTAGATCCGCTCCAATGAAGAAACCTTTCCTTCAGAGGTGTCTGAGTCAAAATGTTTAACCAACAAGCGTGCAGTTCATTTTGGGACTAAACCCATCGCCAGGGGCTGCGCTTGAAGCAAAATCTCTCAGCGCACAGCTTTTCGGGGTGTTGATTAAAGGAAGGATCTGAAACTTCAATGGCAAGTTGAGCCAATTAGTGAGGGATAGGTGGCTATTCTTCGAGTTAAAAGAAGATAGAGAACCAATCTTTTGAGAGACTCCGGGCTCACAGAATCCAGTAAAAAACATAAAGTAATTATTAGGAGGTGTAGCATATCATCTCAGGAAACAATTGGGGCTCTACCCTATCCTTGGAGACATCAGGGAACATATGCCATTTTATTCCTTGAGCCAAAGGAGAGTGGAAGGCTTCGCCCAGTCTTTGATTTGAAATTTGTAAAACAATTTGTGCAATAAATTCCATTCAGAATTACTACTATTAAGTTGGCAATCATGTTAATCTCAGAAGGGGACTGTCTGGTGATATTTGACATCCAATGTGCTATTTCTACATCTCCATTCATCGCTGAAGTCAGTCGTTGCTGAGGTTTGCCTGAAAAGTCAACCCTTTCCGTTCAAAGCCCTGCCATTTGGCCTGTCATCGGTTCTGAGAG
This sequence comes from Triturus cristatus, assembly GCF_964204655.1. Classification (NCBI taxonomy): domain Eukaryota; kingdom Metazoa; phylum Chordata; class Amphibia; order Caudata; family Salamandridae; genus Triturus; species Triturus cristatus. Next base: position 997,434,816 of record NC_140581.1, read on the forward strand.
GCACTCGCTCTAGTTGTGGCTATTCTGCATTTAAAGGGTATTCAAGTGATTCCATAAAGGAAGGACCGGCTAATTTCTGCCTCTTTTTTGCTATGGTGCGGGTCCGTGTGGAAAGAGTTCGCAGCTGTTTGCAGAGCCTCAGATTTGTGTTGAATCATCATAAATCGAATCTGCTCCCAGCTCAGGATAGATTTTACATTGGCACTCTGTTCAACACACAGAAGGGTGAGTTTTCTTGCCAGATCCAAGAGCCGTGATTTTGTAGGATAAATTATGAAATCTTCTGTCTGTCCTGAAGGCTCTAGCAAGGCTCTGGCTCAGAGTCCACGGTCTAAAGGAAGCTACAACAGCAGTAGCTACACATGCACGTTGTCATATAAAGCCGCTCCTCCACGACCTGCTAGTGATTTGCAAAGTCACAGGTCTACAAGGCACTCATTCCGGTCTCTCACTCAGTAGTCCAGGATCTCACTGGTGGTTGATTCCAGAGAATCTCATAAAGGAATCTCTCTTCTTCCCCAACTCCTGTAGTCTTAACAACCGAAGCAAGTCAGTGAGGCTGGGGATCCACTTTGGGAGGGATTAGATAAAGGAGAGTGGGTCTTTGTTGGATTCTCTTCAACCCTTGAACTGGATAGAACTGCCCACAGATCTAAGAGTTCTTCAAGTATTTGCTCCCCATTTGGAAGAGAAAGGAGTGATAGTCCAAACAGACATTCAAATCATTAAAGTTATGTAAATCGACAAGAGAGGGAACCAGAGTAATGCCCCGGGTGAATCTAGCAGTCAGTTTGTGCCAAGGCTGAGTCTAATCTGATCTCCCTGAAAGCTCTGTACATCCCGGGAAGACAGCTTAAGCAGGGAGATCTGACATAGAGCAGGCAAGCATGGGGGGTGGATGCCATGTCAATCTCATGGCTGATGGGCATTCTGTATGTGTTCTCTCCCATTCCTATTTTCCCCAGGGTGCTATAGAAGATTCGGTGGATGATAATGACTGTTATTTTGTTTGCTCCAGACTGGCCCAGAAGGATGTGGTTCCCAACTCTAATACAGCTGTCAGTTCACCAGTGTTATCTTCTTCTCCATTCATCGCTTCTTTGTCATCTGTTATTAACTCAGAATGTGTAAGAACTTCTACGCCTCATGCTATGTAGTTCAGCGAGCGGGATTAAAGAGTTTATGTTGTTCGAGGAATGGAGTCAATTGCATACAAGAATCCAGAAGCCTTCTACCATCTCTTTATATTCAAAATACTGGAGAAAGTTTGACAGCTGGTGCAGAAAGAATGTTTTGGTTGCAACACATTGTGATCCCTTTAAAGTGCTGGATTTTTTGGCAGAAATATTTCGAAAGGGTTTTTCTGCTTCAACTTATCATCTCATTGGGCAGCCTTTAAAGGTTTTAGAGAGCACTGTGGTTATGTTTTGAAAGTTGGACAGTTAGTGGAAAGGCTACTTAAAGGCTTTAGGCTGAACCAAACAGTATTTCCTTCGGTACTTACACCATGGAATTTACCCACTGTTTTGAAAGGTCTTCAATATCCTCTCTTTGAACCTGTAGAATCCTCAGCTCTCCAATGGTTAACATCTAAAGTAGTATTCCTGGCGGTCATCACTTTATTGAGGAGATTCGGAGAAATAGGAGCTCTGCTTTCCACTTTTCCTCATATAAGATTTTTCCCTGGCAGGATGATTTAAAGACTGGATGCCAAGTTAAACCAAAAGTGCACTCTCAGTTTCATCTAGAGCAAGAGATTGTACTTCCTGCTTTTCAGTTGGAATCAGATTCTGGTTTGCCTTTGGACATAAGGAAAGCTTTACTAATATATTTAGAAAAGACAAGGGAAAGACAGACCGCGCAACATGGCAGATACACTAGCTAAAGTCTTTCGGGTGCATCAAAAACGGCCCAGTAGACATCGGATAGCGGTTCTGCAGATGGCAGAGATACCCCTGCAAAAATATGCGCTTTATCTGAGGTGCACTGATGGCAGAATCTCCCACCCCAGCATCTATCTGCAATGGCAACTGCGTGCCTAATGACGACCTAGAGGGTGGCAACCTGAGCCTTCTGCCAGTGTTTTAGGACATCCAGGTGGGATGGATCTTGGGCCAGTGGCCCGCAAATGACAGAGGTGCCCCTGAGCCTGTTTTGTACCCCAGGCGGCCCTTTTCCTGTGCCTTGTCTGGGGAGCGCTGAGGGCCGGATCGTGCTCCCTGGTGTGTACTGGAGTTGAGAACCGTGCACTAGATGTCAGCCTGGGAGGTGGTGGCCCTGACCTTTCACAGACATTTCCACTTCTTTAAGATGGGTAGACATTGGTTCGGGGACCAGCAGCCTGCAGAAAAACCCCTGAAATCACTTAGTGCCCTTAGGTGACCCTGATTAAAACGCATTATCTGAGGAGCGCTGCGTGATGAATAGAGCACCTCAGCATCTGCCTAAAATGGTCACTACACTGACAGCTTGGGCCCTCACTCTTGTACAGCAGGACCCCCTCTTAAGCATAGTGATGATTCAGAGCACTGAGGTGAGCGGATTACAGATCTCCTCCAGCTAACACAACCCCATCATTCTCTGTCTACTGTGCAGCTGTTGACAATATCCCCTCCACGGCTACTGGGGTTTCTGTGACTCTCACCAGCTGCTCGTGCCCTTACTGCCCTTAGTGCACTTCATTCCTTGAAGCCAGTTGCAACCAATTACATGGTTATCAATGGGGAAGGCCTGCTGGTACAGCACCCTATGATGGGCCAATCTAGAGCACCTGTGAAACCTAAAGCGGCAGTTGGAACTGAGGGTCTGACCTCAAAGACATCATCATGCCTGCAAATAGGCACAGATCTTCCAGATCAACAGACTCGGTGGAGGCTTCCCGGACAAAGCTGGGTAAAATTTTGGAGGCCATTGCGGAAAAACCACAACGACTCTAGACGGAAAAGTCAATTTGCTAACCATAGATGCCTTTTACAACACAATTAAGGCACACTTTCAGATAGGGTTTGACACGGAGTCAATGCTCCAAGATCTACAACCCTAGACATCAGACTTACGGAAACAAATGCAAGAACTCGTAGACTGAGTAAATGTTCTAGAAGCTGGAGCCAACTACATTGATGATTGACCCAGGAGGAACGCTGTGCATATCCTTGGAATGCCAGGAGAGATGTAAGGTGATAACTCCACACACTACCTTGATTCCTGGCTGTGTGAAACGGTAGTAACCAAAGGGGCTATCAGCTTGGTTCAAATGTAAACAAGTTCATTGCGTCCCGGAACCCATCCCACTTTCCTCTCTAGGGACCCCCTCCCAGATCCATCCTGGCCAAGATCCTCAATGTCCGGGCCAAGATGCGATATTTTAACGCACTAGTCAAGAAGGGCACTCTGCAGTTGACAACAAAAAAGTCATGATCATCATGAACTGTAGCCATGTGGTACAACACCGCTGGGCAAGTATTATGGAAGCTAAATGCAAGCTACACACATTGGGTTTCCGGTACGAGCTTCTGTTTCCTGACAAACTGAAGACTGTGACCAACCAACATACGTATTTCTTCACCGAGCCAGAAGTGGTGTGGGGCTGGGCTGAACAACATGGGATTCTCAAAAAGAAAACTGGCAGTGAAATGGAGCACCAGCCTCCACTTCGCACCAAGAAGCACTGTAGCAAGACACGTCGGGCAAGTCCCATGTGTCAGACCCCCACTCTCCCATGCAGGATGCAGGCTCAGCCTGGTCAACGAGGTGCCATCGCTATAGCTGCATCTTTTAGGAAAGGCCCAATGTCCTACATATCAGACAATAAGCACAAACACTGATCTGATAGCAGTCCAGACTCAGAAACTGGCAGCAAGATATCAGTCCTGCTACCATCTATCACACCGCAAACGCCTGATGAATTGCTCTTATAACCTGTGAAAGAAATCTGATAGGGCCATGACTCTAGATAATGAAGAGTGACTCGCCCTCTTGTGAAGTGATGTCCCTCTTCCTTCCATCTCTTTCCTCCTCCATCTTGGACACGTGGAGAGAGAGGAGTTTCCATATTATAGAGTCAAGGCAGTTGGTTCAGACTTCTTTGTATCTTCTCTTAATTGACCAATATCGAATTTAGGTAAGTACATGGCAGGAGAAAATGCAATAGAAACATGACACCGATCGGAGAGCCTTAATACTATAGAATGTAAATTCTTATGGCTGTGCCGACCAGGGTCAAAACCAAACTACTTCCTGGGGGGTGCTAGAGGGCGCACGGCAAGATGGCCGCACTCTAGTGAGGCTCTGCCCTGCTGAGTCACACAGTATGACTATTATCCGTCTGCAAGACTTACCATCCAGAGGCGAGGAAGGGCTTATCTGCTGTGTGAAGTGCTCCTGCTTCTCCTGGTGTCTTTTGAGCTGCCCACGACCACCGACGCTGCGGAAAATCCGTGGTGGACACCTGCAGCCGAGGGATCACAAAATGGCAGCACCCGGGGAGCTCTGAGACCAACTGCCCCCGCGGGATCGCTGTGCCCTGCTCGGTCTGCGGGTACTCGTCTGCCATTGGCGGCTGGACTGCTGAAGACGCGACCCCCCTCCGCGAATGTCGCTCTTGCTGGGGGAGCTGCCCCAGGCTCGTGGGGCCTTCCTGTGGCGGTGGGGGAGCTGCGATCCCCAGTGCCTGTGGCTGCTGAGAAGGAGAAGGGCCCCTGTGTTCCCGTAGCCGGAGGTGGTAAGTGGGGTGCGGTCAGGCGCAGGTCTGGGGCTGTGGAGGCGGGTGCTGCTTGCCTGATGCAGGCCACGTCCTACGAGCTGCTGTAAGGTGCTGGGGCGCGCAGGCGGCTCTGGCCTGCATTTTATGTGGTGGCAGGCTCTCGAGTGCCTATTGCAGGCACTTTGCATCGGCTGCTGGGGGTGCTTCGCCCGAGGATTCCCCCTCCCCTGCTGCAATCGCGCGGGCCCGGCACGGACTGCATACTGCCTGGGTCCCTGATGATATGCCAGTGGGTCATCGGAGTGAACTACCTGCCGCTACTCCTTGCTCCGGCGGCGTGTGCCTTCCTGTGTGGGCGGGCTGCTTCTGACTAGAGACTCTGCTGTTCCTTTGGCGCGCTGACTGCTGTTGCGGTGGGGGCCTGCTGTGCTTCCACCTGCTGCCATCTCATCGGGGGCCTGCATGGCTTGAATGTTTCCGTGGGCACTCACCTCTTAGGCTGGAGAGGCGTTGTGGATGGGAGCGCATTGCCCTTCTGGAATTGGCCTAGCGGCAGCGCTTTGAATTGCTACAACTGTGGACATTCCTTTGTTTAAGAACTACCCTGACTCTGGGTTGCTCACCTACATCTTCTCGGAGCTTCCCACACAGTTGTTGCTGTCTTGTCTCTTCTCCAGGCACGAGGCCCATGCTCACTGGGGTCTACTAGGGGAGCGGAGACCGGGGCCCTGAGTGCGAGGAGCTTTGTGCATTGGCTGGGCCTCGGCCCTGTCTCACTGCATCACCACCGGGGGGGGGGGGGGGGGCGCTGGCTGGCTCCGGAGCAATAGACCTTGTGCGACCCACCTGTGAGGGGCCGGCTTTGTGGCTGTGACTGCGGGGCCTGGGGCAAGGGGAGCTCCCCGTGGCCCGGATCTCGGGCTGACCTGAGCCCTGCATTGCCATACGCTGCGTAGACCCCTCTGTTGGTTGCGTCTGGTGAGTGGACACCCCTCCCCACCTTGGATCTGCGTCTCCCCCGCCTCAATCAGGCTGCTGGCTCGACTGCCGTGTGAGGCCTGCCTGCGGGGGCACTTACACTACGCAGGGGGCCTTTCCTTTAAACTCTAGCCACAACCCCACTTATTCCTTTGCTTGGCCCCGCGTGTCAGTGGGCGGGTGAGGGATTGCACATTTCAAGCGCGACCCAGTGGTCGCTTGCAGGAACGGAGGGCGGTGGGAGTATGCTCAACTTATTGCTTGGAACCTACGGGGAGGGTTGCCATGGCTGACCTCCACTCCTCGCTCTGCGGACAATACTGACTGGACTCTGTAAGCCACGAGCAGGACAGACAAGACTCAGCCTCGCCTCACGTTCGAGGCACGTAAATCCGCAAAGACTCCACAGAAAGCCGCCTCAGATTCTAAAACTGATGCACAGGAGGGGGAGCCTCCAATCTCGAGACCACACTCTTGGCCATGCAGTGCAGCCTCCAATCCATCGAGGGTACGATGGCGGCTGTCAATCATCGACTCGATCATATGTCCTCGCAGCTGGAAAAACAGAATGCCCGCATGGGGGAGATCGAGCAGCGGGTCTCTGTGGCGGAGGACGGCTTGAGCAATGTTGCCGGGAAAACTCTTAATATGGAAAAAGTCCTGTCCATCACTCAGGCTAAGAATCAGGATTAGGAGGCGCGCTCCAGGCAAAGCAATATCCGTATCACTGAGCTGCCGGAGTCCACCAATGTGGGCAAAATGGAGACCTATATTGAGACATTGATCACAGACATTTTTGGTACCGAGCAGCTATCGCCAATGTTCATTGTAGAGCGGGCGCATCGCTCCCTTGCTGCTCGACCGGTCCCGGGCGCTCATCCTTGTCCCATTATCGCAGAGAGTGTTGAACTATAGGGATCGGGATGTAATCTTACGCCTGGCAAGAGAGAAAGGCACCATTGAGCACCAAGGCAATACATCTAATTTTTCCCTGACTTTACTGTCGCTGTACAAGCGGCGAGGAGGGAGTTTGGGGCTGTTAAAAATGTTCTCCCGTCAGAAGGGGTCCCATACGCCATGCTTTACCCTGCCCGCCTGAAGATAGGGCCTGATGGAGACTCCCACATTTTCAGCATCCCCACGGCAGCCTTAGAACATGCCAAACACCTCAAGAGTAGACAACGTGAATCCCGTACAGCGTCAGATACGGAGGAACATTAAGCCCATAGGGTGTACTTGCAGAACTATCTTACTGCTCAGATTACTTTTTCGATTTCTCTGAACTCACTCTAAGCTCAGTATGAGTCATGTATCTATATATCTTGCTTCCCTTCCACACACAGGTGGATTCCGCTGGGATTGAATGTGACACACATGTTTTTCTCTTATGTGTGGGTTCCATGGTATGGTATTTCACGGGCACAGTTACAGCACTCTGCTCAGCCACCTCCTACTAGATAGGAGGATAGTAGCACTCTAATGCCCTCACATGGATATACCCCTACTAAGGTTTGCATTACTGTCTGTTGGTTGGGACGAGGTGGGTGTAGGTTGGGATGGCTTTGGCGAGTTGGGGATGCTGAAGTAGGAGGGGGGATGGGGGTTTGCGATGGGGGGATACTCTCTGGCACTGTATGTTTTATGTTTCCTGCACTTTCTTTTCTTTCCAATGCAATAGCACACACATGTTTTTGATATACCTGGTTGCTCAGCTACTTTACAAATCACTGAACAGATGAGTGGAAAAATTAGTCTCTTAGCCTGGAATGTCTGTGGCCTCAACACTCCCAAAAAGATTAGGGCAGTGTTTGCTTACTTAGATAGAATGGATGTCCATATTGCCTTTCTGCAGGAGACCCATCTTACGAAAATATCGGAAAAGAATGTGGGGGTTAGATGGGCTGGTCTACGAGTAGCCTCTTCCTATTCTAGCTATGCACGGGGAGTGCTGATTCTGATCAAGAAAGGGCTGCCGTTTCAGGTCACACGCACTGAGACTGATGATCTGGGCCGAGTGGCACTGGTACATGGCCAGTTGGGTGGATCGAGTGTTCTCTTTGTGAATGTGTATGGACCAAATGTTGATGACCCGAACTTTTTTGCTGACGTTTGGCACCGCATCTCGGGTTCCCAGACGCAGAGATCATATGGGGAGGGGATTTTAATGTTTGTCTTGATATGGATGCTGACCGGATGGGCAGTGACTTGGCACGGCCTAAACAAGCTGCGGAGGCGCTGCTTGGATTGATGGATGTGGGACGCTTGAGGGATGTGTGGTGTTTGCGTTTGCGCTTCCCGGGTATGCGGGAGAGTACGTTTGTGTTGTCTGTGCACGGGACTTGGTCCTGCCTGGACTTTTGGCTGGCCACTGAAGCTGCATGTGCTTGGGCAGTGGGGGTACCGCATTTAGCTCGGGCCACTCCCCAGTGCTCTTGGATCTACAGGTCCCAGCATGTGAGAGGCTGCCGTTCCAGTGGCGATTGCAACCGTCCTCACTGACGGATTTGGTCTTCAAGGCCACAATTGGGGAGGCTGTCCCTATTTTTTTTCGGGAAAATGGTGGCTCAGTTAATAGCACAGGTACCATGTGGGAAGCATTCAAAGTCACTATCAGAGGGGTCTGCATTGGGGCGCAGGCTGGAGTACTACGATATTAGCGGCGCAGGATTCATAAACTGGCTGACGATATTTCAACTTTAGAATGAGCCTATGAGGCGGACCCGTTGTCAAAAATCCATGAATTGGTGACTGAGCACCATGAAACTGCTGACCAGGAGATGGTCCATAGATCCCGGCGCAGTAAGGCCCGATACTATGGTGAGGGGGGTCGACCTAGCCGCTCTCTTGTTCAGAAGCTGGATGCGCCGCCGAGCCAAGATTATTTTACAGAGATGCTAGATGAGGCTGGGGAAGCTCGATATGGCACGACAGCCATTATGGGAGGCTCTCCTGGTAATGCTACTGAAACCCGATAAGGTATCCAACCGCTGTGATTCTTACAGACCGCTCTCAATGATTAATATCGACACCAAGATATTGGCGAAAATGATTGACCACCGCCTTCAGCCCCTGGTCCCCTTGTTGGTACTCCCCGATCAGTCCGGATTTGTGCCTGCAAGATCCACCGTGCACAATCTGCGTACCCTCTTCGCCACCCTTCACTATTTTGACTCTGATTTCCAGGCTGTGGCGGTGCTACTTGACGCCACCAAGGCGTTCGACTCCCTCTCTTGGGAATACATGTTCACTGTTCTCACACAGAAATGTTTCCCCCCGGTTTTTTTGCAATGGATCAGGGTCTTGTACACCGAACCTGCTGCTAGAGTTTGTGTAAATGGCTGGGTATCCTAGGCGTTCCCCATTGGCAGAGGTACAAGGCATGGATGCCCCCTGTTGCCAATGCTATTTGCATTGGCACTAGAGCCTCTAACCTGCAAGCTGCATCAGCTACATGCTTCTGCAGCGCTGCGTTTCTGACAACGGCCACTTGTCGTCTCGCTTTATGCGGATGACATGTTGTTATATCTCCGTGAACCTGCAACCTACCTCCCAGAATTACTGCGCGAATATGTTAAGTTTGAAGGCTTCCCTGGCTTGGGAAGAAACTGGGCCAAGTGGACGGTGTTCCCTCTGACGGCTGGTACTGGCGAATTCGAAATGGACTTTCCCCTTTCCTGTACCAAGGACCCAGTGAAGTACCTAAGGATCTGGTTGCACAGAGACCCCACTCAGGTAATAGCTATGAGTTGCGGGCGCACCATCACACACCTCACTGAGAGCGGTGGGCTCGCCTGCCTCTGTCACTAGTGGATCTCATAGCTGTGATCAAAATGGTTATATTGCCAAAATTATTATATTTATTCATGAACATTCCTATTCGCCTGAACTTCTCTGCCTTTACTGCGCTACAGACGGCCCTGGTGTCATTCGTGTGAGGGGGAAAAAGGCTAGCTGTAGTTGGGACACCTTGGTACTACCGTTTGAACGTGGTGGCTTTGAGGTACCAGACATGCGCCTCTATTACTTATGCGCACAGGCGCAATTCACGCATTACTGGTTCTTTCCACGTTCCCTCCCTCATACGGCGATTGAGGCGGACGCGATAGTCCTGCTACCGCTGGTGGCGGCTGCTCTCTCGGGTGGCAGCGGAGGCCCCCGGACGGAAATCAATCCGGTGCAGTGTACCGCCTGGGCCTGGCAGACACTGGCGCGACGAGCGATGCTACCCTACCTTTATGCCCCCAAATTACTGATTGAGGCGCATCCTGGTATATCTGCAGCGCAAGAGCGGTTGGCGCGGAACACATTGCAAGCGTCTGGGGTCACGCAACTAGGGGACTTGTATAAACAAGGCCGGTTCCGTTCATTGCCGGACGTGCAAGCAGGCCGGCCGCATGGTGCTATGCTGAGCTTCACGTATGTACGGGTTCAACAAGCAATCAGCGATATCTATCCTAATTACCCCACTGAGGCGCAGACACTGCGAGCACCGCAGGTGGTGCTCGCGGGAGAGAATCGTAAGGGACTGATTACTAAACTATACACTGCTTCCCTTCGCGAGTGGGAGTCGGAGGTCCATCCCTCATACGTGAAATGGAATGAAGTGCTGGGTAATGTACTGTCCGTGGACCATTGGCACTTTTGTTGTAAATTGACTGGGCGACTTACAGCAAACTGCAACCTATGCATCATACACTTCAAGTTTTTACACCAGCTTTATTATACCCCTGTGCAATTGTGGAAATTTGGATTGCGTGATGCGGCTTGCTGTGTGCGGTGTGGGCAGGCAGACGCTGATTTTCTACATCTCTCTTGGCTCTGCCCAGGGATAGCCGCGTTTTAGTCTAAAGTTGTGAGTGTGCTAACGGATGTTGTATTGGAACGGGTGAGGTGTATATCTGAGTTATTGTGACGTCTCTGAAGTCCTGCATCAGGAGGCTGGTTGCTGTGGCAACATTAATGGCCAAGCGTGCTGTAGTGCAATGTTGGGGCGCAAAGGGATTGCCCACGGTGAGATGGTGGATCCGGGACTTGTCCTACTGTAGGGAACAATTGTAAATCTATGCTGAAGAGTTACCAGAATCGTCCTGGTCTAAGGACTTCTGGACAACCCGCTTAGGTTCTATCTACTAAGCCACCCTGATTTGTAAGATGTCATGCACCCTCATTTCCTTGCCAAGGGTACCTGATGCACTTTGGTCTTGGGTTACACTTTGGCCTCGGGTTAATTTGTCATTGATACATATGTGTTCATCAGGAGTCAAACTGCTTTTGATTTGTTAGTCATATTGTTGAAGGGCCAGAGAGGGAGGGGGGGGGGCTTTGTTCGTCTTTACAGACCTTAGACGTTACTCTTCTGTTTCATATATTTGCTAGTGTGATGCTGGAGGGAACACACAGTCGATTACTACTTGTCTAACATGTCCTACTTGACGCGGCCGGCCCAAAGTGGTTGTAGGCGGCTTGCTGTGTATATTCCTCTGCCTATACTGCTATACATGATCTATTTTTGCGCTGCCGGCCTGTTAAGGGATGTAGGTACCACACTGTCTTCAATAACTTTAGCCTTTAATAAAGGTTTCTGAAAATCAAAAAAAGAAAACACACTACTTCCTTTGTGCCTATTAAGTAGCTCATGACTGTAGCAGGGCCTCCGACAACAGTAACACGTTCTTCCTCCCACTGGTAGAATACATGCTACAGAAGCACTTAAGGAACAAGTTTGATTAAAGACTTTGTTCTTCTGTTCTTGAACTGGGAATATTTGGGTCTCTGCCTCAGGGTGTGAGGATAGCTAGGCCAGTGTTGGATTTTCCAAGAATAATTCATGGGTTGATGAGCTGGGTGGAGGCTCCTTTTATAGACCCCCAGACCCGTGCTTAGATACAAGATGGGGTTGAACACCTGTAAAATTCAAACCTGGAACATTTGGGGGATGTTAACAGCAGCCAAGCAATATAAGGTCCATTCGTACTTGAAGCCTAGAATAATTCATGTGGCTTTATTACAGGTAACCCACCTCACAGGAAAGAGGGACAGAAGCTTCAGACAAAATGGCAGTGACAATTGGTGTCCACATGGTTCTCGTCTTTTGCCAGGGAAACACTCATCTGGATGGGCCAGAGGCTTTAATTGTTGGGTAGCATTTATGCGCCCAATGTGGGCAAGCAAAATATTACTCCTCCCTCTCCCCTCTGATTGTGAATTAGCCACACCATCCTGCACTAATAGGAGGTGTTTTTGATGGGATACTGGATGTACACCTAGACTGACCCCCCCCAACTCCTCAACATGCCGGTGTACACGACTGCCAAAGCTCTTAGGAGTTGACTGGCACAATGGTTTTATAGTGATCTCTGGAGCCACAAGCACCTGTTATTGAAAGAATATTTTTGTTATTCCGCAGTCCATGATGTACACATTAGACTACTAGGTCATATAATATGCCCTGCAGCTCAGTTACCAGAGACTGAGTATTTAGGCCAAACCATCTTTGATCGCAATCCATTATTACTACGCATTTCCTGGGGCAGAGTGGAGTTGCCCTTCTCTACATAGCGTCTTCAGCAAGATGCTTTAGATGATCTAGTTTTCCACACGTCACTGGGTAAAGTCATAGGGCACTACTTTGAGGCGAACGTAGGCTTAACTCATTGCCACTCAACAGAATAGGAGGCCTTCAAAGTAGTGGTGCAGAGCATTTATAAATTCACCTCAGTGGGGGTAGGAGACAAATTGATCAATAACAACAGGATCTAGATGTGAAGATCCGAGACCTCAAGGATAAAGTGGCCGTAGATAAATCACACATTGATATCTTGCACAAAGCCAGAGAAGACTATGCCACCTTGGCTGAGAGACAATGTTGTTTAGATTATATGGCATATATGGCCTGTCAGCACATAGGAGGCGATAAATCCAGCAGACTTTTAGTTTGTCTCGCTAACTCCGACATACGAGGTATGCCCCTGAGTAGCATCATAGACCTCGATGGAGCCCATCAATAATCACAGGAAACTATTTACAAGGCGTTCCTTGAATATTATACACTACTATACACAAACCACAACATTAGGACGGATGCTGACATTGATGTCTTCCTAAAAGATATCCTACTTCCCTGGCTCCAAAATCAAGGTGGCAACACGCTGCTACAACCAATCTCGCTACAAGAGGTAAAGGACACTATCTAGCTGCTTGAGCATGGTACGATTCCAGGTGCAGGCCACTTCCCTCTTCAATTCTAAGTGAACTTCGTGGAGTAACAGGCCCCCAAAATGACTATAATGTACAATGAGGCTTTTGAATGAGGAGACCTCCCTCCGACAGCCCAGGAAACCCTTATCACAGCCCCTGTAAAATCTGGCAAAACACAAGTATGCCATCAGGGTACTGGTCCCTCTCTATACTGAATTATAAAATTGTAAGAAAATACTAGCTTACAGGATACTACCTAACAAGCCTCACCGCATTCATGCTGATCAAATTGGCTTCAGCCCTAGCTATAACACATTGCAGAACATATGGCTACTGGGAAATGTCATGGTGGTGGCCAGTGAGGCATGAACTAGATTGGCAGAACAGTCGACAGAGAAAAAGCAAAGACCCCCTGAGCTGCTAATATCTGCACAAGGTTTTGAATTGTTTTGGCCTCAGAGATGCCTTTCATAGGTGGTTAGAGGTTCTTTACCCTACTTTTTGCACACGTGTGCACAAGCTGGGTGATCTCAGAGGAATATCAGGTCTGTCAAGGTACCAGACAGGGCTGCCGCATCTCTCCCCTTTCTTATTCATTTTAGTGATTGAACCGTTTCCCACGCAACTCCGAAGGGTTTAAAGAGATTTGGGAATCCCAAATGAAGAGTCGATTGGTATTATCTCCCTATATGCGAATGACCTGTTTATATATACTTGGGACACAGAGAATAACCTTGGCGCAGTCATTAGAGAACTTTAAATATTTGGAAGTTTATCTGGACTGAATGTGAATTGGGCTAAAACATGTCTGTACCCAAAGTAACCCAGAGCATACTAAATGGGAGAACTCCATATTTACATATTTAAGGGTACAAGTCTACTGTACTGAGGCCGACATCATAAATGGTAACATTTGGGACACAGTGAGGTTGCTCTGGCTGTAGGTGTCCTTTTGGAGGTCACTTTCACTTACAACAGCTGTCCAGATAGCCTTATCCAAGAGGATAATAGTGCTGCGTCTACTTTATTACTACACAAACTTACCAAATATTATCCTTAGGCGCCATTTTAAAAAAAATGGACGATTTATTGTTGTACTTGATATGCCATGGGGTTCGCCAGTGGGTACTCTTGAACACTTTGAAAAGACAGGTAGGTAAGAGGGACTAGAGGTCCCTGATTTTCAAGTGTATTACTTAGCAGTCCAGACCCAATGGCTAGCACGCTGGCTTGCCAGGTATCACACAACTGAGTTTATAGAAAACAAGCACAGGGTATAACAAAGCTAGCTCAATGGGTGCTGCGGCCACCAAGGCTACGCAATTCCACAACCTGACTTGGGTGCGTTGCACAGTATTATCATTGGCGGGCACTAAGAAGTATCGCAGGACACCACCACATCTGCTCTTGACGTAACACTTGGCGTGCTGTTTGCCTGCACAGAATCTTGCAATAGTGATAGAGCTGCAACATGGGAGCAATCTGGGTTTGTTACAGTGAGAGGCCTCTCTGAAAACGGAGCTTTAACCCCATTCAATTTATTAATGGACACAACTGGGCTCCTGCCAGGATTATTCCACAACACAGGGCCATATTACCAGAAATACGCAAGTTATGGGGTATATCGAACACAGAAAGAACCACAGCCACATAGCTATATGCAGACACACTTTACCATAGGTACCGGTTGTAAACTTATCACCTGGCTATATAGGTCGCTACTGGATAGGTGTACCTCACCATTGATCAAGTTGAAACGTAGCTGGGAGAAAGCCTTATATCACTACATTAAAGAAAAAAGACTGGGAGAAGCTCCTCCAGTACCCCAGGAAGGTTTCCTGCAATGCTTGGTCCAACACATCCAATACCACACCCGATGCTCGTCTTCTGGGTCTCGCCTCTTGCCATAAACAGGGCAAAGAGGGGACAAATTTGTGGACTAGTAGCTGATCCTGCCAAGGAGAGCCATAACGATGTAGTGGAAATCCATAACCAGCACAAACACAAGGAGATGATGGACGGAGCGCTGAAACTTTTCAGACACTCACCCCCAGTCACAGATCTGGGTTGAATCCATAACCATTCCACATACCCAACAATGGGAAGCAGCAGTTAAGAAATGTATGACCAGTGAGAGCACTGCACTAAAGAAAGAGGAAGCCCTTTGCCCTCACGAATACCCTGTCGCCAGAGAATTGGACGAAATGTGTTCACTTTCTGAGACTAGAGAAGATGATACAAAGTCCCCGTTAGAAGGAAGATAATCCCCATTCTTTTTTCAACAATGTACAAGGAATTGACAGGCCGCAAGATGCTTGCTCCCTCACAAACCCATTCTTCAATTGGTGATATAAGTGCACCTCAGACGAAATGTTATCATTTTGTATACGAAAAAGTCACTTCTGCAATACAACTTCAATTCCATATCATGCAATACAATGGAGATCCTCGCGGGTGATTTGCAGCGCTCTATACATGTCTGATTGATTGATTGAGACGTACAACAACAATCAATAATAAGGTAAGGATTAAATATGCAAAAGATGAATCGTATCCATTGTAACTTACTATAACCAATCATAGGCGTCAATTCACTGAAATGCCAGGCGTAGTGGAAGTGAAATCACACGCCCGTTAACCTCAACTTTCACTCACACACACATACTTACGCATACACACAAATTCACACATATACACTCTCTCTCATAGAAACACACTCTCACCCACAAGCACGCACACAACATACATTTAAAAGCATATTTAACTTACCTCAGCTTCCATGGAAGGGCGTATTCCAGGTTATTGTACTCCATATTTATTACACTATTGATGAATAATATATTTTATTTATTCACTATTAGTGTAACAAAAAAATGACAGAAAATAAAGAGAGTGGAGCCCCAGTGGCCCCTGTCTTCCTGGCGCTGGATTTGCCACCTCTAAGGCCAGGGGGTGCAAAGGCAGTGCTAGGGGTAACAAAGGGCAATCCAAGGGTCGCAGATGCGACCTCTGGCGACTCCTAAGTGACGTCCATGTCAACAATGCACTACTCCTGTAAGCCTACTTTGCACTAACTGTCCTTTTAATTACGTGTGAATGCTGATTTTGTAATGCTTATGAATTGCAATTAAATGCAAATAAAAAATGTTTTTAAGATTCTGGAAAACACAAAAAGCTTTAGATAGTCATAGCCTCTATTTGTCTGCTATGGACCAGCTAACAGGGGGAAAACCCCTCACCTTCGACTCTGAGTAGATGGGTGTGGCAGGTAACTGCACAAGCATATGCATCAATGGGAGTTTCTAATCCTGAGAAGAGTCGGGGTGATTTACCAGAGTGATGGCAGCATCATGGGTTAAAGAAAAAGATGATCCTCTCCTGGAGATCTGTCCAGCATGGTCAAACTCTGGCAACTTGATGAGACATTACCCTGACCCATAGCCCTCCCCGTCATAGTGCTAGTTAGATTCCCTCCATCACTCTCTCCAATTGTTTTTCATCACCCCCATGGCATTGTCATTTAGAAGCAAGTGGTAGTGGGAAGTTGTATTTTTTCATAAAAATAAAAGAGCTACTTTGCAAAGTTTGGCAAATAATCCTTCTCGAGGGGGTGGGCAGACTCACATAGTACAGATTGTGACAGGGAGCACTGTGGATGAGAGAATTGAAGATTTCTGGTAAGTATGGGTTCAATCTGAAGAATGTTCTTTACATTTTAAAAGTTTTAGTACTTGGTTGTGTGAAAGTCAGAGGTATGTTATGTAATTTCCTGTGATTTCATCAATGTTCAAAGGGCATGAGATGTCATTCCCACGATTCCTATGATTTTGCTGAAATGACACTGCGTGTGATCTTGCGACATCATTAAAAGCGACACCTGATCATGTAACATCTGTTTCACCTTAACTTTTCAGCTTCGTGTTTCTGTTCTTTTATATTTACCTAATTTTATAAATCGCCAACTTTGTCTCATTCAATCTATAATTAAGTTTTATATACATTTCTGTACATTGCGTAGATTGTGGGGCGAATAAAAACGAAGTTGCTAAATGACCTCATTAATTCGCTATAGGTTTTGCTTTTAATATGTATGGCCTGAATACAGTCTTTTTGCCCTACTTTTACTTATATATGTAAACAGTGCAAGCATACATTTTGATTTGCAAAATCAGGATATTGATGCTCTCAGATGGAATTTGCTGTTTCTGCTGTTATCTATTTAAGGGCCTTGGCTGACAATTGAGGTGGGGAACTACCCCGAAAACACAGCTTGTTGGTATTTGCCAATCTTTCCAGTGGATTTTCACACCTACATGGCCAGGTTCATTTACATTGTTGTTAAAACTGAACGTAAAAACTCCCTGCAAAAAGAACATTTGCTCCAGGTATTGCGGGGGGGGGGGGGGGGGGTGTTCTTGCGACCATCCTGCACTAGGTTTATAAAATTGGTGGGCAAATGCATTGCTCTTGTTAGATGAACCCTTTTTAAAAAAGTTTAGAATACTTTATTGAGATGAAATACAAAGTAAAACATCAGAATACATCGTAATAACAAAGGACCAATAGTAACATTACTAGAAAATGGAATAACAAAAGAAAGGAATTATATGTGAGAAATAGGCAATTAAGACCAATTGGAACCATCTGAACCTATACTTAGACAAGAGCAATTTAGTATTTGACGAAGGAAAGGAAGGGGAAAGAAAGAAGGGAGAAGAGAGGGGGGATAGAAGGGGAAGAGGGGGAATGATACGTGGCAGAAAGATAATAATGTAGAGATAACAATAAGAAAGGAAAATAACATTTTAAAGCATAACGTTATCAAGAAGGTTCATGGCGAAATACATTCAAGGTATATCAAACAGGCAACCTGGAAAGAAATGTGGTGAACCACTTTTAACTATTTTTGTTCTGCAGACAGGTCTCACCAGCTAGAACCTGGTCCTAACAGCCTGAGCAATACATAAGCAAGCACAATTTGTACTTCATTTTGATAGACGCCAATGCTAAAATGGACGAAGATTCTGTTAGTGCACTCTTTAACACTGGTGTTCGGATCTGGTAACATCCAGACGTAGTTAATACTGGTCGCAAAACACTGATCCTAATTTGCAACCTGTATTTTTGAGAGTAGTATAGATTTTTACAAAACGCCCTATGGTTCAAAAAATTAAAATTCAGAGTGGGTCATAATCAAATTCACCACTTGAATATTAATGAGATAGGTCATAAATTGTGACACATTCCTATAGGTGGCCAGGGTCGGACTGGCTGTAGCAGGCACCGGGCATTTCCCCGGTGGGCCGCCAGGGTGGGGGCCGGTTATGTTTAAAGTGCTCATGTCTTTTTGGCCGGCTATCTTGAGATGGCCAGCCACACATGCGCACATTAAACATCTCTAACCCAGCTGTCTTAAGATAGCTGGGTTAGAGTCAGTGCTGGCCTCCAGGGTGCTGTGGAGCGCCGAGTGAGGCTGCTCCCTTCAATCAGAGCTCTTCTCTCACAGAATGAGACTAGCGCCCTGATTGGGCAAGGGAGTTCCAGGCTCCAGCTTCCAGTCCCTGTGGAGGTTCGGAGCGGAGGATGTTGAGTTCGCCCGGTAAGTTTTTATTTATTAAAAAATGTGCATGCGCCCGCCCCCTCCCTGTAGATGCCAGCGGCTACTGCGATCAGTGTCTGCAACGGTAAAAATCCTTTGTATATCTGACTTTAAAATTCCACATTGGTGTCCCAAAGGGCTGGAGAATATGTACTAACAGGGAATACAGAATACTCTCCGGCTGAACTGGGGTCTTAAATGTCCATTTTATTAATATTAATACTCGTGTGACTCAGAGGTGGCACACTCTACACGCACCCAGCGCATATAGGCTCAATCAGTGGCATCACGCAAACAGAGGGGGTGCCCCCTGCAGAATGTGAAGAGGTGCCCCAGAGTCTCTCATAGTTCACAGATTTTCATCGGCATTAGCTCAATGGGGACCCCCTGAAAGCAGAGTGGCTCCTGAGGGGTTAGAGCCAACCCTGTGTCGCAGGGGCCTGTGATATGCCCTTGGGTTGGATCTGAGCAAATTCAGAGGAATAAAACGAGAAAACAACGTGGCACTGCAATAGCAATCTGCCAGGCAACGCAAAGGCCACCGAGAGCAGTTACTTCTGCTTTGGTGTGTGACAGCGCCGAAATGAACCATGCTGAAGGACTCACACCACCACATTGGTGTCTCAACTTCCTAGTACAAATTAGCACTAGATGCTGAGAAATGAATCCTTTTTTTTGTTCCAGGATAAACCTTAAGGGGGGGATAACCTGTGTTGAACTAATCAGCTTTAGCCACAGTTAGAACAAGCATTTGCAATGCAATAGGTCTCGCATTTGCGAGAGTTGGAGCTATTGGCATTGTAAATGACAATGCATTTTCATTTATTTTGAAAACCTGCAAGCGGTGCATAAACACTCACTTTGTATGTATAGTCCTTGCTTACGAGAAGCAAGGCTGTCAGTAAAAGAGACTGCCAGCTTTGCTTCTCATAAGCAAGGACTATAAGTAAAAAGGGGCATATTATCAAGGACGGCGTTAACATTATCACCGCTTTAGCAGCAGAAAACTGCCGCTAAAGCGGCGATAATGGGCTTGATAATATGCCGCAGAGAATTCCAATAGAAGCCCATGTTGACACCAGAACATGGGCTTCTATGGGAATTCTCAGGGGCATATTACCAAGCCCATTATCGCCGCTTTAGCAGCAGTTTTCTGGGAAGGTAATTGTCGTATAGTTCACTTATTATGAAAAATAATGGGGTGACCCTGTGTCCCTCAGAACCTGGGTATTTGTATTATATGACTACAATGGTTCTGTCGGGGAAATACAATTGCTTTGGGATGTTCACAATATAAATACATTACATGTAACATGTATCCATGATTTAGGAAGAGAAAAGAACAACACCCAAGCGAAAGTTTCAATCAATATTTTAAGAAGTAACAAATAAATTGGGCTACAATGGTACAATTGAAAGAATTGTGAAAGAGGGGTGACATGTAGAAGTAAATACAGACAATACACTTAGTACACTTAGTATAACAAATAAAGGAATAGTTGGGAAAGTGCGATTTTTGGTAAAGTCCATATGATTGATCTCATACGCCTCCTGTTCATATGTGAATAGGCTTTTGAACTGAGACATGTTACATGTAATGTATTTATATTGTGAACATCCCAAAGCAATTGTATTTCCCGTATAGTTCCCTTAGGCCAACACGCTTGTATATCTCCAGCAATGGAACACTAACACCAGAATACAGGTGGGTAACATTCAACTTTATTAATTAATTATAGACAACTTGTTCAGTCGAAAATTCATGCTCACTAATTCCTCATTGCTCAGGATCTAAACAGAGAGCGCCAGGCCTGTATGGGTGCAGTCTTCTTTTCTATTGTCTACGGTCCACTCTTTCAACCGGCACTGTGATGAGTACACGCTTCTTAAGTCCAATTTCAGCAATGTCGTTATCATGGCGATCCTACATCTTCAATATAGCAAGAGAGAGGGCCCCACGCAACAAGAGGAGGGAGCGCCGTTATTCAGCTATATAATCAAATCTCACCTTGGGAAAGCACCGTGTTCCACAGGTATACTTTGCACACACTGTCAAAGCCCTTTATATTCCTTCAAATTAGTACCACAACAATATAGAGAAGCTCCAAGTTTTTAATAATGTGTTTCACAAACACTGTTTATAGTTACAGACAGTTTCAATATCAGTGTGCTTAATAGTCTAGTGATCAGACCCAAAATGTAAACAAACATTTATAAATAAATATATATATATAAATAAAAAAGAGGGGGTGGGGGGTCTGGGGAACCCAGGGTCACACATCCACACGATTAAAGCGTCAACACTCATTCTGCATCAATTTCATGCGGTAGCCTGAAAACAATAACCTGTCTCCTAACAGCTTTACTGTCCGTGCAAATTGAGAAATAAAATCCAAAGTGTATCTGGGATGCAGTGATAGGTGTTGAATAACAAAAGCATTCAACACGTGGGGAAATCGCTGGACATCTTCCTTCTTCTAGGACATTGCAGAGAGCCCCCTGAGAGCGCCCTAACTAAATAAAACGAACACGCAAGCCTCTTACGTCACATTGTTTATAATGGGACACCGTGTTTAGTCAAATGTCTCCGGTCATTGTAGTTAAACGTGAAACTTTCAGCGGATGTAACGTGTTTGGAAATGAGCTGCAGCAAGCCACTTTTCTCATAATGTACAATACTATTACTATGAGACATATCCCATCCGCTGCCCAAAAATGCGGTAAAGCCCGATTATTCCGGAAAGCTCTCTTAAAATAGCGTTTGGGAGGGCTGCACGTCACCCACTCAGGGAACACATTCACAAACTTATGTTCACAAGATATATTTGGTACTAAAATGAAACGCGCAGTTTACAGTGTTAAACCACTGGTACAGATGATGTAGTCCCGACAGACAAGACAGTCAATAACTAGTCTTCAAGCCGGAAGTCAGGCGCCCTTGCCCGGGACGTGGGCGGGGCCTGCTCCGGCAAAAACAGAAACCGGTGTGCCGTGCTAAAGCGGGGCTCCCATGTTGAAGGGAGAGCCCCGCGGTGGCGGCCGGAGTGAAGAGAAGCCCCGGGTCTCAGGAGGGGGCCCGGATGAAGAATGCGGCGGCCGAGGATGACCACAGCAGCGCGGCACTCCCAGGAGTGCAGGGAAGCCCCGCAACAGAAGTGCTGCAGCTGCGAGGAGGAGCCCCCCCCCCGGAAGAGCAGCCCGGTGAGTAAAGAAGGGCTGGGGGGGCTCCGTGTGGGCTATTGCTCAGAATTGCAAAAGTACACTTTGCGCCAACAATAGCCCACACGGAGCCTCCAACGGGGCTGGCATGTTATCGGAAGTGGGACAGGAGATGTGCACATAGCGTGTGTGCACGTGCGCGTACACCAACTCAAATCCGCCAAGAGCCTGCGCGTGCCCATCTCCTGTCCCACTTCCGAGGCAAGTCAGCAACAATAGATCTCGCTGGCGGACAGCAGCGCTTCGCGCTGCGTTCGCAGGCGAGACCTAAAAACATACTGCCTCGTTTGTTTTGAATCAGATGTCTGGGCCTATCAATGTGTAAGAATCGAAAGGGAATGAAAAAGATCTGCATTTCCGAATTAGACTTGCCTCTTAATAACATACCTTATGCCTCACTATAAATTGGTCTTCAATTCTGATGGGATGGGTAATGAGGAATAGTCAGTATAGGATACGGTATTATTGATCTGTTGGTTATTCCTCATTACTGAGGGGACCCTCAGGGCCCACATCATAATCCCCCAGTAACTCTACCCGACTAGTTAGCAACACATCTGATAGTTGTAATACCTGCACCGGAATTACTGGCGAGGTGAACACCCATTACGGAATGCCAGCCTAAGATTTCCTTATTTATAGTAGTACAGGCAACAACATATATGCCCGATTAAGAGTTACACTGAAGTATACAAAGACTTATTGGTGGAATTAATGAATTAAACCCAAGGCTGGTTTCGCCCTTAATAGGGATCATCAGTAGGGCATAGCTTGGTTTCCGTGGCACAGTGTGCTCGGGGCCCACGTCTGGTATACCCGTCCCACTTAGAGCATCGCACTGAAGTATACGAAAAAGTGTTGGATGGAATGCTTAATTAACCTCTGCCACTGGTAATTAGTTAGAGCCACATCCCAGTTTATTGCTATTTTGAACACCGTGCCACCTCAAGTTTGGACCCAGCCCTCGTCCTGCCCATTCTGTAGACATGAAGTAAAACTCTATGGAAAATGGATAACGGCTGTTATCACTTTTGGCTTTTTAGACATGTTCTTGGTGGAGTTGGCTATGCACAATTTTTTCAAATTATCCTTGGTCTGATTGAACTCACAACGCCCTGGGGAAGGGCCAGCTTGCTTGGCACACCATCAAAGCATTGGAAAATGCCTAAATCGTTTCTGTCATCATGGGAGTAAGATGAATTCAAACTTTGTTTGATGAGCAGCGAGTTGTCGCAGACCAGCTGTCTGTTAATACTGTGGCGGATGCCAGCAGTCAGTCCTCTGTCTCCTAAGTGGCAAAAATACAAGTACATCATAGGGCGAGCAAGTACTATAATTCAGTCCAAAGGAAACAGGGAAGAAGTGGCAGGAAACGAAGCAACACTCAAATACCCCAAATAATTTCTCACCATCTAATAAAAAAATGCATATACTGATATTAATGAATATCACTTTAAATGATGTACAATTGTATGAAAACATAATCTAGCTGACACAATATTACACCCACGGCATGGGCAGATATGGTGAGAATGTGGGAACTATGGCACATACCGGAACAGGCTCAGATCTCCTCCTCCACCGACTCTGAAGGATAGCTGGGGATGTTCAGTTAGGTATCATGACTGTTTTTCTTTTTCCCTATCGAGGTTGTCCATAGGGCAGTGTGCATGCTATTTAAAAAGTAGGACATGTGTACTTAAGTTTTACATGTCCTGGAAGTGAAAAACCTCCAAAGTCATTTTTCACTGTGGCAAGACTGGCTCTCCCATGGAAAAGTACTGGATTACATTATAAAGCCTTCCAATACATAACTTCAGTTTGGGAGTTGCTAGAACTATGATCCAAGGATTCAAATTAACAGTCATTTACAATCCAATATAATGGTCAAATCAGAATTTTAATTACTATTTTGAAAATTCCCCTTTTAGAAAGTTGGCATTTTCCTGCCAAAGACAAATGTGACTTACTGCGATTCTTAAGTGTCACCTGGCTGTTAATGGCTTGCCTGGGGTTAGTTGTGTATTGCTCCCAGACAGTAGCCAAATGTTTTGGGTGTGGGGAGATGTTTTGCCCCCTGACAGGACAGCCAGCACTTAATTAAACTTCAAAGTGTGCCAACGCAGTCACAAGCAGATGTAGCTCACACCTAGTCCTGACCCTGCATTGTTCATTGTTCTGCTAGCCATCCAGGCACTAATCCCAGTGAAAGAAGGGGGCTCCCAGAACCAGATATGAGTGACCACAATGGGGGGTTTGCCCCTTGCACTAGCCACACCTTTGGGTGGGTCCAGGGAGCTCTGCAATGGGGGAGATAGGTCCTGTTGTATTGGGTTTAGGTACAGAGGGGCACTGTGGGATAGTGCACTGTAAAACACACATGAAGTGCTGCAGAATTGGATACAGGCACTCCTGGGAACTTCTGTGTCATTGGTTAGGAAGTGGCCAAGAGATTCCCCCACCCACAGGCTGGCACTAGGCATAAAAGTGGTATTCCCAGAACCCTCTTCAGAACACCTCTGGACCTATAGAAGACAGAAGAAGGACTGCACCTACTACCAAACCTGTGGAGAGAGACCTCAAGGGATGGACCTGCTCCCCACTTGTACCCAGGACAGAATAGTGTACTCTAAGGGCTAGTTGGCTTTTCCAGGAACACAAAAGCTGCAAAAAGCCCAAATCTATGCTGAGCCCAGCTGACCACTTCCAACTGGATTTGCTTGGGAACCGTCTGTTGGCTTCTGGGAGATTGAGTCCTAACCCCCAAGTAGTTTTCAAAAGGTACTGGACCATTTGCTGTTGTTAAAGTGTACACCCACCGCCTTCAAAATTGCAAGAATGGACACTAAGAAACGTTTTCTGAACTTTTTTTCCAAAAGAACCAGAGTCTACCGCGGGACCTTCACCTTGCCGGTTCCGCCACCAACGAACTGCTGGTAAAATTGAATTTGCTTGTTTAACCCCCTAAAAGGATCTTGACCTCCAGAAAAGTTTTTAAGTCCAAATGCCGAGAACGTCACTGGGACCAACACCAAGAAGTACCTCGACAATGCTTTCCTGGGTTCTGACTTCAGACTTCGTCTGCTCTGAGTTTTCCTGCCTTCGATGTCAAGTGCCTCAACCTTCCCGCCGGAGCCGAGAATCCCACTGAGGAACCGTGCCAACTGCCATCAATAAGTGCTTCTTTGGATCCAGCCTGCAACTTGATCACCGATGACCTCATCGATGAGGTCTTTTCTCCAGAAAAACAGCTAAGTCCAATGGTAAACGGGTCGAGCCTGGTCCCTGTATCCGACCTGTGCTCCATCACAGTCAGCCTTAACTTTTAACTTCGACCCAGTTTAGCACAACCAACTACCCCTGGTTGGTGCTTAATGTTTTTGGCACTAAATATTCAAAACGTTTTGATAATGATAAATGCTTTACACATTTTTCTTTTGTAATGCCTGTTTGCCTTGTGGTACAGTTACCAAGGTTTGAGCTCAGGTCTAAACCATTGAGACCTAAACGGACCTATTTCGGAGTTGTGGCATTATTACCTGGACTGGACTCATAAGCCCTTCAACTAATAATCCACTTTCTCTCAATGAGCATAAGGGAAATTCGCCATTTTGGATTTGTACAAAGCAAAACTGAAACTGCCACTGGGAAAGTGGACACCACAGACACCATGTTCTTGCTAGTCTATTCCTGTGACCCTGGTACCAAGATCTCCTTGCAATCCAGCAATCTAATAAGACAGGATCTTGACATGAGTGGTTTGAGTGTTTTACACCATAGAGGCATTCAATAAAATGTTTATATCTTTGTAGCTTGGTTGGCATTACGGGTAAGCTGTCACTGACGACACTGCAGTAATTGATACATGAATGGGTTAGCTGATGTGGGTCGATAAGGATAGCTTTGCCATGGGGAGGACACCTAGATTAGTTAGAAATTCATGTCTGTCTGCCAATGCGCAGGATGACAGATTAGTTAGGTGTCTGTCATCCATTTTCTTTTTTGCTAGAGGCATTCAAGTCGTTTGTGTGTTCTAATTGTATGGACATTTGATTTACATATATATGAGCTTTGTTCCACAAAACGATAGCATTTAGCTACCCTTTTCTTAAAATTTGCATTGGGGTAAATGAACTCCCAACATCCACGCAGAGGGTAAAGTTTGCTTGGCACACCAAAAGAGTGTAATCTTGTTTATTAGTGTCCCTTCAGAACCTAGTAGATTTGTGAGAAAGATTGTGGTGTAAAATGTACTATTTGTCTCCATTTGTTCACAGTGCTCTCAGGAATGAGTCCCCGCGAGCCCCTCTGACAGAAGAAAGTACCAATGTCTTCACTTCCTCACTCGGGCAGATTTGCGTGGGATTTCTTGTTCCCTCATTTTCAAAGAGGAAGAAAATAACGTCAGTGTCAGCAGATTGTGAGTACTGCCACATACAACAGGTCTAGTGCGTTCTTGAATTAAAACGTGTATGAAAATGCGTTCTTTCTGAAGTTCCCGAGAGATACAGAAGTGAGAGTGAGTGGCCTTGTTGTTACAGTTGGTGGCCTGTAACCGCTGACACAGATGGCCTTTGCCCTATAAACCATAGCTTGAACTATGATTCTTACAACATACATCTGCCTGCTGGTCATGAAATTCTTTCGCAGTAAAGTGCGAAATGAGTCATATTTCCGCACTCGTCTGTTCCTGCCTCTCGAGTGTCATAGAGTTTAACTTAGTTCAGTCACCTTTGTACACACTAAGAACGTACCAGAATAACTGCACCGCTGCCTCTCCTTAATTGGCTAGTTGCTGTTTTATGACGCCCAGTTTTTTTTTACGAATTAACAAACCTTTCCTAACGTTTTCTCGTGCCTCGTTATTCATAAATAATAGTTACTAATGCATTTGAATTATCGTAATATTAAAGCAATGACAGAAGTGTAAAAACAAATCTGCGTGCAACTGGGTGGGGCACGAATACAGACAGAGTCACAGACTCCATGTAGGGCCAAATTTACCACAGGTTAATGCCAGCCGTTGCGTGGCATTCAGCTATGGTTCGGAATGAAAACCAACGCTGACGTCCAGCGGCAATCAACTTTTTCCCCAGAAAAAGCTATTTTGCACCGAAAGACTTATGTAGTAGCTGCAGTACCATCAAGCATTGAAAATGCAACAGGTCTCGCCCTCGTTTAAGTTAAAGCAATACTGTTTGTAAATAGGTGGTTTTTTAGCTTTGCTTTTATTAGTGTTTTTACAACTTTCATGTACATAACATGCATATGTATGCATATATGTATATGTATATGTATGCATGTATTTATATAGATATGCAGATGTATATATGTTTATATATTTATGTATATATACACATATACATATATATAAATGCATATGCATATATATATATATGTGTGTGTGTGTGTGTGTGCATATGTGTGCGAGTAGAGAGAGGTAGAGAGAGCTACAGAGGTAGAGGTAGAGGTAGAGAGGTAGAGGTAGAGAGGTAGAGAGAGAGGTAGAGAATAGAGAATAGAGAGTGAGTAGTAGAGAGTAGTAGAGAGTGTGTAGTAGAGAGTGTGTAGTAGAGAGTAGTGAGTGTGTAGTAGAGAGTGTGTAGTAGAGAGTGTGTAGTAGAGAGTGTGTAGTAGAGAGTGTGTAATAGAGAGTGTGTAGTAGAGAGTGAGTAGTAGAGAATAGTAGAGAGTGTGTAGTAGAGAGTAGTAAGTGTGTAGTAGAGTGTGTAGTAGAGAGTGTAGTAGAGAGTGTGTAGTAGAGTAGTAGGGAGTGAGTAGGAGAGAGTGAGTAGTAGAAGGTGAGTAGTAGAGAGTGTATAGTAGAGAGTAGTGAGTGTGTAGTAGAGTGTGTAGTAAAGAGTGCAGCAGAGAGTGTGTAGTACAGAGTGTGTAATATAGAGTGAGTAGTAGAGAATAGTAGAGTGTGTAGTAGAGAGTAGTGAGTGTGTAGCAGAGACTGTGTAGTAGAGTGTGTAGTAGAGTAGTAGAGTGAAAGTAGAGAGTGAGTAGTAGAGAGTGAATAGTAGAGTAGTTGAGAGTGAGTAGTAGAGAGTGAGTAGTAGAGAGTAGTAGTGTAGTAGAGTGTGTAGTAGAGAGTGAGTAGTAGGAAGTACTAGTGTAATAGAGTGTGTAGTAGAGGGTGTGTAGTAGTGAGTGTGTAGTAAAGAGTAGTGAGTGTGTAGAAGAGAGTGTGTAGTAGAGAGTGTGTAGTAGAGAGTGAGTAGTAGAGAGTAGTAGTGTAGTAAAGTGTGTAGTAGAGAGTGAGTAGTAGGAAGTACTAGTGTAATAGAGTGTGTAGTAGAGGGTGTGTAGTAGTGAGTGTGTAGTAAAGAGTAGTGAGTGTGTAGAAGAGAGTGTGTAGTAGAGAGTGTGTAGTAGAGAGTGAGTAGTAGAGAGTGTGTAGTAGAGTGTGTAGTAGGGAGTAGTGAGTGTGTAGTAGAGAGTGTCTAGTATAGAGTGAGCAGTAGAGAATAGTAGAGAGTAGTGAGTGTGTAGTAGTGAGTGTGTAGAAGAGAGTGTGTAGTAGAGAGTAGTAGAGAATGAGTAGTAGAGAGTGAGTAGTAGAGAGTGTGTAGTAGAGAGTAGTAGTGTAGTAGAGTGTGTAGTAGTGTGTGTAGTAGAGAGTATGTAGTAGAGAGTGAGTAGTAGAGAGTGAGTAGTAGAGAGTGAGTAGTAGAGAGTGTGTAGTAGAGACTAGTAGTGTAGTAGAGTGTGTAGTATTGTGTAGTAGAGTGTGTAGTAGAGAGTGAGTAGTAGAGAGTGTGTAGTAGAGATGTGTGTAGTAGAGATGTGTGTAGTAGAGTGTGTAGTAGAGAGTGTAGTAGAGAGTGAGTAGTAGAGTGTGTAGTAGAGAGTGTGTAGTAGAGACTGTGTAGTATAGAGTGAGTAGTAGAGAATAGTAGTGAGTGTGTAGTAGTGAGTGTGTAGTAGAGAGTGTGTAGTAGAGAGTGAGTAGTAGAGAGTGAGTAGTAGAGAGTGTCTAGTAGAGAGTAGTGAGTGTGTAGTAGAGAGTGTGCAGTATAGAGTGAGTAGTAGAGCATAGTAGAGAGTAGTGAGTGTGTAGTAGAGAGTGTGTAGTAGAAAGTGAGTAGTAGAGAGTGTGTAGTAGAGAGTGTGTAGTAGAGAGTAGTGAGTGTGTAGTAGAGAGTGTGTAGTGTATAGAGTGAGTAGTAGAGAATAGTAGAGAGTAGTGAGTGTGTAGTAGAGATTGTGTAGTAGAGAGTGTGTTGTAGAGAGTAGTAGTGTAGTAGAGTGTGTAGTAGAGAGTGTGTAGTAGAGAGTGAGTAGTTGAGAGTGTGTAGTAGAATAGTGAGTGTGTAGTAGAGAGTGTGTATTATAGAGTGAGTAGTAGAGAATTGTAGAGAGTAGTGAGTGTGTAGTGAGTGTGTAGTAGTGAGTGTGTAGTAGAGAGTGTGTAGTAGAGAGTGTGTAGTAGAGAGTGTGTTGTGTAGAGTGAGTAGTAGAGAATAGTAGAGAGTAGTGAGTGTGTAGTAGTGAGTGTGTAGTAGAGAGTGTGTAGTAGAGAGTAGTAGAGAGTGAGTAGTAGAGTAGTAGAGAGTGTGTAGTAGAGAGTGTGTAGTAGAGATTGTGTAATATAGAGTGAGTAGTAGAGAGTAGTAGAGAGTGTGTAGGAGAGAGTAGTGAGTGTGTAGTAGTGAGTGTGTAGTAGAGAGTGTAGTAGAGAGTAGTAAAGTGAGTAGTAGAGTAGTAGAGGGTAGTAGAGAGTGAGTAGTAGAGAGTGTGTAGTAGAGAGTAGTAGTGTAATAGAGTGTGTAGTAGAGAGTGTTAGTAGAGAGTGAGTAGTAGAGAGTAGTAGAGAGTGTGTGGTAGAGAGTGTGTAGTAGAGAGTGTGTAGTAGAGAGTGTGTAGTAGAGAGTGTGTAATAGAGATTGAGCAGTAGAGAGTAGTAGTGTGTAGTAGAGTGTGTAGGAGAGTAGTAGAGAGTGTGTAGTGGATTAGTAGAGAGTGAGTAGTAGGGAGTAGCAGAGTAGTAGAGAGTGAGTAGTAGAGAGTGTGTAGTAGAGAGATGCGCTCTGCCATTCTGTGCTTGCACATGGCAATGGGGGACCTGGAAAAAAAGAAACACATTAAACATTTACACAATTGTCAACAACCTCATCCCTAGAAAACATAACATAGCGCTAAATAAAGCGTACCATTGCATCGCTGCGCTCCGCCATCCTGTGCTCGCACTTGGCAATGGGGGACCTGTAAAAAAAGAAACAAATTAAACATTTACACAATTGTCAACAACCTCATCCCTAGAAAACATAAAATAGCGCTAAATAAAGCATAGCTTTGCATCGCTGCGCTGCGCCATCTGTGTTCGCTAGTCAATGGGGCACGTAATGACACCGGACCTGTTAAAAAAGAAAATAGATTAAAGAAACACAGATTATGAAATGTAACAGACTTTTACCTCCCTGTAGGGCAACAAGGCACAACGAACCTAGAAATAAAAGAAACAAAAGACAGCAGTAAGCATACAGTTACAGTTACAAAGACATTTAAAAAAAAAGTGCAAGAGGCAAAAAATAAACCTACTGTCTAACGCCGCGGGTAAAAGATCCAATCCCGCAGGGCGTGGTTAAAAGGAGACAGGGTGGCAACAATCAGCGAGTGGCATGCCATCAGTGCAATCATTGCACTGCCTTTGGCATAATTTGTGACGCCAAACGACGCGCACAAATCAAAGTTGAAGGCGGAGCTGGGACGAGGCTTCTGGAATCGTATCGATTCCTAAAAGCCTCGTATGACGAGGCAGCGCATGCGCTGCCTACGTCAGGCCGAGACCTAAAAACATTTTCATTGGACAGGATGACCCTGACGCTAGTGCACGCAAATGGGCGCATCGAGGATTGGACAGAGAAAACAGCCTTCGGATTTGATGCGAAGCCAATTAACTGAAACAGTGTGAGCAGGCTTTGAGTGAATAATACTGCCAAAGGAAACCTGGCACAAACAATGGCAATCAAAATATCACTTATTTCCAAGTGTAAAGTGGAATTTAAGTGGAATTATGAGTGTCACATGACATTCCTTATGTTGTTGTCATCCATAGGAATTTGTACTCAAGAGAGTTGCATGCAATACATTGCTACCTTATCTTTGCTCCCTAGCACAATGCTTTGCACTGCAATAAACCAGTATTTTTTCCACACATTCAATGTCGGTGACACTGTTGGTGTGCAATTCTTTGCAGATTTGAGCAGTAATATTGTTCCTCATCCATGCACACAGACCTGGTCAAAGTGGCACCTCTTACCCTTTGCGAATCAGTTGCCCCAGCGTTTGAGTTGTTGGTAACTACTGTACATAGTTTGTGACCACAACTGTGGTCGCAAACCATTGGTATTACAGTTTGGAAGGAATGCCCCTTTTATGCTCTTTTCAAATTGCAGTTCCATAATGGGTAACAAAACCTACTTTATGAGTCTGAAAAACTTCTCTGTCTCGTAAAATGGATTTCATACATTTGGAACAGACTTTTTGAGGTTACAAACCCAGTGATTTTATGAATCACAGGTCTTGCAGTTACAAAACTATTATTATGGTTACCCAGTTTAATGGTACTCGAGTCACTGACTTCAGATGGATAAAAGAATAAGTTGGCATAGTCATGATTCAAAGACAAAACCTGTAGATCGCAACACATGTTAGCAAAGAGTGGTAAGTCACTGACCCATCTTGGTATTTAATAAGCATTTTAACTTCCTCACGCTTTTCAGAGACTGGTATCTTTCAACTGAGAGGGATTTGCAACACATCTTAAGAATTCAGTTCCAACCTCAATCTTTTTTCATGTCGCGGCCATATGATTTTTCACTCTGTATCTCACCAAAAAAGGTTTCGCGCTACAGATCCATTGGAAGTGATGTTAAAAAAAAATGTGCATTTCAGTTCATATTTGTGAGTTAACATTTGAAAAACATAAAAGTGTCATTTGTTAATGCTCCCCACTTTGATGAATCTAGGAAGACTATTGTAACTACAGATATAAGCAAGAAAGGTTTAGGGGTGACCTTTCGTCAAGGCATTGGGAAGGAAGAGAAAATCTCTGCATTTACATCACACACTTTTACAAAAACAGAACAACATTTTTCAACGATTGAAAGAGAAGCACTTGCTTGCTATTGGGCCATTACTATTTTCAAGTACTATTTATGAGGTATGACATTCACAGTCAAAACTAAGCATAAACAACTCACATATTTATTTAAACTAAGATAGCAGATCAAGCTACTCCAAGACTTTCAAAATGGATTTTAGGATTACAGGGTTACAACTTTAATATGAACTATATCCCATAAAAGAAAAATGTAGCTGTAGATTGTTTATCTCGTCTACTTCTGGAAGAAGGGTTAGGAGAAGAGGAAAAGCACATGATTTGTGTAAATTGGGTGATGAATGTTCCAGCTATTTTGAAAGAAGAATGGAAAAAAAGCATAAAGACATTTTAGGTTTTACAAGAGGTTTAAAAATGTATAATAAAAGGATGGCCAGATAGAGTAAGAGAAGTCACAAAAAGATTTAAGATCTTTTGGGATGTTAAAATTTTGGGATGTTAAAAATGAGCGTTGTGTTTCTTCAGAAGGGAGAAATTGGTTCTTCCTAGCAACCTTTGGGAACAGATAGTGATTTTAGCTCATGACAGGCATTTAGGGGGATGTTTATCCAGATCAAAGGCAAGGGCTTGGTTCCCTTGTATGAACACTATCATTGAAGAATTGTGGCAGTTGTGCTTTAAGTGACAAAGCTAAATATACACGAACAGCACATTTAGCACCTGGAGAGGTACCACAGAGACTTTAGGGCAAATTGGCATTGAATATAATTCGTCCCTTAAGTATCCAGAATATACAAAAACTTTCATGTTAATTTTTGAAGATTATCATTCACACTGGGTAAAGGCTAGACTAGTTAATTCAATAAACACAGAGACAGTTATTAAGTTTTTACAAGATTTTGTTTTACATAGAAGGTATTCCCAAGACCCTAGTGTCAATTATGGGGCATAATTTACTTCAGGGAAAATGAGGAATTTTGTAAAACACTTGTCAATAAATCATCTTTGCACTGCCCTATATTGCCCTAAAGTTAATGGGATGATAAAGCGAGTAAATAGGATGATAAAAGAATATATAAAAAGCGCAATTGTGTCTAGAATTCCCATTGTGTGATTCAAGATCTGTTGTGGTCTTATTATACTATACATAGTTAATCAGGAGTTGCACCATGTGCATTGCCCAAGTAAAACATAATGTGGTGATTATGGAAAATTGACAAACATGGAGTATGGACAAGCTTTCTAATTGCTCAATTCAGTCGTAAAATACCACAAATTCTACAAGGTCGATCCCTCAACAGAGTGAAGCAGGACCTAGATGTGAAAAAGATGGCAGAAGACGTTCACCACCAACCTGGCACAAGGATTATATTTTCTGTTTTTCCTCTTAACAGAGGAAGATGTGTTATACTTTATGCAAATCATTCACTATTTCTTATGATATTACATATCAATAACTATAAAAGTTATAAACAGTTTTTGGTATCTTCCAACACCCCTATATTATGCCTACCCTTAAACATTCCATGGTTTGTGACTTTAGAATGTTAAGTTGCTTCTGTCAGATCCTGGCAAGGGAGCTTGTAGGTTGATGAATAAACCCTTTTCTCAAATAAATACAAGTGGGTTTTACTATTTATTTCAAGAGTGAACAGTTTAATGAAAACTCCTAATCATATTAGGCCATCAATCAAGGTTCCATTACGTGGACATTGGTCGACTTACTCTCCTGTCCTGGTACTTCTCTAGAAACTGCCCAGTGTGGAACATAATGTCCTGAAGGGTGCCTTTTTGTCTCCTAAAGTTAGGGATGGTATCTTTGATTTTGCAATGCATTCATTCACTTGATTTAAGATTCAGTACATAGATGGACCACTGGACCAAGCAGCACTTGGACACAGACAGGAAAAACAGCAGGGGCATTTAACAACATACTAGCATGTCTGAAAGGAAACTAAGCTAGCATCTTGAGCAAACAGTAGGCAACAGATTCCGTGGGGAAACAGCATTACCACCTGCCAAAAGATTACCACACTAAGGGCCTCATGTAGGTAGCCAAATACCGGTCGGTAACGGCCGATTTTCGGTAAATATGCCGTTACCGACCGGTATTCAGACAAGTGAGATGTAGGAGTCCAAAAACCAATTTTCGGTAAATATGAGGCGGTAAATACCGATTCATATTTACCGAATTCCAAAATACCGATTCAGAGTTACCGAATACATAATTAACGAATCGGTAAATATGAAGTGGTAAATATGAAGTGGTAAAAATGAAAATGACATGTAGGAGCACTCGGTAATTAAGAAATCCAAGAAAATCGGTAAATTAGAGTCGGTAATTAACACGGATTGAAAGCAGGTGGTAACCATCAACAATGCATATAAGCAATCCCAAAATGCTACAGCGTGGACAACATGGCCGCTATGTACGTCATTGCAAGGCGCCTACGTCTACAGGCAGCAGGACTGAGGGTGTGGCGACGGGAGGAACAAATCTACAGACAGCGCATCACACTATTCCAGCTGACTGATGCAGAGATACATGAGAGGTACAGGCTAGACCCCGAAACCATCATGGACTTAATCAGGGACCTACAGCCACTCCTGGACCATCCAATAAGAAGGGCGCACGCCATACCCCCACATGTGCAGGTGCTCTGCAGCCTACATCTGCTGGCATCCGGCAGTTATCAGGTGGTGATAGCTGCGGTGGGTGGGGTATCCCAGAGTTGCCTGTCACGTTTCTTCAGGAAGTTCCTGGATGCCATGATGCAGAGAATGCACCACTACATAAGCTTCCCAAACACACAGGCTGCACTGCAGAAAACAAAAACAGACTTTTATCACATGGCACAGTTCCCCCATGTCATCGGCTGTATTGATGGTACACACATCCCAATCTGTCCACCAGCTGATACAGAGCACATCTACAGGAACAGGAAGTCCACCCACTCCATCAATGTGCAGGTGATCTGTGATGCAGGGAACATCATCACAGATATTGTTGCAAAGTTTCCTGGGAGCACCCACGACTCTTACATCTTCCAGAATAGTGGGATCTACACACGACTGAGTGCTGGAGAATTCGGAGAGGGATACCTGCTAGGTAAGTAACAGTGACGCCCCTTGAAACCTGCAAATCATAGTGCATAGAGGCATGTTACTGATGGTTCCCTTATACTCATCCAGGCGACAGTGCATATGCATGCCGGTCATTCATCCTCACTCCCTACCTACACCCAGCAACCCAGAGTGAGAGACGATACAACGTGGCACACAAAACAACACGCAATGTGGTGGAGCGCATGTTTGGACTACTGAAGAGCAGGTTCCGCTGCCTGCACAAGAGCGGAGGCGCACACCAGTACAAACCCATCACCTGCTGCAAGATTATTGCCACTTGTGCAATGCTGCACAACCTTGCCACGAAAAAAGGTACAGATGTGGAACTGACATATTTTGAGGACAACGAGGATGACTCAGGCCAGCCAGAGGGCAACGCAGCTAGAGTGCCAACTGCAATCGATGGGAGAGAGAGACGGGCAGATATCACATGCAACTATTTCTGAGTAAGTAAGGGGACACAGCGAGTTGTGAGAAGTCCTGACGTAGTTTTAATGTGGCACCACGCCATGAACACATGAACAGGCCAATCTGGCAATATACCATCTATACAAGGAGTATGTCCAGGGTTACGTCACCCAATGGGAAGTGGCTAAGCAGGGCGACATCAATGTTTGCGCATACGCGCTGCAGTGGTGGATTGCACGGCCTGTGCATCCTCACTAGAGCCAACCCCAAGCCGCCTGCTGCTCCTGCGTGCTTCTGGGACGGGGGGTGTGATGCTGCTGCTGGTGTCGATGCTCTCCGCAGCATCCCCTGCAGCAGTTGTCGACGCCTGACTAGTCAATAGCACCCCTAGTGCACTTGTCACCTGCACCATCCCCCGAGACAGGTCGCTGCAGCACTGTGTTAGGCCCTCCTGCATCGTCACAGAGCGCCGGCACAGTAGAGAAGTCGCAGTTGCCAGACGGTTGAGTGCCCTGCTGGTAGTGTCCCTTCTCTGGCGTTCCCGGCGCCGTGCTTCGATGTCAGCATCTAATTTGCTGCACAACTGCTGGATTGACTGGGACATGTCCCGAATGCCCGCAGCCATGCCGCTAATGTTGGTGTCCATGTTGACTAATGTTGTCTTCATCACCCGCATGTGCCTCTGGACTGACATGACTGCCTTTGATTGCAGGCGCTGTTGCTTCAACATTTGGCCCTCGAGCCCCAAGAAGACACCATGGCCGTCAGTGGGTGCTGGTGGACTCTGGACACGCGACCTGCGGCGCCCTCTTGCTTCCGTCTGTGCTGCCTGTGAGGTGTGGGGCACAGTGGCATGGCTCCCTTCCTGGGGCCCGGTGCGGTCTTCTGGGCCCATGCTGTCGTCTGACGAGGTGTCTAAGGCTCGTAGCCTGGCTGCTGGACGCCTCCTCATTCTCACACCTGCAAGCGGAGATGTGGCCGGTGATTCGAACATGAGTGGCGATGCTGGCTCTGGTGGTGGTGATGCTGGCTCTCGGTGAGGTGATGCTGGCTCTCGGTGAGGTGATGCTGGCTCTGTGTGCGGCGAGGCTGGCTGTGTTGGTGGTGCGGCTGCCAGTGGGCCTGCTCCCTGGTCTGAACTGGTGCTGGCTAGAGGTGATTTATGTGGCCGGTGTGCCGTCTCTCCTGCAGCATGCCCTGTCCTGCATGATGTCACATCTGTGGACAGAAATACAACATTGGCTCAGTGTCCCCGAAGGGCTGCATTGCAAGCGTCACAATAAATCATTTCACATTCCAATATGTCCCCTGTCTCCTTGTGCCTCGAGTGCGTGACATGCCTTGTTGCCCTGTAACATTTACGTCATGGTTAGTGTTGCCCTGACTACATCTCCCGGAATGCATTGCCTGTCTGCACTGACACGTGTGGACTGCAGTGTGATTCTCGTTTCACAATGGGGGATGTGGGATAGGGGTAGGGGGGGCTACATTGCTGTGCTTTCGTCTTACCTTGGTGTGTTGCGGCTCTGGCAGAGCTGTCGGCGTCCCCAAGACCCACGACGCTCTCTTGCTCGATTGTGGCCGCCACCAGCTCCTCCAGTTCGGTGAGGGCAGGTGCCCTGTTGGTTCCACCTCCGGTCTGGCTGGCCTCCTTCTGGATGTCGCCCATCTTCCTCTTGGTTACAATCCGGAGGTCATACCAGCGCTTTTTGAGGACCTCAATGTCCCTGTGGGTCACTCCCACAGCATTGACCTGCGCCTGGATGGCCAGCCATATGTTGCGCTTTTCAGCCTCAGGCACTTGCAGGGATTGCCTTCCAAACAGCTTCTGGTGCTGCTTCACCACCTCCTCCACCAGCACCTGGAGTTCCTTGGGGCTAAATTTCAGCTTCCTCCTCCTTTCCCCTCCGTCTTTCTGTGTTCTCTGGCTGGACATGCTGTTCGTCTACCCGCTCGCACATGCAACGGCTCCCTGCCTCTCCTCTGCACTCCAAGCTTCTCCAGGGTCGGCTAATTATGTACACCTGCCTGGGTGTGGCCACTTCGGCTAATTATGTACACCTGCCTGGGTGTGGGCACTTCCTGGTTGGGTGGGCTGTCGTTGCACTGGATTAGCTGTTTCGTCAAGTCATGTGATTTGATTTACCGAATCCGTACATACCGATTCGGTATTTTCCGATTCGGTAAATACCACCTCGGTATTTACCGATTCGGTGAATAACACCTCGGTATTTACCGAATCGGTAAATACCACCTCGGTATTTACCGATTCGGTGAATTCCGATTCGTGATTACCGAATGTTACCGAATCGGTAACTGTTACCGAATTTTTACCTACATATAACTTACCGATTCTAATTTACCGATTCGGTACGGCTCGGTATTTAAGAACCGGTAAAATTTATTTACCTACATGAGGCCCTAAGAGACAGAGAGAGAGAGGGTTAAAGGTGGAACTCATCAGGAACCAGGGGTTTTGGAAAGGAC
Source organism: Triturus cristatus (assembly GCF_964204655.1). NCBI lineage: Eukaryota > Metazoa > Chordata > Amphibia > Caudata > Salamandridae > Triturus > Triturus cristatus. The sequence goes on from NC_140581.1 coordinate 997,472,601, forward strand.
AACCAGCAGACAAAAGGGGCATGGCAGTAAGCAGTTAAACAGATAGTCAAGAACCAAGCAGGCAGTGTGGAAATTAAGGTGTGCACCACGAGGAGGCTAAGGCTACGGAGGCCACTCTTAGCCTTTTAAAATGCCTTTAGCTTCTTTTCTTGACTCACTCTCCTGCTGCAGAGTTTGGAGAACCCAGTCCCACACCCCTTCCTATAGCTCAAACATTAAACTTATGCAACAAGCCAGTTGGAGGAAACATAAAAGCTCATTATTCAACATCTTGGTCTGATGAAAAATATAAAAAAGCTATCTTAATTATTAAAAATCTTTTTAGAAACAGACAATTAATAAATCCTATGCACACTCAAATTCGAAGACTTCACTCAAATTAGTTTGCTTAGCTCTGAAAACATTGTGTTGCACCCCAAAATTCACTCCCTATAAAAGATTTGACTTTTTTTAGGTCTCGCTGGCGTTATGCATCATGCGAGGGCTTTTTGTAATCAATTCAAAATGTGCACGCGTACGGAGGGACAAAGATGGCGTTGGGCTGTCCACATACAGATGCAAATGCACGCGCATGTGGACAGCCCAACGCCATCTTTGTTCCTCCGTACGCGTGCACATGTAAAAAGCCCTCGCATGGCTAACGCCGTCGGGCTGTCAACATGCGGCCTACTCGCTTGCCATGGCAGCGGCTGCAGCATCCCGCTGGCTGTCAGCCTCGGCGCGTGCCGGAGAATCTCGCCAGACATAATGCAATGCCCCTGTTTCTATCCCACGCCAAGTCTACTCGAACAAAGACCCCTCCCTGCTTCATCCAGTCTGAATATAGCTCATTCCCTGAAGTTATGATAAAATGATGAACAATACTTCAAGGAAAACCCTGTCAATTTAACATTAAACTTTCATGATAATGTCAATTTTTTTACCTAAAACGAACAGTTTGGTACCTGGACAAAAGTAAACTTTTGAGTATCGCCACGGCATTACAGTCTGATACAAAAATGGCCCCTCCCCCGGCCACACCCCCCATAAGGTTCCCTGGTGCGGCTTCTGCCTCTGCACCTAGACAAGGTACGTGACAGCTGGCAGGCACTGTGGTTATAGGAAATGGAACATGGTGTTAAATACGTTACAGTTTGATGCATACATTAGTAAAAAAACAAGCATTGAAAATGCAATAGGTCTCCCCTTTAATTAAGTTAAACCATTTGCTTTGCTAATGGTATTGTATAGCAAAGAAAATGGCTTTAACTTAATGAAAGGTGAGACCTATTGCATTTTTTATGCTTGTTGTTTTTGTACAGGATGTTAAGAGGATCGCCCTAGCCTGAATGGGACTGCTTAAGTATCATTCCTGCACATCAGGTGATTTTGCCCACGGAAGGGTAGGCCTTTGAGCAATTCCCATGAACCAGTGTACATATTAATTTTTAAATTCATTTCCTGAAAGATATATAATCTCTCCTTTACATTTTGGCACTAACCCGCTCACCAAGCTACCCCGCTGAAGCTGGATTCATCAGAGATTTTTCTCATTATCTGCCTTTATTATCAATGCACTCTAATAGCAGCTCCTCCGAAGCCACTGAAAGTTTGCTTAGTGGCCACCATGATTTAGGGGGCAGCAAACGTTTATGTTTATCAAAAACAAACTCCCAAACTGGCAGTTTGTTTTTGAAAAACAAAAAAACAAAAATAGTGACCCTGACTCCAGGGAGTTCTCACAGGGTCATTTATATTTTCTTTATGTTTGGGACCACCAGGGTTTCACTGGCAGTCCTGAAATAATAATACATCAGACCATCTGTTCTACATAGGGTGGGTGGTCTTATGCACCTATGCCGACCGCCCCAACACCGTTGGGCTATTGGTGGAGGATTTCTGCTGGCAACAGGGGTGCTGCGGAAACACGACAGTACCCTCACACTAAATACAGCAGGTGGACAATCAGGTTGGTGGTAGTGTTCTCCGCCATGTTCACTCCCAATCTACCACTCACTCTTTTACCCCCCTCCTAAGCTAGGTGCAGGGCATTACCTGACTGCTTTTCACTGGCAGTTCTGAGTAAGTAATAAGATCTCCAGCAAAGAGCCCCTTCTCTGGGGCCTGCTAGGCATTGCAGTGCCCCCCCAGCGTGGTGAATGGCCCGATGATGAAGCATGCCACCTTGGTGGGTGAGTGCCCGTTGGATCCAATAAGGGATGCCACCTCTATCTGACCCCCTACCCTATCTCTAAACCAATACCAAGAAATTATTATTCCTTTATCCGAACTGCACAACTATTTGACTGATTATTACAGAAGTTGGGGGGCGTGCGCTGGACCGACCAAATCCCCTATAACCCCTCCTTGGGTTTTCTTGGAGTAATCTGTCAAACAAACTCTAAATCAGGCCCTACATCTGGATACATTTGAGTTTGCTGTATTCCTTTGAGGATTTCAACAAATTGTGAGCTCAGAGCAGAGAATCAGAATGAAAAATTAGTAAAATATTCATCACTTGGTGACATCCCTGCAAAACAGACAAGGTTAGTGACAGGGGCAGGAGAACATTGGCTGGGTCAACATCGTCTCTTGATAATGGTAAGCAAAGGGTAAAGATGGGTTCCTTTCCTTTTGAGACTGCTGACATCATATTTGAAGTGCCTCTAGCTTGCCACTATCCCCAGCCCTTTTCAATAACTACCTGGGTACTGTGTTTGACCTACTCCAGTCCCTACACAATCTAGTGCAAATAATACTCAACTGTATATCAAACTCTCCTAGGACCTTTCCCTTTGTAGAGAATAACCCTTTCTAACAGGAAATCATGAATGTCTGCAGCTCAATGACTCTAACACAAAAGTTATCATTTTGCGGCCTCAAGGCTGATCTAAGCTGGTTGAACACAATCCCTGTACACTCCTCAGTAAATTTGCTTGTGGGGGCAGATAAAGTCAAAAACATAGGAGTGATATTTGATTCCAAGGTTACGCTGTCTCACCAGATTAGGGCAATAGCTGACAGTTGTTTCTTCCAACTTTGCAAATTGATGCCTATTCCACCTTTATTGTTGAAACTTAATTGAGACTTGCTGACTGGTGCAGCCATTAGCCCCTGCTTGGACAATTGCAATACCTTATGTGGAGGCTTCTCAACAAAAGATGCATCAAGACTTAAGTAAACCCAAATCGAAGCTATGAATGGCCGCAGAACTGAACAAACAAGACCATACTTCTACTAGGCAGTCCCATTATACGCTCCCTATAGTGGAACATGTAAATTCATTGCAGCGTGTCAGCACTTTACAGCTCAAGTTAGGTTGTTTTAATAATCCCACATTGCAACTTAAATACTAAAGGTGGTTGCTCGCTGCTTTGCAGGCCCTCAGCATATGTGCCGTACACTCTTTGTGTAATGATCTTTATACTCACAAATCAGGTTACTCAAAATGCTCACAGCTGTTCTTCGGTAGCCTTCCCTCTTGTTATCCATAATCTAACTGTTGCTATACTGTTTTAACAATAGGATGGAGGACCTCATTTTCTTACTCACCCAAGACTATGTTGACTTGAGTACTTTTCATGTTGATGAGGTTGGGCATGATAGAATCCACACGAGCATATGCTGTACATCTGTACATGTGAAACATATAAGTACCATGGAACCACATTAGGTTCCACCATTCAGTCCCTTTACTAATCATGTTACAGGTGGTAGACAGAGACACCACTTGCATTTTAGACATGTATGGTGTCTACATAGTCAAAGAACTGCTGTCCATGCCATTCCTCTGTGGGTGAAACATTATATTTATGGGAAAACTGAACTATGTTCGTAAATGTTTATATTTGACGTAAGATTTTCTATTCGACTAGTGTCTGATAAAGCTTTCAAAAACAATATATGATTCTTGTTATAAATATCAATCTGTGATGTATTGTGTATTTACCCAGGTTTTACATCTAGTTTGTAGAAACAGTACAATACAATCAGTTTCTAATACAATTCTTTATAGTAAGCTCTTCCTTGTAACAGAATCTCATCAATACTAATACCTTCACAACAGCCTGTTCAATTGGCTGTCCTAGCCTGTGCAGTTTTTTTTACTATGCTCTTGCTAGGACTACTGCAGGGGAAGGGGGGAGCAAACTGTTCTGATGTTGTCCTGTATGGCTTGACACCCCATAACTCAAATAGTTCTGAGATCAAGAAGGATGTCATCCCTATAAGCTCAATGGAGTTGGAGAACTCACTCACAGCTATTCAGTCTACTTGCTGCCACTTCAGTCAAATTCTTGTGAATAACATCTTCAATTGATGCCCCTCAGAGTAGTATCATGATGGTTCACCAACAACCCTACTGATTACCAGGTCCATCTCTCACTACAATAGCACAGCGGCGGCTCTTCCGCTAAGACAGAGGAGCGTCGCCCCACTGCGCTCAGAGCAGTGCAACAAGGAAAAATAAATTAATAATAACACATTGTTAGTATCATTTCATTTTTCTGCACGGAGCAAGATTGGGGCGGGGCTGGACCGGTTTACAGGAGGGGAAGTAGTATGGGCACTTCTAAGTGCGCATGACAGTTAGGCCAGTCGTCTTGGGCCAGCCAAACCGTAATGTGCACTTAGCATTTTTCCACCCCGGCTGTCCCAAGGCTCCCAGGCACTGCCTGAGTGGCCAAACAGGCTGCTCAGACCAATAACAATGCTGCTGTCATGTTGTGACAAAAGACACACAATTGATGGACGGAATGCGGAACAAATCATAACACTCACCCCTAGTCAAGAGATCTGGGTTAAATCCACCATTCTTTTGCTCACCATGCCACCCCAGTTTAAACCTGGCAATATGCAAATCAGTCTTGACTCTGGGAACAGTCCAGCCCGAACTGCCAAGCCAGGTCCTCCCTGGACCGGAAACAAGCATCCTAGGATCGGTTTCAGGGTTTCACCCCTAATCAGCCAGGATAGCTTGAATCCAGTGGCAGCAGCGTCGTGATTGGCTAGGGGAGCCTTGGAGCTTCCTACTCCCGGTAATCAGGAGGAAGAGAAGAGGATGGAGGAGAGGCAGCAGCCGTAACCAGGTAAGTGATTTTTTCCAACCCCCCCCAACCCCTCCCCGTTCCTTAGCAGCCACCACTACAATAGTACTGCAATAATTTAAGGACTGGTTTCACTTAATTCTTGTAACAATTTCTCGACCTGGGACCCCTCTCATACATGAAGATGAATATGAGAAGGCGACCAACACTAAAGCTCTACCCTGGGACCACCTCATTGAAGAATTCTAAGGAGCACTGGTGATATCTGCCTCCTGGCATTAGATCTCCTCACAGTCCTTCAGCTAAAAGCCTCATGATGCTTTCAGCCTGCTCCAACCTCAACATCTTGTGAGGCCACTAGCAACACTCTGCAGCCTGGGGCTGGCCTAGAATGTTCATCTGAATTAAAACAAACACAGTATTCACAAAGGCAAAATTCCAGTCCAAATGCATATTTCCAAACCAGGAATCTGATCAAAATGCACACTGGACATCTCATGGCAGAGTCCAGCTGCAACCCAATTATATTCCTGCCAGACTGCTCCATGTTACAGATAAACAGACTGCAAATCTTCTAAGCACTACATATAGAAAGTCTTTCCTCCAAAACGAAGACTTTCCCACCCTTTGACAATGCACATAAAGAAGCCGAAGACCAAACTATTTTTCTTATTAATCCACTTAGATAAGCACCAAGAGAACCTTTGCAAATAGTGGTGCTATATAAACATAGTTGGTCAATAAGTCTGTCACTGAGTAAGGAGCGTTTGCTCCCTTGATATCTTGCATAGGACTGGTGAAAAGTTTTTTGATGACGTAATCTGGAGATATCTGCTGGTGCTATGCTGGTAGAGCGTTCAGTCTTTTTTTGCCAGAACCGTTACAGAGAGCACAACCTGGAAGGCAAAGCATACACTAGAAATCTGGAAGAGAAGCACACAGGTTCAAGGCATAGTACCGCCAATTGCGAAAGAAGTTTAAGGTAACTGCACCACACAGCCAGAGAATACTAACAGAACCCAAGTCTCATGGGCCATTTTAAGGTCAACGGGATCCAGAGCCCTGCGATCACCCACTGCTAGACACTCTGTAGTCCGGAAGTAAAACTTCAAGACACTCACTAGTCCGGAAGTGAAATATCAATTTCACATTTGTAGCTGAACCTAAACCCGAGTACCTCAAATCGTTCACAGGAAATTACTGCACCCAAATTCTCCTTATGTTTTTAGTAAGCGCTTAGTTCAGAATGTTTATTAATACGTCCTTTTTTGGGTACATGCTTGCTTCACTTCCTTTATGGCATCCTCTACCAACTCCATTGTTCGGAAACACAGTTTTGTATTTTGCAATGGTTCATAGATGTCCCTTAAGAAATAATGAAGTATTCAGTTTCTGTTGCATTCTTAATTTTGAGGCGGAGGATGAAATATGCAGTTATTTAGTTTTGAAACACATGTGCCTGTAAGCAAGATGCATTTTTCACTTTTAACATTTACGTTGCAGAAAAGTTTGCAAATCCCTTTCAAAACAAATTGTGTTAGGTTGTTTAAGCACATATATTTGTTTGCTCTTTTTGTGGACGCATACAAACTATGGGGGTGATTAGGATGGCGGGCTGACTTAAGTCCGCCCGCCACCCTAGCGGTAACAGAACCGCCCGCCTGCCAATGCGGTGGTCCCGCCACCCCAATTATGATGCGACCGCCACCTCGGCGGTCGCATCTGGTATTTTAACATTGCGGCAGATGCTTCTGGCTGCAGCACCCGACGCAATGGTAAAATGCCATGTTGTGCATTGCCATGCACAACGTGGCAGGCACAGTGTGATGCCTGCCACCTTGTGCATGGCAATGTAGGTGGGTACCATAGGTACCCCCCCAGTGCAGCCCCCTTCCTCCCCGGGGGCCGCCACGGGCCCCCAAAGCAATTCCCCGCCAGCCTTCCCAGAAAGGCCTTTAATGTCACACACCTAATATGGATGGCGGGGCCTGCTAGGCACCTCCACCATATATGTCCCCAGCTCGTACCGATTGCTGACCGGCGGAAAAGCGGAGGACGGACTTTCCATCCGCTGTGTTACCCACCGCCATTGTTATCTGGCGGTGAGTAAATCAGGTTACGCCCGGCGGTGACGATATGCCCGCCATCATAATCAGCCCCTATATCTTTTTTCAGCACATTTAGGAATATTTATTAGCTGAATCCCACATATTAATACCTTATTGTAGCCTGGTGATATTATGCAAAATGATGAGATTTTTTTCAGAATTTTAATAGATTTACTTAATAGTTTGTTGCATTTCGCAAATGGTCAAAAATAAATCGCAGCATTTTAACTAAGGAACTGTGATCTGGTAATAAATATGTGTGGGTTTTCACAAGAAATACAGTCTGAACAATCAATTAAGCAATATTATCACAAATCACTTAATTGTGGCAGAATAACTTTGTAGTGCAGTGTTCATTTGATGACAAATATCAAACCCAGCACTTTGTGGAAAATAAAAACCTTACATCTTCAAACTTTTTACACCCTAGATCATCTAATGGTGCACGCCAGATCTCTCTTGCCCTGATTTTCTGGGGGAGGGAACATGTTAAGACTGACATTTGCAGATTTTCAAGCAACATAGCCCTAAAACAGGGTAATTCTCTGCAGTTTTTCAATTGCGGGAACATGTTCCTACTAAGGATTAACTCACATCTGTGCTTCCCTTGGTGTCATGATTGTGAGGCTGTGTGTGTGTGTGTGTGTGCGATTTTAAATAAAACAATATAACACGTTTGAATCAGGGAAATTAAGTTGGCTAGACACATGGAGTAATGCCTAATGCTAACTGTGTACATCACGCACATGGTCCGCCACAGTTATGAGTCTGGACATGAATAAAACAAAAAAGTCAGGATAGATGACATATACTAAAGTCTCCTCTGTTTTTTTGTCTTTCTCATGTTTTTTCTACATTGCATAAAATCCTCTGAAAAAGGAAATAAAGGTAGAAAGACAGGTGAGAGCACTAGGCCTTACATTTTGCACGGAGTGCGTGCACGAACAACAGGCAAGGACTTTGACGAAACAGCCGTGACTGAGGCCCTCAGACCCGATTGGGCTCTTGGTGAGGGCCAAAACATGTTGGCAGTAAAGTGAGGGTATGATTAAACAATTGCTTTTCAATAGAAACCTCAATATTCTTGGTTTTAACTCATATCCCAGGTACCCACGGAATAAAATAATAATTAGGTTATACCTTGAGGTATTTTTAACATATCACCTATCTGGGTCCCTACATATCCAGTTTTGCTTTATCTAAAAGAACTCCCATTACCAACTATGGTTGAATCCGCCCTGGTAGTAACATCTGAACAGGATGGGGATAGGCGCCAATGATGAAGCATGTCACGATAAGTGAGTGAGGCGTCTACTGCAAAATCATTGGATACCCCATCGGAAGAAAACAATCAAGCAGAGAGTACACCTGACATCCTAGTACAAAGAGGGAACTGGATATAGTTCCAAGTAACCCTGGTTTAATCATTTGCCTATGTGATTTAAATGATTGTGAGGATTTCAGAAATGTGTAGGTTTTGAATGGGTTTAGATGCCTAGGGGTGATAAACTGGGTCCAGCACATTCAGGACATTTAAAAACAAACTGAAATTAGAAAGGGTACCTGTCTTCTGGTTACAAGTATCACCCCTGGGATGTATGGAAACGTAGCACAATATATTTTACTATGCACAACTCCTAAGGTTTCTTTCACTGGGATCCAAGCCTCTCACCCTTAATGGCTGGACAGTGGAAAGCTTAGACAATTATGTTTGTCACATTATAGTTGTTAATAATACCTATTCATAGAATCACCATAACTTCACCTAGCTTTCTCTGTCTAGCTATATACATAGGTGGCTCACGTATCTGGAAAAACAATAATATCCTTTACTCAAATGGCATAAATGAATCACCAAATATAGTCACATTAGTGCACTAATACAGTATCTAAAATCAAAACCTATCTCTGAATAGAAGGGGATTAGCAGTACCTTAGTAACAATAAAGCAAATAATTCTCCAGACTTCCATGGGCTATGTTTCAGCACAATACTACCATGTTTCGTAATTGCTTTTAGAAAAACAAATCTTTCTGTAGATTGTTATAGCACAATCCAGTAATGAATGATCCTTTGCTTGAAATTATAAGTTCTCATACCATCCGACAAGTAACTGAAGACAAGAGAATATTGGATACAGGCTTCTTTTTTTAAACCTTCTTTTTATTTTAACCTTTGAACAGAGCAATTCACAATCATCGTTTGCACATAGCCAAGTACATTGACATCCATTGTTATTTGAAAGTAGCCCTGTACATCTAAAATACAGTTTTGCAGTATACTACATTTATCAACTGTGTATCCGAAATTAGATTGGGTCGACTTGTGTGTTATGTGCAAGCATTCTCATTGTTTCCCACTCAGGTCTAGCGATTGGGGAGGGGGGCATATCTTACCCCGATAGGTGTTCCACTTTCCACAAATTTGTTCCCATTTCTTGGGGCACCCCTTATTATGGTAGGCCACTTTCACAGCCACCATGCTCCAATCCAAATCTTTTTTCCACTCAGTCAATGTTGGTGATATTTGGCACTCCCCATCTCCAAGCTATGTTACGTTTGGCGATCTTTTTCCGCTTTTGGATACAGGCTTCTTGAGGTTCCAGAATAACATCTGATGTGAAAATCCAGTAGAGATGGAGATTCTTTGGAGAGCACTTGGGAAGTACTCACTAGATGCTGGGGGCTTCTTTATACACTGAGAGCTAAACATTGTGCCATACAGCAAATTTCATGTAATCTTGCAAGGCTACTAAATCTCACGAGATTATGGCCTCTATCTTGGAATGGGAATAAAACCTCTTACTAATATAAGGTTTATAAAAGGACATCCTCCATGTTGGTATAGGAAACAAACACTGTTGCGTTTATAGGTCTTCAATGGTCTCTGGTGCTGATTGCTGTTAGCAGCAAGTAAACAGAAAGGAGAAGGACAGCTGGTACTGTACACCAGCTAATAATGCTATTGGCCCATGTTAGCCCCCGTATGCTGTCCTTTTTAGGTCTCGCCTAAGCAGCGCGCATGCGCTGCGTAGGAGAGACCTTTAGTAATCGGTTCGCTTTTTCGCCCCAAAACGTGCACGCGTTGCATTGCTTTCAATGGCAATGCGTGCACGTTTAGCGATTCCCTTGCGGGATTGAGCTTTGGCAACATCTGTTTGTAATTAACTTCCAAACAGATGGTGCCCCTGCTGGCTCCCGCAAGGGAAACGCTGTGTGTGTCTGGGCGGGCACAAGCATGCGCGCACTCCCGGGCTTGTTGGGGATTAACTCCTCAAAAATAGCATTTACACTATACACCAGCGACTACTAATTGCCCTTGTGAGAAAGAAACTAGACCTATAACGTACGGCTACATTTTATATTTTTACAAAATAGAAGTTTGTGCCATTAACAGTCGTATTTAATATTCTGCAGTGTTTGTTTGTGTTCCGTGGAGCAGTACTTGAAAACGTCTCTTTTAATCGGACTGCAGAAATTCAAAACAAAAAGCAATTCTTATCCGACCCGTCCTCTTAGCAAAGATGAGAATAACATCTAAACTGAAATCCGCGTGCTTTATTTACAAAACATTTACCTAACGATGCACTCAAGGTCTGTCTGATTGCAGAAAACGAAAAGCACGAGAAACGCCATACCCACACTTTAAAAGACCACAGTGGCTCTTCTCACTCTTGCAGTGTACACCAATCAAAAGGCTTTGAAAGTGACGTACCTTGAGGCGCGACCAAGAGTGCGCTGGAGTCATGCTTGTCGACCATCTCTTGAATTAATGCAGGAATAGTGAAAACAAAGGCATCCAGGGCAAAGGAAATACTAATGGGGAAAGCTCCAACGTCTGAATGTTCTGATTAGTATAGCAAATTAGATGTTTGGAAGCACCATCAGTAGGCGTTCTTTCCTACCATGCATTGCATTCTGGGACACGTAGTTGTACATTTAGATTCACTCTCAAAATAAAAGTCCACCAAAAGAACAGCGCAGAGTAAAATAATTGCTGACGCTCGTAATATTTGGAATCCCACCTGTCTGTAAATTACACGGACTGTCCGTAAATTCAGCCTGATGCCCGACAGACAGCATTTGTTGGTAATTTCGACACTGTTTACTTTTTACAGACTTCTGGTTTATTATGGAGCTGGCAGCTACGTCATGCAAGTAGCAGAACTAGCTTTCAGTACAGCGTCAAAGATTATTACGCACTGAATGCAAAAAATGTACTCCATTAAATTCTTCAGTGTGTTCGACTACGTGGATGGGGGTGAGGGATATTGTAAAGCATTTGAAACTTGAATTGCATGGCAGGTGTTTCTTTGTTCTGTGCATGTTTCTCAAGAAGCACAAATGGAGTCTGTTCTGTTTTGGACCCTGCTTTGTTTCTGTACGTCTTTAGTTGCAGTATTTTTTTGTTATTCTCGTCTCATTTTTCAGTATCATGCCCTGTGTGGCTTCTACCCTGACGCAGTAACTTAGACTATGTCAGAGTCCAACAAACTTATACGATTCTATGAACAGTTAATGTGAAGGAATTGAGCTTTTCTTTTTTTCTTTTTTTAAATGTGATTTATTTTTTACCGGTATAACAATCACGATAACAAAGCGTTTTATGTGCACATACTTGTGGCTTATTTCCTTCTATTACAGAGGCTGGGGGAGGGTTATATTACCATTTCAGAGATTCCTGTGTATAATCTGCAGGGCAGAGATTTTTTATCCCAAGAGGCCTGAATTATTTTACGATTTTAAATAGCAACATGACCTGACTCAGCTATTCATCCTTCCAAGGTCGACAAAATCGCTGCGCTTAATTTGTGTAATAACACTTTTGATGAAAACACATTCGACTGCCCACTGAGTTGTGTTCAGTGTAAGTGGTCTACCACCCCTTCCCCCCATCAGCTTCAAGCTCTCGTCAGAATACATTACATTTCTATTTTTGGGTGGCAAGTTTATCGTATAGATGTGGCTGTAGTTGTTTGCAATATCCAAGCGGCCATTGCGACACTGCGAGTAGTATTTCCTTCTTAGCGAAGCTACCACTATCGTAAAGAGACAGAGACGCAGATGAACGTTAGAAAGCCACACAAAAAACAGCAGCGGTGCGCTGTAAAGCTGCAATGAGGTGCGGTAAAATGCAAGGCAATGTTACGAGGTGCAAAACCAGTCTATTAATTTGTACACATAAAATGATACAACTCCTGCATTTGTTTCAGTATGTTAGTGGCACAGTGTCATGGCCTCTGCAGGTGGCTTCCCAATGCTCGAGCTAGAAAAGGGGGGGGGGAAATGGAGAAGGACAAAGAGGCAAACCAACAGTATTATGATCTACGCAAGACCACACTGCCACCTTGCCGTCCTGCTGAAGTGCTATCCTCAAACAGCTGTGTCATTAATAGCGCATCGAAGCGGCAAGCGCCTCAACACAGGGCCTTGGTCTTGAAGAGAAGTGGCCAGTACCTCTGCTTGGCTGAGGACCCGGGCACCAAATGAAAAATAAAATAAATCAAACATTGGCATAGCCAATAGGTCTCACCTTTAGAACCTTATAAGTATTTCGTTATGCAGTACAATATCCGTGGTGAAACACATCAACTGTTGCATGCCTAAACACTTATAAGGTTCCAAAGGCGAGACCTATTGGCTATGCCAATGCTTATTTATGTATAGTAGCTAAAGTCTTTACAATGTGCTTGTACCTGACAATAATTCCCCCTTGTTTGGGAGATTGGGGTATTTACCTGCTAAATACCCATCTTCGGTGTGTGAGGGCACAGAAACTCCACCAGCCAATCAGGGGGAAATAAAGCAAAAAACAAAATGGGGTACGTGACTGATCCATCCTGGCACTGGATTGCAGCCTCGACCTCCAGGCAACAGTCATTTTTTCTACCTCCTTTCGGTAGGGGGCGGACTAGAGGTTTCGAATCCTATCCCCATGACCCAAGGGGCAGAAAGCCCCCTAGACACCAGGATCAACGTGCAAAAAAGGTATGTGGAAGGGTGCCAGCCTGTTTTGATATCGGGTCTATCTAGGTGTGGACTCCAGGATGGAATGGCCCACAACCCATGTTTTAAAAAAAGAAATCCTGAGCCGAATTACACATCACGTACAATGTCCTGTTTCTGCTGTAGTGCACCCTAAATTAAGTACGGTAGATTGGGACAGTGCACAAAGTTACAAAAAAATAACCCTTTTCTCAGCCCAGACTTGAATTCTGACAGTTCGTACCAGTGCTGAGTAGAGAGCATTAGAGAAGAACATGGCCATGGGGGAAACCGCAGCTCCCTCTTTCACTGAAGGAGGACCATGGGACTTCTATGCACTCTTCTCAAGGAAAATCCTCACGGCCCACACTGACTGTGGGCAAGCTCTGTGTGGCGCTCAGTCTGTTGACCTCACATGAGGGTTTTTGCTTCTGTGTCCATGTCTGGAATATGGTGCAGATGCAAAGCCTTATAAATAATTTGCGTGATGGGTCCCAATTGCACAACAATATCAGATATTACAGCACCCTTATGAGTTGCTGGCGATCATGTGCCTAATTGTAAATAGTGGACCCAATTATGAGCCCTATTGCTATCCAGTACCTGTTAAAAATTGGCAGGCCTTATTATGGCGACCATTTAAAATCACTTGATTCTCACATTTGGGCACTGTTTGGCTGGCTGTAGCATCCCTCCATGTGGGTGATCACTGAAAGAGGTAATAAATGTCATGATCCAATCATGAGCCCATCAGGACTTGTTGATAATGCAACTGAAGGGGCAACTCTAAACCTAACTTTGCTCATTCTTGTAGTGGTACCTGACAAGACTACTAAGACAGCCATGTTGTTCTGTCTTTTGCTACCGCCGGTGAGTATTGAGAAATGAGACAATATCCTTAAACAGATTTTTTTCTCGACATGGAGGTGGGCGAGTGTGTTTTGTGTTGAACACAAGTGTGTCACAACCACAAAGAATACTAATGCTACCATTACTTAGATGTATATGAGATAGACATAATGATTGTAGATCAATGGAAGATTGAATGAAAGATCATAATGGTTTTCTTTTCTCTTCAAAGGTCAAAGTGACCAGTGACCACAAAGGCAAGGTGTATTAAGGATTTTATTTTTTCTCCTCTCTATCCACTCAGAACTTTATAATAGTGACAGATTCTGATGGCAGGACATGAGATAGGAATCAGGTCTAGTCCTGATAATTGCCCGGGAGCAACACTGGCCATCAAACATTGAGCAGAAATATGTTGATACATCACTAAGAATCCACCTTGCAACGATTTGTAAAGTGAATTTGCTTTAATCGATGCAATAAGGATTGTATGACATTACAGCGCATGGAAATACCACACATGACTTTACCACACATTTGTTTTACCACGCATGCCTTTACCATGCAATAAACTCGATTTAAGGTAAGTATTAATGAGGTATGTTTTTATATATATATATATATATATATATATATATATATATATATATATGAAGCTCCAAGTGTGCCCAGGTGGCGGGAATGCACTCTGGAACCAGCGAATACCATGTAGATGCCCCAGTTCATGAGATGCGGCCTGACGCATTTCGAGTCAATCGTTTTCAAAGGCCGTTAACCTGTATATATGTATATATATATATATATATATTCACTGAAAAAACCATAGGTTTCACACATGTTATAGTTAGCGGAAATTTTACTGATAAAAAACCAGTGAAATTGCCCCGTTATAGTTAGTGCTGGCAACTATAACTCACGCGACCGCAATCCTCTGCTGATGCTAATACTGTATTTAGACACTTATTTGCCCATGTCTTCTTCCATACATTTTTAGCTATACATATATTACAAATATTTTTTTTTCATAAAGACACATATGTCATCAGCAGAAGATTGCGGTCGCGTGAGTTATAGTTGCCAGCACTAACTATAACGGGGCAATTTCACTGGTTTTTTATCAGTAAAATTTCCGCTAACTATAACATGTGTGAAACCTATGGTTTTTTCAGTGAATTTGTACGTTTTTTTAAATGCTAAGTTACTTTACGCCATTCGAGGCGTGCGCGCCCACTTAACGCAGTTCGTTCCGTGCACGGTTTTTATCAACTTTAATAAGCCCTGTACATTTGGTGGCCTTCGGCCACCAAAAGCATAGGGGGTGGGGTCAATGTGGATAGTGTTTTTTTTATTTCGATTTTATAATTTCATGTTGCCAAAATTTAGTTTTTTTTACCTATTAATAAGCCCTGTACATTTGGTGGCCTACGGCCACCAAAAGCACAGGGGGTGGGGTAAGTGTGGATAGTGTTTTTTTTTTTTTTTTTTTTTTTACCGTACGCTTACGGTAAGCGTACGGTAAGCGTACTCGGCGAAATTGCCGAAAAAAAAATAAAACCGTTTTTGCTCTTGGGGGATGTTTGGGGACTCCCTCAACATGACTATGTGGGAGGGAGTTGTCAAAACAGCCCCGTAACATGTTTTTGGCCATCTTGTTTGATAAACAACACTCAGTGCGAGAGACAAAATGGCGGCCGCCGCTTCCTGGTTTCGGCCGATTCGAATGTTTACTAAGATCTAAGAGCCAATCAGAATCGCGCTCGCGCACGCCACCGTACGCTTACGGTAAGCGTACGGTAAGCGTACCGTAAGCGGGCTCAGATATATATATTGATTTAAAGGCTATTTTCTCAGAATCTACTGAACAGATTTACACCAAACCTACAAAAGGCACTTCCTTGACCTAGGGACTACCTCTCTGCCAAATTTCTAGTAATTCTGTTCAGCCGTTCGGGCTGTAGCTCGTTCTAAAGGTCCTATGGAAAAATGCATGGGAAAACGCGTTTTGGGACCCCCCTTTTATCTCAGCCCCTGCTTGACGAATCCCCCCGAGACTTTCAGGGTAAGAGCGGAGCGTAGCGCCCCACCTATTTTGAGAAATTCGCGAGGATTCATCGACCGGCGCCAAAGTTATTCAAAATAGAATGTTGAGGTTTTCCTATGGAAAAGGGGTCCTAACTATAACTACCTACTGGCGACCGCCAGTAGGTAATATATATATATATATATATATATATATATATATATATATTCACTTAAAAAATCATAGGTTTCAGGGGTGTTATAGTTAGCTGGACATTTCCCTCGTACAAAACCCTAGAAATTCCCCCGTTATAGTTAGTTCAGCTAACTATAACTCGCGCCCCCGCAATGCACTGCTGATGACGTCACATATTACATCACTCATGACATGGTCAGTGACATCACTGATGACATCACTGATGACATCTGAAATGACATCACTGATGACATCACTGATGACGTCATCCATGTGATAAATTAGTGCATCTTCTCACACCCTTTGATATACTCAATCAACATTTCAGACGTCCATTCTCAAAACCATAGATACTCCAATACCAATAACTACATACCCACTCATTGACTCTTAGATCTACACACACATCCACTCACTCACCTGTACAGTCACCCATACTTACAGTCACTCAGTACAGGACTATCATATGCATTTATACACCTACATAAACACTCACACACCACCAATCATCCATAGAGGTACTCTCACACCTAGTTAGTCATGCAAATAATTAATCACACTCCCATTTACTCACCTATGCAGTTATACACACACAAGTTCACTTACTCATAAAAATAGTACCACATTCTTACGCTCTTATACAATCACTGATACAAGCCCACACTCATCCATACAGCCACTCTCACAATCACACACTCTCACATATACCCACTTATATACTCTTACACACATATATACTGCCTTTCACATATGTAGTTACTCACACATGTACCACTGAGATATACATTCAATCACTAACACACCCATACATACACTCGCCCAACCATACAGTCCATCACAGATGCACTCTTAAAACCATGCACCCATAGAATCACCCACTTACACATGTATGCACAGAGTCACACACACCCCACCCACACAAACACTCAGGCACCCATACAGATACTCAGACAACCAATCAATAACCCATAGAGACACTCATATAGCTATTCACAAAATCATGCAGCCGCTTATACACCAACAGACAGACAGATACAGACATTCACACAGTTTAGTCACTAGTCTGCAGTAAGATACATTTAATGACTCACTTATAGAGTCAGTCACGCACCTACTAAATCATCCATTCACACACTTATACACCCACTCATTCTTCCATAGGTTTTTCCCTATATATATATTAAACATATTTAAAATTTACAGAAACACACACTCACTGGATGACGTCATCAGTGATGTCATCAGTGATGTGATTTCAGATGTCATCAGTGATGTCACTGACCATGTCATGAGTGATGTAATATGTGATGTCATCAGCAGTGCATTACGGGGGCGCGAGTTATAGTTAGCTGAACTAACTATAACGGGGTAATTTCTAGGGTTTTGTACGAGGGAAATGTCCAGCTAACTATAACGCCCCTGAAACCTATGGTTTTTTAAGTGAATTTCTAAGGTTTTTTAAATGCCGATTTCTAACTATAATGCCCCTGAAACCTTTGGTTTTTTCAATGAATTTCAAAGGTTTTTTAAATGCTAATTCCTAACTATATCAGGCCTGAAACCTATGGTTTTTGTCAGTGAATTTCAAAGGTTTTTGAAATGCTAATTCCTAACTATATCAGGCCTGAAACCTATGTTTTTTTCAGTGAATTTCAAAGGTTTTGTAAATGACCATTTTTAATGTATTAATTGTTATACTGATTTTTTTGATACTGATTTACTACATTTTTTAAACTATTTATTTTTAGATATATTTTTTTAATGACATTATCATTACATTATACATTACAATACAAAATATACTTTCTCAGAATGAATTTCTTTAGTTTAAATACTTGGCAAATAGGCAACAGACTTTTAAGTACAGTAGTTACAGTTGTTGCAATGGCCAACCCAATTTCAAACACAAAGCAACATTGAGCTCAATGTGAATTTCTAGTTAAATGCAATTAGTTACTTTATGGATTACTTTTCTAACCACAGGACTGGATCCTAGATTCAGTCCTTGGACATCTCCTGTAAACAGTTGAGTAAAAGCGTTTTGGTTACAGTAGTTATTTTTAAGGAATATATATATTTTTTTAAAAACCTTTATTTACACATCGAATATTCACAGTCATGGGCCTACAACCGCCTGGGCCGGCCGCTAACGTAGAGAAAAGGGAGGAAAACAATAATACAGCAATCATAAGAGCCGGAGCGATCCGCACGCATGACGGCTGCAGCAGCCCACAACTGAACCCAGCACTACAGAAAGGTTTCTTATTAACTATTTTATAAATAAAAACAACAAAAAGAAACTTATACCAGGCAGAAGAACTCCATTAACAGGGACTTGCTCTCTCATGAGCGGGGGACAACAGCGACAACGCAGCCAATTACACAGTTATTCGCGTGAAAAAGGGCAGGGGGGCAGGGAAAGGATCGGTCATCAATCCTGCAAAGCGAAAGGGAAAAAAGACCAGGAACATCAAAGTCAAGGGGACATTGGTACGTCTGGTGTGAACACCAAGGGGGGGGGTGCAGATATCCCCCCGATAGGAATTCCAGGGACCCCACATCTTACTCCATGTCTTAGGTTTGCCTCTGGCCACGTAAACCGTCTTCTCTCGGAACATGCACCAATCCATATTTTCTTTCCACTTCGTAACTGTGGGGGGCCTACCGGACCCCCAGAGCTGCGCAATGTCCCTTTTAGCGATCATGTTGCCCAAAGTCACCCAGCGTTCTTGTGCCACATCGCAGTCAGTCGGTTCCCACACATTCAATACACATCACCGAGCCTCAGGGAGCAGCGCCACACCCGTAACCTCCTCTATCACTGCATGCACACCAGTCCAGAAACGTAGCACCTTCGGACACTCCCACAGAATATGAAGAAAAGTACCAAGCAAGCCACAACCACGCCGACATAAACCATCACTTGTGTAACCCATGCGAAGCAAGCGGGGACCGGTGACATAGACCCTATGTAGTATCTTCAACTGCACAAATCGAAGGCGAGCCGGTATAGCAACCTCCCTCGGTGAGGCTACGGCCGCGACCCAGTCCTCATCATCCAACTCCAGGCCATCGGCGACCCAGACCTCTCGCAAATGTGTGAGAAGGTCCGCTCGAGTATTGATCAGTTTTTTGTAGATCAGGGAAATAGTACTATCTGGCAGGTAACCATCAAGCAAACGATCTTCCAACGGGGAGGCTTCAGGGATATCTGCAGGATTCGGGAAAGCGGAAAGTAGCGCATGGCGCATCTGCGCATAGCGAAAGAACTCCCTATCGCTCAGCTTATATTCCGTCTGAAGAGCTTCAAACGATTTAAAAGCGCCACTTTTCAAAGCCTTTAGTACGCCATAAACCACCCAACGCATCCGACGCATACAGTGGATTCGCACGAGACAGACGGCCCGTCCATCCCGTAGCAGCGGTGGCGCAGTGCCAGGCGCGCACCGCATTTTTCGTAGGACCTGTCAATTTAGTGCTACCCTTCGTAGAATAAAGCGCCCTATTGAAATCTCTGCCCGGTAACAGTAGCCTATCCATCTCGTACGCGGGGTTCACCGCCGGGCCATATGTCCCATGATTCACCGCCACCAACTGGGACGCCCAATAATACCTTCTAATATCAGGGAGAGCTATGCCACCGTCATACCACGGTAGGGTCAATTTAGCGAGAGCAATGCGCGGTCTCCCATCCCAAACTAGTTGCCTCTGTAAGCTCTCTACCTCACTAAAATATCGGGCGGGCACCACGTCCAGCGTATTCTGCAATGCATACAAAAAGCGTGGAAGAGACATCATTTTGAATAAGGCTGCCCGGCCAAGCGGCGATAGCGGGAGCCTACGCCAACGAGCAACATCGGCCCGCAGCCGCTGGAGCGGGGGCAACAGATTCAGAGCATAACGGACCGCCGGATCGAGGGACACGTGGATACCTAGATATTTAAATCCAGAATGTGAAATCTGAATCGGACAGCCACGAGGGAGAAGAGGGGGGTCGCCAACCAGCACATAAACACAGGATTTCACCCAATTAATGACAAGCCCTGAATTGCGACCAAAGGAGTTCAGTACATCAAATAACACTATCAACGATTTCCGCGGGGAGGTGAGATAGAGCAAAATATCATCTGCGTAGAGTGACACGCGATCCTCAAACGTCGGTGTCCACCGAAAACCCGTCATGGAGGGTTCCCACCGGAGCCACGCCGCCAGGGGCTCCAACGCGAGAGCAAAAAGAAGCGGGGACAGGGGGCAACCCTGCCGCGTGCCCCTCCCAAGCAAAAAGGGGGTAGAAACTCTACCATTCACCACCACCTGCGCCAGTGGTTCCACGTATAACAACTTCACCCATCCAATGAACCCAGGTCCAAAACCAAACCCAGCCAGCGCCGCCCAGAGATACGACCACTCCAACGTGTCGAACGCCATCGTGGCATCTAAGGACGACAAAATGGCAGGCTCCTGAATAGAATCAACTCTCGCGAGGACTCCATGGAGGCGCCGCAGGTTCAGCGCGGTGTTGCGGTGCGGAATAAAACCAGACTGGTCCGGATGTACCAGGTCACCGATGACTTTAATCAAACGATTAGCGAGCACTTTAGCGAGAATCTTAGGTTCAGCGTTTAGGAGTGAGATGGGCCTATAAGACGCACAGCAGTCACGCGGCTTGCCCTCTTTATGGAGCACCACAATGGTCGCTAGACGTTGAGCACGCGGAAGGGCGCCGGCCTCTCGGGATGCAAGAAACATCTCGCGGAGATAAGGTGCCAACCTATCTGGACGAAGCTTGTAAAGCTCGATCGGAAGGCCGTTAGGGCCGAGAGCCTTTCCTGAACGGACCAAGCGAATCGCCGATGCTATCTCATCGTTCGTCAGCGCTGCGTCCAGCAGTTCTTTATCATCGACCGAAAGGCACGGCAATGCAATATCTCGTAGCAGTTGACGAGAGTCGTCTTCTGGCCTCTCCGAGACCGGAGAGTAGACGTCACACAAATGGTCCGCAAAGCAGCTCACAATCTCCCCCGGATCCGTAACACTCACACCATCAGCACGCACAATCACCAGGACCACACGACTCGCTCGCTCTCTCCTCTCCAGCCATGCAATCATCTTTCCAGCCTTGTCACCAACATCATACAAGCGCCCCTGTTGTTCCCTACTAGCGAGCTTGGCCGCATCCGTAACCAACGCCCTATAATCCGATTGTTTAAGACAAAGGGCATGGAGTTTGTCCCGTGTGACCCCCCGCCCGAGATCTTCTTCCAAGTCAGTTATGTCAGACTCCAGGCGTACCACCTCCTCAGTTTTACGTCTCTTAGCCAGGGAGATCAAGGATAGGGCCTGGCCACGAATGACCACCTTGAAAGCCTCCCACAACGTTACGGCCGATGAGACTGAACCCTGATTTTCCTCAAAATAACGGTCAAGAGACTTAACCAAAAGGGCACGAGTTGTGGGGTCATGCAAATACCAGGGATTAATCGGGGCCACCCTCCCCTCTGCCCCCAAGACCACATCTAAGTGTAGCAGGACCGGGGAATGATCAGAGATGCCACGAGCCAGATGTCTGACCTCCCCGATCATTTGGGCTTGGGCGGCCGGCATCAGCACATAGTCCAATCTAGATAAGGAGCCGTGGACGCCAGAGTGAAATGTAAATTGGGCAAGCCCCGGATGCATTGATCTCCAACAGTCCACAAGCCCCATAGTGTCGATAAAGCCACCCAGCCAAGACTGCGCCCCGGGGAGGTCTCTGGGAAGGTGCCGATCCTCTCTACCCGATACCACAGAATTGAAGTCACCACCCACCAGCAAGAGGCCCTCCGGGAGCCCAAGCAGCAACCCTCCCAAGTCCGCAAATGTAGTGGTTTGCAACCCCGGGGGGACATAAACTGAAACCAAACACAAAGTCTGTCCTTCCCACCGGCCAACCAACACCACGTAACGCCCCCTGGTCGTCGTGCATCACCTCATCAATTTCCAGCGGGAGAGAGGATCGAACCAAAATGCCCACCCCTCTGGAGCCGGTAGTAAAACCAGAGTGGGCCACCAAACGGTAGCCCCTTCTATTCATAGCATGGCATGAGTGTCCCACCAAATGCGTCTCCTGCTACAGAACCACATCAGGAGAGAGACGTTTCAGATATTGTAGCACCACCCCTCGCTTCAATCGGTCCCCCAAACCATTGACATTCCACGTTGAAATGCGCAATCCCCTACCCCCCATTTCCACAGCAACGGTCACCCCACCCACGTTGAGAGCAAAAAACAGCACACTGATTGCCTGGTACAAAACAAACGCCACACAAAAACAACTCCCCTACCGGCAACCCCCCCAACTCCCGTTACACACCCCCCCACCCTGCACCCCTGCACAAGACCATTAAGCCACCCCAACTCGCAGTGTGCCTGTCGCCCCAACATGAACCTACTCTACGGAAAGAAAGAAAACCCCCCCGAGGAGGAAGAATCTCACCAGATACCCCGCGGCCTCCCCATGATGAAGGAAGGGTAATACAATCCTAGAAAAGAAAAAAAACAATACATCAAACCCAAGTCTGAGGTGAATACAAAATTGTCAAGGAACCACCAGTCATTCGTTCACCCTTGGTCCGCTGATCCACCACCCTCATCCTCAGCTCGTTCCTCCCCGCCGTGCTGATGGTGCAAAGTGTCAAGCCAGTCCTCAACTGCCTCGGGCCGGTCGAAAAAATGAGTCCGTTCCTCCAGTTCAATACGCAGCTTGGCCGGGAAAAGCATAGAGTACTTCAAGCCCATGTCCCTCAGCCGCCGCTTGTCAGTCATTAATCCCATTCGCTGTTTTTGCACCGATTGTGTAAAGTCAGGATAGAAACTGATGTCCGCATTGTCATACTTCGTCGGGCCATGCACACGGGAGGCCTGCAGGATTGCGTCACGGTCCCTGAAGTTGAAGATCCTGGCAATGATAGGTTGCGGTGGGACCCCAGGCCTCGGCCGGCCCCCCGGAACTCTGTGTGCCCGCTCCACCGTAAAGAATTTGCTGAGGCCTTTCGGCGCTAATTTGTTCAGGATCAGATCTTCCACAAAGAGATCGACCGGCC
The DNA here is from genome assembly GCF_964204655.1 of Triturus cristatus. Classification (NCBI taxonomy): domain Eukaryota; kingdom Metazoa; phylum Chordata; class Amphibia; order Caudata; family Salamandridae; genus Triturus; species Triturus cristatus. Next base: position 997,495,863 of record NC_140581.1, read on the forward strand.
CATCCTCCGACCTCTCCGGCACACCGATGATGCGCACGTTATTCCGCCGGGCCCTGCTTTCAAAATCCTCCAGTCTCTTAACAGAGAGGTCGCTGAGGGCCCGCAAACTACGGATCTCCGTCTGCAGTGCAGAGACATCCGTCTTGAGGCCCGATGTCGTGAGATCGAGTAATTTGACCTTCTCACTAGTTTTCGACAGATCTGCCCTAAGTAAGTTGACATCGATCAACACGGTGTCCAGCTTGTGGGCCAGCGAGTCAAATTGCTGGCCGACCGAAGCCTTCATGGCGTCAATGGCACCCATGACATCCTGTAGTGTCAATTCCGTCGAGGGTGACGGGCCCTCCTTGGCCGCATCTGAAAGCCCACTCAAACCGGGAGATCCCTTCTGCTGGGCATAGCGGTCCATGTTGTTCGTTTGCACGTAGCTACCCCTCTGGGGAGCTCTAGACTTGTGCTTGTCACTGTCCAGCCGGGTCGCCATTACTCAGCAGGGAGAGCAGATCCAGTATACCTGTTAGGCGTAGCAATCACCCTGGGGAGTCCGCCTGACTGATGGACAGCCCCCTTTGTCAATGCCACTCGACCGCTACAGATCGGCCCCAACGCAGAGCGACTGCGAGCGCCCGCCACCAGACTCGTAGAGGAAAGTCAAAAACGAAAGTGAAACCAGGGGGAGGACGGGCCCGCCCAAGACCCTAGAGCCGTTGTTGTTCGATTGGAGCTCGGGGACAGTGCCAACCCGAGTCCGGGGTGGCGCCACGGAGCAGGCCTCTTTCTGGAGTACAGGATAAGTCGAGTTCCCAAAGTCCGATTTAAGTTCCGAAAACGGGAATCACCTCAGCTTCGGTTCACCAGTAATATTCCTTCAAAATAGCAGGATTATAGCCAGGCTAGACGTGGGAGGCCGCGAGGGTCTCGGGAGCCCTGTGCCTACGCTTCCATCTTGGTTGCGCGCTAGGCTCCTCCATTTTTAAGGAATATTATTGTATTTGAAAAGTTGACAGAATTTTTTTCACATAGAATCACCAATGTTATCCTATGGCAGAAAAATCACTTAGCAGGTAAGTAGTGTTATTGTTACTTTTTCTTACTCAGTGGTGGATCCTGGATCCAGCACTGGCCAACCTCCTGTAAACAGTTGAAAGAATGTGTTTAAGTCATACAGACGATTTTTTAGGAATATTTTTTGTTTGTGAAAATAGACACTTAGAAACTTTTCTGCTGAAAACCACACAATGGATTCCTATGGAAGGAAATACAAGTTACTGGTAAGTAAGCTTAGAATTACTTTTCAGGGTCAGTGCTGGGCTAAAAGATGCAGCACTGGGTTCTCTCCTGATTACAGGTGAGTAAATCGGAATTCGTAGTTTGGCTGATTTTAGAGGAATATTTGTACGTTTCATAAATGGACACTTAGAACATTTTCTGCTGAAAACCACACAATGGATTCCTATGGAAGGAAATACAAGTTACTGGTAAATACGCTTAGAATTACCTTTCATGTTCAGTGCTGGGCAAAAAGATGCAGCCCTGGGTTCTCTCCTGATAACAGGTGAGTAAACCGGAATTCGTAGTTCGGCTGATTTTAGAGGAATATTTTTAGTTTGTGAAAATAGACACTTAGAAACTTTTCTGCTGAAAACCACACAATGGATTCCTATGGAAGGAAATACAAGTTACTGGTAAATACGCTTAGAATTACCTTTCATGTTCAGTGCTGGGCAAAAAGATGCAGCACTGGGTTCTCTCCTGATTACAGGTGAGTAAATCGGAAGTCGTACTTCGGCTGATTTTAGAGGAATATTTATACATTTCAAAAATGGACACTTAGAAAATTTTCTGCTGAAAACCACACAATGGATTCCCATGGAAGGAAATACAAGTTACTGGTAAGTATGCTTAGAATTACTTTTCAGAGTCAGTGCTGGGCTAAAAGATGCAGCCCTGGGTTCTCTCCTGATAACAGGTGAGTAAATCGGAATTTGTAGTTCGGCTGATTTTAGAGGAATATTTTTAGTTTGTGAAAATAGACATAGAAACTTTTCTGTTGAAAACCACACAATGGATTCCTTTGGACGGAAATACAAGTTACTGGTAAATACGCTTAGATTTACTTTTCAGGGTCAGTGCTGGGCTAAAAGATGCAGCACTGGGTTCTCTCCTGATAACAGGTGAGTAAATCGGAATTCGTAGTTCGGCTGATTTTAGAGGAATATTTGTACGTTTCAAAAATGGACATTTAGAAAATTTTCTGCTGAAAACCACACAATGGATTCCTATGGAAGGAAATACAAGTTACTGGTAAGTACGCTTAGAATTACTTTTCAGGGTCAGTGCTGGGCTAAAAGATGCAGCCCAGGGTTCTCTCCTGATTACAGGTGAGTAAATCGGAATTCGTAGTTTGACAGATTTTAGAGGAATATTTGTACAATGGTGAAGGAAGGGGGCGGGGCCTGAGGTGATATGTGTGCAAACACGCCCTGTGGCGCGTTTTAAGTTGGGGAATTAATTCCTCTTCAATCCTGAGGTCCCCTGGGGGCCAACTAGTCCACCAGGTACCTCCAGTATGCGCCAGGGGGCTGCATTGCAGAGAGGTGTTCAGAGGCCACGCCCCTTTTTACAGCACTCTGCAACGCAGCTCCGTGGCGCTTGCTGGAGGTATCTGGTGGGCTAGTTGGTCCCCAGGGACCCTCAGGATTAAAGAGGAATTAATTCCCCAACTTAAAACGCGCCACAGGGCGTGTTTGCACACATATCACTTCAGGCCCCGCCCCCTACCTTCACCACTGTGCAAACGCGCCCCGTGGGGTGTTTTAAGTTGGGGGATTAAGTCCTCTTGAATCCTGAGGTCCCCTGGCGTCCAACTAGCCCACCAGGTACCTCCAGTATGCGCCAGGGAGCTGCGTTGCAGAGAGGTGTTCAGAGGCCACACCCCTTTTTACAACACTCTGCAACGCAGCTCCGTGGTGCTTAGTGGAGGTACCTGGTGGGCTAGTTGTCCCCTAGGGGACCTCTGGATTGAAGAGGAATGAATTCCCCAACTTAAAACGTGCCACAGGGCGTGTTTGCACAGCATCACCTCAGGCACCGCCCCCTACCTTCACCACTGTGCAAACGCGCCCCGTGGCGAGTTTTAAATTGGGAGATTAAGTCCCCTTGAATCCTGAGGTCCCCTGGCAGCCAACTAGCCCACCAGGTACCTCCAGTAAGTGCCACGGAGCTGCGTTGCAGAGAGGTGTAAAAAAGGGCGTGGCCTCATTACACCTCTCTGCAACGCAGCCCCCTGGAGCACACTGGAGGTTCCTGGTGGGCTGGTTGGCCCCCAGGGACCCCCAGTAATGAAGGGGAATTCGTTCCCCCTCTGCAAACGTGCCAGGGGGCGCGTTTGCAGAGTGATGAAAGGAGGGGGCGTGGCCTCCTCCCGATCCCGTTTTTTTTTTTTTTTGTCTTATTAAGAAGGGGGGCTGTGTAGCTCCCCTTCTTTTTCTTATTTTTTGGCCCTGGGGACCCCATCCCCCAGGGCCTGCCCCCTATTTTTTTGTTTTTTTTTAACTGTGGAGGGGGGCCACGTGGCCCCTCTCCCGAGGCCTTAATTTGCCCCGGGGACCCCATCCCCCGGGGCATGGCCCTTTTTTTTTTTTTTTAGAGGGGGCTGCCTTGCCCCCCTCCTGTGGCCTCTTTTGGCCCCATTTATATATTTATATATATAGATATATATATATAAATACACACACACATATATTCTATTCCAAGGGTCTGTGTGGAGGATGACCAATCCCAAAACCAATTACTACTTTGGTAACCTGTGAAATTTCATGAATCAAAATACCAGTATACCGTGAGCAACAAAGTGTGATAACAATCCACCTTTAGTACCTATTAACTTTACCAAATGTGTTTCACAATAAGTAATCAAAGTCTACTGCCTTTGCCATAAATTGACAAAAATAAACAGATTAGACCTATGGCATCGGACATAACATTTCCAATTGAGCCAGTTAAGCCTATAGCTTTCATTACTGGCTTATCATCTCAACTAACTCAGGCATTCTGTATTTACCGTAAGTTTTCCCACAAAGAAAACCATAAGGCATATACATTCCTAAAAATATAAATGTATCAAATTATAAATGTATATAAAATTACAGATGGCATAGCAAAGCAAAGCAAAGTACTATCTTTCCTAAAAAAGCAAAATTGGCATTATCACTGTACAAATCTGTTATACCCACGGTTTGCCAAAGGGGAATAACCAATACCAAAACCCTTGCCTACTATGGTAATCTGTGAGATTCCATGTAACAAAATACCTCTCTGCAGGCTTTAATAAAGACCAGTAATGATCCACCCTGCAATACCTTTGGACTTTAACATATACTTTTCACACTAAACATACCAGGTCTACTATTTTTATTGTGCCCTTTTTATTATATAATCAGGTTTATACCCTTGATCATTGACTTGCTGCCAGATCCAACTTAGTCCTACCATACTGAGTGTAAAGATTCCAAAAAGGCAAAAATACAATCCAAGCTATCTTTTTCAGGGGATGCACAGAACTTCTGCCGAATCAACTGCTGTACTCAAGGGAACCAATATGTGGTTGGAGAGGCCTAAGACCTTTTGCCCATAGTAATTCTGAAAGCTCATCCCATATGGCCATGCGACATCTGCAGTATCAAACCAGACCTAAAAAAGCAGGGATAAACAGAGAACCTCCAAGAGTGCAATACAGACACAGAAAGTTTGGGTTGATAAATCAACAATAACTAAGCATCCATGGAATCAGGCAGCCTTCGTCTATTGCAACCCCAGCATTTGGCAGCACCGGAAGTGAGCTTCTAAGAACATCTTTTTATCCCTGCTTTTAGGTTCTTTAAAAAATTAGTCATATTGGGGTGTGGTTTGGACGCCAGAGAAGATGGCGGCTTAGAGCGACGCTCCTCCCGTGGCAGGGAAATTCGGAGTGATTTAGGAATTACTACCTGTCACATAGGTGGCAAAAATGAAGTTTTCGTTGATCGGATGTTGAGCCCTACCTCTGGGTTAAATTTGAGTTGGTGAGGTGTTCCTGGAAACAAGTTAGAGCGCTGTGCTCTGGAGACTGATCACGAACGGCGTGCAGCAGTTGAAGCCTGCCGGTCCCGGACGGGCTCTGATGCTGCCGCTACCTCACCGGAGTGCTGGAGGAGATCGGAAGAGGCACGTTGCCATCACATCAACAGTGAGTGGATCTGAGTGCGCATAGACTATTCCCGACACGCTTAGATACCGCCGATGCGTGGAGTGTGCAAGCTGGCGGATGTAGGAATTCGCTGAGAGTCTCTGTCCCGAAGCGTGACGAAAATACGAAGGCAGTCGAGGAGAGGCAGGCGCAAGATTATTGCTAAGCGCTTGAGACGGAAAGCTGATAATAATATTTTATATCACCCCAAACGTGCGGAGGAGGGCCAAAAAACAGCGAGGTGTGGAGGGACAAAATGGCGGCTACAAGAGTCTCCGTAGCACCTGTGTGAGATCGGGACTCGAGGGCTGCCGCCGGAGTGTAAGAGGGGCGACGTACACCACGACTAAAGCGGCATGAAAACAGAGGTAGTTGAGTGCAGCAGCGTACCACAGGTAACGCGTATCACAGGCAAAAGTGGTGTAAGCGGTGAAAGCGGTTTTGGTGCACACGATCACTCCCCTGTTCCTCGCAAAATGGCGGCTGTGATGGCGAATATGGAGGCTGTTGGGGCTCCTCTCAGAACATTGTAATGAGATAATTAGCGTTCAACACTCACAGAGTCAATATATGGAGGTATGACTATATTTGACGGCAAGATATACTGCAAAGGGGATGGATGGAGTCGTGGGCGCCATGGCTCTTCCCATATATGTATGATCACCACCTTTACTCTACGCTGCTGATCTGAGAGACCTGAGGGTCCTGGGGTTGTGAGCGAGCTGGAAGATCTGGAAATTCGAGTGAGCTGAGAGATCGGAGAGGGCTGAGAGATCTGAGAGAGGCTGCAGTGCCATATCCGAGTTTTGTGGCATGTGGGAGTGGTGCAGTTGTACAGTGATGAAGTATGTGCCCAACGACATGCTGACTACAGGTGATCACAGGTGACACAAGAGATCACGAGTGAAATTCTGAGGGGACTCTGCAATTTTAAGTCGCTGAGTACGCCACTGGCAGCGGTGGGGGGAGTTCGGGTGGAAACTCTCTTGCTGTGGTAATATCCTGTACGTGTGCCATATTGTGTCTGGTGCCCTAGCGAAAAGTTATTTGGGCCTGCTTGGAATTATCAATCTTAACGAACGTATCAAGTGACTTCAAACAGTGAGTACATAATGGGGGACAAAGATACAAAGAACCTGAAAAGACTTAAGGCTGAACCTCCGGCTCCAATCTCACCTATCAAGGGTAAAAATGATGTGACCGATACGATGGACATAATACTGAACAAACTAGAAGAGGTGAAGGAGATTGCAAGGTCCACAAAGGAAGAGATTGTAGCTATCCGTAAAGACATCAGAGACACTAATGCCAGACTTACAGAGTCAGAATCAAGAATCAGCCGACTGGAAGATTCAGAGATCAAAACTTGTAGCTCTCTTAAACACCTACACATCTCCACAGATCAGATGTCAAGGAAGCTGTCGGAGTTGGAGGATAGAAATCGGAGAGGGAATCTACGCATTTTTGGAATACCGGAGGGGTCAGAAGAGTCATACGAGTCATGTGTCCAATTTCTGGAGCCTTGGTTCTCACAGGCAACCAACCTTAACTTCCATCACCCACTGGAATTTGACAGAGCCCATAGGGTCCCGGGCAGGATCGTGCCGGGCCAACGGGGTCCGCGACCTATTGTATGTAAGCCATTACGTTACCAGCATGTGGAACAAATACTGTCATTTGTGCGCAAAAATAACCATGTACTCTGGAAATCTAGTAAAGTGTACATTTCACAGGATTACAGTAAAGAAACTGTCGACACAAGGAAAGCCTTTCTTGCTTTGCGACCACAGCTGAAGTCGCTGGGCTACCAATTTGGATTTGTGGGTCCAGCAAAGTTCCGCGTCTTTATTAAAGGTTCTCCGCAGGTCTTCGCAGAACCGTTAAAACTCAGGAAATGTCTGGAAGGAGGCGAGGAGCTACACATGGACACTTCATCGGCGGCCTCTACTTCATCCACTAAACAGGATTCTTTGTTTCCGTAGCAGACTGTTATGCCACTGTGTCATTTGTGGTCACACAATGTCGGGTCCTGATGTATTGCTGTGTTGTTGCAATGTTGGCATCTGTTGTGGAGTAGAGGGGGACGCAAGTCTTATCTTCTGTGCTCTTGGGTGGCTTGTGCCTTGCTCGGGTGTTGATTACTAGTCAGAAATGGTTACTAACTAATATGCGCTTATTGGTCTGCAGTAGCGGTTCCCAACCAGTCAAAGAGGTAGGGGGACGCATTTAATGCATACATTTAATGCATACATCTAATGCAAGCATATAAGGGGATCTTGCATCGTATGGTGTTGATTTGTTTGAGGAAGGATGGATAGAGAGGAGGGCTACTCGGTGCGCCTTGTGTTAAATCGGGTTAAGGTTGGTAAAGGTGGGTAGCTAATGTTGATAACCCCACTGGAGGTGGCACAGCGGCAGCTCCATCTGTATATGTTAATCGCTACCTGGACGAGTTCTGCTGCCTTATGGGTGCACAGGTTTATGTAGTTTTATGTGTTGGGTTGATTCCCGAATTACTAACACGGATACGAGTTGAGGCCATGGGAGGGACACTATTTTTTCCGTGTCACCATGCCTACTAGCTTATCTCGGGGTGGAGCGGTGGGGGAGGGTGACCGGTAGGGAGAGGGGGAGGTGGGAGAAAGGGAGAGGGTGAGAGGGTGGGGTATGTGTTTGATCTCTGTGTTATTTTTTCCTTTTGTCATTGTTTATGTCATGTTCCAATGCACGCCAGGTCCATCATCATCTTACCGCCAATGCCTATGCCGGTTATACTGCCGCGACCCTGCTGGTGTTTATGTCATGTTCCATTACATACCAGGTCCACACTCATTCCGTTGTCAATGCCTATGCAGATTGTGCTGTCAGGATCCGAATAGTGTTTATGTCAAGTTCCGATGTACACCAGGTCTCACATCATTCTCCTGTCAATGCCTACGCCGATTGTACTTTTACCTTCATACCAGTGCTGTGAGAGCTGGGCTGTCCTGGGAGAGAATGAAGGAGGTCCAAGTAAATACATTTAAGTGTCGTTTATTAGTAATTCACCATGTTAGCTATTGAGTGGCTATGTCGTTATCCACAATTGACACTCCTATAGGCGTAACAAGAGTGAATAACTTGAAAATACTCTCTCTCAACGTTAAGGGTCTCAATCAGCCAGTCAAGCGTCAGAAGGTTCTGGAGTATTTACGTAGACAGAAAGGTGATATTGTATTGTTGCAAGAATCTAAACTTGAGGCCTCACAATTTCATACTCTCAGGAACAAATTCTTTGTTGAGGTCGTAGGGTCGGAGGCGATAGGAAAGAAGAATGGGGTCCTGACATTGATTGCAAAAATATCTAACGTAGATTTGCTCTCCTCCGCTTCTGACTCCAAAGGGCGGTGGGTTACGACCAAGCTGGCTAAAGACGACACTGAATTTTATGTGACGAATGTCTATGCCCCTAATACATGTGACCTAACCTTTTGGTCCGATCTGTCCAAGCAACTAGAGACTATCCCTGATTCAGCCATACATATTCTGGCAGGAGACTTTAATCTACCCTTAGATCCAGTATTGGATAGGGATTCCAGATGCTCCTTTCGTAGTAATAGATCCCATAAGGCCTTCACTAATCTATGTACTCGATTCCAATTGGTAGACACATGGAGGCTACAGAACCCTGATGGGAGGGATTATACCTTTTATTCTCCTCCACATGACTCATTTTCCAGGATTGACTATTTATTTATCACAAAGAATGGCATCCCTCGAATGGAAGGAGCATCTATAGAACCAAGGGTTTTATCCGATCACTCATGTATTTCCCTATCCATCTCCAACGTCAAATCTTCTACTCAGCAAACGATCTGGAGGTTTAATGAGGAGGTCCTCGAAAAAGAACAACATAGGGTAGCGATTGAGACAGCGATTAGAGAACACTTAGAACATAACGGCAGGGGAGATACTACTGATTTGATTCGTTGGGAGGCGCTAAAGAGTACAATAAGAGGGGTCGTTATTAAAATAAAATCTGCCATAAACAAGAACCACAATAAAGCTCTGGAGATTTTAGAGTGAGAAATTGCTGAAATATAATTATCTAGGTCTGAAATGAAAACAACAGGGAAAATATAGGATGCCAGCCAAAGAAAAGAGTCTGTTCCGACCCAATGCTGTTTGCCTGACCACAGATACATATTTCTACATTTGTATCGTGATGAAAGGAGTTGGGAGTGGACCAGGCTGAAGGGCGATGAATAGTCTAGACCCATGGCAGGGGCCTGCCTTCCATCTCTAATCTAATCCCCATGGACCCAAAGGGCACCAGCCCAACTGGTACACATGAGAAGAATGCAATGATGTCTCCCCAACTGGATTGTATTCACGAATTACAAAATCCTGGAACAGTGATAATATAAAAACTTTTCCAAGTTGGTGTCTTTTGGTCAAAGAACTATAATAAAAAATGTTATTTTTGAATGCTACATGATACAACGGTTCTGTAGTTTTTAGATGTGATAGATTAGCTACCCAAGTGTCTAATACCCAAGTTAAGGGAACTCTATTTATACATCCTGGGAAGAATAAACAACTCAATAGGTCTTAATTGGGTTCAAATTATCGACTAGGAGGGCAAACGGATCCAAATTTAACTTTAGTGAGCCTTCCTGCCAGCTTGCGAAAATTTTAGATATAAAAGTGTAAACACCTGTGATCCATGCACTAGTTGCAGGCAGCAAATAAAAAGAATTATAACAAGCATAAGCAAAATCTGACATTGGCAAGCCTGCAATTCTTTTATTTGTATGTTTTTGCAAAAATTTGCAATAATCACTACGAATTTTGAAGAGATAAAAAGTAAAATGCTGCAGTCTAAGGCAGGCTTGCAAATATATTTTTTTCAAGCCGCTTAATACCACAGTTTTGTAGTTTCTAGGCATGGTATATAAAACATAACTCGCCCAAGTGCCTAGTTCTTAAGTTACTGGTACTCTGTTTATAGACTTCAAACTCTCAACTTGCAGGTCACACAAAGATACCCATTTAACTTTATTGAGCTACCCTGTAGGCTTGATATAAAATGTGTGGGAATCTGTACAACATGCACAATTGGTGGGTGGCCCAGAAAGAGAATTGTGAAAAAAAGCTAGTAGTAGTTGATGGTCAGTCCAAAAAAAGCCAGTGACAAAGGAGTATCCCCGGGTGTTAGTAATGTATTCTATTTTACTGGTATTTTGTAGCGCCCAAATTATTTGATAACTGCCTACGCGTGTAGAGTGTATGCTGTTCCACATAAGCTACCTTTGTTACAAGTCTTCAGAGTTGTATTATGGGCATTGGGTGCTGGAACAGACGGCAAATGTTCTAGTTGGGTGGACCTCAGGGTAGTTTTGTCCTGTCACTTTCTATGAATCCTGGTAAATTGGCCTTGTTGCTGAGTTCCCCTTGCCACATGCTGATTGTCTTGCTTAGAACCATTCACTGCAACATACTGCAGTCAAATCATACTCTCTACATACAGAAAGGTAAGATGCCTTCAGTTGTTGCTTTTTTGCCTCCATAGGTTTTAGCCTTTGGGTGGACACATTGTCAAACACATTGTGAATCTGCCCACAGGCGTATTTTAGTCACATCATTTTTAGGCTGAGCCCACCAGACAGCCCAGCTGCCTGGTTGCAAAGACATATTGTGGGATTCCCAAGACTTTACGTGGGCTTAAAGCCCAGCAATTTCTTACCATTGGTTTGTTCAATTGTCACTCTCATTTGCTTACTTTCTATTCAGTGGCTTTCCTGGTTTCAGCCTGTCTATCTCGTGTTTGTCCCTCCCATGGATGATGGCCACTTTACCATCTCTTTGACCGGCGGGCTTTTATGCTGCCACAGCTCGCTTTTAGGCAACTACTGTGATTTAACCACTCCATGGGAGTGCACGGCTTCCCAGCTGTCTCCTCGTATTGTTTCTATCCCACCCCACACTCCTCTCTCTTGCCCCTGTGCTTCTCTCCCTCACTGCAATTGTGTTGCTCTCTCCCCTTGTGCTTCCCCCACTGCACTCCACATTGCGGCCTTTCAGCTGTGTTTCTCCCTTTGCCCTTGTGAACTCTCCCACATGTTGCTTTCCTCTCCCATCCATCCTGTTGCTTCAACTCCCACACAACAACAATACAGAGATCCTACCTAGTCTATTTATCAGGGGGAATATCTCGCCATACCTAGAAAACGCTAAACAGTCATAGTGGAGCCACAAATGTCATGTATTTATAACAATAAATGAAGAAAAGTTAACAATCAAAGTATCAGAATACTCTTGTTTGTCTTCTAATTTAATTTAAACCCAAGTAAGCAATGACAAAGCCAATAGACTGGCTTTTGTTATGGTACATTTAAACAGAAAAATGCACAAACAGAAATATACGACCCCATACATGCGCACAAGCAAAAACAGCAACATACCACCCAGCACCCCTGGACACAAAAAAGCCAGCATTCTAGTGCCACCCAAGCATGGAGGCATAGATGCAGACTATTGTGAATACAAACAGGCAATCTGGGTGACGCGCACGTGCAGGTAACATACACAGGAGCTTTAGCAGCTACAGCGGGGGTGGGGTTCTTTATGGGCTCTTGTATCTGCAACTCGGTAGGCAAAAGCTCATAGCTAATGCTATAAAGGAATATCAATAGGAGACCAGGCAGGAACAAGTAGGTACTAAAGATGGATAGACTGGAAAGTAGAAAGAAGTATTGAATGGAAGGATGTATGAAAGAAAGGTCGGAAGGGTAAAAGCAAAGATGGATGAGTGGATGGGTGAATGAGTGAGTAGATGGAAGAGTGGATGAAAGGATGAATCAATGGATGGGCAGGTGAAAGAATGGCAGGGTAAAGGGAAATCAGAGTGTAGATGGATGGATGGCTTGCTTTATTGATGGATGGGTAAGTTAAAGGATGGATATATGGGTGGATGGATTTATGCATGAATGCATTCATAGATGAGGTATGTGTGACAGGTTGAATGGATGGAATGGCCGATGGATGGCAAGGGGAAAGATTGAATAATTGTTGAAGGAATGAATGGATGACCGAATGTAAAGGGGAAATAGTGAATATCAATGGGTGGATGGAAGGGTGAAAGGATGAATGGATAGATGTTTGAATAGAAGAGACAAGGGAGCTCTTCCAGAGAGGTTTGGGCTCAATTGTTTCACTTGATTGGTGTCATCGGAGCTATGGTTTAAAGTGGGGGTATTTTAATTTAATGGCTACTTCCTACAGACAGGAAGCCATGTCCATAGACACCATAAAGAGGCGCACACACACAGCATGCACGCAGACACGCATACAGTCACAGACTACATGGATGCATGTAATTTACGGGTGGATTAATTTCTTCACCTCTTATCCCAACTCGCCTTCTTTTCCTTCTTCTTTTGTCCTTCCTTCTTCTCTCTTTCCTTGCTCTCTTCCTTCGTCACCATCTCCATTCATTATCCGGTTTCCTTTCTCACATTTCTTTATCTCCTCTTCATTTCCTTCCTCTGCTTTCCCCTTTTCTTCTCTGCACCGTATACGACATTCAAACCTGTTGACTTTCCCAATCATTGTTGCATTAATGTCTGCTTCCAGTTTTTATCAACATCCTGAAGCGGAGGTAAGATGACATGTTGGTTCGTCGTACACGTCACGTACAGTTTATACACAAATTACAGAAACGTATACGTGGGGATATTGATTTTCTGCACGATAAAAACAGGTGGCGGCAGAGGTGATGAATATTATAGGAACACTTTTTTTTAATGCAGCTGCCGTGCCTAATGTTTCATTAAGCCACCTCTGTTACAAGTTCCCTCAAGGGATGTCCTCGGCTACTGGCAACTGCTTCCCTAACCTTACAATCGTTGACCTGCGTGTCATTTACATTTTTTTAACTCGCAGTGTTCCTTGAATTTACTGCCTTCTTAGCTAACCGACCGGCTGGCCCGCTTATATGCACAGTTCACTTCCGAGTTCTCTTCAGACTTGTGCTGTGAGCCATGACTAAGCAAGGCCACGACACCTGGCCGGCGCTGGACTTTGTCTCCAACTGGAGCATAAGCTCTCCTGACTGTATTTTATCAGAGGCTGCACGCGCTCAGAAGATTTCGTCTGGCACAGTATTGATGTTGCAATGCAAACTTTGCACAATGATGATGAAGTGGGTGCTTTCCTCCCCGCCATGGTTTGAAACATTGTACCCTCTCCGTGTACGATACACTTTTCGGTTACACAATATCTTTCATCACTTTCTAGAAGGGTGCATTAAAAGGCAGTGTGTTAGAGACAATGTTAACAAATCTGAGAACTGCTATGTTATCTGCCAGCGACAGAAATAGCTATTTTATACATGAAATAAGGTTTTTTGATTTATACAACCTTTGACTGAAAAATGATTCCTGAAATGCTGAGAAGAGCGAAGATTGCATGGGTGTGGTTTTTTAATAGCGCAGACTTCACATAAGGATTTGTAAATTTGTCATTTTTTTAATACTTTACTGCAGTATTCTTCGCTGACTGTCTTAGAGTGCGGGATACACATCTATTCGTGTGTGCGAAACTGTGGTGAAGAATCGACGAGGGTCGGTGATGAATCCCATAGTCACAACTTTGTGGTTTTCACAAAAGATGTGGGTTCCTTCCTCAAACTTACCCGAACCTCTACACCTAGCGTAACCAGGAGTAAGTGCTGTAGCAAGTGTGGGAACACAAACCGGAGATCCCCATTTTCCCATGGACAGTATGGGAGAGTATGCCACAACCAGAGTAGAGAACTGCAAAGGTTATCCACAAGCCTCCCAATGTCCTAATGTGCTGCACCCTGATTGTACTGCAGAAGTAGGGGATGTGGGATAAGGAGAGACAGTGTCATGCCCCGCGGTCCGGCCCCTGCGTGCAGTGTGTATTTAAACGGCGAAGGGCGTGCAAACACCGCTTCGCGTTCTAGCACTGAGCCCCAGTTCCGTCTTGCGTGTTGTTGCCTGACTTCCGGTTAACGTATTTCCTGTTTTCCAGTTCGAAGTCGCGGACGAGTCGAAGCTGACGAGTCCCGGCTCCGGGGTTGTTATCGCTGTTCCTCCTGGTGAAGCGTAGAGGCGCTCTTTCCATACAAGCGGCCGAGCGTGTTGTGTCTTCCCAAGTAAGGTCTAAGTGTTAGTTAGTAGTGCGGGGGTCGCCCGTCACTCGTCTCTCCTTACCTCGGAGATAGAGGTTGGCAGGCGGTTCGTGGGTCCCCATCGCCAGCACTGCTCCTCTTGCTAACTCCAGAATCAGCTTCTCTGGCTAGCGTTGTGTTGTGTTGTATGTAAGCCTGCTAATTCCAGATCCAGCTTATCAGGCTTGAGTTGTGTTGTGTTGTATGTAAGCCTGCTAATTCCAGATCCAGCTTATCAGGCTTGAGTTGGGTTGTGTTGTATGTAAGCCTGCTAACTCCAGATTCAGGCTTGTGTTGTGTTGTGTTTACGTCTGCTGTTAAGGCGACTCCGAGTCTTGTGATTTGGTGGAGTCATACTTTGTGTTCTTACCCCAGATCAAGTATCAGTGGCCTCTTCGTACTTATACCACGAATAGTACATCCACTACTTGTCCCTACCCTATGTTCTCTTGAACATGTATCAGGCATCCGAGGGTGATTACTGCGAGGACCATTGAGCAGTGGGTTAGGTTTGCCACCTTCCTACATAAGAAGCACGGTACTTGTTCTTCCTACACATCATATAGGCATATGGGGAATCGTATCCCTCCATCATTCATGAACCCTGTCTCTGTTGTCCACAGCCTGTAAAGCGACTTACACATAGTGAAACTGAGTTCTACTCTGGGAATCGATCATAGGTGTGTCGTGCAGAGTTATTCCTACTTATTCCTGTAGGCCAAAATCCAGGAGGCTGGCGTTAACCCTGGTAGGTGTCTGGGGGAATGAAGTGAAGAAAGTTCCAGGATAGTGATGTATTATTATTCATATAACTACCTTTGTGTTACAGCTGAGGGGCCCTATCATTCCTTCCTGTCAAGAACCATCACCTTCCTGTTATTTCGCCTACCAGAATCATCCGTCAAGACCTGCCTGTTTTCCCCACCTATCCTTGTTTTGTTTCCCTGTTTTCCCCAGTGGGTCCTTCGTACTCTAGAGTTTGATAGAGTCGGAGGAACGTGGGGGACGACTGTGGACTTTTCTCCAAAGTTCCGGACGCTCCTGCAGAACATCCGCGATCATTACAGACAGGGCCAAAAGCGGTAGGATAGGCAGGGAAAGAATTAGAGGGATCAGTCTAATGGGTTGAGAAGGTCAGGCTTCATCGTAGAATTTTTTTTCTCCAAAATCTTTCTATTTAAGACAAGTGACACGCAAAAAATACCTTGGCGTACACCCAATTATCTAATGGAGTAAAACCCCCTCTAAGTAATAGGGCTCATCCTATGCTCCTACTACCCCTTCCCCAAGTACTTAAATACTTCAACCCACCCACCAATGTATTTCACCTGCCTTGATCCAACGAAGAGCAAGTACTCATATGCGTCACTTTCCATATCCAGGTCCACCCCTGCTGCAAGCGCTGCAGCGAGATTCGGCAGATAAATGCGAAGCCCTCAGCAATGGAGGCCATGGAACGTCTCTACTGTCGCTGACCATTTGGATAAGCAAAGGCTGCAAATCATCCAATAATTGTGTCATCCTTCCACTGATCTGTGCTATGTCCTTTATAATAATTAGGGAAGATTAAGTGAGCTATTGCCCAGAGTCACATTATGCTGAGTTGCCGCCGTTGCAGGGGATCAACCCATGAGCCCCGTGCTCCGAAGTCAGCCGACCTGGCCGCTGCGCAACACCTCCCCACCTTTCAATAGGTATCACATTCCACTGCTTACTGAACCAGTTCTCTAATGCACGAGGATCTGCTATTTTCCACAACCAAGCAATTATTATTTTGTCGCTTGATGACTTCTGAAATAAAAAGAATAAGTATGTGCTCACAGTGTGCTGCAAAGAGCCTACCTAGGAATGTTATGTCCAGGTATAGCAAGGGCTCTAAAGCAAACATGGAAAATTCCCCCCTGTCACACCTGAGTCCATTAGGCTCCTTACACCTCTGGGCCCTGCTGCCACTGCACCTGTTGTCCTACTGTTAGCCACCTCTTGGTTAGGTCTGGTGAATCCAGCACAAGGTAGTTAAGAACGTCCTTCTAGTAGCTTAGGGAAAGTTTAACATGTAAGAAGAGCAATGATGTTGAAATTTTGCATTTGGAAGGCCTGACCCAATTCTGCCCAGGATCATAAGGGGCGCACTGTGGTGAGGGTGGGCAGCACTGTGATGCAGGGAGCTTATGAAGTGCTATAATTCACTGAACTGAACCATAAAGTGAAACAAAAGTGTGGTGCTGCGTCATCACAAAATGTCGGCTGTACAAAACTAAAAGAAAAGAAGCATATCATAAAAAAGAGCTTCTTCATACAAAATCTTTGCAGTACTTTTGGTGTTGTTTGAATGTAAGTGCTGGCCTGAGGGTGCACACTCGCCTGACTAAACAGTTTGGTGTGCAGTGCTCTCTCAGCGTAAACAGATACCACTTGTGATGTTACCACATGCAGTCAACATTTTGGACCTGATGTTCCCGCAATTGGAATTCAGAGAACTGAAAGATGCACTATAGGTTAAGACTGGCCTGTTCTGTTTCATCCCTTGCAAAGCAAACTCTGCTCTGGAATTTTCTCATTTGAAAAACTGCCTGATATTAGAGAGTCTATGTCTGGTTCATAAAGATTATCCAACATTTATTTAATGTGATTTTTACACTACACAAAAACAATTTTAATAACGTACAAAGTACCCCACAGTGTACGTCATAAACACTATAATAAATAAGATCCCAATAAGAAATAATAAGATGAGATCATAAGAAAAGGAGAAAAGAAACAGAAAAGAAAGAGAATAAATAAATAAACAAATAAATAAAGAACAGAAGAGTCATCATGTTTAACCAACACAGTTTAAGCAATACCTAGGGTAACTCTCCCCCACAAACAACGTACTACTCTTAAACAAACGTACCACAAGCCCCAAGCATATCATCCCAAACACTAAACCTAAAATGAAAGCTTTCCAAACACCATCCTTGTTTAATTTGGGGGAGGGACAAAAAGTAGCAGTCACATGCCAAAGGAAAACAGTCAATAATTGCAAAGCCACAAGAAAGGACCCCAAACCTCATCAAAAACATAAATTTGATGTTGAACCTTGAAAATTCTGTGATAAAGAAAGGGGGTTGTCCTAATACGCCACACGCACCTGGACAATATCAACAGCAAAAAAAGACCTGGATGCTGCGGAATCAATCTAAAGTAATAATAATTTCTAAAGCTGAAGGAAACCTTAATTAATCCCTCAGGCGAGAAATATTCTCAATGAACCATATGTCTTAGTATAAAAGCACATACACCAGTCCGTGATCTAGATGTTTATCTCTGTATGTATATTTGTCAATGAAACACAAATTATCTCCATAAACAAGAGTCAAATTTCTGAGGGCTTCTCTTTTCTATCAGGTCGACGCGTTTCAGCCCATTTTATCTGGGCCTCATCACGACTTGGGGCACAAAGGAAACCTCCAAGACTCGCCGGTAGTGTTATTTAAATTAGGACACACTAAACGGCTCCAGGAACACAAAACTAAACAAAAGACTAAACGAAAGAAATTTGACTCTTTAACAAAGGACATATACAGCACACCCCTAATAGAGAAAAGGGCTGTAGACTGATTTTTTGCCTGATAGGTGCTGACAAAAAGGGCTATCTTTCTGATACAGGTTGTGAACCATAATTGGTTAAAAAATTCTTTTTTCGCAGCCCTTTAAGAAATTAGGGCAACAAGGATTCTTTCTGCTTTTCTCTTCTCCTTTTGTATGTGATAGAGACTGTAGGATTATTCATGTATGTTATATGTATATATGTATTAGATTTTTTTCATATCACTTTATTATTTGTATATGGAGATAATTTGTGTTTCATTGGCAAATATACATACAGAGATAAACATCTAGATCACGGACTGGTGTATGTGCTTTTATACTAAGACATATGGTTCATTGAGACTATTTCACGTCTGAGGGATTAATTAAGGTTTCCTTCAGCTTTAGAAATTATTATTACTATAGATCGCTTCCGCAGCATGCAATTCTTTTCTTGCTGAACCTTAAAAATTCGGCATTCATACATAGAAAATCTAAAAAGCTCAGCTATCCACTCTCGATGCGTGGGCACCAGTACAGTACGCCAATGCCTTAAAATGCAGATCCTGCCCACCATAAGAGCCGTTGGCATCCATCTACACCAATGTGAAGTCGTATTATCCAAATCAACAGTCATGTAGCAGAGCCATTTTGTCTGAATCCTCAAAAGTAATAAAACTAGTTGAACTTAGTGTTTCTCATATACAACGCCAATATGAATCTAAGGCAGGGCATGACCATAGTATGTGGTACAAATCACATGCTGCGCTTGAGCACCTCCAGTATGCCATATTGGGAGCTAGACAAACTTTGTACAATTTAAAAGGAGACCAATACCAGTTGTGCAGAATTTTAAAATAAGCAAACTTAAGGCGCGTTTCTCTGAGCGAGCGAGCGATCGTGATAATCTAAGATCTTCTTCCAGTCACCCTTCGAGTATTCCACTTCTAACCACTCCTGCCAATAGTATGTAGCCGCAAGACAAGTTTCTTGTGAGTATAAATTGTCAATAAGTATTTGATACATTTTAGACACACTACCCTTAGAAAGGCCCCACAGTCTAAGACAGTCCACGACCGCCGAGGCTGAGAGAGCTATAGGATCTTACCCTAGTTTACCTCTCAAGCAATGCCACACTTGGCAACACTTCCAAAGCTGTGACTGGGAAAGAGAAAATTCTATTTTTAATGACTCAAAGGAACAAATGCATCAAGGAGGTCTCCAATTGTTTTAATTCCTTGTTCTTCCCACAAAGCCCAATTAAACGATTTTCGATCTACAATGATTCAATTTTCATACAAATTAATGAAACCAGTGTTCAGCCTGTCCAGTGTTTTCTTCTGCTCCATTTACAATGTCCGCTAACAGGAAAAAAGATGGTAAAGAATCATTGTCAGACTGGACCCATGTGCTCTTTTTGTAGAGTATGCATACTCCACTGGGTGTGATGCCAGTGCAGATTATTGGTGTTGAGGTTATTTTTAGTCGTTTGTGCCCTGCGTGGGTGTGCAGTTGAGTGCCTATGCGAAGGGCTGTGTGAAACATTGTCTGTTGCCATTTGCCCAGTGTATGAAGTTGTGTATGGTGGTATATAGTACTGAGCTTATTTCTTGTCCGCTATGTATGTAGTTCTTAAGGTTCTATTTAATTTCATTGTTTCAGTGTTTTTTGTGAAATATAAGTCAAATAAGTTGTGTTTGTTTAGTATGGTCATTATTGTTCTGTTTCTTGCTTTCTTTTAAGTTGGTATAATTTGTTGTGCTGCTGTGCTTCGCGAGGTGAAGATGTGTGTTGTTCTGATTTTTGTTCAAGATTGTTGTGTCTACTGTTATAGCCTGGTGTGGAATGGTGTGGAATGTTGTGAGTAGTGCGGAATATATGATCATTAGTATGCGTGTTTTATTACTGTCAGTTGGAGCTTCTGTCATCAGCTGGGGGCTGAGCTAGGCCCAGAGCTAAGGCTCCCAGAAAATCATGTTTCCTTTCTGTATTCATCTTTAAAAGTAGAAAAACACAGGAGATTGGGCTTCTTCTGGGAGACTGTCTGTGCTGTCATTCATAAATTCCAGGCCAACAGCTGAGCAGACTGACAGCATGGGGAGTTACAAACTGGTTGGGAGTTCCTTAACTCAATGCTTTTCTTAACAAATATTTGTTGTGTAATGCTAAATTTTCATATGTGTATTGTTTTATTATATTTGGCATTTAATGTGATAATGCCTGATAGTCTTCAAAGTAAGATATATGTAATAAATGTAGAAATATACAGGTTTTAACTTAATCTATTCACAAAATATTTATCAATCAATACCAATAAGACGACCAAAAATAAATATGGATAATTGCAGATGGAAAGGTTCAAAAATATATACCATAAAACCGGAAGCCCTAGTTATATCCTCGCTCCTGTTTGGGCTCCATTACTTGTAACTTGTTCCTTAATAAAAGTACAAAAATGAGAAAAATCACCTAAAGCTGGTATTTTTCCCCTTACCAGTACACATATTAAACAGTAAATGTAAGAAAAAAGCATTTTAAAATGTGTTCTTACCCGAGGTCGAAGTGAGTAGGATCTGTGAGGCAGAAAGTGCCCATACTTTCTTAATTTAACAAAAAAAAATCCCTTACTTTATGTTAAAAGACAACCATCCTTGGACGGTTCATTCCGACACTTGGTATGCCTCAGCAGAAGTGGAATGGAGGTAGTCTTCTGTGATGTGAAGCCGAGGGAGAGACAGATGGCTAAACAAGAAACAAATCTTCTTGAAAGGGTGCTTGCTGCCTGGAAGAAATGTACCCATGGTTAATCTACAAATGTTAAGGCTGCTTGGAAGCCGGTATTGGGTTTAACTGATGGAGAACCTGTTATATCATGAGTATCACATTGTAGTTGTTATTTTTCAACTATGCTTGTTTACTTATTTCTTGGAATTTGGAATGTTAGTTGAGCCCTATTTCAAAGATTCCATAGTAATGGTTGGTCCATTCTTTTCTGCTTCATGATCAGCATGGACGGGCTCTCTATTTACAAGTAAACAACTTCATATATTACTTACATGTTTCATTTGTGATCCTACAATTTATCTTGTTAGTACACGTGATGCCTTGAGGATGTAATGCAGAAGATGATGAGCCATATTGCAGTGAGAGCTCATCCTGGATCTGAGTGATGCTGCCATTGTAATTGCCGAGGTGGGCTGACAGCATTTAGGGGCTCACCAGGATGCCGATTGCTGCAGCATGTCTTCGCAGGCTGGCTTGTGTTGTGGTCTCTATGCTAAGTGGTTGACGGTGGTTTTAGTATGTTGCAAGAAACTTGGCAAGCCATTAGGTTTTCCGCAGAGCCATTTTTTTGGGTGTTTTATATAGCACAAACTCGACCCAAAGGTATCAGAGCACTTTACATGAGCACCAGTTGCATTACAGATGAACACACTCATTTTGTGAGGCACAGGGAGATTAACAGTGACATGCATCAAAAAGAGAAATTGCGAGTCCTTATTTGCGATTTTTAAGGAATCGCAAATAAAGACTCGCAAAACACGATGCACCAAAAAAAATGCGAGAAAATTGCGATTCGCTAAAAATCGCTAATTAAATTGCGATTTCGGCATTTGCGAACTCGCTATTAGCGATTTCGCAATTAGCGAAATCGCAAATACCGAAGTCGCTTTTTGATGCATCCATTTAGCGATTCTTTGTTTGCGATTCCCTGTTTGGGAGACGCTAATACCGATTCGCTATTTGAATCGCAGAATGTTTTGCGATTCCTTATATTTGCGAAAAGTTGGTTTTTCGCAAATATACAGTTGATGCATTTCTACACTGTCTTTTGCGATCGCAAACGGCCAATTTTTGCGATTCGCACCGTTTGCGATCGCAAAAAGGTTTGATGCATGTGCCTGTAAGTGTCTTGCCCAGAATCACAAGATGTTGAGCGTCTATACCGAGGCTCAAACCCAGTTCCCCAGCTTCCAAGTCGATCGCTCTGCTGAAGGGCATTGGGAGCGTTAGGCTATGTCAGGCAAGTGACTTAAACGGTTGGGGGCAGCCACGGCTGGCTTGTTGTATGTGTGACGTGAGGCACTACATCATCACATGACATTGCGACCATCTTAGGTGTACTTTGTCTCAAAACACTGTGGTGTAACGATACGCTGAAGGTGCAGCTGGGGCATTTTGATAATAAAGGGGGGGGGGTCACAGGGCCCCCTCCTGGGGCTTATTAATGCCCCGGTGACCACCACCTCCCCGGGACTTGTTTACTGATAAATGTGGGTGCCTCTTGGACCCCCACCTCAACCACGGGGTCGCCACCCCCAGGGGCTTTGTTTTTATTGAATGGGGGTGGGCTGTGCAGACCCCCAGCCCGAGGGACCACCACCTTTTCAGGGATTTATCTTATAACCACGCAGGGAGGGCGCAGTCCCCCCACTGCCCTTGGGACCGCCACCTTCCTTGGGGCTTTTCTTAAATTGAATGCGGGTGCGCATGGAACCCCCTCCCGAAGCCCCTGGGACCACTACCACCCCGGGGCAAAATCCAAGAAAGAAGGGGGGCTACATGGCCCCGCTCCTGGAGCCATACATGGCCCTGGGGATAGCCCCCCCCCCCGGGCCGGCTTATGCTTTGCCCCAGGGTGCCCACCCCCCGTAATTCAGAAGGTATGTGAATACATGTGACGTGGTTGGCCCAAGATTAAACAGATTGATGGATCTGTACAATGTTATACACAAGTTTCTGCTAAGTTGAGTTTTGTTTCAGGTGTGCTTTTGAGAGGTGACAAGGGGATGCCACCATCAGTTCTGTACAAATAGATAATTGGTCTGGCACATGCAGGGCATTTAGGGTGTATTGCTATTAAGAAAATATTGAGGAAAACATTTTGGTGGCCAAAAATGCTTACACATGTAGAGGAGAATATTAGTTTGTGCAATGAGTGTTTTCGTTCTAACAAGAAAATGGGTGTAAGAAAAACTTAATTGATTCCAGTTTCTTTTCCATCAAAACCCTTGGACAAGGTTGCAGTTGATTTTAAAGGACCAATAACAAGTATGACACAAGGCAACAAGTATGTAATTGTACTAATTAACTACTTTTCAAAGTGGCTATTACAATGAAGTTATTAGTTCTTCAAACACTAAGGGTGCATTGAAATTCTTAGACAGGATTTGCAATTTTGAAATTCCCCCACGCAAGCCCATTTCTGACACAGAAGTGCAATTTGCTTCAGAAAGAATGGAGGACTGTTTCAAAGACAGTGAAACGTTGTGCATTAGTTGTACTCAGTCCACAATCTAATGGTGTAGTGGAAAGAGCGAACCGTATTATCAAAGAACTGAGTCAGATGTCTGGTGGTGGCATAGAAAAAATGGTTGCAGAGAGAATTTGGCAGTACCCTAATGCACCACACAGATACAATTGGTGAAACACCATTTGAAATGTTACATGGTAGGTGTAATAAAGTGAATTTGTTTCTTGAGTGGTTGAGTAATAAAACTGAACTGGAGTCAATAAATGGGGATACTGATTTTGTCAAATACAGAGCTGAATAAAAGCAAACAAAAATGAAGGAGTGTTATGATAAAAAAGTATGGTGTTAAAACACTGAATGAAAGAATTGATGATTTTTTTTATTAGAAAAAAATAGTTTGATGAAAAAATGTGTATTTCAGAAGGTTGTGCCTTGGAAAGTTAAAAGTATGAATGGAGGAGCAGTGGAATTCGAGGGCAGATGATGGTTTACCAAACAAGATGCGGTTGTACTGTCTTAACAGTCCAGGAGAAATTCTTCAGGAAAGCCAAAACAATATGATGTATATTATTGAAGAAACTATAAATGACAATCAATTAATTGGGTAACAACCCTAAATGTACCATCAATGAACATGGAAATGATGATAAAGTGAGTGCTTCTTCTAGTAATATGAGGAATGAATATGAAGCATACTCACTGAACAATGACAGATCAAGCAGTTGTTGAGAGTAAGGTATAGGATGGTGAGTTGTCCATATTTGAAGGCAATGAAGCTTTAATCTACACATAGTGAAATAGGCTGACCAAACTACTTTCATATTTAAATGATAATAAACGGTGTTGACCATACATACTTTTGCTTTTTTTCCCGTTTGTTTCATGACTTTGTGTTTATCTTTTTACAGTGTTTATTATTAAGGTATATAACTTTTGCGTGGTTTATGAGATGGTTTACATGGTTTCACATTAGAATTGTTGTTTCTTAACCATGCCTGTTACTATAGCCACTTCAATCTTCATGATGTCAAATATTTTTTTCTTTTTTAGAGGGATTGTAGGAGAGTTTTCAGCTGAACTATGGAGTGTATGCTTTTTATGGACAGTTATAAAAAATGTTTACACTAGATACAGTCCATGTATCACCAAAATATATAGTCTGAAAGCACTTCATGTTAAACCTACATAATTTTGCTCATTGTGTGGCAGCCTACTTTATACTGTGTATAAAGTTTAAAATAATGGCTTACATATTCACAGTCCACTATATCATATGCTGGGAACTCAACACTTAAAATACACAAGTCACTATTCTGCATTGCACCCACCATGATTCTATTCTGTGGCTCCCTGGTTACGTACACAGGCATCTGCAGTGATCGCATTAACCAACAGAGGTTTCATAACGCAAGCTTCTGCATTTCCCAAAGATTAGTTTAACTTGCATTTATCTTTCATTTAAGGTGTGTGTTACTTCATATGCAGTTATCTAAAGGTGAAAGAGAGTGAAAGAGGTGTAGAAACTCTCTACACAAGTATTTCGCAAAAAGCAACATTAGCTGTTATTGAAGACATGCTGAGAGACATTCACTTGGAGGTCTCTGACTCCTATTGATTTGGTGATGGAGTGTGCTACACTCACCATACATAAATAACAAATTTAATCAGCTTGAGAATACAAGGGACTTCAATGGGCAGTACTTTTGCCCCACGTCTAGCATGTTTATATATGCACAATCGTTATTAATAAAGAATAAACTCTGCCTTAATGGAGACAATGGTTCTTTCTGTGGGGCATTCCATTTACAGTAAAGACTGGCCACTAACCCCTTATGTTTGCATTTACCATAAAAGGGTCAACTAGAACCTCCCCCAGGATTGCCAGATGGATCCTAGGCTTGAAGGGTACAATTTCAGTGTTAAGTATGTGCTAGGTTGTCAAAACATTGTTGCCGATTTCTTATGCCGTTCCCCACCGGTGGATGAATGTAAAACTGTTTCTTGTGATTGTGATGATGTCATACTACAACTTACTTGCTTGAACAAGGAGGAATGGGACAATTATGTGCAAGCTGATGCTGAAATGTTTTCTATCAAAGAATTCATCACAAATGGGTGGCCTGCTACTAAAAGCGACGTTCCGGCAACCCTGGGATGTATGACTAGAATTAAAAATACATGAAGGTATTGTTTGCCATGGGGAGAAAGTGGTCACACTTGAGAATCTAAGAGAGGAAATTGTTGAGCTAGCTCACATGGGTCACTTAGGGGGCGCAGTCTCACCAAGAACAAAATCTGCTTGGACTACTGGTGGCCAGGCATGTATGCTATGACTGAGAACGTTGTGAAAAATTGTTTGGATTGTAGCCGCAGTGACAAGATTCACCAAACCTGCAAACCTCCACTGCTCCAGTAGAGGTTCCAGACAGGCCATGGTCCAAGTTGGCCCTTGACATTATAGGTCCCCCCAACCTAAAAAGTTTAAAAGAATGCTTCATCTTAGTATTAGTGGACTACCACACTCGTTGGGGGGGGGGGTATATAAATGTGTCCATCAAATTGACACAAAAGTTCTCACATAATTCTTGGAAGGCGTTTTTTGTGATGAGGGTATACCTGACACCCTGGTTACAGACAATGGGGTGCAATTCACCTCTGAAAATATGAAAGAGTTTCTGTCTTACAGGGGCATCAATCATCACAAGATAGCTTTGTATTGTCCCCGCGCTAATGAACTAGTGGAGCGGATCAACCGTATGTTCAAAGAATGCCTTCAGAGGGCAGAAGTTATGGGGACACTGGCCAACTCTGCCTTAATGGAGACAATTTGGGCTTATCGCTCCACCCCCAATAGTGTAATAGGAATTTCCCCGTTCACCTCTCTCAAAGGAAGGGTTCCTAAAACAAGACTGTCTCCTCGAGGTTTGAAAAGGAATGATACATGTGTTGTCAACTACAGTGAAATTTCCAGAAGTGTAGACAAACACCAGATCAAATACAAAGTCAGATATAACCAAACCAAGCATGTCAAATCCCAAGTGTTCAAAGAGGGAGAATGGGTCCGCGTGGACCTGCCCAAACCACGCAGAAGAGAAGCATCCAGGTTCTCTGAGCCTTGCTAAATATTCAGAGTGGGGAAAAATGTTATCCAACTAGAGAATGGACAAACCTAAAGAATGGACAAAATCATTCCTCACAATCAAGGGCGTGACGTTGATCACAACTCTAATCTAGAGAGCGAGTCAGAGTTACCCAAGCCCAGGAGATCTCTGAGAACCAAGTCCACTCCTGTGTGGGTTAGAGACTACTGTGTAAAGTGATATTTCTTGCATTTGTATTGTCATGCATTGCATATTTAGTCTCCCCTTTCTCCCCGTTCAATCTTTCTCTCGCTCTCTCTCTCCCACTGTTCTTTCCTCTGCTCTCCCCTCCTTGCAGTTCTGCATCTCTCGCTCTCCTTATCCCTTTTCTTTCCTTCCTCCTCCCTATGCAAGGAGGTGTGTTGTAATTTCCATCCTGTGGTACATTCTGGACCCCCTCCTCTCTGTCCCAGTTGGTTCCCTTGTGTCACTGTTTGCCAACATTTCACAGTGCCCTCCAGCTGACTGGAACCTGTGGTGGTGTGAAGACAAATAAAGAAGAGTTCTCTACATACTTACGCTTTGTCTTCATTATAACAGAAATCCCTTCAAGACAGAGCTCAACCTTTGCAGTTGGTATATTAACGACATCCTAATCCTATGGAGAGGAGGGAAGGCCACATCAAAAAGTAGTTTCCCATGGATTAACAATATGGACCCATATTTGAGGTTTTGCATTCAAGCTCCGACCAGGAAGTCTTATTCCTAGACCTCATCATCAGAATACAGATGACGTTTTGAAAACTAAACCATACCACAAGAACACAGATCATAAATAGTATGTTGTGTTATGACAGCCACCATCCAAAGCACTTAGGATAAATTTTCTGTATGGGCAATTTATGAGACTGTATAGAAATTGCAGTGAGATTCACGACTACGAAAAACAATCTGAGGACCTAGCCGGTAAACTCTCGAGAAAGAGTTATCCCGAGACAAATATACAAATAGCCAGATCTGGAGAAAGAGTTCGCTAGAGACAATTATACAAAAAGCCAGAAAGAGGGCAAGAAATAACAACAGAGAGTCCCTCTTTGAAGGAAGTTTTAAGAACAAACAACAGAAATTAACCAGTGTAACCACCTTCAATCCTTTGTCTAACAATATTGAAAAAACTTATCAACAAACAATAGAATATTCGCAATACCGGAAGCCTGTCCTCCTCAATAACTTTGTTTGCCTTAAACCATTTGAATAATGTAAGGGACCAACTTGTGTACAAAAGACCAAGAAAAGAGTGATCTACGAAGTCTATCCCCACACTCTCAAGTCCGCCACCTATAACTGGACACTACGCATGCAGTAACTGTAATGTATTACTGTCCAAACTAAAAACGTGGATATTTGCCTCCCAAGAAAATGGCACATTTTGAAACACACCAACTGCAACATAAATACTTTTATTTATCTCATCACCTGTACTTGCCAGTTATGCTATATAGGCATGATCACAAGACCAATCTGACTATGGATAAATGAACACAGAAGCACCATTTGGTGTAAATGGTCAAATACAAAATTGACTAACCATTTCCTGGAATGGAATCACACTCCAAATGACATGCCCAGGATAGTTCCCAACATCCAAGAATGTCTACTCTACAAAGAACAAAGGGTGATTTTTAAATTAAACACTTATGAGGAAGGTCTCAAAGATGAAACCCATTAGGGAAACTATCCAAAATATTAGACAGTTCTACATCTCTGTTAATCTGTTCTGGAACTGTAGATGTTTAAACAATAAGTCAGATTTAGATATACTCCACTTCATGAATAAGAAGTAGTCAGCCAGGAGTTTCATCATGCTCAAGAAATGGTCCGTCGAAAGAGTAAGAAGGAGCGAACCCGCAGTTTCATTATATGTTGTGCCAAGAATATGACTTGCAACAGAATCGTTTTTCTATCCCACCATGAGATATGATTATGTCAGGTACATGGAAACATTGTTTACACTAACCTCCTGAGATCTCACTTTCTGAACAACAGGTCTTTAAATCTTGATCTTATCGTGATGAGATGGCAGCAGTGCTAAAGCCAGCCTTGGTGGTAAGCCGTTGTTGTTTCAGTGAAACATGTTCACCTAATTCATTGTTGACAAAACACTCATCTACCAAATAGTATAAAAACTATGTTTTGACATAGGCAGGATATTTAAAGATGTAGTTTGAATAATGTAGAGGGTTTTCGGGTTCCTGTCTGTAGTTTTAACGGAAACAGAAATCTGTGTTGTCAAGGTTCTTTTGGTACGGTACTACTGCCCATTTTGCACATACTGAGGCTATTGCTCATTAAGTGTAGTTGTGTAGGCTACACCTTTTGGCTTTGCAGTGTGTGTTATTATTAAAATAGTTTGGTACTCAAATTCGCTGACTGTAAACAGAAGGATCATTATACATTCACTAGCGGGTCACATTAAGCAAAAGCCAACAGTGCTTTGATAGAAGAACCTCGACATGAATATTGTTTAGCACCTATGTTAGAGCTTCGTAAACTGGAGCATTGGAGGGGAACGAGCAGGCTCCATGGGGAGAGTAATCTGCATTCCTCTTGCTTTCCTATAAACACTCTCAATTTGAAGGCACAGAAAGAAAAGTAAACACCAAGCTCCCTCGGAAGACAAGCCTCACATTTGATTTTTGTCTTTATCGATCCATTTTTTTCATTATTATCAAAGTCGCAAATGGCAGATGGTACACAGTCAGAAGCCTACAACCCACAGGGGCTGATAGCGTGAAATCAGAAAGAAAACAGTGTACACAGCTTTTGCTTACAGCTCTGAGGTGCTACACAAACAAATGATGGATGGAATGCTGAGTAAATCATATATTCACCCCAGTCAAGAGATCTGGGTTAAATGTACCGTTCTTATGCTCACCGTGCCACCCCAGTTTAGACCCAGCCATATGCAAATCAATCTTGACCCTGCTCCTCATGGTAATACCATTGGCATTTTCTCTGGTTTCAAGGGCAGTATGCAAAAATTGCAAATTTTAAAGCAATGGAGTAGACCACTCACAGAGAAACACTGGTGTTTCATGGACAAGAAAGTCCCTGGCTCTCATATTTGGAGGGAGCCCTGGTTCCCTAAATGACACAGAGTTTAGGGACAATATACCGCCCCAGTGACGAACTTGATCTTTCATGTATGGGATGTAGTGGCAGTAAAAGCGGGCCCTTCCCCAGTGACGTACATTTTTAACAACCCTGAGTTCACACCAGTGCTTCAGATCAATCGATTCCATTGCTGGCTCGTGGGGAGCTGTAAACGGATTGGATGCATATTTGACCCCCAAGGAATAATTACCTTTAAACCAACTTAAAGAAGACTATGAATTGGAGGAGCCGGATCGCATCCAATACCTCCAGGTCCATCATTGGGTCCTGCATTCCCCCATCCGGCCTTATGCAGAGAGCCCTTCAAAAAATGGTTAGGCTTGAAAGATAATGACAGGCGGCTAATTAATTATATGCCATCCTTAACAGAGAAGAGACCACCTCTCGTACGCCCGGACAAAGACGATGGGAGGATGAGATTGGCAGGCCGCTTTTTGATGCAGAGTGGGTGGACATACACTACAGGGCATGCCACACAGCACACAATATCTCGAGCATGGAGACAGCATATAAAATAATATCTTACAGGTATCTGACACTGGCTAGGATTGGTGCATGACACCCTGAGCACTCTAAAGAGTGCTGGAGGGGCTGCGGGGAGACAAGCACACTGCTAAACCTTCTATGGCACTGCCCCAAACGTTCACACTTTTGAGTTCAGGTGCTTGATGACATCGACTAAGCATTTCCGACCTCAATCCCAAAGTTTCCAGCCTTCATGATCCTAGGGCTCCCCAATACCTTGACGTTTCCCCTCTGTTCATGCTGGGAAAACACATGGCTTTGGCACTAGGGGCGGCACACCAGATAATCCTTGATCTTTGGCGAACCGATAGAAGCCCTCAATATTACACAAACTATGGTCTATCCTTGGAAAAGAGAAAATGTCACTTACATTGGATTAGAGACAAGAAGACTACGAGACAGAATGGGCTCCTTTTAAACACATTCTATCCATGGAATTAAACAAACTAACCTGCCCCTCCTATCTGAAGCTACTACGTCTGATGTCCCCTCATGATCCTCCATCAAAACATGTCTGTGCCCTCCATCTGTGTGATACAGACACTACTGATGGAGCAAGGACTCGTAGAAAAGAGACTTGCTTGTACGCAATCCGCTCCTTGAACTTATTAACCAGATATTAAATTTGTTTTGTGTAAAACTAATGAGCACCACGCAAACACGCGGGTTAGTGAAGCTTGCTTATGTGTTTACTAATGTTAACAACACGAATGAAGGAGTGAAAGTGCTCTAAACAGGCAATCTTTACTGCGCATGCGTCAACTACATCTACGTAGTATGACGAGCTATCGCTTGGAGGGAAACCCTTGCGCATGAGCAAAAGGCACTAATATGGTAGCTTGAAGGCTCGTGTGCATGGCATCTGCTTTGCTGAAAAGAAAACAAGCTATTATTCTAACGCTAATGCAGGAAAACTAATAATAAGTAAAGAGGAATAGAGTAGAGATGGGTGGTATACAGTGTGACCACTTTATTTTTTAACCTAATATTTGTCTTTTGACTTTATCACTAGTGCACATTTGGGCCTCTCGTGTATGACTGGAGTGGGCTAAGCCATGTGACTGAACTGTACAACTGCGCATGTCAAACTGAGAGTGAACCCGGAACGATGACTACAAGCTTCAATACAAGCCAAGGCCACGCAGTGTCCTGGCCTGAGAACTATACGGTCAAAAGTTCAAAACAAATGGTTGTACACGTTGAAGTTCTTACAAATGTTGCAAATGTAATGTGAATGTGGGTAGGAAATAAAGTTTTGAATAAAGAATTAAAGGGATGGGTTTGCGAACAATAAGTAATAGAAATTGATGTCATGTAAGCATGGTATGATGGAGCTTCCCCCCTTGCCTGACCTATCATAGTTAGCATGTTTACGATATTGAAACATTAATGGGTGGTCAACCAGAACGAAAAGGTATAATTGAGTTAGCTTTAGTTAATTAGTTAGCACAAGAGCATGAGAGATGATGAGAGGGGAGATGCTGTCAGTGTAGTGGGTGATGCTGATGCTGGGAGAGACGCTGTGGGATGCTGATGAAGAATCAAATGCAGAATCTTAAGCAGAACTTTCCTTCCTAATTTAATTGATTTAGAAGAAGATTTGCGGAAGAATCTCGAGGAGGAAGAGAGTGTCAGAGAGGGGTGCTGCGCAATCGTCCATATTCTAGAGAGGTAACTGTCCTGTTCTGCAACCTGTCCTGAAGTCTTTGTTTCCTGATCTATCTCAGGGAATCCTCACTAGCCCTTTGGCCAGGGGGTTGGTCTTTGACACCATCCTTGGTAAAGTATTTTTCTGTTGATTGTGAATGATCTTTTCTCTCTGTCCTCTCCTTTCTAAACATTTTGTCATGGCTTGTGTCCATAGTATTTGAATGGTGATTAATTTATTGAATTTTCTCTCCAACGAATGAAAGTGAATGTATTGTAATTTTGAAGTGGTTCACATGCTCAAATATTTAGATAACAATTCAAAATCCTAAAGGAGTCTATGGGTAATTCATTATAACTAAAAGTTATAAGTAAGTTGGTTTTATATCATTTTCACCATCAACTAGTTCAACTAATGGTCCATCGACCAGAGGAAAGAACGTTTTTATCCGTAAAGGGTTAGTTCAAAAGAGAATTGAGGTATTTAGACTAATACTCAACATTGTGAAACTCATAAACTTGACACCCAGCAGTTTTTCTCAATTGTGTGGGCCCATGTGAGTATATGGTAGTAGAGTATCTGTTGTTGTTGAACCGCTGGATCAGTTTTCTGGTAGCATAGCTATGGTTATTATTGACTAGTTTGGTGATAAATATTGATTTATGATTTATGTTTAACAAAAAGAGTTAGCGTCTTGTTTTATGTTGTCCAGAATTCCCTGGGAAATTGAATAGAAGGTGGCGACAGAAACCATACTGCAGTGAGTTTACTCGTCTGTTGGAATAACACTGAGAAGCTAGGTAAGGCTTAATATATGAAAAGTATTAAGAAATAAGTTTTCGTATTATCTTATAAAGGGAGGGTAAGACGCAGGAGTTGTACTGACGTCACAGAGAGCCGCGTTGGGATAGGTTGAAACAGAGGGCGTGAGACAGAAGCAGCTTTGTAAAGGCGGGGTCAGCAATAAGGAGTAATACTGACGTCACAAAAGGCCACGCTAATATTGATTAAATGAACAGCGTGAGCCTGAGTCTGATTGGTTGAAGAGATAGAAGCCGTGCTAGGATTGGTCAAAAGAGAAATTGTATGTTGGATTCTAATTTGACTGCTGGTGTGAGTCGTGCAGATAGGAGAATTCAGGGTTTGCGGAATACAACTTTATATATCGTTCATCTAGAATGTATGGAGAAAAGAGAAAAATGTTGTTAATAAAGAGAATTAAGAATTCCTTTAAGAAAGATAAGCCAGTGTTGACTAGAGAAGAAATTCCTATTCTGCCACCGAAAACACCTGCTTCCTTTACGATGATGGAAGGAGGATATCATACTTGTGAATGGTTAGAGAATTGGATAGAATATATGAAAGATGTTGGAGTGTGAGCTTTTCCTGAACATGGTACGTTTAATGTAAGAATACTTCAGAATTTGAGAATGAGAATGAATGATTTGGAACAGAAACCTAGGTTAACTCACTATGAGGCTTTGGAAGAATTGGAAACTGAGGCATACGAACAAGAGAAATGCCGAAGTGAGAGATATAGAGGATTTTTTCCCAGATATTTGCATGAGTCACGTGAAGGTCAGATGAAGCAATGGAGAAGAGCTATGGTATCAGAGGGGTTATATGCAGTGTTAATGACTGAGGAACAGTCTGGAAGTAAGTGTAAGGAGGAAACGAAACACCTGAATGTGACAGGATATGGTGAGTCAGATGATGAGTTGATAGAGGATATGTTAACTAAAAATCCTCCCCCGTACCAAGAAGGACCCGGTAGAGTCATCCCAAGTGCACCAGTATTAGGAACACCCTTAGTTCCTCACATTTTACATGATACATCAGTCAACAGGACCCTTCATGAAAAAGAAAGAGAGGCATTGAATAAAAATAGGGATGTATTAATACAGAAAATAAATCAGCTGAATTTAGGTGCTGAAGCTTTGACAGTACCAGTGACTATAGATCCGGTCTTTCCATTATATGGAGATAAAATGAGTTGCCTAAAATCTCAAGTTGTAACCATTCTTTTGAGTAATCCCAGAAAAGAGACAGTAATATCTGAGGACCAAGCTAGTGAGTGCGATTCAGTCATTTCATTAATGGACCTTCCTATAAGGGAGCCTATAATTGAAACTCCAAAAAGAGTCACATCTGAAATTTTGAGAGAAAATGAGTCGATGATTCCTATGAGGACTAGAAGCTCGACTGCGGTCACTCCAGAAGTTTTGGAAAGGTAGGCACAGTGAATAGAAAGACGAAGTTCAGTACCAAAGATTTTAGGTATTTACAAACTGAAAGTAGAGTTGGAAGAGATGATAGCTGGAAATGTGGGAATAGACAGATTTAACCATTACAGTGAGGAAGAATTGTTGTTTATATGTAGGAGTATAACCAGAAATGTAAGGTTGTTTCATGAGAGATTGACAGAGATGGCTTCAGACATTGGAGTGGAAATAGGGAGATCAAAATTATTGCAGAAACCATACAGAGTAGAATTTACTGATAAAGATTTGGAGAATATGAATGTGTCTGGTAGAAAACTACAGATAAAAGAATTAACGACCATTTTACAAAAATGGGGAGACCTTGACAGGTGGAGAACTAGGTGGATAAGGAAAAAGGAGGAAGCACAAGCAAAGGAAACCTCATCCGA
This sequence comes from Triturus cristatus, assembly GCF_964204655.1. Lineage (NCBI taxonomy): Eukaryota > Metazoa > Chordata > Amphibia > Caudata > Salamandridae > Triturus > Triturus cristatus. Next base: position 997,530,169 of record NC_140581.1, read on the forward strand.
GTTCTTACTAAAAGAACCAGAAAAGGCAGAAAGATTGTGTCCGATGAGAGAAGTTCCAGGAGGTGGATATGTTCATGTTCCATGGAGCAGACAGGATATTTTGTCATTTACAAATGATTTCCCTAGGTTAAGAGAAAAGCCTGTTGAGTGGTATAAACAGGTGGAAAGATTTGTGAAGGTTTTGAAGGTTCTGTTGAAGAATTTGGTTGGTTTGTTTGATATTGTGGTACCTGCTGACTTATGGACAGAGTGTAAGAGTACAATTGATTGGCCAAGTAAGGAGTACCCAAGAGATTCTAAAACAGGAGCACCCTCAGATGACGTGATGAAGAAATATCACCAAGTAATTACTTTCCTGTAAAGAAAAATCCCTCCTAAAGAAACAGATTGGGTGAAGATAGATCGAACATCTCAAGAACTAAATGAGTCTGTACATGCATACTATGTGGTTGTTACAGGTGTTTAAGCAATATAGTGGTTTTGAGAACATTGGTGATAAAGATATGGGACATTTTGTGTATCGGTTTGTATATGGTTTGAAACTGGAGATTAGTCAGATGATTCAACAGCACATGTTGTGCTGGCAGAGTAAGTTGATTGACAACATTTTGAAGTATGCGAAGTATTGCGAAGATGATATTGAGGCAAGGCGTAGAAAGTTAAAAAAGAAAATGATGTGGGCACAAGTGAAGTAGGCAGAACAGCAGGAAAATAAATTAAACACCCAGACTGATAATTAGGTGAAAGAGCAGCATCAGAGTGATCAGGTGGCGAATGGAGAGGACGAATGAATAGAGAAGATGCGAAGAAGAAATGTCCTTGTCATGCATGCAGAAAGCTTGGACATTGGAAGAACGAATGTAGGAATATTCAGAATAATATTGGGCCAAATCAAAATTTAAATCCACAGGCGCAGAATGAGGAGATTATGAATCAGCCGCAGCAGGTAGTTAATCCACAGTATCAGGTGCCACCAGCTCCTATGCCAAATTTTGCGAACCCTCAAAGGTACAATACAGACACCGGATTTCACAGAAGACGCGGTAAGAAAAATTCCGTACTTTCACAATATCTTTTACAAAATATTAACGATGAAACGGAATTTGAGCAATGACAGTGCCCGAGGGGGGAAGAAGAGGAGTGCGTGCTTGGTGCATCCTTGCCGGTAGATCAGTCAGGTCCATTTGTTGATGGCAAGGTGGAAGGTAATGATGTCACTTTTCAATTGGATACTGGTGCTACCCGGTCTACTGTGAGAACCGCAGACATCCCAAACCTACTCTCGGGAGAAAGCATCCAAGTAGTTGGAGTGTCAAATCAACAGATTAGAACACCAATCACAAAGTCAATCGAAGTACATATTGAAAATTTTAAAGACATGCATCGATTTGTAGTGTGTGATTCTAGTCCAGTAAATTTGTTAGGGCAATACCTGCTGTGCAAGATGAATTGCACAATCTACTGTACACTGGATGGTGTTGCTTTCCAAACCCCTGATAAAGATATTGTGTACAAAATGTTATTGGCCAAACAGGGTATAGAAGTAGATTGAATACTTTCATTAATGACTGAAAGTGAATTGTGGGAGGAATGAGTACACAGTGAATCCCGGTGTGTGGGATTTTACAGGAAAAGATAGTGGGCTCATGGCAAACATAGACCCAGTGAAAGTAACAGTGTTTATCCAAACACACGACCGTACAAAATGAATACAGAAGTAAAAGCAGGAGTTGCTCCAGAAATTGATCGAATGATTAAACAAGGCATTTTGAAAGAAATAATGAGTAGTACTTGTATTTCGTCAATCATGGGACTTAAAAAGCCTAGTGGGAAGTACAGAATAGTACAGAATTTGCGAAAAATTAATAAAATTGTAGTGCCCTGTTGTCCAGTAGTGTCAAATCCAGCAGTGATCCTTTATCAGATGCCCTGGTATGCAGGCTGGTTTACAGTAATTGATTTATGCCAAGCCTTTTTCTCTATTCCTTTGCACCCAGACAGCCAGTATATATTTGCATTTAAGTTCGAAGACCGTGTCTTGGCATGGTGCCTAGTTCCTCAAGGGTATACAGAAAGTTCCTCAATTTTTAATCAAATCCTGAAAAAATGTCTAGAAACATTGGTCATGCCCAAGAATTCAGTTCTGGTTCAGTACATTGATGACCTACTGGTGGCATCAAAATCACGAGAAGATTGTGTCACTGACACAATTGCATTGCTGAACCATTTGGCTGAAGGAGGACACAAAGTGTCTCCAGAGAAATTACAATTCTGTCAACAAGAAGTGAAGTATTTAGGGCATAAAATTGAAAGAGGAGTTAGAAAATTGACATCAGAGAGAATGAAAATAATAAAACAAATGCAGTTACCCCAGACACAAAAGGAGATAAGAATGTTTCTCAGACTAGTTGGGTACTGTAGGCAGTGGATTTTAGGATTTTCCCTGCTGGCAAAACCATTAATTCAGTTGACCCTAAAAAGAGCAAAAAATCCGATTGTCTGGAATGATGAGTCCGTGGAAGCGTTTGTGAAATTACGAAATTCTTTGTGTGAGACTCTTGCCTTACTCATGCCTGATTACACAAAATAATTTGCCTTGTTCTGTTGTGAGAGAGAGAATTGTGCACTTTCAGTTTTGACTCAAAGACATAGACTAAGACGACGTCCAGGAGCATATTTTTCTGCTACTCTGGATCCTGTGGCTTCAGTTTTACCTGGCTGCTTAAAAGCAGTTGCTGCTACTTGTATGAGTCTGGAGCAAAGTGAGTCGATTGTGATGGAACATTCAGTTAAAGTCTATGTTCCACAGTCAGTTGAGATTCTTTTAACAAGAACTCGAACACAGCACCTTACCCCTAGTCGGATGACTAAGTATGAAAGAGTGAGTCTGGGAGCAGAAAAAGTGACAGTAATCAGATGTACAATAATGAACCCTGCTACATTATTGGCAGACCCCTGTTGTGAAGAAGTGAAAGATGAAGTGGATCATGATTGCTTGGTTGTGACTGTGATGTGTACCAAACCCCATCCCGATATAGAAGAAGAACCAGATCATGAACTATTTGTAGATGGGTCTTGTCTTAGAAGAGAGGAAGGAGAACTTAGTGCAGCCTATGGTGTATGTAAGGTTTCGGGAGTTATTAAAGCATCCTGTTTACCGGGAGTCAAGTCTGCACAAGTAGCCCAATTGGTGGCCTTAACAAAGGCATGCAAAATTGGGAAAAATTTAAGAATAACCATATTTACGGATAGTCAATATAGTTTTGGGGTTGTGCACGACTTTGGCCAGCTCTGAATGCAGAGGGGATTTCTGACTTCTTCAGGATCTCCCACTAAGGAATGGCAAAAATGTAAAACAGTTATTGGAAGCAATGCAATTGCCAAAAGAAATTGCCAAGGTTAAGTGCGCTGCTCACCAGTCAGGAAATGACTATGTGGTGGCAGGTAACAGATATGCTGACCAAATTGCTCAATATTGTGCGAAGAATAAAAGGGCACTTAACCGGAAGATTGAAACAAGTGAAATCAGCTGCCAACTTATGCTTTTCTCACCTCTAGAAACATGGGATGAGGTTAGACAGTTGCAAGATGAAGTTGAGGCAAAGGAAAAGGAAATATGGATAAAGTCAGGTTGTGAAAGAAGGACAGAGGATGATGTATGGGTGTACATTGATGGCAGAACAGTTATGCCAGATTACTTACTCTCTCAAATGGCAAGAATGTATCATGGAGACACACAGATTGTAAGGGATGCCATGATTCGACTATTCAGACAAAATTGGTACAATCCAAAGTTTAGGGTAGTCGCAGAGAGCTTATGCCAGAGATGCTTACTTTGTCAGCAGCTAAACCCAGGCAGAAAAAAGGTGGTCAGTTGGGGAAAAATTGAAAAGGCAGAAGGACCATTCACAAGATTGCAATTGGATTTTATTGAATTGCCTCCGAGCAAGGGATTGAAATATGTTCTTGTCATAGTGCGCCTGTTTTCTAGATGGGTAGAGGCATATATCACTAGAAGAAATGACAGACTCACAGTTGCTAAATTACTGCTGAGCGAGATGATACCTCGTTTTGGTTTTCCAGTGACTTTGGAATCAGATAGAGGACCTCATTTTAATAATGAAATAATTTGATTAATCTGTGATGAACTCAAAATTGAACAGACACTGCACTGTGCATACCACCCAGAGGCTTCTGGAGTGGTTGAGCAATTAAATGGCATAATCAAATCAAGATTGGCAAAGGTGTGTGCATCCACATCACTGAAATGGCCAGATGCATTGCCCCTTGAGTTGATGGGACTCCGAAGTATTCCTGACGGGAAAACAGGATTGAGTCCCCATGAAATACTAATGGGAAGGGCAATGAGACAAGCATTCATTCTGGGACATAAATCAATGAATATAACTGATGATTTGGTATTGGACTATTGCAAAGGATTGGCTGACCTAGTGTGTTCTGTCTCTCACCAGGTTGGAGAAGATGCAGTTGCCAGGCAGCCAACTCAGGTGCATGATTTGAATCCTGGAGACTGGGTGGTAGTGAAGAAACACGCCAGAAAGTCATACTTAGCACCCAGGTGGGATAAACCATGGCAGTGAAGTGTGCAGGTTAACCCAATTGGATCCATGCAAGCCATACCAAAAGGGTTCCAGGCCCCACTGAAGAAGAACAGCAACTGATTGAACCAGTTGTAACTGCTGAAGGTTGTGAAGTCAGAGAATCTAGAGTGATACATTCTTTTTTTTTTCATTTCAAAATATCTTTATTGAAAAGTTTTATGCAAACAAAAAGAAAAAACAGAACAGGAGTTGGGATCAGGGCCAAAGGCCCCTAAGTACATATGACTGTGCTTCACCGGGTCAGCAAGCAGCTGCCAACATTAGACGAACCCCTTGCCAGTGATGTCACCCCTAAATCCCCAACTCTCGAAGAGGGAGAGGAAGAAAAAGAGCAAGAAAGAAAGGAAAGAGGGTGAAAGGAGAGACAGAAAGGGGGAGAGAAAAGAGAAGGGAGAGTTATCCGGCGCCTCTAGCTTCTTAATCATATAACATATTACAACATCAAGTGACCGAGTGATACATTCTGAAGTGATAGACGAAGAACAATCGAGCATAAGTCAGGGGGAATGGATACCAGTAATTGACACACCTGAAGTTGTTATTCAAACGAGAAGAAGAACAAGATTAGAGAGACAGGAAAGTAGCGAGGACCAGATAGGTGTAGAAGAAAACGCTCAGGAAGAAGAGAACAAAACTAATCGAAATCCTGAGCAGGACCAAATAAGGAGGGAAGACCATACTCAGGCAGAGGTGAACAGATCCATTCACAGACCTGAGGAGGGACAGACAGGAAAAGAAGAACACGTTAAGACTGCAGAAGAACAAATTGTAGTAAGACCTGAACAGGACCAGTTAGGAGAAGAAGAACACGTTTGGGCATAAAAAGAAAATCAAATTGAAATAAGACCCGAACAGGACCAGATAGAGGAAGAAGAACAGGTTCAGGCGGATGAAATGACAGTAATAAGACCTGAACAGGAACAGTCAGAATGTGATTCTGAACAAGAACGGATTGTGCCTAAAAATATTGAAAATAAAAGAACCCTAGAAAAAGACAGAGAGTGTGAAAGTACAGTTCAAATTAAGAGGGTCAGGAAAGGTGACAACTGGTCAGGTGGAATAAAAAGATTGAGATGCTATCCGAGGAGAACAAGAGAAAGACAAGAGCAAGTGAATGAAGTTACTAGTCAAACTCAGTTTAAACATTCAATTTTAAGAAACATATGGAGAAGCCCAACACTGAGAAATTTGAACAATAAATACAAGGGTCCTGGGTGGACCTATGTGATTTTAGAAGAGTTTGAAAATTTGGATTTGAGAGAAGAGTCGGAAGAAGTAAATACTGCACAGATTGATGAAGGAAAGTGAGGCCTCCTTGAAAAATAAAACTTGAGATTCCAAGTAAAGAAAGGAAAAGAAGAGAAATCTTCTTAAGCCAAAATGGCAAAAAATGAAGTCACTGAGCGACCGAAACGAAGTTTAAGGCAAAGATGCTGTAGAGCTTGCATATGTAGTATTCTATTAGTAATTTCAGTATGGTTATTACTAACAGTAGCGGTACCTTATTTTTTTGATAACAAGTAAGAAGACTGAAACAGTTACTAATGATCAAGCAGCTACCATTGAAAGAGATAATGTAGAATTAGAAGCATCAGAAAGGACAGATTTTCATCACACAGTATTAAATAATGAGACATCTTTAAATGCATTCACAAAGTTATTATTTCAGTATGTAGATACAATGGAGATTAGTGATTGTTATGTTTGTATGAAGTTACCAGCTTCAGTGTCAGAGAGAGTTACCTATCACCATTTACCTTTAACATATGGTATATCATGTAGTTTTCTAACAATTCTGTTTTATAAAACAGGAAAACTTCAGTATTATTATTCAAACGTAGATGTAGTATTTTCAGAACTTCCTATTCTAAATAATATGAACCCAGTAGCTTGTAGCAAAGATGCACAGTTTATGGGTAAATTATTCTTAACAATTAAATCAATAGATATAGTAAAAGCACGCAAAGATAATTTAACCTGTATATTATGTGAAGAAGAGAAGGTGTTTTTGAATTTAGTTGAGGAAAGTAGACAGGATTTTCAGAAGAAAGCTGCTGAACTGAAAACTCATGTACCACCATGGGCTGAGAAAGAGGGAATGTATACAGCTGGCAAGGCTCATGCTGCGATATCCCTAGACTTTGTAAAGAAAGGGGAAACCTGCCTCCATAGATTAAAGACAAATTATAATACCGTATTTATTGGTTCCAGTGAATGTGAACATAACTTCCTAATTCTGGGAGGTTAAGGACTAAAAGGGGGAACAGATCCAGTGTTTCCTGGAGTTTACTACGTTGGTGGGAATAATGCTTACTATAAGTTACCTGCACGGTGGTACGGAAGCTGTTATTTTGGGATAGTATTTCCGAAAATTTATAATGTAAAAAGAATCACTGGAAGCAATGAAAACACTAATGGACTAACACTAAGAAAGAGAGCTCGTTTTTCAGAAATAGTAGGTGATGTATTTGGAGCATTGATACCTTCGGTGGGAGTCATTCTGAATTCACACAGAATTTGTAAATTGTCGACAGCAGTTGATCGTCTCTCGACTGATACTGCTGAAGGTTTCTTAAAGAATAATACAGAGATGGTTGCGATTAGGTCTATGGTTTTACAAAATAGACTTGCGCTTGATATCTTGCTAGGAAAGGAGGGCGGAGTCTGTAGAATGTTGAAAGTGCAACATTGTTGTACTTACATTCCTAATAAGAGTAAAGAAATTAGAGGGTACATTAAGAATATTACAAGATTACACGAAGATTTGACACCACTGGAGGTTGACAGTGTATGGGAGAGACTAACAAAAAGTATTTCTTCAATAGGTACTTGGTTTTCTGATTTGGGGAAAAGTATTTTAGGTCAAATAATTCTTCCAGTAGTAGGAATAATAATAATAGTTTTAACAATAATGATTTGGTATCAATGTTGCAGAAACAAAGAAAGAGGAAGGAAATATGAAGTTAATGGAAAGGGAAGGAAAACAAAGAGGGAATATGAGGAAATATAGATGGAGGAAATGAAAGGAAGGATATATAAGAAAATGAGAGATTTAGAAGACAAAAATGAGAAGACTAAAGAAGATAATGAAAATGGGAAGTGCTAAAAGTTGGCATCTGGTTTGAGATAGGTAATTTTGTGATGGTTTTAAAATGCCATCAGAGAGGGGATTGATGGAGCAAGGACTCGTAGAAAAGAGACTTGCTCGTACGCAATCCGCTCCTTTAACTTATTAACCAGATATTAAATTTGTTTTGTGTAAAACTAACGTGCACCACACAAACACGCGGGTTAGTGAAGCTTACTTATTATTAACAACACGAATGAAGGACTAAAAATGCTCTAAACAGGGAATCTTTAATGCGCATGTGTCACCGACATCTACGTTGTATGACGAGCTATTGCTTGGAGAGAAATTTTTGCGCATGAGCAAAAGGCACTAATATGGTGGCTTGAAGGCTCGAGTGCACGGCATCTGCTTTGCTGGAAAGAAAACAAGCTATTATATTAACGCTAATGCAGGTAAAGTAATAATAAGGTAAGAGGAATAGAGTAGAGATGGGTGGTATACAGTGTGACCACTTTATTCTTGAAACTAATATTTGTCTTTTGACTTTATCACTAGTGCGCATTTGGGCCTCTCATGTATTACTGGAGTGGGCTAAGCCATGTGACTGAACTGTACAACTGCGCATGTCAAACTGATAGTGAACCCGGAACGATGACTACAAGCTTGAATAAAAGCCAAGGCCACGAAGTGTCCTGGCCTGAGAACTATACGGTCAAAAGTTCAAAACAAATGGATGTACACGTTGAAGTTATTACAAATGTTGCAAATGTCATGTGAATGTGGGTGGGAAATAAAGTTTTGAATAAAGAATTAAGGGGATGGGTTTGCGAACAATAAGTAATAGAAATTGATGTCATGTAAGCATGGTGTGATGGAGCTTCCCCCCTTGCCTAACCAATCATAGTTAGCATTTTTATGATATTGAAACATTAATGGGTGGAACAACCAGATCGAAAAGATATAATTGTGGTAGCTTTAATGAATTAGTTATCACAAGAGCATTAGAGATGATGAGAGGGGAGATGCTGTTGGTGTAGTGGGTGATGCTGATGCTGGGAGAGACGCTGTGAGATGCTGATGAAGAATCAAATGCAGAATCTGAAGCAGAACTTTCCATCCTAATTTGATTGGGTTAGAAGAAGATTTGCGGAAGAATCTCGAGAAGGAAGAGAGAGTCAGAGAGGGGTGCTGCGCAATTGTCAGTATTCTAGAGAGGTAACCATCCTGTCCTGCAACCTGTCCTCAAGTATTTTTTTCCTGATCTATCTCAGGGAACCCTCACCAGCCCTTTGGCCAGGGGGTTGGTCTTTCACACCATCCTTGGTAAAGTATTTTTCTGTTGATTGTGAATGATCTTTTCTCTCTGTTCTCTCCTTTCTACGCATTTTGTCATTGCTTGAGTCCATAGTATATGAATGGTGATTAATTGATTGAATTTTCTCTCCAATGAATGAAAGTGAATGTATTGTATTTTTGAAGTGGTTCACATGCTCAAAGATTTAGATAACAATTCAAAATCCTAAAGAAGTCTGTGGTTATTTCATTATAATTAAAAGTTATAAGTAAGTTGGTTTTATATAATTTTCACCATCAACTAGTTCAACTAATGGTCCATCTACCAGAGGAAAAAACTTTTTGATCTGTGAAGGGTTAGTTAAAAAGAGAATTGAGGTATTTAGACTCATCCTAAACATTGTGAAACTCATAAACTTGACACCCAGCGTTTTTTCTCGATTGTGTGTTTATGGGCCCAGTTGAGTATATGGTAGGAGAGTATCTGTTGAAGTTGAACCGCTGGTTCACTACCACCCCTAATTGTCTTTAGCAGAGTGAAGACTTTCGAGGGGGATTGGAGTAGTGAGTCTCTAAGTCGCCAATGTGAAGTGTTTTCTTGTGGGTGCAAATGCGTATGATATGTGTTAAGGGTGCATGATCTGAGAGTGATCAGGGTGAAAAGCAGAATCACCAATTAGGGTCCAAAGAGCATGGGCCGCTAAGAAATAATCAATCCGAGTATACGTTTTGTGCGCTGCCGAATAATAAATGTAGTCTCTAATGCCAGGGTGTTGTGTCCGCCAGACATCGGTTAATCTGCAGTCTGCTAGCCAATGGCGACCCTGGGGAATAAAGGCCCTAGCTTGGGCCGAGCGTTGACCAGAGTGGTCTAGGTCATTATCCATGACCAAGTTTAAGTTGCCTCCAATCAAGATAGCCTCATCTGGAGTTTGAAGTAAGAGGGAGAGGGCATTAATAATAATAAAAGCTTCCTGCTGGTCGATTGGGGCATATATATTTGCTAGTGTTAATTGAAATGTACCCAGACAAAGTCGATATGCGAGAACTTGACCCTTCATCTCAGTCACCTTGGAAAGTATGTCACCCCTAAACATAGAGGAGAATAAAATAGCTACCCCTCCCTTTTTGAAGGAATTGGAGTACCACAGCTGAATGCGAAACCGGCCAGCCTGCATGCGATATACATTTTTAGATAATAAATGTGTTTCTTGGCATAGACATATTTCACTACCTGAACACTCTAAAAGGGAAAAAATCGCATCCGTTTGGTCGATTTGTTAAGTCCCCTAACATTGACGCTCGTGATTTTAATTTCCAGAGCCATCCGTCAATGGAGTATTGAGGTTGAGCAAGACGCTACGAAGAGGGGGTAGGAACACAAGGTGAGAAGCCATGTAAAAGAACCGACAACTAGCCCAGATCGGGAGTGTGTGCAGATTACCATACACGAAGAAGGAATAAAACCCACAAAAAACTGAAAAAACCCCAAAAGGAACATCATACAGAGAACTAAAAATCGAATAAGTCCAACAGTGACAGCAGTCCAAGTAATCGGGTGCGCAAATGGTGTAAGGAAGAACAGTTCAGCAAGAGAGGGGCCTCTAAGCAGTCTTTACTGTGTGAGGCGGTCCACCCTCCGTCCCTGCCATCTTGGAACCCCCTGCCTGGGTATACAAATTGGTGGAGAGGAATTCCCTTGACGTCAGGACCCCCCAGGATTCTTGGGGTCCCCAGACAATGTTTGAAGCACCGATTGTCTCTCTTTGGCCATTGTTGCGGAGTCAGGTTTAGTGCCAACAGAATGACCCTTAATTCGCTGCCAACAGGCTTTCCTGCACTTCTTCCCATCTGAAGGGCTGTCTTGGTGGACCTCCATGTCTGTAATACCAAGTATAGTACAGACCTCTTTGAGTGATCGTAGCTGAAACAGTTTTCCATCAAAGCAAAATATGATCCTAAGGTGATGGCCCCAGGAGTAGATGTGCTGTGACTAGGCAAAAGTCACGGTGCTTCTGAAGAGTTATCGCAGACAGGTCCCGGTATAGCACAGGTGTATGAACTTCCCGGGCCTTGCGGAGGATGTTCCGTTTTGTCTGAAATTCATGAACGCAGATCAGTATATCAGCTGGGGGAGTATTGTCCGGTTTTGATGGACTCACTCCGTGTACTCGATCAAGATTTAGAACTGTCTCACTTGGGAGACCCAGGATATGGTCGAACAAGGCCCCCAGATATCCTTTGAGGTTGGATCCTTCTGCATGCATTTTGACTGAAGGAAGTGACCCGAATAGGGTCACCCAGGTCACTTGTGACCACCTCTTGGCCTTCCAAACCAAATAAAGAATTGGTCAGACAGTAGAAAATATAAACCAAATTCATTTATTAGTATAGCACTGCAGTGGAGCCCAGTCTGACCTACCTCCTGAGATGGCTGCTGAGGGACTGACTGCCCCCAACATAACATCAGATATTATACATTTCCAATTCCCTAAGAACACACCCAGGCTGCAAAATTCCAGTCCAGGCACTAGCAAACAAAGGAGGCACAGAAGGATAAGCTACAGTCCTGGGACCGGGTACATGTTATCTCTGCTTCAAGGTTACTCTGCCCATGCCCGCCATTTTAGAAGGTGGGAACAAGCCTATCTAACAGCAAAGGTATGCCCTAATGGAGAGTACATCAATTAGTACAGCTGAACTCGGCCTTGGAGAAATACACACTAAAGATGCTTCGAGGCAGTTTTCTGCTGAAGCCAGCAGTATGAGGCAGATGCTTAACATCGATCATAGAACAAAATGACGGCTACTAAAAAAACTGGCGCCATGAATGCTAACTAAATACAGAAGGTAGTATGAACAATAGGACAATAACATTTTCAATTCTAACAGACCCTCCTTTTAGCATTCATTGCTAAATGTTATTATTGCCATCAGGTAAGGGTCTTACAATTCTAAAGGAATTCTAAAGGAAGGAAAAATGTTCGAGCATTGGGAACATTTGCAAACTTATTAGGCTAAAGCTAAAACTCTGTGCGATATGTAATGAACACATTACAAGGCTAAACATACATTATTAATACTTAAATTTGCCCTTGTCAATGCACATCATATCCTGAATCTCCTGCATCATCACGGCCTTATTCTTAGAGTCATGTTCCAAGTGTTTGGGGCGAGATGTCAACATTTGTACACAGCAGGTACATAAGGCAGGAAGGCATTGTATGCACAGGCAACATAGTAAAATGATACCAGTTATGGCAACCAGGGAAATGATAATATTCTCAGGTCACAAACAAAATCCCAAACCACCCTGACAATGTCCATGTACCTGTCTCTTCGTGTATTTCAGCTGATAGAAAACATTTTCAGTATAGGACAATCTATGCATGGCGTATGCAGAGCCAAACTCACAAAAACATGTTCAGGCAGTGAGTGTGTCGTACCAACCAAAGAATGAACATGATATTTCTCATCCAGAAACCACATTATCCCCAGTACTGTTATTAGGAAAATCACAACAATCAACATATAAAATCATTTATCCCCTTTTTGACCAACTGGGCCAACCAACCCAACCCTCTCCGAACGTGGTGCTGCAAAGGGCTGTTCCTCCTCAACAATTGGGCGATCAAAAGGATACATGGTAAATGGGGGAAAACCGCAATGCAATGGGGTTGGTGACAAGCAAACAAGAGGTTGGGCAAAGAATTTCCAGCATCCTTCAGAGCCTCGCTGGGAGAAACCTATTGTTCATCTACGATGGTGCTACTAAGCACAGCGGTGGGGCAAAGCGATCGTGGCCCGTTGAAGAAATCCCAAGTCATCCAGGAAAGGGCACCCCCCCTTTCGGGAAGACACCCTCAACTTATCCTGTTCAATGTCTTGGACAATGCACCAATCTCCCTTTCCCTAAGCCATCGTTGGTACCACCGACAGGGTACATACTCCCTACTCTTTATCCATGCAGTCCATCCCTACTAATCTGACTGCTCCCTTGGTGCACTGTACCTCCATCAGAGGGCACAAATTGCAGCCAGTGACTCCAGGTACAGAATGATCGAAGAATTGTTACCACTGGCTAGCTCCTCTCTCTTTTGTATTTCGGTGGTACTGCCTCATTCAGCACTTCATTATTCTTAATTCATTATTGTTAATTGTGTAATATTTTACAATATTGGTGGTGTCGTTTATAGGGGATTATGGTGGGAGGTAAATTATTTTTGACAAATTAATTATTTGTTAATTAATGTTAATTATTTTGCAGGAGTGGGAATACTAAATTATTCCCCTCCGCTATCCAACATTTTCCCTACTGTTGCATTTGCTGGAGTGGGAATAGTAAATTATTCCCCTACGCTATCCAACACTTTCCCTACTGTTACACATGGTGGAGTGGGAATAGTAAATTATTCACACCCGCTATCCAACACTTTCCCTACTGTTGCACTCGCTGGAGTGGGAATTGTAATTATTGCCCACCCACTATCCAATACTTTCCCTCCTTTTGCACTCACTAGAGTGGAAATAGTCATTTTTACCCACCCGCTATCCAACACTTTCCTTACTGTTGCACTCACTGGAGTGGGAATAGTACTTTTTACCTACCCGCTATCCAACACTTTCCCTACTGTTGCAATTACTGTAGTGGGAATAGTAATTTATACCCCTCTGCTATCCAACACTTTCCCTACAGTTACACATGTTGGAGTGGGAATAGTCATTTTTATCCACCCGCTATCCAACACTTTCCCTACTGTTACACTCGTTGGAGTGGGAATATACATTTTTACCTCTCCGCTATCCAACACTTTCCCGCCTGTTGCATTTGCTGGAGTGGGAATAGTAATTTTCACCCACCGGCTAGCCAACACTTTCCAGACTGTTGCATTTGCTGGAGTGGGAATAGTAATTTTTACCCACCCGCTATCCAACACTTTCCCTACTGGTACACTCACTGGAGTGGGAATAGTAATTTTTACCCTCCCGCTATCAAACACTTTCCCTACTGTTGCAATTACTGGAGTGGGAATAGTACTTCGAACTGCTCCGCTATCCAACACTTTCCCTACTGTTACACTCTGTGGAGTGGGAATAGTAAATTAGTCCCCTCCGCTATCCAACACTTCCCCTACTGTTACACTTTCTGGAGTGGGAATAGTAATTTTATCCCCTACGCTATCCAACATTTTCCCTACTGTTAATGTAGTGTAAATATTGTTTGAATCAATCAATCAATCAATCAATGCATTTATATAGCGCACTACTCACCCAGAGGGTCTCAAGGCGCTGGGGGAGGGGGGTCCGCTACTGATCGAACAGCCAGGTTTTGAGCTGCTTCCAGAAAGTGAGGTGGTCCTGGGTCAGGCGGAGGTGGGTCGGGAGGGAGTTCCATGTCTTGGCGGCGAGGTAGGAGAAGGACCGTCCCCCTGTGGTGGCTCTTCGGATACGGGGGACGGCGGCGAGGGCGTGGGTGGTCGATCGAAGCTGGCGTTTGGGAGCGTAGAAGTTGAGGCGGCTGTTGAGGTATCCTGGTCCTTGGTTGTGTAGGGCTTTGTGAGCGTGGGTGAGGAGACGGAAGGTGATTCTCTTGTTGACCGGGAGCCAGTGCAGGTCTCTCAGGTGTTCGGAGATGTGGCTGCGACGGGGGATGTCCAGGATGAGTCGTGCTGAGGCGTTCTGGATCCGCTGGAGTCTCTTCTGGAGTTTGGCGGTGGTTCCGGCGTAGAGGGAGTTCCCGTAGTCCAGACGGCTGGTGACGAAGGCCTGGGTGACCGTCTTCCTGGTCTCGGTGGGGATCCACCGGAAGATCTTTCGTAGCATGCGCAGGATGTTGAAGCACGATGAGGAGACGGCGTTGACTTGTCTGGTCATGGAGAGGGAGGAGTCCAGGATGAAGCCTAGGTTGCGTGCGTGGTCTGTTGGTTTGGGTGCGCTGCCTAGGGCGGGGGGCCACCAGGAGTCGTCCCAGGCGGAGGGTGAGGATCCTAGGATGAGGACTTCCGTCTTGTCCGAGTTCAGTTTCAGGCGGCTGTACTTCATCCATTCGGCTACCTCTTTCATCCCTTCGTGGAGGTTGGCTCTGGCGGTGGCGGGGTCGTTGGTGAGGGAGAGGATCAGCTGGGTGTCGTCGGCGTAGGAGACGATGTTGAGGTTGTGCTGGCGTGCGATGTCTGCGAGGGGGCTCATGTAGACGTTGAAGAGGGTTGGACTGAGCGAGGAGCCTTGAGGAACGCCGCAGATGACTTCGGTGGCTTCAGATCTGAACGGGGGGAGGCGAACTCTCTGTGTCCTTCCGGCGAGGAAGGAGATGATCCACTCCAGTGCCTTCTCCTGGATTCCGACGTTGCGGAGGCGCTGCACAAGTGTCCGGTGGCAGACAGTGTCGAAGGCCGCGGAGAGGTCGTAGGAGGATGAGGGCTGCTGTTTCTCCGTTGTCAAGCAGGGCTCGGATGTCATCGGTGGCTGCGATCAGGGCGGTCTCGGTGCGGTAATATTTAGAAATAAATATTAATTTTAATATTTTAATTTATTATATATATATTTTCTTTTTATATTTATATTACAGGTTTATGTATATATATATATATATATATATATATATATATATATATATATATTTCTATTTTTTATTATGTTTCTAACATTTTATAATTAAATAAAATAATTATTTATTAATATTAGTAAGTTAATATATATATATTTTTTAATATGTATGTTTACATTTTTTTATATGACATTTATTGTTTATTATTTTTAACCTATTTAAATAATTCTAGCTTTGTTTTTATTAATTATATTTATTATATTATTAACGTTATATTATTATTAAGACATTTTTTTTTTTTAAACGATCTTTTAAATAACGATATTTTAAACAACGATATTTTGGTTTCGATATTTTTGTACTTACCTTTGTAGAGCTAGGATGTCGATATTCTGTCCATCGATATTCTGTACTCGATATTCTTGTAGGTCGATATTCGGTCCGTCGATATTCTGTCAGTGAGCCGGTGGGAACAAGCCTATCTAACAGCAAAGGTATGCCATAATAGAGAGTACATTCATTAGCGCAGCTAAACTCGGCCTTGGAGAAATACACACTAAAGATGCATTGAGGCAGTTTTCTGCTGAAGCAAGCAGTATGAGGCAGAAGCTTAGCTTCGATCATAGAACAAAATGGCGGCGACTAATAAAATGGTGCCATGAATGCTAACTTAATGCAGAACGTAATATGAACAATAGGACAACAAAATGTTCAATTCTAACATGACTCATCTGATACGCACTGTTGGACTTGGCCCTTTTCCCTGAATTTTTTCGGTTTTTATTTCTCCCAAGATGGCTGCTACAGGCCCCTGCTACTGCAGAGTGGCCTTTCTAGTAGCACCCTAGCTGCCAGGAGCTGGCTGGAACCCCACAACAATGTTGCGACACCAGCCCGCCTTTTTGTCCCATAGGTAGAATGGGGAAGCTCCTGGAATGTGCTGGAACCTTCTAGAAGGGAGGTGTGGTTTTACTTTTGCCGCCTTGGCTAGAGGTCACCTGACCTAGGGCTACTTAACAGAGGGAGGGAACTTTTTCTAGTCAGTTGGCCAGTGGGGTAAAGCAGAGCTGGAGAATCCACACAGAAGTGTAGGCGGTAGGGCCTAGCCAGGGACTTATGCCTCTGAGAGTGACAGGATTTAGGTGCTGCCTCTTAAGTGAGTGAGGGACCCTGTGAAACCCACTGATCTTGCCCAGCAGTAGGAGGACCCAGGACGCCTCTGCCCAGCCTGACTAGGAAGGTCCTAGTCGCCAACTGACTCCCTACCCCCCAGAAACAGAACCCCCAAGGGCGCCATAGACAACAGCGCCATCAAGCTGCATGTGCCAATTGCATGCTGAACCTGAATGCTGAAACTACATGTACCAACTGCAGGCGGAAACTGACCGCTGAGACTTTTTGATATAACTGAGCATTACAAATGCCCAAAAGCAGAATGCGGTACTGCTGGGGATCAACCAGGTATTAGCGCTGAGACCCCTGCGCTCCCTGAACTGGCCTGGGATCCCCTGCACCGGGCCCTGCTGAGCGCTGACCAGACCCGCTTAATTTGACCCCCCTCCTGCGTGAGGGATCCAAAGAGCGCTCACCGTCGCGGCCCGGAAGCTGAAGTGTACCCCTCGTGGTGACGAGCCCCGCGGAGAAGCCCGGGGCCCCGTTGCTGCCGTCACCGCTGGGTGAAGGTGGCGGAAAGATTGAAGGAGGAGTGCAGAGCTGGTGCGGACGCCGAGTGACGTCGCGGTCAAGGTAAGCCGGGAAGGCTTGGGAAGGTCCCCGGTGTGCCCCCTGTCGTCCGGGAGCTGCACCGCACCCTGCGTCCCTGGTACCCCTCTGTGGGAGCCCCCCCCTGCTCACCCCCAACGACGATACCCCTCCGAGGGATTGGCCCCGTCCGAGCGGACTGACAAGGAGAGTAGTGCCCCACGAACTGCACGGAAACCCTTGAAGCTTGCGGATACGAGTACCGCTCCGATTGCAAGCCTCGCTCTGAAACATTCTAAGTGGCCTTGATACGATTCCTGCTACGATTGCAGGTTTGTGCTGAACTGTTCTAAGTGGCCTTGATACAATTCCTGCTACGATTGCAGGTTTGCGCTGAACTGTTCTAAGTGTCATTGATACGAGTAATGCTACGATTGCAGGCTTGCGCTGAAATGTTCTAAGTGTCATTGATACGAGTAATGCTACGATTGCAGGCTTGCGCTGAAATGTTCTAAGTGTCATTGATACGATTCATGCTACGATTGCAGGCTCTACCCTGAGATGTTCTAGGTTATCGTTATACGAGTAGCGCTAAGATTGCAGGCTCCGCCCTGAGAGGGTCGGCGCTTCGTTGTTACAAGTAGCGCTACGGTTGGAAGCTTCATGCCAAAAGTCTATGCGCTCTAATTACGAGCAGCGTGCAACTGTCCAAAGCTTAGTGGTATTCGCCCGCTGAGGCGCTAAGGGTACTAGGGGTGGCGGAAAGGCCGTAAGATCTGCCCTGAGTCCCGGCTGGCCCCCCCCCAGTGTGGCACTACGACCCACCATCATTACCACAGAGGTTAAGAAGTGCTGGTGAGAATAATGCTGGCGTATACAATGCTAGTGAATCGATTGCCAATCTAAGGGAGCCCTGCTAATGATATCTCATGAACTGCATGTATACCTCATGACCTGCATGTACACCTCCTGAACTGCATTGTTACCTCAAGAACGGCATGTATATTCCATGAACTGCATTTGCCTCAATGCTTGGATAAACTTGAGTATTTTCATACAGACTACAGTGTGGCATCCCTTATTGAGTGCGTTCCTTGCTTCAGGGGATGTGGTTGTTGTATGGTCGCTTTACACACAAGCCTTTGGGTGCCCAGCCGCTCGTGTCACGTTACCCCCTTAGGGCCTGGAGACCCCAGGTCTTACATTGTTGGCGAGCGGTGGGATATTAGGACCTGTGACCATACAGCACCCTTCCGTGAAGCGGAGGGCGTCACAATTAAACGCCTGTTGTTTCAAAGCTCTGCAACTATTATTTGCTGTATTTATTGATTCCACTGTCCAGGCTGATAGTGTAAAAGAATCCTGGTTA
This sequence comes from Triturus cristatus, assembly GCF_964204655.1. Lineage (NCBI taxonomy): Eukaryota > Metazoa > Chordata > Amphibia > Caudata > Salamandridae > Triturus > Triturus cristatus. The sequence continues at coordinate 997,548,771 of NC_140581.1, forward strand.
GCTGGTAACTGTCACCCATATCCTAGGAATTTCTTCCTTAGTATCTAGGTCCCCACCTGTCAAGATGGAATTCCGGTTAGCTGACATCGAGGGGTACTCGGTGAAGCAACTGAGAGAGTTCGGGCAGGGGATGGGGGTGCCTGGGGTGCGGAAGGCCAAAGGACCGGAACTCCGCACCGCCATTAGGGCATGGGTAGAGGCCCACCCAGAAGGGAGAGAGGATGAGGGACAGGAGGCACCAGATGAACCTCAGGAGGAGAGCGCCCAGGAAGTACTGGACATACTAAACGTAGATGGGTCTGAAAATGTGCCCCCAGGAAGAAGTTCTGGGGCCAGTAGTAGGACAGGGTCTAGGAGGAGCGCGTCTCCAGAGGAGTACGAGGACAGAAGGGAAGAGAGGCAGTTAAAGTGGGAGCTAGCGAAATTGGAACATGAGAGAGAGAGAGAACGAGAGAATAAGAGATGGGCAATGAAAGAAAAGAAGATGGCGCACGAGCTTCAGCTGAAGGAGTTGAAGCTGCGCGCTATCCAGTTAAAGGCGTCCAATAAGGACAATGGTGGCAGCGTACCAAAAGATCCCCAGGAGTTAAAATTCTATTTATCCAAGGGTGATATCGCCAGGGTGTCTGAGGAGGCATTGGGGAGTGACCCTGAAGGGGGTGGTGCAGGGATCTTCCAACCCAGCGAGGTGGGAGAGGTGGCGAATAGCCCAGCTAGGTCCCCGGGAAGAGAGAGGGTTGTAGGGCCTCACGACCTATCCACAGGAAGGAGTGAGACGGGGAGGTGTCCCGAGGTGCCCCAACCGCAGTCTCAGGGCCTGGAGAGTTCCGTAAGGGAGCCCCAGGTTGGGAGCCTAGGCTGTCCTGATGTGCCGCCCGGTGAGGGAGAGCCCCTAGTGTCAGGAGGACCCGGGGCGACTGTAATCAGAGCTCCTGAGGTTCTGGGGTCGGCCCAGTCGCAGGGTTTAGATCCTGGGCTGGGATGCCAGGTTCAGGGGTTGCCTGACCTGGCGGCTGGGGCATCTGTTACCAGTGTCCCCCCAGAAGTGTCTTCTAGGGGCACTTCTCCTGTTGGGAGGGTGCGGAACTCTGGGAGGGGGTGCAGGGGGAGGGAAGACTCGCCCCTGGCACCGGTGCAGCCTAAGGGTTTAGACCCTAGGCTGGGGAACCAGTAGAGGGGGCAAGGCCCTGGACTGGGGAGAGAATGGTGGTCTGAGGGTGCCTCGCATGGGAGTAGGGTGACGTACCCCAGAAGGAGAGGTAGGGGAGGAGAGCCTCGCCCCTGATGGCTGGTCAGCCTGAGGGTGCGGCCCCCAGGTAGAAGGACCAGTGGCAGTTTGGGACTGCAAGGAGGAGGAGGAGGAGGGGAGTGGTCAACGGGCACTACAGGCCTGGGGCTACTGCCCCCCACTCTGCGAGACCACAAGGGCCAGAGACATCTGGATGGCCCAGGGGCCGGTCCTGGCCACAACCAGCTAGGGAGCCCCAGTGGGGTGGCTTTGTTGGTCCAGGAAGGTTTGAGAGGGAACCCTCGGGTTCCAGAGTGGAGGAGAACCTGCGGGTGCTCCTGCAGTTGCGGGCCTGCGTCCACCTTTTCTCGCCCCAAGCAGGGAAGCCCATCAAGGCATTGATCGGTTTACCCTGGCTTTCGGCGGGGGGGGGGCGTGTGTTGGACTTGGCCCTTTTCCCTGAATTTTTTCGTTTTTTATTTCTCCCAAGATGGCTGCCACAGGCCCCTGCTACTGCAGAGTGGCCTTTCTAGTAGCACCCTAGCTGCCAGGAGCTGGCTGGAACCCCACAACAATGTTGCAACACCAGCCCGCCTTTTTGTCCCATAGGTAGAATGGGGAAGCTCCTGGAATGTGCTGGAACCTTCTAGAAGGGAGGTGTGGTTTTACTTTTGCCGCCTTGGCTAGAGGTCACCTGACCTAGGGCTACTTAACAGAGGGAGGGAACTTTTTCTAGTCAGTTGGCCAGTGGGGTAAAGCAGAGCTGGAGAATCCACACAGGAGTGTAGGCGGTAGGGCCTAGCCAGGGACTTATGCCTCTGAGAGTGACAGGGTTTAGGTGCTGCCTCTTAAGTGAGTGAGGGACCCTGTGAAACCCACTGATCTTGCCCAGCAGTAGGAGGACCCAGGACGCCTCTGCCCAGCCTGACTAGGAGGGTCCTAAGCCAACTCACTCCCTACCCCCCAGAAACAGAACCCCCAAGGGCGCCAGAGACAACAGCGCCATCAAGCTGCATGTGCCAATTGCATGCTGAACCTGAATGCTGAAACTACATGTACCAACTGCAGGCGGAAACTGACCGCGGAGACTTTCTGATATAACTGAGCATTACAAATGCCCAAAAGCGGAATGCGGTACTGCTGGGGATCAACCAGGTATTAGCGCTGAGACCCCTGCGCTCCCTGAACTGGCCTGGGATCCCCTGCACCGGGCCCTGCTGAGCGCTGACCAGACCCGCTTAATTTGAGACCCCCCCTGCGTGAGGGATCCAAAGAGCGCTCACCGTCGCGGCCCGGAAGCTAAAGTGTATCCCTCGTGGTGACGAGGCCTGCGGAGAAGCCCGGGGCCCCGTTGCTGCCGTCGCCACTGGGTGAAGGTGGCGGAAAGATCGAAGGAGGAGTGCGGAGCTGGTGGGGACGCCGAGCGACGTCGCGGTCAAGGTAAGCCGGGAAGGCTTGGGAAGGTCCCCGGTGTGCCCCCTATCGTCCTGGAGCTGCACCGCACCCTGCGTCCCTGGTACCCCTCCGTAGGAGCCCCCCCCCCTGCTCACCCCCAACGACGATACCCCTCCGAGGGATTGGCCCCGTCCGAGCGGACTGACAAGGAGAGTAGTGCCCCACGAACTGCACGGAAACCCTTGAAGCTTGCGGATACGAGTACCGCTCCGATTGCAAGCCCCGCTCTGAAACATTCTAAGTGGCCTTGATACGATTCCTGCTACGATTGCAGGTTTGCGCTGAACTGTTCTAAGTGGCCTTGATACGATTCCTGCTACGATTGCAGGTTTGCGCTGAACTGTTCTAAGTGTCATTGATACGAGTAATGCTACGATTGCAGGCTTGCGCTGAAATGTTCTGAGTGTCATTGATACGAGTAATGCTACGATTGCAGGTTTGCCCTGAAATGTTCTAAGTGTCATTGATACGATTCATGCTACGATTGCAGGCTCTACCCTGAGATGTTCTAGGGTATCGTTATACGAGTAGCGCTAAGATTGCAGGCTCCGCCCTGAGAGGGTCGGCGCTTCGTTGTTACAGGTAGCGCTACGGTTGGAAGCTTCATGCCAAAAGTCTATGCGCTCTAATTACGAGCAGCGTGCAAGTGTCCAAAGCTTAGTGGTATTCGCCCGCTGAGGCGCTAAGGGTACTAGGGGTGGCGGGAAGGCCGCAAGATCTGCCCTGAGTCCCGGCTGGCCCCCCCCAGTGTGGCGCTATGACCCACCATCATTACCACAGAGGTTAAGAAGTGCTGGTGAGAATAATGCTGGCGTATACAATGCTAGTGAATCGATTGCCAATCTAAGGGAGCCCTGCTAATGATATCTCATGAACTGCATGTATACCTCATGACCTGCATGTACACCTCCTGAACTGCATTGTTACCTCAAGAACGGCATGTATATTCCATGAACTGCATTTGCCTCAATGCTTGGAGAAACTTGAGTATTTTCATACAGACTACAGTGTGGCGTCCCTTATTGTGTGCGTTCCTTGCTTCAGGGAATGTGGTTGTTGTATGGTCGCTTTACACACAAGCCTTTGGGTGCCCAGCCGCTCGTGTCACGTTACCCCCTTAGGGCCTGGAGACCCCAGGTCTTACACGCACGTTGTTCCATCATGAACAATTTTCTAAGTCCTTGGTGTGGGCTTGTAGATCAATTGTTTGTTCATCAAAATGCAGAGTTTCTTGTTGTAGCCATTCAATATCTTCATCTCGTCCAGTTTCGCGATCTTCCATGGCGGACACCCTGTCACCAACCTCCACCAGCTCCCGCCAGATTTCCTGCAAGTTTGCAGATAGATCCTTCTTCACTGCCTGTAAATCATCTCAGAGAGATGTGAAAAAGTGCTTCCAAAAAGGACCTTGACCTAATCGCAGATATGGTGAGAATCCTTATGTAGCTGGGTATGGGAAGGTGTCCAATCCGACTCGAGCCGTCAGTCAGGATCTCCACAACAGTAAACTTAAAGAACTGTAGACCCTTCGGGAGGGATGAGAAGTGTGAGGAGGAGGTGCTATTCCACCTCCCAGGCCTGTGTAGGTGAATGGCCAGAGTTTAGATGTGCGAATAATTTACCTTGTGCTCACCAATCCTTGCAGGAATTCCACCTGGAATCTTTGGAATGAGCTGTGTTGAGTTCAGGTATGGAGAAAAAAGAGTCAAAGGCAGAGAGCAAAGAGTCACATGCTGGGGCACAGGATGGGTTGTGGGGAGCATCGTATCGAAGTGGCCCAAGGAAAGTCAGAAGCCAGCACCGGTCTGGACTCTATATATCCCAGGAGGGGGGGGGGGGGGAAGCAGCTGCCACTATACTCCCTATCGATGTGGCAGGATTGAAGGCACTACACCAGCCTCAGTGTTAGAAAATGGGGCCCCTAGGCACCCCTATGCATTACCAATAAGGCCCGGCTGAGTACAGGTCATAAAATGGTGGTGGGGGGTCAGTCGAGGGGGTCAACAGAGGAGCGATCAGCCGTTGCAGAAGATGTGGTCTACTAATGAGCATGTAGAGGGGGGGGCGTTGCCTAATCCCAGTTCAAAGCTGCTGTGTGTGTTCCTCCGGCCTTTGTGAGGAGCAACCAGGCTGATGCGGGGGGGAACAAATGGAGTGTTCGGATCAGCTATGGGTTTCAGGATCTCCCGGGGCCCAGTAAACAAGGATTGTGGTCAACCCAGAAGTTAGGCTCTCTGTGACCCCCCCAGCGATCCGGGAGGACTGGGCACCATCGAGCACTTACCCGTCTCGAGGCAGGCCCAAATGCCGACTCCTTCCCGGTGACGGGTGTCCCTGGGGAACTGCTACCGTCTCAGGAACAGCTTGCCGAGCCTCAGGCGAGTGTCACTCACCTCGGCCGGATGATGCAAGGGGGGAGCCCTAGACGTGACCTGCCTCATCCCACCAGCAGAGCCAAGCGCAGCTAGATCAATGATCAGCACTCCGCTGGAGTATCCACCATGTGGCCAGTTGGAGCGACCGCGCAGTTCTCCAGCTCACGGTCAGTAGGTTAGAGCTGAAGATGGATGCCGCATGGATCAGCAAGTACCAGGTCAAAAGCAGGCTCCTGTGAACGCAGGTAGGACGGGAGCTATAGCATGTAGTAGTATCTGCTGGGACAAAGAGACAGGGAAAAACGTCTCACTGTCCACCATCTTGGCCAAGCCCCGACAATTGTGTTTAAATGCACAGCAAATGTGACAAGATAAGAACAAGATGTAAAGACCTGTTTACAGAAAGTGAGGTCTCGGAAGGATACAGTAAACAAGGTTTTTGCAAGGAAAGGGACAAACTCAAGCTGGACAGTCTAAAACTCATAAAGCCAGCAAATAGAAAGCAAGGAAATGTGAGTTACAAACCACATAGCCAATGGTAAACAATGGGAAGAATGCATCCCCAGGAAAGCTTTCCAAATGTCCCCAAGATGTCTTCAAGAATCCAGACAGCTACGCTGTGTGGTAGGCTTCAACCTAATGAACAAGGAAAATTTCGTATATAATTGTATATAAGAATCATGCCTGAGTCTTTGCAGAACCTTCAACCGTGAGCAGATGGCAGGACATTTTCTCTTGGAAAGGTGGCAACCATATTTGGCAATGGCAAAACATTAAACTCTAATTTACAAGAGTTAACAATGTACCTAGCAGTACTAAAATAACTTTTCTGCTTTGACCATCCAAAACCTCTATTTCAGTCCAACTCATTGCAGTGGATCATTCAAGGCAGGCCAGGATTGTCACATCTAAAGCTGGACAGGCCATACCGAGCATCGGGTGATTCCCCGAAAGGCTGTAAACGGCGGGGCGGTTTTGTAGCAGTGAAGCAGTTTTGAAAGCACCCGCTGCAGAGTTCTTTTTCTATCCAGTAGTTTTCATGCAACAATAAAAGTGACAAGATAACTCTGGTGATGGATTTACCTGTTGGAAAGAGATTAGATTTTTAGGTCTCGCCTGACCCAGGGCATGTGCTGGTCTGGCGAGACATTTAGTAGGTGGGTTTTGAAAGTGCTACTCACATTTTTGTGCTGGCTACAAGCTTGAGTGCACGATGACGTGCACGCGCACAGCTGTTCCCCGCATTCCCCCTCCCTTCTTGCCCAGCCATCTGCCTTTCCTGTGCCAGCCTTCAGCACCATCTCCGCCCCTCCCCCCGCTGCTGCGCGCGCATCCCTAGCGTGCTTTAGCGCGTAATCGCGATCTCTTTCGCTTTCAGAGGGATCACGATCACTTTCGCTTTTACGGCCGCGCGGCCTTACTTTTACTGCCGCGTGGCCAATGCTTCTTATTTAAATCTTTTTACAGGTGGCATTTGTCCCCTTATTTCAGCACTTCCGGTTCGCATGACAGCCAATGCCAACGCTGAACATAAACCGGGAGTTGCATACGACCGGGGCGGACTCGTAGTCTGTAGGGTAACCTAGGATTGGTTTATTGTCAGGACCTCGGCAAATTCGGGTTGGCTGAACAGAATTCAAAAGTGCTCATTGGCTGGGGAGTCGGCACATGCCTGTGCTCAGCTCTAAACGCTGACCAGTCCAAGCCTACTCTACTGTTCCTTAATGGCGCTTCCTGGGGAGATCCTGGGGAGATCCTGACCGCGTGTAGCTTAGGCACCAGTGTGTATCATCATAAAATAGCGTCTTGTTGTCTTCTAAACACAAAGGATAGTATACAGGCCATAGGTTTGTGTTTTATGCAGACAGCTTAGTGAGCTACTGCTGTTGCTGTAGAGAGCATTGTGTAAACTGCAATTGTAATTTAGCTCATTACCGTCTCCTTAATTATTAATGTTCACTATTGGGCTCTGTATGTCTTATTGGTGCTTCCGCGCCGTGGACACTCATGCACTCAAAAGCAGCGGAGCCTCCCGTACCTCAGCCGGCCCATTAGCATCCAAATGGTCCCCCCCGATCTTCCAGTCAATCGCCGCCCTGTCCCTTATTTCCCTTTAACGCTTCTCTCCAAAAGCTTATTACTTTGGGACATTGCCAGAATATGTGTAAGAAGTCTAGCCTTTCCCACACCATCTCCAGCGTTCCTCTGATCTTAAAATGTCAAGCCCTTTCAATTTGACTGCTGTATAATACCACCTGTACATGATTTTTAAGTTTACATCCATACGCGGAACCAATGAGTAGGAGAGAAATCTCCGTTAGGCTTCATTTTCGATTCCTTCATCGTGATTTCTCTCCCATTTCTTCCTAGGTTTTTCTATAAGAGCATTGATTGATAGTCCCATACAATAACCTATACATTTATAAGAGCAAACCCTTAGTGCCCATGAGACGCCTTACTCCTCGAACTGTCAGTGCCCCGTCGCTCCTAATTAAGTTAGTAAAATCCAGTGCTGTTGATGAAAATATTACAGTCTAGTAGCAGGGAGCCTTTTTGGATAATATATTTCTCCGGTTGAAGGTATTTATCTAGAGCGCTCTGGTTTATCTTTAAACACACACAACCACACACACAAACACACACACACACACAACCACACACACACAGCACATACACACACAACCACACACACAACCACACACAACCACACACACACAACCACACACACACTGTAGTGAGGGCTGCAATTTATATACATACATTGCTAAGTTAGCATAACCGCGTTAGATGCTAGAAAGCCATCTTACCACTTTTTGCTGCTTTTGCACACGACACTGCAGTCACATGTTATTATTTGAAAACTGCTTGCTCGCCTTTTTCTTCACATGAGAACTGTCTGTTGTTCACATCCCTAGCCGTGAGCTGCGACCTTGGTCTGAACATTGTGTAAAGAAACAGTCTGGGTCGCCAGACAATGCATGTTTTTGAGTTCCGGTTGATCGGTCCACTATTTAGCCATAACACACACACAGCTGCAAATACCTGAAAGTCGAGTGCTTTTAATATTGCAGGCTACATGTTTAACACACATTCTGAAGAAGAGCTTTCCCAGGAGCAGAGAACACCTGATCCTGTGATGTGATCCTACTAAGCTGATCTATACGGTATGGGGTTCCCCATTCAAGCCTAGAGACCTTTTATTAGTATAATAATATTAGTTTATTAGCAAAAGGAAGGTGGCTGTAATCCACTGTCATTTGTAATATGATTTCTCCTTTCATTCTTTATGGTATTGTAACAATGCTGATGGTTTTGATTCTAATCGTTTGCCTGCTTATGTTAGCCAAAGTACTGCATCTTAGGACACGAGGTTTATAAAATAAACTATTTAAACTTTACCGTGTTTTTGTTTACTCTTGTTGTGGACTGATATGAGAATAATTACGAACAGGTATTTCTGATTCCCACCATTCCTGAGAGTACACTAAGTCGCTTGTTCTGGGTTGTCTATACATTGGGACCTCCGTGATAATACGGATAACGAATGGGATACTGATGCTGGTCGGATAGGGGTTCTGGGTTCTGAGGTGAGTTTTTGGTACACCACAATTCACTGAGGTCCTGGTTTCCTGCGCATAGTTCTTAGCATGAGCAGAATCCCTGCAACATGGCGCACCTAACGTTTGGTCTATTGATTTGAAACGCCTTAGTAGTGCTTATATTAGTCCACGACTCCCTCACTCTTGTTTCCGGATAACGGGAGTGACGGATTTTAACCTACCTGTTTCTTGCGTGATAGGTTCTTTCAAGCTTGATCATTAAAAAGGTTACTGAACCCTTGTGCTACTAATTCAAACAATTGTAGATCCTAGGTGTGTCCTTATGGCGGTCGATATAGCTCCACATAGCCGTACGCCTCTGCGGTGTCATTTGACGACGTATGGTGTACCGGACGATGGAATGGCCATTATTTTTGTGGTGAGCGCCGATGCGTCATATCCTTACGAGTTGTTTTACTCTTGGGTGACTTTGCCGGCGGTGGATGAAGACGATGATACGTTTCACTCCTATACTCCCACGCAGATACCTGCAAACTATACGCCATATAGAACACAAGAAATTCCAATTTCTGCCAGGCAGCATAGCATTTGGTTTAATGGTGCCCTTCCCCATGCGGTTACACCGGCTAGAATGGGCCCTTTGTCGATTGCAGGGCCACATGGCCGGTGCTGGCCGGTTTTACACCTCATCCCCGCTATCTGACGGTGGCGGTGGCTGAGTTGCGTGTACTTCACGCAGCCCTTATTACAGTACATAGGGCTTTGGTGCAGTACGTGTCACGCAACGTGCAAGTGGGGGCACCTGCTATTGCGGGACAGCCAACAGACCACCACGCTGTGGTTATTAGTCCTGTTATAGTTAATTCGGTGATGGGCAAGCGCCCCCAAAATAAGGATGAATCACCTTATTGGCTTGCTGAGAAATTTGACCAACTGGAAGCAGTTTTCCCGCATACTACTCCTGTGGAGAAACACAGGATTCTCACCATTAGTTTGCCGAAAGACTTAGTCCCAGAAATGGCCGATTGCGCCAACTGGGGCAAGGTCTTTGCCGCGACTTACTCGAAGTGCTTCGGCACTCCGTCTATGTCTGTGCTTCCCTCCGTTATTAAACGTGTTCAGGAGAATCACGGTGCGGAGGCAGCCGTAGAATTGGGAATGCGGCTTGTCGGGGTGTTCGATGTGGTTGCTTCCATGATAATGGGCAACCTCAAAGGAGATACTATGCAATTCCAAGTGGCTAATAAATTAGATGCCGTGGACGAACTCGACAGGCCTAAGCAATTCGCGAAAATTATTGCGGAGGCATCTAGAACTGTTGGCCGCAGTGCCTTAGGTGTTAAACCAACAGTAATAGTTCCTGATTTGATACAGCAAACTAAGGTGAGCTCGTCTGGTAAAGACGAACGCCCACATTTTCCAAAACAAAATTGGCGTAACAAGAAACAGGGAAAGCAGCAACAGAAACAGGGATCTCGCCCGTATAGTCGACTAGTGAACGCACATATGATCTGCGCGATCGATCTAGTATTAAGTCACCTGATAGATTTCAGGTTTCTGAACAACGTTCTCCTCGTTCTTCACAGGAAACATCGGCTTCACAGTCCGGTGGCGGAGACCGTGGCAAAGGTCGGGGTGCCCAACAAGGACGTGAGCAACCCCGTCAGACTGACGGTAAAGGCAAGAAGGACGAGTTTGCGCGACAACGACCCCCGTTTCTAAAGAAGAAAGGTTCTGCGCTAACAGCAAGGTATGCCACAGATAGTGCGGATGCAGCTTCGGAACCTGACATGGGCACTAATGCTGCTCGACAGCACGGCGGAAGTTACAGTAGTGCGACAAGCACTGCGTCCATATCTGGAGGCGACAGCAACTGACACGTTCATTACTGTTGAAACTGCTGACACTAGAGTGGCTCCACCTGACAGACTATATGACATAGTCCTCTTGATTGAAGGTAACATAAAACGTACCATCCAAGGGATTTTTTGGGATCATCTGACCTCTTCTTATGACATTCTCCTAGCGGAGGCAGACTGGCCCCCGGCTTTCATTTTAGATGCTCCTAGAGGGGAGTAGGTAATCCTCCCGTCCTTTGCGCACACAGTGCCAAAGGACCACGCTAAAAAGTTCGCTGAGGAGTGGGCTCTGGTGCTAGCACCGGCTTTGTATCGTATTCAGGTGGGATGGGATAAATTGTCCCCCAGCCATGAGATTCCGTTGCAGTCTATGCCCTAGCCACAACCCCATTATCCCATGCGTCGCGAAGCGAGATCTCACGTCGCAGCAATCCTTGAACAATTGGAATATCAAGGTGTTATTGAAACATGTGTGTCACCAATGGATAATCCTTTATTCACTGTGACGAAGCCTGATGGGCCGTACCGCCTAGTTTTGGATTACCGGCATTTAAACTCTCATTGCCGGACCTGCGCGGTACAGAATACCCACAGTTCGGCTCTCATCGATAGTCTCGTGAGAAAACGGTTTAAAACCACTCTTGACATTTCCAATGGCTTTTACAGCCACAATCTGTCCTCTATTAGCAGTCAGTGGACAGCGTTTACGTCAGGCGGCAAACAAAAACAGTTTACAAGATTAGCCATGGGCTACAAAAACAGTCCAGGTGTCTTTGCCGCCCGTGTGGTCTCTCTTTTAGAGAGCATAGACCCGGATGCATACTCGTATATGGATGATATTTATCTCACAGACGACGAGTTGTGGCCGCATCTGTGTCGCGTTGATGGCATTATTGTTATGTTTGCAGACTTCAGTTACAAATTCAACTTTGCGAAGTCTCACATTGCAGAGTATACAGTGTTGTTCTTGGGCTACGAGCTCAACAATGAAGGTTGAGGATTAGCTCCTCACTTTCTGGAGAAGTGCGCATGCCTGCATGCTCCTACAACACTGAAAAAATTAGTCTTTGCTGGGCTTTTTGAATTTCGGTCGTACCTACATTCCTGATTATGCCCAGTGTATCAAGCCACTTTATGCCTTGGTACAACCTACTTTTTCCAAATCAAACTGGCTACCAGATCATTCAGCTATTTTGCAATTACTGCAAGCTGATATTCTTGCTTCAAAATACTTACTGACACGTGACAACCGCACTAACCTGGTAATAAGAATTGTACATGGTGCAGTGGGTTTCACATACTTGACATTCAATGAGGGCGATACCGTCCCCATTGCATACAAATCACACTTGTACACTTCAGCTGAACTACGTTTTTCATCTGTCGAAAAAGTTCTCACGGCAGTACAGATGGCGATTCTCAAAGAACGAGCGCTGTCGCAAGGGAAACGCATGTTAGTTGTCACACCATATCCTGCCCTTGAGGCGGTGACAAAAGCCAGTGTACCTAATTCTAAAGCTTTGCATCCACGGTGGATACAATGGGCCACTTCCTTGACATCGCCCGATGTAACATTTATCTTTGATGCCTCATTGCAGACTCAGGAGTACTTGCAATATGAATTCGTTCATCCGGCTCCTCTGTCTTTGCGCCCGCTCGAAGATTACCATTGTGTCATTTACACTGACGGTTCGGCGCAGCCTCCGATTGGATCGAAGCATGCCTATTCAGCGGAATGCGCCATTGTAGTGGGTACATTCGTAAATGGCGAATTCCAATCTGATGTCGTGCATACGCAGTCATTGGGTGATTGTACCGCACAGTTGGCAGAGCTTCGTGCTCTGGTGCTTGCACTTGAGTTTGCTGATCCTCGAGTCACTACTCTTATAGTAAGTGACTCGTTTTATTGTGTCCAGTCCTACAACGACAATCTACACTTTTGGTCTCAAAATGAATATCGTAATTCCAAAGGTAGCACAATTAAGCATAAAATGCTTTGGGTTCGAGTGGCAGAACTTAAAGAACGTCTGCCGCTCGTGAATGTTATTCACACTCTTGGTCACCAAGAGTTGGTGTCCATGCTGTCGGCAACAGCTTAGCTGACGAGGCAGCGAAAACAGCAGTGGCGACATACTTAGTAGCAGCAGTTACAAGATCCAAAAGTAAGATTGATGATGACATCTTGGCAGCTATTGCTGCTACAGAAAAGGGAACTAATTACCCGAGAGGTTTCCCTTCTCGTTACCATTATCACTTAAGTCCTGATAACGTCTCGTTAGTGAGGATTAACGACGTTGGTGACAGATTGATTCCCAACGCGGACTGCAGACCATCTTTGATATTAGCAGCTCACGAGGGTATGGCCTCTGCCCACGCCGGAGTTGCAGCTACTGTATCTCTGTTACAACAACGTTACTGGTGGTGCGGTTTATATAAACAAGCTCGCGCTTATGTTCTTGCTTGTGACATTTGCCAGCAGATTAAACCTTCAACTGCTGCGCGCCCACCACAAACTCAGTTGTACATATCTAATAAACCACTTGGGTGCGTTTATTTAGATCACTGTGGTCCTTTTTCCTCTGATACTGCGTACAAGTACGTCTTGGTTGCAGTGGATTCGTGCACACGTTTTCTGTGGATGTGGCCACAAAGGAGTGCTGATGCCCGCACTGTCATCAGGGATTTGCGTGTCTTTGTGGGAAGTTTTGCATGTGGTACCTTTCATTCTGATCAGGGCCCTGCGTTCGCCTCTAAGGCGTACAAAGAAGCAATGAGAAATTTGGGGGTCCAAGTCAAATTTTCGTCTCCCTACCGGCCTGAGGGTAATAGTGTGGTGGAGCGAATGAACCGTGACTTTAAGCAATCTTTGACAGCAAGGGTTTTAGGCACTGGCCGGAACTGGCTAGCCCATTTGTATAACATCCAACGTGCACTTACCACCTTCTCTGATGTTGCCATCGAGATGCATACAGTTACTTATCCCTTGTTACTGCCACCCGTTGGTGGTCTGTCTGAAGATACTGAGAATGCTTATCCTGCAGATGTACATCTGCCTGTTTTACAATCCACCGCAGTTAACCAGTCACGTTTCTCCTTTGACACTAACTCATTGACTTCCAATTCCCCATCAAAAGTTTCTATTTTTGCTGTCTGGTTTAAAAGACATTTTTTAATTCCTCCTTGAACTTACATTTGGCTGGTGCACGTATGTGTTTTTTTGTTCATGTCCATTGGATTTGTAGTGGTATTTTTTCGTCTTGTGAATGGACACTACCTAAAAGAACGATCTACAATTAGACTAATTGATGGAACTTTGGCCCCCCACTCCTCATCACACATCATGAAGAGGGACCAGATTTTTGTGAATATTACTGCCTGGCCTGTGTTAGATGGGATTGCATGGGATGCTGTTAAATTTCAGATTCATGGTCCGACTGAGGTTATCAATGTACTGAATGTATTTCGTGTTGCTATGGGTGATGTAGTTAAAGAAAACATCCGTTTTGATGATTGAGACGTTCATGCCATAGAAGCACTGTTTTCTGAGGATTTGTATTTAGATACTGCTAATTATGGTGAACAGTTTTGCTATCAACATTATGGCAATCATTTCCTGTATAAAGCAAATACGTTTAGAAATTTTGTAAATTTTACCCAATGGGAACATTGTCCAACACCAATCCTAGGTAGCTCAACCACATTGGTAGACAAATTCACATATTTTTCTGATTTCAGTGTTTCCAATCCTGCCTCCTTTTATTTCAAAGTGGCAGCTGAGTCTGCCTCTAAGGTTAGGCTGACTCATACTAAATTATTATATTCTAAATCCTGTATGGATGATTTGTCAATCAGAGGTTATGATCTGTGGAAGGCTGCTATTGATCTTAAATCGGTTTGGGGCTACAAACCGTGGCAGGTACAAGGAACAGAAGCTTTGCATCGTGCCTGCCTTATACCAAATCACATGTTGTTTTTAAATTCAACAATCTTCCAAACCACCTTCCTTGGATTGGCTACTTCGAAAAAACTTAATTTTCCCTCTACTCCGGATCTGGGTGCTTATCCAAATTGGGATAATCATACAGATCTGTCCCTTGATGCGTTGCAGTCATTTATCTCTAATACATCCTTCAATATTTCCAAATTTAATGCGGAAGGATGGTTAATATGGCAGACAAGCTCATATTCCTGTCAACATCGTTTTCTGGGTTTGAAACCTGGGTATACGCAGGTTCGCGTAGACCCTCGTTTTGAATCTTCTCATTCAGTAACTACCTACTCTGTAGGGAAGTTATGCCAATCTTGGCTGCAACATTCCACCTTGGCATCTGTTAAACTTCATTTATCTAAATTACATGACAAAATAGATTTGAATGATTTTGTTTAGGGTCCTGTAGGTGGCAGGTCCAAGAGATGGGTGTATGCTGTTTATAATGAAGTTTGGAAATTATCACAAATTGAAGCTGCTTCCAGATTAAGGGCTATTGATCAAGCCAATATGGAAAAAGTACTAGCTGTTATAGATAATAGCGTTAACACCCTTTCTTCCAAAATTTACACTTTAGATAATATTGTTTCTTCTGTTGTTGATATTGTACAGGACGATATGTCTGTTTTGTATCATGGTCAAAATCAATTGCGTTCTGTAATGCAGTTTGCATGGACATTGCAAACGTTAAAGGCTGGGAAAGTCCCATGGGACTACATGAATACTTCATCCTTGTTTCTTCCCTTTAATTTAACCGCGAAACAGCAATTTATGTCCATGAAAGATGTGACATACTAGTTACTGCATATTGAAAAGTTAGAACCTTTGCCTTTCTCAGTGGCCGAATTGAATTCAGCTGTGTGGCTTATCCACGGGTTAATCACATTGCCGTTCCCTTTGTTTGAATTCAGTTCATGCATGAAACATTATGCCCTAGGTAGATATGAACAACTGGGTACTGCCTTCCTGCATGAGGTTTGGTCACTCCCCCTTACATACAGATGTACGAGAGACGGTAAAGAGGTCTACTTGAAAGGTGAGGAATGCACCTTCACACCTGATCATTCTGTAGTATGTAGGCACATTCAATTGCATGGCGCATGCAATGTGAACGCTCCTAATTTAGCTTGCGTCCTGAAAGGGATTCCAGTTCCAGCTATTACACCATCATTCACGCTTCTGGCTAACGGTAGTTATTTGCTTTTAAATAATGAAGCTTGCTGCGGGATGCTGGTGGGAATTCCCTACATAGTGACTGTATCATAGAGAGTAGTTTGCTGTAAGAATGTCCTTTTCCCACCCCCGCATGGGCAGCTGGATGTATCCATCTGGCCTTCCATTCCAACCTTGAAAGCAGAGTTCAACAAGATTAGCAGAATAAGGGCTCTATTGTCTCAAAAAGAAGTCGCGCTGACTTCTTCCCGGGAAACATTTGTCCTTCATGTAGCAAATACGCGCACCGAGGTGCAGACGCTTTTGAATACTGATCTCCCACTTCATTTTGATGCTCTGATTCAAACTATTTTTAATGCCTCGTCAACAAGTGGCTTGGCACATTTTTTCAAAATTGTGGGCTCCGGCCTCGTGACCTCCTTCCAAACTATTTTTGGTGTGATCCCGGCATTTTTTTATTCTATTTTTTCCAGCGTCTTTGGCGGTCTCCCGTTGATTCTGGCCCTCGTAGCAGGAGTGCTGTTGTTGGTCTGCTTACTGCGCAATGGCTGCACAATTTGTGTCACACAACAGCCTCCCCTGGCTGTTACATTTCCGTGACCGGATGCTTGAATACTATGGTACATTACCCCTGGCAACCTTAAGCATAGCATATGGATTGTCCTTCCGGCTTTCTTCCTTTACATGCGTACAACCTGTCTTTCATTGCCTAGACTGTCCCTTCCAATGGGCTCTGGATTTGTGCTTGTCAAACTCGGTGTCTCCCCCCCGGATTATGATCGACTAATGAGTCCCTTAGTGGCTCATGAGTTGGACTGTTCTGGTGTCAGGATTATGGCCTGTGGCGCGGCACATGGAGTCCTAGGGAATTGGGACATTGGTACGGCTGCATATGACTTCCTGGCAAGCAGTTATCTTGAAGAACACGTCAGTTGTCCTCTGATGGTACTGGAGGCTCCACTTGTCGAGGAACATGTATGTTCATTTCCCTTATTGAACTGGATGGCAGAAACTTTTACCGAACATTCCAATGATTTTCTCTTGGAAGCTGTTGCTACTTACTGTGCATACACGCTGATGGATTAACTGGGAGGTCATCCAGCTTTTCCTTTTTCTTTCATCATTGGGGCTCTAAGAGCCTTGACATTAATCATTGCATTCGGAAAAAAAATCCTTTTCTTGGTTTTTTTTCTCTTCGAACTTTCACTGCCCATTTTATGGATTTCACATGTGTGCACTTAGTTCCGTTCTATCGAACTTGAACTCTGCGTTCCCTGATTTTATCCCTATTGGCTAGTGGTCTGATCAAAGGGGGGTGTAGTGAGGGCTGCAATTTATATACATACATTGCTAAGTTAGCATAACCGCGCTAGATGCTAGAAAGCCATCTTACCACTTTTTGCTGCTTTTGCACACGACACTGCAGTTACATGTTATTATTTGAAAACTGCTTGCTCACCTTTTTCTTCACATGAGAACTGTCTGTTGTTCACATCCCTAGCCGTGAGCTGCGACCTTGGTCTGAACATTGTGTAAAGAAACAGTCTGGGTCGCCAGACAATGCATGTTTTTGAGTTCAGGTTGATCGGCCCACTATTTAGCCATAACACACACACAGCTGCAAATACCTGAAAGTCGAGTGCTTTTAATATTGCAGGCTGCATGTTTAACACACATTATGAAGAAGAGCTTTCCCAGGAGCAGAGAACACCTGATCCTGTGATGTGATCCTACTAAGCTGATCTTTACGGTATGGGGTTCCCCATTCAAGCCTAGAGACCTTTTATTAGTATAATAATATTAGTTTATTAGCGAAAGTGAGGTGGCTGTAATCCACTGTCATTTGTAACATGATTTCTCCTTTCATTATTTATGGTATTGTAACAATGCTGATGGTTTTGATTCTAATCGTTTGCCTGCTTATGTTAGCCAAAGTACTGCATCTTAGGATACGAGGTTTATAAAATAAACTCTTTAAACTTTACTGTGTCTTTGTTTACTCTTGTTGTGGACTGATATGAGAATAATTACGAACAGGTATTTCTGATTCCCACCATTCCTGAGAGTACACGAAGTCGCTTGTTCTGGGTTGTCTATGCATTGGGACCTCCGTGATAATACGGATAACAAATGGAATACTGATGCTGGTCGGATAGGGGTTCTGGGTTCTGAGGTGAGTTTTTGGTACACCACAATTCACTGAGGTCCTGGTTTCCTGCACATAGTTCTGTGCATGAGCAGAATCCCTGCAACAACACAACCAACCACACACACACACAACCACACACACACACAACTACACACACTACACACACACAACCACACATACAACCCCCCACACACACAACCACACACACAAAGGGAGGAGACAACTGCAGCAGGACCTTCGGCTCAATCAGGACAGCAGAACCACCGTAAAAGGAACCCTTCTGCACGACCTGGGCAGCAAGAACTTGTCACTGGAGACATTGTGATCCTATGAACAATAGTGTCATCAATGATCTAATCCAAACTGTAAACTGTGACAAATAACATCCCTATATATTGCAGTACCAAAAAAACAGCAACAAGCATTGGCATAGCCAATAGGTCTCGTCTTTGGGACCTTATAAGTGTTTTGCCATGCAACAGTTGTTGTTGCACCAAGGATATTGTGCTGCATAACTAAATACTTATAAGGTCCCAAAAGCGAGACCTATTGGCTATGCCAATGCTTGTTTTAAGTGAGAGTTTTGACTCATCTAAGATACTGCAGAGGGTTAATATGCCTACTGCAAAGGACGTGTACCATGCAGCTCTCAGAACACTATTATATGTGCATAGCTCAGTGGGTTACTGCCTTGTCACAGAGACCCTTTTGTTACTGTGCAGTTTATAAGTAACAATCATAATCTAGCACAGTGAGCTATGAAGTGTCATCAAAGAGCTGCATGCAACGTACATGATACAGGTTAGAAAGTTAGGATTTTTTCAAGTCTTTCATTATCCTAATGTTACTAAAACAGAGTTGTTTGGGTGGAAATACATTTTTATTAATAAAGACAGCCTAACCACTGTGTTACATTCTGAATCCCAGGTTTGCGCTTCTCGAGACCAAACATTTCTGTAAAAATGCTTACCACTATGGATCACGAGTCCTACACCTTGTAGTCCTCTTTGTCGTATGTAATATTTCTATAAACTGATTTACACGCGTATGATTCATTGTCTCTGTATTTGTGTGTGATGTAAAGTTCTCCAACAGCCTACACTGATATGAGAGGCGCTTTAAAACAAATAATACTTGTCACAGAGGGACTATGGAGAGATGAGGGGCACTGTTGGTAGATGATAAGGTGATGATAGTGAGAGAATCATTGAAGGGCCCTAAGAGAGATAGTTGAATCCTGGTAAGCTTTAATAGCTAATACAATTGTATATATAAATAAATACGTGTAGTAGAATGCGCCATTGTTGCCAACATTGTGCTATGGTGAGAACCCCCCTCCTCCCTCAAAACCGTCTGATTTAATGTGCCACGGCTGCTTAGCGTTCCCAGTCTGACACTGGTCACGTCACATGAACCTTTTAACTATGACAGGTTGGGAGCAAGGCTAGATACTTGGAAATTGCATCATAAGTCCATTTATCACGTTCTTAGTGGCTGAGCGACAGCCTGACATACTTGTGAAAATTAGACGAGAGGGATCAGTACTAACATATTAGCATAAAAAATGTAACGCCCGGTCGACCCTTTCAACCTAGCATTTTGCATGCAGTTGAACGCAACAACGTACTGAACAGCTTGCCTTAAACCGCGTAGAAGGGAGGGGCTTCCGCAGGTGGGAATGCCCGGAGGCAGCGCGTGACAAGCGGTTGCACTCCGGCCTCTATGACGCTCCTGTGCTGTCACAGAGTGGGCTGAGCAGCAGTCTCGCGAGAAGCGCAGTAGCATAAATAGCGGTCGCGCATCATAGTTGATAGCAGAACTTTCTTCTCTTGAAGCGGTGTTAGCAAGGTGAGCTGTTTGTGGGAATTGATAGTTCGACGCATATAATCGCCGGGATTTAGGAGGTATATCTCCCCGTTAAATATTATTAGCGTAAGGACTTCGTCGCTTCGAGAAGGAGTGGTTATTTATTTATTAATATAGACGCTGTAACATTTTCCTCTGTAACGCTTAGAGGCTGCACTCGTAAACTTTAAGGGGATAGTGGGGGGCACGCGGTGCACTCTTCCTGCCGCTTATCAGAGGTCTCCACACAGGTATTCCTGGCAGGGCTTTCAGTGGGCCGGGTCCTGTCGGTGCTCAGATCTGAAAAGGAGGTGCTGAGACGGGTCCCTATCGAACTCTCTATTTTCGCCTTCACCTTGGGGGTACAAAACAAATCTTAACTCTGCCGTGCCGCCCTTCGCTGCTTTTGAAGTAACTTAAGACACTCGTTATAGTTTCAGAAATGAAATATTTTCAATATTCTAAACAACAAAGCCATAGCTGCTTATTTATCTTAAGCAACTAACAACCATTGACAAAGCCGATAGTCCTGGCTTGTTTGGTACTTGTGGTATTCTATATCTGGATACAGTGACAGAAGCAGCAAAATACCAGTCAGAGTTTACATGTTTTTAAGCCACGTCTTTAATTACGTCGGCCGCGCCCCTTTGAGATCCCCCACTCCTCCCCCCTTGTCTTTTTCATCCAATTTAAAGTCCTGATTCCTGGCTTTGATTTTCAGTGGTGTTTGGTCTTGAGCAGATAATCTAGGCAAATGTTGCGCCCTGGAGCGTTTTTCTTTTTGAGATGGCGGGAGACCAATACTAAGGCTAGTTGGCACATATAGATATAGGTAAAGAGAACGGACAAACTCCGAATTCCCGGTTTTACTGTCGCATTATTGAAAACGTGACTTTTATTTGCTTAACCGGTAGGATGAGCCAGTGCATTCCTGAATCTTGACTTCACTCGAAGTGTCACAAAGCTGGACTTGTACTTCTATGGTGTTTCTCTCTTCCAAGCTATGGTGTTTCTCTCTTCCAAGCCACTCCAAATCCCTTCTTACTCTGCTTTATTAGCCTGGGATTAGATGTGGCTCATCCCTATTCTAAT
Organism: Triturus cristatus; assembly: GCF_964204655.1. Classification (NCBI taxonomy): domain Eukaryota; kingdom Metazoa; phylum Chordata; class Amphibia; order Caudata; family Salamandridae; genus Triturus; species Triturus cristatus. The sequence goes on from NC_140581.1 coordinate 997,569,495, forward strand.
TAATGTTGACAATGTTTTGCAGTGTCGCCCAAGGGCATGGTTTTTCTTTCGGGAGTTGCCTGGTTTCTCTCGTTCCTTTGCTAATGTGTATTAGCGGTGTTAAGTAGTAGTTGTGTTGCTACCGTGACATTCTCATTACCTTACTAATCCTATATCCGTTCAATAGGATTTGGGATACCACGATGGCTTCGGTAGCAGTTGAACATCCACAGGTAATGACTGTGTTTTTTTTTTTTTTGTTTGTTTTTTTGTTTTTTTGTGTGTGACTTTGCTTTTTTTGTTTAGTAAAACCAGTGACTTTTTTTCCAGATGACTTGCTATGTTTTTCTTAAACAGAATGTGGTGTCACGCGTGATCAGCCTCCCCCTTATTAGCTCCACCTATGGCATGGTGTTCTCCGTCTACGCCAACACAAAGGAGAACCATCCCTACCTGAGGTCTGTCTGTGAAGTGGCAGAAATGGGAGTACTGACGGTCGCTAACGTGGCTATAACCAGCGCCAAACCAATACTTCAAAAGATGGAGCCTCAAAGTAAGTGAAGCTAAAGGCTGATTAGTGTGTCGATTACCCCCCCCCACCCCCCGTGAATTTTAAATGCAATGATGCTCAAGGTTTAAAAATTTCTTTCAATGTTTTAAATTGACTATGCTTGATCTGGGTGGTTAGATGGACTGCAGTTCTTAAACTACTGTTTTACTCGCCCTACTGTTCCAATTTGTGAATGCTTCTCTTGGAAAGTAATGATGTAAGGAACCACTTTAAGTGCCGTAGCTACACCTTTAGCTTTTTCCCCCTTGACAGGCTTCTTGTGGTATGGATATTCTGATCTTTGATTGATGCAGTTTAATTTAATAATTGAATTGATAGGCAACCGTTAAGCTTGTAGTATGTTCAAGAGTTATGGGGACTCTAAAGTTGGCAGACTTCAGATAAATGATCTAACTGGCTACGGAAGAGCCTGCAAGTTTTGTTTAGTGGCGATCATATTTAAGTAATGGTTGTAACGCTACCATCCAAATTTCCCTTGGCGTATTTTGTTAAAATGCTAAAAATGTAATGTATAAGGGTCAGTGATGCAGCCTCAACTTTTAGAGCCCTCCTTGAGACCTGGATTAGTGAATCTATAAGGGAATTACCTGACTGGTTTCAAGATTGTGGTGGGCATGGATTGACTATCCTTAACTTCTAGGTTGGAAAGGGTCATCCCAGAGCAGCGCTGCAGACTCCAGCATAACCCCAATAATGGCAGGTTCCCCCCCCCCCCCCCCACCTCTCAGACTTTGGGGCATATTACTGGCCCACTCTAACGGTTATCTATGACTGGGTCATAATCATCTGACAACTGTTTGAGAAGGAGGGTCTGAGTGCGATTACACAATCATTTTCTGTATGGTGGACGGGGTGTTGGACAGTTGTTGCTGGCAACACAGGTGGCATTGGAGGCTTGGGCTAAGGCAGGGGCCTTCAACCTTTATCTAATCTGAGCTGCTGATAAACAAATCATCGCAAGCTACTAATAGTGTTGTAGTAATAGTAGCCGCTTTTAGATGAGTGTTCTTGGCCACTAGGTCCAAGATTACCAGCAGTAACGGCCTCAGTGCATCAGGAGAGGGAACAGTTTTCAATTTGAAATGCCTACGCAGGTAATGCATGCCAGCGCCCGCTGCAGTGCCCCTGGCTCAAAAGTAATCACATCAGTATTAAGTCTTGACACCTGATTATCAGTCAAAATTCCCATTTAAATGTTTAGTAAACTCAATTGGTTTTTCTCCAATCAGCATAAGAGTTCTGAAAATTCACTTTCGTCTTGATACACATTTTTTTTCATACATATGCTAACGTAAACAAAGTTCCAATTTAGAAGGCTGGAATGCACACGAGCGCTACTGATGGGTTGCTGGAGAGCTACTTGTTGGAGAAGGCTACTATGTGTATTGGGTGGGCACATATGGTGACCAGAGAAACTCCACTCTGGGAGGAGACAGTGCTGCAGGAACTCGGAAAGCTTAAGGGTATTTGAGGCCTGGGACACAATAATAATCTCTAAGGTTGTGGCCTCTTGGAAGAGGGGTGGAATGCTTAAGTCTGTCATCGCTCCAGAGGGAATCAGTTGCCTATGAACCAATACTACTTGCAGTATGCACAAGCGAGGCACAAATTGCAAGCAGAGAAGCAGTTACGTTGAGATTCCGAACTAATATGCCTTTGTGGGGCAGGCTACTTATGGAGGCGCTAGGAGAGAATCCCTCCACCTACAAAACCCTAAATATGCTGTTTACCCTGGTGATTCTCCAAGGGTACAGGACATGGGTGAGGTGACCTACACTGTTTAAGAGACAGCCTTAATGCACCAGCGAGCAGTTACCACTAAATTATCCCACTTACACCAAAATGTCCTTTTAGGTGTACCCAATGCACTTCATCTCCCTCGGTTTACACCTGTTTGGTATTTGTTTTTATACTGTTGTGTATATGCAAAGAAAAGTAAATCTGTCCCCCCCCCCCCCCCCCCCCCAAATATGGAATGATTGATCTCACCACCAAGTTTGATTCAGAGGAACAAAAACTGCCTACCCATACATGAAATTACACTCATCGCACCCTCCTTGAGTAGAGGCTGGCTGCTGCATGTAAACAAGTGCTCATTGCAACTCAATACAAACTGAAAGGTTTAAACTGTAAACTTAATTTTCAATGTTTTCAGTTGCAGTTGCGAACGACTATGCATGTATGGGTCTTGATAAGATAGAAGAGAAGCTGCCAATATTGTATCAGCCGTCGGACAAGGTAATAGTTTCAACAATACAAATGCATGATGGTGGTAGTTATATATGGTTAGCTATACTGACTGTGCATGCCCTTTATCTGGGTCTGTAGTTGAGAATTCCCGTAATTTGCTGCTACTAATTCTAAACTTCATTCTGTGCAGCTTTTATCTTGGTCCTTATTGTACATAATTTTGTAATTGAACACTTTCATTTTTAGGCAATTTCTTTTATGCTGCAACTATACATTGAATGAAATATAAAGATTTATGCTCTTGTACTTTTCAATAGATTGTGTCCAAAGCCTCCAATATGGTTGTTGGTGCCAAAGAAGCCTTATCCATTACAGTAACGGGTGCCAAAGATACTGTGGCTCATACAATCACTGGTGTGGTCGACAAGACCAAAGAAGCTGTTCATGAGAGCGTGGAAATGACAAAGTCTGTTGTACATGGCAGTATTAACACCGTGCTAGGCAGCCATGTTGTGCAAATTGTGAATAATGGTGTGGACACAGCTCTCTCCAAATCGGAGACTCTAATAGACCAGTATCTCCCACTGACGGAGGAAGAGTTGGGTGAGTACATCTGCGGATTTGTTTAATTAGTCCCCTGTAAGTCTGTCTATACTTGAAGTTTGTTTATTGCTGGTATCTGGAAAACATCTTGTGTTACATCCTGTTTGTGGTGGTGAAGGGACTCTCTAAGGGCCTACTGTGCCAGGAAAGGTATGGCTATGGGACCTTGGTGCTGGCTGAAGCTCACTTTGCCATCACATGTTTATCTCTTAGCTCTCAGGGGGCCCTTGCTTAGTCCTTCAGTTGCTGCAGTTAGTCGGGGTGAAAAGTGTAATTTGATCCACAGCCAACTCCTGACTAAAACCTTCAGTTGGCACACAGAAAATACACTGGTCTTCCCACTGTGCTCAGTTTAGGCCTCCTCTTCCTAGATCTCAACTTTATTTCCCACAAAGTCAACATCCCATTCCTGCACTTGCCTGAAAAAATTCTGGCAACTGGCACCTCCCCCCTCAGTTTTCAGACCAGATTCTACTGGCTTTTAAAGCGTAGATCATTCAAGCTTGTCCTCGGATCCTCTAGTTTGTCTTCAGAAACTTTTCTGCCCATAAAAAGCCACAAAGCACCTCAAAGCCCTTGAACTTAAGTAGTCTTGACCCCTCTAGACACCCACTAGCCCATTCCTGTGCAGCACACTCCATGGATTCCCACCAGTCTACCTTAATTTATCACCAATCTAGTAGAATTCCCGGTGATCTGCTTAGTGTGCCGTAAAGAGTTTCCTTAATCTGAAGCTCCTAGGGTGCCACCCAGCAGCATAACCAGCTTGTCTGCTTCCTCTGCAAAATGGAGATTTTGGAATAAGTAACCCCCACCCATTTCCCCTCTTCCTCTCCCCGCGCCCCCCCCCCCCCCCCATCCAGGTCTACATTACACCACTGGGCGCACTATTGCTTTGAAAAAGTAGAACTTTAAGCCCCGGTCTTGTGTGGTGGGATATTTTCAGATGTACATAACCTATTACAAGCAGCGTTGTGCTTACAAGGTGCCTGTTGAAGTGTGCATAGTTTAAATTTCTTTCTTTTCCTTGCATGCCTCTTTGGAGTCTTACAGTTTAGGAACCAGGTAGTGTCTTCTGTGCTACATATAAACCTATATTTTTCAGGTTCATACCCTAGTAGGATGGGGTGGTAGTTTTATTTGGTTACTGCAGAGACCCTTGTGCAACTTCCTGATTTTGGGGGGTGGCTGCGCTGCAACAAAAATCTCCTATTACTGACTTTGGCTACATTTGATGCTTTGCATAGCTGACAAACTTGTGTTCTCAGGACAGATGTAAAATACTTACGAATTCGGTAGTGGTGGTACGCAATGCACAACAGTTTTTTTTGCTGTATGAACTTCGTTTGGTTTGTTCACCCGCATACACATGAAATTGAATACAAAAGCATTTTGTACTTTCTATTACTAATGCAGAATACTAAATTTGTCTTGCTCACTTGGCATCAAACATTTTTATCTAAATGTGTCCGCTTAATTCCCCCACAGGCAAACTACCCTTCTAACACTTGACATAACTTGGTCATGCTAAAGTTAGTTGGTGTTTTTTAAGGGGCTGGGGAGCTCATGCTTTTCGTTCCCTAATCATACTGCCCTTCACACACAGGACCTGGGTAAATGGCTCCCATCCCACTTGTAATAGTTATTCTGATTGCGGGACATTCTCTTCACTTCCCTTAATGCAGAAGTATGGTTTAAAGTGTATTGAGTTGGCAGTTTGGGGTCCTAACTTAAGTACCTAATAGTTTGCGTTTGTTTGCAGCTGCAGATGCTGCATGTGTGCAAGGCTTTGAAGATGGGGCTCAGAAGCCAAACTACTATATTCGAATAGGATCCTTGTCAAGCAAAGTTCGGAAGCGTGCCTACCAGCAAGCCATAGCCCGGTTGAGTGATGCAAAATCCAGGAGCCAGGAAGCAATTTCTCACCTCCACCGTACAGTTGCCCTGGTAAGAAAAGCATTGCCACTGTGCTTATCCCTCTAGATGTTTAGTTGTGTCTAGTGTTGAGCTGAAAGTCTGTACCCTCTGGTTATAACTCTTTAATACCACGTCTGTTCCACCTCATTGGGGTTGGGAATGTGCTTTATATGTTTGCAGCATCCAATGCCTGTGATTTCCTCTTAATTTGACCTGTTGGACTTGCAATGTGGGGATTTCTTATATGTACTGCAGTGGTTAACTATCCACATTGACTGCACCCTGGTTACTTTCTAACTGTTTATCTGTTCACTACTGAACTGTAACACAAGGCATCCATGCACTTTCTTCTTTAGATGGAATATGCACGGAAAAACATGGATAGCGCCAACCAGAAGCTGCATGATGCCCAAGAAAAGCTTTATAGGTCTTGGTTGGAGTGGAGCAAAAGCACGGGCCAAAACGATGGCGAGGAGTGTAACAGCACAGAGGTAAATATGCACTTGTCTGGTCTACAGATAATTCCAGATGACTGCCTTGATGAAGAATTTGTTGTGCAGGAATGTAGTGCTATTTATACTTTCGATTTGTGGATGGTTGCTGCAGCCATGTGCATTGAACTGAAGTTCTGCAAAACCCTGCAAGACTTCAGCTTCATTACTTAAGAAGCTGCTGTGACTGGATTCCTGTGCTTAAACTGATGCTAGTATATGCAGTTTGTAAGCCTAATACATGTAGCCTTGTTCAAGTATTTAATTTGTGGTTTTTTTTTTTTTCCTAGGATGTTGAGTCTCGTACCCTGGCGATTGCCCGCAGCCTTACAAAACATCTTCAGACCACCTGCATCACCTTGGTGTCCAGTATACACGGCCTGCCCCACAACATCCAGGAACAGGCTCACCACCTGAGTTCAATGGCTGGCGATTTGTACCAGAACTTCCACTTGGCCTCCTCTGTCAGAGAAATCTCTGACCACGTTCTTGCGACCACTAAAGGACAATTGGACAAAATGAAGGGTTCACTGGATAATATGGTGGACTATGTTGTGAACAACACACCACTCAACTGGCTGGTGGGTCCCTTTTATCCTCAGTTGGGTGGCATTCATCATACTGAGGGAAAGAACGAAGGGGAGGAGACGAACAGCCAGCATGCATGCAAAAGTTAGTTTGTAGCATGTGCACTGCAGCACTCGCGTCTGTATACTAATTATGCCAAATTATCTGCCACCTCTCGAGCATGGCTCCATCTAATCGTGATGGATGAGTTGGACAGGCAAGGTTAAATGCATAAAAGCTTTCAGAGCACGTGTATGACAATAATTGTTTTTACCTTTAAGGTAATGCACTGAAGTTTGCCAGTTACTGGTCTTGAGCACTTTATTTTTTTTTTTTTTTTTTTTTTTTTTTGTATAGCACATGCATTTCTGGTGAACATGCTTTTTGTAAGTGCTAAGATAATATAAATACTACTTGGTTGTAGTTTTCATTATGGGTCACCATGTATTGTGTATTTCTAGTAAACATTTCTAGTAGCATACTGTCTCCAGTGAACATTTCATGTGTCATCTTGGGTGAAAAGGAACAGCCTGTGGGTGGCACACCTGAAGTTCTGGTAGAATGACTCGTGTGCATACATGATCATAACTGGAGCGCTGGGCTAACTTAACAAGCATTTAAGTCTACCATGTAACTGAGTTTTGCATGTGCCACCTCATGGTTGTGAACGCCTGTGAACTTAATTGATAGACCATGCTTGGATATGCAACTGTTAGGTTGATTGGGCTTTGTGTGCAACACCCAACTCTAAGCGCACCTATTGGGTGAGCTGTACAAACAGTGATGTAACAAACTGGAGAAAATCTGAAGTAAAAGGGAAGGAGTGTGGTGTGCTGGGATGGATATTTGTAGAATAATTCAGTCCAAGAAGGCCTCTGCGTAATTTGAGTGTGCAGTCAATATTGAGAAACACCTCACTAAACTATCATTGGTGGACAAAATGGGCCATATTTAGTTTGTAGGGCAGAATGTTCAATTACTAACGTGACAAAATATTCTGCCTGCTAAATCCTTGGTCTGTCCACTTAATTCAGAGTCTGGGAGACTGTTTTCGGACAGTGGTACTCCTGTTCGCTCTGCCTATGGACCATAATCTGACTACCAGAAGGTGTAGTTCCAAGATTTTAGACCCAAATAATCTATTTCAAGCACTAATATATAAAAGGAGAATATCCATCTGTTTAATTTTTATAATAATGTATCCAATATGAACTTTTATCAACTTGTTTGACTTTACTACCACCCTATAACATCGCAATGATTTCAATAATCTAGCTGGTATTTGCATTTCCCCTACCCTCGGATTCCTTGTTGAAAGCTGAGTTTGTCCCAACAGTTCATGGCAATCATAACCCTATTAAGATAACTCTGAGAATTGCCCTCAAGCAGACCTAGTAAAGAATGTTTTGGTAGGAACTTGACCGTCTCTACTGACAAATTAAAACTAGTCTGACGAGGAGTCCATAATACTGATTTGTTTAATAGGATGGTAAGGTCCTATTCCAGACTTATCGACTCATGCCTGTCCTTTCAGGATTCTAATGCTGAAGGAATGGGTGCCCCCCCCCCCCCCCCCAAATTTGTGAGGGTATTGTATCTATATTATCCAAACAAATTGTGGAAGTACAGCATGCACCAAGATGGTTTAGCAGTGATGGTTCATCAGCTAACAGACCGCTTCGGAAGGCAGACCCTTCCCGTATCAAATTGTTAAGGCAAAAGTACAAGGGGTGAATTACATAATACTTTATTTCTTTTGGTGGTAGCTGTGCCCACGCGTGTCCCTCTCCTGTACCCTGGTCAGAATGCCCTCCCCTGACCAGAAGTGTTGTTCGGTTCCAGTCCCCCTCTCAGTGTGGTAAAGGATCCTAGTCCCCCTTTTCCCCAGGTCACTACATCTCCCTCTTTGTTGCAAGAAATTGACGAGAAGATGGTGAGAGGGGAGTGGTCAAGGGGAAGAAAGTCTTTGGCTCACTCTCCTTGGACAAGGTCCTCCCTTGTCTTTCTGCGATCCCTCACAGTGGCCTGGTCTTCGTCCATTGTGGTCCATAGCTTCATGTCTCATCTGTCTGATCACTGCTGCTGTCCCCAGGCTGCAAATATGTCGTCCAGTATTGGCATTGTTGCACTTGCTGATGTCGGAGAGTTGTCGTATTACGGGGAATCTTGAATATTCGTCAATGATCACGAGCAACTAGTTGGCCATGTTCGAAGGCCCATAGAAGTCTGCTGCCAACGTTGTCCACACTGTTCCTGGAAGATCCGACATTTGTAATGTTTCAGGCCTTGCTGGCTGCTCTGTTTGGCTGATGTGGCAATTTATGATAGTGTCCTCCACCATTCTGTCTAGGCCAGGGAACCATACTTTCTCCCATAGCAATTTCTTTGTTGCGGCCATGCCTGTGTGATTCGTGTGCCAAATTCAGTTTGACGTAATGCACTTGGCATGACTATCCTTGTCCTCTCATTACTATGCCGTTTACGGTCTCTGATAGTTCTTCATGTATCTTTTTGAATGTTAACATCACCTCCTTGTTGACTTCTCCCATGCTGCTGTTGGTGTTGACGTGTCTCCATCTCTGCTGTTGTCACCACTTTCACCGCCTGCATTGTGGCATCCTTCCCTGTTTCTTGCTCTAGTTCCATGATTATTTTCTGGCTGCAAGTAGGCCCTTTCAATGTCAGACTCTTGCTTGCATATGTGACAATCTTCGTGGAGAGTCCCTACCCGGCAGGTGTGGCGCTACAATTGCTCCTAATCCAACCGGGTTGGCGTCCACCGTCTGCTCCATACATAGTAGTGGATCGAAATAGGGAAGATGACCCACAGCTATTGCAGCATGTCTGATGGCCTCAAATGCCCGATTGCACTCGTGTCCAGATGAATTTCTGACCCTGCTTCGTTAGTTCTTGAAGCAGTGTGCTCACTGTGGCAAAGTCTTTTATGTAGCTGGCAAGCCCAAGAAATGACCACACTTCTGCGACGTCTGTTGGAGGACTCGCCTTTTCCAATGTCTCCACCTTGCTGGAGTCCAGTCTCGTTTCTTTCTTGGAGAAGATATATCCGAGGAATACTAGTTAATTTCTCCCCAGTTCGCACTTGTCTTCATTCAGTGTTACACCTGCTTTTTCCAGGTATAGGCATACTTCACGCAAGGCTGTCATGCTCTTCATCTGACTGACCGAATACCAAAATGTCGTCACTGTAGTTCAAACTGTTCTTTACTGGCCTTGTTATCTGCCTTATGGTCACCTGAAATATTTCTGCTGCCAATGAAATGACAAAACTCAGTAGTTTGTAGCGAAACATGCCCATGTACATGGAGAAAGTGGTAATGTAGCTTGATTGTGGGTCAATCTCCAGTTGATGGTAGCCTTTGCACAGGTCCAGCTTTGAGAATCTGCATGCGCCAGTGAGACAGCTGATCATGTCGAGGAGTGGCCCAGGGTGTCTGCCTTTCAATGGCTGTATTTGGTATCCTCATGTCAACACATGTGAATGTTGGATGTGTTTACTTTTGGAACTGCCACTATTGGAGACACCATGGGGCTGGCCCGTCTGCAGGCTGTTTGATTTCCTGGCTCAGCAGGCTTTGTATTTCCTCTTCTACCTGTGGCTGCAGGTGTATGGCCACTCGTCTGTGATGCTGAGCCACAGGTTTGATTGCCTGGTTGTGCAGTGTTATTTGTCTTTTTGTATGCCTAGGCCTTGTAGTATTGCCGGATAGTCTCAATGTTCAGTTTCCTTCATGTGGTATGTCATTGTGAGGAGACCCCATCACCTGCGGCGTGACGTTGCTTAGCAGACATGGTGCTGGAATGTCTCCCCCCGTAGCACATGTATTTCTTCTTTGCTTGACCTGTCTTTGTACGTCAGTGTCTCTGTAAACTTCCCCATGTTGACCACTGGTTTCTTCGAACCCAAGGTGAATACATCGACCGTGATAGTGGCAGTCTAGGGGTGTGGAATTTAATAAAATATCTACTTGTCCATTGGACAGGTAGCTTCATAAATCTACCTGTCCTGTGACAAAATCCACTTGCCCCTTTGGTGCCATGTAGTGCAGTGACAAATAATGGTACCAATCTCATTTTATAAGAGCTCTTATAGTGGCCTCTCTGATTATGCCAGGGCGCATACTATAGAAGGGTTTCAATACTAGCTATTGCCTTATTTTGCCACCTTTCTGCATATCTACATACTGGGGCTAGAGGTGGTGGTAAGCAATGATTCCAAGGTTGGAATGCCTTTTTGAGTCTGTATAAACAAACTAACTTGCATGTTTTAGTGGTTTTCACCGGCTCTTCTCTAATCTTTTCCCATACTGAGAGAGGTTAGAATTTACTACTGACAATGACAGAAGGAACATTTCTTCCTGGGCGGGGAAAAATGTGGTTGGAGGAAAAGTGAACTTGTAAATGCTCAACAGATTTTCATTCATATTTGGTAGTGCTAAAATGCAGTTAACAAACATTTTCTAGGAGTACGATTTCCTGGCCTTCATGTGAATACATGAGTCGTGAATCTGCACTAATGTAAGGAAATATACCATGGGTAAACTTTCATGACTTTTGTAAAAAATTGGGCTCCTAATTAGGCCTGGCATTAAGCAAGACTTTTTTGTTTTTATGAAAAATGTATCTATATATTAACTGGCTTTACTGTGTTGCAGCATTCTGCTCTTTTACATGGACCATATCCGAATGCATAGTCTTGTTCAGTCACAGGAAATACTGTGGCAATGTGTGCTTTGAGACCAACAACTATTTTTCCTATAGTTGTTGTAATGGTTAGGACCCAGCATCTCCTGCAACAGTAAAGGTTTACATTAGCCATTTCCAAACAAGACATGCATTGACAAAACCAAAAGGCGGACCACCAAAGTCAGACCTATTGGCGTTGCGAGTGCTTGTTTCTTTTAATGTTTCCATAATCTTGTTGAAACTGTTTACACTGATTTTCTATTATGAATATTTTTTGGAAAAAACTAGCGTGCATCCACACATTTTAATAATTGATGCTTCTCAGAAATGGTACCTAAAATTTCACAGTATTTTAGCAAAACGGAGGGAAGGGTTTTAGAGGTGGGATGGTTACGGTCTTAAGAGTTTCTACAGTGGGAACCTGTGTGATTTGTGCCGTAAAGAACATATCAGTACACTTTCAAATTGTTTCTACAGTGGTTACTTTTGCGATTTCTGCCATAAAGAACACCACCAGTACACTTTCACATTGTATTACTGTCTCTCCTGAGAAGTTTGCACTGTTAGCTGTTCCTGGGTTTAGTACCTTCCAGTGGTAACTTCATGTATTCACTTGCTCTGCATGGTGATTTCTTTCCAGCAGAAGAACTACCTTCCTGACTACCTAGCAGTAAAATTCTCGGCTCTGTGCATTCATTTAAAGTTCAACCCTATTGCAAGGTGTAGCTGTTGTAGAAAATCCGAGGTTCCGGGAAGAGAAAACCAATCTAACCCGAAAACAGACTCATGGGCCTCTGCTAACATTTGCACCCTGAAAACAATACATCTTACTGAAGTCAAGGAGCGGGAAGCCCCATCAATTTATCCGTCCCAAACACGAGGAGGATTTCTTTAGACCAATTTATTCTACAGTCTCAACTTCGTTTTTCTATGTCAATTGTTAAGGTGCCTATTTGTATACATTGCATATACACACCCTGTCTAGCCATAGTAGTTCCTCTAACTAGTCACCTCTGCCAGTACATTGTAGGTAACCATTGCATATTTTTGCCTTGTATCTGCACACAATTCACCTGGTGCTTGCAGAAATGTGGCTTAAAAATAATCTGAGAATCGAGGGTTCTGAACCTCCAACCTTGACTCTTTCAGTAAACCACATTTTGTGATCCTGGGCAAGTGTTTTATTTTCCTGGTCCTCCGTTTCTTAATCTACTAAAATTGGTAGTACTTAGCTAAAGGTTACTAAACTCTTACCTAAAACAACTGTAGATTGCTACCCAGCACAGGAGCGCTGGGTTTAACTAAAACATTAGTAATGTTTGCAGGGGGATGAAGAGTTTAAGGCTTAATTATTGCTGTAAATTAGATAAAGGTGCAGGCAGCATATTGGGACTCTCATGGGTGTTTGTGGGTGAGTTTGACGGGACGTCCTTATTTAATGAGAACTGAGCTGGCCGTGCTGTAGCCCCTTTGCTGGCCTCTAGTCATTTAGTCTTGTGCCCCGGCACTTCAAGAGATCACCCTCTATTTAGCAACCCCGCTTTCCTCCAAGCCATGCTTTGCAGTGCACAAAAAAGCATATGAATTACCTCCGTTCAGAGGCAAGACTTTGGTAACATTAGGTAATTTAAATGAAGATTTACACGGAGTGTATTTTGGACAAATCTTCACAGCACAAGTCGGGTGAAAGAGGGGACATTGTCAGGTTTTGCCCAAATTAAATGAAATGAAATGAGGATTTATAGAGCGCGATAGCTACCCTGAGGCGTCCTAGCGCTGGCAGACAGGTGTGTGACGGAAAATTAAAATTAGTCAGTTTTGTTAAAAAGCAGTTTTCAACTGTTTACGAAAGGGGAGTAGATTGGGTTCCGATCGGAGATGAAGGGGCAGGGCGTTCCATAGTTTGGCCGAATTGTAGGAGAATAATCGGCCTCCACATCTAACTCTTGTGATCCTGGGGATAGTGGCAAGGAAAGAGGAAGTAGATCTGAGGTGTCTGTTTGGTATATAGGGAGTAGCCAGTGGATGATTTATGGGGGCACCGGCTTTCCAGTAGGCTCGATGAAAGATGCAGAAGGAAGCTCAGGAGTGTCCCTTTTACAACTGTATGAAAATCCATGCAGTTACCTAGCACTTTCATTGCTGTTCCTAATGGCGAACATATATGCCTTTGTGTCTACTTGCAATGTGGCTCACAGTAATTTTTCACTAGACCGCATCTTCCTTCTCCTCCAGAGGAGCCCAAGATGGGGGAATTGTCCACCATTGACACATTAATTTCTTTACAATGTTAGGAGTCTGGTGTTTTGCGGTTTTATGGTGTTACAAATTACAGCAGGATCGAAACATAGAACACCCAACAATTTGATCTGTACCAAATATACACCAAAACATGGCGTATGGCAAAACAAATGATTTACAAGAAGTAAATCCAATATAAAACATAGTTTAGCATTTCAATGAATAATTATATTTATAAAGCTCTTATACAATCGGGGGACAATTTCGGAGGGCTGACAGCCTAACAATATAAAAAACTTTTTTCAAAATGCTGCATTTTTAATGCACCGCACAAGATAATAACATTACTTGCTGTGACATCACTTCACGTGAAATCTGTGCCTTGCCTATGCTAATTAGTCACTAGCGATTTTCTCTAGGACTTGTGCCTTGCATACCATACCATCACAAACATGTCTATAAAAGCAGACTGCTGTCTTCCTTCTGTTTTCTTTTTCCCTCTTCTTGTGCCTGGTGCCGGTGAGGGGACAAATGCACAGCACCTGGTTGTCTAGGAAGAACAAGCTGGCAAACCGCACCACATCCAACAAATAATTCTCAGGTAGAGAAAGGAGCATAGTGCAGGCACAAACTGAGAGATGAGGGGCCCAGTGAAAGGATAGAAATGGGGGTAGGCCAGAGGCCTATATGAAAGCGAAAGCCCCATGGGTAAAGTAAGGAGCTTTAATGTAAGCCAGCAAAAAGATCAAACCTGAGAAGCCAAGGGGAGCGGGCCAGGGCTGTCAGAGGGGGTAGGAGGGACAGGCACCATGTGATACATAAGGTGAACAGGGAAGGCAAAGCATGAAGAGAGGGGCACGAGCTGGCTGAGAAGGGAACGCAAGGCACTTTACTGTAGGCCCAGGAGGCAAGGGTGAGGAAGGATCTTTGGGCATTATGAGGCCCATAGGTGGAACAAAGAATACAAGAGAGGGATCACAGGTTCAAGTCAGAGCAGGGGCCTAAAAGCAGATAAGCCAGCCTCTTACATGCCAGTGCTGTAGGTGTTCTGGAGCTGCAGAAGTTCAATGTTCGCCTCGCGCTCTAAATTAATGAAAGGACCAGGGGAGGACCCAGAAGCCACACCAGAGCCTCGGGGAGAAAGCAAAATGCCTGTTAACTGAATGTTGTGGGTGTTCCACACGGAGCTGCAACTACGAGTTCCCCTCCATCCTGTTGGTCTTTTGCTCAGGGAAATGAAAGCGCAGGCCCCAGCTTTTGCACAGACCCTTTCACTGCCAATAAACTGCTCAAAGCCCAGCCTTGATGAGGAGCTACTGATAGAAAGGTGTACCAGTGGAGCGAGCTAATCCCTTCCCCATCATCCAAACCCAGTCATGACTGCCCTGCAGGCCATTAGTGCAATCACGGGCCACAACATTTCAGCGTGTAGTTCATTCAGAAATATTGACTGGCTATGACCAACAGTGTTGAAGAGCTGTGTATCGGATTACAGCAAGTTTTTGTCTACTTGTCCTTGGGACAAAATAGACATTAAAACTTCTTACCCTTGTGAGAAATCTAGATTTCTCTGGCGTCGGGAGATACAAATTCCCCACCCCTGCAGTCCTACCTTTATCTTCTCATACTCTGACATGCACATTATGTTGCATGTGGCCCCACTATCTAGAACGAACCGTGTGCTGTGTCTTCCTACTTTGATGTCCACTGTCGTCGTTTTCTTTATCTGATGTTTCTCTATGAGATGAATGTGCTCTGGCCCTCTGTCTTCCGTAGGGGCTTCGGACCAGATAGTCGTTCCACGGTCTTTGGCGCTGCTGTTCCTTCTGATTCAGTTGAGGAGCGGCAATTTGCAGTTTCCATGTGCCTGGTATATCTGCTTGTTACTGTCCATGGTCTTCCTCGCTCACTCTTGAACAGTGCACCCCTGCAGGCACTTGCAAAATGATTGTCTCTTGCATTTCCTGCATTTCTGGCCCATCGCTGGGCATGCGCTGACATGTGGAAACTCGAGTCCACATCGATAACATGTTCTCTCTTGCGTTTTCATTGGCAGTGGTGCAGCGTTTTCTTTTTTCCAGTTTCAAAAAATGTGGTTAGCTTGCTCCACTCTGCTTTCTTTTCCCAGTTCCATCTGTCTTGCATGTGTTGGTGCTCTGGCTTCCGCCCAGGCCATGGTTAGTATTTTTTCTAGTGAGGTCGAGTCTTTCAGAATTCATGAGCGAAACTCCACGGACTGACAGCCTTCAATGATGCGCAGTCAAATTGCCTGTTCATTGTCAAACTTATCAAATTCGCAATATGTGACCAGTTTTCGCAGTCTTGTCGCAAAGTCGTTGAGGGACTCCTCTGCTCGTTGACACTCGGTGTTGAAAGTGTACCTTTCGAAATCAATCTTTCTTTGCGGGTCCACATCGATAACATGTTCTCTCTTGCGTTTTCATTGGCAGTGGTGCAGCGTTTTCTTTTTTCCAGTTTCAAAAAATGTGGTTAGCTTGCTCCACTCTGCTTTCTTTTCCCAGTTCCATCTGTCTTGCATGTGTTGGTGCTCTGGCTTCCGCCCAGGCCATGGTTAGTATTTTTTCTAGTGAGGTCGAGTCTTTCAGAATTCGTGAGCGAAACTCCACGGACTGACAGCCTTCAATGATGCGCAGTCAAATTGCCTGTTCATTGTCAAACTTATCAAATTCGCAATATGTGACCAGTTTTCGCAGTCTTGTCGCAAAGTCGTTGAGGGACTCCTCTGCTCGTTGACACTCGGTGTTGAAAGTGTACCTTTCGAAATCAATCTTTCTTTGCGGGTCAAACGTAGCTGTGAGGCACTTTATCAGTCCCTTGTATGTTGCTGTTTGATCTTGGGGAAATGTTATCAGCAGGTCCTCCACTTCATTCCCTACGAAATTTAAAAATAGATCTGTGTGTTTGGCCTCTGCGATGTCCGTGGTGCACATGTATCGTTCGAACTGTCGAATCCATCTTTCCCACTTGATACCTAGCTGTAGTTCCGATGAGCTAAATGGTAGTGGCTTGCGAAAAATGTCCTGTGCGCTATTCTTGTCAGTTGCAGCATCAGTCATTTTGTTGATGTACAGGTCTTTGTCTTTATACGGTGCTTAGTTTCTTTGTTATATGTTCTCCTCTTTATTTATTTCTTTATTTTCTTAATTTCTTTTTCGTATTTACCTTATTTTCACTCTTGGTTGTTGTTTCCTTTTAATTCCCACTTTTTCTTTCTTCTGGTGCTTTATTTTCTGTTTGCCTGACTCCAAAATGTCCTTCTTTCCTGCCCCTTATTGGCTCTCTCGCCTGACCCTAAGATAGCCACCGAGATTTGGTATTTTTGTATGGCCTGACCTCAAAATGGCTGCCTGATCTTCCTTAGCTTCCCATTGGTTGTTCTGCCTGACTCCAAGATGGCCACTGAGCTCTAGCGAGATTTCGGCTTGAAATCTCCACACGGTAGGCTCAAAGCTGTCTTCTCGCGGTCGGCTGTTTTCTTGCCTCTCTTACTCCTCACCTGACTTGACGCGGCCGGGGTGGGCTCCCAATGTCGCTGCAGGCATCAGCACGTGGACCAGGGTGGGCTCCTGGCTCCGCTTTTCTTGCAATCGGGGTGGGCTCCCGATTTTGCGTCTTCTTTTTTGGGGCGCACGGACCAAGGTGGGCTCCTGGTTTCGTCTTCTTGGAGTCAAATGAAGTCCCGACGGCCCAGTTTTCGTTCAGGTGGTCGTAGCTGTGCCCACACACTTCCCACTCCTGTGCCCTGTTGTCCAGAATGCCCTCCCCACTCCCCTGACCGGAAGTGGTGTCCGGTTCCTGTCCCTTCCCCACCAGTCGGGTGCAGGGTCCCAGTGCCCCTTTTCCCCAGGTCACTACAGTAGTTTCCACAATATACTGAATTCAAATTGTAATACACAATCGCTCAAAAAGGCATATTTTTTTAGAAATATAAACTTTTTTACCAAAATTATAAGTTAAGAAGACTCGAACCCAGTAAGTACATAATGCAATCCACCCTGCTCAACAAACTATGCTATCTGATCCCTTTTAAAATTAAAATCACTCTTAACCTTTTACTCTACACATAGTCTATTTTTATTTCGAAAACCAATTACAACAAAATTTATAAAACGGATGCGGCAATAGAAGCCACTCTCCATTGTGTGTTTTAATCTAAAGACAATACATTTAAAAAAGTTTTGCGATAGAGAAGGGTCACCAACCATGTCCGTGCGTATACAAGTCAGCCTTGTTCAGCATGTTATGCTATCGGAGCCGTCAGGCTAAAGAATCACTTCTGCATCTATTTAACCACATGCGCAATCAGTTATCAAAAAGAGATGCCCCACTGAAAAAAGAGTAACACGGATAAAAATGGTAAGTCTGCTGGATGCAAATTAAGGACATATATTTAATCCAAATTTAAAAAAGCTATGCGATAGAGGAGGGACACAAACCCTCTCAGTGCATACTCAAATCAGCCCTGTTCAGCGTGTTATGCTATCAGAGCCGTCAGACTTAAATACGTTTGGTTCTATTTGCCCGCATGTGTAATCAGTGATCAAGCAAGGAGGCACCACTCAAGAAATGAGTAACACAACAAAAGATGGTAAGTCCACAGGACGCAAATTATAGACATGTATTTAATCCTAAAACAGGTTCCACAGTAGAAACCACTCTCGGATATGTGTTTAAATCTAAAGACAAGATGTTTGGAAAAGATGTAAAAATGAGGGTATGGAGTGACGCTAACCCTGCCAGTGAATATATTAAAGAGCCTCAGCTCAGCGTGCTGTGCTATCAGAACCATCAAATTAAATATTATCTCCCGGTTCTATTTACCCATATGTGCGACCAGTAATTAAACTATAAAGTGCTACTGGGCAGGAGTAACACAGTAAGGATAGATGCCAAACACATTGACAATGAACAAAAATGTGCACAGTTATTCAATGCTTTAAGATCTGAAGGACAGAAAGCGTTTAGGATCTACTTCAGGAAGACGATCAAACAAGAGGAATTTGGTACATGAGATGTATATTCTTTATTTAAAGAAGGTTCAAGAGAACTTTTTATGTTGGAGGAATTCCACACTAGAAACAATAAAATAATGCTAAAGAAATTGAAAGATCCTTGGAGTCATGCAAAGTATTAGCCAGTTCAAATGAAGAAAAAAAAATATAACACCTGTTAGTGTAATTTGTAACGAAAGGACAAAATTTCAAGCAACAGAGACAGGAGTAATGTAAATTGCTATAAGTGAGTCGCATATCGGAAATTATTCTCAATGTGCAGAAAATTGGTCAATCATGTATGAAATGTAAAAAAATAGATAATTTTTCCAAAGTATGTAAATGTAATGAAATGAAAGTTAAAATAAATTACCTGAGTGATGATGTTACAGTGACCACAAAGAGCATGGCAAATGGGGTGTTGATGGTGAATGTGAAAAATATGGCATGGACTATAGCTACAAAATGTGCTCTATTTTGTAATGTCAATATTGGAGGCAAGTCAATTGAACTCACACAATTTTTACAAGGCTGTGAAAGTACAGTAACTGCTAGCGATGTGGGTGCTGGTACAGTATTATGTCAAAATTCAAGTAGGGAAGAAACACACTAAACAAACCTTTGCATCCAGAATGTTAAAGCACATTTTGTCTGTTTGATTTCTAAATTACAAGAATATGATTTTGAAATTGAAGACATTGCTGGTAGGCTAAATGCATGAGAAGATTGTCAATATTGCCGTTGACGTTTAAAAAGAAATTTGAT
This sequence comes from Triturus cristatus, assembly GCF_964204655.1. Classification (NCBI taxonomy): domain Eukaryota; kingdom Metazoa; phylum Chordata; class Amphibia; order Caudata; family Salamandridae; genus Triturus; species Triturus cristatus. The sequence goes on from NC_140581.1 coordinate 997,588,535, forward strand.
GAAAGTCATCTAAGTGAATGTATGGTAACTTCTGTGGATATTTTACACGTATGTACAGGCATTTTGGTACAGGCCCTTTGACAGAAGATGAATGGAAGATGAACATGGAAGGTCATACTGTAATTCAGAAGGTATTTGAATACATGTGACGTGGTTGGCCCAAGATTAAACAGATCGATGGATATGTACAAAGTTATACACAAGTTTCTGCTGAGTTGAGTTTTGTTTTAGGTGTGCTTTTGAGAGGTGAAAAGGTGGTGCCACCATCAGGTCTGTACAAGACAATAATTGGTCTGGAACATGCAGGGCATTTAGGGTGTATTGCTTCTAAGAAAATGTTCAGGAAAAGATTTTGGTGGCCAAAAATGCATACACACGTAGAGGAGTATATCAGTTTGTGCAGTGAGTGTTTTCATTCTAACAAGAAATGGAGTGTAAGAAAAACTCAATTGATTCCTGTTTCTTTCCCTTCAAAACCCAGGGTCAAGGTTTCAGTTGATTTTGCAGGACAAATAACATGTATGCCACAAGGCAAAAAGTATGTAATTGTACCAATTAACAACTTTTCACAGTGGCTATACAATGAAGTTATTAGTTCTGTAAACAATGAGGGTGCATTGAAATTCTTTGACAAGATTTGCAATGTTAAAAGTCCACCACGCAAGCTCATTTCTGACAAAGGAGTGCAATTTGCTTCAGAAAGATTGGAGGACTGTTTCAAAGACAGTGACAAGTTGTGCAGTAGCGGTATTCAGTCCACAGGCTGATTGTTTAGTGGAAAGAGCTAACCGTATTATCAAAGAGCTGATTCAAATAGCATCAATGTCTGGGGGTGACTTAGAAAAATGGTTACAGAGAGAATTTGGCAGTACCCTAATGCACCACAGAAATACAAAGGGTGAAACACCATTTGAAATGTTACATGAAAGGTATAATAAAGTGAATTTGTTTCCCGAGTGGTTGAGAGAGAAAACTGAACTAGAGTCAATAAATAATGATACTGGTTTTGTCAAATATAGAGCTGAATAAAAGCAAACAAAAATGAAGGAGTGTTATGATAAAAAAAAGTATAATGTTAAAACATTGAATAAAAGAGTTGATGATTCTTTTTTATTGGAAAGAAAATAGTTTGATGACAATGTGTATTCTAGCAGTTTGTGCCTTAGAAAGTTAAAAGTGTGAAGGGAGGAGCAGTGAAATTTGAGGACAGATGATGGCTTTCCGAACAAGATGTGGTTGTACTGTCTAACAGTCCAGGAAATATTCTTCAGGTCAGTCAAAACAATATGATGTATATTTATGAAGATACTATAAATGGCAATCAATTAGATAACAATGCTAAATGTACTAACAATGAACACGGAAATGCTTATAAAGTGAGTTGTTCTTCCAGTAATCAGAGGAATGATTATGAAGCAAACTCATTGAACAATGACAGATCAAGCAGTCTTTGGGAACACGGTGCAGGATTGAGTTATCCATATTTGAAGACAATGATGGTTTCATTTACACATAGTCAGGTAGGCTGATCAAGCTGCCTTCATATTTAAATGAGTATATACTGTGTTGACCATACAAACTTTTGCTTTCTTTTCTTTTGTTTTATAACTTTGTTTTTATCTTTTTTACGTTATTTATTATTAAGATATATTACTTTCACGTTGTTTATTCATTATGAGAAGATGTGTTATGTGGTATCACATTAGACTTGTTGTTTCTTAACCATGTTTCTCACTATAGCCACTTGAATCTTCATGATTTCAAAGATTTTTTCTTTTTTAGAGGTTTTGTAAGAGTGTTTTAGCTGAGCTATGGAGTATATGCTTTTTATGGACAGTTAAAAAAAATGTTTACACTAGATACAGTCCATGTATTACCAAAATATATAGTCTGAAAGCACTTCATGTTTGCTGCCAGCAGCAACAAACACCACCGGAGCCAGCAGTATTACCGCCGGGCGGGGGAGGGCGGCTCTAAGCCCTACAAAGCCAAGCACCAGGGGGCGCTGACGTCACCCTGACCACGTCCGGAGGCGCATAAAAGCACATTGCAGCGCCCGCAGCATGGGAGCCGCCAGCAGCAAGAAACACCACCAGAGCCAGCACCATTACCAGGGGGGGACTCTAAGCCCCACAAAGCCAAGCACCAGGAGACGCTGACATCACCCTGACTGCACCCGGAGGTGCGTAATAGCACATCGCGTGCCCGCAGCGCGGGAGCCGCCAGCAGCAAGAAACACCACCGGAGCCAGCATCATTACCGGGGGGGACTCTAAGCCCCACAAAGCCAAGCGGCGCTGATGTCACCCTGAAATAAAAAGCGGTATTTATAAAGCCTGGCGCTGGTACGGAGGTGAGAGAAAGCTCTGAAGTTCTTAAATGAGAGAGAAACAGAGTTCATCTGAAGATCCAAAGATCCAATTCTTTAGTGCCTTCCTGTATTGTGTTTCAGATTTTAACATTCTCAATTGCAAAGGCAGTAGGTTCCTGGCTCTAGTACCTAATACAACCATTGTTTTGCATCTAAAACTGGGAGGTTTGAGCACGTTGGCTGATGAGGAACTGGGGGTTCTGGTTGTAATGTAGGGGGTGATGAGAGGTATTTTGGCACTATTTTGAGTGAGGCTCTAAAGGTGATTAGGAGGATCTTAAAAAGTATTCTCTTCTTGGTTAACAGTGCGATGGGGTGGGGGGCGCGGGGTATTGCATGTTCTTTGTTTTCTTCTGTTTTGCTTTAATTGCAAGTCATTTCAATATAATTTCTATATATGAGAAAGGTATCAAAGTCATGATAATGTATATTGATGCTACGGAAGCCTATGAGTCACAGAGCTCCGCTCTATGCGCTTTTGACAAATAAAATATGTTTAAAAAAGAAAAAAAAGTATTCTCTTATGTAGTGGGAGCCAATGAAGGGTTTTGAGGGCTGTGGATGCGAAAGACCTTCGTGGTAGTTTTAAAACCAACCGCGCCGCCGCATGTTGGACTACTTGGAGTCTTTTTAATGTTTGTTTGCTGGCTCCTGCCAGGAGGCTGTTGCAATAGTCTAGTCGCGAAAGGATCAGGGTGACTGCTACTGATTTCCTTGCAGCGAGTGGAAGTAGATCGAAAAACATTTCAAGGATTTTATGAGGCTGAAGCAGGTCCCTGCAACTGTCACTGCGTGTGGTTGGAACGTGAGGGTGGAGTCAAACTGCACTCCTAGGTTTCTTGCAACCTTAACCGTATCAGACGAGGGGGGGGGGTGATGTACCCTGCGGCCACCACTCACCCGGCAAGAATGAGACCTCTTTCCCTATTGGTAGGATCTCAGTTTTATCGGTGTGCACCTAAGGTGGTTATCCTTCATCCACTGGAGGACCTTGGTTAGACATCTTTTGAAGTTGAGTTCAGCGTCCTTGGAGTTTTGATCTAGGGATAGGATCATTTGGGTATCGTTTGCATAGGAAGTAACTTCGATCCCAAACGATGTAATCAGCGAGATGAGTGGAGTCATGTAAATGTTAAATAACAGTGAGCTTAGCGTAGAGCCTTGGGGCACTCTTGACCACACCCAGAGGTGCATAAAAGCACATTGTAGCACCTGCAGCGTGGGACGCACGCAAGCGTGCCCGGGCAAAGCCCAGGCCAAGGGCGGACCCGTCTGCACCTATCAGAGGCCGGATGAGACTGGGCTGGGCCTATTCATTTGATTCTGCTGCTCCTGCTACAGATCCTGTGGGAGCTGGCTGGCGATGTAAGTTGCTCTCTAGAATCCATTTTTGAGGTTGCTTGGGACTCCACGTATTGTCTTGTGCCACCTGTAGTTGTGGCCTCTGTCCTGCATAATAATCTTTTGTCTATAAAATGGCTAAAGGGAAGCAACAGGGGATCAGAGAGGGGACACCTAAGACCCCCCCCAAGACTCTCCAAAACTCCACACTTTACTGCTTTCTAACAAGGTTGCTTCAGCTATTAACAAAGAAATTAAGGCAGTTGAACATCAGCTATCTCTAGGGGGTAGTTCCCTTGTCACCTTGAATCAAGACCTAGTGCACAGTGGGGTGCTTTAGGTTAGTGACCACAGAGTCTCTGTAAGCTTGAAATCCCCAGCCATATCCATTGTTGAACCATTGTTTCCCCATGAGAAATTATCCTCCCGTCATTTGGTCCCCCTAACACCGGCTCTCCCAGCTAAAAGTAAGAATAAGCTGAAACATTTGGATCCCTCAGTTGGCGCTAAGACTAGATCCAAGAAAAAGTTGCTGGACCCATCGCAGGGGACTATCAGCACCCATCCTGCACCAGCCGTCGAGCAAGTACCCCAACAAGCTATCTTATCATGTCCAGCGCCAGATACAGATATCCTACTAAATCGACTGGAAGAACTATTAATTAAAAATCTCAAATCAATCTTGTCTAGACTCGACAAGTTCGAGTATAACATGGGCAATTTAATAAAATCTGTTACATGTGCTCTGAAAGGGGAAGGTAAAGACATAGTACTACATCCGGGCAGCTCCATCATGGGAGTGACATATGGCGCCATAGGTTGAGTAATCAAAACAATTCGCATACACCATCAGTCCCGGCTGGGGTGGTAGGGTCTGCTCTGGGGGAAACCCATACTAAGAACAGGGTTTTAGAGTATACTTGCCCCACAGGTGACAGCAAACTTGCTAGTGGTAGGCCCAGGTCTAATACCCAGAGATCCATGACCTACCATAACAGTAATGGTCCAGCAAGGCAGCCTCCCTGTCAGACAAATGGTTTGGCCCATATAGATCATCTACCAAATGATGCTCCCCTGGTTCTACCACCTGAATGCTGTCCCTATGTTGCTATACTTACTAATGTCCCTCCGCTTCAGGGCAACCTTGAAGAATCCACAGGCCAGCTAACAAACAAGGTTTATCACTGGTTATCCCACTCTACGGAGTATGACAACTCGAGCTACAATGATATCCTGATGGTCAGAAGAGTAGGATGGGTTGGTCCCCTATGTAAGTCCACTGACGGCGGTTGTGTTGTGATAAATTGTGGAAGTCCTGACCTTGCGGGGTCTATAATCAGTAGTGGAGGTAACCTACCCAGTAAGGGCGCAGCCCAGGGGATAGGCATAATGCAGTTGGGATGCTTCTATAAACACCTAAAACGTTGCGGCCCAATTAATTCACAAATTCCTCGACCACCATGGCATAAGCAGGTGAGAGAGGATCAATTCCTTTTTGCAACGAGCAATAGATACGAGGCACTATCAGATATGGATAATCAGGACTGACTAGAGCCTAGTAAAGCCCCCCCATGATATTCCAGGGCATATCCCAGGCTGGCACTCTAGTGGAGAGACAGACATATGCCCATCCCAATGATCCAAAGTATTATATCCCAGTCACCCCATGCGATGATAAGATAATCATTACATCTACATCAAGAGGTAGCCCCCAAGCAATACAGTCATTGAAGGGAAGAACCATTACTGACTCGCAGTTGAACATCATTTCATGGAAGATTGCAGGGATACGTTCAAAACGTAATAATCCTGAGTGGGGTATACTAGTGGATAGCTGCCATATTTGTCTTTTTCAAGAGACCTGGGCCACCGAACCGATCCACAGGGTGGGCTTTTCCACATTTAGCATAGAGGGAAAACAGTCATCATCAGGCAGACCAGCGGGAGGAATGTTGTTCTGGGTTATATTAACATTAGCTTGCAAAATTAAGTGCCTTGACATAGATTCACAGGAGATTCTGGGCATTGACTTGGCCTCGCTCAAAGGAGATACCCATGTTAGGATTTTTAAGATATATATAATCGGTTTAAAAGTCCCCATAAGCCCTCAGATACTATAACGACGTTAACAAATTACCGCGAAACTATCAATAATGAATACCCCCTCATTATAGCTGCAGATTCCAGTACAACGTACAAGCCTGTAGACTACGTGCAGGAAATAGTCCTGGAGGAAGAAGAAGCCAGAGGTATTAAAAGGCTCCTGATTCCAACACTAAAAAGATGCACCTGTGTAGCACAGCCAGTCCTATCACTTACGCTTGCACACGGGGTCGGGCATGTAATGGGAGGACACACTCAGACCCCAGTGCAGAATATACCTTTAAGAGGGGGAAGTCTAAAATCAGAATAGATTAGATTGTGGTTGACCACGATCTATGGCCACAAGTAAGCGACATGGCCATTCTAAATCGCGATGATAGCGACCACAACGCCCTGCTTCTAAGCTTCTCTGGGCTTCTGGTCTTACAACCCCCGCCCAAATTACCAAAGGCACAGGTAGTAACAACCAACAACAACAGGAAAGTCACGTGGGGAAAGCAGTCACCGATGGCAAGCTTCTTCCTGAAATCTACAAAGAAGTGGAGCAGTTTTTAGTAAAGACGACTAATGTCATCATGAATGATGACGCTATCCTGGCCAGCTATCAGGATCCGTTAAATAACATCTCACTCTTTTTTAGGAGACAGGGAGGGTCACTCCCGCTAAAATGCAATAATGCTGCATGGTATAACGAAGAATGAAGGAAGGCAAGAGCAGAACTTATGATGGCAGTAAAAGAAGGGGCCAGCCGTAAGAATTCTAATAAAAGGAAGTCTTATAAGAACATCCAAAGGGAAGCCAAACGGAACTGGGAAACAGAGAGTTGGCGTACCCTAGTTAAAGCATCCAAGCAAAAGGACTGCCGGTTATTCTGAAATCTCTTTTCTAAAGGGGTAATCCATCAGGTTAGTGAAATCGATTTCCACATACAGCCGCACATCTGGGAAGAGTACTTCCAGACATTATACTCTGAGGAGGACTGTGAGTCTGTGGGTGACGCAGAGGAAGAACCTTGGGGCTGCCATGACGTGCTTGATCGAAATGAAGAAGTGAGCTTCTCCCTTATGGAAATCAAGAATGCAATTAGCACACTTCGATCCGGCAAAGCACGTGGGTTAGATGGACTCCCAGGAGATCTATATAAATTGAAACCCAAAATATGGGCCCCCCTGCTCCACTTAGTTATTTATGCCATACCACGTGGAGGTGATATCCCGGCAACGTGGAAGAGTGCCGAAATAATGCCAATATTTAAAAAAGGGGACCCTGCCCATTATAGACCTGTCATCCTTATAGATGTGTCCCAGAAAATCTTTAGTAAAATGATTTTAACTCGCCTTCAAAACTGGGCAGAGGATAATAATATACTCTCGCATCTGCAGGCAGAGTTCAGAGTTGCTACAAGCACCCTAGATCAAGTGTTTCGCTTCCTAATGCTCATCTGGAAAGAGGTCAAACTTAAGAAAGGGCATCTCTATGTAGTGTTTGTTGACCTCAAAACTGCATTTGATTCCATCGATCGTACCAGGCTGTGGGCTGTCCTGGTGGACATGGGGCTCCCCCCTGCCCTACTCCATCTCTTAACCAGGCTACATCATGATAATTATGCCAGAGTCAGATGGAATCCAGATGGGAGGCTGTCTGAAAACATATCAATTAGGAAAGGGGTGCACCAGGGATGTGTGTTGGCTCCAACTATGTTTACCTTATTTATGAATGAGCTTATTAAGGAGCTGTATGATTGTGCAGGTGACCCACTGAAATTGGGAGGCAAGCAAATACCATCACGTTTGTTTGCCGATGATACGCTACTTATATCTGAAACACCAATGGGCATACAGAATGTTCTAACTAAATTTGCGAAAGCATGCACAGCCCGGGGTTTGAAAATCAACTGCACGAAAACTAAGTATATGTTTTTTAACCCTTATCAATCGGCTAAGGGGAAAGTTCTGCTATAAGACCAACTATTGGTACAGGTCAAGGCTTTTGACTATCTAGGCGTTCAAATCAGTAATAACTTGGCATGGTCCCCCCAAATCCAGAAAAGTGTCTTAACACTCCAGCAAGTGGATTGTGCAATTTTGAAAAAGGTTAAATGCTCAGTCTTCTGCCCAATTTCTCCCGTGATAGAAATACAGAGGGCCAAAGGTCTGGGCGTAGCCCTCTACGGGGCAGAACTGTGGGGCCTCAAGAATACGAAGCAATTAGAAGTTACTGAAAACAAATTCTTAAGAGCTCTTTTAAACATCCCAAAGAATACACCCCTATTGCCATTACACTCCGACCTGGGGTTAAAATCTCTCTCACAAAGCGCTGCCCTGAAGACACTCACATTCTGGATTAGATTTTGGAATAGTAACACCCAATTACCTGTAAAAGATGCTGTGAAAGAATTATTATCTCTACAAAGGAAACCAGGTCTTTTGCCATGGTTTAGAAAAGTTGAAGGGTGGCTTTTCAAAGCAGGGCAGGGAAGTCTGTGGGACGACCCCCCACTCCATCACAGAAAAAATCATACCCCATATAAAGATAATGTATTGGAATTTTATTAACACTGATTGTACTGAATCTAGGTTATCTGGCATTTTTACTACTATTTTTTTTTAGGTCAAAAGTTGTTTGAATTTTGAATTGTATATGGATGATGTTGAGCCACCACAAGCACAAGCACTTTATATACAGTTCAGATTTGACACTTTACCTCTAAATGCTTTGAGAGGCTGGTGGGCAAACTCCACCACTACTCCTATATGTCCATTCTGCAACTCTACTAATGAAACTATCAAGCATTATGTTTTCTTTGGCCCTGCATATGCTATACTGAGGAAAAAATGGATTATCCCTGCATGCCGGGTGCTGTCATTCCGCCGCCCTTCAGATGCCTTGCGTGTTTTTAGCTCTGATACGACTAAATGGCTTGTTTTTACTGTATCCAGATATCTCCTCTATGCCTGGTGGTTGAGGTCAAAAGCGGCCATACAAACCCCCTCCATTGAAGCAGGGGGAAATCATAATGAGGGTCGAGATTGTGAGCCTAGTGTTGTAAGTTAAATGCTTCTGCTCCCCTCATCGAATAATTGATTTTATACATTTGTTCTGTTTTTATCTTTTTAAACCTTGATCCCGTGTCATATCCTGTAATATATCTTTTATTCACTAGGTTCATGCCTGTTCCTTTTTAGGTCTCGCTGGCGTTGCAGCGCGAAGCGCTGCCGCCAACGAGAAACTATTGTTGCCGTGATGCCTCTCAAGGGAGACAGACTTGGGCACGAGCCGATTCTGGTCCGTGAACGCGCTTCACAGTGTGCCCGGACCAGAATCTGCTCGTGCCCAGGTCTGTCTCCCGGCAACAATAGTCTCGTTGGCGGCAGGTCCCTTTCACCCTCCCAAAATATAATTTCCTGTTTCCCTTGCACTCACTTGCTGTTGGTCTGCCCTCCGGTGATGCTCTTCACCCCCTCCGCTGCTGCTTCCGCTGCCCCGGACCCTCCATGCTTCTTTCCTTGGGTTTGTTTTGTTGTCCTACCTGGCGCCGGGTTCTTGGAAAGCGCGTGACTCCCCCTGGTCACGTGCTACATGGGCAGCCAATCACAGACAGACTGGGTGAGTGTTGCGCGCACGCCGTGGCGAGTCTTTCGCTCATGGCATCTCTTGCACGCGCTGTTTACTACAGGGCCGCGGAGTAGGGGTCCGGCTGCATGTCCTGTAACTGGCGATTCAGCTTCATCCGGAGAACGCACGCCCAGCTAGATTCCTCACCGAGGCAGGTTATTCGTGCCTTTCTGCCCTCTGCTCCTCTCGTCTTTTGTACCCTTCTGCGCCACTCGTTTTTGTGCCTTTCTGTCCTCTGTTCCACTCCTATCTCTCTTGGTTTGTGCCTTTCTGTCCTCTGTTCCACTCGTTTCCCTCTTATTTTGTGCCTTTCTGCCCTCTGCTCCTCTCGTTTTTTCTGCCCTCTGTTCCACTCGTTTTTTTGTGACCTTCTGCCCTCTGCGCCGCTCGTTTTTCCCGCGTGTTTTGTGCCTTTCTGCCCTCTGTTCCTCTCGTTTTTTTTGTTCCCCTCGTTTTCCCCCCTTTTGTGCCCCTTTTGCCCTCTGTCCCACTGGTTTCCCCGCTGCTGTGGACCCCTTCCAACACTACATATTCACCAAAGGATTGTGTGTGTGTGGGTCGGTGTGTGGCTCTTTTGTGCCCTTCTGCCCTCTGTGCCACTCGTTTTTGTGCCTTTCTGCCCTCTGTGCCACTCGTTTTTCCCTCTTTTTTTTGTGCATTTCTGTCCTCTGTTCCACTCGTTTTCCCTCTCTTTTTATTCCTTTCTGCCCTCTGCTCCTCTCGTTTTTGTGCCCTTCTGTCCTCTGTGCCACTCGTTTTTGTGCCTTTCTGCCCTGTGTGCCACTCGTTTTTCCCTTTTTTTTGTGCCTTTCTGATCACTGTTCCACTCGTTTTCCCTCTTTTTTTGTTCCTTTCTGCCCCTCTCGTTTTTGTGCCCTTCTGCCCTCTGTTCCACTCGTTTTTTTGTGCCTTTCTGCCCTCTGCTCCTCTCGTCTTGTGCCCTTCTGCCCTCTGTGCCACTCGTTTTTGTGCCTTTCTGCCCTCTGTGTCACTCGTTTTCCACTCTATTTTTGTGCCTTTCCGTCCTCTGTTCCACTCGTTTCCCTCTTTTTTTGGTGTGTGCCTTTCTGCCCTTTGCTCCTCTCGTTGTTTGTGCCCTCTGTGCCACTCGTTTTCCCTTTTTTTGTTCCTTTCTGCCCCTCTCGTTTTTGTGCCCTTCTGCCCTCTGTTCCACTCGTTTTTTTGTGCCTTTCTGCCCTCTGCTCCTCTCGTCTTTTGTGCCCTTCTGCCCTCTGTGCCACTCGTTTTTGTGCCTTTCTGCCCTCTGTGCCACTCGTTTTCCACTCTTTTTTAGTGCCTTTCTGTCCTCTGTTCCACTCGTTTCCCTCTTTTTTTTGTGCCTTTCTGCCCTCTGCTCCTCTCGTTGTTTGTGCCCTCTGTTCCACTCGTTTTTTTGTGCCCTTCTGCCCTCTGTGCCACTCGTTTTTCCTCGTTTTTTGTGCCTTTCTGCCCTCTGTTCCTCTCGTTTTTCTGTGCCCTTCTGCGCCACTCGTTTTTTCCCCTTTTGTGCCCCTTTTGCCCTCTGTCCCACTCGTTTCCCCACCGCTGTGCCCCCTGTGGACCCCTTCCAACACTACATATTCACCAAAGGATTGTGTGTGTGGGGCTCGGTGTGTGTGTGTGTGTGTATAGATGCAATAGGTCTCGCCTTTGCGAGAGCTAAAGCTATTGGCATTGTAAATGACTATGCCATTTATTTATCTGTTTTCAAAACCAACCCATAAATAAAAAACTTTGTCTTTTACAATACCAATAGCTCCAACTTATGCAAAAGGCGAGACCATTGCATTGTAAATGCTTGTTATTATAGGTAAGCACTTATGATGTACTTATGTACCGAGACTCATTAATATGTGCTGTGTTTCCTTTTATATGTGTATGATCATACTATTGATCGAAATAAGTAATAATAATTATGGACAGTTATAAAAAATGTTTACACTAGGTACAGTCCATGTATCACCACATATATATCCTGAAAGCACTTCATGTTAAACGTAAATCATTTTGCTCATTGTGTGGCAACCTATCTTATACTGTGTATAAAGTTTAAAATAATGGTTTATATATTCACAGTGCATTATATCATATGCTGGGAATTCAACACTAAAAATACACAAATCACTATTCCGCACTGCAGGCACCCCGATTCTATTTTCTTTGGCTCCCTGGTTACGTACACAGACATCTTAAAGGTGAAAGAGAGTGAAAGAGGTGTAGAAACTCTCTACACAAGTATTCTGCAAGAAGCAACATTAGCTGTTATTGAAGACATGCTGAGAGACACTCACATGGAGGTCTCTGACTCCTATTGATTTTGTGATGGAGTGTGCCATAGCATGTCTATATATGCACACCCTTCATTAATAAAGATGTAAATCCCTTCAAGACAGAGCTCAACCTTTGCCGTTGGTATATTAACGACATCCTAATCCTATGGAGAGGAGGGAAGGCCTCATCAAAACGTTGTTTTCCATGGATTAACAGTCTGGCCCCATACTTGAGGTTTTCACATTCAAGCTCTGACCAGGAAGTCTCATTCCTAGATCTCATCATCAGAATTACAGGTGGCGTTTTGAAAACTAAAACATACCACAAGAACACAGATCATAAATAGTATGTTGCATTATGACAGTCACCATCCAAAGCACAAAGGATGAATCTTCTGTATGGGCAATTTTTGAGTGTAGAAATTGCAGTGTGATTCACTACTACGAAAAACAATCTGAGGACCTAACCAGTACACTCTCGAGAAAGAGTTATACAGAGACACATTTTACAAAAAGCCAGATCTGGAGAAAGAGTTATCCAGAGATAATTATACAAAAAGCCAGAAAGAGTGCAAGAAATAACAACACAGACTCTCTCTTTGAAGGAAGTTTTAAGAACGAACAACAGAAGTTAACCAGTGTAACCACCTTCAATCCTTTGTCAAACACTCTTGAAAAAACTTATCAACAAACAATAGAATATTCTCAATACCAAAAGCATGTCCTTCTCAAAAACTTTGTTTGCCTTAAACCATTTGAATAATGTAAGTGACCAACCTGCCCACAAAAGGCCAAAAAAAGAGTGATCTACAGAGTCTACCACTACACGCTCAGGTCTGCCACCTCTAACTGGACACTACGCATGCAGTAACTGTAATGTTTTACTGTCCAAACTAAAGTCGTGGATATTGGCCTCCGAAGAAAATGGCAAATTTTGAAACACACCAACTACAACATGAATGCTTGTATATATCTCATCACCTGTACTTGCCAGTTATGCTATATAGGCATGATCACAAGACCAATCAGACTATGAATAATGAACACAGAAGCACCATCTTGTGTAAACGGTCAAATACAAAATTGACTAACAATTTTCTGGAATGGAACCACACTCCAAAGGACATGACCTGGATAGTTCTGGTAACAATCCATGAAATTCCCATCATCCAAGAATGTCTACTCAACAAAGAACAAAGAGGGAGTTTTAAATTAAACACTTATGAACAAGGTCTCAAAGATGAAATCCCTTGGAATCCACTACCCAAAATATTACACCGTTCTACATCTCTGTTAATCTCTTCTAGAACTGTAGATGTTAAAACAATAAGTCAGATTTGGATATACTCCACTTCATGAATAAGAAGGAGTCAGCCCGGAGTTTCATGAGTCATCATGCTCAAGAAACTGCCCATCTAAAGAGTATGGAGGAAGGAACCCCCAGTTTCATTATATGTTGTGCCAAGAATATGACTTGAAACAGAGGGCAGGTGCCCGGATACATTTTAACTTTATCCTCCTGAGATATCACTTTCTGTAAACAGGCATTTAAATCTAGTTCTTATCTTATCATAGAGTGTTGCACGAGACGTCAGCAGTGCTAAAGCCAGCCCTGGTGGTAGCCCGTTGTTGTTTCAGTGAAGCATGTTCACCTAATTCATTGTTGACAACACACACATCTACCAAATGGTATAAAAACTATGTTTTGAAATAGGCAGGATATTTAAAGTTGTAGTTTAAATAATGTAGTGGGTTTCCGGGCTCCTGTCGGTAGTTTTAAGGAAAGTAGTAATCTGCGTGTCAAAGTTCTTATCGCACGGTACTCCTGCCCGTTTTGCGCATACTGAGGATATTGCTCAATATGTGTAGATGTGTAGGCTACACCTTTTGGCTTTTCAGTACGTGTTATTATTAAAATAGTTTGGTACTTGGATTCACTGACTGTACACATAAGTATAATTAGACATTCACTAGAGGGTCACATTAAGCAAAAGCCAACAATGCTTTGATAGAAGAACCTCAACATGAATATTTGTTTAGCATCTATGTTACAACCTTGTAAACTGGAGCATAGGAGGGGCACGAGCAGGCTCCCTGGGGAGAGTAATCTATATTATTTTTGCTTTCCTATAAACGCTTTTACTTTGAAGTCACAGAAAGAAAACTAAACACCAAGCTCCCTCGGTAGACGAGCCTCACATTTGACCTTTGTCTTTATGGATCAATTATTTTTACTGTTATCAAAGTTGCAAAAGGCAGATGGTACACAGCCAGAAGCCTACAACCCACAGGGGCCGACAGGGTGAAATCAGACAGAAAAAAGCGTGGACAGCTTTTGCCTACAACCTTAAGGTTTTACGCAAAAAAATGATGGACGGAATGCTGAGTAAATCATACATTCACCCCAGTCGAGAGATCTGGGTTAAATCTACCACTCTCTTGTTCACCATGCCACCCCAGTTTAGACCCAGCCATATGCAAATCAGTCTTGACTCTGCTCCTCATGGGAACACCTTTGGCACTTTCTCTTGTTTCAAGGTCAATATGCGAAAATTGCAAACTTTGATGCTCTTGGTCTTAGCCGCGACAGAGACTACACTGCAGGTTCAATGCCCATTAGTATTGGCTTCAACCTCCATTCCTTATCTTGGAATTCAACTTGCAAATCCTCTTCCTACAATTATTTCCCTCAATTACAATATCTTGGCCAAGCAAATCAAGACGGTTATAGGCGGCTGGGAACGTTCCTGGTTTGGGAGAATAGCAGCCATTAAAATGACCATTCTACTGCGTATCCTCTACCTCTTTCAGGATTTACCTCTGACTCCGCCTGCGCACGCACTTTCATCACTGCAGATGGATATCAACAAGTTTATTTGGGGGGGACGAAAAAACTCCACTTACACAAACACCTCATTTATCATTCAACACGTGAGGGCAGCCTTGCTGTGCCTTCCCTCATGCGATATTACCAGGCCTCACAACTGCAGTTTTTAGTGGAATGGAATAAACTGCTCTCAAAGAAACACTGGTGTTTCATTGACCAGAGAGTGGCTGGCTCCCATATTTGGAAGGAATCCTGGTTCCCTAACTGTCACAGAGTTTAGGGACTTTATTCCGCCCCAGTGATGAACTCGATCTTTCGTGTATGGGATGCAGTTGTGGTAAAAGCGGGCCTGACATCCTTCCCCAATGACTTCCATTTTTAATAACCCTGAGTTCACACCAGGGCTTCAGACCAATCAATTCCGTTGCTGGCTTGTGGGGGGGCTGTAAACAGATTGGATGCATATTTGACCACCAAGGAATAATTCCCTTTGACCACCTTAAAGCCGACTATGACTTGCCACCCTTCGCTGCTTTTGATGTAACTTCATACACTCGTTCTAGTTATTTCAGACTCATTTCAGACATGAAGTATTTTCAATATTCTAAACAACAAAGCCATAGCTACTTATTTATCTTAAGCAACTTTCAACCATTGACAAAGCCGATAGTCCTGGCTTGTTGTATGTTACTTGTGGTATTCTATATCTGGATACAAGAAGCAGCAAAATCAGGTCGCACACTATGCTACGCATAGATGTTTAGTTTACGTGTTTTTAAATCACGTCTTTAATTACGTCGGCCATGCCCCTTTGAGATACACCCCCCACCCCTTTTTTTTTTCATCCAACTTAAAGTCCTGATTCCTGGCTTTGATTTTCAGTGGTGTTTGGTCTTGAGCAGATAGCCTAGGCGTATGTTCGCCCTGGAGCGTTTATTTTCCTTTTGAGATTGAGGGAGGGAGACCAGTACTAAGGCTAGTTGGCACATGTAGATATAGGTAAAGAAAACGCGACAAACTCGAAATCCCTGTTTTAGTGTCGCATGTTGAAAACATGACTTTCATTTGCTTAACCGGCAGGATGAGCCAGTGCATTCCTGGATCTTGACTTCACTCGAAGTATGTCACAAAGCTGGACTTTTACTTCTATGGTGTTTCTCTCTTCCAAGCCACTCCAAATCCCTTCTTACTCTGCTTTATAAGCCTCGGATTAGATGTGGCTCATCCCTATTCTAATTAATGTTGACAATGTTTTGCAGTGTCGCCCAAGGGCATGGTTTTTCTTTCGGTAGTTGCCTGGTTTCTCTCGTTCCTTTGCTAATGTGTATTAGTGGTGTTAAGTAGTAGCTGAGTTGCTACCGTGACATTCTCATTACCTTACTGTTAGAACCGGCCTTGTGGCATGGCCATCCCTGACCCCTAGCCACACACCCTGACCCGTGCACCTCATTCAGCCCCCGAGCACACGGCCTAGCGGGTCCTTCCCGCCAGAACCCACACACACCCGACCCGGACTTCCCCGTCCGTGCCCTCCATCTTCCCAGCACCACAGGACCCGCGTGCCCACTTCATGCACCTACGATGGCCGCCCGGCTCCAGCGCGACCCAGGCCTAGAGGCGCCGCCCCGGTTGGAGGACATCGCGCTCCCATCGAGTGAGAGAGGGAGGAGCAGTTTCCATCGCACCTCTGACCTTCGCTTGGGAGATGGGTTTCGTTCGGCCCTCCGGCCTCCCTGAGGGCTGGCTCCACACCTGCTGTGTGTCTGGGACTCCTCCCGACCCGGCACTGAAAGGATCAAAGGACGACATAGCAGGAAACTCCAACAAGCGACCCCCAGGTGCTAAGAACCCTGCCTACACAGACTCCGGACATCAAAGAGGAGTTGACCTATAACAAGGGGTGCTCCGGGACTATCTGGCAGATTCGACTCTGGAACGACGAGAGCCCTGCTGACGTGGTCGCGGCTCCCTTGTAACCTTGGAACACCTGAGCCCTGCTGAGTGACTCGCGGCTCCCCTGAAGATCGTAAGACCTCCGACCTTGTGCTTGAGCCCTGCTGAGTGACTCGCGGCTCCCCTGAAGATCGTAAGACCTCCGACCTTGTGCTTGAGCCCTGCTGAGTGACTCGCGGCTCCCCTGAAGATCGTAAGACCTCCGACCTTGTGCTTGAGCCCTGCTGAGTGACTCGCGGCTCCCCTGAAGATCGTAAGACCTCCGACCTTGTGCTTGAGCCCTGCTGAGTGACTCGCGGCTCCCCTGAAGATCGTAAGACCTCCGACCTTGTGCTTGAGCCCTGCTGAGTGACTCGCGGCTCCTAGAGACTCCCGCGGTCCGGCTGGACCCCAATGACCACAGCGTATCCCCCAGCTCGAGGATTGTGAGCTGTGCGCCGGGTACGTCCCTGCATTGATCCGGATCCCCAAAGACTGTCCCGCTACCCCCTATCACTACCGAGACTCTTTGAGCCCGTGCTCTATTTATACATATCCACCTTGTTGATCATAAAGATCCTACGAAGCTGATTAGATAAAGATCTGTTCCCAAGAACATACAGTGTGGTGTCTCTTTGTCATGTGGCGCAGTGTGTACGATCCTAGATACGAGACTCTTCCCCTGAGGAGTCTCCCGGCAGTGCCCGGCTACGATACCCCGAGGCTAGGTCTCAGGGTGCTCAGGTACCCTACCTGTCTCCTCGGAGGTCGCCTTCTAACATTGGTGGCAAGCAACGGGATTCGGGGCCCCATAATCTAGAGATCGTACCGTAAACGGCTGACGCACTACCGGCAAAGACGGCAGAAGAAAACGCCATGAGTCTCACAGAAACCGACGCGAGTACTGTGTTCCAGGCGGAACAACTGGAAGAGTACACGCACAAAGAACTGAAGCAATTCTGCAAAGAACTAAAAATCGCTACCACTGGTCTCAACACCAAAGAAGATATGCAGAAGGCACTGAAAGCTTGGGTGGAATCCGGAGCCCCCCGCCCAGAAGGAGCGGTGGAGCTCCACGACGAAGCTGGAATCTCCCAAAGAGAAAGCAGCAGCAACCAGGTACGAAGCTTCGTACCAGACGGGGGTCTATCCCCGGAAGAACTCGCAGACAGAGAGAGAAGTCGTAATCACGAACTCGAACTGGCCAAACTGAAAATCGAGGGCGAGTTGAAATTAGCTGAGAAGAAGCTAGCAGTAGAACAGATGCGAGTACAAGGCGAACTAGAAGAGAAGAAACTCCAACGGGAGCACGAAGGAAGAAGACTTCAACTGGAGCACGAACGCAGCTTGAAAGAAATCGAGCTCAAAGCAAGGAGCGAAGAAGCTCGACCCCCGGACAACCGAGAGGCGGCCCCCCCCGGCGGAACAGAAGGTCCACATCCCCAAAGATGTGGTCAAGGAATATTACAAAAACGATGACATCCAACAATGGTTCAAGGCCTACGAGGTCGCCATGACCTCCCACCGAGTCCCGCAGAAGGATTGGGGGGCCGGGTTGTGGGGCCGATTTTTGAGCGAGGGGAGAGACACCCTGCTCGACCTACCATCCTCCATGCTGACCTCCTACAGCCACATGAAGGAGGCCCTCCTCACAAGGTACGGCCTCACCCCGGAGATGTACCGCCAGCGGTTCCGGGACTGCATGAAGATCCCTGGCACCACGTGGGTGGAGTATGTGAACTTTTTCAGCCGTGTATTCGACGGATGGATTAAGGGCAGCAAAGTAACCACCCTGGACGAACTAACCGATCTTATGTTATGGGAACACCTGGCCGCGAACTGCTTTGTGGAACTACGCCAGCATCTGCTCGACAGCAAGCTCACGGATCCGAGGAAGCTGGCTGTCGAGGCGGATCGCTGGACCAACACCCGGGTCTCCCGGGGACCTGTAGGAGAATACCCCCGAGCCAGTCAGGGACCACCCCGCCAGAGAGGGGGGGGGGGGAACCAGGGAGGGCAGAAAGAATCCCAGTCCGGTCCTCCGAAAAACCAACCTCCGCACTTCCCGGCACCCCCACCAGCTGTATCCGGTCCACCCGTGAGACGGGGGCACCAGGTGACCATCACTTGTTTCCGTTGCCAGAAGCCCGGGCATTACGCCAATGACCCCGAATGCCCCATTGCCCTGCGCATCCCCACTACAGCCCCCCCAGCCAGACAGATAGCCAATGTAGCCCTAGGGGAGGAGATTGAGGAGACCGTAGAGTGGGAACCCGCCACCATGGTCTTAGTATCATTAGGAGACAGAGAAATGGTCCCTGGGAGCCTCCTGCCCTCCAACACGAAGAAATACAGGCAGCTAGTGACGATCAATGGCCATCAGGTAGAGGCCCTTCGTGACACCGGGGCGAGCATCACCGTTGTCCTCAGCCACTTAGTCCACGAGGACCAGGTCCTCCCCAATATATTTTGCCCTGTAATTGCAGCTGACAACACTGAGAGCCTCTGTAAGGTAGCCCTGGTGCCTTTTGAATGGGGAGGAGTGGTCGGTAAATTGAAAGTAGCAGTAAGAACCTCCCAGCCGGTCGACTGTCTCCTGGGGAACGACCTGGAAAGTTCCCCTGGAAGCAAGTCGAGCACAAGACCCACCTAGGGATGATGGGTCTCCCCGAGTGGGTGTGCGCCACCACCCGATCTATGGCGGCCCGACTATCCCCCCTTGGGGAAGTCGAGGACGCACCTGCCAACGAGGACAGGATTGTCCCAGCCGAGGTCCCCCACATCTCCCCACGAGGAGAATCTGTCGCCAGCGACGAACCCCTACCTTCCTACCCCGCACAGATCGCAGAGTTAGGCGATCTGCCCGAGTTGGCCCAGTGGCACCACAAGGGGGGCCCCTCCCGAAAGGAGTTCTGCCAGGAGCAAGCTACCTGTCCTTCCCTGGTCGGACCCCGGCAGCAAGCAGAGGCCCAAGCCGCGGGCGACCAATCTGGAACACACCGGTTATATTGGGAAAATGACCTTTTGTACAGCGAGCAGAAGGCGGTGGAGCTAGGATCAGCCCGGGTGCTGGTGGTACCCCTACGCTTCCGAGACTTCCTCCTGTGCTTGGCCCACGATGTCCCCCTCGCAGGCCACTTGAGCCAAGACAAAACCTACAGTCGCCTAGTAACTCACTTTTACTGGCCTAAAATGAAGGCAGATGTAGAAACCCACTGCAAGTCCTGTCCCACGTGCCAGGCTAGTGGGAAAAGTGGAGGAAAGCGCAAGGCTCCTCTCCAACCCTTCCCTGTCGTCAGTACCCCTTTTGAACGGGTGGGGATCCACATAGTGGGGCCCCTGGACCCCCCAACCTCACAAGGTCACCGCTTTATCCTCGTCATAGTGGACCATGCCACCCGATACCCTGAGGCCATTCCCCTACGCACCGTCACAGCCCCCGTGGTGGGCCGGGCGTTGATGTGGATCTTTTCCCGTGTGGGTTTTCCCCGCGAGGTCGTGAGCGATCGCGGGACCAACTTTATCTCCAAATACATGACGTCCCTGTGGCAACAATGTGGAGTGTCCTATAAGTTCACCACCCCGTACCATCCCCAAGGAAATGGCCTAGTAAAGCAGTTTAACCAGACTCTGAAGGGGATGATCGCGGGCCTGGAAGAGCCCCTCCGGCGCAAGTGGGACGTCCTGCTCCCCTGCCTTTTGTTCGCCTACCGGGAGGTTCCCCAGAAATCCTTGGGGTTCAGCCTGTTTGAGTTACTCTACGGGCATCCCGTCCGGGGGCCCCTCAGCCTGGTCAAGGAAGGGTGGGAGGCGGCGCCCCGAGACCCCCCCCGAGATGTGTTCCGATACGTTCTGACCCTCCGAAACCAGACTAGGAAGTTTCGAGAACTGGCCGAGGCCAACCTGGAGGAGAGCCAGGAAGAAATGAGGCGCTGGTACGACCAGAATGCCACTCTGGTCGAGTTCCAGCCGGGCCAGCAGGTATGGGTCATGGCCCCAGTGAAACCTTGCGGCCTCCAGGATAAATGGACCGGGCCCTTCAAAGTCATTGAGCGGAAGAGCCAGGTCACGTACTTGGTGGATGTCCAGTCACCTCGGGACCCCCTTCGGGTCCTTCACGTGAACCGCCTCAAGCCTCACTTCATGCGGACGGAACTGAGTCTACTGCTGGCCACCGATGATGGGGCCGAAGAGGAGTCAGATCCCCTCCCTGACCTCCTGTGTACCAAGGAGAAGGATGGCTCAGTGGAAGGAGTGAACCTATCGCCATCCCTCACTTCCCAGCAACGCGAGGACTGCCGCCAGCTCTTAGGGCAGTTCCCCGACTTATTCTCTCTTGTCCCCCAAGTCACCGACTGGTGTGTCCATGACGTAGACACCGGAGACAGCCCGCCAGTGAAGCACCAAGCCTACCGAGTCCCTGATCGAGTCCGGTCCTGCATTCAAGCTGAGGTCTCGAAGATGTTGACCTTAGGGGTGATCGAACCCTCAGACAGCCCCTGGGCCAGCCCCGTGGTACTGGTCCCGAAAGCAGCTGCCCCCGGTGTCGCCCCAGAACTCCGATTCTGTGTGGACTACCGGGGACTCAATGAAGTCACCCGAGCCGACGCTCACCCCATTCCCCGAGCAGACGAGCTCATTGACCGTCTCGGGTCTGCTCATTTCCTCAGCACATTCGATCTAACCTGCGGGTACTGGCAAATTGTGCTCACAGAAGGAGCCAAGGAGCGGTCCGCCTTCTCCACCCCGGATGGGCACTATCGCTTTCGCGTGATGCCCTTCGGGATGAAAAATGCCCCGGCCACCTTCCAGCGACTGGTAAATAGAGTCCTGGCCGGGCTGGAAAAGTTCAGCACCGCATATCTAGACGATATCGCGGTTTTCAGTTCCGAATGGAGTGAGCACCTCCAGCACCTCCGGAGGGTGCTAACGGCCCTGCGCCAGGCAGGCCTCACAGTAAAAGCCAGCAAGTGTCAGATTGGGCAAGGTTCGGTGGTCTACCTAGGGCACCGGGTCGGAAGCGGGCAGGTCGCCCCTCTGCAGCCTAAGATCGACGCCATCCTAGCCTGGGAACCACCCACTACCCAAACGGAGGTCCGAGCCTTTCTGGACCTCACTGGCTACTACCGGAGATTCATCCGGGGGTACGGCAGCCTTGTCGGTCCCCTCACGGAACTCACGTCCAAGAAACAGCCCAAGAAAGTGCAGTGGACCTCTGCCTGCCAGGAGGCGTTCGATGCCCTGAAAGCGGCCATGTATACTGCCCCCGTGCTCCAGGCCCCCGACTACTCCAAGGAGTTTGTGGTACAAACTGATGCCTCCGAGCATGGCATTGGGGCAGTCCTGTCACAGGTGAATGACCAAGGCCTAGACCAGCCCCTAGCCTTCCTCAGCCGAAGGCTGTTACCCAGAGAACAGAAATGGAGCACCATTGAGCGTGAGGCGTTCGCCGTAGTCAGGGCCCTCAAGAAATTACGACCCTATCTGTTCGGCACCCATTTCAAAGTCCAAACCGACCATCGCCCCTTGCGATGGCTCATGCAGATGCGAGGAGAAAACCCCAAACTACTGCGGTGGTCAATCTCCCTCCAGGGGATGGATTTCACCGTAGAGCATCGCCCTGGTACTGACCACGACAACGCTGATGGCCTCTCCCGGTTCTTCCGCCTCAGCGAAGAGAACCCCCAAGAGGATGGGTAGTTCTCTCCGGCTTTCAGCTGGGGGGGACGCGTGTTAGAACCGGCCTTGTGGCATGGCCATCCCTGACCCCTAGCCACACACCCTGACCCGTGCACCTCATTCAGCCCCCGAGCACACGGCCTAGCCGGTCCTTCCCGCAAGAACCCACACACACCCAACCCGGACTTCCCTGTCCGTGCCCTCCATCTTCCCAGCACCACAGGGCCCGCGTGCCCACTTCATGCACCTACGATGGCCGCCCGGCTCCAGCGCGACCCAGGCCTAGAGGCGCCGCCCCGGCTGGAGGACATCGCGCTCCCATCGAGTGAGAGAGGGAGGAGCAGTTTCCATCGCACCTCTGACCTTCCCTTGGGAGATGGGTTTCGATCGGCCCTCCGGCCTCCCTGAGGGCTGGCTCCACGCCTGCTGTGTGTCTGTGACTCCTCCCGACCCGGCCCTTAAAGGATCAAAGGACGACATGGCAGGAAACTCCAACAAGCGACCCCCAGGTGCTAAGACCCCTGCCTACACAGACTCCGGACATCAAAGAGGAGTTGACCTATAACAAGGGGTGCTCCGGGACTATCTGGCAGATTCGACTCTGGAACGACGAGAGCCCTGCTGACGTGGCCGCGGCTCCCTTGTAACCTTGGAACACCTGAGCCCTGCTGAGTGACTCACGGCTCCCCTGAAGATCGTAAGACCTCCGACCTTGTGCTTGAGCCCTGCTGAGTGACTCGCGGCTCCCCTGAAGATCGTAAGACCTCCGACCTTGTGCTTGAGCCCTGCTGAGTGACTCGCGGCTCCCCTGAAGATCGTAACACCTCCGACCTTGTGCTTGAGCCCTGCTGAGTGACTCGCGGCTCCTAGAGACTCCCTCGGTCCGGCTGGACCCCAATGACCACAGCGTATCCCCCAGCTCGAGGATTGTGAGCTGTGCGCCGGGTACGTCCCCGCATTGATCCGGATCCCCAAAGACTGTCCCGCTACCCCCTATCCCTACCGAGACTCTTTGAGCCCGTGCTCTATTTATACATATCCACCTTGTTAATCATAAAGATCCTACGAAGCTGATTAGATAAAGATCTGTTCCCAAGACCATACAGTGTGGTGTCTCTTTGTCGTGTGGCGCAGTGTGTACGATCCTAGATACGAGACTCTTCCCCTGAGGAGTCTCCCGCCAGTGCCCGGCTACGATACCCCGAGGGTAGGTCTCAGGGTGCTCAGGTACCCTCCCTGTCTCCTCTGAGGTCCGCTTCTAACACTTACTAATCCTTTATCCGTTCAATAGGATTTGCGATACCGCAATGGGTTCGGTAGCAGTTGAACATCCACAGGTAATGGCTGTTTTTTTTGTTTTTGTGACTTTGTTTTTTTTTGTTTAGTGAAACCAGTGACTCTTTTTCCAGATGACTTGCAATGTTTTTCTTAAACAGAATGTGGTGTCGCGCGTGATCAGCCTCCCCCTTATTAGCTCCACCTATGGCATGGTGTTCTCCGTCTACGCCAACACAAAGGAGAACCATCCCTACCTGAGGCCTGTCTGTGAAGTGGCAGAAATGGGAGTACTGACGGTCGCTAACGTGGCTATAACCAGCATCAAACCTATACTTCAAAAGATGGAGCCTCAAAGTAAGTGAAGCTAAAGGCTGATTATTGCGTCGATACCCCCACCCCCCCCCACCCCCCCGTGAATTTTAAATGCAATGATGCTCAAGGTTTAAAAATGTCTTTCACTGTTTTTAATTAACTGTGCTTGATCTGGGTGGTTAGATGGACTGCAGTTCTTAAACTACTGTTTTACTCGCCCTACTGTTCCAGTTTGTGAATGCATCCCTTGAAAGTAATGATGTAAGGAACCACTTTAAGTGCGGTAGCTACACCTTTAGCTTTTTCCCCTTGACAGGCTTCTTGTGGTATGGATATTCTGATTTTTGATTGATGCAGCTTAACTTAATTGAATTGATAGAAAACCGTTAAGCTTGTAGTATGTTCAAGAGTTATGGGGACTCTAAAGTTGGCAGACTTCAGATAAATGATCTGATTGGCTACGGAAGAGCCTGCAAGTTTTGTGTAGTGGCGATCATATTTAAGTAATGGTTGTAACGCTACTATCCAGATTTCCCTTGGCGTATTTTGTTAAAATGCTAAAAATGTAATGTATAAGGGTCAGTGATGCAGCCTCAACTTTTAGAGCCCTCCTTGAGACCTGGATTAGTGAATCTATAAGGGGAATTACCTGACTGGTTTCGAGATTGTGGTGGGCATGGAATGAGCTCATAACTATCATTAACTGTTAAAGGTCGCAAGTTATTTACCCTCCTTCTAGGTTGGAAAGGGTCATCCCAGAACAGCGCTGCAGACTCCAGCATAACCCCTGTAATGGCAGGTTCCCCCCCCCCACCCTCTCAGACTTTGGGGCATATTACTGGGCCACTCTAACGGTTATCTATGACTGGGTCAAAATCACCCGACAACTGTTTGAGAAGGAGGGTCTGAGTGCGATTACACAATCATTTTCTGTATGGTGGACGGGGTGTTGGACAGTTGTTGCTGGCAACACAGGTGGCATTGGAGGCTTGAGCTAAGGCAGGGGTCTTCAACCTTTATCTAATCTGAGCTGCTGATAAACAAATCATCGCAAGCTACTAATAGTGTTGTAGTAATAGTAGCCACTTTAGATGAGATGGCGTTCTTGGCCACTAGGTCCAAGATTACCAGCAGTAATTGCCTCAGTGCATCAGGAGGGGGAACAGTTTTCAATTTGAAATGCCTACGCAGGTAATGCATGCCAGCCACCGCTGCAGTGCCCCTGGCTCAAAAGTAATCTCATCAGTATTAAGTCTCGACACCTGATTATCAGTCAAAATTCACCTTTAAACGTTTTGTAAACTTAAATTTGTTTTCTCCAATCATCAGCTTTAGAGTTCTGAAAATTCACTTTCGTCTTGATACACTATTTTGTCATACATATGCTAATTTAAACAAAGTTACAATTTAGAAGGCTGGAATGCACACAAGAGAGCTACTGATGGGTAGTTGGAGAGCTACTGATGGGTAGCTGGAGAGCTACTGATGGGTTGCTGGAGAGCTACTGATGGGTTGCTGGAGAGCTACTTGTTGGAGAAGGCTACTAGGTGTATTGGGTGGGCACAGATGGTGATGAGAGAAACTCCACTCTGGGAGGAGACAGTGCTGCAGGAACTAGGAAAGCTTAAGGGTATTTGAGGCCTGGGACACAATAAGAATCTCTAAGGTTGTGGCCTCTTGGAAGAGGGGTGGAATGCTTAAGTCTGTCATCGCTCCAGAGGGAATCAGTAGCATATGAACCAATACTACTTGCAGTATGCACAAGCGAGGCACAAATTACAGGCAGAGAAGCGGAGTTATGTTGAGATTCCGAACTATATGCCTTTGTTGGGCAGGCTACTTATGGAGGCGCTAGGAGAGAATCCCTCCACCACCTACAAACCCTAAATATGCTGTACACCCTGGTGAATCTCCAAGGGTGCAGGACATGTGTGAGGTGATCTACACTGTTTAAGAGACAGCCTTAATGCACCAGCAAGCAGTTACCACTAAATCTAGGTTGAGACTAATACAGCTCAAAATGAACACCAGATTTATCACAGGACATGACTACTTGCAAGAAGAGCGATGTCCCTGGACTGCGTGAGATGGGGACACACACACACACACACACACACACACACACACACACACACACACTCTCTCTCTCTCTCTCTCTCTCTCTCTCTCTCTCTCTCTCTCTCTCTCTCTCTCTCTCTCTCTCTCTCTCTCTCTCTCTCTCTCTCTCTCTCTCTCTCTCTCTCTCTCTCTCTCTCTCTCTCTCTCTCTCTCTCGTGGGGACTATGTGTGAATACCTGCCTTGTGGGGACTAACCTTTCCCAATGTTTTTAAACTAAACTAATAACAGAAAAATGTTAAGAAAAAATTCATGATACAGGATCCTGCTTCAAATTTGCAAATATATTGTTATTTTATCATGCGCACTGCACCATCCTTGTGGGGACCTAGTCTGTAACACTATTTGTGATTGAATACAGTCAAAGGCACATGGCTAAATGTTTATTTTACCAACAGTATACACAAACAACATTGTAATCTATTCATATATGAATTGATGCATATATACTAGAGGTATACATTAAAGACAGATTATGTTAATGTGCCAGAAAATATCATATCATGCTAAAAGAAAGGCACTTAAAGCTGTATTTAACCTATTTATTAGTGCTTAAAATCTTAGGAGATAATGGAACTAATACATAAAGAAATTAACATATGGAACCAAGGAAAATGGTCAAGTGGAGTCCAGAGCTTGATTAGCTGATTACATTTTTGCCAAAATAGATGTTCAAGACCCCAAAGAGATAGTGGGTGAATATCATTGTGCTTACGTCTCCATAGAAATAGTGTGTACATCAATGCTTAAATCCCATTATAAAGAGTGTGAAGCTAATGATGTTCAAGTCCACACAGAGGTTGTGTGTAATTATAGGAACGCTCAAGTCCCCGCAGAGATGGTTTGTTATTATAGTGATGTTTAAGTCCCCAAAAAGATAGTGTTATCATAGAGATGTTCAAGTCCCCACAGAGACAGTGTGTTGTTATAGAGATGTTCAAGTCCCCACATAGATGGTGTGTTATCAGAGAGATGTTCAAGTCCCCACAGAGATGGTGTGTTATTACAGTGTTGTTCAAGTCCCCACAAATATAGTGTGTTATTATAGGCCAGATTCACAAAGGTAAACTTAGACAAAAAGTCTAACTGCACTACTTTTCAGTATTCCCAAAGGTAAATTTAGACTAAAAGTCTAACTTTACTACTTTTCAATATTCACAAATCCCCATACAGAGAATGTGAAGCTGATGATATTCAAGTCAAAGCAAACACAAGGAGATGATGGACGGAGTGCTGGAACTTTTAAGTCACTCACCCCCAGTCACAGATCTGGGTTGAATCCATCATCGTTCTTTAGCTCACTTCGCCACCCCAGTTCAGACCCAGTTATATGCAAATCAGTCTGGACCCTGTGCCTCGTGGCACCCCCTGGAGCTTCAAGTCGAAACAGAGCTTGTGTTTAATTACAGGAATGATCAAGTCCCCACAGAGATGGTATGTTTTTATAGTGATGTTCAAGTCCCCACAAAGATAGTGTTTTATTATAGTTTTTTCAAGTCCCCACAAAGATATTGTGTTATTATAGCGATGTTTAAGTCCCCACAGAGATAGTGCATGAAGATGATTGTGTTTAAGTCCTCATTAACATAGGGCCTTATTCACAAAGGTAAACTTAGACAAAAAATCTAACTCTTCTACTTTTCAGTTTCACAAATGTAAACTTAGACCATAAGTCTAACTTTACTACTTTTCTG
This sequence comes from Triturus cristatus, assembly GCF_964204655.1. Lineage (NCBI taxonomy): Eukaryota > Metazoa > Chordata > Amphibia > Caudata > Salamandridae > Triturus > Triturus cristatus. Next base: position 997,616,072 of record NC_140581.1, read on the forward strand.
TATTCACATTGTCCCATACAGAGAATGCGAAGCTGATGATCCTCAAGCCAAAACCGAGCTTGGATGTAATTACAGGAATGCTCAAGTCCCCAAAGAGATGGTGTATGACTATAGTATTACCACAGTCGCCAAGAAGCATGTGTGTGATTATAGACATGCCCAGGACCCCACAGAGATAGTATGTGATTATAGATATGCCCAGGTCCCCACAGAGATAGTGTGTGATTATAGACATGCCCAGGTCCCCACATAGGTAGTGTGTGATTATAGAGATGTTGAGTTCCCCACAGAGATAGTGTGTGGCTATAGACATGCCCGGTTCCCCACAGAGATAGTGTGATTATAGAGATGTGTAGATGTTGAGGTCCCCACAGAGATGGTGTGTGACTATAGTATTACCACGGTTGCCAAAGAGAATGTGTGTGATTATAGACATGCCTGGGTCCCCACAGAGATAGAGTATGATTAAAGACATGCCCAGGTCCTCACAGATATAGTGTTTAATTATAGACATGCCCAGGTCCCCACAGAGATGATTAATGGGATGCACGCGGATAGCACACAGTGATAGTGCATGATTAAAGTCATGTACAAGCCCTCACACAGAGATTGTGCGATTACAGTGAGGTTTAAGTCCTCACAGTGATAATATGTGATTACAGTCATATTCAAGTCAAGTCTCCACAGTGATGTGTGTATTGATAGGTTTGTTGGAGAACACATACAGATCGTATTAGTCTGGTGGCTTAAATGAAGGAATCCACTTGAGAGATGTGTTTGACCACTCTCTCTCACTTGTTTGAATCATGGTGCTACCACTCAGCCTTTATTCCTTCCAAACAAGGTGAAACATGGGAAACTTTCACAAAGTTGAAACCTCTATTTGTTTAGCCTTTTATATCTGGAGTGTAAAATAGAAATCTTTGAAAAAGGCTCAAACATTCTCAAAAGTGTCCATGTCAGCTACACGAGACTTTCTCAGTGTTGATGGTCTTGTTATTTGAAGGGCAAATTTTATACAAGAGTCTTACAAATTGTATTCCTGAACTGAGCTAGTATGCTCTCATAATGGGTTCCATGATGGAATATCGTTAACATAAATATCGTCAGAAATAAATATCGTCACTAAAATATCGCTTACATTAATATCGTCATCCTATACTTAAACAAGGATTCACACAAATGTCGATTTTTTTTTATCGACAACCCTAATATCGTTCACACTAATATCGACAACATAAATATCGACTACTACATGATCGACTTTATTTTAAATAACATGACCTTAGACATATATATCGACTACACTAACATCGACGACCTATCTGCTTATAGAAATATACAAAAAATATCGTCTTTTTATTACCAACTCGATATGCACTATTCTTTTATTTTACACACTTTTTTTTAACTATTTAACTTTACAAAACTATTCACACATATAATTATTTAACGGTTTTCTAATTCAAAATAACGTTGTCGACCAATGATTTTGAAATTTCACTAATTGAACCAATCAAAAGCTACCATTAATTAACTCACTAATATAAAAACAATTATACACTTAACGTAATTTACCATTTTTGGGCCAAACTTGGAGAAAACAGTTACCTTGCTGAGATAAGAAAATACAAACCTACGACTACAACTACAAAACGTCATACTACACTTGAAGTAAGTAAAATCCCATTGCTTTTTTCATTCGAACTTAGCATAAAGTAGATAAACTCCCTAAATTAAAAAGTGTTCTTCTTTAGAGTGAAAAAAGAACATGTTGAACTTATCAACAACAACCAGAAACTTACATGTAAAAACATTTATTAACTACCTTATCCATGTCTACTTAGATAGCTGACAAAAATTATTTAAACTTGCTAAGTAAATGTACAATTTACTTCATATATTAACAACTACTATCATCCAAATACTATAAGTAACACAATGATTAGAAAAAAAAATGAATGCTGCACTAGGTTGCTGTCCAGTAGCACAGGCGCAAAGGAGGATAGTTCAGTTAATCCATGAATGTATAGGCAGCATACGTGGCAACTGCTTCCAACAAAAAATCGTTTGCAGGGCCACTAAAAGTCTCAGCCATCCAATTAATTAAAGAAAAGGAACATACGTGTTCTTCAACCATCGGAGCCTCTAGCACAATCAGAGGGCAACCGGAATGTTCCTCTAAATAGCTCATAGCCAAGAAGTCGTAGGCAGCAGTTGATATGTCCCAATTACCCAGGATACCATGCGCCGCACCACAAGCCATAATCCGGACACCAGAACAGGCCAACTCGTGAGACACTAAGGGCCTCATCAGTCGATCGAAATCCGGCACTGGAGACACCGTGTTGGTCAAGCACAAATCCAGAGGCCATTCAAAGGGACAATCCAGGCAGTGAAATACAGGTTGCACGCAGGTGAAGTAGGAATACCTGAAGGATAATCCATATGCCAGGCTTAAAGTCGCCAATGGCAGAGTACCATAAAAGTCAAGCATCCTATCACGAAGAAGATGCAGACGTGACAGGTTCTCGTGTGGCACAGAAACAGCAGCCATTCCGTAGTATGAAAAGTAAAAGCAGCACACCTGCCACCAGCGCCAAAAGCAGCGGAACACCTCCAAAGATGCTCGAGAAAATCGAACGACAAAATGCCGGAATCACACCAAAAATAGTTTGGAAAGAGGTCACGAGGCCTGAGCCTACAAGTTTAAAAAAATAAGCCAGGCCGGTCGTGGACGAGGCATTGAAAATAGTTAGAATCAAAGCTCCGAAATGTAGGGGGAGGTCAGTATTCAAAACCGCCTGTACCTCAGTGCGCGTATTAGCAACGTGAAGGACAAATGTTTCACGGGAGGAAGTCAATGACACCTCTTTTTGGAACAATACAGCTCTTATTCTGCTCAACTAGTTGAACTCTGCTTTCAAGGTTGGAATCGAAGGCCAGATGGAAACATCCAGCCGCCCGTGCGGGGGTGAAAAGAGAACATTATTGCAGGAGACAACCCTCTCCGATACAGTTACTATATATGGGATTCCCACTAACATCCCGCAGCAAGCTTCATTATTCAAAATTAAATAACTACTGTTTGCAAGCAGCGTCAAAGAAGGCGTAATCACAGGCACTGGGACACCTCGTAGGACGCAGGCCAAAATCGGGGCTTGTACATTGCATGCACCGTGTAATTGAATGTGCCTACATACCAAGAAATGATCTGGTGTCGTGGTACATTCCTCACCCTTCAGATAAACCTCAGTTCCGTCCCTAGTACATCTATACGTAAAGGGGAGGGACCAAACCTCATGTCTGAAAGCGGTGCCCAGCTGTTCATATCTACCCAGAGCATAATGTTTCATACAAGACGTAAACTTAAGAAGTGCGAAGGGTAGAGTTATCAACCCGTATATAACCCACTTGACTGAATTGATTTCCGCCACAGAGAAAGGTAACGGTTCTAATTTTTCAATATGTAATAATGAATATTTAGCATCTTTCATGGACATAAATAACTGCTTATCAGTAATGTTACAAGGAATGAATAACGATGTAGTGCTCAAATAGTCCCAAGGGACCCTCCCTGCCTTTAACGTCTGCAAAGTCCATGCAAACTGCATAACAGAACGCAACTGGTTTTGACCATTATATAACACAGACATATCATCATACACAATATCAACAACTGACAAAACAATATTATCTAATGTATAAATTCTGGAAGAGAGAGTGCTAATGCTGTTATCTATAACGGCTAAAACCTTTTCCATGTTTGCTTGGTCAATAGCTCTCAATCTTGAAGCCGCCTCAATTGGCGAAAATTTCCACACTTCGTTGTAAATAGCATACGCCCACCTTTTGGTTCTCCCACCCACAGGACCTTTAACAAAAGAATTCAAATCTATTTTGTCATGTAACTTCGATAAATGAACTTTGACAGATGCTAAGGTGGAATGTCGCAGCCAGGATTGACATAACTTTCCCAAAGAATATGTAGTTACAGTATGTGACGACTCAAACCGAGGGTCTACGCGTTCCAGAGGACTAAATACCCTTTTGATCAAAAATAAATTGTAAACTCAGGGAAAGTTCTGGATAGTAAACCATAATAAATTACTATTCTAACTCCAATCCAACATACGTCAGGGAAAGTGCTGGATAGTAAACCATAATAAATTACTATTCTAACTCCAAACATAACATAACTCAGGGAAAGTGCTGGATAGTAAACCATAATAAATTACTAATCTAACTCCAATCCAACATATGTCAGGGAAAGTTCTGGATAGTAAACCATAATATATTACTATTCTAACTCCAATCCAACATAAGTCAGGGAAAGTGCTGGATAGTAAACCATAATAAATTACTATTCTAACTCCAAACATAACATAAGTCAGGGAAAGTGCTGGATAGTAAACCATAATAAATTACTATTCTAACTCCAAACATAACATAAGTCAGGGAAAGTGCTGGATAGTAAACCATAATAAATTACTATTCTAACTCCAATCCAACATAAGTCAGGGAAAGTGCTGGATAGTAAACCATAATAAATTACTATTCTAACTCCAATCCAACATAAGTCAGGGAAAGTGCTGGATAGTAAACCATAATAAATTACTATTCTAACTCCAATCCAACATAAGTCAGGGAAAGTGCTGGATAGTAAACCATAATAAATTACTATTCTAACTCCAATCCAACATAAGTCAGAGAAAGTGCTGGATAGTAAACCATAATAAATTACTATTCTAACTCCAAACAAAACATAAGTCAGGGAAAGTGCTGGATAGTAAACCATAACATAAGTCAGGGAGAGTGCTGGATAGTAAACCATAATAAATGACTATTCTAACTCCAATCCAACATAAGTCATGGAAACTGCTGGATAGTAAACCATAATAAATTACTATTCTAACTACAAACATAACATAACTCAGGGAAAGTGCTGGATAGTAAACTATAATAAATTACTATTCTAACTCCAATCCAACATAATTCAGGAAATGTGCAGGTTAGTAAACAAAATAAATTTTTCTATCTAAATTATTTTTTAGACCCTATTCCCCTATAATACCAAAATAACGCTTCTTCAATATTAATTTAATATTTTTAATTAATATTCAAAAATAAATTTCGTGTAAAATTTTTAATTTCGATGTTAAATTTTGATTTCATGATACATTTCTAATTTATTAATATTTTATGCAATTTTTAAAGACTACATTTTTAAATTACTACCCACCCTAATCCCCTATAATACCAAAAACCCGCTCCTAAAATTTTTATTTGAAATTTTTAAATTTAATTACAAATTTAAATTCGTAAACATTTAGAAATTTAAAATTAAATTTTTAATTTCTTAATTATTTTCAAATTTGTTTATATTTTATAATAATTTACTATTCTAACTCCAATCCAACATAAGTCAGGAAATGTGCAGGTTTAGTAAACAATATACATTTTTCTATCTAAATTATTTTTTAGACCCTATTCCCCTATAATACCAAAATAACTCTTCTTCAATATTAATGTAATATTTTTTATTAATATTAAAATATAAATTTCGTGTAAAATTTTAAATTTCGAGGTTAAAATTTGATTTCATTATAAATTTCTAATTTATTAATATTTTATACAATTTTTAAACACTACATTTTTAAATTACTACCCACCCTAATCCCCTATAATACCAAAAACCCGCTCCTAAAATTTTTATTTGAAATTAAAAAATTTAAGTACAAATTTAATTTCGTGAAGAATTCGAAATTTCAATTTAAAATTTGGATTTCTTAAATATTTTCTAATTTGTTTATATTTTATAAATTTTTTATAAACCAAATTTTAAATTACTACCCACCCTTATCCCCTATAATACCAATAACCCGCTACTAAAATTTTAACAATTCTTTTGTATAAAATATTTTTAAACACATATTAATTCTAGTAGGAGTTTTGTAAGTTTTTTAAAAACATAATACATATTTTTTTAAAAATGTTATAACAAATTATATTTTTCTGTCGATATTATATGAAACGACATTTTGTTCAACGATATTCTGTTCATCGATATTTTTTAATGACGATATTTTTGTCATTCTCACGAAACGATATTTTTTAAAAAGATATTTTCTGTAACGATATTTTTCACAGTCGATATTCTTACCAAGATATTAATGCTAGTCGATATTTTCCCGTCGATATTCTATCTTTATACCCTCATAATGTAAGAGTAGAGAAAGTCACTTTGGCTGACATGCAGCTATCTTTTTCATGGGAATACAAACCTCAGAATGTGCCTACTTTAACTATAGGAATCTTTCACAATGTTAGCAAAACCTTTTTTGAGGAGTCCACCCAAATGTTGTGCTTCGGTGTGTGTGTGGTGTATAAAACTAGGCTTCCTAAAAGGAGCCGGTGAATCATTTGTTCAGGAATAGAGAGGGACAATTTGATAGTCATGCACTAGCTGTTTTTTTAAGATAAAGGAAACCTTCCAAAATATCATGTGACATAAATATGTTGTCAAAAATATCACCACTGCATAAATAAAGTGGAACAGAATATCAAAATATAGGGGACGATTCCGATCCGGGTCAGAAGGGCACCGAACGCGATCCGGCCGGAAAAACTACGCGCCGTACGCGTGTTTTCCGCGTGACTCGTACAGCTGTACGAGCGAGCAAGTACGATGCGAGCTACATGAAATTCACTGACCGACTCATTTCCGGGTCCGAACCGCTCCGTACGTCTCAATCTGAAGCTAATCGTGGCGTGCAATGGATGCGATTCACGACCGAGCCAGTACGATGCACGCGTCGGACAGCCTCTGCGAGCTGGAGTGTCCGGCTCGCAAATCGTCTGGGTGGTTGCCTTTGCGGTGCCCCGTCAGACCCCCTGTCACCCGCAGCCCTACGACTCGGACACAGGGGGAGACCCATGGGTCTCCCCAACACAGGTATGTACGGTGCAAATGGCACCGACGCGTACTCACTGTAGGGGGCGCACTTGTCCGCGACGTACCCATTCAGTCAATGGGAGCCCATGTACGTGTCGTACGACCGGCTCCCATTGACTTCTATGGGAGTCCTACCGAACCGAGTCCGACAGCATACAGCCGCATTGTACTCGCTCGGTCGGACTGCAGGACTCCGGCTCGGTCGGAAAACAGTCTGGATCCGGCTCGGTCTGAGTGCTTTCCGACTCGGATCAGAATCGACCCCTAAGAATGCAGGTTTTATTGTCTACAATATGGTATTGAAGAAAATTGTTGTAATTAATATTGGGTACTTTAGTATACTTGTAATAAACATTGTTTTAATTAAATATATATATATACTTATATTAGTAAAATTGTCTTTTTTAAATATAGTTTGCAATTTTAAATGTGTAATTGAATTTTCAATAGGTAATTAGATGGGTCTGGTGGTTCAGCACTATTGGGTAACAATAAACACCTGTTAGCGCCAAGATACCTAAGAGTTAGGTGCCAATTCCGATCCGGTAAAAAAATTCCCCGTCCGACTCGTATCCGGATTTTTTTCCGTCCGAATCGTCAAAGTAGCGTACAAACTGCCAAGTACGATTCGAACGGAAAAAAGTCCATACGAATCGCATTGGGAAGATTTCCCCACACGTCCTCGGGTCGGGAAAAGTCACCGACACGTCCCCGGTCGAAAAACCCACCGTGCGGAAAAATAAAGTCCGACTGCGCAAGTACGATCCCTCCCGTCCTCCCCATTTCACAACCGTACGCAAAAAACACCGTCCGAACCGAACTCCCATAGCAACCATGGAGACATGTGCCCGCATACGCGCCGAACACCCCACCACCCCCCCGCCCGCGTATGTACGCACCGAACCCCCACCCCAGCAGTGCATGTACGCCCCGAACCCCCACCCGTGTATGTACGCCCCGAACCACCACCCGTGTATGTACGCACCGAACCCCCACCCCAGCAGAGTATGTACGCCCCGAACCCCCACCCGTGTATGTACGGACCGGACCCCCACCCGTGTATGTACGCACCCAACCCCCACCCCAGCAGTGTATGTACGCCCCGAACCCCCACCCGAGTATGTACGCACCGAACCACCACCCGTGTATGTACGCACCAAACCCCCACCCGTGCATGTACGCCCCCGAACCCCCACCCGTGTATGTATGCACCAAACCCCCACCCGTGTATGAACGGACCGAACCCCCACCCGTGTATGTACGCACCCAACCCCCACCCCAGCAGTGTATGTACGCCCCGAACCCCCACCCGAGTATGTACGCACCGAACCACCACCCGTGTATGTACGCACCAAACCCCCACCCGTGCATGTACGCCCCCGAACCCCCACCCGTGTATGTACGCACCAAACCCCCACCCGTGTATGAACGGACCGAACCCCCCCCAGCCGTGTATGTACACACCGAACCACCACCCGTGTATGTACGCACCAAACCCCCACCCCACCAGTGCATGTACGGACCGTACTGACGCCAAAAAAACACGTACTGAACCAGGACAAACCATATTTACACAAGGAGAGTCAAGTAGAGTTTCCCCACACCACCAAACATGCCCAACAACCCCACAAACATCACATACACTCACCTGCAACTGCCAAACTGCCAAACAGAGGCCCAAAACTCAATCACTCCTCATAACACACCCACACAAATTTCAAACACAGCCACACCCACAAATGGACCAATAAAAATGGACCACACACACAAACCATGAGCCTTTGCAACAGACCCACTGCTGCCAGAGCCCACAGACGACCCACACCACCATACTTGAACCTCACACTTGCATACCTTCACACAACCACCTACACAAACACCCCCTCATCACATTCACACACACACCTCCACTACCACACCCACACACCCACAACCATCCACACCCACACCCCCACAACCATCCACACCCACACCCCCACAACCATCCACACCCACACCCCACGCCATGTCCACCACCAAGAATCCAAAGTTCACAGAGGAGCTGGAGATCCTTGTCGACGAAATCCTCAGAGTCGAGCCACAGCTCTTTGGGACATTGGTCAGACAGACCAGCATATCCGAAAAAACGGCCATGTGGCAGAGGATCGTCGATTCTGTGAATGCTGTTGGGACCACCAGAAGGACCAGGCACGAGTGCCAATCCAGGTGGTATGATCTGCGGAGGACGGTCAAGAGGAAGATGACTGACAATCACAACCAGGGGAACATCACTGGAGGAGGGCCGCCCCCCAGACCGGTACAATACCATCCCTGGGAGGAGAAGGTGATGTCCACGCTGGCGGTGGAGGGACTACACGGACTGCCAGGACTCCCAGACCCTGGTGAGTACACAAACAACTCACCTCACATGGGGGGGATGCCATACACAATCAATCATGCATGCCACCCCCCCAAGCCACCACCGGACACAACAACACTCCACAAACACACACATGCCACTAGCGCCTCCATGCCCCACGCATCAATCAGGGCCATGCCAAGTCACAGGCCACACAAAACACCAACACAACACAGGATGTGGTCGATGCTGGGAGTGGGGGCATCAAAACTAACATTGAGCAACTCACAAGCACACAACAATGCCCTCAGCCCATATGGCCCAGGGCACAGCCATACAAACTGTGTGTACCCACACAGTACTGTCTTGCCTGCAAATGGTGGCTGCCATGCAGGATGACATGGGTCTGAAGGCACAATTTGCACATAACAGCAGACAATGAAGATGCATCGCTCTGATAGAGTCTCAGCACACACCGCCACAGCAGCAGCCTACACTCAGACACACTGCCCAATGGGTGCCCGGAGAACAGGGACTAACTCACATGAACAAGCCAATGGCCATTCAAAGACCGGCTAACTGTGTGTGCCCAGGAAGCTGGCCTGAGGTGACAGAGAGTGACAAAGAGAGGGAGGGAGAGGGGGAATGAGAGGGAAGGAGACAGAGGGGGACACAGGGAGACAGACAGAGGGAGGGAGTAGGGTGACAGAGGGAGACCGACAGAGGGAGGGAGGAGGGTGACAGAGGGAGGGAGGAAGGGAGACACAGGGAGACTAAATCACCCTTGGGTGGTGTGGCCATGTCCACTCGTCAGCCGGTGGACTGTGTGCATGCAGACCAGGTCTGGCAGTGCCTCAACCCCCCCTTCCGTAGATGAAGACCGGTCCATGTGTCAATCTGTGCACGAGTCCATCCGTGCTGCAGGCACAGACCTAACCACACACCCAGTATACCCACCCACTGTGTCGGTAAGAACCCTGTCACAAATGCTTCAGTCCCCTACCTGCAACATCAAATTGCCTTGGCAAAACACCATTTGGCCACGTACAGTGCAACACGTAAGGCGCCTCTGCATGGCTCGCTACGCCCGCACACCACACTGCTGACTGTGTACCCAAATAGATGCATCAACTAAGATTGTGTCTCACACATGCGTAAAGCCCTGACAGCTGTGGCCAAGGGACATAGCCATGCACAAGTGCACTGTGAGAGGAATGCAGGACAGATCCAACTACCCAGAGGAAGAGTGCCAAATCAGAAATGCATGCAACATGGATGCCACATGTGACACTGTTAACATTGTCTCTCTCACACACAGGTCAACGTCGACGAACACCCCCCAACACTGGGGGGGAAGTCTCACAGGACCAGGCTCCGCGGGATGAGGACCCCACCGCCAGCGATGACTCTCACCACTCCGTGGATGACCCAGACCAACCTGGCCCCTCTGGTGTCCAACCACCTGCAGCACCTGCGTCAGGTACAACTGTGCCAACCACCACCCCCATTCCTGCCACATCCCAGGAGACGTCCAGGAGCCCTGCCCGCACACGACCACCCAGCCAGTCTGCCCAGGAGGGACACGGTCCTCCGGGCACCCAGGAGGAGGCAGGCGGCAACGCAGATGCCATCCCTCAGGGGTCCCGGAGACCCGATGCACCCACAACGGCAGGCCAGGTGCACGTGGGCAGGGGTGGCGGGAGTGGAGGACGGCGGAGGCACGAACCTGACCAGGCAGCTCAGGACCCGGTAGTGTCCCAGGTCAGCAACATCCTGGATACATACCGGCGTGACACCAGGGGCATGGACCAGATTGCGTCCACCCTCAATGACATCAAGGGGACCCTCCAGGAGATGAAGACCCTGCAGTCCCAGCAACATGCCTGTCAACTGCAACACCAAGGAAGGATGGAGGATAGACAGGCTGAGCTCGTGGCGGTGCAAACCCAAATGACCGGTGTACTCCGTCGGATTGCCGACAACATGGGCAACCCTCCCTGTGGCACCAGGCGAAGGCCATTACCAGACACAGGGAGGGATCAGGAGGAGGAGGATTCATCCGACGGAGCGTCACAGACATCGTCACGGACTGCTTCCGAGGGTCCCCGCAGGAAGGTGGGTCGTCCACAAAAAAGACTGTGAGAGTCAGCAGAACATCACCATCTCCCAGGTCACCTGGCCTGGCACCTGGCCCTCTGGCCCAATAGCAGCACATGACATTCTCTGCCACATGGACTTGCTGGTCACTGTCTGACCTATGTTGACGAAGACTGTGGCATGGACTCTGACATTTTGCTACGGCAAGGATACCAACTCCCCCAGTGAACTTTGGATTCTACACTCCCGCTGTGCACCTCTTGTCATCCCCACAAACCCGTACCCCACCACAAATAAATTAATCACACTTACAAGATGATGCCGTGATTCTGCATTATTACAATACATGTGTGTGTCGTAAAGTCAAAGCATGCCTGATCTCAGAATTAACTCCAACCATCCAAACCGTGGGGTCGCAGTCTTGCCCAGGACACACATGGGTCCCAATGTATCATCTGATACAGACATGGAGTACCATACTCACCTGTGCTGGGCCCAACCAGCTGAGTGGTTCCCGCACAACTGTGGCTACAGACACATTCAGGGGAGCAACAGTCATGCGCAGAGGTCAGGGATCATGTGGAGTGACCTGGCTTGCCGCTCCCAGGTATGTCTAGACATGTGTCCCTACAATGTGCAGCATGCTTGCGTCAGGCAGATGTTGAGAATGGTGGCTAGGCCAAGGTTGGATGCATGGAGATGCCAGAATGCAGTTTAGGATCACAGTGCCACATGGTTGTGTTGGGGTTGTGGGCTGCATCATGAGTGTGGGCGTGGATCGAGAAGGTCATCCTGCAGCTGGCTGTGAAACATTCCCCCCATCCCGTTTGGACGTTGATGTGGCCTGGTTGCCCGACGCAGTAGCAGAGCTGTGCAGATGCACTCCGGATATGGACAAGTACCATGGGAGTCGTAAGGCACATGTCCGTAGACTGCAGGGTAGGATTCGACACGGATGTTGTAGTTGCCCTGGGGGATGGTCTCTCTTGCCTTGAGGTGGATGGAACTGTGCATCTTGTGCATAATACAGTTCCCACTCCCTGACAAACCCCTAGCATCTTGTCACTCTACACATAGACACATATGCACCACCTATGAAAACTATGCCAGACATGCCGCACGCACAGTGGCAACAGGCCACCATTGACAGGGAAGAGGCACCTTGGAGACAGAGGGACAAATTTATTAGTCATGTGTGTTGGAATGACAATGATACTCTGTCAACACATACACAGGTCATGTGGATGAACATGTGGGAGCAACACTGGCACCCCCCATTGCAACACAGATGCTGGTATCCCATTGACCTGGCACACAAGTGACGGATAACAGCTAAACACCCCCTGCTGCCACGGAGAGGCGGCTATACACCATTGAGGCCCTGATGGGGCAATCACACACCATGTCAACCCGGTGCAACCTGTATGTTTCCGAGGCCAGTGTTACACACAATGATGGCCTCATCACAATCCCCAATCCCCTGCCACATGACAGTCACCAAGTCTGACCATGGCTCCAGGTGAAGCCTGCCCCATGTCATGTTCCCCATGTAGGATCACCATGTATGCAAATGGAACACACATGAACCGGAGAAGTGCACACAGACTACAAACAATTCACACACCCAAAACGACGTGAGGCATCCCTTACCCTAAGGAGATTTCAACACTTGCCCGTGCATGTGACGCTGAATCAGCACATGTTGCTGTGTTCATGAGGAGTAGCAGGAGCACAACAATGCCACCAGCAGACAGCATGCACATGGACCTGTGGAAGAGAGACACACAAGGAGTCAGCACAAAGGAGCACATCCGCAAGCATGTACTCAACACGTATCATGTTGTCAACATGACAGGTGACAATGATGACCCTCAGACAACATCCTTCCATTGCGCCATCACTTGAGTGACACTTCAATACACACCACTGACTCACTTGGCAGACATGCAGATGGACACACACATTGCAACACATGCCACACACGGCCCAATGCGTGCACACTCAGACACTGGAACTCACCACTAAGCAAAGAAGTTGCGTATGAGCCGACTCCGCATGTCCTCCACAGCCTCCTCCTCCTCCACATCACTTGCCCCGTCACCAAGGCCTTCATCCTCCACGGGTGGATGGTCCTGGTCATCTTGATCCAGTATGAGTGGAACAGCTTCCTCCACTGCCATGTTGTGCAGCATGCAGCAGACGATGATGATCTTGCACACCTTCACCGGGGCATATGGGAGTGCTCCGCCGGTCTTGTGGAGGCACCGGAATCGGCTCTTCAGAAGTCCAAACGTCCTCTCAATGACTCTCCTGGTCCGCCCATGTGCGTTGTTGTAGCGGTGCTCGGCAGCCGTGCTGGGGTTGCAGACAGGCGTCATCAGCCATGGCATGTTGGGATAGCCAGCGTCCCCTACAAGGAAACATCATGGACAGAAGTGTGTCAGCACAGGCAGTGAGATTGGAAGATGACGCCAAACACTGAACTGCCAGAGTCTACCCACCAACAATACATGCTCGCTCGTTCCGCAGCTGCAGCATCATTTCAGGCAGCCTGATACGCCTCATGATGAAGGCATCGTGTGCTGATCCTGGAAAGCGAACACAGACATGTGAAATCACCATGTTGGACAGACACACCACAAGGGCATTAATGGAGTGATAATGTTTGCGATTCCTATACACCACCTCCTGTGCCTGTGGTGGTACCAACGCAACATGTGTCCCATCTATGGACCCAATGACATGGGGCATCCCTCCCAGGGCATAGAACTCACGCTTGACATCTGTCAACTGCTCACGAATTGGGAATTTAATGTACTCATCCAGGTGAACCAACATGGCCTCTAAGAAATCATGCAGAACACGGCTGAACATCGTCTGGGACATGCCCCCGACATCAGCAATGGTATGTTGGAACGTACCCGTGGCAAGGAAATGTAGGGCTGCCATCACCTTCAACTTGGGTGTCAGTGCACTGGGATACCTGTGGCGCGGGAGGAGTTGTGCTTCCAGCCGGCCAGTCAACTCATCAATCAACCGTTGGCTGAATCTGTAGCGGCGTATACAGTCCCGTTCATGCAGGGCAGCCATGTCTGGCATACGTCGAGGGAGAGGCGGAGCCCTGCAGTGAAATGGAAGGAACACCGAAGAGTGAGCACTGTACAACGACATCGTCAATGCACTGAGCACATGTTACACAGCCAATACACATATGCCACGTTGTGAGTCAGGTCTGTGCCACATTTCCTGGACACGTACGCCAGTCAGGTGACACTCCTACCAAGGGACAGCCACTAACGGAGGGGGGCAAGATCACGATGACATGGCATGAGACTAGCTGTGGGCCAGTGTAAGTGAACATGCACACGCATCACAGGATTCACAGACATCCACACATGTGCAGAAGTAGTATGCGTATGGTACAGACAGGTAGTTGGATGCGATATGCACTGGTCACATGTCATAGGAATAAGACAGGCCACACACATTGCCTTTGAGGAGTACATGTCGAGACAGAACATACATAGGGAGCATGTGGATATGTACTTGTGTTGATACTCCGTGTAGTTGCATACATACACACCTCATGGCAAATCACATATGTGGGCTGGTGTGCGGAACAGTGTGCCATGCCCATCGACACACAGACACATGTTGGCAGCAGCAACTGCTGATGCATTGAACCACACACCTACAGCAAAATCATGGAAAGACATGCCACACACATGACATGGTTGCAGCGTGCAACGCAGCCATACACATGTCATGTGTAATATTCCGTGTACCTGGCATCAGAGGACAGGTGCGGGTGTCCGTGACTGGGACATGCAAGTGACTCATGGCTCCACTAGTGTGTACGACATGCACACATGTCAAAGGAGTGCAGGGGATGTGTGGTACAATGCGCACCATCACACACGACATGTGTACACAGCTCATCGTACATGTGCTTTGCCCACACCTCAGGGGTAAAGTGCCACATCACATCCTGACACACCTGTGTCACACACATGTGGTATTGCACAGACAATGCATTGGTGTCCACCCTTGGCAATACCTGTCCGCTCCATTCCTGTCTGTGTGCCGCCTGTCACCACTGACAGTTGTGAAACGCACCGTACATACGCTCGGAGTGCGTGTATAGGGTCCCTGGGCCAATATTGCCGCTGGCGTATGCGTACGCCACAGTAGTACGGACCGTACAAGCGCTTGTGCGGTCCGGATCACAATATGGGCGCTGGCGTATGCGTACGCCACAGTAGTACGGACCGTACAAGCGCTTGTACGGTCCGGATCACAATATGGGCGCTGGCGTATGCGTACGCCACAGTAGTACGGACCGTACAAGCGCTTGTGCGGTCCGGATCACAATATGGGCGCTGGCGTATGCGTACGCCACAGTAGTACGGACCGTACAAGCGCTTGTACGGTCCGGATCACAATATGGGCGCTGGCGTATGCGTACGCCACAGTAGTACGGACTGTACACGCGCTTGTACGGTCCGTACTACTGTGGCGTACGCATACGCCAGCGCCCATATTGTGATCCGGACCGTACAAGCGCTTGTACGGTCCGTACTACTGTGGCGTACGCATACGCCAGCGCCCATATTGTGATCCGGACCGTACAAGCGCTTGTACAGTCCGTACTACTGTGGCGTACGCATACGCCAGCGCCCATATTGTGATCCGGACCGTACAAGCGCTTGTACGGTCGGTATCACTGCTTGTGGGGTGCCCTAGGGCGTGGAACGCACCGTACCTGTGTGTAAATGTATGAAAACACATAGGGGACACATGAGGGACAAGTATAAGGGCCTAAATGCATGATGGTTGCCATGGAGACTGAGTTAAATTTTTGAATTTGAGCACCAGGTGCACAGCAGAAGTCAGTTTGAAAGAATCTACATTGTTGCAATGTGGATGTTGACTTGACATCATTATCAAAACTGAAACCATGCAAAGCCACACACTGGGGTAGGTTTGAAGGGATTGGATGAAACGTAGGATGCTAATGTGACTGACCAATCAATCTGTACTCCTATACATGAACAGGCCAGCCAGGCATATATAAGGCAGCCAGGTCCCATGAGAGAGCACTTGCCTGCACATCCATTCATCCATGACCACTGCTGCTGATAGTGATTCCTCTGGCACCATGTCCAGGACTGTGGAGAGGTCACAGCCATTCACCCAGGAGGAGAACCTTGCCCTGATAGATGTGATCCTCCCACAGTTCCAGAGCCTGTATGGTCGACCAGGGGTTCAGGTGAGTGCAGACTCCACTAGCTTAGACTGTGCCCCTTTTGTGTGACAGTGACTTCTGGCATTGTGTCCATGTGTGACAGACATGCACTGTTGTTTGGAGTGGGTCCCAGGGTGTGGAAGGCCTCATGTCACCCATGCAGAGCATGCTGTGTTTCCTGTGTGCACTCCTCACTTGCATAGTGCCTACTGTGACAATGAATGCAAGGTGCATGCCACATTCTGCCTGCATACTCCTCCTGGGGATGTTGTTTCCACAGTCCTGATGTGATCCTGTGTTCCCCCCAGTGTGACAGGTGTCAGTACCCATGGATGTGTGTTTGTTCAGTGTACCTGTGCTGTGAGTGTCCAAAGGCCGTGTTCGTCCCCTGCACATTGGTGTGTGTGTGTTAGTCCCCTGTCATGTGGGTGAGTGCATATGGGGAGTGTTGCACACAAGCAGCATGAGGGATGGATATGGCCTGGCCATCCGATGTGAGCAGGGAGCAGTGCTGTGTGCATGCCGTGCTGAGCCAGCCCCACACCTGTGACACCCCCGTCTACTGGCACATGGGCAGAGTGAGGTGTGTACCCGCAGTTGGCAATGCCATGTGATTGTCCTGTACCTGTGTGTGTCTGTGTACTCTGCTGAGGTAGCATCAGTGTGCTGGGGCAGGTGACTGCTGTGAGGTGCTGTACATAATCCTGGTGTAGCCTGTGAGGCACAGTGTGATCCCTGGTCAGTGAGTGTGTGGTACCCCTCATGCCACCCGTGTGCTTTCACTGGCACGTAGTGCATTTGGCCTTCCACAGTGGATAATGTCCCTATGACAAAGGTGCAATTAGTTGCATGCATACCATGGCCTGTTCATAATGAGGATTGTTCTATATGTGTGTCTCTGTGTCTTTGCTCATGTGGATTAATGTATTCTCTCTTTTGCATCCTCACAGGTAGGCGCCATTGCCAAGGGGGAGATCTGGAGGGAAGCCGTCAGTGCCGTGAGGGGTACAGAGGGTCGGAGGCGGAGCCTGTCTCAGGTGAGGAAACGCTGGCAGGACATCCGGTGCTGGATGAGGAGGATTGCACGGCTCCTGCTGGGGGACTCACCTGAGAGCCGTAAGAACCGTGGGCGCCGTCGTCTGACCCACATCCAGAAGCGTGTGCTGGCGGTGGTCTTCCCCGATATGGACAGGCGCCTACAGGAGAGGCAGCAGCAGGAAGGGGGTAGGTACATGTGTGTCAGTTGTGTGTCCCCAGCCAATGTAAGTGTGCAGTTGCATGGATACACTGCCAGGGTTTGATTGTGCAGTGCGTCAACTTCTCCACAAAGTAGCACAGTGCTGTTCTCACTCCCTCCCTTCCCCTCCTTGCAATGTGTTCCCTGGTCTGTCTGTAGCCACTCTTGCACAAGGTTATTTAGGCAGGCAGTTCATGCAGGTGCCCTATGCTATCAGCATCATGTGTGGGGGTGATGTGCCACAGGTATGGGGACCTTGCGTGTGCCATGGCCAATTTCAGTCACTGTGGTGTCCATGTCACTTGGCACTGGTTGTGAATCACGACATAGGGGTGTGTCTCCAAAATGTACAGCCTTCCAGCATGCATGTCCAATTGTGTGCCCTCTGACATGATGTGCCTGAGTGGGAGGCCTGCTAAGTGCAGGGACGGTTGCTTAATTTGCAGTCATGTCCATCCTGGACCATGGAGGAGTGTGGGCACTACTGTGCCCTGGGGCACCTCTTCCTAGGTATCATGTGCGTCATCCAACAATATGGCCATTCACTGTGTCTTCACCATGGGTTGGGTAGGGTGGCATTGTACCCTGGGCTCAACTGTTAGGACCTACAGGTTGCTACATGTGTCCACTGTACAGGGGGACCCATTTTGCTTGTGCATACTCACAGTGGGCATTACCTGTGTGTGTTGTTGAGACAATCTGATGATGTTTGCCTGTCAATGATGTGTGGACATGGCCACCAGGGGCTGTGTGTGTACAGTCATGAATTAGTGGAGGCCATGTGTTTCCATCCCAGAGTAAGAGGTGTACATACTTTCTCCGTCTCAATGAGATTGTCTCAGGTGTGGGTGGTATGTGCGTACAAGGCCTACATGTCAGAAGCTTCATCCTCCTTGCTGGGTTTAGCCTGTGTGTGATGTTTGACTGGACATACGCTCAAGGTGCAGTGACCCTGTCATGTTTGGCCTGGTTTCATGTATTGCCTTTGCAGCATGCGGCAAGAGTAAATGGATATGATTCATGCTCATCCCTTTTTGACGACGCAGTGTGGTGCAGGTGCTGTGCACATTTGTCCCCAGAGGCTGGCTCCTCTCTAATATTTCAGGTGCAGTGATTTGCTGTTGTGTTATGATCTCCATTGTGTCTCAGTGGCATAGTGGGTCGAAAAACTGTGTGTTCCATGGCCTACATGTGTACATTGTTTTGTAGGTGTTACTCCTGTTGCTTTTCAGGCTATGCAATGTGACCTATGTATATTTGACTCATGTGACATATGTGTACAGGTGTCTGATTTTCTCCTGTCTCTTCACCTTGCCCACAGCATCGCCGGGGGACACGGAAGGAGACACTAGCACGGACCGGGAGGAGGGATTGAGCACCAGTGCCAGCAGTGCTGTCCTGTCTGGCACATGGAGTGGCACGGAGGCCGAAGGGAGTGAGGCAGAGGACCTGTTGACTGCCAACACAGACTATGACGCAGACAGGTCCGAGGCTGAGCTCCCAGAGGTGGCGGAGTCTGCCCCCCCAGCTGATGGCAGCCCTCCACATCCCCCCGCCACCTCAGGTTCCATCACCGGCCTCCCACATGCTCGTGGCCCTTCCCTCCGTGCTCGGTCCCCACATGTCTCCTTCCTGCCAGGCACCGCACCCCCTGCCCCTGTCACCACTGCTGCGGTGAGTGCGGAGTCTGTGGACATCCTGAGGCAGTTGCAGGTTGGTCAGACTGCGATGCTAAATGTCCTCCATGCCCACACCCAGGTGCTGACCCAGATGGAGGCATACATGGAGGGCATGTCGGCTGCGCAGTCTGACCAACGGCAGTTGCTGAGGTCCATAGACTCCACACTGACTGCAGCACTGGATCTCCTGCAGCGCTGCGTAACACCCCCTACCCCTGCCCCATCCACAATTCCCACTCCCGTGCCTGTCCCACGCACATCCAGACGTCAGCGTGCACGCACCCCAACAGACACAGGCACCACACCACCAGGGAAGTCGAAGCGCACACCTCCTGTCACGCACACACAGGGTGAGGAAGGCACACCCACTGGGTCGGGGGGGAAACGTAGAACACGCAGCCACAGTGGGAGTCCGCATTCCACACAACCCACTCCCTCCAAATCCACTCCCATTAGCTCTCCTGGCCAACAGTCAGTGACAGCATCATCCACTGCGAGTGTGCCCCCCAGCCCCAGGATGACACCACCCCGCAAGCGGTGGAGGCGGGACCCGGCCAGGGGAGTTGAGTCCCCCACCCTGTCCACACCCTCCCCCAGTGGCGCTGCGACCCATCCCTTTGCCCCCCCCCCTCCTTGGGGCCTGTGGTTGGATTGGGTGCGGGGGAGTCGCTGGGGGAACTTGCCGACGTGTGCAGCGCCATTCTGTCCTCCACCTTTGGCGCTGGCACCCCCCCTGTGGCAGAATCATCCCTCCCTGCACCCACAACACCTACCCTTTCCCCTCCTGTCCCTGCGGTGCCTGTTTCCACCCTCCCCCCTGATGCCCCCTCTTCTGTGGATGAAATGGACTTGTGAACTGTGCAGGCAAGCTAGGGGACACACGTCCCGATGTGTACCCCCCCCCCGGACTTTGCTGCTGGGCTGGCCCATGGCCCTTGTACATAGTGGACATTTTCTCAGATATATTTTCCTGCTGAATAAAGCCTTTTCTTTTGGTTTTGCACACTGATGCTTTCCTGGACTTGCTGTTGGTGCTGGTGCTCCCTGCGTTGGGGTGGTGATAATGTGTTAGGGGTCTGTGAAATGTTGGAGTGTGCTGCTCATGGGGTGTACCCTGCCATCTGCGTGCCATCACAAAGGTCTCTGCCAATGGTATTTGGTCATGTTTGCTCTCACTGTATGGTGACATTGTCCCAAGGTGTGTTCCATCCTCTGTGGAGCAGGCCATTTTCCCTGCAGGGTGTCTCCCAAATGCTGTGCTGTGCTGTGTCTACATTTCCTGGATGTGTGAGGGTTGCCGTTCAATATAGCCATGCTGGCTCAGCGATGGCTCCGCCTGCATCTGGGGTATCACCCTTGTAGGTCACTGAACTTGTTGATGGGGTATATTGTCCTATGTCTGGGCACTGCTGGGAATGATAGGTACACACCCCTCCTGTGTCTGGGCACTGCTGGGAGTGATAGGCACACACCCCTCCTGTCTCAGGGCACTGCTGGGAGTGATAGGCACCCACCCCTCCTGTGTCTGGGCACTGCTGGGAGGACTCTGCACCCACCCCTCCTGTGTCTGGGCACTGCTGGGAGTGATAGGCACACACCCCTCCTGTCTCAGGGCACTGCTGGGAGTGATAGGCACCCACCCCTCCTGTGTCTGGGCACTGCTGGGAGGACTCTGCACCCACCCCTCCTGTGTCTGGGCACTGCTGGGAGGACTCTGCACCCACCCCTCCTGTGTCTGGGCACTGCTGGGAGGACCCTGCACCCACCCCTCCTGTGTCTGGGCACTGCTGGGAGGACCCTGCACCCACCCCTCCTGTGTCTGGGCACTGCTGGGGGTGTTTGGCACACCCCATTCTTATTGCAGGTTCGGTGCGTACATACACGGGTGGCGCTTGGGTGCGTACATACACGGGTGGGGGTTCGGTGCGTACATACACGGGTGAGGTTTCGGTGCGTACATACACGGGTGGCCGGGTGGCGCTTGGGTGCGTACATACACGGGTGAGGTTTCGGTGCGTACATACACGGGTGGCGCTTGGGTGCGTACATACACGGGTGGGGGTTCGGTGCGTACATACACGGGTGAGGTTTCGGTGCGTACATACACGGGTGGCCGGGTGGCGCTTGGGTGCGTACATACACGGGTGAGGTTTCGGTGCGTACATACACGGGTGGCGCTTGGGTGCGTACATACACGGGTGGGGGTTCGGTGCGTACATACACGGGTGAGGTTTCGGTGCGTACATACACGGGTGGGGGTTCGGGGCGTACATACACGGGTGAGGTTTCGGTGCGTACATACACGGGTGGCGCTTGGGTGCGTACATACACGGGTGGGGGTTCGGTGCGTACATACACGGGTGAGGTTTCGGTGCGTACATACATGGGTGGGGGTTCGGGGCGTACATACACGGGTGGGGGTTCGGGGCGTACATACACGGGTGGGGGTTCGGTGCGTACATACACGGGTGAGGTTTCGGTGCGTACATACACGGGTGGGGGTTCGGGGCGTACATACACGGCTGGGGGTTCGGTGCGTACATACACGGCTGGGGGTTTGGTGCGTACATACACGGCTGGGGGTTTGGTGCGTACATACACGGGTGGGGGTTCGGGGCGTACATACACGGGTGGGGGTTCGGGGCGTACATACACGGGTGGGGGTTCGGTGCGTACATACACGGGTGAGGTTTCGGTGCGTACATACACGGGTGGGGGTTCGGTGCGTACATACACGGGTGGGGGTTTGGTGCGTACATACACGGGTGGGGGTTCGGTGCGTACATACACGGGTGGGGGTTTGGTGCGTACATACACGGGTGGGGGTTCGGTGCGTACATACACGGGTGGCGCTTGGGTGCGTACATACACGGGTGAGGTTTCGGTGCGTACATACACGGGTGGCGCTTGGGTGCGTACATACACGGTGGGGGTTCGGGCGTACATACCAGGGTGGGGTGGGGGTTCGGTGCGTACATACACGGCTGGGGGTTCGGGGCGTACATACACGGGTGGGGGTTCGGGGCGTACATACACGGGTGGGGGTTCGGGGCGTACATACCAGGGTGGGGTGGGGGTTCGGTGCGTACATACACGGCTGGGGGTTTGGTGCGTACATACACGGGTGGGGGTTCGGTGCGTACATACACGGGTGGGGGTTCGGGGCGTACATACACGGGTGGGGGTTCGGGGCGTATATACACGGGTGGTGCTTGGGTGCGTACATACACGGGTGGGGGTTCGGGGCGTACATGCACGGGTGGGGGTACGGGCCGTACTTCCACGGGTGGGGGTACGGTCCGTACATACCCCTGCCCACGCTCTGCGTGCCTGGGTACGGGCCGTACCCATGCCTTTGGTGGGTGGGTACGGTGCGTCCCCCCATTGTTGCGGTGCCGTGGGGTCCGCACCGTACACAGGCCTTGGGGGCGTGGCTACGGGTCGTACCACGCATACCCCTACATGACCCCAGCAATGCTGGTACGAGCTGTACCAAGGCCTTTCTGACGTGGGTACGGGCCGTACCGCCATTGTTGGAGTGACGTAGGGGGACGCGTGGTACGTTCCGTACCCACGCTCTTGCGGCCTGGGTAGGGTACGTACCGGTTCGCGTGACCATCCACTTCCGTTGTGGCGGACGCTTGCGTTGCTGGCCTCGCCCCCACACCCTGGCAGTGTCCAGGCCCTGATGGTCAGGTATGTCCAGGCCATGTGTGATTTGGTACCATGTGTTGGTGTTGTGTGTCCTGCCCCTGCCCCCCCCTTTGCCCCTGGTTGTTGTGCTGACCTTCTGCGGCGTCTGCGTCGGTTCCTGTACGCCAGGTGGACTGCTAGGAGGGCAGGGATGGCACGTAGGTTCGGGTCCATGTCTGTTCGTCGCGTCCAGCTGCTCCTTGCGTGTGTCGTCCTGATTTCCCGGCAGTTTTTGGCAGCCGGTAAATATTTACCGTGCGGGATGACGTCGGTTCGAATCGTACTTCCTGGTTCGTGAAACGTAGGCTGGATGCGTACCGACGTCACGTCGGCGCCTTTCAGGATCGGAATTGTGTTTAGTTTCTGTTCGGTCGGTGTTTTGTTCGATTCGTACGGAAATGGTGTTTCCGTATGAATCGTACTTGCATTTTCGGATGGATTTCGCACAGGGTACGAGTCGGACGGAGAAAAGGCTCCGTCCGACGGTTCGTACCCGGTTTTTACCGGATCGGAATTGGCACCTTAATGTGCGATCTACAAATACCTATGTTAAGTAGTTTATAATTTAGTAGGGGGATATTGGGTTTTTAGGGGAATATGGTAGGAGGTTAATTACATTTTAACAATTTTTTAATGTTTAGTAATGTATGGTAAAATCAGTATATAAATGGTTAGTATGTAATGTTTTAATTGTTCTTTCATTTATTTGGGTTTAATTTCAGATTTTTAATTTATATTTTTTATGGTATAATTAGTTATAGATAATTTAGCAGCATGTTCAGTTTGTAGGGGAATAGAGTGAGAAATTATTTAAATGAAAATAGTTTTCTTTATTAATTTTTTGTTATTTAAATATTTAATGTATAAATCATTATATAATTTTCATTGAATCTTTAAAATGAAAGAATAGTTTTATTTAGACTATGCAAGAAATAATTAGTAATACATATCAGCAAGTGTAAATTATATTTATAATTTTTACGTTTAATTTATTTTAATTGTATTATTGTTTTATTTATATTTTAATTCATCTTCTTAGTGTTTGTGGGTTTTTTCAGTAGTAGTGAGAGAAGTGAATTCTACGTATGTTTAGTTAAATATTTCATTTAATTATGCATTTATTTTGTATATTTATAATAAATTGTGCATTTTATTTAAATGTGTACAATATATGTTTTCTAATTTATCTATGGTTATTCATTTTATGTTTTTAGGTATTTAAATATTTTTTTTAATGACTTTAATGGAATGGTATATGTAACCCTTCTGAAGTCCAACACGTTCCCTACTGTTGCTTAAATTGGGGTGGGAACAGTAGTCCATCAAATTCCTATGCTTTCCTTATTATTGCTTAATTGGGGTGGGGCTAGTTAATATAACCCTTACAAAGTCCAACACTTTCCCTACTGTTGCTTTGGATGGAAGGAGAATTGTAAATATAACAACTTTGAAGTCCAATACTTTTCCTTCTGTTTTATATATATATTGGGGTGGGAATAGCAAATCTAATCCTTCTGAAGTCCAACACTTTCCCAGCTGTTGCTTACATTGCAGTGGGAATAGTAAATCTAACCTCTCCGAAATTCAGCATTTTCCCGGCTTTTGCTTAGGGTGGAATGGGAATAGTAAATTTGACCCCTTCAGAGGTTCAACACCTTCCCTACTGTTGTTTAGACTGGAGTGGAAATAGCCATTTGAACCCCTCTGAAGTCCAACACTTTCCCTACTGTTACTTAGATTGGAGTGGAAGTAGCAAACACTGACCTTCTAGTGGACTTGATCCCTTCATAGCAAAGCTCTGCCTGGTAGCTGCTGCTGCCCCTGTTCCTGCTGCTGCCCCTTGGTCAGGAGCTCGAGGACCACCTCCACCCGCAGACCCCTGCCTGCGCCTCATATCTGGTAGTTTAGTGGTAGAGCGTCACTGCTCTGCTGCTGGGCTGTCCCTCTGGCTCTCTTTTCTGATTTCTCCCTTTATTCAGCTTTTTACTTTTGTACCCTTTTCTTTCCTTTGTTTGCCACCCTCGTTCCTGTTGCTGTGATCCCCATGGCCTGACCCCTCCAGTGACCCTTCCTCTCCTGCATTTCCTGCCTCTTAGCTGTCCAGCCCCCAGCACAACTTAATGGCAGCTGCTGCGCGGCTGCACCACTGGGGTGCCAAAGGCAGGCCTGTCTGCACCTGTCCGTGCCTGGACCATGCCCAGTGCCAGGGACCCTGGTTCTCGGACCTTCCACCTCTATGATGCCAACACCCTTCTCACCCACAACTCTGGACGCCATACCGCCTGCAACCTAGCGTCACTGAAGACCCAAGGACCCTTCTTCTGCCAGAACTGCAGCCCCATCCTCACCCACACCAGCAGGCCAGATCCTCTTGCCGCCCAACTGACCAACAGCACACTCGACAGACTCAACTGCATACTCCGCAACGTGCAATCCCTCCACAAATACGCCACAGAAATCTGGGAAATCCTTAACGTGGCCTCTCCCGACATCACCTTCTTCATGGAAACCTTGATCAACCCCTGATCCGGACCGGACATCGCCATCACTATCCCCGACGGCTACAAAATCACCTGCAAGGACTGCACCGACCGACTAGGAGGAGGCATTGCCATCATCCACAAGAACACGCTCCGACTGACCATGCAATCAAACGACCAAATGACAATCATGGAACACCTCCACTTCCAGATCCAGACCAACAACACCCTTTGTAGCACCCTCATCCACAGGCCCCCAAGGCCCCCGCCAGCTCTTCACCGACACCAACGTAGACCTCATCGTACTCCAGGCTCTAGCATCCACTGATTATATGCTACTCAGAAACTTCAACCTTCACCTGGACAACCCCAGTGACCAGAACACTGCCTCCCTACTGGTGAACCTTGCCAAAATCTGACTCAAGCAGTTAGTCACAACACAGACTCACTCAGCTGGATACATGCTCGGTCCCATTTTCTCTGCCAGCAGAAACATCCCCTACAGCCACACCACCGAATTCGTCTGGACTGACCACCACTGCGTGCATCTCGCCTTTGCCATGTCCACCGTACACTATCACCCTCATCATCCCCCGTCGTAGCTGGAACAAGGACACAGAAGATATTTTCATCAACTTCCTCAGCACAACCACTCCGCCAACACCAACAGATGCCAACACCGCAGCGCAAAACCTTCACCAATGGATCTCCAACTGCGCCGACACTCTGGCCCCCTCCAGAAGACACCAGGCAAGCAACACTCGAAGAAAGCCAGTTGGTTCACTCCCGCCCTCCATGAGTCCGGACGACTTGAGAAGTCAACATACATCCCACCCTCCCAAGACCTCTGCAACAAACTTGGCACCTTTTTCCACCACCAGATCAGGCAGATCTACTACAGCTTCACCACCCAAAACCCTGCTACCATTCGCATTATACTCATGTACTTGCAGTAAAATGTTGCTGCAAATGACACAATAGTATGTGAAGTGGTGCAATTTTGGAAATTTTGCTCAGCAAGTGTAGAGCAATGTTAAAAAAATTCTGTGACTCTCGCTGCTTTATTTAATTTTCTTGTGGTCTAAAAATGATGGTAGACCGTAATAATGGGAGTTGGTGATATGAGAAGTAGGACTACACCTTTTTTAAAAGGAAGGGACACTGCCTAGTACTGTACGATTATATGTCGTTGACTTGGGGAAGGACACCATGATGTGGAAAGACTGATGCTCTGAAAGTTTTTTAACTAAAAGAAGTACTACTCATGCGATGATCTTATAAAGAGTATGTTATAAGAAAAAGAAGTTGTGCATGGGTATTTGCGTGGTAAGGGATTTTTTAAGGTTTAGGGTGGGCATAGGTTTTGGGTGGCAGGGGAACTTTCAGGGTTTAGAGTGGGTATGGGTTTTTGGGTGGCAATGTATCTTTAGGGTTTAGTGTTTGTGTGGGTTTTTGGGTGGCAAGGATTTTTTTAGGGTCGGTATGGGTTTTGGAGCGGCAAGGGATTTTATAGGGTTTAAGGTGAATACGGATTTTTGAATGGTAAGGGATATTTTAGGGTGGGTATAGTTTTTTTGGGCAGCAATTGGATTTTCATGGTTTAGGGTGGATATGAGTTTTGGGGCAGTAAGGGATTTTTTAGGTTTTAGGGTGGGTATGGATTTTTAGGTGATATGGGCTTTTTAGGGTTTAGGGTGCGTATGGGTTTTTGGGTGGCAAGGGAAATTCTAGGGTTTAGGGTGGGTATGGTTTTTGGGTGGCAAGGGAAATTTTAGGGTTTAGGGCGGGCATGGGTTTTTGGGTAGCAAGAGAATTTTTAAGGTTTAGAGTGGGTGTGGGTTTTTGGGGGCAAGGTACATTTTATGGTTTAGGTTGGGTATGGGTTTTCCGGTGATAAGGAATTTTTAGGATTTAGGGTGGTTATGAGTTTTTGGGTTGTGAGGTTTGTGTTAGGGTTTTGGGTGGGTATGGCTTTTTGGGTGGCAAGGGAATTTCTAGAGTTTAGGGTGGGTATGGGTGTTTGGTGTTGAGGTATTTTTTCGGGTTTAGTGTGAATATAGGTTTGTAGGTGATATGAGTTTTTTAGGGTTTAGGGTCGGTATGGGTTTTTGGGAGGCACAGAAATTGTTAGGGTTTACGGTGGGTATGGATTTTTGGGTGGCAAGGGAATGTTCAGGATTTATGGTGGGTATGGGATATTGGTTGGTAAGGGATTTTTTAGGTTTTAGGGCGGGTATGTTTTTTTTAAGCGATATGGGCTTTTTTATGGTTTAGGGTGGATATGGGTTTTTGGGCAGTAAGGGATTTTTTAGGTTTTAGGGTGGGTATGGGTTTTAGGTGATATGGGCTTTTTAGGGTTTAGGGTACATATGAGTTTTTGGGTGGCAAGGGACATTCTAGGGTTTAAGGTGGGTATGGTTTTAGGGTGGCAAGAGAATTTCTAGAGTTTAGGGTGGGTATGGGTGTTTGGTGCTAAGGTATTTTTTCGGGTTTAGTGTGAATATAGGTTTGTAGGTGATAGGAGTTTTTTTAGGGTTTACGGTGGGTATGGATTTTTGGGTGGCAAGGGAATTTTCAGGATTTATGGTGGGTAAGGGTTATTGGTTGGTAAGGGATTTTTTAGGTTTTAGTGTCTGTATGTTTTTTTTAAGCAATATGGGCTTTTTATGGTTTAGGGTGTGTACAGGTTTTTGGGTGGCAAGGGAATTTCTAGGGTTTAGGGTGGGTATGGGTTTTTGGGTGGCAAGGGAATTTTTAGGGTTTAGGTTGATTATAGGTTTTTGAGTGGCAAGGTATTTTTTAGGGTGTAGGGTGGGTATGGGTTTTTGGGCAACAACTGCATTTTTTAGATTTAGGGTGGGTATGGGTATTTGGGTGGAAAGGGATTTTTTAAGGTTTAGG
This sequence comes from Triturus cristatus, assembly GCF_964204655.1. Lineage (NCBI taxonomy): Eukaryota > Metazoa > Chordata > Amphibia > Caudata > Salamandridae > Triturus > Triturus cristatus. The sequence continues at coordinate 997,644,697 of NC_140581.1, forward strand.
GTGGGTATAGGTTCTTCGGTGGTAAGAGCTTTTTTAGGGTTTAGGATGGGTATGATTTTTGGGTGGCAAGTGAATATTTAGGGTTTAGGGTGGGTGTAGGTTTTTGGGTGGTAAGGTTTTTTTTTTAGGGTTTAGGGTGGGTATGGGTTTTTATGAGTAGCAAGGGATTTCTATCATTTAAGGTGGGTGTGGGATTTTTGGTGGCAAGGGATTTTGTATGATTAACGGTGGGTAAGGGTTTTTGGGCGGCAATGGAATTTTTAAGGTTTTGGGTGGGTGTGGGTTTTTGTGGGGCAAGGGAAATTATATGGTTTAGGGTGGGTATAGGTTTTTTTGTGATAAGGAATTTTTTGGGTTTAGGTTGGAAATGATTTTTGGGTGATAATGATTTTATTAGGGTTTTGCATTTGTATGGGTTTTTGGATGGCAAGGGATTGTTTTAGGGATTAGCATATACAAGGATACACAAACATCTCAGAAAGAAACCAAAATGCTGGTCGAGTGACAAACTATGGGAAACAAAAATGTATTTTACATTTCCCTTTTTAGCGAGCCCCCACTTTTTTCATCTCAACTTTCAAACCTGTCTGCACATATTTCCATTTGACTGATTGCAGCCAGCAGGTGTGGGTGCTTCCTGAAACCTGGTTAGAGCATCATTTTCTTCCAAGTCGATGCTGCATGTTGTCGCTTGGCCTGAAGTTGTAGCGCTGTACAATTTTCACATTACAGGCACTGTTGAGCATGTTAATGCAGTAAGATACGTGGACATTTTCAATTTGTTTAATATTTTAAGACTATATGTTTCCACTGCTTTAGAAACCTTGCATTCTCACTAAATTCATTTGCACCATTTGCCAATTGTTTTTTTTTTATTCTTGGGAGGAGGTTCACCCAAACTTCATGATTGTTCATTAAGCTTGCTCTCTTTGCTCCCTACATAAAAACCATAACCAACGTTTACAAAATGCAACTTTTAAATGTCACCAACTGCCACTGCTGAATACACACAGCTCATTCTCTCCCTCTCCGACAAGAGACCCAACAGAAGAGTCAAGTTCACCGCATGCATGACCAAAGTTGCTAAATGGATGAGAGTCAACTGCCTCAAGCTTAACACTGATAAGATAGAACTAGTGATTTTCATAAAGAACACCTCGCCATAGGACTCCAACTGGTAACCAGCCAAGTTCTGACCCACAACCACACCCAGCACCTATACCAGGAACCTCAAAATCATCAACAGCATACTGGACATAAATGCACAAGTCAGCACCATCACCACACTCTGGAAATGCTGAGGAGTATTTTCAAAATGGCTTCTAAGCAACACTAGAAAAATGGTCACTAGCAAGTTAGACTACCGGAACAGCCTCTACTCTGAGATCACCAAGCAACCCACTACAAGACTACAATCCATTCAGAACTCAGCAGTCTTACTCATCCACAGCATCCCACATAGTGCTCACATCACACCACACCTCAGGGAGCTCCACTGACTCCTGATACACAAACACACTCATTTTAAACACCTCACACACTCACCGAAGGCACTAGCCAACTTAGACACCACGTATCTATATAGTTGCATCTCCTTCCACCAGACAGACTAGACACCACTGTTCCACAGGACTCCAATCCGCATACATTTCACGCATACGCAGAACTAGGATGATGTGTGTTCTATTACATCACTCCAAAAGCGCGGAATGACCTCCCACTCCACATCGGAGCCTCCTTCTTACTTCTCTTCTTGAATTCTGCAAGAAGCTGAAGACCTGACTCTCCAATCAAACAAACTAGAGATGGCTCAGGATACTGATATTTTGAGTGAGGATTGAGCCTGAATCCTGGCTCTGAATCAGCTTGAAGTTCTGTTAGAACCTTGATCCAAAAACAAGTCGATCTTTCATGTGGCTTTTGCCTGCTTTACTCCCTCTTCCCATTATGTGGTGTTATGGCCAGCGCTGTAGACTGTGCAACTGGGTAACCAGTTTTAAGCCTTGGCACTAGACCAACAGTAATCCATGTTAGCAATGCAGTCCCTGTTTACATTTCACATTTTTTTCATGCTGCATTCCCCAAGTGTAATTTAGTTTTGCCAGATGTTATTTTTCTGTAGTTTTTTTCATGCAACATAGAATTCTTGTCTAGTGCATACTGTGAACTGAGTCACCCATAGGTTTCTGGGTGAATTTGGGTTGGGGATGGCAATTCCTATTGGGGCTCAGTTGAGGGCTTTGTAGTTGATGATGAGGGCAGTGAGAGTTTCTCACATCGCATGGCATTGGGTCATAAATGTGTGCATATTACATGCTGATCGAATGCGTGGACTCTGTGCAGTAAACGGAGCGATGGGAACAAGTGTTGCTTTGTTGGGTTGGCCTGCAGTTGCTGCTTCTGTCTGTGTGCAGTGTAAAGGCTGGACTTTTGCCTTGCTGTGGTATCCTATTGAAGAAGATTTTCTAAGGGCTTGAAGTAGAGCTTGATTCAGGGACACAAAGACTTTACCTGCAACTTGCTAAACAACACCTGGCTTCCTCTGCTGGACTCCTGGTTGCCAAAAGGTGCCAATTCCAGATCCTGGGGGAGTGATGCTGCCAGCAATGCTGCAACATACACCGAGGCCGTGGGCACCTGTTTGTGAAGTATACGACGCACTGCCCTGACTGCATCGCAGCTCTGACAACCGCCGATACCTGCAAGTTATCGTTCTTCCCGACGCCAGCGCTCGCACTGACACCTGACGTCGCCAGCGACTGCATCTCATCATCGCGAAGCCAATAACCGATGTGGGTGACTTCCCGAACTCATCGACACTGACTGCTGAATGGAATCGATGCCTCATGGACTCAATGTCTCGCCTCCCTGTGGCAGTAAGAAGCCAGCCCTCGCCTTGGCCCATTGACTCTTCACCTCCGTGATGCTGTGCACAATCCATTGACTCTGATTTCCAAGGTACTGTTACTTAGGGATCAATGTGAATAGGTGGCCGGCCTGTACACCTTGCAGTCAGTGGCGTACTTGGGATTTGTGCCTGTCACGATGTCGTAATAGCCCCAGTTGGACCTACATGTTACAAGCGTTATTTTTGCAATACTCATTCTAAAAGTGACATCTTGATATATGTGTGCTGGATTCTTGTCATTGTTTGGTTTGGATAAAGGTATTTTCATTTTCTAAATTGGTGTGGTGTCCATTTGTAGTGTTTTCACTGTGTTACTATGTGTTTTATGTACAAATGCTTTACACATTGCCCCTGATATAAGCCTGTCTGCTCATGCCAAGGTACCAAGGGGGTGAGCAAAGGTTATTTTACAAGTGTAAGCCCTCTTACCCTGACTAGAAGGAAAGTTCCCTACTTGGACAGTGTACAAACCTGTCAACGTTGTCTTTGGGTTCTCATGAGTCAGGATGCCCCTCCCTTAAGTATGACATAAAATAGCATAATTTACTTTGTACATCTACATACTTAGAAATATGGCGGCATATTTTGTCATGTAATTGTAAATTGTATTGATATATAATGCTTACTACCCTTGATGAGGCGTTGATGCATTTTGAGGCCAGTAGCACACTACCTACATGTTTAGAGTTAAATAGATATCAGATTATTAATCTGTACAAGTTTTGCCCTTAACCCACTCAGAACGTATTACATTGTTCACAGAAACCGTAATAGCAACACTTCCTTATTGGAATCTGGTAATTGGATTGACCTTTGCAGGTCTGAAAAGGGCTCTCCTGCAATCAAAATGATTTGCACAGAAGTTAGAGGAGATGAATCCTCACATGGAATACTCCTCTAGTTTGAGACTTTAACTGAATTCATTTTTGTAATCTGGTATGTATGTTTTTCATCCTTTCCAGCAACAGCAAGCAGGCACTGTGAAACTGTACAGAAGGTACAACCTGGGAACTAATTAAGGATAGCAACAATAGTTTGAGACTGATGTTAGAGTTGTTAGTAATTCCTTGATGATCTGGCTATGCACATCAAGCATAAACCTCTTGCAGATGTTTGAGTCTTGGAGATTAATTATGTTCACTTTTTTCTACAAAACCATGGAATTAGGAGTGACTGAATCTCTGTAACCTTAAATCAAAGTAAGCTTCTTGAAGAGCTTCCTAGGCTCAGTGTAGAAATTGTCTTGTCTTCCGATACCAATATACCATAAAAGTAAAACATTTCTGCTGACCTGCTAGATACAAAGTCTCAGTATGTTGAAGATTGGTGGCTGAACTAGACATATGATATGATCCGTCAAGATCTCCAGAACGATAAAAGAGAAATCTGACAGTATAACTGCTCAGTTGATTCTTGGCTGTGTTAAAAATATTTCAGCATAAGGGATCCATGTTGTTTGCTACTCTTGGTTGTCATTAGTAGTATGTGGTCCAACTTGTTGGCTTCAAGCCAACCCACCCTACAGGTTTACATAGAGTTCCTGTCTGAGGTAGTAGCCTTCCTGCTACTTGGAGGATAACTCCATACACCTACGTGGATGAATACTTCAGCCTGACCCACGAAGCAGCTGGTATGTAAGGAGTTGGAGGCGATCTGCCACTGCCCTTCAAATTCACATAATTTTGGAAGCAGGGAAAAGACTAACTGTCACCCCTAACTCAGTGTCCTCGTTATATTGACTTACTTCTTGCTTTGTCAGGCCACTATAATTCATTTATGGTATTTGTTTGTTATCAGCAACACTTACTTTACTATGGATGGTATGTGAATATTTTGGCGTTTGAAGAAAGAGGGAGGTCTAATCTTCAGATTGCTGCATACTTTATCAATTGCGGTCTTAAAATGTAACATTCACTGGCCCTGTTGTTCCACAAATACAATGCTGACTGTAGGAGAGTAGGATCTGCACTTATGATGCCCCGACGTTTTTTCTGATGTATACACTGGTTTCTGGCTATAGTCTGGCTGGGTCCCTGCTAACCAGGGCCCCAGTCTCTCTGTTCTCTCTAAACAACTTGGTGTGCATATTAGATGCACTAGTGGTTGGATACTGTGGTAACTTATGAGCCCCTAGTATATGGTACCCTAGGTACCTAGGGCATAGGTACTTCACAGGCCTACCAGGGGCTGTAGCATGTATTATGCCACCCCTGGGAAGCAGACTCAACCTGACACCACAGGCCTGCTACTGCAGCCTGAGTGAGGTAGTGTTAGCACTCCTTGCAGAGGTATAGGTTCCTAAATCTCACCATACACACACATGTAAACCTATCAGCCACCCCTATGGCAGGCCCTATCAATCCTGAGGGCAGGGTGCTTGGTTTACTATGTGAGGGGGTGCTTCTGCATGAGCAGGACCCCTCTGCAGCTGGCAGAGTCTATTCTCTGTTGCTGTTTGTGGATGTGGTTAAAACATATACTCTTAAGTGCATTATAACCTCGCGGTAAATGCTAACTTTGGAATGACTGCATCAAAACATGTCGTGTTTGGTGTCAAACAACTTGGAATCATACCCCCACACCAGTAACTGATGTGGGAGTATGATCCCACCCTTCTAGAGGGGACGACATGTACCTACTGTGGTAACACGGTAGAAATCTGAAAGAGCCCTGGCATCACAAAATGGATGCCACCAGCACAGACACTGGGCTGCCCTCCTGCTGCTGACTGAAACTCGCAGTGGAGGAGGCCCAACAATAGGTATCCTGTCACAGGGAGGTGTCACTACCTTCCAGACAGGATTTAGTGTATTGGGGCTGGGTGGGTGCACTTCTAGAGCGCTTTGAAGTCCTGCACTGGGGGAGCAGTAGGCTCCTCGGTGCATATGCCGGCTCAAACCGGTTCAGGGGCTACCTGTCCCTGCTCTGGCACGAAACTGGACAAAGGGAAGTGGGTGTAACCACCCCCTACCCTGACCCTCCCAGAGGAGTGGTCATAGAGCTAGTCCCTAGCCTGTCTTCAGTATAAGATAGGGAAACCTTGCCATTGCAAATCAGATAACCCTGGACGATGCTCTACAAGAAGAATCCTGGCCCTTCGACGTTCCACTACCTTTGGAAGACAGAAGAATCTCCCTTGGAGTCAAGGAGTGACTCCCCTGCTTGGCAGGCACCAAAAACCTTAATCAACGGTCGCAATCTTTACGGCTCCCGCTGGAGTTCGAAGTCCCTGCAGCCCCAGAAGTGGATTTCCTGACTTCTCGATGGCCATTGTGAGTCTCCAGCAAAGCTGTGGCTAGTGGACCCCACGAGTGGCGAGGAACAGCAATACCCGGGTACCGTGCACTGTTGTCAAGTACAACCCCTTCACGACATTCTACAAACTTGTGCATTGGACCATTTGTGGCCCAAGCCTCCAGCAGGTTTTGCAGTGAAAATCAGAGGCTTACCCCATCCTGAGTGACCGTGGGCTCCTGTGAAGCATTTCCTCATGAGGCATCTTTGTGATCCCTTGTCCGTTTGCTTTTGGGTCCCCCGAAGACTATTTCTTTGAACCAAAGGGCTCCCCTGGTTGCTCCAGGCCTGCCCTCACTCACCCTCACTGGGTGAGTCCCTCAGGCCTTGCTGGTCTGCACCGCTGACTTTATTCACTTCTCACAAGACTTGCTGCTGCCAAGGCTTGTTGGCACCAATCCAGTTGCTGACACCTCAGTAAGCTGCAGTTGTTGTGGGACACTCCGAATCCAGCTGTTGGTCATCATCAATCTCTCCTGGACCCCGTGAGCAAAGAGTCAAAACACCCATGATCACCTGAAATCACCCGACTTCCGTGGGCATCCATCTTCCTGTTCCCGGGTAACTGGCAAGTGACTGTGAACACTGTCCCTTCTGCTTTCAGGTCATCTTCATCTTGAATGCAGCCTTGGATTCCACCAGACACTTCTTCAGTCTTCGCAAGCAGCAAATCTTCTTTGGTCTCCATAGAAAACAGCGACACGACCCGACGCCAAAAGACACCTATGCACCCGGCTTCCCTGGGTGAGGTAACTCGTGCACTCCGGTGCCCTAGTGTGTGTTGGCCCTCGAATTACTTACCTTGTAAGTGGCTTGCTTGTAGACTTCCTCGAAGTACCCTTAAACTTTAAAGATCCAACCGCAACTTGCTCCGTTGTAATCAATAGGGAACCCATGGCTGTGTTCTCATACTGCACACGTCTCCCGTGGGTCTTTTACTTACCTGCTTCTGCTGCATTAGTGAAGCCCCAGCGATTCTACAGGCCCCAGGTCTTGTCCCTCTGCAAGTCAACTTTCCTAAACCTCTTTTTTAGTATATGGACTGGTACACCCCTAGGGCCCCAGCCATATTTGTGCTTAACTTATTGTGAAACGTTGATATTTGAATATGTTCCTGGCTTCTAATCTCATAAAGAGATTAGTAGAGTGTGTTTAGAAATAAATACATATATATTTGATATATATACCTGTGTGGTGTCCTTTCATTTGGTAATTTAAGAGATTATATGGTAAAACAAGCTGCTTTACATTCCTCAGAGACTAAGCCTGAAGGCTGCTCTCCACAGCTACCACTAGGATAGCTTTCTTTAAAAGGTTGTCTTAAACCTATCTACCATAAGAGTTGAATTGGACTGGTGCAAGGTGGCCACTATAACTAGTGACCAGCATATGCCAGGCCAACTTCTCACACTGACTGACTACTTAGACTGAAGTCAAGTCAGAAACCTTGAACCACAATGGGTTTTCAGAGTGCTAAAGGAGAGAGGATGTGGTGTTGCAGCAGAGCTGCTTACTTTAGCCCAGTTCCAAAGCAGGTTCAAACCTCTTAGTTCATGTACAGGATAGTCTGAGGCCAGAACAACTCTAATTTAACATACCTGATTAGTAAGAATTTGACAGGGAATAGCAGTATTTACGTAAAGCCTAGATTGCTTAATGGTAATCTCCAATTCTTCTAGTCCAAGCTTCTTTGTCATAGTCTTTACATCCTACCAAACATCTTTCCACCTAGAGCTTTGCTTTGCCTGGAATGCTTCTATAATTGGCCAGCTTCTCTTTTAGCAAATTTATTTGGTGGGCAAGACAACTATCTTCTACAGATTTTTTGTGTTTATAAATGCAAGTTATTTTCTCTGAGGTGTAATCCACCTCATTAGTACGGCCTGTGATGAGAAAGAGTATGACAGTGGGTAATGAAGATAACCTGTAAGGTACTGATTATGTGTCTGACAGAGCAGAATTCTCATTTTGAAATCAGATCTGCCCTATCACGACTGGGACAGGTTTCGCACACGTAGTTTCCAGGGTACAAGAACACCAGATCTTATTTTCCTGGTTGAAATTTCCAGCTGGAAAAATTGAATGAATCTTTGGGTGCAACAGCATACAATCCTCATCCCCAATCCTGGACAAGCATTTTGTCTGGTGACAGGGAAGCATTCACTTGCCCCCCTGCCAGAACTGTTCTTCCCTTTGTCTCCCCAACCTTCCAAACTTCTCCACCCACTCGGAAGCCACCGCTTCTACTTACAATCGGCTAAAACTAGCTGGGAATAATGTGCAGAATTCCACACTGCAATTTGGCATCTGCATAGTTATTTCCCATTCCAAAAGGTATGACTCATCATAGGTCAGTGCAATGGTTCAGATCAAGTGCTACTTTCCTGACATTCGTGACATTCGCTTCCTGACATAACATTCCGTGACATTCATGACATTCCATTCCATGACATTCCTGACATTCCATTCCATTCCATTATATGACATTCCTGACATTCATGACATTCCATTCCATTACATGACATTCATGACATTCATGACATTCCATTTAATGACATGACATTCCTGACATTCCATTTCATGACATTCCTGACATTCCATTCAATGACATGACAGTCCTGACATTCCTGACATTCTATTCCATGACATTCCTCACATTCCATTCCATGACATTCCTGACATTCCATTCCATGACATTCATGACATGACATTCCTGATATTCCTTGACATTCATGACATGACATTCCTGATATTCCATGACATGACATTCCTGACATTCCATGACATGCCATTCCTCACATTCCTGAAATTCCATGACATTCCTGACATTCCATTCCATGAAATTCCATTCCATGACATTCCATTCCATGACATTCCTGACATTCCATTTCATGACACTCTTGACATTCCTGACATTCCATTCCATGACATCCCTGACATCCCATTCCATTCCTGACATCCCATTCCATTCCATTCCTGAAATTCATGACATGACATTCCTGACATTCCATTCCATGACATGATATTCCTGACATGCCATGACATGATATTCCTGACATTCCATGACATAACATTCCTGACATTCCATTCCAGGACATTCCTGACATTCCATTCCAGGACATTCCTGACAGTCATGACGTGACATTCCTGACATTCCATTCCATGACATGACATTCCTGACATTCCATGACATGACATTCATGACATGACATTCCTGACATTCCTGATATTGCATTCCATGACATGACATTCATGACATGACATTTATGACATTCCATTACATGACATTCCTGACAGTCCATTCCATGACATTCCATTCTATGACATGACATTCCTGACATTCCTGACATTCATGACATGACATTCCATTCATGACATTCCATTCCATGACATGACATTCCTGACACTCTATTCTATGACATGATGTTCCTAACATTCCTGATGACATTCCTGACATGACATTCCATTCATGACATTCCATGACATGGCATTCCTGACATTGCATTCCAAGACATACCATTCCTGACATTCCATTCCATGACATGACATTCTTGACATTCCATTCTATGACATGACATTCCTGATGACATTCCTGACATGCATGACATTCCATTCCTGACATTCCATTCCTTGACATTCCTGACATTCTATTCCATGACATGACATTCCTGACATTCCATGACATGACATTCCTGACAGTCCATTCCATGACAGGACATTCCTGACATTCCTGATGACATTCCTGACATTCATGAGATAACATTCCATTCATGACATTACTTGACATGACATTCCTGACATTCCTGACATTCCATTCCATTCCATGACATGACATTCCTGACATTCCTGATGACATTCTTAATATTCATGACAAGGAATTCCATGCATGACATTCCATTCCATGACATGACATTCCTGACATTGCATTCCAAGAATTGACATTCCTGACAGTCCATTGTATGACATTCCATTCCATGACATTCATGACATTCCTGCTATTCCATGACATGACATTCCTGACATTCCATGACATGACATTCCTCACATTACTGAAATTCCATGACATTCATGACATTCCACTCCTGACATTCCATGCCATGAAATTCTATTCCATGACATTCCTGACATTCCATTCCATAACATTCCTGACATTCCATTCCAGGACATTCCTGACATTCATGACATGACATTCCATGACATGACATTCCTGACATTCCATGACTTGACATTCCTGACATTCATGACATGACATTCCATGACATTCCTGACATTCCTGATATTCCATGACATGACATTCCTGATATTCCATGACATGACATTCCATGACACGAAATTCCTCACATTCCTCAAATTCCATGACTTTCATGACATTCCATTCCATGAAATTCCATTCCATGATATTCCTGACATTCCATTCCAGGACATTCCTGACATTCCATTCCAGGACATTCCTGACATTCATGTCATGACATTCTATTCCTTGACATGACATTCCTGATATTCCATTTCTTGACATGAATGACATTCCATTCCATGACATTCCTGACATTACATTCCATGACATGACATTCCTGACATTCCATTCCATGACATGACATTCCTGACATAACATGACATGACATTCCTGACATGCATGACATTCCATTCCATGACATGACATCCCTGACATTGCATTTTAAGACATGACATTCCTGACATTCCATTCCTTGACATGACATTCCTGACATTCCATTCCATGACATGACATTCCTGACAGTCCATTCCATGACATTCTATGACATGACATTCTTGACATTCCTGATGACTTTCCTGACATTCATGACATTCCATTCCATTCATGACATTCCATTCCATGACATGACACTCCTGACATTCCATTCTATGTCATGGCATTCTTGATAATCCTGATGACATTCATGACATTCATGACATGACATTCCATTCATGACATTGCATTCATGACATTCCATGACATGACATTCCTGACATTGTATTTCAAGAAATGATTCCTCACATTCCATTCCTTGGCATGACATTCCTGACATTCCTGACATTCCATTCCATGACATTCCTGACATTCCATTCCATGACATTCCTGACATTCCATTCCATTCCATTCCTGATATTCCTGATGACATTCCTGACATTCATTACATGACATTCCATTCATGACATTCCATTCTATGACATGACATTCCTGACATTGCATTCTAAGAGTTGACATTCCTGACATTCCATTCCTTGACATGACATTCCTTACATTACATTCCATGACATGACATTCCTGAAATTCCATTCCATGACATGAATGGCATTCCGTGACATTCCTGATATTCCATTTAATGACATGACATTCATGACATTCCTGACATTCCATTTCATGACATTCCTGACATTCCATTCTATGACATTCATGACATTCCATTCCATGACATGACAGTCCTGACATTCCTGACATTCTATTCCACGATATTCTATTCCATGACATTCATGACATTCCATGACATGACATTCCTGACATTCCATTCTATGACATGACATTCCTGACATTCCTGATGACATTCCTGACATTCATGACATGGCATTCCATTCATGACATTTCATTCCATGACATGACATTCCTGATTTGCATTCCAAGAATTGACATTCCTGACATTTCATTCCTTGACATGACATTCCTGACAATCCATTCCATGACATGACATTCCTGACATAACATGGCATGACATTCCTGACATTCCATTCCATGACATGACATTCCTGACATTGCAATGCAAGATATGACATTCCTGACATTCCATTCCTTGACATGACATTCCTGACATTCCATTCCATGACGTGATATTCCTGACAGTCCATTCCATGACATTCCATTCCATGACATTCATGACATTCCATTTTATGGCATGACATTCCTGACATTCCTGATGACATTCCTGACATTCATGGCATGAAATTCCATTCATGACATTCCATTCCATGACATGACATTCCTGATATTCCATTCCATGACGTGACATTCCTGACAGTCCATTCCATGACATTCCATTCTATGACACAATATTCCTAACATTCCTGATGACATTCCTGACATTCATGACATGACATAACATTCATGACATTCCATGACATGACATTTCTTACATTGCATTCCAAGGCATAACATTCCTGACATTTCATTCCTTGACATGACATTCCTGACATTCCATTCCATGACATGACATTCCTGACATTCCATTCCATTCCATTCCTGACATTCCATGAAATTCTATTCCATGATATTCCTGACATTCCATTCCATGACATGACATTCCTGACATTCTTGATGACATTCCTGACATTCATGACATGACATTCCATTCATGACGTTCCATTCCATGACAGGACATTCCTGACATTCCTGACATTCCATTTCATGACATTCCTGACATTCCATTCCATGACATTCATGACATTCCATTCCGTGACATGACATTAATGACATTCCATTCCATGACATTCCTGACATTCCATTCCATGACATTCTATTCCATGACATTCATGACATTCCATTCCGTGACATGACATTAATGACATTCCATTCCATGACATTCCTGACATTCCATTCCATGACATTCCTGACATTCCATTCCATGACATTCTATTCCATGACATTCATGACATTCCTGACATTCCATTCCATGACATTCCTGAAATTCCATTCCATGACATTCCTGCCATTCCATTCCATGACATTCCATTCCATGACATTCATGACATTCCATTCCATGACATGACATTCCTGACATTCCATTCCATGACATAACATTCTTGAAATTGCATTCCAAGACATGACATTCCTGACATTCCCGATGACATTCCTGACATTCATGAGATGACATTCCATTCATGACATTCCATTCCATGACATGACATTCCCGACATTCCATTCCATGACACTCATGACATTCATGACATGACATTCCTGATATTCCATTCCATGACATGACATTCCTGACATGACATTTATGACATTCCTGACATTCCATTCCTTGACATGACATTCCTGACATTCCATTCCATGACATGACATTCCATTACATGACATTCCTGACATTGCATTCCAAGACACGACATTCTTGACATTCCATTCCATGACATGACATTCCTGACATTCCATTCCATGACATTCCTGACATTCCATTACATGACATTCATGACATGACATTCCTGACATTCCATTCCATGACATGACATTCTTGACATTCTATGACATGACACTCCTGATATTCATGACATGACATTCCTGACATTTATGACATTCCATTCCATGACATTCATGACATTCCATGACATGACATTCCTGATGCCATTCCTGACATTCATGAGATGATCTTCCATTCATGACATTCCATTCCATGACATGACATTCCTGACATTGCATTCCAAGACATGACATTCCTGACATTCCATTCCATGACATGACATTTCTGACATTCCATTCCATGACATTCCTGACATTCCATTCCTTGACATGACATTCCTGACATTCCATTCAATGACATTCATGACATTCCATTCATGACATTCCACTCCATGACATGACATTCCTGACAATCATGACATGACATTCCATTCCTGAAATTCCATTCCATGACATGACATTCCTGACATTGCATTCCAAGACATGAATCATCATTCATGACATTCCATTCCTTGACAGGACATTCCTGACATTCCATTCCATGACATTCCTGACATTCCATTCCATGACATTCATGACTTTCTTGATGACATTCCTGACATGATATTACATTCATGACATTCCATTCCATGACATGACATTCCTGATGTTCAATTCCATGACTCCTGACATTCATGACATAAAATTCCTTACATTCCATGACATGACATTCTTGACATTCCATGACATGACATTCTTGACGGGGCATTTATCACATTCCTGACATTCCATGACATTCCTGACATTCCATGACATGAAATTCCTGACATTCCTGACATTCCCTTCCATGACACTCATGACATTCCAGATATTCATGACATGACATCATATTCCTGAAATTCCATGATATTCATGACATGACATTCCATTCATAACATTCCTGACATTCATGACATGACATTCCATGACATTTCTGATATTCCTGATATTCCATGACATTCATGACATGACATTCCTGATATTCCATGACATTCCTTACATTCCATGGCATGACATTCCTCACATTCCTGAAATTCCATGATATTCCATTACTGACATCCCATTCCATGAAATTCTATTCCATGACATTCCTGACATTCTATTCCAAGACATTCATGACATTCCATTCCATGATATTACTGACATTCCATTCCATGACATTCATGACATGACATTCCTGACATTCCATTCCATGACATGACATTACTGACATTCCATGACTTGACATTCCTGACATTGCATTCCAAGACAAGACATTCCTGACATTCCATTCTTTGACATGACATTCCTGACATTCCATTCTTTGACATGACATTCCTGATATTCCATTTCATGACATGACATTCCAGACATTCCATTCAATGACATTCCAGACATTCCATGCCATGACATTCCTGACATTCATGACATTCCATTCCATGACCTTCATGACATTCCATTCCATGACATGACATTCTTGATGACATTCCTGACATTCATGAGATGACATTCAATTCACGACATTCCATTCTATGACATGACATTCTTGACATTGCATTCCATGACATAACATTCCTGACATTCCATTCCATGACATGACATTCCTGACATTCCATGACATGACACTCCTGATACTCATGACATGACATTCCTGACATTCATGAGATGACTTTCCATTCATGACATTCCATTCCATGAGATGAAATGCCTGACATTGCATTCCAAGACATGACATTCCTGACATTCCATTCCATGACATTCCTGACATTTCATTCCATGACATTCATGACATGACAATTCTGATATTCATGACATGACATTCATGACATTCCATTCCATGACATTCATGACATTCCATTCTGTGACATGACATTCCTGACATTGCATTCCAAAACATGACATTCCTGACATTCCATTTCTTGACATGACATTCCTGACATTCTATTCCATGACATTCATGACATTCCATCTCATGACATTCCTGACATTCCATTCCATGACATGTCATTCTTAATGACATTCCTCACATTCATGACATGACATTCCATTCTATGACATGACATTCCTGACATTGCATTCCAAGACATGACATTCCTGACATACCATTCCTTGATATGACATTCCTGACATTCCATTCCTGACATTCCATTCCATGACATTCCTGACATTCCATTCCATGACATTCATGACATTCCATTCCGTGACATGACATTAATGACATTCCATTCCATGACATTCCTGACATTCCATTCCATGACATTCCTGACATTCCATTCCATGACATTCTATTCCATGACATTCATGACATTCCTGACATTCTATTCCATGACATTCCTGACATTCCATTCCATGACATGACATTCCTGCCATTCCATTCCATGACATTCCATTCCATGACATTCATGACATTCCATTCCATGACATGACCTTCCTGACATTCCATTCCATGACATAACATTCTTGAAATTGCATTCCAAGACATGACATTCCTGACATTCCCGATGACATTCCTGACATTCATGAGATGACATTCCATTCATGACATTCCATTCCATGACATGACATTCCCGACATTCCATTCCATGACACTCATGACATTCATGACATGACATTCCTGATATTCCATTCCATGACATGACATTCCTGACATGACATTTATGACATTCCTGACATTCCATTCCTTGACATGACATTTCTGACATTCCATTCCATGACATGACATTCCATTACATGACATTCCTGACATTGCATTCCAAGACACGACATTCTTGACATTCCATTCCATGACATGACATTCCTGACATTCCATTCCATGACATTCCTGACATTCCATTCCATGACATTCATGACATGACATTCCTGACATTCCATTCCATGACATGACATTCTTGACATTCTATGACATGACACTCCTGATATTCATGACATGACATTCCTGACATTCATGACATTCCATTCCATGACATTCATGACATTCCATTCCATGACATGACATTCCTGATGCCATTCCTGAAATTCATGAGATGATCTTCCATTCATGACATTCCATTCCATGACATGACATTCCTGACATTGCATTCCAAGACATGACATTCCTGACATTCCATTCCATGACATGACATTCCTGACATTCCATACCATGACATACCTGACATTCCATTCCTTGACATGACAATCCTGACATTCCATTCAATGACATTCATGACATTCCATTCATGACATTCCACTCCATGACATGACATTCCTGACAATCATGACATGACATTCCATTCCTGAAATTCCATTCCATGACATGACATTCTTGACATTGCATTCCAAGACATGAATTATCATTCATGACATTCCATTCCTTGACAGGACATTCCTGACATTCCATTCCATGACATTCCTGACATTCCATTCCATGACATTCATGACTTTCTTGATGACATTCCTGACATGATATTACATTCATGACATTCCATTCCATGACATGACATTCCTGATGTTCAATTCCATGACTCCTGACATTCATGACATAAAATTCCTTACATTCCATGACATGACATTCTTGACATTCCATGACATGACATTCTTGATGGGGCATTTATCACATTCCTGACATTCCATGACATTCCTGACATTCCATGACATGAAATTCCTGACATTCCTGACATTCCCTTCCATGACACTCATGACATTCCAGATATTCATGACATGACATCATATTCCTGAAATTCCATGATATTCATGACATGACATTCCATTCATAACATTCCTGACATTCATGACATGACATTCCATGACATTTCTGATATTCCTGATATTCCATGACATTCATGACATGACATTCCTTTTTTTTTTTTTTTTTTTTTGTCCTCATATGCCACCAAGGTTATAGATGCGCAATCAATCGGATTACAAGCAATATGCTGACACAGTTTGAACCAACTGGGAGGGATAGTCATGGAGCCGGGACCTCATCCCACAGCAGAAAAGCTTGACATACCAGGGACCGCCGTACCATAACCTCAGAAGTTCAGCTGGGGTGCCACCCAAGTGCTGAAAGAAGGGAATCAAAGTACCGCTTATGCCAAGCAGTTGTAAATATGGCTTAATCATTGGACCTGGGGAAAAAAAAAAAAAAAAAAAAAAAAAAACCCCAGAGTCTCACTGATCCCATTTAAGAAGATGCCAAAATGATCTTTTGGCTGGGTTCCCAGCTCTAGCCAAATCCAACTTAGAAACCTGCAGGGTAGAGGCGTACCAATCGTTGATAGAGGGAGGTAAAGGATCCTTCCACTTTCTGCATATCTCCCTTCTGGCCAGTAGTATAGTGTAAAATACTAGCTTCTTTGCTGAGCTGGAGACCCCCTCTAAGACTCCGAAGATCACCAACTGAGGATGTACAGTTATTCTGGAGTCTATTGAGGACGACAGGATCTTACAAATGGCTTCCCAAAACTGAGACAGAAGGGGGCAATCATAAAACATGTGGATGTCAGAGGCTGCTAGGAGACCACATCTAGCGCACCCCACCATATTCCCCTGAGTGAATTTAGAAAGTCGAAGGGGGGAATAATATGCTCTGTGGATAGTGAAGATGTGGTTCCTACGCAACCACGCCGGTTTCACCACATCCCACAGCAGTCTACAAGATGTTCTCCAGACCTCATGCAATTCCGTATTACTTAATATGTCAGCCCCCCAGAGTTCCTGTGGAAGATTAAATAGTCCGTCCATCTCATCCAAAATCAGATTGTACCAGGACGAGATCTCCTTCTTAGCAGGGGGTCTATCAATTAGCAGAGTAATAAGAGTACTATTACCCCCCACTGGGAATTTATTTTTACGAGAGGGCTGTACAGAATAGGAACGAAACCAGCTAGCCATCTGCAGATATTTTAGCTTAGCAAGGCCAGGGCCAATCTTTCTACTCAAACACTCCCAGGAGAGCAATTCCCCTTCAACAAATAGATCACCCCAGACCTCCACACCTGCCTCTCTAATGGGTGTTGCAAGTGAGTCTCCCAACCAAGATGGATTATCAGGGAGATCCCATAGGGGAGTTCTACTGCTATAGTACCCTATTTTGATAGATTTGGAAACCTGGGCCCAAGTCTTTGCCATACCCAATAGAATTTTCAATTTAATTTTTTTTAAAAAACTTGGGATCACCGAATTTCAATAGGAACCCAGACTGACTGACCCCCTCTCCCCTAAGCAGAGTAGTGTATAGGGATCCCACCCCACATTCCAATGGTTTTTTTAGCAGCACCCTAGCATGAGACAACTGGAACGCCCAGGCATAGACCTGGATATCGGGTGCGGCCAGCCCCCCCTTTTCCCTGCGCCTCCTTAACTTTTTCCACGCAATTCTTGGAAGATGTTTATTCCAGATAAAGGCATTAATCTCGGCCTGAAATGTTTTAATGTGGTTTGGATCGAAGTAAAGGGGGATAGTATTGAAAAGAAAGGAAATCTTTGGCAAAATAGCCATCTTAACCAAATTAGCCCTTCCTAATAAAGACAGAGGAAGATGGAACCAGGACTGAAGCAACTTACGGCAGTCCTTAGCTACTTTGGAAAAATTGATATCTGCAATTTGATCTATATTTTCCACAATGTCGAGGCCCAGGTATCTCAATTTATTCCCCGGCTGAATACCCGAGATACAGAAGTTCTTGTCCATACCCCATGTCATCATCTCGGTTTTAGAGGCGTTGATCTCATACCCGGACACGACACCAAATTCGGAGGCTAGCTTAAGTATTTTCGGGAGAGCCGTACGGGCATCAGAGGTGAAAATAAGGATATCATCGGCATACAGGGCCACCTTCCTTTCCCAACCCCTGTACGTGAACGCCTTGATGTCAACATTGTTTCTTAAATTTTGAGCGAATGGTTCCACGTAAAGATCGAAAAGAAGTGGGGAAAGTGGACAGCCCTGTCGCGTACCCCTCGAGATGTTAAAGGGGTCAGACAAGATGCCATTAATCAGTACACAGGCACTTGGATTCTGATACAATAAACTAATAGCCCGGCGAAACCCGGCTCCCACATTGAACTTTGTCAGGGCCTCCGACAGATACGACCAATTAACTCTGTCGAAGGCCTTGGTGGCATCCAAGGTAAGAACCGCCAGGGGGAGGGACTCCAAAACTGCCAAGTCGATAGCGCCTATTAAATCAAAAGTTAGTTCATATAGCTGTCTCCCCCTAACAAACCCTTTCTGATCCGGGTGTAAGATATTGGGAGCAACCAAGGCTAGTCTATTGGCCAGAATTGAGGCAAAAATTTTATAATCAACATTCAGTATGGAGATTGGCCTATACGAACCACATGCAGTAGGTGATTTCCCTGGTTTTAAGATTACAGTGATCGACGCACTGTCCCAAGATGTCGGGGGCCGACCCCCATCCAGTAGAATATCATTAAACAGTAGTACATGACATTCCTGATATTCCATGACATTCCTTACATTCCATGGCATGACATTCCTCACATTCCTGAAATTCCATGATATTCCATTACTGACATTCCATTCCATGAAATTCTATTCCATGACATTCCTGACATTCTATTCCAAGACATTCATGACATTCCATTCCATGATATTACTGACATTCCATTCCATGACATTCATGACATGACATTCCTGACATTCCATTCCATGACATGACATTACTGACATTCCATGACTTGACATTCCTGACATTGCATTCCAAGACAAGACATTCCTGACATTCCATTCTTTGACATGACATTCCTGACATTCCATTCTTTGACATGACATTCCTGATATTCCATTTCATGACATGACATTCCAGACATTCCATTCAATGACATTCCAGACATTCCATGACATTCCTGACATTCATGACATTCCATTCCATGACCTTCATGACATTCCATTCCATGACATGACATTCTTGATGACATTCCTGACATTCATGAGATGACATTCAATTCACGACATTCCATTCCATGACATGACATTCTTGACATTGCATTCCATGACATAACATTCTTGACATTCCATTCCATGACATGACATTCCTGACATTCCATGACATGACACTCCTGATACTCATGACATGACATTCCTGACATTCATGAGATGACATTCCATTCATGACATTCCATTCCATGAGATGAAATTCCTGACATTGCATTCCAAGACATGACATTCCTGACATTCCATTCCATGACATGACATTCCTGACATTCCATTCCATGACATTCATGACATGATATTTCTGATATTCATGACATGACATTCATGACATTCCATTCCATGACATGACATTCCTGACATTCCATGACATGACACTCCTAATATTCATGACATGACATTCCTGACATTCATGAGATGACATTCCATTCATAACATTCCATTCCATGAGATGAAATTCCTGACATTGCATTCCAAGACATGACATTCCATTCCATGACATTCCTGACATTTCATTCCATGACATTCATGACATGACATTTCTGATATTCATGACATGACATTCATGACATTCCATTCCATGACATTCATGACATTACATTCTGTGACATGACATTCCTGACATTCCATTCCATGACATTCATGACATTCCATCTCATGACATTCCTGACATTCCATTCCATGACATGGCATTCTTAATGACATTCCTCACATTCATGACATGACATTCCATTCTACGACATGACATTCCTGACATTGCATTCCAAGACATGACATTCCTGACATACCATTCCTTGATATGACATTCCTGACATTCCATTCCTGACATTCCATTCCATGACATTCCTGACATTCCATCCAATGATATTTGTGACATGACATTCCTGACATTCCATTCCATGACATGACATTCCTGACATTCCAAGACATGACATTTGTGACATTCCTGACATGACATTTATGACATTCCTGACATTCCATTCCATGACATGACATTCCTGACATTCCAAGACATGACATTTGTGACATTCATGACATGACATTTATGACATTCATGACATTCCATTCCATGACATGACATTCCTGACATTCCTGATGACATTCCTGACATTCAGGACATGACATTCCATTCATGGCATTCCATTCCATGACATGACATACCTGACATTGCATTCTAAGACATGACATTCCTGACATTCCATTCCTTAACATGACATTCCTGTGATTCCATTCCATGACATGACATTCCTGACATTCATGACATTCTTGACATTCATGACATGACATTCCTGACTTTCCAGACATTCATGACATGACATGACATTCCTGACATTCATGACATCACATTCCATTCCATGAAATCCATGACATGCCATTCCATTCCATGACATGCCATTCCTTGACATCCATGACATTTATATGACATTCCATTCCATGAAATTCCATTCCATGACATCCATGAAATTTATGACATGACATTCCATTCCATCATGAAGAACCAGAAGCTTTTGGGCCTGGCGGCGCAGGGTACGCCTTATTCTACTGGATTCTCCTGCTCAGCTACACGGGACACTCTGTTAGGCGTTAGAAGATCAGATTTATTAGCTGCAGCTAGTACAGTTATCCCAGAAGTACACAAGGTAGGTTCTCAGGAGACTGCCACTTCACACTGTGGCGCACAATCTTATATAGCATATAGGTAACATATACATTAACCAAATATACACCCAGAACATACAAGAAAGAGCCAATAAGGAAAGTTGGATAACAGGATAGAACCAATAGGAGAGATTTGAAAACAAAAGTGTCAGATGACTCGAAGAAACCTCTCCTCCAACTATGTTTGTCACCCCTCCCTCAAACTAATTCATTAACGGATTCATAACTAACTTGCAGGTGGCGAGATACGTTTGTGTGTGTTGGAGGACAGTTGTAAAACGAGAGAATGCTAGCAGAGGACAGTGAAGGCCAGACGATAAGATAAAGTCAGAAAAGAATAGTGTGAACCAACAGATAGTTGAGACGGGGATTAGAAAACCAGACGGGGATTAGTGTACTCGGCCAGTCCTAACACCAGCTTTGCAAATAGAGGCAGAAGGGCTGTTTTAACATGAAGCTGCAGAAAAAAACAGAATAGACTTTGTTCGCCGTGCTGCCTGAGTGATGGCAACACAAAATGGCGGTGGAGCACAAAATGGCGGGTCGATTTGATCACGATCGAAAATCGAAGTTCCTCAGACCCTCCTTTTGCCAGAACTCAGGCAAGATAGACTCATGTTAATCTGAGTCAGTGTCGATAGCCATGAGGTCACCGAGCTGTTGCTGTAACATCATTCTTATGTTTTCTGTTCTTGGTGATTTGGGTTCAGGGATGCACATAGTAGCACATAGGTCACAGATGGCGGGACCACAGTGCATACAAAGGCAACAGGAGAAAATAATGGTCAAAATTATTCCAAGAAATGTCAATGCTTTCCAACCCCATTTGGACAGTAGTCCCCAAAACCACTCCGTAAATGACCAATCTCCTTCGTCCTGGTGAATTGACTCAGAGATTATATGCAACTCGGAGCGTCATTAGGTATGAAAATACAGCAACTTGACCCGATCAATTTGCACACTCCACCACGATCTGCAAGAACAAAATCTAAGGCAACTCGATTTTGTAAGGTCATAAGACGGTCCGCCTGTAGTTCTGCCATGATATTACTTAAGGCTCCTACAGTGATGTCTATTGTGGTCTCTACGACACGGACCAGTTGCCTTATATTTCTGCTGTTGGCCATTAGACCCCAAAAAATAAGAAATACTTTGAGGAAATCTCCTCCCTCTTGTCCTGCTGTGTCTTTCGAATCAATAATCCCTCTGCCATATCTGTTTCGATGATAGTTTGCAGAAGCGGTGTATGTAGGGAGAAGAAGGAAAGCTATATAGCAGGTGCCAAAAAAAAACGTTGGTAACCATGTGTAAGCTCTATTGTGGCAGATAAAATATGTGCCCTGAGATGGCACTAGAGGAGGCGAGTTCTGAGAGGAATAAACGTATGTGTGGGAACAGTTATTTCTTTGTATGGTGTCAGAAGAGCGATCGTTAATTTGCAGACAGAAATTTCCCTGATGAGGAATCGTCCAAATTGGTGGAGATTTTCTTTGTTTGACCTTATCATTAAGGCTAGTGACATAATGAGTGAAGTTCCAGTTTGTATACGCTTTTCTTTCATCAACGTAAATCTTACTGTTTTCCATGATTTTAGCCATAGCTACCATTCCCTTAATTAATGAGCTATGACTAAAATCTGGACCACGAATATATGAACTAATGGATCGTTTGAACTTGCTTTGGTAGGCATTGGAGAAAATGACAAAATAAGCCGAAGCAGAACCCTCATAAGAAATCGGGAGAACTAAATATGGCATTCCTTTTTCTGTGGTATGTGGCATAAGTCCGCACACCCAACAATCAGTTGTGTTGACCACTAACTGGTGTTGATGTAATAACTGGACGAAGGAATTGTTATAATATTCGGTTCTTCTAATGAGTTCATGTTGAGGAAGGGTATGAAATAGATGTGGAGAATCAGTAGAAGAAGACGAAGAGGAAGAAGGAGAGACAACTTTTCGCTGCAGAGCATAAATAATCCAATTTATAAACGCCAAATGGATACACAATAATATAATGATCCATAAGGTTATACTGAAACGACTGTACATTATTTTACAGGATTCTTTCTTCATTTCATCCTTTCTCTCTCTTTTTCCTAGTGTAGTTTCCATCTTTCTAATGGATGCTCACGGCAATCTTCCTCGATCACTTAATCACGATTGTCTGCCGTCCTGTGACACTGCAAGTCCTGCAGGCCTATTGCCACTACTCAGGTCACAATTAAGACTCCTACCATGACCTTGCAACCGGGATAGAATACTACATAGGAGAGAGAAATCTTAAGAGTTCTTTAGTCTAGGTCTCAAATTATAGTGTTCTTTTCCAGGTGTGGTTTGATAGTGGAACAATGTTCGTGGATTGGTCGTATTCAAGCGACGATGTGATGGTACTGCTTCTTGAAGAATGTCGTCGTCCTCTTTCTCAGACAATGTCCCATTCAGGTGTGCATCACTAAAAGGCACGAATCGTGGAACCTTCTCACTCTCAGAGTCACCAATGCCCCTGCGCACCCATTGATCGTAGGGTAAAGGCAAAGGCACTTTCTTACAATGCACGCCGTGAATCCAATTTTTCTTTCCTTCGACTTTAACTGCTGTTCTCGTGGTCAAAAGCACTAAATGAGGCTCCCTCCATCTGGGCTCCAAATTTCTCGTCCTTTGGAAATTCTTGGTGCAGACCCAGTCACCTGGTCGAATGGAATGACCTGGGTCTGTGGAAGTCTCTGGTAAAGCACTCTGAACCTGTTGATGGAGAACACGCAATTTAGTCGTAAGATCATGCAAGTAGTCAATCAACATTGGCTATGGCAAGTCTGAGTATTTCTTAGGGCGAGGGACTCCCCATACGTTAGCCGGGCGTCCAAAAACCACTTTGTAGGGGCTAAGTCCCAAACAAGAGTATACTACAGTTCTGGTGGACAGCAGAGCTAATGGCAAAGCATCGGGCCAATTGAGTCCTGTACTAGCCTGAATTTTTGCTAGTTTTAACTTTAAGGTTCCGTTGTAGCATTCTACTAAACCCGCTGACTGTGGATGATTTGCCGCATGGAACTTTTGCTTGATACCAAGACCCGCACAAACTTTTTGCATGACTTAGCCAACAAATTCGCTCCCATTGTCACTCCAGACAATGCGCGGCAAACCAAACCTGGTGAAGAATTCTTTTAGTAAAGCTTTAGCTGTGGATAAGGCTGTGTTGTCTTTTAAAGTGTATGCTTCTATCCATCTGGAAAAAGCGCATACTACCACCAGAATGTATTTGAGGTTGTTGCATCGCTCCATATGAATATAATCGATTTGCAACACCTCAAATGGATATGTTGGAGGAGCAAAGTGACCTGCTGGAGTTGGGGTTCCCTTTCCCGGGTTGTACATTAAACAAACAATACAATGTTTCACTATATTGTCTGCACATTTTGGGATTCCTTCATTTTGCCACACTGGAGCCAGAAGCTTGCATATACCTTTCGCACTTAAGTGGGCTGGACCATGCGCCATAGTAACCACTGGGAGCACATAGGCATCCGGTAACAGCCAACGTTGGTGTTCAGATAATTCCACCCAACAACCCATCTCATCCAACATTCCTGTACTTTCTTTCCACTTGCTCAACTCTTTCTCTGAAGCCTCCTTCTGAATCGCTCTTACACTTTCCACTGTATCCTCATACATTTCTCTCTCTGACCCAATTCACAGGACCCACCACATACATTCGACTTGCAACATCTCTCGCTGTTTTTTTCGCTATTTCATCTGCAAATGCATTTCCTCGGCCAACATCATCTGTAATCTTTTTGTGCGCACTACACTTCACAATTGCTATTTGGGTGGGCAGAGCAAGTGACTCAAGAAGATCAGTCACCAACTGACCATGTTGTATTTTAGTGCCATGTGAAGTAAAGAAACACCTTTCCTTCGAAAGACGCCCAAAATTAAACGCTACACCGAAGGCATACTGACTGTCGGTATACACGTTTACTCTCTTCCCTTTTGACAATACACATGCTCTCGTTAAAGCTATCAATTCTGCTGCTTGAGCTGAATTGTGTCTGATACTTGCTGTTTCCACAATTGTATGTAAAGTAGTTACAGCATAGGCTGAAACTGTATCTCCATTTGGCATTTTAAAACAAGAACCGTCTACCCATAGAGTTCCATCCGGATTCTCTAGCGGCGTATCTTTCAAGTCAATTCTTCCTTTTGTCTCTTCCTCAGTACGAAAGAAACAATCATGTTGCTCGTCAACACTTTTCTCATCTGGAAGGGGCAACAGAGTAGCTGGATTTAGGGTATTACATCGTTTGATGTGTACGTGACTAGACAAAGGCGTCAACTCGTATCTAGTTAGACGAGCACTCGTAAGATGCTGCGTTTTCGTTCTGTTTAGTAAGGTATCCACTGCATGTCATGACAATGAGAGTGTTATCCAACACTATTCCAGCAGACTGTTGAATAGAAATTGCTGCTGTTGCTTTCGCTTTGAGGCAACTAGGCAATGCTTTAGCTACTGGGTCTAACGTAGCCGACAAATATGCACATGGTTGCTGTTTGTCCCCAAATTGCTGTGTTAAAACTGACAACGCACAACCTTCTCTCTCGTGAACATAGAGCGTGAAAGGCTTACTGTAATCAGGAGTACCCAGTACAGGAGCGGAACATAGAGTAGTACGTAAGTCAGTAAAACTCTTTTGGCACTCATCAGTCCAAGGAAGGGGCTGAGGCGTATCTTTCAAAGTGAGTGCCAATAAAGGCTTGGCCATCAGAGAGAAGTTAGGGATCCACTCCCTACAATAAGAGGTGATACCCAGAAAGGCACGTACCTCCCTTTGTGTGGATGGCACAGACATTTGCGTAATCGCCTGAATTCGTTCTGGTGTTAATCGCCGTCCCTCCTTTGATAGGAGATGACCCAAGTAGGTAACCTCCCGACAGACATATTGTAGTTTGGAAGGTGAAATCTTATGATGCAGATTAAACAAATGGCGTAACAATGCAACAGTCACATTTTTGCAAATATCTTCTGAATCAGCAGCGATTAACAAGTCATCCATGTATTGTATAAGAGCAGCACCAGACGGCAAATGGAAAGTATCAAGATGGAATTTTAAAGCTTGGCTGTAAATAGAGGGACTTTCACAATAGCCCTGAGGTGCGCGCTTAAACCGGAAGCTTCGGCCCCCAAGAGAAAAGCCAAAAATATCCATACTCTCTTCAGCAATGGGAATACTAAAGAAGGCATTCTTTAGATCGATAACAGAGAACCAAGTCGCTGTGGAAGGTATCATTGTCAACAGAGCAATGATATCTGGAACAACAGGAAATTGTGGTACAACAATTTTGTTTACCTCCCGCAGATCAATTACGAAATGATATGCAGGTGGCTGAGAAGGATCAGTGCATTTAAGAACAGGAAGAATAGGACTATTGCATATGTTTCCTCTCGTTTCTTCAACCACACCCTTCTGAATCAAATCATGAATGATTTCCAAAAGCGCTTTTTCACCTTCAGTGGAAATTCTATACTGCGGGATGCGCGGTAATTCAACATTAGGCTTGAGAGTGACAACATATGGTGGAATCTCAAGACAACACACATCATTCGGACCCGTGGCCCAAAGCGTTGCTGGAAGAGAAAGCAATTCAGGTGGAAACTGATCTTTGGACAAATACATTGGAGAAATCAGTTTTTGTCCTAGGGTAAGATGTATACCAGAAGGAGAACAATATATCGTAGCATGCATTCTTTTCAATAAGTCTAAACCCAACAGATTCTCACCACAACTATTCGCCAACAGAAGTGGAGCTTCCAAATCATAAGGGCCAATTTAAATAGGCAAAGGGCAAGAAACTGGGTTGCGAACAGGGGCGCCAGAAAATCCTACAGAAACATTTGTTAAGGCAGACAAAGGTGCCCCAGGGAGTTTTGAATGAATGATAGAACTTCTCATCGCCCCAGTATCTAGAAGAAATGGCTCTAAAACACCCATTGTAGTGACGTTAACATAAGGTCCATTCTGATCTACTGGAATCGACACAACTCCCTTACTTTGTCCATGGCTGTCCTAGTTGGCATGAAGACTTTCATTTCCGTTTTCAATATAATGATCTTCATTGCAGTACTGAGTAGACCGAACATTTTGCTGATCAAAGTAATTCATGGAATTGGGAGGAGGAAGGGCACGCTGTTCTTGAGTCAACACACCCCGACCTCTACCTCTGTTTGCTGACTGGAGGCCGGCACGACCTCGTGGAGCAGATAATGCTCCACTGCGCTGCAATAAAACCGGACAACTATTCTTAAAATGACCTTCTTCTCTACAATAAGCACATTGATTAGGTCCTAACACAGGTCGCGGAATATATGGTTCAGGTGTTTGATACAACCTCTGAAACTGCGGAGGCAGTTGAAATTGAGGCTGAGCATAACGAGGAGGGTAGGCTTGTTGCAAGAGAACCTTCGTTTTTAATTATTTCGTCTTTTTCTCTTGCTTTTCTTTTTCTTCTTTACCTCTGTTTTCATAATATTGTGCAGTAGCCAATATCTGAGCAGAAGAAGAAACAGCCCATGAACTTTCAGAATCTTTCAATTTGTGTGACAGCTCGGGAAGCAAATTAAATACGAATTTGTCCACAAATAATCGCTGTCCACCCTCTGTAGCCATATCTTGACCACTGTGATCAATAAATGTCTCCTCGAAACGAGTAAAGAAATCAGAGACACTTTCATCTTTCTTTTGTTTGCATGCTGCTAGTTTATCCCAATTAACTCTCAATGCAGGCACCATAGTTTTCATTAATGTAATAATCCTACCAGGGAGTTCTGAAATCAATGCTTCAGACTTTGCACCACCCACCTGGTCTCTATCTGAGGCAATTATAACATCCCAAGTGGCACCTAATTCCTGTGTGTGATTCTCCTTACGAATCTTAGCCCATATTGTCTGTGGGACTACATTTCCCATCAACATATCGATTTCAGCTAGGTTCATGATGCAAGCATCAACTGTCTGTGATAGTTCTTTATAATAACCCGCAGGGTTTTTACGAGGATCCGGTAGAGTCTGCTTAAGGGCCAAAACTTCAGATCTCTTCCATGGAACATGTCCCCATATACGTTGAAAATGAGCAGGAATAGCTGTATTAGCACCTACTGCTGCAACCTCTTCCTTCCATACCAGAGGAACCTCTCTCATTGGATAATTTTTCTGTGTCAATTTAACCGACGGATCAGAATCAAGGAAAGCCTGAGAGAACAATAAGGATCTATAAGAAATAAGTATCCTTACAGCTTTCTCAACCTTAGAACCCACAACAAGTCCTTTATCAAAATCAGTCTGAACATCTAACAGATCTTGTCGGATCGGACTCGAATTCACATCTTCTCATTCTTTAATGAGAGTATCGCACATTGCATTCAAAACATATCTTTGCGTTGGCGCATTCCATTGTGAAAAAGTAGACATAATATCGGGCACACTGTATTGAGGACCCTTTTTGCTCCATTTACGTGCAAGAGAATCTAACCTTTCTCGTTCTTCAAAATCTGGGAACTGACTACGAGACTGTCTTCGAGAAAAAGCCGGAGACACATTTAAAGCTCCAAGGAAAGGAGATAAAATACCAGTGACAGTGTCTGTGAGATGCTTACGCACAGACGGAGAATTAGACATAAGAATTGGAGACAAAGTATTAGGAGAACTGACAGGAGGAGAACCGATAATTGCAGGAGGAGCAGAAGGCAAAGGAGATCTAAGATCAGGAGATGAGGGCAAAGAAGTTGAAGTTAATGGTAAAACTGGCAGAGGCGGTAATACTGGAGGAGGCAAATGCGGAAGAGCCGGAACAGGCGGCGGTACCGCTGGCGGCTGAACAGGCTGTAACAATTGGGGTGCATTGGCATTTTGTACATAGGGCGGAGGCAACCTCAATAAATGGGACATTAGGGGATCTTCTTCTATATCTTTCTTATTATCGGAAGGGGAAACAGGCAACACCGGATAGCATTTATCTATCGCCATGTGATGCTGTCGCTTTAAAATTTCAGTCGCATTATTAATTTCATCATCCTTGAATTGTTGGGCAGCCTGTATAATTGTCATACCCTGTGCTTTTCTATCTTGTTTTGCTTGCTTAATTTCTTTCTGTTTGGCTTCCTTACGCAAAAGGCGGAAAGAGTCAAACATTGCCGGCCGGGCTTTTCTTTTGAATAGAACTGCTTCCAAATTATCTAGCACATCGGGATCAAAGCTACCATTTTCTGGCCATTTTAGAACACCATCTTTCTTCGTGTATCGGGTCCATGCCTCGTTAAAGGCAATGGGGCCAATACCATGTTTTGAATAGAGCTCGTATGTGGGAGTTCCAACCGAAGGAATCGGACAAGAGTCCTCAAGCCGGGAATCCCTATTACAACCAAAGCAACAAATTCTTCCAAACTTAGTCAGACCAGGCATCTCGTGATTTCACCGGACTGTTCACAAACTTCAAGGGGGTAAAACTCAGTTTACGCAGCACAAATGCACTTACCCTCGGCTTCGGCTATTGCAATAGTCGAATCTAAGGACCAAAGGAACAAAGGAACAAAATTGTGGGAGCGATCCACCAAATACTTAAGTAAGGATGTCTTCTCACGCCAACAGAGGCCCGTCTATCGTCTCGCCTTACCATACATCACCAAAGGAAGGGCCAAGGCAGGGCGGCAGTCAGGGCAGCGGTTGTTAGTAGCCGTCAGGAAGGAGTAACCGCGCTGCAAAAGACCTTCGGACCACTTTCCACATACAGGGGTCGCTTAATGTGGCTCGCAAACCCTCTGGAATTTTCTTGCGGGGTTCCTCACGACCTTCAGGCAGAACCGGTACCACTGAAGCCGCCCCACGTTGGGCGCCATTTAAAGAACCAGAACCTTTTGGGCCTGGCGGCGCAGGGTACGCCTTAATCTCCTGGATTCTCCTGCTCAGCTACACAGAGACACGGGACACTCTGTTAGGCGTTAGAAGATCAGATTTATTAGCTGCAGCTAGTACAGTTATCCCAGAAGTACACAAGGTAGGATCTCAGGAGACTGCCACTTCACTCTGTGGTGCACAATCCTACATAGCATATAGGTAACATATACATTAACCAAATAGACACCCAGAACATACAAGAAAGAGCCAATAAGGAAAGTTGGAAAACAGGATAGAACCAATAGGAGAGATTTGAAAACAAAAGTGTCAGATGACTCGAAGAAACCTCTCCTCCAACTATGTTTGTCACCCCTCCCTCAAACTAATTCATTAACGGATTCCTAACTAACTTGCAGTTGGCGAGATACGTTTGTGTGTGTTGGAGGACAGTTGTGAAACGAGAGAATGCTAGCAGAGGACAGTGAAGGCCAGACGATAAGATAAAGTCAGAAAAGAATAGTGTGAACCAACAGATAGTTGAGACGGGGATTAGAAAACCAGACGGGGATTAGTGTACTCGGCCAGTCCTAACACCAGCTTTGCAAATAGAGGCAGAAGGGCTGTTTTAACACGAAGCTGCAGAAAAAAACAGAATAGACTTTGTTCGTCGTGCTGCCTGAGTGATGGCAACACAAAATGGCGGTGGAGCACAAAATGGCAGGTCGATTTGATCACGATCGAAAATCGAAGTTCCTCAATGACATCCATGACATTCATGACATGACATTCCATGACATTCCATTCCATTGCATTCCAAAACATTCCTGACATTCATGACATGACATTCTTGACATTCCTGATATTCCACGACATTCATGACATGACATTCCAAACATTTATGACATTCCTGATATTCCATGACATTCATGACATGACATTCCTGATATTCCATGACCTGACATTCCTGACATTCCATGACATGACATTCCTCACATTCCTGAAATTCCATGACATTCCATTCCTGACATTCCATTCCATAACATTCTATTCCATGATATTCCTGACATTCCATTACATGACATTCATGACATTCCATTCCATGACATTCCTGACATTCCATTCCTTGACATGACATTCCTGACATTCCATGACATGACATTCATGACATTCCATTCATAACATTCCATTCATGACATTCCATTCCACGACATGACATTCCTTACATTCCATTCCATGACATGACATTCTGACATTGCATTCCAAGACATGACATTTGTGACATTCCGTTCCTTGATATGACATTCCTAACATTCCATTCCAAAACATGACATTCCAGACATTCCATTCAATGACATTCATGACATTCCATGCCATGACATTCCTGACATTCCATTCCATGACATGATAGTCCTGACATTCCTGATGACATTCATGACATGACATTCCATTCATGACATTCCATTCCATGACATGCCATTCCTGACATTGCATTCCAGGACATGACATTCCTGACATTCCATTCCTTGACATGACATTCCTGACATTCCGTTAATTGACATGACATTCCTAATATTCCATTCCAGAACATGACATTCCAGACATTCCATTCAATGACATTCATGACATTCCATGCCATGACATTCCCGACATTCCATTCCATGACATGATAATCCTGACATTCCTGATGACATTCCTGACATTCATGAAATGACATTCCATTCATGACATTCCATTCCATGACATGACATTCCTGACATTGCATTCCAAGACATGATATTCCTGACATTCCGTTCCTTGACATGACATTCCTGGCATTCCATTCCATGACATGACATTCTTGACATTCCATTCCTTGATATAACATTCCTGATATTCCATTCCATGACATTAATGACATTCCATTCCATTCCATGACATTCCTGACATTCCATTCCATGACATTCATGACATTCCATTCCATGACATTCATGACATGACATTCCTGACATTCCATTTCAAGATATGACATTCCATGACATGATATTCCTGACATTCCTGACATTCCATTCCATGACAAGACATTCCTGACATTCCATGACATGACACTCCTGATATTCATGACTTGAGATACCTGACATTCATGACATTCCATTCCATGACATTCATGACATTCCATTCCATGACATGACATTCCTGACATTCCTGATGACATTCATGACATGACATTCCATTTATGACATTCCATTCCAAGACGTGACATTCCTGACATTCCATTCCATTACATGACATTCCTGACATTGCATGACATGACACTCCTGATATTCATGACATGACATTCCTGATATTCCATTCCATGACATTCATGACATTCCATTCCATGACATGACATTCCTGACATTCCTGATGACAATCCTGACATTCATGAGATGACATTCCATTCCTGACATTGCATTCCAAGACATGACATTCCTGACATTCCATTCCATGACATGACATTCCTGACATTCCAGAAATTCCATGACATTCCATTCCTGACATTCCATTCCATAACATTCTATTCCATGACATTCCTGACATTCCATTACATGACATTCATGACATTCCATTCCATGACATTCCTGACATTCCATTCCTTGACATGACATTCCTGACATTCCATGACATGATATTCATGACATTCCATTCATAACATTCCATTCATGACATTCCATTCCACGACATGACATTCCTTACATTCCATTCCATGACATGACATTCTGACATTGCATTCCAAGACATGACATTTGTGACATTCCGTTCCTTGATATGACATTCCTAACATTCCATTCCAAAACATGACATTCCAGACATTCCATTCAATGACATTCATGACATTCCATGCCATGACATTCCTGACATTCCATTCCATGACATGATAGTCCTGACATTCCTGATGACATTCATGACATGACATTCCATTCATGACATTCCATTCCATGACATGACATTCCTGACATTGCATTCCAAGACATGACATTCCTGACATTCCATTCCTTGACATGACATTCCTGACATTCCGTTCATTGACATGACATTCCTAACATTCCATTCCAGAACATGACATTCCAGACATTCCATTCAATGACATTCATGACATTCCATGCCATGACATTCCTGACATTCCATTCCATGACATGATAGTCCTGACATTCCTGATGACATTCCCGACATTCATGACATGACATTCCATTCATGACATTCCATTCCATGACATGACATTCCTGACATTGCATTCCAAGACATGACAGTCCTGACATTCCGTTCCTTGACATGACATTCCTGGCATTCCATTCCATGACATGACATTCTTGACATTCCATTCCTTGATATAACATTCCTGATATTCCATTCCATGACATTAATGACATTCCATTCCATTCCATGACATTCCTGACATTCCATTCCATGACATTCCTGACATTCCATTCCATGACATTCATGACATTCCATTCCATGACATTCATGACATGACATTCCTGACATTCCATTCCAAGATATGACATTCCATGACATGACATTCCTGACATTCCTGACATTTCATTCCATGACAAGACATTCCTGACATTCCATGACATGACACTCCTGATATTCATGACTTGAGATTCCTGACATTCATGACATTCCATTCCATGACATTCATGACATTCCATTCCATGACATGACATTCCTGACATTCCTGATGACATTCATGACATGACATTCCATTTATGACATTCCATTCCAAGACGTGACATTCCTGACATTCCATTCTATGACATGACATTCCTGACATTGCATGACATGACACTCCTGATATTCATGACATGACATGACATTCCTGACATTCCATTCCATGACATTCATGACATTCCATTCCATGACATGACATTCCTGACATTCCTGATGACAATCCTGACATTCATGAGATGACATTCCATTCCTGATATTGCATTCCAAGACATGACATTCCTGACATTCCATTCCATGACATGACATTCCTGACATTCCATGACATGACATTCCTGACAACCAGGCTGATGCGGGGGGACAACAAATGGAGTGTTCGGATCAGCTATGGGTTTCAGGGTCTCCCGGGGCCCAGTAAACAAGGATTGTGGTCAACCCAGAAGTTATGCTCTCTGTGACCCCTCCCATTGATCTGGAAGGACTGGGCACCATCGATTAGTTACCCGTCTCGCGGCAGGCCCGAATGCCGACTCCTTCCCGGTGACGGGTGTCCCTGGGGAACTACTACCGTCTCAGGAACAGCCCGCCGAGCCTCAGGCGAGTGCCACTCGCCTCTGCCGGATGATGCAAGGGGGGAGCCCCAGACGTGACCTGCCTCATCCCACCAGCAGAGCCAAGGGCAGCTAGATCAATGATCAGCACTCCGCTGGAGTATCCAGCATGTGGCCAGTTGGAGCGACCACGCAGTTCTCCAGCTCACGGTTGGTAGGTTAGAGCTGAAGATGGATGCCGCATGGATCAGCAAGTACCAGGTCAAAAGCAGGATCCTGTGAACGCAGGTAGGAAGGGCGCTATAGCATGTAGTAGTATCTGCTGGGACAAAGAGACAGGGAAAAACGTCTCACTGTCCACCATCTTGGCCAAGCCCCCGACAATTGTGTTTAAATGCACAGCAAATGTGACAAGATAAGAACAAGATGTAAAGACCTGTTTACAGAAAGTGAGGTCTCGGAAGGATACAGTAAACAAGGTTTTTGCAAGGAAAGGGACAAACTCAAGCTGGACAGTCTAAAACTCATAGAGCCAGCGAATAGAAAGCAAGGAAATGTGACTTACAAACCACATAGCCAATGGTAAACAATGGGAAGAATGCATCCCCAGGAAAGCTTTCCAAATGTCCCCAAGATGTCTTCAAGAATCCAGACAGCTTTGCTGTGTGGTAGGCTTCAACCTAATGAACAAGGAAAATTTCATATATAATTGTATATAAGAATCGCCGCTATCCTGCCCACAGCGATTGCTGGAGACTCCTGTGTCCTAACCCGGCCAACTAGGACTTCGCTGGACCTTGGGGAGCTTTTGCACTGTGATACTTTTGCCGGTGGGACTGCGAGGACCAGCCTGCACAGCGCCATCATCACCGCTGCAGCTGGGGCCTCTTCCCGCCCACTCCTCCCATCAGCGCGATAAAAGACTCGCGGCCCCCTCTTCGCGGGAGCCGCTCGCCGCTATCCTGCCCACAGCGATTGCTGGAGACTCCTGTGTCCTAACCCGGCCAACTAGGACTTCGCTGGACCTTGGGGAGCTTTTGCACTGTGATACTTTTGCCGGTGGGACTGCGAGGACCAGCCTGCACAGCGCCATCATCACCGCTGCAGCTGAGGCCTCTTCCCGCCCACTCCTCCTCCTGACCTCATCCCCATTTAATACGCCCTGCGCACATGCGCTATCGGGACACGCGTGGGGCGTAGCACGGGCGAAGACCGGGCAAAGAGCGGGCCGTTTGAGGCCGTTCAAGAACGGGCGAGCTAGGGCTTGGGCCACCCCTCTCAACTTTGGATTCAAGTTCGGGACCATGACTGCAAGAGAAACGAGGAGCAAAACCATACTGGCTGCAGGGACGGCCAAAGGTACTCTGGACACGTATTTTGCTAAAGCGGGGTCACTTCTTATTGATGAAATTACTATCTTAGAAAGGCGCATTTCGCAAGAAATTGACTGGGTTAGAAGGTCCTCCCTGGGACTCCTTGCATATGCCACCTCCCCAGAACAAACGCCTGATTATACATCAACAGATGCTGGGGGGACAATTGGCTTGCTCGACCTACCTGACCAATGCAATCGTAACACATCCACTACTGACTGTGACATCTCCGCCCCCGTAGAACTCAGTATACTATCTCTTCCATCACTTAAGCCCCCTCCCCCCCCAATCAATGCCAAAGTAAGTGTGTCTAATAAGGACACAACTACTGAAAGGGCTCACCAGATTGCGCAGCCATTACAGGGGGAGAGGGAAGGAGCTATTCCGAAAAGAAAAAGAAGGGCACAAATTACAGGGGGGCGAAAGCCCAAGATTCCAAAATATAACCCTATGTGCGAGGCCAATCAACATGGTTTAGCTAGCAAGGGGTCAAATCAGTTACCAAAAAAAAGGGCATTACCCTCCAATACCCCGGCTCAGACTTCTTCCAGCTCAAATGTCTTAGCGGGGGAGGAGGATTTTACCCTTTCGGACATTCGCTCTCTCCTGAGGATGATGCTCAATCCCTTAGAAGATCGTCTAGCAAAGATGGAAATGTGTTTAGTGAACATCCAAAAGGGAATCGCACAATTAGCTGATGCCCCAAAAAAAGCTAGTCAACTTTCAAGTGGAGGGCTGAGCCATAGTGGCAAGATGTTTACACCAGCACCCCCAGTAGAGGAAGGGCGCCCTCCATCTAAGCTTACACGAACACATCATCTTACACCATCAATTCCAGAAGTCACAAACTCCAAAGCCCCAACTTGCGTAGTAAATGTAAGCCCGCAAGAGAAGTTAGCTGCACCCGTAACAGGGGTACATGGTAATGGCACTAAATATAGATCAATCAATTTGCCACCGGAGGCCATTCCGTACACAGTCATTCTAACAGGTATTTGTCACAAATGGTACCCTCCAGGGGTAATGAGTCACGGTACTCGGGATTAGGTGGGTTTGGTTTCTTTACTGTTCCAAGGTACAAGACACACTATAGGGGGTTGCTACGATGTCTTCCTGCTTGGCTCGCCTTCTCTTGGTCTGTGTCCCACTGGCTTAGGTTCCTCTCCGACTCTCCAGGGCGATATACCAAAGGAAAAAAGAACACGGGAACACACAGATGAGATGAAGGACCTTCGAAGGGTAGTGAAGTGGGGTAAAGGGAGTGAAGGGTCACCGGGGCTGCCACCACGTAGTACTCAAAGAAATGAGAAAAGAATCTTCGTAGGCGAAGGTGAAGGGACAAGCGTGAAAAACGTTATCGGTGTCCAAACACTCACGCCTCTGTGACCACCCCAACTCAAGCCTACCCCGTCCCTCCCCGTGGAAAAGCAAAACCCAGGACTCTGTCCCGTACCTTTCCCAGCCACGCTCCTCCGGGAACGTGGCGGGGCGAGTCGCGTCTCCGTTGGCCTCCTGGCTTCTTCGGATCCTCGTCCTTCGCTTCCTCGGTCACTCCGCTCGTTTTCTCGCCGTCTCCTCCTCGTCCTTGCTCCTGCGCGTCCTCTCTCTCTCCGCTCCTGCTTCCTCCACCGGCTTTCGCGCTGTCTTGGTCTTCTGGGTTCTCTTTACAGGCCAACACGTCTCCAGATTGGACCGCTGTTGCTGACGTGGTTGTGACGGGCTCCTCCCACAGGGAAGTCCAGTTCGGGTTAAAGGGCCCGCTCTCGTCCTGTGGCCGGGGTGGAAATGAACAGTCATTATCGTCTCCAGCCCGTTCCTCGTCCGGAGTGACCCCGTGACAATTCCCTCCCCCTGGAGTACCCCGATCGGGGGAACAAGGGAAACGGGAGAGAAAGTCTGCATTTCCCTGATGCGCCCCTTTTCGATGCCTAACGTCCATTTGGAAAGGTTGTAAGGCCAGAAACCAGCGGAGAATGCGTTCATTATGGCCTCGGTTCCTTTGTAGCCAGGTGAGGGGAGCATGGTCTGTATACAATATGAAGAGTCTACCCTCTAAGTAGTATTGGAGTTTCTCAACCCCCCATTTAACCGCCAGACACTCCTTCTCTATGGTGGAATACGCTTGTTCTCTTGGGAAGAGCTTTCTGCTGAGATAAAGAAGGGGACGCTCATGGCCATTCTTGTCCGGTTGTGACAGGACCGCCCCTATCCCTATACCAGAGGCGTCTGTTTGTAAGACAAAGGTGTTGTTGAAGTCCGGGGTCACGAGCACAGGGGAGGTAGTTAATGCGTCTTTCAGGGCTTGAAAGGCCTGAGCTTCCCGATCGGAGGGGGCTCGTAGTCTGGGAGACGTGTGTGTCTTACGTAATAGGTCTGTAAGGGGCCCTGCTCTGGTAGCGAAGTGGGGAATAAATCTACGGTAATAACCGACTAAGCCTAAAAAAGCCC
Organism: Triturus cristatus; assembly: GCF_964204655.1. Lineage (NCBI taxonomy): Eukaryota > Metazoa > Chordata > Amphibia > Caudata > Salamandridae > Triturus > Triturus cristatus. The sequence continues at coordinate 997,683,615 of NC_140581.1, forward strand.
TTAAGTCCCTCTTGTTTTGGATAGGGAACTGTCTGGATGGCGGACACCTTCTCAGTCTGGGGAGCGATATGTCCCTCCCCCAAGAGATACCCCAAATAACGGACTTTCTGAAAGGCCACCCTTGATTTCTTGGCGTTCACATGCAACCCTGAAAGTCTCAAGCTATCAAGGAAGTTCCTTAAATGGAGCAAGTGTTCCTCCCAGGTCTTACTGAACACTACGATGTCATCAAGATAAGCCCCCGAATACTGTAGGTGAGGGGCCAGGAGGGTATCCATGGCCCTTTGAAAGGTGGCCGGGGCTCCATGCAACCCAAAGGGAAGGACGGTAAAGTGGTGGTGGCCGGACGGGGTGGAAAAAGCTGTTTTTTCCTGGTCGGCGGGGGCCAGTGGTATCTGCCAATAGCCCTTGGTGAGGTCGATGGTGGTTATATATCTGGCCTCACCAAGGCGTTCTATGAGTTCATCTACCCTAGGAAGGGGATACGCGTCTTGCTTGGACACTCGGTTCACGGCCCTGAAGTCAATACAAAACCGGATGCTGCCATCCGGCTTGGGTACCAGGACGACAGGAGAACACCAATTGCTGTGAGAGGGGACTATAACCCCTGAGGCCAACATCTTCGCGATTTCGTCTTGGAACGCGGTCCGTCGGGCTTCAGGTATTCGATACAGTTTTTGCTTAACCACTACTCCGGGTGGGGTGGTTATGCAGTGTTCTGCCAGGGAGGTCTTTCCTGGCTGGTCAGAAAACACGTCGGTATATGTCAAAAGGAGGGAATGTATCTCCTCTTTTTGTATAGAAAGGAGATCAGGATTGATGGGGGTTTCCGTGACTGTGTGCGGCAGGGGGAAAACTACGGACACCGTATGGTCTACGGACGGAGGGGGCCCCAACCATTTTTTTAGCAAATTGATATGGTACATTTGGGTCCTGTTCCGGGTCATCTGTAGGATGTAAGTGGTCTTCCCTTTCTTGCGGACTACCTTGAAAGGGCCCTGCCACTCCTTTTTCATTTTGTGGGTGGACGTGGGTAGTAGTACCAGCGTCCAGTCACCTACGCTCAATTCTCTCCACTTAGTACCCCGGTCGTAAAAGGTTTTTTGTTTGGTCTGGGATGCCAGTAGCTGGGTATGGGCCAGTGTTCTCAATTTATGTAATCTGGTTTGCAACTGTCGCGTGTAGTCAAGGAGGGCTTCGGCCTCCTGGAGACCTTCACGCTCCCAACTATCCTTGGTGATCTCAAGTAAGGTTCGTGGTTTGCGGCCAAAGAGCAGCTCAAAAGAGGAGGTCCCCAAACTTGATTGTTTCTGACTACGGAGAACAAAGAGTGCTAGGGGGAGTAGTTGATCCCAATCCTTTCCATCCCCAGACAGAAGTTTTTTTAAGGTAAGTTTTAGACTACCATTATAGCGTTCGACTAGTCCGTCTGTTCTGGGGGTGATAAACAGAGGTGGTTATATGTTTGATCTGCAATTGGTCGCAAACTTGTTTAAGTAGTCGTGATACAAAGGGTGTGCCTTGATCGGTGATGATCTCGCGGGGAAATCCCATACGGGAAAACACCTCTACGAGTCTTTGAGCTATGGCAGCAGAGGTGGCGGCTCGAAGGGGGAAAGCCTCAGGATATCTGGTGGCATAGTCAATCAACACCAGAGCATACTGGTGTCCACGTGCTGACTTGGGCAATGGACCGATAATGTCCATACCCAGTCTATCAAAGGGGATGCCGATGATGGGCAAGGGGTGTAAAGGAACTGGAGGGGGAACATAGGGATTACGACGTTGGCAGATTTGACACTCCTGACAATACTTTTGGATTTGGGCATAGACCCCAGGCCAAAAGAAATGTTGTAAGATGGCCTGCCCGGTCTTTGCTGCTCCGGAGTGGCCCGCCAACAGGTGGGCGTGTGCAAAAAACAAGATCTGGTCCCTGAACTCCAGGGGGACCACTAGTTGGGGAACTGCGTCTTGTTTTGAGAGGCGATATAGCAGGCCATTTTTCTCAATAAAGGTGGGAAAGGTCTGGTGTAAGGGGTTCTGGGGGTCTCGTGCTTTTTGCCATTCATGTGTGAGGGTGGCGTCATTCAACTGGGCTATCCTGAAATAGTTATCTCTCGCCCAGGGTTCGGGTGTAAGTAAGACATCATGTTTTGGAGGACCCAGGGCCGCGTGCATTAAGGGAGTAAAACACGGGGTGTCTATCCCTATGATTAGGGACTCCGGGAGGTTCTCCAATACCCCCACTACTACCTCCACCTGCAACTGTCCCTCAGTAGCTAATACCAGCCTAGCCAAAGGATATTCCTTCACATCCCCATGTATGCACCGGATATGCACAGTTTTCTCAGGTAGAAGCCATGAAGGGTGTACCAGTTCTTTCTTCACGACCGAATGCCTGCATCCAGAGTCAGGGAGAGCCCTTACCACCCGCCCATCAAGAGTTACACTTACGTAGAAAATCGGCTCAGTTTCTTGGGCGAAAAAGACAGAGCGGGGTGCATAGCTCACATCCATTGGTTCTTCCTCCTTCTCTCTTTTCTTGCGACAGTACCGGGCAATATGTCCCCACTCCCCACAGTCATAACATTGGGGGCCTGAGTATGTCGGGTTTTCCGGTCGAGACATACGAGGACGGTTGTGTTCGGGTAGGGGTCGTGAGGGTTTTTTCTCTGGCTTTCCCGGGCCGGTTGGTCGGATGTGTCTCTCAGGTTCTTTTATAGGAGGTCGGCCTTGGGCCCTGGCGTATGAAGTTGCCATTTCAATGGCGTGTTCCAAAGTTAGTCCCACGTGCTGCTTTAACCACCGTTGGGTTGAATACGGGAGGGCCTCCAGAAACTGCTCTAAATAGATCTTATTCATGACTTCTTCCATGTTGGCTTCATGTGGTTTAAGCCAGAGGTCAGCGGCTCCCTTTAGCTTGAAAAATAGTGTCTTTGGCAAATCACCTGGGGCACCACGTTCTTGGCGGAACTTTATCCTGTGGGTCTCGTCATCCACACCCAACCTATCCAGGACGTACTGTTTCACAACAGTATAAGCGGCGGTTCCATCTCTGTTTATCATTTGATAGGCCGCTTGGGCTTCTCCGGTTAGGAGTGGGGCGAGGTAAAAAGGCCAACGGTCCACTGGCCAGGCACTGGCCCTTGCGTCCCTTTCAAAGTAAAAAAAAAATGCCAAGGGGTCGTCTCCCGGTACGAATGTCTGCAGGGGGACCACTGTCCCGGGTGGTTTGCTGGCCCTACCCTGTCCCAGGGTGACCAGAAGTTGGGCATGTCCCTCGGCGAGTTTTACCAGACTATCGGCTTGATTCTGGATTGCCGAAGTGAATACAGCACGATCCGCGTCGGCCTGACTAGAGGATTTCTCCACTGCCCACTCGAGTTTGGCCTGGCCCTCCTTCATCTGATGGATAAGGGCTTCCATCCTGTTTCGGATGTAAGGTGTTACCTGCTCCTATCTGGCTCGCCACTTGTCACAAATGGTACCCTCCAGGGGAAATGAGTCACGGTACTCGGGATTAGGTGGGTTTGGTTTCTTTATTGTTCCAAGGTACAAGACACACTATAGGGGGTTGCTACGACGTCTTCCTGCTTGGCTCGCCTTCTCTTGGTCTGTGTCCCACTGGCTTAGGTTCCTCTCCGACTCTCCAGGGCGATATACCAAAGGAAAAAAGAACACGGGAACACACAGATGAGATGAAGGACCTTCGAACGGTAGTGAAGTGGGGTAAAGGGAGTGAAGGGTCACCGGGGCTGCCACCACGTAGTACTCAAAGAAATGAGAAAAAGAATCTTCGTAGGCGAAGGTGAAGGGACAAGCGTGAAGAACGTTATCGGTGTCCAAACACTCACGCCTCTGTGACCACCCCAACTCAAGCCTACCCCGTCCCTCCCCGTGGAAAAGCAAAACCCAGGACTCGGTCCCGTACCTTTCCCAGCCACGCTCCTCCGGGAACGTGGCGGGGCGAGTCGCGTCTCCGTTGGCCTCCTGGCTTCTTCGGATCCTTGTCCTTCGCTTCCTCGGTCCCTCCGCTCGTTTTCTCGCCGTCTCCTCCTCGTCCTTGCTCCTGCGCGTCCTCTCTCTCTCCGCTCCTGCTTCCTCCACCGGCTTTCGCGCTGTCTTGGTCTTCCGGATTCTCTTTACAGGCCAACACGTCTCCGGATTGGACCGCTGTTGCTGACGTGGTTGTGACAGGCTCCTCCCACAGGGAAGTCCAGTTCGGGTTAAAGGGCCCGCTCTCGTCCTGTGGCCGGGGTGGAAACGAACAGTCATTATCGTCTCCAGCCCGTTCCTCATCCGGAGTGACCCCGTGACAGTATTCCAGAACTAAAACCTTCTACTAGAGAACCAGTGGAGGCCCTAAAAAATAAGGTAATCCACTGGCTTTTTACCAATAGGCCCCTCCCGGAAGGAATGCATAGTGAGGTCCTTATGGTGAGGAGAGTCCCATGGCTAGGTAATACCAGGAAATCAATCTACGGAGACTGTGTCCTGATTAATTTCAGGGACCCTCTGACAGTCTCACATATATGTAGCTGGCCACACCATGCCCAGGGGACTTCTATTCAATCGCTTCCTCTATCTTTCTTTTATCCATCTCCAAGTTATGAGCAGGCAGAGGAGGGGTGGGAACTTGTACGCAGGAGAGGAGGCAGCTGGGCCCCAAGTGAAAGAGGGGACCACCCTCTTCCCAGATTTCCGCGATATGACTATTTTCCCACCCATAATAGGTTTAGCAGCCTAGATGTGGTGGATTGACCGAACAAGACGGGGGGTGGGGAGGACCCGGGCCAAAATAGGATTCTTATATCCAAAACACGATCAGCAATCCCCATGGGGAAGGATAATTATGAGCAGAAATATATAAATGGAGAGGTTTGTGCAAGGACCCCTAGCTCTCCATGTAATATAATTGAGGCGATGGCCGTCCAAGCTTGCAGTTTAGATACCAACCCACCTGTGGGGAAGCACCCTGGCATAGCTGCGCTCCCAAATTTACCAATAGAGAGAATGAATTGTTCTTCTCTTAAGATTTTATCTTGGAATGTGGCGGGCTTGGGTAATAAAGTGAACTGCCCGGCCTGGAGTTCTTTTATTGAGGACAAAGATATATGCCTGTTCCAAGAAACCTGGGCGAGGGAAGAAGTCACCTGCACAGGTTTTGCCGCATTCTCCAAACAAGCAAAATGGGGGGGTAGAGGGCGTCTTTCGGGAGGTCTGGCAATCTGGGTGGCTAATGACCTGGGATGTATGGCTGCTGTCCTTCCACTAAATAAGGAGGATATTTTAGCTGTATTGTTGGAATGGCCAAACGCTCACAGCCTTCTGTTGATAAATGTCTACTCCAGGCCAGTTAATATTACGCAGGAGTCGCGCACTATTGATGAGCTTGCACTTGCCCTAAATGAAATTCCGGAGGGCATCCCTTTTTTAATAGGGGGCGATCTAAATTGCCATTTTGAGCCCCTATCGGGCATACTGGATGGTTTGGTTCAGGATGGGGACCTGGTGTGGTCTGTACCTCCATCGCAAGCACCGGCCCCAAGAGCTTGGACCCCTTTGGCTCTACAAATCACATCCCTAACCCTGAAACATGGTTTTCGGGCCTGTAATGGAAGGATAAAATCTGATATCCCCTCAAGATGCACCTACAATAGAATGGGCAGGGAGTCAAGACTCGACTATATCCTGGTCCCATTAGCCTCGTGGTCGCTTATTAGAGACTTCCGGGTGACACCTAGGGAAGACAGCGACCACAACGCATTGGAATTTGAATATGACCATCCTGGTCTTGAGGTCACTGGGAAACTGAGGGTGGCATCTGAGGCGGGGTTAGGCCTTACGAACAACAGACGTAGAGTGAAATGGGAGAAATTAGCTTCCAATCCTGGGAAGATATCAAAGCTGTATGCCCGGGTAATTCCCATACTTGAAAAGGTTCAGGCACTGAAGATGCTTGGTACCACCCGGGGCGCATATAAACAACTGGGGCAGCTGTACGAAGACCTCATCAAATCGGCGTCCGAAATCCTTACCACTATACCAAAAAGGGTTAATGGACGTTCTGCCGGCCCCCCCTGGTATAATACTGCATGCCGCAAGGCAAAAACTGATCTTCTGACCTCGATTAAGGCGGGCAAAGGAAACGTGGAAATTAGGGCCATGAGAACGGCCTATAAGTACCTGATCACCAATGCTAAAAGCGAATGGGAGCACCAAAAATGGGAAAATCTTACTATTTCCCTGGCATGTGGGGATTCGCGCAAATTCTGGCGCTGTGTGAACACAGGTTCTGAGGAGCTGGCCCCATCAATAGAGCCTAACATTTCAGCCAGGGTATGGCAAGATCATTTCCAGTCCCTATATAAGTTACCTGAAGGGGAAAGGATTATTCCCACCCAGACGGCTAGCATTATTCTGAAAGGGGTGCCACTCACAACAAAGGAGGTTCGAGCAGCTATTGCCGGGTTGGCATCAGGCAGGGCACCAGACCTGGATGGCCTGCCGGGTGATCTATTCAAACAAGAACCGGATGTTTGGGCACCCTACTTAACGTTTTTATTTAATTCCATTTTGGGGGGTATGGAGGTACCAGACACTTGGCTGGGCGCAGAGATTGTCCCTATTTTCAAAAAGGGTTCGCCTCTGCTCCCAGCCAACTACAGACCCATTAGTCTTATCGATGTTCCCCAAAAGATTTTCGGTAGACTAATGCTCAATCGCCTACAAGATTGGATTGAAGAATGTGAAATCATGAGTCCTTATCAAGCAGGGTTTAGAAGCGGCATCTCAACTACTGACCAGATTTTCCGTTTTAATCTTTTATATTAGAAGACTGTGTTAATCGAGGGTGGCAGCTTGTACACGGTGTTCGTGGACTTGCGAGCGGCCTTCGATTTAGTGCCCAGGGATAAATTATGGGCCGTCCTGACGGACTTGGGGGTTCCCGCTGATATCTTACTAATTTTGAAAATATTACATCAGGGACATTTTGCCAGGGTAAGGTGCGAAAGAGGGGGAAGTCTTTCGGAGGGTTTCCCCGTTGACAGGGGGGTTAGACAGGGCTGTGTGCTTGCACCGACCCTTTTCTGCCTCTTTGTCAACGGGGTCATTAGCCATCTTAATGGGCTGAGTAACATCGATGCCCCCAGGTTGGCTGGCAGCAGGGTTCCTGCCATTATGTTTGCAGACGACACTCTGCTGCTTTCCAAATCCCCTATGGGCATACAACGGGTGATGGACGGATTTGCGAACTTCTGTGTGAAGCGTGGATTGGAGATTAATGCTTCCAAAACCAAGTACATGATCTTCAACCCGCCCTCCTCAACACGCCCGAGTCCCCTGATAGGGTCCTCCAGATTAGAGAGGGTTTACACGTTCGATTATCTGGGGGTAACAATCAACCAGTCTATGACTTGGGATTCACACTGAACTAAGGCAAATCTGAAACTGATTCAGATGACGGGCGGTATATCTAGGATGACAAGTGGCTCGACCTATAAGCCATTTGGTCCCCGCCTCCAAATCTACAAAACCCAGGCAAGAGGGGCAGTGATATATGGGGGTAAAATATGGGGGCATACTGCCGTCCAGAAATTGCAGGTCACGGAGAACAACTTCCTCAGGCAATTGGCAGCTTTACCATCTAGCACCCCACTCCTCCCACTAAGATTAGATTTGGGCCTAAGACCCATTACAGAGGAGTTGGGACTTAAACCCTTAACTTTTTGGCGCAAAATCTGGAGCACACCGGAACTATCTAATTACAGAGTTGAGCTCCAAGAGATTCTGCGCCTTGCTAAAGCCGTACAAATCCCATGGCTAAGATATATTAAACAAACATGCGAGTCACTAGGAAGATCGGATTAGTGGTTTGATCCAGGAAATGCATGTTGTAGGATCTCACGCAAATCTATCTCCAAGGCTTACTATGAGCACAACTTACGCATCTCAATCAAGAGTGTTCGGGAGGGGTCCTTATCTGGACACTTTCTGGGGTTCAAAGACTCATATCACCTGGAGCTTGCTTTTGATGATATTGGCCCTTCGAATACAAGGAAGTTATATATGCAATGGCAATATAGTACTCTCCCCCTCAGGGCGCACACAGACCGCTGGACATATCCCCGGCCAACAGTGCAATGCCCAGCTTGTGCTCATTCGAGAGAGACTGATTTGCACATTATATTCTTTTGCCCAGCTTATCAAAGAGCAAGGAACTATTGGCTTGTCCCACTCCTCAAAAATCTTGGTTTTAGGCAGTACTTCCCAGCATTCAGAATTTTAAAAACAGACTTATCTGCCCCAATTGTATTTGCAGTTGCAAAATTTTTAACAGCAATGTGGTCTAGTCGTAACCGTTGTATAAAGCGAAACACAGTTGACTGAATATTCTTGACAATTTTAGATTAACTGTTTTATGATTGATTTTAACTTAATCATGTGTGATATACTTTTTTTTGTACACTTGTTGCATTCTTTTATGGTCCTAGTGACCGAAATAAAGTTGACACATGAAATAAGAATCATGCGTGGGTCTTTGCAGAACCTTCAACCGTGAGCAGATGGCAGGACATATTCTCTTGGAAAGGTGGCAACCATATTTGGCAATGGCAAAACATTAAACTCTAATTTACAAGAGTTAACAATGTATCTAGCAGTACTAAAATAACTTTTCTGCTTTGACCATCCCAAACCTCTATTTCAGTTAAACTCATTGCAGTGGATCATTCAAGGCAGGCCAGGATTGTCACATATAAAGCTGGACAGGCCATACCGAGCATCGAGTGATTCCCCGAAAGCACCCGCTGCAGAGTTCTTTTTATATCCAGTAGTTTTCATGCAACAATAAAAGTGACAAGATAATTCTGGTGATGGATTTACCTGTTGGAAAGAGATTAGATTGTTCGGTCTCGCCTGACCCAGGGCATGCGCTGGTCTGGCGAGACATTTAGTAGGTGGGTTTTGAAAGTGCTACCCACATTTTTTTGCTGGCTACAAGCTTGAGTGCACGATGGCGTGCACGCACACAGCTGTTCCCCGCATTCCCCCCTCCCTTCTCGCCCAGCCATCTGCCTTTCCTGCGCCAGCCTTCAGCACCATCTCCGCCCCTCCCCCGCTGCTGCGCGCGCATCCCTAGCGTGCTTTGGCGCGTCACCGCGATCACTTTCGCTTTCAGAGTGATCGTGATCACTTTCGCTTTTACGGCGGCGCGGCCTTACTTTTACTGCCACGCGGCCAATGCTTGTTATTTAAATCTTTTTACGGGTGGCATTTGTCCCCTCGTTTCAGCACTTCCGGTTCGCATGACAGCCAATGCCAATGCTGAACATAAACCGGGAGTCGCATACGACCGGGGCGGACTCGTAGTCTGTAGGGTAACCTAGGATTGGTTTATTGTCAGGACCTCGGCAAATTCGGGTTGGCTGAACAGAATTCAGAAGTGTTCATTGGCTGGGGAGTCCGCACGTGCCTGTGCTCAGCTCTAAACGCTGTCCAGTCCAAGCCTACTCTGCTGTTCCTTAATGGCGCTTCCTGGGGAGATCCTGACCGCGTGTAGCTTAGGCACCAGTGTGTATCATCATAAAATAGCATCTTGTCGTCTTCTAAAAACAAAGGGTAGTATACAGGCTATAGGTTTGTGTTTTATGCTTTTGCTGTAGAGAGCCTTGTGTAACCTGCAATTGTAATTTAGCTCATTACCGTCTCCTTAATTATTAATGTTCACTATTGGGCTCTGTATGTCTTGTTATGTTATGTTATAAGGAACTTATAGAGTGCACGGACACCGGGGGGTTTCATGGCGCTAGACTTGAGTAGAGTTGACAGCGAACGGGCCTATGCGTATGCTTGCGTGAACAGCCAAGTTTTGAGAGCTTTTCTGAAACTTAACAGATCGTCACAACTCCTGATTGACAGGGGTATGGAGTTCCAAAGTTTAGGGGCAAGATAGGAGAAACTACGACCACCTTGCCGTTTGAGCTTGAAGCGGGGGAGGGTAAGAAGATGGAGGTGGGCAGAACACAAATTGCGTAGATGTGTATGTTTGGAAATCATATCGTTGATGAATTTGGGGCTCCTGCAGTGTAGTGCTTTGAATGTCAAGCAGCCAATCTTGAATGCTGTACGTTGGGCTATAGGGAGCCAGTGAAGTTCAAATAGACCGGGTCTCGCAGAGTGCCAGTTAGGTTGTCTAAAAATTAGTCTAGCGGCCTGGTTCTGCACCAGTTGGAGACGGTGAAGTAGGAACAAGGGCAGGCCAAAATAGATGGAATTGAAGAAGTCGAGACGTGAGAGGACCAAGGCAATTACAACTTGTGTAAGTGCTGAGTGAGATAGTAGATGAGAAATCTTGCGAATTTTACGCAGTTGAAAGAAGCATGAGGAGACCACTGCACCAACCTGTCCTTTAAGAGACAAGGCAGAGTCAATGGTCACCCCCAGGCTCTTTACGGCGGATGACGGGTTGGGGGGGCTCCTAGTTCAGTAGGCCAATAATGGTGGCCCCATAGAATCTCACTCTTCCCAGGCAGGACCAGTTCCGTCTTGCATGGGTTAAGTTTGAGATGGTTAAGATCCATCCAGCGCTGGATATGAAGCATGGTGGCTTGAAATTCGGCCACTGAATCAGCGGAGTCAAGGGTGAACACTAGCTGAAGATCATCAGCATAGTTGAAGGTAGTGACCTTTCTATTTTTTAGTGAATGGATCAGTGGTTTGAGATATAGGTTAAAGAGAAGAAGAGATAAGGACGAGCCCTGTGGCACCCCACAGGTGGTGGAAAGTTTGGGGGCCGTGAAAGGACCAAGGCGAACTGCCTGTGTCCTATCTTCGAGAAATGACTTTATCCAGTTGAATCTGGAGCCCTGTATGCCGGCCTGTGTGACACGGTCCAACAGGATTTTATGGTCGACCGTGTCAAAAGCGGCCGACAGATCCAGTAGCACCAGGGCCTGAGGGATGTTTTTGTCTAAGTTGGCTCTAAGGGTGTCCAATGCTGCAAGAATCACTGCTTCCGTGGAATGGGCAGGCCGAAATCCAGCTTGGCGGGGCTCTAGATATTCTGTTTATTCAATGAAGGAGGAGAGGCTGCCTGTGACATGGGTTTCTAAAATTTTGGCCAAAAAAGGGAGGAGAGAAATAGGGCGATAGTTTGATAAAAGTGAAGGATCAGACCCAGGTTTTTTCAGCAGGGGAACCACTATAGCGTTCTTAAAGGCTGTGGGGACCAAGCCTTGCGCTAGGGATTGATTGAGGAAGGGAAGCACATGCTGAGAGAGGTTGGCAAGGACAAGCCACATAACTTGAGGGGGACAGCAATCGTTTGGAGACCCAAATTTAACATGGGTCATTAGGTCCGAGAATAACTGAGGGCAGATGGATGGGAAATGGGATAAAGTTATGGAGTTAGTAGGCCCGTTAGACAGAGGATCCGAACAAGTCCTCGTGGGTATGCTGGCTTTAATGGTGGAGATTTTGTCCAGAAAATAGTTGTGCAGGGAGCTACATAGCTCTTGAGTCGGAGCCTGATTGGAGAGTGTGCGCTCAGAGTTACATAGGTCATTTACGATTGTGAAAATTTCCTTCGATTTGTTCTGAGCGTTGAGAATTCGGGCTGAGAAATAGGCTGCCTTAGTCTCCAGTATTACTTTTCTATACTCTTTACGAACCAGTATGAACAGCATTTTATCTTCGGTGGAGTATCTGGACCTCCATTGCCTCTCTTTTTGGCAGAGCGCGAGTTTTAGTGTTTTTAGCTCTGCCGAGAACCATTTATGAGCGTCCGAGTGACGGGCGCGGGGAAATTTGGTGAGGGGAGCGTGAATATCGGAGGCCGACAATAACCAGTTGGATATGTTTTTTTCCATGATGTTAATATCGGGGTTGAAAGTGGGGGCTGTGCTGGACAATGTGTTAACAAAGCTCGATTCGTTAAGTACCCTCCATTTTCTAGTCAGCCCTCCTGTGGTTGAAGGGGCTTTGGACGCAGCGTTTATGGAGGCCGTAAATTCCAGCAGGTGATGATCGGACCAGATACAAGGTGAGATTGAGGGTACTGATATACTGATGTTGGAGGACCAGATTTGGTCCAGGATGTGCCCCTTTTCATGAGTGGGAGCTTGTACATGTTGGGTCATGTTTAAGTTTAAGAGCAGCTCGGAGAGTTCTGCTGCGTGGGGCCCGCCCCGGGCATCCTGAAACCAGTCATTTAGGTCTCCTATGAGTAAGACATTCGGGTAATTAGTGACGAGGTTAGCCATTTGTTCGCTAAGTGATATGGGAAAGGTGGGCATTGCCTGAGGAGGGCGGTAAATAAGCACAAAGACAATAGAGCCATTGTTGGTGTCGAGTTTGAGAACAATGTTCTCGACATCCGGCAGAACAAGGGGGGTGAGGGTGACGAACTTAAGGTTTTTGTTAATGATAGCGGCGACCCCACCACCCCCCTTGCCTGAGGACCTATTGGCGTGCAAGATGTAATAGTCGGCAGGGAGTGCTGCCAAAATATCAGGAGCAGAGTCCTCGGTTAGCCACGTTTCGGTAACCAGGAAAATGTCTGGTTTTTCCAATGACAGTAACAGGAAGACGTCAAGCTGGTGCTTAACCAAAGAGCGAGTATTGAGATAAGAGATGTGCAAGGACAGAGGTTTGGCTATAGAGGGTCCAGAGGTAGAGGGGATGGGGGGGTGACAGACAGGTCGAGTTCGAAGGTTTTTGGAAGATGTTGTTTTCCATTAAGATCTTATAGGTAGTAGGTTTGAGGAGGGCGTAGATGTCAGCTAGTAGCCTGAGTTCTGGGGACGAGCATGTGATAATTTTGGCATAAAGTGAGGCCCCAGGGCCCGTCTGGGCGCGGACGGGCACAGACGGGCTTGCCTTTGGCGCGCCGCTGGCGCCCCTGCTGGGCGCGTCCGCTGCGCTCCCGCGCTGCGGTCTTCATTTTAATCCTAAGCCCCGCCTCTTACTCCTCCTCCTGCCGGCCGATTGGGTGAGGCCGCGGGGTGGAGAGGAGCAGGGGGATTGAACAGGTGGGTAATTTAGCAATCCCGTTTCTTAGTCGTGCAAAGTGCAATACAGTACAATTCTGAGCAAGAATTTAAACAATACAAGTTAAAAACGTTAAAAGCGCTAACAGCGGAGGTCCGCGCGGCAACACTAAACAAGTATGCCCGCTCCCGCGCTGCAGTCTACGTTTTAAGCCTAAGCCCCGCCTCTTACTCCTCCTCTTGCCGGCCGATTGGGTGAGGCCGCGGGGTGGAGAGGAGCAGGGGGATTTGAGCAGCGATCGGTTCACAGGTGGGTAATTTAGCAATCCCGTTTCTTAGTCGTGCAAAGTGCAATACAGTACAATTCTGAGCAAGAATTTAAACAATACAAGTTAAAAACGTTAAAAGCGCTAACAGCGGAGGTCCACGCGGCAACACTAAACAAGTATGCCCGCTCCCGTGCTGCAGTCTATGTTTTAAGCCTAAGCCTCGCCTCTTACTCCTCCTCCTGCCGGCCGATTGGGTGAGGCCGCGGGGTAGAGAGGAGCAGGGGGATTTGAGCAGCGATCGGTTCACAGGTGGGTAATTTAGCAATCCCGTTTCTTAGTCGTGCAAAGTGCAATACAGTACAATTCTGAGCAAGAATTTAAACAATACAAGTTAAAAACGTTAAAAGCGCTAACAGCGGAGGTCCGCGCGGCAACACTAAACAAGTATGCCCGCTCCCACGCTGCAATCTATGTTTTAAGCCTAAGCCCCGCCTCTTACTCCTCCTCCTGCCGGCTGATTGGGTGAGGCCGCGGGGTGGAGAGGAGCAGGGGGATTTGAGCAGCAATCGGTTCACAGGTGGGTAATTTTGCAATCCCGTTTCTTGGTCGTGCAAAGTGCAATAAAGTACAATTCTGAGCAAGAATTTAAACAATACAAGTTAAAAACGTTAAAAGCGCTAACAGCGGAGGTCCACGCGGCAACACTAAACAAGTATGCCCGCTCCCGTGCTGCAGTCTATGTTTTAAGCCTAAGCCTCGCCTCTTACTCCTCCTCCTGCCGGCCGATTGGGTGAGGCCGCGGGGTGGAGAGGAGCAGGGGGATTTGAGCAGCGATCGGTTCACAGGTGGGTAATTTAGCATTCCCGTTTCTTAGTCGTGCAAAGTGCAATACAGTACAATTCTGAGAAGAATTTAAACAATACAAGTTAAAAACGTTAAAAGCGCTAACAGCGGAGGTCCGCGCAGCAACACTAAACAAGTATTCCCGCTCCCGCGCTGCAGTCTACGTTTTAAGCCTAAGCCCCGCCTCTTACTCCTCCTCCTGCTGGCCGATTGGGTGAGGCCGCGGGGTGGAGAGGAACAGGGGGATTTGAGCAGCGATCGGTTCACAGGTGGGTAATTTAGCAATCACGTTTCTTAGTCGTGCAAAGTGCAAAACAGTACAATTCTGAGCAAGAATTTAAACAATACAAGTTAAAAACGTTAAAAGCGCTAACAGCGGAGGTCTGCGCGGCAACACTAAACAAGTATTGTTAGTGGTGCATCCGCGCCGTGGACACTCATGCACTCAAAAGCAGCGGAGCCTCCCGTACCTCAGCTGGCCCATTAGCATCCAGATGGTCCCCGCGATCTTCCAGTCCAACAGTCAATCGCCGCCCTGTCCCTTATTTCCCTTAACGCTTCTCTCCAAAAGCTTATTACTTTGGGACATTGCCAGAATATGTGAAAGAAGTCTAGCCTTTCCCACACCATCTCCAGCGTTCCTCTGATCTTAAAATGTCAAGCCCTTTCAATTTGACTGGTGTATAATACCACATGTTATAAAAGAAAGGGAGCAACCCTAATGCAAAGCAAAGGGACAGGGTAAAGGTAATACTACTCAAGAAAAACGTCCCTACTGTTTCATTAAAAAGGAGAAATTATCTTAACATAGACCAGATATCTGGTGAGTCATAATAGAGATGTAATTTTCCTAACACTTGACTGTAAAGTAAGACATGGACTAATCAAGCTATATCAATTTACAATCTATTAAATGATAATAGTCAGCGTTCTAGGTCTAAGTCGATCCTTACAAATAATTCGTATTGTTGCGCTTTTTCAATTTGCGCCCTTATCCTCTCGTATTCAAAGAGTTCCACATGGGACCAGTCAGATCGTAGTTTCACGGCCTCCTTGCGCTAACGGATTTCCGGGTTCGTGCATCGACTTCGACTCCATTAAAGGAAGGGAAAAATGTTTTATCAGATTTAATATCAATACCTGAAGACGAAATCAATACGGTGGCTCTAACGAACATATAAGTAGATCGTGAGATGAAAGATTAAGATTTCAATGGTTGCTGGAAAATTATATAAGGTCCATAAAGTTCGATCCAGACAAATCCATAGATATAAAGATTTTTAATGTGCTTAGTTCGTTGTTTGTCCTGAAGAAGGTGTAAAACATCAAGATATCACCGAAACGCTGCGTCGACTGTTTTTTTAACAAATATATTTTATTGCTTATGTAAACTGTACTGACCACGTCAGTTTTAATAAATGTTTTTAACTATTTTATGTAAACATCATTTAGATTGTAACCTATAACAGGAGGGGTGATTGGAATTGACCTAGAACGCTGATTATTATCATTTAATAAATTGTAAATTGATATAGCTTGATTAGTCCATGTCTTACTTTACAGTCAAGTGTTAGGAAAATGACATCTCTATTATGACTCACCAGATATCTGGTCTATGTTAAGATAATTTCTCCTTTTTAATGAAACAGTAGGTACGTTTTTCTTGAGTAGTATAATACCACCTGTACATGATTTTTAAGTTTACATCCATACGCGGAACAAATGAATAGGAGAGAAAGCTCCCCTTAGGCTTCATTTTCGATTCCTTCATCGTGATTTCTCTCCCATTTCTTCCTAGGTGTTTCTATAGGAGCATTGATTGATAGTCCCATACAATAACCTATACATTTATAAGAGCAAACCCTTAGTGCCCGTGAGACGCCTTACTCCTCGAACTGTCAGTGCCCCGTCGCTCCTAATTAAGTAAGTAAAATCCAGTGCTGTTGATGAAAATATTACAGTCCAGTAGCAGGGAGCCTTTTCGGAGTAGTATATTTCTCCGGTTGAAGGTATTTATCTAGAGCGCTCTGGTTTATCTTTAAACACACACAACCACACACACACTCAACCACACACACACAAACACACACACACACAACCACACACACACAGCACATACACACACAACCACACACACACAACCACACACAACCACACACACACACAACCACACACACACAACCAACCACACACAACTACACACACTACACACACAACCACTCACACACACACAACCACACAAACAACCACACACACAACACATAAACACACACCCACACAACCCCGCACACACACAACCACACACACAACCACACACACAAAGGGAGGAGACAACTGCAGCAGGACCTTCGCCTCAATCAGGACAGCAGAACCACCGGAAAAGGAACCCTTCGGCACGACCTGGGCAGCAAGAACTTGTCACTGGAGACATTGTGATCCTATGAACAATAGTGTCATCAATGATCTAATCCAAACTGTAAACTGTGACAAATAACATCCCTATATATTGCAGTGCCACAAAAACAGCAACAAGCATTGGCATAGCCAATAGGTCTCGCCTTTGGGGCCTTATAAGTGTTTTGCCATGCAACAGTTGTTGTTGCACCAAGGATATTGTGCTGCATAACTAAATACTTATAAGGTCCCAAAAGTGAGACCTATTGGCTATGCTAATGCTTGTTTTAAGTGAGAGTTTTGACTCATCTAAGATACTGCAGAGGGTAAATATGCCTACTGCAAAGGACGTGTACCATGCAGCTCTCAGAACACTATTATATGTGCATAGCTCAGTGGGTTACTGCCTTGTCACAGAGGCCCTTTTGTTACTGTGCAGTTTATAAGTAACAATCATAATCGAGCACAGTGAGCTATGAAGTGTCATCAAAGAGCTGCATGCAACATACATGATACAGGTTAGAAAGTTATGATTTTTTCAAGTCTTTCGCTATCCTAATGTTACTAAAACAGAGTTGTTTGGGTGGAAATACATTTTTATTAATAAAGACAACCTAACCACTGTTACATTCTGAATCCCAAGTTTGCGCTTCTCGAGACCAAACATTTCTGTAAAAATGCTTACCACTATGGATCACATGAGACCTACACCTTGTAGTCCTCTTTGTCGTATGTAATATTTCTATACACTGATTTACACACGTATGATTCATTGTCTCTGTATTTGTGTGTGATGTAAAGTTCTCCAACAGCCTACACTGATATGAGAGGCGCTTTAAAACAAATAAAATACTTGTCACAGAGGGACTATGGAGAGATGAGGGGCACAGTTGGAAGATGATAAGGTGATGATAGTGAGGGAATCATTGAAGGGCCCTAAGAGAGATTGTTGAATCCTGGTAAGGTCATCCTTTACTATGCTTTAATAGCTAATACAATTGTATATATAAATAAATATGTGTAGTAGAATGTGCCATTGTTGCCAACATTTTGCTATGGAGAACCCCCCTCCTCCCCCAAAACCGTCTGATTTAATGTGCCACGGCTGCTTTGCGTTCCCAGTCTGACACTGGTCACGTCACATGAACCTTTTAACCAGTGGCGGTCCGTCCATTGGGGGCGTTGCCCCCCCGCCCGTGCCCCGTGCCCGCAGCTTCTTTGGCGTCTCTGAACTTAAGTAAACTCTCAGTTTACTTAAGTTCAGAGACGCTAAGGGAGAACTATCAGTCAGTATGATGTTGGACCGCCCACCCCCTTCAGAGTCTGAAGGAGGTGGGCGGTCTGGCGTCATGTTGACTGACAGGCAGCCAGCAGCACACAAGTGCGCATGAGTGGGGACGGAGGGCGATTTTTGCACCGTGCCCAGTCATGCGCACTAGTGTTTCCGACGGCTGGCGCATGCGCATTAGGAGAGCGAGGGTTGAGCCAAGGCTCAAACCTCGGTCTCCTAATGGGTAGGCGGGCGGAGTGTAAGCCTGCTCTAAGCCAATCCTGGTGCTGCTCCAGCACCAGGATTGGCTGAGAGGGGTCTTGCAATGCCAGCACTGATGGGCTGTGCCTGTTCCAGTGAGTGAGTGTGTAGGCGGCGGCGCCAGAAGTAACGGACCCGAGGCGAGGCGGCGCGGACCCGGACCTGCTCAGGACAGGTAGGATTTTATTTTTTAAAAAACACCCCCGCGCGACGCATTACTGTGTTTGTTCAATACGTGTTGGGTTATGCAACACCATCAGGGTACAGTGTTACTGCGGGGGATATTTTGAGACTCTAAAACGTCTTAAAAAAGAGTATATTCAAATAACTTAACAAGGCTCAGGATTGTAATACTAAGTGACTGACTGTTCGTGATGTGAGCCTACTCCTGGCAGTAGTAACTACCTCCAGCGCGCCCTTGCGCCTGCAGCGTGCTCTTGCACAGGAATGTTGTGTGTTGGCAAACTCCCTCAGTGCTGTTATTACTTAGCACATTAATATAAAAGAGCATCACTGCTGCAGGTTTATTAGTGGAAAAACACAGACTGTATTGGGCAAACTGTACGTAAATATATATTTTTAGATGAGAATCTAAGCCAAAAATACCATGTACGTTGAAGCTGGCAGATTACTGGGTCACAGACCCGGTACGATGGACCAAAAGCATGGACCCGGGGCATTGGAGCTTTTGGCGGTAAAAACGGTGTACTATATTTGAATTTATTTAGTTTAGACTGCAACAACTTGTACTGAAACTCTTCCGACCTCCTTCTTCCTAATGTTAGCACCAGAAGCACATTCTTATTATCCTGCCATGTATGCGCTAGTCTACACAGCCCTGTGAGAGACTCGATTTCAAAAGTGCAGTTTTCATAAGGCATATATAAAATGGAGGGATCTGATGCAATCAGAGCACTTGCCCCTTTTCTGCTGTTAGCAAAATGATTGAAAGGATGTTTACAATGATTGACCCGCTGTGAAATCCAAGGTCACAGCTTTTGACCCGTAGGTTGGGCACAGATTTGCGAAGTAGGCGCACTAATCATCTGAGTACCTTTGTTAGCAGGAAAGACGATATGAATCACGGGACTGAGAATGTCATTTGTAAGAAAAAATGTGAGTTGTACAATTTCTTTTTTTTTTTTTTTTTTTTTTTAAAAACCTTTATTTGTGCATAGTAAAAGAACAAATACGGGCCTACAACCATCAGGCCGGCCACAATACGGTTGAGCACAGAGACAAACAATACATCCCCTGTGCGTCAAGGTCAAGATTAGCAACGATTCAGGATTCATACACTGGAGGGATCCTTGACACCGGGGGAAGGAGAAGTGAAGGTTAATTTTAAGGTTTTCAAAAAAAATTTTTATCGGGAAAAAAGTCAGTAAAGGATAGAAACAAGGAGATTCGAGTCCGCAAGTCGGCTTCATACACTGGAGAGCAGCAGCATCATTAAAACAGCCATAGAAAATCTCATACAGTAAGGCGATGCAATTAGATAACAGGATCATCACAGTAGTAAATACGCACCCCCTAAAAGCCGCCCCCACTCAATCCACCCCACACCCGGACCCCGAATCGAAACAAGTATAGCGCAGAGACATGAAAGAAAGAGGCCCATAGAACTAAAAAAGAAACAGTAAATTACCCCCCCACCCTACACCAATGCGGAGGCTATGGCCTACCCCCCCCCCAGCATAGTGCCTGTCGCCCAATGAACCCGAAATATAGACGAGAGAGAAAGTAGGAATAGAGTAAAGAAACTAAGAGAAGAAAGAAGAAAGGAGGCGGGGAGGAGCCCACGTATCCTCAGGAGCGCCCGACACCACCGGCCAACCAAGCCTCCACACACTGAAACCCCACTACACCCAAAGGCGGTCGTGGGAAGATAGCATGTAACACCACGGAAATGAAGGCAGACAGATCGCGACGAGTGCGCACAACATAAGTAGACAATTCCAGTCCCAGTCCAGCCCGGCCGTGAAGCCATGATGATAGAAAGTAATCTAGCCCTGGCCCGATCGCGGGCGTACGATTAGACCCGCCCCCTCGTGAATGCCCCGCATCCCGAACAGACAAAGACAATATGGCCACTTGGGAGAAGATGGAGAAGTAGAGTCACAAAATGGCCGCCGATCATCTATTGAGGTCCCCTTGCACACCATATAAAATCCAGACCTGGCTTGTAAAGTACATGAGTTCCACATAAAAGGAGTCGTAGGCCACCGTGAACAGTTCCTCGAGGTCGCCAGGTGTAGTTCAGCTGGAAACTCCTGCGGGCACGGTGAGGCAGGCAACAACAAAGCAGGCAGCAATGACCGGGGAAACAAAGTATCTGCCATTGAGCAGGAGAGCGATTGATCCTGAGCGCCGGGAAAGCCAAATGCAGACACCAGTGTAGCACCGTTATACCCAGTCGTTGCTTCCCCGCAGGAGGACCACAGCACTGGCAGACTCACGTCTTGTTGATCACAAACGGGGCGCTCACGGCCCGCAGCAGACAGTGTAGAGTCGAACCGCTCACTCAGCTTTTGCAAGCCGACACACAATTGCAGACGAAAGTCCCGCAGGGCAGCCAGAACGGAGCCGTATGTCAGCGGAAGCTGCGTCCCCCCAACGGCAGCAATCCGGGACGGCACTGGGGAGCTGGAGTCTGGTAGAGGGAGGGCGAAGCGGGCAGCGGGCGAGACCGGAGCATCACCCCCCAGCAGCGAGCAGGCAATCAGCGCCATGTTTTACCGTTGAACGGTACCGTGGCCAGGGGGGGGATCGTGACAAGGAGGCAATTCCCAACAGGTCTGCGCCGCAACAGGTGAAAGCCAGCAGTCTCTTCCCCTCCCTCAGGCTCTCTTTGCAGCCGACTAGACCATAGAAGAAGGGGGTCTGCAGCCTTCTACAGCGTGGTCCACAGAGCGGGGTAGGAGACCCGCCACACCGGGGCTTACCCTCTGGCTCCAGCCCATCAGATGCAGGGTACAGGAGGTGTCCGGGCGTCTCTCTCCCGGCTCTTCTGGCGACCGTGCGTGGCGTGAGGCGGGATCGGGACCTCGGGCTCAGATTTGCACCAGCGGGTCCGGTGACTGCAACGATTCCAGGGGGCCGGCCGAGGCCACAGTAGAGCAAGGGTCCAGGGCGGGGAACAAAGGCACCAAAAACTCCGGCATCCGGGCGGGCTAAGACTTCGGGAAAGCGGCGGCGCAGTCAGCGCGTCGTCGCACGCGTTGCACCTCGAAAATCGGCAAGGATAGGAATCAGGATGATAGTCCGAGGCCAAGGGCCGACGGAGCCGGGCGCTCAAGCGACTGCTCCGGTCGCCATCTTGGCTCCTCCCCAACCAAGGCAGTTGTACAATTTCTGGCTAAGAAATAGGCAGTTAAAAGCGAGAGAGTGTACATTAACTTGCTAGAACGTTTTAGCCACAGAGTGTGTGTTTTACATCCATGAAAATGCAGATAATGCCATCAGACCTCTTACAGATGGTGCTTACCATGAGGCTTTACTTTACATAGTGAAACGAAATGACTAAGTAATAGATGCACAGAAACATGACTGTCGATGACGTAACTCACTTGGTTGCTTGAGCACTGCAGAGTCTTGGGCCTGAATTGAAGGACCCAGATTTAAATGATGATGGGTTGACTCAGACTTTCATCCGTATCAAATTGATGAAATGGATAGGTACTTTTGAGCTACAGAAGGGGCCGAGGGATAGCATCACCGAGAGAAGCGAGGTGGAGCAGAATAGAGAGATGTAGAGGACCAAGAGAAGGATCTTTGTAGATCAAAGGGCAAGCAGAGTTTGGAGACAGAAATCAAGTCCATGGAAAGGAGTGTGGGGTAGCTGCGTTCAGAGAGAGAAATCACAAGAAGGTGTGAAGAGAACACACCTGGGCTCTGAGGAGGTGAAAAAGGACTAGCATGCTTGTGAGGGATCAGGCTTGTGGTACTGGGAAGAGAGTGCCATAAATCCATAGTGCGCTTTCCCTGCCAAATCGTTTTCACCTACCCTATATGTAAGGGCAGGCCTCAAGGATGCGTACCAAAAAGCATTTCTGTGCATCCTACCAAATTATTGCACTCCAGGGCTTACATGAAGATAATTGTGATTTGACTCTAGTTTATCCAGCATTTAGCAGCCCGTGGGGAAAATGAGCAAAGTTATCTAAGCACGGTTAATGTCAGATGTACATTTTGTTATTTCCTTCAACCATGAGCAGGGCAAGTCAGGCTCACTTTCTATGCTCACTCGCCATAGTTCACTCAGCCACAACGTGTACGGCTTACCACTTTCAAATGTCACCAGCCGCCACTGGTTGGGAGTAAGGCTAGATACTTGGCAATTGCATCATAAGTCCATTTATCACGTTCTTAGTGGCTGAGCGACAGCCTGACATACTTCTGAAAATTAGACGAGAGGGATCAGTACTAACATATTCGCATAAAAAAAATGTAACGCCCGGTCGACCCTATCAACCTAGCATTTTGCATGCAGTTGAACGCAACAACGTACTGAACAGCTTGCTTTATACCGCGTAGGAGGGAGGGGCTTCCGCAGGTGGGAATTCCCGAAGGCAGCGCCTGACAAGCGGTTGCACTCCGGCCTCTATGACGCTCCTGTGCTGTCACAGAGTGGGCTGAGCAGCAGTCTCGCGAGAAGCGCAGAAGCATAAATAGCGGTCGCGCATCATAGTTGGTAGCAGAACGTTTTTCTCTTGAAGCGGTGTTAGTGAGCGGTTTGTGGCAATTGATATTTCGACGCATATAATCGCCGGGATTTAGGAGGTATATCTCCCCGTTAAATCACTTCTAGAAGGAGTGGTTATTTATTTAATATACGCGCTGTAACATTTTCCTCTGTAACGTTTAGAGGCTGCACTCGTAAACTTTAAGGGGATAATAGGGGGTCCCCGCTGCACTCTTCTTGCCGCTTATCAAAGGTCTCCACAGGTATTCCTGCCAGGGCTTTAAGTGGGCCGGGTCCTGCCGGTGCTGAGCACCGACAGATCTAAAAAGCAGGTGCTGAGACGGGTCCCTAGCGAACTCTCTATTTTCGCCTTCACCTTGGGGGTACAAAACAAACCTTAACTCTGCTGTGCCACCCTTCGTTGCTTTTGATGTAACTTCAGACACTCGTTATAGTTATTTCAGAAATGAAGTATTTTCAATATTGTAAACAAAACCATAGCTGCTTATTTATTATTTATCTTAAGCAACTATCCATCATTGACAAAGCCGATAGTCCTGGCTTGTTTGTTACTTGTGGTATTCTATATCTGGCAGAGGCGCAACTAGAGCCAAATTTCGGGGGGGGGGGGGGGGGGGGCGCTGAATCTTTTAAGCCCTAGGCAGAGTGGAGCTGCAGGGGCGCTTAGAAGGGGTGAAACAGCGAGGCCTCATTAACATGCAAATGGTCTTTTAAAGACCTGTGAAGTGCTCGGGTGCGGCTGTGTGTGCGCCGGGAAGCTGTCTCAGCCCAGGCTGCCACACACGAAGGGGGGGGGGGGGGGGGTGCTGGCTGAAGCCCTGTGAGTCCAATGGGTGTTGCGCGCCTGATATCTGGATACAGTGACAGAAGCAGCAAAATACCAGTCAGGGGGCACACTATGCTACGCATAGATTTTCAGTTTACGTGTTTTTAAGCCACGTCTTTAATTACGTCGGCCGCGCCCCTTTGAGATCCCCCTCCTCTTCCGTGTTTTTTTTCATCCAACTTAAAGTCCTGATTCCTGGCTTTGATTTTCAGTGGTGTTTGGTTTTGAGCAGATAGTCTAGCCGAATGTTGCGCCCTGGAGCGTTTATTTTCCTTTTGACATTGAGGGAGGGAGACCAGTACTAAGGCTAGTTGGCACATCTAGATATAGGTAAAGAAAACGCGGCAAACTCCGAAATCCATGTTTTACTGTCGCATGTTGAAAACATGACTCATTTGCTTAACCGGCAGGATGAGCCAGTGCATTCCTGGATCTTGACTTCACTCGAAGTGTCACAAAGCTGGACTTTTACTTCTATGGTGTTTCTCTCTTCCAAGCCACTCCAAATCCCCTCTTACTCTGCTTTATTAGCCTGGGATTAGATGTGGCTCATCCCTATTCTAATTAATGTTGACATGTTTTGCAGTGTCGCCCAAGGGCATGGTTTTTCTTTCGGGAGTTGCCTGGTTTCTCTCGTTCCTTTGCTAATGTGTATTAGTGGTGTGAAGTGGTAGCTGAGTTGCTACCGTGACATTCTCATTACTTTACTAATCCTTTATCCGTTCAATAGGATTTGCGATACCACGATGGCTTCGGTAGCAGTTGAACATCCACAGGTAATGGCTGTTTGTGTGTGGGTTTTTTTTTGTGTGACTTTACTTTTTTGTTTAGTAAAACCAGTGACTTTTTTCCGGATGACTTGCAATGTTTTTCTTACACAGAATGTGGTGTCGCGCGTGATCAGCCTCCCCCTTATTAGCTCCACCTATGGCATGGTGTCCTCCGTCTACGCCAACACAAAGGAGAACCATCCCTACCTGAGGTCGGTCTGTGAAGTGGCAGAAATGGGAGTACTGACGGTCGCTAACGTGGCTATAACCAGCGCCAAACCAATACTTCAAAAGATGGAGCCTCAGAGTAAGTGAAGCTAAAGGCTGATTATTGCGTCAATCTCCCCCCCCCCCCCCCCTCCCCCCGTGAATGCAATGATGCTCAAGGTTTAAAAATGTCTTTCACTGTTTTACATTAACTGTGCTTGATCTGGGTTGTTGGATGGTCTGCAGTTCTTAAACTACTGTTTTACTCGCCCTACTGTTCCAATTTGTGAATGCATCCCTTGAAAGTAATGATGTAAGGAACCACTTAAGTGCGGTAGCTACACCTTTTAGCTTTTTCCCCTTGACAGGCTTCTTGTGGTATGGATATTCTGATTTTTGATTGATGCAGCTAAACTTAATAATTGAATTGATAGGCAACCGTTAAGCTTGTAGTACGTTCAAGCGGTATGGGGACTCTAAAGTTGGCAGACTGCAGATAAATGATCTGATTGGCTACGGAAGAGCCTGCGATCATATTTAAGTAATGGTTGTAACGCTACCATCCAGATTTCCCTTGGCGTATTTTGTTAAAATGCTAAAAATGTAATGTATAAGGGTCAGTGATGCAGCCTCCACTTTTAGAGCCCTCCTTGAGACCTGGATTAGTGAATCTATAAGGGAATTACCTGGCTGGTTTCGAGATTGTGGTGGGCACATGGATTGAGCTTATAACTATCATGAACTGTTAAAGGTCGTAAGTTTACCCTCCTAGATTGGAAAGGGTCATCCCAGAGCAGCGCTGCAGACTCTAGCATAACCCCTGTAATGGCAGGTTCCCCCCCACCCTCTCAGACTTTGGGGCATATTACTGGGCCACTCTAACGGTTATCTATGACTGGGTCATAATCATCTGACAACTGTTTGAGAAGGAGGGTCTGAGTGCGATTGCACAAGCATTTTCTGTATGGTGGACGGGGTGTCGGACAGTTGTTGCTGGCAACACGGGTGGCATTGGAGGCTTGAGCTAAGGCAGGGGTCTTCAACCTTTATCTAATCTGAGCTGCTGATAAACAAATCATCGCAAGCTACTAATGGTGTTGTAGTAATAGTAGCCACTTTAGATGAGATGGCGTTCTTGGCCACTAGGTCCAAGATTACCAGCAGTAATTGCCTCAGTGCATCAGGAGGAGGAACAGTTTTCAATTTGAAATGCCTACGCAGGTAATGCATGCCAGCCACCGCTGCAGTGCCCCTGGCTCAAAAGTAATCTCATCAGTATTAAGTCTCGACACCTGATTATCAGTCAAAATTCACCTTTAAACGTTTTGTAAACTTAATCCTTTTTCTCCAATCAGCATAAGAGTTCTGAAAATTCACTTTAGTCTTGATACACAATTTTGTCATACATATCCTAATTTAAACAAAGTTCCAATTTAGAAGTTTGGAATGCACACAAGAGAGCTACTGATGAGTAGTTGGAGAGCGACTTGATGGGTAGCTGGAGAGCTACTTGATGGGTAGCTGGAGAGCTACTTGATGGGTAGCTGGAGAGCTACTTGATGGGTAGCTGGAGAGCTACTTGATGGGTAGCTGGAGAGCTACTGATGGGTTGCTGGAGAGCTACTTGTTGGAGAAGGCTACTAGGTGTATTGGGTGGGCACATACGGTGACCAGAGAAACTCCACTCTGGGTGGAGACAGTGCTGCAGGAACTAGGAAAGCTTAAGGGTATTTTACGCCTGGGACACAATAAGAATCTCTAAGGTTGTGGCTTCTTGGAAGAGGGGTGGGATGCTTAAGTCTGTTATTGCTCCAGAGGGAATCAGTTGCATATGAACTAATACTTGCAGTATGCACAAGCGAGGCACAAATTGCAGGCAGAGAAGCAAAGTTATGTTGATATTCCGAACTATATGCCTTTGTGGGCAGGCTACTTATGGAGGTGCTAGGGGGGAGGAGAGAATCCCACCACCACCTACAAAACCCTAAATATGCTTTACACCCTGGTGAATCTCCAAGGGTGCAGGACATGGGTGAGGTGACCTACACTGTTTAAGAGACTGCTTTAATGCACCAGTGAGCAGTTACCACTTAATTATCCCACTTGCACCAAAATGTCCTTTTAGATATACCAAATGCAATGCACTGCATCTCCCTGTTTACACCTTTTTGGTATTTGTTTGTATACCGTTGTGTATGCAAAGAAAAGTAAATCTGCCCCCCCCCCCCCCCCCCCAAATAGGGAATGATTGATCTCACCACCGAGTTTGATTCAGAGGAACAAACTGTCTACCTATACATGAAATTACACATCGCACCCTCTTGAGTAGAGGCTGGCTGCTGCATGTAAACAAGTGCTCATTGAAACTCTACAAACTGAATGGTTTAAACTGTGTGAAACTTAAAATTTTCAATGTTTTCAGTTGCAGTTGCAAACGATTATGCATGTATTGGTCTTGATAAGATAGAAGAGAAGCTACCAATATTGTATCAGCCGTCGGACAAGGTAATAGTTTCAACAATACAGATGCAAGATGCTGGTAGTTATATATGGTTAGCTATACTGACTGTGCATGCCCTTTATCTGGGTCTGTAGTTGAGAATTCCTGTAATTTGCTGCTACTAATTCTAAACTTCATTCTGTGCAGCTTTTATCTTGGTCCTTATTGTACATAATTTTGTAATTGAACACTTGCCTTTTTAGGCAACTTCTTTTATGCTTAAACTATACATTGAATGAAATATAAAGATTTATGCTCTTGTACTTTTAAATAGATTGTGTCCAAAGCCTCCAATATGGTTGTTGGTGCCAAAGAAGCCTTATCCATTACAGTAACGGGTGCCAAAGATACTGTGGCTCATACAATCACTGGTGCGGTCGACAAGACCAAAGAAGCTGTTCATGAGAGCGTGGAAATGACAAAGTCTGTTGTAAATGGCAGTATTAACACCGTGCTAGGCAGCCATGTGGTGCAAATTGTGAATAATGGTGTGGACTCGGCACTCACCAAATCGGAGACTCTAATAGACCAGTATCTCCCACTGACGGAGGAAGAGTTGGGTGAGTACATCTGCGGATTTGTTTAATTAGTCCCCCGTAAGTATGTCTATACTTGTAGTTTGCTTATTGCTGGTATCTGGAAAACATCTTGTGTTGCATCTTGTTTGTGGTGGTGAAGGGACTCTCTAAGGGTCTACTGTGCCAGGAAAGGTATGGCTATGGGACCTTGGTGCTGGCTGATGCTCACTTTGCCATCACATGTTTATCTCTTAGCTCTCAGGGGGGCCCTTGCTTAGTCCTTCAGTTGCCGCAGTTAGTTGTTTGTCTTCAGAAACTTTTCTGCCCATAAAAAGTCTCAAAGCCCTTGAACTTAAATAGTCTTGATCCCCTATAGACAACCTCCACTAGCCCCTTCCTGTGCAGCACAATCCATGGATTCCCACCAGACTAACTTCATTTACCCCCAATCCAGTAGAATTCCCGCTGATCTGCTTAGTATGCGGCAAGGAGTTTCCTTAATCTGAAGCTCCTAGGGTGCCCCCAGCAGCATAACCAGCTTGTCTGCTTCCTCTGCAAAATGGAGGTTTTGGAATGAGTATTCCCCTCCCCCCCCCCCCCCCCCCCCCCCCCCCCCCCCTCCCTTCCAGGTCTACATTACACCACTGGGCGCACTATTGCTTTGAAAAAGTAGGACTTTGAGCCCTGATCTTGTGTGGTGGGATTTTTTTTTCCAGTTTTACATAACCTATTACAAGCTGCATTGGACTTGGTGCCTGTTAAAGTGTGCATAGTTTAAATTTCTTTTTTTTTTTTCTCCTTACATGCCTCTTTGGAGTCCTACAGTTTAAGACCAAGTTAGTGTCTTCTGAACTACATATAAACCTATATTTTCCAGGTTCGTACCCTAGTAGGCTAGGGTGGTAGTTTTATTTGGTTACTGCAGAGACCCTTGTGCGACTACCTGATTTTGTGGGGTGGGGGTGGCTGCGCTGCAACATAGATCTCCTATTACGGACTTTGTATACGTTTGAGGCTTTGCATAGCTGACAGACTTGCATTCTCAGGACATTTGTAAAATACTTAATTCGTGGTAGTACGCAATGCACAAAGTTTGTTTTGCTGTATGAATGGTCTTCGTTTGGTTTGTTCACCCGCATACACATATGAAATTGAATACAAAAGCGTTTTGTACTTTATTTTTTACCAATGCAGATTACTAAATTTGTCTTGCTCACTTGGCATCAAACATTTTTGTTTAAATGTGTCCGGTTAATTCCCCAACAGGCAAACTACCCTTCTAACACTTGACATAACTTGGTCAAGCTAAAGTTAGTTGGTGTTTTATAAGGGGCTGGGGAGCTCATGCTTTTCGTTCCCTAATCATACTGCACTTCCCACACAGGAGCTGGGTAAATGGCTCCCATCCCACTTGTAATGGTTACTCTGATTGCGGGACATTATTCTCTTTTCCGTTAATGCATAAGTATGGTTTAAAGTGTATTGAGTTGGCAGGTTATGGTCCTAACTTAAGTACCTAATAGTTTGCTTTTGTTTGCAGCTGCAGATGCTGCATGTGTGCAAGGCTTTGAAGATGGGGCTCAGAAGCCAAACTACTATATTCGAATAGGATCCTTGTCAAGCAAAGTTCGGAAGCGTGCCTACCAGCAAGCCATAGCCCGGTTGAGTGATGCAAAATCCAGGAGCCAGGAAGCAATTTCTCACCTCCACCGTACAGTTGCCCTGGTAAGAGAAGCATTGCCACTGCGCTTATCCCTCTAGATGTTTAGTTGTGTCTAGTGTTGAGCTGAAAGTCTGTACCCTCTTGTTATAAATCTTTAATACCACGTCTGTTCCACCTCATTGGGGTTGGAAATGTTTGCAGCATTCAATGCCTCTGATTTCCTCTTAATTTGACCTGTTAGACAAATAGCGTTCTAAAATGGACACAAAACTGGACTTGCAATGTGGGTATTTCTTATTGGTACTGCAGTGGTTAACTATCCACATTGACTGCACCCTGGTTACTTTCTTACTGTTTATCTGATAACTGCTGAACTGTAACACAAGGCATCAATGCACTTTCTTTTTTAGATGGAATATGCACAGAAAAACATGGATAGCGCCAACCAGAAGCTGCATGATGCCCAAGAAAAGCTTTATCGGTCTTGGTTGGAGTGGAGCAAAAGCACGGGCCAAAACGATGGCGAGGAGTGTAACAGCACAGAGGTAAATATGCACTTGTCTGATCTACAGATAATTCCAGATGACTGCCTTGATGAAGAATTTGTTGTGCAGGAATGTAGTGCTATTTATACGTTCGACTTGTGGATGCTTGCTGCAGCCGTGTGCATTGAACTGAAGTTCTGCAGAACTCTGCAAGACTTCAGCTTCATTACTTATGAAGCTGCTGTGACTGGATTCCTGTGCTTAAACTGATGCTAGTATAGGCAGTTTGTAAGCCTAATACATGTAGCCTTGTTCAAGTACTTAATTTGATTTTTCTTTTTTCTCAGGATGTTGAGTCTCGTACCCTGGCGATTGCCCGCAGCCTTACAAAACATCTTCAGACCACCTGCATCACCTTAGTGTCCAGTATACATGGCATGCCCCACAACATCCAGGAACAGGCTCACCACCTGAGTTCAATGGCTGGCGATTTGTACCAGAACTTCCACTTGGCCTCCTCTGTCAGAGAGATCTCTGACAACGTTCTTGCGACCACTAAAGGACAATTGGACAAAATGAAGGGTTCACTGGATAATATGGTGGACTATGTTGTGAACAACACACCACTCAACTGGCTGGTGGGTCCCTTTTATCCTCAGTTGGATGGCATTCATCATACTGAGGAAAAGAACGAAGGGGAGGAGACTAGCAGCCAGCATGCATGCCAAAGTTAGTTTGTAGCATGTGCACTGCAGCACTCGCGTCTGTATACTAATTATGCCAAATTATCTGCAACCTCTCGAGCATGGCTCCATCTAATCGTGATGGATGAGTTGGACATGCAAGGTTAAATGCATAAGCTTGC
The DNA here is from genome assembly GCF_964204655.1 of Triturus cristatus. Classification (NCBI taxonomy): domain Eukaryota; kingdom Metazoa; phylum Chordata; class Amphibia; order Caudata; family Salamandridae; genus Triturus; species Triturus cristatus. Next base: position 997,714,180 of record NC_140581.1, read on the forward strand.
AAAGCACGTGTATGACCTTAATTGTATTTACCTTTAAGGTAATGCGTGAAGTTTGCCAGTTACTGGTGTTTATTGAGCACTTTCTCTTTTTTTTTTTTTTTATTGCACATGCATTTCTGGTGACCATGCTTTTTGTAAGTGCTAGGATATTATAAATACTACTTGGTTGTAGATTTCATTCTGGGTCACCATGTATTGTGCATTTCTAGTAAACACTTCTAGTAGCATACTGTCTCCAGTGAACATTTCATGTGTCATCTTGGGTGAAAAGGAAAAGCCTGTGGGTGGCACACCTGAAGTTCTGGTAGAATGACTCGTGTGCATACATGATCATAACTGATGGAGTGCTGGGGTAACTTTAACAAGCCTTTAAGTCTACCATGTAACTGAGTTTTGCATGTGCCACATCATGGTTGCGAACACCTGTGAACTTAATTAATAGACCATGCTTGGATATGCAAGTGTTAGGTTGACTGGGCTTTGTGTGCAACACTCAACTCTAAGCACTCCTATTGGGTGAGCTGTACAAACAGTGAAGTAACAAATTGGAGACATCTGAAGTAAAAGGAAGGAGTGTGGTGTGCTGGGATGGATATATATATATAGAATAATTCAGTCCAAGAAGGCCTCTGCGGAAGTGGAGTTCAGTCAATATTGAGCAACACCTCCAACTAATCATTGGTGTACAGAATGGGCCATATTTCGATTGTAGGGCAGAATGTTCAGTTACAAACGTGACCAAATATTCTGCCTGCTAAATCATTGGTCTGTCCACTTAACTCAGTCTGGGAGACTGTTTTCTGACAGTGGTACTCCTCTTCGCTCTGCCAATGGACTGTAATCGGACTGCCAGAAGGTGTAGTGCCAAGATTTTAGACCCAAATAATGATATATTTCAAGCACTAATATATAAAAGGGGAATATCCATCTTATTTTTATAATAATGACTCTGATAATGTACCAAATATGAATTTTATCAACTTGCTTGACTTTGTTACCACCCTACAACATCACAATGATTTCAATAATCTAGTTGATATTTGTATTTCCCCTACCCTCTGATTCCTTGTTGAAAGCTGAGATTGTCCCAACAGTTCATGGCGATCATAACCCTATTAAGATAACTGAGTCGTTCTTCTATTCTTGACAGACTGGACTATGCACATCCTGAGATGAGGAGGGGTCCTCCATGCTTCCCCCATTCCCAAGCGTTTTAGTTTGGCTTTTGTTAATCACTCATGGTTTGGGCGACAGATGCTTCCGTTCCTGAAGTATAGGGTGGGGGGTAGGGACTGGGTTGGGGAGGGGGGACCGTTGTCCCGTGTTTTCAGTGTTTGTTCTTTTGTTGTTGTCTTGCACCAACCTGCCTGCGGATCTGGGACACGACCGGGCAATGCTCAGTATTGCAATACCATCTGTTACCCCTTGCATCTGCACTTCTCTAAGCGCGCGTGCGCGCCTCCTTGCGCTAGGACACCCTTCCCGCTGGCTCTAGCTGCAGTCCCGCTTCCATAATCCTTCTTGTGCTGGCCCCAGTCCGGCCCCTTACACGCCTTTCCCCTCCACGGTGACACTGAGGGCGATATGCGACTTCAGATATTATCCTGGAATGTTAATGGCCTGTTAGACAAGGTCAAGTGCATGGCTGTCCTGCGATACGAAGCAAAAACCAAAGGAAATGATGGACGGAGTGTTGAACATTGCAAGCACTCACCCCCAGTCAACTGATCTGGGTTTAATCCATCACCATTTTTTAGCCCACTCTGCCACCCCAATTTAGACATGGCCATATGCAAATCAGTCTGACCCTGTGCCTCATGGGAACAGTCCAGCCCGAACTGCCAAGCCATGTCTTCCCTGGACCGGAAACAAGCTTACTAGGACCGGTTTCTGGCATTTCAGCCGTCTTCAGCCAGGCTTGCTTGAATCCAGTGGCAAAGTGAGCAAGGGACTCACGTCTGAGCATACCCTGCCAACTTATGGCGAACAAAGCAAAAACCAAAGGAAATGATGGACGGAGTATTGAACATTGCAAGTGCTCACCCCCAGTCAACTGATCTGGGTTTAATCCATCACCGTTCTTTAGCCCACTCTGCCACCCCAGTTCAGACATGGCCATATGCAAATCAGTCTGACCCTGTGCCTCATGCCGCCGACATACTCGTGCTCCAAGAGACCCACTTGTTGGGCAATCATTGCCCCTTCCTGGCGCGGCATGGCTATGGCAGAGTTTGGCACTCTGGCTTTAGTAGGGGGGTCACGGGGAGTAGCTATCTTGGCGCGTCATTCCCTTACCCTGGTGGTACGCAAAGTGACGCACGATCCTCAGGGCTGCTTTCTTCTCCTGGAGGGGGTTCTCAGAGATCACCCTCTTAATTTGCTGGCTGTCTCTTCCCCTCCCACCCTGCTGGCTTCCACACCAGCGACTTACCTCAGAGGTCGCTGTCTTACCTTTAGGAGTGACTGTTGTTGGGGGCGACTTTAATGCAGTCATGGACCCCAGCCGAGATACTGCTTCACCTCCCCATCGCCTATAGAACTGCCCAATCTGGCCTCCTCTCGACGTGGGCCTCCAGCTTGGGTCTAGGGGATGCCTGGAGACTTTGGTACCTGACGGAGCGTCAATACACCCACACGTCAGCCTCTCACCACACGCATGCCCGCATAGACTATGTTTTCCTGCCGGCCCAAGACTGTCTGGCAATTCAGAAGATTGTTATCCTTCCCAGGGGCTTGTCGGATCACTCCCCGGTACTGCTACAAATCTGCTCCCCATCCCAGTCCTCGCGGCCGATCTGGCGACTCAATGCCTGGTTCCTCCAAGACGGGCAGTTTAAAGACAAAGTGGGTGCCAAACTTCGCCACTAATCAGGGGTCGGTGTCTTCGCGTGTTCTTTGGGAGGCCGGAAAAGCAACCATTCGGGGCTTTGCCAAAGGCCAACTTAGGCTCACCCGTCTGAAGCGTGATTCCCATCTCACCTATTTGGAGGCGCAAGCCGCCCAGCTTGAGGCGCTACCTGAGGCAGCTCGTTCTGCTGCCCAGGACCGGAGGCTGGCGTTTTTATGAGATGAAATAAGACCAGCCTCTTTGGAAGCTGCCAAATTGCTGTGGCGCTCTTCTGTAGCCCGAGTATACGGCTGGGGAGACAAGAATGGGAAGCTCCTCCATCGTCTCGCTACTTACCCTATGGCCAATCGTATAATTCCGGAGGTAGCCGATGCCAGTGGTGAGCTCCACCGTGCCCCGACCGCGGTGGCTGACTGTTTCGCTGCCTACTATGCCTGCCTTTATTCGTCACGCCCGCCTAGTCTTCCGCTTCATGAGCTCCTCCAGCGGGAACAGTTCTGCCTCCCACGTCTCCGCGACTTTGAGGTGGAGGCGCTAGACCTCCCGATTACCTCCGAGGTGTCAGACGCCATATCACGCATGGCGACTGGTAAAACGCCGGGACCGGATGGGCTCCCCCAGGAGTTTTATGCATAGTACCGAGACGCCCTGGTCTCACCTCTGGTGGCGATGTATCGAGAGGCGGCGGAGTGTGGCTCTTGTCGGCCAGAGACGGACCTGGCCACCATTGTAGTGATCCTGAAGTCCCAACCCCCTTCGAGATGCTGCTCGGATTATCGGCCCATTTCTCTTCTAAACACTGAGCTTAAGATCTTCGCCTCTGTTCTGGCCAACCGCATAAGACCACACCTGGCCACCCTGGTCCACCCAGATCAATGTGGCTTCATGCCTCTCCAAGGGACTAGACACTGTCTCCGACGCCTACATCTTGCTCTGGCAAACCGGCACCTGCTGTCCCCCTATTTGTCGCTCCTTCTGGTGTATTTTGAGAAGGCGTTTGACTCGGTTGACTGGGGCTATTTAGAGGCTGTGTTGGAACAGATGGGCTTTGGCATTCCTTTCCGCAACTTGGTGAAGACCCTATATTGTCGGCGTAGGTCCTTGCCAATGGGACTCTATCTCGTCCCTTCGCTATCAGGCGAGGTACGCGGCAGGGGTGTCCTCTTTCGCCGATCCTGTTTGCCTTCGCGATGGAGCCCCTGGCCTGCCTTATTCGATCTGATTATTCCCTCACTGGCTGGCGGTGGCCGGGCTTTGTGGAGGATAAGATCGCGCTCTATGCTGATGTCCTGCTGTTCCTAGCAGACCCGGCCAGATCGGGACCCCGAGGCCTTTGGGCTATGGGTCTCTGAGCGCACCTCTGGCCTCCGGTTAAACCCGGCCAAATCGGTCTTGGTCCCCCTTCATTTGTTTTGTGAGTGTTTTGATTGGCAGACGACGATCCTCCCCCCCCCCCCCCCTGCCTTCCCTTCAACGGCACTGCTTCAAATATTTGGGGATCTGGGTGGCCCTTCTCCCAGATCTTGTGTGGTCCCTCAACGTTACCCCTCTGGTCAAGCGGGTTTGTGCTGACCTTCTTAAGTAGCGAACTCTACCCTTAAACCCTTTGGGCAGGATAGCTCTATTTAAAATGATGGTCTTGCCTCGCTTTTTATGTCCTTCAAAACACGAACCTTTCGTTTGCTCGGTCCTGGTTCCGAGAGCTGGACGGCCTGGCTAATAAGTTCCTATGGGGGATCGGAGGCCCAGACTGGCCCTGGCCCAAGGCCACGTCCCGCCCTTCGACGGTGGTCTTAGAATGACAAACCTCTACCTCTATTACTTGGCGACCTGGCTTCTGGTGGTGCATGATTGGTTCAACGGCGGATGGTCTGAACCGGCGTACCGCCTGGAATTGCACCCCCTTGGCCTTGCGCCTATCCAGGGGATGCTATACAGGGACGCCGTCCCCAAGCTCTCCCTGCTAATACGTGTGGAGTGCTCTTGGCCTGGCGGGCCTCCTTGTGCCATACCCGCTGGTCGGGGTAGGCTGACCCGACATACTCCCCTGTGGTGTGGCACCTGGCTTCGGGACGTCGCCTCTCTTTCCGGGTTTCGGCCCTGGGACCTTATCGGGATTTCCCTGCTAGGCGATGTTTGAAGTGGGACCCACTTGCGCTCTTTCCAGATTTTGCAGGCCAGACACTCCCTCCATTCGTTGCAGTTCTTCCGATACTTGCAGCTGCGCCATGCCCTCCGCTCCGATCTCTCCGAAGGCACTGCGCTCCCTGAGTATAGCCCCCTTGAGGCTCAAGTCATGACGGGCAACCTGGGTCGGGGAGGGATATCCTGTATCTACCACTCGCTCACTAACACTCCCAACTCTCCCCCAGCTCCAGGACAAATGGGAGGGGTGGCTGGGGACTCTGGATGACGCTGACTGGAGGGACGCCCTGATGGCCCCTAAACTAATTGCGGTCTCGGCGAGGCTGCGGCTAGTCCAGGTATACTTCTTGCATGCTGTCTATCTCACCGCTGCGTCTCCACCGCACGGGACTGCGACCTGATGCCCTCTGCCCCCGCTGTTCCCACTCCCAGGCTGATTTCTATCACATGGTGTGGCTTTGTCCTGCGATACAGGGGTACTGGGAGTCAGTAGCGGGAGAGCTCTCAGAGGTCTTGGGCTGGGAGGTTCCCATTGACCCCACTCATGTTCTCCTGGGTATCACGGAGGGGCTGGACGGCACCAGGGCCGAGCAGCTCTTCCTAAATACAGCGCTAGCAGTAGCTAAGAGGGACGTTGCAGCTCATTGGATGAATACCGCACCTACGTTGGCATGCTGGCGCAGGGGAGTAGACTGGTGTGCCACGCAGGAACGGCCTCTTTATGTGGCTAGGGCCTGTCCTAGGAAGTTTCGCCGTATCTGGGGCAAGTGGGTCGGCATCATAGAAGACTGACTTGGACTGCTATGATCTCTAGCTGGAAGTGGACTTACTGATATTAGCTGTTGGTGCATCAAATTCTCTATCATTGTGATGGGCTTGTATCCCGGTCTTGTTCTCCAAGTGTACTTCTACATGGTGCTGTGTTCTTGGTTGCAATCAAAAGGCAATAAAATTGGTTATCAAAAAAATAGAACTGAGAATTGCCCTCAAGCTGACGTAGTAAAGAATGTGGTGGTAGGAACTCTATCGTCTCTACTGACAAATTAAGACTAGTCTGACGAGGAGTCAATAATACGGATTTGTTTAATAGGATGGTAAGGACCTATTACAGATTTATCGACTCATGCCTGTCATTTCAGGATTCTAATGCTGAGGGAATGGATGCATTCCCCCTAAACTTTGTGAGGGTACTAGATCTATAATATCCAAACAAATTGTGGAACTACAGCATGCACCAAGATGGTTCAGCAGTGATTGTTCATCAGCTAACAGACCGCTTCGGAAGGCACTTAACAAATCCCAGAGACCCTTCCCTTATCAAAGCGTTAAGGCAAAACTACAAGCGGTTAATTACGTGCTACTTTATTTCTTTTGGTGGTAGCTGTGCCCATGCTTCCCTGTTGTCCAGAATGCCCTTCCCCGCTCCCCTGACCGGAAGTGGTGTTCAGTTCCAGTCCCCTCCCAGTCGGGTACAGGATCCTAGTGCCCCTTTTCCCCAGGTCACTACATCTCTCTCCCCCCCCCCCCCCCCCCCCCTTGTTGCAAGAAACTGACAGACTGAGAGGTGAGTGGGAGAAAGTCTTTGGTTTTTTGCTCACTCTCATTGGACAAGGTCCTACCTTGTCTTTCTGCAATCCCTCAGTGGCCTGGTCTTCGTCCATAGCTTCATGTCTCATCTGTCTGTGTTCACTGCTGCTGTTCCCCGGCTGCAAATGTCGTCCAGTATTGCGCTTGCTGATGTCTGAGTTGTTGTATTACGGGGAATCCTGAATATTCGTCAATGATCACGATCAAGTAGTTGCCCCTGTTCAAAGGCCCATAGAAGTCTGCTGGACCCATAGAAGTCTGCTGCCAATGTTGTCCACACTTCCTGGAAGTTCCGACATTTGTAATGGTTCAGGCCGTGCTGGCTACTCTGTTTGGCAGATGTTGGCAATTTATGATGGTGTCTGTAGGAAGGTGGATATCTGACTATGGTTACCCCCAACGTTTTGCCTAGTGTCTAGCTGGTTTTTCGACTTAGTTGGCCTGAGATCCTGCCATTCAGGGTCTCAGGCTGTCTGCTCTCTTTAAAATGGACTCCATGTACCCTAGGTACATTCCCAATTGGTAAGGATCACCCTATTGGACCCTGTACAGTGTACCCTAGGTACCCAGGGCATAGGTGTACCCTAGGCCTCCCAGGGGCTGCAGCATGTATTATGCCACCCCTGGTCTGGCCTTCCAATCAGACACAACTGGCTGATCACTCCGCTGGGGCAAGGTTGTGTAATCACCCCTTGCTTAGATATAGTATACCTATATCTACCCTTAAAATAGACACATGTGTACCTATCAGCCACTCCTATGGCAGGCCTTAACAATCCTGGAGGCAGAGTGCTTGTTAACATGTGAGATGGTGCTCTAGCATGAGCTGAGCCTGTCTGCAGCTTTCGGAACCATGTCCTTATAGCTGTTCTATGATATAGCCTACCATATATTCTTAAAGTGCCTTATAATCTTAAACGGTTATGGTAACTATGGTTTGGCTTTATCAAAACATGTCGTGTAAGGTGTCTAACACTAGGGAATAATACCCCCATGCCATTTCTGGTGATGAGGATATTATTCCCCCCTTCTAGAGGTAGAGACATGTTAAAATCCTACTTTGCTGTTTAACTCTAACCAAAGCCTCAGCATCACAAAATGGATGCTGCTGCCACAGACACGAGTCTGACCTCCTGCTGCTGGGAGTGATCCCGGGAAGGGAGGCTTGGACAATAGGTTTCCTGCTTGGGGAGGTGCTAGCACCTCCCCAGACAGACTTTAGTGTATTGGGGCAGGGAGGGCTGAAAGGAATGAGACATGCCTGGGGCACACAAGGTGTCCCATGCATAGTCCAGTTCAAACCGGTGCTGGGGCACTCCAGCCCCAGTCCTGGCGCGAAACTGGACAAAGGGAAGGGGGTGTAACCACCCCCCTCCCAGGTCCCACCCATAAGGCGTGACCTAGCAGGTAACCCAGCCCCCCAGATTAGTATAAGAGTGGTAGCTGGGCCCCAGGAGATTAGATTATCCTGAACCTGCAACTTGAACAGAAACTCTGGACCTTCGACGAAAGAAGAAGACTGAAGAATCTCCCTTGTGGCCAAGGAGTGGCTACCCTGTGCAAACAGGCACCATCAAGAGACTACCCTTTGCTGAAGTTCTACGAGGGACCGACTGCAGAGCCCGACCAGAGCCTTGACTTCCAGACTTCTCCGACCCTGATCCACATCCACAGCTGAGCTGAGATCAGTGGAGGCGACGAGAGACGTGGGACCGGCTACCTGGGGAAAAGTGGCGAGTATCTTTCAGTGCAGCTTCTGAGGCACCCTCTAAGTTGTGCACCGGGGATTGAGAAGCCCCAACCCCAAGCACCATCTGCACCGAAGATCAGCCCCCCACACTCCACGAGTCCTGCGTGGGGCCCTTCTGCATTTTCCTGCTTGCCGCGTCTGTCCGGTTGCTTGCCCGCTGGCTGGTGGCCTTTGTGACGACGCTCCCTGAAATCTTCTGCGCTGGTTTGGCTCCTCCAGACTGGCTCCCGCTTCTCTGCAAAGAAGAAGCACCCCAGACCTTCCTGGTCTGCACCAGAAGCAAGTCCTCCGTTCTTCGTGGGTTCCGCTTGCCAAGGCTTGGTGAGTCCTAGTCCAACTTCGACGCCGCCGACAGCAAGAGCCTTTGTGGGACAGCTCGCCTCCTGGTCCTGGTCGTCCCCGATGTTCCCTGGTCCTCGTGGCTGCAGCAACAAGCTTCACCTTCACCTGCAATCTTCACGACATCGCCTGGTTCCTTCCTGGTTCCACGTGGTCACTGGCTAGTGACCTTGACTCTGTCCCTTCTGCTTGCATGTCTACTCTCTTCTTGATCCCAGCCTTGGGATCCACCGGACACTCGTCACTCACTGACTGCCTGTCAGCAACTTTCCTTCAGGCATCCATAGAAGTCCACGACGAAACCCGACGCAAGTTCACACCTATGCACCCGCAGTCCGTGGGCTAGGTTACTTGGGTACTTCGGTGCTCACAAGGGTAGTGACTATCCTAGGGTCTAGTTTCCGAGTCTCGACTCTCTAGCTGCTTTAGAAGTGTCCTTAAACTGTTAATTGCTAACAACTACTATTTCTATCGACTTGTACGCATTACGTGTGAGTGTTTCCACTCTGCACCTGAATCTCGTGGGCCTCCCACTTCCTAACTGTTGCTAGTGCAGTGTAGCCCCAGCGATTCCCTAGGCCTAGGCCAAGGCCAATCCTATTTCCGTGACAGTGGTCATTATACCACTTACTTAGTATATGGTTTGCGTGGCCCCTAGGGCCTAACTGTATTACTTACCTGTGTGACTTAATGTATGCTTAAATAAGACTGTGTTGTACTTACCTCTAATCTCATAAAGAGTGCTGAGGGTTTGACTAGAATAAATACACTTTTTTATATATATATATATATATCTCTGTTGTGGTGTCCTTTCATTTGGTATTCAAGGGATTATATATGGTATCACAGCTGGCTTCACATGCCATTCAGAGTTTAGCCTAAGACTGCTCTTGTCCATGCTACCACTAGGATAGCTGGTCTATAAGGTTGACTTTACAACCAATCACCATAAGGGTTGTTTTGACTGATATAAGGTGTACACTAGAACTAGTGACATCATACATCAGGCCAACTTCTCACATTGGTGAGCAGCGGTTGGGATCTGAGCTTGCGGTTGTAATACCATTGTAATCTTGAGATACTAAATTGAAAGATCACACAGATATTGTTTAGGTACATATAACATATATTATAATACTTAAGTCCTACTGGACTTAGTGATTGTAGGTTGAAGGGAGTAACACACCCTGACTACAACTACTAGAGAGGTTTAGTAGATACAACTAGTGTAGGTAGGTGCACACACCACACCCTCACTAGAATCATGTCCCTGAATGGAGATCACACTGATACTCCCTCAGGAGAGGAGAATCCTGGACAGATTCCCTCTAGATATGATGCATTCACTTTCCAGGAGATGAGACAACTGTGTACCTCCAGGAGATTAAAACAGGGTTCCTACCCTTAGACAGCTAGTGGAGCTTCTGGAGGCCTATGATACTGAAAGAGCTGCCAAGTATGGTGCCATAGCTGTAGATAAGGGTCTACCCACCACAGATGAGTCAGATGGGACTTCAGATGATGAGGTAGACATCCAGGGCCAAGTAGGAAGACTTAGCCAGGCTAACCTAAGTTTACATGGGAGTTTGCATGGGGTCCCCCCATACAGACCCCCAAGTGGGCTTAACCAGAGAAGCAGGAGAGACAGATTCCCTTCAAGGGAATCCATCCACTCCCATGTCTCTAGCATCTCTAATGCTTCCTCTCACAGGGGAATGACTTCCCCTGAGAGAAAGGAGCATGAAGCCAGAATGAGGGAAGCTAATCTGAGGATTCAGAGGGAAGAACTTGCCCTTGCCAAGGAGAAGCCTGCTCTGGCTAGAGAGCAAAAATTGTGTGGGTCAGAACCCACTGGTGGCAGCAACATTCCTAGAGATAGGGATAGGTCTTATGACCATAGACACCTAAGCAAGATAGTCCCCCCATATCAGAATGGGGATGACCTCCACAAGTGGATGACTGCTTTGGAGAGGGCCTGCAAAGTACAGCAGGTACCCCAGAGTCAGTGGGCAGCTATCTTGTGGCTCTCCTTTTCTGACAAAGGTAGAGACAAGCTCCTCACAGTCAGTGATGAGGATGCTAACAATTACAAAGTCCTGAAGAGTGCTCTGATAGATGGGTTTGGCTTAACCACTGAGCAATATAGGTGGTTGTTCAGAGACACCCAGAAGACACAGACACAGGACTGGTCTGATTTTGTGGATTGTGCCACTAAGGCTTTGGAAGGTTGATTAACTGGCAGCAAGGTGCAGGACTATACAGGATTGTACAACTTGATTATGAGGGAGCAGATCCTTAGTAATTGTCAGAACCAGCTTCTCCATCAACACCTGGTAGACTCAGATTTGACCTCTCCCAAAGAATTGGGAAAGAGGGCAGATAAATGGGTCAGGACCAGGATTAGGCCTAAAAATCAGGGTGGTGACCAAAAGAAAGATACCACCAAGCCTCAAGAGAAGGGTGGGGATAAAACAAAAGAGAAATCTTCCTCAGGGCTCCAAAACTCCACACAGGGTGGTGGGTCCCAAGCTCCCTCCTCTACCACAGTTAAAAAGCCTTCCTGCCTTGAGTGTAAAACTCCTGGGCATTGGAAAACTGACAGCAGTTGCCCAAAGGCTAAAAACAAAACTGTTCCTCCAACTACTCCTGTCACACCGCCTATTACTGTCAGCAGTAATCCCCCAGGTGGTGGGAGTGCCCCCAAAAATTTGGTTGGGTTTTCTTGGGGAACACAGGGGGACCCTGGCTTAGCCAATTCCCCTACAGCAGCTACTCTTGTCTGTGATGGTGGCATGGGGTTTGCCAACTTCACTGCCTGTCCCAACACTTTGGGTAGGTACAGACAGGAGCCCTACATCAATGGTAGAAAAGCTGAGGCCTACAGAGACACTGGAGCTAGCATCACTATGGTGGCCCATAGGCTAGTTCCCTCTGAGCAGCTATTGCCTGGTTTCTCATACCAGGTAACTAACATTGATGGCAAACAGAACAGTCATCCCATGGCAGAGGTATGTCTCAGCTGGGGAGGTGTCACTGGCCCTAAAAGGGTGGCAGTGTCTCCAACCTTGCCTGTGGACTGCATACTGGGGAATGACTTAGAACTCTCAGCTTGGGCTGGAGTTGAACAAGACACCCATTCTAAAATGGTAGGCCTTTCACAAAAGGGTAGTGGGGTTGTGCCAGCCACAACCCCTGTCCAAGTAGATTTCCTCCCTGAAAAGGTTGGAAGGGCAGTGGTAGCCACAGCCCAGGCAAAGACAGACTTCCCTGTAGAGACTGGCAGAGCTGTGACAGTCACAGCTCAAATACAAACTGAGTGCCTCCCTGAAAAGGTTGGCAGGGCTGTAATGGTCTCAGTCCATACTCAGACTGACATAGGTGTAGTGAAGCCTGAAACTATGGATCACTCCACACAAACAGAGAGTAGTGGGGAGGAAGAAAAGTCTCCCTCTCCCCAGACATTAGGAAAAGGTCAGCCTCCTCAGGGATCTGACCTCACCCCTTGTGAAGGAACTGCCCCAGAGGTAGCCAGGCCTGGCCTGGCAGAGCCTCTGATGTCAGTGGCCCCTTCCAAGGTGGGACCCGGTCTGGTGCAGGTAGCCTGCCTCTCTCTACCCTGCCTCAGTCAGCCCAGGGCTGCAGAGGTCAGGGAGGCCAGTGGACCCCAAAAGGGCCCCTGTCCACAAGAACCCCCCCCCCATCAAAAGAATGAGGATTGCCTGGCTAGTAGCCCTAGCCAGGTGATGGGTAAAAACATTCCTGAGGGATCCCCTTTACAGGTAGTTAGGGACCTCCCCCAGAGGGATTCTGTTGGGCACAGGCAAACATGGGACCTTAGGGCCCCAAACCTGACCTGTCCCTCCAGTAAGCCCACAAAAGGGACCCAGCCTCCAGCTTTAGGTAGCCAGAGGCTGACCCTGAGAGCACAGTGCAACTCAGTTAAAGAAAGAAAGGCATTCATGGTGGAGGATGATTGGAGGAAGCTGAGGCCTCACTTTGAGGACACTCACTTCAGTACTCCATCTCAACACCAGCCTTTTACTTTGCAAAGACACACCCAAGGTAGAGATTCTCTATGGTGGAGACCCTATGATACCTTTAGGATGAGGGATTGCTTAGTGGACCATGAGACAGGGGGTAACCATGCCAGTGCTGGTTCTTCCTTATATGGCCACTTAGGAAATATAGGCTTACCTGGTCAAGGACAGCCTTATCTCCTTTCGTTTGGGGGGGGGGGGGGGTTGTGTAGGAAGGTGGACATCTGACTATGGTTACCCCCAACTTTTTGCCTAGTGTCTAGCTGGTTTTTCGACTTAGTTGGCCTGAGATCCTGCCATTCAGGGTCTCAGGCTGTCTGCTCTCTCTTTAAAATGGACTCCATGTACCCTAGGTACATTCCCAATTGGTAAGGATCACCTTATTGGACCCTGTACAGTGTACCCTAGGTTCCCAGGGCATAGGTGTACCCTAGGCCTCCCAGGGGCTGCAGCATGTATTATGCCACCCCTGGTCTGGCCTTCCAATCAGACACAACTGGCTGATCACTCAGCTGGGGCAAGGTTGTGTAATCACCCCTTGCTTAGATATAGTATACCTATATCTACCCTTAAAATAGGCACATGTGTACCTATCAGCCACTCCTATGGCAGGCCTTAACAATCCTGGAGGCAGAGTGCTTGGTAACATGTGAGATGGTGCTCTAGCATGAGCTGAGCCTGTCTGCAGCTTTCGGAACCATGTCCTTATAGCTGTTCTATGATATAGCCTACCATATACTCTTAAAGTGCCTTATAATCTTAAACGGTTATGGTAACTATGGTTTGGCTTTATCAAAACATGTCGTGTAAGGTGTCTAACACTTTGGAATAATACCCCCATACCATTTCTGGTGATGAGGATATTATTCCCCCCTTCTAGAGGGAGAGACATGTTAAAATCCTACTTTGCTGTTTAACTCTAACCAAAGCCTCAGCATCACAAAATGGATGCTGCTGCCACAGACACGAGTCTGACCTCCTGCTGCTGGGAGTGATCCTGGCAAGGGAGGCTTGGACAATAGGTTTCCTGCTTGGGGAGGTGCTAGCACCTCCCCAGACAGACTTTAGTGTATTGGGGCAGGGAGGGCTGAAAGGAATGAGACATGCCTGGGGCACACAAGGTGTCCCATGCATAGTCCAGTTCAAACCGGTGCTGGGGCACACCAGCCCCAGTCTTGGCGCGAAACTGGACAAAGGGAAGGGGGTGTAACCACCCCCCTCCCAGGTCCCACCCATAAGGCGTGACCTAGCAGGTAACCCAGCCCCCCAGATTTGGATAAGTGTGGTAGCTGGGCCCCAGGAGATTAGATTATCCTGAACCTGCAACTTGAACAGAAACTCTGGACCTTCGACATTCGACGAAAGAAGAAGACTGAAGAATCTCCCTTGTGGCCAAGGAGTGGCTACCCTGTGCAAACAGGCACCATCAAGAGACTACCCTTTGCTTTGCTGAAGTTCTACGAGGGACTGACTGCAGAGCCTTGACTTCCAGACTTCTCCGACCCTGATCCACATCCACAGCTGAGCTGAGATCCGTGGAGGCGACGAGAGACGTGGGACCGGCTACCTGGGAAAAGTGGCGAGTATCTTCCAGCGCAGCTTCTGAGGCATCCTCGAAGTTGTGCACCGGGGATTGAGAAGCCCCAACCCCAAGCACCATCTGCACCGAAGATCAGCCCCCCCCCACTCCACGAGTCCTGCATGGGGCCCTTCTGCATTTTCCTGCTTGCCGCGCCTGTCCGGTTGCTTGCCCGTTGGCTAGTGGCCTTTGTGACGACGCATCCAGAAATCTTCACTGCTGGTTTGGCTCCTCCAGACTGGCTCCCGCTTCCTTGCAAAAGAGAAGCACCCCAGACCTTCCTGGTCTGCACCAGAAGCAAGTTCTCCGTTCTTCGTGGGTTCCGCTTGCCAAGGCTTGGTGAGTCCTAGTCCAACTTCGACGCCGCCGACAGCAAGAGCCCTCGTGGGACAGCTCGCCTCCTGGTCCTGGTCGTCCCCGACGTTCCCTGGTCCTCGTGGCTGCAGCGACAAGCTTCACCTTCACCTGCAATCTTCACGACATCGCCTGGTTCCTTCCTGGTTCCACGTGGTCACTGGCTAGTGACCTTGACTCTGTCCCTTCTGCTTGCAGGTCTCCTCTCTTCTTGATCCCAGCCTTGGGATCCACCGGACACTCTTCACTGACTGCCTGTCAGCAACTTTCCTTCAGGCATCCATAGAAGTCCACGACGAAACCCGACGCAAGTTCACACCTATGCACCCGCAGTCCGTGGGCTAGGTAACTTGGGTACTTCGGTGCTCACAAGGGTAGTGACTATCCTAGGGTCTAGTTTTCGAGTCTCGACTCTCTAGCTGCTTCAGAAGTGTCCTTAAACTGTTAATTGCTAACAACTACTATTTCTATCGACTTTTACGCGTGAGTGTTTCCACTCTGCACCTGAATCCCGTGGGCCTCCCACTTCCTAACTGTTGCTAGTGCAGTGTAGCCCCAGCGATTCCCTAGGCCTAGGCCTATCCTATTTCCGTGACAGTGGTCCTTATACCACTTACTTAGTATATGGTTTGCGTGCCCCCTAGGGCCTAACTGTATTACTTACCTGTGTGACTTAATGTATGCTTAAATAAGACTGTGTTGTACTTACCTCTAATCTCATAAAGAGTGCTGAGGGTTTGACTAGAATAAATACACTTTATTTTATATATATATCTGTTGTGGTGTCCTTTCATTTGGTATTCAAGGGATTATATATGGTATCACAGCTGGCTTCACATGCCATTCAGAGTTTAGCTAAGACTGCTCTTGTCCATGCTACCACTAGGATAGCTGGTCTATAAGGTTGACTTTACAACCAATCACCATAAGGGTTGTTTGGACTGATATAAGGTGTACACTAGAACTAGTGACATCATACATCAGGCCAACTTCTCACAGTGTCCTCCACCATTCTGTCTAGGCCAGGGAACCATACTTTCTCCCATAGCAATTTCTTTGTTGCAACCATTCCTCTGTGTGATTCGTGTGCCAAATTCAGTTTGACACAGTGCACTTGGCATGACTATCCTTGTTCCTCTCATTACAATGCCGTTTACGGTTTCTGATAGTTCATGTATCTTTTTGAATGTGAACATCTCCTCCTTGTTGACTTCTTCCATGCTGCTGTTGGTATTTGATGTGTCCATCTCTGCTGTTTTGTCACCGCCTGCCTTGTGGCATCATTCCATGTTTCTTGCTCTAGTTCCACAATTGTGATTTTTCTGGCTATGAGTAGGCCCTTCAATGTCAGACAGACTCTTGCTTGCATATGTGACTCTTCGTGGAGAGTCCCTACCTGGCAGGTGTGGTGCTAAAATTGCTGCTAATCCGACCGGGCTGGAATCCACCGTCTGCTCCATGCTTAGTAGTGGATCGAAATGGGCAAGATGGCCCACAGCTATTACAGCATGTCTGATGGCCTCAAATACCCGATTGCATTCTTGTGTCCAGATGAATTTCTGACCCTGCTTGGTTAGTTCTTGAAGCCGTGTGCTCACTGTGGCAAAGTCTTTTATGTAGCTGGCAAGCCCAAGAAATGACCACACTTCTGCGACGTCTGTTGGATGACTCCCCTTTTCCAATGTCTCGACACTGCTGGAGTCCAGTCTCATTCCTTTCTTGGAGAAGATATATCCGAAGAATACTAGTTCATTTCTCCCCAGTTCGCACTTGTCTTCATTCAGTGTTACACCTGCTTTTTCCAGGTATAGGCATACCTCACGCAAGGCTGTCATGCTATTCATCTGACTGACCGAATACCAAAATGTCGTCACTGTAATTCAAACTGTTCTTTACTGGCCTTATCTGCAATATGGTCACCTGAAATATTTCTGCTGCCAATGAAATGACAAAACTCAGTTTGTAGCGAAACATGCCCATGTGCATGGAGAAAGTGGTAATGTAGCTTGATTGTGGATCAATCTCCAGTTGATGGTATCCTTTGCACAGGTCCTGCTTTGAGACTCTGCATGTGCCAGTGAGACAGCTGATCATGTTATTGAGGTGTGGCCCAGGTTGTCTTTCCCTTTCAATCGCTGTATTTGGTATCCACACATGTGACTCTTGGATGTTTTCTTTTTTTGGAACTGCCACTATTGGAGACACCCATGGGGCCGGCCTGTCTGCAGGCTCTATGATGTCCTGGTTCAGCAGGCTTTGTATTTCCTCTTCTACCTGTGGCTGCAGGTGTATGGGCACTCATCTGTGATGCTGAGCCACAGGTTTGATTGCCTCATTGATGTGCAGTGTTGTTTGTCTTCCTATTGTTTGCCTAGGCGTTGTAGTATTGCCGGATAGTCGCGCAAAATGGTCAGTTTCTGACATGTGGTATGTCATTGTGAGGAGACCCATCTCCTGTGACGTTGCTTAGCAGACATGGTGCTGGAATGTCTCCCCGTAGCACATGTATTTCTTCTTTGCTTGCCCTGTCTTTGTACATCAGTGTCTCAGTAAACTTCCCTATGTTGACCACTGGTTTCTTCGAGCCCAAGGTGATTACATAGACCGTGATAGTAGCAGTCCAGGGGTGTGAAATTTAATAAAATATCTACTTGTCCATGGGACAGGTAGCTTCATAAATCTATTTGTCCTGTGACCAAATCCACTTGCCCCTTTGGTACCATGTAGTGCAGTGACAATGGTACCAATCTCATTTTATAAGAGCTCTGATAACGGCCTCTCTGATTATGCCAGGGCGCATACTATAGAAGGGTTTCAATACTAGCTATTGCCTTATTTTGCCACCTTTCTGCATATCTACATACTGGGGCTAGAGGTAGTGGTAAGCAATGATTCCAAGGTTGGAATGGCTTTTTGAGTCTGTATAAACCTACTAACGTGCATGTTTTAGTGGTTTTGACAGGCTCTTCAATCTTTTCCCATTCTGGGAGGTTAGAATTTACTACTGACAATGAGCAAAAGAAAATTTCTACCTGGGTTGGGAAAAGTGTGGTTGGAGGAAAAGTGAACTTGTAAATGCTCAACAGATTTTCATTCATATTTGGTAGTGCTAAAATGCAGTTCACATATTTTCTAGGAGTACGATTTCCTGGCCTTCATGTGAATACATGAGTCGTGAATCTGCACTAATGTAAGGACATTTACCATGGGTAAACTTTCATGACTTTTTAAAAAAAAATTGCGCTCCTAATTAGGCCTGGCATTAAGCAAGACGTTTTTGTTTTTATGAAATGAATCTATATATTAACTGGCTTTACTATGAGTTACAGCATTCTGCTCTTTTACATGGACCATATATGAACGCATAGTAGTCTTGTTCAGTGCCAGGAAATACTGTGGCAATGTGTGCTTTGAGACCAAAAACTATTTTTCCAATAGTTGTTGTAATGGTTAGGACCCAGCAGCTCCTGCAACAGAAAAGGTTTACATGAGCCATTTCCAAACAAGACATGCATTGACAAAACCAAAAGGTGGACCACCAAAGTCAGACCTATTGGTGTTGCGAGTGATTGTTTGTTTTCATGTTTCCATAATCTTGTTGAAACTGTTTACACTGATTTTCTATTATGAATATTTGTTGACAAAACTAGCATGCATCCACACATTTTAAGAATTGATGCTTCACAGAAATGGTACCTAAAATTTCACAGTTTAGCAAAATGGAGGGAAGGGTTTTAGAGGTGACTTGGGATGGTTACAGTCTTAAGAAGAGTTTCTACAGTGGGTACCTGTGTGCCGTAAAGAACATATCAGTACACTTTCAAATTGTTTCTACAGTGGTTACTTTTGCGATTTCTGCCATAAAGAACACCGCAGCAGTACACTTTCACATTGTATTACTGTTTCTCCTGAGAAGTTTGCACTGTTAGCTGTTCCTGGGTTTAGTACCTTCCAGTGGTAACTTCATGTATTCACTTGCTCTGCATGGTGATTTCTTTCCAGCAGAACTGTCTTCCTGACTACCTAGCAGTAAAATGCTCGGCTCTGTGCATTCATTTAAAGTCCAACCTTATTGCAAGGTGTAGCTGTTGTAGCAAATCCCGGAAGAGAAAACAAATCTAACCCAAAAACAGACTCCTGGGCCTCTGCAAACATTTGCACCCTGAAAACAATACATCTTCCTGAAGTCAAGGAGCGGAAGCCCCATCAATTTATCCGTCCCAAACAGGAGGAGGATTTCTTTAGACCAATTTATCCTACGGTCTCAACTTAATTTTTTCTATGTCAATTGTTAAGGTGCCTATTTGTATACATTGCATATCCACACTGTCTAGCCATAGTAGTTCCTCTAACTAGTCACCTCTGCCAGAACATTGTAGGTAACCATTCCATATTTTTGCCTTGTATCAGCACACAATTCACCTGGTACTTGCGGAAATGTGACAAAAAAATCATCTGCGAAACGAGAATTCTGAACCTCCAACCATGACTCTTTCAGTTAACATTTTGTGATCCTGGGCAAGTGTTTTATTTTCCTGGTCCTCTGTGTCTTAATCTACTAAAATTGGTAGTACTTAGCTAAAGGTTACTAAACTCTACCTAAAACAACTGTAGATTGCTACTCAGCACAGGAGCGCTGGGTTTTACCAAAACATTAGTAATGTTTGCAGGGGGATGAAGAGTTTAAGGCTTAATTATTGCTGTAAATTAGATAAAGGTGTAGGCAGCA
Organism: Triturus cristatus; assembly: GCF_964204655.1. Classification (NCBI taxonomy): domain Eukaryota; kingdom Metazoa; phylum Chordata; class Amphibia; order Caudata; family Salamandridae; genus Triturus; species Triturus cristatus. Next base: position 997,733,548 of record NC_140581.1, read on the forward strand.
TATTGGGACACGCATGAGTTTGACGGTACGTCCTTATTTAATGAGAACTGAGCTGACCCTGCTGTAGTACCTTTGTAGGCCTCAAGTCATTTAGTCTTGTGCCCCGGCACTTCAAGAGATCATCCTCCATTAGGCAACCCATGTTTCCTCAAAGCCATGCTTGGCCGTGCACAAAAAAGCATATGAATTACCTCAGTTCAGAGGCAAGGCTTTGGTAACCTTAGGTAATTTGAATGAAGATTTACAGAGTGTCTTTCGTACACATATCTTCACAGCACAACTCGGGTGGAAGAGGTGAGATCGTCATGTTTTGCCCAATGCAGAAGGAAGCTCAGGAGTCTCCCTTTTACAACTGTATGAAAACCCATGCAGTTACCTAGCACTTTCATTGCTGTTCCTAATGCCGAACATATGCCTTGCAATGTGGCTCACGGTAATTTGTCAGTAGACAACATCTTCCTTCTCCAGAGGAGCCCATGATGGGGGAAATTGCCCACCATTGACACATTAATTTCTTTACAATGTTAGGAGTCTGGTGTTTTGCGGTTTTATGGAGTTACAAATTACAACAGGATCGAAACAGAGAACATCCAACAATTTGCTCTGTACAAAATATACACGAAACACCTATGTACTCACAAAGCTGCAGGTTTTTGACTAATAAGAAGGGTCTTTAAAAATGTCACTTTGCGTCCCCCCTTTGTGTTTGGGAAAACAAATGATTTACAAGAAGTAAATCGAATAAAAAACATAGTTTAACATTTCACTGAATAATATTTGTAAAGCTCTAATACAATCGGGGGACCATTTCGGAGGGCTGACAGCCTAACAATATAAAAAACTTTTTTTTCAAAATGCTACATTTTTAATGCCATGCACAAGATTGTTTATGAGAAAATAGGAACCAAGAGCTATCAGAACCGTCATATCTCCCGGTTCTATTTAACCATATATCTGCGACCTGTAATTAAACAAAAAAGTGCTACTGGGCAGGAGTAACACAGTAAGGATAGATGCCAAACACATTGACAATGAACAAAAATGTGCACAGTTATTCAATGCTTTAAGATCTGAAGGACAGAAAGCGTTTGATCGTCTTCCTGAAGTAGATCCTAAACAAGAGGAATTTGGTACATGAGATGTATATTCTTTATTTATAGAAGGTTCAAGAGAACTTTTTATGTTGGCGGAATTCCACACTAGAAACAATAAATATTGCTAAAGAAATTGAAAGATCCTTGGAGTCATGCAAACTATTATCCAGTTCAGATGAACAAAAAAACATAACACCTGTTAGTATAATTTGCAAAGAAGGACAAGATTTCAAGCAACAGAGAGATAGGAGTAATGTAAATTGCTATAAGTGAGTCGCACATCTGAAATTATTCTCAATGTGCAGAAAATTGGTCATGTATGAAATGTAAAAAAATAGGTAATTTTGCCAAAGTATGTAAACGTAATGAAATGAAAGTTAAAATAAAGTACTTGAGTGATGATGTGACAGTGACCACAAAGAGCATGGCAAATGGGGTGTTGATGGTGAATGTGCAAAATATGGAATGGACTATAGCTACAAAATGTGCTCTATTTTGTAATGTCAATATTGGAGGCAAGTCAATTGAACTCAAACAATTTGTACAAGGCCGTGAAAGTACAGTAACTGTTGATCCTAGCGATGTGGGTGCTGGTACAGTATTATGTCAAAATTCAAGTAGGGAAGAAGCACACAAAACCAACCTTTGCATCAAGATTGTTAAATGATTCAGAAAAAATATAGCACTATAGAAAAGGAGGCAGTTGCATGATGTTGGTCAGTAATTATATCTTAGGCACTCATTTTATTCTGAAAACTGATCATAAACCCCTTATATATTTTGGTGAACACGGTTCAGAAAGGGATCTGCACATTTTGTCTGTTTGATTTCTAAATTGCAAGAATATGATTTTGAAATTTAAGACATTGCTGGTAGGCCAAATGCATGAGAAGATTGTCAATATTGCCATTGACGTTTGAAAAGAAATTTGATGAATGTAATGGAAGTGAATGTATGGTAACTTCTGTGGATATTTTACATGTATGTACATGCATTTTGGTACCGGCCTTTTGACAGAAGATGAATGGAGGATGAACATGGAAGGTCATACTGTATTCAGAAGGTATTTGTATACACGTGACGTGGTTGGCTCAAGATTAAACAGATCAATGGATCTGTGTACAATGTTATACACAAGTTTCTGCGGAGTTGAATTTAGTTTTTAGGTGTGCTTTTGAGAGGCTGTACAAGACGATAATTGGTCTGGAACATGCAGGGCATTTAGGGTGTATAGCTACTAAGAAAATGTTGAGGAAAACATTTTGGTGACCAAAAATGCATACACATGTAGAGGAGTATATCAGTTTGTGCAGTGAGTGTTTTCATTCTAAGAAGAAATGGAGTGTAAGAAAAAGTACATTGATTCCAGTTTCTCTCCCCTCAAAACCCAGGGACATGGTTTCAGTTGATTTTGCAGGACAAATAACATGTATGCCACAAGGTAAAAGGTATGTAATTGTACTAATTAACAACTTTTCACAGTGGCTATACAATGAAGTTATTAGTTCTGCAAACAATGAGGGTGCATTGAAATTCTTAGAGAAGATTTGCAATATTGAAGGTCCACCACGCAAGCTCATTTCTGACAAAGGAGTGCAATTTGCTTCAGAAAGATTGCAGAACTGTTTCAAAGACAGTGACACATTGTGCAGTAGCTGTATTCAGTCCACAGTCTAATGGTTTAGTGGAAAGAGCTAACCGTAGTATCAGAGAGCTAATTCAAATAGCGTCAATGTCTGGTGGTAACAGAAAATGATTGCCGAGAGAATTTGGCAGTACCCTAATGCACCACAAAGGGTGAAACACCATTTGAAATGTTACATGAAAGGTATAATAAAGTGAATTTGTTTCCCGAGTGGTTGAGAGAGAGAACTGAACTAGAGTCAATAAATAGTGATACTGGTTTTGTCAAATACAGAGCTGAATAAAAGCAAACAAAAATGAAGGAGTGTTATGATAAAAAAAGTATAATGTTAAAACATTGAATAAAAGAGTTGTTGATTCTTTTTTATTAGAAAGAAAATAGCTTGATGACGAAATGTGTATTCTAGCAGTTTGTGCCTTAGAAAGCTAAAAGTGTGAAGGAAGGAGCAGTGGAATTTGAGTACAGACAATGGCTTTCCAAACAAGATGTAGTTGTACTGTCTGTCTAACAGTCCAGGAACAATTCTTCAGGACAGTCAAAACAATTTGATGTATATGTTTGAAGATACTATAAATGGCAATCAATTAATTGGATAATAATCCTAAATGTACTAACAATGAACACGGAAATGCTGATAAAGTGAGTTGTTCTTCTAATAATAAGAGGAATGATTATGAAGCAAACTCATTGAACAATGACAGATCAAGCAGTCTTTGGGAGCACGGTGCAGGATTGAGCTATCCATATTTGAAGACAATGATGGTTTCATTTACACATAGTCAGGTAAGCTGATCAAGCTGCCTTTATATTTAAATGAGTATATACTGTGTTGACCATACAAACTTTTGCTTTCTTTTCTTTTGTTTTATAACTTTGTTTTTATCTTTTTACGTTATTTATTATTAAGATATATAACTTTAACGTTGTTTATTCATTATGAGAAGACGTGTTATGTGGTATCACATTAGACTTGTTGTTTCTTAACCATGTTTCTCACTATAGCCACTTGAATCTTCATGGTGTCAAAGAGTTTTTCTTTTTTAGAGGTATTGTAAGAGTGTTTTAGCTGAGCTATGGAGTATATGCTTTTTATGGACAGTTATAAAAAATGTTTACACTAGATACAGTCCATGTATTACCAAAATATATAGTCTGAAAGCACTTCATGTTTGCTGCCAGCAGCAACAAACACCACCGGAGCCAGCAGTATTGCGGGGGGGGGGGTCTCTACGCCCTACAAAGCCAAGCGCCAGGAGGTGCTGACGTCACCCTGACCACGTCCGGAGGCGCATAAAAGCACATCGCGGCGCCCGCAGCATGGGAGCCGCCAGCTGCAAGAAACACCACCGGAACCAGCATCATTACCGGGGGGGACTCTAAGCCCCACAAAGCCAAGCACCAGGAGGCGCTGATGTCACCCTGACTGCACCCGGAGGTGCGTAAAAGCACATCGCGGTGCCCACAGCGCTGGAGCCACTAGCAGCAAGAAACACCACCAGAGCCAGCACCATTACCGGGGTGGGCTCTAAGCCCCACAAAGCCAAGTGCCAGGAGGCGCTGACGTCACCCTGACCGCGTCCAGAGGCGCATAAAAGCACATCGCGGCGCCCGCAGCATGGGAGCCGCCAGCTGCAAGAAACACCACCGGAACCAGCATCATTACCGGGGGGGACTCTAAGCCCCACAAAGCCAAGCACCAGGAGGCGCTGACGTCACCCAGACCGCGTCCGGAGGCGCATAAAAGCACATCGCGGTGCCCGCAGCGCAAGAGCCGCCAGCAGCAAGAAACACCACCGGAGCCAGCATCATTACCGGGGGGGACTCTAAGCCCCACAAAGCCAAGTGCCAGGGGGAGCTGAAGATCCGTAGAGACACAACTTTAGTGCCTTCCTGTATTGTGTTTCAGACTTTAACATTCTCAATTGCAAAGGCAGTAGGTTCCTGGCTCTAGTACCTAATACAGCCATTGTTTTGCATCTAAAACTGGGAGGTTTGAGCAGGTTGGCTGATGAGGAACTGAGGGTTCTGGTTGTAATGTAGGGGGCGATGAGAGGTATTTTGGCACTATTTTGAGTGAGGCTCTAAAGATGATTAGGAGGATCTGAAAAAGTATTCTCTTCTTGGTTAACAGTGCGATGGGGTGGGGGCGCGGGGTATTGCATGTTCTTTCTTTTCTTCTGTTTTGCTTTAATTGCAAGTCATTTCAATATTCTTTCTATATATGAGAAAAGTATCAAAGTCATGATAATGTATATTGATGCTACGGAAGCCTCTGGGTCACAGAGCTCCGCTCTATGTGCTTTTGACAAATAAAATATGTTAAAAAAAAATAATTTATTCTCTTAAGTAGTGGGAGCCAATGAAGGGTTTTGAGGGCTGTGGATGCAAAAGACCTTCGTGGTAGTTTTAAAACCAACCGCACCGCTGCATGTCTGACTACTTGGAGTCTTTTTAATGTTTGTTTGCTGGCTCCTGCCAGGAGGCTGTTGCAGCAGTCTAGTCGCGAAAGGACCAGGGCGACTGCTACTGATTTCCTTGCAGCGAGTGGAAGTAGATCAAAAAACATTTCAAGTATTTTATAAGGCTGAAGCAGGTTCCTGCTACTGTCACTGCGTGTGGTTGGAAGGTGAGGGTGGAGTCAAACTGCACTCCTAGGTTTCTTGCAACCTTAACCGTATCAGACGGGGGGTGATGTACCCTGCGGCCACCACTCACCCGGCAAGAATGAGACCTCTTTCCCTATTGGTAGGATCTCGGTTTTTTCTGTGTTGCACTTAAGGTGGTTATCCTTCATCCACTGGAGGACCTTGGTTAGACGTCTTTTGAAGTTGAGTTCAGCGTCCTTGGAGTTTTGATCTAGGGATAGGATCATTTGGGTATCGTCTGCATAGGAAGTAACTTCGATCCCAAACGATGTGATCAGCGAGATGAGTGGAGTCATGTAAATGTTAAATAACAGTGGGCTTAGCGTAGAACCTTGGGGCACTCTTGGCCACTCCCGGAGGTGCATAAAAGCACATTGCAGCGCCCGCAGAGTGGGACGCACGCAAGCGTGCCCGGGCAAAGCCCAGGCCAAGGGCGGGCCCGTCTGCACCCATCAGAGCCCGGATGAGACTGGGCTGGGCCTATTCTCTTGATCCTGCGGCTCCTGCTACAGTTCCTGTAGGAGCTGGCTGGCGATGTAAGTTGCTCTCTAGAATCCATTTCTGAGGTTGCTTGGGACTCCACGTATTGTCTTGTGCCACCTGTAGTTGTGAACTCTGTCCTGCATAATAATCTTTTGTCTATAAAATGGCTAAAGGGAAGCAACAGGGGATCAGAGAGGGGACACCTAAGACCCCCCCAAGACTCTCCAAAACTCCACACTTTACTGCTTTCTAACAAGGTTGCTTCAGCTATTAACAAAGAAATTAAGGCAGGTGAACATCAGCTATCTCTAGGGGGTAGTTCCCATGTCACCTTGAATCAAGACCTAGCGCACAGTGGGGTGCTTTAGGTTAGTGACCACAGAGTCTCTGTAAGCTTGAAATCCCCAGCCATATCCATTGTTGAACCATCGTTTCCCCATGAGAAATTATCCTCCCCTCATTTGGTCCCACTGACACCTGCTCTCCCAGCTAAAAGTAAGAAGAAGCTGAAACACTTGGATAGCTCAGTTGGCGCTAAGACTAGATCCAAGAAAAAGTTGCTGGACCCATCGCAGGGGACTATCAGCACCCATCCTGCACCAGCCGTCGAGCAAGTACCCCAACAAGCTATCTTATCATGTCCAGCGCCAGATACAGATATCCTACTAAATCGATTGGAAGAACTATTAATTAAAAATCTCAAATCAATCTTGTCTAGACTCGACAAGTTCGAGTATAACATGGGCAATTTAATAAAATCTGTTACATGTGCTCTGAAAGGGGAAGGTAAAGACATAATACTACATCCGGGCAGCTCCATCATGGGAGTGACATATGGCCCCATAGGTTGAGTAATCAAAACAATTCGCATACACCATCAGTCCCGGCTGGGGTGGTAGGGTCTGCTCTGGGGGAAACCCATACTAAGAACAGGGTTTTAGAGTATACTTGCCCCACAGGTGACAGAAAAACTTGCTAGTGGTAGGCCCAGGTCTAATACCCAGAGATCCATGACCAACCATAACAGTAATGGTCCGGCAAGGCAGTCTCCCTGTCAGACAAATGCTTTGGCCCATATAGATCATCTACCAAATGATGCTCCCCTAGTTCTACCACCTGAATGCTGTCCCTATGTTCCTATACTTACTAATGTCCCTCCGCTTCAGGACAACCTTGAAGAATCCACAGGCCAGCTAACAAACAAGGTTTATCACTGGTTATCCCACTCTACGGAGTATGACAACTCGAGCTACAATGATATCCTGATGGTCAGAAGAGTAGGATGGGTTGGTCCCCTACGTAAGTCCACTGACGGCGATTGTGTTGTGATAACTTGTGGAAGTCCTGACCTTGCGGGGTCTATAATCAGTAGTGGGGGTAACCTACCCAGTAAGGGTGCAGCCCAGGGGATAGGCATAATGCAGTTGGTATTCTTCTATAAACACCTAAAACTTTGCGGCCCAATTAATTCACAAATTCCCCGACCACCATGGCATAAGCAGGTGAGAAAGGTTCAATCCCTTTTTGCAACGAGCAATAGATACGAGGCGCTATCAGATATGGATAATCAGGACTGACTAGAGCCTAGTAAAGCCCCCCCCATGATATTCCAGGGCATATCCCAGGCTGGCACCCTAGTGGAGGAACAGACATATGCCCATCTTAATGATCTGAAGTATTATATCCCAGTCACCCCATGCCATAATAAGGTAATCATTACATCTACTACAAGAGGTAGCCCCCAAGCAATACAGTCATTGAAGGGAGGAACCATTACTGACCCGCAGTTGAACATCATTTCATGGAACATTGCAGGGATACGTTCCAAACGTAATATTCCTGAGTGGGGTATACTAGTGGATAGCTGCCATATTTGTCTTTTTCAAGAGACCTGGGCCACCGAACCGATCCACAGGGTTGGTTTTTCCACATTTAGCATAGAGGAAATACAGTCATCATCAGGCAGACCAGCGGGAGGAATGTTGATCTGGGTTAAATTAACATTAGCTTGCAAAATTAAGTGCCTTGACATAGATTCCCAGGAGATTCTGGGCATTGACTTGGCCTCGCTCAAAGGGGATACCCATGTTAGGATTTTTAATATATATAATCGGTTTAAAAGTCCCCATAAGCCCTCAGATACTATAAGGTTGTTAACAAATTACTGTGAAACTGTCAATAATAAATACCCCCTCATTATAGCTGGAGATTGCAGTACAACGTACAAGCCTGTAGACTACGTGCAGGAAATAGTCCTGGAGGAAGAAGAAGCCAGAGGTATTAAAAGGCTCCTGATTCCAACACTAAAAAGATGCACCTGTGTAGCACAGCAAGTCCTATCCCTTACGCTTGCTCACGGTGTCGGGCATCTAATGGGAGGACACACTCAGACCCCAGTGCAGAATATACCTTTAAGAGGGGGAAGTCTAAAAGCAGAATAGATTATATTCTGGTTGACCACGATCTATGGCCACAAGTAAGGGACATGGCCATTCTAAATCGTGATGATAGCAACCACAATGCCCTGCTTCTAAGCTTCTCTAGGTTTCCGGTCTTACAACCCCAGCCCAAATTACCAAAGGCACAGGTAGTAACAACCAACAACAACAGGAGAGTCACATGGGCAAATGCAGTCACTGATGGCAAGCTTCTCCCTGAAATCTATAAAGAAGTGGAGCAGTTTTTAGTGAAGACGACTAATGTCATCATGAATGATGACGCTATCCTGGCCAGCTATCTAGATCTGTCGAATAACATATCGCTCTTTTTTTGGAGACAGGGAGGGTCACTCCTGCGAAAACGCAATAATGCTGCATGGTATAACGAGGAATGCAGGAAGGCAAGAGCAGAACTTATGATGGCAGTAAAAGAAGGGGTCAGGCTTAAGAATTATAATAAAAGGAAGTCTTATAAGAGCATCCAAAGGGAAGCCAAATGGAACTGTGAAACAGAGACTTGGCGTACCCTAGTTAAAGCATCCAAGCAAAAGGACTGCCAGTTATTCTGGCATCTCTTTTCAAAAGGGGTAATCCATCAGGTTAGTGAAATCAATTTCCACATACAGCCGCACATCTGGGAAGAGACATTATACTCTGAGGAGGACTGTGAGTCTGTGGGTGATGCAGAGGAAGAACCTTGGCGCTGCCATGATGTGCTTGATCGAAATGAAGAAGTGAGCTTCTCCCTTATGGAAATCAAGAATGTAATTAGCACACTTCAATCCAGCAAAGCACCTGGGTTAGATAGACTCCCCGGAGAGCTATATAAATTGGAACCCAAAATATGGGGCCCCCTGCTCCACTTAGTTTTTAATGCCATCACACATCGATGTGATATCCTGGCAACGTGGAAGGGTGCCGAAATAATCCCAATATTTGAAAAAGGGGACCCTGCCAATTATAGGCCGATCAGCCTTGTAGATGTGTCCCAGAAAATCTTTAGTAAAATGATTTTAACTCGCCTTCAAAACTGGGCAGAGGATAATAATATACTCTCGCATCTGCAGGCAGAGTTCAGAGTTGCTACAAGCACCCTAGATCAAGTGTTTTGCTTCCTAATGCTCATCTGGAAAGAGGTCAAACTTAAGAAAGGGCATCTCTATGTAGTGTTTGTTGACCTCCAAAGTGCATTTTATTCCATCCATCGTACCAGGCTGTGGATTGCCCTGAGGAACATGGGGCTCCCCCCTGACCTACTCCATCTCTTAACCAGGCTACATCATGATAATTATGCCAGAGTCAGATGGAATCTAGATGGTAGGCTGTCCGAAAATATATCCATTAGGAAAGGTGTGCGCCAGGGTGGTGTGTTGGCTCCAACTATGTTCACCTTATTTATGAAGGAGCTTATTAACGCGCTCTATTAGTGTTTCAGGTGACCCACTGAAATTGGGAGGCAAGCAAATACCATCACTTTTGTTTGCCGATGATACCTACTTATATCTAAAACACCAATGGGCATACGGAATGTTCTAACTAAATTTGTGGATGCATGCACAGCCCAGGGTTTGAAAATCAACTGCACAAAAACTGAGTATATCGTTTTTAACCCTTATCAATCGGCTAAGGGGAAAGTGCTGCTGGAAGACCAACTATTGGTACAGGTCAAGGCTTTTGACTATCTAGGCGTTCAAATCAGTGATAACTTGGCATGGTCCCCCCAAATCCAGAAAAGTGTCTTAACACTCCAGCAAGTGGATTGTGCAATTGTGAAAAAGGTTAAATGCTCAGTCTTCTGCCCAATTTCCCCCGTGGTAGAAATACAAAGGTCTGGGTGCAGTTACTGAAAACAAATTCTTAAGAGCTCTTTCAAACATCTCAAATAATACACCCCTATTGCCATTATGCCTCGACCTGGGGTAAAAATCCATCTCGCAAAGTGCTGCCCTGAAGGCACTCACATTCTGGATGAGACTTTGGACTAGTAACACCCGAGTACCTGTAAAGGATGCTGTGGAAGAACTATTATCTCTACAAAAGAAATCAGGTCTTTTGCCATGGTTTAGAAAGGTTAAAGGGTGGCTTTTCAAAATAGGGCTGGGAAGTCTGTGGGACGACCCCCACTCCATCACAACAAAAATCATACCCCATATAAAAATAATGTATTGGAATTTTATTAACACAGATTTTACTGAATCTAGGTTATCTGGCATTTTAACTACTATTTTTTTAAATGTCAAAAGTTGTTTTAAATTTGAATTGTATATGGATGATGTTGAGCTATCAAAAGCAAAAGCACTTAATATACAGTTCAGATGTGGCACTTTACCTCTAAATGCTTTGAGAAGCAGGTGGGCAAACTCTACCACTACTCCTATATGCCCGTCCTGCAACTCTACTAATGAAACTATCAAGCATTATGTTTTCTTTTGCCCTCCATATGCTATATTGAGGAAAAAAATGGATTATCTCTGCATGCCGGGTGCTGTCATTTCGCCGCCCTTCAGATGCCTTGTGTGTTTTTAGCTCTGATACGACTAAATGGCTTGTTTTTACGGTATCCAGATATCTCCTCTATGCCAGGTGGTTGAGGTCAAAAGCGGCCATACAAACCCCTTCCATTGAAGCAGGGGGAAATCATAATGAGGGTCGAGATTGTGAGCCTAGTGTTGTAAGTTAAATGCTTCTGCTTCCCTCATGGAATAATTGATTTTATCCATTTGTTCTCTTTTTATCTCTTTAAATCTTGATCCAGTGTCATATCCTGTAATATATATTTTATTCACTAGGTTCATGCCTGTTACTTTTATGATGTTTCATTCTTTTTATTATAGATACACACTGATGATGTACTTATGCACTGAGACTCATTAATATGTGCTGTGTTTCTTTTTACATGTGTATGATCATACTATTGATCGAAATAAATAATAATAATTATGGGCAGTTATAAAAAATGTTTACACTAGGTACAGTCCATATATCACCAAATATATATCCTGAAAGCACTTCATGTTAAATCTAAATCATTTTGCTCATTGTGTGGCAGCCTATTTTATACTGTGTATAAAGTTTAAAATAATGGTTTACATATTCACAGTGCATTATATCATATGCTGGGAACTCAACACTAAAAATACACAAATCACTATTCCGCACTGCAGACACCATTATTCTATTCTGTGGCTCCCTGGTTACGTACACAGACATCTGCAGTGAACGCATTAACCAACAGTGGTGTCATAACGAAAGCTAGTGCCAGAGCGACTTGCCTTTTGGACGGGACTGTTGTCGCTGTCCTTTTCCCTTTGCTGTGGGTTTGGTCGGTGCTCCCCGCTGGGTACAGGCTCGCCGCTGCCGCCATCTCATTCCGCAGCCTGGAAGCGGTGCAAACTACACCTCCCAGGTGCCCCGGCGCCTATCCACGACACCTACGCGCCTGGAGGCGCATAAGAGACCGGTGCTACCTTGGTGGAGCGGGGAAAGCGTGAAACCTGCCAGAGCGACTTGCCTTTTGGACGGGACTGTTGTCGCTGTCCTTTTCCCTTTGCTGTGGGTTCGGTCGGTGCTCCCCGCTGGGTACAGGCTCGCCGCTGCCGCCATCTCATTCCGCGGCCTGGAAGCGGTGCAAACTACACCTCCCAGGTGCCCCGGCGCCTATCCACGACACCTGCGCGCCCGGAGGCGCATAAGAGACCAGTGCTACCTCCGCGTCGCCCTCTGTGGCCCTCAGAGGCAGGAAGAAGCAGAGCAGGGCCACATCTCCTGCCATCGGTCTTGAGGTACTGTTTCTTGTTATCAGATATGTACCGTGGCTGACATATGTTTGCCTGACGGCAGCCACGCATCCAGCCTACTATTCATCAGGACTTTGCTTGAGAGATATTTGATTTGAGATATTGCAACTGACATTGTTATTTCACCCCGACTATACGGGCTCATACGGGAATTGTAATTATTGCTGTTTATTTATTCTTTGCTAATTCTGTTTGATCACGGTCTACGGTTGGCTGCGGAGTACTGCCCTTGTCTCCAGGCCATCTAAATTTTATTATCTCACAGTACGCTGTTTTTGTTTTCCATTGTTTTATATTTTTTTTTTTATTTTTTATTTTTTTATATTTTTTTTTTGCCCTGTATACTATAGAAATACCATGACTACCCGTGCAAGTAAAGGCAGGAAATCCGCGGTGGGAGGATCTGTTAGGGGGACCTTAGACCACTTCATTACCAGGGCTGCTACCGTCTTGGAGCACGAGATAGCCATCGCTGAACGTCGTCTGTCCTTAGAGCCTTTGTTTCAAAAACGCTCGTCGTTAGGACATATTGTGGACGTACCCTCACCTCCTACCACCTCTATCTCTAACCCTGCTGTGCCCTCCGTACCTGATTTGAATTTCATCTCCCAGACCCCTGCCGTCACGGACACATTAACCGTGCCAAATATTAACAACGGGTATACTTCTGATATCTCCTATACCACTGATAACTCAATAACGGAACAGATTCCGATTAAAACCCTCAAGAAAGTAAAGAAAAATCCCTCTAGGAACAAACCTACGAGTACTAAAATCACCAAACGTAAGAAAAATATCAATGTCCCTCTTCCTAAACAAACCCTTTCAATTGTCCAGACCACCACACCTGTAGAATCTGTGCAGGATGATATTCAGACATGCCCACCTTATCCCCCTAAATTGTTATTAGATATTGAATGAATGAATGAATGAATGAATGAATATAAACTTTATTCGGATTGTTTACGATCCATAAAAGCATTACAATTACAATTTGAAAAATCTTTCAAGGAGATCTAGTTTTAAAAGTTAAAAAAGCAGAAAATAAATTACAGTACTGTTTAAAGGTTTTTCCGATGTCTATAAATACATTTCAGAAAATTAAGGACATGATAACATGTGGCTTCGGTGTCCAAAAGCTGCAAACTTAACATGGCTGCTCTGCATTGTCTGAGACCCCAGGATTTTAAAAGGGTCAGTAGCCAGAGTTTACGGTGTTCCTGATAAAATTTACAAAATAGGACTGTGTGAATAGAAGATTGACTTGATGTCCCATCACATGGGCATGGGGGTGGATTTGAATCCCACACATTTGGCGTTGGAAAGGCCACCAGTTTATGAAATATGTTCAATCTAAATCTTATCAGGAGAAAACGTTCAAAGGTGCCAATGTCAAGTTTTAAATACGGCTGCATTGAAAGAGTAGCTTGGACCAGCATAGCATGCTGCACCGACTGTTTTCCAGCTTCTGCCTGAAGTCTCATATTTGTCAGATGGTCCAACGCTCGCTTCTTTAAATTGTCGTTTGTGATTTCCCCGAGTTTTTCGGGATTACAATAATATTTTTCCAGTCCAAGATCGCCAAGAAAGGTCCGGATATAGGCCAGCCATTTGATTTTAAAAGCATAGTGCAGAGACATTGCATCCGCCAGTATTGTTTTTGTGACGTCGTTTGTGTCTGCCACCCAAATTCGTCGCCAGAGTAGAAGAGGTTGGATTTTGGCAAGATCTTCAATATATGATGCCCCTAATTCTAAGTGGCAGGCGTAAACGGAAGATGTTTTGGGGGCAGACAGGATAAATCTGAAGAACTTATTTTCTGCAGTTTGCAGAGAAGTAACATCCGTGTATCCCCATAGTCCTGCTCCATATAGGGCTGTAGATTGGCACTTGGCTCTATATATGGTTAGCAGTTCTCTGGGTGGACGTTTTCCTAATTTTTGGGAAAACGACATCAAAGCTGCTAGAGCTCTTTTAAAACAATGCTTTCTAGCTTCTATTGCTGGTTTCCAGGAAAGTTTATTGTCTATCGTGACCCCCAGATAACAATAATCGTTTGTTGAGGCAATTTTTTGGCTGTCGAGGTAGATGGATGTTTGCTGTTTTTTCCCGACCCCAGCCTTCATTACGAAAGTTTTTTTCACATTTATGTGGAGGTCAAGAGTTTTCATATACCGGGAATATCTGTTTAGGGACCTTTGGAGTTCACGGGGAGTTTGTGCAAGGAGGACGGCGTCATCCGCATACAGCAGGGCGGGGATCGGGCGATGTTTGGCCCTTGGGAGGTCACAGGCATATTAGATATTGAGCATTTGGTGAAATCTTTACTCTCCCCTTTAGTGGAAAGAATGAAAAATCTTACTGTCCAGCTAACATCCCTGGAAACAACTGTCAGTCTGCTTACCACATCCATCAGGGATTCTAACTTTAGCCTCCCAAAAAATCCCATTGACTCATCAAATGCTGGCCATACCTTCTCAGATCAAAAATTAACCCAGGTCACATCACCACCTAGAATGGCATCTTTACCTCTAGCAAAGCCCATACAGGAAAATAGTGCCCTAGTCAGCAAGTTACCCACAGCTATCCCAAAGCATAACCCGATAGATCTTAATAATGGCTATGCCAATTCACAGTCACTTTCGCTAGGCCCGGAGCGAATGACCGACCACATTGATCTGCCGCCAGAAGCAGCTCCATATGTGGTGATTCTTGCTGGTGTTCCTGTACTTGCCAGGGACAAACCAGAGACCTATCAGGAACTTAAAAATAAGGTTGTACACTGGCTCACTAAAAACAGGACTCTCCCCAATGACATCAATGGGGAAATATTACATGTAAGAAGGTTGGAATGGGTTGGTTCTAGGCCAAAGGATATCAAGGGAGATGTAATTATTATAAACTTTAGAGACCGCAGGGTTTTGCGCCACATAGCAGATTGGTATACTTCTACCAGTGGCCCAGGTATTTCGACACATGCCCTAAGTTATTTCTACCCACGTTCTCTTCTGTTAAATCCCCCAAATTCACACATCTTATCCAGACCCAACGCTCAACCTTTTTACTCATCTCTCCCCACCTCAAATAGATTTGCCATCTTCTCGAGTCTGGACGACCTAGACTGACTTTCTCAGCTGAATAATGAGCCGAGTAAAAATGACATCCACAGTGCTTTTCAACCCTCTTTAGAGGTAGACCGTTTTCACCTTAAGATTAATACCATGAGCCCTGGCAACCTTGAAACTAATATAGCAACATCCACCAATGCTTATATCTTAAACTCTGAGTACAGTCCCTCACGTGATGGCTTAAATATATCACTGAATCAAATTCAGACTGACGTTATGGTATGTCCATTGGATCTATCTGCTCCCTCACAGCTAAATGACACCCCTGAGCATTTCAACGGTGCCATGAGTAGTAATATCGGCATTAACAATAAACCTATGGCCGTAAGGCTCTTGTCATGGAACGTGGCAGGTCTTTTCGATAAATTGTCGAACCCTCATGGATCCAAATTGTCTCCACTTTTAGTATCATTTGTTTACAGGAAACATGGTCCATTGATGAACTCCATCTTTTAGGATATAAGACCTTACACACTCCAGCGCTATTGAGCCCGCATGGTAGGAATAGAGGCGGATTAGTGACTTACATATCTGTAGAATCAGGCATATCATCTACTAATTTTTTTGGGACTGAAAATTATCAGATCATCTCTTTAAAAGGTAATCGTTTTAATAACATTACCTTGGTCAACTTTTCCAATAACATACCTAGTCCCCCGTTATGACACGGTCCTTAACGGTTTAAAGGCAGATTTAATTAAAGTTGAGTCCCATCTTCAAACAGATATGTTGCTTATATGGGCAGGGGACTTTAATTGCTCTCTGTGTCCATTGAGTATGGGTGGCACCTGTGGTCTAGACTCTATCAGAAGCGACACCACTTCTCACTTTCTGCATTCGACCTTAGGTGACTTTCTGAATGGATTAATATAGCATTTTAATGTGTCATATGCGAATGAATTGTGTAGCCCTCCGAAAGACTTTAAACCAACTTATAATGGGAGAGGCTGCCACTCCATAATTGACTATATCTTGATATCCTCAAGGTACTCAGAGCTTATTACCAACTGGGAGACTCTGGACTGTGCCATCAGTGACCACTACCCATTAACAGCATCTATTAAAACAGTTATCACATCAAAAGATGATTTAAGGGTAAACCCGTCCTATACCCCGCCCATCACTTTGGGATGTACGATGGGACTTTACCTTAAATGGGACAAAGTGGTCCCTCCAGTGTTCCTTAACTCTCTGATTAATAATACATATGAGCATATCCAGACATGTCTGTCCACCTCAGAAAGCCCACAGGCAATCAGAAATGCCTTCTCCATTATTTCAACGGAGATTAAGAATTTACTCTCTAGAGTACCAAAGAAATTTCAACAGAGCAGTATAGGCTGGTTTGATAGATCATGTACCAAGGCCCTGAAACATCTAAAAATAAGCCTGCAAAATAAACCCCGTAACCTGCCGGAAATTAGGGATGCCAGACAAAAATACCGTGCAGCACGGGCGGCAAGAACCAAACAGTTAAAAATAGAGGCATGGCAAGCGTTACAGGAAGCCGCCAACAATAGGGATAACACCGCCTTCTGGAAAGCTGTTAATGCACCTTTCCTGAAGGGTACTCGGGATGCTAAACTTGAGATGGCTATACCCGCTGATATCTGGGTTGACCATTTTGGCACACTATACGATATAAGTGACCATATAGTCCCTACAGCCTGTCTGGATCCCCATCATAACCAAGATAAAGAGCTGAACGCTCCCTCTCTCTTTCCCTTAGACCTTACTTTCGACTGTACTGAGGTGCTTATGGCATTGACAGAAAGCCACTCTGGGAAGGCCCCCGGGCCTGACTGTGTACCTATTGACGTTTTTAAAGCACAGCTGGACTTATGGGCCCCCCTGTTAACAAACGTCCTAAATTCCCTGAATAAAACAGGTTTTATAGACACATGGCCCGAAGCGGTCGTTGTCCCGATTTTTAAAAAGGGTGATAGGAACAATCCCTCTAACTACCGCCCTATTTCTTTGCTCGACTCTCTTATGAAAGTCGCAGGGCGTATTATTTTAAATCGGATGCATGACTGGTTGGGTGAACAAGACATAATTTCAAATTTACAATATGGTTTTAGACAGGGCAGAGGTACTATTGAGCAAGGTCTGAATTTGACCCTTATTATTGCAAAATATACTCAGGCAAGAAAGGGGAACCTTTTCGTGACCTTTGTAGACCTCAGTTCTGCATTTGACTGCGTCAACCATGAGCTGCTCTGGGAATCCCTGGTTGAGATTGGCATCGAGCTCCCCATTCTCGCCTTTATTAAAGAGCTGTATAGGGGTGCATCAGCTCGTGTTAGATATGGCAGACAAGGAGAGTGCTCGGACAGGTTTTACATCAAAAGAGGCGTAAGGCAGGGCTGTATTTTAGCTCCCTTACTGTTCACTCTCTATATAAACTCAGTAGGCCAGTATCTTAATAGAAACTATCACGATTACCCCACTATAAATGGGAAACCCATACCCATATTACTTTACGCGGACGACGCTGCAATTATGTCACAGACCCGCATGGGCCTCCAAAGTGCTGTAAATAATTTTACAGAATTCATGTCACACCGAGGTTTAAAAATTAATGCATCAAAGACTTTTACCATGTCTTGTGGCCTGGGAATAGGGAAAAGAAAATGCTCCATTTTCATTAATGGAAGCAAGCTTGAAAGTGTTGATAGGTTTCCCTATTTGGGTATCACCTTCGAGAAGAAGGGCACCTGGCGGGCTGCCGCCCAAGCTAGAGGAGTTGCCTTTTCTAAAGCTATAGGAGCACTTATTAATTTCTCGAAAAAACTAGGGGGACGGCCGATCATCCCCTTATCACAGATCTACCGTGCCAAGTGCGTTTCTACAGGCATATATGGATCTGGGATTTGGGGTATTGATCAGGCAGACCTCATACAACGCTCTGAGAACCGTTTCCTACGATACCTTTTGGCAACACCACCCGGCACTTCTGTTTCTGTTATGCATAAAGAACTTGGTTTTACATATATTATGGACATGATAAAATCTGCACCCATTATATTATGGCATAAAGTGTGGACTACTCCTGAAACACACTTCAACAGGGAAATTATTACGGACTGTCTCAGCCTGAGCAATGCGGATCGATTCAAATGGCTGAACTATGTCAGAAATATGCTACACGACATGGGACATCCAGAATTTTTCACTGATCCCGCCACCCTAAATAACATCCCTAGAGTGACCCTAAAACGTTTGGCCATCAGCCACCTGGCAAATCGACGCTGGATCATTGAAAATACCAAGTATACTGTACAGGAACATCAAATCTGCACTACTGTTGAAGGGATGCAACATTATCTTTCTGTAATTCCTTCTCCATTTTCCCGTATGCTCGTGACCCGTTTCCGCACTGATACTTTCTTCAGACTGTTGGCATTCCCTAATCAGAACTGTTGGTCGAGAAATTTGGAGAAATGCCCATGCGATGGCCTGTCATCTCAGTCCAACATCCACTGCATCCTTTTTTGTAAATTTTACCAATTGTCAAGGGTTGCTTATCTGAAACCGCTGCTCAAATCCTGGGGACTTCGTTCCTGCAGGGCAGCCTATCTTAAAATGAAAGCTTTAGACAGCCCTCTAGCAATCGCAGTGGTTTCTCTTTACTTAAAAAAGATCTTAATGACCAGGGCTTCTATGCACCCATAAAAGAATATATTGCTTTTATGCTCATTAACTGAATTTGATATGTTCACTATCACTTTTTAAAAAAAAACTTTTATTTCATTTTATGATGTGATAATGTGTTTTTACTGTACTTTTATGATAATGCTTTTGCATGTCGAATAAAGAATTTTGAAGTTGAAGAAGACTCCTATTGATTTTGTGATGGAGTGTGCCACACTCGCCATAAATAAAAAAGCATGTCTATATATGCACAGCCTTCATTAATAAAGATGTAAATCCCTTCAAGACAGAGCTCAACCTTTGCCGTTGGTATATTAACAACATCCTAATCCTATGGAGAGGAGGGAAGGACACATCAAAATGTTGTGTCCAATGGATTAACGGTCTGGCCCCATACTTGAGGTTTTCACATTCAAGCTCTGACCAGGAAGTCTCATTCCTAGATCTCATCATCAGAATTACAGGTGGTGTTTTGAAACCTAAAACATACCACAAGAACACAGATCATAAATAGTATGTTGCGTTATGACAGCCACCATCCAAAGCAAAAAGGATGAATCTTCTGTATGGGCAATTTTTGAGTGTAGAAATTGCAGTGAGATTCACGACTATGAAGAACAATATGAGAACCTAACCAGTACACTCTCAAGAAAGAGTTATCCAGAGACACATTTTACAAAAAGCCAGATCTGGAGAAAGAGTTATCTAGAGATAATTATACAAAAAGCCAGAAAGAGGGCAAGAAATAAGAACACAGACTCCCTCTTTGAAGGAAGTTTTAAGAACGAACAACAGAAATTAACCAGCGTAACCGCCTTCAATCCTTTGTCAAACAATCTTGAAAAAACGTATCAACAAACAATAGAATATTCTCAATACCAGAAGCATGTCCTTCTCAAAAACTTTGTTTGCCTTAAACCATTTGAATAATGTAAGGGACCAATCTGCCCACAAAAGGCCAAGAAAAGAGTGATCTACAGAGTCTACCACCACACGCTCAGGTCTGCCACCTCTAACTGGACACTACGCATGCAGTAATTGTAATGTTTTACTGTCCAAACTAAAGTCGTGGATATTGGCCTCCGAAGAAAATGGCAAATTTTGAAACACACCAACTACAACATGAATGCTTGTATATATCTCATCACCTGAACTTGCCAGTTATGCTATATAGGCATGATCACAAGACCAATCTAACTATGGATAAATGAACACAGAAGCACCATCTGGTGTAAACGGTCAAATACAAAATTGACTAACCATTGTCTGGAATGGAACCACACTCCAAAGGACATGACCTGCATAGTTCTGGTAACAATCCATGAAATTCCCAACATCCAAGAATGTCTACTCAACAAAGAACGAAGAGGGATTTTTAAATTAAACACTTATGAATAAGGTCTCAAAGATGAAATCCTTTGGAACCAACTGCCCAAAATATTAGACCGTTCTACATCTCTGTTAATCTCGTCTAGAACTGTAAATGTTAAAACAATAAGTCAGATTTGGATATACTCCACTTTATGAATAAGAAGGAGTCAGCCCGGAGTTTCATCACTCATCATGGTCAAGAAACTGCCCATCTAAAGAGTAAGGAGGAAGGAACCCCCAGTTTCATTATATGTTGTGCCAAGAATATGACTTGAAACAGACGTCAGGTGCCCGCATACATTTTTACTGTA
Organism: Triturus cristatus; assembly: GCF_964204655.1. Classification (NCBI taxonomy): domain Eukaryota; kingdom Metazoa; phylum Chordata; class Amphibia; order Caudata; family Salamandridae; genus Triturus; species Triturus cristatus. The sequence goes on from NC_140581.1 coordinate 997,754,114, forward strand.
TCCTCCTGAGATCTCACATTCTGTAAACAGGTATTTAAATCTTGTTCTTATCTTATCATAGTGTTGCACGAGACGTCAGCAGTGCCAAAGCCAGCCCTGGTGGTAGGCCGTTGTTGTTTCAGTGAAGCATGTTCCCCTAATTCATTGTTGACACCACACGCATCTACCAAATAGTATAAAAACTATGTTTTGAAATAGGCAGGATATTTAAAGTTGTAGTTTAAACAATGTAGTAGGTTTCCGCGTCCTGTCGGTAGTTTTAAGGAAAGCAGTAATCTGTGTGTCAAAGTTCTTATGGCACGGTACTCCTGCCCGTTTTGCACATACTGAGGATATTGCTCAATAAGTGTAGTTGTGTAGGCTACACCTTTTGGCTTTGCAGAACGTGATATTATTAAAATAGTTTGGTACTTGGATTCACTGACTGTAAACAGAAGTATAATTAGACATTCACTAGAGGGTCACATTAAGCAAAAGCCAACAATGCTTTGATAGAAGAACCTCGACATGAATATTTGTTTAGCATCTATGTTACAGCCTCGTAAACTGGAGCATAGGAGGGGCACGAGCAGGCTCCCTGGGGAGAGTGATCTGTATTCCTCTTGCTTTCCTATAAACGCTCTCACTTTGAGGTCACCAAGCTCCCTCGGTAGACGAGCCTCACATTTGACCTTTGTCTTTATGGATCAAAGTTGAAAAAAAGGCAGATGGTACAAAACCAGAAGCCTACAAGCCACAGGGGCCGGGAGGGTGAAATCAGACAGAAATAGGTGTACACAGCTTTTGCATACCACCTTAAGGTGCTACGCAAACAAATGATGGCCAGAATGCTGAGTAAATCATACATTCACCCCAGTCAAGAGATCTGGGTTAAATCTACCATTCTTTTGCTCACCATGCCACCCAGTTTAGACCCAGCCATATGCAAATCAGTCTTGACCCTGCTCCTCATGGGAACACCTTTGGCACTTTCTCTGGTTTCAAGGTCAATATGCAAAAATTGCAAATTTTGATGCTCTTGGTCTCAGCCACGACAGAGACTACACTGCGGGTTCAATTCCTATTAGTATTGGCTTCAACCTCCATTCCTTATCTTGGAATTCAACTTGCAAATTCTCTTCCTACAATTCAATTACAATATCTTGGCCAAGCAAATCAAGACAGTTATAGGCGGCTGGGAACGTCTGGCTCTCTCCTGGTTTGGGAGAATAGCAGCCATTAAAATGACCATTCTACTGCGTATCTTCTACCTCTTTCAGGATTTACCTCTGACTCCGCCTGCACACGCACTTTCATCACTGCAGATGGATATCAACAAGTTTATTTGGGGGGGGACGAAAAAACTCAGCTTACACAAACACCTCATTTATCATTCAACACGCGAGGGCAGCCTTGCTGTGCCTTCCCTCATGCGATATTACCTGGCCTCACAACTGCAGTTTTTAGTGGAATGAAATAGACCGCTCACAAAGAAACACTGGTGTTTCATTGACCAGAGAGTGGCTGGCTCCCATATTTGGAAGGAATCCTGGCTCCCTAACTGTCACAGTGTTTAGGGACTTTATTCCGCCCCAGTGATGAACTCGATCTTTCGTGTGTGGGATGCAGTGGTGGTAAAAGCGGGCCTGACATCCTTCCCCAATGACTTCCATTTTTAATAACCCTGAGTTCACACCAGGGCTTCAGACCAATCAATTCCGTTGCTGGCTCGTGGGGGGCTGTAAACAGATTGGATGCATATTTGACCACCAAGGAATAATTTCCTTTGACCAACTTAAAGCAGACTATGAATTGGAGGAATGCAAAAACAACAATTGATGGACAGAATGCAGAACAATGTCATACATTCACCCCAGTACAGAGATCTGGGCCTAAATCCATCGTTTTTTTGCTCACCATGCCATTCCAGTTTGAACCCAGCCATATGCAAATCAGTCTTGACCCTGTGCCCCATGGGAACAGTCCAGCCCGAACTGCCAAGCCAGGTCCTCCCTGGACTGGAAACAAGCATCCTAGGACCGGTTTCGGGCTTTCAGCCCTCGTCAGCCAGGATAGCTTGATTCCAGTGGCATGGAGAGCACGGGACTCACGTCTGAGCATACCCTTCCCACTCGGGGTGCCAAATGCAAAAACAACAATTGATGGACAGAATGCAGAACAATGTCATACATTCACCACAGTACAGAGATCTGGGCCTAAATCCATCGTTTTTTTGCTCACCATGCCATTCCAGTTTGAACCCAGCCATATGCAAATCAGTCTTGACCCTGTGCCCCATGGGAACAGTCCAGCCCGAACTGCCAAGCCAGGTCCTCCCTGGACTGGAAACAAGCATCCTAGGACCGGTTTCGGGCTTTCAGCCCTCGTCAGCCAGGATAGCTTGATTCCAGTGGCATGGAGAGCACGGGACTCACGTCTGAGCATACCCTTCCCACTCGGGGTGCCAAATGCAAAAACAACAATTGATGGACAGAATGCAGAACAATGTCATACATTCACCCCAGTACAGAGATCTGGGCCTAAATCCATCGTTTTTTTGCTCACCATGCCATTCCAGTTTGAACCCAGCCATATGCAAATCAGTCTTGACCCTGTGCCCCATGGGAACAGTCCAGCCCGAACTGCCAAGCCAGGTCCTCCCTGGACTGGAAACAAGCATCCTAGGACCGGTTTCGGGCTTTCAGCCCTCGTCAGCCAGGATAGCTTGATTCCAGTGGCATGGAGAGCACGGGACTCACGTCTGAGCATACCCTTCCCACTCGGGGTGCCAAATGCAAAAACAACAATTGATGGACAGAATGCAGAACAATGTCATACATTCACCCCAGTACAGAGATCTGGGCCTAAATCCATCGTTTTTTTGCTCACCATGCCATTCCAGTTTGAACCCAGCCATATGCAAATCAGTCTTGACCCTGTGCCCCATGGGAACAGTCCAGCCCGAACTGCCAAGCCAGGTCCTCCCTGGACTGGAAACAAGCATCCTAGGACCGGTTTCGGGCTTTCAGCCCTCGTCAGCCAGGATAGCTTGATTCCAGTGGCATGGAGAGCACGGGACTCACGTCTGAGCATACCCTTCCCACTCGGGGTGCCAAATGCAAAAACAACAATTGATGGACAGAATGCAGAACAATGTCATACATTCACCCCAGTACAGAGATCTGGGCCTAAATCCATCGTTTTTTTGCTCACCATGCCATTCCAGTTTGAACCCAGCCATATGCAAATCAGTCTTGACCCTGTGCCCCATGGGAACAGTCCAGCCCGAACTGCCAAGCCAGGTCCTCCCTGGACTGGAAACAAGCATCCTAGGACCGGTTTCAGGCTTTCAGCCCTCGTCAGCCAGGATAGCTTGATTCCAGTGGCATGGAGAGCACGGGACTCACGTCTGAGCATACCCTTCCCACTCGGGGTGCCAAATGCAAAAACAACAATTGATGGACAGAATGCAGAACAATGTCATACATTCACCCCAGTACAGAGATCTGGGCCTAAATCCATCGTTTTTTTGCTCACCATGCCATTCCAGTTTGAACCCAGCCATATGAAAATCAGTCTTGACCCTGTGCCCCATGGGAACAGTCCAGCCCGAACTGCCAAGCCAGGTCCTCCCTGGACTGGAAACAAGCATCCTAGGACCGGTTTCGGGCTTTCAGCCCTCGTCAGCCAGGATAGCTTGATTCCAGTGGCATGGAGAGCACGGGACTCACGTCTGAGCATACCCTTCCCACTCGGGGTGCCAAATGCAAAAACAACAATTGATGGACAGAATGCAGAACAATGTCATACATTCACCCCAGTACAGAGATCTGGGCCTAAATCCATCGTTTTTTTGCTCACCATGCCATTCCAGTTTGAACCCAGCCATATGCAAATCAGTCTTGACCCTGTGCTCCATGGGAACAGTCCAGCCCGAACTGCCAAGCCAGGTCCTCCCTGGACTGGAAACAAGCATCCTAGGACCGGTTTCGGGCTTTCAGCCCTCGTCAGCCAGGATAGCTTGATTCCAGTGGCATGGAGAGCACGGGACTCACGTCTGAGCATACCCTTCCCACTCGGGGTGCCAAATGCAAAAACAACAATTGATGGACAGAATGCAGAACAATGTCATACATTCACCCCAGTACAGAGATCTGGGCCTAAATCCATCGTTTTTTTGCTCACCATGCCATTCCAGTTTGAACCCAGCCATATGCAAATCAGTCTTGACCCTGTGCCCCATGGGAACAGTCCAGCCCGAACTGCCAAGCCAGGTCCTCCCTGGACTGGAAACAAGCATCCTAGGACCGGTTTCGGGCTTTCAGCCCTCGTCAGCCAGGATAGCTTGATTCCAGTGGCATGGAGAGCACGGGACTCACGTCTGAGCATACCCTTCCCACTCGGGGTGCCAAATGCAAAAACAACAATTGATGGACAGAATGCAGAACAATGTCATACATTCACCCCAGTACAGAGATCTGGGCCTAAATCCATCGTTTTTTTGCTCACCATGCCATTCCAGTTTGAACCCAGCCATATGCAAATCAGTCTTGACCCTGTGCCCCATGGGAACAGTCCAGCCCGAACTGCCAAGCCAGGTCCTCCCTGGACTGGAAACAAGCATCCTAGGACCGGTTTCGGGCTTTCAGCCCTCGTCAGCCAGGATAGCTTGATTCCAGTGGCATGGAGAGCACGGGACTCACGTCTGAGCTTACCCTTCCCACTCGGGGTGCCAAATGCAAAAACAACAATTGATGGACCCGTGCCTACTACGCCACTGGAGTCAAGCTATCCTGGCTGATGACGGCTGATAGCCAGAAACCGGTCCTAGGATGCTTGATTCCGGTCCAGTGAAGACATGGCTTGGCAGTTCGGGCTGGACTGTTCCCATGAGGCACAGGGTCAAGACTGATTTGCATATGGCCATGTCTAAACTGGGGTGGTGTAGTGGGCAAAAGAACGATGGATTTAACCCAGATCTCTTGACTGGGGGAGAATGTCTGCATTGTCAGCATTCCGTCCATCATTTGTTTGTTGTAACGCTTTTCGCCCTAAGTGGGATGGGTATTCCCAGACGTGGGACCCGTGCTCACTACGCCACTGGAGTCAAGCTATCCTGGCTGATGACGGCTGATAGCCAGAAACCGGTCCTAGGATGCTTGATTCCGGTCCAGGGAAGACATGGCTTGGCAGTTCGGGCTGGACTGTTCCCATGAGGCACAGGGTCAAGACTGATTTGCATATGGCCATGTCTAAACTGGGGTGGTGTAGTGGGCAAAAGAACGATGGATTTAACCCAGATCTCTTGACTGGGGGAGAATGTCTGCATTGTCAGCATTCCGTCCATCATTTGTTTGTTGTAACGTATGAATTGGAGGAGGCAGATCGCATTCAATAACTCCAGGTCCATCATTGAGTCCTGCATTCCTCCATCCGGTCCTATGTAGAGAGCCCCTTCAAAAAATGGTTAGTCTTGAAAGATTGGCAGGCCTCTTTTGGTACAGAGTGGGCGGACTTACACTACAGGGCACGCCACACAGTACACAATATTTCTCCCTGGACTGGAAGCAAGCAACCAGGGACCGGTTTCGGGGTATTACCCCATATCAGCCAGGCTAGCTTAATTCCAGTGGCAAAGTGAGCAAGGGACCCACGTGTGGGCATTACCAACCCACATGTTTGATTTGTTCAGCATTCTGTCCATCATTTGTTGCCACAGCACTTTTCACTCCAAGTGGGATGGTTATGCCCAAACATGGGCCCCTTGCTCGCTGTGCCACTGGATGCAAGCTAGCCTGGCAGATGAGGGGTTATATACTCCGAAACCAGTCCCAGGATGCTTGATTTCAGTCCAGGGAGGACCCGACTTGGCAGTTCGGGCTGGACTCTTCCCATGCAGAGCAGGGTCAAGACTGATTTGCATATGGCTGGGTCCAAACTGGAGTGGCGTAGTGAGTCAAAGAACAATGGATTTATCGCAGATCTCTTAACTAGGGGAGAATGTTTGATTTAGTTAGCATTCTGTCCATCAATTGTTGTCATAGTACAACCCTGAGGCCGGCAGCAATACTTGAAGTAGCGACTATTAGAAAGGACACAGATAACAAACCTCAAAACAAACCACCCGCCCCCTGTTTCTTTCTGGCAATGTAAGAAAGTGGTGGGTGTTAAAGATCAAACTCAACTAAAAGCAATAGGTGGTAGTGTCGGTATCACAGGGATGAAGGGCAGAGACATGTTTCGGTGGAGGATCAAGAGGGGGCAGCAGACGTAGTTGCTTTAGATAGGAGGGGCAGGTTAGTTTGTTTAATTCCGTATATACAATGTGTATAAAGGGAGCCGATTCTGTCTCATAATCTTCTGGTATCTTATCTAATGTAAGTGACATTTCCTCTTTTCCCAGGATAGACCATAGCTTGTATAACCAAGTCATATATTTAGGGCTTCTATTGGTTCCCCAAAGAGCAAGAATTACCTGGTGTGCCGGCCCTAGTGCCAAAGCCATGCGTTTTCCCGGCATGAATAGAGGGAAATATCAAGGGATTGGGGAGCCCTAGGATCGAGTAGGCTGGAAACCTCAGGATTGAGGCGCAAATGCTTTATCGATGTCATCATCCACCTGAACTCAAAAGCGTGAAAGTTTGTTGCAGTGCCATAGAAGGTGTAGCAGTGTCCCTAAACTCTGCGTCGTTTTGGGAACCAGGGTTCTTTCCAAATATGGGAGCCAGACACTCTCTGGTCCATGAAACGCCAGTGTTTCTCTCTGAGTGGTCTACTCCATTCCACTAAAAACTGCAGTTGTGAGGCTTGATAATATCGCAGAAGGGAAGGCACAGCAAGGTCGCCCTTGCGTGTTGAATGATAAATGAAGTGTTTGTGTAAGCAGAGTTTCTCCCCCCCCCCCTAAATAAACGTGTTGATATCCATCTGTAGTGATGAAAGTGCTTGCGCAAGTGGAGTCAGAGCTAAAGCCTGAAATAGGTATAGGATATGTGGTAGAATGGTAATCTTAATGGCTGCTATGTTCCCAAACCAGGAAAGACCCAGACGTTCCAAGCCGCCTATAACTGTCTTGCTTTGCTTGGCCAAGATATTGTAATTGAGGGAAATAGTTGTAGGAAGTGAATTTGCAAGTTGAATTCCAAGAGAAGGAATGTTATGTTATATTTAATTTGTACAGCGCACGGATACTCGAAAGTGTCCCGGCGCTTGCTTCAGAAAAAAGAAAGAGAAATGCACACCAATCAAAAACTAAAAAAGCAGCGTTTTTAGTTTTTTCTTAAACAACATAGGGTCCTGGGTAGCCCGAAGGGCCAAGGGCAGCAAGTTCCAGGCAAGTCCAGCTTTACGCACAAAGGAATTCCCCCCAAGTCTTTGGCGATTAAACCTAGGGGTCTGAACCAGCAGCTGAGCAGACGAGCGCAGCTGTCTCCCTGGTGTGTAAAAGGCAAACCTCTTCTGCAAATAAATAGGGCCAAGGCCATAGAGGGCCCGATGGGCAATGGATAACATTTTGAATTTCAGATGAGATTTGACTGGGAGCCAATGCAAGGAACGCAGGTGAGTGCGGACACTAAGCCTTGATCGCAGACCCAAGAGAAGCCTGGCCACCGAGTTTTGGACGACTTGCAATTTCTTGACTAGAAAACCCGGGGTGCCAACCAGGAGGGTTTTGGCATAGTCCAAACGGGATAAAATGAGGGCACGGACCACAGTTTCTTGGACACTACCTGGCAGAAGAGGAAGAAACTTCCTCAGGGTTTTCAGAGTGCCAAAGCAGGTACCAGCCAGCTTCTTCACCTGTGTCGAAAAATTCAGGTTTTCATCGAACCAGACACCAAGATTTTTTGCGGCGCCTTTACTTGTAGTTGGTCGGGGAAAACTGGGTGGCCAAAGCCTATCTCTGAAATCCAACGAGAAGGAGCCATACAAAAGTACTTCAGATTTTTCTTCATTGCATTTTAGCTGTGCAGTCGCCAACCAATGAAAAACTGAAGACAAACAATGTTGCGCAGCCACAACCGAGTCATCCTCCCTGCTCCAAGAAAAAAAAAGCTGAGTATCGTCGGCATATGCCATCACTTTAGCCCCCAATGACTCCGCAAGATAAACCAGCGGAGTCACATAGATGTTAAAAAGCAGGGGGCTAAGTGATGACCTCTGCGGCACACCCGTAGTCACCTGCATTGGCACGGAGGCACACGGAGGGAGCCAGACCTGCTGCGACCATCCCTCCAAGAAAGACCTGATCCACTGCAGAGCTGAACCAAAATTACCTATTTCTGAAAGACGGTCAAGGAGCAGGGAGTGGGGCATGGTGTCGAACGAAAGCCGCCGAGAGATCTAACATCACCAAGGCTGCTTTCCCGCCGGCGTCCAAACACTCTCGGATCGCCTCCGACACCTCTAGCAATGCTGACTCTGTGCTATATGAGGCACAGAAGCCGGATTGTGCCGGATGAAGCAAGCCTGACACCTCAACATAGTTGGTAAGTTGAGACGTAGCCAACCTTTTGCAAACCTTTGCCAAACTTGGCAGAAGCGAGATAGGGCGGTAATTCTCAGGTAACAGAGGGTCAAGTGACGGCATCTTAAGAAGGGGAAGAATCAGCGCCTGCTTCCATGACAAAGGAACATGCGCCTCGCGAAGCGATTTATTGACCATTAAATTCACTTCTGAGTTAATAGTATCAGCCACATCAGACAAAAGTCTGGCAGCACATGGGTCGTTAGGTGATCCCGACTTTAGTGCCTTAAGAATCCTAAGAGAGCTAGGTAGATCAACCGGTCTAAACGGAAAAAAAGAGGGGGCAGATTTTTCCATCGGCCTCGCCAACAAAGCACTATAAGCTTCCTGGGGGAAGTCGAAAACGTCTCTTGGATGCTAATTATTTTTTCCCTAAAAATATTCGCCAAGGTATTACACCAGGTCTCCGAAATAGGTGTCACTACCGCCTGGGCAATAGGGGCCAAGAAATTCTGCACAATAGCGAAAATTTCTTTGGGATTGTTATTGGCCCTCTCAATGCGGGCAGAGTAGTATTGGCCTTTAGCCTCTCCAATGGCCATATAATAGAGTGTTTGTTTTGTGCTAAGAGCGAGTTTATCAATAGGACAGTAGCCACTGGAGCGCCAAGCTCTCTCCTATTTTACATGCATGTTTCGGAGTCCTCAGCTCGGGAGTGAACCAAGGCTTAGAGGGGGACTCTCTCCTCATCCTCAGTTGACATGGTGCTGACAGAGTCGCAACCGAACTTGTGATCCAATCAGCAAACTGGGACACATTTTCCTCTAGGTCCCCCCGAAAGGAGGGCCGGGAGGCTACCAGAGAGCTTCTAAGCTGCCCAGGGTCCATTTTCCTAGCGGATGGGGGGCAATGGTGGTTGGCTGGTCGTGAAAGATGCTTAATATCCCAAGAAAAAATATGGGGAAATGATCCGACCAAGCAACCGGCCTCGGCCTCACCACCGATATAGGAAAGTTAGAACAGATGATATCCAAAGTGTGCCCACCTTGATGGGTAGGGTGCATGACCCATTGTGAAAGGTTGGCCAAGTGAAGGGAGTCCAGAAGCGCTGCGGAGTCAGTCATCTCAGTGTGATCAAGATGGAGATTGACATCTCCAAGAAACACATAATTCGAGAAACTCAGTGCACGCTCTGCCAGCGCATCCCCACAAGAATGAAGGATGAAGCAATTACTAATGGGAATTGAGCCCTCAACGTAGCCTCTGTCGTGGGTGAGACAGAGAGCTTCAACATTTGCAGTATTTTCATATTGACCTTGAAACTAGAGTTAATTCCAAAGGTGTGTAGCTCTGTGACCAGGGCAGGAAGAGAATTCAAGATTACGTCATCTGCATAGAAGCTAATTAGATGTTGGCCACCCCCAAATTGAATGCCACAAATGTCAGGGTAGGGTTGTATAAGTCCTGAAAAGATATGGCCAGTGGACTCTATCGGAGGCCTTTTCAGCATAAAATTAAAGGAGATGGGCTTCCCCTTACGTTGAGCAGGTGATAGATATGCCTGGTGTTGTCCCAACATTGGCATGCAGGGATGATGCTGGCCTGGTCTGGGTAGGTTAATCCTGCAATAAGTGGGTTAAATCGATGTGCTAGGATGCTTGTAAATAATTTAACATCAACATTTAGGAGGGTAATGGGTCTATAAGGTCCACACAGTGTTGGGTCCTTGCCTGGCTTAGGGATGACTGATTTGGAAGCCTCCAACATAGAATCTGTGAGGGAAACCGTGGAAACAAAAGAGTTGCAAAGTTGTGTGAGGATTGGAGCTAATTTGTGGCAAAAGGTTTTATAGAATTTAGAAGAGAAGCCATCGGGACCTGGGGACTTTGTGAGTTTAAGGCAAGCGATAGCGGAAACCACTTTCTCAATACGTATGAGTTTATCTAGGGATTTAGCTGTTTGCAGTGTCAGTGGAGTAGGAGGGCAGGATGTGAGATATTCGGTGGAGTCAACAGGAGCTCCTGTTGTCTCTATATAAAGAGCTTTATAAAAATCTTGGAAAGCGTCATTAATTTGTGAATTTGAATGTACTTCCGTAGTCGGGTTAAGGCAAAGTGTCCAGATGGACTCAGACTCTAACTTGGCCCGTAGGCGATGAGCCAGCATTTTGCCACCATGGTTACTGCCCAGGTAGAACTTATACTTCAGGCGCTTGAGGGCATATTCTGCTCTATCTAAGTCTAAGTGTTTAACCGGCCTGGTGCATTTGTGAATGGTCTCCAGTTCAAGGACATTCAGTCTGAGGGCCTTCTACTTCTCCTTCCGGAGACGATTTTCTGAGGCAGAAATGGCAATGGATTCCCCTCTGACTGCCAGGTTTAAAGTTTCACAAAGGGAGGAAAGTGTAACCTAAGTCTGTAAATAATCGATAATCGTCTTTCGCAGCGCGAAGATTTTCGAGGGGGATTGGAGTAATGAGTCTCTAAGTCGCCAATGTGGAGTGTTTGCTTGCGGAGTGCAAATGCATATGATATGTGTTACGGGTGCATGATCCGAGAGTGATCGGGGTGCAACAGCAGAATCACCAATTGGGGTCTGAAGAGCACGGCTCGCTACAAAATAACCAATCTGAGTATACATTGTGTGCGCTACCGAATAATAAGTGTACAGTACAAATGATAGACATTCCCAGTGGGACAATTTGAAAGAGCACAATTATTTATGCAGCAGCATCCATTAAATCACTTGTACTGTAAAATTCAGCTCAATATTATTTATTCATATTGAACATCAATCTGAATGCTCTAAATCCAGCAAAACATCTTGAACATACGTATACAAAAGTGCCCCGAATGTGTAGAAGCGAGAAAGGAAGGACTTGTGTGCAAAGTGAGGGTTAAATGAGGGCGGAAAGGGAGTGACAGTATATACATCAACAATATTATTCACAAAAGAAATGGTTTGTCCTACATGACAATTATATACAAGCAAATTAATTAACATCCATTATGTCGCTGAAAAGGCACAATGAAAACAGCACTGTTTCCCAAACTGGCATATATACAACAAAATGTCTACGTTTCGACCCCTGACTGACGTAGGTGACCTTTATCCTTACAATGGGGTCTTCCTCAGTACTGTGAAGGAGCACAGGGAACCACCATTGGCTAGGTGGTTGAACTGATAGTAATGGGCCTGTGGGCACCTAGGTCAGAGAACGGACAGATGGCAACTTCTTCAGAATTCCAAAAGGCCGCAGAGGTACCCAGTTTCTCAAAGTAAAGTGCACCCGTTCACTGCATCGTAAACCGAGCACTGAAAGGAAAAATCCTGGACTACTGAGTCATCATGACTCCCACGTGTAGCCTGCCAATAATAAGTGTAGTGTCTAACGCCAGGGTGCTGTGTCTGCTAGACATCGGTTAATCCGCAGTCTGCTTCTTGAAGGTTGTTGGTGAAACATGCGGCTTTTCTGGGGCGCTGTCTGTCGGAGTTGCGTAGTGGGGTGAGCTTGTCTGCGCAGTTGGAGATTCATTTGTGAAATTCCATGGCTGCGAGGTTGGTGTCTGTTGCAGCGGTGGGGGTGTGGCGGTTGAGGGTGGAGTTGAGCTGCTCCTCTGTGACTCTGCTCCAGTTCCTTTGCGGAGGGTGAGGAGCGGGTTTGGCCAGCTTGGGTCTGTCGACGAGGACGTGTACGCAGTGGTGGTCGGTCCATGGGGGTTGCGTGGTGTGGCTGAAATGGACGCTGTTTCCTCCTGTGAAGACGGGGATGAAGGAGTGTCCTGCATTGTGGGTTGGCGTGGTGACGAGTTGTTTCAGTCCGATGTTGGCGAGGTTGTCTAAGAGGGTGGTGGAGTTTGGGTCGCTGGGGTTGTCGAGGTGGAAGTTCAGGTCTCCGATGAGTATGTAGCCCATGGAGGCAATAGCGTGGGGTGCGATGATCGGTGAGGGTGTCGGCGAAGAGGGTCCGGGGGCCAAGTGGTCTGTAGGCGAGGGTGCCGCGCAGTGGCGTAGCTAGGGGGGGAGCAGTGGGGGCGGTCCGCCCCAGGTGGCACTATTTTGGGGGAGGACAAAGGCATTCAGATAAGGCTCGGCTTGCTTTCGTGGACGTTCGGGGATGGTCAGAGAAGGAACAGGACTCGGGCAATGTCCTCTTCTTTTTTGTGCTGGCAGCTGTCCCCCCCTCTCTTCCTATTATTCACTTTCTTTCTGTCTTGCTCCTCACTTGCTGAAAACCGCAACTTGAAGAAACGATTCACAACCTCTTTCCTTCTTTCATTTAGTTGCTTCCCTGTGAAATGGATCCAAAAAAGAAAAACACTCTTGCTGGAAATGCCCTTTTTCTGACATTTTTCTATTCCAAAGTGCAGCGGGATGGAGAGAAATAGAAGGTTTTAAATATGAAAAATAAATATATAACTAAATAAAGCAAGACAGTGTGGTTGCAAAGTGGCCAGATTGGTTTTATTCACATCCAAACATATCAGCCTCACTTTACAGAGTTTGCCAGCGAAGCGCTACTTTTGTTTTCCAGTCTTTCTTTGAGCAGCGTTGTTGTCCCCAGGTGGGGAAGTGCACCATTCCTGGAGGGACTGCAATACCTGGTTGATGGGTGGATTGTAAAACAAAATGTGTACCATGGCTCTGTGTTTATGGATGGGGTCTTTTTAAACCATACTGCTTACGTTTTGTAAGGATATAAGCAATGGACATTGAAACGGTTCCCTTCAGGGCCCTGTAGTCATGTCCTTAACTTTTCAAGTAAAAGCACTCGCTGATTTCTGAATGAGTGAGAGATCGTTAAGGTAACCATGTTGTTTCTGCTTACATTTCACCTGCTTTACTTCATCTGGCATTCCCTGTGAGTGTTTGCTTTTACTTTTTTTTTTTAGGTAGCATATTACTCTTATCAAGTGCATAATTTGAATTGAGCCACATCCAAGTGTTTATAGCGGGCACAATTAGGTTGTAGCTGAAGGCAGTGCGAGTTTCTCTCAGTGGGGCAGTATGGTGTTCAGTGGGGGAGAGGATGTGGCACTATGGCATGAGCTGTCGAATTTGGAACTGGGGAACTGAGTTCAGCCTTCATGACCAGTCCACCAGACCACTCTACTGAGGGAGCATATTCCCATGCTAGACCTTAGAAGGCCCCACTAGACCTTAGAAGGCTTGATGTCTTAGCACAAGCAGGTGTACCCTAGTGGTGTCAATTGTGAGTTAACCTTGAAGGCCGGTCCACCACACTCCATACTGAAGTTCATCTCCAGTCTTGCGGGCAGGCCTACGAAGCAGCACACCCTAGCGCAACAGTCATCCAGTCACTGTGACTCTGTAACTGAGGTCACATGAACCTCGAGCAGGTTAGGGCGGTGCAAACGGTGTGACAGCACTGGGTACCTATTTTGGGTGGGTGCGTAGTGTTTGCAAGTATATTATGGTTTAAAAGAAACTTGCTGCCTCCTTCCTGGCCTCCAGCAATTTTCAGAAACAATAAAAATGTCATGATAACTTCGGTGATTAATGTTCTTCCTAGAGAGAGATCCCAGAATTGTCTAGTGGAAGGGTTGACTCCTGGAAAGGTAGCACAGAGGGTTAATGTGCCTGCTGCAAAGAACATGTACCATGAAGATCACAAAGTGCACTGCTTTAATGGGGGACCATGATGAATGGTCATTTAATGTCAGCTGTAGATGATGGATGCCTGAACAGTGTCATGTATGTGCATGTTTGCATTGTGCTGAGGGGATTACCAGGTAATTGTTCACGCAGCTCTCTGATGGATGTCACATGCGGTTTTTCTGAGTCCCCAGATAGATCATGCAGACTGTGTGTTCTCTTTAGTACTGCTAGTCACCGGTGTATTCAACAGAGTAGCCTTGGACCGTGTCATGTATGTGCAAGTAACTTGCATGATCGAGGTAACTATTAGTGGCAATACTACGTGTCTCTCGGTCCTCTTTCAAGTGCTTGCCGTCCTTTTTCCCCAGCAACCCCCCCCCCCAGGGGCGGCAATCTGAGGGATAGCCCCGGGCGCCACAAGCTCTAGCTATGCCTCTGGTGCTGCGGAGTGTGGAGTTGGGGCTGGTCTCGACCTGAAAGTGCAGGTTTTCGGCGGTGGGGAAGGTGTTGGTCGAGGTGGAGAGGCGGAGGGAGTTTTGTGCACTATGGCGAGCCCACCTCCGGTCCTTCTTCTGGATCTTGCATCCGTCCAGCATGGCGATGGCGATGTCAGGGGCGGAGGAGACGTTGGTCCAGGATTCTGTAAAGAAGGCGACGTCGGGTGAGAGGGTGTCCAGGAGGTTCCAGATCTCTGCGGCATGTCTGTGCATGGAGCACATGTTGAGGAGGATGCATCTTAGGGTGTTGGCAGGGTTGGCGGCGGGGACGGTGGTGAAGGTCTGGTGGCAGTGGCGGCAGGAGAACTGTCCGTCGGTGGAACTCGGCGTGGACAGTTGGCAGTTGTTGTTCTTTCCAGGGTTTAGTGGGAGGAGGGTAGCTGCGTCGTAGCGGCGCATGGTTGGAGAGCCAAGGTTCCTGGCGCTGGTCGCGGTCGGGACGCGGTTGAGTCACAGACGGGCGCAGACGGGCTTGCCTTTGGCGTGCCTTTTGGCATGTCAGCGGCGTGTCTGCGCAGCGGCCACCATTAATAGGGAAGGGGGAGGGGCGTGCAGCTGGGAGGCGGGAGCAGGAACCAGGCAGGAACCAGCAGGGGGGAGAGGCCGCAGGGGAAGCAGGAGCGGGATGGAGTGGGCTGAAAGCGACAGGAAAACAAAAGCACAGGCAATACGAGGGGAATTAAAAACAGTGGAAAAGCAAGAAGTGGCCCAGAACGATTACAAAAAACAGAAAAACAATAACAAAATCACACCAGAGGCAGGGTCAGGCACCGGAGGCAGCACAAAGCGGACACAGCAGGACCTGGGCTGCCTCGAACACTTACCAGTAGGAGGTGCAGGGGGTCAGTGGTGAAACGCGCAAACAGCAGAGCTGCTGGGGAGTGTAGCAGTTCTCAGACCAGGAGGTCAGAGGACTTGCACGCGCTCCCCCGCAGCGACTGCCATTAATAGGGAAGGGGGAGGGGCGTGCAGCTGGGAGGCGGGAGCGGGGACCAGCAGGTGGGAGTGGCCGCAGGGGAAGCAGTGGTGGGATGGAGCGGGCTGAAGCGACAGGAAAACAAAAGCACAGGCAATACGAGGGGAATTAAAAACAGAGGAAAAGCAAGAAGTGACACAGAGCGGTTACATAAACCAGAAAAACAAGAACAAAATCACATCAGACGCCTGGTCAGGCACTGGAGGCAGCACGAAGTGGGCACAGCAGGACCTTGGCCGCCTCGAACACCTACCAGTAGAAGGTGCACGGGGTCAGCGGTGAAACGCGCAAACAGCTGAGCTGCTGGGGAGTGTAGCAGTTCTCAGACCAGGAGGCCAGAGGTCTTGCACTTTCCACTTATCCTACTGTTGCTAAAAAGGGTTTGTTTAGGTAGAAGTACATTTTTATTAACCCTTTCCGTGCTTGTGACGGAGCGGTTCCGTCATGCGCGACGGTCGCGCTGTGCGCATGACGGAACTGCTCCGTCATGGCCCCGCCCGCGCATGGAACCTTCAGCGTGGCGCGGAAATCCGCGCCGCGCTGAAGGGGTTAATAAAGCCAACCTAACCACTGTGTTACATTTTGAATCCCGAGTTTGTGCTTCTCCAGACCAAACATTTCTTTGAAAATGCCTACCAGTATCTTGTGTGATATTTTTTATACACTGATTTACACGCGTATGATTCATTGTCTCTGTATTTGTGTGTGATGTTGAGTGCTCCAACACCCTACATTGATATGAGAGGTGCTTTAAAACAAATTAAATACTTGTCACAGAGGGGCTATGGAGAGATGAGGGGCACTGTTGGAAGATGATAAGGTGATAGTGAGGGAATCATTGAAGGGCCCTCAGAGAGATTGTTGAATCCTGGTGGCCAGCAATGTCATCCTTTACTGTGCTTTAAAAGCTAATGCAATTTTATATATAATTTTATGGCAAGACCGGAGGCTCCTATTAAGCTTTCTTATCTTGCTTTATTTTCCATAGCAGCCAAGATAAGTAAGAAACTACAGTTCCCAGAGGGCCAAGGGGAGACAACTGGCCAATGGGAATGCAAAAGACCAAAACCATGTAACCAATCAGGTAACACTAGTATGGATAACGTCACATCTGACTGCGAATATTCCTCTTTTCTTGCTGCTCGCAGTCAGATAAGTGACTTATCCTCGTTACTCCTTTACATACAATGTTTTTATGCTTGGTGGTGTTTGTTTATGCTGTATATTATCGTATATTTGGCCCATTTTATCATATTTAGCTTGCCGCTCTGTTTCAGCGTTCTTGCTCTCACTTGTTGGGATTCCGCTCCGCTTTTCCCCCCTATGTGCGCGTTGGTTTCAACCGTTGCGCATTTGCTATTTGTCTCTCGCCTTGCGGAACGCAGAAATTTCCCAGCCTTTTTTTCCGCCTTTCCCGAGCGTCTGTCAGCTCGAAAGACTCCTTTTGCCCTCACGGAGTGCTCCGACTGTTTCCTCCGTTTTTTTCCAGAGCGCTCGTTCCCTCCACTTGCAGCCGCTTCACGAAGCCTCTGTGAGCGCGCCGCCTTCTTTCACACCCCTAAAGGGAGTGTCCTGGTTTCTGTTCCTCCCTCCTCGCCCCAGTTAACCCCTTATTGCCTACTTTTTCCAATTCTACTGCAAGCCAATGGAAATTGATAGTCCTCCCGGTTCCGACCGGCAGCATGAGGTAGGCGAAGCCTTCAAGAATGATTTAAATAAGTTCATCAATCATTCTGTGGAAAATGCGGTAGAAATATCCATGAAGCGCCTGTCCAAAGGCAATGGAAAATTCTATGATGAGTTTTTTGTCAAAAGCATTGGCCCAATCTGCGGGGGATAGCAGAAAAAGAAAGGTGGTTTCCTCTGCTTCTTTTCATGCTTCTAATACTGCGTCACGTGTAGATAGTGAGGCCTCCACGCGTTTGATCGAGGACCAAGTGCCTCCCAGGCCTCCTACCAAGGAGGGGTTGTTAAGTTCAGAGGGCAAATGTAAACATAAAACAAAGCAATCAGAGGCTCCCAAAAAATTGGTTATTTCCACCATTATGGACACAGACGATGACATGGATGACGCAGAGGACTTATTTGATCTTTTTGATTTTTCTGATACTCCCTCCCCTCCTTCAAAAAAATCCAAGTCGGATTCTTTTCATTTTGAGCCTGTCATGGACTCGGAAGGGGTGCCTATGTTTGACCCTTCTACCATTCGCCACCCTAATTCCACTGAATGGTTCCCTGCTCCTCATGTGGGCGATTATATCTCGGCCAGACTTCGTTTTCCATTGGATTCCTCTGCTAGATCAAGGTTGAAGTCTGACTGCCTTAAGCACTCGTTAGCTGAGAAAGTCACCTCCTTCCCTTCCATTGATCAGCCCTTACTTACTTTTTTCTCCAAGTTTGGTAAAGACCCACGCAAAGGAGTGGACAAAGCTTGGTCCACCTGTCAAGATAAATTGCTTGACGTTGTAGGTCCTTTGGCGCGTATTTTTGATTTGGCAGAATCTGCCCGTCTTGAGGGCACTGATTTGTCTGCTGAGGCCATCTCTTTGTGGGTTCAACGGGCCTTTTGCCTTCTGGGGAACGCCAATGCCGCTATCACTCACAAACGCCGCAAAGGGCTTCTCATTAAACTCGAGCCAAAGTTGGCTAATTTAGCCCCACAAGACCCAGGCATTAAGGCGAATGGACTTCTCTTCGGTGACACTCTAGTTAAAGACCTAAGCAGATTTGTTTCTACCTACGCCTCCTTGGACAAGGCACAGCAATCTATCAAGAAAGTATTTTCCCCTCGGATTTGTGGACGGGCCGGCAGAGGCAGGGGTCGCTCTTCCGGCCGTTCCTATCCCAACCAAGGCTCCAGAGGTTCCTTCAATTCCGGTTCCCAAGACTACAAGCCTCAATTCTACCCGCAAAGAGATCGTGGTTTCAGAGGTCGAGGTCAACGATATTTCCGAAAAAACAACAACCAACAAGGTACGTCTTTCTCCTCCCCCCCCCCCCCCAGTAGGAGGGCGTCTAAAATATTTTCTCCCAAAGTGGCGAACTATCAGCGCAGACCCTTGTGTACTAAATACGGTTCAAGGCTATCTTATAGAGCTTTATGCGCCGCCTTCCCAAACTGTGTTCCCTCCTCCTCTGATCTTCTCCACCGAAATGTCTCAGCTAGTCTCGCTGGAAATCCAATCCCTTCTTCAAAAACGGGCTATTCAAATCGCACCTTTAGATTCCTCAGGTTTTCTCAGATCAATTTTCTTAGTTCGGAAAAAGAACAAAAAGATGCGTCTAGTTATAAATCTAAAATGGTTCAACCAATTCGTGGTTTATCGCCACTTCAAAATGGAGACTATTATTCACTTAAGGGATACCCTTTGTCCAAACGATTGGATGATCAGATTGGATTTACAGGACGCCTAACTCACCATTCCAATTCATCCTTCCCATACCAAGTTTCTTCAATTCCAATGGTTAGGCGTCACTTATCGTTTCACTTCTCTCCCTTTCGGTCTGTCTTCAGCACCATGGTGCTTTACAAAAGTCTTAAAACCAGTGGTGGCATTCCTGCGATCCCTCGGGATTAGACTTATAATATACTTGGACGACGTCTTCATCATGAACACAGACAAACAACTGCTTCTGTCCGACCTCAACATCACACAGTCCCTGATCCTGGATCTGGGCTTCCTTCTCAATCACGAGAAATCGATGCTGCTTCCTTCCCAGCGCATCGAGTTCTTGGGTTTCCTCGTGGACTCCTCCACGGCGTCCCTCCTGCTCCCTCAATCGAAAGTCGTGATCATCAAGTCAGAGATCTCTCACGTCCTTCGGACTTCCCTTATATCCTTCAGATCTCTCGCACGAATAGTCGGCCTTCTCTCTGCTTCCATTCAGGCCATCTTTCCAGGCCCTCTCCATTATCGGGCCCTTCAGCGTCTAAAAATCAGATATTTACGTCAAGGTTTGGCTTACGCAGACCTTATCGCTCTGGATCAAGAGTCTCGCGTCGAACTTCAATGGTGGATAGACCATTTAGATGCGTGCAAAGGGCGAACTATCTTCGCCTCTGCCCCAGATCTTGTGTTAGAATCAGATGCAAGCCTGTCGGGCTGGGGCGCCCGTTGTGGACCAATATCGACTGGTGGTACATGGTCTCGCGAGGAGTCGAAATTGCACATCAATTGTTTAAAGATGCTTGCAGGTTCCTTTGCGATTCAAAGCCTAACAAAGAACAGGGTTCGCTGTTCAATTCTTCTTCGTATGGACAATGTTTCTGCGGTCCGCTACATCAACCATCTCGGTGGCACCAAATCCAGGCCCCTTGCAGAATTGGCTTAGAGTCTTTGGGAGTATTGTCTGTCAAACAATTTATCCCTGACAGCGGAATATCTTCCGGGAGATCTCAATGCAGTGGCGGATTGGCATTCTCGCTATCTTCGAGACTCCAGCGATTGGAAGCTTCTTCCATCCGTCTTCCGATCTCTTTCTCAAAAATGGGGCCCTTTTGATATCGATCTCTTTGCTTCCCGCCTCAACACTCAGTTACCTCGTTTCTTCAGTTGGCACCCAGATCCTTCAGCCCTGGCAACGGATGCGTTCTTCAGGATTGGTCGCTTCACCTCAACTATGCTTTTCCTCCTTTTCTGATGATCAGCAGGGTACTTTCTCAGGTACGTCGTCAGTCGACGTCATTAGTCATTGTGGTCCCCTTTTGGCAATTTCAGATTTGGTTTTCGTCTCTTCTGGAGATGGTGGTGGATTTCCCGGTACTGCTCCCCAATGTGAGAAGTTGGCCTGATGTATGATGTCACTAGTTCTAGTGTACACCTTATATCAGTCCAAATACCCTTATGGTGATTGGTTGTAAAGTTAACCTTATAGACCAGCTATCCTAGTGGTAGCATGGACAAGAGCAGTCTTAGGCTAAACTCTGAATGGCATGTGAAGCCAGCTGTGATACCATATATAATCCCTTGAATACCAAATGAAAGGACACCACAACAGATATATATATAAAATAAAGTGTATTTATTCTAGTCAAACCCTCAGCACTCTTTATGAGATTAGAGGTAAGTACAACACAGTCTTATTTAAGCATACATTAAGTCACACAGGTAAGTAATACAGTAAGGCCCTAGGGGCCACGCAAACCATATACTAAGTAAGTGGTATAAGGACCACTGTCACGGAAATAGAATAGGCCTAGGCCTAGGGAATCGCTGGGGCTACACTACACTAGCGTTAGTTAGGAAGTGGGAGGCCCACGGGATTCGTGTGCAGAGTGGAAACACTCACGCGTAATGCGTAAAAATCAATAGCAATGGCACAGTTTAGAAAACGGTAGATTTAGGACACTTCCGGAGTAGCTAGGAAGTTGAGACTTGAAAACTAGACACTAGGATAGTCACTATCCTGATGAGCACCGGAGTACCCAAGTTACCTAACCCACAGGCTGCGGGTGCATAGGGGTGAAGATGCGTCGTTTTCGTCGTCGACTCCTATGGATGCCTGAAGAAAGATGCTGACAGGCAGTCAGTGAAGAGTGTCCGGTGGATCCCAAGGCTGGGATCAAGAAGAGAGGAAACCTGCAAGCAGAAGGGACAGAGTCAAGGTCACTAGCCAGTGACCACGTGGAACCAGGAAGGAACCAGGCGATGTCGTGAAGATTGCAGGTGAAGGTGAAGCTTGTCGCTGCAGCCAGGAGGACCAGGAAGCGTCGAGGATGACCAGGACCAGGAGGCGAGCTGTCCCACGAAGGCTCTTGCTGTCGGCGGCGTCGAAGTTGGACTAGGACTCACCAAGCCTTGGCAAGCGGAACCCACGAAGAACGGAGGACTTGCTTCTGGTGCAGACCAGGAAGGTCTGGGGTGCTTCTTCTTTGCAGAGAAGCGGGAGCCAGTCTGGAGGAGCCAAACCAGCGCAGAAGATTTCAGGGAGCGTCGTCACAAAGGCCACCAGCCAGCGGGCAAGCAACCGGACAGACGCGGCAAGCAGGAAAATGCAGAAGGGCCCCACGCAGGACTCGTGGAGTGTGGGGGGCTGATCTTCGGTGCAGATGGTGCTTGGGGTTGGGGCTTCTCAATCCCCGGTGCACAACTTCGAGGGTGCCTCAGAAGCTGCGCTTTAAGTTACTAGCCACTTTTCCCAGGTAGCCCGTCCCACGTCGCTCGTCGCCTCCACGGATCTCAGCTTTGCTGTGGATGTGGATCAGGGTCGGAGAAGTCTGGAAGTCAAGGCTCTGGTCGGGCTCTGCAGTCGGTTCCTCGTAGAACGTGGGCAAAGCAAAGGGTAGTCTCTTGATGGTGCCTGTTTGCACAGGGTAGCCACTCCTTGGCTACAAGGGAGATTCTTCAGTCTTCTTCTTTCGTCGAATGTCGAAGGTCCAGAGTTTCTGTTCAAGTTTTGCAGGTTCAGGATAATCTAAAGTCTTGAGGCCCAACTCCCACTCTTATACTAATCTGGGGGGCTGGGATACCTGCTAGGTCACGCCTTATGGGTGGGACCTGGGAGGGGGTGGTTACACCCACTTCCCTTTGTCCAGTTTCGCGCCAGAGCTGGGGCTGGAGTGCCCCAGCTCCGGTTTGAACTGGACTATGCAAGGAACACCTTGTGTGCCCCAGGCATGTCTCATTCCTTTCAGCCCACCCTGCCCCAATACACTAAAGGCTGTCTGGGGAGGTGCTAGCACCTCCCCAAGCAGGAAACCTATTGTCCAGGCCTCCCTGGCTGGGATCACTCCCAGCAGCAGGAGGTCAGACTTGTGTCTGTGGCAGCAGCATCCATTTTGTGATGCTGAGGCTTTGGTTAGAGTTAAACAGCAAAGTAGGATTTTAACATGTCTCTCCCTCTAGAAGGGAGGAATAATATCCTCATCACCAGAAATGGTATGGGGGTATTATTCCAAAGTGTTAGACACCTTACACGACATGTTTTGATAAAGCCAAACCATAGTTACCATAACCGTTTAAGATTATAAGGCACTTTAAGAGTATATGGTAGGCTATATCATAGAACAGCTATAAGGACATGGTTCCGAAAGCTGCAGACAGGCTCAGCTCATGCTAGAGCACCATCTCACATGTTACCAAGCACTCTGCCTTCAGGATTGTTTGTTAAGGCCTGCCATAGGAGTGACTGATAGGTACACATGTGTCTATATATAAGGGTAGATATAGGCATACTATATCTAAGCAAGGGGTGATTACACGACCTTGCCCCAGCTGAGTGATCAGCCAGTTGTGTCTGATTGGAAGGCCAGACCAGGGGTGGCATAATACATGCTGCAGCCCCTGGGAGGCCTAGGGTACACCTATGCCCTGGGTACCTAGGGTACACTGTAGAGGGTCCAATAAGGTGATCCTTACCAATTGGTTATGTACCTAGGGTACATGGAGTCCATTTTAAAGAGAGAGCAGACAGCCTGAGACCCTGAATGGCAGGATCTCAGGCCAACTAAGTCGAAAAACCAGCTAGACACTAGGCAAAAAGTTGGGGGTAACCATAGTCAGATATCCACCTTCCTACACAACCCCCCCCCCCCCCAAACGAAAGGAGATAAGGCTGGCCTTGACAAGGTAAGCCTCTATTGCCTAAGTGGCCATATAAGGAAGAACCAGCACTGGCATGGTTACCCCCTGTCTCATGGTCCACTAAGCAATCCCTCATCCTAAAGGTATCATAGGGTCTCCACCATAGGGAATCTCTACCTTGGGTGTGTCTTTGCAAAGTAAAAGGCTGGTGTTGAGATGGAGTACTGAAGTGAGTGTCCTCAAAGTGAGGCCTCAGCTTCCTCCAATCATCCTCCACCATGGATGCCTTTCTTTCTTTCACTGAGTTGCACTGTGCTCTCAGGGTCAGCCTCTGGCTACCTAAAGCTGGAGGCTGGGTCCCTTTTGTGGGCTTACTGGAGGGACAGGTCAGGTTTGGGGCCCTAAGGTCCCAGGGTTGCCTGTGCCCAACAGAATCCCTCTGGGGGAGGTCCCTAACTACCTGTAAAGGGGATCCCTCAGGAATGTTTTTACCCATCACCTGGCTAGGGCTACTAGCCAGGCAATCCTCATTCTTTTGATTTGGGGGTTCTTGTGGACAGGGGCCCTCTTGGGGTCCACTGGCCTCCCTGACCTCTGCAACCCTGGGCTGCCTGAGGCAGGGTAGAGAGAGGCAGGCTACCTGCACCAGACTGGGTCCCACCTTGGAAGGGGCCACTGACATCAGAGGCTCTGCCAGGCCAGGCCTGGCTACCTCTGGGGCAGTTCCTTCACAAGGGGTGAGGTCAGATCCCTGAGGAGGCTGACCTTTTCCTAATGTCTGGGGAGAGGGAGACTTTTCTTCCTCCCCACTACTCTCTGTTTGTGTGGAGTGATCCATAGTTTCAGGCTTCACTACACCTATGCCAGTCTGAGTATGGGCTGAGACCATTACAGCCTTGCCAACCTTTTCAGGGAGGCACTCAGTTTGGGTTTGAGCTGTGACTGTCACAGCTCTGCCAGTCTCTACAGGGAAGTCTGTCTTTGCCTGGGCTGTGTCTACCACTGCCCTTCCAACCTTTTCAGGGAGGAAATCTACTTGGACAGGGGTTGTGGCTGGCACAACCCCACTACCCTTTTGTGAAAGGCCTACCATTTTAGAATGGGTGTCTTGTTCAACTTCAGCCCAAGCTGAGAGTTCTAAGTCATTCCCCAGTAAGCAGTCCACAGGCAAGGTTGGAGACACTGCCAAACTTTTAGGGCCAGTGACCCCTCCCCAGATGAGACATATCTCTGCCATGGGATGACTGTTCTGTTTGCCATCAATGTTAGTTACCTGGTATGAGAAACCAGGCAAAAGCTGCTCAGAGGGAACTAGCCTATGGGCCACCATAGTGATACTAGCTCCAGTGTCTCTGTAGGCCTCAGCTTTTCTACCATTGATGTAGGGTTCCTGTCTGTACCTACCCAAAGTGTTGGGACAGGCAGTGAAGTTGGCAAACCCCATGCCACCATTACAGACAAGAGTAGCTGCTGTAGGGGAATTGGCTAAGCCAGGATCCCCTGTGTTCCCCAAGACAACCCAACCAAATTTTTGGGGGCACTCCCACCACCTGGGGGATTACTGCTGACAGTAATAGGTGGTGTGACAGGAGTAGTTGGAGGAACAGTTTTGTTTTTAGCCCTTGGGCAACTGCTGTCAGTTTTCCAATGCCCAGGAGTTGTACACTCATGGCAGTAAGGCTTTTTAACTGTGGTAGAGGAGGGAGCTTGGGACCCACCACCCTGTGTGGAGTTTTGGGGCCCTGGGGAAGATTTCTCTTTTGCTTTATCCCCACCCTTCTCTTGAGGCTTGGTGGTATCTTTCTTTTGGTCACCACCCTGATTTTTAGGCCTAATCCTGGTCCTGACCCATTTATCTGCCCTCTTTCCCAATTCTTGGGGAGAGGTCAAATCTGAGTCTACCAGGTGTTGATGGAGAAGCTGGTTCTGACAATTACTAAGGATCTGCTCCCTCATAATCAAGTTGTACAATCCTGTATAGTCCTGCACCTTGCTGCCATTTAACCAACCTTCCAAAGCCTTAGTGGCACAATCCACAAAATCAGACCAGTCCTGTGTCTGTGTCTTCTGGGTGTCTCTGAACAACAACCTATATTGCTCAGTGGTTAAGCCAAACCCATCTATCAGAGCACTCTTCAGGACTTTGTAATTGTTTGCATCCTCATCACTGACTGTGAGGAGCTTGTCTCTACCTTTGTCAGAAAAGGAGAGCCACAAGATAGCTGCCCACTGACTCTGGGGTACCTGCTGTACTTTGCAGGCCCTCTCCAAAGCAGTCATCCACTTGTGGATGTCATCCCCATTCTGATATGGGGGGACTATCTTGCTTAGGTTTCTATGGTCATAAGACCTATCCCTATCTCTAGGAATGTTGCTGCCACCAGTGGGTTCTGACCCACACAATTTTTGCTCTCTAGCCAGAGCAAGCTTCTCTTTGGCAAGGGCAAGTTCTTCCCTCTGAATCCTCAGATTAGCTTCCCTCATTCTGGCTTCATGCTCCTTTCTCTCAGGGGAAGTCATTCCCCTGTGAGAGGAAGCATTAGAGATGTTAGAGACATGGGAGTGGATGGATTCCCTTGAAGGGGATCTGTCCCTCCTGCTTCTCTGTGTAAGCCTACTTGGGGGTCTGTATGGGGGGACCCCATACAAACTCCCATGTAAGCTTAGGTTAGCCTGGCTAAGTTTTCCTACTTGGCCCTGGCTGTCTACCTCTTCATCTGAAGTCCCATCTGACTCCTCTGTGGTGGGTAGACCCTCCTGTGTACCTAGGGTACCTGCCTGAGACGCCCTAAGAGTATCATACTCCTCTAGGAGTTGTCTTAACTGAAGGAGGGTAGGGTTTGCACCCTGTTTTATTCCTCTGGAGGTACACAAGTGTCTCATCTCCTGGAATGTTAAGGTATCATATCTAGAGGGGGTCTTTTGCAGACCTGCCCCTCCTGAGAGAGCATCTACTTGATCTCCTCTCAGAGACATGATCTAGTGAGGGTGTGGTGTGTGCACCTACCTACACTAGTTGTTTCTACTAAACCTCTCTAGTAGTTGTAGTCAGGGTGTGTTACTCCCTTCAACCTACAACTACTAAGTCCAGTAGGACTTAAGTATTATAATCTTATGTTATATGTACCTAGACAATATCTGTGTGATCTTTCAATTTAGTATCTCAAGATTACAATGGTATTACAACAGCAAGCTCAGATCCCAACCGCTGCTCACCAATGTGAGAAGTTGGCCTGATGTATGATGTCACTAGTTCTAGTGTACACCTTATATCAGTCCAAATACCCTTATGGTGATTGGTTGTAAAGTCAACCTTATAGACCAGCTATCCTAGTGGTAGCATGGACAAGAGCAGTCTTAGGCTAAACTCTGAATGGCATGTGAAGCCAGCTGTGATACCATATATAATCCCTTGAATACCAAATGAAAGGACACCACAACAGATATATATATAAAATAAAGTGTATTTATTCTAGTCAAACCCTCAGCACTCTTTATGAGATTAGAGGTAAGTACAACACAGTCTTATTTAAGCATACATTAAGTCACACAGGTAAGTAATACAGTTAGGCCCTTGGGGCCACGCAAACCATATACTAAGTAAGTGGTATAAGGACCATTGTCACGGAAATAGAATAGGCCTAGGCCTAGGGAATCGCTGGGGCTACACTACACTAGCGTTAGTTAGGAAGTGGGAGGCCCACGGGATTCGTGTGCAGAGTGGAAACACTCACGCGTAATGCGTAAAAATCAATAGCAATAGCACAGTTTAGAAAACTGTAGATTTAGGACACTTCCGGAGTAGCTAGGAAGTTGAGACTTGAAAACTAGACACTAGGATAGTCACTATCCTGATGAGCACCGGAGTACCCAAGTTACCTAGCCCACAGGCTGCGGGTGCATAGGGGTGAAGATGCGTCGTTTTCGTCGTCGACTCCTATGGATGCCTGAAGAAAGATGCTGACAGGCAGTCAGTGAAGAGTGTCCGGTGGATCCCAAGGCTGGGATCAAGAAGAGAGGAAACCTGCAAGCAGAAGGGACAGAGTCAAGGTCACTAGCCAGTGACCACGTGGAACCAGGAAGGAACCAGGCGATGTCGTGAAGATTGCAGGTGAAGGTGAAGCTTGTCGCTGCAGCCAGGAGGACCAGGAAGCGTCGAGGACGACCAGGACCAGGAGGCGAGCTGTCCCACGAAGGCTCTTGCTGTCGGCGGCGTCGAAGTTGGACTAGGACTCACCAAGCCTTGGCAAGCGGAACCCACGAAGAACGGAGGACTTGCTTCTGGTGCAGACCAGGAAGGTCTGGGGTGCTTCTTCTTTGCAGAGAAGCGGGAGCCAGTCTGGAGGAGCCAAACCAGTGCAGAAGATTTCAGGGAGCAACGTCACAAAGGCCACCAGCCAGCGGGCAAGCAACCGGACAGACGCGGCAAGCAGGAAAATGCAGAAGGGCCCCACGCAGGACTCGTGGAGTGTGGGGGGCTGATCTTCGGTGCTGATGGTGCTTGGGGTTGGGGCTTCTCAATCCCCGGTGCACAACTTCGAGGGTGCCTCAGAAGCTGCGCTTTAAGTTACTAGCCACTTTTCCCAGGTAGCCGGTCCCACGTCGCTCGTCGCCTCCACGGATCTCAGCTTTGCTGTGGATGTGGATCAGGGTCGGAGAAGTCTGGAAGTCAAGGCTCTGGTCGGGCTCTGCAGTCGGTTCCTCGTAGAACGTGGGCAAAGCAAAGGGTAGTCTCTTGATGGTGCCTGTTTGCACAGGGTAGCCACTCCTTGGCTACAAGGGAGATTCTTCAGTCTTCTTCTTTCGTCGAATGTCGAAGGTCCAGAGTTTCTGTTCAAGTTTTGCAGGTTCAGGATAATCTAAAGTCTTGAGGCCCAACTCCCACTCTTATACTAATCTGGGGGGCTGGGATACCTGCTAGGTCACGCCTTATGGGTGGGACCTGGGAGGGGGTGGTTACACCCACTTCCCTTTGTCCAGTTTCGCGCCAGAGCTGGGGCTGGAGTGCCCCAGCGCCGGTTTGAACTGGACTATGCAAGGAACACCTTGTGTGCCCCAGGCATGTCTCATTCCTTTCAGCCCACCCTGCCCCAATACACTAAAGGCTGTCTGGGGAGGTGCTAGCACCTCCCCAAGCAGGAAACCTATTGTCCAGGCCTCCCTGGCTGGGATCACTCCCAGCAGCAGGAGGTCAGACTTGTGTCTGTGGCAGCAGCATCCATTTTGTGATGCTGAGGCTTTGGTTAGAGTTAAACAGCAAAGTAGGATTTTAACATGTCTCTCCCTCTAGAAGGGAGGAATAATATCCTCATCACCAGAAATGGTATGGGGGTATTATTCCAAAGTGTTAGACACCTTACACGACATGTTTTGATAAAGCCAAACCATAGTTACCATAACCGTTTAAGATTATAAGGCACTTTAAGAGTATATGGTAGGCTATATCATAGAACAGCTATAAGGACATGGTTCCGAAAGCTGCCGACAGGCTCAGCTCATGCTAGAGCACCATCTCACATGTTACCAAGCACTCTGCCTCCAGGATTGTTAAGGCCTGCCATAGGAGTTACTGATAGGTACACATGTGTCTATATATAAGGGTAGATATAGGCATACTATATCTAAGCAAGGGGTGATTACACGACCTTGCCCCAGCTGAGTGATCAGCCAGTTGTGTCTGATTGGAAGGCCAGACCAGGGGTGGCATAATACATGCTGCAGCCCCTGGGAGGCCTAGGGTACACCTATGCCCTGGGTACCTAGGGTACACTGTACAGGGTCCAATAAGGTGATCCTTACCAATTGGTTATGTACCTAGGGTACATGGAGTCCATTTTAAAGAGAGAGCAGACAGCCTGAGACCCTGAATGGCAGGATCTCAGGCCAACTAAGTCGAAAAACCAGCTAGACACTAGGCAAAAAGTTGGGGGTAACCATAGTCAGATATCCACCTTCCTACACCGGCCAGCAAGGACTTGCTTCTGAACCCCTTAGGCCTTCCACACAATCTTGTTTTAGACAATTCCCTGGTTCTGTCGGCCTGGAAAGTTTCCAGCCTGGCCTTCCTGACTTCCTCCTTTCGCAGGAGGCTTCTCTCTTTATCAGCAAAGCCTGGGCCTCTGGGACCTCAAAAGCTTACAAGTCAGCTTGGTCTTTATGGGCAAGCTGGTGTATGGAGAGACATATCGATCCCCATTCAGCCCCTCTGAATTTTGTGGTCAATTTCTTGGCTTCTGAAGCCAGTGCAGGTAAGTCATACAGGACTGTCAATCTGTACAGATCTGCCATTTCACTTAACCATTCTCCAATCGATGGCAAGCCAGTGGGCGTTCATCCTTTGATCTGTCGCCTTCTGCGAGGAGTTCGTTTTTCCAAACCTCCGTTGGCTAAGTATTCAAATTTATGGGATGTTAATGTAGTTCTAAAGCTGTTTTCTGATTGGCCAGATAATTCTGCTCTTTCTCTGAAAATGCTGTCGGCTAAACTTATCATGTTACTTTTCCTTGTCTCGATAAAACGTGTTTCAGATGTTAAAGCCTTGGAGATTTCCTCCAGGCAATTTTCTCCTACAGGTGTTTTGTTCAACATTAATAGAAGGACTAAGACAAATTTAAATTCTGTTTTTACCCTTATTTCCCTTCCCATCCTAAATTATGTGTAGGTGAATGTCTCAAAGTGTATGAACAAAGAACTTTTGAGCTCAAAACGTCCTCTCACTCCCAACTCCTCAATTCTGTTCGTAAACCCCATCTTCCAGATTCCTCTGCTACTCTGGCCCATTGGGTCTGACTCATGTCCCTTGCGGGCATTGATGTCTCTGTTTTCGGAGCTCATTCCACCAGGGGAGCCATGGCCTCCAAAGCTTTTTGGGCAGGCTCTCGCTTGGAGGACATTCTGAGATCAGCAGATTGGTCTAATGACAATGTTTTTCGAATATTTTATTGTAAACCTGTTGTTACTGTTGCTTCTTTGGTAGTGGATATGCTTTAAACGAGCAAAATAGAAGCCTTCGGTCTTGCCATAAAATGTAGATTTTCCTAATACATTATGACGGAAAGTCTTAATTTTATTACCCCTTCAGCGCTGCGCGGATTTCCGCGCGGTGCTGAAGGTTCTGAGCGCGGGCGGGGCCATGACGGAGCTGTTCCGTCATGCGCACAGCGCAACAGACGCTCATGACGGAACCGCTCCGTCATGAGCGTCGAAGGGGTTAAAGACACGGAGGCGAGTATTATCCCACCACAACACTTCTAGCTGTATTTCTCCCTCCCTTTTGCGACTCCAGCGTTGCCTCCAGCATCTTCATGATGGAGCAGATGACCTGCGTAAGCATCTGTCTCTTCCCCGGGTCAAGTCTCCTCCTGCTCTCGATTCTTCTACTGCGTTTCCTGCGGATCGCAGATCCTGGCTGGATGTTGGGCAAACCTTTTGTTCTTGGCCTTTAGCCCTTTCTATTGTTTTTTCTATTGTTCCACTGTTTATTGACTCTATCTGATCTGCTCGCTTGCGAAAAGAGGAATGTTTGCAGTCAGATGTGACGTTATCTATACTAGTGTTCCCTGATTGGTTACAAGGTTTTGGTCTTTTGCGTTCCCATTGGCCATTTGTCTCCCCTTGGTCCTCTGGGAACTGTATTTTCTTACTTATCTTGGCAGCTATGGAAAATAAAGCAAGTTAAGAAAGCATAATACTCGCCTCCGTGTCTTTAAAAAAATTAAGACTTTCCGTCATAGTGTATTAGGAAAATCTACATTAAATACGAGTAGTATTTATGTCCTAGTTTTGTTATGAGGAGAATGTGCCACGGCTGCTTTGCGTTCCCACGCCGACCCTGGTCACGTCACATGAACCTTTCAACTTTAACAGGTTGTGAGTAAGGCTAGCTACTTGGAAATTGCATCATATGCCATCCCACGAAGTTTAAAGACAACTGTTAAGTACGTCGTTGCATTCAACTGCATGCAAAAAGCTATTTTTTTATGCTAATATGTTAGTACTGATCCCTCTCGTCTAATTTTCACAAGTAGGCTGTCGCTCAGCCACAAGGAACGTGATACAATGGCATATGATGCAATTTCCAAGTAGCTAGCCTTACTCACAACCTGTTAAAGTTGAAAGGTTCATGTGACGTGACCAGGGTCGGCGTGGGAACGCAAAGCAGCCGTGGCACAAACTTCGTGGGAGGGAGGGGCTTAAGCAGGTGGGAATTCCTAAAGGCAGCGCGTGACGTGCCATTGCACTCCGGCCTCTATGACGCTCCTGTGCTGTCACAGAAGTGAGCTGAGCAGCAGTCTCGCGAGAAGCGCAGAAGCATAAATAACGGTCGCGCATCATTCTTGAGAACAGAATATTTTTGTCTTGAAGCAGTGGTGGTGAGTTGGTTGTGGGGGTTCATATTTCGACGACTTCAATCGCCGGGATGTAGGAGGTATTTCTCCCTGTTAGGTATTGTTAGCGCAAGGCCTTCGTCGCCTCTGGAAGAAGTGGTGATTTATTTATTTTTTGACATACGCGCTGCAACATTTTCCTCTGTAGCGCTTAGAGGCTTCACTCGTAAACTTTAAGCGGGTAGTAGGGGGCGCTCGCTGCACTCTTCCTGTGTGACCGAGTATCCGAGGTCTCCACAGGGATTCCTGGCAGGATTTTAAGTGGGCCGGGTCCTGCTGTTGCAGAGCACCGACCGTTCTATAAAGGAAGTGCTGAGACGGGTCCCTATCGAGCTTACCATTTTCGCCCTCACCAAAAGACAAAAAATCTTAACTCTGCGTGCAACCCTTCACTGCCTTTGATGTAACTTCAAAGACACTCGTTATAGTTATTTCAGAAATTAAGTATTTTCAATATTCTAAACAACAAAGCCATAGTTGTTGCTCTGTTATCTTGGGCAACTAACCGCCATTGACAAAACTGATAGTCCTGGCTTGTTGTATGTTACTTGTGGTTCTGTATATCTGGTTGCATTGACTGAAGCAGCAAAATACCAGTCAGGGATACACTATCCTACGCGTAGATTTTCAGTTTACGTGTTTTTAAGCCACGCCTTTAATTACGTCGGTTACGCCCTTTGATAGGACTCTTCTCCCCCCCCCCCCCCCCCCCCCTCCTTGCTCCTGATTTTCAGCGGTCTTAAGCAGATAGGCTTCACTCTGAACAGCGTATGTGCAGCCCAGGAGCGTTTATGATCCTCTTGAGATTGAGGGAGGGGACCGACACTAAGGCTAATTTTAGTTAGCACATGTGGATATAGGTAAAGAGAACGCGGCAAACCACTAAATCCCTGTTTTACTGTCGCATGTTGAAAATGTGACCTATTTGCTTAAACGGTAAGATGAGCCTGTGCATTCCTGGCCTTTTGATTTCGCTCGAGGTCTCACAAAGGTGGGCATTAAAGTCTAAGGTGTTTCGCTGTTCCACGCCACTGAAAATTCCCTCTTACATTGCTTTATTAGTCAGGGATTAGATGTGGCCCATCCCTATTCTAATTAATGTTATCATGTTAACCATGTTTTGCAGTGTCGCCCGAGGGCATGGTTTTTCTGTCGGGAGTTGCCGGGTTTTTCTCGATCCTTTGCTAATGTTTATTAGTGGTGTAAGTAGTAGAGTTGCTACTGTGACTTTCTCATTACTTTGCTAATCTTTTATCCGTTCAATAGGATTTGCGATACCACGATGTCTTCTGTAGCAGTTGAGCATCCACAGGTAATGGCTGGGTTTATTAATTTGCTTTTATATTTTGAGTTTAGTAAAACCAGTGACACTTTTCTAGATTTGCAATGTCTGTTTCTTAAACAGAATGTGGTGTCACGCGTGATCAGCCTCCCCCTTATTAGCTCCACCTATGGCATGGTGTCCTCGGTCTACGCCAACACAAAGGAGAACCATCCCTACCTGAGGTCGGTCTGTGAAGTGGCAGAAATGGGAGTATTGACCGTCACTAACATGGCTATAACCAGCGCCAAACCAATACTTCAAAAGATGGAGCCTCAGAGTAAGTGAAGCTAAAGGCTGATTATTGGCTTGACGACCCCCCCCCCCCCCGTGGAAATGTTACATGCAGTGCTGTTGCTCCAGGTTTAAACTTCTTTCACTCTTTGTTAAATTAACCATGCTTGATCTGGGTGGGTAGATGGACTTCAGTTCGTAAACTGTCTTACTCGCCCTACTGTTCCAATTTGTGAATGCATCCCTTGAAAGTAGCGATGTAAGCCACTTGAAGGGCGGTAGCTGCACCTCTCAGCTTTTCCCCATGGTAGCCTTGCTGTGGCATAGCTATTATAATTGAATAGGTACGCAACCGTTTAAGATTCCAGTATGTTCCAGAAGTATGGCGACTTTAAAGTTGGCAGACTTCAGATAAATGTTAATCTAATGGTTGACTACGGAAGAGTCTGAAAGTTTTGTTTAGTGTTGCTCATATTTAAGTAATGGCTGTAACACTACCATCCAGATTCTCCTTTGCATATTGATTTTGTTGAAATGTTGGCATTTTTGTTAAATGTCTTGGCTTGGTGTACCCTACCTGTCTTTACTATCAGATGGGTCAGTTTGAGGTGCAGGCCAAACATTTTCTCTGGAGAAGTGCTCTTCGTGTTGGGAAGCTTGTCTCAGATGGAACTCTATATAAACAAAAAAAAAACTCCTGTCATCAATTCATATAATCTCGTATCAACCATAAGATAATACATCTCGATTATCAAATCAACCCTACTCTTATCAAGGCCTAGGTATAACCTTGATTATGCTTGTGGGCACGATTTGAGCAGTAAGGAATTGGATTTTAAACTGACATGGTTCTGTACAACCAAGGACTTAATTTAGCTTTGGATGCAAATGCTCCTTAAATTATCGGTTGGACGCATTTAGCTTTCAAGACTGTTAAGCAGGGTATCTATCAGTGCTGTTCCAGTTAAATATACATTTTCATAGGGCAGAAATGAGAGCTTTAATTTTTGATGTTTAGGCTGTCGCTTTAGTTTTGACGGCAGCAGGTCAGTGATGCAGCTTCAACTTTTAGCCTTCCTTGAGACATGGATTAGTTGATCAATAAGGGGAATTACCTTATTGGTCTCGAGATTGTGGTGGGCATGGTTTGAGCTCACAACTAGCTCTGCATTAAATGTTAATAGCTAGTAAGTTATGTACCCTCCTTGATTTCAGATTATAAAGTCATCCCACACAAGTGCTGCGGACTCTACATAATGGCGGAGTCTCCTTCCCGGATGATAGGGCATGATACTGGGCCACACCTCTAACAGCCATCAACGACTGGGTTCTAATCACCTGACATTGACAGTTGGAAAAGGAGGGTCTGAGCGCGATCGCACAAGCTTTTTCTGTATGTGGACAGGGTGTCAGACAGTTGCTGGCAACACAGGTGGCATTGGAGGCATGGGCTAAGGCAGGATTCCTCAACCTTTGTCATCTGAGCTGCTGATGAGCGAATATCATCCCAAGTTAGTAATATTGCAGTTCTAATAGTAGCCACATTGGACAAGATCACTTTAGTGACCACTAGGTCCAAGATTAGCAGCAGTGATCCCCTCAGTGCATCAACCAGAATAAAGTTTGTTAATTTGGAATGCCTACACGTAGGTAGTATATGCTAGCTGCAGTGCCCATGGCACAAAAGTAATCGTATCAGTAATAAGTCTCTGCA
This sequence comes from Triturus cristatus, assembly GCF_964204655.1. Lineage (NCBI taxonomy): Eukaryota > Metazoa > Chordata > Amphibia > Caudata > Salamandridae > Triturus > Triturus cristatus. The sequence goes on from NC_140581.1 coordinate 997,788,831, forward strand.
CATGATTCTTAGTCAGATACAAACTGAATGGTTTAAACTGTATGAAACTTAATTTTCAATGTTTTCAGTTGCAGTTGCGAACGACTATGCATGTATGGGTCTTGATAAGATAGAAGAGAAGCTACCAATATTGTATCAGCCGTCAGACAAGGTAAGTTTCAACAATACAGATGCAAGATGGTGGTGGTATTTATATATGGTTAGCTATACTGACTGTGCATGCCCTTATCTGGGTCTGTAGTTGAGAATTCCTGTAATTTGCTGCTGCTAATGCTAAACTTCCATGCTGTGCAGCTTATTTCAATCCTTATTGTATGTACTTTTGTAATTGAGGGAACTTGCCTATTCAGGCAATTTTTTTTTAATGTTTAAGCTATACATTGAATAAAATATATAGAGATTTATGCTCTTGTACTTTTCAATAGATTGTGTCCAAAGCCTCCAATATGGTTGTTGGTGCCAAAGAAGCCTTATCCATTACAGTAACGGGTGCCAAAGATACTGTGGCTCATACAATCACTGGTGTGGTCGACAAGACCAAAGAAGCTGTTCATGAGAGCGTGGAAATGACAAAGTCTGTTGTACATGGCAGTATTAACACTGTGCTAGGCAGCCATGTGGTGCAAATTGTGAATAATGGTGTGGACACAGCACTCACCAAATCTGAGACTCTAATAGACCAGTATCTCCCACTGACTGAGGAAGAGTTGGGTGAGTACATCTGCAGATTTGTTTATTTAATCCCCCGTAAGTCTGTCTATACTTGTAGTTTGATTTTTGCTGGTATCTGGAAAACCTATTGTGTTCCATCCTGTTTGTGGTGGTGAATGGACTTTCTGGGCCTGCTGTGCAGGGAAAGGGCTGGCTATGGAGCCTTGGTGTTGGCTGCTGCTCACTTTGCCATCACATGTTTCTCTTAGCTCTCTGCGGGCCCTTGGCTAGTCCTTGTGTTGCCACGGTTGGTCAGGCTGAAAAGTGTCATTTGATCCACAGTCCACTTCAGACAGAAGCCTTTAGTTGGCGCACAAATTTCACTGGTCTTCCCACTATTCTCCGTTTATATACTCCCTACTGGGCCTCATCTTCCTAGACTTCAACTTGCTCTTTTCCTGCCATATGTCAACATCCCATTCCTGCACTGAACACTTTTCTGCCCCCCCCCGTCTGTTTTCAGACCACATTCTGTTGGCTCTTAAAACATAGACCATTCAGGCTTGTCCTCACACCCGTAGTTTGTCTTCAGATACTCTTTTATGCCCATAAAAAGTCACAAAGCACCTCAAAGCCCAAGAACTTAAATAGTCTTGACCCCTCTAGACACCCTCCACTATCCTCTTCCTGGGCAGCACAATCCATGGATGCCCACGAGTCCACCTTCCTTTCCTCTTTCTCCCTCCCCCCCCCCCCCCCCCCCCCCCCCCCCCACCCCGTAGCATTCCCAGTGATTGTTTCCTTACGCTGAAGCACCCAGAGTGCCCCCCAGAAGCATAACCAACTTGGCTTCCTTGGAATATGTACCCCCCCCCCCCCCCGTCCATTTTTCCTTCCAAAGATCTAAATTACACCACTGGGCGCACTATTGCTTTAAAAAAGTTTTTGTTAAGCTATACATAACATAAGCTGCCTTGTGCTTACAAGGTGTCGATTAAAGTGAGCATAGGTATCTTTTAAAAAAAAAAAGTAACATGCCTCCTGCAGTTTAGGACCACGTTAGTGTCTACAGCACTACATATAAACCTACATTTTTCCAGGTTACTACCCTAGTAGGATAGGATGGTGGTTTAATTTGGTTATTGCAGAGACCCTTGTGTAACTTGCAGGTGGTTACTCTGTGGGGGGGGGGGAGGGGGATGATGCAGCAAAGATCTCATATGAGTTACTTATTATACGTTTGAGGCCTTTCATGGCTGACAGACTTGCAGTCTCAGGACACTTATAAAATACTTTAGAGTTCGGTAGTGGTACTACGCAATGCACTAAACAATTGAGTTTGTTTTGCGATATGAATGGTCTTCGTTTGGTTTGTTCATTTATGTCCACATTTGAAATTGAATACAAACTTTTTGTTCCTTTTATTTTACCAAGGCAGGTTACTAAATTTGTCTTGTTACTTAGTTCTCCAAAAAGCTAATGACCCTTCTAACACTTGACATAACTTGTTCAAGCTAAAGTTAGTTGGTGTTTTATAAGGGGCTGGGGAGCTTTTTTTTGTTTTTTTGTTCCCTAATCGTGCTGCACTTGCTTCACACAGGAGCTGGTTAAATTGCTCCCCCTTCCCACTTATAATGGTTACTCTGATTGCGGGACATTATTCTCTTCACTTCCCTTGATGCATAAGTATGGTTTAAAGTGTAATGAGTTGGCATGTTATGGTCCTAAATTAAGTACCTTGTAATTTGCTTTTGTTTGCAGCTGCAGAAGCTGCATGTGTGCAAGGCTTTGAAGATGGGGCTCAGAAGCCAAACTACTATTTTCGAATAGGATCCTTGTCAAGCAAAGTTCGGAAGCGTGCCTACCAGCAAGCCATAGCCCGGTTGAGTGATGCAAAATCCAGGAGCCAGGAAGCAATTTCTCACCTCCACCGTACAGTTGCCCTGGTAAGAAAAGCATTGCCACTGCGCTTATCCCTCTAGATGTTTACTTGTGTCTAGTGTTGTGCTGAAAGTCCGTACCCTCTTATTAGAAATTTCTTTCATACCACTTTTGTTCCAACTCGGTGGGGTTGGCAATGTCCCTTAAACCTTTTCTGCATTCAATGCCTGCTGTAGTTTCCTTTCAATCTGACCCGTTAGACAGCTAGCATTCAAAATCGGCACAAAACTGGACTTGCAATGTGGGGATTTCTTATTGGTACTGCAGTGGTAAACTATCCACATTGACTGTACTCTGGTTACTTTCTTACTGTTTTATCTGTTAACTACTGAACTGTAACACAAGGCATCAATGCACTTTCTTCTTTAGATGGAATATGCACGGAATAACCTGGATAGCGCCAACCAGAAGCTGCATGATGCCCAAGAAAAGCTTTATCGGTCTTTGTTGGATTGGAGCAAAAGCACGGGCCAAAACTATGGCGAGGAGTGTAACGGCACAGAGGTAAATCTGCACTTGCCTGATCTCCAGATTAGTGCCTTGATTAGGAATTCGTTGTGCGGGAATGTAGTGCTATTTATACTTTCGATTTGTGGATGCTTCCTGCAGCAGTGTGCATTGAACTGAAGTTCTGCATAATCCTGCAAGAAGCTGCTGCGACTAGATTCCTGTGCTTAAACTGATGCCAGTATAGGCATTTTGTAAGCCTAATACATGTAGCCTTGTTCAAGTATTTAATTTGTGTTTTTTTTTTTTTTTTTTCCTAGGATGTTGAGTCTCGTACCCTGGCGATTGCCCGCAACCTTACAAAACATCTTCAGACCACCTGCATCACTTTAGTGTCCAGTATACACGGCCTGCCCCACAACATCCAGGAACAGGCTCACCACATGAGCGCAATGGCTGGCGATTTGTACCAGAACTTCCACTTGGTCTCCTCTGTCAGAGAAATCTCTGACCACGTTCTTGCGACCACTAAAGGACAATTGGACAAAATGAAGGTTTCACTGGATAATATGGTGGACTATGTTGTGAACAACACACCACTCAACTGGCTGGTGGGTCCCTTTTATCCCCAGTTGGGTGGCACTCCTCATACTGAGGAAAAGAACGAAGGGGAGAAGACTAACAGCCAGCATGCATGCCAAAGTTAGTAGCATGTGCACTGCAGCACTCATGTCTGTATAATTATGGCAAGTTATCTGCTACCTCTGGAGCATGGCTCAACTAATCGTGATGGACGAGTTAGACATGCAAGGCATAAAAGCTTGCGGAGAGCACTTGTATGACCATATTTGTATTTACCTTTGAGGTAATTCACTGAATCTTGCCGGTTACTGGTCTTTATTGAGCACTTTTTGTACCGCACATGATTTTCTGGTGGACATGCTTTTGTAAGTGCTACGGTATTATAAATCCTACTTGGTTGTAGATTTCATACTGGGTCACCATGTATTGTGTATTTCTAGTAATAAACCATTTTAGCAGCATACTGTCTCCAGTGAACACTGTGTTCTCTTGGGTGAGTCTTTAGGTGGCACACTTAATCATTCTGATAAAATGACTAGTGTGCATACCTAATCGTAACTGATGGAGGGCTGGGCCAACTTAACAATCCCTCAAGTCTATCGCATGTAACAGTTTAGCATGTGCCACCTCATGGTTGCTAACTCCTGTGAAATGAATTGTTGGACCATGCTTGGATATGCAAGTGTGGGGGTGATTGGGCTATGTGTGCCACGCTTTCAACTCTAAGCACACCTATTGGGTTTGCGGTGCAAACAGTGAAGTAACGAACTGGAGCAAATCTAAAGTAAAAGGGAAGGAGTGTGGGATGCTGGGATAGATAACAATTGAAGAATTCAGTACAAGAAGGCCTCTGCAGAAGATTAGTTTAGTCTTGAGACAATTAATGTTGTCGAGCACAGGGACGGCTCTAGGGCTGTGCAATTGGTGCCACCGCACCAGGTGCTGACTTTGGGTGGAGGCGTCCTTTCAAAAGCACCTGATGCCGCGTACTTTGTCCCAGCAGTTTTCAGACCTCAATAAAAAATGACAACTCCGGTGATTAATGTTCTTCCTGGAGAGACTGGAGGTTTGTTTAGTGGAAGTTTTGACTCATAATGCAGAGGGTTAATATGCCTGCTGCGAATTGTCATTCACATCAAAGTGCATATAATATAAATAGGTCTATGGGTTACTGCTTTTGTCGGAGATCCTTTTGTTACTTGCAGTTTAAAAGTTAAAATCCTAATAGAGCAGTAAGATACTAACTGCCCTCAAAGAGCTGCATGCAAACTGCAAGGGAAATATTAGAGCTATATTTTTGCCAGTCTTTTGTTCCCCTAATTGCAAAAGGGGTTAATTTGGGTAGAATCAATTCTCATTGAAGACGACCCCTAACAATGGGGTTACATTTTAAATTTGGAATTGCCTTCCTTATGCTCTGGTATTAGTAACATCTACATTTTGGAAGCCTGTTTTTTATTGTAGGACATGACATTCCATTATATGATATTCCTGACATTCCATTCAATGGCATTCCTTTTCCATGACATTTCTGACATTCCTGATGACCATGACATTCCTGATATTCCAAGACCTGACAATCCTGACATTCCATTCCTTGACATGACATTCCTGAGTCCATTCCATGACATTCCATTCCATGAGATTCCTGATATCCCATTCCTGATATTCCATTCCTGACATTCCATGACATGAAATTCCTGACATTCCTGTCAATTCTTTCCATGACATTCCATTCCATGACATGACATTCCTGACATTCCATGACATGACATTCCTGATAGTCCATTCTATGACATGACATTCATGACATGACATTCCATTCCTGACAGTCCATTCCATTACATGACATTCCTGATATTCCATGACATTCCATGACATTCCATGACATTCCTGACATTCCATGACATTCCTGATGACATTCCTGATGACATTCCATTCCTGACATTCCATTCCATGACATTCCTGACATTCCATTCCATGACATTACTGACATTCTATTCCATGACATTCATGCCATTCCATGACATTTCTGACATTCCTGATGACATTTCTCACATTCATGACATGTCATTCCATTCATGTCATTGCATTCCAAGACAGTCCTGACATTCCGTGACATTCCTGACATTCCATTCTATGACATGACATTCCTGACTTTCAATTCCATGACATTTCATGACATTCCATGACATTGCTGGCATTCTATTCCATGACTTTCCATGACATTCCTGAAATTCATGACATTCCTGAAATTCATGACATTCCATGACATGACATTCCTGATAGTCCATTCTATGACATGACATTCATGACATGACATTCCATTCCTGACAGTCCATTCCATTACATGACGTTCCTGATATTCCTGACATTCCATGACATTCCTGATGACATTCCTGATGACATGACATTCCTGACATTCCATGACATTCCTGACATTCCATTCCATGACATTCCTGACATTCCATTCCATGACATTACTGACATTCTATTCCATGACATTCATGCCATTCCATGACATTTCTGACATTCCTGATGACATTTCTCACATTCATGACATGTCATTCCATTCATGTCATTGCATTCCAAGACAGTCCTGACATTCCGTGACATTCCTGACATTCCATTCTGACATGACATTCCTGACTTTCAATTCCATGACATTCATGACATTCCATGACATTGCTGGCATTCTATTCCATGACATTCCATGACATTCATGACATTCCATGACATTGCTGGCATTCTATTCCATGACTTTCCATGACATTCCTGAAATTCATGACATTCCTGAAATTCATGACATTCCATGACATTCCATGACATGACATGCCATTCACATTCCTGATATTCCGTGACATTCCGTGACATTCCGTGACAAGCCATTCCATGACATGATATTCCATGACATGACATGACTTTCCTGACATGACATGACATTCCGTGACATGACATGACATTCCGTGACATGACATTCCTGACATTCCATGACATTCTTGACATTCCATTCCATGACATTCCATTCCCTGACATGTATGACATTCATGACATGCCATTCCATGACATGCCATTCCATGACATGCCATTCCATGACATGCCATTCCATGACATGCCATTCCATGACATGCCATTCCATGACATGCCATTCCATGACATTCCTGACATGACATGACTTTCCTGACATGACATGACTTTCATGACATGACATTCCGTGACATTCTTGACATTCCATTCCATGACATTCCATTCCCTGACATGTATGACATGACATTCCATGACATGCCATTCCATGACATTCCATGCCATTCCATGACAAGCCATTCCATGACATGCCATTCCATGACATGCCATTCCATGACATGCCATTCCATGCCATGCCATTCCATGCCATTCCATGACATGCCATTCCTGACATGACATTCCATGACATTCCGTGACATTCCATTCCGTGACATTCCATTCCGTGACATTCCATTCCGTGACATTCCATTCCGTGACATTCCATTCCGTGACATTCCATTCCGTGACATTCCATTCCGTGACATTCCATTCCGTGACATTCCATTCCGTGACATTCCATTCCGTGACATTCCATTCCGTGACATTCCATTCTGTGACATTCCATTCTGTGACATTCCATTCTGTGACTTTCCTGACTTTCCTGACATTCCGTGACATTCTTTACATGACCTGACATTCCATGACCTGACATTCCATGACCTGACATTCCATGACCTGACATTCCATGACCTGACATTCCATGACCTGACATTCCATGACCTGACATTCCATGACCTGACATTCCATGACCTGACATTCCATGACCTGACATTCCATGACATGACATTCCATGACATGACATGACATGACTTTCTTGACATGACATGACATTCCTGACATTCCGTGACATTCTTGACATTCCATTCCCTGACATGTATGATATTCATGACATGACATTCCATTACATTTATGACATTCATGACATGACATTCCATTCCCTGACATTTATGACATTCTTGACATTCATGACATGACATTCTTCACATTCCTGAAATTCCATGACATTCATGATATGACATTCCATGACTTTCCATTCCATGACATTCCTGACATTCATGATTTTCCATTCCATGATCATGACATTCCATTCTATGACTTGACATTCATGATGACATTCCTGACATTCATGACTTGACATTCCATTCATGACATTCCATGACACGCCATTCCTGACATTCCATGATATGATATTCCTGATATTCCATTCAATGACATTCCTGACATTCCATTCCATGACGTGACATTCCTGACATTGCATTCCAAGACATGACATTCCTGACATTCCATGACATTCCATGACATTCCATGACATGCCATTCATGACATTCCAAGACATGACATTCCTCACATTCATGGTATTCCATTCCATGAGATTCCTGATATTCCATGAGATTCCTGATATTCCATTCCATGACATGCCTGACATTCCATTCCATGACATGCCTGACATTCCATTCCATGACATTCCTGACATTCCATTCCTTCTCATGACATTCATGACATTCCATACCATGACATTCCTGACATGACATTCCTGACATGACATTCCTGACATGACATTCCAGACATGACATTCCATTCATGGCATTCCATTCCGTGACATGACCTTCCTGACAGTCCATTCCATTACATGACATTCCTGATGACATTCATGACATTGCTGTCATTGCATTTCTTGCCATGACATTCCATGACATTCCTGACAATCCATTCCTTGACATGACGTTCCTGACATTCCATTCTATGACATTCCTGACATTCCATTCCATGAAATTCCTGACATTCCATTCCATGACATGAAATTCCTGACATTCCATTCCATGACATATTCCTGACATTCCTGACATTCCATTCCCTGACATTCATGACCTTCCTGACATTCCATGTCATTCATGACATTCCATTCCATGACGTGACAGTCCATTCCATGACGTGACCTGACCTTCCATGACGTGACATTCCTGACATTCATGACGTGACATTTGACATTCTATTCCATGACATGACATTCCTGATATTCATGACATTCCTGACATTCATGACATTCCATGACACTCATGACATTTCATTCCATGACATTCCTGACATTCCTGATGGCATTCCTGACATTCATGACATGACATTCCATTCAATGACATGATTCCTGACATTCCTGACATGACATTCCATGATATTCATGACATCACATTCAATTCCATGAAATCCATAACATTCCATTCCATGAAATTCCATTGCATGACATTCATGACATGTGTTAGAAGGGTGACCTCCGGGGAGTCGGAGGGTGTCGGACTGACCACCCCGAGAGGCACCGTTCCGTAAGGATGCAGCAGAGCGCCGCTGAGAAGCCTCCTGGGCGAGGTCCTTCTCCTAGGATCATACAGCCAAGTAATCCCCTCCCACCACAAAGGGACACAACCAGGGTATCAATGCTCACAAGTCGTTTATCAGAATTAAGGGTTGGTCTCCGTGGCAATATTTACAGGTGGATCAAGGGATCCAAAAGTCTCAGGGTTTGGCTAGGAACGGGGTTAGCGGGACAGTCTCCGTATCAGCCCGGGACGTAGTCCGCAGAGTTCGTGGGGTCGCTTCGGTGAGGTCGAGCCGCGACTAGGTCAGCAGGGCTCCGGTGGTTGCTTCAGCGAGGTCGAGCCGCGACGAGGTCAGCAGGGCTCCGATGTTCCGTGAGGGTCTTCTTTCTCAGCAAGGGGGAGCCGGGACGCAGTCAGCAGGGCTCGAGTTCTCAGTTCCAGGCAACGAGTCTTTCTCCGTAGGGTCAGCCGCGATCCGATCAGCAGGGCTCTGGACTCCAGTATACAACTGCCGTCCTGGTTGTGGGCTGCCCCAGATATATGGCTGGAGCCCTTTGATGTCTGGACCCTCGCGCCTTGGGGGCCGGAGGGGCTGGGATGAGAGAGTCCAGACACCCAACGGGGGGTGGAGCCATCGCCCAGGGAGGCCCCATCGAAACTCCTCTCCTCCGGGATCTGTGGAGTGGCCACTCGACCCCCTTGGGTCTGGTCTTGGCGCCTTGATGTTGGGGCTTCGCAGGGACCGATGCCCGGGCGGGCCGCGTCGCGAAGGCTGGTGCAGGTAGCGGGGTACAAGCTCGGAGGGCCCCGAAGGGTTGGGGTGGCCCCCGTTTGGTCTGGTAGGAGGGTTCGGGACCACGCCATGAGGCCGGGTCCAACAGGCGTCCCCCGTCCCCCCCCCCCCCAGCGGAAGGCAGGGAGAGTTACCCATCTTCTTGGGTGTTCTCGCCGAGGCGGAAGAAGCGGGATAGGCCGTCGGCGTTGGCGTGGTCGTTGCCGGGCTGATGGTCTACAGCGAAGTCCATCCCCTGCAGAGAGATGGACCATCGCAACAACTTCGGGTTCTCACCTCTTATCTGCATTAACCACCGCAAGGGCCGGTGGTCGGGTTGGACCCGGAAGTGGGTGCCGAAGAGGTAGGGCCGGAGCTTCTTGAGGGCCCACACCACGGCGAAGGCCTCTCGTTCAATGGTGCTCCATCTTTGCTCCCGGGGCAGCAGGCGCCGGCTGATGAAGGCCACCGGCTGGTCAATTCCTTCAGAGTTCACTTGGGACAAGACAGCCCCGACTCTGTATTCCGAGGCATCAGTCTGTACCACAAACTCTTTGCTGTAGTCGGGAGCTCGTAGCACGGGGGCGGTACACATCGCTGTTTTGAGTGTCTCGAAGGCCACCTGACAGAGGGGCGTCCAGTGCACCTTCTTTGGTTGCTTCTTTGAGGTGAGCTCCGTGAGGGGGCCCGCAATGCTTCCGTAGTTCTTAATGAACCGCCTGTAATAGCCCGTGAGTCCCAGGAAGGCCCTCACAGCGGTTTGGGTGGCTGGGGGCTCCCAGGCCATGATGGCGTCGATCTTTGGCTGGAGGGGAGCCACATGGCCGCTCCCCACTTGATGTCCCAGATAGGTTACGGATCCTTGGCCTATCTGACATTTGCTGGCTTTTATTGTGAGCCCGGCCCTTTGGAGGGCGGTCAGAACCTCCCAGAGGTGCCTCAGGTGTTCGGCCCATTGGCTGCTGAACACCGCAATATCGTCCAGGTAGGCGGCGCTGAACGCTTCTAGGCCGGCCAGTACCTTGTTCACTAGTCTTTGGAAGGTCGCCGGGGCATTCTTCATGCCGAAGGGCATCACTCGGAAGTGGTAGTGGCCATCGGGGGTGGAGAAAGCAGAATGCTCTTGGGCGCCCGGGGTGAGCCTGATCTGCCAGTATCCGGCGGTGAGGTCAAAGGTGCTAAGGTAGCGGGCTGCTCCTAGGCGGTCGATCAGTTCATCTGCCTGAGGAATGGGATGGGCATCGGTTTTGGTGACGGCATTTAATCCCCGATAGTCCACGCAAAACCGGAGCTCCGGGGTGGTGCCTGGGCGGCAGCTTTTGGCACCAGGACCACAGGGCTGGCCCAGGGACTGTCGGAGGGCTCGATGACCCCCAGGGCCAACATCTTGGAGACCTCGGCGTGGATGCAGGCCCGCACCCGGTCGGGGACTCGGTAGGCTCGGTGTCGCACGGGGGGGGCTGTCCCCGGTGTCGACGTCGTGGAGGCACCATCGGGTGACTCCGGGAGTGAGGGAGAAGAGAGCAGAGAAGTGATGCAGCAGTCCTTGACACTCTTGGCGCTGCTCCGCAGTCAGGGTGGCGGAGAGGATGACTCCCTCTACGGAGCCGTCTTTTTCGGAGGTTCTCAGGAGGTCGGTTAGGGGCTCGGAGTCGTCCTCGGCCCCATCGTCCGTAGCCATCAGCAGGCTAAGTTCCGTTCGGGCAAAGTGGGGTTTGAGCCTGTTGGCGTGGAGAACCCGGAGGGGGTTCCTGGGGGATTCCATGTCGACCAGGTAGGTGACGGGGCTCTCTTTCTCTACCACCTTGAAGGGCCCGGTCCATTTGTCCTGGAGAGCACAAGGGTCAACGGGCGACATGACCCAGACCTGCTGGCCTGGCTCGAACTCGATGGTGGAGGCGTTCTGGTCATACCAGCGTTTCATTTCCTCCTGGCTGGCCTCGAGGTTGGCTTCGGCCAGTTCCCTGAATTTCCGGGTTTGATTCCGCAGGGTCAGGAGGTACCGGTAGACGTTGGGCGGAGCATCCTGGACGGTAGTCTCCCAGCCTTCTTTGACCAGGCTGAGGGGGCCCCGGACAGGGTGTCCGTACAAGAGTTCGAAGGGGCTGAACCCCAGAGACTTCTGTGGGACCTCCCGATAGGCAAACAGGAGGCAGGGCAGCAGGATGTCCCATTTGCGTCTTAGGGGCTCCTCCAGGCCCTTGATCATTCCTTTCAATGTTCGCTGTTCAATTCTTCTTCGTATGGACAATGTTTCTGCGGTCCGCTACATCAACCATCTCGGTGGCACCAAATCCAGGCCCCTTGCAGAATTGGCCTAGAGTCTTTGGGAATATTGTCTGTCAAACAATTTATCCCTGACAGCGGAATATCTTCCGGGAGATCTCAATGCAGTGGCGGATTGGCATTCTCGCTATCTTCGAGACTCCAGCGATTGGAAGCTTCTTCCATCCGTCTTCCGATCTCTTTCTCAAAAATGGGGCCCTTTTGATATCGATCTCTTTGCTTCCCGTCTCAACACTGTTACCTCATTTCTTCAGTTAGCACCCAGATCCTTCAGCCCTGGCAACGGATGCGTCCTTCAGGATTGGTCGCTTCACCTCAACTATGCTTTTCCTCCTTTTCTGATGATCAGCAGGGTACTTTCTCAGGTACGTCGTCAGTGGACGTCATTAGTCATTGTGGTCCCCTTTTGGCAATTTCAGATTTGGTTTCCGTCTCTTCTGGAGATGGTGGTGGATTTCCCGGTACTCCTCCCGGCCAGCAAGGACTTGCTTCTGAACCCCTTAGGCCTTCCACACAATCTTGTTTTAGACAATTCCCTGGTTCTGTCGGCGTGGAAAGTTTCCAGCCTGGCCTTCCTGACTTCCTCCTTTCGCAGGAGGCTTCTCTCTTTATCAGCAAAGCCTGGGCCCCTGGGACCTCAAAAGCTTACAAGTCAGCTTGGTCTTTATGGGCAAGCTGGTGTATGGAGAGACATATCGATCCCTATTCAGCCCCTCTGAATTTTGTGGTCAATTTCTTGGCTTCTGAAGCCAGTGCAGGTAAGTCATACAGGACTGTCAATCTGTACAGATCTGCCATTTCACTTAACCATTCTCCAATCGATGGCAAGCCAGTGGGCGTTCATCCTTTGATCTGTCGCCTTCTGCGAGGAGTTCGTTTTTCCAAACCTCCGTTGGCTAAGTATTCAAATTGATGGGATGTTAATGTAGTTCTCAAGTTGTTTTCTGATTGGCCAGATAATTCTGCTCTTTCTCTGAAAATGTTGTCGGCTAAACTTATCATGTTACTTTTCCTTGTCTCGATAAAACGTGTTTCAGATGTTAAAGCCTTGGAGATTTCCTCCAGGCAATTTTCTACTACAGGTGTTTTGTTCAACATTAATAGAAGGACTAAGACAAATTTAAATTCTGTTTTTACCCATATTTCCCTTCCCATCCTAAATTATGTGTAGGTGAATGTCTCAAAGTGTATGAACAAAGAACTTTTGAGCTCAAAACGTCCTCTCACTCCCAACTCCTCAATTCTGTCCGTAAACCCCATCTTCCAGATTCCTCTGCTACTCTGGCCCATTGGGTCATGTCTAGGCTTTCCTGTTTTCAGTTTCTATTTTTGGTGAATTCTGGTGGTGTTTTTTCAGTGTTTTCCAGTGATTTCAAAACCTCAAAAAAACAGTGCTTTTCAGTGGTTACTCATTTTCGCCCCCAAAAAAACAACTGAAACGGTGTTTTACCGGTGTTTATGGGACGCTTTGCTTTTATTATTGTTTGCTTTCTTAATTGGTGCATGGAATATAGACAGTCTATGTACAGTGTATATGAGGTTAAAATACATCTTTACAAGTCTAATTTATTGTAGTACACCATACAATAGTTTTTTCAGTGAATCTTTGGTCATTCGCCCTCTCTCTCTTTCCTACCCATGTACACTTTTATTTGGGAAAAGGCCCTCTCGACATTGGCACTTGAGACTGGCAACGCCAAAACAGACAGTACACAATTTGCCAACTCTGGCCACTGACGTAGCTTTCCATGCCAGTATTGGTGCACCTCAAGGTTGACATTCTCTGGGCCAGGTTCTGCGACATATGCGTTGAACTGGGTGCATATGCCTTCCGAGGTGTTAAAGTGGTAAAAAATGAAGCTGTACTTCGCAAAATCTGGAGAAAATTCCCCTTTACGGAAGGGATCAAACACTTGCGCAGAGTACCAAAGTGAGGCTTCAAACGCCATGGTTGGTGAAGGGACATTTCTATGCATCATAGCTAGCCATTTCTCGTGCATTGTGAAATAAAATTTCCTGAATTGGTCCTCAACACTTCTCTGCTTACCAAGTGGCAAGCATTCTAACAGGGAACATGTTGCAGTGCCAAAGTCACTAAAAGTGTCGCCTAGCCTACTCTCGAGGAGATGTTTGACATCTACACCAATGATGCTGAACACTTGGTAGACCAGGGTGTTTTCTGACTCTAGTTTTTTGATTATGTCCACTACAGCAATCATATTTTCTTGTAGAAATCTAAGAATGCAGTACAATGTACTTTTTTTTACATCGCTATCAATATGCACCCGAAGATCCTCACATTTCTTGCCTTTTGCATCATCACTAAGCAAAAAATCAGTAAACGGTCGCCACATAGATAAAATTGCATTCACGGCCTCTAGGACTGAGAACCACCGACTAAATGACACAGTTGGGATTACTTTTTCTTTGCTGCCACAAAAAACACAAAATGAGAAATATTTGCGTTTTAGTTCCCGCGCATACCGAAACAGTGCACCTGAATGGTCTACAAAATCAATAGCATTCTTCATTAGCTCAGAAGATTGTAGAGCTGCTTTCAGCATACCATCTAGCAAATGGCATGGATCTCTTACAGGGAAACACTTCAGCTCAGGTATTGCTTTTGAAAGGTCATCACATAACTTTTTCATATACGTAGCGGAATCGCTGCAAATACAAACAATGTCACTCCAATCTTTGTTAAACTTTGTCAGAACTCTCTGCAGCAGCATTCCAGGTGACACTGTGTTGCATGTTTCCAGTACATCTAGATCTGCCATGATGGTACGTCTGTACCATCCATTTTTTGCATCACAAAATGTGATTAGCACTGCCACTGCTGGGTCGCCACGCATCTCTGGGGTTTCATCAAGGGTAACAGAGATCTTTACATCACCCTGGAGTAACTCTGAAATATGTTCGATATCTGCAAGGAACACCTCTGGTAGGTATTTGTCATACATTTGTGTTGCTCTTGGTAATGTTTTGCATGCTGGTGCACGCTTGCGGAACAGATTCCCAATGGGTCCATCGGCTTGGTGTAAGCTGGTTCCAGATTGCACTAGGGCACGTACAAATTCATGTGCCACATCCATTTCTTCCTCACGTTTTCTTTTGAAGCGTGTCATTGTCTCAGCAAGAGACATCTGGCATAGGCTGTTGCTATTAGGTGGCTCTTTCAATTTCAAGTGGGTCTTGGTGACAAGATGCTCAGCAATTCGGCTTGCAGTCTTCCCAGTTACTATTGGGACAGTCACTCTGCAAAACCTGCAAATTAACATCTTTTGCCCACGCACTTCTTCAACCATGAAATCTTTGTTTTCCAGCACATAATCTTCTGCCGTCTTTATTCTGCGGGGCATGTTGTTCTGCGCAAACTAGATCATAAAAGAAACACTTAGAAACCGGTTGTGTACTGTTGAAAAAATAATGAAG
Source organism: Triturus cristatus (assembly GCF_964204655.1). Taxonomy (NCBI): domain Eukaryota; kingdom Metazoa; phylum Chordata; class Amphibia; order Caudata; family Salamandridae; genus Triturus; species Triturus cristatus. The sequence goes on from NC_140581.1 coordinate 997,804,320, forward strand.
CCACTAAACAGGCTGCCAACCAATTGGTGAAATTGACGAACACATATTTGAGGCATAGCATAGCATAAGAATCCATTTTATCTTTAAAGCCTGATGAAACCAAACAAAAAGTCTACCCAGCCACCCTAATGAGACTCTCAGTCCAAATGCGTTTCAACGATAGGCACAATGTGGCTCAGATTCCTCTCTCTGGGAGTCTCTCCCTTGTCCTCTTGGCCTTGAATTGACTAAGGATTGGAAAGTCTTGTAAATGTGTTTGTTCCAATAGCTGACCTTGAAGCAAAACCTTCAGCCATCAGGCCTCTAACAGGAACATTCACGAAAACTGGCAATTTGCAGTTTCTAAGTACTTTTGATTGAAAACATTAAAAATCTGTATCCCTGGTACCCTAAATGCTTTTTACCCATTATGCTTTTAGAAAGAATTCGGTTCTGGATGTATGCACATTAGCTAACCTCCAGCTTGCCTAAAAGTGAATAATACTTGGTGGTCGAAAGCCCTTAGGCCAAATTCACGCGTTAAAAAAGTCCAAATAAATGCGATGTATATACAAATGCAGGTCAGGTAACCTATTGCCAGGAGAATGTTCAGCTTAATGAAAGGGGAATGTTGAATCCGTGTGTACAGTATGAAACATTCATAGACAGTTCAACAGTAATAAGGACCAGCGGCGTAAATATACTTACATAGCTCGCATGCAAAACCCAAAATACTTTTCCTACGGATTACATGTTCTAACCTTTACTACAGAAAAGCTGCAACCACTATGTAATGAATTTACATGGAGATGTTATTGATAAACACGCATGCACACAAAAACATACTATTTAGAGGCTTTACTGGCGCCTCTGTAGCTATGGTTAAATCTACCTTTGCATAGCAGAGGCACAACTAGAGCCAAATTTCAGGGGGGGGGGGGTGGTGGGTAAGAAAAAATTTCGGGGGGGGGGGGGGGGCTGAATCTTTTAAGCCATAGTTGTAAATACCATTCTGGCAGCCTGAGGAGCAGGGTGCCGCTCCACCCACCCACACACACTCAGTGCTGCTAGAAACATGGGGTCCCTTTTTGTTGCGCAAACTACTGAAGCATCACCCGGGGCCTTCCATGGGTTATGCAGGCTTCATCCAGAGCCCAGCCCTGGCAGCCTTACTTGGAGCTCTGATGAAATGAAATGAAAAGAAGAATTTAATAAAGCGGACTGCGGCAAAAGCGGTTTCCTGGCGCTGAGGACTCATCCTTACTCACAGAAAAAACCCGGGAGGACTAGCCATAAAAAGTCTGAAGGTTGAAAGGGATGGAGTGGATAGAAAGGGGGAGGCTGTTCCAAAACCGGGGGGCCAGAACCGAGAAACGGGTGCCCCCGGTACGAGATTTACGAAAGCGGGGGGTGTGAAGCAAAGACAGTGATGAAGAACGAAGAGTTCGAGCAGGGGCGTAAGAAGTGATAAGGGAATTGATGAAATGTGGGGCGGAACGATGGTGAGCCAGGAAAGCCAGACAGGCGAGTTTAAAAAAAGATCTGAAATGTACAGGGAGCCAGTGAAGAGACCTAAGGGCAGGAGTGATGTGAGAACATTTGGGTAAGCGAAGAATAAGTCGGGCCGCCTGATTTTGGATGGCCTGAAGATGGCGGGTTTCATAGGCGGGGATGCCAACATACAGGCCATTCCCATAGTCAAGGCGGGAGATGATTAAGGAGATGACTATAGTTTTAAGGGCATCAACCGAGAAAAACCGAGAGATATTACGAAGGGAAAGGAAACACGAGGAAACAACAGAACTGATTTGTGAGTGCATGGACAGGTCATGGCTGATCTTAATGCCCAAGGTCCGGACGGAAGAGACCGGTACCGGGGGGGGGGGGACCAAAGGAAAGAGGCCAGTGAACAGGGGACCAGGGGTTGGAAGGGCCACCGGTGAGGACACGCTCCGTTTTGTCCGGATTGAGCTTCAAATGATTGGAGCTCATCCACTGCGAGATGAAAACTAGAGTAGAGCAAAACTTGGGGAGGGAATCAAGAGGGGATGAAAGATCGAAGACGAGCTGGAGGTCATCAGCGTAGTTATACACAGAAACCTCCAGCTCCAGAAGAGATGAAACAAGAGGGCGGATATAAAGATCAAAAAGAAGAGGGGAAAGAGAAGAGCCCTGCGGCACCCCACAGGTGACCGAGCGAGGGAAGCGGAAAATCCGGAGAGGTGAACCGCTTGCGTCCTGCCTAAAAGGAAGGACGCGATCCAGGAAAGGGCAGTGCCCTGAATGCCCGCTGCGCTGACACGGTCGAGAAGAATGGCATGATCGACCGTGTCAAACGCAGCGGACAGATCGAGGAGGACCAGAGCTTGGGGGAGACTGATATCAGCTTTCCCCTTAAGTTCATCCATGACCGCCAGCACCACGCCCTCAGTAGAGTGGCCAGGGCGGAAACCCGCCTGATGGGAGGCTAAAAGACGATTCTCCTCGAGATAGGTGGACAAGCAAGAAGTGACATAGCTTTCAAGGATCTTCCCGAGATAGGGGAGCAGAGAGATGGGCCTGAAATTAGATAGCAGAGAGGGGTCAAGACTAGGTTTTTTAAGAATGGGAAGAACGATAGCAGATTTAAATGAAGAGGGGACAGAACCCAGAGTAAGAGAAGCATTGAGAAGAGCAAGAGGGGGGACAGGGCAGCTGGAGTAGAGTGTTCTAAGAATGTGAGCAGGAGCACAATCCGCGGGAGAGCCGGACTTGACTTTAGCAAGCAGATCCAAGAAGAGCTGAGAGGAAATAGGTTGAAAATAATCAAAAGAAGAAGAGGGTGAAGAAGAAAAGGCAGAGAGTTCAGGTTGGGGCACGAGAGGAATGTTAGCCTTAATAGTAAGGATCTTATCAATGAAGTAGTCATTGAGTGAGGAACATAAAGATTGAGAAGGAACCAAGGATGTGCAAGTGCGGTCAGAAGTGGCAAGGTTATGAACTAATGAAAAGATTTCACGCGATTTGTTGGCAGAGGAGGTAACTCTCTCAGTGAAATATTTGGTCTTGGCCGCTAAAATGGCTCTTTTGTACTCGTTCAAGAGGGTTTTGTATTTAAGCCGGAGAGTGGGACAGTAATTCCGTCTCCACTGGCAATCCGAACGCCTGAGACCCAGTTTAAGAGTTTTTAATTCACAGGTAAACCATTTGTGGGCATCATAAGGTCGGACAAGTTTAACCCTCTTGAGCGGGGCAGCCTGATCACAAGAGGAAGAGAGCCAGACACTAATGGCGTCAGCCTGATCTTCCAAGGGCAAATCAGTCAAGTCAGGAGCAGATAGGGCCAGAGAAGATGAGAGAGAATTAAGATCAATCTGGTTCCAGCTGCGTGCCAGAATGGTTTTAGAAAGAGGAGCTTTTTCGGCAGAACCCAGATGGATAGAAAAAGAGATCATAGAGTGATCCGACCAAACACAGGGAAGAATAGAAGTGGATGAAATATTACAACGTGAAGACCAAATTTGATCCAGGGTATGACCCTGGATATGAGTGGGGGCCGAAACATGAGAAGAGAAATTGAGGCACTTGAGAGTGGCAGTGAAATCTTTGGATGATGAATCCTCCCCGGGGTCACCTGGCCAATAATTAAAATCACCGAGTAGCAACAGCGAAGAATTGTTGACCACATGGGGGTGGCCAGGAGATCCTGCAGGGTGGACACAAAGAGCGGCATGGCTTGAGGGGGACGATACAGAAGAACAACGGTGAGGGGTAAGGGAAGATTAAGGGAGCGGGCCACCAAGAAGTCCACATTAAGTATAGAAGGGTGGGCGAGAAGTTGAAATTTCAAAGAGGAATGAATTATCATGGCCACACCCCCGCCTACCTTACCGTCCGGGCGGTCAGCTCGGAGGGCATAGTAGGTATCGGGTAAGATAGCTAGGAGATCAGGAAGAGAGTCGGAGGAAAACCAGGTTTCTGTGAGAAAAAGGAAATCAGGAGAGTCAGTGTGGAGGAGAGTGGAAAGTGCCGTTTGATTTTTGGCCGCAGAGCGAGTGTTGAGCAAAATAGCAGAGGCTGGAGGGAGACTAAGAAAAGAGCGGGAAGCAGGAGGAATACAGGGCAAGGGAAGGGAAGAAGTGATACCATCAGAAGGGGAACTAGAGGGAGGGTGGGCATAAATACCCAAAGCATCTAGATGGAGCCGTAGAGAAGGAGAGAGAGGATGAGTAGTGGAATGAGCAGACAGTTGGGCCAAAGTATACACCAGAGGAGAGGCGAGGTCTGTGGCCCCTGGTCCCGGCCCGTCGCGGACGGGCGCAGACGGGCTTAACTTAGGCTCAACTTCGGCGCGCCTTCGTCGCGCCCGCTGCGCCGCCGGTGCCAACTGGCCAAGATAAAGGGGCACATAGGGGGAGTGGCAGGGGTGGGAGGGGCCAGAAAGCTGCACCGCTAACCCAGAGCCGCCCAAGATGGAGGACTCGCCCGTCTCTACTCCGAGCAGCAGCCCGGCAGGAGGAGGCGATCAGCGGCCGGCGCTCTGGGGGAGTGCAGGAAGCAGCTAAAATAACATTGCGCGATAGTCCAGAGCGCAGCTAAGGAACACCAAGGATCGTGGCACAAGGTGAGTGTTGGAAGTTAAAATGCGACGTTGCTCCCGGCGAAGCCTCGGGAGATCTGTGAAAGGAGTGAGAATGGGCGCGATGTCCACTGAGCGCCTGGAAGTACTTGTCGGGTGGGAGGGGCCAGAAAGCTGCACCGCTAACCCAGAGCCACCCAAGATGGAGGACTCGCCCGTCTCTACTCCGAGCAGCAGCCCGGCAGGAGGAGGCGATCAGCGGCCGGCGCTCTGGGGGGCGTGCAGGAAGCACCTAAAATAACGTTGCGCGATAGTCCAGAGCGCAGCTAAGGAACACCAAGGATCGTGGCACAAGGTGAGTGTTGGAAGTTAAAATGCGACGTTGCTCCCGGCGAAGCCTCGGGAGATCTGTGAAAGGAGTGAGAATGGGCGCGATGCCCACTGAGCGCCTGGAAGTACTTGTCGGGGGGGGAGGGGCCAGAAAGCTGCACCGCTAACCCAGAGCCACCCAAGATGGAGGACTCGCCCGTCTCTACTCCGAGCAGCAGCCCGGCAGGAGGAGGCGATCAGCGGCCGGCGCTCTGGGGGGCGTGCAGGAAGCAGCTAAAATAACGTTGCGCGATAGTCCAGAGCGCAACCACACCAGAGGCCCGCACTGATGCTACGTCATAGGTTTCCCATCTGCAGGGTACAATAACATACATGCCAGCATTTCAGAAAAGCAAAGTGGGAGATTTAAAAAAAAATAATAATAATCGGGAGAATGGGGCCTTCAGTCGGGTTTCTGTCATGTATGGACTTTGGAAGTGTGCTGCTGCAGGATCGGACATTTGAAAGCAACTTCACATGTTTTTTTATCGCCTTTCAGAAGCATGGAGCGCAATGGCAGGCAGAGAAAGAGAGGGATGCAAGAGTTTGAACTGGCCTGGCAGGTTGCGGTCAGTGCATACAACCCCCCCCCCCCCCCTCTCCCCCGTCAGCCCGGGCTGAATTAGCTTCAGGCACACACACAGCCACCGCCCCCCCGCCCCCGCTCCCAGTACTTCACAGACCATTCGCTTGTTAATGAGGCTTAGTTGTTTTTTCACCTCTTCTAGACCTCCTGCATCGCCATTCTGACTATTGCTGGAAGAATTAGCACGTTACACTGCAGGTAGTTCCAAGCACTTCTCACTGGCACACCACGACGTCGCCATTGGTAACCTGCGGGCCGGCCAGATGGTGGGGGGAGTGGGGGGGGGCAGGAGGTCATTGGTCCCCAGGCCCCACGCTTTCTCAAGGCCTTGAACGTGGGCAACATTATTATAGATTTTAAAGCACGTCTGCCCTATTTGTTAATGACGAGCCACCTGACCATGCCGGGGCCTTAAATGGAGCCAGAGGCAGGACCTCAGGGCCGGCTTTAGGGCGGTGCGACCGGTGCCACCGAACCGGGTGCTGGCTTCCTGGGGGCACCGTGTTTGAAAGTTTATTAAGCTTTTGAACCTGCTGCAGCGTTTCTTTCCGCCGGCAATTACCAGACTTCACATAAATGTCAAGAAAACTTGTGTGATTAATTATCTTCCTGGAGAGAGCTTGGTGTTTTGTAAAGTTGAGGTTTTGACTTAGGTGAAGTTAGTGCAGAGGATTAATATGCCTGCTGCAAACAACGTGTACCAAGTAGATTACAGAGTGCATATGATGTAAACAGATCAGCAGATCATTGCTTTCAAAACAGACTTGCAACACATATTTTATCCACGCAGAGTGTCAGTGTTGTATGCTGTGTTGCAGGCATGGCTTTGTTATTATACTTTTTTAAGGGTCCTCACATCCGCCAAGGGCTAGGGGTAGCAATGCTAAGATGAGAGTGAGTGGACCAGAGCAGCTGAAGCGAGGGGAGAGGATGTGGCCTAAGGACTAGAGTGGCCGATCTCGAAGCTGGGGAACCGGTTCGAGTCTGCAACGGCAGGCAGCTGCTGCAGGGAGGGCAGCTGCAGTAGGCAAGGAGGGCAGCAGGCAGGAGCAGAAGACCGGGCAAGGCAGGCAGCACCCAGCGAGGGCACCGGCGAGGCTTTACTCTCTTCCCTGCTGCTCCGGTCAGGATGCGCCTGCTCTCCGCCGCCTGCCCCCGAAGTGACCCAGGAGCGCCCACCCCATGGATCTGGACTGCTGGAGCCCGGGATGCGTCGCCTGTCAATTGGAGGATGGCCGCTCGCCTCTAGGCGCCTTCCATCTATGCGCACTGCCCGCCTCTAGGCGCCTGCCTTCCATCCATACGCATTGCAGAGCGTGTTTGGGGGAGGCTGGTGCCCCACGCGCCCCCTCTCTCTGCCCGTGCCCCTCCTCCCACGCTCCAGGCGCTTCTGCTCCGCCGCACGGAGGGACCCCTGCCCCGGAGGCGGGCACCGTCGGTGGGAGCTGCAGGGGCTCTTAAGGGGTGAAATAACAGCGAGGCCTCATTAACTTGCAAATGGTCTTTTAAAAACCTGTGGAGTGCCCGGTTGCGGCTGTATGTGCGACGGGGGGGGGCCTTTAAGTCCAATGGGTGGTGCGCCTGGCACAAGCCCACCTTCCGGTAGTGTTTAACAAAGGCTCATTTAATCTAAATTAACAGAAAGCGTTTTTTTCATTTATATACGTGGTTAAAATTGGGGAGATTCTCGCGAAATTGTAATACAATGGCAACATTTGCTCCCTAGCTACCAAATCTAGCCACCCTGCCAGGTTTCGCCTGTGCAACGATCCGCTACACCACGCTGGCTAGTCTTGCAAAACAACATGCGGGCACTTTCCACTTACCTGCTGGGCCTTGGAGCACTTGGAGCACTGGCGGTCATCGTCTCGTCGTCGTTTCGTCGTCGGGGGGTCTGAAGTGCGCTGTGGTGTGGTGTGTGGGGCCAGTCAAAGTCCGGACAGCATTTTCAATCGGACCTGGCCCCACCCACCAACCTTGCCAACCAATGTGTGTCCCCGAATTTAATGGGGGTGACACACGTTCCAAACTGCTCTGTTCTGGGGCTTTGCATCTAACGCTTTGGCTCCATCAAGTGGCCAAGCGGTGCAACACCAATGAAAATCAGTGACACTCGGTTTAAACCGAGTGCGCTGATTTTCATCCGGTAGGGTAGTGTCGGTTAGATTCGGTTTAAACCGAATTCCGGACAGCCTAGTCATGTCCCTTACGGGCATTGATGTCTCTGTTTTCGGAGCTCATTCCACCAGGGGAGCCATGGCCTCCAAAGCTTTTTGGGCAGGCTCTCGCTTGGAGGACATTCTGAGATCAGCAGATTGGTCTAATGACAATGTTTTTCGAATATTTTATTGTAAACCTGTTGTTACTGTTGCTTCTTTGGTAGTGGATATGCTTTAAACAAGCAAAATAGAAGCCTTCGGTCTTGCCATAAAATGTAGATTTTCCTAATACATTATGACGGAAAGTCTTAATTTTATTAAAGACACGGAGGCGAGTATTAACCCACCACAACACTTCTAGCTGTGTTTCTCCCTCCCTTTTGCGACTCCAGCGTTGCCTCCAGCATCTTCATGATGGAGCAGATGACCTGCGTAAGCATCTGTCTCTTCACCGGGTCAAGTCTCCTCCTGCTCTCGATTCTTCTACTGCGTTTCCTGCGGATCGCAGATGCTGGCTGGATGTTGGGCAAACCTTTTGTTCTTGGCCTTTAGCCCTTTCTATTGTTTTTTCTATTGTTCCACTGTTTACTGACGCTATCTGATCTGCTCGCTTGCGAAAAGAGGAATGTTTGCAGTCAGATGTGACGTTATCTATACTAGTGTTCCCTGATTGGTTACAAGGTTTTGGTCTTTTGCGTTCCCATTGGCCATTTGTCTCCCCTTGGCCCTCTGGGAACTGTATTTTCTTACTTATCTTGGCAGCTATGGAAAATAAAGCAAGTTAAGAAAGCATAATACTCGCCTCCGTGTCTTTAAAAAAATTAAGACTTTCCGTCATAATGTATTAGGAAAATCTACATTAACCCCTTCCCTGCTCATGACGGAACCACTCCGTCATGAGCCACGGGTGCCGTGTGCTCATGACGGAGTGGTTCCGTCATGCCGCGGCAGTTGGCGGCCGCTCCTCCCACGCGGTGCTAATTCCCTGCCTGTGCGGGCGATTAGCGCAGTGGGCGGAGTCATGACGGAACCACTCCGTCATGAGCACAGCTCAACCGTGACTCATGACGGAGTGGCTCCGTCATGAGCACAGCGCCACCGCGCTGCCCCCAAACTCCCCCCAGCACTGCGGCGGAATTCCTGCCGCAGCCAAGGGGTTAAATACGAGTAGTATTTATGTCCTACTTTTGTTATGAGGAGAATGTGCCATGGCTGCTTTGCGTTCCCACGCCGACCCTGGTCACGTCACATGAACCTTTCAACTTTAACAGGTTGTGAGTAAGGCTAGCTACTTGGAAATTGCATCATATGCCATTGTATCACGTTCCTTGTGGCTGAGCGACAGCCTACTTGTGAAAATTAGACGAGAGGGATCAGTACTAACATATTAGCATAAAAAAATAGCTTTTTGCATGCAGTTGAATGCAACGACGTACTTAACAGCTGTCTTTAAACTTCGTGGGAGGGAGGGGCTTAAGCAGGTGGGAATTCCTAAAGGCAGCGCGTGACGTGCCATTACACCCCGGCCTCTATGACGCTCCTGTGCTGTCACAGAAGTGAGCTGAGCAGCAGTCTCGCGAGAAGCGCAGAAGCATAAATAACGGTCGCGCATCATTCTTGAGAACAGAATATTTTTGTCTTGAAGCAGTGGTGGTGAGTTGGTTGTGGGGATTGATATTTCGACGACTTCAATCGCCGGGATGTAGGAGGTATTTCTCCCTGTTAGGTATTGTTAGCGCAAGGCCTTCGTCGCCTCTGGAAGAAGTGGTGATTTATTTAATTTTTGACATACGCGCTGCAACTTTTTCCTCTGTAGCGCTTAGAGGCTTCACTCGTAAACTTTAAGCGGGTAGTAGGGGGCGCTCGCTGCACTCTTCCTGTGTGACCGAGTATCCGAGGTCTCCACAGGGATTCCTGGCAGGATTTTAAGTGGGCCGGGTCCTGCTGTTGCAGAGCACCGACCGAAGTGCTGAGACGGGTCCCTATCGAGCTTACCATTTTCGCCCTCACCAAAAGACAAAAAATCTTAACTCTGCCTGCAACCCTTCACTGCCTTTGATGTAACTTCAAAGACACTCGTTTTAGTTATTTCAGAAATTAAGTATTTTCAATATTCTAAACAACAAAGCCATAGTTGTTGCTCTGTTATCTTGGGCAACTAACCGCCACTGACAATGATAGTCCTGGCTTGTTGTATGTTACTTGTGGTTCTGTATATCTGGTTGCATTGACTGAAGCAGCAAAATACCAGTCAGGCGATACACTATCCTACGCGTAGACTTTCAGTTTACGTGTTTTTAAGCCACGCCTTTAATTACGTCGGTTACGCCCTTTGATGGGACTCTCTTCCCCCCCCCCCCCCTCCCCTGCTCTGATTTTCAGCGGTCTTAAGCAGATAGGCTTCACTCTGAACAGCGTATGTGCAGCCCAGGAGCGTTTATGATCCTCTTGAGATTGAGGGAGGGGACCGACACTAAGGCTAATTTTAGTTAGTAATAGCACATGCGGATATAGCTAAAGAGAACGCGGCAAACCACTAAATCCCTGTTTTACTGTCGCATGTTCAAAATTTGACCTATTTGCTTAAACGGTAAGATGAGCCTGTGCATTCCTGGCCTTTTGATTTCGCTCGAGGTCTCACAAAGGTGGGCATTAAAGTCTAAGGTGCTTCGCTGTTCCACGCCACTGAAAATTCCCTCTTACATTGCTTTATTAGTCGGGGATTAGATGTGGCCCATCCTTATTCTAATTAATGTTATCATGTTAGCCATGTTTTGCAGTGTCGCCCGAGGGCATGGTTTTTCTGTCGGGAGTTGCCGGGTTTCTCTCGATCCTTTGCTAATGTTTATTAGTGGTGCAAGTAGTAGAGTTGCTACTGTGACTTTCTCGTTACTTTGCTAATCTGTTATCCGTTCAATAGGATTTGCGATACCACGATGTCTTCGGTAGCAGTTGAGCATCCACAGGTAATGGCTGGGTTTATTAATTTGCTTTTATATTTTGAGTTTAGTAAAACCAGTGACTCTTTTCTAGATGACTTGCAATGTCTGTTTCTTAAACAGAATGTGGTGTCACGCGTGATCAGCCTCCCCCTTATTAGCTCCACCTATGGGATGGTGTCCTCGGTCTACGCCAACACAAAGGAGAACCATCCCTACCTGAGGTCGGTCTGTGAAGTGGCAGAAATGGGAGTATTGACCGTCACTAACGTGGCTATAACCAGCGCCAAACCAATACTTCAAAAGATGGAGACTCAGAGTAAGTGAAGCTAAAGGCTGATTATTGGCTTGCGCCCCCCCCCCCCCCCGCCGTAAATGTTACATGCAGTGCTGTTGCTCCAGGTTTAAACTTCTTTCACTCTGTGTTAAATTAACCATGCTTGATCTGGGTTTGCAGATGGACTTCAGTTCGTAAACTGTCTTACTCGCCCTACTGTTCCAATTTGTGAATGCATCCCTTGAAAGTAGCGATGTAAGCCACTTGAAGGGCGGTAGCTGCACCTCAGCTTTTCCCCATGGCAGCCTTGCTGTGGCATAGCTATTATAATTGCATAGGTCCGCAACCGTTTAAGATTCCAGTATGGCGACTTTAAAGTTGGCAGACTTCAGATAAATGTTAATCAAATGTCAGACTACGGAAGAGTCTGAAAGTTTTGTTTAGTGTTGCTCATATTTAAGTAATGGCTGTAACACTACCATCCAGATTCTCCTTTGCATATTGATTTTGTTGAAATGTTGGCATTTTTGTTAAATGTCTTGGCTTGGTGTACCCTACCTGTCTTTACTATCAGATGGGTCAGTTTGAGGTGCAGGCCAAACATTTTCTCTGGAGAAGTGCTCTTCGTGTTGGGAAGCTGGTCTCAGATGGAACTCTATATAAACAAAAAAAAACTCCTGTCATCAATTCATATAATCTCGTATCAACCATAAGATAATACATCTCGATTATCAAATCAATCATACTCTTATCCAGGCCTAGGTATAACCTTGATTATGCTTGTGGGCACGATTTGAGCAGTAAGGAAATGGATCTTAAACTGACATGGTTCTGTACAATCAAGGACTTAATTTAGCTTTGGATGCAAATGCTCCTTAAATTATCGGTTGGACGCATTTAGCTTTCAAGACTGTTAAGCAGGGTACCCATCAGTGCTGTTCCAGTTAAATATACATTTTCATAGGGCATAAATGAGAGTTTTAATTTTTGATGTTTAGGCTGTCGCTTTAGTTTTGACGGCAGCAGGTCAGTGATGCAGCTTCAACTTTTAGCCTTCCTTGAGACATGGATTAGTTGATCAATAAGGGGAATTACCTTATTGGTCTCGAGATTGTGGTGGGCATGGTTTGAGCTCACAACTAGCTCTGCATTAAATGTTAATAGCTAGTAAGTTATGTACCCTCCTTGATTTCAGATTATAAAGTCATCCCACACAAGTGCTGCGGACTCTACATAATGGCGGAGTCTCCTTCCTGGATGATAGGGCATGATACTGGGCCACACCTCTAACAGCCATCAACAACTGGGTTCTAATCACCTTACATTGACAGTTGGAAAAGGAGGGTCTGAGCGCGATCGCACAAGCTTTTTCTGTATGTGGACAGGGTGTTAGACAGTTGCTGGCAACACAGGTGGCATTGGAGGCATGGGCTAGGGCAGGATTCCTCAACCTTTGTCATCTGAGCTGCTGATGAGCGAATATCATCCCAAGTTAGTAATATTACAGTTCTAATAGTAGCCACATTGGACAAGATCACTTTAGTGACCACTAGGTCCAAGATTAGCAGCAGTGATCCCCTCCGTGCATCAACCGGAAAAAAGTTTGTTAATTTGGAATGCCTACACGTAGGTAGTATATGCTAGCTGCAGTGCCCATGGCACAAAAGTAATCGTATCAGTAATAAGTCTCTGCACATGATTCATAGTCAGATACAAACTGAATGGTTTAAACTGTATGAAACTTAATGTTCAATGTTTTCAGTTGCAGTTGCGAACGACTATGCATGTATGGGTCTTGATAAGATAGAAGAGAAGCTACCAATATTGTATCAGCCGTCAGACAAGGTAAGTTTCAACAATACAGATGCATGGTGGTAGTATTTATATATGGTTAGCTATACTGACTGTGCATGCCCTTTATCTGGGTCTGTAGTTGAGAATTCCTGTAATTTGCTGCTGCTAATGCTAAACTTCCATGCTGTGCAGCTTATTTCAATCCTTATTGTATGTACTTTTGTAATTGAGAGAACTTGCCTAGTCAGGCAATTTTTTTTAATGCTTAAGCTATACATTGAATGAAATGTATAGAGATTTATGCTCTTGTACTTTTCAATAGATTGTGTCCAAAGCCTCCAATATGGTTGTTGGTGCCAAAGAAGCCTTATCCATTACAGTAACGGGTGCCAAAGATACTGTGGCTCATACAATCACTGGTGTGGTCGACAAGACCAAAGAAGCTGTTCATGAGAGCGTGGAAATGACAAAGTCTGTTGTACATGGCAGTATTAACACTGTGCTAGGCAGCCATGTGGTGCAAATTGTGAATAATGGTGTGGACACAGCACTTGCCAAATCTGAGACTCTAATAGACCAGTATCTCCCACTGACTGAGGAAGAGTTGGGTGAGTACATCTGCAGATTTGTTTATTTAGTTCCCCCGTAAGTCTGTCTATACTTGTAGTTTGTTTATTGCTGGTATCTGGAAAACCTATTGTGTTCCCTCCTGTTTGTGGTGGTGAATGGACTCTCTGGGCCTGCTGTGCAGGGAAAGGGCTGGCTATGGAGCCTTGGTGTTGGCTGCTGCTCACTTTGCCATCACATGTTTATCTCTTAGCGGGCCCTTGGCTAGTCCTTGTGTTGCCACAGTTGGTCAGGCTGAAAAGTGTCATTTGATCCACAGTCCACTTCAGACATAAGCCTTTAGTTGGCGCACAAATTTCACTGGTCTTCCCACTATTCTCCGTTTATATACTCCCTACTGGGCCTCATCTTCCTAGACTTCAACTTGCTCTTTTCCTGCCATATGTCAACATCCCATTCCTGCACTGAACACTTTTCTGCCCCCCCGTCTGTTTTCAGACCACATTCTGTTGGCTCTTAAAACATAGACCATTCAGGCTTGTCCTCACACCCGTAGTTTGTCTTCAGAGACTCTTTTCTGCCCATAAAGTCACAAAGCACCTCAAAGCCCAAGAACTTAAATAGTCTTGACCCCTCTAGACACCCTCCACTATCCTCTTCCTGGGCAGCACAATCCATGGATGCCCACAAGTCCACCTTCCTTTCCTCTTCTTTCTCCCCCCCCCCCCCCCCCCCCAACCCCGTAGCATTCCCAGTGATTGTTTCCTTACTCTGAAGCACCCAGAGTGCCCCCCAGAAGCATAACCAACGTGGCTTCCTTGGAATATGTACCCCCCCCCCCCCCCCCCGTCCATTTTTCCTTCCAAAGATCTAAATTACCCCACTGGGCGCACTATTGCTTTAAAAAAGGTTATGTTAAGCTATACATAACATAAGCTGCCTTGTGCTTACAAGGTGTCGATTAAAGTGAGCATAGGTGTCTTTTAAAAAAAGAAAGTAACATGCCTCCTGCAGTTTAGGACCACGTTAGTGTCTACCGCACTACATATAAACCTACATCTTTCCAGGTTACTACCCTAGTAGGATAGGATGGTGGTTTAATTTGGTTATTGCAGAGACCCTTGTGTAACTTGCAGGTGTTACTCTGTGGGGGGGAGGGGGATGATGCAGCAAAGATCTCGTATGAGTTACTTATTATACGTTTGAGGCCTTTCATGGCTGACAGACTTGCAGTCTCAGGACACTTATAAAATACTTTAGAGTTCGGTAGTGGTACTACGCAATGCACTAAACAATTGAGTTTGTTTTGCGATATGAATGGTCTTCGTTTGGTTTGTTCATTTATGTCCACATTTGAAATTGAATACAAACTGTTTGTTCCTTTTATTTTACCAAGGCAGGTTACTAAATTTGTCTTGTTACTTAGTTCTCTAAAAAGCTAATGACCGTTTTAACACTTGACATAACGTGTTCAAGCTAAAGTTAGTTGGTGTTTTATAAGGGGCTGGGGAGCTTTTTTTTTGTTTTTTTTGTTCCCTAATCGTGCTGCACTTGCTTCACACACAGGAGCTGGTTAAATGGCTCCCCCTTCCCACTTATAATGGTTACTCTGATTGCGGGACATTATTCTCTTCACTTCCCTTAATGCATAAGTATGGTTTAAAGTGTAATGAGTTGGCATGTTATGGTCCTAAATTAAGTACCTTGTAATTTGCTTTTGTTTGCAGCTGCAGAAGCTGCATGTGTGCAAGGCTTTGAAGATGGGGCTCAGAAGCCAAACTACTATATTCGAATAGGATCCTTGTCAAGCAAAGTTCGGAAGCGTGCCTACCAGCAAGCCATAGCCCGGTTGAGTGATGCAAAATCCAGGAGCCAGGAAGCAATTTCTCACCTCCACCGTACAGTTGCCCTGGTAAGAAAAGCATTGCCACTGCGCTTATCCCTCTAGATGTTTACTTGTGTCTAGTGTTGTGCTGAAAGTCCGTACCCTCTTATTAGAAATTTATTTTATACCACTTTTGTTCCAACTCAGTGGGGTTGGCAATGTCCATTAAACATTTTCTGCATTCAATGCCTGCTGTAGTATCCTTTCAATCCTACCCGTTAGACAGATGGCATTCAAAATCGGCACTAAACTGGACTTGCAATGTGGGGATTTCTTATTGGTACTGCAGTGGTAAACTATCCACATTGACTGTACTCTGGTTACTTTCTTACTGTTTTATCTGTTAACTACTGAACTGTAACACAAGGCATCAATGCACTTTCTTCTTTAGATGGAATATGCACGGAATAACCTGGATAGCGCCAACCAGAAGCTGCATGATGCCCAAGAAAAGCTTTATCGGTCTTTGTTGGATTGGAGCAAAAGCACGGGCCAAAACTATGGCGAGGAGTGTAACGGCACAGAGGTAAATCTGCACTTGCCTGATCTCCAGATTACTGCCTTGATTAGGAATTCGTTGTGCGGGAATGTAGTGCTATTTATACTTTCGATTTGTGGATGCTTCCTGCAGCAGTGTGCATTGAACTGAAGTTCTGCATAACCCTGCAAGAAGCTGCTGCGACTAGATTCCTGTGCTTAAACTGATGCCAGTATAGGCATTTTGTAAGCCTAATACATGTAGCCTTGTTCAAGTACTTAATTTGTTTGTTCTTTTTTTTTCCCCAGGATGTTGAGTCTCGTACCCTGGCGATTGCCCGCAACATTACAAAACATCTTCAGACCACCTGCATCACTTTAGTGTCCAGTATACACGGCCTGCCCCACAACATCCAGGAACAGGCTCACCACATGAGCGCAATGGCTGGCGATTTGTACCAGAACTTCCACTTGGTCTCCTCTGTCAGAGAAATCTCTGACCACGTTCTTGCGACCACTAAAGGACAATTGGACAAAATGAAGGTTTCACTGGATAATATGGTGGACTATGTTGTGAACAACACACCACTCAACTGGCTGGTGGGTCCCTTTTATCCCCAGTTGGGTGGCACTACTCATACTGAGGAAAAAAACGAAGGGGAGAAGACTAACAGCCAGCATGCATGCCAAAGTTAGTAGCATGTGCACTGCAGCACTCATGTCTGTATAATTATGGCAAGTTATCTGCTACCTCTGGAGCATGGCTCAACTAATCGTGATGGACGAGTTAGACATGCAAGGCATAAAAGCTTGCGGAGAGCATTTGTATGACCATAATTGTATTTACCTTTGAGGTAATTCACTGAATCTTGCCGGTTACTGGTCTTTATTGAGCACTTTTTGTACCGCACATGATTTTCTGGTGGACATGCTTTTGTAAGTGCTACGGTATTATAAATCCTACTTGGTTGTAGATTTCATACTGGGTCACCATGTATTGTGTGTTTCTAGTAATAAACCATTTTAGCAGCATACTGTCTCCAGTGAACACTGTGTTCTCTTGGGTGAGTCTTTGGGTGGCACACCTAATCATTCTGATAGAATGACTCGTGTGCATACCTAATCGTAACTGATGGAGGGCTGGGCCAACTTAACAATTCCTTAAGTCTATCACATGTAACGGAGTTTAGCATGTGCCACCTCATGGTTGCTAACTCCTGTGAAATGAATTGTTGGACCATGCTTGGATATGCAAGTGTGGGGGTGATTGGGCTTTGTGTGCCACGCTTTCAACTCTAAGCGCACCTATTGGGTTTGCGGTGCAAACGGTGAAGTAACGAACTGGAGCAAATCTAAAGTAAAAGGGAAGGAGTGTGGGATGCTGGGATAGATAACAATTGAAGAATTCAGTACAAGAAGGCCTCTGCAGAAGATTAGTTTAGTCTTGAGACAATTAATGTTGTCGAGCACAGGGCCGGCTCTAGGGCTGTGCAATTGGTGCCACCGCACCAGGTGCTGACTTTGGGTGGAGGCGTCCTTTCAAAAGCACCTGATGCCGCGTACTTTGTCCCAGCAGTTTTCAGACCTCAATAAAAAATGACAACTCCGGTGATTAATGTTCTTCCTGGAGAGACTGGAGGTTTGTTTAGTGGAAGTTTTGACTCGTAATGCAGAGGGTTAATATGCCTGCTGTGAAGTGTCATTCACATCAAAGTGCATATAATATAAATAGGTCTATGGGTTACTGCTTTTGTCGGAGATCCTTTTGTTACTTGCAGTTTAAAAGTTAAAATCCTAATAGAGCAGTAAGCTACTAACTGCCCTCAAAGAGCTGCATGCAAACTGCAAGGGAAATATTAGAGCTATATTTTTGCCAGTCTTTTGTTCCCCTAATTGCAAAAGGGGTTAATTTGGGTAGAAATCAATTCTCATTGAAGACGACCCCTAACAATGGGGTTACATTTTAAATTCGGAATTGCCTTACTTATGCTCTGGTATTGGTAACATCTACATTTTGGAAGCGGTTTTTTATTGTAGGACATGACATTCCTGATGGACATGACATGACCTTCCTGACATTGCATTCCAAGACATGACATTCCTGATATTCCAAGACCTGACAATCCTGACATTCCATTCCTTGACATGACATTCCTGAGTCCATTCCATGACATTCCATTCCATGAGATTCCTGATATTCCATTCTATGACATTCCATTCCATGACATTCCTGATATTCCAGTCCTGATATTCATGACATTCCTGACAGTCCATTCCATTACATGACATTCCTGATGACATTCCATTCATTGACATGACATTCCTGCCATTCCATTCATTGACATGACATTCCATTCATTGAAATGACATTCCATACATTCCTGACATTCCATGACATGACATTCTTGACATTACATTCCTGATGACATTTGACATGACATTCCATTCTTGACATTCATGACATGACATTGCATTCCAAGACACGACAGTCCTGACATTCCATGACATGACATTCCATTCCATGACATTCCATTCCATGACATTGCTGGCATTCTATTCCATGGCATTCCAGACATTCCATGGCATGACATTCCTGAAATTCATGACATTCCATGATATGACATTCCTGACATTACATTCCACTCCTGACATTCCATGACATTGCTGGCATTCTATTCCATGGCATTCCAGACATTCCATGGCATGACATTCCTGAAATTCATGACATTCCATGACATGACATTCCTGACATTACATTCCACTCCTGACATTACATTCCACTCCTGACATTACATTCCACTCCTGACATTACATTCCACTCCTGACATTACATTCCACTCCTGACATTCTATTACATGACATTACATGACATGACATTCCATGACATGACATTCCATGACATTCTTGACTTTCCTGACATTCCGTGACATGACATTCCGTGACATGACATTCCGTGACATGACATTCCGTGACATGACATTCCTGACATTCCGTGACATGACATTCCTGACATTCCGTGAGATGACATTCATGACATGACATGACATGACATTCATGACATTCCAAGACATGACATTCCTGACATTCCATTCCATGACATCCATGACATGACATTCACGACAAGACAGACATTCATGACATTCCATGACAGACATTCCATGACATTCCATTACATGACCTTTCTGACATTCCTGATGACATTCTTCACATTCATGACATGTCATTCCATTCATGACATTGCATTCCAAGACACGACAGTCCTGACATTCCATTCTATGACATGACATTCCATTCCATGATATTGCTGGCACTCTATTCCATGGCATTCCAGACATTCCATGACATGCCTGAAATTCATGACATTCCTGACATTACATTTCACTCCTGACATTCTATTCCATAACATTCATTACATTCCATGTCATTCATGACATTCCATGACATGACATGACATGACATTCCTGACTTTCCGTGACATGACATTTGTGACATTTATGACATTCCTGACTTTCCGTGACATGACATTCCGTGACATGACATTCCGTGACATGACATTCCGTGACATGACATTCCGTGACATGACATTCCGTGACATGACATTCCGTGACATGACATTCCGTGACATGACATTCCGTGACATGACATTCCGTGACATGACATTCCGTGACATGACATTCCGTGACATGACATTCCGTGACATGACATGACATTCTTGACATTCATGACATGACATTCTTGACATTCATGACATGACATTCTTGACATTCATGACATGACATTCTTGACATTCATGACATGACATTCTTGACATGACATGACATGACATTCTTGACATGACATGACATTCTTGACATGACATGACATGACATTCTTGACATGACATGACATTCTTGACATGACATGACATTCTTGACATGACATGACATGACATTCTTGACATGACATGACATGACATTCTTGACATGACATGACATGACATTCTTGACATGACATGACATGACATTCTTGACATGACATGACATGACATTGCATTCCAAGACATGACATGACATGACATTGCATTCCAAGACATGACATGACATGACATTCCATTCCATGACATTGCTGGCATTCTATTCCATGGCATTCCAGACATTCCATGGCATGACATTCCTGAAATTCATGACATTCCATGACATGACATTCCTGACATTACATTCCACTCCTGACATTCCATGACATGACATGACATTGCTGGCATTCTATTCCATGGCATTCCAGACATTCCATGGCATGACATTCCTGAAATTCATGACATTCCATGACATGACATTCCTGACATTACATTCCACTCCTGACATTCCATTCCATGACATTCTTGACTTTCCTGACATTCTGTGACATGACATTCCTGACATTCCGTGACATGACATTCCTGACATTCTGTGACATGACATTCCGTGACATGACATTCTGTGACATGACATTCCTGACATTCCGTGACATGACATTCCTGACATTCCGTGACATGACATTCTTGACATTCTTGACATTCTTGACATTCCATTCCATGACCTGACATTCCTTGACTTGACATTCCATGACATGACATTCCATTCATGACATTCCATTCATGACATTCCATTCATGACATTCCATGACATTCCATTCCATGACATTCCATTCCATGACATTCCATTCCATGACATTCATAACATGACATTCCAGGACATGCCATTCCTGACATTCCAAGACATGACATTCCTCACATTCCTGAAATTTCATGACATTCATGGTATTCCATTCCTCACATTCCATTCCATGAGATTCCTGATATTCCATTCCATGACATGCCTGACATTCCATTCCATGACATTCCTGATATTCATGACATTCCTGACATTCCATGACATGACATTCTTGACATTCCATTCCTTGTCATGACATTCCATACCATGAAATTCATGACATGACATTCCTGACATTCCTGACATGACATTCCATTCATGGCATTCCATTCCATGACATGACATTCCTGACAGTCCATTCCATTACATGACATTCCTGATGACATTCATGATATAACATTCCATTCATGACATTCCATGACATTGCTGTCATTGCATTTCTTGACATGACATTCCATGACATGACATTCCATTCCATGACATTAATGACATCCCATTCCTTGACATTCATGACATTCCATGACAGACATTCCATGACATTCATGACATTCTATTACATGACATTTCTGACATTCCTGATGACATTCTTCACATTCATGACATGTCATTCCATTCATGACATTGCATTCCAAGACACAGTCCTGACATTCCATTCTATGACATGACCTTCCATTCTATGACCTTCCATTCTATGACATTCCATTCCATTCCATGATATTGCTGGCACTCTATTCCATGGCATTCCAGACATTCCATGACATGACATTCCTGAAATTCATGACATTCCATGACATGACATGACATTCCTGACATTACATTCCACTCCTGACATTCTATTCCATAACATTCATTACATTAAATTCCATGTCATTCATGACATTCCATGACATGACATTCCGTGACATGACATGACATTCCTGACTTTCCGTGACATGACATTTATTACATTCCTGACATTCCGTGACATGACATTTATGACATTCATGACATTCCGTGACATGACATTCCTGACATTCCATGACATGACATTCCTGACATTCCGTGACATGACATTCCTGACATTCCGTGACATGACATTCCGTGACATGACATTCCTAACATTCTGTGACATTCCTAACATTCCATGACATGACATTCCATGACATGACTTGACATGACATGACTTGACATTCATGACATGTCTTGACATTCATGACATGACATTCTTGACATTCATGACATGACATTCTTGACATTCATGATATGACATTCCATTCATGACATGACATTCCATTCATGACATTGCATTCCAAGACACGACAGTCCTGACATTCCATGACATGACATTCCATTCCATGACATTCCATTCCATGACATTGCTGGCATTCTATTCCATGGCATTCCAGACATTCCATGACATGACATTCCTGAAATTCATGACATTCCATGACATGACATGACATTCCTGACATTACATTCCACTCCTGACATTCTATTCCATGACATGACATTCCATGACATGACATTCCATGACATGACATTCCATGACATGACATGACATTCCATGACATGACATTCCATGACATTCTTGACTTTCCTGACATGCCATTTATGACATTCCTGACATTCCGTGCCATGACATTCCGTGCCATGACATTCCTGACATTCCGTGACATGACATGACATGACATTCCCTGACATTTAGGACATTCTTGACATTCATGACATGACATTCCATTCCCTGACATTTATGACATTCATGACATTCTTCACATTCCTGAAATTCCAACATGACATTCCTGACATTCATGATTTTCCATTCCATGATGTTCATGACATTCCATTCTATGACTTGACATTCATGACATGACATTCCAAGACATGACCTTCCTGACATTGCATTCCAAGACATGACATTCCATTCCATGACCTGACATTCCATCCCATGACATTCCATTCTATGACATGACATTTCTGACATTCCTGGCATTCATGACATTCGATTGATGACATTCCATGACCTGACTTTCCTGATGACATTCCTGACATTCCATTCCATGACATTCCATTCCATGATGTTCATGACAGTCCATACTATGACTTGACATTCATGACATGACATTCCAAGACATGACATTCCTGAAATTTCATGACATTCATGGTATTCCATTCCTCACATTCCATTCCATGAGATTCCTGATATTCCATTCCATGACATGCCTGACATTCCATTCCATGACATTCCTGACATTCCATTCCATGACATTCCTGACATTCCATTCTATGACATTCCTGACATTCCATGACATGACATTCTTGACATTCCATTCCTTGTCATGACATTCCATACCATGAAATTCATGACATTCCTGACATTCCTGACATGACATTCCATTCATGGCATTCCATTCCATGACATGACATTCCTGACAGTCCATTCCATTACATGACATTCCTGATGACATTCATGATATAACATTCCATTCATGACATTCCATGACATTCCTGACATTACATTTCACTCCTGACATTCTATTCCATAACATTCATTACATTACATTCCATGTCATTCATGACATTCCATGACATGACATGACATTCCTGACTTTCCGTGACATGACATTTATGACATTTATGACATTCCTGACTTTCCGTGACATGACATTCCTGACTTTCCGTGACATGACATTCATGACATTCCGTGACATGACATTCCGTGACATGACATTCTGTGACATGACATTCTGTGACATGACATTCCGTGACATGACATTCCGTGACATGACATTCCGTGACATGACATTCCGTGACATGACATTCCGTGACATGACATTCCGTGACATGACATTCCGTGACATGACATTCCATGACATGACATTCCATGACACAACATTCCTGACATTCTTGACATTCATGACATGACATTCTTGACATTCATGACATGACATTCTTGACATGACATTCTTGACATTCATGACATGACATTGCATTCCAAGACATGACATTACATGACATGACATGACATGACATGACATTCCATGACATGACATTCCATTCCATGACATTGCTGGCATTCTATTCCATGGCATTCCAGACATTCCATGGCATGACATTCCTGAAATTCATGACATTCCATGACATGACATTCCTGACATTACATTCCACTCCTGACATTCCATGACATGACATGACATTCCATGACATTGCTGGCATTCTATTCCATGGCATTCCAGACATTCCATGGCATGACATTCCTGAAATTCATGACATTCCATGACATGACATTCCTGACATTACATTCCACTCCTGACATTCCATTCCATGACATTCTTGACTTTCCTGACATTCTGTGACATGACATTCCTGACATTCCGTGACATGACATTCCTGACATTCTGTGACATGACATTCCTGACATTCCGTGACATGACATTCCTGACATTCTGTGACATGACATTCCTGACATCCTGTGACATGACATTCCTGACATTCCGTGACATGACATTCTTGACTTTCCTGACTTGACATTCTTGACATTCTTGACATTCTTGACATTCTTGACATTCTTGACATTCTTGACATTCCTGACATTCTTGACATTCCTGACATTCCATTCCATGACCTGACATTCCTTGACTTGACATTCCATCCCATGACATTCCATTCTATGACATGACATTTCTGACATTCCTGGCATTCATGACATTCGATTGATGACATTCCATGAGATGACATTCCTGACTTTCCTGATGACATTCCTGACTTTCCTGATGACATTCCTGACTTTCCGCATGACATTCCTGACATTCCATGACATGACATTACATTCCTGACATTCCATTCATGACATTCCATTCATGACATTCCATGACATTCCATGACATTCCATTCCATGACATTCCATTCCATGACATTCATAACATGACATTCCAGGACATGCCATTCCTGACATTCCAAGACATGACATTCCTCACATTCCTGAAATTTCATGACATTCATGGTATTCCATTCCTCACATTCCATTCCATTCCATGAGATTCCTGATATTCCATTCCATGACATGCCTGACATTCCATTCCATGACATTCCTGATATTCATGACATTCCTGACATTCCATGACATGACATTCTTGACATTCCATTCCTTGTCATGACATTCCATACCATGAAATTCATGACATGACATTCCTGACATTCCTGACATGACATTCCATTCATGGCATTCCATTCCATGACATGACATTCCTGACAGTCCATTCCATTACATGACATTCCTGATGACATTCATGATATAACATTCCATTCATGACATTCCATGACATTGCTGTCATTGCATTTCTTGACATGACATTCCATTCCATGACATTAATGACATCCCATTTCTTGACATTCATGACATTCCATGACAGACATTCCATGACATTCATGACATTCTATTACATGACATTTCTGACATTCCTGATGACATTCTTCACATTCATGACATGTCATTCCATTCATGACATTGCATTCCAAGACACAGTCCTGACATTCCATTCTATGACATGACCTTCCATTCTATGACCTTCCATTCTATGACATTCCATTCCATTCCATGATATTGCTGGCACTCTATTCCATGGCATTCCAGACATTCCATGACATGACATTCCTGAAATTCATGACATTCCATGACATGACATGACATTCCTGACATTACATTCCACTCCTGACATTCTATTCCATAACATTCATTACATTAAATTCCATGTCATTCATGACATTCCATGACATGACATTCCGTGACATGACATGACATTCCTGACTTTCCGTGACATGACATTTATTACATTCCTGACATTCCGTGACATGACATTTATGACATTCCTGACATTCCGTGACCTGACATTCCTGACATTCCGTGACCTGACATTCCTGACATTCCGTGACATGACATTCCTGACATTCCGTGACATGACATTCCGTGACATGACATTCCTAACATTCTGTGACATTCCTAACATTCCATGACATGACATTCCATGACATGACTTGACATGACATGACTTGACATTCATGACATGTCTTGACATTCATGACATGACATTCTTGACATTCATGACATGACATTCTTGACATTCATGATATGACATTCCATTCATGACATGACATTCCATTCATGACATTGCATTCCAAGACACGACAGTCCTGACATTCCATGACATGACATTCCATTCCATGACATTGCTGGCATTCTATTCCATGGCATTCCAGACATTCCATGACATGACATTCCTGAAATTCATGACATTCCATGACATGACATGACATTCCTGACATTACATTCCACTCCTGACATTCTATTCCATGACATGACATTCCATGACATTCTATTCCATGACATGACATTCCATGACATGACATTCCATGACATGACATTCCATGACATGACATGACATTCCATGACATGACATTCCATGACATTCTTGACTTTCCTGACATGCCATTTATGACATTCCTGACATTCCGTGCCATGACATTCCGTGCCATGACATTCCTGACATTCCGTGACATGACATGACATGACATTCCCTGACATTTAGGGCATTCTTGACATTCATGACATGACATTCCATTCCCTGACATTTATGACATTCATGACATTCTTCACATTCCTGAAATTCCATGACATGACATTCCTGACATTCATGATTTTCCATTCCATGATGTTCATGACATTCCATTCTATGACTTGACATTCATGACATGACATTCCAAGACATGACCTTCCTGACATTGCATTCCAAGACATGACATTCCATTCCATGACCTGACATTCCATCCCATGACATTCCATTCTATGACATGACATTTCTGACATTCCTGGCATTCATGACATTCGATTGATGACATTCCATGACCTGACTTTCCTGATGACATTCATGACATGACATTCCATGACATGACATTCCTGACATTCCATTCCATGACATTCCATTCCATGATGTTCATGACATTCCATACTATGACTTGACATTCATGACATGACATTCCAGGACATGCCATTCCTGACATTCCAAGACATGACATTCCTCACATTCCTGAAATTTCATGACATTCATGGTATTCCATTCCTCACATTCCATTCCATGAGATTCCTGATATTCCATTCCATGACATGCCTGACATTCCATTCCATGACATTCCTGACATTCCATTCCATGACATTCCTGACATTCCATTCTATGACATTCCTGACATTCCATGACATGACATTCTTGACATTCCATTCCTTGTCATGACATTCCATACCATGAAATTCATGACATGACATTCCTGACATTCCTGACATGACATTCCATTCATGGCATTCCATTCCATGACATGACATTCCTGACAGTCCATTCCATTACATGACATTCCTGATGACATTCATAATATACCATTCCATTCATGACATTCCATGACATTGCTGTCATTGCATTTCTTGACATGACATTCCATGACATTCCATTCCATTACATTCCTGACAATCCATTCCTTGACATGACGTTCCTGACATTCCATTCTGACATGACATTCCATTCCATGACATGAATGACATTCCATTCCATGACATTCCTGTCAATTCATTCCATTCCATGAAATTCCTGACATTCCATGACATGATATTCCTGACATTCCATTCCATGACATTCATGACCTTCCTGACATTCCATGTCATTCATGACATGACATTCCTGACATTCCATTCCATGACGTGACAGTCCATTCCATGACATGACAGTCCATTCCATGACATTCCTGACATTCCATGACGTGACATTCCTGACATTCATGACATGACATTTGACATTCTATTCCATGACATGATATTCCTGACATGACACTCATGATATTCATGACATTCCTGACATTCATGACATTCCATTCCATGACACTCATGACATTCCATTCCATGACGTTCCTGATGGCATTCCTGACATTCATGACATGACATTCCATTCATGACATTCCATTCAATGACGTGACATTCCTGACATTCAAATCCTTGACATGACATTCCTGACATTCCTGACATTCCATGACATGACATTCATGACATTCATGACATGACATTCCATGATATTCATGACATCACATTCAATTCCATGAAATCCATGACATTCCATTCCATGAAATTCCATTGCATGACATCCATGACATTCATGACGTGTTAGAAGGGTGACCTCCGGGGAGTCGGAGGGTGTCGTACTGACCACCCCGAGAGGCACCGTTCCGTAAGGATGCAGCCGAGCGCCGCTGAGAAGCCTCCTGGGCGAGGTCCTTCTCCTAGGATCGTACAGCCAAGTAATCCCCTCCCACCACAAAGGGACACAACCAGGGTATCAATGCTCACAAGTCGTTTATCAGAATTAAGGGTAGGTCTCCGTGGCAATATTTACAGGTGGATCAAGGGATCCAAAAGAGTCTCAGGGTTTGGTTAGGAACGGGGGTAGCGGGACAGTCTCAGTATCAGCCTGGGACGTAGTCCGCAGGGTTCGAAGGGTTGCTTCGGTGAGGTCGAGCCGCGACGAGGTCAGCAGGGCTCCGGTGGTTGCTTCAGCGAGGTCGAGCCGCGACGAGGTCAGCAGGGCTCCGATGTTCCGTGAGGGTCTTCTTTCTCAGCAAGGGGGAGCCGCGACGCAGTCAGCAGGGCTCGAGTTCTCAGTTCCAGGCAACGAGTCTTTCTCCGTAGGGTCAGCCGCGATCCGATCAGCAGGGCTCTGGACTCCAGGATACAACTGCCGTCCTGGTTGTGGGCTGCCCCAGATATATGGCTGGAGCCCTTTGATGTCCGGACCCTCGCGCCTGGGGGGGCAGGAAGGGCCGGGATGAGAGAGTCCAGACACCCAGCGGGGGGTGGAGCCATCGCCCAGGGAGGCCGGAGGGCGTTCAGGCCCAGGTGTCGGGGGCCGGCGGGAGGCCCCATCGAAACTCCCCTCCTCCGGGATCTGTGGAGTGGCCACTCGACCCCCTTGGGTCAGGTCTTGGCGCCTTGATGTTGGGGCTTCGCAGGGACCGAGGCCCGGGCGGGCCGCGTCGCGATGGCTGGTGCGGGTAGCGGGGTACAAGCTCGGAGGGCCCCGAAGGGTTGGGGTGGCCCCCGTTTGGTCTGGTAGGAGGGTTCGGGACCACGCCACGAGGCCGGGTCCAACAGGCTCCCCCCCCCCCCCCAGCGGAAGGCAGGGAGAGTCACCCAACTTCTTGGGGTGTTCTCCTCGCCGAGGCGTAAGAAGCGGGATAGGCCGTCGGCGTTGGCGTGGTCGTTGCTGGGCCGATGGTCTACAGTGAAGTCCATCCCCTGCAGACAGATGGACCATCGCAACAACTTCGGGTTCTCACCTCTCATCTGCATTAACCACCGCAAGGGCCGGTGGTCGGTTTGGACCCGGAAGTGGGTGCCGAAGAGGTAGGGCCGGAGCTTCTTGAGGGCCCACACCACGGCGAAGGCCTCTCGTTCAATGGTGCTCCATCTTTGCTCCCGGGGCAGCAGGCGCCGGCTGATGAAGGCCACCGGCTGGTCAATCCCTTCAGAGTTCACTTGGGACAAGACAGCCCCGACTCTGTATTCCGAGGCATCAGTCTGTACCACAAACTTTTTGCTGTAGTCGGGAGCTCGTAGCACGGGGGCGGTACACATCGCTGTTTTGAGTGTCTCGAAGACCACCTGACAGAGGGGCGTCCAGTGCACCTTCTTTGGTTGCTTCTTTGAGGTGAGCTCCGTGAGGAGGCCCGCAATGCTGCCGTAGTTCTTAATGAACCGCCTGTAATAGCTCGTGAGTCCCAGGAAGGCCCTCACAGCGGTTTGGGTGGCTGGGGGCTCCCAGGCCATGATGGCGTCGATCTTTGGCTGGAGGGGAGCCACATGGCCGCTCCCCACTTGATGTCCCAGATAGGTTACGGATCCTTGGCCTATCTGACATTTGCTGGCTTTTATTGTGAGCCCGGCCCTTTGGAGGGCGGTCAGAACCTCCCAGAGGTGCCTCAGGTGTTCGGCCCATTGGCTGCTGAACACCACAATATCGTCCAGGTAGGCGGCGCTGAACGCTTCTAGGCCGGCCAGTACCTTGTTCACTAGTCTTTGGAAGGTCGCCGGGGCATTCTTCATGCCGAAGGGCATCACTCGGAAGTGGTAGTGGCCATCGGGGGTGGAGAAAGCAGAACGCTCTTGGGCGCCCGGAGTGAGCCTGATCTGCCAGTATCCGGCGGTGAGGTCAAAGGTGCTAAGGTAGCGGGCTGCTCCTAGGAGGTCGATCAGTTCATCTGCCCGAGGAATGGGATGGGCATCGGTTTTGGTGACAGCATTTAATCCCCGATAGTCCACGCAAAACCGGAGCTCCGGGGTGGTGCCCGGGGCGGCAGCTTTCGCCACCAGGACCACAGGGCTGGCCCAGGGACTGTCGGAGGGCTCGATGACCCCCAGGGCCAACATCTTGGAGACCTCGGCGTGGATGCAGGCCCGCACCCGGTCGGGGACTCGGTAGGCTCGGTGTCGCACGGGCGGGCTGTCCCCGGTGTCGACGTCGTGGACGCACCATCGGGTGACTCCGGGAGTGAGGGAGAAGAGAGCAGCGAAGTGATGCAGCAGTCCTTGACACTCTTGGCGCTGATCCGCAGTCAGGGTGGCGGAGAGGATGACTCCCTCTACGGAGCCGTCTTTTTCGGAGGTTCTCAGGAGGTCGGGTAGGGGCTCGGAGTCATCCTCGGCCCCATCGTCCGTAGCCATCAGCAGGCTAAGTTCCGTTCGGGCAAAGTGGGGTTTGAGCCTGTTGGCGTGGAGAACCCGGAGGGGGTTCCTGGGGGATTCCATGTCGACCAGGTAGGTGACGGGGCTCTTTTTCTCTACCACCTTGAAGGGCTCGGTCCATTTGTCCTGGAGAGCACAAGGGTCAACGGGCGACATGACCCAGACCTGCTGGCCTGGCTCGAACTCGATGGTGGAGGCGTTCTGGTCATACCAGCGTTTCATTTCCTCCTGGCTGGCCTCGAGGTTGGCTTCGGCCAGTTCCCTGAATTTCCGGGTTTGATTCCGCAGGGTCAGGAGGTACCGGTAGACGTCGGGCGGAGCATCCTGGACGGTAGTCTCCCAGCCTTCTTTGACCAGGCTGAGGGGGCCCCGGATCGGGTGTCCGTACAAGAGTTCGAAGGGGCTGAACCCCAGAGACTTCTGTGGGACCTCCCGATAGGCAAACAGGAGGCAGGGCAGCAGGACGTCCCATTTGCGTCTTAGGGGCTCCTCCAGGCCCTTGATCATTCCTTTCAATGTTCGCTGTTCAATTCTTCTTCGTATGGACAATGTTTCTGCGGTCCGCTACATCAACCATCTCGGTGGCACTGAATCCAGGCCCCTTGCAGAATTGGCCTAGAGTCTTTGGGAATATTGTCTGTCAAACAATTTATCCCTGACAGCGGAATATCTTCCGGGAGATCTCAATGCAGTGGCGGATTGGCATTCTCGCTATCTTCGAGACTCCAGCGATTGGAAGCTTCTTCCATCCGTCTTCCGATCTCTTTCTCAAAAATGGGGCCCTTTTGATATCGATCTCTTTGCTTCCCGCCTCAACACTCAGTTACCTCGTTTCTTCAGTTGGCACCCAGATCCTTCAGCCCTGGCAACAGATGCGTCCTTCAGGATTGGTCGCTTCACCTCAACTATGCTTTTCCTCCTTTTCTGATGATCAGCAGGGTACTTTCTCAGGTACGTCGTCAGTCGACGTCATTAGTCATTGTGGTCCCCTTTTGGCAATTTCAGATTTGGTTTCCGTCTCTTCTGGAGATGGTGGTGGATTTCCCGGTACTCCTCCCGGCCAGCAAGGACTTGCTTCTGAACCCCTTAGGCCTTCCACACAATCTTGTTTTAGACAATTCCCTGGTTCTGTTGGCCTGGAAAGTTTCCAGCCTGGCCTTCCTGACTTCCTCCTTTCGCAGGAGGCTTCTCTCTTTATCAGCAAAGCCTGGGCCTCTGGGACCTCAAAAGCTTACAAGTCAGCTTGGTCTTTATGGGCAAGCTGGTGTATGGAGAGACATATCGATCCCTATTCAGCCCCTCTGAATTTTGAGGTCAATTTCTTGGCTTCTGAAGCCAGTTCAGGTAAGTCATACAGGACTGTCAATCTGTACAGATCTGCCATTTCACTTAACCATTCTCCAATCGATGGCAAGCCAGTGGGCGTTCATCCTTTGATCTGTCGCCTTCTGCGAGGAGTTCGTTTTTCCAAACCTCCGTTGGCTAAGTATTCAAATTTATGGGATGTTAATGTAGTTCTCAAGCTGTTTTCTGATTGGCCAGATAATTCTGCTCTTTCTCTGAAAATGTTGTCGGCTAAACTTATCATGTTACTTTTCCTTGTCTCGATAAAACGTGTTTCAGATGTTAAAGCCTTGGAGATTTCCTCCAGGCAATTTTCTCCTACAGGTGTTTTGTTCAACATTAATAGAAGGACTAAGACAAATTTAAATTCTGTTTTTACCCTTATTTCCCTTCCCATCCTAAATTATGTGTAGGTGAATGTCCCAAAGTGTATGAACAAAGAACTTTTGAGCTCAAAACATCCTCTCACTCCCAACTCCTCAATTCTGTCCGTAAACCCCATCTTCCAGATTCCTCTGTACTCTGGCCCATTGGGTCATGTCTAGGCTTTCCTGTTTTCAGTTTCTATTTTTGGTGAATTCTGGTGGTGTTTTTTCAGTGTTTTCAAAACCTCAAAAAAACAGTGCTTTTCAGTGGTTACTCATTTTCGCCCCCAAAAAAACAACTGAAACGGTGTTTTACCGGTGTTTATGGGACGCTTTGCTTTTATTATTGTTTGCTTTCTTTCTTGCCTTTTGCATCATCACTAAGCAAAAAATCAGTAAACGGTCCCACATAGATAAAATTGCATTCACGGCCTCTAGGACTGAGAACCACCGACTAAATGACACAGTTGGGATTACTTTTTCTTTGCTGCCACACAAAACACAAAATGAGAAATATTTGCGTTTTAGTTCCCACGCATACCGAAACAGTGCACCTGAATGGACTACAAAATCAATAGCATTCTTCATTAGCTCAGAAGATTGTAGAGCTGCTTTCAGCATACCATCTAGCAAATGGCATGGATCTCTTACAGGGAAACACTTCAGCTCAGGTATTGCTTTTGAAAGGTCATCACATAACTTTTTCATATACGTAGCGGAATCGCTGCAAATACAAACAATGTCACTCCAATCTTTGTTAAACTTTGTCAGAACACTCTGCAGCAGCATTCCAAGTGACACTGCGTTGCATGTTTCCAGTACATCTAGATCTGCCATGATGGTACGTCTGTACCATCCATTTTTTACATCACAAAATGTGATTAGCACTGCCACTGCTGGGTCGCCACGCATCTCTGGGGTTTCATCAAGGGTAACAGAGATCTTTACATCACCCTGGAGTAACTCTGAAATATGTTCGATATCTGCAAGGAACACCTCTGGTAGGTATTTGTCATACATTTGTGTTGCTCTTGGTAATGTTTTGCATGCTGGTGCACGCTTGCGGAACAGATTCCCAATGGGTCCATCGGCTTGGTGTAAGCTGGTTCCAGATTGCACTAGGGCACGTACAAATTCATGTGCCACATCCATTTCTTCCTCACGTTTTCTTTTGAAGCGTGTCATTGTCTCAGCAAGAGACATCTGGCATAGGCTGTTGCTATTAGGTGGCTCTTTCAATTTCAAGTGGGTCTTGGTGACAAGATGCTCAGCAATTCGGCTTGCAGTCTTCCCAGTTACTATTGGGACAGTCACTCTGCAAAACCTGCAAATTAACATCTTTTGCCCACGCACTTCTTCAACCATGAAATCTTTGTTTTCCAGCACATAATCTTCTGCCGTCTTTATTCTGCGGGGCTTGTTGTTCTGCGCAAACTAGATCATAAAAGAAACACTTAGAAACCGGTTGTGTACTGTTGAAAAAATAATGAAGCCACTAAACAGGCTGCCAACCAATTGGTGAAATTGACGAACACATATTTGAGGCATAGCATAGCATAAGAATCCATTTTATCTTTAAAGCCTGATGAAACCAAACAAAAAGTCTACCCAGCCACCCTAATGAGACTCTCAGTCCAAATGCGTTTCAACGATAGGCACAATGTGGCTCAGATTCCTCGCTCTGGGAGTCTCTCCCTTGTCCTCTTGGCCTTGAATTGACTAAGGATTGGAAAGTCTTGTAAATGTGTTTGTTCCAATAGCTGACCTTGAAGCAAAACCTTCAGCCATCAGGCCTCTAACAGGAACATTCACGAAAACTGGCAATTTGCAGTTTCTAAGTACTTTTGATTGAAAACATTAAAAATCTGTATCCCTGGTACCCTAAATGCTTTTTACCCATCATGCTTTTAGAAAGAATTCGGTTCTGGATGTATGCACATTAGCTAACCTCCAGCTTGCCTAAAAGTGAATAATACTTGGTGGTCGAAAGCCCTTAGGCCAAATTCACGCGTTAAAAAAGTCCAAATAAATGCGATGTATATACAGATGCAGGTCAGGTAACCTATTGCCAGGAGAATGTTCAGCTTAATGAAAGGGGAATGTTGAATCCGTGTGTACAGTATGAAACATTCATAGACAGTTCAACAGTAATAAGGACCAGCGGCGTAAATATACTTACATAGCTCCCAGATGCGCAACTACAGTCACATTTCGGGGGGGATTCTTCCAGCAATCGGCAGAATGGAGATGCAGGGGCTCTAAGAAGGGAGGGAAAAACAAAAAGGTTTTTTTGCAAAACCCAAAATACTTTTCCTACGGATTACATGTTCTAACCTTTACTACAGAAAAGCTGCAACCACTATGTAATGAATTTACATGGAGATGTTATTGATAAACACGCACGCACACAAAAACATACTATTTTGAGGCTTTACTGGCGCCTCTGTAGCTATGGTTAAATCTACCTTTGCATAGCAGAGGCACAACTAGAGCCAAATTTCAGGGGGGGGGGTGGGTAAGAAAAAATTTTGGGGGGGGTGGCTGAATCTTTTAAGCCATAGTTGTAAATACCATTCTGGCGGCCTGAGGAGCAGGGTGCCGCTCCACCCACCAACACACACACTTGTCAGTGCTGCTAGAAACATGGGGTCCCTTTTTGTTGCGCAAACTACTGAAGCATCACCCGGGGCCTTCCATGGGTTATGCAGGCTTCATCCAGAGCCCAGCCCTGGCAGCCTCACTTGGAGCTCTGATGAAATGAAATGAAATGAAATGAAAAGAAGAATTTAATAAAGCGCACTGCGGCCAAAGCGGCTTCCTGGCGCTGAGGACTCATCCATACTCACAGAAAAAACCCAGGAGGACTAGCCAGAAAAAGCCTGAGAAAAAAGAAAAGTTTTAAGGGCCTTGCGGAAGTGAGGGTAGATAGGGATGGAGCGGATAGAAAGGGGGAGGCTGTTGCAAAACCGGGGGGCCAGAACAGAGAAACGGGTGCCCCCGGTACGAGATTTACGAAAGCGGGGGGTGTGAAGCAAAGACAGTGATGAAGAACGAAGAGTTCGAGCAGGGGCGTGAGAAGTGATAAGGGAATTGATGAAATGTGGGGCGGAACGATGGTGAGCCAGGAAAGCCAGACAGGCGAGTTTAAAAAAAGGATCTGAAATGTACAGGGAGCCAGTGAAGAGACCTAAGGGCAGGAGTGATGTGAGAACATTTGGGTAAGCGAAGAATAAGTCTGGCCGCCTGATTTTGGATGGCCTGAAGACGGCGGGTTTCATAGGCGGGGATGCCAACATACAGGCCATTCCCATAGTCAAGGCGGGAGATGATTAAGGCGATGACTATAGTTTTAAGGGCATCAACCGAGAAAAACCGAGAGATCTTACGAATGATACGAAGGGAAAGGAAACACGAGGAAACAACAGAACTGATTTGTGAGTGCATGGACAGGTCATGGCTGATCTTAATGCCCAAGGTCCGGACGGAAGAGACCGGTACCGGGGGGGGACCAAAGGAAAGAGGCCAGTGAACAGGGGACCAGGGGTTGGAAGGGCCACCGGTGAGGACAAGCTCCGTTTTGTCCGGATTGAGCTTCAAATGATTGGAGCTCATCCACTGCGAGATGAAAACTAGAGTAGAGCAAAACTTGGGGAGGGAAACAAGAGGGGATGAAAGATCGAAGACGAGCTGGAGGTCATCAGCGTAGTTATACACAGAAACCCCCAGCTCGAGAAGAGAGGAAACAAGAGGGCGGATATAAAGATTAAAAAGAAGAGGGGAAAGAGAAGAGCCCTGCGGCACCCCACAGGTGACCGAGCGAGGGGAAGCGGAAAATCCGGAGAGGTGAACCGCTTGCGTCCTGCCTAAAAGGAAGGACGCGATCCAGGAAAGGGCAGTGCCCTGAATGCCCGCTGCGCTGACACGGTCGAGAAGAATGGCATGATCGACCGTGTCAAACGCAGCGGACAGATTGAGGAGGACCAGAGCTTGGGGGAGACTGATATCAGCTTTCCCCTTAAGTTCATCCATGACCGCCAGCACCACGCCCTCAGTAGAGTGGCCAGAGCGGAAACCCGCCTGATGGGAGGCTAAAAGACGATTCTCCTCGAGATAGGTGGACAAGCAAGAAGTGACATAGCTTTCAAGGATCTTCCCGAGATAGGGGAGCAGAGAGATGGGCCTGAAATTAGATAGCAGAGAGGGGTCAAGACTAGGTTTTTTAAGAATAGGAAGAACGATAGCAGATTTAAATGAAGAGGGGACAGAACCCAGAGTAAGAGAAGCATTGAGAAGAGCAAGAGGGGGGACAGGGCAGCTGGAGTAGAGAGTTCTAAGAATGAGATCAGGAGCACAATCCGCGGGAGAGCCGGACTTGACTTTAGCAAGCAGATCCAAGAAGAGCTGAGAGGAAATAGGTTGAAAATAATTAAAAGAAGAAGAGGGTGAAGAAGAAAAGGCAGAGAGTTCAGGTTGGGGCACAGGAGGAATGTTAGCCTTAATAGTAAGGATCTTATCAATGAAGTAGTCATTGAGTGAGGAACATAAAGATTGAGAAGGAACCAAGGATGTGCAAGTGCGGTCAGAAGTGGCAAGGTTATGAACTAATGAAAAAATTTCACGCAATTTGTTGGCAGAGGAGGAACTCTCTCAGTGAAATATTTGGTCTTGGCCGCTAAAATGGCTCTTTTGTACTCGTTCAAGAGGGTTTTGTATTTAAGCCGGAGAGTGGGACAGTAATTCCGTCTCCACTGGCGTTCCGAACGCCTGAGACCCAGTTTAAGAGTTTTTAATTCACAGGTAAACCATTTGTGGGCATCATAAGGTCGGACAAGTTTAACCCTCTTGAGCGGGGCAGCCTGATCACAAGAGGAAGAGAGCCAGACACTAATGGCGTCAGCCTGATCTTCCAAGGGCAAATCAGTCAAGTCAGGAGCAGATAGGGCCAGAGAAGATGAGAGAGAATTAAGATCAATCTGGTTCCAGCTGCGTGCCAGGATGGTTTTAGAAAGAGGAGCTTTCTCGGCAGAACCCAGATGGATAGAAAAAGAGATCATAGAGTGATCCGACCAAACACAGGGAAGAATAGAAGTGGATGAAATATTACAACGTGAAGACCAAATTTGATCCAGGGTATGACCCTGGATATGAGTGGGGGCCGAAACATGAGAAGAGAAATTGAGGCACTTGAGAGTGGCAGTGAAATCTTTGGATGATGAATCCTACCCGGGGTCACCTGGCCAATAATTAAAATCACCGAGTAGCAACAGCGAAGAATTGTTGACCACCAGGGTGGCCAGGAGATCCTGCAGGGTGGACACAAAGAGCGGCATGGCTTGAGGGGGACGATACAGAAGAACAACGGTGAGGGGTAAGGGAAGATTAAGGGAGCGGGCCACCAAGAAGTCCACATTAAGTATAGAAGGGTGGGCGAGAAGTTGAAATTTCAAAGAGGAACGAATTATCATGGCCACACCCCCGCCTACCTTACCCTCCGGGCGGTCAGCTCGGAGGGCATAGTAGGTATCGGGTAAGATAGCTAGGAGATCAGGTAGAGAGTCGGAGGAAAACCAGGTTTCTGTGAGAAATAGGAAATCAGGAGAGTCAGTGTGGAGGAGAGTGGAAAGTGCCGTTTGATTTTTGGCCGCAGAGCGAGTGTTGAGCAAAATAGCAGAGGCTGGAGGGAGACTAAGAAAAGAGCGGGAAGCAGGAGGAATACAGGGCAAGGGAAGGGAAGAAGTGATACCATCAGAAGGGGAACAAGAGGGAGGGTGGGCATAAATACCCAAAGCATCTAGATGGAGCCGTAGAGAAGGAGAGAGAGGAAGAGTAGTGGAATGAGCAGACAGTTGGGCCGAAGTATACACCAGAGGAGAGGCGAGGTCTGTGGCCCCTGGTCCCGGCCCGTCGCGGACGGGGGCAGACGGGCTTAACTTAGGCGCAACTTCGGCACGCCTTCGTCGCGCCCGCTGCGCCCGTCCGCTGCGCCGCCGGGGCCAACTGGCCAAGATAAAGGGGCACATAGGGGGAGTGGCAGGGGGGGAGGGGCCAGAAAGCTGCACCGCTAACCCAGAGCCGCCCAAGATGGAGGACTCGCCCGTCTCTACTCCGAGCAGCAGCCCGGCAGGAGGAGGCGATCAGCGGCCGGCGCTCTGGGGGGCGTGCAGGAAGCAGCTAAAATAACGTTGCGCGATAGTCCAGAGCGCAGCTAAGGAACACCAAGGATCGTGGCACAAGGTGAATGTTGGAAGTTAAACTGCGACGTTGCTCCCGGCGAAGCCTCGGGAGATCTGTGAAAGGAGTGAGAATGGGCGCGATGTCCACTGAGCGCCTGGAAGTACTTGTCGGGGGGGAGGGGCCAGAAAGCTGCACCGCTAACCCAGAGCCGCCCAAGATGGAGGACTCGCCCGTCTCTACTCCGAGCAGCAGCCCGGCAGGAGGAGGCGATCAGCGGCCGGCGCTCTGGGGGGCGTGCAGGAAGCAGCTAAAATAACGTTGCGCGATAGTCCAGAGCGCAGCTAAGGAACACCAAGGATCGTGGCACAAGGTGAGTGTTGGAAGTTAAAATGCGACGTTGCTCCCGGCGAAGCCTCGGGAGATCTGTGAAAGGAGTGAGAATGGGCGCGATGTCCACTGAGCGCCTGGAAGTACTTGTCGGGGGGGGAGGGGCCAGAAAGCTGCACCGCTAACCCAGAGCCGCCCAAGATGGAGGACTCGCCCGTCTCTACTCCGAGCAGCAGCCCGGCAGGAGGAGGCGATCAGCGGCCGGCGCTCTGGGGGGCGTGCAGGAAGCAGCTAAAATAACGTTGCGAGATAGTCCAGAGCGCAGCTAAGGAACACCAAGGATCGTGGCACAAGGTGAGTGTTGGAAGTTAAAATGCGACGTTGCTCCCGGCGAAGCCTCGGGAGATCTGTGAAAGGAGTGAGAATGGGCGCGATGTCCACTGAGCGCCTGGAAGTACTTGTCGGGGGGAGGGGCCAGAAAGCTGCACCGCTAACCCAGAGCCGCCCAAGATGGAGGACTCGCCCGTCTCTACTCCGAGCAGCAGCCCGGCAGGAGGAGGCGATCAGCGGCCGGCGCTCTGGGGGGCATGCAGGAAGCAGCTAAAATAACGTTGCGCGATTGTCCAGAGCGCAACCACACCAGAGGCCCGCACTGATGCTACGTCATAGGTTTCCCATCTGCAGGGTACAATAACATACATGCCAGCATTTCAGAAAAGCAAAGTGGGAGATTTAAAAAAAAAATAATAATAATCGGGAGAATGGGGCCTTCAGTCGGGTTTCTGTCATGTATGGACTTTGGAAGTGTGCTGCTGCAGGATCGGACATTTGAAAGCAACTTCACATGTTTTTTTATCGCCTTTCAGAAGCATGGAGCGCAATGGCAGGCAGAGAAAGAGAGGGATGCAAGAGTTTGAACTGGCCTGGCAGGTTGCGGTCAGTGCATACACCCCCCCCCTCTCCTCCGTCAGCCCGGGCTGAATTAGCTTCAGGCACACACACAGCCGCCGCCCCCCCGCCCCCGCTCCCAGTACTTCACAGACCATTCGCTTGTTAATGAGGCTTAGTTGTTTTTTCACCTCTTCTAGACCTCCTGCATCGCCATTCTGATTATTGCTGGAAGAATTAGCACGTTACACTGCAGGTAGTTCCAAGCACTTCTCACTGGCACACCACGACGTCGCCATTGGTAACCTGCGGGCCGGCCAGATGGTGGGGGGAGTGGGGTGGGGGGGGGGGGGGGGCAGGAGGTCATTGGTCCCCAGGCCCCACGCTTTCTCAAGGCCTTGAATGTGGGCAACATTATTATAGATTT
The DNA here is from genome assembly GCF_964204655.1 of Triturus cristatus. Taxonomy (NCBI): domain Eukaryota; kingdom Metazoa; phylum Chordata; class Amphibia; order Caudata; family Salamandridae; genus Triturus; species Triturus cristatus. Next base: position 997,843,850 of record NC_140581.1, read on the forward strand.
TAAAGCACGTCTGCCCTATTTATTAATGACGAGCCACCTGACCATGCCGGGGCCTTAAATGGAGCCAGAGGCAGGACCTCAGGGCCGGCTTTAGGGCGGTGCGACCGGTGCCACCGAACCGGGTGCTGGCTTCCTGGGGGCACCGTGTTTGAAAGTTTATTAAGCTTTTGAACCTGCTGCAGCGTTTCTTTCCGCCGGCAATTACCAGACTTCACATAAATGTCAAGAAAACTCGTGTGATTAATTATCTTCCTGGAGAGAGCTCGGTGTTTTGTAAAGTTGAGGTTTTGACTTAGGTGAAGTTAGTGCAGAGGATTAATATGCCTGCTGCAAACAACGTGTACCAAGTAGATTACAGAGTGCATATGATGTAAACAGATCAGCAGATCATTGCTTTCAAAACAGACTTGCAACACATATTTTATCCACGCAGAGTGTCAGTGTTGTATGCTGTGTTGCAGGCATGGCTTTGTTATTATACTTTTTTAAGGGTCCTCACATCCGCCAAGGGCTAGGGGTAGCAATGCTAAGATGAGAGTGAGTGGACCAGAGCAGCTGAAGCGAGGGGAGAGGATGTGGCCTAAGGACTAGAGTGGCCGATCTCGAAGCTGGGGAACCGGTTCGAGTCTGCAACGGCAGGCAGCTGCTGCAGGGAGGGCAGCTGCAGTAGGCAAGGAGGGCAGCAGGCAGGAGCAGAAGACCGGGCAAGGCAGGCAGCACCCAGCGAGGGCACCGGCGAGGCTTTACTCTCTTCCCTGCTGCTCCGGTCAGGATGCGCCTGCTCTCTGCCGCCTACCCCCGAAGTGACCCAGGAGCGCCCACCCCACGGATCTGGACTGCTGGAGCCCGGGATGCGTCGCCTGTCAATTGGAGGATGGCCGCTCACCTCTAGGCGCCTTCCATCTATGCGCACTGCCCGCCTCTAGGCGCCTGCCTTCCATCCATACGCATTGCAGAGCGTGTTTGGGGGAGGCTGGTGCCCCACGCGCCCCCTCTCTCTGCCCGTGCCCCTCCTCCCACGCTCCAGGCGCTTCTGCTCCGCCGCACGGAGGGACCCCTGCCCCGGAGGCGGGCACCGTCGGTGGGAGCTGCAGGGGCTCTTAAGGGGTGAAATAACAGCGAGGCCTCATTAACTTGCAAATGGTCTTTTAAAGACCTGTGGAGTGCCCGGTTGCGGCTGTATGTGCGACGGGGGGGCCTTTAAGTCCAATGGGTGGTGCGCCTGGCACAAGCCCACCTTGCGGTAGTGTTTAACAAGGGCTCATTTAATCTAAATTAACAGAAAGCGTTTTTTTCATTTATATACGTGGTTAAAATTGGGGAGATTCTCGCGAAATTGTAATACAATGGCAACATTTGCTCCCTAGCTACCAAATCTAGCCACCCTGCCAGGTTCCGCCTGTGCAACGTTCCGCTACACCACGCTGGCTAGTCTTACAAAACAACATGCGGGCACTTTCCACTTACCTGCTGGGCCTTGGAGCACTTGGAGCACTGGCGGTCGTCGTCTCGTCGTCGTTTCGTCGTCGGGGGGTCTGAAGTGCGCTGCGGTGTGGTGTGTGGGGCCAGACAAAGTCCGGACAGCATTTTCAATCGGACCTGGCCCCACCCACCAACCTTGCCAACCAATGTGTGTCCCCGAATTTAATGGGGGTGACACACGTTCCAAACTGCTCTGTTCTGGGGCTTTGCATCTAACGCTTTGGCTCCATCAAGTGGCCAAGCGGTGCAACAGCAATGAAAATCAGTGACACTCGGTTTAAACCGAGTGCGCTGATTTTCATCCGGTAGGGTAGTGTCGGTTAGATTCGGTTTAAACCGAATTCCGGACAGCCTAGTCATGTCCCTTGCGGGCATTGATGTCTCTGTTTTCGGAGCTCATTCCACCAGGGGAGCCATGGCCTCCAAAGCTTTTTGGGCAGGCTCTCACTTGGAGGACATTCTGAGATCAGCAGATTGGTCTAATGACAATGTTTTTCGAATGTTTTATTGTAAACCTGTTGTTACTGTTGCTTCTTTGGTAGTGGATATGCTTTAAACAATCAAAATAGAAGCCTTCGGTCTTGCCATAAAATGTAGATTTTCCTAATACATTATGACGGAAAGTCTTAATTTTATTAAAGACACGGAGGCGAGTATTATCCAACCACAACACTTCTAGCTGTGTTTCTCCCTCCCTTTTGCGACTCCAGCGTTGCCTCCAGCATCTTCATGATGGAGCAGATGACCTGCGTAAGCATCTGTCTCTTCACCGGGTCAAGTCTCCTCCTGCTCTCGATTCTTCTATTGCGTTTCCTGCGGATCGCAGATCCTGGATGGATGTTGGGCAAACCTTTTGTTCTTGGCCTTTAGCCCTTTCTATTGTTTTTTCTATTGTTCCACTGTTTATTGACTCTATCTGATCTGCTCGCTTGCGAAAAGAGGAATGTTTGCACTCAGATGTGACGTTATCTATACTAGTGTTCCCTGATTGGTTACAAGGTTTTGGTCTTTTGCGTTCCCATTGGCCATTTGTGTCCCCTTGGCCCTCTGGGAACTGTATTTTCTTACTTATCTTGGCAGCTATGGAAAATAAAGCAAGTTAAGAAAGCATAATACTCACCTCCGTGTCTTTAAAAAAATTAAGACTTTCCGTCATAATGTATTAGGAAAATCTACATTAACCCCTTCCCTGCTTATGACGGAACCACTCCGTCATGAGCCACGGGTGCCGTGTGCTCATGACGGAGTGGTTCCGTCATGCTGCGGCCCTTGGCGGCCGCTCCTCCCACGCGGTGCTAATTCCCCGCCTGTGCGGGCGATTAGCGCAGTGGGCGGAGTCATGACGGAACCACTCCGTCATGAGCACAGCTCAACCGTGACTCATGACGGAGTGGCTCCGTCATGAGCACAGCGCCACCGCGCTGCCCCCAAACGCCCCCCAGCGCTGCGGCGGAGTTCCTGCCGCAGCCAAGGGGTTAAATACGAGTAGTATTTATGTCCTACTTTTGTTATGAGGAGAATGTGCCACGGCTGCTTTGCGTTCCCACGCCGGGATCAGTACTAACATATTAGCATAAAAAAATAGCTTTTTACATGCAGTTGAATGCAACGACGTACTTAACAGCTGTCTTTAAACTTCGTGGGAGGGAGGGGCTTAAGCAGGTGGGAATTCCTAAAGGCAGCGCGTGACGTGCCATTGCACTCCGGCCTCTATGACGCTCCTGTGCTGTCACAGAGTGGGCTGAGCAGCAGTCTCGCGAGAAGCGCAGAAGCATAAATAACGGTCGCGCATCATTCTTGGGAACAGAATATTTTTGTCTTATAGCAGTGGTGGTGAGTTGGTTGTGGGGGTTGATATTGCGACGACTTCAATCGCCGGGATGTAGGAGGTATTTCTCCCCGTTAGGTATTGTTAGCGCAAGGACTTCGTCGCCTCTGGAAGAAGTGGTGATTTATTTATTTTTTGACATACGCGCTGCAACATTTTCTTCTAGCGCTTAGAGGCTTCACTCGTTAACTTTAAGCGGGTAGTAGGGGGCGCTCGCTGCACTCTTCCTGTGTGACCGAGTATCCGAGGTCTCCACAGGGATTCCTGGCAGGATTTTAAGTGGGCCGGGTCCTGCTGTTGCAGAGCACCGACCGAAGTGCTGAGACGGGTCCCTATCGAGCTTACCATTTTCGCCCTCACCAAAAGACAAAAAATCTTAACTCTGCGTGCAACCCTTCACTGCCTTTGATGTAACTTCAAAGACACTCGTTATAGTTATTTCAGAAATTAAGTATTTTCAATATTCTAAACAACAAAGCCATAGTTGTTGCTCTGTTATCTTGGGCAACTAACCGCTGTGGTGTTGCGGTCTAGTCGACGGCACGCTAGGCGTGACGTCACCGGACTTCCGGCGGCGGCCATCTTAGGGGCGCATTAGCGCGCCGATTCAAATAGGATAAGGAGCTCCGTGCCGGCGCTCCTGCTGGAGTGTGTAATACATGAATAAACCCCTCAAACCTTGCCAGCTGTCCTAGTCATCTGTGGTGGGGCATTGTACAGGAAGAAAGGGGCAACATTACAATGGCGACGAGGAGGTGAAACGGCCCAGCGCTGCCTCCAGGGTGAGTGTCTTGTGGTCTACCAGCCATCGACGCCCACAGGCACCACCCCTGACCAGCAGGAGCGCGGCAGTGTCGCGGAGAGGGAAGGCGAGAGCGCTACATTCCTGACGGGCCCTCCTGAGCCGATTCCGGATCGCGACAACCCCACAGGTACCGCCCCAGGTAGAGTCCACGTGGAGAGGCGGTTGCACGCATCGTGGCGGGGGTCACAGGACGTACCGCGAGCGGCGGCGCCACAGACCGCGACGACGACCCGGACGCAGGGAGCCCCGACAGCACCCAGGGGTCGAGAAGCTCGAGTCCACGACCGCGGCGAACGGAGGCAAGGAGGAGGATGAGTGCCACTTCGACGGGACTGCCGAACCCGATACCCTTCCTCACGAAAGCTGGGGTTCCAGATATGCCATGGGAGGATTGGAAGCCGTACTTCTTGAATTTCCTGTTCGCCTTGGAAGAGGAAAGTGGCGCTGAGTTCTCGAGCTCGCGCAGGAAGAGGATGCTGCTACACCATTTGGGCCCTGCAGGTCAGAGGGTTTACGACGATCTAGTGAAGGTGGTCCGGCCCGCGGCGGATGACGATGTGTTTCAACACGCGATCGACGACATGGATGCTCATTACCGCCCGACAGTGTGTGTAGCCGTCGACAGGTACAACTTCTATCACAGGGCGCAACAGAAAGGAGAGACGATTGACCAGTACGTAGCGGCGTTACAGAAGCTGGCCCTAACGTGCAAGTTCGGAGCCTTCCAGGAAGAGTTGATTAGGGACCAAATAGTAATGCACGCAGCGAATGCGTCCATTCAAGATAAGCTGTGGGCCAACGGTGACGAACCCCTCAATACGGTGATAGCCATGGTGAAGAAGGCAGAAATGTCCAAGAGATGTGCAGAGACAGCGAAGAAGGACCGCTACCCTGAACAAACTGTGTGCAGGATAGAAGACCGTAAAGGCCACGAGAGACAGACACCGACGGAGCAGCACAGCACGCGACAACACAGGAAGCCCATGACCCGGGGCGCGAAACAGCAGACGCAGGGACAAGGGAGCACCAACGGGTGCTACAGATGCGGCAGCGAAAGGCACGCCGCCAACGACAAAGGGTGCCCAGCGTTCCGGGCCAAATGCACGTACTGCGGGCTGATGGGGCACTATGAGAGAGTATGCCGAAGGAAGACGTCAAGGCAGCAGGTGAAGTACGTGGCGCAGGAGATGACCAAGGAGGAAGAGCAAGAAGGGCAGGAGGACGAAGAAGAGATCCTGATGATAGATGACCAGGTCTTGGGGATCGACGGCGCGGTCGACAAGAAACCGAGGTGCGCCATGACCATAGGGGGTGTAGGAGTCACCATGGTCGCAGATTCAGGGTCCCCCTACACGATCATAAAGAGGAAGATATGGGAGGATGACTTTGCACCTGTCACAACACACCGACTGCGCCCCACGGACATCCACCCGGTGACGTTCACAGGGGAACCCATACCCATGGTAGGGTATTGCCCTCTCACGTTCGAGTTCCAGGGCAGGACGTGCGAAGGAAAACTGTACGTGGCAGAAAAGGGACCATCAGTGTTGGGATGGAAAGATCAAGGGAAGCTGAAAATAAAGCTGAACCCAGGAGGCCGCATACAAGTACTCATGATGGAGGACGACCCCAAAGTGGGAGCAAGGCAGTGGAAGGAAGAGTTCCCCGAAGTCTTCAGAGACGACATAGGGAGGCTAACAAAGTTCACGCACAAAATAAATCTCAAAGAAGGAGCCCGACCAGTGTCCCACAAAGTGCGAAACATCCCGTTCCGCACCAGGGAGGCAGTACAAGAGGAACTGCAGAGGTTGGAGGACAACGGGATCATCGAAGCCATCGATAATGCGGAATGGTTGGCCCCCTTAGTCGTGGCGCAGAAGCCGAACGGGAAGGTGAGACTATGTGTGGACCTCAGGGAACTCAACAAGAACATTGTAGTGGACAAGTTCCCCCTTCCCCGCATCAATGAGATGTTAGCTAAGACCAAGGGTGCCAAGTGGTTCTCCACTGTGGATTTAACATCTGCGTATCACCAGATCGCACTCCACAAATCGTGCAACCACCTCACATCATTCATTACACCTTTCGGGTGCTACAAGTTCCTACGGATGCCGTTCGGGCTCGCCTCGGCAGCGGCGGTCTTCCAAAAATTGATGTACCGTCTGTTCCACAAGATGGAAGGTATTCAGTTCTTCCAGGACGATATCTTGGTGATGGGCGCCTCCACGGAAGAACATGACCGGAGGCTAGCGAATGTCTTGACTGTGCTGGAACAAAACGGGCTCACGGCCCAGTGGGACAAGTGCAAGTTCGGACTGGGGAAAGTCACATACCTGGGGCACGAAATCAGTCAGGAAGGCATAAAACCCAAGGCATCCAACGTAGCTGCCATCAGAGATGCACCCACGCCCACTAGCAAGGAGGAGGTACGGACATTCTTAGGGATGGCTGAGTTCTACAGCAAGTTCGTCTCCCACTTCGCATCAAAGACGCACCACCTGAGGTCGATCCTGAAGGAGAAAACGGCGTTCTCATGGAAGGAGGAACAAGAGAGAGAGTTCGAGGAAGTGAAGAGAGAAATCTGTGGAGCCATACCCATCCAAGGGTTTGACCCGACGGCTCCCACGACCCTGACTACAGACGCTAGCGACCGAGGCCTTGGAGCAGTGCTCACGCAACAGTCGGCACGAGGAGTGACCGCGACAATCAGCTTTGCGTCCCGCACGCTGGCTGACAATGAACGCAAATTCAGCGTGATTGAAAAGGAAATGCTGGCGGTCGTGTGGGCAGTGGAAAGATTCCGGCAGTTCCTGTGGGGAGGACGGTTCCTCTTACGAACGGACCACAAACCCCTGATTAAAGTGCTCACGTCCAACGGCCACGAGCACGCTACCCCAAGAATTGCGAAGATGACACTGCGACTCCTCGACTACGTGTACGACGTAGAGTACATCCCAGGCACCAAGAACCGCGTGGCGGACTACCTGAGCAGGGCGGCGGCAAAGGAACCGGCAGAGGCGCAAGACACAGAGACTTGGGCCGAGTACGCAGTGGCGTTCATGAGCGATCACGAAAGAGCAATCAGCAAGCAGGAGTGGGAAGAAGAGTATGGGTCCGATGAGAAGGTGAAGGCGGTCAAAACGTACGTGACGCAAGGGTGGCCGGAGAAGAGGTTGCTGGGAGAAGAACTAAAACAGTACTGGGAAGTCAGGGAAGAATTGTCGCTGGGGGACAACCCGTGTTTTCTGTTCCGGGGCAACAAGGTAGTACCCCCGACGGCGCTGAGGCCCAGAGTGGTAGCTCTTGCTCACGAAGGACGTTTGGGCATCGTGAAAACGAAGGGAAGAGTGAAGGAGGACTATTGGTGGCCAGGGTTGGACCTCGCGGTGGAAAGACACGTCAGAACGTGTGAGCAATGCAACAATGCAGACAAGACGCAAAAAGTGCTGCGCCCACCGCTTGGACGCTTCGACTTCCCGGAAAATCCGTGGGAAGAGATCTCCATTGATGTTCTAGGTCCCATACAAGACGCCAGTGGCAACCAGAAGTACCTCACCGTGGTCGTGGACAGGTACTCGAAGTGGCCAGAAGTCCATGTGGATGACAACGCAGAGACAGATACCATCCTGGGATTCCTCACGGAGGTGTTCATCAGAGAAGGGATCCCCAAGGGAATCCTCAGTGACAACGGCCCACAGTTCACATCCACGAAGTGGGAGGCCTTCATGGACAGGAACGGGATAACTGTCAGGCGCACGCCGGTCTACCACCCTGCTGGGAACGGAGCAGTGGAGAGATTCAACAGGGTGATAATGGGGTCAGTGCAAGCGGCAATCGGCCAGGGAGCAAGCTGGGAGAAAGAACTCAAGCGTATGCTATGGGCGTACCGGATAACTCCCTCGTCCACAGGCTACAGCCCATTCCGCATTCTGAGAGGAAGAGAACCGTTCACCAGAGACAATGTAGCTTGGAAGAGGCTCACGGTGCAGAGTCATTGGTCACCGGCAGTGGTGCGCAGAAACTTGGAGAAAGCACAAGCCGTATACACGAACTACTACGACGCAAGGCACAACACCAAGGAAGCCGCCTTGGAGAGAGGAGAGTGGGTGAGGGTGAAACTGCCTACACAGGGAAGGAAAGGGGACAGCAAGTTCACGCCCCCCTTCCAAGTGGTAGAGCCCTATTCCACATCAGCCTTACTAAGCGACGGGAAGATTTGGGCACAAGATCGGATGGCAAGATGCACCAGAATCAATGAGACTGAACAGAACGTGGAGCTGGATGGCGAGGCAGGAGCTGGGGCCACACCGGTGGGGAAAGGCGAGTGTAGGAGACCAGAGGGGGAAGCGGGAAGCGTTCCCAAGGGATCCTGGAGTCCAAGAGGAGGAGAAGTCGAGACTCTGGGGCTTGGTGACCGAGGGACTGAGTTAGGTAGGGCTGAGCCCCAAGAAGCGTGTGGGGAAGCGGATCCGAGTGGTGGGGGCAATACCCCGACCGCAGGCGCAGGAAGCAGGAGGACACGCTGCGGAAGAAGAATACTGCTCCCACGAAGGTTCGAGGAGTTCAACCTGGACCACAAGTAAGACTGTTCTATTGTGGAGAGGGACATTGCTTATTGGGTTGTAAAAGGGGGAGATGTGGTGTTGCGGTCTAGTCGACGGCACGCTAGGCGTGACGTCACCGGACTTCCGGCGGCGGCCATCTTAGGGGCGCATTAGCGCGCCGATTCAAATAGGATAAGGAGCTCCGTGCCGGCGCTCCTGCTGGAGTGTGTAATACATGAATAAACCCCTCAAACCTTGCCAGCTGTCCTAGTCATCTGTGGTGGGGCATTGTACAGGAAGAAAGGGGCAACATTACAACCGCCATTGACAAAACTGATAGTCCTGGCTTGTTGTATGTTACTTGTGGTTCTGTATATCTGGTTGCATTGACTGAAGCAGCAAAATACCAGTCAGGGATACACTATCCAACGCGTAGATTTTCAGTTTACGTGTTTTTAAGCCACGCCTCTAATTACGTCGGTTACGCCCTTTGATGGGACTCTCTTCCCCCCCCCCCCCCCCCCCTTCCTTGCTCTGATTTTCAGGGGTCTTAAGCAGATAGGCTTCACTCTGAACAGCGTATGTGCAGCCCAGGAGCGTTTATGATCCTCTTGAGATTGAGGGAGGGGACCGACACTAAGGCTAATTTTAGTTAGCACATGTGGATATAGGTAAAGAGAACGCGGCAAACCACTAAATCCCTGTTTTACTGTCGCATGTTGAAAATGTGACCTATTTGCTTAAACGGTAAGATGAGCCTGTGCATTCCTGGCCTTTTGATTTCGCTCGAGGTCTTACAAAGGTGGGCATTAAAGTCCAAGGTGTTTCGCTGTTCCACGCCACTGAAAATTCCCTCTTACATTGCTTTATTAGTCGGGGATTAGATGTGGCCCATCCCTATTCGAATGAATGTTATCATGTTAGCCATGTTTTGCAGTGTCGCCCGAGGGCATGGTTTTTCTGTCGGGAGTTGCCGGGTTTCTCTCGATCCTTTGCTAATGTTTATTAGTGGTGTAAGTAGTAGAGTTGCTACTGTGACTTTCTCGTTACTTTGCTAATCTGTTATCCGTTCAATAGGATTTGCGATACCACGATGTCTTCGGTAGCAGTTGAGCATCCACAGGTAATGGCTGGGTTTATTAATTTGCTTTTATATTTTGAGTTTAGTAAAACCAGTGACTCTTTTTCTAGATGACTTGCAATGTCTGTTTCTTAAACAGAATGTGGTGTCACGCGTGATCAGCCTCCCCCTTATTAGCTCCACCTATGGCATGGTGTCCTCGGTCTACGCCAACACAAAGGAGAACCATCCCTACCTGAGGTCGGTCTGTGAAGTGGCAGAAATGGGAGTATTGACCGTCACTAACATGGCTATAACCAGCGCCAAACCAATACTTCAAAAGATGGAGCCTCAGAGTAAGTGAAGCTAAAGGCTGATTATTGGCTAGACCCCAGCCCCCCCCCCTCCCCCCCCCCCCCCCAGTGTAAATGTTACATGCAGTGCTGTTGCTCCAGGTTTAAACTTTCACTCGGTGTTAAATTAACCATGCTTGATCTGGGTGGGTAGATGGACTTCAGTTTGTAAACTGTCTTACTCGCCCTACTGTTCCAATTTGTGAATGCATCCCTTGAAAGTAGCGATGTAAGCCACTTGAAGGGCGGTAGCTGCACCTCGGATTTTCCCCATGGTAGCCTTGCTGTGGCATAGCTATTATAATTGCATAGGTCCGCAACCGTTTAAGATTCCAGTATGTTCAAGAAGTATGGCGACTTTAAAGTTGGCAGACTTCAGATAAATGTTAATCAAATGTTTGACTACGGAAGAGTCTGAAAGTTTTGTTTAGTGTTGCTCATATTTAAGTAATGGCTGTAACACTACCATCCAGATTCTCCTTTGCATATTGATTTTGTTGAAATGTTGGCATTTTTGTTAAATGTCTTGGCTTGGTGTACCCTACCTGTCTTTACTATCAGATGGGTCAGTTTGAGGTGCAGGCCAAACATTTTCTCTGGAGAAATGCTCTTCGTGTTGGGAAGCTGGTCTCAGATGGAACTCTATATAAACAAAAAAAAACTCCTGTCATCAATTCATATAATCTCGTATCAACCATAAGATAATACATCTCGATTATCAAATCAATCATACTCTTATCCAGGCCTAGGTATAACCTTGATTATGCTTGTGGGCACGATTTGAGCAGTAAGGAAATGGATCTTAAACTGACATGGTTCTGTACAACCAAGGACTTAATTTAGCTTTGGATGCAAATGCTCCTTAAATTATCGGTTGGACGCATTTAGCTTTCAAGACTGTTAAGCAGGGTACCCATCAGTGCTGTTCCAGTTAAATATACATTTTCATAGGGCATAAATGAGAGCTTTAATTTTTGATGTTTAGGCTGTCGCTTGCTTTTTGACTGCACCAGCTCAGTGATGCAGCTTCAACGTTTAGCCTTCCTTGAGACATGGATTATTTGATCAATAAGGGGAATTACCTTATTGGTCTCGAGATTGTGGTGGGCATGGTTTGAGCTCACAACTAGCTCTGCATTAAATGTTAAGAGCTAGTAAGTTATGTACCCTCCTTGATTTCAGATTATAAAGTCATCCCACACAAGTGCTGCGGACTCTACATAATGGCGGTGTCTCCTTCCCGGATGATAGGGCATGATACTGGGCCACACCTCTAACAGCCATCAACAACTGGGTTCTAATCATCTGACAGTGACAGTTGGAAAAGGAGGGTCTGAGCGCGATCGCACAAGCTTTTTCTGTATGTGGACAGGGTGTTAGACAGTTGCTGGCAACACAGGTGGCATTGGAGGCATGGGCTATGGCAGGATTCCTCAACCATTATGTCATCTGAGCTGCTGATAAGCGTATATCATCCCAAGTTAGTAATATTACAGTTGTAATAGTAGCCACATTGGACAAGATCACTTTAGTGACCACTAGGTCCAAGGTTAGCAGCAGTTATCCCCTCCGTGCATCAACCGGAATAAAGTTTTTGTCAATTTGCAATGCCTACACATAGGTAGTATATGCTAGCTGCAGTGCCCATGGCACAAAAGTAATCGTATCAGTAATAAGTCTCTGCACATGATTCATAGTCAGATACAAACTGAATGGTATGAAACTTAATTTTTAATGTTTTCAGTTGCAGTTGCGAACGACTATGCATGTATGGGTCTTGATAAGATCGAAGAGAAGCTACCAATATTGTATCAGCCGTCAGACAAGGTAATAGTTTCAACAATACAGATGTATGGTGGTAGTATTTATATATGGTTAGCAATACTGACTGTGCATGCCCTTTATCTTGGTCTGTAATTTGCTGGTGCTAATGCTAAACTTCCATGCTGTGCAGCTTATTTCAATCCTTATTGTACGTACTTTTGTAATTGAGAGAACTTGCCTATTCAGGCAATTTTTTTTTTAATGCTTAAGCTATACATTGAATAAAATATATAGAGATTTATGCTCTTGTACTTTTCAATAGATTGTGTCCAAAGCCTCCAATATGGTTGTTGGTGCCAAAGAAGCCTTATCCATTACAGTAACGGGTGCCAAAGATACTGTGGCTCATACAATCACTGGTGTGGTCGACAAGACAAAAGAAGCTGTTCATGAGAGCGTGGAAATGACAAAGTCTGTTGTACATGGCAGTATTAACACCGTGCTAGGCAGCCATGTGGTGCAAATTGTGAATAATGGTGTGGACACAGCACTCACCAAATCTGAGACTCTAATAGACCAGCATCTCCCACTGACTGAGGAAGAGTTGGGTGAGTACATCTGCAGATTTGTTTAATTAGTCCCCCGTAAGTCTGTCTATACTTGTAGTTTGTTTATTGCTGGTATCTGGAAAACCTATTGTGTTCCATCCTGTTTGTGGTGGTGAATGGACTTTCTGGACCTGCTGTGCAGGGAAAGGGCTGGCTATGGAGCCTTGGTGTTGGCTGCTGCTCACTTTGCCATCACATGTTTATCTCTTGGCTCTCTGCGGGCCCTTGGCTAGTCCTTGTGTTGCCACAGTTGGTCAGGCTGAAAAGTGTCATTTGATCCACAGTCCACTTCAGACATAAGCCTTTAGTTGGCGCACAAATTTCACTGGTCTTCCCACTATTCTCCGTTTATATACTCCCTACCGGGTCTCATCTTCCTAGACTTCAACTTGCTCTTTTCCTGCCATATGTCAACATCCCATTCCTGCACTGAACACTTTTCTGCCCCCCCCCCCCCCTGTCTGTTTTCAGACCACATTCTGTTGGCTCTTAAAACATAGACCATTCAGGCTTGTCCTCACACCCGTAGTTTGTCTTCCGAGACTCTTTTCTGCCCATAAAGTCACAAAGCCCATGAACTTAAATAGTCTTGACCCCTCTAGACACCCTCCACTATCCTCTTCCTGGGCAGCACAATCCATGGATGTCCACGAGTCCACCTTCCTTGCCTCTTCTTTCTCCTTCGCGCCCCCCCCCCTCCCCCACCCCGTAGCATTCCCTGTGATCTGTTTCCTTACTCTGAAGCACCTAGAGTGCCCCCCAGCAGCATAACCAACTTGGATTCCTAGTAATGTGTACCCACCCCCCCTGTCCATTATTCCTTCCAAAGATCTAAATTACACCACTGGGCGCACTATTGCTTTAAAAATGTTTTTGTTAAGCTATACATAACATAAGCTGCCTTGTGCTTACAAGGTGTCGCTTAAAGTGAGCATAGGTGTCTTTAAAAAAAAAAAAAAAGTAACATGCCTCCTGCAGTTTAGGACCACGTTAGTGTCTTCTGCACTACATAAACCTACATTTTTCCAGGTTGCCACCCTAGTAGGATAGGGTGGTGGTTTAATTTTGTTATTGCAGAGACCCTTGTGTAACTTGCAGGTGTTACTCTGTGGGGGGGAGGGGGATGATGCAGCAAAGATCTCCTATGAGTTTCTTATTATACGTTTGAGGCCTTTCATGGCTGACAGACTTGCAGTCTCAGGACACTTTAGAGTTCGGTAGTGGTACTACGCAATGCACAAAACAATTGTGTGTTTTGCGGTATGAATGGTCTTCGTTTGGTTTGTTAATTTATGTCCATTTGAAATTGAATACAAACTTTTTGTTCCTTTTATTTTACCAAGGCAGGTTACTAAATTTGTCTTGTTACTTAGTTCTCCAAAAAGCTAATGACCCTTCTAACACTTGACATAACTTGTTCAAGCTAAAGTTAGTTGGTGTTTTGTAAGGGGCTGGGGAGCTTTTTTTTTTGGGTTTTTTTTGTTGTTCGCTAATCGTACTGCACTTCACACACAGGAGCTGGTTAAATGGCTCCCTTCCCACTTGTAATGGTTACTTTGATTGCGGGACATTATTCTCTTCACTTCCCTTAATGCAGAAGTATGGTTTAAAGTGTAATGAGTTGGTATGTTATGGTCCTAAATTAAGTACTTTGTAATTTGCTTTTGTTTGCAGCTGCAGAAGTTGCATGTGTGCAAGGCTTTGAAGATGGGGCTCAGAAGCCAAACTACTATATTCGAATAGGATCCTTGTCAAGCAAAGTTCGGAAGCGTGCCTACCAGCAAGCCATAGCCCGGTTCAGTGATGCAAAATCCAGGAGCCAGGAAGCAATTTCTCACCTCCACCGTACAGTTGCCCTGGTAAGAAAAGCATTTCCACTGTGCTTATCCCTCTAGATGTTTACTTGTGTCTAGCGTTGACTAGTGTCTAGTGTTGTGCTGAAAGTCCGTACCCTCTTATTAGAAATTTTTTATACCACTTTTGTTCCAACTCAGTGTGGTTGGCAATGTCCATTAAACATTTTCTGCATTCAATGCCTGCTTTAGTTTCCTTTCAATCTGACCCGTTAGACAGCTAGCATTCAAAATCGGCACAAAACTGGACTTGCAATGTGGGGATTTCTTATTGGTACTGCAGTGGTAAACTATCCACATTGACTGCACTCTGGTTACTTTCTTACTGTTTATCTGGTAACTACTGGACTGTAACACAAGGCATCAATGCACTTTCTTCTTTAGATGGAATATGCTCGGAATAACATGGATAGTGCCAACCAGAAGCTGCATGATGCCCAAGAAAAGCTTTATCAGTCTTGGTTGGATTGGAGCAAAAGCACGGGCCAAAACTATGGCGAGGAGTGTAACGGCACAGAGGTAAATCTGCACTTGCCTGATCTCCAGATTACTGCCTTGATTAGGAATTAGTTGTGCGGGAATGTAGTGCTATTTATACTTTCGATCTGTGGATGCTTCCTGCAGCAGTGTGCATTGGACAGAAGTTCTGCATAACCCTGCAAGAAGCTGCTGCGACTAGATTCCTGTGCTTAAACTGAGGCCACAATAGGCAGTTTGTAAGCCTAATACATGTAGCCTTGTTCAAGTACTTAATTTGTTTTGTTCTTCTTTTTTCCCAGGATGTTGAGTCTCGTACCCTGGCGATTGCCCGCAACCTTATAAAACATCTTCAGACCACCTGCATCACTTTAGTGTCCAGTCCGGCTCTCCTTTTGACCCTTGCCCTCCCGCGATATTGAATACTCTCACTGAGGTCATAGCACCTCCCCTAACGGACCTTTGCAACTCCATTTTCCAATCTGGCACCTATCCGAATATTTGGAAAAAGGCAGCTATAAAACCACTACTTAAAAAACCTTCTTTAGACCCCACTGATTCAGCCAGTTATAGGCCCATTGCTTGCCTACCGTTTCCGGCTAAAATATTTGAATCAGTGATGAACCTGCAATTATCCGAATTTGTTGACCATCATAATCTTCTGGATGACACGCAGTTCGGATTTAGGAAATATCATGGCACTGAAACGGCCTTGATAAAAGCTTCTGATGAGATTAGGACCATCATGGATCGGGGGGGGCAGCAGTCCTGGTGCTCCTCGACCTGTCCGCCGCCTTCGACACGGTCGACCATTCCATCTTGGTCGACCGTGTCGCATCCATGGGGGTAACCCATCTTGCAAAGAACCTCATCGCTTCGTTTCTTGCCAACCGAACTCAAACGGTTAAGATGGGTAATTTTTACTCACCCACTTTTGTTCTTCCTTGCGGGGTTCCTCAGGGATCCTCGCTAAGTCCCACTTTATTTAATATATATGTGGCAGATTTGGCGAAGGTTATAAAAACTCATAAGCTGCGGTTAACCACTTATGCCGACGACACCCAATTGGTGCTGTCTATTCAAAAAGACGGTCCTGCAGTCGCCGCCCAATTTCAGGAAGGGATGTTGGCCATTAGCTCATGGATGGCGGATAATAGTTTAAAATTGAATTCGGACAAGACCGAGGTGCTGACCTTTGGTAGGCTCTCCCCTGAGTGGTCTGCGATTTGGTGGCCCAGTGATATGGGTCCCCCTCCCACTCCTGTAACCAAGGTCAGGAATCTCGGTATCATGTTCGATGACAAACTGTCTTTCAAGTATCATGCCAACGCTGTGGCGGCATCTTCCTTTTATATGCTTAGAAAGATTAAGAAGTTGCTGCCATACCTTCCTTCAATGGCGGGAAAAACTTTAATTACTACACTTGTCTTTTCAAAAATGGATTATAGTAATGGCCTTTTTCTTAACGCTCGGGAGCAAGTTCTAGCTAAGCTGCAATCTGTACAGAATGCGGCAGCTAGATTAATGCTTAATGTTCCATTCCGTCACCCCACATCTGCGGCTATTCATCAGTTGCACTGGCTGAGAGTAAAGAGTCGGATAAAATTTAAGGCTCTATGTATCGCTTATAAAGCCATTCATGATTCGGGACCTAAGTTCCTGAAGGATGCTTTTCGGATTTATGTTCCCAATAGAACTTTACGATCAGCCTCTACTCATCTTCTCCCAGTGCCACGCACTAGAACCTCCACATGGGGAGACAGACGTTTTTTGGTAGCTACTCCTAAGCTGTGGAACTCCCTTCCCTTTGCTATAAAAACTGCCCCTACCCTTATCATGTTTCGTAAACTCCTGAAGACTTGGTTATTTAACCAATAGCTTCTTCATATGTCTTTGTCAGGAGGATGTTCTGTATGCGCCGAGACACCTTAGGGTAGTCGTGCGCAATAAAAGTTGAGAAAACATAAGCATAAACATAAACAAACATAAACAGTATACACGGCATGCCCCACAACATCCAGGAACAGGCTCACCACATGAGCGCAATGGCTGGCGATTTGTACCAGAACTTTCACTTGGCCTCCTCTGTCAGAGAAATCTCTGACCACGTTCTTGCGACCACTAAAGGACAATTGGACAAAATGAAGGTTTCACTGGATAATATGGTGGACTATGTTGTGAACACACCACTCAACTGGCTGGTGGGTCCCTTTTATCCCCAGTTGGGTGGCACTCCTCATACTGAGGAAAAGAACGAAGGGGAGGAGACTAGCAGCCAGCATGCATGCCAAAGTTAGTTTGTAGCATGTGCACTGCAGCACTCACATCTGTATACTAATTATGGCAAATTATCTGCCACCTCTCGAGCATGGCTCCATCTAATCGTGATGGATGAGTTGGACATGCAAGGTTAAATGCATAAGCTTGCGGAGAGCACTTGTATGACCATAATTGTATTTGTATTTACCTTTGAGGTAATTCACTGAATCTTGCTGGTTACTGGCCTTTATTGAGCACTTTTTGTACCGCACATGATTTTCTGGTGGACATGCTTTTGTAAGTGCTACGGTATTTTAAATCTTACTTGGTTGTAGATTTCATACTGGGTCACCATGTATTATGTATTTCTAGTAATAAACCATTCTAGCAGCATACTGTCTCCAGTGAACACTTTGTGTTCTCTTGGGTGGCACACCTAATCATTCTGATAGAATGACTCGTGTGCATACCTAATCGTAACTGATGGAGGGCTGGGCCAACTTAACAATTCCTCAAGTCTATCACATGTAACGGAGTTCAGCATGTGCCACCTCATGGTTGCTAACTCCTGTGAAATGAATTGCGCACCTATTGGGTTTGTGGTGCAAACAGTGAAGTAACGAACTGGAGCAAATCTAAAGTAAAAGGGAAGCAGTGTGGGATGCCGGGATGGATAACAATTGAAGAATTCAGTACAAGAAGGCCTCTGCAGAAGATTAGTTTAGTCTTGAGACAATGTTATCGAGCACAGGGCCGGCTCAAGGGCTGTGCAATTGGTGCCACCGCACCGGGTGCTGACTTTGGGTGGAAGCGCCACGTTCGTCCTTTGAAAAGCACCTGATGCCGCGTACTTTGTCCCAGCAGTTTTCAGACCTCAATAAAAAAATGACAACTGCGGTGATTAATGTTCTTCCTGGAGAGGCTGGAGCTTTGTTTAGTGGAAGTTTTGACTCCTAATGCAGAGGGTTAATATGCCTGCTGCGAATTGTCATTCACATCAAAGTGCATATAATATAAATAGGTCTATGGGTTACTGCTTTTGTCGGAGATCCTTTTGTTACTTGCAGTTTAAAAGTTAAAATCCTAATAGAGCAGTAAGCTACTAACTGCCCTCAAAGAGCTGCATGCAAACTGCAAGGGAAATATTAGAGCTATATATTTGCCCGTCTTTTGTTCCCCTAATTGCAAAAGGGGTTCATTTGGGTAGAATCCTCATTGAAGACAACCCCTAACAATGGGTTACATTTTAAATTCGGAATTTGTGCTTTTCCAGTTCAAGGACTCTACAACTATACTGCCTAACAGTATGGACGAAATGTGACTCCTACTCCTTGTAGGTCTGTATGTAACATTTCCTATATACTGATCTACACACACAATTGTCTGTCTGCAATGCGTGTGATGTAAAGTGTTCTGACATCTTAATCTGGTATGAGGTGGCACTACAATTCTAAATGAATCTAAGACCGTGGTCATGGAGACTTGAGGGGCACTGTCAAATAGTGGTACTGCGAGAATCCATGGCAGAGTTGGTCATTGGTGGGGGGGAGGGGTGTCCACAAACGTTGCACAGGGTGCCACCAGTGCTAAAGCCGGCCCTGGTCGAGCAATACCTCCTCACTAAACTAATAATCATTGCTGGACAAAATGGACTAGATTTAGTTTGTAGGGCAGAATGTTCAGTTACAAACGTGATCGAATATTCTGCCTGCTAAATCCGTGGTCTGTTTGCTTAATTCGGAGTCTGGGGAAACAGTTTTCTGACAGTGGTAGCCCTGTTAGCTCTGCCACTGAACCATAATAAGACTGCCTGAAGGTATAGGGGTCCATTGGAGTAAAGTCGTCAGACCCTCTGCCCAACTTGGAGGGGATGGCTTTTTTTTAATAAAGAGCCTTACTTTTTTCTTTTCTTACCACCAGGAAATATCTGGCGGTGGCAGGCAGAAGAGAAAATGGCCCTTTGCTTTACGTGATTCTCATCCACCCCAGACATGAGTCCAGGAGACAACTCTGTTTTGGGGGTGTGGGGGGCTAGTAAGTTTTCACTTAATTTGGTAAACACTCTGGCCCTAAAGATAAGCAGATAATGCTTTCCTGGCTGATAAATATTGATGGCTACAGCAGCTCTGACCACAAACATGCAGACCCAACCAATGGCATACTATGTTTAGGGGTTCAGGCAGAAGCTCTTGTGGCCCAATATCCTATTATTCCCTGCCATAGCCTGACAAACCATACCTGCCAAAGCAAATCACCTCGGCCATGAACTGGAGAAAACCCAGAATTGCAATCAAACTGCCAACTAACAAATGAGATTATAACCATTTCCTGGTGTAGAGGGGGTTTGATATCAACACTAATTCAGATTTTAGTGATTTCAATATCCCTATGTATAGTTGGTGCAGTGCCAAGCTTGAATAATTTAAGACTTGTATCTCGGCTGGTGCCATTTTTCACTTGGTTGCCATCGTTATCAGAGGAAATAATCTTGCTGGGAAGATTATTCCTGGTTTTAATAAAGGACTGGTTCATAAATATTCCACCATTAGTGTGTTCCCAAATCGCCTACGGAATCTATGGACCCCCCCTCTTCCTAGGCTCAGTCTAGCAAAACCAATTGGGATAACTTAAGTAATAGCTGCTATTGCACAGTTAGAATTTCAGAAATCCCTTGTCCCAGTGCTTTAAAAATAAGTGCAGGTACTCACCAAATTGAAATGTGGACTGAGGGGGGGGGGGTTGGGGCGGGGCTATGGGGGCGGGGCTACTGACAATGCTAAGGGACCCGGC
Source organism: Triturus cristatus (assembly GCF_964204655.1). Classification (NCBI taxonomy): domain Eukaryota; kingdom Metazoa; phylum Chordata; class Amphibia; order Caudata; family Salamandridae; genus Triturus; species Triturus cristatus. Next base: position 997,863,673 of record NC_140581.1, read on the forward strand.
CAGAGACACACATTTAATTTGACTGAGATTCCATTGATGTGCAGAATGATACTGAGATGAAAAACATACATTCACCTGAGCCACTCAATGCAAATTTGATTCTAATCTAGCCTGAGAACAATTTGATTACGCTTCACTAAATAGGCCAACAATCTTCACAGCGGCTAAGTATACTCACAAAACCCAGCAAAACGCGAGGAAAGCAGATTCAATGTGAGTAATTGTTCTAATACAGGGTCGCCCCTTAGGCTGCAGTGTCTCTGCCTTCTCGGAAGAAAGAGTTGGTGCTAAAAATATTGTTTGACTACAGCACTCATTTTTCACCATCTCCGTGCAAGTCACAGGGGAATTTTGGGGACCAAAGAGATGCACCAGCTTGGCCTAAATATCAAGGAACATTCTTGTACTGAAAGCTCTCAAAAACGAAGTACAGAATTTAGGCCAATAAAATACTAGTTTAGAAAATCTGAAGCACTTTGGTTTAAAATTCTAGGTTCTTTCCTAGATCAGGTGGCCTTGTGAGTTCAAGAGCTTTAAGGTACAGACTGCCAACTCATGGTCTTTGAGAACTTAAATAGTCCATGGTCTGATAAAAACAATTCACAAAGTGCTCTGTATTAGGGTTTGATCATTATTGAGGTAAAGTGGTTAGTTTGTCCTTAACTAGAGCATTGGCCCTTACGATCAATTAACCAACAAATAACAAAACATTTGCTTTAGGCAACACACTTGACACACAAATGATGTAAACCTATTTGCTGGTTCACTCACCGAGAATTATTGCTGTACTTCTGAACACAACCTCTTTATCCACAAAGCAAACTTCACTCCGTTTTAATTTCAGCTCTGAGTATTTCTTACTGAAAGAAAAATGTTGCTTCTGGTTGTAATGCCCCTGCACCCTTCACATCCAATGGGCATGACCAAGGACAATGTTTCAAATGTGCCACGACTCTCCGGGGACTTGCATTTTGGGAATTTCTTGTCATAAGCTTTGTGGTTGGTTCGATCTCGACGTGCTGGGCGAGCAGGAATTCCTGTTCAGAGTCAGTGTAGTGAGCGGAAGGGGTGACACAAAGCTGCATCCTGGGCTGGTGGCCGCACGCACATCAGTCCTGTCTGACTTGTCTCCATCAGAGTTTAAGCACTATTCAACTCGTCAGCTGTGTCGCGCTTCTTTTTTGTATATGTAAAATTTCCCTGAGCTTGGCTGGATGCCCCATGAGTATCGGTACAAGGAAAAGATCCGGTACTCTAGGGCCGATTTAGAAGTGCCGGTACTTAGTACCGGTCCATTTAAAGCACTGCCTTATCCTCGACAGATCCACTCCTCCGTTTTAAAATTCAGCCACAATTTGGCATTCTGCTTTGTGCCTCTTCAACTTGATAGGTGACATGGAGGCAACGGCACCATCTATGACGAGTCCTCTGTCCTTGCCTAAACCAGGATGGATCTTCAATTATGCATGTCCCATAGTCACTTTTCCTTATTCAATATAAGTGCCAAACTACTCATGGGGATTCTGGCTAATAAATGGAATAGTCTTATCATCCTCGATCAGGACAGTTTCATCGCAGGTGAAACTTGCTCAGGGAAAACGAAAGGCATTTTGCTTGTTTTTAACATTCTGAAAAGGTGGTAATTTTGTTTGGTCCATGTCAAGAAGGATTTGACATGGTCCATTGGTGGTTCCTAAAGGAAAGGTACTCCAGATGGGCTTTTGTCCCCGATTTCTGTCCAGGGTTTTTACCAACTTTAAGGATCCTCCTGCTAGACTCTGAACTTACATGGCACATCGGGTGTAGTGTCAACGAAGCAGGGCTACCCACTCCCCTTTCGACACTACTAGTAACCTATCCAAAAAGGTTCAGTTGTGCAATAACATTGGCAGCACAGAGCATAATGTATGCAGATGTCTTGACACCAGATGTGGAATTCTCTAGCCAGCAACAGAGGGAGTTCTTAAAACTTTATGACCAGGATTCAGGCCTTAAGATTAATCTACAGATGTTGCAAATACTCAACCTCTCCTTACCAGGTGCAAAAAAGAACCTAAAACATTCTGCCGTCCAGTAGGCTAGAACCGCTAGTAATACTCTCTTCTACCATGTCCAAGACTGTGTACACGGTGACCTTTTGAGACCACTGAAGGGGGACTTTCAGTTCTGGCATATCGGAGTTCTGTCGTGGTTAGGGCAGCTAGAATGAACCACCCAGATTATACATATAAATCATGCAAACACTGCTGCTGCCGGCAACAAGAGAACTTTACACAATATGCAAATTATCAACTTTGTCTGGACCAAGAAGAGACCGAAGTTGGTAGTTAATCATGTCGACCCATAGAGTATGGTGATCTGGCCAACATTACTACGCAGTTCTATTCTGTTGCATAGTGTGGTTGTGAGAAAAATAAATACTGAAGATTTATGGACTAGACAATCGCTGGAATACATTTTTGCAAGGGTTCCATGGCTGCCCAAAACAAATGCTTGGCATTTGATTTATACTCCTCAAAGCACAATAGTGACTTTAGCGGCTTCAGACTCTGCCTATTTTTGCTAGCTATAGAATTCTGTGCACTTTACCTCTGCCCAGCATGGGTAAAGTGCTTGTGGTAAAAATGGTATACTCTTGACTGGCATATTAAACTTGCCTATAGGTTTCCTAATATATACTACTAAGCACAGAGGTCTTCAAGATGTGGGGCGTAACCCCCCGGGTGGGCCATGGAGTCCTGAGAAGGGGGTTCCGCATTCCCCAGCTTCACTTGTGACCAATCAAAAACATTTGCCTTTGTTTAGGAAAGACGGCTGTCCTGGGACAGCTAAATTAAATCCTTATCAGCTGAAGTTTTATCAACTGACTAGTGCTGGAAAAGCTGTGCCTGCATGAAATGCAAATGTGCGTATCAGTTAATCAGCAAGTGTAAAGGGTGCTTCGCAGCCGGTTCTGGCTTTAATTGTTCAAATCACTCCAAGGTTTGTGATGACAAAGATTTGCTTTTTGAGTGGTAGTGCAAAGAGTTAACTGGGCTGTGAAGTGCCTGCTTTTAATTTTAACTGCATTTACACAGCCCTTAGTACTCAAAGTGGTGTTGAAGGGACAATTATGTAAAAAAAAAAAATTGCTTTACTTATGCTCTGGTATTACTAACATCTACATTTTGGAAGCAGTATTTTATTGTATGACATTCCTGACATTCCATTCCATGATATGATATTCCTGACATTCCATTCCATGACATTCCTGAAATTCCATTCCATGACATTTCTGACATTCCTGACGTACATGACATGACATTCCTGACATTGCATTCCAAGACATGACATTCCATTCCATGACCTGACATTCCTGATATTCCAAGACATGACATTCCTGACATTCTATTTCTTGACATGACATTCCTGATATTCCATCCCATGACATGACACTCTTGAGTCCATTCCATTTCATGACATTCCATTCTATGACATGACATTCCTGATGACATTCATGATATTCGATTGACATTCCATTCCATGACATTCCTGACATTCCATTCTATGACATAACATTGCTGACATTCCTGTCATGGCATTTCATTCATGATATTCCTGACATTCCATAACATTCCTGACATTCCATTCCTGATAATCCATGAAATTCCTGACATTCCAAGACATGAAATTCCTGACATTCCAAAGCATGACATTCCTCACATTCCTGAAATTCCATGACATTCATGGCATTCCATTCCTCACATTCCATGAGATTCCTGACATTCCATGAGATTCCTGATATGACATTCCTGACATTCCATTCCATGACATTCCTGATATTCATGACATGACATTCCATTCCATGACATCCCTGATATTCCATGACATGACATTCCTGACATTCATGACATGACATTCCATTCATGAAATTCCATGACGACATTCCTGACAGTCCATTCCATGACATGACATTCCTGACATTGATTACATGACATTCCATTCATTGACATGACATGCCTGACATTTCTGACATTCCATTCCATGACATTCCTGACATTCATTACATGACATTCAAGACATTCCATTCTTTGACATGACATTCCATTCCATGACATGAAATTCCCGACATTCATGACATTCCATGACATTCCATGAAATGACATTCCTGATGATATTCATGACATGACATTCCATTCATGACATTCCATGACTTGACATTCCAAGACATGACATTCCTAACATTCCATTCCTTGACATTCATGACATTCCATTCCATGACATTCCTTGCATTCCATTCCATGACATCCATGGCATAACATTCCTGATGACATTCCTGACATTCCATTCCATGACATTCATGACATTCCTGACATTCCTGATGACATTCATGACATGACATTCCATTCACGACATTCCATGACTTGACATTCCAAGACATGACATTCCATTCTATGACATGACATTCCTGACATTCCATTCAATGACATTCATGACATTCCTTTCCATGACATTCCTGAAATTCCATTCCATTCCATGACATGACATTTCTGACATTCCTGATGACATTCCTGACGTTCATGATATGACATTCCATTCCATGACATGACCTTCCTGACATTGCATTCCAAGACATGACATTCCATTCCATGACATGACATTCCTGATATTCCAAGACATGACATTCCTTGACATGACATTCCTGATAGTCCATTCCATGACATTCCATTCTATGACATGACATTCCTGACATTCCCGATGACATTCTGACATTCATGACATGGCATTCTATTCCATGACATGACATTCCTGACATTCCACATTGCTGAGATTCCTGACATGACATTCCTGACATGACATTCCATTCATGACATTCCATTCATGACATTCCATGACATTCCATTCCATGACGTTCGTGACATTCCATGACATGACATTCCATTCCATGATATTCCTGACATTCCACCACATGAAATTCCTGACATTCCAAGACATGATATTCTTCAAATTCCTGAAATTCCATTCCTCACATTCCATTCCATGAGATTCCTGATATTCCATGACATTCCTGACATTCTATTCCATGAGATTCCTGATATTCCATGACATTCCATGACATGACATGACATTCCTGACATTCCATGACATGAAATTCCTGATATTCCATGACATTCCTGATATTCCATTCTATGACATGACATTCCTGACATTCATAACATGACATTCCATTCATGAGATTCCATTCCATGACATGACATTCCTGACAGTCCATTCCATTACATGACATTCCTGACATTCCTGATGACATTCATGACATTCTATTCCATTCATGACATTCCATTACATGATATGACATTCCATTCCTTGACATATGACATTCCATTCCATGACATGACATTCCTGACATTGCATTACAAGACATGACATTCCATTCATTGACATGACATTCCATGACATTCCTGACATTCCATTCCATGACCTGACATTCCTCACATTCCATTCAATGACATTCATGACATTCCTTTCCATGACATTCCTGAAATTCCATGACATGACATTTCTGACATTCCTGATGACATTCCTGACGTTCATAATATGACATTCCATTCATGACATTCCATTCCATGACATGACCTTCCTGACATTGCATTCCAAGACATGACATTCCTGACATTCCATTCCATGACATGACATTCCTGATATTCCAAGACATGACATTCCATTCCTTGACATGACATTCCTGACAGTCCATTCCATGACATTCCATTCTATGACATGACATTCCTGACATTCCCGATGACATTCTGACATTCATGACATGGCATTCTATTCCATGACATGACATTCCTGACATTCCACATTGCTGACATTCCTGATGACATTCCTGACATGACATTCCATTCATGACATTCCATGACATTCCATTCTATGACGTTCATGACATTCCATGACATGACATTCCATTCCATGATATTCCTGATATTCCATTCCATGACATTCCAACACATGAAATTCCATTCCATTCCAAGACATGACATTCCTCACATTCCTGAAATTCCATGACATTCATGGCATTCCATTCCTCACATTCCATTCCATGAAATTCCATTCCATGACATTCCTGACATTCCATTCCATGAGATTCCTGATATTCCATGACATTCCTGACATTCCATTCCATGAGATTCCTGATATTCCATTCCATGACATTCCTGACATTCCATTCCATGACATGACATTCCTGACATTCCATGACATGAAATTCCTGACATTCCATTCCATGACATGACATTCCTGATATTCCATTCTATGACATGACATTCCTGACATTCATAACATGACATTCTATTCATGACATTCCATTCATGACATTCCATTCCATTACATGACATTCCTGACAGTCCATTCCATTACATGACATTCCTGATGACATTCATGACATTCCATTCCATTCCATGACATTCCATTCCTTGACATGATTTGACATTCCATTCCATGACATGACATTCCTGACATTGCATTACAAGACATGACATTCCTGACATTCCATTCCATGACATGACATTCCTAACATTCCTGATGACATTCATGACATGACATTCCATTCATGACATTCCATGACTTGACATTCCAAAACATGACATTCCTAACATTCCATTCCATTCCTTGACATTCATGACATTCCATTCCATGACATTCCTGGCATTCCATTCCATGACATCCATGACATAACATTCCTGATGACATTCCTGACATTCCATTCCATGACATTCATGACATTCCTGACATTCCTGATGACATTCATGACATGACATTCCATTCACGACATTCCATTCCATGACTTGACATTCCAAGACATGACATTCCATTCTATGACATGACATTCCTGACATTCCATTCAATGACATTCATGACATTCCTTTCCATGACATTCCTGAAATTCCATTCCATGACGTGTCATTTCTGACATTCCTGATGGCATTCCTGATGTTCATGATATGACATTCCATTCCATGACATGACCTTCCTGACATTGCATTCCAAGACATGACATTCCATTCCATGACATGACATTCCTGACATTCCAAGACATGACATTCCTTGACATGACATTCCTGACAGTCCATTCCATGACATTCCATTCTATGACATGACATTCCTGACATTCCCGATGACATTCATGACATGGCATTCTATTCCATGACATTCCTGACATTCCACATTGCTGACATTCCATGACATTCCATTCCATTCATGACATTCCATGACATTCCATTCCATGACGTTCATGACATTCCATGACATGACATGACATTCCATTCCATGATATTCCTGACATTCCAACACATGAAATTCCTGACATTCCAAGACATGATATTCCTCAAATTCCTGAAATTCCATGACATTCATGGCATTCCATTCCTCACATTCCATTCCATGAAATTCCATTCCATGACATTCCTGACATTCCATTCCATGAGATTCCTGATATTCCATGACATTCCTGACATTCCATTTCATGAGATTCCTGATATTCCATTCCATGACATTCCTGACATTCCATGACATGACATTCCTGACATTCCATGACATGACATTCCTGATATTCCATTCTATGACATGACATTCCTGACATTCATAACATGACATTCCATTCATGACATTCCATTGCATGACATGACGTTCCTGACAGTCCATTCTATTACATGACATTCCTAACATTCCTGATGACATTCATGACATTCCATTCCATTCATGACATTCCATTACATGACATGACATTCCATGACATGACATTCCTGACATTGCATTACAAGACATGACATTCCATTCATTGACATGACATTCCATGACATTCCTGATATTCCATTCAATGACCTGACATTCTTCACATTCCATTCAATGACATTCATGACATTCCTTTCCATGACATTCCTGAAATTCCATTCCATGACATGACATTTCTGACATTCCTGATGACATTCCTGACGTTCATAATATGACATTCCATTCATGACATTCCATTCCATGACATGACCTTCCTGACATTGCATTCCAAGACATGACATTCCTGACATTCCATGACATGACATTCCTGATATTCCAAGACATGACATTCCATTCCTTGACATGACATTCCTGACAGTCCATTCCATGACATTCCATTCTATGACATGACATTCCTGACATTCCCGATGACATTTTGACATTCATGACATGGCATTCTATTCCATGACATGACATTCCTGACATTCCACATTGCTGACATTCCTGATGACATTCCTGACATGACATTCCATTCATGACATTCCATGACATTCCATTCTATAACATGACATTCCATTCCATGATATTCCTGATATTCCATTCCATGACATTCCAACACATGAAATTCCTGACATTCCAAGACATGATATTCCTCACATTCCTGAAATTCCATGACATTCATGGCATTCCATTCCTCACATTCCATTCCATGAAATTCCATTCCATGACATTCCTGACATTCCATTCCATGAGATTCCTGATATTCCATGACATTCCTGACATTCCATTCCATGAGATTCTTGATATTCCATTCCATGACATTCCTGACATTCCATTCCATGACATGACATTCCTGACATTCCATGACATGAAATTCCTGACATTCCATTCCATGACATGACATTCCTGATATTCCATTCTATGACATGACATTCCTGACATTCATAACATGACATTCTATTCATGACATTCCATTCATGACATTCCATTCTATGACATTCCATTCCATTACATGACATTCCTGATGACATTCATGACATTCCATTCCATTCATGACATTCCATTCCATGACATTCCATTCCTTGACATGATTTGACATTCCATTCCATGACATGACATTCCTGACATTGCATTACAAGACATGACATTCCTGACATTCCATTCATTGACATGACATTCCATGACATTCCTGACATTCCTGATGACATTCATGACATGACATCCCATTCATGACATTCCGTTCCATGACTTGACATTCATGACATTCCTGACATTCCATTCCATGACATTCCTGGCATTCTATTCCATGACATCCAAGACATGACATTCCTGATGACATTCCTGCCATTCATAATATTCCATTCCATGACATTCATGACATTCCATTCCATGACATTCCTGATGAGATTCATGACATGACATTCCATTCACGACATTCCATTCACGACATTCCATTCCATGACTTGACATTCATGACATTCCAATACATGACATTCCTGATATTCCATTCCATGACATGTCATTCATGACATTCCATTCTATGACATGACATTCCTGATATTCCATTCTATGACATTCCATTCCATGACATTCATGGCATTCCATTCCATGACACTCATGACATGACATTCCTGACATTCCATTCCGTGACATGACATTCCTGACATTCCATTCCATGACATTCCTGACATTCCATGACATGACATTCCTGACATTGCATTACAAGACATGACATTCCTGACATTTCATTCCATGACATTCATGACATTCTATTCAATGACATACCATTCCTGACATTCCATTCCATGACATTCCTGACATTCCATTCTGTGACATTCCTGATATTCCATTCTATGCCATTCATGACATGACATTCCCTTCCATGACATGACATTCCTGACTTTCCTGGCATGACATTTATGACATTCATGGCATTCCATTCCATGACATGACATTCCATGACATGACATTCCTGACATTCCATGACATGACATTCCTGGCATGACATTTATGACATTCCTGACATTCCTGACATTCCATTCCATGACAGTCATGACATGACATTCCATCCCATGACATTTCTGATATTCATGATTTTCAATTCCATGATATTCATGACATTCCATTCTATGACTTGACATTCCTGACATTCATGACATGACATTCCATTCATGACATTCCATTCCAAAACATGACTTTCCTGACATTCCATGACATGACATTCCTGATGACATTCCTGACATTCATGACATGACATTCCATTCATGAAATTCCATGACATGACATTCCTGACATTCCGTTCCATGATATGATATTCCTGACATTCCATTGAATGACATTCGACATGACATTCCATTCATGACATTCCATGACATGACATTCCTGACATTCCATGACATGACATTCCATGACATGACATTCCTGACATTCCATTCCATGACGTTCATGACATTCCATGACATGGCATTCCATTCCATGACATTCCATTCCATGATATTCCTGACATTCTATTCCATGACATTCCTGATATTCCATGACATGACATTCCTGACATTCCAAGACATACCATTCCTCACATTTCTGAAATTCCATGACATTCATGGCATTCCATTCCTCACATTCCATTCCATGAAATTCCATTCCATGACATTCCTGACATTCCATTCCATGAGATTCCTAATATTCCATGACATTCCTGACATTCCATTCCACGAGATTCCTGACATTCCATTCCATGACATTCCTGACATTCCATTCCATGACATGACATTCCTGACATTCAATGACATGAAATTCCTGACATTCCATTCCATGACATGACATTCCTGATATTTCATTCTATGACATGACATTCCTGACATTCATGACATGACATTCCATTCATGACATTCCATGACATGACATTCGACAGTCCATTCCCTTACATGACATTCCTGACATTCCTGATGACATTCATGACATAACATTCCATTCATGACATTCCATTCCATGATATGACATTCCATTCCATTCCATGACATGACATTCCTGACATTGCATTACAAGACATGACATTCCTGACATTCCATTCCATGACATTCATGACATTCATTACATGACATTCATGACATTCCATTCTTTGACATGACATTCCATTCCATGACATTCATGACATTCCATTCCATGACATTCATGACATTCCATTCCATGACATGACATTCTTGACATTCCTGATGACATTCATGCTCAGACGTGAGTCCCTTGCTCACTTTGCCACTGGATTCAAGCAAGCCTGGCTGAAGACGGCTGAAATGCCAGAAACCGGTCCTAGGAAGCTTGTTTCCGGTCCAGGGAAGACATGGCTTGGCAGTTTGGGCTGGACTGTTCCCATGAGGCACAGGGTCAGACTGATTTGCATATTGCCATGTCTGAACTGGGGTGGCAGAGTGGGCTAAAGAACGGTGGTGGATTAAACCCAGATCAGTTGACTGGGGGTGAGTGCTTGCAATGTTCAACACTCCGTCCATCATTTCCTTTGGTATTGCTTTGTTCGCCATAAGTTGGCAGGGTATGCTCAGACGTGAGTCCCTTGCTCACTTTGCCACTGGATTCAAGCAAGCCTGGCTGAAGACGGCTGAAATGCCAGAAACCGGTCCTAGGAAGCTTGTTTCCGGTCCAGGGAAGACATGGCTTGGCAGTTCAGGCTGGACTGTTCCCATGAGGCACAGGGTCAGACTGATTTGCATATTGCCATGTCTGAACTGGGGTGGCAGAGTGGGCTAAAGAACGGTGGTGGATTAAACCCAGATCAGTTGACTGGGGGTGAGTGCTTGCAATGTTCAACACTCCGTCCATCATTTCCTTTGGTATTGCTTTGTTCGCCATAAGTTGGCAGGGTATGCTCAGACGTGAGTCCCTTGCTCACTTTACCACTGGATTCAAGCAAGCCTGGCTGAAGACGGCTGAAATGCCAGAAACCGGTCCTAGGAAGCTTGTTTCCGGTCCAGGGAAGACATGGCTTGGCAGTTCGGGCTGGACTGTTCCCATGAGGCACAGGGTCAGACTGATTTGCATATTGCCATGTCTGAACTGGGGTGGCAGAGTGGGCTAAAGAACGGTGGTGGATTAAACCCAGATCAGTTGACTGGGGGTGAGTGCTTGCAATGTTCAACACTCCGTCCATCATTTCCTTTGGTATTGCTTTGTTCGCCATAAGTTGGCAGGGTATGCTCAGACGTGAGTACCTTGCTCACTTTGCCACTGGATTCAAGCAAGCCTGGCTGAAGATGGCTGAAATGCCAGAAACCGGTCCTAGGAAGCTTGTTTCCGGTCCAGGGAAGACATGGCTTGGCAGTTTGGGCTGGACTGTTCCCATGAGGCACAGGGTCAGACTGATTTGCATATTGCCATGTCTGAACTGGGGTGGCAGAGTGGGCTAAAGAACGGTGGTGGATTAAACCCATATCAGTTAACTGGGGGTGAGTGCTTGCAATGTTCAACACTCCGTCCATCATTTCCTTTGGTATTGCGACATTCATGACATGACATTCCATTCATGACATTCCATGACTTGAAATTCATGACATTCCAAGACATGACATTCCTGACATTTCATTCCATGACATTCCATTCCATGACATTCCTGGCATTCCATTCCATGACATCCATGATATGACATTCCTGACATTCCTGATGACATTCCTGACATTCATAACATTCCATTCCATGACATTCCATTCCATGACATGACATTCCTGACATTCCTGATGACATTCATGACATTCCATTCCATGACATTCACGACATTCCATTCCATGACTTGACATTCATGACATTCCAAGACATGACATTCCTGACGTTCCATTCCATGACATGTCATTCATGACATTCCATTCTATGACATGACATTCCTGACATTCCATTCCATGACATTCATGACATTCCATTCCATGACATGACATTCCTGATATTCCAATCCATGACATTCCATTCCATGACATTCCATTCCATGACATTCCTGGCATTCCATTCCATGACACTCATGACATGACATTCCTGACATTCCATTCCATGACATGACATTCCTGACATTCCATTCCATGACATTCCTGACATTCCATTCTATGACATGACATTTCTGACATTGCATTACAAGACCTGACATTCCTGACATTTCATTCCATGACATTCATGACATTCCATTCAATGACATAACATTCCTGACATTCCTGACATTCCATGACATTCCTGACATTCCATTCCGTGACATTCCTGATATTCCATTCCATGGCATTCATGACATGACATTCCTGACATTCCTGACATTCCCTTCCATGACATGACATTCCTGACTTTCCTGACATGACATTTATGACATTCATGGCATTCCATTAAACGACATGACATTCCATGACATGACATTCCTGGCATGACATTTATGACATTCCTGACATTCCTGAAATTCCATGACATGACATTCTTGACATTCCTGACATTCCATTTCATGACATTCATGACATGACCTTCCATGACATTCCATCCCATGACATTCCTGACATTCATGATTTTCAATTCCATGATATTCATGACATTCCATTCTATGACTTGACATTCCTGACATTCCTGATGACATTCCTGACATGACATTCCATTCATGACATTCCATTCCATGACATGACTTTCCATGACATGACATTCCTGATGACATTCCTGACATTCATGACATGACATTCCATTCATGAAATTCCATGACATGACATTCCTGACATTCCATTCCATGATATGATATTCCTGACATTCCATTCAATGACATTCATGACATTCCATTCCATGACATTCCTGAAATTCCATCCCATGACATGACATTTCTGAAATTCCTGATGACATTCCTGACGTTCATGACATGACATTCCATTCCAACACATGACCTTTCTGACATTGCATTCTAAGACATGACATTCCTGACATTCCATTCCATGACATTCCTGACATTCCTGATGACATTCCTGACATTCATGACATGACATTCGATTGATGACATTCCATTCCATGACATGCATGACATTCCATTCCATGATATTCCTGACATTCCTTTCCATGACATTCATGACATGACATTCCATGACATTCCAGACATGACATTCCTGATATTCCATGAGATGAAATTCCTGACATTCCAACACATTACATTCCTCACATTCCATGACATGAAATTCCATGACATTCATGGCATTCCATTCCTCACATTCCATTCAATGAAATTCCATTCTATGACATTCCTGACATTCTATTCCATGAGATTCCTGATATTCTATTCCATGACATTCCTGACATTCCATTCCATGACATTCCTGATATTAATGACATGACATTCCTGACATTCCATGACCTGACATTCCAAGATATGAAATTCCTGACATTCCATTCCATGACATGACATTCCTAATATTCCATTCTATGACATGACATTCCTGACATGACATTCCATTCCTTGACATGTCATTCCTGACAGTCCATTCCATTACATGACATTCCTGATGACAATCATGACATTCATGACATAACATTCTATTCATGACATTCCTGACATTCCATTCCATGACATGACATTCCTGACATTGCATTACAAGACATGACATTCCTGACATTCCATTCATTGACATGACATTCCCGACATTCCATTCCATGACATTCCTGACATTCATTACATGACATTCATGACATTCCATTCTTTGACATGGCATTCCTGACATTCCATTCCATGACATGACATTCCCGACATTCATGACATTCCATTCCATGACATTCATGACATTCCATTCCATGACATGATATTCCTGATGACATTCATGACATGACATTCCATTCCATGACTTGACATTCATGACATTCCAAGACATGACATTCCTGACATTCCATTCCATGACATTCATGACATTCTATTCCATGACATTCCTGGCATTCCATTCCATGACATTCATGACATGATATTCCTGACATTCCATTCCATGACTTGACATTCCTGACATTCCATTCAATGTCTTTCATGACATTCCATTCCATGACATGGCATTCCTGACATTCCTGATGACATTCCTGACATGATATTCCATTCATGACATTCCATTCCATGACATGCCTGACATTGCCTTCTAAGACATGACATTCCTGACATTCCATTCATTGACATGACATTCCATGACACTCCTGACATTCCTGACATTCCATTCCATGACATTCCTGACATTCTATTCCATGAGATTCCTGATATTCTATTCCATGACATTCCTGACATTCCATTCCATGACATTCCTGATATTAATGACATGACATTCCTGACATTCCTGACATTCCATTCCATGACATTCATGACATTCCATTCCATGACATTCCTGGCATTCCATTCCATGACATTCATGACATGATATTCCTGACATTCCATTACATGACTTGACATTCCTGACATTCCATTCCATGTCTTTCATGACATTCCATTCCATGACATGGCATTCCTGACATTCCTGATGACATTCCTGACATGATATTCCATTCATGACATTCCATTCCATGACATGCCTGACATTGCCTTCTAAGACATGACATTCCTGACATTCCATTCATTGACTGACATTCCATGACATTCCTGACATTCCTGACATTCCATTCCATGACATTCCTGACATTCATTCCATGACATTCATGACATTCATTACATGACATTCATGACATTCCATTCTTTGACATGACATTCCATTCCATGACATTCATGACATTCCATTCCATGACATTCATGACATTCCATTCCATTTCATGACATGACATTCTTGATATTCCTGATGACATTCATGCTCAGACGTGAGTCCCTTGCTCACTTTGCCACTGGATTCAAGCAAGCCTGGCTGAAGACGGCTGAAATGCCAGAAACCGGTCCTAGGAAGCTTGTTTCCGGTCCAGGGAAGACATGGCTTGGCAGTTCGGGCTGGACTGTTTCCCATGAGGCACAGGGTCAGACTGATTTGCATATTGCCATGTCTGAACTGGGGTGGCAGAGTGGGCTAAAGAACGGTGGTGGATTAAACCCAGATCAGTTGACTGGGGGTGAGTGCTTGCAATGTTCAACACTCCGTCCATCATTTCCTTTGGTATTGCTTTGTTCGCCATAAGTTGGCAGGGTATGCTCAGACGTGAGTCCCTTGCTCACTTTGCCACTGGATTCAAGCAAGCCTGGCTGAAGACGGCTGAAATGCCAGAAACCGGTCCTAGGAATCTTGTTTCCGGTCCAGGGAAGACATGGCTTGGCAGTTCGGGCTGGACTGTTCCCATGAGGCACAGGGTCAGACTGATTTGCATATTGCCATGTCTGAACTGGGGTGGCAGAGTGGGCTAAAGAACGGTGGTGGATTAAACCCAGATCAGTTGACTGGGGGTGAGTGCTTGCAATGTTCAACACTCCGTCCATCATTTCCTTTGGTATTGCTTTGTTCGCCATAAGTTGGCAGGGTATGCTCAGACGTGAGTACCTTGCTCACTTTGCCACTGGATTCAAGCAAGCCTGGCTGAAGATGGCTGAAATGCCAGAAACCGGTCCTAGGAAGCTTGTTTCCGGTCCAGGGAAGACATGGCTTGGCAGTTCGGGCTGGACTGTTCCCATGAGGCAAAGGGTCAGACTGATTTGCATATTGCCATGTCTGAACTGGGGTGGCAGAGTGGGCTAAAGAACGGTGGTGGATTAAACCCAGATCAGTTGACTGGGGGTGAGTGCTTGCAATGTTCAACACTCCATCCATCATTTCCTTTGGTATTGCTTTGTTCGCCATAAGTTGGCAGGGTATGCTCAGACGTGAGTCCCTTGCTCACTTTGCCACTGGATTCAAGCAAGCCTGGCTGAAGACGGCTGAAATGCCAGAAACCGGTCCTAGGAAGCTTGTTTCCGGTCCAGGGAAGACATGGCTTGGCAGTTCGGGCTGGACTGTTCCCATGAGGCACAGGGTCAGACTGATTTGCATATTGACATGTCTGAACTGGGGTGGCAGAGTGGGCTAAAGAACGGTGGTGGATTAAACCCAGATCAGTTGATTGGGGGTGAGTGCTTGCAATGTTCAACACTCCGTCCATCATTTCCTTTGGTATTGCTTTGTTCGCCATAAGTTGGCAGGGTATGCTCAGACGTGAGTCCCTTGCTCACTTTGCCACTGGATTCAAGCAAGCCTGGCTGAAGACGGCTGAAATGCCAGAAACCGGTCCTAGGAAGCTTGTTTCCAGTCCAGGGAAGACATGGCTTGGCAGTTCAGGCTGGACTGGTCCCATGAGGCACAGGGTCAGACTGATTTGCATATTGCCATGTCTGAACTGGGGTGGCAGAGTGGGCTAAAGAACGGTGGTGGATTAAACCCAGATCAGTTGACTGGGGGTGAGTGCTTGCAATGTTCAACACTCCGTCCATCATTTCCTTTGGTATTGCTTTGTTCGCCATAAGTTGGCAGGGTATACTCAGACGTGAGTCCCTTGCTCACTTTGCCACTGGATTCAAGCAAGCCTGGCTGAAGATGGCTGAAATGCCAGAAACCGGTCCTAGGAAGCTTGTTTCCGGTCCAGGGAAGACATGGCTTGGCAGTTTGGGCTGGACTGTTCCCATGAGGCACAGGGTCAGACTGATTTGCATATTGCCATGTCTGAACTGGGGTGGCAGAGTGGGCTAAAGAACGGTGGTGGATTAAACCCAGATCAGTTGACTGGGGGTGAGTGCTTGCAATGTTCAACACTCCGTCCATCATTTCCTTTGGTATTGCTTTGTTCGCCATAAGTTGGCAGGGTATGCTCAGACGTGAGTCCCTTGCTCACTTTGCCACTGGATTCAAGCAAGCCTGGCTGAAGACGGCTGAAATGCCAGAAACCGGTCCTAGGAAGCTTGTTTCCGGTCCAGGGAAGACATGGCTTGGCAGTTCGGGCTGGACTGTTCCCATGACACACAGGGTCAGACTGATTTGCATATTGCCATGTCTGAACTGGGGTGGCAGAGTGGGCTAAAGAACGGTGGTGGATTAAACCCAGATCAGTTGACTGGGGGTGAGTGCTTGCAATGTTCAACACTCCGTCCATCATTTCTTTTGGTATTGCTTTGTTCGCCATAAGTTGGCAGGGTATGCTCAGACGTGAGTCCCTTGCTCACTTTGCCACTGGATTCAAGCAAGCCTGGCTGAAGACGGCTGAAATGCCAGAAACCGGTCCTAGGAAGCTTGTTTCCGGTCCAGGGAAGACATGGCTTGGCAGTTTGGGCTGGACTGTTCCCATGAGGCACAGGGTCAGACTGATTTGCATATTGCCATGTCTGAACTGGGGTGGCAGAATGGGCTAAAGAACGGTGGTGGATTAAACCCAGATCAGTTGACTGGGGGTGAGTGCTTGCAATGTTCAACACTCCGTCCATCATTTCCTTTGGTATTGCGACATTCATGACATGACATTCCATTCATGACATTCCATGACTTGACATTCATGACATTCCAAGACATGACATTCCTGACATTCCATTCCATGACATTCCATTCCATGACATTCCTGGCATTCTATTCCATGACAGTCCATTCCATGACATGACATTCCTGACATTCCTGATGACATTCATGACATTCCATTCCATGACATTCCTGGCATTCCATTCCATGACATCCATGACATGACATTCCTGACATTCCTGATGACATTCCTGACATTCATAACATTCAATTCCATGATATTCACGACCTTCCATTCCATGACTTGACATTCATGACATTCCAAGACATGACATTCCTGACATTCCATTCCATGACATGTCATTCATGACATTCGATTCTATGACATGACATTCCTGACATTCCATTCCATGACATTCATGACATTCCATTCCATGACATGACATTCCTGATATTCCAATCCATGACATTCCATTCTATGACATTCCATTCCATGACATTCCTGGCATTCTATTCCATGACACTCATGACATGACATTCCTGACATTCCATGACATGACATTCCTGATATTCTATTCCATGACATTCCTGACATTCCATTCTATGACATGACATTTCTGACATTGCATTACAAGACCTGACATTCCTGACATTTCATTCCATGACATTCATGACATTCCATTCAATGACATAACATTCCTGACATTCCATTCCGTGACATTCCTGATATCCCATTCCATGACATTCATGACATGACATTCCTGACATTCCCTTCCATGACATGACATTCCTGACTTTCCTGACATGACATGTATGACATTCATGGCATTCCATTAAACGACATGACATTCCATGACATGACATTCCTGACATTCCATGACATGACATTCATGGCATGACATTTATGACATTCCTGAAATTCCATGAGATGACATTCTTGACATTCCTGACATTCCATTCCATGACATTCATGACATGACCTTCCATGACATTCCATCCCATGACATTCCTGACATTCATGATTTTCAATTCCATGATATTCATGACATTCCATTCTATGACTTGACATTCCTTATGACATTCCTGACATGACATTCCATTCATGACATTCCATTCCATGACATGACTTTCCTGACATTCCATTCCATGACATGACATTCCTGATGACATTCCTGACATGACATTCCATTCATGACATTCCATTCCATGACATGACTTTCCTGACATTCCATTCCATGACATGACATTCCTGATGACATTCCTGACATTCATGACATGAAATTCCATGACATGACATTCCTGACATTCCATTCCATGATCTGATATTCCTGACATTCCATTCAATGACATTCATGACATTCCATTCCATGACATTCCTGAAATTCCATCCCATGACATGACATTTCTGAAATTCCTGATGACATTCCTGACGTTCATGACATGACATTCCATTCCATGACATGACCTTTCTGACATTGCATTCCAAGACATGACATTCCTGACATTCCATTCCATGACATGACATTCCTGACATTCCTGATGACATTCCTGACATTCATGACATGACATTCGATTGATGACATTCCATTCCATGACATGACATTCCTGACATTCCATTCTATGACAAAACATTGCTGACATTCTTGATGACTCCTGACATTCATGACTTGACATTCCATTCATGACATTCCATGACATGACATTCCTGACATTCCATTCCATGACATTCCATTCCATGATATTCCTGACATTCTATTCCATGACATTCATGACATGACATTCCATGACATTCCAGACATGACATTCTTGATATTCCATGAGATGAAATTCCTGACATTCCAACACATTACAATCCTCACATTCCATGACATGAAATTCCATGACATTCATGGCATTCCATTTCTCACATTCCATTCAATGAAATTCCATTCTATGACATTCCTGACATTCTATTCCATGACATTCCTGACATTCCATGACCTGACATTCCAAGATATGAAATTCCTGACATTCCATTCCATGACATGACATTACTGATATTCCATTCTATGACATGACATTCCTGACATGACATGTCATTCCTGACAGTCCATTCCATTACATGACATTCCTGATGACAATCATGACATTCATGATATAACATTCTATTCATGACATTCCAACCATGACATGACATTCCTGACATTCCATTCCTTGAGATGACATTCCTGACATTCCAATCCATGACATGACATTCCTGACATTGCATTACAAGACATGACATTCCTGACATTCCATTCATTGACATGACATTCCCGACATTCCATTCCATGACATTCCTGACATTCATTACATGACATTCATGACATTCCATTCTTTGACATGGCATTCCTGACATTCCATTCCATGACATGATATTCCCGACATTCATGACATTCCATTCCATGACATTCATGACATTCCATTCCATGACATGACATTCCTGATATTCCTGATGACATTCATGACATGAAATTCCATTCATGACATTCCATTCCATGACTTGACATTCATGACATTCCAAGACATGACATTCCTGACATTCCATGACATTCATGACATTCTATTCCATGACATTCCTGGCATTCCATTCCATGACATTCATGACATGATATTCCTGACATTCCATTCCATGACTTGACATTCCTGACATTCCATTCCATGTCATTCATGACATTCCATTCCATGACATGGCATTCCTGACATTCCTGATGACATTCCTGACATGATATTCCATTCATGACATTCCATTCCATGACATGACATTCCTGACATTGCCTTTTAAGACATGACATTCCTGACATTCCATTCATTGACATGACATTCCATGACATTCCTGACATTCTATTCCATGACATTCCTGACATTCATTACATGACATTCATGACATTCCATTCTTTGACATGACATTCCATGACATGACATGACATTCCCGACATTCATGACATTCCATTCCATGACATTCATGACATTCCATTCCATGACATGACATTCCTGACATTCCTGACATGATATTCCATTCATGACATTCCATTCCTGACATGACATTCCTTGACATGACATTCCTGACATTCCATTCCATGACATGACATTCCTAACAATCCATTCCTTGACATGACATTCCTGACATTCCATTCCATTACATTCATGATATTCCGTTCCATGACATTCCATTCCATGACATTCCTGACATTCCATTCCATGACCTGACATTCCCGACATTCCATTCCTTGACATGACATTCATGACATTCCTGATATTCCATTCCCTGACATTCCATGACATTCCTGACATTCCATTCATGACATTCCATTCCATGACATGGCCTTCCTGACATTGCATTCCAAGACATGACATTCCTGACATTCCATTCCATGACATGACATTCCTGATATTCCAAGACATGACATTCATGAGATTCCATTCTATGACATGACATTCCTGACATTCCTGATTATATTCCTGACATTCATGACATAACATTCGATTGATGTCATTCCATTCCATGACATTCCTGACATTCCATTCTATGACCTAACATTGCTTACATTCCTGATGACATTCATGACATTCATGACATGACATTCCATTCATGACATTCCAAAACATGACATTCCTGACATTCCATTCCATGACGTTCATGACATTCCATTCCATGACATGACATTCCTGATATTCCATTCTATGACATTCAATTCCATGATATTCCTGACATTCCATTCCATTCTTGACAATACCATTCCATGACATTCCAGACATGACATTCCTGATATTCCATGACATTCCAAGACATGACATTCCTCACATTCCTGAAATTCCATTCCTCACATTCCATGGAATTCCATTCCATGACATTCCTGACATTCCATTCCATGACAGTCTTGATATTCATGACATGACATTCCTGACATTCCATTCCATGACATGACATTCCTGATATTCCATTCTATGACATGACATTCATGACATGACATTCCATTCATATCATTCCATTCCATGAAATGACATTCCTGACAGTCCATTCCATTACATGACATTCCTGATGACATTCATGACATAACATTCCATTCATGACATTCCATTCCATGACATGATATTCCTGATATTCCATTCCTTGACATGACATTCCTGACATTCCATTCCATGACATGACATTCATGACATTGCATTACAAGACATGACATTCCATTTATTGACATGACATTCCTGACATTCCATTCCATGACATTCCTGACATTCATTACATGACATTCATGACATTCCATTCTTTGACATGATATTCCTGACATTCCATGGCATGACATTCCTGACATTCATGACATTCCATGCCATGACATTCCTGACATTCCATTCCATGACATGACATTCCATTCCATGACATTCCTGGCATTCGATTCCATGACATTCATGACATGATATTCCTGACGTTCCATTCCATGACTTGACATTCCTGACATTCCATTCCATGACATTCCATTCCATAACATGGCATTCCTGACATTCCTGATGATATTCCCTACATTGATGACATGATATTCCATTCATGACATTCCATTCCATGACATGACATTCCTGACATTGCCTTCTAAGACATGACATTCCTGACATTCCATTCCTTGACATGACATTCCTGACATTCCATTCAGTGACATGACATTCCTGACATTCCATTCCATGACATAACATTCCATGACATTCCATTCCATGACATTCCTGACATTCTATTCCATGACCTGACATTCCCGACATTCCATTCCTTGACATGACATTCATGACATTCCATTCCATGACATTCCTGATATTCCATTCCATGACCTGACCTTCCCGACATTCCATTCCTTGACATGACATTTCTGACATTCCTGATGACATTCCTGACGTTCGTGACATGACATTCCTGACATTTCATTCCATGATATGACATTCCATGACATGACATTCATGACAAGACATTTATGACATTCATGACATTCCATTCCATGACATGACATTCCTGACATTCCATGACATTCCATTCCATGATATGACATTTGACATTCCTGATGACATTCTTCACATTCATGACATGTCATTCCATTCATGACATTGCACTCCAAGACACGACATTCCTGACATTCCATTCCATGACACGACATTCCTGACATTCCATTCTATGACATGACATTCCTGACATTCCATTCCATGACATTCATGGCATTCCATTCTATGACATGACATTCCTGACTTTCAATTACATGACATTCCATTCCATGACATTCATGACATTCCATTCCATGACATTCCTGGCATTCTATTCCATGACATTCATGACATGGCATTCTAGATATTCCATGACATGACATTCCTGAAATTCATGACATTCCATTCCATGACATTCATGACATTCCATTCCATGACATGACATTCCTGACATTACATTCCTTGACATGACATTCCTGACATTCCGCTCCATGATATGACATTCCTGACATTCTATTCCATAACATTCATTATATTGCATTCCATGTCATTCATGACATTCCATTCCGTGATATTCCTGACATTCCATTCCATGAAATTCATGACATGACATTCCTGACATTCCATTCCATGACATTCCTGACATTCCATTCTATGACATTCCTGACATTCCATTCCATGACATTCTTGACATTCCATTCCATGACATTCATGACATGACATTCCTGACATTCCATTCCATGACATTCCTGACTTTCCTGACATGACATTTATGATATTCATGGCATTCCATTCCATGACATGACATTCCTGACATTCCATGACATGACATTCCTGACATTCCGTGACTTGACATTCCTGACATTCCATGATGTTCCTGACATTCCAAAACATGACATTCTTGACATTCCTGACATTCTATTCCATGACATTCCATTTCCTGACATTTATGACATTCCATTCCATTCCATGACATTCTTGACATGACATTCTTCACATTCCTGAAATTCCATGACATTCATGACATGACATTCCATGACTTTCCATTCCATGACATTCCTGACATTCATGATTTTCCATTCCATGATATTCATAATATTCCATTCTATGACTTGACATTCCTGACATTCCTGATGACATTCCTGACATTCATGACATGACATTCCATGACATGAAATTCCTGACATTCCATTCCATGATATGATATTCCTGACATTCCATTCAATGACATTCCTGACATTCCTGACATTCCATACATGACATTCCTGACATTCCATTCCATGATATGATATTTCTGACATTCTATTCAATGACATTCATGACATTCCTGAAATTCCATTCCAAGACGTGACATTTCTGATGACATTCCTGATGTTCATGACATGACATTCCATTCATGACATTCCATTCCATGACATGACCTTCCTGACATTGCATTCCAAGACATGACATTCCTGACATTCCATTCCATGATATGACATTCCTGACATTCCAAGACATGACATTCCCGACATTCCATTCCTTGACATGACATTCCTGACAGTCCATTCCATGACATTTCATTCCATGACATTCATGACATTCATTCTATGACATGACATTCCTGACATTCCTGGTGACATTCCTGACATTCATGACATGACATTCAATTGATGACATTCCTTTCGATGACATGACATTCCTGACATTCCATTCTATGACATAACATTCCTGACTTTCCTGATGACATTCCTGACATTCATGACATGACATTCTATTCCTGACATTCTATGATATGACATTCCTGACATTCCATTCCGTGACATTCATGACATCCCATTCCATGACATGATATTCCTGACATTCCATTCCATGACATTCCTGACATTCCATTCCATGACATTCCTGACATTCCATTCCATGACATTCATAACATGACATTCCATGACATTCCAGACATGCCATTCCTGATATTCCATGACATGCCATTCCTGACATTCCAAGACATGACATTCCTCACATTCCTGAAATTCCATGATATTCATGGTATTGCATTCCTCACATTCCATTCCATGAAATTCCATTTCATGACATTCCTGACATTCCTTCCATGAGATTCCTGATATTCCATTCCATGACATTCCATGATATGACATTCTTGACATTCCATTCCATGACATGACATTCTTGACATTCCATTCCTTGATATGATATTCCTGACATTCCATTCCATGACATTCATGACATTCCATTCCATGACATTCCTGACATGACATTCCTGACATGACATTCCTGACATGACATTCCATTCCAAGACATGATATTCCTGACAGTCCATTCCATTATGACATACCTGATGACATTCATGATATAACATTCCATTCATGACATTCCATGACATTCCTGACATTGCATTCCTTGACATGACATTCCTGACATTCCATTCTATGACATTCCATTCCATGACATGCCTGACAATCCATTCCTTGACATGACGTTCCTGACATTCCATTCTGACATGACATTAATGACATTCCATTCCATGATATTCCTGTCAATTCATTCCATGACATGACATTCCTGACATTCCATTCCATGAAATTCCTGACATTCCATTCCATGACATGATATTCCTGACATTCCATTCCATGAAATTCATGACCTTCCTGACATTCCATTCTATGACATTCCTGACATTCCATTCCATGTCATTCATGACATGACATTCCTGACATTCCATTCCATGACGTGACAGTCCATTCTATGACATGACATTCCTGACATTCCTGGTGACATTCCTGACATTCATGACATGACATTCAATTGATGACATTCCTTTCGATGACATGACATTCCTGACATTCCATTCTATGACATAACATTCCTGACTTTCCTGATGACATTCCTGACATTCATGACATGACATTCTATTCCTGACATTCCATGACATGACATTCCTGACATTCCATTCCGTGACATTCATGACATCCCATTCCATGACATGACATTCCTGACATTCCATTCCATGACATTCCTGACATTCCATTCCATGACATTCCTGACATTCTATTCATAACATGACATTCCATGACATTCCAGACATGCCATTCCTGATATTCCATGACATGCCATTCCTGACATTCCAAGACATGACATTCCTCACATTCCTGAAATTCCATGATATTCATGGTATTGCATTCCTCACATTCTATTCCATGAAATTCCATTTCATGACATTCCTGACATTCCTTCCATGAGATTCCTGATATTCCATTCCATGACATTCCTGACATTCCATGATATGACATTCTTGACATTCCATTCCATGACATGACATTCTTGACATTCCATTCCTTGATATGATATTCCTGACATTCCATTCCATGACATTCATGACATTCCATTCCATGAAATTCATGACATGACATTCCTGACATGACATTCCTGACATGACATTCCATTCCAAGACATGATATTCCTGACAGTCCATTCCATTATATGACATACCTGATGACATTCATGATATAACATTCCATTCATGACATTCCATGACATTCCTGACATTGCATTCCTTGACATGACATTCCTGACATTCCATTCTATGACATTCCATTCCATGACATGCCTGACAATCCATTCCTTGACATGACGTTCCTGACATTCCATTCTATGACATGACATTGACATTCCATTCCATGATATTCCTGTCAATTCATTCCATGACATGACATTCCTGACATTCCATTCCATGAAATTCCTGACATTCCATTCCATGACATGATATTCCTGACATTCCTGACATTCCATTCCATGAAATTCATGACCTTCCTGACATTCCATTCTATGACATTCCTGACATTCCATTCCATGTCATTCATGACATGACATTCCTGACATTCCATTCCATGACGTGACAGTCCATTCCATGGCATGACATTCCTGACATTCCATTCCAACATGACAGTCCATTCCATGCCATGACATTCCTGACATTCCATGACATGACATTCCTGACATTCATGATATGACATTTATGACATTCTATTCCATGAGATGACATTCCATGACATGACACTCCTGATATTCATGACATTCCATTCCATGACATGACATTCCTGATGGCATTCTTGACATTCATGACATGACATTCCATTCATGACATGACATTCCTGACATTCCTGACATTCAAATCCTTGACATGACATTCCTGCCATTCCATTCCATGACATGACATTCCTGACATTCATGACATTCTGGACATTCCTGACATTCATGACATGACATGACATTCCATGATATTCATGACATCACATTCCATTCCATGAAATCCATGACATGACATTCCATTCCATGAAATTCCATTGCATCACATCCATGACATTCATGACATGACACTCCATTCCATTACATTACATTCGATGACATCCATGACATTCATGACATGACATTCCATGACATCCATGACATGACATTCCATGACATTCCATTCCATGATATTCCTGACATTCATGACATGACATTCTTGATATTCCATGACATGATATTCCTGACATTCCATGACATGGCATTCCTCACATTCCTGAAATTCCATGACATTCCATTCCTGACATTCCATTCCATGACATGACATTCCTGACATGACATTCATGACATTCCATTTATGAAATTCATGACATTCCATTCCGTGACATACATGACATTCTATTCCATGCCACGACATTCCTGACATGACATTTATGACATTCCATGACATGACATTCCATTCCGTGACATGACATTCCTGACATTCTTGACATTCATGACATGACATCCATGACATTAATGACATGACATTCTATTCCATGACATTCCATTCCGTGACATCCATGACATTCCATTCCATGACATTCCATTCCATGACATTCCATTCCGTGACATCCATGACATTCATGACATGACATTCCATTCCATGACATTCCATTCAATGAAATCCATGACATTCATGATATGACATTCCCTGACATTACATTACATTCCATGACATTCCTGACATTCATGACATGCCATTCCATGACACTCCTGACATTCCTGATATTCCATGACATTCATGATATGACATTCTTAATATTCCATGACATTTCTGACATTCCATGACATGACATTCTTCACATTCCTGAAATTCCATGACATTGATGATATTCCATTCCTGACCTTCCATTCCATGACATGACATTCCTGACATTCCAGACATGATATTCCTGATATTCCATTCCTGACATTCCATTCCATGACATGACATTCCTGACATGACATTCCTGACATTCATGACATGACATTTTTGACATTCCTGACATTACATGACATGACACTCCTGTTATTCTTGACATGACATTCCTGACATTCCATTCCATGACATTCATGACATTCCATTCTATGACATGACATTCCTGATCACCATCCTGACCTTCATTATGGCATTCCTAACATTCATGACATGACATTCCATTCATGAGATTCCATGACATGACATTCCTAACATTGCCTTCTAAGACATGACATTCATGACATGACATTCCTGACATTCATGACATTCATGACATGACATTCTTGATATTCCATGACATGACATTCCTGACATTCCATGTCATGGCATGCCTCACATTCCTGAAATTCCATGACATTCCATTCCTGACATTCCAATACATGACATTCCTGACATTCATGACATGACATTCCTGACATTCCACACATGACATTCCTGACATTCCATGATATTCCAGACATTCCATTCCATGACATGACATTCCTGACATGACATTTATGACATTCCTGACATTCCATTCCATGACATGACCTTCCTGACATTGCATTCCAAGACATGACATTCCTGACATTCCATCCCATGACATGACATTCCTGACAGTCCATTCCATGACATTTCATTCCATGACATTCATGACATTCCATTCTATGACATGACATTCCTGATGACATTCCTGACATTCATGACATGACATTCGATTGATGACATTCCATTCGTTGACATGACATTCCATTCTATGACATAACATTCCTGACTTTCCTGATGACATTCCTGACATTCCTGACATTCCATTCCTGACATTCCATTCCATGACATTCATGACATTCCATTCCATGACATGACATTCCTGACATTCCATTCCATGACATGACATTCCTGACATTCCATTCCATGACATTCCTGACATTCCATTCCATGACATTCCTGACATTCCATTCGTTGACATTCATAACATGACATTCCATGAAATTCCAGACATGCCATTCCTGATATTCCATGACATGCCATTCTTGACATTCCAAGACATGACATTCCTGAAATTCCATGACATTCATGGTATTCCATTCCTCATATTCCATTCCATGAAATTCCATTCCATGACATTCCTGATATTCCATTCCATGAGATTCCTGATATTCCATTCCATGACATTCCTGACATTCCATTCCATGACATTCCTGATATTCATGACATGACATTCCTGACATTCCATCCCATGACATGACATTCCTGACAGTCCATTCCATGACATTTCATTCCATGACATTCATGACATTCCATTCTATGACATGACATTCCTGACATTCCTGATGACATTCCTGACATTCATGACATGACATTCGATTGATGACATTCCATTCGTTGACATGACATTCCTGACATTCCATTCTATGACATAACATTCCTGACTTTCCTGATGACATTCCTGACATTCCTGACATTCCATTCCTGACATTCCATTCCATGACATTCCTGACATTCCATTCCTTGACATTCATAACATGACATTCCATGAAATTCCAGACATGCCATTCCTGATATTCCATGACATGCCATTCTTGACATTCCAATACATGACATTCCTGAAATTCCATGACATTCATGGTATTCCATTCCTCATATTCCATTCCATGAAATTCCATTCCATGACATTCCTGACATTCCATTCCATGAGATTCCTGATATTCCATTCCATGACATTCCTGACATTCCATTCCATGACATTCCTGATATTCATGACATGACATTCCTGACATTCCATCCCATGACATGACATTCCTGACAGTCCATTCCATGACATTTCATTCCATGACATTCATGACATTCCATTCTATGACATGACATTCCTGACATTCCTGATGACATTCCTGACATTCATGACATGACATTCGATTGATGACATTCCATTCGTTGACATGACATTCCTGACATTCCATTCTATGACATAACATTCCTGACTTTCCTGATGACATTCCTGACATTCCTGACATTCCATTCCTGACATTCCATTCCATGACATTCATGACATTCCATTCCATGACATGACATTCCTGACATTCCATTCCATGACATTCCTGACATTCCATTCCATGACATTCCTGACATTCCATTCCTTGACATTCATAACATGACATTCCATGAAATTCCAGACATGCCATTCCTGATATTCCATGACATGCCATTCTTGACATTCCAAGACATGACATTCCTGAAATTCCATGACATTCATGGTATTCCATTCCTCATATTCCATTCCATGAAATTCCTGACATTCCATTCCATGAGATTCCTGATATTCCATTCCATGACATTCCTGACATTCCATTCCATGACATTCCTGATATTCATGACATGACATTCCTGACATTCCATTCCATGACATGACATTCCTGACATTCCATGATATGACATTCTTGACATTCCATTCCATGACATGACATTCTTGACATTCCATTCCTTGATATGACATTCCTGACATTCCATTCCATGACATTCATGACATTCCATTCCATGAAATTCATGATATGACATTCCATTCATGACATTCCATTTCATGACATGACATTCCTGACATTCCATTCCATGACATGCCATTCCATGACATGCCTGGCAATCCATTCCTTGACATGACGTTCCTGACATTCCATTCTATGACATGACATTAATGACATTCCATGACATTCCTCTCAATTCATTCCATGACATGATATTCCTGACATTCCTGACATTCCATTCCATGAAATTCCTGACATTCCACGACATGATATTCCTGACATTCCTAACATTCCATTCCATGACATTCATGACCTTCCTGACATTCCATTCCATGACATTCCTGACATTCCATTCCATGTCATTCATAACATGACATTCCTGATATTCCATTCCATGACGTGACAGTCCATTCCATGACATGACATTCCTGACATTCCATGACATGACATTCCTGACATTCATGACATGACAATTATGAAATTCTATTCCATGACATGACATTCCTGACATTCCAACACATGATACTCCTGATATTCATGACATTCCATTCCATGACACTCATGACATTCCATTCCATGACATGACATTCCTGATGGCATTCCTGACATTCATGACATGACATTCCATTCATGACATTCCATTCCATGACATGACATTCCTGACATTCTTGACATTCAAATCCTTGACATGACATTCCTGCCATTCCATTTCATGATATGACATTCCTGAAATTCATGACATTCTTGACATTCTTGACATTCCTGACATTCCTGACATTCATGACATCACATTCCATTCCATGAAATCCATGACATGACATTCCATTCCATGAAATTCCATTCCATGACATGACAGTCCATTCCATGACATGACATTTCTGACATTCCTGATGACATTCCTGACGTTCATGACATGACATTCCATTCATGACATTCCATTCCATGACATGACCTTCTTGACATTGCATTCCAAGACATGACATTCCTGACATTCCATTCCATGACATGGCATTCCTGATATTCCAAGACATGACATTCATGAGATTCCATTCTATGACATGACATTCCTGACATTCCTGATGATATTCCTGACATTCATGACATAACATTCGATTGATGTCATTCCATTCCATGACATTCCTGACATTCCATTCTATGACATAACATTGCTTACATTCCTGATGACATTCCTGACATGACATTCCATTCATGACATTCTAAAACATGACATTCCTGACATCCCATTCCATGACGTTCATGACATTCCATTCAATTCCATGATATTCCTGACATTCCATTCCATTCCTGACATTCCATTC
The DNA here is from genome assembly GCF_964204655.1 of Triturus cristatus. Classification (NCBI taxonomy): domain Eukaryota; kingdom Metazoa; phylum Chordata; class Amphibia; order Caudata; family Salamandridae; genus Triturus; species Triturus cristatus. The sequence continues at coordinate 997,895,924 of NC_140581.1, forward strand.
CATGACATTCATGACATGACATTCCATGACATTCCAGACATGACATTCCTGATATTCCATGACATTCCAAGACATGACATTCCTCACATTCCTGAAATTCCATGACATTCATGGCATTCTATTCCTCACATTCCATGAATTCCATTCCATGACATTCCTGACATTCCATTCCATGACAGTCCTGATATTCATGACATGACATTCCTGACATTCCATTCCATGACATGACATTCCTGATATTCCATTCTATGACATGACATTCCTGACATTCATGACATGACATTCCATTCATATCATTCCATTCCATGAAATGACATTCCTGACAGTCCATTCCATTACATGACATTCCTGACATTCCTGATGACATTCATGACATTCATGACATAACATTCCATTCATGACATTCCATTCCATGACATTCCTGACATTCCATTCATTGACATGACATTCCTGACATTCCATTCCATGACATGACATTCCTGACATTGCATTACAAGATATGACATTCCTGACATTCCATTCATTGACATGACATTCCATGACATTCCTGACATTCCTGACATTCCATTCCATGACATTCCTGACATTCATTACATGACATTCATGACATTCCATTCTTTGACATGACATTCCATTCCATGACATGACATTCCTGACATTCATGACATTCCATTCCATGACATTCATGACATTCCATCCCATGACATGACATTCCTGACATTCCTGATGACATTCATGACATGACATTCCATTCATGACATTTCATTCCATGACTTGACATTCATGACATTCCAAGACATGACATTCCTGACATTCCATTCCATGACATTCATGACATTCCATTCCATGGCATTCCTGGCATTCGATTCCATGACATTCATGACATGATATTCCTGACATTCCATTCCATGACTTGACATTCCTGACATTCCATTCCATGACATTCCATTCCATAACATGGCATTCCTGACATTCCTGATGACATTCCTGACATTGATGACATGATATTCCATTCATGACATTCCATTCCATGACATTCATGACATTCCATTCCATGACATTCCTGGCATTCGATTCCATGACATTCATGACATGATATTCCTGACATTCCATTCCATGACTTGACATTCCTGACATTTCATTCCATAACATGGCATTCCTGACATTCCTGATGACATTCCTGACATTGATGACATGATATTCCATTCATGATATTCCATTCCATGACATGACATTCCTGACATTGCCTTCTAAGACATGACATTCCTGACATTCCATTCCTTGACATGACATTCCTGATATTCCATTCCATGACATGACATTCCATGACATTCCATTCCATGACATTCTATTCCATGACATTCCTGACATTCCATTCCATGACCTGACATTCCTGACATTCCATTCCTTGACATGACATTCATGACATTCCATTCCATGACATTCCTGATATTCCATTCCATGACCTGACCTTCCCGACATTCCATTCCTTGACATGACATTTCTGACATTCCTAATGACATTCCTGACGTTCGTGACATGACATTCCTGACATTTCATTCCATGATATGACATTCCATGACATGACATTCATGACAAGACATTAATGACATTCATGACATTCCATTCCATGACATGACATTCCTGACATTCCATGACATGACACTCCTGATATTAATGACATGACGTTCCTGACATTAATGACATTCCATTCCATTCCATGACATGACATTTGACATTCCTGATGACATTCTTCACATTCATGACATGTCATTCCATTCATGACATTGCATTCCAAGACACAACATTCCTGACATTCCATTCCATGACATGACATTCCTGACATTCCATGACATGACATTCCTGACATTCCATTCTATGACATGACATTCCTGACATTCCATTCCATGACATTCATGGCATTCCATTCTATGACATGACATTCCTGACTTTCAATTACATGACATTCTATTCCATGACATTCATGACATTCCATTCCATGACATTCCTGGTATTCTATTCCATGACATTCATGACATGGCATTCCAGACATTCCATGACATGACATTCCTGAAATTCATGACATTCCATTCCATGACATTCCATTCCATGACATGACATTCCTGACATTACATTCCTTGACATGATATTCCTGACATTCCACTCCATGACATGACATTCCTGACATTCTATTCCATAACATTCATTACATTGCATTCCATGTCATTCATGATATTCCATTCCGTGACATTCCTGACATTCCATTCCATGACATTCATGACATTCCATTCCATAACATTCATGACATTCCATTCCATGACATTCCTGACATTCCAGTCTATGACATTCCTGATATTCCATTCCGTGACATTCCTGACATTCCATTCCATGACATTCATGACATGACATTCCTGACATTCCATTCCATGACATGACATTCCTGACTTTCCTGACATGACATTTATGACATTCATGGAATTCCATTCCATGACATGACATTCCTGACATTCCATGACATGACATTCCTGACATTCTGTGATGTTCCTGACATTCCAAAACATGACATTCTTGACATTCCTGACATTCTATTCCATGACATTCCATTCCCTGACATTTATGACATTCCATTCCATTCCATTCCATGACATTCTTGACATTCATGACATGACATTCTTCACATTCCTGAAATTCCATGACATTCATGACATGACATTCCATGACTTTCCATTCCATGACATTCCTGACATTCATGATTTTCCATTCCATGATATTCATGATATTCCATTCTATGACTTGACATTCCTGACATTCCTGATGACATTCCTGACATTCATGATATGATATTCCTGACATTCCATTCAATGACATTCATGACATTCCTGACATTCCATTCAATGACATTCATGACATTCCATGACATGACATTCCTGACATTCCATTCCATGATATGATATTTCTGACATTCCATTCAATGACATTCATGACATTCCTGAAATTCCATTCCAAGACGTGACATTTCTGATGACATTCCTGATGTTCATGACATGACATTCCATTCATGACATTCTAAAACATGACATTCCTGACATCCCATTCCATGACGTTCATGACATTCCATTCCATGACATGACATTCCTGACATTCCATTCCATGATATTCCTGACATTCCATTCCATTCCATTCCTGACATTCCATTCCATGACATTCATGACATGACATTCCATGACATTCCAGATATTCCATGACATTCCAAGACATGACATTCCTCACATTCCTGAAATTCCATGACATTCATGGCATTCCATTCCTCACATTCCATGAATTCCATTCCATGACATTCCTGACATTCCATTCCATGACAGTCCTGATGTTCATGACATGACATTCCATTCATGACATTCCATTCCATGACATGACCTTCCTGACATTGCAGTCCAAGACATGTCATTCCTGATATTCCATTCCATGACATGACATTTCTGATATTCCTGATGACATTCCTGACATTCATGACATGACATTCCATTCATGACATTGCATTCCAAGACATGACATTCCTGACATTGCATTCCAAGACATGACATTCCTGACATTCCATTCCATGATATGACATTCCTGACATTCCAAGACATGACAGTCCTGACATTCCATTCATTGACATGACATTCCTGACATTCCATCCCATGACATTCCTGACAGTCCATTCCATGTCATTTCATTCCATGACATTCATGACATTCATTCTATGACATGACATTCTTGATATTCCTGATGACATTCCTGACATTCATGACATGACATTCGATTATGACATTCCTTTCGATGACATGACATTCCTGACATTCCATTCTATGACATAACATTCCTGACTTTCCTGATGACATTCCTGACATTCATGACATGACATTCGATTCCTGACATTCCATGACATGACATTCCTGACATTCCATTCCGTGAAATTCATGACATCCCATCCCATGACATTCATAACATGACATTCCATGACATTCCAGATATGCCATTCCTGATATTCCATGACATGCCATTCCTGACATTCCAAAACATGACATTCCTCACATTCCTGAAATTCCATGATATTCATGGTATTCCATTCCTCACATTCCATTCCATGAAATTCCATTTCATGACATTCCTGACATTCCTTCCATGAGATTCCTGATATTCCATTCCATGACATTCCTGACATTCCATGATATGACATTCTTGACATTCCATTCCATGACATTCCATTCCAAGACATGACATTCCTGACAGCCCATTCCATTATATGACATACCTGATGACATTCATGATATAACATTACATTCATGACATTCCATGACATTCCTGACATTGCATTCCTTGACAGGACATTCCTGACATTCCATTCCATGACATGACATTCCTGACATTCCATTCCATGACATTCCATTCCATGACATGCCTGACAATTCATTCCTTGACATGACGTTCCTGACATTCCATTCTATGACATGACATTAATGACATTCCATTCCATGACATTCCTGTCAATTCATTCCATGACATGACATTCCTGACATTCCATTCCATGAAATTCCTGACATTCCATTCCATGACATGATATTCCTGACATTCCATTCCATGACATTCATGACATTCCATTCCATGTCATACATGACATTCCTGACATTCCATGACGTGACAGTCCATTCCATGGCATGACATTCCTGACATTCCATTCCATGACATGACAGTCCATTCCATGACATGACATTCCTGACATTCCATGACATGACATTCCTGACATTCATGACATGACATTTATGACATTCTATTCCATGACATGACATTCCTGACATTCCATGACATGACACTCCTAATATTCATAACATTCATGACATTCCATTCCATGACATGACATTCCTGATGGCATTCCTGACATTCATGACATGACATTCCATTCATGACATTCCATTCCATGACATGACATTCCTGACATTCAAATCCTTGACATGACATTCCTTCCATTCCATGACATGACATTCCTGACATTCATGACATTCTTGACATTCTGGACATTCCTGATATTCCATGATATTCATGACATCACATTCCATTCCATGAAATCCATGACATGACATTCCATTCCATGAAATTCCATTGCATGACATCCATGACATTCATGACATGACATTCCATTCCATTACATTATATTCAATGACATCCATGACATTCATGACATGACATTCCATGACATCCATGACATGACATTCTTGACTTTCCTGACATGACATTTATGACATTCCTGACAAATTGTGCCATGACATTCCTGACATTCCGTGCCATGACATTCCTGACATTCCGTGACATGACATTCCTGACATTCCATGACATGACAACTTTCCCTGACATTTATGACATTCTTGACATTCATGACATGACATTCCATTCCCTGACATTTATGACATTCATGACATTCTTCACATTCCTGAAATTCCATGACATGATATTCCTGACATTCATGACATGACATTCCTGACATTCCTGACGGACATGACATTCCTGACATTCCATGACATGGCATTCCTCACATTCCTGAAATTCCATGACATTCCATTCCTGACATTCCATTCCATGACATGACATTCCTGACATTCCTGACATTCATGACATGACATTCCTGACATTCCACACATGACATTCCTGACATTCCATGATATTCCTGATATTCCATTCCTGACATTCCATTCCATGACATTCCTGACATGACATTCATGACATGACATTTAGGAAATTCATGACATTCCATTCCGTGACATACATGACATTCTATTCCATGACACGACATTCCTGACATGACATGACATTTATGACATTCCATGACATGACACTCCTGTTATGCATGACATGACATTCCTGACAATCATGACATTCTATTCATGACATTCATGACATTCTTGATGACATTCCTGACATGACATTCCATTCATGACATTCCATTCCATGACATGACAATCCTGACATTGCATTCCTTGACATGACATTCCTGACATTCCATTCCGTGACATGACATTCCTGACATTCCTGACTTTCAAATCCTTGACATGACATTCCTGCCATTCCATTCCATGACATGACATTCCTGACATTCATGATATTCTTGACATTCTGGACATTCCTGACATTCCTGACATTCATGACATGACATGACATTCCATGATATTCATGACATCACATTCCATTCCATGAAATCCATGACATGACATTCCATTCCATGAAATTCCATTGCATGACATCCATGACATTCATGGCATGACACTCTATTCCATTACATTACATTCGATGACATCCATGACATTCATGATATGACATTCCATGACATTCCATGACATTCCGTTCCATGACATTCCATGACATTCCGTTCCATGATATTCCTGACATTCATGACATGACATTCCTGACATTCATGACATGACATTCCATGACATTCCATTCCATGATATTCCTGACATTCATGACATGACATTCCTGACATTCATGACATGACATTCTTGATATTCCATGACATGACATTCCTGACATTCCATTCCATGACATGACATTCCTGACATTCATGACATGACATTCCTGACATTCCACACATGACATTCCTGACATTCCATGATATTCCTGATATTCCATTCCTGACATTCCATTCCATGTCATGACCTTCCTGACATGACATTCATGACATGACATTAATGAAATTCATGACATTCCATTCCGTGACATACATGACATTCTATTCCATGACACGACATTCCTGACATGACATTTATGACATTCCATGACATGACACTCCTGTTATGCATGACATGACATTCCTGACAATCATGACATTCTATTCCATGATGTTTATGACATTCCATTCCATGAAATGACATTCATGACATTCTTGATGAGATTCCTGACATGACATTCCATTCCTGACATTGCATTCCTTGACATGATATTCCTGACATTCCATTCCGTGACATGACATTCATGACATTCTTGACATTCATGACATGACATTCCTGACATTCATGACATCACATTCTATTCCATGAAATCCATGACATGACATTCCATTCCGTGACATTTCATTCCATGACATCCATGACATTCATGACATGACATTATATTCCATGACATTCCATTCCGTGACATCCATGACATTCATGACATGACATTCCATTCCATGAAATTCCATTCCGTGACATTCCATTCTGTGACATCCATGACATTCATGACATGACATTCCATTCCATGAAATTCCATTCAATGAAATCAATGACATTCATGATATGACATTCCATGACATTCCATTCCATTCCATGACATTCCTGACATTCATGACATTCCATTCCATGATACTCCTGACATTCCTGATATTCCATGACATCCATGATATGACATTCTTAATATTCCATGACATTCCTGACATTCCATGACATGACATTCTTCACATTCCTGAAATTCCATGACATTGATGACATTCCATTCCTGACCTTCCATTCCATGACATGACATTCCTGACATTCCAGACATGATATTCCTGATATTCCATTCCATGACATGACATGACATTCCTGACATGACATTCCTGACATTCATGACATGACATTTTTGACATTCTTGACATTACATGACATTCCTGACATTACATGACATTCCTGACGTTACATGACATAACACTCCTGATATTCATGACATGACATTCCTGACATTCCATTCCATGACATTCATGACATTCCATTCTATGACATGACATTCCTGATCACGATCCTGACCTTCATTATGGCATTCCTAACATTCATGACATGACATTCCATTCATGAGATTCCATGACATGACATTCCTAACATTGCCTTCTAAGACATGACATTCCTGACATTCATGACATGACATTCCTGACATTCATGACATTCTTGATATTCCATGACATGACATTCCTGACATTCCATGTCATTGCATTCCTCACATTCCTGAAATTCCATGACATTCCATTCCTGACATTCCATTCCATGACATGACATTCCTGACATTCATGACATGACATTCCTGACATTCCACACATGACATTCCTGATATTCCATATTCCTGACATTCCATTCCATGACATGACATTCCTGACATGACATTTATGACATTCATGACATTCCATTCCATGACATTCCATTCCATGACATGACCTTCCTGATATTGCATTCCAAGACATGACATTCCTGACATTCCATTCCATGATATGATATTCCTGACATTCCAAGACATGACATTCCTGACATTCCATTCCTTGACATGACATTCCTGACATTCCGTCCCATGACATGACATTCCTGACAGTCCATTCCATGACATTTCATTCCATGACATTCATGACATTCCATTCTATGACATGACATTCCTGACATTCCTGATGACATTCCTGACATTCATGACATGACATTCGATTGATGACATTCCATTCGATGACATGACATTCCTGACATTCCATTCTATGACATGACATTCCTGACTTTCCTGATGACATTCCTGACATTCATGACATGACATTCCATTCCTGACATTCCATGACATGACATTCCTGACATTCCATTTCATGACATTCCATTCCATGACATAACATTCCTGACATTCCATTCCATGACATTCCTGACATTCCATTCCATGACATTCATAACATGACATTCCATGACATTCCAGACATGCCATTCCTGATATTCCATGACATGCCATTCCTGACATTCCAAGACATGACATTCCTCACATTCCTGAAATTCCATGACATTCATGGTATTCCATTCATCACATTCCATTCCGTGAAATTCCATTCCATGACATTCCTGTCATTCCATTCCATGAGATTCCTGATATTCCATTCCATGACATTCCTGACATTCCATTCCATGACATTCCTGATATTCATGACATGACATTCCTGACATTCCATTCCATGACATGACATTCCTGACATTCGATGATATGACATTCTTGACATTCCATTCCATGACATTCTTGACATTCCATTCCTTGATATGACATTCCTGACATTCCATTCCATGACATTCCTGACATTCCATTCCATGACATTCATGACATGACATTCCTGACATGACATTCCATTCATGACATTCCATTCCATGACATGACATTCCTGACAGTCCATTCCATTACATGACATACCTGATGACATTCATGATATAACATTCCATTCATGACATTCCATGACATTACTGACATTCCATTCCATTACATGACATTCCTGACATTCCATTCCATGACATTCCATTCCATGACATGCCTGACAATCCATTCCTTGACATGACGTTCCTGACATTCCATTCTATGACATGACATTAATGACATTCCATTCCATGACATTCCTGTCAATTCATTCCATGACATGACATTCATGACATTCCATTCCATCACATGACATTTCTGACATTCCTGACATTCAAATCCTTGACATGACATTCCTGCCATTTCATTTCATGATATGACATTCCTGACATTCATGACATTCTTGACATTCTTGACATTCCTGACATTTCTGACATTCATGACATGACATTGCATTCCATGAAATCCATGACATGACATTCCATTCCATGAAATTCCATTCCATGACATGACAGTCCATTCTATGACATGACATTCCTGACATTCCATTCCATGACATGACAGTCCATTCCATGACATGACATTCCTGACATTCCATGACATGACATTCCTGACATTCATGACATGACATTTATGACATTCTATTCCATGACATGATATTCCTGACATTCCATGACATGACACTCCTGATATTCATGACATTCCATTCCATGACACTCATGACATTCCATTCCATGACATGACATTCCTGATGGCATTCCTGACATTCATGACATGACATTCCTTTCATGACATTCCATTTCATGACATGACATTCCTGACATTCAAATCCTTGATATGACATTCCTGCCATTCCATGACATGACATGACATTCATGACATTCATGACATTCTTGACATTCTTGACATTCCTGATATTCATGACATGACATGACATTCCATGATATTCATGACATCACATTCCATTCCATGAAATCCATGACATTCCATTCCATGAAATTCCATTGCATGACATCCATGACATGACACTCCATTCCATTACATTACATTCGATGACATCCATGACATTCATGACATGACATTCCATGACATCCATGACATGACATTCCATTCCATGATATTCCTGACATTCATGACATGACATTCCTGACATTCATGACATTCATGACATGACATTCTTGATATTCCATGACATGACATTCCTGACATTCCATGACATGGCATTCTTCACATTCCTGAAATTCCATGACATTCCATTCCTGACATTCCATTCCATGACATGACATTCCTGACATTCATGACATGACATTCCTGACATTCCACACATGACATTCCTGACATTCCATGATATTCCTGATATTCCATTCCATGACATGACAGTCCATTCCATGACATGACATTCCTGACATTCCATGACATGACATTCCTGACATTCATGACATGACATTTATGACATTCTATTCCATGACATGATATTCCTGACATTCCATGACATGACACTCCTGATATTCATGACATTCCATTCCATGACACTCATGACATTCCATTCCATGACATGACATTCCTGATGGCATTCCTGACATTCATGACATGACATTCCTTTCATGACATTCCATTTCATGACATGACATTCCTGACATTCAAATCCTTGATATGACATTCCTGCCATTCCATGACATGACATGACATTCATGACATTCATGACATTCTTGACATTCTTGACATTCCTGATATTCATGACATGACATGACATTCCATGATATTCATGACATCACATTCCATTCCATGAAATCCATGACATTCCATTCCATGAAATTCCATTGCATGACATCCATGACATTCATGACATGACACTCCATTCCATTACATTACATTCGATGACATCCATGACATTCATGACATGACATTCCATGACATCCATGACATGACATTCCATTCCATGATATTCCTGACATTCATGACATGACATTCCTGATATTCATGACATTCATGACATGACATTCTTGATATTCCATGACATGACATTCCTGACATTCCATGACATGGCATTCCTCACATTCCTGAAATTCCATGACATTCCATTCCTGACATTCCATTCCATGACATGACATTCCTGACATTCATGACATGACATTCCTGACATTCCACACATGACATTCCTGACATTCCATGATATTCCTGATATTCCATTCCTGACATTCCATTCCATGACATGACATTCCTGACATGACATTCATGACATGACAGTTATGAAATTCATGACATGCCATTCCGTGACATACATGACATTCTATTCCATGACACGACATTCCTGACATGACATTTCTGACATTCCATGACATGACACTCCTGTTATTCATGACATGACATTCCTGACAATCATGACATTCTATTCCATGACATTCATGACATTCCATTCCATAAAATGACATTCATGACATTCTTGATGACATTCCTGACATGACATTCCATTCCATGACATGACATTCCTGACATTGCATTCCTTGACATGACATTCCTGACATTCCATTCCGTGACATGACATTCCTGACATTCATGACATGACATTCCTGACATTCATGACATCACATTCTATTCCATGAAATCCATGACATGACATTCCATTCCATGACTTTTCATTCCATGACATTCATGACATGACATTCCATGACATTCCATTCCGTGACATCCATGACATTCATGACATGACATTCCATTCCATGACAATCCATTCTATGACATTCCATTCCGTGACATCCATGACATTCATGACATGACATTCCATTCCATGACATTCCATTCAATGAAATCCATGACATTCATGATATGACATTCCATGACATTCCATTGCATTCCATGACATTCATGACATGCCATTCGATGACATTCCTGATATTCCATGACATTCATGATATGACATTCTTGATATTCCATGACATGACATTCCTGATATTCCATGACATGACATTCCTCACGTTCCTGAAATTCCATGACATTGATGACATTCCATTCCTTACCTTCCATTCCATGACATGACATTCCTGACATTCCATTCCTGACATTCCATTCCTGACATGACATTCCTGACATTCATGACATGACATTTTTGACATTCCTGACATTACATGACATTCCTGACATTACATGACATGACACTCCTGATATTCATGACATGACATTCCTGACATTCCATGACATTCATGGCATTCCATTCCATGACATGACATTCCTGATCACGATCCTGACATTCATTATGGCATTCCTAACATTCATGACATGACATTCCATTCATGAGATTCCATGACATGACATTCCTAACATTGCCTTCTAAGACATGACATTCATGACATTCCATTCCTTGACATGGCATTCCTGACATTCCATTCCATGACATGACATTCATGGCATTCTAGATATTAATGACATCACATTCCTGACATTCATGACATGACATTCCTGACAGTCATGACATTCATGACATGACATTCTTGATATTCCATGACATGACATTCCTGACATTCCATGTCATGGCATTCCTCACATTCCTGAAATTCCATGACATTCCATTCCTGACATTCCATTCCATGACATGACATTCCTGACATGACATTCCTGACATTCCACACATGACATTCCTGCCATTCCATGATATTCCTGACAATCCATTCCATGACATGACATTCCTGACATGACATTCATGACATTCCATTCCATGACATTCATGACATTCCATTCCATGCCATGACATTCCTGACATGAAATGACATTTATGACATTCCATGACATGATATTCCTGACAATCATGACATTATATTCCATGACATTCCATTCCATGACATGACATTCATGACATTCCTGATGACATTCCTGACATGACATTCCATTCATGACATTCCATTCCATGACATGACATTCCTGACATTCTTGACATTCATGACATGACATTCCTGACATGATATTCCTGACATTCCATTCCTGACATTCCATTCCTGACATGACATTTGTGACATTCCTGACATTCCATGACATGACACTCCTGATATTCATGACATGACATTCCTGACATTCCATTCCATGACATGACATTCTGGATCACGATCCTAACATTCATTATGACATTCCTAACATTCATGACATGACATTCCATGACATGACATTCCTGACATTGCATTCTAAGACATGACATTCCTGACATTCCATTCCTTGACATGGCATTCCTGACATTCTATTCCATGACATGACATTCATGACATTCTTGACATTCATGACATGACATTCATGACGTGACATTCCATGATATGACATTCCATGACATTCCTGACATGACATTCCATTCCATGACATCCATGACATTCATGACATGACATTCTATTACATTCACGACATGACATTCCATTCCATTCCACGACACTCCATTCCATTCCAGGACACGACACTCCACGACACTCCACTCCACTTCACGACACTCCACTCCACTTCACTTCACTTCTTACCACACCACTTTACTTCACTCTATGCCAGATTTGTACCGAATCGCGATTTGGTAATTGCAAAATGCTATGTAGGTAGGATTCGCAAAATATTTAGTGATTCCTTAATATTACCTAATAGTGATCAGGTAAATACTGAATCGCTATAAGGTAATATGACTCCATTCGTTCCTATGGGCCAAAAGGTCCATAATTGCGGATGGCTTTGCATTTGCTAATTTGCGATTACTTAATTGGTAATGGCAAATTAGTGAATGCAAAGCCAAGGGTGCCCAGGGGCATGAGCCCCCCCGAAGCACCCTCAAAATTCAAATTGTGCACATGTAAAGCGCACACATGCTCTAGGGATTTGCAAACTGCCAAATTTCGCGATTCACACCATTGGCGAATGCAAAATGCTTTAATACATCTGGTCCTTTGCCCCTCCACTCTACAACACTCCACTTTATGACACTCCACTCTATACCCCTCCACTCTATGACACTGCATTTCTCATCCCCCACTGTACAACACTGTACGGCACGCTTCTCCACTCTACGTATCTCACTCTATGCCACTTCATGCCACTTTACTCTATGCCATTCCACCACTCTCCACCCCACCACTCTCCACTTCACTCATTCCACTCTCGACCCCACCACTCTCCACTTAACTCATTCCACTCTCCACCCCACCACTCTCCACTTAACTCATTCCACTCTCCACCCCACCACTCTCCACCCCACTCATTCCACTCTCCACCCCGCTGCTCTAATCCACTCTCCACCCCACCACTCTCCATCCCTCTGCTCTAATCCACTCTCCACCCCACCACTCTCCACCCCTCTGCTCTAATCCACTCTCCACCCCACCACTCTCCACCTCTCTGCTCTAATCCATTCTCCATCCCTCTAGTCCACGCTCCACCCCTCTACTCTAATCCACTCTCCACCCCTCTGCTCTAATCCACTGTCCACCCCTTTTCTCTAATGCACTCTACAACACTCTGCTCTAATCCACTCTCCACCCCTCTGCTCTAATCCCCTCTCCACCCCTCTGCTCTACTCCACTCTACTCTACTCCACTCTGCTCTAATCCACTCTGCTCCACTCTGCTCCAATCCACTCTACAACACTCTGCTCGAATCCACTCTGCTCCACTCTGCTCTAATCCACTCTTCTCTAATCCACTCTACAACACTCTGCTCTAATCCCCTCTCCACCCCTCTGCTCTAATCCCCTCTCCACCCCTCTTCTCTAATCCACTCTACAACACTCTGCTCTAATCCACTCTCCACCCCTCTGCTCTAATCCCCTCTCCACCCCTCTGCTCTAATCCCCTCTACAACACTCTGCTCTAATCCACTCTCCACCACTCTGCTCTAATCCACTCTACAACACTCTGCTCTAATCCGCTCCACTCCTCTCCGCTCTAATCCTCTCCGCTCCACTCTGCTCTAATCCACTCTACAACACTCTGCTCTAATCCTCTCCGCTCCACTCTGCTCTAATCCACTCTGCTCTAATCCACTCTCCACCACTCTGCTCTAATCCACTCTACTCCACTCTGCTCTAATCCACTCTACAACACTCTGCTCTAATCCACTCTGCTCCACTCTGCTCTAATCCACTCTACAACACTCTGCTCTAATCCACTCCGCTCCACTCTGCTCTAATCCTCTCCGCTCTAATCCTCTCCGCTCCACTCTGCTCTAATCCACTCTACAACACTCTGCTCTAATCCTCTCCGCTCCACTCTGCTCTAATCCACTCTGCTCTAATCCACTCTACAACACTCTGCTCTACTCCACTACACAACACTCCACTCCACAACACTCCGCTGTACTCCACTGCACTGCACTCCACTCCACTCTACAACACTCCACTCCTCCACCACTCTTTACTTCACTGTATTCCACTCCACTCTATGACACTCCATGCCACTAGCGTTTAGCCATGCTAAAGAGCAGTCACGCTGATGTAAAAGATGTCTAAAACACATTGGCAAACCCAATAGCTCTTGCATAGGCGAGACCGATTGGCGTTGCCAGTGCTTGTTATGATTGTTCTTCATCCACCCTTGGGAATATCAACAAACTGTTTTAATTTGGTAAGCTATAGGAACCAATTTTAAATTAAGCAGTTCAAATGTTTTAAATGCACTAACATATTATGGCAATATTTGCATATATCTTTTAAGAAGTTCGCTGTAATTATAAGAACATGCCTTTTCTGTTAAAAATAGACATTCCCATTGCTTCAGTTCACTGCTTGTGAGAATGTTACCCTTATTGCAATACAATGCAAATGACTCATTCATCTAGCCATCATCTAAAAGAACATATTCATGGTGCAAATTAATATTTAAACAAAGGCAAAGTAATATACAGATCCTGAATTTCTGATATAAGCATTAAAATGCAACAATAGGCATTGATGCCTTAAGACTACTTGCCAAAAACGATCTATTCATTTTAAATTGTATTGCATATTATTGCACCATCATTGTTTACTTGCAGATAGGTATCAAATGGCATTAGTGACCCAAATTGCTTTCAGCAATCTATAGAAGGCCACTAATAATTTATAGACCCAAAAAGTTTAAAATCAATAGAGAAAAGGGTAATTTGAATGGAAAATATTTGGAAAAACACAGGGTTATACAGCTTTTACTTTGGTATGTCTGTCGTTTCTGCTGCTAGTTTCTTTTTCCGGTGAGGAAAGTGTGTTTAAATGCAAAGTGTGTTTAAGACTGCAGTACCGCCTCCTATCCACAGGGGCAGAGCTGAGCAAAAATATAAACACACTTCATGAAGCACAGGTCCCCACAAAGCAATTATTTAAAAAGTTGCAAAAATCGACACAGATGTTCCTGGAGTCATTTTTTTATCATTTCATTCCAGGACACGACACTCCACGACACTCCACTCCACGACACTCCACTCCACGACACTCTAAGACACTCTAAGACACTCCAAGACACTCCACTTCACTTCACTTCTTACCACACCACTTTACTTCACTCTATGCCAGATTTTTTTTTTTTTAAAGAAATTTTATTGTTTTCACAACAAATACAACCAAAGGACATGAAATCAGATCGTATATACAGTTCAGTAGACAAATCACCACACATAGCCACCATTTCTACAAGTAGACCTAGATCGGACGTCTTGAAACCTTCAGTATCGCCCACCCTCCCCTCCTCCCCCTCAGCTTCCCTAGCCCTCTGAGTCAGAAGATTCCTCATCAGAAAGAGGTGGCGGATCACATATGTTACCCCTATACTTGTTCCATGCTCCCCACACTCTGACCCACTTTCGAGGACAACCCCGCCTGATAAATACGGAACGCTCAGCAAACATAGCCCCATCAATCTCTTTCTTCCACATTGATAGCAACGGTGTCTCCATCGCTCCCCATTTTTGGGCTATGTTCCGTTTAGCCATCATGTTCCCCAGCGTCACCCAGCCCTGCGCCTGGCGATTAAGATCCGTGGGCTCCCACACATTCAACAGACAGCGTCTGGGTTCCGGCAACAGTGACACCCCGCACACCTGCGACATCGTACGCAACACTCGCCTCCAGAAGAGTTGGAGAACCGGACAGTCCCAGATCAGGTGATAGAAGGTTCCCTCCTCCCCGCAACCCCGCAGGCAGAAGGGATGTGGCGCTCTGCCCAGTTTATGTAACAGGCTTCTGGTGAAATATGAACGATGTAAAATACGAAGTTGCACAAGACGCAGCCTTGAGGGTATACCCGCCTCGCGTGGTGAAGCCAGCGCCTCCCGCCAATCTGGGTCATCAAAATCGCCGACCTCGTCGGCCCATTTCTCCCGCAAGAGCCCCATAGGGTCCAGCAAATTGTTGATCAGTTTACGGTACGTGAAGGACGTGGCCCTCTTAGGCATGTATTCGGTCAACAACCTGTCTTCCAGTGGGGATGCCTCTGGAACCTGCGCACCTGGGGTTAACTGTGCCGTCAGGGCATGTTTCATCTGTAGGTATCGGAACCATTCTGAAGGAGCCAGCTCATATTGTTGTTGTAAGCGAGCGAATTGAACAACCTCCCCTTTGTGCCACACGTCGCCTATCACCGAGATCCCGATAGCGTCCCAAGCGTCAAAGCCCTTGCTGTCCCTGAGGCGTCCCAGTCGCTTCGTGTCCCAGAGAGGCGTAAGCTGCGTCAGGACTCCGCGCCAACCCAGCCTGGCCTGTGCCGCATGCCAGATAGACACAGTCTGTCGCAGAGGGCCAATCAGCTGTGGGGTCAACCGGGCATCGTATAATGGGGTTAGCAGACCCCTTTCACCCAGTATATCCCTATCTGCCTTGAACGCGGGATCTGACTGAGGCGCATGGAGCCACTGGTTGATCACCTTAAGCTGCGCCGCCCAATAATATAGCTGGATATCTGGGAGCGCAATTCCCCCATCGTACCACCCACAGACTAGTTTTGCTTGTGCAATGCGCGCTGGTTTGTTGCCCCAGAGTAAGTTAGAGACCTGCGCTGCTACCGCACGGAAGTAGGCCGGCGGCACCGGGTATGGAGTATTTTCCAACACATAGAGAAACCTCGGCAGGGCCATCATTTTAAAGAGCGCCGCTCTCCCCACCAGGGTCAGGGGCAACGTTCCCCAGTGCCGCACATCCTGCTTGAGGCGGTCCAATTGAGGGCTTAAGTTGTGCCTGAAAAATTCCATCTGATCCAATGCAACGTGCACCCCCAGGTATTTGAATGACCCCTCCGCCACTTGTATCTGACAGCCCTCTGACAGTCGGGGGGGGGCCCCTCAGCACCATGAGGACCGACTTCGACCAGTTGATCGTATAGCCGGATGCCCGGCTGAACACCTCGCAAATATTAAGCAATGTGAGGATGGATCGCCTTGGAGAAGATAAGTAAAGCAGTATGTCATCCGCGTATAGGGAGACGCGGTCTTCCCAATTCGCCGACCAGCGAAGGCCCCTCATCATAGGCTCCCACCGTATCCATGTCGCGAGAGGCTCGAGCACTAGGGCGAAAAGCAGCGGCGAGAGCGGGCAGCCCTGACGCGTACCCAGCCCCAGGGGGAAATCCTCCGACATATGCCCGTTGGCCGCGACATGGGCCAGCGGCTTGGTGTATAGGAGTCGGATCCAGGCACAGAATTTCGGCCCAAACCCCAGATGAGACAATACTGCGAAGAGAAAGGGCCACTCCACCATATCGAATGCCATGCGGGCATCAAGGGAGAGAATGACAGCGGGTTCCTGCAGTCGGTCCACTCGGGCCAGCACGCTATGTAAGCGCCTCAGATTGTGGGAGGTACTCCTCCCGGGCATAAAGCCCGACTGGTCCGGGTGCACTATGTCAGTCAAATGAGGCGTGAGGCGGAGGGCCAACAGTTTCGCAAGGATCTTGGCCTCTGCATTAAGCAGTGAGATGGGGCGATAGGAGGCACATTGGTCCGCCGGCTTACCCGGCTTCGGTAGTACCACGATAGTGGCCGTTCGCTGGTCCGCGGGGAGCTCCCCCACCTCCAGCCCGTGTTTGTACATATTCAACAAGTGTGGGGCCAGCATCTCGGGCAGCCGTTGATACAGCTCAATCGGGATGCCGTTAGGACCCAGTGCCTTACCGGGTTGTAATGCAGCAATAGCCACCTGTAGCTCCTCGACCGTAAGTTCGGCCTCCAGGGACTCTCTAGCTTCAGGGGAGAGCTTGGGCATCTGCAGGTCTCTGATATATGTCAGCGCCACCTCCACCGACATGGAGGAGTTGGAGGAGTATACATCACGAAAATGCCCCGCCAGGTTGCGCACTATTTCTCGTGGGTCTGACGTTTTCGACCCCTCGGCCGTGGCCAGCTGCGCGATCCATCGGGCTCCGCTGTCGCGCTTGTCCAACCACGCCAGTAGCCTGCCGGTTTTATCGCCTACATCGTAGACCGTGTGCCGTGAGGCCTCAAGTCGTTGTTTGACACGGTCTGCCAGGTGCTCCCTGTGCTTCACCTGAGCCACTCGCAGGTCATGGGAGGTTTCACAGGAGGGGGTTTCGGCCTGACGAGCCTCCGCAGCCCGGAGCTCAAGCTCCAGCGACTGCAACTCAGACGTCTGCATGCGCTTATAACCTGTGATGGCAGCCATTGCCTGGCCCCGCAGCACCGTTTTGTACGCCTCCCAAAGAATTGTGGGGGAGTCGACCGAAGCGGCGTTTTCGTGAAAGAAGAGTTTTGACGCCTGTGTGATGGATTTACTAATCTTCGGGAGACGCAGGTAGCTTGGGCGTATCGGGTAAATGCGGCGGCGCATCAGGTGGGAACTATTGTAATGCAGGAGGATCGGGGAATGATCAGAGATGCCCCTGGGTCTAATGTCAATACTCTCAACGTTGTGAAGGCATCCGGGGGAGCCCAGAAAGTGATCAATACGGGTTAGACTGTTGTGCACCCCGGAGTGGAACGTATAGGAGCGCGTCTCCGGGTGATACCAGCGCCAAAGATCTGTGAACCCTAGCGCCGCCGCGAAGCTTGCAAGTCGCGTTGCGCCGCTGCCCTGCGCCCGAGGCGGGGACCGGTCAATGTGATCATTCATCACTGCATTAAAGTCACCCCCAAGTAACACCTCCCCCTCCGGTAGGGTGAGGAGAAATTCACTAAGCGCCGGGAGCGCCGCGGCATGCAACCCAGGAGGGATATAGACCGACACTACGTTATAGAGATGTCCTTCCCATTGTACATGAGCCGCGGCGAAGCGCCCGGCTCCGTCCGTTTGTACATCAAGCACGATTAAGCGGGACTGTTTGCGCAGCAAGATGCCAACCCCCCAGGATCCAGAAGTAAACTCAGAGTGGACCACCATCTTATATCCCCATCTGTCCAGCGCTTTAGTAGCAGTGCCGGTGAGATGGGTCTCCTGAAGCAAGACCAGCGCCGGGGCACACCGTTTAATACTATGCAGGACCAGGCCTCGTTTGATTTTATCTCCTAAACCCCGTACATTCCAGGTCAGTAAAGAGAGGGGTTGTACCGGGGTCAAATCAGTGTCAGGGGCTACTGAAGTAAACAAGTCCGACTTCACGGCGGGTGGGAGAGGAGATAAAGCAGTAGTCGGATAGAGCATAGTGTGACCCTGGTCGTGTGCAGAACATGTGCGTGGTGCAAGTCTGAAGGCCGTGTCCTACATAACCAAAACAAAGAAACAAAACCAAAGAACGTACCCCATCCCCCCACCCCCCTCCCTGCCTCCCTGCCACACGGACTCAGAACTGCCCGCCACCCCAACTCAGCAGAGTGCTCAATCCCTTGAACCCCAAACAGTACTTGCGCTTTTTAGGGAGCGTGGAGTCCGAGGGGGACCAGGACATCCCCTGTCCCCAAGTCCCATCGTTCATGTCCCAAAACAGCCAGTATGCGGACACTACATCAGCAGCGGTCCCCAGAGGGCAGTCCTAAACTATATTTCGGGAAGGATGCGAGCCACCGCGTCAACCCGTGGGTTCCTCCTCAACCTCTTCAAGGCGCTGTTCATGTCCAGTAGGATCGTCCTCACTCCCGGGACGCCTTGTCCCCCGGCTCGAGCGTCTTGCGCCACCAGCCCGGCGCCACCCCTCCAACCAGTCATGAGCCTCCTCCGGTGTGTCGAAGAAGAAAGTCTTGCCCTCCGCCGCCACCCGTAGACGCGCCGGGAAGAGCATTGCATATGGAAGTTCTCGGGCCCTTAGTTTCTTCTTGACCTCCACAAAGCTCCGCCGCTGCGCCGCCACCGCAGCCGTATAGTCAGGGAAGAAGGACACCGTGGAGTTCTGAAGCCGGATCGGCGGCGCCACCCGCGCCGCCTGCAGAATGGCATCCCTGTCTCGGAAATTAAACAGGCGGGCCAGGACAGGCCTCGGAGGCGCCCCCACCTTCGGACGCCCTCCCGGTACCCTATGTGCTCGCTCCACCGAGAAGAATGCTGAGAGGCCCCGGGGTTGCAACTTGGATTTAATCAGTTCTTCAACATAGAGGTCCATGGCCGGGTGCCCCTCACTTTCGGGAATCCCAATAATGCGCACGTTATTGCGGCGAGAGCGCCCTTCTTGGTCATCCAGCCGGGCCGCCATGCGTTTGTTCTCCGACTCCAACTGCGACACTCTCTGTAAAAGGCCTTTTGAGTCCTTCGCCAGAGTCTCCGTTGCCTGCTCCACCTCCGCTACCCTGGCGGACATCTTCTGGAAGTCTGCGCGGAGCAGGGATACGTCCGTAGAAATCGACCCCACCGTAGATTGTACCTGTGTTAAGGCCGTCATAATGTCCTCCAGTGTCACCTTCGGCGTGTCGGCGGTCGCCGCCATCCTCCCTGCGGGGCCGCCGCGGTCTGACACCTCGGAGTCCTTGGTGTAGGCGAACTTATCAAGCTTGCCTTGGTGGTGCCCCTTGGTTCCCTTCCCGCTCATGGCGCTAATGATGCCTCCCAAATGGCACTCCCGCAGATCAACGGGGAATCGATGCACCAGGGCCCTCTAGGCCGAGCCCGAACCCTCCAGGCAGCCTGGGGAACGGTCCCCGTCTCAGGTCGTCCCCGAGGGGGGCCGGCACGGATCAGCAGGGGCGGCCGCACGTCTCAGCGGGGCCCGGCACAGGTCCGGATCGCAGTCTCCGGTGCAGCGCAGGCCCGGGGGAGCCCCATCGGTGTCAGGCAGCAGCTCTCAGAAGCGCGGGTCAGGCCTACCGGATAGACATCGGAGCTCGCGCCGCAGCCCTGGTGCCCCTTGCAGGTTCCTCGTTGCGGGCCGATGGGGGTCGTCCGGCACCCGCCACACTCCTGCCCCGGCCTCCTCAGGCTGCGCCGTCGTCAGTGTTCGCCGTGGGCGCCCAACCTCCGTTACCGCCTCAGGGCAGACCGGTCCGGGCACGCCTCGCCCGGGGTCACCCCGTCACTCGAGGTCCCGGTCGCACTCGCCGAGGCAGGCCGCAGAGTTCCGGGTCCCGCCGATTTCGTCACAGGCGTCCGAGGGACCCAGGAGCTGGATCGGGGTGCGACGCTGTGTGTCCGCTGCACGTTTCTGGACCTTAGGGATCGGATCGCTGCTCGGATGAGTTACGGATGAAAGGGGAGTCGATCTCTTCCCTGGAGCCCAACTAGGCTGCGGCCATCTTGCTTGGCTGCAAGCCACGCCCCCCCTCTATGCCAGATTTGTACCGAATCGCGATTTGGTAATTGCAAAATGCTATGTAGGTAGGATTCGCAAAATATTTAGTGATTCCTTAATATTACCTAATAGTGATCAGGTAAATACTGAATCGCTATTAGGTAATATGACTCCATTCGTTCCTATGGGCCAAAAGGTCCATAATTGCGGATGGCTTTGCATTTTCTAATTTGCGATTACTTAATTGGTAATGGCAAATTAGTGAATGCAAAGCCAAGGGTGCCCAGGGGCATGAGCCTCCCCGAAGCACCCTCAAAATTCAAATTGTGCACATGTAAAGCGCACACATGCTCTAGGGATTTGCAAACTGCCAAATTTCGCGATTCACACCATTGGCGAATGCAAAATGCTTTAATACATCTGGTGCTATGCCCCTCTACTCTACAACACTCCACTCTATACCCCTCCACTCTATGACACTGCATTTCTCATCCCCCACTGTACAACACTGTACGGCACGCTTCTCCACTCTACGTATCTCACTCTATGCCACTTCATGCCACTTTACTCTATGCCATTCCACCACTCTCCACCCCACCACTCTCCACTTCACTCATTCCACTCTCGACCCCACCACTCTCCACTTAACTCATTCCACTCTCCACCCCACCACTCTCCACCCCACTCATTCCACACCCCACTCATTCCACTCTCCACCCCACCACTCTCCACCCCACTCATTCCACTCTCCACCCCGCTGCTCTAATCCACTCTCCACCCCACCACTCTCCATCCCTCTGCTCTAATCCACTCTCCACCCCACCACTCTCCACCCCTCTGCTCTAATCCATTCTCCATCCCTCTAGTCCACGCTCCATCCCTCTACTCTAATCCACTCTCCACCCCTCTGCTCTAATCCACTCTCCACCCCTTTTCTCTAATGCACTCTACAACACTCTGCTCTAATCCACTCTCCACCCCTCTGCTCTAATCCCCTCTCCACCCCTCTGCTCTAATCCACTCTACTCCACTCTGCTCTAATCCACTCTGCTCCACTCTGCTCCAATCCACTCTACAACACTCTGCTCGAATCCACTCTGCTCCACTCTGCTCTAATCCACTCTGCTCTAATCCACTCTACAACACTCTGCTCTAATCCCCTCTCCATCCCTCTGCTCTAATCCCCTCTTCACCCCTCTGCTCTAATCCCCTCTCCACCCCTCTTCTCTAATCCACTCTACAACACTCTGCTCTAATCCACTCTCCACCCATCTGCTGTAATCCCCTCTCCACCCCTCTACTCTAATCCCCTCTCCACCCCTCTGCTCTAATCCACTCTCCACCACTCTGCTCTAATTCACTCTACTCCACTATGCTCTAATACACTCTGCTTCACTCTGGTCTAATCCACTCTACAACACTCTGCTCTAATCCACTCCGCTCCACTCTGCACTAATCCACTCTGCTCTAATCCACTCTTCAACACTCTGCTCTAATCCACTCTCCACCCCTCTGCTCTAATCCCCTCTCCACCCCTCTGCTCTAATCCCCTCTACAACACTCTGCTCTAATCCACTCTCCACCACTCTGCTCTAATCCACTCTACTCCACTCTGCTCTAATCCACTCTACAACACTCTGCTCTAATCCACTCTGCTCCACTCTGCTCTAATCCACTCTGCTCCACTCTGCTCTAATCCACTCTGCTCCAATCCACTCTACAACACTCTGCTCTAATCCACTCCGCTCCACTCTGCTCTAATCCTCTCCGCTCTAATCCTCTCCGCTCCACTCTGCTCTAATCCACTCTACAACACTCTGCTCTAATCCTCTACGCTCCACTCTGCTCTAATCCACTCTGCTCTAATCCACTCTACAACACTCTGCTCTACTCCACTACACAACACTCCACTCCACAACACTCCACTGTACTCCACTGCACTGCACTCCACTCCACTCCACTGCACTCCACTCCACTCTACAACACTCCACTCCTCCACCACTCTTTACTTCACTGTATTCCACTCCACTCTATGACACTCCACGCCACTAGCGTTTAGCCATGCTAAAGAGCAGTCACGCTGATGTACAAGATGTCTAAAACACATTGGCAAACCCAATAGCTCTTGCATAGGCGAGACCGATTGGCGTTGCCAGTGCTTGTTATGATTGTTCTTCATCCACCCTTGGGAATATCAACAAACTGTTTTAATTTGGTAAGCTATAGGAACCAATTTTAAATTAAGCAGTTCAAATGTTTTAAATGCACTAACATATTATGGCAATATTTGCATATATCTTTTAAGAAGTTCACTGTAATTATAAGAACATGCCTTTTCTGTTAAAAATAAACATTCCCATTGCTTCAGTTCACTGCTTGTGAGAATGTTACCCTTATTGCAATACAATGCAAATAACTCATTCATCTAGCCATCATCTAAAAGAACATATTCATGGTGCAAATTAATATTTAAACAAAGGCAAAGTAATATACAGATCCTGAATTTCTGATATAAGCATTAAAATGCAACAATAGGCATTGATGCCTTAAGACTACTTGCCAAAAACGATCTATTCATTTTAAATTGTATTGCATATTATTGCACCATCATTGTTTACTTGCAGATAGGTATCAAATGGCATTAGTGACCCAAATTGCTTTCAGCAATCTATAGAAGGCCACTAATAATTTATAGACCCAAAAAGTTTAAAATCAATAGAGAAAAGGGTAATTTGAATGGAAAATATTTGGAAAAACACAGGGTTATACAGCTTTTACTTTGGTATGTCTGTCGTTTCTGCTGCTAGTTTCTTTTTCCGGTGAGGAAAGTGTGTTTAAATGCAAAGTGTGTTTAAGACTGCAGTACCGCCTCCTATCCACAGGGGCAGAGCTGAGCAAAAATATAAACACACTTCATGAAGCACAGGTCCCCACAAAGCAATTATTTAAAAAGTTGCAAAAATCGACACAGATGTTCCTGGAGTCATTTTTTTATCATTTAGAAGACATTGCCTTGTGGGGACCTGGGTCCCCACAGTGCAATCAAGTCCCCACAGTGTGAGTGTGTTATCACACCCAAATCCCCACAAGGATAGTAACTCTCTCTCTCTCTCTTTTCCCCGTGATCCAGCCATATTGGGACAAGTGGCACATGAATTGCAAAACATCCTGGGGTTTGAGATCCCACTTGAGCCAAAATGTCCTTTTGGGTGTACCAAATGCAATGCACTGCATCTCCCTCTGTTTACACCTGTTTGGTATTTGTTTCTATACTGTTGTGTATATGCAAAGAAAAGTAAATCTATCTCCCCCCCCCAAATATGGAGTAATTGATCTCACCACCATGAGTTCAATTCAGAGGAACAACTGTCTACCTATACATGAAATTACACTTGCATCGCACCCTCTCTCTTGAGTAGAGGCTGGCTGCTGCATGTAAACAAGTGCTCTTTGAAAACCGATAAAAACTGAATGGTTTAAACTGTATGAAACTTAATTTTCAATCTTTTCAGTTGCAGTTGCGAACGACTATGCATGTATGGGTCTTGATAAGATAGAAGAGAAGCTACTAATATTGTATCAGCAGCCAGACAAGGTAATAGTTTCAACAATACAGATGTATGTTGGTAGTATTTATATATGGTTAGCAATACTGACTGTGCATGCCCTTTATCTGGGTCTGTAGTTGAGAATTCCTGTAATTTGCTGATGCTAATGCTAAACTTCCATGCTGTGCAGCATATTTCAATCCTTATTGTACGTACTTTTGTAATTGAGAGAACTTGCCTATTCAGGCAATTTTTTTTAATGCTTAAGCTATACATTGAATGAAATGTATAGAGATTTATGCTCTTGTACTTTTCAATAGATTGTGTCCAAAGCCTCCAATATGGTTGTTGGTGCCAAAGAAGCCTTATCCATTACAGTAACGGGTGCCAAAGATACTGTGGCTCATACAATCACTGGTGTGGTCGACAAGACCAAAGAAGCTGTTCATGAGAGCGTGGAAATGACAAAGTCTGTTGTAAGTAGCAGTATTAACACCGTGCTAGGCAGCCATGTGGTGCAAATTGTGAATAATGGTGTGGACAAAGCACTCACCAAATCGGAGACACTAATAGACCAGTATCTCCCACTGACGAAGGAAGAGTTGGGTGAGTACATCTGCGGATTTGTTTAATTAGTCCCCCGTAAGTCTGTCTATACTTGAAGTTTGTTTATTGCTGGTATCTGGAAAACATCTTGTGTTCCATCCTGTTTGTGGTGGTGAAGGGACTCTAAGGGTCTACTGTGCCAGGAAAGGTATGTCTATGGGACCTTAGTGCTGGCTGATGCTCACTTTGCCATCACATGTTTATCTCTTAGCTCTCAGGGGGCCCTTGCTTAGTCCTTCAGTTGCCGCAGTTAGTCGGGGTGAAAAGTGAATTTTGATCCACAGCCAACTCCTGACTAAAACCTTCAGTTGGCACACAGAAAATACACTGTTCTCCCCACTGTGCTTAGTTCAGGGCTCCTCTTCCTAGACTTCAACTTTATTTCCCACAAAGTCAACATCCCATTCCTGCACTGGCCTGAACAAATTCTGGCAACTGGCACCTCACCCCCCCCCCCCCCCCCCCCAGTTTTCAGACCAGATTCTCTACTGGCTGTCAAAGCGTAGATCATTCAAGCTTGTCCTCAGATCCTCTAGTTTGTCTTCAGAAACTTTTCTGCCCATAAAAAGCCACAAAGCACCTCAAAGCCCTTGAATTTAAATAGTCTTGACCCCTATAGACAACCTCCCCTAGCCCCTTCCTGTGCAGCACAATCCATGGATTCCCACCAGTCTACCTTCATTTACCCCAATCCAGTAAAATTCCCGCTGATCTGCATAGTGTGCGGCAAGGAGTTTCCTTAATCTGAAGCTCCTAGGGTGCCACCCAGCAGCATAACCAGCTTGTCGGCTTCCTCTGCAAAATGGAGGCTTTGGAATGAGTAACCCCCCACCCATCCACTCTTCCCCCTCCCATCCACTCTTCCCCCTCCAGGTCTACATTACACCATTGGGCGCACTATTGCTTTGAAAAAGTAGGACTTTAAGCCCAGATCTTGTGTGGTGGGATTTTGTTCAGATGTAAATAACATATTACCAGCTGCATTGTGCTTACAAGGTACCTGTTAAAGTGTGCATTGTTTAATTTGTTTCTTACATGCCTCTTTGGAGTCTTACAGTTTAGGACCAAGTTAGTGTCTTCTGCGCTACATATAAACCTATATTTTCCAGGTTCCTACCCTAGTAGGACAGGGTGGTAGTTTTATTTGGTTACTGCAGAGACCCCTGTGTAACTTGTGCAACTTTCTGAGAGGGGGTGGGTGGAGGGAGGTGCGCTGCAACAAAGATCTCCTATGACTGATTTTGTATACGTTTGAGGCTTTTCATAGCTGACAGACTTGCATTCTCAGGACACTTGTAAAATACTTAAGAATTCGGTAGTGGTACTATGCAATGCACCAAACAGTTTGTTTTGCTGTTTAAATGGTCTTCGTTTGGTTTGTTTACTTTCATACACATATGAAATTGAATACAAAAGCTTTTTGTACCTTATCTCTTACCAATGCAGGATAATACATTTGTCTTGCTCACTTGGCATCAAACATTCATGTCTAAATGTGTCCGCTTAATTCCCCAACAGGCAAACTACCCTTCTAACACTTGACATAACTTGGTCAAGCTAAAGTTAGTCGGTGTTCTATAAGGGGCTAGGGAGGTCATGCTTTTCGTCCCCTAATCGTACTGCACTTGCTTTACACACAGGAGCTGGGTAAATGGCTCCCATCCCACTTGTAATGGTTACTCTGATTGCGGGACATTATTCTCTTCTCTTCCGTTAATGCATAAGTATGGTTTAAAGTGTATTGAGTTGGCAGGTTATGGTCCTAACTTAAGTACCTTATAGTTTGCTTTTGTTTGCAGCTGCAGAAGCTGCATGTGTGCAAGGCTTTGAAGATGGGGCTCAGAAGCCAAACTACTATATTCGAATAGGATCCTTGTCAAGCAAAGTTCGGAAGCGTGCCTACCAGCAAGCCATAGCCCGGTTGAGTGATGCAAAATCCAGGAAGCCATTTCTCACCTCCACCGTACAGTTGCCCTGGTAAGAGAAGCATTGCCACTGCGCTTATCCCTCTAGATGTTTAGTTGTGTCTAGTGTTGAGCTGAAAGTCCGTACCCTCTGGTTATAACTCTTTAATACCACGTCTGTTCCACCTCATTGGGGTTGGAAATGTGCTTTATATATTTGCAGCATTCAATGCCTCTGATTTCCTCTTAATTTGACCTGTTAGACAAATAGCGTTCTAAAATGGACACAAAACTGGACTTGCAATGTGGGATTTCTTATTGGTACTGCAGTGGTTAACTATCCACATTGACTGCACTCTGGTTACTTTCCTACTGTTTATCTGTTAACTACTGGACTGTAACACAAGGCATCAATGCACTTTCTTCTTTAGATGGAATATGCACGGAAAAACATGGATAGTGCCAACCAGAAGCTGCATGATGCCCAAGAAAAGCTTTATCAGTCTTGGTTGGATTGGAGCAAAAGCACGGGCCAAAACTATGGCGAGGAGTGTAACGGCACAGAGGTAAATCTGCACTTGTCTGATCTACAGATGTTTCCAGATTACTGCCTTGATGTTTAAGAATTTGTTGTGCGGGAATGTAGTGCTATTTATACTTTCGATTTGTGGATGGTTGCTGCAGCCGTGTGCATTGAACTGAAGTTCTGCAAAACCCTGCAAGACTTCAGCTTCATTACTTAGGAAGCTGCTGTGACTGGATTCCTGTGCTTAAACTGATGCTAGTATATGCAGTTTGTAAGCCTAATACATGTAGCTTTGTTAAAGTACTTAATTTGATTTTTTCTTTTTTCCCAGGATGTTGAGTCTCGTACCCTGGCGATTGCCCGCAGCCTTACAAAACATCTTCAGACCACCTGCATCACTTTAGTGTCCAGTATACATGGCCTGCCCCACAACATCCAGGAACAGGCTCACCACATGAGCACAATGGCTGACGATTTGTACAAGAACTTCCACTTGGCCTCCTCTGTCAGAGAAATCTCTGACAACGTTGTTGCGACCACTAAAGGACAATTGGACAAAATGAAGGGTTCCCTGAATAATATGGTGGACTATGTTGTGAACAACACACCACTCAACTGGCTGGTGGGTCCCTTTTATCCCCAGTTGGATGGCATTCATCATACTGAGGAAAAGAACGTAGCGGAGGAGACTAGCAGCCAGCATGCATGCCAAATTTAGTAGCATGTGCACTGCAGCACTCACATCTGTATACTAATTATGCCAAGTTATCTGCTACCTCTGGGGCATGGCTGCATCTCATCGTGATGGATGAGTTGGACATGCAAGGTTAAATGCATGAAAGCTTGCGGAGCGCACGTGTATGACCATAATTGTATTTACCTTTAAGGTAATGCACTCAAGTTTGCCAGTTACTGGTCTTTATTGAGCAGTCTTTTTTTTATTTTATTTTTATCGCACATGCATTTCTGGTGAACATGATTTTTGTAAGTGCTAGGATATTAGAAATACTACTTGGTTGTAGATTTCATACTGGGTCACCATGTATTGTGTATTTCTAGTAAACACTTGTAGCGGCATACTGTATCCAGTGAACACTTCATGTGTCATCTTGGGTGAAAAGGAAAAGTCTGTGGGTGGCACACCTAAAGTTCTGATAGAATGACTCGTGTTCATACCTAATCATAACTGATGCAGTGCTGGGCTAACTTAACAAGCCTTTAAGTCTCACCCATGTAACTTTGAGTTTTGCATGTGCCACCTCATTGTTGCGAACGCCTTGAACATAATTGATAGACCATGCTTAGATATACTAGTGTTAGGTTGACTGGGCTTTGTGTTTAACGCTTTCAACTCTAAGCACACCTATTGGGTGAGCTGTACCAATGGTGAAGTAACAAACTGGAGAAAATCTGAAGTAAAAGGGAAGGAGTGCGCTGTGCGGTGCTGGGATGGATATTACTAGAATAATTCAGTCCAAGGCCTGCGGAAGTTGAGTCTTCAGTCAATTAATATTGTTGAGCAACACCTCACTAAGCTAATCATTGGTGGACAAAATGGGTCAGATTTAGTTTGTAGGGCAGAATGTTCAGTTACAAACGTGACCGAATATTCTGCCTGCTAAATCCTTGGTCTGTCCACTTAATTCAGAGTCTGGGAGACTGTTTTCTGACAGTGGTACACCTGTTCGCTCTGCCAATGGACCATAATCAGACTGCCTGAAAGTGTAGTGCCAAGATTTTAGACACAAATAATGATACATTTCAAGCCCTAATATATAAAAGGGGAGTATCCATCTGTTTAATTTTTATAATAAGGACTTTCATAATGTACCGAATATGAATTTGATCAACTTGTTTGACTAGATCACAATTTTTACTCCGAAGAAAATACAAAATGTCCGCCTGTCTCTTTGTAGTTGTCGTATCGCCCAAGCACTGCACACCGAGACAGGTAGGTGATTACGTGATTCTTTGTTTCCTTTGGTCGTAGCTGTGACCACACATGTCCCTCTCCTGTTCCCTGTTGTCCAGAAAGCCCTCCCCACTCCCCTCACCGGAAGTGGTGTTCGGTTCCAGTCGGGTACAGGGTCCTAGTGCCCCTTTTCCCCAGGTCACTACATCTTCCCTCCCTTTGTTGTGAGAAACTGACAAGAGAAGACGGTGAGCGAGATAGTGGTAGAGACAAAGAAAGGAGAGACGTTTTGTTATCCCCATCATTTCATTTCTTCAATCAGTCTTTTTGGTCTTTTGCTCACTCTCCTTGGACAAAGTCCTCCCTTGTCTTTCTGCAATCCCTCTTGTCCC
The DNA here is from genome assembly GCF_964204655.1 of Triturus cristatus. Classification (NCBI taxonomy): domain Eukaryota; kingdom Metazoa; phylum Chordata; class Amphibia; order Caudata; family Salamandridae; genus Triturus; species Triturus cristatus. The sequence goes on from NC_140581.1 coordinate 997,927,521, forward strand.
TCACCGTGGCCTGGTCTTCGTCCTTTGTTGTCCATAGCTTCATGTCCCATCTGTCTGTGTTCACTGCTGCTGTCCCCAGGCGGCAAATATGTCGTCCAGTATTGGCAGTGTTGCGCTTGCTGATGTCGATGAGAGTTTTTGCGCTACGGGGAATCTTCGATGTTCATCAATGATCACGAGCAAGTAGTTGCCCATGTCCAAAGACCCATAGAAGTCTGCTACCAACGTTGTCCACACTGCTCCTGGAAGTTCCGACATTTGTAATGGTTCAGGCCTTGCTGGCTGCCCTGTTGTTTGGCAGATGTGGCAATTTATGATAGTGTCCTCCACCATTCTGTCTAGGCCAGGGAACCATCCTTTATTCCTTTCTCCCATAGCAATTGCTTTGTTGCGACCATGGCTCTGTGTGATTCGTGTTCCAAATTTACAGTTTGTTGATGTAGTACAATTGGCATGACTATCCTAGTTCCTCTCATTACTATTCCGTTTACAGTCTCTGATAGTTCTTCATGTATTTTTTTGAATGCTAACATCTCCTCCTTGTTGACTTCTTCCATGGTGCTGTTGGTGTTGATGTGTCTCCATCTCTGCTGTTTTGTCACCACTTTCACACCTGCATTGTTGCAACCTTCCCTGTTTCTTGCTGTAGTTCCACGATTGTTATTGATGCTGGAGTGTTCTGTTTTAGCACAAAGTTTAGGTACTCTTCTGCTATTGATGTGTTCTCAGGTGCCTGCGGTAAGGGGTGCCGTGACATGTAATCAGCCGGGTTGTGTTCTTTTCCCGGTTTGTTCACAATCGTGAAACCATAGTCCATCAGTCTTATACCCCATCGCTCAATGCAAGACGGTATCTTTGCATTTGGATTGCCATATATTGTCACAAGGGTCAGTTATGATGGTGAATGGTTTCCTGTAGATGAACATGTGGTAGTGTTCACATGCCCATACCACTGCTAGGCTTTCCTTTTCTGGCTGCGAGTAAGCCCTTTCAATGTCAGACAGACTTACTTGCATATGTGACAATCTTTCGTGGAGAGTCCCTACTCGGCAGGTGTTGTGCTAAAATTGCTCCTAATCCGACCGGGCTGGTGTCCACCGTCCGCTCCGTGCATAGTAGTGGATCAAAATAGGCAAGATGATCCACAGCTATTACAGCATGTCTGATGGCCTCAAATGCCAGATTGCATTCTTGTGTCCAGATGAATTTCTGACCCTGCTTCGTTAGTTCTCGAAGCGGTGTGCTCACTGTGGCAAAGTCTTTTATGTAGTGAGCACAGTAGCTGGCAAGCCCAAGAAATGACCTCACTTCTGCGACGGCTGTTGGAGGACTTGCCTTTTCCAATGTCTCAACCTTGCTGGAGTCCGGCCTCATTCCTTTCTTGGAGAAGATATATCCGAAAAATACCAGTTAATTTCTCCCCAGTTCGCACTTGTCTTCGTTCAGTGTTAGTCCTGCTTTTTCCAGGTGGAGGTATACTTCACGCAATGCTCTTCATCTGACTGACCAAATACCAAAATGTCGTCAGTGTAGTTCAAACTGTTCTTTACTGGCCTTATGGTCTCCTGAAATATTTCTGCTGCCGATGAGATGCCAAAACTCAGTAGTTTGTAGCAAAACAGGCCCATGTGTGTAGAGAAAGTGGTAATGTATCTTGATTGTGGGTCAAGCTCCAGTTGATGGTATCCTTTGCACAGGTCCAGCTTTGAGAATCTGCATGCGCCAGTGAGACAGCTGATCATGTCATTGAGGTGTGGCCCAGGGTGTCTTTCCCTTTCAATCGCTGTATTTGGTATCCTCATGTCCACACATATGCGAATCTTGGATGTGTTCTTTTTTTGGAACCGCCACTATTGGAGACACCCATTGGGTCGGCCTGTCTGCAGGATCTATGATGTCCTGGCTCAGCAGGCTTTGTATTTTCTCTACCTGTGGCTGCAGGTGTATGGGCACTTCTCTGTGATGCTGAGCCACAGGTTTGATTGCCTCGTTGATGTGCAGTGTTATCTGTTTTCCTTTTAGTTTGCCTAGCCCTTGTAGTATTGCCGGATAGTCTCGCAAAATGTTCAGTTTCTCTGACATGTGGTATGTTATTGCGAGGAGACCCGTCACCTGCGCCATGACGTTGCTTAGCAGACATGGTGCTGGAATGTCTCCCCGTAGCACATGTATGTCTTCTTTGATTGACCTGTCTTTGTACGTCAGTGTCTCTAAACTTCCCCCATGTTGACCACTGGTTTCCTCCAAGCCCAAGGTGAATACATCGACAGTGGATGGTGATAGTGGCCGTGACTGGTTCCGATAAGCTGAATGGTAGTGGCCTGCAAAAAAGGGTCTGTGCGCTATTCTTGTCACTTGCAACATCAGTCATTTTGTTGACGTACAGGTCTTCGTTTTTATGTGGTGCTTAGTTTCTTTGTTGTATTTTCTCCTCTCTATTTATTTCTTTATTTTCTTAATTTCTTTTTTGTATTGCCGTTATTCCTTTATTTTCACTCTTGGTTGTTGTTTCCTTTTAATTCCCACTTTTTTTTCCTTCTGGCGCTTTATTTTCTGTTTGTTTGACTTCAAAATGGTCTCTTCTTCTTTCCTGCCCTTTTTTGGCTCTCTCGCCTGACCCTTAGATGGCCTCCAAAATGTGGTATTTTTTGTATGACCTGACCTCAAAATGGCTGCCTGATCTTCCTTAGCTTCCCATGGCTGTCGAGTTCTCGCGAGATTTCAGCTTGAAATCTCCACGCGGGAGGCTCAAAGCTGTCTTGGCAGTCGGCAGTTAGCTTCTCTCGCAGTCGGCTGTTTTCTTGCCTCCCTTACTCCTCACCTCACTTGACGCGGCCGGGCTGGGCTCCCGATGTCGCTGCAGGCATCAGCACGTGGACCAGGGTAGGCTCCTTGCTCCGCTTTTCTTGCGATCGGGGTGGGTTCCCGATTTCGCGTCTTCTTCTTTTTGGGGGCGCACAAACCAGGGTGGGCTCCTGGCTCTGTTTGGACGTCGTCGAGGAGCGTATGCCTCTTATGTTGATTCTGGATCCCACCGGATCGTCGCCAGTTGTCGATTCGCCCAAGCACTGCACGCTGATACAGGTAGGTGATTACGTGATTCTTTATTTCCTTTGGTCGTAGCTGTGCCCACACACGTCCCTCTTCTGTGTCCTGTTGTCCAGAATGCCCTCCCCACTCCTCTGACCGGAAATGGTGTCCGGTTCCTGTCCCCTCCCCACCAGTCGGGTACAGGGTCCTAGTGCCCCTTTTCCCCAGGTCACTACAGTATTTTCCACAAAATACTGAATTCAAATTTTAACACACAATCATTCCAAAAGGCAAATTGTTTTACAAATATAAACTTTTTCACCAAAACTATAAGATAAGAAGACTCGAACCCTGTAAGTACATAATGCAATCTACCCTGCTCAACAAACTAGGCTATCTGATCCCTTTTAAAATTAAAATCATTCTTAATCTATTACTCTACACATACAGTCTATTTTTAGTTTGAAAACCAATTACAATTAAATTTATAAAACAGATGCCGCAATAGAAGCTACTCTCCATTGTGTGTCTTAATCTAAAGACAATACATTAAAAAAAGTTTTGAGATAGAGAAGGGACACGAACCGTGTCCATGCATATATAAGTCAGCCTTGTTCAGGATGTTATGCTATCAGAGCCGTCAGGCTAAAGAATCACTCCTGCTTCTATTTAACCGCATGTGCAATCAGTTATCAAAAAGAGAAGCCCCACTGAAAAAAGAGTAACACGGATAAAAATGGTATTTCTGCTGGATGCAAATTAAGGACATATATTTAATCCAAATTAAAAAAAAGTTATGCGATAGAGGAGGGACACAAATCAGCCCTGTTCAGTGTGTTATGCTATCCGAGCCGTCAGACTTAAAAGCCACTTTTGGTTCTATTTGTCCACATGTGTAATCCGTTATCAAGCCAGGAGGCACCACTGAAGAAATGAGTAACACCAGGCGCGGTGCGTCCGTTGTGGCGTTGCCTCTGCGCCCGCAGCTGCTCCCTCGGCGTCTCTGAACTTAAGTAAACTCTCAGTTTACTTAAGTTAAGAGACGCGAGGGAGAACTGACAATCATGTCAGTCAGCATGACGTTGGACCGCCCACCCCCTTCAGACTCTGATGGGGGTGGGCGGTCCAGCGTCATGTTGACTGACATGCATTGTCAGTTAGACGTCACCTGGGGCATGCAGCAGCAGTGCACAATGCACAAGTGCGCATGAGTGGGGAAGGTCGGAGAATTTTTTCTCCGTGCCCAGTCATGCGCACTAGTGGCTGCACAGGCTGGCGCATGCCCATTAGGAGAGCGAGGGTTGAGCAAAGGCTTAAACCTCGGTCTCCTAATGGGCAGGCGGGCGGAGAGTAGGAGTGCCCTCAGCCAATCCTGGCACTGCTGGCAGCGCCAGGATTGGCTGAGTGGGGTTGCCACCCACTTGCCAGCAGTGATGCGGCTGTTCCTGAGTGTAGGTAGGCTCCAACGGACCCAGCGAGATGGCGCGGACCTGCCTGGTCAGGTAGGAATGGATTTTTATTTTATTTTAAAACTACCCCGCACCCACGCGTGACACCCCCACCCGACCCGACACCCCCCCACCCGACACCACACCCCCCCACCCGACACCCCCCCACTTTGTGTGCTATAGGTATTTATAGTGCCTACTACCACAGATGAAGCGCTTAATCAGTTTGAGAAGGTTAACATTATACTCCTTGGCAGGCCAGTGTTGGTGATTTAGACATGCTTGATGGTTATGATTTGCGATGGTATGTTATGGTATTTTAAACAATTTTGTGCATTATTTACTCATGTAAGTTTACTGGGAAGTTTTACAGAGAGGTTATTTGGGCAATAAGATGTTTAGTTATATGAATAATTTTACACTTAGTTGTAGTTTTTGCACGAGGATATTACTGTTGATTAAATTTTGTTTCTCATGCTCTTAACTAGAAATTTTGAAACAGTCATTTTTAGGTTGTGATTCAGGGTTAGGTAAAAGTGAGACCTCAGACATTGGGGAAGACGTGTACATAAGGTTAGATTGTGATTAATTACATCATTCTAGGAGTGCTTTATGTGGTTCTTTCATGCACACTAGTCTGTCTGGTATCAAGCACTGAATTCAACTTCATGTTGATCTTTGTTTTGCTCTTAAAATGTATTTGAATAGCAAAATGTATCTGCACAGCCAGTAAGACGGATACACGCAAGATACGTGCATACCTAACAGTCTCCAGACCTACTGGCTTTTCCGCATAGTCGCATACCCCATCCAGAGTAATAAATAGTAGTGACAGTCTGTTTTGCTGTGATTGTGTATGTAGAGGGACCAGATTGTTTAGGGATTCACCTCGAGGTGTTTGAGCATTGACCAGACAGAGCAGTGCAGGTAACTTTTCTCTTGTGTGTGAATAGGCTTTTTGATGATAGTGATGTAAATATTTTGAAGTGAATTTTTGAACCTGTGAGTCGAGCCTCCCCGACCCTATAGTGAAAAGATGTGCCATTTAAAAAGAGACAATCCTCCTAATAGCGTTTAATACAAAGTCACCAAAAGGCTAACGAATTTCGGAAGAGATGGCCGTGCCAGAAGTTCAGTTTTCAGTGTTTGGTTAGTCTTAGTTTAATCTACCATTGACCAGTACTCCAGAAAAGTGGTTGTGTTGAGGTGACCACTGCCTGTTCCATGTACCAAAGCCTGTTCCAAAAGGAAATTAGCGAAGGGGTACGGTTTCCACCACTGGGCAGCGGGCCAGTGTCTGAAGGTGGAAGGGGCAGGATCTCTCAGGGCCTCTGGTACTGGCAAGTGCCCCCCTACCCCAAGCCATGGCCCTTTCACCCCATGTGCTGTCCCTGAGCATTAGTTTGTCCTCTTTTCAATTGCTATATTTTTGTGTAGTGTATTCCATCTCTTGGGGTGTTACAGGGTAGGTTTGTGCTGTTTATATTGTAATTCTGGATGCGAGGAAACTTGATTATTACTTTCCGGAATGGTGTAAAAAATCATTGAGAATACTGCTTATGAGAAGAATTTATTATTGCATTCTCGCACAGCTTGAAATGTGGAATGTTTGGAAATATTTGTGGTTTTGTGGCCACGTCATATAATGTCATTTTGGATCGTATGAAGCAGGGATGTCCCGAGTTGCTTCACAAGAGCTTGAATTTAGCCATAATTTCAGGATGACCAAAGAATATGTAAATGATACAATTTAGATCAACTTTATGCATGATTGTCATATGTGAATATAATAAAATCTGATATGAATCCAACCTTCATGGACCAACATCGGACATCACTGCCAGAACGGGCCTCTGTGGTGGAGCTAGTCTGGTAACATTGGCCCTTTTTAATATACATTGGCTATAAGCATGTGCGTTGTCGGACTCTCTCTCGTCGTGGTGATGCCTGGGGATGCCATTGGGCCACGTACAGGCCTTCAGACTCTATGTTAACTATATTTTCATTTCTGTGAGGAGGTTGTTTTCGATGCTATGAATGAATTCACAAATGTCCAGAAAGCAGCCAGCAGCTATTTATAAAGTGTTCATTAGCTTTCACACTCATTTGTTTTTCGGTATATATTTCTCTGATGAAAAAGTGTGCATCTTTGAGTGCAGTGCAGCGAAGGGTGAGTTGTTTGTGTGCGTGCAGGTTGAGCAGTGTGCCTGTGTGAGTCCAGGGTGAGTTATGTGGATGGGTGAATGCAGGCTTAGTGATGTGTCAGGGAAGGGTGAGTAATGGGTCTATGAGTGCAGGGTGAGTAGTGTGCCTATGTGAATGCAGGGAGAGTGATGTATCTGTGCAAGTGCAAAGAGACTTGTCTGGCTACTCCCAGAGATGTGTTCGCCAAGTCTCCTCTTTCTCAAATTTGCTTGAAAATGCACCATTTGCCCACTCTTTTTTTCAAACTTTTCTCGGGGAAGAACCTTCCCGAACCCCCCTGTAGGTTGTTCCGGCTCGCTCGCTCGCCACAGTGCAGTATTTACGTCTCACCACTTTCAAATGTCACTAGCCGCCCCTGAGTAACACAACAAAAGATGGTAAGTCCACAGGACGCAAATTATAGACATGTATTTAATCCAAAACATGTACAGCAAAATTCCTAAAACAGGTTCCACAGTAGAAACCACTCTCCGATATGTGTTTAAATTTAAAGACAAGATGTTTGGAAAAGATGTAAAAACGAGCGGATGGAGTGATGCAAACCCTGCCAGTGCATATATTAAACGGCCTCAATTCAGCGTTCTGTGCTAGCAGAACCGTCAAATTAAATATTATCTCCCGGTTCTATTTACCCATATATGCGACCTGTAATTAAACAAAAAAGTGCTACTAGGCAGGAGTAACACAGTAAGGATAGATGCCAAACACATTGACAATGAACAAAAATGTGCACAGTTATTCAATGCTTTAAGATCTGAAGGACAGAAAGCGTTAGATCGTCTTCCTGAAGTAGATCCTAAACAATGGGAATTTGGTACAGGAGATGTGTAGTCTTTATTTAAAGAAAGTTCAAGAGAACTTTTTATGTTGGAGCAATTCCACGCTAGAAACAATCAATATTGCTAAAGAAATTGAAAGATCCTTGGAGTCATGCAAAGTATTAGTCAGTTCAAATGAAGAAAAAAGCATAACACCTGTTAGTGTAATTTGCAAAGAAGGACAAGATTTCAAGCAACAGAGAGATAAGAGTAGTGTAAATTCCTATCAGTGAGTCGCACATCGGAAATTATTCTCAATGTGCAGAAAATTGGTCAATCATGTATGAAATGTAAAAAAATAGGTAATTTTTCCAAAGTATGTAAACGGAATGAAATGAAAATTAAAATAAATTACTTCAGTGATGTTGTTACAGTGACCACAAAGAGCATGGCAAATGGGGTGTTGATGGTGAATGTGAAAAATATGGCATGGACTATAGCTACAAAATGTGCTCTATTTTGTAATGTCAATATTGGAGGCAAGTCAATTGAACTCAAACAATTTTTTTACGGCCGTGAAAGTACAGTAACTGTTCATGCTAACGATGTGGGTGCTGGTACAGTATTATGTCAAATTTCAAGTAGGAAAGAAACACACTAAACAAACCTTTGCATCCAGAATGTTAAAGGATTCAGAAAAAAATATAGCACAATAGAAAAGGAGGCAGTTGGATGATGTTGGTCAGTAATTATATCTTAGGCACTCATTTTATTCTGAAAACTGACCTTACATATTATGGTGAACACGGTTCAGAAAGGGATCTGCTCATTTTGTCTGTTTGATTTCTAAATTACAAGAATACAATTTTGAAATTGAAGACATTGCTGGTAGGCTAAATGCATGAGAAGATTGTCAATATTACCTTTGATGTTTGACAAAAAATTTGATGAATGTAATGGAAGTGAATGTATGGTAACTTCTGTGGATATTTTACACGTATGTACAGGCATTTTGGTATAGGCCTTTTGACAGAAGATGAATGGAAGATGAACATGGAAGGTCATACCGTAATTCAGAAGGTATTTGAATACATGTGACGTGGCTGGCCCAAGATTAAACAGATCGATGGATCTGTACAATGTTATACACAAGTTTCTGAGTTGAGTTTTTTTTTTTAGGTGTGCTTTTGAGAGGTGAAAAGGTGGTCCCACCATCAGGTCTGTACAAGAAGATAATTGGTCTGGAACATGCAGGCCATTTAGGGTGTATTGCTACTAAGAAAAAGTTGAGGAAAACATTTTGGTGGCGAAAAATGCATACACACGTAGAGGAGTATATCTGTTTGTGCAGTGAGTGTTTTCATTCTACCAAGAAATGAAGTGTAAGAAAAACTCCATTGATTCAAGGTTTCAGTTGATTTTGCAGGACAAATAACATGTATGCCACAAGGCAAAAAGTATGTAATTGTACTAATTAACAACTTTTCACAGTGGCTATACAATGAAGTTATTAGTTCTGCAAACAATGAGGGTGCATTGAAATTCTTTGACAAGATTTGCAATGTTGAAAGTCCACCACGCAAGCTCATTTCTGACAAAGGAGTGCAATTTGCTTCAGAAAGATTGGAGGACTGTTTCAAAGACAGTGACACGTTGTGCAGTAGCGGTATTCAGTCCACAGGCAAATGGTTTAGTGGAAAGAGCTAACTGTATTATCAAAGAGCTGATTCAAATAGCGTCAATGTCTGGGGGTGACATAGAAAAATGGTTGCCGAGAGAATTTGGCAGTACCCTAATGCACCACAGAAATACAAAGGGTGAAACACCATTTGAAATGTTACATGAAAGATATAATAAAGTGAATTTGTTTCCCGAGTGGTTGAGAGAGAAAACTGAACTAGAGTCAATAAATACTGATACTAGTTTTGTCAAATATAGAGCTGAATAAAAGCAAACAAAAATGGAAGAGTGTTATGATAAAAAAAAAGTATAATGTTAAAACATTGAATAAAAGAGTTGATTCTTTTTTATCAGAAAGAAAATAGTTTGATGACGAAATGTGTATTCTAGCAGTTTGTGCCTTAGAAAGTTAAAAGTGTGAAGGGAGGAGCAGTGGAATTTGAGGACAGATGATGGCTTTCCAAAGAAGATGTGGTTGTACTGTCTAACAGTCCAGGAAATATTCTTCAGGTCAGTCAAAACAATATGATGTATATTTTTGAAGATACTATAAATGGCAACCAATTAATTAGATAACAATCCTAAATGTACTAACAATGAACAAGAAAATGCTGATAAAGTGAGTTGTTCTTCCAGTAATAAGAGGAATGATTATGAAGCAAACTCATTGAACAATGACAGATCAAGCAGTCTTTGGGAGCACGGTGCAGGATTGAGTTATCCATATTTGAAGACAATGATGGTTTCATTTACACATAGTCAGGTAGGCTGATCAAACTGCCTTCATATTGAAATTAATATAAACTGTGTTGACCATACAAACTTTTGCTTTCTTTTCTTTTGTTTTATAACTTTGTGTTTATATTTTTACGTTATTTATTATTAAGGTATATAACTTTTACGTTGTTTATTCATTATGAGAAGATGTTTTATGTGGTATCACATTAGACTTGTTGCTTCTTAACCATGTTTCTCACTATAGCCACTTGAATCTTCAGGATGTCAAATATTTTTTCTTCTTTAGAGGTATTGTAGGTGTGTTTTAGCTGAGCTATGGAGTATATGCTTTTTATGGACAGTTATAAAAAATGTTTACACTAGATACAGTCCATGTATCACCAAAATATATAGTCTGACAGCACTTCATGTTTGCCGCCAGCAGCAACAAACACCACGGAGCCAGCACCATTACCGGAGGGGACTCTAAGCTCCACAAAGCCAAGTGCCAGGAGGCGCTGACGTCACCCTGACCGCACCCAGAGGCGCGTTAAAGCACATTGCGGCGGCCGCAGCACGGGAGCCGCTAACAGCAACAAACACCACGGAGCCAGCACCATTACCGGAGGGGACTCTAAGCTCCACAAAGCCAAGTGCCAGGAGGCGCTGACGTCACCCTGACCGCACCCAGAGGCGCGTTAAAGTACATTGCGGCGGCCGCAGCACGGGAGCCGCCAGCAGCAAGAAATACCACCGGAACCAGTATCATTACCTGGGGTGGACTCAAAGCCCCACAAAGCCAAGCACCAGGAGGCGCTGACATCACCCTGACTGTGCCCGGAGGTGCGTAAAATCACATCGAGGCGCCCGCAGAGGTGGAGCCACTGGCAGCAAAAAAAAACCACCGGATCCAGTACCATTACCAGGGGGGACTCTATGCCCCTCAAAGCCAAGTGTCAGGAGGCGCCCAGAGGTGCGTAAAAGCACATTGTGTCGCCAGCAGCGCAGGAGCCGCCAGCAGCAAGAAACACCACCGAAGACCTCACCATTACTGGGGGGGACTCTAAGCCCCATAAAGCCAAGTGCCAGGAGGCGCTGACATCACCCTGACCCGCTACCAGAGGCACGTAAAAGCACATCGCGGAGCCCGCAGCGCGGGAGCTGCCAGCAGCAAGAAACACCACCGTAGCCAGCATCATTACCGGGGGGGGCTCTAAGCCCCACAAAGCCAAGCCCGAGGGGGCGCTGATGTCACCCTGAAATGAAATGAAAAGCGGTATTTATAAAGCGCTGACTGCCACTCCGAAAGGAGCATCCTGGTGCTGGTACGGAGGTTCGAGAAAGCTCTGAAGTTACTAAATGAGAGAGAAACAGAGTTTATCTGAAGATCCAAAGATAAAAGTCTTTAGTGCCTTCCTGTATTGTGTTTCAGATTTTAACATTCTCAATTGCAAAGGCAGTAGGTTCCAGGTTCTAGTACCTAATACAGCCATTGTTTTACCTCCCTTTGTTTTGCATCTAAAACTGGGAGGTTTGAGCAGGTTGTCTGATGAGGACCTGAGGGTTCTGGTTGTAATGTAGGGGGTGAATCTTGATTAGAGGTGTTTTGGCCCTATTTTGAGTGAGGCTCTAAATGTGATTAGGAGGATCTGAAAAAGTATTCTCTTGTGTAGTGGGAGCCAATGAAGGGTTTTGAGACTGCAGATGCGAAAGACCTTCGTGGTAGTTTTAAAACCAACCGCGCCGCTGCATGTTGGACTACTTGGAGTCTTTTTAATGTTTGTTTGCTGGCTCCTGTCAGGAGGCTGTTGCAGTAGTCTAGTCGTGAAAGGAAAGGATCAGGGCAACTGCTACTGATTTCCTTACAGCGAGCGGAAGTAGATCGAAAAATAATTTCAAGGATTTTATAAGGCTGAAGCAGGTCCCTGCTACCGTCACTGCGTGTGGTTGGAAGGTGAGGGTGGAGTCAAACTGCACTCCTAGGTTTTTTGCAACCTTCACCGTATCAGGCGGGGGTGATGTACCCTCCGCCCACCAATCGCCCGGCAAGAATGAGACCTCTTTCCCTATTGGTAGGATCTCGGTTTTATCAGTGTTGCACCTAAGGTGGTCATCCTTCATCCACTAGAGGACCTTGGTTAGACATCTTTTGAAGTTGAGTTCAGTGTCCTTGGAGTTTTGATCTAGGGATAGGATCATTTGGGTATCGTCTGCGTAGGAAGTAACTTCGATCCCAAACGATGTAATCAGCGAGATGAGGGGAGTCATGTAAATGTTAAATAACAGTGGGCTTAGCGTAGAACCTTGGGGCACTCCTGACCGCACCCTGAGGTGCGTAAAAGCACATTGCGGCGCCCGCAGCGTGGGTCGCATGCAGGTGTGCCCGGGCAAAGCCCGTGCCAAGGGTGGATCCGTCTGCACCCATCAGTGCCTGGATGAGACTGGGCTAGGCCTATTCTCTTGGTCCTGCTGCTCCTGCTACAGTTCCTGTATGAGCTCAATGGCAATGTAAGTTGCTTTCTAGAATCCATTTTTGAGGTTGCTTGGGACTCCTCCACGTATTGTCTCGTGCCACATGTAGTTGTGACCTCTGTCCTGCATAATAATCTTTTGTCTATAAAATGGCTAAAGGGAAGCAACAGGGGATCAGGGAGGGGACACCTAAGACCCCCAAGACTCTCCAAAACTCCACACTTGACTGCTTTCTAACAAAGGTTGTTTCAGCTATTAACAAAGAAATTAAGGCAGTTGAACGTCGGCTATCTCTAGGGGGTAGTTCCCTTGTCACCTTGAATCAAGACCTAGTGCACAGTGGGGTGCTTTAGGTTAGTGACCACGGAGTCTCTGTAAGCTTGAAATCCTAAGCCATATCCGTTGTTGAACCATCATTTCCCCATGAGAAATTATCCTCCCTTCATTTGGTCCCCCTGACACCTGGTCTCCCAGCTAAAAGTAAGAAGAAGCTGAAACATTTGGATCCCTCAGTTGGCGCTAAGACTAGGTCCAAGAAAAAGTTGCTGGACCCATCGGAAGGGACTATCAGCATCCATCCTGCACCAGCCGTCGAGCAAGTACCCCAACAAGCTATCTTATCATGTCCAGCGCCAGGTACAGATATCCTACTAAATTGACTGGAAGAACTATTAATTAAAAATGTCAAATCAGTCTTGTCTAGACTCGACAAGTTCGAGTATAACATGGGCAATTTAATACAATCTGTTATATGTGCTCTGAAAGGGGAAGGTAAAGACACAGTACTACATCCCGGCATCTCCACCATGGGAGTGACACATGGCCCCATAGGTTGAGTAATCAAAACAATTCGCATACACCATCAGTGCCGGCTGGGATGGTAGGGTCTGCTCCGGGGGAAACCCATACTAAGAACAGGGTTTTAGAGTATGCTTGCCCCACAGGTGACAGCAAACTTGCTGGTGGTAGGTCCAGGTCTAAAACCAAGAGATTCATGACCTACCCTAACAGTAATGGTACAGCAAGGCAGCCTCCTTGTCAGACAAATGCTTTGGCCCATATAGATCATCTACCAAATGAGGCTCCCCTGGATATACCACCTGAATGCTGTCCCTATGTTGCTACACTTACTAATGTCCCTCTGCTTCAGGGCAACCTTGAAGAATCTACAGGCCAGCTAAAAACAAGGTTTGTCACTGGTTATAACACACAAAAAGACTTTAACAAGGGGGGTCCAAGGGAAAATTTAAAGACCTGCAAGAAGTAATACCCCAATCAACATTCACTATAAACACAATGAGCTTCTCGGGTCTAAAACAAGCTTAAAGCGATGGCACAAAGAAACAGATGAGAAGTAGATCTGTGTCTCATTAACAGAAAAGCCTAATAGGGGAGCAATCCCTTTTTAGGACGAATGCCCTCACTCACCAAAGGTGACATGCTTCATCATTTGGGCTTTCTCCTCCCAGTGGGAAAACCCAGTCCCACTGAGGGCTACAACTACCCCACTGAGAGGTGGGAGCTCAGGGATGTTTTAGATTATGCGTGAAGTTAGGATACTAAAATCCCAAAGAAGAGCAATATGGTGATGTGAGGGTGCAGCGCAAAAAAGTGAGTGATTAAAGTGTGTGAAGCTAAAACTACCTAGTGCAGATGAAAATAAATTTTATTGGCTCATCTGTACTGGCAGGAGTAAAAAGCAGTGCAAAGCAGAATCTATTGGAAAACTGCTAGATTGAAAAAAGGTCGACATGTTTCAGCCATTCACCATCTTACAAGTATGCCTGGCTTTCTTCAGGACGAAAGGAACAAAGCTGCTGCAGTGAAGTGTAAAAGAATAATTTTTAAATTGTAAAATACAATATACAAAACCAGTAATCCAAATGCGGATTCAGTATCGCTGGAACTTGTCCAATTTGAAGGACAAGTGAGCCCATCTCAACCTGGTTACTACTCAGGGAAGGGAGCCCCGCTCTCTCCGCCGGTACTTCATTGTGGTACAGAATTGCAACCGGAGGTCACTGGTTATCCCACTCTACGGAGAATGACAACTCGAGCTACAATGATTTCCTGATGGTCAGAAGAGTAGGATGGGTTGGTCCCCTACGTAAGTCCACTGACGGCGATTGTGTTGTGATAAATTGTCGAAGTCCTGACCTTGCGGGGTCTATAATCGGGAGTGGGGGTAACCTACCCAGTAAGGGCGCAGCCCAGGGGATAGACATAATGCAGTTGGGATTCTTCTATAGACAACTAAAACTTTGCGGCCCAATTAATTCACAAATTCCCAGACCACCATGGCATAAGCAGATGAGAAAGGTTCAATCCCTTTTTGCAACGAGCAATAGATACGAGGCACTATCAGATATGGATAATCAGGACTGACTAGAGCCTAGTAAAGCCGCCCCCATGATATTCCAGGGCATATCCCAGGCTGCCACTCTAGTGGAGGAACAGACATATGCCCATCCCAATGATCCGAAGTATTATATCCCAGTCACCCCATGTGATAATAAGGTAATCATTACATCTACAACAAGAGGTAGCCCCCAAGCAATACAGTCACTGAAGGGAGGAACCATTACTGACCCGCAGTTGAACATCATTTCATGGAACATTGCAGGGATACGTTCCAAACGTAATAATCCTGAGGGGGGTATACTAGTGGATAGCTGCCATATTTGTCTTTTTCAAGAGACCTGGGCTACCGAACTGATCCACAGGGTGGGTTTTTCCACAGTTAGCATAGAGGGAAAACATTCATCATCATGCAGACCAGTGGGAGGAATGTTGGTCTGGGTTAAATTAACATTAGTTTGCAAAATTAAGTGCCTTGACATACATTCCCAGGAGATTCTGGGCATTGACTTGGCCTCACTCAAAGGGGATACCCATGTTCGGATTTTTAATATATAAAATCGGTTCAAAAGTCCCCATAAGCCCTCAGATACTATAACGATGTTACCAATTAACAAATTACCGCGAAACTGCCAATAATGAATACCCCCTCATTATAGCTGGAGATTTCAGTACAACGTACAAGCCTGTAGACAACATGCAGGAAATAGTCCTGGAGGAAGAAGAAGCCAGAGGTATTAAAAGGCTTCTGATTCCAACACTAAAAAGATGCACCTGTGTAGCACAGCAAGTCCTATCACTTACGCTTGCTCACGGGGTCGGGCATGTAATGGGAGGACACACTCAGACCCCAGTGCAGAATATACCTTTAAGAGGGGGAAGTCTAAAAGCAGAATAGATTATATTCTGGTTGACCACGATCTAAGGCCACAAGTAAACGACATGGCCATTCTAAATCGCGATGATAGCGACCACAACGCCCTGCTTCTAAGCTTCTCTGTGTTTCCGGTCTTACAACCCCAGCCCAAATTACCAAAGGCACAGGTAGTAACAACCAACAACAACAGGAGAGTCACGTGGGCAAATGCAGTCACTGATGGCAAGCTTCTCTCTGAAATCTATAAAGAAGTGGAGCAGTTTTTAGTGAAGACGACTAATGTCATCATGAATGATGACGCTATCCTGGCCAGCTATCAAGATCTGTCGAATAACATCTCACTCTTTTTTAGGAGACAGGGAGGGTAACTCCCGCGAAAACGCAATAATGCTGCATGGTATAACTAGGAATGCAGGAAGGCAAGAGCAGAACTTATGATGGCAGTAAAAGAAGGGGTCAGACTTAAAATTATAATAAGGAGCATAGCTTGAGCGCGCATGGAGTGAGACGTCTTCCATCGAGTCTCTGCTCTAGCGCTTCCCGCTTTCGCCTTTTGTTCAGTTTCTGCTGTCCTCCCTAATCGCTGGTGGCCCCTATGATCTCTGGGGTTCTCCATTGCGCCTGCCTGCCGCTGTGAACGCTGCCAGGGGACCCTACTACCTGACGTTCTCACCCTCCGGATGTACGTCCTGCTCTCGCCGCCATTTTCCCCGTCTGCTGTGGGGGAGCCTTGCACGGCGGCTGTCATCCTCTCCGGGGGCACAACAGTGCGGGATTTGATCCCTGGGGGACGCCAGAGACACTGCGACACCTGGGCATCGTCTGTGGATCCGCCAGAGGCTGGCGTTGCTGCTGGTTGACACCGGGTGCTGCAGGAGGCCGGAGAGCCTTCCGAGGCCTGCTGAACCCTGCGGATCCAGTGGACTGTCGTTACCACCAGGTCCGACGCACGGAGCAACTGTTGCTGGGCCGTGAGGAGGCCGGAGGTACCGGGGCAGGGGATTACGCTGTGGCTGGCGCGTGTGACACGGGAAATCCCTGAGGTGTCCCCTGGCCCCGCCGCCATTTTAACTCCCCGGGCTGCCCTCGCGCCCCTGACGCTGGTGCACCTGCTCGATGCCCGGCCCCCAGCTATGAAGATCGGCTTCCTAGGGCCTCACATGTGACTCTCCCTATCTTCTTTGGCTGCCCTGACGTCTCGGGCACCCTGGGCCCCGCTGCGAACCTACATAGTTGCCCCTGGATCCTCGTGAGGGACTGCCCTGGGCCCAGCGTGGTTGCGCCTCCACCCTGCCACCTTGCAGTTGCTTCTTGCCTGGCCCGCATCGGCCTACCTGGCACTGACACCCTTCATGCACGCTGAGGTCCACAACCTGCTGCAAGAGGGTGCCCTGGATTGGTGATTTTGGCTGTTGGCTCCTTGTAACGCCGTTGCCTCTGCTTGGACTCCCTGGTATCAAGCCTGCATGCTTGGGAACTGTGGTCCCCTGATATAGCCCGGCACTTTGGAGCCTGAACTATTCGCACCCCCTTTGGCCTGATTGCCCTTACGCGGGGCATTGTTTATGCGCTCCTCGCTCCCGAGGTGGGTGCCCCCCCAAAGCAGCCTCCGCACCGCCCCTACATATCGCAGTCATGCCTCCCAAGCATAGAGGGGCTAAGAAACCTGATGCTGCAGCCTCCCGGGAAAACCCGGTGACCTCTCTATGGTCCAAATCGCTCCCCAGCACGCAAGATGATCCTGCCTCTTCCCTGCCGCCGTCTGGGGTGTCGGCCTCTGGAGTGCCCATAACTCAGGCATATATGTCAGCATTCCTGCAAGAGATTAAAACCGAGATTGGCTCCCTTCGCCAGGACTTCAAGACTGGGCTGCAGGACATTCGCAGAGAAGTGTCTGACCTCGGTGATCGGGTGGATGGCCTCGAACGCACGATGGACACTCGGACAGAGGATATTGATGGCTTATGGAAGAAGGTAGCTGAGCTCGAGGACCAGAATATCACCCTTCAGCTGAAGCAGGAAGACCTGGAGAACCGCAGTAGCCGGAACAACCTCCGCATTAGAGGCGTGCCATTCGGAAAGGAAGGGTCAGATATCCTCTCGTACACTGCAGATCTCCTTCATGCCATCCGAGAGGGGGAGAGCACCTCTCCGCCTATGCTCGACAGGGCTCACCGGCTGCCTGCCCCTCGCAATCGCCCTCACTTGGTTCCCAACATCATCACGTGGGTCGATTTCTACACAGATAAGGAGGCCATCCTTCGAAAGGTGCAGGGAGTGCAAACGTTATCGTACAATGGTCTCTCTGTCCAGATCTTTCAGGACCTCGCACCCTCTACTCTACGGCACAGGAAGAGCTTCAAACCTGTGACTGACAAGCTGAGGGACCTTGAAATCAAATACCAATGGGGCCACCCCTTCGCCTTGATGTTTTCTTGGGAGGGCAGACGTCGGAGTGTCTGCTCCCTACAGGAGGCACAGCGCCATCTTCATCTTCCTATTGACGACCCTCCACCCTCCGGTACTCGTCCTAAGGGCTCCCTTCGACCAGAGTGGTCCACTGTTCTTCCACCTCGTTCTCGTCACCTCTCCAGGGAACTTTACTCTGCACAGGGTAAACAGGAGGCCATTAGCCAGGTGCTGTCCCTGAGAGCCTCTCCTTCCCTTACGAACTAACCCTCTCTGACGCTGGGATGTTCTCGGCTTTGCCTTTGTCCTGGGCCTTTCCAGTGGGGCCCCTTCGCTGGGATTCAGAGACTGATCCTCAGTGTGCCTTCCTCTCAGACCTGCACGGGATACTGCTGACGGAGGCTCTGTGCCTCATGTGTGTCCAACACCCCCCCTTGTTGGAGTCCTATCAGGGAGTGACTTCTCTGGGATGATCCGCCTTCAGGACTCCGGATTGCCCCGTCTAGACTCTGCTGTATTGAGGCCCAGTTGGCCTGTTTGTTCTTTATGTCTTTTTTCTTCTCTTTGGTTTTTTTTCTATTCTTTTTTCTCTCTGTCCCTTTTGGAAGCGTCGGACTTGCTCTTTGGTTGGTGTCATCACGACTGGTTGGTAGGGGGGTCTGGCCGACTGTCGAGCTGGAGCGGAGGGGTCCTTACCCACTTGTTCGCTTTGGGGGTATTGCGGCTACCCCTGTTCCTCTGTCGTCCTATCACGCGTGTTTAGAAGGGCGGTTGGCCCTTTTGAGAGTTGCCTCCATCTTCCCTCATTTTTCACCTCTCCTCCTAGTTGGCTCTCTGAATTGCCTCTTCCTGCTTGCTTCTGGTCCTAACACGCACCCAAGTCTCCCCCTAGTTGGCTCCCGATGCTGCCTCTTCCTGCTGGCCTTTCTGCACGCTGCGTCCTCTCTCCTACACGATGATCCATACTGTCACTTTCCTCTCCCTTAACGTCAAAGTCCTCAACTCACCTTCCAAGCGTTGCCAAGTCTGGCACTATCTATCCCACCATGATCCTGATGTGATTTTTCTTTAGGAGACTCACCTGCTCTCCTCAGACACCCACCTCATGTCTCATCGCAAATACCCTACTCAATATTGGGCAAGTTCTCAAACCAAGACTGGAGGGGTGGCACTTCTTTTTAAGTCCGGTTGGCGTGCGACCTCCTCCCAATGCATAGCTGACGACGAGGGGAGATTTATAAAAGTTGATATGGTTTCGGGCCGAAGCTCCTGCACTTTGGTTAATATCTATGCCCCCAATCAGAAGCAGGACGCCTATCTGCAACAGCAGCTGGGGACGTTATTGCGTGCGGTCTCCACTCCTATTGCTCTGGGAGGCGACTTTAACTTAGTTTGGGACCCTGAGTTGGATTGTACGGCTCAGGCGCATCAGGTTTTGGGGGCGATGTCGGCGCACCTGAAAAATACCATTACTGACCTTGGCTTGGTCGATGCATGGCGATACCTACATCCGGACTCCAGAGATTATTCCTTCTATTCTCACGTTCACCGTTCATATTCGTGGATTGATCATTTTTTTCTTTCGCTCCCCCTGGTGCGGGATCTCTGCACGGTGGACATCTCCGCCATTTATATCTCTGATCATGCGCATGTCCTGATTATGCTCCAACTCCCCGCACTTCGCAACGATCCCCTGCTGCGTTGGCGCATGCCTCTTCAAGACCTCCGTGACCCGGTTGATGTGGCGGATATCCTTACAGAGATCGAGTCTTTCTTTGCGACTAATACCCTCGATGATACGTCTGAGGATGTTCGATGGGATGCCTTCAAGGCTACTATTCATGGGGTCATCACCTCAATATCCATTGCCCGGTCCCGCGAGGCCCTTTTGGTTGAGGACACCCTCTCCCGCGATATTAAAGATCTGGAACCCGTGGACCATGCCTCTCCATCCCTTGCTAATAAACATCGTCTAACTGCCCTACGTGGCCAACTCCACCTGTATCGCACTAACAAGGCTGAACGGCTACTTGTCAACCTTAAACAGATATTCTACGTCGGGGCGACAAGGTCGGGCGTGCTTGGCCCGTCGCTTAAGAGCCCAGACTGCTCACTCTCACATTCACAGGCTCAGAGGTCCTGATTGCTCTTGGGCCACCTCGGAGAGAGACAAGGGCAATACCGTTATGGCCTTCTACAAGGAGCTTTATGCTCAGGCTCCTTGCTCCCCGGAGACGGTCGAGAAGTTTCTTGATGCCTGCCCCTGAGACCCGATTGACCCTTATTTCAAGGGGTTGCTCGACGAACCTATTACTCAGTATGAGCTTGTTAAGGCCTTGAAGCAACTCCCAACGGGCAAGACGCCGGGGCCTGACGGCCTTCCGCTTTCTTTTTATCGAGTTTTGTACCCTCAGCTACGGGAACATCTGCTTCATCCCTTTAATAGTTTTACGGATACTACGGGCCTTACACCTACGATGAACGAGGCTGAGCTTGTCAGGGTCCCTAAGACTGGGAAAGACCCGACTTTGGCGGCTTCCTTCCGCCCCATTGCTCTGTTAAACACTGATGCAAAACTTTTCACAAAAATCCTAGGAATAGGCTGGAACTCCATCTACCGGAACTTATAGACCCCGATCAGGTGGACTTTATTTGGCACCGTCAGGGAGCTGATAACATCCGGCGTATTGGCCACCTAGTGGAAAAAGCGCGCATTAGAGCCATTCCTGCCTGCTTTGTCTCCCTTGACGCCGAGAAGACGTTCGACTGCGTGGACTGGGGCTTCTTACTGGCGGTTCTCCTGAAGATCGACTTGGGACTGGGCTTTAGATCCAAACTGATGGCCCCCTATGCTAACCACCCCCGTATACATTTTAATGGCTTTACCACTGCCCCTATTTCTATTCACCGGGGCACACGGCAGGGGTGCCCGCTTTACCCCCTTCTTTTTGCGCTTGTTGTCGAACCCCTGGCCATCGCCATCCGTTGTCACTGTGATATCCAGGGCATCCGTATGGATGACGACCTGTTGCTGTCTTTATCCTCTCCGTCGTCCTCCTTGCCTGCGGTGGCTAACCTCTTGGCCTCTTTTGAAGCGGCTTCGGGCTACCGTATTAATTTGGAGAAATCTCATGCCCTCAATCTTACGCTTCCAGCACCGGAGGTCCAGCGCCTTCTGGACCTTCTCCCTGTGCAGTGGACTGATGAGTCCATACGCTACCTGGGCCTGGACTTAACCCCTACACTCTCGTCCTGGACCTCCTCGAATTGGCCTCGCTTTCGCAACTCCGTTCGCGAAGAGATGCCACAGTGGGAGGGCTTCTCTTGGCATGGTTGGGCCGCCTTCACGCAGTTAAGATGTCCCTTCTCCCTAAAATTCTCTATTTGTTTCAGTCTCTCCCCCATCCCGTGCATGGATATTCAGGACTTGTAGGGTGAATTTACCAAATTCATCTGGGGGAAATCACGCCCCCGCTTTTCCCACAAGATACTCCTGCTTCCCAGATCGAGGCGGGGACTGGCATGTCCCAATCTGATGGAATATTATTGGGCTTGCCACCTCCACTTTATTTCTAAATGGATTGTCCCTGAAAGTGAAAAACACTGGTTCCATATGGATCGGGCCGTAGCTTGTAGACCACTCTGGGATCTCGCTTGGCTCCCACGTTCTGCACACCCACGAAGTGCATATCTGGCGACACCAACGAGAACGGTCCTGGAGGTGTGGGATGGATTGGCGCTATCTCGTGGTCTTACAACTTTCCCCTCTCCTAATACACCGTTTACACACAATCCAACATTTCCCCCTGCGCTCCAGCCCCGCTCCTTCAAAGCCTGGACTACTGAGGGTCGCCGGGTTCTCCAGGACTTCTTTCAAGGCTCTGCTCTGCGCTCTTTTGACCAGTGTAAGCTGTTTTTTCGCCTATCGGACAAGGAGCGTCTACAGTACTACCAAGTACGTCATTGGCTCTCCGCCCCCGAGTATTCCCGGGAAGTGACTCGGCTTCTTACCCCTTAAAACCCTGGTTCGTCGATTCGACGGATCTAAAGGCCTCATCTCTAAGACCTACTCGGTTCTTCAGCACTCTGGCCTCCTAGACTGAGGGCTTTGCAATTGTTTGATAGTCCCTTGGAACCTTACTCTAAAGGTGGACAGCCGGATTCCCTGGAGTAAATTATGCCACCCACTGGATGCCCACTCTGAACTCGATAAATTCTACCCTGCACTCTGAGACTTGTTGTTGGCCCCCCTCTGGCTCTTCCCTGGCGCATCCATTTCTTCTTCTCTCTCTCATTCCTTTCCTTGTTCTTCCTGGTTTCCTTTTCCCTTGATCTTTCGCCTTCTTCCTTTGTCTCCTCTTCACAAATTTATTATTTGTCTCTCCTTTCTTTTTGTTTATTATAATTTCACATGTTTATTGCCACAAAACTTGTGAGTGCTGTCGCACAGTGATATGTGCTTCCAGATTGGGCAGGAGCCCTGTTTTGTTTCCTATTGACGCTTTTGTGTCTTTGTTTGCTCCCCGATGTATAGCAAGGGTCCCTCTGGGATAGTCTATCCTTTTTCTGCGGACTCTTGGGCCCTGGGCTCAATTTAGGCCCCTCTGGGCTGTACAAGAGACTCAACTCCTATGTGAATGACTTTTCAATCCGAGACTTTTGCCTTGGCCCAAATCCATGGGTACTGCCATTCTTCGAAATAGCCTTTCTTTGTTTCTATATCAATTATAAGATGGGAGCACCACATAATGCAGCTGGGTTGACTAAATCATAAATTATGCGACCAGACAGCAAATTATGTGGCGTAATACGGCACATTTTATGCCGCATTACATCATTATGTTGTCATGTGTACACAAATTAAAATTTTGTGGGAAAAGATTTTGCCTCATTACCACCAGTATATCACCCAAATACAGCAATAAGTAACTAAAAGGGGACCAGTCAAGCTTTGCAAAGGATCTTTCACTTTCTGACAACACGGGCTGTTGTATATTAAGTACCTTTTCATCTGTTTGAGCTAGAAACATTTTTTTTTTCTTTTACAAATTATGCAGCAGATGATAAGTGATTGGCAAATCCATAATTATGTGGAAAATGGTGCAGTATTGTATAATTTCAGTGGCCTTGCTACTAGGTTATAGCTGTCCCAAGCCCAGCAATGGTCACTTAGAGCATCTCTCAAGTCAGTGATTCCCGAACTGTGGGGTCCTGAGCCGAATTTTGGTGGGTTGTGAAAGTCCAAGGAATAATTAAAGGTGCCTATAAATTCTTTATTTATCCACGTCAGTGACAGAGGTCAAATGCCAGGCTTAGTCTGACAAATTGCTGCTTATGTTTGTAACATGGGGATTAGTGTTTACAAATGCCTCTCAATTTGCAGTCAGAGAAAGAAATGTAAAGAGAATTGTGTGACAATCATGCTGGGGTACAAGACTTTGAAAGGAAAGGCTGTCATTTTTTATTGCACACAACAAAATGTAACTATCTGTAAATGAACAGTACATATTCAGCAGTTCCAAAAGCAGAAGTGAAATACTTTCTTTGTAATTTTGAAGTGTGATGGAAACAAATATTTTAACAGGATCAAAACAAATCAAGACACGTTTTCTTGGTGATGGCACATGATATTCAGTGAAACCTGATTTCCACACATTAGCATTTGTGTGCAGTATAGTTTTATCAGTAAAACTGCATGCCTGTACAAATGTAGTGACCATTCCAATGGAAAATGTGCTTTTTGAAAATGACAGTGGCTTCTTCACCATGATTTTGTTACATCACCTCATGTCCACTAAAGCTAGGAGGATATCGACAGTTTGTCATGCTAAAATGTGGGCCTTGGTTATAACAAGTTGGGGAACCTCTGTTCTAGCGGCAAATATCTTACCAACCTAGGCTGCACAGCCATCCTTCAGGTTACAGAAAAAGACAACAGAGCTTTCACTTTGTTACACTAGTTGTACAGATGAAGAAGGCAGAAGTGTCCCACTCTACTGACTGAGAAAGCAGAACTATTTCTCAGTTATATGGATCAGACAGCCACAGATGGTAGAGCTGTCCCTCAGATTACACAGACTTTACAGGCTGTGGTATAGCACTGCCCCAAGTTCTATAGATATTGCACGTTCAGAGAGCAAAGCTACCCTCAGGATATAAATATTTTACAGGCCCTTTGTGTAGGATTAACGATCAAGAGAGAATGTGCATTAACCCGCATCCGTCTGAAAGCAATCTCGCTGTTGTGCTGTGCACCCCTTGCTCCTTGAGGTAAAGCGTGTTTGGGTAGAAGGCTGTGGGAAGAGTGGGCCGACTGAGGCCTGCGTGGGAATCCAATGCTCGGGGGGCGCAGGCTGAGGTGTGGGAAGCTGTCTGAGGGAAAGAACATGGTAGGAGGGGAGAGACGAAGATGCCATTATAGTGAGACCGACGAGGGGGCAGGTGGAGCACGGGCTTAGGAGCTATGAGGTGTGTGTTGGGAAATACTCGGTTCAAGGTGGGCAGACCGGGGACGCTGGAGGCTGACTGAGGCCCCTGGGCATTCATTCATATATAGAGCAGGAGACTGCGAGGGTCACCTGCGAAGGGAGGCTGTGATCTAAAGGGCCATCGTGGGAAATTGCGATTCTCCTATTACCATGACTAGAGAATCTAGATTTCATTAAAGACACGGAGGCTAACATTATGCATATTACTTTTAATGCGTCCCCAAGCAGCCGGATACATCATAAAGCAGAAAGGTTCCAGAACAGAACAATAAGAAACCTACAAAAGGCATGAGGACATAACAATCAGCCTCTTTTAAAATGTGGTATAGAAAAAGATAAGTCAAATAAACTTTAGAGTCCAGAGAAGTCCTTCAGAACGTCCTGAAGCGATGGATGAAATGAAGAAATAACTCTTCTACTGATCAAGATAATGAAGTTTATGAGAGGTTATCTGAAAAAGAAGAAAAAGTTATAAGAAGGACAAGAATGGTAAAAATTCAAAAGTGGGAGTAAAAGGGTGATTAAGCACATGTACGAGAGAGAACAAGAAAGCATTTATAATAAACATCATCAATCTTTGCATAAAGAATAAAATATCAATATAATAATGTTACAATGAAATGGTAATATAAGTACTGTATACAAGAGAATCAACCACCCAGGGAAAGGGTTGGGAGGGTTAATGTTAGCCTCTGTGTCTTTAATGAAATCTAGATTGTCTAGTCATGGTAATAGGAGAATCGCAATTTCATTACAAGACCGGAGGCTACCATTATGCATGTTGGTAGCCTTGAAGGACAACATCTGACATATGAGAGATTGGTTTACAGTAGTGTTTTGCAAACGTAGTAGAATTAGACCAATCAGCAGCTTTAAGAATATCATCCAATTTACCACCTGAACAGAAGGATTTATTGGCCATAGCGCCTCTGATGGAGTGAGGTTTAAATATATTCAGATCGATACCTGCTAGATTCATGAAGATTTTATGTTTAAAACGTTTTATTGAAACAAAACAAACCATGGGGGAGGGGGATAGGAGGTTAGGGTACATATAATACAATCAAAGAAAAAAGGTGCAACTCAAGAGGGTTGGCGATGGATAGCCCGATGGGCCAGGGGAAAAGCACAGTAAATGAAAGGCTAGAAATGCAAACTGTGGAATCCCTGCGTGCATATCCAACACCCCAAATCTGAGCAATGAAAACCAGCAGTAACTCGACAAAGCACAATCCACCCCCCCCCCAACCCCCATCCCCCCAGTAAAGAAAGGAAGGAAGAAAAAACAATACCCCACCCCCCCCGTCCTATGGTCCCGCGTCAGATTAGCCCTCACCAAGAAGCCCCGCACCCCCCCCCCCCCCCGGGGCCCCCGTCTCACATGTGATCTACTCCGCCGGGATCACCGGCGGCGTCAACCTGAGAAGCCTAAGATACCTCGGACAGGTGAGCTCCCGGAATTCGGTGGACAGCAGCGCTAGAAAGGGTTGCCACAGCTCTTCAAATTGGTCTATTTCCCCCGCCACCGTGAGCGACAGCTTCTCCATTCCCAGCACATGCCAAAGCCTATGCAACCAACCCGTGATGGAGGGGACAGTGGCGGTGCGCCAGTGGATAAGGATGTTCTGGACCGCAGACCCCAGCGCAATCGCGATCTGCCTGCCCCTGCGGGACTTCAGTGGGTACATTAGGTCATTGGGGAGGCCCAGCAGGACATACGCCGGGAAGCGCGGCAGCTCTATCCCAAAGTGCTCATCCACCTCGTCCAAAACTTCCTTCCAGTAAGCGGTCAGCACGGGGCAATCCAAAAGGATGTGTGAGAGGGTACCGTCCTGCCCGCAGCCCCGCCAGCACCCCTTGTCAGTGTGTTTATGCATTTCATACAGTCTCTCCGGGGTGTAGTACCAATAAGTGGACACCTTAGTAAAGGTCTCCGTAAGGCCCGTGTGATATGCAGAGTGCCGCGCCCGATACGCAATTTTGTCCCATTCCTTGTGGCTGAGTGTCCTACCCAATTCCCTGTGCCAGCGCTCCCTCCCCGGGTTGTAAGAGTGAAACGGCGGGGGTTGTAGGTACTTGTACAGGTCGGTAATTAGCTTAGCGTCGGAGGTCCGGGTAGCCAGCCACCTTTCATACGGTGTAATTTGACGAGCAGCGGTGTCACGCACCTGGGGCTGGAGGGCCCAATGCCGAACCTGCATGTAGCGCAATCTGTCCAGCTCCGTCAGGCCGAACTCCTGGCGGAGTTGCTGAAACGGAATCACTCCCTCCGGGCCATAGATCTGGAAGAGCGCCCTGCAGCCCGCCTGCACCCAATGGGAGAAAACTCCCGGCTCCATCCCTGGGGAGAAATCCGGGTTACCCACTATGGGTGTGAACGGCGAAGGGAAGGTGGTGAGGCCCCGAGCCTCACAGACTGCGTCCCACACCCGCAGGGGGACCCTCATAACAAAAGAAGCGTAAAGGTTAGGGGGGCGGTGCGCGCGGCGCAAGAATGGAACCTCTTGGAAAGTGCGGCCCGCCACTGCCTGGTCTTGAAAGAGCCAGTGTTTGTCGGACTCCCACCTGCTCCACTCCACCAAATATCGCAGCTGTGCCGCCTGGAAGTACCTACGGAGGTCCGGAATACCGAGGCCCCCCGCCTCCGGAGCAAGCGTGGAGAGGACCCTCTTCATTCGTGGCTTGCGACCCTGCCAGACAAAGCGGGAGATGTCAGCCTGCATTTGTCGTATCCAGCCCGCCGGGGGCTGAAGAGGGAGGGCCCGGAAAAGATACAGTACCTGGGGCAACACCGTCATCTTAACCGCCGCGATTCGCCCCAGCCAGGACAGTAGGCCCTTGCTCCAGCCACCAAGCTCCTCCTTGATCTTCCTGCTGAGGGAGGCATAATTGGCCGTAAACATCTCCGGTAATGTGGGCGCCAGCAGAATCCCCAGGTATGGCACCGTGGACGAGGACCACTGCATGGGGAAGAGTCGCTGAAGGTCCCTCCTGGTGTCCGCAGCCAGGGACACGTCTAACACCACCGACTTGCTCATATTCATTTTGAAGCCGGCCACACAGGCAAAGGCGTCTAGTTCCTGGAGGCAAGCAGGCAGCGACCTCCTAGGGTCGTCCAAGGTCAACAGGACATCGTCCGCGTAGAGGCTGACAGTGTGGACATACTGGCCCATCCGGACCCCAACAGCATCCGGGTTATCGCGAATCCTCTGAGCAAACGGCTCCATGT
Source organism: Triturus cristatus (assembly GCF_964204655.1). Taxonomy (NCBI): domain Eukaryota; kingdom Metazoa; phylum Chordata; class Amphibia; order Caudata; family Salamandridae; genus Triturus; species Triturus cristatus. Next base: position 997,955,192 of record NC_140581.1, read on the forward strand.
AGAGGGCAAACAAGAGCGGCGAGAGGGGGCAGCCCTGCCTCGTGCCGCGTTCGATAGCAAATCCACCGGAGCTACACCCGTTGACCCGCACCGACGCTGAAGGATGCTTATAACAGTTGAATACCATGGTGCGGAACCTATCCCCGATTCCCAATTTCTTGAGAACCAGCTCGAGATACGGCCAGTGAACTCTGTCGAAGGCCTTCTCCGCATCAACGGACAGCAACATCCGCTCCCCCGGGATCCGTGAGGCCTTCTCCAGAACATGCGCCACCCGCTTGGTATTGTCAACCGTCTGTCTGCCGGGTACAAAGCCAGCCTGGTCCGCCTCCACCAATCCGGGGAGGTGTGGACCCAGCCTGGACGCTAGAATCCCTGTATACAACTTGAGGTCGACATTTAAGAGCGAGATGGGTCGATACGAACCGCAGAGGGCCCGGTCCTTCCCAGGTTTCGGAATTACCGCGACCGTCGCTCTCAGGAGATCCGGTGGGATAGCTCCCGGTTCGGAAAAGGAATTAAATAGCCGAGTAAGGACAGGGGCCACAGCCGTGCAAAAAGTCTTATAAAACAAAGACGTGTACCCGTCCGGACCCGGGGCCTTACCATGCTTCAGCCGCGCGATAGCGGAAATCACCTCCTCAACATGGATATCCCGCTCCAGGTGGTCCGCCTGAGCCGGATCCAGCACCGGAAGGGTCACCGACTCCAAATAGCCTTCGGCGTCCCGTGGCGAGGAGGGCTCCTCAGCATACAGCGCCTCGTAGAAGCCGCGGAAAGATTCCGCTACCTCTGCGTCCCCGGAGACGACCACCCCGTCCGTGCCCACAAGTTCCCTCACGACGCCACGCTGCTGCGTGACCCGGAGCCGGTGTGCTAGGAGCTTGCCACATTTGTCCCCCCCAGTGTAGAAGGCATGTTTCAAGCGCAAGGCGGCATACTCCGCCCTATCAAGATCCAATGCCGACAGGAGCTTCCTCGCAGCCTTCAACTGCCTCCACACCCTTGGCGCCCCCGTGCGGCGGTGGACCTGCTCAAGCTCCCGGACCTGAACGGTCAGCTCGTCCCTCTTCCGTTGCCGCTCCCTATTGTCGGCTGCGGAGATAGAGATAAACTCCCCCCGGAGGACTGCCTTCAATGCCGCCCACTGTGTCGCCTGCGAAGTGTCGGTGTTGCTATTGTGAGTTAGGTAGTCCTGTATGACCTCCCCAATGCGCTGCACTACAGACTTTTTGTGTAAAAGGGTATCCCGGAGGCGCCACACCCCCCGAGAGGGGGAGGCCGCCGGCCACTGGAAAACGCCGGTGACTGGTGAATGGTCAGACAAGGTCAGGACCCCGATGTCCGCCGCCGTGACAGCGGCATGCATCGGTCCACTCACCAGGAGGTAGTCCAGCCGCGAGTAGGTTCGGTGTGCGTGTGAAAAGTAAGAGTAGTCCCTATCCGTGGGGTGCATGGAGCGCCAAAGGTCGTGTAAGTCCATCTCCGCAATCCGGGCCTTCCCAGCCTGGGACAGTTCCCTCGTCTGCGGGAAGCGCTGCGCCGATCTGTCCATCACAGAATCGAAGACAATATTAAGGTCTCCCCCCAAAATGACGTGGCGGTCGGGGGAAGCAGTGACCTCCACCAACACGGAGTCTAAGAAACGTTCTTGGTGGTCGTTTGGGCTATAAACGGAGCCGACCGTAAACGCTGTGCCTCCCAAGCGCATGCGATACGCAAGAAGCCTCCCCTTCTGTTCAGCACACTTATACAAAACCTCACCCCTAAAGGAGCTCGCTAGAAGAATGGCTACCCCCGCCGTCTTGTTCGCTGCCGAGGAGAAGAACTGGGTAGGGAACTTAGCAGAGCGCAGCCTATGGCAATCCCGGGGCAGTAAGTGGGTCTCCTGCAAAAGGCAAATGTCCGCCTGCGTCCCCTCCAGCAAAGATAAGATCGCTCTGCGCTTCACGGGGTTATTCAGACCCTGAACATTAAGGGTCACTACCTTTAGGGTCGACATTCCTCTCGATCGGGTGCGCCGTGCAATGGGCAGGGGATCAGCGGGTGGGGCGCGCGGGGCAGCCGCGCAGGACAAGCCAAAACAGACCAAGCGTGGGCATGGACAACATCGGACGGGACCTCCCCAACCCCAGAACAACCCCTACACCCACCCAAAACACAACCCTGGCAACTAGCCAAACGCAAACTCAAACACCCCATTGTCCCAGTCAAGCCCCAAAACGGGCAAGTCCGTAGAAAAGAACGAAGTGGACGTCCAGCCACTCACCTCCAGCCGCTCCCCCCCGACTCCCCCGCCCCGTGCCCAGCATTTAAAGAAGCTAAAGGCATCTCCCCCCGGAGTGAGTATTAGGCCGTCAAGGCCACGCCGGTGGAGCCGGCCGAGTCCCTGGCCGCCGCCCTCAAAGCGTCGGCCATGTCCGCCCTGATGGTAGGGGAATCAGGACGCCCTGCGCTGGCCGCTGATCGTCGCCTCGCCGACCTCCGCCGGCTCCGTCTCTCCGAGGGCCTCCACGACGGTGTAGCTCCTTCCTCCTCCGCCGCCGTAAGCCCCAGGACTCCACAAATGTCCTGCAAGGAGCGTAGCTGGTGTAGCACCCCGTTCCATCGGAAGATCAGGTGGAAGGGATGACCCCAAGAGTACGGCGTCTCGTGTTCGCGCAGAAAGTCAGTGGCAATCCTGAAGGACCTGCGTTTCTGCAGCGTGATGGCGGGGAGGTCCTGGTAAAGCGCCACCGGCCGCTCCCGGAAAGTCAGGGGCTGTTTCCTGCGGGCCTCAGTCATGATGCGTTCCTTCAGCGGGAAGTCGGGCAGGAAGGCCAAAATGTCCGGTGGAGGTGCCGATGATTGGCGCTGCCGGCCAACCCTATGTGCCCTATCAATGCTAATGGGGAAGTCCGCAGCTTCCCCCAGGATCTCCCGGAACAGGTCCCGCAGGTAGCTCCCCAGGTCGGACCCCTCGTCTGCAGTCGGCACCCCACGCACTCGAATGTTGTTCCTCCGTGATCTGTTCTCAAGGTCCTCAGAGTGGGCCTGGAGCTCAACACACTGCTCCCGGAGGCGGAGAACGTCCTGTTGAAGATGGACTATCTCCTCCTCCCGGCGTTGGGCCTCCGTCTCCACCGTTTCAACGCGCTCGCCAAGGCCCTCCACTTCCCTGCGCACTTCCCGGACCTCGCTGGCCACCTCCCGCTTCAGTGTCTGGAAGTCCTCCCTGAGGGAGCTAAACAGTTCCTCCATAAAGGTCCTCGTGACGGGTGACTCCCCCCCAGTCACGTCCGCCGAGGCCCGGGAGGACCCCGGCGAAGGCTGTGTTCTGTCCCGCAGTTGCTGGGCCCTGCCAAGCATGTCCGGCAGGGTGCGGTCCCCCTTCTTCGAGCCTCCTCTTCCAGACATCGCAAGCACTGCGGTCGGGCACTGGTCCAGCCGCCCCAGGGATGCCCAGCTGCTGGCAAGCACTCGACGTGGGTGTCCCCCCACAAGCAGAGTCGCTGCGTCACAGGTGACAAAATGGCGGTCCAGTCCGGTCACCGCCAGCCGTGGGTGCCCATCCGAGACAGCAATGGGAGCTACAGTGGGGGGCTCCTCATCAGCACATCCCCCAAAAAGTCAGCCCGGCAGCAGCGGCGGTCACATACATCCGCCAGCAAGGGCTCCGGTGAAGGCCAACACCACTGATCCCACGGGGACAAGATGGCGGCAGGGCGGGGCAGGGCAGAACGACCAGGCCCGGCGACACCACCGGGGCCCCCAAAACGCACAGCAATCAAATAGGTTCCACCGCCGGTTTCAGGCTGTCGCACGCAGGGGCCCAGATGGTCCGACCCCAACAGAGAGTCCGCCGTACTTCGGCCAAGGGACAGGGGCCTACACAGTGCGAAGTGTCGCCGGCACAGGTCTGAGTGCCAAAGCACCCGTCCTCAGTCTTCCGCACCGTCGGGTCCCCTCCCGCAGGGCTCCTTCACCTTCCGTCGAGCGACGGGCCAGATTCCCTCCAGATCGCAACTTTCAGCACCAGGCCCAGCCGAGGCGCTCGGACAGCACTCCGACGCGCTCCGCCTCTCAGGCCCTCCGTCGCTCCTCGAGCTCGATCGGACCTTTTGGGGGCTTCCCCCGAGGCGATCAGAACCAAAACGGCAACAACGTGCGCACCAGGTGCTCCGCCACACTCCTCTTCCACGCTGAGCCTCAGCGGGGGGAGAAAAGCATAAGAAAAGGGCTCAAGCTTGGCCGGGCCGGAGGAGCTACGGGAGGAAGCGTCTGCTCACCCCGCCATCTTGGCCACGCCCCCCTTCATGAAGATTTTAACCCATCTAGCTATAGAAGCCGAGCTAATAGCTTGGTGAGATTTAACGAAGGAAATAATTCACACCAGAAGGGCGAAGAGAGGTCATTCTATGCTCATATTCTTTCATACAGTCTACAACACAAAGTTTTTTGCAAAGGTCAAAGCGTGGGTAGAAAATAGAGTCAGACATAGTCTTGGTTCTTCTATACAACTCGAAATTGACTCCAAACATGTTATAGGATCCATATGAAATATCAAGAGCTTTAACATCAGAGACTCTACGGCAAGAAACTAAGCAAAGTAGTGTAGCGAGTTTGATGGAAAGATTCTTTCTATTCAAAAGGTTATTTTCAGGCCAACTACAAAAGAGGTCAAGAATAACATTGACATCCCATAGAGATTGGTATCTTGGTTTAGGAGGTCTCCTAAGTCTGATACTTTTGAGGACTCTACAAATAATGTTGTTTTTACCAATCGTTTTACCATTTATCAGAGCATGTCCTGGGGAGATAGCTGACCTATAGCAATTGATAGATCTATAACTAAGTCCCCTTTCGAATTTTTCAACAAGGAAATTAACTATGTCAACGATAGGTGCCTCCACGGGATCCAGGTACCTTTCCAAGCACCAACGTAACCAAACCTTCCAGATGTTGTTATACCGGTAGTGTGTACCGGGGACCCAAGACTCAATGAGGAGAGTTGAAGCTGTCGATGAAAGTCCTGTGAGATGGTTGGATTTCCTGACACTCTCCAGGCAAGAAGGCTCAAATTCTTTGTTTGGACTAGAGCAGTGGTCTTCAAACTTTTTGATGCCGAGACCCCCCATCAAAAGTTTTTAGGTGAAAGGACCCCCCCTCTCTAGTCAGAAACTATTATCTTACAATTTTACAATTTGCTTTTAACTCTGCCATGTCGGTACGTCAGGTGCATGCTCGGAAGGACAGACATATGCATATATCATCATACAAAGACATTCCTTTCTCATTATCACAAGGCAGTGTAACAATCTGCTAATTTTTCTGCACTTTTACATAGAATATTTTAATAAAAAATTAATAGTGTTATCCATTTAAAATGCCACTGCCTTTAACAACTTTAGATGGATGAAACTCTGAATTACGTTTTCTTGCTTTTATCCAGCAATTTACAGGTCACACACCTCTCAGCAATGCGCACTCAACTCACTGAGCTACCGTACCATTTTGGTTCAGTGTTTACAAAAAATGAGACAAGATTTGGACAATAGGAATAGTAGGGAAACCAGGTAGAAATGTTGGGACCACTTCCTCTGTGAATAGCATGGGAGTCGTCTCTTTAGATCAGAGTCCCCCCTGTACATTTGATAAAGAATCTTGAAATCAGATTTAATTTTGACCTACCATTGTATAAATAGATTTGCTGAATGACTAAGAACTGTTTTTTACAATTAGGTATACTAAAACAGGTTAGGTTTCTGTTCAACATCCAGCAAAGAATACAGATCTTCAAGGTTTTTGTGACTGTGAGGTTTGATTACAGTAATGCTGTATATCTGGGGATCCTACAAAAGCCTCGAATAAACTGTAATTAGTACAAAATGCCACAACGTGACCCATACTAAATATTAAAAAACACACGTCCTTCTCAAAGTGCCTAAATAAACGTCATTGGCTTCAGAGTTTTCAGAGGGTTAACATTAAATACATATGCTTAGTTCATAAAGCATTATATGGCCGTAGACATAACCCTCTTACCCACAAATCTAGGTTCTGCACCCCAAGAAAAAGCTTGGTTATTTATGGTTCCCAAGTTTCAGAGAACTTTATGGGGAAAGATGGTTTTCAGTGGCTGCAGCAATGCTCTAGAACTGGTTTACACTTAATCTAAGAAGAGAATACTCCTTGCTGGGATGTAGACTAGAGAGCTACTAAACGCCTGGCTTTTCCACCACAAGGCTCCTGTGATTTTATGACTGGTTAGTGATTTTCAGAAATGGTCTTTGAAGAATGAGCGCTGAGGTACCTACCTGGATATAGCGCTTTAGAAGTGGCCAAATATAAATAAATAATATGCAGATAATTGCTCCTCTAATCACAAAACATTGATCGCCAAAAATAATCCTATATAAGGATGTGGGGTTTGGTGCAGCATTAGACTGAACGTTGGTACCTGCTGCCATCATTTGCTTGTCAGATCATATGCTACTCATAGCAACCAGGGGCATAACAATGGCCTCCGCATGTGAGAGGGCCTCTTCAGCAGATCTTGCAGGAGGGCCCCCCCCACCTCACGTTCTGTTACGCCACTCTCTATTAACTGGAACAGCACTCTCGTATCCTGAGAAATCTAAGCCAGGCAGACAGCTAAACACACCTTACTGCCAGTGTGCTGCTGGCCTGAAAGAAATGTAAATGTGCACAACGAGTTAATCTGCAAATCCTTTACATTTGCAGATTAACTCGTTGTGCACATTTGCATTTCTTTCAGGCCAGCAACACACTGGTAGAAAGGCGTGGTTAGATGTCTGCCTGGCTTCGATTTCCCAGCACAGGAGAGTCCCTGAATTAAACTCCAGGGAAAGCATTTCAAATAGGTCTGGGAAATGAAGAGCGTGACCCCCTACCCATGCTTCCATGGCCCCCCAGATTGAAGATCTCTGCTGTAAACTAACAAAATGTTTCTCAACAGACAGCAGCCGCGCTCTCCTAGGCAAGACCTAAAAATGCATCCTGGCAGTGTTCCACTTGTTCATGGTTGTCATCAATTACGTATGTAAGAGGTTTTACCTTAATAAAGTAAGTGGCAAGGCTCATCCTCAACCTCCCACTCACACTCACATCACCCTGCACCTCAAAGAGCTCCACTGGCTCTCAATCCACAAATTAATATTCTTCAAACTCCTCACACACACATACATTGCCTTACACAACATTGGCCCCACGTACCTCAAAAACCGAAGACCTGGCTCTTCACCTAGACTCGACAATGGCTCAGCCCATACAGCTCCTGCTTCAGCTCCAGGATACCCTCCTGGGTGAGTTGTGCGCTCTACAAATACTAATAACATAACACACCATGTCCAAACAAGTGTGCATAGAAAAACCAAATCCGTGCACCCTGTAATCATGGGTACATCGTGTCTCTGTTTGAAAATGTGTAGCACACTGGGGTCTCTGATGAACAATGGCAATATGATACAAATCTGAACATATGGCACCTAACACTGTAGTCATGTTAAGGGTGGAGGGTAACACTGCCACCAGTGTTTGGGCTAAATGCTTACCCTGATCAGTTTCAAGACTCCTCCCAAGTTTCCAGGAGCAGCACAAGCATGTTGTAGGCCCCATATACCATGGCAGTAGGCTGCATCTTTTTTGGGAACGCCGCATGAAAAATTGCAGTGCTCCTTTGCACGAAGGATAGAAGATTGCACTGCACTGGAGTTACAGAGCTTTGCAGCCTGATGATATCATCTGCAGTGCGGGTGCTAACTGATTCTGCTTTGTGCCACACAGAGCCTTGTGGAATAGTAAAGATGACCCAGCATTATGGAATGTAGGATTTGCACTAAAGATACAACCTTGAAGATTCCTACATGAAGACAACCACAGAGAGGTAATCTACTTATGACATGTGCAGTTTCATAAATCACACACCACATGTAGGGTCCATACTCAAAATATTGCTTAGACCATCCTTTGCACCTGGTTCAACTTGGCATTCGGGTTTGATGATGGGCCTCCAAAGAGAAACTCAATTTACAAGCATTAGCAATCATCTCTTCAAGACACAAATCATTGTAGGTACTGCATAGAGGTCAGGGTTCATCATAAAGACACTTTAGCTCTCAAAAATTGAGACTGAGGTTTGCACCAGCTTCTGCCATTTTGCGTAGTAAAGCTGGGCTTTATTGACCTGAATCCTTATGTAAGCTTTGGCTCTAAATGTTCACTTCTTCGAGTGACATTATGAACACAACTGTGCCCAGATGACTGGCACAGGAAAATAAGTCTTTAAATCCACCGAATTTGCATTGAGGGCTGCCAAAGAGAGAGAGGTGAAGCAACACAGGTCAGTATCGTAGTGGGGGCTGCCATGGGACCAGTGGGTTGGTGAACTTGATCCCAATAAAACGGTAAATTAGTTATTTGTGGCCTCTTCCATCTGCAGACAAAACGTTAATAAATAATGGATCGGGAACACCAAGAGGCCATAGGCAAAGGAAAATGAGGAAAGAAAATCATGTCATGATGAACAAAGGGGACAACACTCGGAGAGGGACAAACAGAAAAAGTATGCATGAGAGAAATATAACAAAGAAAAAAGCATGAGACAAAACATATTTAGAAATTAAAGAATGAACAGGAGAAAAAAAGGAAGGATGAAAGCAAAAACGGTGAAACAGTAAAGGTGAAAAATAGGATAGACGGGTGTAGGAATGAATGGATGGAAGACTGAAAGACTAGAGTGAAAGGATGGAGTGAAAAAGTGAAACAACGGATAGGTGTAAGGGAGAAAAGTATGTTATTGGTGTTTGTATAGCTCGAGGGTCACCTGTAAGGGTATCAGCGCGTGTAGGGATGAAAGAGAGAAAAGATTGAGAGATAAACGGATGAATGAGTGAACGCATGCTGAATGGACAGAGAGTACATGTGAAAGGGTGTATGAAAGGGTGAATGGATGGATGCTGGATGGACGGAAAGGTGAAGGGATTGATGGATGAATAGATGGAAGGGTAAAAGGATTGATAAATGGATGGAAGGAGGATGAAAGGGTAAAGGTCTGTGTGCCCGTTGTAGAGGTATGGTTCAAGTGGGGGTGTTTTAGTGTTCTAGCTACTGCCTTGATTCAGGTTTAGCGTCACCTCTGCGTGGGTGCGTGATAATAAAGCAATTATGTAGTGTATTGTCTATCAGGAGGGAGCAACTGGCTGGGTGAGGGTATTTAAAGGCGGGCTCGTTGTCCACATGCACTGCAGTCGTAAATCAGCGTAGATGGGGTTTAATTGCAGCGGACAAGAGAGGTTAATTTTTTATTTTTGCATCTTTTATATAGCGCGAACTCGAACCGAAGGTATTGGAGCACACATGAGCACCGTATTTACATAACATATTCAGGCACGGGGAGGTTAAGTGATTTGCCCAGAATCACAGGATGTGGACGCGACCCCGAGGCTCGAACCCTAGTTTCCAGCGCCAAAGTCGGCCGTCCAGCCGACGGACCACATCCTCTCTTCATTCGACCCCTCTTTTCCTGAAGCCCCGACACTGTGCTGGAGAGTGCTAATAAGATGGGCCTAAACTCAACACAAGACCTTTGACTTTTTGTGACGTAGTGTGACAAGGTGCTCTTTGCGGGCACCACACCATTTTTGCACTGCTCCACTGCAGGTGGTGTGAATCGCAGGGATTTTCGTTACCTTTTAAATCTGCAAATGGTCCTTAACGACCTGTGAAAAACTAAGGAGATAAGACTGCAGACAGCCCAGCGGAGCCCACAGCAGCTCGAGCAGAGACACACTACGGGGGACTAGTGATGGAAAGGACCCCCTTTCCATCACTTCACGGCCCCCCTGGGGGTCGCGCCCCACACTTTGAAGACCCCTGGACTAGAGGGTGAATATGACCGTCTACGTCTGAGAGTAGATCCGCGAGGGGAGGGATTAGGAAGGGAAGGTCGTAGGAAAGTTCCAGAGTAGTGGGAAACCAAGCTTGGGATGGCCAGAAGGGAGTCACTAGGACAATTGAAGAGTGTTGATGTCTGATCTTCTGGAGGACTCTCTGTATCATTGCGAAGGGGGGAAATGCGTAAGCGTTGATCCCTTTCCAAGATTGGAGAAATGCGTTCACTGCTAGAGCACCCGGGTCGGGCATCCAGCTGTAGAAATTCTCCAGTTGGAATGTTAGTCTGCTCGCAAAGAGATCTATTTGGAAAGGACCCCAAAAATTGTTGAGAGAATTGAAAACAGAGGTGTTGAGCTTCCAATCGCTGTGATCTAAGAGGAACCTTGAGTTCCAATCTGCATATAGGTTTGATTTTCCTGGGAGATATTCTGCTCTTAGGGAGATCTTGTGTTCTAGACAGACCATCGAACGTTTCTTGGCTATATTCGATAGATCTGCGGATTTTGTACCTCCCAGACGGTTTATGTAGGCAACAGCGGACATGTTGTCCATCTTTAGTATAACTGATCTGCCTTGAAGAGAGTGTTTGAAACTCATTAAAGCATAAAGACTGGCAGTGAGCTCTAGAAAGTTTATCTGGAGTGAAGATTCTTCTTGATACCAAACTCCTCCTGTGTTCTGATCCAGAAAACAGGCACCCCAGCCATGAAGGCTGGCATCTGATTCTAAGACAAAATCTGGGGTTGAACCAAAGATTGCACTGCCATTCCAAGAGTCTAAGTTCTCTAACCACCAGTTCAGTTCCAGTTTGGCTTCTTGGTTTAGAGAAACATGATCTCCGTACCAGAGACCTGATCTCAGAGCCTTCGCTTTTATCCTTTGGAGGGCTCGATAGTTTAGTGGGCCTGGAAAGATAGCTTGGATAGAAGAGGAAAGGAGGCCCAGAAGTCTGGCTAGTTCTCTCAAGGATAGATTTTCTTGTTTGAGAACATGTCTTATCTCTTTCCTGATTTTGGATATTTTCTTTGAAGGGAGAAGGAGGAGACAATTTGTGGTGTCCACAGTGAAACCCAGGAATTCCAAAGTTTTGGAAGGGGATAGTATTGACTTTTCTTTGTTTATGATGAACCCCAGGTTTTCTAAGAGATTTATTACAGAGTTCAGGTCTTGGATGATTTGAGAGTGATCCTGAGACAGGATCAGGATATCGTCCAGGTATATGATAAGGCGAATACCCTTTTCTCGTAGGGAAGAGGCAAATGCTCTCATCATCTTGGTAAAACACCAGGGGGCTGAGGAAAGGCCGAAAGGAAGAGCTTGGAACTGAAAAAGATGATTTTTCCAGATAAATTGGAGAAAGGGTTGATGAGTCTTGGCCATGGGAATTGTAAAATAGGCATCTTTTAGATCTAATTTGACTAGCCAATCTCCTTCTAATAACAAGTCTCTCAGAAGATGGATTCCCTCCATCTTGAAGTGTCTATAAACTATGTATTTGGTGAGGTACCTTAAGTTTATGACGGGTCTCCAACCTTTGTCCTTTTTCTCTACTAGGAATAGTGTGCTCACAAATCTGGACGTATGCATAGGGAATTCCACGATTGCATCTTTCAGAAGCATTGAGGAAATCTCTTTTCTATTATTTTGTCTTGATCTAAAGTGAGTGGAATGATTTTGGGAAGGCACATTTGTGTCGGAATGTCTATAAAGTCTATCATAAACCCATTCACAGTATTCAGGACCCAAGGGCCTTGGGTGATTAATTTCCAGTTGTGAGAAAATAATTTTAGTCTGCCTCCTACCTTTGGAGAGAGGGAAGAGGAATTGAGAAGGATCATAGTACTCACTTTGAGGGTTGATGTCACTGGATGCTCCTCTTCCTCTGAAATTTCTTGAGCGAAATCCTTTCCCTCTTGGGGGATAAAATTGAGGTATGTTTGGGGGTTGGGAACCTCTTCCGCCGTAACCTCTAGATCTGGAGTATGGCCTGCGGTTGAAGCGGACGGAAGATAGGCCCCTTCTTCCGGCCCTGCCAAAAAGGTTGTTATTGTTGAAGACTCTCTTCATATTTTGATGGGCCTTGTCTAATGCCGTAAAGGTAGATACGTATTTACCTAAGGTCTTGATCATGTCTTCACCAAAAGGTCACTCAGTTTGGGACTGATTTTGGTGGGAACAATTCTTCTCCTCTCAGAGTTGATGCTGGCATTGGCATTGCCCAATAAAACTAATGCCCTTTGGCTTGAGGAACTTCAATTTTCGATCACGATCGAATCGACCCGCCATTTTGTAACCTGCCGCCATTTTGTGTTGCCATCACTCAAGCAGCACGGCGAACAAAGTCTATTCTGCTTTTCCTGTAGCTTGGTGTCGAAATACGTCCTCGGCCTTGTTTGCGAAGCTGGTGTTTGGACTAGCCGAGAACACTAATCCTTGTCTGGCTTTTCTAATCCCTGTTTCAACTATCTGTAGGCTCACACTATTCTTTCCCGATCATATCTTATCGACTGGCCTTCACTGTCTCCTGCTAGCATTCTCTTGTGTCATGACTGTCCTCCAATACACACAAGCGTATCTCACCACCTGCAAGTCAGTTGTAATCTGTTAATAAATTAGTTCGGGGGTGGGATGACAAACACAGTTGGAGGAGAGGTCTCTTCGCGTCATCTGATATTTCTATTTTCGAACCTTTCTTACTGGTTCCGCTTTGTTTTCCACTTACCCTATTGGCTCTTTCCTTCTATGCTTGGGGCGTGTGTTTTTTTAATAATCATGTATTGTATAGTATTTAATCTGATGCGCCACAGAGTGAAGTGGCAGTCTCCTGAAAACCGACTTTGTGTACTTCTAGGATAACTGTACTAGCTGCAGCTAAATAAATCCAATCTTCTAACGCTGACAGAGTGTCCCGTGTCTCTGTGTAACGAAGCAGGTGAACCCCGGAGACAGGGGGCATACCCTGCGCCGCCAGGTCCAAAAGGTTCTGGTTCTTCAGGCTCCAGCCTCGGATTGCTTCGGTGTTAAGTGGAGAGCCATTGATATGGCTATCTTCTGCAGCATCGATGATTTTAGCTAGAGGTCCGACAATATCAAGGAGACGATCTTGGCAAATTTTAAAAGATCTTTCCATTCCTTTCCTGGGGTCTCGCCCGAGTTAAAAAAGATATTTGATCAATTCTGGGTCAGGATTTGGTGTTTGGCAGACCTTACCCTCAATGAAGGGTCTAGAGCATTCGGATCTTAAAAGATTTTGTGTGTCTCTTTCCAGAGGGTTTCTCAACCATTTTGCGATAAATTTGCAAACATGATCTTGTGGAATCCAATCTGTACTCCTTGGGTGTTTAATATTAAGGGGAGAAAACATCTCTTCCCCCAATGAATCTAAAAAGGTGTCCTTGGAAGAGGAAGCCAGATCATTGTCAAAGGGTTGAGAGTTAAATTCCTGATCGTCCTAATCTAAGTCAAGGATATATTCATCAGGGAACTCAGAGGCATCATCATCAATAAAATCATAATCATCATCATTATGATCCAAGTGTGTATCAATGAAATGAGCACTTCGACAATTTGTGCCGCTATGGACACCCGTATATTTTGTGCCGCTAGGGACACCTTTAAAAGTCGTGCCACTATGGACACCTGAAGTATTTGAGGTGCGAAGACCTCCCATCAAATTTGAGGTGCTGTGACCTCCTATAGTGCTCTTGGGGATAAAATCGATGTTTTTAATTTTTTTAGATGTTTTTCCCCTTATTTCAATGAAATCATCATCATGAAGGGTATGTTGTAGTTCGGTAGTGTCATGCTCCTCAGGAGGGAGTGATCTTTTAGACGTAATAACTTTAGATGAAGTTGACAACATACAGGATCTCATTTCATCATGGATCATGCTTTTGATTGCCTCGTTCTCCATATTAGGGATGGGGGCGCTGCCTCATCTGAGTCTATGTCAGACATGGAGAATTAGGGGAGATGTTAAGTAATGAAAAATATAAAATTATCTATTCCCGTATGTATGTATATATATTTTTCTTTTTTTTAAATATTTATATATATTATTTTACTTTTTCTACTTTATTTTTTTAGAAGAGTGATTAAAAATTAGGTAAGCTCTCTTTTTTTTTTTAAGGAATTATGGGTAGAAAAATATAATGAAAAAGTGTGTCTGCCTTCTTCTTCTCTTATTAATAATATTATTTAGTAAGATTTTATGGGGTAGAGGTGGGAGCAATAAAGCAAGGCTGAAATAAAATATTTAGCCCTTAAAAAACGATCTTGTGAGTCTGTTTCCGATGCACCCGAGTAACAGTTACTGTGCTCGAGCGTTGCCAAGGGAGTCACAGTGGTTGAAAGAAAGTTCCCTGGCAACGCGCAAACGTTGCACGCTCGTTGCCCAGGGACCTTCCTCAAATTGGTGCAGTGACGTTTTAAGAGGGTGGAAAGGAAGTAGATGAAGCGCGGATCCCCGCGGGAGATCGAGGCGGTTCTCCGTGAAGGAATGGTGCTAAAAGAACTTGCCAACGGAGCATCTGTGATTATGAATACAACACAGAGCTCGAGGTATGTGTAGTAAGCCCGGCAAAAACGGGGTGTGATGAAGGGGAAGAACGGGTCGAGTCGAGACCGATCTCCATAAATTGGTAGAGCGAAGGGAGGGGGGGTGGGAAGGGAAAACCCAAAGCACAAAGTCAACCCATAAGAGGCACAATAAATAGGTTGTTGGGACAATAAATCACATAGAGATATAGTATATAATCAACAAGTCACAAAATCAATTAAATAATCAATAATAAAGGTAGTAAGGGAGGAATAAAAAGGTGACTTATCTGCTTGGAGCCGCATTTAAAAGAGGCTGATTGTTATGTCCTCATGCCTTTTGTAGGTTTCTTATTGTTCTGTTCTGGAACCTTTCTGCTTTATGATGTATGCAGCTGCTTGGGGACGCATTAAAAGTAATATGCATAATGGTAGCCTCCGGCCTTGTAATGAAATCTGCAGAGACGGGTGGAGGGGTCTGACGGGGCAGCCTGCTGCCTGGGGGGCAATGGGGTCCTGGTGATGGAGAATGGGCCTGGAGAGGACAGGCAGGGCGTCTGGTGGGGCAGGGTTCTAATAGGGCAGGGTGATCGGTCTGGTGAGGCAACGAGGGTCTGACTGGAGGTCTGGCTGGGCAGATGGTGGGTCTGATGGTGCAGGACGAGGTCAGAGACCACAAGCTGAGGTCTACGGGCACGAGACGGAGGTCTGAATCCGGGAGAAGGGCTTGTTGGAACAGGCTGGTGTTTAGGGGACTGGTAGAGGGGTCTGAGGCAGACTGGGGGCCGGGAGACACTATCGGAGCCTGATGAGCCAGAATGATATAATGGGACAGACTGGGTCCCTAGAAGGGCAGAATGAGATACGAGACGGCAGAGTGAAGTGAGACTAGACAGAGTTGGGGGCTGAAGGAACAAGATGAGTTCAGAATGGCCAGACAGGTCTGAGGGGTCAGGGCGGGAGTCTGCCGGGCAGGGGGGAACTGCGTTTCCATAAGGCAGGCCCTCTCACCTCTCTTTGATGAGACATGCTGAATGACGCCAACCTCACAATTGGGAATCTCAGAACCCCAAGACCCCGTTTTTGGGTAGCCCGGCCAGCGCCTCCACTTCTTTCGGCCCTGCTCCGTCCGAGCGTCTGCCTACAGATGCGGCCGCGGCAGAATTGAACATCCCTCTGTCACTTTCCCCAACATCCGCTGCGGAGATATGTGTTGATTAGGATTGGCCCAGCAACGCCCCCCCTCCTCCCTCCAGGGCAGGGGCATTAGCACACCAAAGCTAATGAGGCTTGTGGGGGGGACAGGATTTCGCCGCACACAGATAGGTTTCCAGCTGGAAGCCGTGGTATCTTATAGCGGGGAGTTTGTCTCGGAGGAGGGAGAAAGGTTTGGGGGGGGTTGTCCGATAGACTGGGACCAGTTTAGTGCAAATTTGCAGGCCTTAGGGCCTTAGCCAAGAGCGATGTTCCTGTGGGGGACGTTTACATACTGCCCACAACAAACAAAGCGGTTTCAGGAGGATGAATCCTCTGTATGGGCAATTTTTGAGTGTAGAAATTGCAGTGAGATTCACGACTATGAAGAACAATCTGAGGACCTAACCAGTACACTCTCAAGAAAGAGTTATCCAGAGACACATTTTACAAAAAGCCAGATCTGGAGAAAGAGTTATCCAGAGATAATTATACAAAAAGCCAGAAAGAGGGCAAGAAATAAGAACACAGACTCCCTCTTTGAAGGAAGTTTTAAGAACGAACAACAGAAATTAACCAGTGTAACCACCTTCAATCCTTTGTCAAACAATCTTGAAAAAAACGTATCAACAAACAATAGAATATTCTCAATACCAGACGCATGTCCTTCTCAAAACCCTTGTTTGCCTTAAACCATTTGAGTAATGTAAGGGACCAACCTGCCCACAAAAGGCCAAGAAAAGAGTGATCTACAGAGTCTAGACCACACGGTCAGGTCTGCCACCTCTAACTGGACACTATGCATGCAGTAATGTTTTACTGTCCAAACTAAAGACGTGAATATTGGCCTCATAAGAAAATGGCACATTTTGAAAGACACCAACTACAACATGAATACTTGTATTTATCTCATCACCTGTACTTGCCAGTTATGCTATATAGGCATGATCACAAGACCAATCAGACTATGAATAATGAACACAGAAGCACCATCTGGAGTAAACGGTCAAATACAAAATTGACTAACCATTTTCTGGAATGGAACCACACTCCAAAGGACATGACCTGGATAGTTCTGGTAACAATCCATGAAATTCACAACATCCAAGAATGTCTACTCAACAAAGAACAAAGAGGGATTTTTAAATTAAACACTTATGAATAAGGTCTCAAAGATGAAATCCTTTGGAACCAACTACCCAAAATATTAGACAGTTCTACATCTCTGTTAATCTCTTCTAGAACTGTAGATGTTAAAACAATAAGTCAGATTTGGATATACTCCACTTCATGAAGAAGAAGGAGTCAGCCCAGAGTTTCATCACTCATCATGCTCAAGAAACTGCTCATCTAAAGAGTAAGGAGGAAGGAACCCCCAGTTTCATTATATGTTGTGCCAAGAATATGACTAGAAACAGAAGTCAGGTGCCCGGATACATTTTTACTGTATCCTCCTGAGATCTCACTTTCTGTAAACTGGTATTTAAATCTTGTTCTTATGTTATCATAGAGTGTTGCACGAGACGTCAGCAATGCTAAAGCCAGCCCTGGTGGTAGGCCGTTGTTGTTTCAGTGAAGCATGTTCACCAAATTCATTGTTGACAACACACGCATCTACCAAATAGTATAAAAACTATGTTTTGAAATAGGCAGGATATTTAAAGTTGTAGTTTAAATAATGTAGTGGGTTTCCGGGCTCCTGTCGGTAGTTTTAAGGAAAGCAGTAATCTGCGTGTCAAAGTTCTTATGGCACGGTACTCCTACCTGTTTTGCACATACTGAGGATATTGCTCATTAAGTGTAGTTGTGTAGGCTACACCTTTTGGCTTTGCAGTACGTGTTATTATTAAAATAGTTTGGTACTTGGATTCGCTGACAGTAAACAGAAGTATAATTAGATATTCACTAGAGGGTCACATTAAGCAAAAGCCAACAATGCTTTGATAGAAGAACCTCGACATGAATATTTGTTTAGCATTTATGTTACAGCCTTGTAAACTGGAGCATAGGAGGGGCACGAGCAGGCTCCCTGGGGAGAGTAATCTGTACTCCTCTTGCTTTCCTATAAACGCTCTCACTTTGAAGTCACAGAAAGAAAACTAAACACCAAGCTCCCTCGGTAGACGAGCCTCACATTTGACCTTTGTCTTTATGGATCAATTCTTTTTACTATTATCAAAGTTGCGAAAGGCAGATGGTACCCATCCAGAAGCCTACAACCCACAGGGGCGGGCAGGGTGAAATCAGACAGAAAAGGGTGTACACAGCTTTTGCCTACAACTTTAAGGTGCTACGTAAACAAATGATAGACGGCATGCTGAGTAAATCATACATTCACCCCAGTCAAGAGATCAGGGTTAAATCTACCATTCTTTTGCTCACCATGCCACCCCAGTTTAGACCCAGCCATATGCAAATCAGTCTTGACCCTGCTCCTCATGGGAACACCTTTGGCACTTTCTCCGGTTTCAAGGTCAATATGCAAAAATTGCAAATTTTGATGCTCTTGGTCTCAGCCACGACAGAGACTACACTGCGGGTTCAATTCCCATTAGTATTGGTTTCAACCTCCATTCCTTATCTTGGAATTCAACTTGCAAATTCTCTTCATACAATTAATTCCCTCAATTACAATATCTTGTGCCAAGCAAATCAAGACAGTTATATGTGGCTGGGAACGTCTGGCTCTTTCCTGGTTTGGGAGAATATCAGTCATTAAAATGACCATTCTACTGCGTATCTTCTACCTCTTTCAGGATTTACCTCTCACTCCACCTGCGCATGCACTTTCATCACTGCAGATGGATATCAACAAGTTTATTTGGGGGGACAAAAAACTCCGTTTACACAAACACCTCATTTATCATTCAACACGCGAGGGCAGCCTCGCTGTGCCTTCCCTCATGCGATATTACCAGGCCTCACAACTGCAGTTTTTTGTGGAATGGAGTAGACCACTCACTGAGAAACACTGGTGTTTCATTGACCAGAGAGTGGCTGGCTCTCATATTTGGAAGGAATCCTGGTTCCCTAACTGTCACAGAGTTTAGGGACTTTATTCCGCCCCAGTGACGAACTCGATCTTTCGTGTATGGGATGCAGTGGTGGTAAAAGCGGGCCTGACATCCTTCCCCAATAACTTCCATTTTTAATAACCCTGAGTTCACACCAGGGCTTCAGACCAATCAATTCCGTTGCTGGTTCGTTGGAGGGGCTGTAAACAGATTGGATGCATATTTGACCACCAAGGAATAATTCTCTTTTACCAACTTAAAGCAGACTATGAATTGGAGGAGGCAGATCGCAATCAATAACTCCAGGTCCATCATTGGGTCCTGCATTCCTCCATCCGGTCCTATGCAGAGAGCCCCTTCGAAAGATGGTTAGGCTTGAAAGATTGGCAGGCCTCTTTTTGGTATAGAGTGGGCGACTTACACTACAGGGCACGCCACACAGCACACAATATTTCTCCCTGGACTGAAAGCAAGCAACCAGGGACCGGTTTCGGGGTATTTCTCCTCATCAGCCAGGATAGCTTAATTCCAGTGGCAAAGTGAGCAAGGTACCCACGTGTGGGCATACCCACCCCACATGTTTGATTTATTCAGCATTCTGTCCATCATTTGTTGCCACAGCACTTTTCACTCTGAGTGGGATGGTTATGCTGAAACATGGGCCCCTGTCTCGCTGTGCCACTGGATTCAAGCTAGCCTGGCAGATGAGGGGTTATATACTCCGAAACCAGTCCCAGGATGCTTGATTTCAGTCCAGGGAGGACCTGACTTGGCAGTTCGGACTGGACTGTTCCCATGCAGAGCAGGGTCAAGACTGATTTGCATATGGCTGGGTCCAAACTGGAGTGGCGTAGTGAGTCAAAGAACGATGGATTTATCCCAGGTCTCTTAACTAGGGGAGAATGTTTGATTTAGTTAGCATTCTGTCCATCAATTGTTGTCAAAGTACAACCCTGAGGCGGGCAGCAATACTGGAAGTAGCGACTATTATAAAGGACAAAGATAACAAACCTCAAAACAAACCACCCGACTCCTGTTTCTTTCTGGCAATGTAAGAAAGTGGTGGGTGTTAAAGATCAAACACAACTAAAAACAATGGGTTGTAGTGTCGGTATTACAGGGATGGAGGGCAGAGACATGTTTCGGTGGAGGATCAAGAGGGGGCAGCAGACGTAGTAGCTTTAGATAGGAGGGGCAGGTTAGTTTGTTTAATTCTGTGGATACAATGTGTATAAAGGGAGCCGATTCTGTTTCATAGACTTCTGGTCTCTTATCTAATGTAAGTGACATTTCCTCTTTTCCTAGGATAGACCATAGCTTGTGTAACCAAGTCATATATTTAGGACTTCTATTGGTTCCCAAAGAGCAAAAATTACTTGGTGTGCCAGCCCTAGTGCCCAAGCCATGTGTTTTTCCGGCATGAATAGAGGGAAACGTCAAGGGATTGGGGAGCCCTAGGATCGTGTAGGCTGGAAACCTCAGGATTGAGGCATAAATGCTTTACCGATGTCATCATCCACCTGAACTTAAAAGTGTGAAAGTTTGTTGCAGTGCCATAGAAGGTGTAGCAGTGTGGCTGTCCCCCCACAGCCCCTTCAGCACTCTTTAGAACGCTCAGACTCTAACTTGGCCCGTAGGCGATGAGCCAGCATTCTGCCACAATGGTTACTGCCCAGGTAGAACTTATATTTCAGGCGGATGAGGGCATATTCTGCTCTATCTAAGTCTAAGCGTTTAAGAAGCAAACACATACGTTCTCTCTCCAGACCCGCGGGGCCCTGGTGCATTTGTGAATTGTCTCCAGTTCAAGGACATTTAGTTTGAGGGCCTTCTACTTCTCCTTCCAGAGACGATTTTCTGAGGCAGAAATGGCAATGGATTCCCCTCTGACTGCCAGGTTTAAAACTTCACAAAGGGAGGAAATTGTAACCTGAGTCTGTAAATAATCGATAATCGTCTTTCGCAGCGCAAAGACTTTCGAGGGGGATTGGAGTAATGAGTCTCTAAGTCGCCAATGTGGAGTGTTGCTTGCGGAGTGCAAATGCATATGATATGTGGTAAGGGGATGTATGACGTTACAACGCATGCTATTACAACGCATACCTTTACAACGCATTTTTTACAACGCAAACACTATTACAACGCAATATTTTACAACGAATACTGTTACAACGCAAAACTAAGTAAAATACTTAAAAGTGCTTTTACAACGAAAACAATTACAACGCATACCATTACAACGCCAAAAAAAATATATATTTTTTTTAAAAGTACAATAAAATCTGGCACGGGATGCAGGGAAATTAGGGGTTTTAGGGTGGGGAAGTGTATTAAAATGTGGAGCAAAACTGAACGTAAATCAACTGAAATGCATTACAAAGTGTATGCTCCAGTACTAAAATTAATACTCGAGTATTAAAATTAATACTCGAGTATTAAAAATTAATACTCCTATTTTTCAAAAAAATCCTTTATAACACATTTAAAAGATTTACACAAATAACCAATAATTAAACAACAGTTCATATACATGCAAATCATGATTATATCAGAAAATAAGTAAACGGATTAAAACAGAAAACTCATACACATAGTCGCCATTTTCTCCAACCCACTTCTAAAACTTGTCCTACAACACTTTCTATGAAAACAATAGCAAAATACATGTTCCAAAATGGATGCCAAAACGGAGCAAATAAATGAAAACAACACATCTTTTAATGCTTTTTTAAATTATCATTTTCCAGAGCAAAATAAAATATACTAAAAAACACAACGAACGCTGTTTTAAAAAAAATTAATAGTGACACTGACTAAAACTTATAAATACCAGCAAGACACCATTTTGCAATCAGTTGATTATCAACTACCAGAGAGACCAGACGCAAAAACCTGACCCTCTGACACCTAGACTGTGACCTCGACTGAGAGAACACTGGAATCCTTTGGAGAAGCATTCTTTCTTTCCTACTATTAGTAAGTCACTATTATATTTTAACACCATGTTTTGTCCTAAATCATGTTTTATTTCCATGCAAACAGTGCATTAAAATTAATTTTAATATTTTATAAAATGTACTCTAACCATTTTTTTTCTCTGAAAATATATACGACCTTAAAACATCTTATTTTTGTTCCTAAAACAGAAATTTGATTTTCTATCAAAAGCAACATATCGTTTGCCTAATTTTTCTTCACCTGAACCTACTCGACTCACCTTTGTTATTGTGAAGGTAAATTATTTAATACTTCTTATTTTTTTGTATTTTTTAATATGCAAATTAATTATACCATTAGCAAAAGTGTTGGATGGTGTAGGGGTAAAAAATATTTTTTTTACACATTGAAGGTGCATCATAAAGGAAAGTGTGGGATGGTGCAGGGGTAACAATTACTAATGTTACTGCACTTAGGTGCAGCAGTAGAGAAAGTGTGTGATGGTGCAGGGGTAACAATTACTATTCTAACTACAGGAAGGTGCAGCAGTAGGGAAAGTGAGGGATGGTGTAGGGGTATCCATTACTACTCTAAGTTCATGATGGTGCAGCATTATTGAAAGTGTAGTATGTTTAGGGGTACAAATTATTTTTGTAACTCAAGTGTGGTGCAGCACCATTGAAAATATGATATGTTATGTAGTTATACTTAAATAAAATGTCAGCATTACAAACAATGTTTCAAATTTTGGTTTTTTTCACCAACGTTATCAAAAATTTTTATTTATTATTTTTTTTTAATTTCATTTTCACAGACAATTGTTTGCAACTTTGTTGTAAAAAACTGAAAAAGAAATAACCAAAAACTCCAGCCAGCAGGCCAAAACCACAGCAGAAGCCACACCAAGAAAGAAACACCAAAAACAAAAGGTATTTTAAATCAACACTGTTATAAATCCAACAATATAATAGTCAAACCTTTTATTTATAAATTTAAATAAAATTCCACAATGCAGAAAATATGAGTTGTAGTTGGAATAACAATTACTATTCTAACTCCAGGAAGGTGCAGCAGTAGGGAAAGTGTTGGATGGTGTAGGGGTAATAATTACTATTCTAACTCAAAGAAGGTGCAGCAGTAGGGAAAGTGTGGGATGGTGTATGGGTTAAATTTACTATTCTAACTCCTTGAAGGTGCAGCAGTAGGGAAAGTGTTGGATGGTGTAGGGGTAACAAATACTAATCTTATTCCAGGAAGGTGCAGCATTAGAGTAAGTGTGGGATGGTGTAGGGGTAACAATTACTATTCTAACTCCAGGAAGGTGCAGCAGTAGAGAAAGTGAGGGATGGTGTAGGGGTATCCATTACTACTCTAAGATCATGATGGTGCAGCATTATTGAAAGTGTATTATGTTGAGGGGTACAAATTATTTATGTAACTCAAGTGTGGTGCTACACCAGGGAATGTATAATATTTTATGTAGTTATACTTAAATAAAATATCATCATTAGAAACATTTTTACAAATTTTGCATTTGTCACCAACATTGTCAAAGTTTTTTATTTATTATTTTTTTTTATTTTCATTTTCACAGACAATTGTTTGCAACTTTTTGTGAAAAAACTGAAAAACAACTAACCAAAAACTCCAGCCAGCAGGCCAAAACCACAGCAGAAGCCACACCAAGAAAGAAACACCAAAAACAAAAGGTATTTTAAATCAACACTGTTATAAATCCAACAATATAATAGTCAAACCTTTTATTTATTAATTTTAAAAAAAAACACAATACAGAAAATATGAGTTGTAGTTGGAATAACAATTACTATTCTAACTCCAGGAAGGTGCAGCAGTAGGGAAAGTGTTGGATGGTGTAGGGGTAAAATTTACTATTCTAACTCCAGGAAGGTGCAGCAGTAGGGAAAGTGTTGGATGGTGTAGGTGTAAAATTTACAATTCTAACTCCAGGAAGGTGCAACAGTAGGGAAAATGTTGGATGCTGTAGGGGTAAAATTTACTATTCTAACTCCAGGAAGGTGCAGGAGTAGGGAAAGTGTTGGATGGTGTAGGGGTAAAATTTACTATTCTAACTCCAGGAAGGTGCAGCAGTAGGGAAAGTGTTGGATGGTGTAGGGGTAAGATTTACTATTCTAACTCCAAGAAGGTGCATCAGTAGGGAAAGTGTTGGATGGTGTAGGGGTAAAATTTACTATTCTAACTCCAGGAAGGTGCAGCAGTGGAGAAAGTGTTGGATGGTGTAGGGGTAAAATTTACTATTCTAACTCCAGGAAGGTGCAGCAGTAGGGAAAAGTGTTGGATGGTGTAGGGATAAAATTTACTATTCTAACTCCAGGAAGGTGCAGCAGTAGGGAAAGTGTTGGATGGTGTAGGGGTAAGATTTACTATTCTAACTCCAGGAAGGTGCAGCAGTGGAGAAAGTGTAGGATGGTGTAGGGGTAAAATTTACTATTCTAACTCCAGGAAGGTGCAGCAGTAGGGAAAGTGTTGGATGGTGTAGGGGTAAGATTTACTATTCTAACTCCAGGAAGGTGCATCAGTAGGGAAAGTGTTGGATGGTGTAGGGGTAAAATGTACTATTCTAACTCCAGGAAGGTGCAGCAGTAGGGAAAGTTTTGGATGGTGTAGGGGTAAAATTTACTATTCTAACTCCAGGAAGGTGCATCAGTAGGGAAAGTGTTGGATGGTGTAGGGGTAAGATTTACTATTGTAACTCCAGGAAGGTGCAGCAGTAGGGAAAGTGTTGGATGGTGTAAGTGTAAAATTTACTATTCTAACTCCAGGAAGGTGCATCAGTAGGGAAAGTGTTGGATGGTGTAGGGGTAAAATTTACTATTCTAACTCCAGGAAGGTGCAGCAGTAGGGAAAGTTTTGGATGGTGTAGGGGTAAAATTTACTATTCTAACTCCAGGAAGGTGCATCAGTAGGGAAAGTGTTGGATGGTGTAGGGGTAAGTTATAGGTGCCGATCACGATCCGGTAAAAACCGGGTACGAACCGTCGGACGGAGCACAATCTCCGCCCGACGCGTACCCGGTCGTCAATTTTCACAAACAAGGAATTACGATTCGCACGGGTACACCATCACCGTACGAATCGTAAAAAAGCCCGACCGAACCAAAAAACACCTACCAATGCGATCCGGGAAAGCGCCGACCTGACGTCGGGACGCTCGCAGCCAGCCATTCACGACCCAGGAATCACGATTCGCACCGATGTCACCCCGCACGGTGAATATTTTGCGGCAGCCAAAAACTGCCGGGAAATCAGGACGACGCGAACAAGGACCACCAGTACGCGACGGACAGACAGGACGACGCGAACAAGGAGGACCAGTACGTGACGGACACACAGGACGACGCCACCAAGGAGGACCCGTACGCGACAGGACGACGCGATCAAGGAGGACCCGTACGCGACAGGACGACGCGAGCAAGGAGTACCAGTACGCGACGGACAGACATGGACCCGAACCTACGAGTCATCCCTGCCCTCATAGCAGTACACCTCCTCTACAGGTTACGACGCAGACGCCGCAGAAGGTCAGAATAACTAAGGGAGGGGGGAAAGTGGGGTGGGGTGGGGGTGGCACGACCAGGGCAGGCCACAAAACAACCACATAAGTCACACACCACACATGGCCTGGACATACCTGACTCCCATGCCCTGGTCACCACGAGGGGGTGGGGGCGTGTCCTGATAAGCCAGCGACCGCCACAACGGAAGTCCGTCACCACGCGAACCGGCAACACAACCAGACAGGTACGTCCCGTACCCACGCCTGAAGAGCGTGGGTACGAGTCGGACCACGCCCACACACGTCACCCCAACAATGGCGGGACGGATCGCACCCACGTGGCAAAGGCCTGGGTACGGGCCGCACAAACATCACATAGCGTGGGGACGGATATGTACGGACCCTACCCCCAACCCGTATGCAAGGAGCGTACCCCCCAGCCCAACAGTGTAAGTACGACCCGTACCCCCACCCGCGTATGCATGGAGCGTACCCCCCAGCCCAACAGTGTAAGTACGACTCGAACCCTCACCCGCGTATGCAAGGAGCGTACCCCCCAGCCCAACAGTGTAAGTACGACCCGTACCCCCACCCGCGTATGCATGGAGCGTACACCCCAGCCCAACAGTGTAAGTACGACCTGTACCCCCACCCGCGTATGCATGGAGCGTACCCCCCATGCCAACAGTGTAAGTACGACCCGTACCCCCACCCGCGTATGCAAGGAGCGTACCCCCCAGCCCAACAGTGTAAGTACGACCCGTACCCCCACCCGCGTATGCAAGGAGCGTACCCCCCATGCCAACTGTGTAAGTACGACCCGTACCCCCACCCGCGTATGCAAGGAACGTACCCCCCAGCCCAACAGTGTAAGTACGACCCGTACCCCCACCCGCGTATGCATGGAGCGTACCCCCCAGCCCAACAGTGTAAGTACGACCCGTACCCCCACCCGCGTATGCATGGAGCGTACCCCCCATGCCAACAGTGTAAGTATGACCCGTACCCCCACCCGCGTATGCATGGAGCGTACCCCCCATGCCAACAGTGTAAGTACGACTCGAACCCTCACCCGCGTATGCAAGGAGCGTACCCCCCAGCCCAACAGTGTAAGTACGACCCGTACCCCCACCCGCGTATGCAAGGAGCGTACCCCCCAGCCCAACAGTGTAAGTACGACCCGTACCCCCACCCGCGTATGCATGGAGCGTACCCCCCATGCCAACAGTGTAAGTACGACTCTGTTGGACAGGCCACACAGAGGGCTGGCTCCCCCCCCGCACGACAGGGCCCGAGCTCCGGGCCACCCGGCATACCCCCGTGACAAGCCCATGTACTCCGTCTCCCGACGGACCCTCTGCCCTCGGACCCCTACTCATCACGGGGTCCAGCCCCACCGGCTTCCCCGGCCAGGTCAAGCCGCCATCTTGGGCCCTGCACCACGCGACCGCGTGGCCTCACCTCGACCCTAACCCCGGGCCTGGCCGGCCCCGACATCCCGGCACCACCATCCACCCAGGAGGTGAGCGGACCACTTGGCAGGTCAATGGGAGAACGAAGCGTCAAGAGCTCTTCCCCCGCCAGGTGCCGATCGCCTCCAGCAGCCCCCAGGCGCTGGCTCCACCCCCTGCTGGGTGTCTGGACACCTTCATCCCGGACCCTCCGACCTCCAAGTGCGAGGGTCCGGACATCAAAGGGCACCAGCCCTATAACTAAGACAGCTCCGGAGCAGGAAGGCAGTTGTATCCTGGAGTCGAGAGACACCGAGTGAACTCAACCCTGACGGTCTACTGGCGCTGCCGTAGCCCGCTCTTGTGAACCATCGTCCTGCCTGCTGGCGCTGCCGCGGCCTTCTGCTACCTTCATCTTCCTGGGACCTGCTGGCGCTGCCGCGGCCCGTTGTAACGACCATCCTCACCGGGACCTGCTGGCGCTGCCGCGGACCGTCATCTTCCTGGGACCTGCTGGCGCTGCCGCGGCCCGTTGTAACGACCATCCTCACCGGTACCTGCTGGCGCTGCCGCGGACCGTACATCTTCCGGGGACCTGCTGGCGCTGCCGCGGCCCGTTGTATCAACCATCCTTACCGGGACCTGCTGGCGCTGCCGCGGACCGTACCACCTAAACACCAAGCTCGAGGATTGTGAGCTCATCATCATCTCATCCGAACTACCTGATTGGTAAATAGACTGACCCGCTACCCCCTTCCCTACCTTACGAGACTCTAATCGAGGGGACCCCGGCGTCCAGACCTCCTTGTACCATTCCACCGTATCATAACTAAGTACCTATAAAGAACACTGAACCTTATCCGTGTGTGATTCCTGTCTGTGGGGGGGAAGTTACTTGTCTGTACGATCGCTGGAGACGGCTCTCCCCGGAGACCTCTCCCCCTGACCCCGGCCGGCCCTCCCGGTCCGTCTACCTTTTCTAACATTGGTGGCCAGCGGCGCGATCCGAATCAACGCGTAAACGTACAGAGAGTAGCTCACCCCACGACAAAAACACGATGTCGACCAAAGATAGCAGCTCCACCGAGAAATTCCAAATGGAGAAATTAGAAGAATACAACCACCGCGAACTGAGACAATTTTGCATAGAACTTGGCATTGCTACCACCGGCCTGAGTACCAAGGATGATCTAAAGCGCGCTCTGGAGTCATGGACAGAAACGGGGGTCACAGGACCCTCCGACCAAGGCAGCGTCACCCCAGACCAAACCAGCACCACACCAGAGGGGAACGCCACGGCTCCCGAGGAGCGGGGAACGGGCCTTCCGCAAGAGGAGATCCGAGAAAGAGACAGAGTCAGATTACACGAGTTGGAGATGGCACGACTCAAGATGGATGGGGAACTCAAGTTAGCTGAACAGAAACTTAACCTCGAGCATATGCGGCTTCGAGAGGAACGAGAAGAGAAGCAGAGACAGAGAGAGCTGGAAGAGAAAAAAATAACGCTCGAGCACGAGCGCCGACTAGCGGAAATAGAACTGCGCAAACAGAATAAGGAACTGGGGGTGCCTGAGCGACCACACACCCCGGGGCCAAGTGAGAAAAAAGTTCACATCCCCAAGGATGTTGTCCGCGAATATGTCCGAGAAGACGACATACAACAGTGGTTTAAAGCCTATGAGATCGCAATGACCTCCCACCGAATCGACCGGAGTGATTGGGGAGCCGGACTTTGGGGGAGATTTATCAACGAGGGTCGCGATGCCCTGCTGCAGCTCCCCGATCACCAAATGTCGTCCTACGACCACATGAAGGCTGCCCTCCTCACCCGCTACGGCCTCACGCCCGAGATGTACCGCCAGAGGTTCAGAGATTGCACCAGGATCCCAGGTACAACGTGGGTAGAATACGTGAACTATTTCAGCCGGGCATTCGAAGGGTGGATCAAGGGAAGTCAGGTCACCACTTACGAACAACTCTTCAACCTTATGGTATGGGAGCACCTGTCAAACAACTGTTTCGTCGAGCTCCGGCAGCACCTACTCGACAGTAAGCTGACCGACCCCCGGCAGCTCGCCGCCGAAGCTGACCGGTGGGAAAGCACCCGAGTGGGCCGGAGAGGGCCCCACGACCAGAACAGAGGCAACCAAGGCCAGCACCGTCCTCGGGGAGGAGGAGGGGGCCAGGGGCGAGGGAGAGACGCCTTACCAACAACACCCGTGGCCAGCACCCCGCCTCCGGCCGGCCGGGGCAACCCCCCGTTGCGGCCTGGGTACCGAGCCAACGTCACGTGCCACCGGTGCCAGCGACTAGGCCACTACGCCAATGACCCGAACTGCCCGCTAAATCAAACGCCCAAGCCCCGCCAGGTGGCGGCCGCGGCCCTAGGGGAAGAGCAATCCTCGGAGGGACCCGAAGAGTACGAGCCGGCCCAGCAAGGGTGGGAACCGGCCGCCATGGTCCTGGCATGCCTAGGGGGAAGAGACATGGTTCCGCGGGCTCCCCTACCCGCCAACACCAGAAAATACGGTCAGTGGGTGACCATTAATGGACAGAGAGCCGAGGCCTTGCGTGACACCGGCGCCAGCGTGACGGCCGTCCGCTGTCATCTGGTGAAGCCCGAGCAGATCCTGCCGAACATTCTCTGCCCCGTCCGCTCGGCAGATAACTCTGAGAGTATGTGTAAGATGGCCTGCGTCCCGTTTGAATGGGGAGGGGTCTCCGGCCTACTGAAGGTGACGGTCCGGGACGATGCCCCCGTGGACTGCCTCCTGGGGAATGACCTCGAGAGTTCCCCGTGGGCCACCGTCGAGAAAAGAGAGCACCTGGGGATGCTGGGCCTCCCGGACTGGGCCTGCATAACCACCCGATCCATGGCCGCCCGGGCCACCCCCCGATCAGAAGAAACCGAATGGCCGGCACCTCCGCCCCCGGTTGCCCCCGTCGAGGACAACAGCGAGGCCGACCTCCCGGACCCGACTATCGAAGCAGACGCACAACCCCAGGACCTTCCGGATCTGGCTCAGTGGCGTCAAGAGGGGGGGCCCACCCAAGAACAGTTCCGCCAGGAACAAAAGACCTGTCCCTCCCTCGAGGGACTCCGCCAACAAGCCGATACCCAAAACGCAGGGGACACCACCGGAACCCACTGGGTCTACTGGGACAACGACCTGCTCTACAGCGAGCAAAGAATCGCCGAGCTGGGGGCCGGTCGAGTTCTGGTGGTACCGCTCCGCTTCCGAGACTTTCTGCTCAACCTGGCCCACGATGTCCCCCTGGCTGGACACCTGGGCCAGGACAAAACATACAGTCGCCTGGTGACCCACTTTTTCTGGCCAAAAATGAGGAATGACGTCCTGAACCACTGCCGATCTTGCCCCACGTGCCAAGCCAGCGGGAAGAGTGGTCGGAAGCTGAAGGCCCCTCTGCAACCCTTCCCGGTGGTCACCACCCCGTTCGAGAGGGTGGGGATAGACATTGTGGGGCCTCTGGACCCCCGCACGGCACAAGGACACAGGTTCATCTTGGTACTAGTGGACCATGCCACCCGCTACCCCGAGGCGGTGCCCCTACGGACAGTGACAGCTCCGGTGGTTGGCCGGGCCCTGATGGGGATCTTCTCCAGGGTAGGTTTCCCCCGAGAAGTTGTCAGCGACCGAGGTACGAATTTCATATCTAAATACATGAAGTCCCTCTGGCAACAATGCGGGGTCACCTACAGATTCACGACCCCCTATCACCCCCAAGGGAACGGACTAGTAGAGCGTTTTAACCGCACTCTCAAGGGGATGATTGGGGGATTGGAAGAGCCTCTCCGTCGCCAGTGGGATGTGCTGCTCCCGTGCCTCCTCTTCGCCTACCGAGAAGTCCCCCAGAAGTCCCTCGGCTTTAGCCCCTTCGAACTCTTGTACGGGCACCCTGTGCGAGGGCCCCTCAGCCTAGTCAAGGAAGGTTGGGAGATGGCCCCCTTAACGACCCCTCCCGACGTCTTCAAATACATCCTGGCCCTACGAAACCAGACCCGGCGCTTCAGGGAGATGGCCAAGGCGAACCTCGAGGCCAGTCAGGAGGACATGAAAAGGTGGTATGATCACAATGCCTCCTCCGTTGAGTTCGAGCCTGGGCAGCAAGTATGGGTGATGTCCCCCACCGAACCATGTGCCCTGCAAGACAAGTGGACGGGGCCCTTCAAAGTGGTCGAGCGTAAAAGCCCCGTCACTTACCTCATCGACATGGGGTCCACCCGGAACCCCCTGCGGGTCCTCCACACCAACCGGCTCAAACCACACTTTGTGCGCTCCGAACTAAGCCTCCTGATGGCGACCGACAGTGGTACAGAAGAAGACTCCGAGCCCCTCCCGGATCTCTTAAGGACTCAGGAGAAGGACGGCTCCGTGGATGGGGTCCGGCTCTCCGACGCCCTCACTGCGGAGCAACGCCAGGACTGCCGGGACCTCCTGCTGCAGTTCGCTGCCCTGTTCTCACTCACCCCCGGGGTCACCCCTTGGTGTTTGCACGACGTAGACACTGGGGACAGTCCCCCTGTCCGGCACCGGGCCTACCGCGTACCAGATCGGGTACGGGCCTGCATACAGGAGGAAGTGGCCAAGATGCTCACGATCGGGGTCATCGAGCCCTCGGACAGTCCCTGGGCCAGTCCGGTTGTATTAGTTCCCAAGGCCGCTGCCCCCGGCACCGCCCCTGAACTGAGATTCTGCGTCGACTACCGGGGCTTGAACGCTGTCACCCGGACCGACGCTCATCCCATCCCCCGAGCAGACGAGCTGATCGACCGGCTGGGGGCCGCCCGCTACCTTAGTATCTTCGACCTGACGGCGGGCTACTGGCAGATCGGCCTCACACCCAGGGCTCAGGAACGGTCAGCCTTCTCCACCCCCGATGGCCACTATCAATTTAAGGTCATGCCCTTTGGCATGAAGAATGCCCCCGCCACATTCCAACGGCTTGTGAACCAGGTCTTGGCAGGGCTCGAAGAATTCAGCGCTGCCTACCTGGACGATATCGCTGTATACAGCCGCCACTGGTCCGACCACCTCCGTCACCTCCAAGAGGTCCTCCGAGCCCTCCAGCGAGCCGGCCTCACCATTAAAGCCGGCAAGTGCCAAATTGGCCAAGGGTCTGTGACCTACCTTGGGCACCAAGTGGGAAGCGGGCTGGTGGCCCCACTACAACTTAAGATTGCTGCCATCCAGTCCTGGCAGCCCCCCGTCACCCAGACCGAGGTCCGAGCCTTCTTGGGGCTCACCGGCTACTACCGGCGGTTCGTGAAGGACTACGGCAGCATCGTGGGGCACCTCACGGGACTCACATCCAAGAATCAACCGAAGCGGGTCCACTGGACTCCTGATTGTCAAGCGGCCTTCGAGGAACTGAAGGCCGCCCTGTGCACCGCCCCGGTGCTCCAGGCCCCCGATTACAGTCGGGAATTTGTAGTACAGACCGACGCCTCCGACCACGGCATCGGGGCCGTCCTCTCTCAGCTGAACCCCGAAGGTCATGACCAGCCGGTGGCCTTCATCAGTCGACGTCTCCTGGCCCGAGAACAGCGTTGGAGCACAATCGAGAGGGAGGCATTTGCAGTAGTGTGGGCCCTCAAAAAGCTCCGACCCTATCTCTTCGGTACCCACTTCCGGGTACAAACCGACCATCGACCCCTGCAATGGCTGATGCAGATGCGGGGGGAGAACCCAAAACTCTTGCGCTGGTCCATTTCCCTGCAGGGAATGGACTTCACTGTGGAGCACCGGCCAGGCCAAGACCACGCCAACGCGGACGGCCTGTCCCGCTTTTTCCGCCTCGACGAAGAGAGTCCCCAAGGAGATGGGTGACTCTCCCCGCCTTCAGCTGGGGGGGACGCATGTTGGACAGGCCACACAGAGGGCTGGCTCCTCCCCCGCATGACAGGGCCCGAGCTCCGGGCCACCCGGCATACCCCCGTGACAAGCCCCTGTACTCCGTCTCCCGACGGACCCTCTGCCCTCGGACCCCTACTCATCACGGGGTCCAGCCCCACCGGCTTCCCCGGCCAGGTCAAGCCGCCATCTTGGGCCCTGCACCACGCGGCCGCGTGGCCTCACCTCGACCCTAACCCCGGGCCTGGCCGGCCCCGACATCCCGGCACCACCATCCACCCAGGAGGTGAGCGGACCACTTGGCAGGTCAATGGGAGAACGAGGCGTCAAGAGCTCTTCCCCCGCCAGGTGCCGATCGCCTCCAGCAGCCCCCAGGCGCTGGCTCCACCCCCTGCTGGGTGTCTGGACACCTTCATCCCGGACCCTCCGACCTCCAAGTGCGAGGGTCCGGACATCAAAGGGCACCAGCCCTATAACTAAGACAGCTCCGGAGCAGGAAGGCAGTTGTATCCTGGAGTCGAGAGACACCGAGTGAACTCAACCCTGACGGTCTACTGGCGCTGCCGTAGCCCGCTCTTGTGAACCATCGTCCTGCCTGCTGGCGCTGCCGCGGCCTTCTGCTACCTTCATCTTCCTGGGACCTGCTGGCGCTGCCGCGGCCCGTTGTAACGACCATCCTCACCGGGACCTGCTGGCGCTGCCGCGGACCGTCATCTTCCTGGGACCTGCTGGCGCTGCCGCGGCCCGTTGTAACGACCATCCTCACCGGTACCTGCTGGCGCTGCCGCGGACCGTACATCTTCCGGGGACCTGCTGGCGCTGCCGCGGCCCGTTGTATCAACCATCCTTACCGGGACCTGCTGGCGCTGCCGCGGACCGTACCACCTAAACACCAAGCTCGAGGATTGTGAGCTCATCATCATCTCATCCGAACTACCTGATTGGTAAATAGACTGACCCGCTACCCCCTTCCCTACCTTACGAGACTCTAATCGAGGGGACCCCGGCGTCCAGACCTCCTTGTACCATTCCACCGTATCATAACTAAGTACCTATAAAGAACACTGAACCTTATCCGTGTGTGATTCCTGTCTGTGGGGGGGAAGTTACTTGTCTGTACGATCGCTGGAGACGGCTCTCCCCGGAGACCTCTCCCCCTGACCCCGGCCGGCCCTCCCGGTCCGTCTACCTTTTCTAACAGACTCGAACCCTCACCCGCGTATGCAAGGAGCGTACCCCCCAGCCCAACAGTGTAAGTACGACCCGTACCCCCACCCGCGTATGCATGGAGCGTACCCCCACCACACCAGTGTAAGTAGACTCGTACCCTCACCTCGAATGCATTGAGCGTACCCCCACCGTGTATGTTCCAAGCGTACATATCCTGAAATCGGAGGTGTGTGTGCAGAGTCCACCCAGCAGTGCCCTGAGACAGGAGGGGTGTGTGCAGAGTCCTCCCAGCAGTGCCCTGAGACAGGAGGGGTGGGTGCCTATCACTCCCAGCAGTGCCCTGAGACAGGAGGGGTGTGTGCAGAGTCCTCCCAGCAGTGCCCTGAGACAGGAGGGGTGGGTGCCTATCACTCCCAGCAGTGCCCTGAGACAGGAGGGGTGGGTGTGGAGTCCTCCCAGCAGTGCCCTGAGACAGGAGGGGTGTGTGCAGAGTCCTCCCAGCAGTGCCCTGAGACAGGAGGGGTGGGTGCCTATCACTCCCAGCAGTGCCCTGAGACAGGAGGGGTGTGTGCAGAGTCCTCCCAGCAGTGCCCTGAGACAGGAGGGGTGTGTGCAGAGTCCTCCCAGCAGTGCCCTGAGACAGGAGGGGTGGGTGCCTATCACTCCCAGCAGTGCCCTGAGACAGGAGGGGTGGGTGTGGAGTCCTCCCAGCAGTGCCCTGAGACAGGAGGGGTGTGTGCAGAGTCCTCCCAGCAGTGCCCTGAGACAGGAGGGGTGGGTGCCTATCACTCCCAGCAGTGCCCTGAGACAGGAGGGGTGTGTGCAGAGTCCTCCCAGCAGTGCCCTGAGACAGGAGGGGTGTGTGCAGAGTCCTCCCAGCAGTGCCCTGAGACAGGAGGGGTGGGTGCCTATCACTCCCAGCAGTGCCCTGAGACAGGAGGGGTGGGTGTGGAGTCCTCCCAGCAGTGCCCTGAGACAGGAGGGGTGTGTGCAGAGTCCTCCCAGCAGTGCCCTGAGACAGGAGGGGTGGGTGCCTATCACTCCCAGCAGTGCCCTGAGACAGGAGGGGTGTGTGCAGAGTCCTCCCAGCAGTGCCCTGAGACAGGAGGGGTGGGTGCCTATCACTCCCAGCAGTGCCCTGAGACAGGAGGGGTGGGTGTGGAGTCCTCCCAGCAGTGCCCTGAGACAGGAGGGGTGTGTGCAGAGTCCTCCCAGCAGTGCCCTGAGACAGGAGGGGTGGGTGCCTATCACTCCCAGCAGTGCCCTGAGACAGGAGGGGTGTGTGCAGAGTCCTCCCAGCAGTGCCCTGAGACAGGAGGGGTGTGTGCAGAGTCCTCCCAGCAGTGCCCTGAGACAGGAGGGGTGGGTGCCTATCACTCCCAGCAGTGCCCTGAGACAGGAGGGGTGGGTGTGGAGTCCTCCCAGCAGTGCCCTGAGACAGGAGGGGTGTGTGCAGAGTCCTCCCAGCAGTGCCCTGAGACAGGAGGGGTGGGTGCCTATCACTCCCAGCAGTGCCCTGAGACAGGAGGGGTGTGTGCAGAGTCCTCCCAGCAGTGCCCTGAGACAGGAGGGGTGGGTGCCTATCACTCCCAGCAGTGCCCTGAGACAGGAGGGGTGTAACACATGTGTGTGAGGCCAGAATTATCCACATGCATACTGGCTACAAGGGAACATGTCCCCATGAACTCATGTCAACAGACTCCACACACAAGTACAGTGATCACCAAGGATGCCACGATTGTTGCAGGTGGACACATGGCCCTGCATGCATGGCCAAAGTAGAAGGGCTCCGTCACACACACAGCTCATGTAGACACAGCTCTGCGCTAAACATTGGGAACACCCTGCAGGGAAGAAAGCTGGGTACACAGAGGAAGGAATACACCCTGGGACAAGTGCACCATGCAGTAACTGCTTACATGAACAAAGAAAGTTAGCCAACACCTTGTGATGGCACACAGATCCCAGGGTCCCACCAATGAGCAGTACACTACTACACATCCCACACACCAAAACCCTTACACACCACCCAAAACCATGTAGCAGCCCCACCAACACCAATACCAGCATAGCAGTAGTGTGATAATGAAAATAAAAGTAAGCTTTATTCAGCATGAGCACAATGTCCGTGGATCGCAGGCAGTTCAATCTTCACAAAGCCCATAGGGCAGTCAATGATTCTCAGCTGGATGGGGGACACAGTGGGATGCGTGTCCCCTACCTTGCCTGCACAGTCAAATGGCATCGTCTTCCACACTGGAGAGGGCATCAGGGGGGGGGGAAGCAACAGGCACCGCAGGGACATCAGGGCAAAGGGGCGGCGTTGTGGGTGCAGGGATGGAGGACTCCACCACAGGGGGTGGGGCAGGGCCAAAGGCGGAGGCCAGGATGGCACTACACACCTTTGCAAGGTCCTCCAGGGAGTCCCCTGCACCCGAAGGGACCTCAGGCCCCAAGGAGGGGGGGGGGGGGTCAGAGGGATGGGTCGCAGCGCCACTGGGGGAGGGTGGAGACAGGGGGGGAGACTCAACCACCCTGACCGGGGACCTCCTTGACCGCTTGCGTGGTGGTGTAACCGTGGGGCTCAGGGACAGAGCGGCCATGAAGGAGTCCTTGGGGGAGATGTGGCCAGGAGAGCTGAGGGGAGGGGATTTGGAGGGAGTGGACTGGGTGGAATGCGGACTCCCACTATGGCTGCGTGTCACACGTTTGCCCCCCGACCCAGTGGGTGTGCCTACCTCACCCTGTGTGTGCGTGTCAGGAGGAGTGCGGTGGACCTTCCCTGCTGGTGTGGTGCCCGTGTCCGTTGATGTGGGTGCATGCCGACGTCTGGGTGTACGTGGGACAGGCATGGGAGTGGGAAGTGTGGATGGGGCAGGGGTAGGTGGGGGGAGGTCGCGCTGCAGGAGACCCACTGCTGCAGTCAGTGTGGAGTCGATGGACCTCAGCAAGTTGCGTTGGTCAGCCTGCGATGAATGAATGCCCTCCAAGAAAGCCTCGATGTTGGTGAGGGTTTTGCCGTGGGCATGGAGGACATTAAGGATCGCAGCCTGACCAACCTGCAGTTGCCGCTGGATGTCCACAGACTCTGCATTGGCGGCAGCAGTGGAGACAGGGGCAGGGGGTGCGGTGCCTGGCAGGAAGGAGACATGCTGTGACCGGGCACGCTGGGAAGGGACACGAGCAAGTGGGAGGCGGCTGATGGAAACTGAGGGGGCGGTGCGAGGTGTTGTTCCGCTGTCAGCTGCTGGTGCAGCCTCCGCCCACTCGGAGACATCGTCCTCGGACCTGTCAGCTTCGTAGTCTGATGTGCCAGTCGACAGGTCCTCGGCCACACTCTCCTCCGCCTCTGTCCCACTCGATGTGCCAGACCCGATGTCACGGCTGGCACTGGTGCTCGGTCCCTCCGCCTGGTCTGTGTCCATGTCTCCCTCTGTGTCCCCCGACGATGCTGTGGGCAGGGTGGAGAGACAGAAATTAATCAGACACCTGTACACATCTGTCACATGAGTCCAATCTACATAGGTAACATTGCATAGCCTGAAAAGGAAGATCCCTAACATCTACTGAACAGGGTACCGATGTAGGGCATGAAACACACAGTTGGTTGAGCCACCATGCCACTGAAATACCATGGAGAGCATGAGACAATAGCTAAAGACAGGAAACGGAGTCTGACATAGCACCCAGGCCCTGGGGACAATCTAGCACTGCATCTGCACCACACAGCGTTGGCGAAAATACCGATGACCAGGGACCATATCCATGAACTTGAGACACATGCTGCATAGGTAATGCTGAAAACATGCCCAACATGACTCGGTCACTGCACATTGCGTGTGTGTCCAGACACATCACACACTGCCCAGACCCGGCAAGTGGAAATCAGGATTTGACACATAGGCATTGCCCGCCCCAACAAGACCCTACACGAGGCAAATTGTTGAGACACAGGTGGCACCAACATCTCATAGTCTGGGTGATACACACAGGGGCAGGCAAAAAGCAAGATTGGACGCCAAACAGCCAAGGTGCGCCTGTACAAATAATGAGGTACCAGTGCCCATCCTCAGATGAGTATAACAAGACACACAGGCACTGGCAACTGTGAGTATGAAGAAGGACAATCAGGTCAGGCTGCACAGTGGACACCTGTACAAAATAGCACGTCTATATACATGGTGACAGGGGACAATGGCACAGAGCACAACCTACGCTGTAGACACTGAGATTGGCCACGTTTATGATGACACATACACCACTGAGGAAAAGGTGCCCCAGGGGACAGTAGTGGGCACGCAACTACATGCTACTGAATGGTAATGACTGCAACACACGTCACCATCCCTGCACTATGTGTATCGCACACTCATGCACATCATGTCACAGGCCACTACATAGGACATGCGCGCTGTAAGGCATGACACATGAGAGACCAACTCCCATGTCTGGAGTCAGCATCAGTGCCAACTGACATGGAACCCACATGCAGTGAACTTGACAGTGCACAGGCAAGGTCCCACAACCTGTTACACACCACCCCCACACATGATGCTACAGTCATTGTTCTCGTGGACAAAGCGCCACCCTACATTACCTTGTGAAGGAGTGACTACACACAGACCAGGGAGCACATTGCAAGGAGGGGAAGGGTGGCAGGGGCACAGCGCTATACTGGGGCAAACAGGATCTGCACAGCACCCTTAAACCCTGCCAGTGAATTCATGCTACTGTGCCCTTACAAATGCCGGTGACACACAACAAACACACATGTACCTACCCCCTTCCGGCTGCTGCATCGCCTGTAAGCGCCTCTCCAGGTCTGGAAAGACCACCGGCAGCACACGCCTGTGGAGGTGGCTCAGACGGCGGCGGCCGCGGTTCTTGTGGCTCTCAGGTGAGTCCCCCAGCAGGAGCCGTGCAATCCTCCGCGTCCAGCACCGGATATCCTGCCAGCGTTTCCTCACCTGGGGCAGGCTCCGCCTCCGACCATCCACACCCCTCACGGCACTGACGGCGGTCAGCCAGATCTGCTCCTTGGCAGTGGCGCCTACCTGTGAGGAGGAACAAGTGACACCACATCAATACACCAGCCACATGTCACAGAGAGACATATGGGTACAAATTAGCTGGTTACAACAAGGCATGTCATGCAGCCAACGCATTGCACCTTTGTCATAGGGACATCATCCCCTGGTGAGGGAAAAAGCAGTACGTGCCACAGTGGGTACACAGGTGGAATGATGGCAATGTCACAATCAATGATCAAGGCTCACACTGTGCATCACACCCACCCCTCCTGTCTCAGGGCACTGCTGGGAGTGATAGGCCCCCACCCCTCCTGTCTCAGGGCACTGCTGTGAGTGATAGGCCCCCACCCCTCCTGTCTCAGGGCACTGCTGTGAGTGATAGGCCCCCACCCCTCCTGTCTCAGGGCACTGCTGGGAGTGATAGGCCCCCACCCCTCCTGTCTCAGGGCACTGCTGGGAGTGATAGGCCCCCACCCCTCCTGTCTCAGGGCACTGCTGGGAGTGATAGGCCCCCACCCCTCCTGTCTCAGGGCACTGCTGGGAGTGATAGGCCCCCACCCCTCCTGTCTCAGGGCACTGCTGGGAGTGATAGGCCCCCACCCCTCCTGTCTCAGGGCACTGCTGGGAGTGATAGGCCCCCACCCCTCCTGTCTCAGGGCACTGCTGGGAGACATCAGGCACCCCCCCCTGGGACCCCCCCGACAGTACATGGCATGTGTGTTACACCTGGACGCAATGGCAGAAGTCACAGTCACAACATAGGGACAGTCTGTGGCAGTGGCCTATGCACTCACCTGATACCCTGGTCGCCCATACAGCATGGAGTACTGTGGGAGGATCACATCCAGCAGAGCCATGTTCTCCTCCAGGGTGAATGGCTGTGTCCTCTCCACAGCCCTTGACATGGTTCCAGGGAATCAGTCGCAGCAGCTGGGTCGACGAATGCAAAGATGTGCAGGCAAGTGCTCCCTCATGGGACCTGGCTGCCTTATATGTGCCCTTCTGCCCAGTCTCATGCACAGGAGTACAGAGTGATTGGTCACTCACATTTGCATCCTATGTTTCCACCAATCACTTCAAACCTAGCAGTCTGTGGGTTCTCTATCGGTTTCATTCTCCTGCATGATGTCAGCCCCACAAACACATTGCAACAAAGTAGAAGAATTCCAACTGACTTCTGCTGTGCACCTTCCAGAACAATTTCGAATTTTGAACTTGGTCTCCATGACAACCAGCATGCATGTAGGCCTTAATACTTGTCCCCTATGTAATTTGGAGCATCACACACAGGTACGATGCGTTTCGGGGCCCTAGGGCACCCCAAATGCATGGCAACGGCCCGTACATGCATGCCTACGCTCTCCATCACTATGGGTCTGCACGCGTATGCGTACCCGTAGTGTTACGGACCGTACACACGCATGTACGCTCTCTATCACTATGGGTCTGCACGCGTATGCGTACCCGTAGTGTTACGGACCGTACACACGCATGTACGCTCTCTATCACTATGGGTCTGCACGCGTATGCGTACCCGTAGTGTTACGGACCGTACACACGCATGTACGCTCTCTATCACTATGGGTCTGCACGCGTATGCGTACCCGTAGTGTTACGGACCGTACACACGCATGTACGCTCTCTATCACTATGGGTCTGCACGCGTATGCGTACTCCTAGTGATATTGAGCGTACATGCGAGTGTACGGTCCGTACCACTACGGGTACGCATACGCGTGCAGACCCATAGTGATAGTGAGCGTACATGCGTGTGTACGGTCCGTACCACTACGGGTACGCATACGCGTGCAGACCCATAGTGATAGTGAGCGTAGATGCGAGTGTACGGTCCGTACCACTACGGGTACGCATACGCGTGCAGACCCATAGTGATAGTGAGCGTAGATGCGAGTGTACGGTCCGTACCACTACGGGTACGCATACGCGTGCAGACCCATAGTGATAGGGCCGTACACACGCATCTACGCTCACTATCACTATGGGTCTGCACGCGTATGCGTACCCGTAGTGCTACGGACCGTACAAATGCCTGTACGCTCGCCATCACGATGGGTACACATACGGCAGCACTCCCACAGTGATTTGGGAACATGCACAGGCCCTCTCAGCAGCAGTACGGCGGTTTTTACACATCACTGTGGTGATAGGCGACACACATGTAGGAATAGGGCGGACATACTTGTCCATGGATGGACATACTTGTCCAGGAATGGACATCAAGGCATCGTCTGTGCATTACTACATGTGTGGGGCACAGGTGTCACAGGCTGTGATGTGGAACATGCCTCCTGAGTGGAGAAGGCACCAGATGTATGATGAGATGTGTACATGTGTACTGTGTGAGGGTGCAATGTGTGCCAGGCATGCCCTTGACTCCTTTGACATGTGTGCATGTGGGACTGCGCACTTGGGGTGAGCGTCACTGGCATGGCACGGACACCAACACACGGAAGTGTCCCATGATGCCCGGTACAGGGGTCATGACACATGACTTGTCACTACCCACAGTGCACAATGTGACTATGTCATATATGTGTCCTGGATTTACATCAGGTTGATGTTGTAGCACCCTCAAAAGCTGCAGCCGTTGCAGCAACCAACATGTGGCTGTGTGTAGATTGTCATTGCACACTGTTCCCAACACCATGCCACATGTGTTATCGGATGTGAGGTGCACATGTATGCATGGGACACGGAGTAGCGTGACAAGGCCATGTCAGCAAACTCACAAGGAATGTGTGGTGAGTCATGACATGTGCACCTTCATGGCAAGGTGTGTGGGCTGGACTAGTGTAATGTCATGTGACCTGTGGCTCCAGTGTCCCGCTACCAGTCTCTGCAATCGGCATCACACTTCTGCTGATGTGTGGGTGTATGTCACTCCTGTCTTGCGTCGGGCAGTGCACTTGCACTGGGACACAGCTATTTCCATGGCGTGGCATGGGGAGGTTCTCAATCACCGTGTGTAGCTGGGTCTTGGAAGGAGTGTCACCTTGCATCCATACGTGTCCTGGGCATGTAGCACATGCCTGACTCCCTATGTGGCATGTGTGTATTGCCAGATTTACATGTGCTCAGTAGACATGAGTTGTTCTCGTAGTGCACTCACTCTTCCTTGTCACTTCCAAATTACTGCAGAGCGCCTCCTGTTGCCCGAAGAATTCCAGACTTGGCTACCATGCAGGAGAATGACAGGATCCGGCTCTACCGCTTCACCCAACCGTTGATTCTGGAGCTGACGGCGAGACTGGCACCACACCTGCAACCGCAGCACAGGTATCCTACGGCACTGACACCCCAGCTGAAGGTAATGGCTGCCCTACATTTTCTGGCCACGGGTACCTTCCAAAATACCATAGCTCATGTTGGTGGCATGTCCCAGAGCATGTTCAGCGGTGTGCTGCATGATTTCTTGGAGGCCATGTTGATTCACCTGGATGACTTCATCAAGTTCCCAACCCCTGAACAGATGACTGAGGTCAAGCGTGGATTCTATGCCCTGGGAGGGATGCCCCATGTCATTGGGTCCATAGATGGGACACATGTAGGTTTGGTACCACCACACGCACGGGAGGTGGCGTACCGCAATCGGAAGCACTACCACTCCATCAATGCCCTTGTGGTGTGTCTGTCCAATATGGTGATTTCACATGTCTGTGCTCGTTTCCCAGGATCAGCACACAATGCCTACATCATGAGGCGTAGCGGGATGCCTGATATGATGATGCAGCTGCGCAACGAACGGGCATGTGTTGTTGGTGGGTACAGTCTGTCTGTCCTGTATTCTGTATAGCCGACCAGCACGACCGCTACACCAGTTCTAACGATGTCCATGTGCTTCCCATGTAGGGGACGCTGGCTATCCCAACATGCCTTGGCTGCTGACACCTCTCCGCAACCCCATCACGCCGGCCCAGCTCCGCTATAACACCGCCCATGGCCGGACAAGGCGAGTGATAGAGAGGACGTTTGGCATGCTGAAGAGCCGATTCCGGTGCCTCCACAAGACCGGCGGTGCACTCCCTTATGCCCCGGCGAAGGTCTGCAAGATCTTCATGGTCTGCTGCATGCTGCACAACATGGCAGTTGAAAGAGCTGTGCCACTCATCCTGAATCAACATGACGAGGACCATCCACCCGTGGAGGACGAAGGGCTTGGCAATGGGGCTAGTGATGTGGAGGATGTGGAGCCGCAAGAGGACATCCGGACTCGGCTCATACGCGACTTCTTTGCTTAGTGGTGAGTACCAGGGTCTGAGTGTGCACGCATTGGTCCCCGTGTGGCATGCGTTGTGATGTGTGTCTCCACCTGCATGTATGGCACGTGGGTCAGAGGTGTGTGTGGGTGTGTCACTGGAGTGATGGTGGCAGTGATGGTAGTATTTCCCCAGTCATAATTGTGACCTAGCATGTTGTCATCCATACATGTGTCGAGTAACTGCACATGCAAGTGGCTGTGCTTTTTGTGGCTGACTTCTTGTGTGTCTCTCTTCCCCAGGTACCTGCGCATGCCGTTTGCTGGTTGCATTGTTGTGGCACTGCTATTCCTCATGGATATGACATCGTGGGCTGACTCAGTGTTACAGGCACGGACACGTTTGGAAGTCTCCATGGGGTAAG
Organism: Triturus cristatus; assembly: GCF_964204655.1. Taxonomy (NCBI): domain Eukaryota; kingdom Metazoa; phylum Chordata; class Amphibia; order Caudata; family Salamandridae; genus Triturus; species Triturus cristatus. The sequence continues at coordinate 997,998,466 of NC_140581.1, forward strand.
GGATGCATCTGGGGTGTATTGGGTGTGGCAGTTGTTCACGATGTGTGCACACTGGCCCGGTCGGGGTTTGGTTCCTCTGCAGACATGTGGCATCCCCATGGGACACGACATGCAGCTGGGTACACCTGAATAGATGGGCTGCCTGGTTGTCAGTCATCAGTGATGGGATAGTGGATTGTGATGATGGCATCAATGTGTGTGACACTGCCCTCGGACATATACGGTTAACATTGTCTTGACATGGCGTGGGACTTCCACATCAGCGGATGTATGGTGTATGGCAGGCTCTCCGTGAGCAGCTGTGGGTGTTTAGCTGTTAGCCGACGCTTGTGTGCCAGTTCCCTGGCTATCACGCATTTGTGCTGCAGAAGGGGGGTGCCAGTGTTGGAGCCACATGTTACTCCACATGATGTGTTCATGTGTACTTCAAGTTGCCTCTGCAATCCCAAAAACATGACTAATAAAGGTGTCCCTATGCCTCCAAGGTGCCTCTTCTCAGTCAATGCTGGTGTGTTGGCACGGTGCATCCTGCATGTCTGGCATGGTATTCCCTGATTGTGGCTATGTGTCAATGTTTCGAGTGGCAAGATGCAAGCTGTGTGTGTGTGCTGAGACTGTGTATTGGGCATGATGTCCATGACTGTGTGGGTATTGTGACATGTGCCATCCCCATGCATCCAACGTTGTCCATGACCCCATTCTCTGCATCCACCGGACTCAAGCTTGCAGGACATGGTTCTGCCACCTGTCTACACATACCTGGGTGCCCCCCAGGACACGGGCCAGGATCCCTGACCTCTGCGCATGACTGTTGCTGTACTCAATGTGTCTGTCAGCACGGTTGTTCGGCCACCCCCTCAGCTGGTTCTGACCATCACGGGTGTGTATGGTGCTCCATGTCTGTCTTGCCTAATAAACTGTGACCCATGTGTCCTGTGCCAGACTCAGGCCCCAGGGTGTGGATGGTTGAAGTGAACAGATGACTCAGGCATGTTTAGACTGTACAAGACACATGTTAGGTAATAATGCTACCAGCAGGCATCTACTCTTAATAGTGTGATTTATTATTGGGGGGGGGGGACAAAGTGAGGGGCTTTCCGGGATTAGGGAATCCAAAGTTCAGTAGGGGAGTTGGTGTCCTTGCCATTGGAAATCCTCAGAGTCCATGCCACAGTCTTTGTCAACATTGGTCAGCCAGTGACCAGCAGGGCCATGTGGCAGAGAATGTCTCTTGATGCTGTGATGCTGTTGCTCCAGTGGGCCAGGTGCCAGGCCAGGTGTCCTGGGAGATGGTGATGTAGCAGCCACCCTCACGGTCCTTTCCGTGGACGACCCGGCTTCCTGCGGGGAACCTCAGCAGCACGCCGTGACGACGTCTGGGATGCTCCGTCGGATGTTTCCTCCTCCTCCTCATGATCCCTCCCTGTGGGTGGTGATGTTCTCCGCCTTCTGGCACAGGGAGGGTCGGCCATGGTGTCGGCCATCCGACGGAGTTCAGCGTGAATCCCCTGGGACGCCGTCACTTGCTCAGCCTGTCTGTCCTCCATCCTCCGTTGGTGTAGCTGTAGACAGGCTATTAGCTCCGCATGTTGCTGGGCCTGCTGGACCTTGATCCCCTCGAGGACGGACACAACCTGGGCCATGCCCGTGGTGTCCTGCCGGTATGAGTCCAGGATGTTACGGACATGGGAAAATACCGGATCCCCAGCCAACTGGTCAGGCTCGCGCCTCCGCCGTCCTCCACTCCCACCACCCCTGCCCACTTGCGTCTGGCCTGCACTTGTGGGAACATCGGGTCTCCGGGACCCCTGAGGGGTGGCATTGGCGTTGTCGCCTGCCTCCTCCTGGGTGCCCGGGACACCGTGTCCCTCCTGGCGAGCCTGGCTGCATTGTGGTGTTGGGGCAGGGATCCTGGGTGTCTCCTGGGATGTGGCAGGAGTGGGGGTGGTGGTTGGCACGGTTGTACCTGACGCAGGTGCTGCAGGTGGTTGGACACCAGAGGGGCCAGGTCGGTCGGGGTCGTCCGCAGAGTGGTGAGAGTGGTCGCTGCCGGTGGGATCGGTCTCCTGCAGATCCGGGTCCTGTGAGTGTTCCCCCCCAGTGTTGGGGGGTGCAGCATGACGTTGACCTGTGTGTGAGAGAGAAAATGTTAATTTTGATCCATGCAACATCCATGTTTCATCCGTTACAAAGTTGGCACATTTCCTCTTGGAATTAGGATCTGTCTTGCATTCCACTCACAGTGCACTTGTGCATGGGTGTGTCCCTTGGGCACCAATTTGGCCCCTTTAACTATGTGTGGCACAGTCTTACTTGCTGCGTCAAGTGTGACTGCAGTCAGCAGTGGAGTGTGCATGTGTGGCGAGCCATGCATTTGCGCCTTCCTTGTAGCACTGTACATGTGCACATGGAGTGGATCCACACACTTATATGATGCAGGTGGCTGTCCTTGTGCTCGTGTACAGGTTGTGACATGGCCCTGCGTTTTGCCATGATGAAGAGGGGGGGTTCTGGCACTGGCCACCCTTGTCTACATGCACGCAGTCCACCTGCTGACGAGCAGACATTCCCACACACCAAAGGACTGATTTGCTCTCCCTGTGTCTCCCTCCTTCTCTGTCCCCCTCTCCCTCCCTCTCTGTCCCCCTCTCCCTCCCTCTGTGTGTCAGCCTCCTCCCTCTGTCCATCTTCCTGTGTCTCCCTCCCTCTCTGTCCCCCTCTCCCTCCCTCTCTGTCCCCCTCTCCCTCCCTCTGTGTGTCAGCCTCCTCCCTCTGTCCGTCTCCCTCCCTCTCAGTCCCCCTCTCCCTCCCTCTGTGTCCCCCTCTCCCTCCCTCCGTGTGTCACCCTCTGTCACCTTGGCCCAGATTCCTGGGCACACACTGTTAGCAGATCTTTGAGTGGCCCTTGGCCTGTTGATGTGAGTTTGTTTCTGATCTCCAGGCACCCATTTTGTCTGCTGTGTGTCTGTGCGCTGCTGCTGTGGTGGTGTGTGCTGCCACTCTTTCACAATGTTGGCTGTTCATTAGCTGCTGTCATGTGCAAAACAGTGCCTTCACCCCCATGTGTTGATGCAAGGCGTCCGCCATTTGCTGGCAAGTCATTCCTGTGTTGGGACACAGTGTTTGTCTAGCTGTGACCTAGGCCATATGGGCAGAGGGCATTGTTGTCTGCTTTGGAGTCGCACTATGTGATTCTTGGTGCCCAGCCTCCCGCCATCCGGGTTACCGTGTCATGTGTTGTTGTCTTCTGTGGCCTGTGACTTGACATTGTCCAGCTGGGTGCATGGGGCATGGTGGCAGCAGTGGCATGTGCCTGCTCATGGAGTGTGGTTGAGTCATGCGATGGCTTGTGGTGGTTGCGTGCCTGTTATTAATTTTGGTTGTGGTTGCAGTTCCCCCCATGTGAGGTGCGTTGTTTGTGTACTCACCCGGGTCTCGGAGTCCTTCTACTCCTTCAACTGCCTCCACCGGCAGTATGGCCATCACCCTCTCCTCCCAGGGATGGTACTGTACGGCTCTGCGGGAGGGCCCTCCTCCGGTGGCGTTGGCCTGGTCGTGTTCCTCCTGCCTCTTGGCTCTGACCCTCCTCCGCAGATCGTACCACCTGTTCTGGCAATCCTGCTTGGTCCTCCTGGTGTCCGCAACAGCATTCACAGCATCGACGATGGTCTGCCACATGGCTGTTTTGGCTGCCTGGCTGGTGCTTCTGACCAATGTTCCAAAGATCTGTGGCTCAACTCTGAGGATTTGATCAACAAGGACCTCCAACTCTCGGTGACTGAACTTTGGATTCTTGGTAGTGGGCATGGTGAGGGATGTGGGTGGGGATGGTGTGGGTGTGGGGGGTGTGTGGATGTTGGGGGGGGGTGTGGATGGTTGTGTGTGTGTGTGAATGTGATGAGAGGGTGTTTGTGAGGGTGGTCGTGTGAAGGTGTGCAAGTGTAAGATGTGGTGTTGCTTGTAGTCTGGTTCTGTGGTGTCTGGCAGCAGTGAGTCTGTTGCAAAGGCTCATGGTTTGTGTGTGTGGGCCCTTTTCATTGGTCCATGGGTGGGTGTGGCAGTGTTTGAATTTTGGGTGGGTGTGTTATAAGGAGTGGTGGTGTATTGGGCCTCTGTTTGTTTTTGACAGTTGCAGGTCAGTGATTGTGTTATTTTAGTGGTTGTTGGCCATGTTTAGTGGCTGTGTGCCTTTCGAATGGTGTATTCTTGTGTTGTTTTGTTTTGTCCTTGTTGTGTACGTGCGTTTTGAGCGTGTGTACGGTGTGTACATGGGCCATTTGGTTGTACGATTATGTCCTTGTGTGTGGCTTTGTATGACTCGTACATGCGGTTGTGATGTTGGGGCATGGGGTGCGCTCCGTACTTAGGAGGTTGTGTTGGGGGTGCGCCAGGAACGTACTGGGGTGTAGGTACACGGGGGTATGACACGTACTGGGGTGGGGGTGGGGCTCGAACGTACTGGGGTGTACATAGACGGTGGTACGACACGTACAGGGGTGGGGGGGTGTACATTGACGGTGGTACGACACGTACTGGGGTGGGGGTGTGGCTCGAACGTACTGGGGTGTAGGTACACGGGGGGTACGACACGTACTGGGGTGGGGGTGCGACTGGAACGTACTGGGGTGTACATAGACGGTGGTACGACACGTACAGGGGTGGGGGGGTGTACATTGACGGTGGTACGACACGTACAGGGGTGGGGGGGTGTACATTGACGGTGGTACGACACGTACTGGGGTGGGGGTGCGACTGGAACGTACTGGGGTGTACATAGACGGTGGTACGACACGTACAGGGGTGGGGGGGTGTACATTGACGGTGGTACGACACGTACAGGGGTGGGGGGGTGTACATTGACGGTGGTACGACACGTACTGGGGTGGGGGTGCGACTGGAACGTACTGGGGTGTACATAGACGGTGGTACGACACGTACAGGGGTGGGGGGGTGTACATTGACGGTGGTACGACACGTACTGGGGTGGGGGTACGACTGGAACGTACTGGGGTGTGGGTAGACGGGGCTATGACACGTACTGGGGTGGGGGTGTGGCTCGAACGTACTGGGGTGTAGGTACACGGGGGGTACGACACGTACTGGGGTGGGGGTGCGACTGGAACGTACTGGGGTGTACATAGACGGTGGTACGACACGTACAGGGGTGGGGGGGTGTACATTGACGGTGGTACGACACGTACAGGGGTGGGGGGGTGTACATTGACGGTGGTACGACACGTACTGGGGTGGGGGTGCGACTGGAACGTACTGGGGTGTACATAGACGGTGGTACGACACGTACAGGGGTGGGGGGGTGTACATTGACGGTGGTACGACACGTACTGGGGTGGGGGTACGACTGGAACGTACTGGGGTGTGGGTAGACGGGGCTATGACACGTACTGGGGTGGGGGTGTGGCTCGAACGTACTGGGGTGTAGGTACACGGGGGGTACGACACGTACTGGGGTGGGGGTGCGACTGGAACGTACTGGGGTGTACATAGACGGTGGTACGACACGTACAGGGGTGGGGGGGTGTACATTGACGGTGGTACGACACGTACTGGGGTGGGGGTGTGGCTCGAACGTACTGGGGTGTAGGTACACGGGGGGTACGACACGTACTGGGGTGGGGGTGCGACTGGAACGTACTGGGGTGTACATAGGCGGTGGTACGACACGTACAGGGGTGGGGGGGTGTACATTGACGGTGGTACGACACGTACTGGGGTGGGGGGGTGTACATTGACGGTGGTACGACACGTACTGGGGTGGGGGTGTGGCTCGAACGTACTGGGGTGTAGGTACACGGGGGGTACGACACGTACTGGGGTGGGGGTGCGACTGGAACGTACTGGGGTGTACATAGACGGTGGTACGACACGTACAGGGGTGGGGGGGTGTACATTGACGGTGGTACGACACGTACAGGGGTGGGGGGGTGTACATTGACGGTGGTACGACACGTACTGGGGTGGGGGTGCGACTGGAACGTACTGGGGTGTACATAGACGGTGGTACGACACGTACAGGGGTGGGGGGGTGTACATTGACGGTGGTACGACACGTACTGGGGTGGGGGTACGACTGGAACGTACTGGGGTGTAGGTACACGGGGGGTACGACACGTACTGGGGTGGGGGTGCGACTGGAACGTACTGGGGTGTACATAGACGGTGGTACGACACGTACAGGGGTGGGGGGGTGTACATTGACGGTGGTACGACACGTACTGGGGTGGGGGTACGACTGGAACGTACTGGGGTGTACCTAGACGGGTGGGGGTATACATATACGGGGGGTACGTGTCGGACGTACGGGGGCTGGGGGGAGTGTTGGGCGCGTATGCGGGCACATGTCTCCATGGTTGCTATGGGTGTTCGGTGCGGACGGTGTTTTTTCCATACGGTTGTACGCTCGGACGCACGGGATGGATCGTGATTCCTCGGTCGGACTTGGATTTTTACGTTTGTAAGGTAAATCGTCCGAGGACGTGTCGGACACATTTTCCGACCCGAGGACGTGTGGGGAATGATTCCCAGTGCGGTTCGTATGGACTTTTTACCATGCGAATCGTGATTGCCAGTTCGTACGGCACTTGTACGATTCGTACGGTAATAAGACCCGATACGAGTCGCACGGGGGAATTTTTTACCGGATCGTGATCGGCACCTTACTATTGTAACTCCAGGAAGGTGCAGCAGTAGGGAAAGTGTTGGATGGTGTAAGTGTAAAATTTACTATTCTAACTCCAGGAAGGTGCAGCAGTAGGGAAAGTGCTGGATGGTGTAGGGGTAAGATTTACTATTCTAACTCCAGGAAGGTGCAGCAGCAGGGAAAGTTTTGGATGGTGTAGGGGTAACATTAGAGCTAGTGTATTTACTTTTACATCCTAATTTTTTTTTCTTCTCTTCTCTTCACAGATAATGTCTACTCTTGAAGCAGCTAAATATATAAAATCAAGGAAAGGGAAGAATGTATTAAACCATGCAGGATACATATATAGTAAGGAAAGAGTAAGTTTTCCTAGAAATCATTGGAGGTGTGTGCAATACTACACTACCCATTGCAGTGGCAGAGCGGTTACACTTGATAATTTAGTTGTTAAAACAACAGAACATAACCACTCTGCCTCTGCAATGGAGGTAGAAATAAGAGAAACTGTTAATGAAATGAAAGCTATTGCAAGCACCTCCAATGATTCTACAGGATCCATTTTAAGAGAGGTTGCACAGCATGTCCCCAGTCATGTTGCTAGTAACATGCCTATAATTCCTAATTTGAGAAGAATTATTCAAAGACAAAAGCAGGCAAGTAACATCCAATTATCTACACCACATACTTTTTCTGATATTAGAATTCCACATGATCTTTCTATTTCTTTTTCTGATGAACCTTTCCTTCTGCATGATAACCAAAACCCTCAGAAACGAATTCTTATTTTTAGTACCCCACGTAACCTAGCAAAGTTAGAAAATAGTGAAATTTGGATGATGGATGGGACGTTTAAAAGTACACCCCATCCTTTCACTCAAATTTACACTATACATGCAAAAATTAACAATAATGTAATTCCCTTAGTATATAGTTTGCTACCTGATAAGACTTCTGCAACATACTCTGAACTTATATCAGTTATTAAAAGTAAAACTTCTCAAAGTCCTAGGAAAATAATAATAGATTTTGAATTGAGCATGATCAATGTGATCAATAAAACGTACACGGATACCCAAATTCAGGGATGTTTTTTCCATTTTTCCCAGGCATTTTGGCGTAAATTACAAAAAACATCCCTAGTTGCAGATTACTGTCGAGATAGCAAACTACAGTTTGAATTAAAAAAATTAACAGCACTTTGTTTTGTTCCTCCCGATAGTGTGGACGAGTACTACACTGCTATTATAGAATCTGTTTTTTATACAAGTAATGAAGAGAAATTGGCACCCATCCTAAATTATTTCGAGGACACATGGATTGGGCACCTAAGCAGATCGGGTCGCAGGAGGAAGCCACGATTCCATGTGGAGTGGTGGAACTGTTACACGAGCTGTTTAGAGGGAGAAGCAAAAACAAATAATGCCATTGAGGGATGGCATAACTCCTTCAACCATACAATTGGCAAACCTCATCCTAATTTCTACTCTTTCTTGGGAACTTTGAAGAAGGAGCAAAGTTTTCAAGAAATGAGACTTGCCCAAACACTTGCAGGTAGTCTAAACCCACGAGTAACTGTTAAAACAAAGGAAATGTCTGAGAGACTATTGGCTATATTACAACAATTTACGTTGTGTGTGGCTCTAGACTACCTGGAAAATCTTGCTAACATTCTTTCTTTCTAAAAATAGTTATGTACTTACTTTCCTGCTTTGCTTCAAATTTAAATAACCTTTAATTACAATTGGCATACAATTATTTTCCAAACATTTTTTCAAATTTACGAGTCTGGTCTCCTAATTTTTGTCTTTTTTTTCCCAATCTTCATTTTTTTCCAAACAACCAATGTATCCCAAACAACTTTTCCACAATATTTGTCCAACTTTCCAAACATCAATAGCAAGATATTAATTTTTAGAAAACTTCCTAACTAACTACCACCAAAAAATTCCCAAAAATCTCTACCTATTTCAAAATTTCCAAAAGTCAATCCATTTTCCGAAATGCACATTGCTGCATAAACACCAAATAAATAACAATCATTTTTTTAACAAATTATGAATACGCAAAAAAAATGTTTTGTAAAATCAAGTTATTAATCATTTCTAATCGTTCAGAAGTTTTGAAATTAACATTTTTAATTGTAACTTTAATTACTGTTACAGTTACTTACATTTTTTTTTTAACAAATACATTTTCGCGACCCGACATAGGCATACACTAATGAAATGAACGTGGACATGTTTTTTTACATTTTAAACATCAATTAGTTATTCCGCAACCTCTCCTTATTCTTTTTTTACTATATATGTATCCTTTTTTAACTTTATATCTATAAATAAATGTGAAAAAGTTTCCTACCTGGACGCAGATCAGCTTCCTGCTGCTTCCTCCTCCGATGCTCTCCAAAATGGCGCCTTACGTTTACGTTCACGTCATGACGTCATCGCGTGCATCAATGTTAAAAAAGGACTATTTTATTTACTATTTCAATAAATATATGTTTAAAATTAGTAATAAATAATGTTTATTTTTTCTAAAATATGTACATTATGTTATAAAAAACAATAAATCAAAAATGTTTTTTCTATGTTTTTTCAAATAAAGAAATATTTATTAAACCTTATTTGTTTACTGTTATTTATTATTAATTTGTTATTTAAACATGTTAAATTTATTTTATAATATGTAATTTTACTAAATGTGTTCCTTACCTCGACTCTATTTTCTTTTTCCTTTCAAACTTGCTTTTTCTTCTCTTTTCGCTCCTTCCTTTCTTGTTCCGCGGGTTGTATCTTCTTAAGCTGCCAAAATAAATGAAGGACAATTTATCACATAGACTACAATACAAAAGCGTGGGAATTTTTTTAAAGTAAGTTCTTTTTTCTTAGTTCTATTTTCTTTTGGTATAATTTCATGTTAAATTATGTTTTAATAACTCTATTAATATTTTAAAGATTATATTAATTATTTATATTTTTTTTTTACATTATCATATTTTAAATTTAAATACTCCAAAAGTACTCTTTCTATTTTTAAATAATTTATATTATTAATTACATACTACTCATTTTTTATACTTTTTTTATTTATTTATGTATACTTTAAAAATACTCTTACATATTTTAAAAATACTCAAGTATTAATCTTTTATAATACTACTCATATATTTTATTTTTTCTTATTTATTATATTATTTTATCTCAATAATTACTCTTTCATATTTTAAAAATATAGTATTTAATATAAATAATAAAATATTATTTAATTATTTTTCAAATACTCCAAAAGTACTCTTTCTTTTTTTTACATTTTTTTATTATTAATTACATTTTAAATAAGAAAATTTAAAATACTCAAGTATTAATCTCTCATAATACTACTCATTTATTATACTTTATTTATTTATTTTTTTATACTTAAAAATACACTTACATATTTTAAAAATACTCAAGTATTAATCTTTTATAATACTACTCATATATTTTAATTTTTCCTATTTATTAAATAATTTATACTCAATAATTACTCTTTCATATTTTTAAAATATAGTATTTAATATAAATAATAAAATATAAATTAATTATTTTTCTAACATCATTTTTCAAAAAAATAAAAATAATTACTCTCATATTTTTAAAATATAGTATTTAATATAAATAATAAAATATAAATTAATTATTTTTCTAATATCATTTTTCAAAAAAATAAAAAAATAAAAAAAATGCGTTGTAATGGTATATGCGTTGTAAAAGTACTTACCATATAAAAGCATGCGTTGTAAATGCATGCGTTGTAAAAGCTTTTGCGTTGTAAAAAATGTGTTGTAATAGCATTGCGTTGTAAAAGTTGTGTTGTAAAGGTTGTTTCCCGTGTTAAGGGTGCATGATCCGAGAGTGATTGGGGTGCAACAGCAGAATCACCAATTGGGGTCTGAAGAGAACGGGTCGCTACAAAATAACCAATCTGAGTATACATTTTGTGCGCTACCGAATAATAAGTGTACAGTACAAAAGATAGACATTTCCAGTGGGACAATTTGAAAGAACACAATTATTTATGCAGCAGCATCCATTAAATCACTTGTACTGTAAAATTCAGCTCAATAATATTTATTCATATTGAACATCAATCTGAATGCTCAAAATCCAGCAAAACATCTGGAAAATACATATACAAAAGTGCCACGAATGTGTAGAAGCGAGAAAGGAAGGACTTGTGTGCAATGTGAGGGTTAAATGAGGGCGGAAAGGGAGTGACAGTATATGCATCAACAATATTATTCACAAAAGAAATGGATTGTCCTACATGACAATTATATACAAGCAAATTAATTAACAGCCATTATGTCGCTGAAAAGGCACAATGAAAACAGCACTGTTGCCCACACTGGCATATATACAACAAAATGTCTACGTTTCGACCCCTGACAGATGTAGGTGACCTTGATCCTTACAATGGGGTCTTCCTCAGTACTGTCAAGGGGCACAGTGAACCACCATTGGCTAGGTGGTTGAACTGATTGTAGTGGGCCTGTGGGCTCCTAGGTCAGAAAACGAACAGGTGGCAACTTCTTATCAGATAATTTCACATTCCAACTATGTTTCTTTCAAAAATGTTCACTTCAAAGAGGGGGCCGAGATTAAATCCAAGGGTTCCCAGTTACTCGTGAAATACAGCTGACATTGTTACGTGGTAGACAAAATTCAGAATTCCAAAAGGCCTCAGAGGTACCCAGTTTCTCAAAGTAAAGTGCATCTGTTCACTACATCTTAAACCGAGCACTGAAAGGAAAAATCCTGGAATACTAAGTCATCCTGACTCCCACGTGTAGCCTGCCAATAATAAGTGTAGTCTCTAACGCCAGGGTTCTGTTTCTGCTAGACATCGGTCAAGCCGCAGTCTGCTTCTTGAAGGTCGGTGGTGAACCAGGCGGCTTTTCTGGGGCGCTGTCTGTCGGAGTTGCGTAGTGGGGGCGAGCTTGTCTGCGCAGTTGGAGATTCATGTGTGAAATTCCCTGGCTGTGAGGTTGGTGTCTGTTGCAGTGGTGGGGTGTTGCTGTTGAGGGTGGAGTTGAGCTGCTCCTCTGTGACTCTGCTCCAGTTCCTTTGCGGAGAGTGAGGAGCGGGTTTGGGCAGCTTGGGTTTGTCGACGAGGAAGTGTACACAGTAGTGGTCGGTCCATGGGGGTTGCGTGGTGTGGCTGAAATGGTCGCTGTTTCCTCCTGTGAAGACGGGGATGAAGGTGTGTCCTGCATTGTGGGTCGGCGTGGTGACCAGTTGTTTCAGTCCAATGTTGGCGAGGTTGTCTAGGAGGGTGGTGGAGTTTGAGTCGCTGGGGTTGTCGAGGTGGAAGTTCAGGTCTCCGATGAGTATGTAGTCCATGGAGGCAATAGCGTTGGGTGCGATGAGGTCGGTGAGGGTGTCGGCGAAGAGGGCCAGGGGCCGGGTGATCTGTAGGCGAGGGTGCCACGGAGTGTGGAGTTGGGGCTGGTCTGGACCTGAAAGTGCAGGTTTTCGGCGGTGGGGAAGGTGTTGCTCGAGGTGGAGAGGCGGAGGGAGTTTTGTGCACTATGGCGAGCCCACCTCCGGTTCTTCTTCTGGATCTTGCATCCGTCCAGCATGGCGATGGCGATGTCAGGGGCGGAGGAGGTGTTGGTCCAGGATTCTGTAAAGAAGGCGATGTCAGGTGAGAGGGTGTCCAGGAGGTTCCAGATCTCTGCGGCGTGTCTGTGCATGGAGCGCATGTTGAGGAGGATGCATCTTAGGGTGTTGGCGGAGTTGGAGGCGGGGACGGTGGTGAAGGTCTGGTGGCAATGGTGGCAGGAGAACTGTCCGTGGGTGGAGCTCGGCGTGGACAGTTGGCAGTTGTTGTTCTTTCCGAGGTTTAGTAGAAGAAGGGTAGCTGCGTCGTAGCGGCGGATGGTTGGAGATCCAAGGTTCCTGGCGCAGGTCACGGTCAGGTCACGGTCGGGTCGTGGTCGGGTCGCGGTCGGGTCACGGTCAGGTCACAGACGGGCGCAGACAGGCGCAGATGGGAGCAGACGGGCTTGCCTTTGGCGTGCCTTCGGCGTGCCAGCGGCGTGTCTGTGCAGCGGCCGCCATTAATAGGTAAGGGGGAGCGGCGTGCAGCTGGGAGGCGGGAGCAGGAACCAGGCAGGAACTAGCAGGGGGGAGGGGCCGCAAGGGAAGCAGGAGCGGGATGGAGTGGGCTGAAAGCAACTGGAAAACAAAAGCACAGGCAATACGAGGGGAATTAAAAACTGTGGAAAAGCAAGAAGTGGCCCAGAACGATTACAAAAACCAGAAAAACCATAACAAAATCACACCAGAGGCAGGGTCAGGCACTGGAGGCAGCACGAAGCGGACACAGCAGGACCTGGGCTGCCTCGAACACTTACCAGTAGGAGGTGCAGGGGGTCAGTGGTGAAACGCGCAAACAGCGGAGCTGCTGGGGAGTGTAGCAGTTCTCAGACCAGGAGGTCAGAGGACTTGCACGCGCTCCCCCGCAGCGACCGCCATTAATAGGGAAGGGGGAGGGGCGTGCAGCTGGGAGGCGGGAGCGGGAACCAGCAGGTGGGAGGGGCCGCAGGGGAAGCAGTGGTGGGATGGAGCGGGCTGAAGCGACAGGAAAACAAAAGCACAGGAAATACGAGGGGAATTAAAAACAGAGGAAAAGCAAGAAGTGACAGAGAACGGTTACATAAACCAGAAAAACAATAACAAAATCACATCAGATGCCTGGTCAGGCACTGAAGGCAGCACGAAGCGGGCACAGCCGGACCTTGGCCGCCTCGAACACCTACCAGTAGGAGGTGCACGAGGTCAGCAGTGAAACGCGCAAACAGCTGAGCTGCTGGGGAGTGTAGCAGTTCTCAGACCAGGAGGTCAGAGGTCTTGCACTTTCCACTTATCCTACTGTTGCTAAAAAAGGGTTTGTTTAGGTAGAAGTACATTCTTATTAATAAAGCCAACCTAACCACTGTGTTACATTTTGAATCCCGAGTTTGTGCTTCTCCAGACCAAACATTTCTTTAAAAATGCCTACAAGTATCTTGTGTGATATTTTTTATACACTGATTTACACGCGTATGAGTCATTGTCTCTGTATTTGTGTGTGATGTTAAGTGCTCCAACACCCTACACTGATATGAGAGGTGCTTTAAAACAAATTAAATACTTGTCACAGAGGGGCTATGGCGAGATGAGGGGCACTGTTGGAAGACGATATGGTGATAGTGAGGGAATCATTGAAGGGCCCTCAGAGAGAGTGTTGAATCCTGGTGACCAGCAATGTCATCCTTTGCTGTGCTTTAAAAGCTAATGCAATTTTATATATAATTTTATGGTAAGACCGGAGGCTCCTATTATGCTTTCTTATCTTGCTTTATTTTACATAGCAGCCAAGATAAGTAAGAAACTACAGTTCCCAGAGGGCCAAGGGGAAACAACTGGCCAATTGGAACGCAAAAGACCAAAACCTTGTAACCAATCAGGGAACACTAGTATGGATAACGTCACATCTGACTGCGAACATTCCTCTTTTCTTGCTGCTCGCAGTCAGATAAGTGACTTATCCTCGTTGCTCCTTTACATACAATGTTTTTATGCTTGGTGGTGTTTGTTTATGCTGTATATTATCATATATTTGGCCCATTTTATCATATTTAGCTTACCGCTCTGTTTCAGCGTTCTCACTCTCACTTGTTGGGTTTCCACTCCGCTTTTCCCCCCTATGTGCGCGGAGTCCGGTTGGTTTCAACCGTTGCGCATTCGCTATTTGTCTCTCGTCTTGCGGAACGCAGAAGTTTCCCAGCCTTTTTTGCCACCTTTCCCGAGCGTCTGTCAGCTCGAAGGTCTCCTTTTGCCCTCACGGAGTGCTCCGACTGTTTCCTCCGGTTTTTTCCAGAGCTCTCGTTCCCTAAACTTGCGGCCGCTTCACGAAGCCTCTGTGAGCGCGCCGCCTTCTTTCACACCCCTAAAGGGAGTGTCCTGGTTTCTGTTCCTCCCTTCTAGCCCCAGTTAACCCCTTACTGCCCACATTTTCCAATTCTACTGCAAGCCAATGGAAATTGATAGTTCTCCCGGTTCCGACCGGCAGCATGAGGAAGACGAAGCCTTCAAGAATGATTTAAATATGTTCATCAATCATTCTGTGGAAAATGCGGTAGAAATGTCCATGAAGCGCCTGTCCAAAGGCATGGAAAATTCTATGATGAGTCTGTTGTCAAAAGCATTGGCCCAATCTGCGGGGGATAGCAGAAAAAGAAAGGTGGTTTCCTCTGCTTCTTTTCATGCTTCTAATACTGCGTCACGTGTAGATAGCGAGGCCTCCTCGCGTTTGATCGAGGACCAAGTGCCTCCCAGGCCTCCTACCTAGGAGGGGTTGTTGAGTTCAGAGGGCAAACGTAAACATAAAACAAAGCAATCAGAGGCTCCCAAAAAATTGGTTATTTCCACCATTATGGACACAGACGATGACATGGATGACGCAGATGACTTATTTGATCTTTTTGATTTTTCTGATCCTCCCTCCCCTCCTTCAAAAAAATCCAAGTCGGATTCTTTTAATTTTGAACCTGTCATGGACTCGGAAGCGGTGCCTATGTTTGACCCTTCTACCATTCACCACCCTAATTCCACTGAATGGTTCCCTGCTCCTCATGTGGGCGATTATATCTCGGCCAGACTTCGTTTTCCATTGGATTCCTCTGCTAGATCAAGTTTGAAGTCTGAGTGCCCTAAGCCCTCGTTAGCTGAGAAATTCACCTCCGTCCCTTCCATTGATCAGCCCTTACTTACTTTTTTCTCCAAGTTTGGTAAACACCCACGCAAAGGAGTGGACAAAGCTTGGCTCGTTGTAGGTCCTTTGGCGCGTATTTTTGATTTGGCAGAATCTACCCGTCTTGAGGGCACTGATTTGTCTGCTGAGGACATCTCTTTGTGGGTTCAACTAGCCTTTTGCCTTTTTTGCCTTCTGGGGCACGCCAATGCCGCTATCACTCACAAACGCCGCAAAGGGCTTCCCATTAAACTCGACCCAAAGTTGGCTAATTTAGCCCCACAAGACCCAGGCTTTAAGGCGAATGGACTTCTCTTCGGTGACACTCTAGTTAAAGACCTAAGCAGATTTGTTTCTACCTTCGCCTCCTTGGACAAGGCACAGCACTCTATCAAGAAAGTGTTTTCGCCTCTGGTTTTTGGACGGGCCGGCAGAGGCAAGGGTCGCTCTTCCGGCCGCTCCTATCCCAACCAAGGCTCCAGAGGTTCCTTCAATTCCGGTTCCCAAGACTACAAGCCTCAATTCTACCCGTAATGACGTCGTGGTTTCAGAGGTCGAGGTCAACGATATTACCGAAACAACAACAACCAACAAGGTACGTCTTTCTCCTCCCCCCCCCCCCCCCAGTAGGAACTATCAGCGCAGACCCTTGGGTACTAAATACAGTTCAAGGCTATCTTATAGAGCTTTATGCGCCGCCTTCCCAAACTGTGTTCCCTCCTCCTCTGATCTTCTCCACCGAAATGTCTCAGCTAGTCTCGCTGGAAATCCAATCCCTTCTTCAAAACCGGGCCATTCAAATCGCTCCTTTAGATTCCTCAGGTTTTCTCAGTTCACTTTTCTTAGTTCAGAAAAAGAACAAAAAGATGCGTCCAGTTATAAATCTAAAATGGTTCAACCAATTTGTGGTTTATCGCCACGTCAAAATGGAGACTATTATTCACTTAAGTGATACTCTTCATCCAAACGATTGGATGATCAGATTGGACTTACAGGACGCCTACCTCACCATTCCAATTCATCCTTCCCATACCAAGTTTCTTCAATTCCAATGGTTAGGCATCACTTATCGTTTCACTTCTCTCCCTTTTGGTCTGTCTTCAGCACCATGGTGCTTTACGAAAGTATTAAAACCAGTGGTGGCATTCCTGCGATCCCTCGGGATCAGACTTATAATATACTTGGACGACATCTTGATCATGAACACAGACAAACAACTGCTTCTGTCCGACCTCAACATCACTCAGTCCCTGCTCCTGGATCTGGGTTTCCTTCTCAATCACGAGAAATCGATGCTGCTTCATTCCCAGCGCATCGAGTTCTTGGGTTTCCTCGTGGACTCCTCCACGGCGTCCCTCCTGCTCCCTCAATCGAAAGTCTCGATCATCAAGTCAGAGATTTCTCACGTCCTTCGGACTTCCCTTATATCCCTCAGATCTCTCGGACGAATAGTCGGCCTTCTCTTTGCTCCCATTCAGGCCATCTTTCCAGGCCCTCTCCATTATCGGGCCCTTCAGCGTCTAAAAATCAGACATTTACGTCAAGGTTTGGCTTACGCAGACCTTATCGCTCTGGATCAAGAGTCTCGCGTCGAACTTCAATGGTGGATAGACCATTTATATGCGTGGGACGGGCGAACTATCTTCGCCTCTGCCCCAGATCTTGTGTTAGAGTCAGATGCAAGCCTGTCGGGCTGGGGCGCCTGTTGTGGGCCAATATCGACTGGTGGTACATGGTCTCGCAGGGAGTCGAAATTGCACATCAATTGTCTAGAGATGCTTGCAGGTTCCTTTGCGATTCAAAGCCTAACAAAGAACAGGGTTCGCTGTTCAATTCTTCTTCGTATGGACAATGTTTCTGCGGTCCGCTACATCAACCATCTCGGTGGCACCAAATCCAGGCCCCTTGCAGAATTGGCAAAGAGTCTTTGGGAGTATTGTCTGTCAAACAATTTATCCCTGACAGCGGAATATCTTCCGGGAGATCTCAATGCAGTGACGGATTGGCATTCTCGCTATCTTCGAGACTCCAGCGATTGGAAGCTTCTTCCATCCGTCTTCCGATCTCTTTCTCAAAAATGGGGCCCTTTTTATATCGATCTCTTTGCTTTCCGCCTCAACACTCACTTACCTTGTTTTTTCAGCTGGCACCCAGATCCTTCAGCCCTGGCAACGGATGCGTTCCTTCAGGACTGGTCGCTTCACCTCTACTATGCTTTTCCTCCTTTTCTGATGATCAGCAGGGTACTTTCTCAGGTACGTCATCAGTCGATGTCATTAGTCATTGTGGTCCCCTTTTGGCAATCTCAGATTTGGTTTCCGTCTCTTCTGGAGATGGTGGTGGATTTCCCGTTACTCCTCCCGGCCAGCAAGGACTTGCTTCTGAACCCCTTAAGCCTTCCACACAATCTTGTTTTGGACAGTTCCCTGGTTCTGTCGGCGTGGAAAGTTTCCAGCCTGGCCTTCCTGACTTCCTCCTTTCGCAGGAGGCTTCTCTCTTTATCAGCAAAGCCTGGGACCCTGGGACCTCAAAAGCTTACAAGTCAGCTTGGTCTTTATGGGCAAGCTGGTGTATGGAGAGACATATCAATCCCTTTTCAGCCCCTCTGAATTTTGTGGTCAATTTCTTGGCTTCTGAAGCCAGTGCAGGTAAGTCATACAGGACTATCAATCTGTACAGATCTGCCATTTCACTTAACCATTCCCCGATCGATGGCAAGCCAGTGCGCGTTCATCCTTTGATCTGTCGCCTTCTGCGAGGAGTTCGTTTTTCCAAACCTCTGTTGGCTAAGTATTCAAATTTATGGGATGTTAATGTAGTTCTCAAGCTGTTTTCTAATTGGCCAGATAATTCTGCTCTTTCTCTGAAAATGTTGTCAGCTAAACTTATCATGTTACTTTGCATTGTCTCGATAAAACGTGTTTCAGATGTTAAAGCCTTGGAGATTTTCTCCAGGCAATTGTCTCGTACAGGTGTTTTGTTCAACATTAATAGAAGGACTAAGACAAATATAAATTCTGTTTTTTTATCCTTATTTCCCTTCCCATCCTAAATAATGTGTAGGTCAATGTCTCAAAGTGTATGAACAAAGAACTTCTGAGCTCAGAACGTCCTTTCACTCCCAACTCCTCATTTCCTTCCGTATACCCCATCTTCCAGTTTCCTCTGCTACTCTGGCCCGTTGGGTCATGTCCCTTGCAGGCATTGATGTCTCCGTTTTCGGAGCTCATTCCACCAGAGGAGCCATGGCCTCCAAAGCATTTTCGGCAGGCTCTCGCTTGGAGGACATTCTGAGATCAGCAGATTGGTCTAATGACAATGTATTTCGAATGTTTTATTGTATCCTGTTGTTACTGTTGCTTCTTTGGTAGTGGATATGCTTTAAACAAGCATAATAGGAGCCTCCGGTCTTGCCATAAAATGTAGATTTTCCTAATACATTATGACGGAAAGTCTTAATTTTATTAGAGACACAGAGGCGAGTATTATCCCACCACAACACTTCTAACTGTGTTTCTCCCTCCCTTTAGAGACTCCAGTGTTGCCTCCAGCATCTTCATGATGGAACAGATGACCTGCGTAAGCGTCTGCCTCTTCATTGGGTCAAGTCTCCTTCTGCTCTCGATTCTTCTACTGCGTTTCCTGCAGTTCGCCGATCCTGGCTGGATGTTGGGCAAACCTTTTGTTCTTGGACTTTAGCCCTTTCTATTGTTTTTTCTATTGTTCCACTGTTTATTCACTCTATCTGATCTGCTCGCTTGCGAAAAGAGGAATGTTCGCAGTCAGATGTGACGTTATCCATACTAGTGTTTCCTGATTGGTTACAAGGTTTTGGTCTTTTGCGTTCCCATTGGCCATTTGTCTCCCCTTGGCCCTCTGGGAACTGTATTTTCTTACTTATCTTGGCTGCTATGGAAAATAAAGCAGGATAAGAAAGCATAATACTCGACTTTCCGTCATAATGTATTAGGAAAATCTACATTAAATATGAGTAGTATTTATGTCCTACTTTTGTTATGAGGAGAATGTGCCACGGCTGCTTTGCGTTCCCACACCGACCCTGGTCACATCACATGAACATTTCAACTTTAACTGCATCATAAGTCCATTTTATCACGTTCCTTGTGGCTGAGCGACAGCCTACTTGTGAAAATTAGACGAGAGGGATCAGTATTAACATATTAGCATAAAAACTGCAACGACGTACTTAACAGCTGTCTTTAAACTTCGTGGGAGGGAGGGGATTAAGCAGGTGGGAATTCCTAGAGGCAGCGCGTGACGTACGATTACACTACGGCCTCTATGACGCTCCTGTGCTGTCACAGAGTGGGCTAAGCTGCAGTCTCGCGAGAAGCGCAGAAGCATAAATAACGGTCGCGCATCATACTTGATAGCAGAACGTTTTTGTCTGGAAGCTGTGGTGGTGAGCAAGGTGAATTGGGGAGGGGTTGATATTTCGACGCCTTAAATCGCCGGGATGTAGGTGGTATTTCTCCCCGTTAGGTAGTGTTAGCGCAAGGATTTCGTCCCCTCTGGAAGAAGTGGTGATTTATTTATTTTTTGATATACGCGCTGCAACATTTTCCTCTAGCGCTTAGAGGCTTCACTCGTTAACTTTAAGCGGGTAGTAGGGGGCGCTCGCTGCACTCTTCCTGTGTGACCGCGTATCAGAGGTCTCCACAGGGATTCCTGGCAGGGTTTCAAGTGGGCCGTGTCCTGCTGTTGCTGAGCACCGACCGGTCTTAAAAGCAGGTGCTGATACGGGTCCCTATCGAGCTTGCTATTTTCGCCCTCACCGAAAAAAATAAATCTAAACTCTGCGTGCAACCCTTCACTGCCTTTGGTGTAACTTCAAAGACACTCGTTATAGTTATTTCAGTCTCATTTCAGAAATCAAGTATTTTCAATATTCTAAACAACAAAGCCATAGTTGTTGCTTATTTATCTTGGGCAACTAACCGCCATTGACAAAACTGACTAGTCCTGGCCAGGTGCGCATTGGGCTCACCGGGCTTGAGCCCCCCTCCTCCTACCCCCCCCCCCCCCCCCCCCCCATGTGTGTCAGCCCGGCTGAGACAGCCTCGCGGACTGGCGTCCGTCTAATTGCAGCCGCACCCGAGTACTTCACAGGTCTTTAAACGACCATTTACTCGTTAATGAGGCTTTTGTTGTGTTTTCACCCCTTCTTTACAGCCACTCTGCCTATGGCTGTAAGGCTAAGCCACCCCCAATCTTTTTCAGCCCCCCGAAATTTGGCTCTAGTTGCCTGCCTGGTCCTGGCTTGTTGTATGTTACTTGTGATATTGTATATCTGGTTGCATTCACAGAAGCAGCAAAATCCCAGTCGGGCGGTACACTACCCTACGCGTAAATTTCCAGTTTACGTGTGTTTAAGCCACGCCTTTAATTGCGTTGGTTACGCCCCTTTGATGGGACCCCCCCCCATTCCTCGCTTTGATTTTCAGCGCTCTTAAGTAGATAGGCTGCACTCTAAACGGCGTATGTGCAGCCCAGGAGCGTTTATGATCCGATTGAGGGAGGGGACCAACACTAAGGCTTGTTATAGCTAGCACATGTAGATATAGGTAAAGAGAACGCGGCAAACCACTAAATCCCTGTTTTACTGTCGCATGTTGAAAACGTGACCTATTTGCTTAAACGGTAAATGAGCCTGTGCATCCCTGGCTTTTGATTTCGCTCGAAGTCTGTCACAAAGCTGGGCAATAAACTCGAAGGTGTTAAGCTTTTATCAATTTAATGTTTTTCAGTGTCACCCAAGACCATGGTTTTTCTGTGGGTAGTTGTCTGGTTTCTCTCGTTCCTTTGCTAATGTGTATTACTGGTGATAAGTAGTAGTTGCTACTGTGGCTTTCTCGTTACTTTGCTAATCTTTTATCCGTTCAATAGGATTTGCGATACCACGATGTCTTCGTTAGCAGTTGAGCATCCACAGGTAATGGCTGGGTTTATTAATTTACTTTTTTATTTTGAGTTAAGTAAAAACCAGTGACTTTTTTTTACAGATGACTTACAATGTTTGTTTCTTAAACAGAATGTGGTGTCACGCGTGATCAGCTTCCCCCTTATTAGCTCCACCTATGGCATGGTGTCCTCCGTCTACGCCAACACAAAGGAGAACCATCCCTACCTGAGGTCTGTCTGTGAAGTGGCAGAAATGGGAGTACTGACCGTCACTAACGTCGCGATAACGAGCGCCAAACCAATACTTCAAAAGATGGAGCCTCAGAGTAAGTGAAGCTAAAGGCTGCTTATTGCCCCCCCCCCCCCTCCGTGAAAATGTTACATGCAATGCTGTTGCTCGAGGTTCAAATTTCATGCTTAGTCTGGGTTTGCAGACGGACTTCAGTTCGTAAACTGTCTTACTCGCCCTACTATTCCAATTTGTGACTGCATCCCTTGAAAGTAGCGATGTAAGCCACTTGAAGGGCGGTAGCTGCACTTTTAGCATTTCCCCATGGTAGGCTTGCTGTGGCATAGCTATTCTGATGCCGGATGCAGCTGTATGTTCAAAAAGTATTGCGACTTTAAAGTTGACAGACTTCAGAGAAATGTTAATGTAATGATTGACTACGGAAGAGTCTGAAAGTGTTTAGTGTTGATCCTTTTTAAGTAATGTCTGTAACGCTACCATCCAGATTCTCCTTTGCATATTGATTTTGTTGAAATGTTGGCATTTTTGTTAAATGTCTTTGCTTGGTGTACCCTACCAGTCTTTACGAGCAGACGGGTCCGTTTGAGGTGTAGGCCAAACATCTTTGGAGAAGTGCTCTTCGTGTTGGGAAGCTTGTCTCAGAAGGAACCATAACAAAGTTGCGTTTTGACGGCAGGAAGTCAGTGATGCAGCTTCAACTTTTAGCCTTCCTTGAGACATGGATTAGTTGATCAGTAAGGGGAATTACCTGATTGGTTTCGAGATTGGGGTGGGCATGGTTTGAGCTCACAACTAGCTCTGCATTAACTGTTAAGAGCTAGTTAGTTATGTACCTTCCTTGATTTTTAAGATTGGAAAGTGTCATCCCAGACAAGTGATGCAGACTCTACATAATGGCGGGCTCTCCCTGCGGAATGTTACTGGCCCACACATCTAACGGTCATCAACGACTGGGTTCTAATCACCTGACATAACCGTTGGAAAAGGAGTGTCTGAGCGCGATCGCACAAGCTTTTTCTGTATGTGGACAGGGTGTTAGACAGTTGCTGGCAACACAGGTGGCATTGGAGGTATGGGCTAGGGCAGGAATTCAACCTTTATATAATCTGAGCTGCTGAGCGAAAATCATTGCAAGTTAATAATATTACAGTTCTAATAGTAGCTACACTGGACAAGATCACGTTGGTGACCACTGGGTCCAAGATTCGCAGCAGTGATCACCTCCGTGCATCAAACGGGGGGGAAAAAGGTTTTGTCAATTTGGAATGCCTACACGTAGGTAGTATATGCTAGCTGTAGTGCCCATGGCACAAGAGTAATCATATCGGTGATAAGTCTCTGCACATGATTCAGTCAAAATTCAACTTTAAAAAGATTTTGGAAACCCAGCCATTTTTCTTTAAGCATCAGCTGAAGTGTTCTGAGAATGCACAATTGTCATACATGTGCTGATTTAACCAAGCAAAATTTCAACTTGGGAGGCTAGAATGCATACAGGAGAGCTACTGATAGGTAGAGCAATGTGCACCTCCCTCTGTTTACAACTACTCTGTGTTTGTTTGCATACTGTTGTGTATATGCAATGAAGTAAATCTACTGCGCCCCCCCCCCCCCTCAATTGGAGTCATTATTTGGTTCCTCTGAATCGTACTCGTGACAGTGAGATCCAAACGGTCTACCTATACATGAAATTCCCGCTCTCATTGCACCCTCAATCTAAGTAATTTGGGTAGAGGCAGGCAGCGGCATGTAAACAAGTGCTCATTCAAACTCTATACAAACTGAATGGCTTTAACTGTAAAACTTAATATTCAATGTTTTCAGTTGCAGTGGCGAACAACTATGCATGTATGGGTCTTGATAAGCTAGAAGAGAAGCTACCAATATTGCATCAGCCGTCAGACAAGGTAATAGTTTCAACAATACAGATGCATGATGGTAGTATTTATGTATGGTTAGCAATACTGACTGCATGCCCTTTATCTGGATCTGTAGTTGACAATTCCTTTAACTTGCTGCTACTAATACTAAACTTTCATGCTGTGCAGCTTATTTCAATCCTTATACGTACTTTTGTAATTGAGAACTTTCCTATTCAGGCAATTTTTTTTATATGCTTAAGCTATACATTGAATGAAATACATTTGAAGTTTTATGCTCTTGTACTTTTCAATAGATTGTGTCCCAAGCCTCAGATATGGTTGTTGGTGCCAAAGAAGCCTTATCCATTACAGTAACGGGTGCCAGAGATACTGTGGTGCATACAATCACCGGTGTGGTCGACAAGACCAAAGAAGCTGTTCATGAGAGCGTGGAAATGACCAAGTCTGTTGTACATGGCAGTATTAACACCGTGCTAGGCAGCCATGTGGCTCAAATTGTGAGTAATGGTGTGGACTCGGCACTCACCAAATCAGAGACTCTAATAGACCAGTATCTCCCACTGACAGAGGAAGAGTTGGGTGAGTACATCTGAGGATTCGTTTAATTAGTCCCCCGTAAGTCTGTCTAGGATACCGACAATACAAAAAAACAACTTCAAATATAAACATCTTGTGTTACATCCTGTTTGTGGTGGTGAATGGACTCTCTAAGGGCCTACTGTGCAGGGAAAGGGCTGGCTATGGAGCCTTGGTGTTGGCTGCTGCCCACTTTGCCATCACATTTTTATCTCTTAGCTCTCCGGGGGCCCTTGGCTAGTCCTTGTGTTGCCACAGTTGGTCAGGCTGAAAAGTGTCATTTGATCCACAGTCCACTTCAGACATAAGCCTTTAGTTGGCGCACAAATTTCACTGGCCTTCCCTCCTCTACTCCGTTTATATACTCCCTACCGGGCCTCATCTTCCTAGACTTCAACTTGCTCTTTTCCCACCATATGTCAACATCCCATTCCTGCACTGAACACTTTCTGGCACATTTCTGCCTATTTTCAGACCACATTCTATTGGCTCTTAAAACATCGACTATTCAAGCTTGTCCTCAGACCCGTAGTTTGTCTTCAGAAGTTCTTTTCTGCCCATAAAATGCCACAAAGCCCAAGAACTTAAATGGTCTTCCCTCTAGACACCATCCATTAGCATCTTCCTGTGCAGCACAATCCATGGATTCCCACCAGTCTACCTTCATTTACCTCCAATCCGGTAGAATTCCCGGCGATCTGCTTAGTGTGTGGCAAGGAGTTTCCTTAATCTGAAGCTCCTAGCGTGCCCCCAGCAGCATAACCAGCTTGTCGGCTTCCTTGGAATATGTAACCCCCACCCGTCCATTTTTCTTCCAGAAGGTCTACATTACACCACTGGGTGCTCTATTGCTTTAAATAAAAGTAGGACTTTAAGCCCAGATCTTGTGTGTTGGAATTTTTGTTAAACTATACATAACATAAGCTGCACTGTGCTTACATGGTATCGATTAAAGTGAGCATAGGTTTTTTTTTTTTTTGGTAATGCACTACATAAAAACCTACATTTTTCCAGGTTACCACCCCAGTAGGATAGGGTGGTGGTTTAATTTGGTTATTGCAGAGACCCTTGTGTAACTTGCAGGTGCTACACTCTGATTGTGGGTGGGATGCAGCAAAGATCTCCTATGAGTTACTTGGTATACGTTTGAGGCCTTTCATGGCTGACGGACTTGCAGTCTCAGGACACATATAAAATACTTTAGAGTTCGGTAGTGGTACTACGCAATGCACAAAACAATTGAGTTTGTTTTGCGGTATGAATGGTCTTCGTTTGGCTTTCATTTACGTACACATTTGAAATGGAATACAAAAGCTTTTTGTTCCTTTTTCTTTTTCCAAGGCAGGTTACTAAAAGTTGTCTTGTTACTTGGTTTCTCCAACAAGCAAATGACCCTTCTAACACGTGACATAACTTGGTCAAGCTAAAGTTAGTTGGTGTTTTTTTGTTTAAGGGGCTGAGGAGGTCATGCTTTTCGTTCCCTAATCATACTGCACTTCACACACAGGAACTGGGTAAATGGCTCCCATCCCACTTGTAATGGTTACTATGATTGCGGGACATTATTCTCTTCACTTCCTTAATGCATAAGTATGGTTTAAAGTGTATTGAGTTGGCAGGTTGGGGTCCTAACTTAAGTACCTAATAGTTTGCTTTTGTTTGCAGCTGCAGAAGCTGCATGTGTGCAAGGCTTTGAAGATGGGGCTCAGAAGCCAAACTACTATAATCGAATAGGATCCTTGTCAAGCAAAGTTCGGAAGCGTGCCTACCAGCAAGCCATGGCCCGGTTGAGTGATGCAAAATCCAGGAGCCAGGAAGCAATTTCTCACCTCCACCGTACAGTTGCCCTGGTAAGAAAAGCATTGCCACTGCGCTTAACCCTCTAGATGTTTACTTGTGTCTAGTGTTGAGCTGAAAGGCCATACCCTCTGTTATAAGTCTTTTATACCACGTCTGCTCCACCTCATTGGGGTTGGAAATGTGCATTAAATATTTCTGCATTCCATGCCTGCTGTAGTTTCCTTTCGATCAGACCCGTTAGACAGCTTTCAAAATGGGCACAAAACTGGACTTGCAATGTGGGATTTCTTATTGGTACTGCAGTGGTAAACTATCCACATTGACTGTACTCTGGTTACTTTCTTACTGTTTATCTGTTAACTACTGATCTGTAACACAAGGCATCCATGCACTTTCTTCTTTAGATGGAATATGCACGGAATAACATGGATAGCGCCAACCAGAAGCTGCATGATGCCCAAGAAAAGCTTTATCAGTCTTTGTTGGAATGGAGCAAAAGCACGGGTCAAAACTATGGCGAGTGTAACGGCACAGAGGTAAATCTGCACTTGTCTGAGCTCCAGATTACTGCCTTTATGTTTAAGAATTGGTTGTGCGGGGATGTAGTGCTATTCATACTCTCGATTTGTGGATGGTTGCTGCAGCCGTGTGCATTGAACTGAAGTTATGCAGAACCCTGCAAGGAGCTGCTGTGACTAGATTCCTGTGCTTAAACTGATGCTAGTATAGGCAGTTTGTAAGCCTAATACATGTAGCCTTGTTCAAGTACTTAATTGTTTTTCTTTTTTCCTAGGATGTTGAGTCTCGTACCCTGGCGATTGCCCGCAGCCTTACAAAACATCTTCAGACCACCTGCATCACCTTAGTGTCCAGTATACACGGCCTGCCCCACAACGTCCAGGAACAGGCTCACCACCTGAGTTCAATGGCTGGCGATTTGTACCAGAACTTCCACTTGGCCGCCTCTGTAAGAGAAATCTCTGACAACGTTCTTACAACCACTAAAGGGCAATTGGACAAAATGAAGGGTTCACTGGATAATATGGTGGACTATGTTGTAAACAACACATCACTCAACTGGCTGGTGGGTCCCTTTTATCCCCAGTTGGATGACCTTCATCATACTGAAGCAAAGAACGTAGCGGAGGAGACAGACAGCCAGCATGCATGCAAAAGTTAGTTTGTAGCATGTGCACTGCAGCACTCGCGTCTGTATACTAATTATCCCAAGTTATCTGCCACCTCTGCAGCATGGCTCCATCTAATCATGATGGACGAGTTGGCAAGGCTAAATGCATAAAAGCTTGCGGAGCGCATGTGTATGACCATAATTGTAGTTATCTTTAAGGTAATTCACAGAATCTTACCAGTTACTGGTCTTTATTGAGCACTTTTTGTACCGCACATGAATTTCTGGTGAACATGCTTTTGTTCTAAGTGCTACGGTATTATAAATCCTACTTGGTTGTAGATTTCATACTGGGTCACCATGTATTGTGTATTTCTAGTAATAAACACTTCTAGCAGCATACTGTCTCCAGTGAGCAATGTGTTCTCTTGGGTGAGTCTTTGGGTGGCACACCTATTGTTCTGATAGAATGATGTGTGCATACCTAATCGTAACTGATGCTGGGCTAATTTAACAATCCCTCCAGTCTCTCACAAGTAACTGAGCTTAGCATGTGCCACCTCATGGTTGCAAACGCCTGTGAAATGAATTGTTGGACCATGCTTGGATATGCAATTGTGGGTGTGACTGGACTTTGTTTGCCACACAACTCTAAGCGCACCTATTGGGTTTGCGGTGCAAACAGTGCAGTAACAAACTGGAGCAAATCTGAAGTAAAAGGGAAGGAGTGGGGGATGGATAACAATTGAATAATTCAGTACAAGAAGGCCTCTGCAGAAGATTAGTTTAGTCTTAAGCCAATTAATGTCAAGCACAGGGCCGGCTCTAGGGCTGTGCGTTTGGTGCCACCGCACCGGGTGCTGACTTTGGGTGGAGGCGCCATGTTCATCCTTTCCAAAGCACCTGATGCTGCGTACTTTGTCCCAGCAGTTTTCAGACCTCAATAAAAAATGACAACTCCGGTGATTAATGTTCTTCCTGGAGAGAGACTGGAGCTTTGTTTAGTCAAGTTTTGACTCCTCATAATGCAGAGGGTTAATATGCCTGCTGCTATGTGTCTCATTCACATTCAAAGTGCATATAATAAATGGGTCAATGGGTTACTACTTTTGTCGGAGATCCTTTTGTTACTTGCAGTTTAAAAGTTAAAATCCTAATAGAGCAGTAAGCTACTAACTGCCATCAAAGAGCTGCATGCAAACTGCAAGGGAAATATTAGAGCTATATTTTTGCCCTGTCTTTCTTTCCCCCCCTAATATTGCAAAAGGGGGTTCATTTGGGTAGAATCAATTCTCATCATTGAAGAAACCCGTAACAATGGTGTTACATTTTAAATTCAGAATTTGTGCTTTTCCAGTTCAAGGACTCTTAAACTATACTGCCTACCAGTATTGGTGACCTGACGCCTACTCCTTGTAGGTCTGTATTATGTAACATTCCTATATACTGATCTACACACACTTGTCTGTCATGCGTGTGATGTAAGTATTGACCTCTTAATCTGGTGTGAGGTGGCACTATAAAACTAAATTAATTTAAGACTGTGGTTATGGAGACTTGAGGGGCACTGTCAAATGGTGATAGTGTGGGAATCCATTGCAGAGTTGGTCATGAGGGGGGGGGGGGGGGGTTGCCGCCCACAAACGTTGCACAGGGCGCCACCAGTGCTAAGGCCCGCCGAGCAATACCTCCTCACTAAACTAATAATCGTTGCTGGACAAAATGGACTAGATTTAGTTTGTAGGGCAGAATGTTCAGTTACAAACGTGATCGAATATTCTGCCTGCTAAATCCGTGGTCTGTCCACTAATTCTGTGTCTGGGGAAACGGTTTTCTGACAGTGGTAGCTCTGCCACTGAGCCATAATCGGACTGCCTGAAGGTGTAGGGGTCCATTGGAGTAAAGTCGTCAGACCCTCTGTCCAACATGGAGGGGATAACTTTATAAAGAGCATTACATTTTATTTTTTCACCACCAGGAAATATCTGGCGGTGGCAGGCAGAAGAGAAAATGGCCCTTTGCTTCACCTGATGCTCATCCACCCCAGACATGAGTCCAGGAGACAACTCCCTGTTTTGGGGGTGGGGGGTTTAGAAAGTTTTCGCCGCCTTTGGTACACTCTGGCCCTAAAGATAAGAAGATAATGCTTTCCTGGCTGACAAATCTTGAGATGGCTACAGCAGCTCTGACCACCATGCAGACCCAACCAATGGCATACGATGTTTAGGGGTTCAGGCAGAAGCTCTTGTGGCCCACTATCCTATTCTTCCCTGCCATAGCCTGACAAACCATACCTGCCAAAGCAGTTCACCTCGGCCATGAACTGAAAACTCAGAATTTCAAGCAAAGCGCTAACTAACAAATGAGAACAATTTCCTGGTGTAGAGTGGGCTTGATATCCACATTAATTCAGATTTTAGTGGTTTCAATATCCCTATGTATAGTCGGTGCAGTGCCAAGCTTGAATAATTTAAGACTTGTATCTCGGCTCGTGCCATTTTCACTAGGTTGTAACTCACAAGAGGGGGCCAAAAGGAAGAACCATGCTACAGTATAGAAAGGAAACCAATTCTAGCCTATAAAGCTTCCGTGTCATAAATCTCACTAATTATAGGGTAGCAAGAAAAAAACTATGAAATCTAGTGAGACGGCTGCTGTAGAAGGGCACAACACAGTTGTGGATGAAAACCCTCACTAACCTGAGGGTGACATGCTTCATCATTGGGTTTCTCCAACACAAGGACCGCAAGGTACCTTGTGTGGCCTTCAACTTAACCCAAGAGGGAAGGAGCAGGAGTGCAAAGCACGTGTTGGAACTACCAACTCAAAGGTAAGGAGGGGCAGAGTGCTGAAAAAAGTAAAAATGGTGTCTTAAAAACAACCTACTTAGGGGTTACAACTTTATTCCTCCTGCCGTAGTGGTTAAAATGCAAGTGAATGAAGGGTTATGGATGTATACCCTCAAATGATCAACATGTTTCTGCCATGGTGATGTAAAGGTTCAAGGCATTCATCGGGATCAAAAGAAGTCACACTGCTACATATGGTGTAAAAATAAAGTGATACTTAGGCCTCTAATCCTTAACCGTCATGCACTTATGTTGGTCAATATGATCGGTCAGGTGGCTCTGTAAAATAATAACAAACAACCTGATATAACAACTTTACTGTGATCCACTAGAACAGCTATTCTCAAATAGAAGTGCTTTCCTAGGTGTAGGATACATGTCTCAACTCAACCTACTACCGGGTATCTTGACGTGTCGGTTGATCTAGTAGAAGGTTAAAAACCATTATGAAAACATACCTACATAGAGCAGACACCATAATTGAAGATTACTAACCCAACTTAAAATGGGATTGTGCCTATTCAGTTCATGTCATATTTTATTATGAGCGATGAACTACTCTAACTGTAAAGGCTTTCCACCCATATGCAAATAGCCAGAGTGAGTAATCTAACCACAGTGACTATAACCACTATGCTGAACGCCACATAGTAGTTATCAAATAGCACAGGGGTCTTTTTCAAGTTATCACCACCAGTCACTAAAAGTTTAAAAAAAAATTATTATAGAACCAAGATTGGCCACTAGAGTCTGAAGTGGCTACAACGTACCTTCACTACAATGGTGGACATATCTCACTTGATATATAGAACTATTCGAAAATTCACTGGGGACATTCTGAAGGTGGCCCAAATCAAATTAGTTAATACGACTTGAGGAACAAACGTACCTTTTCGAGTTGGTAGTTCCAACACGTGCTTTGCACTCCTGCTCCTTCCCTCTTGGGTTAAGTTGTAGCCCACACAAGGTACCTTGCGGTCCTTGTGTGTTGGAGAAACCCAATGATGAAGCATGTCACCCTCGGGTGAGTGAGGGTTTTCGTCCACAACTGTTGTGCCCTTCTACAGCAGCTGTGTCTTTCACTAGATTTCTTATAGTTTTTTCTTGCTACCCTATAATTAGTGTGAGATTTATTTTCACTAGGTTGCCATCGTTATCCGAGGAAATGGTCTTGCTGGGAAGATTGTTCCTGGTTTTAATAAAGGACTGGTTCATAAATATTTCTAAATTGATGTGTTCCCAGATCGCCTACGGAATCTATGGACCCCTCTTCCTAGGCTGACAGTCTAGAAAAACCAATCTGGATAACTAAGTTAATAGCTGCTATTGCACAGTTAAAATTTCAGCAATCCCTTGTCCTCAATGGATACACTCCTCTGTTTTAAAATTTCAGCCACAAACTGGCATTCTACTTTGAGCCTCTTCAACTTGATAGGTGACCTGGAGGCAACAGCACCATCTATGACGGGAGTCCTCTGTCCTTGCTTAAACCAGTCAGGATCTTCAATTATGCATGTCCCATAGTCACTTTTCCTTCAATATATGTGCCAAACTACTCATGGGGATTCTGTTTAATAAATTGAACAGTCTTATCATCCTCGATCAGGACAGTTTCATCCCAGGTGAAACTTGCTCAGGGAAAACTGAAGGCATTTTGCTTCATTTTAACATTCTAAAATGGTGGCAATTTTCTTGGTCCATGCCAAGAAGGATTTGACAAGGTCCATTGGTGGTTCCTAAAGGAAAGGTACTCCAGATGGGCTTTTGTCCCTGATTTCTGTCTAGGGTTTTTACCAAATCAAAGGATTCTCATGCTAGAATCTGAAATCCTATGGCACATCGGGTGCAGTGTCAACTAAGCAGGGCTACCCCTTTTGACACAACTAGTAACCTTGTATACAAAACCTTGATCCAAAAAGGATCAGTTGTGCAATAACATTGGCAACATGGAGCATAAAGTAGGCAGATGTCTTGACAACAAATGTGGAATTCTCTCCCCTGCAACAGAGGGAGGTCTTAAAACTTTATGGGCAGGATTCAGGCCTTAAGATGCATCTACAGATGTTGCAAATACTCAGCCTCTCCTTACCAGGTGCAAAAAAGAACCTAAAACACAGAATCTGCCATCCAGTAGGCTAGACACGCTAGTAGGCTAGTACCCTGTCCAAGACTGTGTACACGGTGCCCTTTCGAGACCACTGAAGAGGGACTCTCAGTCCTGGCATATCAGTTCTGTCGTGGTTAGGGCAGCTAGAATTAACCAAGATAAATGCTCCACCCAGATTTTATATATATCTCTCAAACGCTGCTGCAGCCGGCAACGAGAACTTTACACAATATGCAGATTATCAACTTTGTCTGGACCAAGAAGAGACCGTAGTTGGTAGTTAATCATGTCGACTCATAGAGTATGGTGATCTGGACAACATAACTACTACTATGCAGCTCTATTCTGTTGC
This sequence comes from Triturus cristatus, assembly GCF_964204655.1. NCBI lineage: Eukaryota > Metazoa > Chordata > Amphibia > Caudata > Salamandridae > Triturus > Triturus cristatus. Next base: position 998,030,770 of record NC_140581.1, read on the forward strand.
ATAGTGTGGTTGTGAGAAAAATAAATACTGAAGATTTATGGACTAGACATTCGCTGGAATACAGTTTTGCAAGGGTGCCATGGCTGCCCAAAACAAATGCATAACATTTGATTTATACTCCTCAAAGCACAATAGTGACTTTAGCGGCCTCCGACTCGGCCTATTTTTGCCAGCTATAGAATTCTGTGCACTTTACCTCTGCCCAGCAGGGGTAAAGTGCTTGTGGTAAAAATGGTATACTCTTGACTGGCATATTAAACTTACCTATAGGTTCCTAATGTATACTTGTTGGAGCCGGCCTCGTGGCGTGGTCCTGTTCCCCCTCGCTGAGCCGCACGAGGTCCCATGCACCTCGGGGCTCCTCCATTTTGGATTGTACGTGACCCTGCTTCACCCGGCCTCGGTCCCAGCGAGGCCCGACATCGAGGCGCCAACCCCTGGCCAGGGGGATACCACGTGAACCCTTCCCACTCCCGGCGGAGGGCAGTATCGATGGGACCCCCAACCGTCCTTCCACACCTAGGTGCGATCGCCCCACAGCTCTCTGGGGCCTGGCGCCTCTCCTGCTGGGCGTCTGGCCGCTCCCTACCCGGCCTCTCCGCCCCCTCCGGGCGCAAGGGTCCGGACATCAAAGGGCTCCAGTCCTATATCTGGGGCGACCCGACAACAGTTGTATCCTGGAGTCAAGAGCCCTGCTGATCGGATCGCGGCTGACCCTACGGAAGAAGACTCATCCTGAACCCACACTCTGAGCCCTGCTGACGACGTCGCGGCTCCACCGTGCTTAAAGACCTTCACGAACCATTGGGGCCCTGCTGACGCTGTCGCGGCCCGACCTTGTTGAACCTTACCATCAGAGCCCAGCTGACCTCGTCGCGGACCTACCACCGGAGCCCTGCTGACTGTGTCGCGGCTCGACCCAAGTGGAACTACCACCCGAGCCCTGCAGACGCCGTCGCGGCTCCCCACGTCCGAGCCGCTCTGAGACCAGCACTCAAGGTCTGGCGCAGAGCCCTCCCGTACCTGGTTGGTACTAAGACTGTCCCGCTACCCTATCCCTCTAAAAGACATTGAGACTCTTACTGGATCCCTCGATCCCACTGTAAATATTGAACGTACTACTGTTGATAAAGAACCAAGTCAAGCAACTGATACCGAGTCCTGTGTGGTGGTATTACTGGGCCTAGTACGATCATAGGAGAAAGACCTCCCCAAGGGGGCTTCTCAGCGGCGCTCGGCTATAACTTTGCGGTAGGAAGGTGCCCCGGAATAGTCTCCCCGACTCCCCGGAGGTCCTCCCTCCAACATTTGGTGGCCAGCGACGGGATCTGAGCCAGACGCAATCGTACAGGCAAGTAACGCACCCACTACCTAACCAGACGGAAAAAGAAAAGGGAACCATAGACGGCCAAGAGGCAACCGTGGCCGCAGCCTTCCAGCCGGAAAGGTTGGAAGAATACACCCACAAAGAACTGAAACAATTCTGCAAGGACAAAGGGATCCCAACCACAGGATTGGGCACCAAGGAAGAAATGCAGAAAGCCCTGAAAGCCTTGAAAGCCTGGGCAGAACCCGAGACCACTCCACCCCGAGCCGAAGGGACCTCGGCCCGGGACGGAAACCTGCCGACCCCAACCCCGACAGATGGGGGGCGAAACGTCCCAGAAACCAGCCTTTCCCACGAAGAAATGCGAGAACGGGAGAGGGTCCGGACACACGAAATGGACCTCGCCCGACTCCGGCTGGACGGTGAGCTCCTACTGGCGGAGAAGAAAATAGCCTTGGAGCAACTACGGCTGCAAGAGGAAATCGAGGAAAAGAAACGGCATCGGGAACTAGAGGAGAGACGGCTAACCCTCGAGCACGAGAGGAGCCTCAAGGAACTTGAACTAAAATCTAAAACGGGGGAGACCAGCACCCCCGGAGCCCGGGATGCTCTGCCACTGACCGAGCCAAAGGTTCATATCCCCAAGGATGTCAAGGAGTACTATAAAAATGACGACATCCAGCAATGGTTCCGAGCATACGAAGTAGCCATGACCTCCCATTGGGTACCCCGGAAGGATTGGGGTGCCGGCCTATGGGGGAGGTTCCTCAGCGAGGGCCGGGATACCCTGCTGCAACTCCCCGACGCGGTGATGACATCATACGACCACATGAAAGAAGCCCTACTCACACGCTACGGACTATCAGCCGAGATGTACCGGCAGCGCTTCCGGGACTGCAAAAAGCTCCCCGGTACCACGTGGGTCGAATACGTGGACTTCTTCAGCCGAGCCTTTGAAGGATGGATAAAAGGGAGCAAGGTCACCTCATACAATGAACTGTTCGACCTCATTGTCTGGGAGCACCTTGCCAACAACTGCTTTGTTGAACTAAGGCAACACCTCCTGGACAGTAAACTGACCGAGCCCCGGAAGCTCGCCGCCGAAGCCGACCGATGGGACAACACCCGGGTCCCCCGGAACCCCGTGGGGGACTACCAACGGAGTACCACGGGACCTCCCCGCCAGCGATGCGGAGGAGGGGGGTCCCACCGCAGTCGAGAATTCCCGGCCGGGCTGCCCAGAAGCCCGCCACGAGGCCAAGCCACCAACCACACGTCCCCGACCCTGGGCCGAAGGGGGACCCCTATCGCACGGCCTGGACCACGACCGACAGTGACCTGCTTCGGCTGCCAGCAGACCGGCCACTATGCGAGCGACCCGGCCTGCCCCGTGAACCGTCGGAACGGGACCGCTGGGCCCCCTCCCTGGCAAATAGCCGCCGCAGCCCTGGGGGAGGGAGAAGACGAGGAGGAAAACCACGACGGCGGGTCCCCCCGAGTGGGAACCAGCTGCCATGTCGCTTGTATGCCTGGGCTCCCGAGAAATGGTGCCCCGAGCTGCCATCCCAAGCAACACCCAGAAGTACCAGCAGTGGGTCACCATCAATGGACGACGGGCCGAAGCCCTCCGGGACACTGGGGCCAGTGTGACCGCTGTCCGCTGCCACCTGGTGACCCCCGAACAAATCCTGCCACATGTCCTTTGCCCTGTCCGGACCGCTGACAACACCGAGAGCATGTGCCGGATGGCCAGGATCCCCTTCGAGTGGGGAGGAGTGTCCGGCACCCTAAAAGTAACTGTCCGCGACGACGCCCCAGTGGACTGCCTCCTGGGGAATGACCTAGAGAGCTCCCCCTGGGCCCAGGTGGAACGCCGAGAGCATCTGGGGATGCTAGGGCTGCCCGAGTGGGCCTGCGCCACCACCCGGTCCATGACCGCCCAACCAGCCGCTGCCGCGGCCCCCGACGAGCCGACGGGCCCCGAACTACCACCCTCCTCCGGCACGGAGGAACCTGACGAGGCGGCCGGGCCATCCGAACTTTCTCCCGACGAGGCCGCCTCACTCAGCGAGATCCCCGAGCTGGCCCAGTGGTGCCACGACGGGGGCCCCACCCACGAACAATTCCAGCAAGAGCAGAAGGCCTGTCCGTCCCTCGAGGGGGCCCGACAGCAAGCGGCCGCACAGGCCGCGGGGGACCCCACGGGAACCCACTGGGTCTATTGGGACAATGACTTATTGTATAGCGAGCAGAAAGTCGCCGAACTAGGGGCCGGGTGTTGGTGGTCCCCCTCCGATTTCAAGATTTCCTCCTGAACCTGGCGCATGACGTGCCCCTCGCTGGACACCTCGGGCGGGACAAAACTTACAGCCGCCTAGTGACCCATTTCTATTGGCCCCGAATGAGAAGAGACGTGGACCATCACTGCTGTTCCTGCCCGACCTGCCAGGCTAGCGGGAAGACTGGGGGTCGAGTGAAAGCCCCCCTCCAACCATTTCCAGCCGCCACACCCCGTTCGAACGAGTGGGGATCGACATCGTGGGGCCCCTCGACCCCCGAACCGCCCTGGGACACCGCTTCATCCTGGTACTGGTCGACCACGCCACCCGATACCCCGAGGCCATCCCACTCCGCACCGTGACAGCTCCAGTGGTGGGCCGGGCCCTGATGGGCATCTTCTCCAGGGTGGGGTTCCCCCGAGAAGTGGTGAGCGACAGGGGTACGAACTTTATTTCAAAGTACATGAGATCCCTCTGGCAACAATGTGGGGTCACCTATAAATTCACCACCCCCAGGGGAAGGGACTGGTCGAGCGGTTCAACAGAACCCTGAAGAGGATGATCAAGGGCCTGGAAGAGCCCCTGAGGAGCAGATGGGATGTCCTGCTGCCCTGCCTCCTGTTCGCCTATCGGGAGGTACCACAGAAATCCCTGGGCTTCAGCCCCTTCGAACTATTGTATGGGCACCCCGTCCGAGGGCCCCTCAGCCTGGTCAAGGAGGGCTGGGAGGCGCAAGTCCAAGATGCCCCTCCCGACGTCTACCGGTACCTCCTGACCCTGCGGAACCAGACTCGGAAATTCCGGGCCCTGGCAGAAGCCAACCTCGAAGCCAGCCAAGAAGACATGAAATGCTGGTATGACGAAAATGCCTCAACCATCGAGTTCGAGCCGGGCCAGCAAGTCTGGGTCATGTCACCCGTGGACCCCTGCGCCCTGCAGGACAAGTGGACCGGGCCCTTCAAGGTAGTTGAGAGGAAGAGCCCCGTCACGTACCTGGTCGACATGGAGTCCCCGAGGAACCCCCTCCGGGTCCTGCACGCCAACCGGCTCAAGCCCCACTTTGCCCGAACTGAACTAAGCCTGCTGCTGGCTACCGACGATGGGGGCGAAAGTGACTCCGAGCCCCTACCAGACCTCCTGGGGTCCGCGGGCCAAGACGGCTCCTTGGAGGGCGTCCGCCTCTCCGCCACCCTGACACCAGAACAGCGCCATGACTGCCAGAAGCTGCTGCACCCCTTCGCTGCCCTCTTCTCTCTCACGCCCGGGGTGACCCCCTGGTGCGTCCACGACGTGGATACTGGGGACAGCCCCCCTGTGCAACACCGCGCTTACAGAGTACCTGACCGAGTCCGAGCCTGCATACAGACCGAGGTCTCCAAGATGCTCGCCCTCGGAGTCATCGAGCCATCAGACAGCCCGTGGGCCAGCCCGGTAGTCTTGGTGCCGAAGGCCGCCGCCCCCGGCACTGCCCCGGAACTCAGATTTTGTGTCGATTACCGGGGCCTGAACGCAGTCACCAAGACCGATGCCCACCCCTTGCCACGAGCAGACGAGCTGATCGATCGCTTAGGGGCCGCCCGCTACCTAAGCACCTTTGATCTCACCGCTGGGTACTGGCAGATCAAGCTCACTCCCGGCGCCCAGGAACGATCCGCCTTTTCCACCCCCGATGGGCACTACCACTTTCGGGTAATGCCCTTCGGTATGAAGAACGCCCCAGCGACCTTTCAGAGGCTAGTGAACAAGGTCCTGGCGGACTAGAAGCCTTCAGCGCGGCCTACCTCGACGACATTGCAGTCTTCAGCGGCCACTGGGCCGCGCACCTAGGACACCTCGGGGAAGTCCTGGCCGCTCTCCAAAGAGCCGGGCTCACAATTAAGGCCAGTAAATGCCAGATCGGTCAAGGATCTCTGACCTATCTGGGCCACTAGGTGGGGAGTGGCCAGGTGGCGCCCCTCCAGTTAAAGGTCGACGCCATCCAGGCGTGGGAGCCCCCGTAACCCAAACCGCTGTCCGGGCCTTCTTAGGCCTCACAGGCTACTACCGACGATTCATTAAGGATTATGGCAGCATTGTGGGCCCCCTTACGGAGCTCACTTCCAAGAAACAGCCCAAGGCGGTGCACTGGACGCCCCGCTGTCAGACCGCTTTTGAGGCACTCAAGGCGGCCATGTGCGCTGCCCCTGTGCTACAGGCCCCTGACTACAGCAAGGAATTTGTAGTCCAGACCGATGCCTCGGAGTACGGGGTCGGGGCGGTCCTCTCCCAGATGGACGCCGAGGGCCTCGACCGACCTGTGGCCTTTATCAGCCGCCGACTGCTGCCACGAGAACAGAGGTGGAGCACCATCGAGCGGGAGGCCTTCGCCGTGGTATGGGCTCTCAAGAAGCTCCGGCCCTACCTTTTCGGCACCCACTTCAGGGTCCAAACTGACCACCGGCCCTTGCGGTGGCTCATGCAAATGCGGGGCGAGAACCCCAACTTGTTGCGATGGTCCATCTCGCTGCAAGGGATGGACTTCACCGTGGAACACCGGCCCGGCAACGACCACGCCAATGCTGACGGCCTGTCCAGATTCTTCCGCCTCGGCGAGGAGAACCCCCAAGGAGATGGGTGACTCTCCCTGCCTTCAGCTGGGGGGGACGCGTGTTGGAGCCGGCCTCGTGGCGTGGTCCTGTTCCCCCTCGCTGAGCCGCACGAGGTCCCATGCACCTCGGGGCTCCTCCATTTTGGATTGTACGTGACTCTACGTAACCACCTACGTGATCCCGCTTCACCCGGCCTCGGTCCCAGCGAGGCCCGACATCGAGGCGCCAACCCCTGGCCAGGGGGATACCACGTGGACCCTTCCCACTCCAGGCGGAGGGCAGTATCGATGGGACCCCCAACCGTCCTTCCAGACCTAGGTGCGATCACCCCACAGCTCTCTGGGGCCTGGCGCCTCTCCTGCTGGGCTTCTGGCCGCTCCCTACCCGGCCTCTCCGCCCCCTCCGGGCGCAAGGGTCCGGACATCAAAGGGCTCCAGTCCTCTATCTGGGGCGACCCGACAACAGGACAACAGTTGTATCCTGGAGTCAAGAGCCCTGCTGATCGGATCGCGGCTGACCCTACGGAAGAAGACTCATCCTGAACCCACACTCTGAGCCCTGCTGACGACGTCGCGGCTCCACCGTGCTTAAAGACCTTCACGAACCTTTGGGGCCCTGCTGACGCTGTTGCGGCCCGACCTTGTTGAACCTTACCATCAGAGCCCAGCTGACCTCGTCGCGGCTCGACCCAAGCGGAACTACCACCCGAGCCCTGCAGACGCCGTCGCGGCTCCCCACGTCCGAGCCGCTCTGAGACCAGCACTCAAGGTCTGGCGCAGAGCCCTCCCGTACCTGGTTGGTACTAAGACTGTCCCGCTACCCTATCCCTCTAAAAGACATTGAGACTCTTACTGGATCCCTCGATCCCACTGTAAATATTGAACATACTACTGTTGATAAAGAACCAAGTCAAGCAACTGATACCGAGTCCTGTGTGGTGGTATTACTGGGCCTAGTACGATCATAGGAGAAAGACCTCCCCGAGGGGGCTTCTCAGCGGCGCTCGGCTATAACTTTGCGGTAGGAAGGTGCCCTGGAATAGTCTACCCGACTCCCCGGAGGTCCTCCCTCCAACAATACTACTGAGCACAGAGGTCTTCAAGATGTGGGGCGCGACCCCCAGGGGGGCCCTGGAGCCCTGAGAAGGGGGACGCGCATTCCCCAGCTTCACTTGTGACTAATCAAACATTTACTTTCGTTTTGGAAAGACAGCTGTCCTGGGACAGCTAATTTAAATCCTGATCAGTTGACGTTTTATCAACTGACTCGTGCTGGAAAAGCTGTGCCTGAATGAAATGCAAATGTGCCTATCAGTTAATTTGTAAGTGTAAAGGGTGCTTCGCAGCCGGTTCTGATTTTATTTGTTCAAATCACTCCAAGGTTTGGGATGACAGATTTACTTTTTGAGTGGTAGTGCAAAGAGTTAACTGGGCTGTGAAGTGCCTGCTTTTAATTTTAACTGCATTTACACAGCCCTTAGTACTCCTAAAGAGGTGTTGAAGGGACAATTATGTCAAACAAAATTGCATTACTTATGCTCTGGTGTTACTAACATCTGCATTTTATTGTAAAACTGTTTGCATGTTTTTCAGCACTCTTACACTGTAATGCAAGTATAAAATGACTTGCATATTCACAGTGCTTTGTCATGGGCTTTGACCTCATAGCAGTAAAAATACAAGTCCCTGTTCTCCACTGCACCAATCAAGATTGACTTCTGTGGCTCTCTGGTTACACATGAACCTCTGCAGTGCATTAACTAATAACGGTTTCATAATGTCCTTCAGTGCATTTCCAACTAAGTACCAACTTTTAAAGTTTTTTTCATCACGCTGCCCATTATTGATTGCGAAAGACCTAAAAAACATACAGAATATTTGGTGGCTTATTTAGGAGAGGCTTGCATCGCTAGAGGAAGCATCTCAACCATCCCTGAGACGGTGCAAAGTCACCCTGCATAGCTTTGCATGGCCTCATAGATATGGAGTAAGACAGCAGCACAAGTCATTGCGTTGCCTTACTCTGCGTCAAGGAGGTAATCTATGGGCTTTGCGTGGGGTTCCCACGCAACACCTATGTATTTTGATGCTGCCCCATATTTTACAAAATCAAATAAACCTGGGGCAGCTTTGAAAACAATTTTGTTTTTCTCCCCAGCTGAGGCGTAGGGGAAGAAATTCTTTCATGTCTCCTCATTCGTTCCTCTTTCCACGTGTGCTGCATTCTGCAGCTCAAACAGAAAGCGGAAAACTCCTCTTGAGATTTTTTGTGAAGGAAGATGCTCTTTTCTGTACAAAAACAATCGTGCCTATGTTGGTGCTACGCAGCAGTTTGTGCGTCAATGCCCTAGAAAAGAACAGGAATGCGCTGTATTTCAGAAATACAGTGCATTCCAGCCCTTTCACATTGGCATAGGGCAGCACAGCAAGAAGACTTGCAGCGCTGCCCTACACCAATTCCTCATAAATGAGGCCCTTTGTATTTAGCTACACCTTTGACTATGCCCCCACGGTCACTGACTTTTGGGTTGCTAAACATGGTTTAATATTTCCCCATCGATAAAATTATTTGCTGTGGTAATTTGGGGCGTTTATGATTGTTGATAGTGTCAATGAGGAGTACCAGGTTCTAGAAAGTTTTAACAGAATGGTGTCCTTCTGCCTAAAAATAATTTGACAGGGGGGTCCCTGCAGCAAAGTTTTCGTTCAGTCAAAGAGCCAGGTCTTGAGGGCCTTCATGAAGGATTTCAGGGAGGGGGCGCGTCTGATGTCGATCGGGCGCTTGTTCCAGGTCTTGGCCACGATGTAGGAAAAGGCTCTTCCTCCTGTTCTGGCTCTGAGGGTTTCAGCGATGGTGAGGTTGGTCGATTGGAGGTTTCTTTTGGGTACGTGGAAGGCGATTCTCTCGTTGAGGTAATGGGGTTCGGTGTTGTGGAGGCATTTGTAGGCGTGGGTGAGTATTCTCGACGGGGAGCCAGTGGAGGTTCCGTAGGTGTTGGCTGATGTGCTCGTGTCGAAGGATGCAGAGGAAGTCTGGCTGCGGTGTTCTGTATTGTCTGGAGCTTGCAGAGTAGACTTGTTGATACCGGCGTAGAGGGCGTTTCCGTAGTCCAATCTGCTGGTTATGAGTGCGTGGGTGACTGTCTTCCTGGATTGGGGGGGGATCCATTTGAAGGTCTTGCGGAGGATGCAGAGGGTGTTGAAGCAGCTGGAGGCAACGGTGTTGACCTGTCAGTTCATGGAGAGGGAGAAGATTAGTATGATGCCAAGGTTTTTGGAGAGATCCGTGAGGAGGTGGGGGGGGGTCTGCCGAGGGCGGTGGGCCACCAGGTGGTGTTCCATGCTGACTGGGTGGTTCAGAGGACTTCTGTCTTCTCCAGGTTGAGCTTCAGGCAGCTGTTGCTCATCCAGGATGCGACGTCCTGCATTCCTTCCTTGAAGTTGAGTGTGGTGGTGGGGTCCTTGGTGCCATGTAGATGTTGAAGAGGGTCGGGCTAAGGGATGATCCCTGGGGTACTCTGTAGTTGATTTCCGTGGGTTCGAAGAGGAAGGGTGCGAGCCTGATTCTCTGGCTTCTGGCGGTGATGAATGAGCGGATCCAGTCGAGGGCTGTTCCTTGTATGCTGGCGTCGTGTAGTCTGGTGGCGAGTGTACAGAGGGAGATGGTGTTGAATGCCGCCGTGAGGTCGAGTAGGATCCGGGCTGCAGTGTGGCCTTGGTCGTGGATGTTGTCTGTGGCAGCGAGTAGGACGGGCTCCGTGCTGTGGAATCCGGATTGAGAGGGGTCGAGGATGGAGTTGACTTCGATGAACCTTGTTAGCTGTGTGTTGACTGTCTTCTTGGCGACTTTTGCCGCGAAGGGGAGGAGCGAGATGGGCCGGTAGTTCTTGAGGTCCGTGGGATCTGCTGAGGTTTTCTTAAGCAGGGGTCTGACTTCTGCGCGTTTCCAGTCATCTGGGAAGGTGCCAGTCTTGAAGGTGGTGCTGATGGTGTTTCATAGTTCTGGTGCGGTGGCGGCTTTGTGGTAGATGTGCGGTGGGCAGGGGTCTGTGGGGGCCCCCCGAGTGGATGCCTTTCATGGTTGAGGTGGTCTCTCCGGTTGTGACCGGTGTCCAGGAGGAGATGGTGGGCTGGCTGGCGTTGCTGGAGGAGGGGGTGGTTGTGGAGTCAAGTGTTTCGTCTTTGAAGTTGTCGTGGAGGTTCTTGATTTTCAGATGGAAGTACGATCCGAGCTTGTCACAGAGGTCGTGGGGAGGGGTGAGGTCTGTGGTTTCGCTAGGAGGCTTGGTGAATTCCTGGATGATGCTGAAGAGTTACTTGGAGTTGCTAGAGTTGGCAAGGATTTTGTTGTGGTGGTTGGTGTTGGTGGTTCTGATACGTTGGTGGCATTCAGTCTTGGAGTTCTTGTAGGTGGTGTGGTTTTCAGGCTTTTTGCTATTTCTCCAGTTCTTCTCGAGGCGTCTGCAGGTGCGTTTGGCTTCTTGGAGCTAAGTGGTGAACCAGGTGGCTTTCCAGGGGCGCGGTCTGTCGGAGTTGAGTAGTGGGGCCAGCTTGTCTGCGCAGTTGGAGATCCATGTGTGCAGTTCCCTGGCTGCGAGGTTGGCGTTGGTTGCATCGGTGCGGGTGTCACGGTTGAGGGTGGAATTGAGCTGCTTCTCGGTGACTCTGCTCCAGTTCCTTCGCGGGGGGCAAGGAGCAGGTTTGGACTTGTCGGTATATAAAAAGGATGTGTAAAAGTTAAATGTTAAACATGACCTTACACTAACTAGCCCCTCACTGTAGCAGGGTTAGTTGTGCCATAGGAAATCACAGGGATATTAAAGACTAATACTTGAATATTAAAACTGTATCTGCAATGGTTCAAGCTAGAAATAATTTAACAACTAATTTAAATAATTATCAAAGACAATTCAATGGTGAAACAACATTATTTTCTCTAGATAATACTGAAAAGTTACTTTTAGAAACTTACCTTTGCCCTGCCTGAAGTCACTGGAAGCTAAAATCTGCATTTTGCTCCCCAACCGCTACAAGTCAGTAAGTAGCATGTCAATATATGTGTGTGAGGGTTGAATGTGCTCCCAGGATGGACAAAAAGCAGGGGGTGGAATGAGCCCTTAACAGAACCGACTGGCGGCTGGGCCCAATGACTTGATCAATATGACCGTGGCCTACCTTGTCACAAGCAGATGTAGCTTACACCCAGGCCTGCTCACTTTCGTCTCCCTCAGCTAAACTGTCCTCCTCCATCATGTGGGCCTTTTGTTGACATCCGTGTCAGATCCTGCTCTTTTCATATGGCATTTGAAGTGCACTTCAAGAAGGGATACAGAACCCCAAAACACTTTGTTTATCCACTATCTGGTTGCTGAGAACTCTGCTTTTGTTCTGCTGAGGGCTTCATAAACAATTGGGGGGGAGCAAAGGCCCTTGCCCAAGGGGCCGCTCCCCCCCCCTCCCTGGTGTTTTTGCTTTTGTTGTGGGAGGACACTAGGATTACCATAGTACATTCCACCACACACCCTCCCTTCAGAACCCAAGTTTAGTGTGGCTAAAGACTTTGGCCAACTTGCAAACTGCGTAGAGTTAACCCTGGAAACTCTTACGCCATTGGTTATGGCATCCTCAGGAGTCATTCCCACCCACTAGCTTGTGCCAGTTAGAAATGGGACTTCTCCTGGGCCGGGCAGCCCTATACAAAATCATGGCTCTCCCGAGATTCCTATACGCCCTGCAAAATACACCTACCCCGGTCCCTGATTCCTATTTTAGGTTTAAATCTTTTATTAAGGTTTTCAACAGAGAAAAATATAGCAGCAGGCAGTTACACTGTCCCCCGACCCCATCGGGGATAGGATCAACTTAGCTCGCTTCCACCGCTAACAGTCGGGTGGGAAATCGAAGGGACGCTTGCTAGGCCCGACAGCCGCAGTACTTTTCCTCTCCCCACCCCAAACCCGAACCCCCCTCCCGCCTTCACTCCACGCCCACCCCCATACCCCTGTAACAAGAGAGTCAGAGAAGAAAAGGAAAGAAGAAGGAAGAAAAGAATTGAAACCTTGTCTCAGGATCAAAGGGACCAGAAAGCCGAGCGTAAAGAGCCACCTCCGGGCCAATGTTCCAATCATGGTGTCTAAGTGTTTTCCCTATCTTCCGGGTCATCACTGAGCCGGAGGAGGCGCAGGTATCGGGGACAAGTCAGCTCCCGGAAGTCCTGGGTCAGAAGGGACCGGAATGGCTGCCACCGTTCCGCAAAGGAGGCGCCCTTTCCCGCCAGTGTCAGAGAGACACGCTCCATCCCTAAGATATGCCAGAGGCGATGCAGCCATTCCAAGTGTGTGGGTATGCGGGGTGCGTTCCAGCAGGCTAGCAGGCACTGTGTGGCCGCCCCTAGTGCCAGGGCTATCTGTTTCCCCCTGTGGGACTTCAAGGGATAAGTAATGGCGTTGGGGACCCCCAGGATGATGTATGCAGGGAGTCGGGGCAGCTCTGTATCAAAGTATCTATCCACCTCATCTAGGATTTGTTGCCAGTACGAGGATAACAAGGGGCAGTCCCAGAGAATGTGTACCAAGGTGCCCAGCTGCCCGCACCCCCTCCAGCAATCTGCGCTGCGTGAGCTGTCCATGCGATGTAGGCGTTCCGGTGTGTAGTACCAATAGGTCACCAATTTAGTGAATGTCTCAGTAAGCCCTGTGTGTGTGGCCGTGTGGCGAGCCCTATAGCAGCTACCCTCCCATTCCTTTGCCAAGAGGTCCCTTCCCAAGTCCCTCTCCCATCGTGCCCTCCCTGCGTGGTATGAGTGATAATGTGACGAGAGGAGCGTCTTATAAAGATCCGATGTCAGCTTTTTGTCCGTATGTCGTGTGATCAGCCAACGTTCAAACGTTGTGAGCCGGCGTTGCGCTGCCCATTTCTCCCGCGGCTGCGTGACTGTTGGACCCGGCCTCGTGGCGTGGTCCTTAACCCCCTGGATTGTGCCCGTTCCCCGCCCCGGCCTTCACGGGCCACCCGTCTTAACTGCACCAAGACCCTTCACCCGGAGCTGCACGTGGTCGCATACTCCTCGTGGCTCCGCCATCTTGTTGGCATCCACGTCACACCGAGCCCCAGCCGGCGCGACCCCGCTCAACCCAGCCTCGACCCCAGCGAAGCCCCGCCATCGAGGCACCACGAACTAGCCAGGGGGTGCCGCAGGAACCATTCATCGCCCCCGGCGGAGGACAGTATCGATGGGACCCCCAACTGTCCTCCCCTCTCGAGGTGTGATCGCCCGGCAACTCCCATGGGCCTGGCGCCTCTCCTGCTGGGCATCTGGCCACCTCCACCCGGCCACTCCGCCCCCTCGGGCGCATAGGTCCGGACATCAAAGGGCTCCAGACCTATATCTGGGGCGACCCCACCACAGCTCGGCAGTTGTATCCCGGAGTCGAGAGCCCTGCTGATTGAATCGCGGCTGACCCTACGGAGAAGAACTCTTGTCGGAACCATCACGAGCCCTGCTGACTGCGTCGCGGCTCCTTCCTGTGAACCCTTTCTGAACCACCTGGAACATCGGAGCCCTGCTGACGCTGTCGCGGCCCAACCTCGCTGAAGCCTCCCTCGGAGCCCTGCTGACGACGTCGCGGCTCGAGCTGAGCAGAAACCATCTTGAGAGCCCTGCTGATTGGATCGCGGCTCTCCACGAACTGTACGCCAGAGCCCTGCTGACGCCGTCGCGGCTCGACCCCTCCGAGATCCGGAGGTCCTCCAGCTTGAGGATAAGAACTGGGCCCCAGGTACCCTCGTACCGCATTCCTGCCAAAGACTGTTCCGCTACCCCGACCCTTCCAAAGAGACACTGAGACTTTTGGTGGATCCCTCGATCCCTTCGTGTAAATATTGCCCTCGTAACCCTTTTATTGCTGATAAAGAATTGCTTGTCACAAGACAACCTCCTTGAGTCCTGTGTGGTGGTGTTACTGTGCTAGTACGTGATAGGAGAAGGATCTCTCAGGAGACTTCTCGGCAGCGCTCGGCTACTTCGTGCAGTGTGAGGGCCCCCCCCTTGGTGGTCGCACCGACTCCTCGGGGTCCGCCTTCCAACATTTGGTGGCCAGCGACGGGATCCGAGCCGAACGCAGTACGTACCAGCCAGTACCCACTAGCTACCCATCCAAACGAACAGCATCATGAGCAGCCAGGAAAACAACGCGACAATGGAGTTCCAGCCCGAACGGCTGGAAGAATATACACACAAAGAATTGAAACAGTTCTGCAAAGACAAAGGCATTGCAACCACCAGCCTGGGTACCAAAGAGGAGATGCAGAAAGCTCTGAGGGCATGGTTGGAGGCCGGGGCAGGCCCCTCCCAGGAGGAAGGGCCCTTGCCCCTGACTGAGACCGCAGCAACCGCACGGACTCCGGCAACCGGAGGAAGAAAGAGTCTAGAAACCGGCCTCTCCGAAGAAGAAATACGAGAGCGGGAAAAGGTCCGGAGCCACGAGCTAGAGCTCGCCCGACTGCGGCTGGACGGTGAACTCCAGCTGGCAGAGAAGAAACTGGCCCTAGAGCAGCTGCGCCTTCAAGAAGAGATAGAGGAGAAGAGACGACACCGGGAGTTGGAGGAAAAGAAACTAACTCTTGAGCACGAGCGCAGTCTCAAGGAGCTCGAGATCAAGGCCAAGAACGGAGGGACTGACACCCCCAGAGACACTCTACCGCCTTCCGAGGCCAAGGTGCATATCCCGAAAGAAGTCGTCAAGGAGTATTACAAGAATGACGACATCCAACAATGGTTCAAGGCCTACGAGGTGGCCATGTCCTCTCATCGGGTGCCCCGAAAGGACTGGGGCGCAGGCCTGTGGGGGCGGTTCCTGAGTGAGGGGCGGGACACGCTGCTCCAGCTACCGGAGGAGGTGATGACCTCCTACGATCACATGAAGGAGGCCCTGCTCACCCGCTACGGGCTAACAGCGGAAATGTACCGCCAGCGGTTCAGAGACTGCAAGAAAATCCCGGGTACCACATGGGTGGAGTATGTGGACTTTTTCAGTCGGGCCCTAGAAGGGTGGATCAAAGGGAGCAAAGCAACCACCTACGGGCAGCTGGTCGACCTCATCGTATGGGAACACCTTTCCAACAATTGCTTCGTGGAACTGAGGCAGCACCTCCTCGACAGCAAAATGACCGACCCGCGAAAACTTGCCGTCGAAGCCGATCGATGGGTCAACTCCCGGGTCCCCCGGAACTCAATGGGGGAGTACCAGAGGAACCCCAACGGGCCCCCCCGCCAGCGCGGTGGGGGGGGAGGGCCGAACAGGAACCGAGACCCTCCCGCCGGGGCCCCCAGGAGCCCCCCTCGAGGGCCACCGCAGCCACATCTCTCCCCGAGCCTAGCCCGAAAGGTGGGCCCAGCCCGACCCGGACCACGGCCGCCAGTGACCTGCTACGGCTGCCAACAAACAGGACACTTTGCCAGCGATCCGGCCTGCCCTCTGAACCGAAGAAACGGGGCCGGCGGGCACCCGCCCCGGCAGCTGACAGCCGCCGCCTTGGGGGGAGAAGAAGAGGAAGAGGAGGCCCTCGACCGAGAGAACACTGAGTGGGAGCCGGCAGCCATGTCCCTGGTCTGCCTGGGTAGCCGAGAGATGGTACCCTGCACCCCCATCCCAACCAACACCCAGAAGTACCGGCAGCAGGTCACGGTCAATGGACAACGGGCCGAAGCCCTTCGTGACACAGGCGCCAGTATCACCGCTGTCCGCTGCCACCTGGTGACCCCTGGGCAGATTCTACCAAATGTGCTGTGCCCCGTACGGACGGCCGACAACAGTGAAAGCCTATGCCAGATGGCCCTGGTCCCCTTCGAGTGGGGAGGGGTGACGGGCCTGCTAAAGGTGACAGTGCGCGACGACGCCCCGGTCGACTGCCTCCTGGGGAACGACTTGGAAAGTTCCCCCTGGGCTCAAGTAGAGCGACGAGAACACCTCCGAATGTTGGGACTGGCTGATTGGGCCTGCGCCATCACCCGGTCCAGGACCGCCCAGGCCCCCCGCTCATCCTCGACCTCCGGGACCGCCCAGCCCGAGGGGCTCACACCCCCTCCCGCCAGCAGCGAGGAGGAGGCGGACACCGACCCGGGACCCAGCGAATCCTCCCCCGAAGAGATGGCTTCTCCGAGCGCCCTCCCAGAGCTGACACAATGGCGACACGAAGGGGGCCCCACCCGAGAGCAGTTCCAGCAAGAACAACAGTCCTGTCCCTCTCTCGAAGGGGTCCGACAACAGGCGACCGCGCAAGCCAACGGTGACCAGACCGGCACCCACTGGATCTACTGGACCGAGGGCCTGTTGTACAGTGAACAGAAAGTAGCAGAACTCGGGGCCAGCCGCGTGTTGGTGGTCCCCCTCCGCTTCCGGGAGTTCCTTCTCCACCTGGCCCATGATGTGCCCCTCGCCGGACACTTGGGGCAAGACAAAACGTACAGTCGTCTGGTGACCCACTTCTACTGGCCCCGGATGCGGAGAGATGTGGACAACCACTGCCGGTCCTGCCAGACCTGCCAAGCCAGCGGAAAGACGGGGGGTCGGGTCAAGGCCCCCCTCCAGCCTTTTCCCGCCGTCAGCACCCCGTTCGAACGGGTCGGAATCGATATTGTGGGACCCCTGGACCCCCAAACCGCCCTGGGCCACCGCTTCATCCTGGTCCTCGTGGACCACGCCACCAGGTACCCGGAGGCGGTCCCGCTAAGAACTATAACGGCCCCTGTGGTAGGCCGGGCCTTGATGGGGATCTTCTCCCGAGTGGGATTCCCCAGCGAAGTGGTGAGCGACCGCGGCACGAACTTTATCTCCAGGTACATGCGGTCTCTGTGGCAACAGTGTGGGGTCACATACAAGTTCACGACCCCCTATCACCCTCAGGGGAACGGCCTGGTTGAGCGGTTCAACCGAACATTAAAAGGGATGATCCAGGGCCTGGAAGAACCCCTCAGGCGGAAATGGGATGTCCTGCTGCCCTGCCTCCTGTTTGCCTATCGGGAGGTCCCGCAGAAGTCCCTGGGGTTCAGCCCGTTTGAACTATTGTATGGGCACCCGGTCCGCGGACCGCTCAGCCTGGTCAAGGAGGGCTGGGAGATGAAACCCCGAGGCGCCCCTCCTGACGTCTACCGATACCTCCTGACCCTCCGAAACCAGACCCGCAAGTTCCGAGCCATGGCCGAAGCCAACCTCGAGGCCAGCCAGGAGGACATGAAGCGGTGGTACGATCGCAACACCTCTACTATAGAATTCGAGCCAGGACAGAAAGTATGGGTCATGGCCCCGGTCGAACCCGGCGCCCTCCAGGACAAGTGGACCGGGCCCTTCAAGGTGGTGGAGAAGAAAAGTCCCGTCACCTACCTGGTCGATCTGGAGTCCCCCCGGAACCCCCTCCGGGTCCTACATGCTAACAGGCTAAAACCCCACTTCGCCCGGACCGAACTGAGCCTGCTGCTGGCGACTGACGAAGGGGGCGAGGTCGACTCCGAGCCCTTGCCCGACCTCTTGCAATCCGACATTCACGATGGATCGATCGAAGGGGTCCAACTCGCCTCGTCCCTGACCCCGGAACAGCGCAACGACTGCCAGCAATTACTGCGGGACTACGCAGCCCTCTTCTCTCTCACCCCGGGGGTGACCCACTGGTGCGTCCACGATGTCGACACCGGGGAGAGCCCCCCCATACGGCACAGAGCCTACCGGGTGCCTGACCGAGTGCGGGCCTGCATCCAGGCTGAGGTAGCAAAGATGCTGGCCCTGGGAGTCATCGAGCCTTCCGACAGCCCGTGGGCCAGCCCTGTCGTCCTGGTGCCCAAGGCCGCAGCTCCCGGTCACCCCCCGGAGTTGCGATTCTGCGTGGACTACCGAGCCCTGAATACAGTAACCAAGACAGACGCACACCCGATACCCCGGGCCGACGAACTCATCGACCGCCTAGGGGCCGCTCGCTACTTGAGCACGCTGGACCTCACCGCCGGGTACTGGCAGATCCAGCTCACCCCCGGCGCCCAAGAAAGATCCGCCTTTTCGACCCCGGATGGGCATTACCACTTTCGGGTGATGCCCTTCGGAATGAAGAACGCCCCGGCCACCTTCCAAAGACTAGTGAACAAGGTTTTGGCCGGGCTTGAGGCCTTCAGCGCGGCCTACTTAGATGACATTGCCGTGTACAGCAACCACTGGGCCGAGCACCTTCGCCACCTGAAGGCCGTCCTGGCCGCCCTTCAGCGGGCCGGGCTCACAATCAAGGCCAGCAAATGCCAAATCGGCCACGGATCCGTGACCTACCTGGGCCATCAAGTGGGGAGCGGGCAGGTGGCCCCCCTCCAAGCAAAGATAGATGCCATCCAGACCTGGGAACCCCCCACTACCCAGACCGCTGTCCGGGCCTTCCTGGGCCTCACCGGATACTACCGGCGGTTTATCAGGGACTAGGGGAGCATTGTTGGCCCCCTCACAGAGTTAACGTCCAAAAAGCAGCCCAAGAAGGTACACTGGACACCCCGCTGCCAAACAGCCTTCGACACCCTAAAAACAGCCATGTGTACTGCTCCGGTGCTGCAGGCCCCGGACTACCAGAAGGAGTTCGTGGTACAGACGGACGCCTCCGAGTATGGGATCGGGGCCGTCCTATCCCAAGCCGACGAAAAGGGGCTCGACCGACCAGTGGCCTTCCTCAGCCGACGACTACTGCCCCGAGAGCAACGCTGGAGCACTATTGAGCGTGAGGCCTTCGCTGTGGTGTGGGCCCTCAAGAAGCTCCGGCCCTACCTCTTTGGCACCCACTTCCGGGTCCAGACCGACCACCGGCCCTTGCAATGGCTAATGCAAATGCGGGGCGAGAACCCCAAGCTGCTGCGGTGGTCCATCTCGCTACAAGGAATGGACTTTGACGTCGAACACCGGCCCGGCAATGACCACGCCAACGCCGACGGCCTGTCCCGCTTCTTCCGCCTTGACGAGGAGAATCCCCAAGGAGATGGGTGACTCTCCATGCCTTCGGCTGGGGGGGACGCCTGTTGGACCCGGCCTCGTGGCGTGGTCCTTAACCCCCTGGATTGTGCCCGTTCCCCGCCCCGGCCTTCACGGGCCACCCGTCTGAACTGCACCAAGACCCTTCACCCGGAGCTGCACGTGGTCGCATACTCCTAGTGGCTCCGCCATCTTGTTGGCATCCACGTCACACCGAGCCCCAGCCGGCGCGACCCCGCTCAACCCAGCCACGACCCCAGCGAAGCCCCGCCATCGAGGCACCACGAACTAGCCAGGGGGTGCCGCAGGAACCATTCATCGCCCCCGGCGGAGGACAGTATCGATGGGACCCCCAACTGTCCTCCCCTCTCGAAGTGTGATCGCCCGGCAACTCCCATGGGCCTGGCGCCTCTCCTGCTGGGCGTCTGGCCACCTCCACCCGGCCACTCCGCCCCCTCGGGCGCATAGGTCCGGACATCAAAGGGCTCCAGACCTATATCTGGGGCGACCCCACCACAGCTCGGCAGTTGTATCCCGGAGTCGAGAGCCCTGCTGATTGAATCGCGGCTGACCCTACGGAGAAGAACTCTTGTCGGAACCATCACCAGCCCTGCTGACTGCGTCGCGGCTCCTTCCTGTGAACCCTTTCTGAACCACCTGGAACATCGGAGCCCTGCTGACGCTGTCGCGGCCCAACCTCGCTGAAGCCTCCCTCGGAGCCCTGCTGACGACGTCGCGGCTCGAGCTGAGCAGAAACCATCTTGAGAGCCCTGCTGATTGGATCGCGGCTCTCCACGAACTGTACGCCAGAGCCCTGCTGACGCCGTCGCGGCTCGACCCCTCCGAGATCCGGAGGTCCTCCAGCTTGAGGATAAGAACTGGGCCCCAGGTACCCTCGTACCGCATTCCTGCCAAAGACTGTCCCGCTACCCCGACCCTTCCAAAGAGACACTGAGACTTTTGGTGGATCCCTCGATCCCTTCGTGTAAATATTGCCCTTGTAACCCTTTTATTGCTGATAAAGAATTGCTTGTCACAAGACAACCTCCTTGAGTCCTGTGTGGTGGTGTTACTGTGCTAGTACGTGATAGGAGAAGGATCTCTCAGGAGACTTCTCGGCAGCGCTCGGCTACTTCGTGCAGTGTGAGGGCCCCCCCCCTTGGTGGTCGCACCGACTCCTCGGGGTCCGCCTTCCAACAGTGACCCAGTGTTTGATCTGCAAGTAGCCGATCTGGTCCTTAGCCAGAATTCCATAGTCCGCTGCCAACCGCGCCAGGGGGAGGAACCTGCCCTCATTGTACAGGACCCCCAGTGCTCTGCAGCCGGAGTATCGCCAACCCGGGAAAGAGGACTCCGGGAGCCCCGGCGGGAAATCGGAATTCCCGAACAGGGGGGTCAGGGGTGAGGGGAATGACGTCAGCTCTTGCCCCTCGCTGGTCTGATCCCAGATCCGCACCACTGCCTGGGTCACCCATGAGGCATATAAGTTAGGGGGCCGCTGTTCCCGGCGCAGAAACGGGATCGCGGCCAGGGTAGTCCCCACCACCGCCCGGTCCTGGAACAGCCAGTGTTTGTCGGATTCAGGCCTCATCCATTCCACCAGGTAGCGTAGCTGAGCGGCCTGGAAGTAGAGCTTGAGATCGGGGACTCCAATGCCCCCGTATTCCGGCGGGAGAGAACTAATCTGGTGTTTGAGGCGTGGTTTCCTGCCTTGCCAAATGAAGCGTGCTAATTCGGATTGGACCCGTTTGATCCAGCCCTTCGGTGGGTATATGGGGAGCGTGTGGAACACATACAGTATCTTAGGCAGTATCGTCATTTTAATGGCTGCCACCCGCCCAAGCCACGAGAGCGGCAGGTGTCGCCAGCGCTGGAGATCTGTTTTGATGGTGAAAGAAAGACGCTCGTAGTTCAGGGTCCGAATGCTCGGAATCGTAGGGGTCAGCTGCACCCCGAGGTAGGGGACTGGTTCCGACGACCAGGGAACCGGGTAAGTTGCGCGGAGGTCTGCCACCGCTCCCGGTGAGAGGGAGAGGGAGAGTGCCATTGATTTAGCAACGTTAATTTTGAAGCCGGATATTTCCCCAAAACCGGTGAGTTCTTCAAGGATCGCTCCCAGGGACACTAAGGGCTCCCTGAAGGTCAATAGAACATCGTCGGCGTAGAGGCAGATCGTGTGGGTGTCCCCCCTCGAAACGAATGCTGGTGATCCGGCTGTTTTGTCGTATATGCTGGGCAAGGGGCTCCATGTACATTGCGAAAAGCAACGGGGAGAGGGGGCAGCCCTGCCGGGTGCCCCGGGAGATCTGAAATGGCTCAGAAGTGTGGCCATTAACTCGGACCGATGCGTGGGGTTCTCGGTAGCAGTTGAGTATCCGTGCCCGCATTTTGTCCCGCATGCCAAACCGTTGCAGGACCGCTTCAAGATAGGGCCAGTGCACCCGGTCAAAGGCCTTCTCGGCATCCACCGCCAGGAGGGCGTAGTCGGCCGGGCAACGAGAGGCCTTCTCAATGAGATGTAGGACCCGTTTCGTGTGGTCGCTCGTTTGGTGGCCTGGTATAAAGCCTGCCTGATCCGGATCTATAAGGTTCGGCAAATGCGGCGCAAGACGGGCCGCTAAAATCCCCGTGTACAGCTTGAGGTCCACGTTTAAAAGGGAGATCGGTCGGTAGGAACCGCACTGTGTGCTATCTTCCCCGGGCTTGGGGATCACCACTATTGAGGCGTCCAACAAGGAGGAGGGCAGCTCCCCGAACGTGTCGAACAAATTGAAAAGTCGTGTGAGGATCGGGGTGACCAAGGGTCAGAATTGCTTGTAGAAGAAAGCCGTAAAGCCATCGGGGGCCCGGGGACCTGCCGAGTTTGAGCCTCGAGATGGCCGAAATCACCTCCTCCGGCCGGATCGGCGAGTCCAGCAGCTCTGCCTGGAGTGTAGAGAGGCCTGTCACCCGTGCGTGGTCTAAGTACGCATCTAGCCCGCTGCCATCGAGCGGCTGCTCGTCATAGAGCCGGGCATAGAAATCCCGAAACATCGCAGCGATCTCCCCGTCGTCGGTGTGCAGGACCCCGTGCGAGTCTACTATCGCCTTGATACCCTCTCTCGATCTGCGCTCCCGAAGGCAGCGAGCCAAGAGGCCCCCACATTTATCACCTCCCACATAGTAGCTATGCCGAAGGCGTAGTCCTGCATATTCCGCCCTGTCGCGGTCAAGTGCTTCCAACTGCGCTCTCTGTGCTTTTAACAGCCGCCAGACCCTTGGTGCCCCCGTACGGCTATGCATACGTTCTAGCTCCCTGACTTTCTGTGATAGCTCCAAGCGTTTCGCCTGTCGTTCTTTGTTCTCCGCCGCGGAGAGGGCTATAATGGCCCCCCGGACCACCGCCTTCAGAGCAAGCCAGCACGTGGGCAGTGCTGTATCTCCGTTGTCATTAAATCGAAGGTATTCCTCAATGACCCCTTGCAGCTTTTTGACCACCACGGGGCGAAGCAGGAGTGTATCCCGCAGACGCCATCGGCGTTTCCTCCTGCCCATGGGCGGGAGCTTCAGCGTCATAACCACCACATCAGAGAGGAATGCCGCTAAAATCTCCACCTCCGAGGTCTCCTGCCCGAGTGCGCGGGTGGCCAGGAAATAGTCCAGGCGCGCGTACGTGCCGTGTGCACTCGAAGTGTGCGTATATTCCTGGGCCGAGGGATTATACAGCCGCCAGAGATCCACCATATCCAACTCCTGTAGCGCCGTGCGACCTGTCTGTGACAGAGCGCCTACCTGCCCCGTGCGTTGTGCAGAGCGGTCCATCACGTTGTCGAAGACCAGATTCAGGTCACCCCCAAGTAGTAACCTCCGGTCTGTGGAAGCCGACAACTCCGTCAATGCCGTATGGAGGAAGCGTTCAGGTCTGTCGTTTGGTGCGTAAATCGTGCCCACTGTGAATGTGTAATCTCCCAGCTGGAATTGGTAAACCAGCAGCCTGCCCTTTATCTCTGCCACCTTATGCATCGAAAGCCCCTTGAACTTTGGTGCTAGAAGTATCGCCACCCCCGCCCGTTTTGTGGAGTCACAGGAAAAGAACTGTATGGGGAATGACCTAGACTGCATCCGGTGCACGTCTTTCGTAAGCAAATGCGTTTCTTGGAGCAGGCAGAAGTCCGCCCCTGACTGTGCAAGAAGGGAAATTATGGATCTTCGTTTAATAGGATTGTTAAGGCCCCGGACATTGAGCGTAAGGATCTTAATTGTTGGAGGCATTCCCACCGGTCAGTAAATGCTAGCTAGTGTTATGCATCCCTGTGGTGACCGAAGTGTGCCCGAGCCGTCCAACCACCGCCCCTCGAGCCCGACCCAGAAGAGAGAAGGAAAAGGAAGAAAAGAAATAGAAAAGAATAAATCCCCAACTGGCCCCGCGCATCCACCCACCCTCTCCCCAACAGTATGAGGCGAACCAAAAGTCCATCTTCCAGGGAAGATCGGAATGTTCAATGTCAAAGGGGGAAACGTGGCGTCCCAGAGAGCCTCCCCTCCCCCGCCCGCCCACTCTTGTGCCCGCCAATGACTCCCCAGCGAGCTGAGGGGCAGTGTAAACCAAAAGGGAACTACCATATCACCTCTCTCCGGCGGCCCCCCTCAAGGGGCTTCGACCTTTGGCGCCAACGATTCTGCCACCGAGGCTAGGGCCTCCTGACATCCCTGGGCAATCTCCTCGGGGGGGGGCCTCCGCCCTCTGGCACCCCTGCGCCGCTGCTTCAGTTGGCTCCAACCTGAGCCTGGGCCACCGGCTTTCTGAGAGCCCGCTACCTGACCCTCCTCCTCCTTCGGGCAGTCAATGTCCAATAGCTTGCACGCCTCCGTCAGGGAGCGAAGCTGATACAGCCGGTCATTGTGCCGAAAGATAAGACGAAACGGGTGACCCCAGGAGTATTTAATGTCCCGTTGACGGAGAGCTTCCGTGACAGGGCGGAAGGTTCTGCGTTTTTGTAGGGTCAGAGCGGAAAGATCCTGATAGAGAACCGGGAGACAACCTTGAAAGGTGATGGGGTGTTGTGACCTGGCCTTGCGGAGGATCTCCTCCTTCGTGTTGTAGTCCTGGAGACAGACCAGGATGTCGGCCGGCAGGGCATTATCCGGGCGGGGGAGGCCCACCCGATGGGCCCTATCCAAAACGAGCGCCGTGTCCGCCGGCCTACCTAGAATCTGGTTAAAGAGCCCACGCGTGAAGGCGAAGACATCCCCCTCTTCGGCGTTGCGTTTCACCCCCCTGATGCGGATATTGTGCCGTCTCGACCGGTTCTCCAAGTCTTCCAGGCGTGTTTGAATGTCCACCTGCTGGTCATGGAGGCGTAGAAAAGATTCTGGTGTACTAGGGAGAGCTCCGTGTCCTGTGCATCCATCCTGTCTTCCACCTCTTGCACTCTCTCCCCCATACCATCCAGGTCCCTCCATAGCGAGTTCCTGCTTCATGCATTTGAAGTCCTCCCGTTGTTCCGCAAATAGCGACATGAGGAACGCCTTGGTGATCGGTTCCTCCCCGTCGTCCCCGGCCTCCTTCGGCCGCGTCGCCTCAGCCGCGGTCGTCTGAGTCTCTGGAGCCGCCCCCCCCCCCCCCCCCCCCCCGGGGCTTGACGAACAACTACTGCAGCGACTTGCTCTGTGCCTTGTCTTTACCTTTACTCCGTTGGGTCGCCATCGTTCCAGTGGGCTCACCGTCGTATCGTCCCTCCTGGCGTGGCACCAGGAATCAGGCCGCAAACCCGCCGGTCAGGCCCCCGAAGTCTGTTCTCCGCAGCGCTCCGCCCGCTGCAGGCCCCGGCCACTGCTGGAGGGATGCACGGCCCACCCTCGTGTTCGGCGCCGTCCACCCCCTCTGCTGGGGGAGCCCGTCCCAGTGGCAACGTCCGTGGGCCCCTGTACCTCTCACCGAAGCGGCCTCTGAGGGGGGGCAGGCAGCGGCCGCAAGTGTTCTCCGACTCTTGGGGGTCTCTCCCCCCCTGTTGTGGGGTAAGGTGGCGGCCGCCCCCGCCCGCTCCCGTCCCGCTGTCAAGGCAGCGGGGCCCGTCCGCTCCGACCCCCCCCCTTCGGTCACCTCCCGGCTCCTCCTCGCACCTGGGGGCTCGGTTGTCGCGTGGCGCCTTCACTTCCTCAGCAGCTCGCGGGCAAAGAGCAGTCGCACCTCTGGGGGCCCGGCGTCGCCCCCGCACCTCCGTTCTCGGATACGGACTCTCCGCCGCCGGCCATCTCACCTGCGGGCCTCAGTCCGTCGTCCTGCGTAGATGGCGGCCGACCAGACCGGCCCTCCGTCCGTCCCCGACTACCACCAGCCAGGTGGCCCCCGACTCCGAAGTGGATGCTGGGCCGCCGCCTCCGCCCGCAGGCGCCCCAGACGCTTCGCCTCCAGTCTAGGCCGGCGCTGCTCCGTGCCCGGCTAGGCCTCAGGTCCTCCCGTCGTCCAGCCGCCCCTGTGTCCTCCGGGCCCGTGCTGCTGTCTGTGGCACCCTGCCGCTGTGCCCGCTGGAGTGCCGCCCCCATTTCAACTTTAACTGCATCATAAATCCATTTTATCACGTTCCTTGTGGCTGAGCGACAGCCTACTTGTGAAAATTAGACGAGAGGGATCAGTACTAACATATTAGCATAAAAAAATAGCTTTTTGCATGCAGTTGAATGCAACGACGTACTTAACAGCTGTCTTTAAACTTCGTGGGAGGGAGGGGATTAAGCAGGTGGGAATTCCTAGAGGCAGCGCGTGACGTACGATTACACTACGGCCTCTATGACGCTCCTGTGCTGTCACAGAGTGGGCTAAGCTGCAGTCTCGCGAGAAGCGCAGAAGCATAAATAACGGTCGCGCATCATACTTGATAGCAGAACGTTTTTGTCTGGAAGCTGTGGTGGTGAGCAAGGTGAATTGGGGAGGGGTTGATATTTCGACGCCTTAAATCGCCGGGATGTAGGTGGTATTTCTCCCCGTTAGGTAGTGTTAGCGCAAGGATTTCGTCCCCTCTGGAAGAAGTGGTGATTTATTTATTTTTTGATATACGCGCTGCAACATTTTCCTCTAGCGCTTAGAGGCTTCACTCGTTAACTTTAAGCGGGTAGTAGGGGGCGCTCGCTGCACTCTTCCTGTGTGACCGCGTATCAGAGGTCTCCACAGGGATTCCTGGCAGGGTTTCAAGTGGGCCGTGTCCTGCTGTTGCTGAGCACCGACCGGTCTTAAAAGCAGGTGCTGATACGGGTCCCTATCGAGCTTGCTATTTTCGCCCTCACCGAAAAAAATAAATCTAAACTCTGCGTGCAACCCTTCACTGCCTTTGGTGTAACTTCAAAGACACTCGTTATAGTTATTTCAGTCTCATTTCAGAAATCAAGTATTTTCAATATTCTAAACAACAAAGCCATAGTTGTTGCTTATTTATCTTGGGCAACTAACCGTCATTGACAAAACTGACTAGTCCTGGCCAGGTGCGCAACACCCATTGGGCTCACCGGGCTTGAGCCCCCCCCCCCCCCCCCCCCCCCCCCATGTGTGTCAGCCCGGCTGATACAGCCTCGCGGACTGGCGTCCGTCTAATTGCAGCCGCACCCGAGTACTTCACAGGTCTTTAAACGACCATTTACTCGTTAATGAGGCTTTTGTTGTGTTTTCACCCCTTCTTTACAGCCACTCTGCCTATGGCTGTAAGGCTAAGCCCCCCCCAATCTTTTTCAGCCCCCCCGAAATTTGGCTCTAGTTGCCTGCCTGGTCCTGGCTTGTTGTATGTTACTTGTGATATTGTATATCTGGTTGCATTCACAGAAGCAGCAAAATCCCAGTCGGGCGGTACACTACCCTACGCGTAAATTTCCAGTTTACGTGTGTTTAAGCCACGCCTTTAATTGCGTTGGTTACGCCCCTTTGATGGGACCCCCCCCCCCCCATTCCTCGCTTTGATTTTCAGCGCTCTTAAGTAGATAGGCTGCACTCTAAACGGCGTATGTGCAGCCCAGGAGCGTTTATGATCCGATTGAGGGAGGGGACCAACACTAAGGCTTGTTATAGCTAGCACATGTAGATATAGGTAAAGAGAACGCGGCAAACCACTAAATCCCTGTTTTACTGTCGCATGTTGAAAACGTGACCTATTTGCTTAAACGGTAAATGAGCCTGTGCATCCCTGGCTTTTGATTTCGCTCGAAGTCTGTCACAAAGCTGGGCAATAAACTCGAAGGTGTTAAGCTTTTATCAATTTAATGTTTTTCAGTGTCTCCCAAGACCATGGTTTTTCTGTGGGTAGTTGTCTGGTTTCTCTCGTTCCTTTGCTAATGTGTATTACTGGTGATAAGTAGTAGTTGCTACTGTGGCTTTCTCGTTACTTTGCTAATCTTTTATCCGTTCAATAGGATTTGCGATACCACGATGTCTTCGTTAGCAGCTGAGCATCCACAGGTAATGGCTGGGTTTATTAATTTACTTTTTTATTTTGAGTTAAGTAAAAACCAGTGACTTTTTTTTTACAGATGACTTGCAATGTTTGTTTCTTAAACAGAATGTGGTGTCACGCGTGATCAGCTTCCCCCTTATTAGCTCCACCTATGGCATGGTGTCCTCCGTCTACGCCAACACAAAGGAGAACCATCCCTACCTGAGGTCGGTCTGTGAAGTGGCAGAAATGGGAGTACTGACCGTCACTAACGTGGCGATAACGAGCGCCAAACCAATACTTCAAAAGATGGAGCCTCAGAGTAAGTGAAGCTAAAGGCTGCTTATTGCCCACCCCCCCCCCCCCCCCCCCCCGTTAAAATGTTACATGCAGTGCTGTTGCTCGAGGTTCAAATTTCTTTCACTCGGTGTTAAATTAACCATGCTTAGTCTGGGTTTGCAGATGGACTTCAGTTCGTAAACTGTCTTACTCGCCCTACTATTCCAATTTGTGACTGCATCCCTTGAAAGTAGCGATGTAAGCCACTTGAAGGGCGGTAGCTGCACTTTTAGCATTTCCCCATGGTAGGCTTGCTGTGGCATAGCTATTCTGATGCCGGATGCAGCAGTATGTTAAAGTATTGCGACTTAAAAGTTGACAGACTTCAGATAAATGTTAATGTAATGATTGACTACGGAAGAGTCTGAAAGTTTTTAGTGTTGTTCCTTTTTAAGTAATGTCTGTAACGCTACCATCCAGATTCCCCTTTGCATATTGATTTTGTTGAAATGTTGGCATTTTTGTTAAATGTCTTTGCTCGTTGTACCCTACCAGTCTTTACGAGCAGACGGGTCCGTTTGAGGTGTAGGCCTAACATCTTCTCTGGAGAAGTGCTCTTCGTGTTGGGAAGCTTGTCTCAGAAGGAACCATTACAAAAAAGTTGCGTTTTGACGGCAGGAAGTCAGTGATGCAGCTTCAACTTTTAGCCTTCCTTGAGACATGGATTAGTTGATCAGTAAGGGGGAATTACCGGATTGGTTTCGACATTGTGGTGGGCATGGTGTGAGCTCACAACTAGCTCTGCATTAAATGTTAAGAGCTAGTAAGTTATGTACCCTCCTTGATTTAAGATTGGAAAGTGTCATCCCAGACAAGTGCTGCAGACTCTACATAATGGCGGGATCTCCCTGCGGGATGTTACTGGCCCACACATCTAACGGTCATCAACGACTGGGTTCTAATCGCCTGACATAACCGTTGGAAAAGGAGTGTCTGAGCGCGATCGCACAAGCTTTTTCTGTATGTGGACAGGGTGTTAGACAGTTGCTGGCAACACAGGTGGCATTGGAGGTATGGGCTAGGGCAGGAATTCAACCTTTATGTAATCTGAGCTGCTGAGCGAAAATCATTGCAAGTTAATAATATTACAGTTCTAATAGTAGCTACACTGGACAAGATCACGTTGGTGACCACTGGGTCCAAGATTCGCAGCAGTGATCACCTCCGTGCATCAAACGGGGGGAAAAAGGTTTTGTCAATTTGGAATGCCTACACGTAGGTAGTATATGCTAGCTGTAGTGCCCATGGCACAAGAGTAATCATATCGGTGATAAGTCTTTGCACATGATTCAGTCAAAATTCAACTTTAAAAAGATTTTGGAAACCCAGCCATTTTTCTTTAAGCATCAGCTGAAGTGTTCTGAGAATGCACAATTGTCATACATGTGCTGATTTAACCAAGCAAAATTTCAACTTGGGAGGCTAGAATGCACACAGGAGAGCTACTGATAGGTAGAGCAATGTGCACCCTCCCTCTGTTTACAACTACTCTGTTTGTTTGCATACTGTTGTGTATATGCAATGAAGTAAATCTACTGCGCCCCCCCCCCCCCCCCCTCAATTGGAGTCATTATTTGGTTCCTCTGAATCGTACTCGTGACAGTGAGATCCGAACGGTCTACCTATACATGAAATTCCCGCTCTCATTGCACCCTCAATCTAAGTAATTTGGGTAGAGGCAGGCAGCGGCATGTAAACAAGTGCTCATTCAAACTCTATACAAACTGAATGGCTTTAACTGTAAAACTTAATATTCAATGTTTTCAGTTGCAGTGGCGAACAACTATGCATGTATGGGTCTTGATAAGCTAGAAGAGAAGCTACCAATATTGCATCAGCCGTCAGACAAGGTAATAGTTTCAACAATACAGATGCATGATGGTAGTATTTATGTATGGTTAGCAATACTGACTGCATGCCCTTTATCTGGATCTGTAGTTGACAATTCCTTTAACTTGCTGCTACTAATACTAAACTTTCATGCTGTGCAGCTTATTTCAATCCTTATACGTACTTTTGTAATTGAGAACTTTCCTATTCAGGCAATTTTTTATATGCTTAAGCTATACATTGAATGAAATACATTTGAAGTTTTATGCTCTTGTACTTTTCAATAGATTGTGTCCCAAGCCTCCGATATGGTTGATGGTGCCAAAGAAGCCTTATCCATTACAGTAACGGGTGCCAGAGATACTGTGGTGCATACAATCACCGGTGTGGTCGACAAGACCAAAGAAGCTGTTCATGAGAGCGTGGAAATGACCAAGTCTGTTGTACATGGCAGTATTAACACCGTGCTAGGCAGCCATGTGGTTCAAATTGTGAATAATGGTGTAGACTCTGCACTCACCAAATCAGAGACTCTAATAGACCAGTATCTCCCACTGACAGAGGAAGAGTTGGGTGAGTACATCTGAGGATTCGTTTAATTAGTCCCCCGTAAGTCTGTCTAGGATACCGACAATACAAAAAAAAACTTCAAATATAAACATCTTGTGTTGCATCCTGTTTGTGGTGGTGAATGGACTCTCTAAGGGCCTACTGTGCAGGGAAAGGGCTGGCTATGGAGCCTTGGTGTTGGCTGCTGCCCACTTTGCCATCACATTTTTATCTCTTAGCTCTCCGGGGGCCCTTGGCTAGTCCTTGTGTTGCCACAGTTGGTCAGGCTGAAAAGTGTCATTTGATCCACAGTCCACTTCAGACATAAGCCTTTAGTTGGCGCACAAATTTCACTGGCCTTCCCTCCTCTACTCAGTTTATATACTCCCTACCGGGCCTCATCTTCCTAGACTTCAACTTGCTCTTTTCCCACCATATGTCAACATCCCATTCCTGCACTGAACACTTTCTGGCACATTCCTGCCTATTTTCAGACCACATTCTATTGGCTCTTAAAACCATTCTAACTTGTCCTCAGACACGTAGTTTGTCTTCAGAGGCTCTTTTCTGCCCATAAAATGCCACAAAGCCCAAGAACTTAAATAGTCTTCCCTCTAGACACCCTCCATTAGCATCTTCCTGTGCAGCACAATCCATGGATTCCCACCAGTCTACCTTCCTCTACCCCCAATCCGGTAGAATTCCCGGCGATCTGCTTAGTGTGCGGCAAGGAGTTTCCTTAATCTGAAGCTCCTAGCGTGCCCCCAGCAGCATAACCAGCTTGTCGGCTTCCTTGGAATATGTAACCCCCACCCGTCCATTTTTCCTCCTGAAGGTCTACATTACACCACTGGGTGCTCTATTGCTTTAAATAAAAAGTAGCACTTTAAGCCCAGATCTTGTGTGGTGGAATTTTTGTTAAACTGTACATAACATAAGCTGCACTGTGCTTACATGGTGTCGAAATTGAAGTTTTTTTTTTTTTTTGTAATGCACTACATATAAACCTACATTTTTCCAGGTTACCACCCCAGTAGGATAGGGTGGTGGTTTAATTTGGTTATTGCAGAGACCCTTGTGTAACTTGCAGGTGCTACGCTCTGATTGTGGGTGGGATGCAGCAAAGATCTCCTATGAGTTACTTAGTATAAGTTTGAGGCCTTTCATGGCTGACGGACTTGCGTTCTCAGGAAACGCATAAAATACTTTAGACTTCAGTAGTGGTACTACGCAATGCACAAAACAATTGAGTTTGTTTTGCGGTATGAATGGTGTTTGTTTGGCTTTTTCATTTACGTACACATTTGAAATGGAGTACAAAAGCTTCTTGTTTCTTTTACCAAGGCAGGTTACTAAAAGTTGTCCTGTTACATAGTTCTCCAACAAGCAAATGACCCTTCTAACACGTGACATAACTTGCTCAAGTTAGTTGGTGTTTTATAAGGGGCTGGGGAGCTGATGCTTTTCGTTCCCTAATCATACTGCACTTCACACACTGTGCACCCATCACACTTGTAATGGTTACTCTGATTGCGGGACATTATTATCTACACTTCCTTAATGCATAAGTATGGTTTGAAGTGTATTGGGTTGGTAGGTTGTGGTCCTAACTTAAGTACCTAATAGTTTGCTTTTGTTTGAAGCTGCATGTGTGCAAGGCTTTGAAGATGGGGCTCAGAAGCCAAACTACTATATTCGAATAGGATCCTTGTCGAGCAAAGTTCGAAAGCGTGCCTTCTAGCAAGCCATAGCCCGATTGAGTGATGCAAAATCCAGGAGCCAGGAAGCAATTTCTCACCTCCACCATACAGTTGCCCTGGTAAGAAAAGCATTGCCACTGCGCTTATCCCTCGCTGTTTAGTTGTGTCTAGTGTTGTGCTGAAAGTCCGTACCTTTATTTATTTTTTTATGCCACTTTTGTTCCAACTCTGTGGGGTTGGAAATGTGCATTAAACATTTCTGTGTTCCATGCCTGCTGTAGTTTCCTTTCGATCAGACCCGTTAGACAGCTTTCAAAATGGGCACAAAACTGGACTTGCAATGTGGGATTTCTTATTGGTACTGCAGTGGTAAACTATCCACATTGACTGTACTCTGGTTACTTTCTTACTGTTTATCTGTTAACTACTGATCTGTAACACAAGGCATCAATGCACTTTCTTCTTTAGATGGAATATGCACGGAATAACATGGATAGCGCCAACCAGAAGCTGCATGATGCCCAAGAAAAGCTTTATCAGTCTTTGTTGGCATGGAGCAAAAGCACGGGTCAAAACTATGGCGAGGAGTGTAACGGCACAGAGGTAAATCTGCACTTGTCTGAGCTCCAGATTACTGCCTTTATGTTTAAAATTAGTTGTGCGGGGATGTAGTGCTATTTATACTGTCGCTTTGTTGCTGCAGCTGTGTGCATTGAACTGAAGTTCTGCAGAACCCTGCAAGGAGCTGCTGTGACTACATTCCTGTGCTTAAACTGATGCTAGTATAGGCAGTTTGGCATGTAGCCTTGTTCAAGTACTTGATTTGTTTTTTCTTTTTTCCCAGGATGTTGAGTCTCGTACCCTGGCGATTGCCCGCAGCCTTACAAAACATCTTCAGACCACCTGCATCACCTTAGTGTCCAGTATACATGGCCTGCCCCACAACATCCAGGAACAGGCTCACCACATGAGCGCAATGGCTGGCGATTTGTACAAGAACTTCCACTTGGCCTCCTCGGTCAGAGAAATATCTGACCACGTTCTTGCGACCACTAAAGGACAATTGGACAAAATGAAGGGTTCACTGGATAATATGGTGGACTTTGTTGTAAACAACACACCACTCAACTGGCTGGTGGGTCCCTTTTATCCCCAGTTGGATGGCATTCATCATACTGAGGCAAAGAACGTAGCGGAGGAGACGAACAGCCAGCATGCATGCAAAAGTTAGTTTGTAGCATGTGCACTGCAGCACTCACGTCTGTATACTAATTATGCCAAGTTATCTGCCACCTCTGCAGCATGGCTCCATCTAATTGTGATGGACGAGTTGGACAGGCAAGGCTAAATGCATAAAAGCTTGCGGAGAGCACGTGTATGACCATAATTGTATTTATCTTTAAGGTAATTCACTGAATCTTGCCAGTTACTGGTCTTGAGCACTTTTTGTACCGCACATGAATTTCTGGTGAACATGGTTTTGTTCTAAGTGCTACGGTATTATAAATCCTACTTGGTTGTAGATTTCATACTGGGTCACCATGTATTGTGTGTTTCTAGTAATAAACACTTCTAGCAGCATACTGGCTCCAGTGAGCGCGTTGTGTTCTCTTGGGTGAGTCTTTGGGTGGCACACTTAATGTTCTGATAGAATGACTCGTGTGCATACCTAATCATAACTGATGGAGGGTTGGGCTAATTTAACAATCCCTCCAGTCTCTCACAAGTAACTGAGTTTAGCATGTTCCACCTCATGGTTGCGAACTCCTGTGAAATGAATTGTTGGACCGTGCTTGGATATTCAAGTGTGGGTGTGACTGGGACTTACTTTGCCACACAACTCTAAGTGCACCTATTGGGTTTGCGGTGCAAACAGTGCAGTAACAAACTGGAGCAAATCTGAAGTAAAAGGGAAGGAGTGTGGGATGCTGGGATGGATAACAATTGAATAATTCAGTACAAGAAGGCCTATGCAGAAGATTAGTTTAGTCTTAAGCCAATTTATGTCCAGCACAGGGCCGGCACTTGGGCTGTGCGTTTGGTGCCACCGCACCGGGTGCTGACTTTGGGTGGAGGCGCCATGTTCATCCTTTCCAAAGCTCCTGATGCCGCGTACTTTGTCCCAGCAGTTTTCAGACCTCAATAAACGACATCTCCGGTGATTTAATGTTTTTCCTGGAGAGAGACTGGAGCTTTGTTTAGTGAAGTTTTGACTCCTCATAATGCAGAGGGTTAATATGCCTGCTGCTATCTCATTCACATCAAAGTGCATATAATATAAATGGGTCAATGGGTTACTACTTTTGTCGGAGATCCTTTTGTTACTTGCAGTTTAAAAGTTAAAATCCTAATAGAGCAGTAAGCTACTAACTACCATCAAAGAGCTGCATGCAAACTGCAAGGAAAATATTAGAGCTATATTTTTGCCCAGTCTTTCGTCCCGTTCCCCCCCCCCCCCCCCCCCCCCCTCCCCCTAATATTGCAAAAGGGGTTCATTTGGGTAGAAATCAATTCTTATCATTGAAGAAACCCGTAACCATGGGGTTATATTTTAAATTCAGAATTTGTGCTTTTCCAGTTCAAGGACTCTATACTGCCTACCAGTATGGATGACATGTGACTCCTACTCCTTGTAGGTCTGTATTATGTAACATTACCTATATACTGATCTACACACACACTTGTCCGTCATGCGTGTGATGTAAAGTATTGACTTCTTAATCTGGAATGAGGTGGCACTATAAAACTAAATGAATCCCAAGACTGTGGTTATGGAGATTTGCGGGGCACTGTCAAATGGTGATAGTGCAGGAATCCATGGCAGTTGGGGGGGGGGGGGGGGTGGCTGCCGCCCACAAACGTTGCACAGGGCGCCACCAGTGCTAAGGCCGGCCCTGGTCGAGCAATACCTCCTCACTAAACTAATAATCGTTGCTGGACAAAATGGACTAGATTTAGTTTGTAGGGCAGAATGTTCAGTTACAAACGTGACCATATTCTGCCTGCTAAATCCGTGGTCTGACCACTAATTCTGTGTCTGGGGAAACGGTTTTCTGACAGTGGTAGCTCTTCCACTGAGCCATAATCGGACTGCCTGAAGGTGTAGGGGTCCATTGGAGTAAAGTCGTCAGACCCTCTCTCCAACATGGAGGAGATGACTTGATAAAGAGCATTCATTTTATCTTTTCACCACCAGGAAATATCTGTTGGTGGCAGGCAGAAGAGAAAATGGCCCTTTGCTTCACCTGATGCTCATCCACCCCAGACATGAGTCCAGGAGACAACTCCCTGTTTTGGGGGTGGGGGGCTTTTTCTTTGGTACACTCTGGCCCTAAAGATAAGCAGATAATGCTTTCCTGGCTGACAAATCTTGAGGTGGCTACAGCAGCTCTGACCACCATGCAGACCCAACCAATGGCATACGATGTTTAGGGGTTCAGGCAGAAGCTCTTGTGGCCCACTATCCTATTCTTCCCTGCCATAGCTTGACAAACCATACCTGCCAAAGCAGTTCACCTCGGCCATGAACTGGAAGAAACCCCAGAATTGCAAGCAAAGTGCTAACTAACAGATGAGATTAACAATTTCCTCGTGTAGAGGGGGTTTGATATCCACATTAATTCAGATTTTAGTGGTTTCAATATTCCTATGTATAGTTGGTGCAGTGCCAAGCTTGAAAAATTTAGACTTGTATCGCGGCTCGTGCCATTTTCACTAGGTTGCCATCGTTATCCGAAGAAATAGTCTTGCTGGGAAGATTGTTCCTGGTTTTTAATAAAGGACTGGTTCATAAATATTTCTAAATTGGTTGTGTTCCCAAATCGCCTACGGACTCTATGGACCCCTCTTCCTAGGCTGACAGTCTAGGAAAAACCTATCTGGATAACTAAGTTAATAGCTGCTATTGCACAGTTAGAATTTCAGTAATCCCTTGTCCTCAATGGATACACTCCTCTGTTTTAAAATTTCAGCCACACACTGGCATTCTACTTTGTGCCTCTTCAACTTGATAGGTGACCTGGAGGCAACAACACCATCTATAAAGGAGTCCTCTGTCCTTGCTTAAACCAGGCAGGATCTTCAATTATGCATGCCCCATTGGCACTTTCCTTCAATGTAAGTGCCAAACCACCTAAGGGGGATTCTGGCTAATAAATTGAACAGTCTTATCATCCTCTATCAGGATAGTTTCATCCCAGGTGAAGCTTGCTCAGGGAAAACTGAAGGCATTCTAAAATGGTGGCAATTTGTTTGGTCCATGCCAAGAAGGATTTGACAAGATCCATTGGTGGTTCCTAAAGGAAAGGTACTCCAGATGGGCTTTTGTCCCCGATTTTCTGTCTAGGCGGGTGTTTACCAAATCAAAGGATTCTCATGTTAGAATCTGAACTCCTATGGCACATCGGGTGCAGTGTCAACGAAGCAGGGCTACCCCTTTTGACACCACTAGTAACCTTGTATACAAAACCTTGATCCAAAAAGGTTCAGTTGTGCAATAACATTGGTAGCACGGAGCATAAGTATGCAGATGTCTTGACCACAGATGTGGAATTCTCTACCCCGCAACAGAGGGAGGTCTTAAAACTTTATGGGCAGGATTCAGGCCTTAAGATGCATCTACAGATGTTGCAAATACTCAGCCGTTCATTACCAGGTGCAAAAAAGAACCTAAAACCCAGATTCTGCCATCCAGTAGGCTAGACACGCTAGTAATACTCGCTTCTACCATGTCCAAGACTGTTCACAGTGACCTTTCGAGACCACTGAAGAGGGACTCAGTCCTGGCATATCCGTTCTCTCGTGGTTAGGGCAGCTACAATCAACCAAGATAAATGCACCACCCAGATTATATATATATATATATATATATATATATATATATAATCAAGGCTCGGTGGGGTATCCAATGCAAGCAGCACTCTAACACGGCTTAGCTTTCCCCCAAGTAAAGCTTTATTTGGTATGCAGACAGCTTTCCTCAGTCATTCTCCCAAGGCACACGACCACAGCCTTACGCGTTTCGTTTGCACTTCCTCAGAGGCATCGGTCGAAAGAGGCATGACGGGCCACGCCTCCCACTTTATACCCAATCACACGCTGCCATTCAGCTGCTCCAATGAGACTGTATGCAAATAAAGCTTTACTTGGGGGGAAAGCTAAGCCGTGTTCGAGTGCTGCTTGCATTGGATACCCCACTGAGCCTTGATATTACAAGCGGCCGTCCAGCCGCTAAGCATGCACCACCCCATGGACTAAGGGGGTCATGGAGTCTCCATATGTAATTCCGAAATGAAACGAGTCTTGTGGATCAGCGGCACATCTTTCCTTGGGGCTCATGTGGAGCTTTTAATTGGCATTAATTTAAGAGGCATCCATCAGTGGACTGTATTACGGACTACGCATCCCAGAAACCTTTGCATACAGTCTCATTGGAGCAGCTGAATGGCAGCGTGTGATTGGGTATAAAGTGGGAGGCGTGGCCCGTCATGCCTCTTTCGACCGATGCCTCTGAGGAAGTGCAAACGAAACGCGTAAGGCTGTGGTCGTGTGCCTTGGGAGATTGACTGAGGAAAGCTGTCTGCATACCAAATAAAGCTTTACTTGGGGGGGAAAGCTAAGCTGTGTTCGAGTGCTGCTTGCATTGGATACCCCACTGAGCCTTGATATATATATATATAATCTACTGGCGGTCGCCAGTAGATAGTTATCGTTAGGACCGAGTTCCCATAGGAAATCTGAAAATTCTATTTTGAATAACTTTGGCTCCGATTGACGAATCTTCGTGAAATTTTCAAAACTAATGGGGCGCTCAGCTCCTACCCTGAAAGTCTCTGGGTGATTCGTCAAGCTGGGGCTGAGAAAAAAGGGGGGGTCCCAAAACCCGTTTTCCCCATAGGACCTTTAGTCGAAGGTACAGCCCGAACGGCTGAACAGAATTACTTGAAATTTGGCAAAGAGGTAGTCCTCTTGTCATGGAAGTGCCTTTTGCATATATGGTGTCAATC
This sequence comes from Triturus cristatus, assembly GCF_964204655.1. NCBI lineage: Eukaryota > Metazoa > Chordata > Amphibia > Caudata > Salamandridae > Triturus > Triturus cristatus. Next base: position 998,068,774 of record NC_140581.1, read on the forward strand.
TGTTCAGTAGTTTCTGAGAAAATTGCAGTTAAAAGTACATAAATACCTATAGGCGCGCACCGTGCTAGAACGTAATTCTGTTTGGTGGTTAGATGTCAGTCAACATTCGAATCGGTCAAAATCAGGAAGTGTCGGACGCCATTTTGTGTGTGGCAGTGAAAAACAAAGGTGGAGAACGTGAAAAGGGGGCAGGGTAGAGTTCCTGACCCCCTAGCCTTTGTCGGGGGGGGGGGGGGGGTCCCTGAAGGACCCCGAAGGGTGAAAACTCTTATTTCTTTTTCAAAAATTTGCGGGGTGTGCGCACGGTGGCAAAAAAATCGAATTAAAAATCAAGTTTAAGTGTTTAGATGTTGGTGAGTTCTGAAAAGAACTGGTTTTTTTTGTTGTGTTTTTTTAGTTTAAGAATTTTGTATATTTTTTTAGAGCAGCAAAAAAAAACAGGGAATGAAACTGTTCAACAGGAACAAAAAAAAAGGGAAATTATGGGGTGGAGCATGTGTGCTGCTGTATTTTGATCTCTAAAGTTGATGCTGCTCTCACCATAAAAGAGAACATTGCACACATTGCACCATATATGAACCTTCTGGAACAGAGGGTGGATATCCAGAGGTCTTGAAGCAGGTGAATCTGCAGCCGCAGATGTGCTCGGCTGAGCTCCTGGAGGGTTCTCTCTTGTGGCTCTTGTAGATTCACGAGCATAAGCCACAGGATGCACTTTTTGGAAGTGCCTCATCATAGAATAAATACTAAAGGAGTATTTTTTTTTGGGGGGGGGGGGGGTGGGGGGGATCTCCTCTAGATAGGACAGCTCCACAAACAGTGCATGTGACTTTTGGGGCATTCACCACCTTCTGCCCCTCTGGAAAAGTAAAGAACTTCCATATGAATGAGTCCTTTTGTTTCCTCTGGCTTGGTGGCACAAAGGTCTCCTCTTCACTCTCTGTAGAAGTTTGCTGTTCTGCCATTCTCACGTAGTGGAAAAGCTGTTCAGCTCCTTCTCCCAGGAAATAAGAAGAAATAATGAGGGGAGTGGGTGTGGTGTTTGAAGATTCTGGAACTGAAACTACTATGAACCAATAAAGTGTCTCGTAATCACATGACTTGCAACGCATGCGCACACTGAGCACGCACGCGCACACGGAGTTGGTGCGCGCACCGCGAAAAAACCTAAAAAAAAAAAACTTTACGTTTATGGGAGATATTAACTATGCTGTTCAACTTTATCCAAATTAAAAAAAAAAAAAGCTGAGCCATTCCATATTACAGGATACAGTCAATTTTTAACTATATACATAGTTAGTTTATTGTAAAATAAATATATAAAAAATATACATAAATTAGCATTTAAAAAACCTTACAAATTCACTTAAAAAACCATAGGTTTCACACACGTTATAGTTAGGAATTAGCATTTAAAAAACCTTGCAAATTCACTTAAAAAAACCATAGGTTACACACGTTAGTTAGCTGGACATTTCACTCGTAAAAAACCATTGAAATTCCCCCGTTGTAGTTAGTTCAGATAACTATAAATCGCGCGACTGCCACCCTATCACAAGGATGATGTCATTAGTGATATCATGAGTGATGTCACTGACCATGTCATGAGTGATGTAATATGTGACGTCGTCAGCAGTGGATTGCAGTCGCGTGAGTTATAGTTATCTGAACTAACTATATGTCAGCTAATGTCTGCTTTGCCTTGCTGCGGGTACTTCGGAGCATTCTTCCTCTGCTCCCCAGGGAGTCGTGTGCTACGGTGGTACGCAGCACGGTATTAAGCAGACTCGATTACTGCAACTCCCTCTATCTGGGGGCTCCGCAGTTTATCTTTCAAGGTTTGCTGAGGATTCAGTCAGCCGCAGCCAAGCTAGTGCTTGATCGGCGTCGCCGATCTTCGTCGGCCAGAGCACTAAAGGACTTACACTGGCTTCCCGTGAGGGAAAGGGTCGTTTTTAAGTCCTTATGCATAACTTTCAAAGCAATACATGGACTTGGCCCAGCCCCTCTTCAGGACAAGTTTGCTCGCTATCTACCAAACAGGCAACTTCGCTCCTCCTCAGCCGGTCTCTTGGTGATTCCGAGATTCAAGCGTACTAGGGTAGGCGGAAGATCTTTCAGCATAGTAGCATCAGGCTTGTGGAACAAGCTCCCCGTGAACTTGCGACAGTGTAACTCCCTTCTTGAATTTCGCAAGGGACTTAAGACCTGGCTATATCCTACTGCCTAATTTTGGCAGATTCTTTTCTTGACTCTCCCTCTGTCACCATTTGATGTTGTCTTTCAGTCAAAAGCGCCAAGATGCCCGTAGGGCGATAGCTGCGCTATAAAAGTTCCACATCAATCAATCAATCAACTATAACGGGGGAATTTCAACGTTTTTTACGAGTGAAATGTCCAGCTAACTATAACATGTGTGAATCCTATGGTTTTTTAAGTGAATATATATATATATATATATATATATATATCTCAAACGCTGCTGCAGCCGGCAACGAGAACTTTACACAATATGCAGATTATCAACTTTGTCTGGACCAAGAAGAGACCGTAGTTGGTAGTTAATCATGTTGACCCATAGAGTATGGTGATCTGGCCAACAACTTCTACTATGCAGCTCTATTCTGTTGCATAGTGTGGTTGTGAGAAAAATAAATACTGAAGATTTGTGGACTAGACAATAGCTGGAATACATGTTTTGCAGGGTTCCATGGCTGCCCAAAACAAATGCATGGCATTTGATTTATACTCCTCAAAGCACAATAGTGACTTTAGCGGCCTCAGACTCTGCCTATTTTTGCTAGCTATAGAATTCTGTGCACTTTACCTCTGCCCAGCATGGGTAAAGTGCTTGTGGTGAAAATGGTATACTCTTGACTGGCATATTAAACTTACCTATAGGTTCCTAATGTATACTACAAAGCACAGAGGTCTTCAAGATGTGGGGCACGACCCCCAGGGGGACCCTGGAGTCCTGAGAAGGGGGCGCGCATTCCCCAGCTTCACTTGTGACTAATCAAACATTTACTTTCGTTTTGGAAAGACAGCTGTCCTGGGACAGCTAATTTAAACCCTTATCAGTTGAAGTTTTATCAACTGACTCGTGCTGGAAAAGCTGTGCCTGCATGAAATGCAAATGTGCCTATCGGTTAATCTGTAAGTGTAAAGGGTGCTTCGCAGCCGGTTCTGGCTTTATTTGTTCAAATCACTCCAAGGTTTGGGATGACAGATTTACTTTTTGAGTGGTAGTGCAAAGAGTTAACTGGGCTGTGAAGTGCCTGCTTTCAATTTTAACTGCATTTACACAGCCCTTAGTACTCCTAAAGAGGTGTTGAAGGGACAATTATGTAAAACAAAATTGCATTACTTATGCTCTGGTATTACTAACATTTACATTTTTGAAGCATTTTATTGTCAAACTATTTGCATGTTTTGCAGCACTCTTACACTGTAATGCAAGTATAAAATGACTTGCATATTCACAGTGCTTTGTCATGGGCTTTGACCTCGTAGCAGTAAGAATACAAGTCCCTGTTCTCCACTGCACCAATCAAGATTTAATTCTGTGGCTCTCTGGTTACACATGAACCTCTGCAGTGCATTAACTAATAACGGTTTCATAATGTCCTTCTGTGCATTTCCAACTAAGTACCAACTTTTAAAGTTTTTCATTGCGCTGCCCATTATTGATTGTGAAAGACCTAAAAAACATACAAAATATTTGGTGGCTTATTTAGGAGAGGCTTGCATCGCCAGAAGAAGCATCTCAACCAACCCTGAGATGGTGCATAGCTTTGCATGGCCTCATAGATATGGAGTAAGACATAGCAGCGCAAGTCATTGCGTTGCCTTACTCTGCGTCAAGGAGGTAATCTATGGGCTTTGCGTGGGGTTCCCACGCAACACCTATGTATTTTGATGATGCCCCATATTTACAAAATCAAATAAACCTGGGGCAGCTTCAGAAACCATTTTTTTTCCTCCCCAGCAGAGGTGTAGGGGAAGAAATTCTTTCATGTCTCCTCATTCGTTCCTCTTTCCACGTGTGCTGCATTCTGCAGCTTCAACAGAAAGCAGAAAACTCCTCTTGGGATTTTTTGTGAAGGAAGATGCTCTTTTCTGTACAAAAACAATCGTGCCTATGTTGGTGCTACGCAGCAGTTTGTGCGTCAATGCCCTGGAAAAGAACTGGAATGCGCTGTATTTCAGAAATACAGTGCATGCCAGCCCTTTCACATTGGCATAGGGCAGCACAGCAAGAAGACTTGCAGTGCTGCTGTGAGAAGTTGGCCTGATGTATGATGTCACTAGTTCTAGTGTACACCTTATATCAGTCCAAATACCCTTATGGTGATTGGTTTTAAAGTCAACCTTATAGACCAGCTATCCTAGTGGTAGCATGGACAAGAGCAGTCTTAGGCTAAACTCTGAATGGCATGTGAAGCCAGCTGTGATACCATATATAATCCCTTGAATACCAAATGAAAGGACACCACAACAGATATATATATAAAATAAAGTGTATTTATTCTAAGCAAACCCTCAGCACTCTTTATGAGATTAGAGGTAAGTACAACACAGTCTTATTTAAGCATACATTAAGTCACACAGGTAAGTAATACAGTTAGGCCCTAGGGGCCACGCAAACCATATACTAAGTAAGTGGTATAAGAACCACTGTCACGGAAATAGAATAGGCCTAGGGAATCGCTGGGGCTACACTACACTAGCGTTAGTTAGGAAGTGGGAGGCCCACGGGATTCGTGTGCAGAGTGGAAACACTCACGCGTAATGCGTAAAAGTCAATAGCAATAGTACAGTTTAGAAAACGGTAGATTTAGGACACTTCCGGAGTAGCTAGGAAGTTGAGACTTGAAAACTAGACACTAGGATAGTCACTATCCTGATGAGCACCGGAGTACCCAAGTTACCTAGCCCACAGGCTGCGGGTGCATAGGGGTGAAGATGCGTCGTTTTCGTCGTCGACTCCTATGGATGCCTGAAGAAAGATGCTGACAGGCAGTCAGTGAAGAGTGTCCGGTGGATCCCAAGGCTGGGATCAAGAAGAAAGGAAACCTGCAAGCAGAAGGGACAGAGTCAAGGTCACTAGCCAGTGGCCACGTGGAACCAGGAAGGAACCAGGCGATGTCGTGAAGATTGCAGGTGAAGGTGAAGCTTGTCGCTGCAGCCAGGAGGACCAGGAAGCGTCGAGGACGACCAGGACCAGGAGGCGAGCTGTCCCACGAAGGCTCTTGCTGTCGGCGGCGTCGAAGTTGGACTAGGACTCACCAAGCCTTGGCAAGCGGAACCCACGAAGAACGAAGGACTTGCTTCTGGTGCAGACCAGGAAGGTCTGGGGTGCTTCTTCTTTGCAGAGAAGCGGGAGCCAGTCTGGAGGAGCCAAACCAGTGCAGAAGATTTCAGGGTGCGTCGTCACAGAGGCCACTAGCCAGCGGGCAAGCAACCGGGCGGACGCGGCAAGCAGGAAAATGCTGAAGGGCCCCCACGCAGGACTCGTGGAGTGTGGGGGGCTGATCTTCGGTGCAGATGGTGCTTGGGGTTGGGGCTTCTCAATCCCCGGTGCACAACTTCGAGGGTACCTCAGAAGCTGCGCTGTAAGTTACTAGCCGCTTTTTCCAGGTAGCCGGTCCCACGTCGCTCGTCGCCTCCACGGATCTCAGCTCTGCTGTAGATGTGGATGAGGGTCGGAGAAGTCTGGAAGTCAAGGCTCTGGTCGGGCTCTGCAGTCGGTTCCTCGTAGAACGGTCGCAAAGCAAAGGGTAGTCTCTTGATGGTGCCTGTTTGCACAGGGTAGCCACTCCTTGGCTACAAGGGAGATTCTTCAGTCTTCTTCTTTCGTCGAATGTCGAAGGTCCAGAGTTTCTGTTCAGTTTTGCAGGTTCAGGATAATCTACAGTCTTGAGGCCCAACTCCCACTCTTATACTAATCTGGGGGGCTGGGATACCTGCTAGGTCACGCCTTATGGGTGGGACCTGGGAGGGGGTGGTTACACCCACTTCCCTTTGTCCAGTTTCGCGCCAGAGCTGGGGCTGGAGTGCCCCAGCGCCGGTTTGAACTGGACTATGCAAGGAACACCTTGTGTGCCCCAGGCATGTCTCATTCCTTTCAGCCCACCCTGCCCCAATACACTACAGGCTGTCTGGGGAGGTGCTAGCACCTCCCCAAGCAGGAAACCTATTGTCCAGGCCTCCCTGGCTGGGATGACTCCCAGCTGCAGGAGGTCAGACTTGTGTCGTGGCAGCAGCATCCATTTTGTGATGCTGCGGCTTTGGTCAGAGGCTAACAGTTGAAGTATGATTTTAACATGTCTTTCCCTCTAGAAGGGGGGAATAATATTCTCATGTCCAGAAATGGCATGGGGGTATTATTCCACAGTGTTAGACACCTTACACGACATGTTTCGATAAAGCCAAACCATAGTTACCATAACCGTCTAAGATTATAAGGCACTTTAAGAGTATATGGTAGGCTATATCATAGAACAGCTATAACGACATGGTTCCGAAAGCTGCAGACAGGCTCAGCTCATGCTAGAGCCCCATCTCACATGTTACCAAGCACTCTGCCTCCAGGATTGTTAAGGCCTGCCATAGGAGTGACTGATAGGTACACATGTGTCTATATGTAAGTTAGGTATAGGAATACTACACCTAAGCAAGGGGTGATTACACGACCTTGCCCCAGCTGAGTGATCAGCCAGTTGTGTCAAAATGGAAGGCCAGGCCAGGGGTGGCATAATACATGCTGCAGCCCCTGGTAGGCCTAGGGTACACCTATGCCCTGGGTACCTAGGGTACACTGTACAGGGGCCAATAAGGTGATCCTATCCAAATGGGTTATGCACCTAAAGTACATAGTTTTAATTTAGAGAGAGAACAGCAGGGCTGTGGGTCTGATTAGCAGGCCCACAGCCACATCTAAGTCGAAAACCAGTAAAGCAAAAGCAAAAAGTGGGGGTGAACATAGAAAGCAGACCCTACTCTCCTACACAACCCCCCCCCAAACTTAGGGACATTAAACTAACCTTGACCAGTTGAGTCTTCATGTTCTAAGTGGAAATATCTGGAGAGTCCATCTGCATTGGCATGGTCAGTCCCAGGTCTATGTTCCACTGTGAAGTCCATCCCCTGTAGGGAAATGGACCACCTAAGAAGTTTGGGATTTTCACCCTTCATCTGATTTAGCCACAAGAGGGGCTTATGGTCTGTCTGAATCTTGAAGTGAGTGCCAAACAAGTATGGCCTCAGCTTCTTCAGGGCCCAAACCACAGCAAAGGCCTCCCTCTCAATAGCTGACCAACGTTTCTCTCTAGGGGTCAGCCTTCTACTTATAAAAGCAATGGGCTGGTCTTGACCATCTACATTCAGTTGTGAAAGAACAGCTCCCACACCTAACTCAGAAGCATCTGTCTGGACAATGAACTCTTTGGAGTAGTCTGGACTTTTCAGAATAGGTGCACTGCACATGGCCTGCTTCAGGTCATCAAATGCTTTTTGACAGCTTACTGTCCACTGAACTTTCTTTGGCATCTTCTTGGAGGTCAAGTCATTAAGTGGTGTCACTATGGACCCATAGTTCTTAACAAACTTTCTGTAGTACCCAGTCAGGCCCAAGAAAGCTCTGACCTGAGTCTGGGTAGTTGGAGGAGCCCAGTCCTTTATGGTCTGGATCTTGCTCTCCAGTGGTTGAACCTGACCCCCACCAACTAGGTGGCCCAGGTATACAACCTTGCTCTGCCCTATCTGGCACTTAGTGGCCTTGATAGTGAGGCCTGCCTTTTGCAGGGCCTCTAAAACATTCCTCAGGTGGACCAGGTGATCCTCCCAGGTGGAGCTAAAGACAGCAATATCATCAAGATAAGCTGCACAATAATCATCCAACCCAGTAAGGACTTGATTCACCAACCTTTGGAAAGTGGCAGGTGCATTCTTCAAACCAAAGGGCATTACCACAAATTGATAATGTCCTCCTGGGGTCGAGAAAGCAGTTTTGGCCTTTGCACTCTCAGCTAGTCTGATTTGCCAGTAGCCTGCTGTTAGGTCAAATGTGCTCAAAAACTTAGCAGCTGCCAGTCTGTCAATGAGCTCATCTGCCCTAGGTATTGGGTGGGCATCTGTCCTAGTGACAGCATTGAGACCTCTGTAATCCACGCAAAACCTCATCTCTCTCTTACCATCTTGGGTGTGAGGTTTTGGCACAAGGACTACAGGACTAGCCCAAGGGCTCTCTGAAGGTTCAATGACTCCCAGCTCCAACATCTTTTGTACCTCAACTTTTATGCAGTCCCTGACATGGTCAGGTTGCCTGTAGATTTTACTCTTCACAGGCAGACTGTCACCAGTGTCCACCTCATGGGTGCACCAGTTTGTCTGACTTGGGGTCAGAGAGAACATATGTCTGTAGGATTGCAGAACTTGTCTGCAGTCCTGTTGCTGATGGACAGTGAGGCTGTCAGAAAAGACCACACCATCAACTGAGCCATCATCAGGGTTCTGAGTCAACAGGTCTGGGAGAGGGTCACTCTCTTCCTCCTGCCCCTCATCTGTAGCCATGAGTAGCCCCATGTCTGCCCTGTCAACATATGCCTTCAATCTGTTGACATGAAGCACCCTGTGGGGGCTTCTGGGAGTCCCAAGGTCCACCAAGTAGGTGACTTCTCCCTTTTTCTCAACAATAGTGTGGGGTCCAGACCATTTGTCTTGGAGTGCTGCTGGGGCCACTGGCTCCAACACCCACACTTTCTGTCCTGGCTGGTAAACAGTCAGTACAGCCTTTTGGTCATGCCAAGCTTTTTGGAGTTCTTGGCTTGCCTCAAGGTTTTTAGAAGCCTTCTTCATATACTCTGCCATCCTGGAGCGGAGACCAAGTACATAATCCACTATGTCTAGTTTGGGTTGTCTGAGAGGTCTCTCCCATCCTTCCTTCACCAAACACAGGGGTCCTCTTACAGGATGCCCAAACAAAAGCTCAAAAGGGCTGTAGCCAACCCCCTTTTGTGGGACCTCTCTGTAAGCAAACAGAAGGCAGGGTAAAAGGATGTCCCATCTTCGCCTAAGCTTGTCTGGTAATCCTTTTATCATTCCCTTTAGGGTCTTGTTGAATCTCTCAACAAGCCCATTGCACTGTGGGTGATAGGGTGTGGTGAACTTATAGTTGACACCACACTCCTTCCACATTGCAGTCAAGTATCCTGACATAAAGTTGGTACCTCTGTCAGAAATGACCTCCTTTGGAAAGCCCACTCTGGAGAATACTCCAAGCAGGGCCCTTGCCACAACATGAGCTGTTGTGGTCCTCGGGGGAATTGCTTCTGGGTACCTGGTGGCATGGTCCACTATCACCAGTATGAATCTGTGCCCAGATGCTGTGTGTGGGTCCATTGGTCCTACAATATCTATGCCCACTCTTTCAAAGGGGACCCCCACAACTGGTAGTGGTATGAGGGGGGCCTTTGTGGTGCCACCTGATTTGCCACTGGCTTGGCAGGTGACACAGGAGCGACAAAACTCCTTAGTATCTTCTGACATATGGGGCCAGTGAAAGTGAGGGACAAGCCTGTCCCAAGTCTTGTTCTGGCCTAAATGTCCTGCAAGGGGAATATCATGGGCCAAGGTTAGAAGGAAGCCTCTGAACTTCAGTGGTATGACCAACCTCCTGGATGCACCAGGCTTGGGGTCTCTAGCCTCTGAATACAGTAGCCCTTCATCCCAATACACTCTATGGGTACCTTGAGCATTCCCTGCAGCCTCAGCAGCAGCCAGCTGTCTGAGGGGTTCAAGAGAGGGGCAGTCTAATTGAGCCTGCCTCAGATCTGCCCTTGAAGGTCCCCCTGTCCCAAGAAACTCAACCTGATCAGGTTCAAGTTCTTCTAGGACAGTTCCTTCAGGGCTCTCAGAATCATCCTCCTGGGAGGGCTGATCCACCACCTGAGGCAGGGGGGAAGGCACAGCCTTAACCCTACTGCTCTTTCTCTTGGGTTGTGACTGGTCCATAGTTTCAGGATCCAGCACTTGTTCAGTGTTGCACTTTTTGGCCTGTGACCTGGTCACAGCAAGGATATGTGCATCTATCCCCAGCATTTCTGCATGGGTCCTATACTCCACTTCAGACCAAACTGAAGTTTCAAGATCATTGCCCAGTAAACACTCTACAGGAAGGTCTGAACTAACAACAACTTTCTTGAGGCCAGTTACCCCTCCCCAGGAGAAGTTAACAATAGCCACACTATGGGAGGTAGTGGCATTGCTAGCGTTGGTCACTAGGTAATTCTCACCTAGTATGATCTGTCCAGGGTCCACAAAAGCAGGTGTCACCATTGTGACACTAGCTCCAGTGTCCCTGTAGGCCTGAGCCATTCTTTGGTTGATAAAAGGTGTCTGTCTGTACTTGCCCAGGTTACTGGGGCCTACAGTAGAGGACAAAGCTAAGTCCCCATCACAGATCAGAACAGCCTGAGTAGGTACTCTGACTAGGCCAGAATCCTCCTCAGTTCCCAGGGTTAACCCTACTACACCCTTTTGCTGGGAACCACCACTTACAGCTGAACTAGGGGGTACAGTTGCCTTAGGGGCAATGGTGGCTGGGGGCTTATCCTTTTTGGTGCACTCACTAAACCAATGTGAGTTGGACTTACAATAGTTGCACCATGGTTTCTTTTGGCCATCTTTCTTTTTATCCTTTTTGGGACCACCCTCCCCCTGAGCCTTTTGGGGGCCTGGTGAAGACTTCTGGTCTTTTTGTTTCTGATCATTACCCTTCTGGTCTGCCTTTTTCTGATCACCGCCCTGGTTCTGGTTTTTCTGCTTAACTCTAGTCCTGACCCATCTATCTGCCTTCTTTCCCAATTCTTGGGGAGAAGTCAGATCAGAATCAATCAGGTGTTGATGCAATAGCTGGTTTTGACAGTTGTTAAGTATTTGTTCTCTCATGATCAAATTATACAATCCTGTATAGTCCTTAACCTTACTTCCCATTAGCCAGCCTTCCAGAGCCTTAGTGGCACAATCTACAAAGTCAGTCCAGTCCTGAGTCTGTGTCTTCTGGGTATCCCTGAACAACAACCTGTATTGTTCAGTGGTTAGGCCAAACCCATCAATCAGAGCACTCTTCAGGACAGTGTAATTATCTGCATCCTCATCACTAACTGTGAGGAGCTTGTCTCTTCCTTTCTCAGAGAAGGAGAGCCACAAGATAGCTGCCCACTGACTTTGGGGTACCTGCTGTACTTTGCAAGCTCTCTCCAAAGCAGTTATCCATTTGTGGATGTCATCCCCACACTTGTAGGGAGGGACAATCTTGCTCAGGTTTCTATTATCATAGTGCCTGTCTCTATCTCTAGGAATGTTGCTGCCACCAGTGGGTTCTAACCCACTTAACTTTTGTTCTCTAGCCAGAGCAAGCTTCTCCTTGGCAAGGGCAAGTTCTTCCCTCTGAATCCTCAGATTAGCCTCCCTCATTCTGGCTGCATGCTCCTTTCTCTCAGGTGAAGTCATTCCCCTGTGAGAGGAAGCATTAGAGATGTTAGAGACATGGGAGTGGATGGATTCCCTTGAAGGGGATCTGTCCCTCCTACTTCTCCGTGTAAGCCTACTTGGGGGTCTGTAAGGGGGGACCCCATGCAAACTCCCATGTAAGCTTAGGTTAGCCTGGCTAAGTCTTCCTACTTGGCCCTGGCTGTCTACCTCTTCATCTGAAGTCTCCTCTGACTCCTCTGTGGTGGGTAGACCCTCCTCTGTGCCTAGGGCACCTGCCTGAGATGCCTTAAGAATGTCATACTCCTCTAGGAGTTGTCTTAACTGAAGGAGGGTAGGGTTTGCACCCTGTTTTATTCCTCTGGAGGTACACAAGTGTCTCATCTCCTGGAATGTTAAGGTATCATATCTAGAGGGGGTCTTTTGCAGACCTGATCCTCCTGAGAGAGCATCCACTTGATCTCCTCTCAGAGACATGATCTAGTGAGGGTGTGGTGTGTGCACCTACCTACACTAGTTGTTTCTACTAAACCTCTCTAGTAGTTGTAGTCAGGGTGTGTTACTCCCTTCAACCTACAACTACAAAGTCCAGTAGGACTTAAGTATTATAAACTATGTTATATGTACCTAGACAATATCTGTGTGATCTTTCAATTTAGTATCTTAAGATTACAATGGTATTACAACAGCAAGCTCAGATCCCAACCGCTGCTCACCAATGTGAGAAGTTGGCCTGATGTATGATGTCACTAGTTCTAGTGTACACCTTATATCAGTCCAAATACCCTTATGGTGATTGGTTGTAAAGTCAACCTTATAGACCAGCTATCCTAGTGGTAGCATGGACAAGAGCAGTCTTAGACTAAACTCTGAATGGCATGTGAAGCCAGCTGTGAAACCATATATAATCCCTTGAATACCAAATGAAAGGACACCACAACAGATATATATATAAAATAAAGTGTATTTATTCTAAGCAAACCCTCAGCACTCTTTATGAGATTAGAGGTAAGTACAACACAGTCTTATTTAAGCATACATTAAGTCACACAGGTAAGTAATACAGTTAGGCCCTAGGGGCCACGCAAACCATATACTAAGTAAGTGGTATAAGAACCACTGTCACGGAAATAGAATAGGCCTAGGCCTAGGGAATCGCTGGGGCTACACTACACTAGCGTTAGTTAGGAAGTGGGAGGCCCACGGGATTCGTGTGCAGAGTGGAAACACTCACGCGTAATGCGTAAAAGTCAATAGCAATAGTACAGTTTAGAAAACGGTAGATTTAGGACACTTCCGGAGTAGCTAGGAAGTTGAGACTTGAAAACTAGACACTAGGATAGTCACTATCCTGATGAGCACCGGAGTACCCAAGTTACCTAGCCCACAGGCTGCGGGTGCATAGGGGTGAAGATGCGTCGTTTTCGTCGTCGACTCCTATGGATGCCTGAAGAAAGATGCTGACAGGCAGTCAGTGAAGAGTGTCCGGTGGATCCCAAGGCTGGGATCAAGAAGAAAGGAAACCTGCAAGCAGAAGGGACAGAGTCAAGGTCACTAGCCAGTGGCCACGTGGAACCAGGAAGGAACCAGGCGATGTCGTGAAGATTGCAGGTGAAGGTGAAGCTTGTCGCTGCAGCCAGGAGGACCAGGAAGCGTCGAGGACGACCAGGACCAGGAGGCGAGCTGTCCCACGAAGGCTCTTGCTGTCGGCGGCGTCGAAGTTGGACTAGGACTCACCAAGCCTTGGCAAGCGGAACCCACGAAGAACGAAGGACTTGCTTCTGGTGCAGACCAGGAAGGTCTGGGGTGCTTCTTCTTTGCAGAGAAGCGGGAGCCAGTCTGGAGGAGCCAAACCAGCGCAGAAGATTTCAGGGTGCGTCATCACAGAGGCCACTAGCCAGCGGGCAAGCAACCGGGCGGACGCGGCAAGCAGGAAAATGCTGAAGGGCCCCCACGCAGGACTCGTGGAGTGTGGGGGGCTGATCTTCGGTGCAGATGGTGCTTGGGGTTGGGGCTTCTCAATCCCCGGTGCACAACTTCGAGGGTACATCAGAAGCTGCGCTGTAAGTTACTAGCCACTTTTTCCAGGTAGCCGGTCCCACGTCGCTCGTCGCCTCCACGGATCTCAGCTCTGCTGTAGATGTGGATGAGGGTCGGAGAAGTCTGGAAGTCAAGGCTCTGGTCGGGCTCTGCAGTCGGTTCCTCGTAGAACGGTCGCAAAGCAAAGGGTAGTCTCTTGATGGTGCCTGTTTGCACAGGGTAGCCACTCCTTGGCTACAAGGGAGATTCTTCAGTCTTCTTCTTTCGTCGAATGTTGAAGGTCCAGAGTTTCTGTTCAGTTTTGCAGGTTCAGGATAATCTACAGTCTTGAGGCCCAACTCCCACTCTTATACTAATCTGGGGGGCTGGGATACCTGCTAGGTCACGCCTTATGGGTGGGACCTGGGAGGGGGTGGTTACACCCACTTCCCTTTGTCCAGTTTCGCGCCAGAGCTGGGGCTGGAGTGCCCCAGCGCCGGTTTGAACTGGACTATGCAAGGAACACCTTGTGTGCCCCAGGCATGTCTCATTCCTTTCAGCCCACCCTGCCCCAATACACTACAGGCTGTCTGGGGAGGTGCTAGCACCTCCCCAAGCAGGAAACCTATTGTCCAGGCCTCCCTGGCTGGGATGACTCCCAGCTGCAGGAGGTCAGACTTGTGTCGTGGCAGCAGCATCCATTTTGTGATGCTGAGGCTTTGGTCAGAGGCTAACAGTTGAAGTATGATTTTAACATGTCTTTCCCTCTAGAAGGGGGGAATAATATTCTCATGTCCAGAAATGGCATGGGGGTATTATTCCACAGTGTTAGACACCTTACACGACATGTTTCGATAAAGCCAAACCATAGTTACCATAACCGTCTAAGATTATAAGGCACTTTAAGAGTATATGGTAGGCTATATCATAGAACAGCTATAAGGACATGGTTCCGAAAGCTGCAGACAGGCTCAGCTCATGCTAGAGCCCCATCTCACATGTTACCAAGCACTCTGCCTCCAGGATTGTTAAGGCCTGCCATAGGAGTGACTGATAGGTACACATGTGTCTATATGTAAGTTAGGTATAGGAATACTACACCTAAGCAAGGGGTGATTACACGACCTTGCCCCAGCTGAGTGATCAGCCAGTTGTGTCAAAATGGAAGGCCAGGCCAGGGGTGGCATAATACATGCTGCAGCCCCTGGTAGGCCTAGGGTACACCTATGCCCTGGGTACCTAGGGTACACTGTACAGGGGCCAATAAGGTGATCCTATCCAAATGGGTTATGCACCTAAAGTACATAGTTTTAATTTAGAGAGAGAACAGCAGGGCTGTGGGTCTGATTAGCAGGCCCACAGCAACATCTAAGTCGAAAACCAGTAAAGCAAAAGCAAAAAGTGGGGGTGAACATAGAAAGCAGACCCTACTCTCCTACAGCTGCCCTACTCCAATTCCTCATAAATGAGGCCCTTTGTATTTAGCTACACCTTTGACTATGCCCCCACGGTCACTGACCTTTGGGTTGCTAAACACGGTTTAATATTTCCCCATCGATAAAATTATTTGCTGTGGTAATTTGGGGCGTTTATGATTGTTGAAAGTGTCAATGAGGAGTACCAGGTTCTAGAAAGTTTTAACAGAATGGTGTCCTTCTGCCTAAAAATAATTTGACAGGGGGGTCCCTGCAGCAAAGTTTCCGTTCAGTCAAAGAGCCAGGTCTTGAGGGCCTTCCTGAAGGGTTTCAGGGAGGGGGCGCGTTTGATGTCGAGCGGGCGCTTGTTCCAGGTCTTGGCCACGATGTAGGAAAAGGCTCTTCCTCCTGTTCTGGCTCTGTGGGGTTTCAGCGATGGTGAGGTTGGTCGATCGGAGGTTTCTTTTGGGTACGTGGAAGGCGATTCTCTCGTTGAGGTATTGGGGGTCGGTGTTGTGGAGGCATTTGTAGGCGTGGGTGAGTATTCTCGACGGGGAGCCAGCGGAGGTTCCGTAGGTGTTGGCTGATGTGCTCGTGTCGAAGGATGCAGAGGAAGTCTGGCTGCGGTGTTCTGTATTGTCTGGAGCTTGCGGAGTAGAGACTTGTTGATACAGGCGTAGAGGGAGTTTCCGTAGTTCAATCTGCTGGTTATGAGTGCGTGGGTGACTGTCTTCCTGGATTGGGGGGGGGATCCATTTGAAGGTCTTGCGGAGGATGCAGAGGGTGTTGAAGCAGCTGGAGGCAACCATGTTGACCTGTCAGTTCATGGAGAGGGAGGAGATTAGTATGATGCCAAGGTTTTTGGAGAGATCCGTGGGGGGGGGCTGCCGAGGGCGGTGGGCCACCAGGTGGTGGTCCATGCTGACGGGGTGGTTCAGAGGACTTCTGTCTTCTCCAGGTTGAGCTTCAGGCAGCTGTTGCTCATCCAGGATGCGACGTCCTGCATTCCTTCCTTGAAGTTGAGTGTGGTGGTGGGGTCCTTGGTGAGGGAGAGGATGAGCTGGGAGTTGTCTGAGTAGCGCCATGTAGATGTTTAAGAGGGTTGGGCTAAGGGATGATCCCTGGGGTACTCCGTAGTTGATTTCCGTGGGTACGAAGAGGAAGGGTGCGAGCCTGATTCTCTGGCTTCTGCCGGTGAGGAATGAGTGGATCCAGTTGAGGGCTGTTCCTTGTATGCTGGCGTCGTGTAGTCTGGTGGCGAGTGCGGTGGGAGATGGTGTTGAATGCCGCTGTGAGGTCGAGTAGGATCAGGGCTGCAGTGTGGCCTTGGTCGTGGATGTTGTCTGTGGCGGCGAGTAGGGCGGGCTCAGTGCTGTGGAATCCGGATTGAGAGGGGTCGAGGATGGCGTTGTCTTCGATGAACCTTGTTAGCTGTGTGACTGTCTTCTTGGCGACTTTTGCCGCGAAGGGGAGGAGCGAGATGGGCCGGTCGTTCTTGAGGTCCGTGGGATCTGCTGAGGTTTTCTTAAGCAGGGGTCTGACTTCTGCGCGTTTCCAGTCGTCTGGGAAGGTGCCAGTCTTGAAGGTGGTGCTGATGGTGTTTCATAGTTCTGGTGCGGTGGCGGCTTTGTGGTAGATGTGCGGTGGGCAGGGGTCTGTGGGGGCCCCCCCGAGTGGATGCCTTTCATGGTCGAGGTGGTCTCTCCGGTTGTGACCGGTGTCCAGGAGATGGTGGGCTGGCTGGCGTTGCTGGAGGAGGGGGTGGTTGTGGAGTCAAGTGTTTGGTCTTTGAAGTTGTCGTGGAGGTTCTTGATTTTCAGATGGAAGTTAGATCTGAGCTTGTCACAGAGGTCCTGGGGAGGGGTGATGTCTGTGGTTTCGCTAGGAGGCTTGGTGAATTCCTGGATGACGCTGAAGAGTTACTTGGAGTTGCTAGAGTTGGCAAGGATTTTGTTGTGGTGGTTGGTGTTGGTGGTTCTGATACGTTGGTGGCATTCAGTCTTGGAGTTCTTATAGGTGGTGTGGTTTTCAGGCTTTTTGCTATTTCTCCAACTCTTCTTGAGGCGTCTGCAGGTGTGTCTTGCTTCTTGGAGCTCAGTGGTGAACCAGGCGGCTTTCCAGGGGCGCGGTCTGTCGGAGTTGAGTAGTGGGGCGAGCTTGTCTGCGCAGTTGGAGATCCATGTGTGCAGTTCCCTGGCTGCGAGGTTGCCGTTGGTTGCATCGGTGCGGGTGTCACGGTTGAGGGTGGAATTGAGCTGCTTCTCGGTGACTCTGCTCCAGTTCCTTCGCGGGGGGCAAGGATCAGGTTTGGACTTGTCGGTATATAAAAAGGATGTGCAAAAGTTAAATGTTAAACATGACCTTACACTAACTAGCCCCTCACTGTAGCAGGGTTAGTTGTGCCATAGGAAATCACGGGGATATTAAAGACGAATACTTGAATAGTAAAACTGTATCTGCAATGGTTCAAGCTAGAAATAATTTAACAACTAATTTAAATAATTATCAAATACAATTCAATGGTGAAACAACATTATTTTCTCTAGATAATACTGAAAAGTTACTTTTAGAAACTTTCCTTTGCCCTGCCTGAAGTCACTGGAAGCTAAAATCTGCATTTTGCTCCCCAACCGCTACAAGTCAGTAAGTAGCATGTCAATATATGTGTGTGAGGGTTGAATGTGCTCCCAGAATGGACAAAAAGCAGGGGGTGGAATGAGCCCTTAACAGAACCGACTGGCGGCTGGGCCCAATGACTTGATCAATATGACCGTGGCCTACCTTGTCACAAGCAGATGTAGCTTACACCCAGGCCTGCTCACTTTCGTATCCCTCAGCTAAACTGTCCTCCTCCATCATGTGGGCCTTTTGTTGACATCCGTGTCAGATCCTGCTCTTTTCATATGGCATTTGAAGTGCACTTCAAGAAGGGATACAGAACCCCAAAACACTTTGTTTATCCACTATCTGGTTGCTGAGAACTCTGCTTTTGTTCTGCTGAGGGCTTCATAAACAATTGGGGGGGAGCAAAGGCCCTTGCCCAAGGGGCCGCTCCCCCCTTCCTGGTGTTTTTGCTTTTGTTGTGGGAGGACACTAGGATTACCATAGTACATTCCACCACACACCCTCCCTTCAGAACCCAAGTTTAGTGTGGCTAAAGACTTTGGCCAACTTGCAAATTGCGTAGAGTTTACCCTGGAAACTCTTACGCCATTGGTTATGGCATCCTCAGGAGTCATTCCCACCCACTAGCTTGTGCCAGTTATAAATGTGACTTCTCCAGTCTAACACTTCAGAACACTCCTACAGCTGTGGAAGATAAGAGGACAGAACCTGCTGTCTGAGACCAGAGAAAAGCCCTGGAGTATTGGACCTGCTCTTTATAGTCTTTTTAAGACAAAGTAGACTGCAATGGTCATGAGGGCGACCGCCAGTTTAAGCTACAGGTACACAAGCTACAAGAGGCCTTTTCCTGCATCTTAACCCTTTTGCTACTAGGCTCCCCCTCACCCCCGTTGCTAAGCCTTTTTAAGGCTGTTTGGAGTAGTTCGCGCTTAGGCTCCTGTAACATTTTGTCCACATAAGGTATCCACCCCAAATTTGCATCATTTTCTTCCAACAGCCTGAGTATTTTAAAGGTACTTAGAGTTTGAGGATTACGCCCTGGAGGAGACCCAGAAATTAGCCAAAATACAGCAGTATTTTTTTGGGGGGGGAAGTGCTGCAGAAAAGGGCGTCTTTTTTTCCCTGCAAATGGTATTAACAAAGGGTTTGTGGTGCTGAAATCACCATCTTCCAGCGACAGGCAGACTTTTGTCAGAAAACCAAAATGTTCTACAGTTTTAGCATTTTACTGGGATATAGCCTATTTGACTATTTTTTGTGCTTTCAACCTCCTTCCAGTTAGTGGTATAAATGGGTGTGAAAGCAATAATGGATCCTTGAAAGCTATACATTTTCAGAAAAGTAGACAAAATTCAGAATTTAGCAAGGGGTCATTTGTGTAGATCCATCAAGGTTTCCCTATAGAAACCAACAGTTGAAATAAAATATTGAAATTGAGTTGAAAAAAACAGCCGTTTGTGCCAACATTTTCATCTGTACCTTCTAACTGTGGCAGATGTTTGAAAGCAGTATACTGTTACGTCCGCTGCACCCTTCTGGTTTGGGTGATATATAGGACTTGTAGGTTCATCAAGAACCCGAGGCACCCAGAGCCAATAACTGAGCTATGCCTTCCAAAATGGGAACAAAATCGTTTTGAAGCAGTAGTTATTTGCACATCTCCGAAATTGTGGGTACCCATACTAGCATGTGAATTATAGGACATTTTTCAAAGTGACTACTTTTTTACACATTGTCTTACATTTGGAAGGCAGGAATGCATAGAAAGTCAATAGATATAAAAATGTTACCTCACTTGTGTGGGTAGGCATAGTGCCTGCGACAGGAAACGGCCCAAAACGCAACGTGGAGACACCACATTTTTCCAGTGAAAACT
The DNA here is from genome assembly GCF_964204655.1 of Triturus cristatus. Lineage (NCBI taxonomy): Eukaryota > Metazoa > Chordata > Amphibia > Caudata > Salamandridae > Triturus > Triturus cristatus. The sequence continues at coordinate 998,088,202 of NC_140581.1, forward strand.
GACCCTTTTGTTTTGCAATGTGCCTAGCTGTGGATTTTTAACCCTAGCTCAGCTGGCACCTAGGGAAACCTAGCAAACCTATATATTTCTGAAAACTAAGGGCAGGTTTGTGCTAGTAAAAAGCACTGCTACCGCTTTTGTTACTGAGGGCAGATATTGCAACACTGCTGCAAAACTGGCCCCAATGACAAAACTGCACCCACGGCCAGAAAACTGGCCCCCACCCCTCCGGCACACTGGGGAAACGCAGTTCGGGTGTGGAACCGGGTGCGGTATCCTTCGGGACCAAGACCACCGGGCTGGCCCATGGACTGCTCAACCACCCCTAACGCCAACATCTTCGAGACCTCCTCTTTGATGCTGGCTTTGACCGGGTCAGCCAGCCTGTAGATCTTATGTTTCACAGGGGGCTGTCCACATCGTAGGTACACCAGTGAGTAAACCCTGGGGTCATGGAGAACAGCGGGGCAAACTGCCCCAGCAACTGGCGACACTCGCTCTGTTGGTCAGGGTCGGGGAGAGAATCACACCATCCACCGACCCATCCCCCTTTTGGGCAGACAGGAGGTCCGTGAGAGGCTCACTCTCCGCTTCCTCCCCGTCGTCCGTCACCAACAGCATGCTCACTTCGGTCCTCTCGAAGTGGGGCTTGAGGCGGTTCATGTGGAGGACCCATAAAGGGTTCTGGGGAGCCTGCAAATCCACTAGGTAGGTGATTTCACTTTTGCGCTCCACCACCTCAAAGGGCCCAGTCCACTTGTCCTGCAAGGCACAAGCTTCCACTGGGGCCATAACCCCGACTTTTTGCCCAGGTTGAAACTCTACCACAGTGGCATTCTGGTCATACCACTTCTTCATTTCTTCCTGGCTGGCCTTGATGTTTGCCTGAGCGAGTTTCCTGAAGCGGGCAGTTTGGCTTCGGAAGGCCAACATGTAGCTAAACACATCCGGGGGGGTTTTCTTGGGAGCGGCCTCCCAGCCTTCCTTCACCAAGCTTAGAGGTCCTCGCACGGGGTGACCGTACAGAAGCTCAAAGGGACTGAACCCAAAAGACTTTTGGGGTACCTCCCGGTACGCAAAGAGAAGGCATGGTAAGAGGACGTCCCACTTACGCCTCATGGGTTCGGTGAGACCCTTGATCATCCCTTTCAAGGTCTGGTGGAACCTTTCTACCAGACCGTTACCTTGGGGGAGGTAAACTTGTAAGTAATGCCACACTCTTTCCACAGGGATGTCGTGTACTTGGAGATGAAATTGGTCCCCCTGTCAGAAACCACCCCTCTGGGGAACCCCATGCGGGAAAAGATCCCCATTAACACCCGGCCCACCACTAGCTCTGTCAATGTCCTGAGAGGGCTTGCCTCCGGGTACCAGGTGGCATGGTCCACCAAGACCAGGATGTACCTGTTGCCCATGGCTGTCTTGGGAGCCAGTGGCCCTACAATGTCCATCCCTACCCTTTCAAAGGGTGTCCCAACAACAGGGAACGGTTGGAGAGGAGCTTTGAACTTCCTCCCACTCTTGCCACTTGCCTGGCAAGTTTGGCAAGACCGACAATGCACATCCGACTGCCTTCGCATTTGAGGCCAGAAGAAGTGGGTGACAAGCTTGTCAAAGGTCTTGTCCTGCCCCAAATGTCCTGCCAAAGGTACGTCGTGACTCAGACCCAGTAGGAAAGTCCGGAAGCGCTGGGGTACCACCAGCACATGGGCTGACCCAGGTTCCGCAACCTTAGGCTCGCTGTACAGGAGATCATTCTCCCAGTAGATCCAATGTGACCCGGACTGATCACCAGTCGCCTGAGCTGCGGCCTGCCGCTGCAGACCATCCAGAGAAGGGCACTCTTTCTGCTCCTGGCAGAACTCCTCCCTGGTGGGACCCCCTTCTTGCTGCCAATGGGTCAGCTCAGAGACATCCCCCAGTTCGTCAACCTGTTCTCCTGTAAGCACCGGGGTGTCCCCCTCATGGTCCGCCTCCTCCCGGACCGTGGTAACTTCGGGGGCCGGTTTCCCGCGCCCCGGCTCTTTCTTTTGGCAGGGACCTGGACCACGGTTTCAGGCTCCGGGTCCATCTGATCACCCTCTCTGGCCGCCATGTACCGGGTGGACACGCATGCCCACTCTGGCAACCCAAGCATCTCCAAGTGGGACCTGAGCTCAACATCCTTCCACAAGGACTGCTCCAGGTCGTTACCGAGCAGACAATCGACCGGCATGGAAGGGCTCACAACTACCCTCAAAGGACCTGAGACCCCCCCACACTCGAAGGGAACCTGCGCCACCAGACACTGGCGCTCGGAATTGTCGGAATGCCCCGAGGACTACCTGCCTCTCAGAGTCCAGGTGACACCGAACTGAGGTCACACTGGCTCCATTATCCCTGAGAGCCGCCACCCTTTTCCCATTGATGGTCACCCAGGTGCTGTATTTCTTTGTGTTAGGGGGCACCTGCGCCCCTGAGTCCATCTCACTGTCCCCTAGGGAGACAAGGGTAATTTCTGTGGGGTCCCCACCCTCCTGTGGGTACTCCTCCTCCTCCCCAAGTGCTACACTAGCCAACACCTTGGACTGCCCACCGTTGGGTGGCTGTGCCCCCTTGGAGCACCTGGGGTTCCCGTTCATGTGCCCCACCTGGTCACATGCAAAGCACTTGCGGGGGCCGATCTCAGCAGGCTTTCCTGTCGGGACCCCTTGCTTCTTATCTCCGGGGGGATAGGAACCTTTACCCTGGGTGTTATTTTGGGGCCCTTTAGAGAACTCCTGTGTTTTACCCTTGTCCCCCCACCTTTCTGCTGGGGATCCTGCCCACCTTTGGCTGAGTCTCCCCCAAACGCTTTCTTGTGGACCCTGGTACTCACCCAGCGGTTCGCCTCCATAGCAAGCTTCCTGGCGTCAGTCAGCTTACTATCAACTAGGTGCTGGCGCAGATCTGCAAAACACAGACTGGACAGGTGCTCCCATGCAATCAAATTGTATAGCCCATGAAAATCTGTCACATTACTGCCCTTTACCCAGCCATCCAACGATCGACAAAACCCATCCACACATTCCAGCCACGTGTTGGCATCAGACTTCTTCCAGGACTTAAACTGATCCCTCTACTTTTCAGGAGTGAGACCATACCTAGTGAGAAGGGCTTTCTTCATATAAGCATAGGTGAGGTTAGGCCCCTTACCCAAAACTGTCAAAGTATCCCTGGCTTCCTCTGGAAACAAAGACCACAATCCTGCTCCCCAATTCTCCTCAGGGACCCCATTCATGTGTATCACTGCCTCATAACCCTGAAACCACCTCTGTATGTCATCCCCCTTCTTGAACTCTCTGCCCACATTCTTAGGGATGTGTACGATTCGGTCTGTCTTGACAAGTTGCTGCCACCATCCGAGCTGGTTCTTTTCATCCTAACTTCATGGTCTAACATCATTTTCATTTCCTCCATGGCTATTCTTTTGTTTTCCCTCTCACTTTCCATCCTGAGTTTTCCCAACTCGAACTTCCTCGCTTCCCGCCTGTCCTCCAGCTCCTGTGGGGACAGGCTACTACTGCCTGGTCAGGAGGTTTTTCCCCCATCCCAACAGCACATCCACCCTAGGTCTAGGCTCCTTCGCCTCTCCACTAAGATCACCAGATTGCCCACTGGCGTTTCTGGCTGCTACCCAGGCACTCAGTGCCTTTTGTAGCTCGTCCTTCTTAGTGAGGCCTCTGACTTGGACTTTTAGGTTCTTGCAAACGGATTTCAATTCTCTAACAGTGTGGAGCTCCAACCTATCCTCCTTAAAGGCAATTTCCATGGATGCAACGGATGATGCTATTGATTCCGGCATGACGAAGTAGAAAGTTCACCTGGCAAGATCACAAAAATCGGCCAAAAAGAAAACGGGCTAGTATGCGGTACGTAATGGACTGCGATATGGTAGTAGTGCACACCAATTGCTGTAAGTCACGTGCAAACGCAAGTCCTATCCCACCGCTGCCACCAATGTTAGAAATGGGATTTTTGGTAGGCTAGGGCGTGGGCCAAAGCCAGGCAAAAACCACCACTCTAGTCAGGATAAGGGAGTTACATTTCTAAAATAACCCCTGCTCACCCCCTTGGTAGCTTGGCACGAGCAGACAGGATTCTCTTAGAGGCAGTGTGTAAAGCATTTGCACATAACCAACAGTAATACAGTGTATGCACTACAAAAGGACACCACACCAGTTTAGTAAAACAGCCAATATTTTTATATACTTTAAGACAAGACCAAGTACGATAAAAATCTACAATACTATACTTAAAAGTTTACAGTTCCAAAAATACACTGATTAAAAAGAGTTCCTTGTGTGGATAGCTCAGTCCAGGCTACCACTGCGTCGTGAACAACAAATCCAACAGTTCTGGCTGGTTATGGGGTCGCGGACCAGCTACGGTTTTGGGAAGACCCACAAACAGTACCTGTGAGGAATGCAGGGTGCTGAGACCCTTGAAGTCACTCGCGTTGCAGGTCGAGCTCCTCTCTGGTGGAATCAGGAGCGCTGGCGTCGGGTGCTGCGGTGTGAAGTGCAGTGGTGTGGTGCCCCCAGGTCGTGGTGCGAGCAGCGGCTCAGTCGTGGTGTCAGATGGCGTAGTTGATGAGACCAGGGTCGTGGTGCTCGCCACGGTGCTAGCAGGTCACGGTGCAAGCAGCGGCGGCGTCGTTGCTGAAGCACTGTCGTCGGCTGACAAACTGGAGTCGATGGCGTTGGTAGGCCAAGGCTGCAGTGCGGAATGAGGGTGGTGCGTCGGGTGACTTACGAGTGGTGCCCTCGAACCACGGTGCAAGCAGCGGAGTCAATTTCGGCGGGAAGTGGCGGCGTCAGGCAGGCCAAGGCGTCCTCGTGAAGCAAGGTGGTGCAGAGTGCGGTGCCCACAGGTCGCGGTGCAAGCAACGGCTCGGTGGCGGGTTCAACAGGCATTGTCGGCGAGACCAGGGTCGCGTTGCAGCGGTGCTCTCTGTGGTGCCAAAGCTTCAGGATGAAGCGGGGTGGTGCGGAGTGCAGTGCCTACAGGTCGCAGTGCAAGCAGCGGCTCAGTGGCAGCATCAACAGGCGTCGTCGGTGAGACCAGGGTTGCGGTGAGGCATTGCGGCGGTGCCCTCTGCGGTGCCTTCAGGACACATAGTCGGCAGTGGCGTCGTAGACGGCGTCGAGTTGGTGTTCTTCGGGTTGCAGCACAAAACACACAATCCCCAGTGCTGAGGTTCGAAGAACTTGAAGTCTTTGCTGTTCCTGAGACTTCGTGAACAGGGGGCAAGCTCTACCTCAAGCCCTTGGAGAGACTCACAAATTAGGTTGCAGAAAGTCCAGTCCAGGCCTTTCACTGTCCAAGACAGAAACAGCCACTGCAGCTCGGCCCAGCAAAGCACGCAGCAAAGCAGTCGTTGCACCTTCTCCGGCTTTTCTTCTTGGCAGTCTTCTTGATCCAGATGAGTTCTAAAGTTCAGGGGTCTGGTACCCAGTATTTGTATCTAAAAATCCTTTGTTCCTTTAGGCAGAGGGTGTCTGTGCCCGGCCAGAACCAGTTGGGCCTTCTCTGGTGTGAATTCCTGGCAGGAGGTGGAGATGTCATTTGTCAGAGGGTCAGACCAGGCCCTTTGAGGTGCAAGGAAGTCTCCTCCCCCTATTGTAGCCCAGGTCTATTCAGCTCTTTCCTGACCTACCTAGACTATCTGGAGCCCCTCCGGCCCCCAGCCTGCTGTCATCCAAAACCCAGACAGGCAATCCACATTCCAGCAGAGGCACACGGGGTGACTGAGCAAGAAAATACCCACTTTCTTAAAGTGGTATTTTCAAACGCAGAATGTAAAAAGCACTTTCACTAAAAGATGCATCTTTAGATTCTGAGTTAAGGCACACTAAATTTTATTTTCTTACAGAATTCCCTGGGCCAGTTATGTTTATAAGATGTTATAAACAAACCTCCCATTCTGTCCTATGGGGAACTGGTAGCCTTGCAATAGTGAAAAACGAAATTGGCTGTAATTCACTATTAGGACATGCCACACACACCAGGGCATGTCCTACCTTTCGCATACACTGCACCCTGCCCACAGGGGTACCTTGGGCCTACCTTAAGGGTGCCTGACATGTAAGAAAAGGGAAGGTTGGGGACTGGCAAGTGTGTGCACAGGCCAAGTCGACATGACAGTTACAAACTGCGCGCAGACTCTGCAATGGCAGGTCTAAGGTACCTTTTCAGGGCTACTCACGTGGGTGGCATAATCAGTGCTGCAGGCCCACGAGTAGCATTTGATTCACAGGCCCTGGCACACTCAGTGCACTTTACTAGGGACTAACAAGTAAATCAAATATCCAATCATGGGAACACCAATCCATAGCACAATTTACACAGAGCACCTGCAATTTACCACTGATCAGCAGTGCGAAAAGTGCGCAGAAATGTTTCGCCAGCAAAAACAGAGTCATAACTGGGAGGTCAGAAAGCAAAAAACTCAGGGGAAACAAGCCAAAAGATGCCAAGTCTAACACTGTCTCTTCAGCGCGCTGGCACCAATCGAGGTCCCGTCTCCAATCCTCCAACGTCGGAGGCAGAGGCTCTCCCCCTCCCCTAGCAATATTTCTCTTTGCTATTCCTGCAGCCAGAGCCAACCATATTCCCTTGTGTCTAGACCAGTCCGTTTCGCCTTTTATCATCAGAAGCAACCATTTCGCATCTAGTGGAACCACCTCCCCCACCACCCTAGACATAACGTCCGTGACTTTTTTCCAGTATCTAGCAATCTCTGGGCATTCTCACAAGATGTGCATGAAGGTTCCCTCCCCCTGGCATCCCCGTACGCATAGCACTGTAGGGGTCCTGCCCCATGTGTACAGGTGGGTCCTCGGGTAGTAGGTGCGGTGTAGTATCTTAAGTTGCACCAGCCTAAATCTGAACCGGACTGCAATTTCTCTTGGGCTCTGAATTGCTTCCTGCCCCTCCTTGTCATCTATAGGTTCCAGATCTTTTACCCATGTGTCTCCGAGGGCCCTTAGGGGACCAGGCACATTATTTATCAGCTTGCGATAGACCATAGAGGGCAGCTTCTACTTAATTGGGTTCAGTAGTCACCTATCCTCCAGTGGGAAGTATTCCGGGATAGAGGTGTCACTGTGAATGAGGGCAAGTAGTGCGTGTACTAGCCTCAGGTGTTGGTATCTCTGGATTTTGTGCAAGTTGCATTCCTGCTGGAGTTTCTCAAAAGTAATGGGGGAGTCTCCCTTCCATACGTCTCCCAGGTATTCAATCCCTATCATTTTCCACCCTTGAAAGCCCGATAAGGCCGCTACCTCCCACAGGGGATCACCTACCCACAACAGGGTTTTACCAATCAGCTTCCCCGCCCACCCTAGCAGATTATTGGCCTCTCTCCAACACTGTATCACCACCTTAGTGTGCTCCGGCCACTCTGAACGTGCCTTTCGGGAGTATAAGAGGGGCTCACAGTTTCCTCCCGGCATGACGGCTCTATCTGATCGATAGGCTGGTTCATCCATGTCCGCATATATCCAATCGTTGATGACCTGGAGCTGCGAGGCCCAATAGTATAGCCGAATGTCGGGAACTGCCAGTCCACCATCGTACACGCCCTTCTTAGCTTGTGCAGCGCTATTCTAGGTGAGCCACCCTGCCACAGCAACGTTCACACTTCCTGCGCTACTCGTTTAAAAACTGTTGCAGGGACTGGATATGGGGTGTTTTGGAGTACATATAGGAGGCGAGGTAGTGTCATCATTTTAAATAAAGCCGCCCTACCCATGAGTGAAAGCCCTGTGTGCACGTTCAATGATAAAGAATTTTGATAAGCGTTTGGGCCTCCGGTGGTTTAGTCTCAGGTCCTCCAGGAACAGGTCCATGGACTGTCCCTCCATTCCCTCCGGCACTGCCCACGACGCAAATATTGTTGTGTCGAGCCCTTCCCTCCTGGTCCTCGAGTCGGGCATAAATATCTGACTGGTTCTTGGTGAGGGTGGCCACATGATCCTCGAGACATTTGGTTTTGACCTGCCGGGCCCCAATTCCTGCCTCCGCAGTGGATACCTTCTCTGAGATTTACCGTAGGTCTGCACGTAGTAAATTCAACTCCTCGGTAACAGAAGCTAGTTTCGGCTCCAGGGTGCCCTTCAAGTCTCTGATCGCCTTCATGATGTCTTTCAGGGAGGGGTCCGGGGTCTGGGTGTCCAGGTCCTCCTGCGAGCCCCCCTGTTGCACCCTCGTCGCGTCCCATGGCCACCGTATATTTATCGATGTGGTTGGCTTGACCAGGCCCCTTTACTTTATTTCGACCCATGGCTGGATCTGCAGGCTCTCCACTAGGATTTCCTGTAGGCCCTGGTATGTCTCTGGCTGCCGGCAGGCCTGGGCCTCCTCTCTCGCCTCCCAGGAGTGGCTCTCTCCTTTACCGGCGGAGCTACCGTGCCACGGGCCCATCGCTTCCCACTGGCCCCAGCGGGGGAGGGTTACCTGTTAATCAATGGGCCAAGTGCCCTCTGTATTATCCCTGCTGCACGTCTTTGCCCCAACCACTGGCTTGGTTTCCAGGCGTACTTATGGGCCCTGAAGCAAACTTTTGCCCCCTTATCTGCTCGGGCTCCCTGCCAGTGTAAACAGAGGAGGGGGGCGCCGTCACTCTCTCCCAGGCCTTCGGAACGTCAGCGATGCAGTCCCGGCCCCAGTGGGGGTTCCCTCTGGCTTCCCGCGTTCACTGCAGGTTCTGCCCGTGTGTTAGCCTGCTGGGGTCTCAGGGCTGTACATGTCCCGCAGCTGCTCGCGACTTGCCTGCCTGTACTCCCGCGTAGCGGATCTGCAGCGGGCGCCTCCCTCACTTCTTCCAGCGCACCGAATCTTCAGCCAGTCTGTGGCGCTTCGGCGAAGCAGTGGGACGTCTCTTCATGCGTGCGGCTGTCCCCACACGCAGCTCCGCAGCCAGACCGACGGGTCATTTACTGTTCAGGCGTTACTGGGAGGCACCATCTTGCCTACGCCAGCCTCTCCCTCTGTCCTCCGCTCACTCACTCTCTGGTGCACCTCCACTGGAACTGGAGGCACCGCTAGGACGCCCCGCGTTCTTGCTCCGCTGACCGCTCCGGGGTGCCCTCCAGGTAACGGATTATTCCGGATTTTATGGGCCTGTATGCTGTCAGCTAGCGCAGCGCAATTAGATGGCGGCCATCTTCATCGGCTGCTAGCCACACCCCTTCGTCTTTGATTTTTGATGCATCTAAGGTAATTTCTCCTGATCAAGCACATCCAGAACTACATCTTTAATTTTTGAAAGTGTGTGTGTGTGTGTGTGTGTGTGTGTGCACGTGTGTGTGTGTGTACATGTGTGTGTGTGTGTGTACACGTACACAAATACTGTACACATTGCCTCTGGGATAAACCTGACTGCTCTGTTCCAAGCTACCAAGGGGGAGAGCAGGGGTTTTCCTAGGTGTGTAACTTACCCTGACTAGATACAAATAATCCCAAAGCAAGAATAGTTCTGGCTAAAGACAGCTGCACAGGTGCTAGTTCTACAAGGTAATAGGGGTCTGCACTCACCCTCTAATGTTCAAACTACTCCAAAACCATAAATACATTAAAACTGAAAAAACACAAAAAAGGGAGTGCTTCAAGAGTCCAACAATTATATTGTAGAGTTTGTTCTCTTTGTTTCTTCTCTCCTCCTTTCACGAAGTACACATAGTTCAATGATGTTAATATCAATGTACTCTTCTCCAATATCAAAATAACATGGGAGCCGTGGTATGAAGTCTCAAAAACAATTCTCTTGATTATTCTTCAATACATCAAAGAAACAGCCCGATCAACGCTTTTCGTCCTCCCAGAGGACCTCGTCAGAGTTAATGTATTTCTTTGCAGCAATGTCACATGTAAAATGAATCCGTTTTCCCTGAAATTGTTGAAACAGACATACTGCTCCTATATTGTTGTAGGGAAATACCAGGTGACCATATATAAATATCACTGCTTAATATTCACACCCCATTGGGTTCCGTAAGCTCAGACCGGATAATACGACACACTCACTGATCACCTTTTGCGACAGTGGTGGCGTGTCGTATTATGAGTGGGAGTCATCACTTTCACTACATAACAGTGAATGAGGGGCCCTGTTGTTGCTCTGAGAGATAAATGTGCCAGCCAGATTATCTTGGTTTAAAGGGCGGTTTTCCCAGAGTAGCATTTGCCAGGACAGATATGTAGGGTAACTCAGGCCCCTTGACACAACTCTTTCCACCCTATGGCATCACTGGAATGGGATAGGGAGTAGTGGCCCAGAGGCGGGCCATTGTCAGTCCTCATATGCCCATTGACTACATCCTTTGCAATAAACTTCTACTAGCGAGAGAGGTGGGTGGGGCAGCGGTGCTAGGCATCCCATCCTCTCAGATTCCTGGGGTACTACTCCAGACAAAGAGTACAGAGGCCCAAATGGAGAGTAAGCGGTAGGAGGTAGAGGGCAATCCACAGTAGAAGGACCCGTAGGTCAGAGGTTACATACTCTAAGAGAAGAGCACCCCAAAATTAACCCTCTTGAGACCACATCTGAACAAAAGGGGCGGTCTGTGCTGTCACAGAAACAAAGGACAGGAGATATGCTTCAGACAGACTCCTACATGACACAGCGTGCCACTCTTAAGGGAGGTTCTTCCCAGTGAAAGTCTTTGACTGCCAGGCACTAGTTTAGTCTCAGGGTACAGACCCTGAACTGAGAGGTCCATCTCAGTATACTATACTACCCCTGAGGTGCAGAGGTGTGGGAGGATGGTGTTTATCGCCAGAGGGTGCAGCCCCCTGCACTCTGAGGAACATCATAGGCCAGGGAGACGTTGGGAGTGAGAGGGGGATTCCTTAACAGCCCCAGGGCTGGAGTTGAGGCCTGCCCAAGACCCCAGACTTGAAACTGTACTTCACAAGAGATGGCCAGGGACCTAGCTCTTGACATTTACAGTGGCTGTTCGCTGTTGTCCTTGTGGGGAGACGATTTCCAAATTTGGGGTCAGAAGTCTGACTTAAGGAGCAGAATTGAGCACATCACCTTGTTGGCCATGAGTGTACTATCTGCATACTGAGATGCCTCTGTCAGCAACCTATGGTTAGGTGCCTCACTGATGGGGTTGGCAGATGAGGAGAAGGGTTCTTCATGGGCTAGTTCAGTGGATCAGGAGGATGGTGATAAAGATGTACAGATAGGTTCAGAGGGGCATAGAACAGACAGCTGCCCCTGCAGAAGAGTCACATTCCCCAAAATCTAGCACCTAGGCAGGGAAGTCTATCAATATATTGAATAGTCTACCCTAGCTTTTAGCTGGGGTGGGAGAGTTTTTGGAAAATGCTCCCTTTCCTGCAGGGCCACCCAGATTTTGTTTTCCCTTTTTTGTTTTGCTGAACCCTATTTTTTAGCTGGCCATAGAACTTTGTGCACTTTACCCCTGCTATCCAGAGGTAAAGTGTGTGTGCGCGCTCCTCTTTTCAACGTGGTAAAACTGGTATACTCCAAATTGCCATATTTAACTTACCTATAGGACCTTATTACATGGTACCGTGGTGTACTGAGGACATGTCAGTTAAATGTCACAAGTTTACTGTAGCACCCATTGTGCCATCTACTGCAGCGACAATGTAAACATGACTGCAGGCTTGCCACAGTAGCCTGGTTGTACACGTTGTAACTACAAATTCTACCGGTCAAAATGAGCGCCTTTTAACAGGCCTAAAACCTTAATTTAAATATTTATACATTGCCCCGTTGTAGGCTTTATTGCTCATAAGGCTAGGTGCATTTTAATTAAAAGTAGAACATGTAAAGGTTTAATGTGAAACATGTTCTTTCAGTGGCTAGCCCCTCAAAGCTATTTTCACTGTAGCAAGGTTGGCTGTTCCCAGGAGCGGGCGGCACTGCTCGCTGGTGGGGGGGGGGGGCGGGGGGTGGGGGGGGGGGGCGGGGGGGGGAATGGCAGAGAAATAAAAATAAAAAAATTACATTAAACTTACCTTTCCACCGGGTCCCGCGTCTTCTCGACTCCTGCTCTCCTGCCTCTGACAGGAACAGGAAGCAGGCAGCCAGACTCCCTCCCCTGAGTCAATCACAACGCTGCAAACAGCATTGTGATTGGTCAGGACGGCGCCCAGCCAGGGGCTAATGGGGTGGGCATGTTCTCCATGAAGGTTGAAATGCAGCCTGCATGGAGAAGGACAGAGTGTGCATGACTGGTTTGGGCGGCCCGAGAGGGCCGACCAATCAGTCTTTGCGCACTCAGGAGTGGGAAAACCACTCCTCCCCTGCCCTGCTCAAAGAGCAGAGCAGTCCTGCCCACCCGTCCGCTAGTAATGTGTAAAGCAAACATAAAATGGTAATAACTACAAGTAATTACCATTTTATATTTTGGCTTTCTCGCATTGCATGAATGCAGTGGGGTGACGGAGCCCCTGGCTGTTCCATAAGTAAGCACTGGGATGCAATATTAAATACTAATACTGTATCTCTGGAATAGGACTAGCTAGAAAAATAATTAAAGGTGAAGTCTGATTTTTATCTAGATATTTTGGAAAAGTAATATTTAAGAAAGTTAAGTTTGCCCTGACTGGGGTCCACAGAAGCTATAATCTGCATCTTGACCTCTAACTTCGGCCAGCCAGTAATTATCATTTCAGTAGATGTTAATGAGGTGTGATCCTGCTCTCAGGACAGGAACAAAAGGCCTTGGATGTGGAGAGGTAGTGTTATGCGCTTGACAGGATATCCTGTGAGCTTGGCCAAAAGACTAGATTAACTTCAAAGAGCCCTACTCTGTCACAAGCGGATGTAGCTAACACTCAGGCCAGCACTCTTCTTCTACCCCCCCTAGCCAGACTGGCCTCCATCACATGGACCTCTTGTTGGCATTACATTGTTAGATCCTGCTGTTTTCCTAAGACATTTAGAGCGCACTTCAAAGAAAGGAAATGGAATGCCAAACCACATTGTGTGTATCTACTATCAGGTTGCTGAGAACTCAGCTTTTGTTCTAGCACACTTTTTGTCTCAGAGGTTGTTGGGGGTAGAGGGAATGCATACAACTGGATTTTAGTGTTTGATGTGGGAGAATACTAGGATTACCAAAGTTTACTCCCACACACCCCTAATGCACAAGTTTAGTGTGCCAAAGACATCAGCCTTCTTGAAAATGTCTAAAGTGGATAGGAGTAGCCCCAGGAATCTTTACACTATTGGTTAGGGCATCCCACTAGATCATTCACACCCACTATCTTGTGCCAGGCATTAATGTGGCATCTCCATACACCTACTTCTGAACACTCCTAGACCTGTGGAAGTTCAGAATAGGACTGAACCCGCTGTCTGAGATGTGAGAAGAGCACTGGAGGATTGGACCTGCTCTCTCTTATACCCAGGACAAAAAAATGGGTTCCAAGAATCATAAGGCTGATCGCCTGTTCAAGGTACAGAGACACAAGTTACAAGAAGCGTTTTCCTGCAACAGCCCAGCTGACCAGTGGTAAGAGGACCTGGACTGGACGCCCCTGTAGGCCTCTGCCATCCACCCTGTGAGTCTCCAAGTGCCTCCAATGAGGCCCTGGGGAACTTTAGAGGTGTACTCCTGTGGTGGATGAGGACTTAGAGAACTAAAGTATGAATATAAAATCTTTGACTAGGCTGAACTTGGTTAGTGTATCTGACACGAGCTCCATCACGGTCAGTGTCAAATTGTGCCTAGGTCCTGCTCTACCGCGACCACTGATTAGCATTGGCGCTTTGTGCTTCTTGGCACAAATTGTATTTTAAAAATTCATATTTCTGAATCCCCTTATTGGAATTTTGTCATTTAGGACTTGTTTTATTTAATGATAGCCTTTTTTTCTCATTCATTTGGGGATTTTTATTGTTTTGCATTTCAACTTTATTACTGATTTAGAACTGCAAAAATACTTATGCATTGCTCTTAGCTAAGCCTGTCTGCCCTGTGCTATAGCTACCAGGGGGTTGAGCTCAGGTTAATTTAGTGACTCTAGTGATTCACCCTAACAAGGATTGTGATTATTACTTGAGGTGGTTACTTACGCTCCTCATCTAATAACCCAACTAAATTACACTGGAGTTGGCCTACAGAGATTAATAGATACTCTCACACTACTGTAAAGTGAACTAAATGACTGTAAACTTCAAAGAACACAGTTATCATTGGCAGGAAAAAGAAAAACCAAGGAGTGTGATACCTGGAAAAATTGTGCTTGGCCAAAAGCATTCAATTCAGTACCTGGGGGTCTAGCTAGATGACCGAGGAGAGCATCTCCAACATCTTAATGCTCTAAAACGAAACATCACATCCCTAAAATGTATTTTTCAATCACTTCTGAAATCGACTAAGAATCCATCACTGATGCCGACTTTAACAGTTATTAAAGCTAAGCTTATTCCCACTATTTCATATGGCACTGAGATACATCTTTCAATTCGTTAAACAACACAGTAAAATGTACTCTTTCCTATTTAACTTGCCCCAAAATTCATCCCCAAAACACATTAGGCTACAATTATTTCTAATTGAACAACAACTGCAACAGAGAGCAGCTTTAAAAAAAAATGTGCGTACACACTAAGAATGGCAAAAAGTACAACACTGAAGTCATTATTTTGAAAGGAAATGAATATCGCCCAACCCAAAAAGAATAACACCTGGACTAATGCTTTGAATGCCAGTCTGCAAATGGAAGGAGTCGAGGGTCTATGGAAGCACCATGCATCAAGAAGGTAATAAAGTTAAAAAAAGACATTTCCTTTGCCACGAATAAAAAAAAAAATCACTAAAAGAAATCACGTATGGCTTATAATAAATCTTTATAGAAGTCCCCAAGTTCAGGCTGCTTGCACAGTAATGAACGTATTCGAGGGGTTTTCTCCTTTGCTATCCTGTATGCAGAAATCTGTAATTTTATATCTGTTTTACATTGCTTTTAATCCCTTAATAATTAAGGTCCTATGCACTGTTTACACATGACCCAATGGACGCTTCGTGCTACAATTTATGCTGGTCTAATTGTTTTTAAAGGCGGTGATCAGTTAGTCTTAACTGAAAAAAGCGGTATTTTTTTATCATATAAAGCAAAAGAAGAATTATGTGTTTTCTGCCTACTAAGAACAGCTATTATACTATGCAACTTAGCTATTTTAAGCACTTTATGTATTTTTTAATAGGATTCACAAGCTATATTTTTATAAACTTGTTACTGCCAAAGTATTGAACTGGTAGGATTAATATATATGGTTTTAATCAACTGAAATACATTTACTCACTATTTTAATAACACAATTTCTAACAAAAGCTTAAGAGATACTCTCAGAATTGGAACTGGGATCCATAATGACACCACAGATAATCATGGCGCCCTTTAAGAAGCAGCCTACAGGTAGTACATCTTTCTCCAAGCAAGCAACAACATTTTGGAACTCACTTCCAGCAAGAGCCATAGACAATCACTTGCAATTCAAGAGAATGGTGAAGACTTGGCTTTCCCTACTGTAGATCAGAAAAATGGCTACACATGACCTTCTTGATACCACTCTAGGAGGATGGGAACAAGAGAGCATTTCTACACGTACTGGTGAGAACTATGCAGTACACATGCTTCAGCCCTCTAATATTATCAAATCCACACGGCAGATGTTACGAAGAATTATGAAGCTCATGCTCCCATAAAAAGCCATTCAATGAGTAATGTCTTGCACAGAGGACTAGTTGGAATCACTGGGGCTGGCAAATGCAGAACCAGACGGATGACATCTAATATTGGCAGGTCATTTCAAGGAAATGTTGTCATTGCTGAAATGTAAGAAAGCTCTTCAATAATGCTCTGATGAATTCTTGAATCTTTATTACATGATAGATCTCATACATGTCCCTTTAAGACCAAACTACAGGAGAACTTGCAAACCACTACGGCAGAGCATGAAATATCACTAAAATCAGCGCATGAATGACAGATCTTTTATCTTCTCAGGAAACTCTTCTTGACAGTGCACATGGACGTTTACATGACAGTCCGTAACATCTATATGAATCAAATTACATGATACTTTTATAACAGCTATTTATAACAAATTTTACTAATTGCATATATTGTTTACAGACTACATGACAACTGTGATGAACAGCATGACAAATTGTGATTCCTAACAGAGTATCTATTGTCGTCTCACAGTAAACGCTATATCAATTCCGATACCGTACCCTACATTACACCCAAATCTACATGCATGTCTCTTCCCCCAGATGACTTTAACCTCCCTATCCTACACCCTGACATGAATTCAGTCTTTGTTGACAAGCCATCACCTAAAACTTAACCCAAAAATCCAGAGTTCCTTCTTATTTCTCCAAAGAATGCTGATCCATTGGCTCATAACTAGTCAGAACTCCTCTCCACCCCGGAGGGTCGTCCCTTCATGGTTCAAACATGCCAAATCACTTGGCTTCACTCTTGACAAACATCTTAACCAGCAGAGCCATATCACAGCAACCACCAAGAGTGCCAGGCTCCAACTACAGCTGATTTGGGCAATCAGGCCCCTCATCCCAACCAGGACTTAAAATCAGTTTTCCAAGTACTCATTCTTTCAAGACTCGAATACGGAATTGCGCTCCTCTCAGGCATCCTTAAAGTCCGCCTAGGACCGCTCAGAACAGTCCTACATGCTGCTGCTCGCTTTGTGACCGGTCATAAGAAATTCGACCACATCACTTCTATACTCTGCTCCTTTCAGTGGCTACAGATAGAGGTGAGAGTCCAAATCAAAACTGCCTGCATCATGCACAAACCACTTAATTCCTCTTCACCCTCGTACCTCAGAAACTGAAAATTTCAGGTGCAAGCTGGGAGTCAAGAAATGCTCAATCCCTTGTCCTTGAACCCCTCACTTTTATACGGGAGCACTGCATGAGCCAATCCTTCTCCGGAAGCGCCACAGCGATCTGGAAATCCATCCCTCTAACCCTCCGTCTGACCCCATCTGTTGATTCCTTTAAAAACAAGCATTGGCATAGCCAATAGGTCTCGCCTTTGGGACCTTATAAGTGTTTAACCATGCAACAGTTAATGTTGTTGCACCAAGGATATTGTGCTACATAACTAAATACTTATAAGGTCCCAAAAGCGAGACCTATTGGCTATGCCAATGCTTGTTTTAATAGAAGCAAAGTGCCACATTTCCACCCGTTCAGACCGCTGTTAAACACAGCAAACTTTATAGCTGGTGTAGAGTTGAAAGTGGTGCAACACACAGAACTTCCGACTTTAGGACGCCGGTTCGAATCTCATCATGGGCTGCTTCAAATCTCGTAATGGGTTCTCCCTCCTGATCAGAAACAAACTAAATGCCAATTAAAGTTAAACTATATCACAACAAAAAGAGGAATACTAATTAAAGTAAATTATATCACAATAAAAAAGGAAATGAACTCATATAGGATGTGTGCCTTGTCATGAGGAAGCATTTTATTGCATGGCACAGCAACAACCACCAGGAAGCATCTGCAGGGGAAGCAGTGACGTATCCCCTGACAGTGTACAGGCTGGCTGGCTGGCTGAACTCAGTTTCAAGCACGGACGCCTGTGGAGATCGGACATTAATAATTGCTGGTTGGCGGCGGCCAGCTTTTACATTCTAGCCCACACAGCTAGGGCCCATGGTTGCTGGCTGTGAAGCAGCCAGTGGGAGGAGGCGGGGCTTTGGCTGACGCGATTTACAAGATAGAGGAGGGGCCACGAGGAAAGGCCATCACACACTATACAGTGTGATGGCCAAAACAAACATTCTCTGAGTGAAATGGCCAGCCAGGGAACTCAGCACATAAAGGAGGGGCATTTCCTCAAATGCACCAATTATAAGCCAGCATTTTTAAATGCCATACACAACAACCAATAGCAATTGGGAGGTGCATAGAAGAGGATACAACAGGTCAAACAGACAGCGCAAGCGCTGTCGAGACTTGACCTAAAAAAAAGCCCAGTAGATGGCAGCATTGGGCAGTCTATCTGGGTAGCAACGAAGCCTACTGAATGAGTAGCTCTGCACCGAGTCGGGTAGTTCTGGAGAGATGTCCCGGTTTAAACTGGTGTTTAGGAGACAGCCTGGGACCAGGCATCGGCATATTTGTATAATGGGCACCCCTCTTTTTGTTTGCACTCACTGGTGAAGCAAGTATAACTCAGTGAGCTGTCGGAGGATCAGTGTTACAATCTGGTCTTGTGTAGAGCTCCGTACCGGTGTTTTGTAATATGTGGGTCCCCTCTGGATTGTGTACCCTGCTTTTCATCAGTCTTCAGAGCTGTGCCCTATTAGCCAGCTCAGGTGGCTCTTCTCTAGTCATGCCCCCTCAAGGAGTGAGCCATCTAAGCGCTGCCTCTGCAGGGCAGACAGAAGCGGTCACGCTCCAAGCAGGACTACTATTTACAAAATACACGCGTCTGTCAAATGTATATAGCGCCCTTCCATTAGGGTGTCTGGAAAGCACTGAACGGGGCTGGTTTGTTTATCTTGCCGTCAGCAGTGAACACATGCAATGACAGCTTAGTGGGACAGTAAACAAGCACGAAAGTGAAAGCTCATTGAGGCACACAAGGCTTAATGAGCCTTGACAGAAACCCACATGGCGGCTGCGCGCATGCACGCTCGCGTGAACGCAATCGCTAGGCCACCAAAAGCCTGTGGCAGCACTTTGAAAACCCACACACTAAATTTCTCGCAGAGCAGCGCATGCGCTGGCTCAGCGAGACCTAAAAAAAGGACGCGAGAGGTGCGCGCGCGCGACGGGAAAAGTGAAAGCAGGCTAGCGAGTGGTGTGCGATGTGCGCGCACCATGACGAGAGAGGAAAGCCAGATGGCGCCTCTGCTCGCCATTGTGCGCGTAACCGCACGCTCTATGCCACCCGGTTGGACTTTTGAAAGACCACTCACTAAATGTCTCGCCAGGGCACCGCATATGCTGGCTCAGGCGAGACCTAAAAATGAAGTGGGGTCGAACAGTTTTCTCGGCGATGGAAAGGAAGGCAACAGGCTCTATGGACATAACGGAAAACAGTAACTCGTTGTGACTGGGAGCAACCCCGATACACGTCCGTGCACATTCCTAGAGGAGTCGTCATAGAGATCCTGTGACCTGAAATACTTCTTTGAAGAAAAATACGTTGCAACATTTCGAGCCAAATACTAGATGGCGAGAGTATGCAAAAAAGTGTACCTACTGCCACACATACTACGAATATATATATATATATATATATATATATATATATATATATATATATATATATATATATATATATATATATATTCACTGAAAAAACCATAGGTTTCACACACGTTATAGTTACGAATTAGCATTTAAAAAACCTTGCAAATTCACTTAAAAAACCATAGGTTTCACACATGTTATAGTTAGCTGGACATTTCACTCATAAAAAACCAATGAAATTCCCCCGTTATAGTTAGTGCAGGCAACTATAACTCACGCAACCGCAATCCTCTGCTGATGACGTCAGATATTACATCACTGTATTTGGACACTTATTTATCCATGTCTTCTTCCATTAATCTTTAGCTATACATATATTACAAATATTTATTTTTCATAAAGACACATATGTCATCAGTGATGTAATATCTGACGTCATCAGCAGAGGATTGCGGTCGCGTGAGTTATAGTTGCCTGCACTAACTATAACGGGGGAATTTCATTGGTTTTTTACGAGTGAAATGTCCAGCTAACTATAACATGTGTGAAACCTATGGTTTTTTAAGTGAATTTGCAAGGTTTTTTAAATGCTAATTCGTAACTATAACGTGTGTGAAACCTATGGTTTTTTCAGTGAATTTGTACGGTTTTTTTAAATGCTAAGTTATGTATTTATTAATTTTTTTCTTTCAGGTTTTTCACCGTGCGCGCACCGTGCGCGAGCTGTGGGCACTCGATGCGCTTCGCGCACTGAGCACCCACGGTTCGCAGTGCGTGCCGTGCGCGCGCGGTGCGCGCACCTCTCGATTAAAAAAAATTTTAAAAATAGTTTTTTTCTCCCTTGGGGGTCCTTCTGTGACCCCCTGACCAAGGGTAGGGGGTCAGGAACTGTCCACTCTGCCCCTTTTTCACGTTCTCCACCTTTTTTTTTCTCCCCCTCAGACTGCGAGAGACAAAATGGCGGCCGAAACTTCCTGGTTTCGACCGATTCGAATGTTTACCGACATCTAACAACCAATCAGAATTGCGCTCGCGCACGGCAGGGTGTGCGCACAGTGCGCGCACGGTGCGCGCGTATAGATATTGATATGCTTTTAAATGCTATTTTCTCAGGAAATACTGAACAGATTTACACCAGACCTGCAAAAGGCACTTCCTTGACCTTATGGCTACCTCTCTGCCAAATTTCACGTAATTCTGTTCAGCCGTTCGGGCTGTAGCTGCGACTAAAGGTCCTATGGAAAAATGCATGGGGAAAACGCGTTTTGGGACCCCCCTTTTTCTCGGCCCCCGCTTGACGAATCACCCCGCGACTTTCAGGGTAGGAGCTGAACGGAGCGCCCCATTAGTATTGAAAATTTCGCGAGAATTCGTCAACCGGCGCCAAAGTTATTCACAATAGAATTTTGAGATTTCCAATGGAAACGAGGTTGTAACTATAACTATCTACTGGCGACCGCCAGTAGATAATATGTATATATATATATATATATATATATATATATATATATATATACACATACATACACACACATATATATATACATACACATATATTATAGAGAGATAGCAACAAAGAACCATATTACAACATAACCAGTTATTTATGTTTATTTCTGGGTAGTTAGCTGCACTTTGAAGAGGACAGCCTTTTCAGGCAAATATATAAACATTTCAATTCCGATCAGCGCCCATTTTCAGCTGCATCTTGCAAAGAACGTCAACAACCGTTCACTGGTGCAACAAGACTGCGATTGTTAAAGCAAGATTTTGTTTTCGAAAATCATACAATCTTAATGTAATTCAGCGCAATTCTCTTTTTATTAGATAATCAAACTAGTTCAGTTTTTTTATTTACTGTTCAATAAACATTTCCCTATTTTAAGGAGTAAAAAAATCTGCATGCTAACTTTTCGAAAATAAATATGTAATATAAAAAAGTGCACAACAGACAATTTTTGCGATTTTAAGTTTCTGGTGATACTTACAAACCTCTATCTTTGGCCTAGTGGTTTAAGATGCTACCAGAATCCCTTATTTGTAATATAGGGCCATACTACACTCTTAAACATAGTGACAAAATGAAACTCCATTCCTTAAAAATCGGCTAAATAAAATCACAATACCTCTAATTCTTTACCATCAATAAAGGCTGTTAAAATCACTCGATTTTAAAATAGTTAACACTATGCAAATCTCCACCGTTTCCACTGGAACACAAGATATGAAGCACTTTTTAAAGTTCAAACTTGATGGAAAAAAAGCAAACATTCCTTACCACCAAAATTTTTGTAACAAATAAAAACATGCATTCGGTAGTGTCACACTGAGGCTTATAATGTACACAGTGTGTTGCTTTACCGGGTATATCCGGAAAATGAAGGTATGCCCCACTGCTGTATTGATAATAGAGTCCTAAAACAGAGAAATATGAGCTTATTCGAATTGCAATTTGACACTGATCTTTCCAGCGAGTGCCTTCCACCAGCATGAAAAAGAATCATTGAAACAATACAAGTGGGCCCCAACCTTGCGGGACTATTTCAGTTCTTTTACAACTCCAAAATGTAAATGTCCCGCGTTTATTTACTGAAAGCTAGGACCACAAGTGACTTTCTCCATCCTTCAGTACCGCAATAGGAGGAGCGTGGATGAATAGGAAAGCCCCAGGTGGCCTGGGGCGGGAGAAGTCAACGTGGGTGTTTTGGTGAGCAATAGAGGCGCCTGAGAGGGGAATCGATAAAAATAAACAAACAAAAGCCAGGGTGCAAGAAGCAATGGATGGGGTGAGAGAAGTGAACAGCGAAGGGGTAGACGAAGTGACAAACAGCGAGTGGGGGTCGGGTATTTGAGGGGGGCGTAGGCACACGAAGGAGAACAAGAAAACAAATGCACTTACATGGAGTGCCAAAACAAGTTCCCCGATTGTTAGCCGGACAGAAGTCGCCCAATCAAAAGAATAGTAAAGGTCCTACGCACCAGCAACCGACCGCTAAAAGATGGCTGAGGGCGAGCCTAACAAGCATTGGCCGCGCGGCCGTGAAAGTGACACGGCCGCGCGGCTCGCGAAAGTGAAAGTGATCGCGATCAAAGACAGATGGCGGCTGCGCGCGTGCACGCTCACGTGAGTGCAAGTGCTAGGCCACCAAAAGCCTGTGGCAGCCCTTTGAAAACCCACACACAAAGTCTCGCCAGACCAGCGCATGCGCTGGGTCAGGCGAGACCTAAAAATCTTAAAGCTCTTCTCTTCAAAAGACAATTGCGCTAACACTGCTTGCACGCCCCTTTGAGCCGAAAATGCTTCTCTGATTTTTCTCTGCACGTTCTGTTGATACACCCCACTAAGGCATAGCTGGCAAGTTTTCAGAGTGCTTAAGTGTGACGTTTTGGTGTTTTCAGTGAGTGTATGAGTTACATTTTAACGTCAAATTAGTGACACTTTCTTGCAAGTAAATCAAAGCAGTTTTCTATTATTATACCTAGAAATATCACAAAAAATGAACACACGCTTAAAACAAGCCAGATCTCTTGGCATTGCCAATCCTGGTTAACAATACCATGTAAATAAATAATATCAATTGTGTTGTGAATAGTTACATTTGAAAATGTTTCAAGTCTGAAAAGATTTGACTGTGAATGAAACATTACTAGGATCTGTCAAAGGGCAACATGTTCTTTGGAGTTTCTCAATTTGATCACTCCTGATTTCTCTTAATACCAAGATAAGTAATCTCTTTTTTAGCCCATTGAAAAGGGGTACTCTCCACCACAGATTCCATTTCCTGCTGCACTAGAGTGAAGATTAAGCAGGAAAGATTTGGCTAAATTAATACGGAAGCGCGATACTAATTCACATTTCTGTAGTTCTATCTGTAAGGCTCCCAGGGTAGGCCGTGGACTGATGATAGTCAACAGCATATCATCAGCAAAGAGGGAGATCTTGTGCCAAAAACGATGCCTCGATTAGCGGGTGTCATACAGATCTTTGCTGCACGGGGCTCAATACTAAGGGCGAATTGTGTAGGAGAGTAGGATCTGCACTTATGTTGCCCCCACTTTTTTTCTGATGTATACACTGGTTTCTGGCTATAGTCTGGCTGGGTCCCTGCTAATCAGGGCCCCAGTCTCTCTGTTCTCTCTAAATAACTTGGTGTGCATATTAGATGCACTAGTGATTGGAAACTGTGGTACCTTATGCGCCCCTAGTATATGGTACCTTAGGTACCTAGGGCATTGGCACTTCACAGGCCTACCAGGGGCTGCAGCATGTATTATGCCACCCCTGGGAAGCATTCTCAATCTGACACCACAGGCCTGCTACTGCAGCCTGTGTGAGGTAGTGTTAGCACTCCTCACTGAGGTATAGGTTCCTATATCTCACCATACACACACATATAAACCTATCAGCCACCCCTATAGCAAGTCCTATCAATCCTGAGGGCAGGGTGCTTGGTTTACTATGTGAGGGGGTGCTTCTGCATGAGCAGGACCCCTCTGCAGCTGGCAGAGTCTATTCTCTGTTGCTGTTTGTGGATGCGGTTAAACCATATACTGTTAAGTGCATTATAACCTCGCGGTAAATGCTAACTTTGGAATGACTGCATCAACTTGGAATCATACCCCCACACCAGTAACTGGTGTGGCAATATGATCTCACCCTTCTAGAGGGGATGACATGTATCTACTGTACTAAACAACAGAAATCAGAAAGAGCCCTGGCATCACAAAATGGATGCCACCAGCACAGACACTGGGCTGCCCTCCTGCTGCTGACTGAAACCCGCAGTGGAGGAGGCCCAACAAAAGGCATCCTGTCACAGGGAGGTGTCACCACCTTCTAGACAGGATTTAGTGTATTGGAGCTGGGTGGGTGCACTCTTAGAGTGCTTTGAAGTCCTGCACTGGGGGAGCAGTAGGCTCCTCTGTGCATATGCCAGCTCAAACCGGTTCAGGGGCTACCTGCCCCTGCTCTGGCACGAAACTGGACAAAGGGAAGTGGGTGTTACCACCCCTACCCTGACCCTCCTAGAGGAGTGGTCATAGAGCTAGTCCCTCCCCTATCTTCACTATAAGATAGCAAGCATTGCCATTGCAAAACAGATAACCCTGGACGATTCTCTACAAAGAAGAATCCTGGCCCTTCGATGTTCCACTACCTTTGGAAGACAGAAGAATCTCTCTTGGAGTCAAGGAGTGACTCCCCTGCTTGGCAGGCACCAAAAACCTTAATCAACGGTTGCAAACTTTCCCGCTCCCGCCGGAGTTTGAAGTCCCTGCTGCCCCGGAAGTGGATTTCCTGACTTCTTGACACCCATTGTGAGTCCCCAGCAGAGCTGTGGCGAGTGGACCCCACGAGTGATGAGGAACAGCAATACCCGGGGACCGTGCACTATTGTCAAGTGCAAACCCTAAACAACACTCTACGATCTTGTGTATTGGACCATCTGTGGCCCAAGCCTACAGCAGGTCTTGCACCAAAAATCAGCTGCCTACCCCGTTCCGAGTGACCGTGGGCTCCTGTGAAGCATTTCCTGAGGCGGTGTTTTTGCGATCACTTGCCCGTTGGCTAGTGGATCCCCCGAAGACTTTCTCATTGACTCAATGGGCTCTACTGGTTGCCCCAGGCCTGCCCTCACTTACCCTTGCTGGGTGAGTCCATCAGTTCTTGCTGGTTTGCACCATCGACTTTCTTCAGTTCACACGAGACTTGCAGTTGCCAAGGCTTGTTGGCTCCAATCCGGTTGTCGACACCGTCATCAGCTGCAAACGTCATGGGACACTCCGAATCCAGCTGCTGGTCATCGTCGATCCCTCCTCGACCTCGTGAGCGAAGAGTCAAAACACCATAGATGACCTGAATCAACGCAACATCTGTGGTCATCCATCTTGCTGGCCACCGGTCACTGGCAAGTGACCTTGAACACTGTCCCTTCAATTTTCAGGTCTTCCACATCTTCAATCCATCTTCGGATTCCAGCCGACACTTCTCCAGTCGTCGCAAGCAGCAAGTCTTCTTTGGTCTCCATTGAAACCAGCGACACCAAAAGACACCTATGCACCCGGCTTCCCTGGGTGAGGTAACTCGTGCACTCCGGTGCCCTAGTGTGTGTTGGCCCTCGAAGTACTTACCTTGTAAGTGGCTTGCTTGTTGACTTCCTCGAAGTGCCCTAGAACTTTAAAAATCAAACCGCGACTTGCTCCATTGAAACCAATGGGGAACCCGCGGCTGTGTTCACACACTGCACGCGTCTCCCGTGGGCTTGTTACTTACCTGCTAACACTGCAGTAGTGAAGCCCCAGCGATTCCCCAGGCCCTAGGCCTTGTAATTTTGCAAGTCGACATTGTTAACTCATTTTTTTAGTATATGATCTGGTACGCCCCTAGGGCTCCAGCCATATTTGTGCTTAATTTATTGTAAAACGTTGACATTTGAATGTGTACCTGGCTTCTAATCTCATAAAGAGGTTAGTAGAGTGTGTCTAGAAATACATACATATATATTTGATATATATACCTGTGTGGTGTCCTTTCATTTGGTAATTCAAGAGGTTATAAGGTAAAACAAGCTGCTTTACATTCCTCAGAGACTTAGCCTGAAGGCTGCTCTCCACAGCTACCACTAGGATAGCTTTCTTTAAAAGGTTGTCTTAAACCTATCTACCATAAGAGTTGAATTGGACTGGTGCAAGGTGGCCACTATAACTAGTGACCAGCATATTCCAGGCCAACTTCTCACAAATAGTAACAGCGAGATGGGGCATCCCTTTATGTGTTCCCCTTTCTAAGCAGAAGAGATCAGAGCCCACTCTGTTAACCAGCACCTGAGCACTCGGTCAAGCATTGTTAGCCTTAATCATGGACATAAATTGGTTGCAGAATCCAAATTTCCTCAAAATATGAAATAAGAAAGGCCAATCCAACCGGTCAAAAGCCTTCTCTGCATCTAAGGCTAATAGGGCCGCTGGATTTTTTAGTAGCTTTCTCGACCAGGTGAATCACCCTTTGCAAGTTATTGTGAGTTTGTCTGCCTTTAATGAATCCGGACTGGTCCGGGTAAATTAAGTCCGGTAAAAGATCCTCAAGTCTAGAGGCTATAATTTTTGTATACAATTTGGCATCAAGATCAAGAAGCAGTACCGGTTGATATGAGCCACATTTTTTAGGGTCTTTCCCTACTTTTGGAATGTCCGTGATCAGGGCTTCACTCAGGGATGAAGTAACTGCCTGTCCCTCTGCCATGGAGTTAAAGAGAGGCACAAGATGCAGGAGGGGTTCTGAGATAAAGGCTCTATAAAATTGTTTTATGAGCCCATCTGGGCCTAAGGCTTAATGGAGTTTAAGACCACTTATTGCCTTATGTATCTCCTCCTCAGCTATGGGTTTTCTCAGGCATTCATTTTGTGCTTCAGTTACCCTTGTGAGATCCACCTCCTCTTGATAGGCCAGTTGAGCGGTCTTCTCGTAGCCCTCCGCAGTATACAAATTTTTGTTGAACTGGCCAAACACGTGGGATTTTCCCAGATCTGTGAATTCACTTCCCCCGTATCCAGCGGAATGTCCCTCCTTCTCCCGTTTAATCCGCAAATGCCTAGCTAGGTGTGAACGTACTTTGTTCCCCTGTTCATATGTGGTGTGTTTAAGTTTTAAGAGGGTACGCTGAGCTTTATTTTTGTAGATGGCATTAGGTTTGCCTCTGAGCGCTGTAACTTTCCTCTGGAGGGTCAATAATATTAGCTTTTCCTTGTGTGCCCATTCTGCAGATTGGAGGTCTGCCAGCAATGCGAGTCTCTCTGAAGTTCTTTGCTTATTGAGTGTCACGGTCAAGGCGATACATTTACCTCGAAAGACCGTCTTAGAGGTGCCCCAGTTGTTTGCCGGGGTAGTATTAGGCGGGGCGTTCAGAGAGAGAAATAGTCCCTAATAGCCTTCTGTATGAGGCTGGCTAAGTCTTCTGGTGCACACTTTTTTGAGTGGAGCACCCAGAACTAATCCAGACAATCCTTATGGTTATTTTAGTGGTCTTAGACAACCTTAGAAAGCTCTCTAAGTGGTAGCTGTGGAGAGAGAGTAGCCTTTAGGCTTAGTCCAGAAGGAGTGTGAAGCAGCTTGTTTTACCAGAAGTAATCATGTAGTGTAGGTTAAATGAAAAAGAACCACACAGTATAGTTATAAAAATAATGTTATTTATTATACCCTCTCACTAACACATTGGTATATCTCCTGTCCGGAGATATAAACACAGTAAACACAAGATTTCAATATGAGAACAGGTAAGTAGCACAACACAGTGGTTGCCAGGGGAGGCAAAACTATAAACTAATAAAGTGGAATGCAAACTGTGACCGAAGTCGAGACTGGACTCAGAAGACTTAGAAGAGCTGGAGACCCAAGGAACCACCCAAGGTAAGTACTCAGGAACCCCACGGAGACCGTGTACAGAGTGAATACACAGCCACGTACTCAATACAAGTCCATGGGGAAATCGCGGTTTAAGTTTTGCAGAAGAAGGACCCTTCCCAGAGGACCCTGAAGAAACCCTGTGGAAGATGAAAGGTTGGAGAGTCACCCACGTGTGGATACCCCGGGAACCAGGATACCTACACCAGGGATGCCTAGTGCATAGGTGTGAAGTGACGTCAGAAACGCCGTAGACCACAATGGAGAACTTCAGTAAAGATGCCGCTGGTGAAGAAGGTGAAAGAGTCTGGTGGAATTCAAGGGTGGATTCAGGAAGAGAGGCACCTGCAAGAAGAGTGGACAGTCTATGCCACTCAGGAGTGACCAGGAGGCATGGAAGACGAATGCCCACCAATGTTGGAAGATGCAGGAGAGTTGACAGTGACCTTGTCGCTGCAGCTTGGTGGACCAGGCGATGCTGTGGAAGACCAGGAGCCGTTCACGAGCTTTCCCACATCCCATGTCAGATGTCAAGAGACAGGGGGTCGTTGTCTGGCGGGAGCACCAACAAACCTTTGGTAGTTCTAACAAACATGGCAGATGAAAAAGGTGCAGTGTCGGGACCAGCAAGGTCCAAGGGACTCACCATGAGCAGGTAGGTCAGAGTAGGCCCGAAGCAAGCAGGGGAGCCCACGGAAGACAAAGAAGACCCTCAACAGGACTCACAGGCTGAAAGCACAGGAGTCACAAGAAGACCTCGTGCAGCTCACCAATGATGCAAGCCCACAGTGTACAGCTGCGGTAAGGATAAAGATGTTGGTAGCAACAGATGCTGGATACTGGAGCTTCTTGGAGCCCGAAGATCTCTGGAGAAGAGAGTCAACAAGCCTTGGCAACGGCAAGTTGACCGGTGCAGAAGGGTTTTCTGTTCCAGCGATTCTGACGAGGAATACTGGCCTCAAACTCGGTGAGAAGACAGTGCAGGCCTCGAGGGAGTTGCAGAACCACCACCTGTGTTGCTGGGCCTTGCAAAGTCTGGAGGACGTCAGGAGTAGCAGACCGGTCAGCTTAAATGCGGTGCCTGCAGATGCAGGGGAGTAACTCCTTCACTCCAAGGGAGATTCCTTTGGGTGTCTTTGATACCCGCAGCCCTGGCAAAGAACCTGGATGGAGCACAGGCAGAGACGACAAGAAGACTGGCAGGACGACGAGACCAGGAGCAGCAGGAGTCTTTCATATGCAGTCTCGGTTCCCAAAACGAAGTCCAACGAAGTCCAAAGTGCCCAGACGGTTGAAGATGAAGTGGTTTTGGTTCTGAATCTTGTCCCACGATGAATCTGAAGAGCCTCCGCCAGTTAAGCCCTTAAGTAACCCTAAGGAAAGGGTTGGGACGATTCAGGGGTCCCTCCTAGAGGAGGCGTTGGACAGTGGGGAGGATACTCCCATGTCCTTTGTCCAGTTTCCTGCCAGAGCGGGAGCCAATGGCTCCCTGAACTGGTTCCAACTGGAGTATGCAAGGAGGGAACCAAATGTGCCCTTCAAAGCGGTCTAGTGGCGCTGGCAAGCGCTCCTACCCCAGCCCAATACACTAAGTCCTGTATGGGAGGTGGTCCCACCTCCCTGTGACAGGAAACCCATTGTTCTACCTTCCCCTGCTTGAGATTGGCTCAGCAACAGGAGGGCAGATGTCATAGTTGTTCATTGTAGGCTGTGCCCGGAGGTGAGGAAGACATACACACAGACGTTCCCTAGACTCATCCCTTTGATATACCAACGTGTGACTGGATTGCAAGTGTTGGGTGAGGATTTGTCTGTCAACTATCCATGCATGAAGTGCATTTTCCAGAAACCACCGGGCAAGCCAACCCACAAAGACCTGATTAACGGAGGATCCTCTGTGTAAAAGCCGCTCCTATAGAATGGGCTGGTGCTTGTCAAACTGCTGCGAAGCTTCATGAGTGTTGAAACTCCCTCTGTACGACCCCAGCACGTTCATTACCAAACGCTTCCTCCCTGTGGATCCTGTCTCCGTACCACAAGGAACTTTCTCTTTCATACCCTCAGTGCGTTCATTGCCAAGCGCTTTCTTCCGCATATGCCGTCTCGGCACAGCAAGGATTTTTTTCAGCGTGTTTGTTCCTGAACGCTGGACTTTGGCATTAGCTGCAACCACTCAACCAGACAATCTGTGCCTCTCAAGGAGAGAGGAGTATTTTTTAACGGCGGATTCTTTTTTTCCGATTACAGATACCTTACGAGCTCGCACAGACAGACTGAATCTTTGTGGAGCCCTATTTTCAGTTAAAGCCCTGCGACATTACAGAAGTGTTTTCAACGCTTGCGGACACGGAGAGTCTCGCCAATATTCTTCCAGCTCCTCTGAGGTAACAGTAGGAGATGGAGCTGTGTTGTGTTATGGGCAGATAAGTAACCAAGCAAAAACCAAAGGAAATGATGGACGGAGTGTTGAACATTGCAAGCACTCACCCCCAGTCAACTGATCTGGGTTTAATCCATCACCGTTCTTTAGCCCACTCTGCCACCCCAGTTCAGACATGGCCATATGCAAATCAGTCTGACCCTGTGCCTCATGGGAACAGTCCAGCCCGAACTGCCAAGCCATGTCTTTCCTGGACCGGAAACAAGCTTCCTAGGACCGGTTTCTGGCATTTCAGCCGTCTTCAGCCAGGCTTGCTTGAATCCAGTGGCAAAGTGAGCAAGGGACTCACGTCTGAGCATACCCTGCCAACTTATGGCGAACAAAGCAAAAACCAAAGGAAATGATGGACGGAGTGTTGAACATTGCAAGCACTCACCCCCAGTCAACTGATCTGGGTTTAATCCATCACCGTTCTTTAGCCCACTCTGCCACCCCAGTTCAGACATGGCCATATGCAAATCAGTCTGACCCTGTGCCTCATGGGAACAGTCCAGCCCGAACTGCCAAGCCATGTCTTCCCTGGACCGGAAACAAGCTTCCTAGGACCGGTTTCTGGCATTTCAGCCGTCTTCAGCCAGGCTTGCTTGAATCCAGTGGCAAAGTGAGCAAGGGACTCACGTCTGAGCATACCCTGCCAACTTATGGCCAACAAAGCAAAAACCAAAGGAAATGATGGACGGAGTGTTGAACATTGCAAACACTCACCCCCAGTCAACTGATCTGGGTTTAATCCATCACCGTTCTTTAGCCCACTCTGCCACCCCAGTTCAGACATGGCCATATGCAAATCAGTCTGACCCTGTGCCTCATGGGAACAGTCCAGCCCGAACTGCCAAGCCATGTCTTCCCTGGCCCGGAAACAAGCTTCCTAGGACCGGTTTCTGGCATTTCAGCCGTCTTCAGCCAGGCTTGCTTGAATCCAGTGGCAAAGTGAACAAGGGACTCACGTCTGAGCATACCCTGCCAACTTATGGCGAACAAAGCAAAAACCAAAGGAAATGATGGACGGAGTGTTGAACATTGCAAGCACTCACCCCCAGTCACCTGATCTGGGTTTAATCCATCACCGTTCTTTAGCCCACTCTGCCACCCCAGTTCAGACATGGCCATATGCAAATCAGTCTGACCCTGTGCCTCATGGGAACAGTCCAGCCCGAACTGCCAAGCCATGTCTTCCCTGGACCGGAAACAAGCTTCCTAGGACCGGTTTCTGGCATTTCAGCCGTCTTCAGCCAGGCTTGCTTGAATCCAGTGGCAAAGTGAGCAAGGGACTCACGTCTGAGCATACCCTGCCAACTTATGGCGAACAAAGCAAAAACCAAAGGAAATGATGGACGGAGTGTTGAACATTGCAAGCACTCACCCCCAGTCAACTGATCTGGGTTTAATCCATCACCGTTCTTTAGCCCACTCTGCCACCCCAGTTCAGACATGGCCATATGCAAATCAGTCTGACCCTGTGCCTCATGGGAACAGTCCAGCCCGAACTGCCAAGTCATGTCTTCCCTGGCCCGGAAACAAGCTTCCTAGGACCGGTTTCTGGCATTTCAGCCGTCTTCAGTCAGGCTTGCTTGAATCCAGTGGCAAAGTGAGCAAGGGACTCACGTCTGAGCATACCCTGCCAACTTATGGCGAGCAAAGCAAAAACCAAAGGAAATGATGGACGGAGTGTTGAACATTGCAAGCACTCACTCCCAGTCAACTGATCTGGGTTTAATCCATCACCGTTCTTTAGCCCACTCTGCTCAGATAAGTAACCAGCCACACACTTCTCTGTGATTATTATTTACCTTGTTTATGGTGATATGTAGAGAATCACGTGGGCCCAGATTTGTTCCTCGAAGTTAATAGACTGTTGCCGGTTTTCTACCAAAGGAATTCAACTGAACTTACTGCTTGTGTGGTTCCATTATACAAGCTGCGTTAGTGAGGAAAGCATGTGAGTAGACCAGTGTTGAGGATGAATGCCATAAACTGTATACATGACAGTGAGGTTGCTGCTGAATGTTAATGCCTCCTTCTGTTCTCTCTTACATACAGGGTCTCACGTAAGGCATACATCTCTTAGAGAAAGAGGTATTTCCCTTATATGAGAGTGAAGACTGAAGTGGCCTTCCTGTGGCATTCTGTTGCATTTTATTGTTTTATCCAATTCCCCGTGTGCATTCTTGCAGGGTAATGGTTTCCTTCACTCTCTGTGCATTTGCACTCATATTGTGCACAATATGGGTGCAAGGTCATAGCACCCAAGGTGTTAAAATGGGGTTAGGGGGGAGGTGTGGGCTATACACCCTCAGGGTGTATTGGGGGGTGACTTGGGGGTTCAGTTTGGGAAGGGAAGAGGTGTGGCACAGGGTGACTGGAGGGGAGAAAAATGGGTACACTAGTGTAGAAAGTGTGTGGGAGGTTTTTAAAGCCACCATTCGTGGATACATAACTGCTAAAGATATAGCAGCTAAGCGCCTCCGAAACACACAATTAGAATTAGCAGTTAGATGCGCCAAAGAACAATATATAAGGGATAAAAGTAGTAAAAATAAATTAATATTAGAACAAGCACGTAAAACTATGACAGATTATTACTACACTAAAGGCTACTTGGCCAATTCTGTATATCTCAGAGGAGTCTATGAGAAGAGTGAGTTCTCAGGTAAATTTTAGCATGGCAAACAAGAGAGAGACAGGCATACAATAGAATCACTTTGAGAGACAAGGATACAAATATCTGCATTACAAATGAAACACAGATACAAGAGAAGTTCTTAAAACATTATGAAACGATATATTCGCTTAGGCAAGAGGTTGATAAGTTAAAATTAAAGGTTTTTCTTAGTAAACTCTCCATTCCAAAACTACAGACAAGTCAAATTGAGAGTTTGTTAGCAGATGTTACATTAAAAGAAATAGAAGATGTAGTGCAATATCTGCACATGGAGAAGATGGATTGCCAGCTGAACTGTATAAAAAATGTAATTCAATATTAAATTCTGAATTAGTAACACTAGCCAATCATATCTTGAAGGGAGCCGAGATTCAACCCTTTTTTCGTACGGCAGTAGTAGTTCGGTTTAAAAAAAAAAAATAAAGACAAGAAGGACGTTAATTCTTACAGGCCTATAAGCCTCCTTACCACAACTATGAAATTATAGCCAAATTATGGGCAAATAGAATGAATAAATGTATGGGTCAGTTATACATTTAGACCAATGTGGATTTGTGTCAGGGAGACACTTGTCTTTTAATACTAGTTTTTTAGTTGAAGCTATAGACTATTTTAGTCAGAACAAAATGTTGGCACAGATCATGTAATTAGATGCCGAAAAGGCATTTGATTTGGTCTGTTGGGAGAGCCTTTGCTACATTTTAACAGAGTTCGGATTTTCTGATGAATTATTAATATGATATCTGAGTTCTATAAAGGGGTTTCAGTACAGATAATTATAAACTCCAGCACGATTGCTGTCTGTAAAATTAACAGAGGAACAAGATACGGCTGCCCTCTGTGGCCATTACTTTTCGCTCTTTTTACAGAGCCGTTAGCTATAGCCATTCGGTCAATTAGAAATTCAACATCTCTAATTCCAGGAATGGCAAACATCAAGCTCTATGCCGATGATATTTCTTTGTTTCCCAGACCAGACTTAGAAGTGCAAAAAAACATATTTGGAATCTTCCAGGAATACCAGCTAATTAGAGGATATAAAATAAATGAATTAAAGATGGAGATTTTACACTGCAGTACGGCACCTGGCACTTTAATAACAGACTTGGTAGACTGGTCAACACTGGGCCTAAGAGGTACCTTGGTATATATGTCTCTGAGAATATAAATGACTTGTACATGTAAATTATGTCCCGTTAATTAATAAGATAAAAGGGTTGTTTTCTAAATGGAATAATTTACCTCTTTCATATTGGGTTGGGCAGCACTGATCCGTATGTTGGTTTTACCTCTATGCAGCTTTTTATTCTCAGCCATCCCTAGTGAAGTACAAATGGAATTTTTTTTTAAAGTGCAAGGCATGTTTTCTACTTTTTTATGTGCAAACAAATCACCTAGACTAGCTCTGGATTG
Organism: Triturus cristatus; assembly: GCF_964204655.1. Classification (NCBI taxonomy): domain Eukaryota; kingdom Metazoa; phylum Chordata; class Amphibia; order Caudata; family Salamandridae; genus Triturus; species Triturus cristatus. Next base: position 998,122,365 of record NC_140581.1, read on the forward strand.
CCTTTTTTAGACTAGTTAATGAAGGAGGCCTCCCTAATTTGAAAGACTTCAATTTTGCGAATTTTGCACACACCACCTATAGATCAACTAAGTTTTTAAATATTAATAGATATGATAATTTGTTTTAGATATAATTCATCTAGAATATGATATTAAAGATTTTATGCGTTTAACAAAACAAAAAAAAAAGTCAGATATAAGATGCTACAGTGAAGTACTAAATGCAAGCAACAATTGTTTCGGTATTATGAGATTCCCATAAGTAATGGAGCAACATTGCTATCAGATATATACATACGGGAGGATCCTCTGATAGACAGGAACGCAATGTCTAAATGGATGAGCAATGGCTATGGGAAAATATGGGACTTTTTTGAGGGGGATTGGAAAAACTGAAATCAAATGGAGCCCAGTATTTGATACTGTAAAAAAATTATGCAATGGTCCTATATTAAAATTAGGCATTTTTTACGGGAATTAAATCCTTTACACATAATTGAAACAAAGAATCTTGCAGAGGAACTGATAGAATCTAAAACCCACAAGACAATTAGTAGCTGGGTTTTGCTCCTACGCAGCCAGGGGGCGGATAAACTGTATAGGAGAGCCCCAAAAAAATGGCAGTTGAAAGAAGGCCTCCAGATATCTAGCGAAGCTTGGGATCAGATTAATGAGTTTAATTTCTCCGTACTGAAAGGGGCCAATCTACGACATATGCAATTTTATTACAAATTTCTTATATATAGAACCTCTGATTTCCTCCATAAAATAAATCTGCAGATTTCGGCAAATTGTTTTCACTGTAATATGGAAGGAGGGGGGAGTTGGAAACATACTATATGGGGCTGCCCTAGGTTGAGTACGTTTTGAGATGAAATTAATGGGTATTGCACGGATAAATTTGAAATACAACAAAGGCTGGATGCTCAGACAGCAATTTTTAGATACTCTCCAGATTTAAAAGCTGACCTGCTGCAAAACAAACGATTATATAATGTGGTCTTATTAGCTAGATCTTTAATACTACAAAGATGGCGGTCTGGCGATATTCCGACTTCTCAACACCTACAGTGTAAACTTAATAGGATTAAGTAATCAGAAAAAAGCTATGCATTAAGATCTGGGTCGTATAGGAAATTTTTAAAGTAATAGGAGATTCTGGGCTAAGAGTTCTCAATTTAAAAATATATATGTTTTTATTTCAAGAGAATTTTATTATTTTAAAGGAGCAAATAAGGACATTAGATACAGGCAAAAGTGATACAATTGATATCAGACAAGGATAAATATTATAATAGAATGAAATTAAATAAGAAGAAATATAACATTAACATTCATTAATCTGCAGATATCATATAAATAAATTAATTAAGGAAGAAAAAATTGATATCCTGCAGAAGTAATTATCAAAAGTATCACCAACCGACAGCAAAATATGGATGAGAGGAAGAAAGAAAGGAAAGAAGAAAAGACGGAGAGAATAGGAAAGAGATGAAGAAAGAGAAAGAAAGACAGGGAGGAGTGAAGGAAGAGGAGAAGATTTCCAAAGGATTCATCCAACACACAGGACAACAATAACCAGACAACATTAACCAGACAAATCAAAAGGATATTGATCCACCAACCCCTCTGAGGCCAAGTCCATATACGTATCTAAAGCTTTCCAAACACCAGCAGATATAGAAGGAGAGAGATGAGCATGATCCAGTGACGTGTGAGCACTTCGTAAAAAGGAAACCCAAGCCCACCAAGTATGGTAAGAAACTGAAGAGAACGATTTCCACTCCATAAGAATTACTTTGACTGCAATAGTCAATAAAAGATCCAGCAACTGTAATTCCAAGGGATCTAAAGGCAGAGGGACCTGGGCCGCCAACGGACCTAAAAGAATTAAAGGAAAAGAAAGTTGAAACTCAATATTAAAGATAATCATAAGGTGTTTGTGAATTAAATCCCAAAAGGGTTGGAGAAGGGAACACTCAAAGAACATATGTTGAAAGTCACCTGGTACAAGACCACAACTCCAACACAGATTGTCTTCTTTGAGATTTAGCGAATACAAACGAATGGGAGTCCAGTGAAGAAGATTAATAGAGAAAAACTTAGACTGCATTAATGAGGGGGCGATTTTATTACGAAGAGAAAGTTTACCAATATCTTGCCATGTGTCTGAAGAGATATGATCGGTAACACTATGATCAAAATGATGTAGCCATTTTTGCTGTGCGACAGTATGGGAAGGAAGTGTAGAGGACGATAAGAATTTGTAAATCCTAGACGCTACATGACCAGTCCTGATCCATAATTGAAGCAGCGTAATCGTAGGGGAAGAAGGATGAAGGTGCACTTTAGCAAGTGCTACCTTTATCTTAAGAAAGGTATAAAAGTCTAAGTTAGAGAGGGAAAATTGTGGAGCTAGGGAGGAGAAAGGGAAAGGATCATTATTGGAGTCATAGAGATGTTTAACAAGTGAGATACCTTTCCCAGCCCAATAAGACATCAACTCTGGATCAATATTAATTTTGATTTTAGAATTCCGCCAAATAGACGACCATCTAGTTTTATGCAGTGGAATTGCCACTTTCTTATCCACCTTGCGAACTGCAGCAATAGTGTCTAAAATAATAGATCGAGAAAATGGAATAGAAAGGGTATTCGTGGTTAAAAAAGAGGCAGTCGGCAGAGGGGAGGCTAATTCTTGTTCTATTAGCAACCAAGATGGAACATGAGTAGAGGAAGAAGAAAACCAGAGAGCACCCTGAGACGCCAGAAAGGCAGTTTGATATTTCTCCCAATCAGGAAGATTACAGCCACCCATATCGTAAGATTTCCGTAAGAATTTATAAGCAATTCTAGCCCTTTTGTCATTCCATAGAAATTTGGAGGTGAGTAAATCAAGTTCGTGAAAGAAGGAATCAGAGAGCTTTACCGGCAGCATAGAGGAAACAAAATTAATAATAGGTGTTATCATCATTTTAAGAGTCTGCAATCGACCCCACCAGGAAATATGCTTCGGAGACCAAGTTTCTAAAAGACGTCGCACCTTAAGAATAGTTTGAGATTCATTATAAGTAGCCGTAGCATAAAGGGTGGAACAAAAATAAATACCCAGATATTTTAGTTGTTTAGATTGCCACTTAAAACCCGCCGAACCCATATGAGAAGAGAAACAGTACGCATTTAAGGGGAACATCTCTGTCTTATCTTTGTTCAGGGTATATCCTGAAACCCTTGAGAAAAGAGAAATCGTATCAGAGATAGCAGGAATGGCCAGTGCAATATTGTCAGAAAAAATAAGAACATCATCCGCATAAGCAGCTGTTTTTATCTGATGAGACCCAAAAGAGAAACCCTTAATGTCTGGATGTAAGTCAATCATTCTGAGAAGAGGATCAATGGATAACAAAAATAAAAGAGGAGACAAGGGACATCCTTGCCTAGTACCCTGGCGAAGGGTTAAAAAAGGACGACGTAGCTCCATTTACTCGTATGTTAGCTCTGGGTCGGGAATAAAAAGACATAACCATACGGATAAAAGAATCACCAAGATTATGTGCACATAAAACAGCTCGTAGAAAAGGCCAAGAGACCTTATCAAAGGCCTTTTCAGCATCAAGGGCCAAGGCCGCCGCCGGAAGATTGGATCGCTTGGCTGAACCGAGAATGTGACAAAAAGTACGGATGTTATCACGCGCAAGACGACCCTTAACAAAACCTGTTTGGGAAGGATGAACCAAATGAGGAATAAAGGATTCTAAAGGTTTAGCCAAGATTTTAGCAAAAATCTTAGCTTCCATATTAAGAAGAGAAATAGGGCGAAAATCTTTGGGGTCCGAATGATCTTTTCCTTCTTTGGGGATTACTACAATAGTAGCATCAGCAGCAGAACCAGACACGGAACCATCTTTAATAAACGCATCAAAGACGGATTGAAGTTGCGGCACAATCACAGACAGAAAGGTTTTATAAAACAAAATAGGATATCCATCAGGATATGGAGCTTTACTGGAGCGAGTAGCTTTAATCGCAGAAATAATTTCATCAGAGGTAATCGGGCCATTCAAAGAGTTATTATCTTCCTCCGATACAGTTTTCACAGGAACTGTCTTTAAGAACTCCTGGCATTGTTCAAAAGAAGATTGAGTAGAGGGGGTATATAAATTATTATAAAAATCTCGAAAGACCTCAAGAATTTCTTTAGACTGAAATTTTTTCTTACCAAGATGGTCATTAATAGAAGAGATTTGGGAAGATTTATAAGAAGATTCCTGGAACTTTAATGTAGCCGCAAGCATCTTGCCAGCACGATTTTTTAACAACTTCTTAGATTTCTGAGCCTGAAGACCTATATGAGCTCTCTTAGTGACTAAAGTATTGTATGTATATTTTAAATTCTTAATAGACTGTAGGTGAGATTTATCTTTAGATTGTCGAAAAAGAGATTCCTGACTTTTCATCTCAGCTGCTAAGTCCGTGAGTTCCTTTCTAATGGCAGCGTTTCTCCTTGACATACATTTGATGACCTGACCACTGAAAGTACATTTAAAAGAGTCCCAGAGAACAACAGGGGAATCGACTGAACCAACATTCTCAAGGAAAAACGTCTCAATATCATTGGAAAACTCTCGAACCTGGGAATCATCATGTAAGATTTCTGTGTTTAATCTCCAAGACCGAGATCTCGCTCTAGGGGCAAAAGACAAAAGTGTGAAAGTCACCGCGGCATGATCTGAAATTAAAATAGGATGAATAAGCGGAGATGAGGAAGATTGAACAAGAGAGGAGTGCACCAAAAGATAATCAATGCGTGAAAAAGACGAATGGGGGGAAGAAAAAAAGGAAAAATCACTGCCAGTGGGATTATGAAGACGCCAGACATCCTGAAGATGAATAAGAGAGCACATATTAATCATTTGTTTATGTGAATTAGGGGGATGAAAATTAAAGGCAGAATTCCTATCAAGGAAGGGATCCATTGGTAAATTAAAGTCTCCACCTAAAATAAGATTACCAGAATGAGGTGTGTCATTTAGCTTTTTGGTGATTGCTTTCCAAAAAGACGGATCATCCTTGTTAGGGGCATAAATATTCATGACAAAGAGGTCAACATTACCATCAGACAACTTAGATAGTAACCGACGTCCCTCTGTATCCTGTTCAGAGGAAACAATAGACAAACCAGAATGTTTAGAAACTAAAGTAATTACCCCATTTCTTTTGCCACAAGCATCTGAACAAGCAACATCAGAAACCCATTCTTTCTTCAAAAATAGCGCCTCTCTGGCGGAGACCTTCATCTCTTGAAAAAGGACTAGATCCGAAGAAAGAGGTTTGCAGTAGTCTAATATCTTTGACCTTTTTACTGGGTGATTTAACCCTTTCACATTAAGGGAAAGTATATTCAATCCAGTCATAGAACCAATAATAGGGAAAAATGATGCACCATATATAATATAGGAAACAGGGAGAATCCAAGGAGGAAATCCGAAGAGAAAAGGAGAAAGAAGAGGAAAAAGAAAGAAGGAAAGTGTAAAGAAGAAGAAAAAGAAGAACCAACAAGGAAGGTCTGAAAGAGACCAAATTCATACCAGGGGGAACATGGAAAGATGAGCAAGGGGACCATCACGAGGAATAAATACAATCAGCATAAAGGGCCCCAATACAAAACATAACCGATTATACTTAATTAAGAAAAAAGAAATATCTGAAATATGAACTAGAATTAATTGTAATATTCAAAAACAATTCATCATGTAAGACTATAAAGGCGACATGTACATGCCAAATTGATAAAAAGGTAACATGTAAAGTATATCATAAAAGAATGGAGAAAGTAGAAGAGAGAAAGATAGCTAATGCTACAAATGGAGAAATGAGGAAAAATAAGCCAATAACTATCTCTAATAATAGGTAGAGCGAAACCAAAGCAGACACCATGAAGAGCCGTAGAGAAAAAAGAGAAAGAAATATATTTCCAAAGAAGACTATAAGATAAAATATGAAGAAAATAAATGAAACATAATAGATAGAGGCATAAAATAGCTGAACCGTTATAACACTCAATAAAGCCCTATGGCAGATAAATAGAAGAAACCAGTATATATTTAAATATGTAAAAACTAAAGATAGACATCTAATTGACTATCCACAAATATATAAATTTATTATTCTAATGCAAGTCAAAGAGGCACGAGTATCGTAAATATATAACTATAGAAGTAAAAAACATGAGACTAAAAGTGCAATATAAATATAGTAACTTAGAACTAGTAGAGAAAGGCAGTTAATAAAAATAAGAAAACAAAACAATCAATGATATAACCATAAAATAGATATAAAAATTAGCTATACAGAAAGTAGAATTAACTCTATTTATGGCAATTAATAAGAGTCTATGAGGCAATCTATGTAACCAATCCAGAAAAAACAATCAATGAAGCCCTATGGAAGATAAATAGTCTTTAAAAATGTATATCAAAAGATAGGCATCTAGTTAACTGTCCACAAATATATAAACTTGTTATACTAATTTAATTTAAAGAAGTAAGAATATCGTACATATATAACCATAGAAGTAAAAACACATGAGAATATAAAGTGCAATATAAATATAGTAATTTAGAGCTAGTAAAGAGAGGCAGTTAAGAATAATAAGTAAACAAACCAATCAATGATATAACAATAAAATAGATATAACAATTAACTGTACAGAAATTAAAATTAACTCTGTATATAGCAATTAATAAATATCTATGAGCAATTTATGTAACCAATCCAGAAAATAATACAGATAATAATCAAAGGCGTACTCCATAGAGACAAAACAACAAGAGAAAAACAACACGCGAAAAGACCAAATAAAAGTACGGCAATGGAGGTAACATTAATTGGGGTCAGTAAGAAAGGAAGAACAAAAAACAGAGACAAGACCAAGTCACACACAAAAATTCTAAGGAAATAAAAGAAGCCATAAAGTGAGGTAAAAAAGATCCGGAACCTGCCATGGACAAAAAGCAAGAAAGGAGGAAAAAGATTGATAAGCACAAAAAAGAAAAACAACGAGCAAGAGAGAGGACACCCTATAAAGAAAACAATACCAAGAAAGATTAGAAAATACAAAAAATAAATATATCAGAGATAGTAGTTCACTACAACATAAAGATATGAAGGTAGAACAGATAAGGAAAAGGAGAAAAGAAACACAGCCCATCACATAGCTTACAAAGGCACACACAAAAAAAACAACAAACGCACACCAACAACAGTGGGCAATAAGACCACCACGCAGATCTAAAAAAGACAAACTTAATAGATCTGGAAAAGAGAAAACACAATGCAGTTATATGAAACCACATCAGGTGCCAGAGGAACCAGGATCCCGTGAGGCTTCCATTTGAAGATCCATCTGCAACTCCATCTGATTATCCAAAAACGAAGCCAAATCAGCAGGTTCATCAAAGATTCTGGAACGACCTTTGAAGGTAATGCAGAATTTTGAAGGACCAGAAAAAGAGAAGGGGATATTCATCTCAGAGAGACGCTTCCGGAGATTAAGAAAGCCTTTCCTCCTTATTACCGTGTCTCTGGCAAAGTCCTGAGAAATTGAAATGCGATGGCCATTCCATGAGACAACTTTAACCTTCCACATATGAGCCAGAATTTGCTCCGTATGTTGATGGCGCAGTGGCTTAAAAATTATCGCTCTTGGTTGCGTGGCTGATTTAGAGCGAAAGGTGGGAACTCGGTGTGCCCGTTCCAACTCAAAGTCTCTTTGGAATGAAATTTGCAGCGTAGAAGGAACCCATTTATATAAGAAATCAATCATAGAAGGTGCATCTTTCTCAACTTCTCTGGAAGACCAAAAATGCGCAGATTAGATCTGCGATTACGATCTTCTTGATCAGTGAGATCCCTCCGCAATGCCGCCATTGAGCGCTCAAACTGGCAAAGAGACCTAGATTGTTTTTGTATAGTATCTTCTGCACCACTAATACGTGTTTCTGTGGCTGAAACACGAAGGGACAGAGCCTTGAGATCATTTCTGATGGCTGACACCTCCACTTGCAACAAATCTGTGTTAGTCTTGGTAGACTGCGCAATTGCATGAACATCATTAAGGCGCGTCAGAATAGTCTCAAGAGTGGAATTTGTGTATTTTTGAGCAGCCTCCGGTGTAGGAGACACTTGTTTGGACCTCTTAAGAGAGGCTTTAGAATCTTTGGCGTCTTTAGAATTTGGTGACAAGCCCATATGCCCAGCCATAGAGTCCACAGTCACAGCGGGAGCAAAATACCCCCCCTCAGAGAAATGAAGGGAAGAAAAAAGCCAGAGGAAACTAGTATACACAATATGTAAAATAGAAATGCGCAAAAAGTAGAGAGCGCATGATCAGCAACCAATCCAGGATAATAATAATGGCGGGCTTACATGACAGAGGAGAGAATTCACATCACAAAAATACCATGCCCTGCAGGTAGCAAAAAGACGTCATCTGAAACTAAAAAAAAACAAGAAGCAGGGAATTATAAATCATGGAAGCGCCATACAAAGGTATTGGAGGCGCTCTGAAGAGAGGTATAGTAAAATAAAATCCAAACTGCTCTCACCATAGGCAGCAAAGTAAATTAGGAAAGGAAAAAAAAATCCAATATACACTTTATAAGTAAGGAAAAAAGTCACCTGTTTGCCACCATTCCTGACCAGTTCGAAGAAAAAACGTCGTCGTGAAGTGGAAAAACAAACATCTCCGTCAGTGAAGAAAAACAAAATGGCGGCCGCTCGTAAAAACACCGAGCTCCACCATAAACGGCATAAATACAGACACCGGCAGTTTCAGAGCACAGGAAAGACTCTCAGGCAGCACACGGCGTCCTCAGAAGCATGAAGCCACATTTTGGCAGCAATGGGGCACTTCGAAGCAGTAGAAAAGCCTCCGGCGGCCCTCGCTCGTTATGGAGCTCAAGCGCGATCCGCCATCTCGCAGCGGCGCGCAAGCCACGCCCCCCATTTAAAAAAATTTTTTAAATGAGAAATTAAAAAGAAAAATGTGCATTATTATGTGGTTTTTAAAAAAAATTTGGGGTGGATCGTGTATAAGAATAATGGGCAGTGTTTCCGATGCTTTTCTATACTTCTATGTAAATATGTATTTATGGATGTGATTAACTAAAAAAAACTCTGTGGATTTGCATAGGGAGTAGTGGGGGAACTGTCATCGCCCCTGCTAGTTTTGTGCCTGAAGTTAAGTGGCTTGTGTTCTCTGGTAACCTGACAGCAGAATTGTGTCTATGGTTGGCAGCAGCCCTAGCTTGCTGTCAGGCTCTGGAAGACTGGTGCCAGGAGCACGGGGGACTTCATGAAGGAGCCACACAGTGCAGGGAATCATACCTCCAACGCAGTTTACGGTGTTGTGTTTTGATTCCAACATGTTTGATACCAAACATGCCAGGGTTCGTTACAACCAGTTTATAGATAGCCATCGCTTAATGACGATTGGCCACAATAGGTATCGTAATGGCTGACGCACTTACAACGCCTGGAGAATGGACTCCGGGGTTTGTAGGGGTGTCCTGCAGGACCACTCTCACACTTATAACCAAGCATCCTGCTGTCAGGATTGAAAGGACTGCCTTGCGGGTGACTTATAGGTTTTAAGTGTGGTGACCTCCGATATAAGAAAACGTATATCTGTCGTAAGTGGTGCTAGCACTAGCTTACACATGCTGCAATGCAGGCCTGTAGTTACACTTTGAGTGGTCTCCCATGGGTGGCATAATACATGCTTCAGTCCATGGAGGACCCCTGGTGTACCTATGCCCTGGGTACGTTAGTACCATGTACTGGGGACTTACAAGGGTACTCCAGTAGCCAATCTGGGGGGGGGGGGTATCTAAGTACTCACCATGGTCCAATTTAGGGAGGAAGCACAGAGACTGGGGTCCTGATTAGCAGGATCCCAGTCAGACTATTCAGAAAGCAGAATGATACCAGCAAAAAGTGGGGGTAACCATGAAAGCAGATCCTACTTTCCTACACCATCCTCAGTTCCTCCCAATGCAGTTTATCATGTATTAGGGTATCAAGAGACAATATCATTTTCTTTACATGCTATCAATATTTCAACATCTGTGTATCACTCCTTCAAACACTTTCATATGAAATAGAAATTACAAATGGCACATATGTGAACATCGCTCTGCAGAAAGGCCAAGGGTTGGATAGTCTGAACACCTTTATTTGACCCCCGACAGGCACTATGAGAAGCTCTTGTTATGTTTCCTAACCTAGGCCTAAGGAGCAAAGTGACCTTTTACCTTATTTTGTCCTACCTTGCTCTGCATAATGGTTCTAGCAATGACCTTTTACCCAGTTCTTTGCTGAATAAATATCGATTGGTTTCCTTGAAACGAGCCTCATTTATTATGCATGAGGATCTTAAATCCCCTGCACATGATGTACATAACAGGCTTAACATACTCTGTACAAAAGTCATTGCTATTTTTATCCTCGGGCGACAGGGCTACTTTGCATAGTTACAATTATTGATTTAGGCTCATCTACTTAATCGTACTCACAACATATTGATTGTGGTAGAACCCTGAAGTTAACTTTTTGGCATAAATCATTGCACCTTCACTAGGTACCTAGAGGAGACCCTTCTACGATGACACTGACACAGAGGTCCATACACGCTGAGGCTTCAACAAGCAGCGGTCTGACAACCCTTGCGGGGTCTCCAACTTGTGACCAAGACAGGGTCCTTCATTCACTCCCATCAGGTAATGGGGGTTGGCTCTTTCCTAGGGGATTCTTGGCTTTATATCCACATACATGCTAGGTACATTTAGGTAGGATCCGCATCGTAGGAGTACGCAAAGATTACTGTTTTCATAAATTCCTGCATATATTTATTGCTTTAGCACCATGGTAGAAATGTACCTACTGTTAACTCTTTTGGTGCTTGTAATCTCTTACGTTTGCTTCTGTCTACTGATTATTGCAGCACATATGTTTTATACTAGAACGGCGCTGGTTCAATAAATGCTTATTGAAAAACGACCCCAACGTTTATTCTGTGTATCTCTTTGAGACTAAGTGAGCACGATTGACTGAGCGAAAAGTACTTTACTGTTTCCACGATCCCTGAAGGATCAAGGGTTGTCATGTGCGATAGTTGGCGGAATGTATTTCGCTCCTTGGTAAGGTTAGGGGGCTTAATGGTGGCACTGTGAACTAGCTGGTCTATAGGCTGACATATCATCTAGACACCAATCCCTTAGTTTATTTTTCACAACAAATGCGCAGATCATATGTACTTTTAGGAACTACACAACACTCTGACCCATAAACTTTAACTCATCCAGACACCTACAAATACTCAGAAACAACATTGTGTGGAATATTCAAATGCTTTTAGGGAACGTAAGAAGTGATTTTTTTTTATAGGTTTGGATTTCCATATAATGCATCATGATGGAGTAGGTACCATCTGAAATCTAAGTTAGCAAAGTATGTTCACTTCTCTATCACACCAACCCACATGGGGAGAGGCTCCATTACCTCAAGAGAGTTCATGTGTCTTATCTTGTCTCTTTGCCCATGAAAACAGATTTCCACAGCATCTTCAGCGCAGGAGAATATGTGACGTTACAACGCGATCAAAATGATTGTGGAACGTTATATCGCAGTTTTTACAATGCAAGTTGATACAACAACTTGCGCTGGAGGGCGCAGGACTTAGGAATAGTATGATTTACTATTCCAACACCAGTCTACGCACAGTAGGGAAGGTGTTGGAATAGTAAATCAGACTATTCCTTAGATTAGAGCGCCATCCAGAGCAAGTCGTTGTAACGACTTGCGTTGTATTACCCGCGATGTAAAAGCATTGCGATGCAATGCCCGCATGGTAATGGATGTTTCCCGCACAGGATGGCAAAGGCGATCTACTTAAGTTAGCGAGATAGCACTGCACACCCTGCCACACATATGCAATAGTAACAGTTTACAGGATCGTGTAAGTGATGTGAGCACAAACAGCATGAAAAAATTACAAAAACAACATGGTCTACAACATGAATATGGAGTGCAAGATTAAATAAAAAGTGGCTGTATTGCTGAATTGGATTACCAAGAGGCTGCTGCTGCCAGTTTCAAATACGTTTTGGAGCCAGATGCAAATATATGACAGAAACGGTCTGTGACCTGCTCCCTCATCTGAAATACAGTGAGGGGGCATGACCCCACTCTAATGCCTCTGACCAGGAACAGTTGGATAAGATTGCTGCAGTAGCACTGGATCTATCATGTGAGGCTGGTTTTGGCACTTAATATTATTAGTTTATTTAGCCGCCGCAGCAGGACCAATGCTCCAGCACCCCACGGGTGTCTCTGATGTGCGAGGCTGTCAGAGGACAAATAGTTTTTTCCACACTGCGCTGAAACAATGTTTCTGATTAAACTCTAAGATTAGCAATGAGTGAATCCCTCAGGCTGCAGTATATTAAGCTGTAAATAGTGTGCTGAGCCACCTGGAGCTCACCTAGGCGGACCCTCACCCAGATGTAGAACTTGCACATCCTCTGGCCAGGCGTGTCCAGAGGCTAAAAAATGAAAGAGAAGTCTTTATACCCGTACACTACTACTGCGTATGTGTGTGCTTTGTGGGCTGAGCGTGGTGCAGCGAGGGCCTACTGAGCAGTGGGCTGATCACACAGGTGTCCCTGCAACACTGGCGATGAGGGTGGCTTCCCTCCCATGTTTTGCATTCTCAGGGGTCTACCAACGCTTCTCCCTGACTGATACGGAGCTGTTTTGTTTTGTTTGTCAGGGCGTCGTTTCTGGTTCAGATACATCAATCATCATCTTCCACAACACCCTATTTATTCGTCAGTCGTTGGTAACAAACTTGGCAACAAGTGCGCAAGCTATCCCATTGACCTTTTACCACGTTAGTCAAATACATACAGTAAATCATTACATTTACTCCACCTGTCTTCATCCGTCCTCCTTACTCCCGTAGCCAAACTGGTTCCTGGATTGAAGGGAAGAATAGGCAAAAACAGGTTAGTGGTCCCTCCAGGGCCCCCCCTCCAGTAATGGGTAGGGGGACCCCTTTAGGTCCGCTGTCGTCGCCGTCGTTGACTGAGCCTTCCAGGCACCCCCCGTGTAAGGGTACAAGGGGACCCCTTTGGGTCCTCAGGTTTCGTCGTCGCTGTCTCCATCTGATCCGTCCAGTGCTGCGTAGTTGCACAGGAGGCTGTGGATCATCTCACGGCACACCAGGGTCGATGTCTCCTTTTTCCCTACTACCAGGCGGTTTCTGGAAAACAAAAGAACATCTTTAAAACAGCACAGGAGCCTCCAGCAGCCCTGGAGGTCACCTAGTGCATGTGTCTCTGGGAACAGTCCATACATCACAGAGTCAGCAGTGATGCAGGTCGTAGGTATCCAGACCCTAAACTTCGTGCCTAGGGCCTTCAGCAGGTCCTGTGCATACGTGCACTCCCAGAAGAGATGGTATGGTGCACCCTCTTGGGCAGGACTTGTATTGGTTGAGTCCTCTTACGTGCATGAAGGCTTTCACGGGAAATTCTCCTTGGATGGCCATGCATTCGATTTCTTTGTCCTGGTTCGTCAGGCATTTGAATGCAACGTTTCCCCACACGTAGTCTGATCTGGCTGAGGGCAGGGCGCCTATCGGTTCACTGATGTCCCTTGCACGTATCTGGCGTTGGACAAGCTTTGAAGTCCATGTGGGGGGGCGGGCTGCCTCCAAACCGAACTCCTTCACAAACTTCTCCACTTCCTTGTAGAACCACGGGGTCTGCCAGTTGTATGGGACGGCGCTCACCCACTCTGCCCATCCGAGGCGCCTCCATGTTGGTAACAAGAAAAAGCGTGCCATCAGAAAGCTGACGTGGCTCTCATCTTCGGTCCTCAGGGTGTTCCTCACGCAGTGGCACACGAAGATCCCCCTCAGGATGGTGGCGATGTCTGGCACTCATTTGCCTCCCTTGTCGTGGGTCTTGAACATCAGCACCCTCTTCATTCTGTCCATCTTTGAGCTCCAGATGAAGTAGAAGATCATTCTTGTGATGGCCTTGGCCATTCTGGGCTGCACAGGCCACACTTGAGCGACGTACTGGAGTACTGGCAGGGTCTTGTTTCACAGGACCAAAGACATCCCTTCAATCGCCAGCTTCCGGAGGCTCTAGAGTCCCAGCTTCTGCCTCGTCTTCGCCAGTCTTTCCTCCCAGGCCTTCTCCATTGCACCTTCTCTGCCGAACCAGACTCCAAGGATCTTCAGGAAGTCCTGCTTGATGGGGAATGGCAGTGGGTCTCAGGTGGGGGTGTAGTGTCCAAAGAGCAGGGTTTCTGGCTTGCTGCTGTTGATCTTTGCTCATGATGCTTTCCCAAACTCAATACAAGTCCTCTCCAGCTCTTTCACAGACGGTCCGTCCGCGCAGAATACTGAGACGTCGACCATATAGAGGTAGCACTTCACTTCTCCTCGTCCTCCGCTCCCTGGTGCTTTCACTCTTCTGATGTTCCTGTTCTGCCAATGCATTAAGCGAGGAGTTCCATCATGCAGATGAACAGAAGGGGGAAAGCGGGCAGCCCTGACTCACCCCTGACAGGACGGGGAACGGGTCGGTTCTCCAGCCATTTACCAATGCCGTGCTGGAGATGTCTTATACATTATTTTCACCACGTCACAGAAGAAGTCCCCCAGTCCCAGTGCTCTGAGTGTCCAGTTCATGAACTCATGGGAAACGCAGTCAAATGCCTTTTCCTGGTCCAGGCTGACCAAGGCCATCGGGACCTTGCAGCCCTTGACGTACTCGATCGGGTCCCGGACCAGGGCCAGGCTGTCCGCGATTTGCCAACCCGGTGTCCCACAGGACTGGTCAGGGTGGACATCTTCGCTATTACTTTCTTTAGGCGGTTGGCCTTTACCTTTGCGAGAATCTTGTAGTCCACATTGAGGAGAGAGATGGGCCTCCAGTTCTTGAGGTCTTCTCTCTCTCCCTTCTGTTTGTACAAGAGTGCTATCATACCTTCCCGCAGGGATTGCGGCATACTGCCCTTGCCCACCATTTCCTCGTAGAGGTCTAGCAAGTCTGGCCCGATCAGGTCCCACAGTTCAACATAAAGTTCCATTGGGAGACCGTCATTCCCGGGTGTCTTGCCTTTCTTGGAGGTTGTGGCGGCCAAGTGCAGTTCTTCCAGGGTGAAGGGCACGTTCAGGCCCTCTCTCTCTTCCGGACCCAGTGTCTTTGAGATGTCCTCGAGGAAACTATCCGCCTGGGCTCTCTCTGACAACTTCGGTGAGTAGTGTTCACCGTAAAAGTCGGTTACGACTTTCATGACTTCCTCTTTATCACCTTGGAGGTTGTCCTCCGAGTCCCGAAGCTCAACCAGCGGTGAGTGGGTCGAGTGAAGTTTCTTGAAGAAGAACGAGTTGCATTTCTCGTCCTTCTCGAGGTTCTCGGTTCTGGTCCGGAAGATGATTTTCTTGGATTCTTCCATAAAGTGCTCTGTGAGCCCTTTTCGGTTTTCCTCCAGGTCGTCATCCACGTCCCATCCCCTGAGCTTGAGTTCATACAGTTGCTGCAGTTTGCTCTGCAGCTTCCTGAACGTCCTCTTCTTTTCCCGTGCAGCAGCTCTGCTTGCATCCTGGAAGAAGCTCCGGAACCTGTCCTTCACCCATTCCCACCACTCGCTGGCGGAGTGAAAGAGGTCCTTCATGTCCCTCCACTCTACGTACACGGTTCTGAGGTTCGCCACTAACTCCTCGTTTTCCAACAAAGAGCAGTTCAGCTTCTACGATCCTGGGCCAGCGGGGAACTTCCCTGTAAGTTCCCCCTCGAAACTGACTGCTCTGTGGTCTGAGAAGTGAACGGCGACCATGGAGCTTCGCCCAGGCTTTACTGTTGTGGAGGTGAATAGGAAGTCGATCCATGAACGCACGGATCCGTCCAGCCTACTCCAGGAAAGATTCCTGGCATTCGGCCCCATGCTCCCGATGACATCCTGGAGGGACGCCTCACCTATCATCTCCACCAACAGCCTGGACGTCACATCCATCCTTGCAGAGCCAGACCCACTGCGTCCATCTACTATGCAATTGAAATCACCACCCATCAGAATGGTTCTGGAGGTCACGAGTTGCACCCTGAGCACCCTGAACATCTCAAGTCGCTCATTCTTCTCTGGGGGGGGGGGGGGGGGGCATAGCCCACGAGCCGTTCACGACCAGCACTCTGCTGTTGACCTGCTCGGTGACCGTGTCCACGGTGAACTGCCTCCCCTTGATTAGAATGGCCACTCCAGATGATTTGTAATCGTTCCCTCCAGACCAAAAAGATGGCCCGTGCGTCCACTACCGTTCAAGCTGGCTGTACGACTGGGCGTACGGAATCCCGCATTCCTGCAGAAAGTAGATATCTCAGTTCTGAGTGGACAGGAAGCGCAACGTGCCGACCCGCCTAACCTGATCCTTCATGCTTCTGACGTTCAGGGTGAACAATGATATCGCCATTGTCTCCGCGCTTTCGGTCAGTATCTGGTTCGGAACCTACTGGGGTTGAAGGCTCTGGGGTGCTCTACTTGGGGTCCTGAACCACCTGTTGGTCCTGCTCCCCCCCTTCTTCTGGGGTGTTTTCAGTGCTCTCGATGAGGTGACGGTGGAATTCTTGGAGGACTGACTCAACCTCCGCCACTTCCTTGTCTCTCTTGCCTGTTACGGAGCTGTTGCAGTAGCTGCCTGCACGTGGCCTGCCTCCGTGCAAGTGTTGCTCCCACCTCCTGCTCATCGAACGCGGGGCTCTTGATGCCACCGACTTACTGCTGCTGCCGCGCAGCCCTGGCCCATGGGCCCAACTATTTCCATCTACATTGCTTTGGGGTCTCAGCTGTTCCCTCCTGAGTGCGGCCTGCCTGCCTGCAAGCATGCTTCAGTGGGTGCCCCGCCCAACCTCAATTAAGCTGCGCACCACCCCAGCAACCTTTCATGCTCCTGCCCCCATGCAGCTCTTGTAGCCAGGCCCATATGTTCCCTGCCCGTTTTCGGCCTGCGGCAACAGCACTCCTTCGGTCTTCTGGCTTACTATCTGCAGCCTGGCACGTCACGTGCTCTAACTGTCCTACTGCTGTCCTCCCCTTGCCTGGGCCCTGTGGTGCCTCCCCAGCCTAACGATAAAGACGGCCCACTGTTGGACTTGCCTGGGAAGCATGTGCTTCACAGCAGGGGAATGGCATCATACGCTTCAGTCCACTGCATAAAGCCTACTAAACTAGATAGGAGACCAGACATCGCACAGAAACAAATAAGGAGAAACCAGAAACAAAAACACACAATACATGGAAAATTGATAAGGGTGGCAAGAGAGGACATCACACAAACAAGAACTAGTATGCAACAGCTTAGCAACCAAATAACTGCCCTTGACTTTTCTTGCCTCACCCACCATGGCTGACGACGCTGATGTTGCGCCCCCAGGGGTACAGCCACAGAAACAATTCCCTCCACAGTGGGAGTATTACAGCCATTCAATGAGCTCTTTGACCCAGCGAAGGCATTCCGTAGCTGGAAGACCTGAATTGGCATGTTAGAGAATTATTTTGTTGCGACACGTGAGACTGATGGTGCCGTCAAACATTCTTTACTGCTTCACTATGCCGGCAAAAAAATCTACAAAATGTTTGAACAGCTGCCAAAAACATGCCTTGACACAGACTATGATGCCACCTTCTATGTGCTCAATGCTCCCTTGGACCCGCAGTTGAGTCCCGATTTTGAGCAATTTAAACTCTGCCAGGCCCGCCAATGAAAGGGAGAGTAATTGATGCGTTGTCAGCATACTTACATGAACTGGCCAGTACCTGTATTGTGGATGATCAGTTAAAGGAGATAAGTGCCCAAATCATCCAGGGATGTCGCAATAAGACCCTAAGGGCCTCATTCTGAGACTGCCCAACATCAGCTTGGATGACATCCTGGTATTGACACGCTCTCAAGACCTGTCTGCCACGAGAGCCAATGAAATGGACCTGGCCATCACTCAAGCTCCAGAGAAGGCCCCTCCTATCAAGACAGAATGGGCGGATGATGTCTGCATGAAGAGCAAGACTGATCCATCCAAGGTTCGTGGACCCCCACAGTCGAAGTCTTCCTTTGGTTACTATGGCTGCGAAAAACACCCACCAAAAGAATACCCTGCACATGGCTGTACATGCTCCAACTGTGGGAAGAGTAACGACTTTGCATATTTCTGTCAGGAAGGTGTACGGAGAGGAGGCTCCAGAGGAGGACGACCACTGTTCAGAGCGGTGCGACAACTGTCCCTGGATGATCCAACAGGGCCAGACACCACCAGACCTCCACAAAGACAAGGTCATAGGCTAGAGGACTCATCCCCGGACGAAGAAGAAGAGGTGTTCCTCATCTCCATCACGAACGAGCTGCAGCGCCACCAGAGTCCGCAGCCCACGTGTGTCCTCTAAATTGCTGGGTCTGAATTAAAGGTCCTCATCGACACAGGGGCGTCAGTAAACGTCTTGGGGATTCAGCAATACAACTGCCCCCGGCCCAAGCCAGCGCTCACCCAGTCACATACCAAGATCTTCACATATGGAAGCTAATCTTCTCTGCCTGTGCGAGGGTGCATGATCATGCAGGTGAAGTCAAATGACCAAGAGGTCACAACAGTATTCCATGTGGTAGATAAGGAGGCCGACACGCTGGTAGTAAGTCACACCTCTGAAGATTTGGGCCTTGTATCATTCACCTACAACGTGAAAGCGCACTAGATTGACCACTTGTTGGATAACTTTCTGGGATTATTCAACGGACCTCCAGTTAAATTACACATTGATTGCTCTATTTAACCAGTGGCACTGTGCCACCGCCATGTATCTTTCCACCTGAGGCCATTCCTGGATCAGGACCTCAACATGCTCGAGTAGCACGTGTGTGTCAGGATTCCTGCTACATCTCACCACTCTTGACTATCACAATCTACCGTCACGACTCATATCATTCCTCCCAACACTTATGAATGAACAAATGTCTTGTACCCTGACTTTTGGCCATACTGTTGGTAATAGCTAGCTGCAGCTGGTGTTTCCCTGTTTGTTTGAAAAGGTTTAATAGCTTTTACAAATGGTTTACCATGCATATGCAAGGTCAGGTTTCAGGCGCCACGGAAACATCCAAAAAATCCACCAGAATAAGCATCAAGCAACTAGCATAGATGAACTCAACGTGAACCTTCCGGAAGACAGCCTCATCAAATTAATCATCTGCACCTGTTCCTTGCTATAAGCAATTAGAGCACGACCTTTGTGAACATTCTAAAACACCTTCTAGAAGAAAGCCTCATCAAATTAATCATCTGCACCTGTTCCTTGTCACAAACAATTAGAATGTGACCTTTATGAACTTTCTAAAGCAGTCTCATTTAAAGACCGTCCACACTCCTCCCCTTCGCTTAGCCTCTTCGCCTGCCAATTACCTGTCCCGGCTTCCAGGACTCTATCTTGCCAGCTCCCTTGATCCTCCCACTTCGACCTCACCGCAAAGAACGACCCGCATTAGTGTCGCACCTGGATGGAAAACAGAACGAGAAGAAAAGGAGAGACACATTAATAGACTAGATTTTACAACACACTGAGCTCAGTAGCAACATTGTGCTGCAAACAAAGGTAACCAGTGTTTTTGTTCAACTTGTACATTCTGCTGGCAGGGCTCTGCCTGAGAGGACTTGGGTTGAGCTAACCCCGTCCAAATTTGCTTGTTGGTTTGATGCTGAAATCATACTCACAACAGTTTCGAGAACTTTGATGGAGGGGTCTCTATGGACAATCTAAATGAAAACAAAACAACAACAAAACTAAAGGTTGGTTGAGATTTGAAAAGCTTTCGTTAGGTGACACCTTTAGAGATACAGTTAATACTAAACTAAAAGCCTTATTATTTTTTGTTTATAGGTATACCATATCTGCCGGTATCCTTCATCAGACTGGTGTGAATGCCTGCTGCAGTGTACTTGTTGAGTAGATGAGCCACAGCATCTTTGACTCTACATTTACTCCATCCCAACCCCCTTCCCCTTGGGATTTGCCACTGGAGCAGTGTCTCCTCCTGTAAACCGAGGGCAAGTCTCGGGAGGATACGGGAACTAGTGTCACCGCCCCATTGGAATCATCTGGGATCCAGACAGGTGGCTTATGACAGTGTGATTGAAAAGGTATCGAGATAGACGACCCTGGGTGCCCCCGAGGGTGATCACTGAAAAACCGATATAACCTGGGATGATAGACCTCTGCATCACATGTACCTCCCGAATCAAGCAATCAAGTGGGAATGGCATATAACACCCACTATGGATGATATCGTAGCTGACTTGAATGATTCAAGGTGGTTCTCAAAACTGGACTTAAATGCTGGATACCACCAGCTACTCTTGGCAAAAGAAGGTAGGTACATTACGACCATCACCACCCACCTGGGGTTGCATCGTATAAATGCTTGAAATTTGGTATAATCTTAAGCAGCCAAAGTACTCCAAAATGCAATAAAGAAAACACAGTCAGGCCTTCAAGGAGTCATGAACATGAGTGATGACAGCCTCATCCACTCAGCGACAGCTGCTGAACACCACCAACACCTGCGCACCCTGGTACCTGGTACCAGAGCATCACGCTACACAAGGAGAAGTGCTTCTTTTCCCGACCATCCATTGAGTTCTTTGGCTATGTCTTCAAAAACAATGGGGTGCAGGTGGATCCACGCAAGTCAAAGGCCATTAAAGGAGTGCCCGCTCCAAAGACAGTATCTGAAGTACGAAGCTTCCTTGGAATGGCAACATATTGCGGCCGCTTCATTCCAAATCTAGCTACCCTAGCTGAACCACTAAGAGCTCTAACGAGAAAAGGAACAATATAGAGGCTAATTCCGACACGGAATTGTCGGTTAAGAAAGCACAAAGACTCCAAACAATCAAAAACCTAAAAGCTGCCGCAAAAAACACTGGGCAACTGATAACTTCTCAACCTAGAATCTACACCATCTTTAGCCCTCTACCAAAGGATTGCTTAAGTAAATCTGGAAATAACGACAAACACGACAAACATGACAAACATCCTAGTGATCCAAATAGTGATATGAATAGACCCAGGGATGAGTATATGGGTTTTGTTGACACTATGGGTTTTGTGCAACTAAACTCGGAGGAAGGTACAGATCAACATCCAGCCTCAGGCAGATTAATCCCAGAACCCACTCTGAGAAAAGAAGGGGCAAAGATAACAACAATGGAAAATAAAACAATAATTAGATATCAAGAACAAATTAAAAGAAGAGAGGATCATCCAACAGGATCAATAATACAAGAATTTGCTCCCGCTCCAGCCATGTTAACATCTTCAATTGAGATTCAACAGCAATTAACAAATAAAGTAACTACTGAGGAAGACTCGGACTCTGATATATATGAAACTGGGTTATCTACATCAAGCGAATCTAGTGTTATTACAGATACGAGTGAACTGAGCTCCGGAAAAATTGACGATGATTTAGCCTCCTTTGATTCTCGAAAATCTGGTAAAATTGATACAGGCACAACTCCCAGGAAAATATTAGGAAAAAAAGATCAAAACATCAAAAACATAACAAAGCTGTACACAATGAAACTACTGACCCTGGTATCAATACTGACAGTGTCAAAGGAAAAATAGGCTCTATACGGAAAAATCCTTTTCCAAAGAGTATGGACGAAATGGAACAGCAACCCCCAGGCCTGGAAGAGATAAAAGGGGGAAATCTCAACCTGAAAAACTCTGGTCCAACTGCAGAACCATCGCTTAGTGAAATTCTGAGCTCAATTAATAATTTTCATAAGGATGTTAAAAAAGATAGTCAAAGAAATCATGCTTCTATTGAAAAGTTATAAGGTGCAATCAAGAAAGTTGGAAATACATGCACCGAGATTTCAGATAGAATGGTCTCTGTAGAAGAGCGCACAGAAAACTTGGAAATCGATGTTATCGATCTGCGCAAAAGGGAAAAGAAACACGACGGG
Organism: Triturus cristatus; assembly: GCF_964204655.1. Lineage (NCBI taxonomy): Eukaryota > Metazoa > Chordata > Amphibia > Caudata > Salamandridae > Triturus > Triturus cristatus. The sequence goes on from NC_140581.1 coordinate 998,144,450, forward strand.
ATCATAAAAGACTTCATGCTTAAAATCGAGGATTATGAAAATAGATCAAGAAGAAACAATTTGCGGTTTCTTGGAATTTCCGAAGGATCAGAAGGAAACGACGCAAAAGGTTTCATGATCAATCTCCTTAAATCTACCTTTCCGGAACTTGAAGGTTGGGATATGGTTAAGGAAATACAGAGGGCTCATCGATTCCCCTTGATGTTACCTAAATATTCGCAGAAACCACAGCAATACCCTAGAGCTATGTTAATTAACTTTGGGAACTTCCTCCTCCGTGAATCCATATACAATTTAGCCAGACCAACATCTCAAAGGGAACACAAAGGGTTTAAATTCTTTGTTCAACCAGATTTCGCACATTCTACCATAGAAAGAAGGTGGAAGATGCGACAATTATTTACACCCTTTGAAAAAAAAATTGCCGCGACTGTCTATCTTCAAAATCCGGCGAGACTGAAAATAATATATAATGGCACTACGAGAAGCTTTACAAGTGAGATTCAAGCACAAGAATATTTAAATGGAATATCTGAGTCTGGGCCAAGAAATTCTGGAAACCCAGCTAAAAATACAGATAGGAAATTAACTTTGTGTAATAAAGAACTACAATTTTGAATGCTTGAACACAGGGGAGACAATATGAAGGGGGAAAAAAAAAAAAGAAATGAAGGGGGAACTGCTATATGCAACAATCTATGATTTTATATTGCAATAGAGCATATCTAGCATATTGATAGAGATGATTAATCATACCTCTTTTAACTCGCATTTCTAGGGATACAGGGGTAGGCCACTAGGGGGCTGAAACGGGTGGAACACTTGGACGCCCACACCTGGGTACTTTGGCACCTAGGATGCCTCACTTGTTGGTTTGGGGGGAGGGGGGAGCCGGGATGGGGAGAAGGTGGAAGAGAGAGGGGGGGAGTGGAAACTCACGCAAGGGGGAGGAGAACAGGACTCAATACTGCCATAAAGAATATAGTCAACATATAGAGACCATTAAAAAATAAAAACGTAGTAAATCTGATTGTGTCGGGAGAATGAAAAATTGTGATGGCTAGACTTAATATATTATCAATAAATATCTGCAGCCTTAACGATACAAAGAAAAGACAGAAATTTTGGAGGGTCTTAAAGCTACCGGGGCAGCCATTGTTTGCCTTCAAGAGACACATATCGAGGGGGCTCAGCAATACTTACTCAAAACATTAGGATATCGAATTATCGCCGCCACAACACAGGGGACACGTACCAAGGGGGTCGCTGTTTTATCAAAGGGCGGGGGGGTACAATTTCCGCAAGCTATAGCAGACACACTTGGACGATTTGCAATAGTTGAATGCCATTTTAACAACGGGGAAGGAAAACTAACTATATGTACAGTATATGGTAACACTAGTGACGATCCGGAGGTATCGATTCAGATTTCTAATGAATTAACCCATTGGCCTCTACCTATGATTATTTGTGGAGATTTAAATATCCATTTACCTAACGGATGGCTTACAGATCAAAGGTTTATCTTTCAGGGTAGGAAACGTAAAGTTTTTAATGCTTTAAAAGAAATGTGCATGCTTCATGGCTTAATTGATGGGTGGTCAACAAAATACCCTACAGACCCTGGCTATACTTTTTTTTCATACCCTCATTCAAAACAGGCAAGACTTGATTATATGCTTATGTCCAACTGTATGAGATCAGCTTATCAAATAGATAGATTACCCAGAGTTCTTTCAGATCACAATCCTTTAATGCTTAGCCTTACGAATATTCCAAAGAGATCTAATGTCAATACATGGACATTTGAAAGGGCGTTACTCTATAATGATGCATATTGCCAACAAATGAGCACATGGATCCCGGTCTTTTTAGAAGATAATGTTGGATCTACTACAATTGACATAGTATGGGATACATTGAAGGCTTGTGTCAGGGGCGAAACTATGAAATTCTCTTTTAAATATAACAATATTGAAAAACAAAATATGGCATTGTTAGAACAAGATCTACGAAGAGTTGAAGAGGAGCTAACTAAAGCAATACAGGAAGGCAGGGCGACAGATAATGAGATGGGCAAAGTGACAGTAGCTAAAAATTATATCTCCGAAATACTAGTTGGAAAAGCTGTCGCTCGGGCTAGCGCCAATATGGAAAAAATATACGAGTTTAGTGAAACAGTGGGGCACCAACTAGCTGTTAGAACTCGAGAAGAAATCTCATCTGCATTAATTAAAGAAATTAGAGATCCAGATCTGGGTCTAAGATCTGAACCCGCTGAAATAAGAATGGCTTTTCAGAAGTGTTATAGGAAACTATACCACAAAGATGACAATGATAGCGGTGACCCTAAAACATATCTGGATCTGTCAACCCCCGAATGGTTGAGATCAGATGACCGGGAATTTTTAGATAGTCCAATTTCTTGGGAGGAAATATTAATGGCAATAAAGGGCTTAACCAAGGGAAAAGCATCGGGTATGGATGGAATTCCTACTGAATTCTATACTAAATGTGCTCCACAATTAAGGATTATCTTAACATTACTTTTTCAACATATCTTCCAGGGGGGGAATCCACCGAAGTCTTGGTCATCCGCTAAAATAATTGTGTTCCCGAAGAAAAACAAAGATGTCAAAGAAACGGGCTCTTATCACCCGATCACTTTGATCAATGGGGACTCAAAAATCTATTCTAAAATCCTAGCAGCCCGACTGGCACCAATTATCCATAAAATTGTTTCGGAACAACAACACGGTTTCATTCCCGGGAGATCTACAACTGATCACATACAAAGAGTTATCTCCCTTTTTGATTACACAGGAGTGACAGGAGATGCTATGTCGCTTATACTGTTGGACGCAGAAAAAGCTTTCGACAGGGTCTCCTGGAAATACCTGTGGGCAGCCATGGCAAATTGTGGGATTGGAGAAAAATATATACAGGCAATAAAACAACTCTACATAAACCCCACCGCCCGTGTTTTGATCAATGGGATCTTGTCTGACAGCTTCACCATCAATAGGGGTACAAGACAGGGATGTCCTTGCTCGCCCCTTCTGTTTGCCATCTATATTGATGTATTTATACAAAGACTAAAAACTAATACCTTAATCCCTCCTATTAAAATACGAGATCTAGAAACAAAATGTCTGGGTTACGCAGATGACATTGCTATTGTTACAGGTGATCCCATTGAAGCGATGAAACATATAGAGAAAGAAGCACGGGATTTTGGTAGAATTTCCGTCTACAAATTGAACTCTAGTAAAACCCAGATAGTTGTAAATAACAAAATTAACATGAACGATATGAGGATTGTTGATAAAGCAATATATTTAGGGGTAAGCATTAGTGCTAAAATTGAAAACATTGTTGATGACAATATTCAGCCCCTATTAATCCAGACCAAGAAAGAACTATTTCGGCTGCACAATTTACATCTAACTATTGGCGGAAGAACCAATGTGGTTAAAATACTATTCTTTCCTAAATTTTTATATTTTTTTCAAACTATTTGCCTTGAATTTTCCCCATTAATTTTTAAAAACATTGACACTATGTTTTCACATTTTGTTTGGGGATACAATAAATCACGTAGAGCACTTAGATGGAGCACTCTACCTAGAGAACGCGGGGATGGTCATTACTGAATTTTAAATTATAATACTGGGCTACAGTACTAAAGTATAGCAATAGTCTCTTAATGGAGAATTCAATGGGTCGCAATACACCCAGCCCGCAAGAACTTATTCTGGGTGACGGCAGCATCGGCTGCCTGTGGCGCCATATGAATGATGATTATTTCAAAAAAGTAAAATTTAAGACTATCTCTAGCATTTTTAAAGTATGGAGCAGCACAAAAAAATTAGTCGTTTTAGGTCGATACTCATACTACACCCCCGTATTTCAGAATGCGGATCTCCCAGAAATATTCCATGATATATATATACAGAGATGGGTTGAATTAGGGGTTAAACGACTTGGGTGTTTTTTTTCTAGTAGCGGAATAAAATCATTTGATGAACTAAAAATAGAGTTTCACTTGACAAATCGGGATTTCTTTACATTTCTTCAGGTGAGGGACTTCTTATCAAGGAAAATGGGTGGCCGCATTAAATTTCAGCCTTGCGATATTATAGACAAATTGAGATTAGTTAAAACTCCGAGAATTGGGGAGATATATGCAGGGCTAAACGCTTTATTACCCGACGATATGGATAAACATTTGGTGGCATGGCAGACCAGGTTGGGAGTAACCTCTCAAATCTCCTGTGACGCCCATGAAATGTCACTCACTCATCTAATGTCTATGAAACTTCAGGCACAATTCTTTAAAACGTTTTTTTCACTTTATTACACTCCTGAAAAAATGGCAAAATGGGGGACGGGGAATGGAACTTCGTGTCCGCGGTGTGGTCTTCCAGCAGCAGATATAACGCATATGTTTGCCTCGTGCCCCATTTTAGCCAAAGTCCTATCTGAAATCTCCGACTTTCTCTCGGGTATTCTACACAGTAAGGTTAACATTGCGAATGTGCTGTTGGGCATCTCCAATAACACTCGATCTAGTGAAATACAAGGGCTGATCTTTGTTGGTATGGCCATCTTCAGGATGTGCGTCGCCTCAGCATGGATAGATCCAATACCCACTTCATTTTCTGAATGGAGAGCTCGGCTATTGGCGACTTGCAGTCTATAGGTTGCCATTTATAAGAGTAAAGGGAGGGATAAGAGGAACAGGGGTATGAAGATCTGGGCGCCTTTGATTGCTTCGACACAAGAAGTTTGATTGTGGAAATTTAATATTTATGTGTCATATACTGTAAATATGATATGTTTTTCATGTCTTCTATGTATAAATAGGTTTTCTGTTAATAAATATGTCAGATACCTGTTCTCCGGGGGAGGGAGAGGGGAGGTGGGGGGCTGATGTGATGTAATGTAAAAATTTGGAAAACAAATAAAATAAATTGTTTAAAAAAAAAAAAAGAGCTCTAACGAAAGTGGATGCCAGCTGGGCATGGGGTCAGAAAGAGGATGGCATGTTCCAGAAGATCAAGGATGCCCTCCTGAGCAAAACCACTATGGGCTAGAAGGGAACAGAACTGCTTGTGCACGCAAGCCCTGTAGAGCTGGGAGCAGCCTTACCCAGAAAGTGAGCCTGATAGGTGTGCCCCACTAGTGTTCCCTAGCAAATCATTGACCTTCACAGAGACACACTACTCCCAAATTGAAAAAGAAACTTTGGCGATAAAGTGGGAATGCGGACAGTTCCACTTATACCTGAGTGGCAGGCCTTTCAAAGTCATCATGGACCACCAGTCTCTGGTCCCACTGTTTCGAGTCTTAGCTCCACACCCTTCACCGTGAATAGAAAGGTGAGCCCTCCAACTACAGCACTACAGCATGGAGGTAATATATAGACCAGGTTCAAAAACCCTGCAGCCCTTCTCTCCCATCACCCCCCTCCAACAGACAGCCAGGACACAGACAACGCTAAAGCCTCAGAGGAGTACATTCACACAATCTCGCAGATGGCCTGCCCTAGGGCGCTAAGCCTAGGCGAAATCGAAGAAGCCACAAAATGGGATGTGGTAATGTTCAAAGTGACTCTGACTGTACAAGAGGGTTCCTGGCAGAACTTCCTGCGAGACGACAATGATTGATCTGGGCAGGACAAGGAGAGACTAATCAGAATGTGGGAGGTGCGTGATGAGTTCAGCACCACTCAAGATGGTATCTTGCTAAGAGGTTACCGGCCGGTAATCCCTGCCAAACTTTAATGCCAGATGATGCTGCTAGCCCATGCAGTGCCCCAAGGCACCATAAGGATAAAATCCCATATGTGTGAAAAGGTATAGTTTCCCAGCATCGAGGTCAAGGGTGAACGAAGTGGTGTAACAGTGCCCAGTGTCCCAAATCACAAACCCCCCAGACACTCCTAGACCCATTATCGCAGAGGAGTTGTGCACCACCCCTGGTCAAGGCTTAGCCTTGATTTTGGAAGTTACCCGGATGGGAGGACCACGATGGTCATTATTGATAACTACTCCAAATATCCTGTTGTCGAAGTAATTGACTCTACTGCCTGCATGAACTGGTGCTCATCCTGGAGAAGACATTTGCAATGTTTGGCCTACCCTCCAAGATCAAGCCTGACAATGGGCCACCTTTTCAGGGATCAGATTTCAGGGACCTACTGAACCACCTAGGGATAAATCATCATTGCATCGTTCCTCAGTGGCCGCAGGTGAACGGGGAGATTGAAAGCTTTATGCGCACTTTGAATAAAGCACTCAGAATGCAGTCGCAGAGAGAGCCAACCTTGAACTCAGCTTCCAAAACTTCCTCCACGAATATTGTGGAACACCGCACTGTACCACCCAGCAGGCCCAATGGACTCTCATGTTCAATGGACCTCGGCAAAACACGATACTCATACATCCAGGGTGGCTCCCAGTGCCCTATGATCCTCAAGAGACCCACAATAGGCGCAGGTGGAGCAACGTGCACGTGAGCCAGAAGCAGCGAGCAAATACACAGCTGATCCAACCAGATGACAAAGTCATCATCAGAGTTCGCCGGCTGGGGTGGAAATTCAGAACACCTTTGGAACTGGGGGTGTGGGCAGTACGAAGTGTCAATGGCACTATGATCACTGTGACAAAAGGGAGCGAAACAGTGGCAAGAAACATTTCATGGTTCAAAAGGGTTGATGCATCCAGTCAGCAGGCACCTGACACAGATGACACGGCTGAGGTCAGTTGGCCTGAAACTGAAGGATCGTGCGAGACTGTCACAACTGAAGGGAGCCAAACCAGACGTCCGAAAGGGAGAAGTTGGCCGAAGACACCCAAGCCACCAGAGTTGTTGGAGAGATGCTGGATTACTCACAACACTCGCTATTTGATCTCCGAACAAATCCTCGACCGAGTGAGCAGCTCTGAGAATTTGTATGTAAGGTTTGATTTTGATGATTTCCATGACTGAGTTGGGAAGGGTTGTAGCGAGCCCCGCGGAGCTCCACTAGGTGGACCCTCACTCGGATGTAGACTCTTGCACATCCTCTGGCTAGGCATGGCCAGAGGCTATAAAATAAAAGGGTGCAGACGTGGTCTTTATGCCTATACACTACTTCTGCGCATGTGTGCGCTTTGTGGACTGAGAGAGGTGCCGCGAGGGTCTACTGAGCAGGGGCCTGATCACACAGCTGCCCTGCAACACATAGCACAGCAATTGCCTGCACAGGCTGCTTTTATTCAGCCTGGAAGAGCCTCTCATGATCCTCAACTATCTCGAGGAGCTATGTAAATGCGTGACTGATGCAGTTTAGTGCGATGATGCACCCACCAGCACGAAAAATGCATCAATCTAACCTCTGATGCGTGGCCCTTGACAGGGCTGCTAAGGACTTTGTGCTTCCCATTTACTCAGTTTACCAGCTTTCATTCCCCACAACTATTTTTGTAATCATATTTATATAGCGCTTAGTAGCCCTGATGAGGCATTGAAGTGCTTTTTGGAAAGTAACTCACTACTCCGGAACCCAAAGGATTAGTGGTGGATTAGTATAGGGAAATTTAAGTTGTTAATTTGAGTGGTGGACATGTGAGTCTGTTAGTTTGAATAAATAGGATAAAGAAGGGATAGAGGAGGGAAGAGCCTAGAAAGTGTTATGTGGGAGATCATAGCAGTAAAATTAGGCTTGGGATGAGTCTAGGAGGGATAGAGGTGGGAAGAGTCTAGAAATATTATTAGGGAGACCAACTTATAAAATTAGGTTTGGGATGAGTCAATGGAGGGAAACATGAGGGAAGAGTATGGGAAGTGTTATTTTGGAGATCATGGTAGTAAAATGAGGTTTGGGGTGAGTCTAGGAGGGGTAGAGGAGGGAAGAGTCTAAAAAAGGGTTTTATGGGCGATCATAGTAGTAGAATGAGATATGGGGTGAGTCAATAAAGGTTTATTAGGGAGATTGTAGCAGTAGAATGAGGTTTGGGATGAGTCAGAAAGTGGGGGAAAAGGATATTTTGAGTGAGGTATAGGACGAGACATAGAGTAGTGCATTGGAGGGAGTTGAAGGCTTTTTTGTACAGTAGGAGTAAAGTAAGAAATATATAGATACATAACTACATAGAAACGTGGGTTTGCAAAAATAAGCTAATAACATATCTAAAACATATGTTCTAAAAAATACATTACACAACCATTGCTATGCATAAGGGTTATACATATTAAAGGCAATGTTTCATTCTAAGCATAGGATTACATTGGAATGCTAAATGAATTAACCAAAATATATACATGTGATGAAATGGCTCGTAAATACAGAAGAAAAAGGGCCGAAACCATTTCATATCAGGTTACATAAGTCAAATTGTTATTCATGACAAGGTGGCATACTGTCCCTGGAACTGTTATCAAAGAATTCTGTTCTCTATGAATAGTTCTACTATAAGCAGATTACTGTGCCAAAAAATGAAAAAAATACAAATTTGGAGAAAAAAAAACATTTGATCATAGGAAAAAAGGTTCCAAAGTCAGTAGCATGTCTGAAAAAGAATGAAGGCCAAATTCAGAGTCTCTCCGGAACACTGTGTGCTTGATTCAAAAGTCAGTGTGTGGGGATGGAGAAAACATCAAATGTTCTAAACTTGTAGACAACAAGTCGTCTACCATTGTGGGTGAGAGTTGGAATATCTCGTGTAGAAGATCAACAGCACAGAGATGCGAACTATCGCCTTCAGCATGGGAAGCATCAGCAATGTTTGGATTGGATGTTACCTGCGCGCCTGGTGTTTCCTCTCATACCTCAGCAGTAGCATGTTGCGTCTGTGAGATCTCAATGAATGCCGCCATCAGGATTGGTAGCCGCTGGGGACAATACATAGCATGGGCCGTAATCGGGTCCAGCAGAGTATCGATATCCGTAGGCATGACTGATGGGAGTGTCAGACAAATATCCAGCACGCATTCTTCACCGCATAGCAGGCAGTGTAGAACAGGTAAGATGCAATCTTGCCAGATTGGTCTGAATGACAGGGACCAAGTGGTGTTTAATTCTCGTAGACGAGGTAAACCCACAATTTGGACGATGCGCTCACGACACCTCATCTCCAATAGAGTTCTTTCCATGGTGAACTGGGTATCGCTGGTGATTTGGCTTGCCATATCGTAGCAGTAGGAGCAAAAATAGTATCTCTGCAACGAGTGCTAAAAGGAGCGGCAGTCCGCCAAACACAGAGTGCACGAAGTTTGGAAAAATTACGAGGACTGCTTGAAAAGGTGCTAACAGTCCTGCACACACGTTCTTAAATACATGTACAATACCGCTCGTATCAGACATGTTTAAGATACGACCTAACATTTCTGAGAAATGCACAGGGCAGTTTGTATACAAATGGGTATGTATCTCTACTGAAGTCCTTGCGACTTGGAGATCATAGGTTTCTTTAGCAGAGGTTAATGGCACAGTTTTTGTAAAAGAATGGCTTTCATTCTGCTTAGAGTATCAATTTGTATAGAAGAGATACTCAGTGAAGGCCATAAAGGCGACTCCCTGACTAGGTCTATTTGGGGAGCAAGACTTGCATACAGCAAGTGACCCTGGAAGTAACCATTACTAGATATGGGATATCTGGCAGCATGCCACAGCAGCTGTGATCATTCAACATAATGTAACTCCCATTTGGAAGTTGACCAAAGATTGGATTTATCACTGCTGCCGGTGAACCGTGCAGGTGGCAGGATAAGTTTGTAGTGGAACCATCACAGGCCCCGTGTTAGTTAATACCCTGACAAAGGAGAGAACCGCTTAGTGCGTGTTCACAGTTTTCACCGCTAAGAAACACTTCACGTCCCCCACTCCAACATCTGTGTGTGTAAGGTAAATCCCAGGATGTCTTGATGTATTCTTTACCCAACCTTTCATATTTGCCTGCTGGTATATTTTTTAGGCAATACTGAAAATGGAAAGTCGTAACAGGCGGAGTAATCTTACCATGTATGATCCACTCAGTAGCTGCTTTTTCTGCCACTGTGAATGGTAATTTCTCCAGTTTTTCAATGCTCAGCTCCGTATAGTCTGCTCCCCTTTGCGCCAGTTTGATCTATCTGTCAGTGAGATTGAATTCCGCAAACAGTGACGTTGTATTGATTAAACGCCAAGGCACATAGCCAGAACGCAGGTTTTGGAGCATCCAGAATAACAGCATGATAGAACGTAACTGAGACTGACCATATTGCAACATGACCAAGTCTTGTTCCATGATGTCTATGACAGAGGATACAATGCTGTCTAAAGAATATATCCTGGACGACAGAGTCGTTAACCCATTGTCTACTACAGAGAGAGATTTCTCTATATTAATACGATCAATTTCTCGTATTCGTTCTGCAGTCTATGCTTGGGTGACCTTCCATGCTTCATTATAAGCAGCGTAGATACCGGCATATATGAAACGTTTTTGACGCGGTTTTCTTGGTCCTAACAAGAATTCCCTATGGTCTGCATCTTCTTGAAGCAAAGTTAAGTGTTGTTTTACATCCTCTAGTGTAGCTTTCTGTAGCCAATCAAGGCAAAGTTTCCCTACACCGTAAGTTGTTACTACCCCCGGATGCTGTCTTTGGACATAACGTGGGTCTGGCCTATGAAAGGTAAAACCTTGTGTTTTATTCAGGAATCTATCTTGACAGTTGTTTGTGTCTAAGGGCCAGAGCAACCATTTTTACAATCAGGATCTGTTCTGTTGCGATGCAAAATATTATGTATGTCGACCTCCCCCTTTGTAGTGCTTTCACTTGTAGGAGCAGGTATAGACGGTTTGTTCATGTCTTTTATCTTGACTAATCCAAGGCATGATGTTTGTTGGACAGTGTCGTTCAAAAACATAATTTGCTCAGGGATGATACAGGCTTTAAACAAAGCTTCTATTCCCTGTACTTGCCAATCTTAAGTACCCCAGACAGTTTTTGTCTCAATATTGTCTTTCCAAAAGTCGTAACCCTGTCTAGACAGTTGGGCAATAAAGGCTGCAGAATAAATCTGTTTGGTATACGTTAACATATTTTTCATTCCTGTCTTATTGACATTTTTAAAGTAAAATGATTCTGCATTTGACACATTGAACCCTGAAAAATACGGAAATTTAATTGCAAATGTTTTCGAGCTACCCTTTGGTGGCGTAGGACAATGTTCCCATTGGTTATACATAAATACATTTCTGGGCATTGCAGATTTATGCAGGAAATGATGGCCATAGTGGTTATAGCAATACAGTTGTTCATAGTCTGATGAACCTTGTAAATATTCATTATTAGTAAATGCAGTTTACATTTCTAGATCAGACATCATATTATTAACAGTCTTGAAGTCCCAATCATCAGAAAAGGTACTAGAGGTAATAAGGTTACTTAATGAAATTTTCAATAAATGTGGAATCTTCAAAAGCTCCGACGGCCCAAAAATGTCATATTCTGTTTTGTCCTACACTATACCATCAGGTATAGGAACCGCTGTGATGTTCACTGCTGACAAGTCTCTTGCTTCACGATGGGATGATTTGTGCGGCTGGAGAAGTAAGTTCACTCTTGTACTTGCTGTGTCCATTTGAATATATCTTCCATTAATCAGCATACCCAGAGTTATTACCAGAGCTAACCAAAGCAGAAAGAAGAATATTCCCAAAACAATCGATAGTTCAATCCATGATGAAACCAGATAAGTCTTTTTCAGGAGTTGAAAAAAGTCTGTTGCTTGTTCTTTGAAAGTTCTATGTACTGGCGTTGTTTCAGGCTCTCTGGGATCCTCAGAAAACGTATCAAAGTTCATGAAATAGCCAGAAGTAGTTCTGTCAATGGTTGGAATTGCATCAGGATTTGTTGAATTCACTGGAACCAGTTGATCACTTGTTACTTCGTTGTAGACATGTGTATCAGGACAAACTGTTAATTGGCTCTCAAGAGGTACAAGGTCCATAGCATTGTTGCTTAGTCCTCTATTTCTTACTGTCGAATCTTCAAAGGTGATGAGTCTCTCAGTTTGAACCTCTTGGATTGTAGCTAGAGGAGTGCGTCTGCTACATTGGCGGAGTCCACTTGGGCTACTATTCAGTATCGGCCACATAGTGTGGTTTGATCAGGTCGATGGACACAAATCTTTTCTCCTTTTTACCAGCAAGGGGCGGCAAAAGTACTATTCTTGATCCGTGGATTGCTAGGACAGGTACTGGTTGTCTATAAGAAGGCCCATATTCCTTCTTGTCCACGATCTTTTCTCTGACTAGATCCCCAAGCTTTGGGACCCATACAGGCCTTGCTGGGACGGCCGGATTTTTCTCAGTGGTGGTTGGCTTCAGGACCACGTTGCTTTGTTGTTTTCTCAAGTCATTTAAGTCCTATAAAACAGCCAAATGATCTTTGATATCAAATTGTTTGTTTTCCACCACTGTGCCTTTCATATCCAAATCCGGAACTAACATTCTTGTCCCAAACAGGACCTCATATGGAGTGACACCCCCTAGAGAACTTCTTGGAAGGTTGTTTAGTGCTCGCTGGACCCCATATAGATGTTTGACCCACCTATCACCCGAACCTAATACCCTAGCTGTTATAGACTGCTTTATGTCCCGTTTTTTTCGTTCCACAACAGAATTTCCCTCAGGATGGAATGGAGAAGAATACCGCAATGCTACGCCCAGACTGGCCATGGCTTCTTTGTAAGCCCTAGAGCTAAACGCAGGACCCTGGTCAGAATGTAGTGTGCCTATTGCGTATGTGCCGATAAAGACTCGCAAATCTTTTATAACAGTTCGAGCGTCTGCCGAGGGCTGAGGCCATAACCATAGGAACCTAGACTTAGTGTTTCTGGGATTGCTTTTGTCCAACAGGACGTTTGCACGTAGGTAGTCTAATGCTGTCTAATAATGGTGTCTGACCTGGGCTGGCTATGTTGTAGTCAGGTATCTGGTGGCGTTCTGTACTGAGATCTTTATTGCATGCTATACAGTTATCAATGAATATGTGAATGTGAGTATTCATCCCTGGCCATCAGTACATCTCTCTTAATTCTAATATCGTTTTAGAGATCCCTTGATGTATCAGACCCTCGCCCAGATGTGCTTCGTAAATCAAAACTGCTCTACATTCCCTGTTTGGAATTACTCTCTCCCACTCCAGCGATTCAAGCAAACAGAACGCCATTCGCATCAATTATATATGAGTATTTAAGTGGAAACTTTATAGGTAATGCCGCACCGCTGCCTTTGCTTGATGCATTGACAGCCAGCATTATTTCGCTGTCTATTTTTGTTTTTGAACGAGTGATTGCAGCTACGGAAGCCATTTGCACAGCCCCTTTCACGGCTTCATAAGCCAATGAATTCCCTTCAACGTGAACGCCATCACGTTGGTGACTCAGCGTGTGTTTCACATGAGTGTTTTGTAGTCCGTTTCACAACTGAACTACTTGTTCCCAAAGTAATTTGTGCTTAATTGTGCCACCTTTTGCATCTTTGAAACCATTTTGAATCCAATTCAGTAAATATTCATTGTAAGATTGAACACAGTAAAAAAGAATCGCACACTATCAGTGTGGGGATTTCGCGATCTGTATTTTCGAGTGCCATCTTAAATGCTTGTAGTTCAGCTCGCTGAGCTGTACAATCTCCTAGAGATTGTGTTTTTGTGACCATTGGTCTGAATTTGCCATCTCGCATGCGACCTTTAATGATAGCACACGCTGCACTGTAAGCTTGTTTACTCCCCGTAGCAGGTTGTGCAGATCCGCCAGTATAAATTATAAATTCGTACTGGTCAAGAGGGAGAATTTCAGTAGGCAGAGGACATTCGTGTTCATATTGCAGGAATGCTTGTGTTTTTAAATATGGATGAAAAACGTATTCAACATCAGTTGCAGCAAGAGAATTAACCCATTGTATCCATCTCGGATATAAAGCTTTTGCATTTGGAATGCTAGCCTTTGTAACTGCCTCTAAGGCTGGTACAGGAGTCACAACCATAATGCGTTTCCCCTGTGCTAGGACTCTCTCTTTTGCTACAGCGGTTTGAACTACTGTCAGAATTTTTCCTGTAGAAGTGAATTTCATTTCTGCTTGTGTATACAAGTGTGATTTGTATGCAAAGGGTACTTTTTCACCTTCGTTAAAAGTTAAGTAGGTGAATCCGCACTGACCCGGAATTATTCGGATCACTAAGTTGCGTACGTTTACGCGTGTTTGCAAGTGTGTTGTTGCTAACATATCTGTTTGCAGTGAAAGCAAAATTTCAGTGTGTTTTTGTGTCCAATGTGTGATTTTAAAATCAGGTTTGATTAATTTGTAGAGAGGTTTAACCCTTTCTGCGTAATTTAAAATGTAAGTTCTTCCAAAATTCAGGAAACCTAGAATCGACTGTAAATTCTTCATTGTTTTCGGAGGTTGGAGAAGCGCACACTTTTCTAAAAAGTTGGCTGCCAGGCTTTTGCCTTCACTTGATAGTTCATATCCTAGGAATAGGACATTGAGGTGGGCAATTCTTGACTTTTTAAAGTTGAATTTGTAACCCTCTGAGGCGAAGCCCAATATTATGGTGCTCACCTTGTTCAAGTGCCTATCCAGGTCATCGTCTGTTAGATATATGTCATCGACATACGACAGTGCCTCATCATAATAAGTTTGTAATAACTCTGTTACCCTTGCTGAGAATAACCCCGGCTGTATTTGAACCCCTGTGGCAGTCAACAGAATTGACGCTGGGTCCCCATTATTGAGAAAGCGGTCAAATATCTGCTTTCTGGTGCAATATTTTGACAAAAGAAACCATTTGAAATGTCTAATGTGGTTTTATATTTTTTACGCACAATGTTATTCATTGATGCTGTACTATGTGCATTTTGCACTGCAGATGTTTTGCAACAAGAATTTAAGTGTCTGTAATCCAAAACTAGACGATATGTATTGTCTGGTTTGGAGACAGGAAACAAAGGATTGTTCATTGACGAGGTGCATGTTTCAATCACCCCCTGATATTCAAGTTGATCTAAAATCTCCCTGACCTGTGTTTGTAGCTTCTTGCTTAACTGGGTACTGCCTTTGTGCAGTTGGTTGACCTTTTAACTGGATTTTATGATGAGGTGACTCCTCATCCCATCCTGCATGATTTTTATACAGTGCTGGGGCTTGGGCTACTGCCCATTTCCTGGCTAATGTATATTTTAAATGAACTGGAACATGGTTGGAGAAGGCAGGCATAATGATGGCCTCGCCATGTGGGCACTCCCTGACAAATTCTGGTGGCCAGTCCTTTTCTGCTAGAAGTATATCATAACCCTTGAAAGATGCTCCCAAAAGAGTGCTTTCACTTTTCTTGGTATGTCTCCCTCCATCTGGAGTGTTATTTCATATAACCTACGTGGAGAACTAACCCTGGTGTCTACAGTCTGAACTTGTATGTCTTCACTCAAGTCCACTGTCTCCAGAAGTCCCTTCAGGTTCTGGCGAGCTATTGTAACTTCTGCTGCACTGTCCAGCATGGTCTGGGCCCAGTCTCCGTTCTGTAGTTGGGTTCTCAGTATTCTCGGCATGTCTGATCTTCAGACCTGATACCTTTTTCTTGGAGAATTGAGGTTTTGCTTTATTTTTCTGAACGTGTTGATCATCTTTGGACTTCACACGTTCTTCCTTGTTTTCTGACCGTCCTCTTCTTTTGGATGTCTGTGACGATATCTGAAAGGTACGAGAGGAACATGTATCATTATCTTGATATCTGTCAGGTTTTCTCAAATTATCCCTATTCCTGAGGTTGTACCTCCTTTCAGCGGGCTCCTTCTGTGACGGAGACCTGCCTCGGGAATGAGAACGCTTCTCTTTGGAATGCTGTTTGCTATTTTCCCACTTCTTTTTAGAAGAGGTAGGAATGTTTTTAGTAAAGACCTTATCAGGACTTTCAGACAGTTGTGGTTTTACTGGTTTCCCTCCCAGACTGTCTCTACCTAATTCCTCATAGGATTTTTCAATTATTCTGGCTAGTTCTTGAGGTTGTTCTGTTACATCAAATTCCCTTAGTTTCTGGGGGATCGCCACCAATGCTGCTTCTCCTTTAATATTCGATAATAATCTTGCTGACACCTGGTCGAAATTTTTAAGTAACTTCATAGCTAAATTCAGAGCAGGCTCTGCCCCGTATTAGTTTTGAATCTGTTTCAGGACAACAGGTAATACCGCCATTGACGGAACACCATGTGTTTTTGTGTAGATTGAAGCAAAGACTGTGCCCCAAGACGTGCAGTCTTCCAGATGTAGTTTGATCCCCATTGGTAAACAAATTATTAAAATTCTGTGTTTTTTCAAAAGGGGTAGTATTAGGAAATACTGCTTCGATTTGAGTAATTTTGTGAGCTAACCAGAATGGAATTTGTTCGCGTTTTGCGGGTAATTTACCCATGACTGAATGTAAAGTCTGTGGAGTAATTTTTAGTGTATTCCCCTGATAAGGGGCTGGATTTGGAATTGTTAATGGTTGTTGGACTGTGAAAGTCCACATGACATATTGAACCAATTGTCTATATATCTAGATCAACTCCTTGAGTTGAGCAAGTAAATCTATGTCTGACATAGTTTCAATGTCAGGATGAGGTGTGTAGCCGGCTAAAATCGGTCATGTTGCTCCTGGTCTACCTAGTGGACTGAGCCTGGTAATGTGATTGTAATGTTTTAGGGCGCCTTTAAACCAGAGCTTATGCTCCTGGTATGTGAGTGGAATTTCAATATCCTCAAAAGGAATATATTCCTCAGGTGGTTCATCTTCTTTGTAGAAGTGAAACATATGTGTTACTGGATTTGATTCTGGGAATACTATCCATGAGTAGAATGCCTCTGTCTGGTGAGATTCATGTGCCTCTATCACGAAAACTGCTCTACCACTTCTTGGTGTTAGACCATGTTTTATAAGTTTTAGAGTGATGGCTCTCCTTAAATTTGGTGTGATGTGTATAACACACGCTTCGTTTTCATTTCAACCTGTAAGGTCAGCCGCAGCTGCACCGTTGTCGACGACAGCATCTCCTGTGTCGGACATTGTTTAATGAAAAATTGCAGAGCGAGTTTCAAGGAAACAAATATAAGGTGCACAATATTTTGGAACACTGTATCCTTCAACGTTGAACAAAACCAAACAGCTAATACATAGGACTTACGTCCTACTCAGCTATGGTGGATATTATCCCTACCCACTCCAGACGTCTTATGGAGTTTTATGAGTAGAAGGTCTCTGAGAAAAGCACGACTGAGTTACTTCAGTATCTAGCGTTAAATTAGTGCCTTACCAAGCCGTTGGGCGCCATGTAGTGTAGTTCCTATATCCCTAATAGGCTCTGCGCATTGGAATAACATACACTATAGATTTGACATAGGACTAAGGTCAGTATGTCTCTATCGAGTATATTAAACTTAATTACTTGTGTGTGCCAGCTAACTCAGAGGTCACTAGAAACTTCTCGAATATACAAGAAGGGATTAGTCTCTGACAACCGCATAAACATGACAACTTTGTTTCCCTTTAGAATCAGAACAGTCTCAGAATTGTGGAAACAATAGATAACAGTTTAACTCAGTCAATCGTGCATGCTTCGTTTCTACAGAGTTGCACAGAAATAGAGAGACGGGCATTTTCAATAAAAAGGGTTTATTGAACAGTCTTATTTCTCGTGCAAGAGATATGTACTGCTACAAACGTAAAGACAGACTGCGAAGTACAATATGTACGAGGTTAGCAGTAAGATAAAATAATACTGCAATAGGGTGCCGTCTTACACGCATACCGTGAGGGGAACGGTAGTAGCAGTAGCAGTCACAGAGTCTTGAGCGCCGTGAGGGGAACGACTAGAACTACGTTGCCCAGCAGTCCTGGGGCCGGCGCACACCAGCCGCGCCACGCCACGAACGCGCCCGGAGGCGCTTTAAGAGCTTGGAACGCCTCCTGCACCGCGGGACGCGCGCGGGCAGCGCCGGGCTGAGCCCGGGCTGAGCCCGGGCAGAGGGCGGGCCGTCTGAGGCCGTCCGAGGACGGAGGAGGCCGGGCTGGGCCACGTTATATGGATCCGTTGATCAACGCTACTCATACCCACAGGTGACCGTTATGCATATGGGCGGCTGCAAATCCTGTCACTTGCTGACATTAGGGTGTGTTTAGCATTATATAAGTATGTCTCGACGTAAGGGAACGGTGGGAACACTGGACGCATTTATGACTAGGGCAGAGAGCTTACTCACACACGAGATTGAGCTGACTGAGCGGCGACTGTCCTTAGACTTACTTACGGCCCAAAGACGCTCTTCATTGGAAGCCCTAACCCAGGGGGACATACTACATCCTCGGCTCTCCGTATCACCTACCCTTTCTCCTACGCTTGAGGCACTTATCCCTCAACCACCCCCATCAGCAATCTTGGTTCCTCCGTCCCCTACCATCCCAAATAAACAAAAAGCTCGGACCCGGCCCCGCAATGCCAAAATGTTTATTGAGCCTAAATCCAAGGAACCACCAGCTAAACGCAAAAGGGGCTCAAACCTCACATCCAAATGTATCAACTGCATTGGAGCTCTTAGCGTTGGCCTTCTACAAACCCCAGCTGCTCCCACCACTGCGTCTGTTGGCACTCAAACCGACGACATAACTTGCCCCCCAAACAAAGATGACATTATGGCAGCCCTGGAGTCGGGCTTGAGAGCACTAGCTAGCCATTCCAAGGCACTATTCGATAAACATTTTCCTCCTTTACAGGAAAGACTTGCACGCATGGAGCAAATGCTAACCCGGGAGCCGGCTTCTGACCTCCCGCCTGTTAACTGCAACCCCCCAATTACAATTACTCATATGCAGGGGGATCTTACAATTCCCGACTTCAGGCCGATTGATGCCAATAACAGGACTCAGCGCCCTCTTAGTAGCTCACTGCAACAGCACCCCGTGGTTGCTCCCCTTCAATCACCGGTTCATAAAGACAGACAACCCATTACTGGTTCAATGCTGCCAAAGACTTGTCCTAAATCTGATGTTTTGAACCTTCCTCCCGCCTCCTATCCTTATGTGATAGTTTTGGCAGGAGTCCCTTGCTTGTCAGGTTCTGGGAAGGAGTCATGGGTGGAGCTTCGTAATAAATGTGTGGACTGGTTGAGGAAACACAAAGGGTTCGACCCGGCCAGACTGCACGAAATTTTAATGGTGCGAAGAGTGGGCTGGGTGGGTGAATCCGCCAAAAACGTCACCGGCGATTGTATTGTTGTTAATTTTTGTAGTCCCCATACTGTCCGATCCCTAATGCAATCCTGTGAGTTATTGCCGGGCCTACAGTCTAATATATGTATGTTTAACTTGGGTTATTTTTATAAACCTACCACCAATGCACACGTGCCCTTGTTTAAAACCCCTTCTTTGGCTAATCGCTTCTTTGCCTTGTCAGACTTAGATGTTCCTGACTGACCATTAAGAGTGAGCGACGAATCCCCCACCCTGGCACAGTCGGAGGCTATCTCTGTTTTTCCCCCACCTTTAGTACCCGCTACTCAAACTAGCTCAGATAGCTACTCAGGAAGTGTTGTGTTAAAAGCGGGTACTCTTAATGTTTTAAGTTGGAATGTAGCAGGCCTTCAACAGAGGTTATGTGACCCTGGGTGGCTTAGCTTAATCCAAAATTACGACATAGTTATGTTGCAGGAGACATGGGCTACCTCGAATCTGTACGTTAATGGGTTCCATTGTTATAACATCTTGGCAATTAAACCTAGCATTGGCCGCCCCTCCGGAGGTTTATCTATTTGGGTCAATATCACCATCGGAGGCATCACCAGGGTTATTTTTTTAAAAAAAACATTTTTTATTGTTTTCGTACCAACAACTCAGTACCGTTCCCAACAACCCCCCCCCCCCCCTCCAAGATAGTCTTTTACATTCAGCATCGCCCCCAAGTATGCAGGAGAAAAGTCGCCCTTCCCGCGTGAAGCCCCCCCTCCCTCTCCCTCCCGCACCCCATGTCAGTGTGCCCCCCTCTACCTACTCCCCTCCTGACGCGCCCCCCTCATTACTATGAATCGTGTACAGGTGCTCAACCTTCCCTAGGCGACTCGGGCTTTCCCCCATGTCAACCCATACTTTACACGTCCAGCCCTCATCACGACCCCCTGCCTACTACCCGCTCGCCGCTTCCTCCTGTCGATCAGAGGTGCTCCCTTCTCCGCCCACATCAGACATCAGCCCCTGAAGTTCCACCACCTGCGCCTCCCAAGCTCGGGCCGTCGCTAGTGCCTTTTCATCATCCCTCCGAAGGGCTAATTGCAACCGGAGATTGCCCTCTGCACCTGCCCATCTCGCAAACGCTGTCCTCCACCTCAAAAAGCTAGGCCCCGCTCGTGTTTTCCAATGCATAGTCAGTTCCCTCTTGGCCATGATCAACCCTAAGTCATAGAACTTACTGGTAATCTTTGTTCGGCGGGTGTGGGGAAACCAAAGTAGCAGGCAGGCCCCCATCTCCGGTGCAATAGAGCGATCTGTCACCTGATTCAAGCAATCTATAACATCTTCCCAGTAGTCACCCAACTGCACGCATGACCAGAACATATGACAAAAATCAGCCCCTTCTCCCCCACACCGCGGGCACTGAGAGTGTGCGCCCCCAAAATATTGCGATATCTTAACCGGCATCAAATAGGCCCTGTGTAGCGTAAAAAACTGAACCAGCTGAAACCGGGCATTACGCGTTCCCTTCCAGGCCCGCCGCACCAGCGTGGACCATGTCGACTCGAGGATGGGTTTCTCGAGGTCCACTTCCCACTTATCCCTCAACGTGTCTAGGGGTCGCAGGCATTCCGTCGACAGTCTGCGGTAGAGACCGGTGATGGCCTTGGATGTCCCCGCCGCCATCACTACATATTGGCAGCCCGCGGCGATCGGCGGCTCCGAGAGCCCCATATTCCAATGTCTCTGGAGGCCCGCTACAAGGGCTGCGTGAAGTAAATAGTCCCCCCACGGAAGCCCATAAGAGTCTTGCAAGTCTTGGAAGGGCAACAACACCCCATCTCTGAATAAATCACCCACTACTTGGAAGCCCAGTTCCTCCCAAGCGGCTAGTCCCGACCAATCGCCCCCGTGCGGGAGCGCCGTACACATACCCAGGGGGATCTCCGGGGCATAAGGGTGAGTTATGGCGGCCCTCTTCTGGCACCGGTTCCAGCACAACCTGAGGGTGCGTTCCTCTAGAGTAAGTTGGGCAAGGTCCATCCGCTGCTGAAGGACTATGAAGGCAATCACATGACGCGGGATCAACCTGCCCTGCGGGCCCTCCGGGCCTCTATACTCCCTAGCCACCGCCTGTGTGAGCCACTGGAGTTGTGCCGCCAGATAGTACCATTCGAAGACCGGGGCCGCCAGGCCCCCCTCCGCTCTCGGCCGCCGCAATGTAGTCAAAGCCACCCGCCGCCTTCCCGAGCCCCAAATAAAGCCCGTAGACAGTGCTCGAAGGCGCTCGAAAAGCGATGCTGGTATCCATATGGGCAGGGCGCGAAAGAAGTATAAGAGGCGGGGTAACGCCACCATCTTCAATAGCGCCACCCTCCCAGCGCACGAAAGTGGGGGCGTACTCCAAAAACCTATGCTACCGCGCAAGCCTCGAATGGCTCTGCCAACATTCCCCTCCAGCTGATCCGGCTGGGTGCGATATATATTAACCCCCAAATAGCACAGGCAGCTACCCTCCCATCGTATCTCTCCCAGCGACTGGGGAGCTTGTCCACCCGGCAACAACGGGAACAAGCATGTCTTGCCCCAATTTACCTTGAGCCCGGACAGGCGACCAAAAACCTCCAATAAGGCGACGGCTCCACGTAGCGCGCCAGCTGCATCTGCTAAGAACATCAGTAGATCATCCGCATAAAGGGATATATAGTGGGCTTCCCCCCTTAGTTGTACTCCAACGTAGGAGCGCCCCAGTCGGGCATGCGCCGCCAAGGGCTCAATGGCCAGGGCGAATAACAATGGGGATAGCGAGCAGCCCTGCCTCGTTCCCCTCCGCACTCGGTAGGGGGCCGATATGGTCGCCCCCGTCCTCACGCGGGCTGTGGCATCGTTATAGAGCAAGGTGGTCCAGCGTACAAAGCCATCCCCCAGACCAAATGCCTGCAACACTCGATCGAGATATGGCCACTCTACACTGTCAAAGGACTTTTCTATGTCGACCGAGAGCGTGAAGGCCTCTGGGTATGTGTCCCGGCCCACCTCCATCACCCGCAGCAAACGTCGAACTGAGGTGGCCGTGTTACGCCGGGGAATAAAGCCCGCCTGATCTGGATGAACTAGGGCGGTCATATGGGTCAACAGGCGTGACGCCAATATTTTGTAGTCCACCGTCAGCATGGAGAGCGGACGGTATGCCGTGCGGGCATTAGCATCCCCTCCGGGTTTCAGCAAAGGTACCACTATCGCCTCCCGGGCGGAGGCGGGTAAACGCCCAACTCGCCATGCCTCACTGTAAATGACCATCACCAGGGTTATACCTACACATAACCAAAACTTCCAGGCTATATTATTTGCTCAGAAAATTAGTTTTTTCTGATCAATTTTTATAACAATGATTTTAGTTCATCACCGAACTTAACTTTTATAAATCTTTTTAACTTTATTACCACCCTAGAATCCAGGCACGACTTTGTTGACACTAGAGGGCTTGTGTTAGGAGGTGATTTTAACGCCAAACTTGCTGCGGTTTGTCCAGCCACGGGGGAAGGTAGTCCTGGATCAGGGTGCCAAAGGGGAGCAGAATTAATCTCTTTCCTGAATTCTCAAAATTTGGAGAATGTAATGGATATTATGGCCAATGGTCAGGCAACAGTTCCCCCAGTACCTACATTCAGAGGCAGAGGTTGTTTCTCGACCATTGATTACATTTTTATTTCCCCCAGGTTGGCTGACCGCATCAGTGAGGCCATAGTAATCCCCACGTCTCAAGGGGACCACAACCCCATCAAGCTTACCCTAAAATCAATTCACCGCCCGGTGTATAACAAGGAATGCGGAGCAAGGAACCTCTCCATATGTTCAAATAACCTTAGACTTAAGTGGAGAGGCATTAACATCATGGGGACCCTCCAGACACTGGTTGGTGATAACTTACCCCTTTTCCTCTCATGTTTGTCAGACCTCAATCCGAACCCCGCGGTTGTTGAGGATTTTGTTAAAATATGCTCAGCTTGTCGAGCCCAACTTATGACCCCGCGGCGCATAGTTCCGGCTAGCCCAAGATGGTTTGACCACGAATGTTCCTTAGCCAACCGTGACTTGCGGCGTGTTTTATCTTCCCGCCCGAGGAATCTGACCGACGTAAAAAATGCCAGGATCCGATATAAATCGGTCATTAGGAGCAGGAAGGAGGAGATCTTAGAAGAACGCTGGGAGGTGCTAGCACGTACTGCCGAGCGGGGAAGGGGGGACATTTTTTGGGCCGCGGTCAAAGACCTGCGTTGTTCAGGCCAGTTTTTGACTCCAATAGACTGCACCATTTCTGGCGCAGCCTGGATGGACCATTTCTCCAAGATTTATGCTGCCCCGCATTCAGTAATAGCTATTCCCGTATTTAATCACCCCCCGTGGGCTGAAATATCATTGTTAGAAGTAGAAGAAGCCATTACTCAGGGTGCAGGGAATAAGGCCCCGGGTCCGGACGGCCTTCCCATTGACATTATTAAATCTCATCCTGACCTGTGGGGCCCCCTCCTGCTGAATGTTTTTAACAATTTAACATTTACTTCACCTCCACCTACTTGGTCATCGAGTATAATAGTGCCAATGTTAAAGAAGGGTGACCGGTCACAACCATCTTGTTATAGGCCAATCTCCCTTATTGATAATACTTTAAAAATACTAAGCAGAGTACTTTACAATAAAATTTTGACCTGGACTGAGGACAACCACATTTTAGAGAGTTGCCAACTGGGTTTTCGAAATAAGGTTGGTACTGCAGAACAATGTCTTAACCTCAACCTTATTCTGGGCAAATATACCGTAGCTCGCAAAACCCCCATCTACCTCGCCTTCATGGATTTATCCACCGCCTTCGACCTCGTTAACAGGTCGCTGCTCTGGAAGGCATTATTGCAATACGGCCTGGATGAATCTTTGGTTCATTTCTTGGCCTACTTGCATAGAGACCTGAAGGCCCGTATTAGGATCAGCCAAGGGGGAGAGGTGACTGACGTGGTAAGAGTACACAGAGGGGTTAGACAGGGCTGTGTTTTAGCCCCCCTTTTATTTATTATCTATGTTAATGGGCTACATAAGTCCCTGGTCTCCCTAACCCGTGACGTCCCTAAAATTAAGGGCAATTATCTTCCTGCTATGCTATATGCAGACGATGCGGTCCTTATGGGCCGCACCCCTAACGCGTTACGAACTCTAGTGAATGGTTTCGTCGACCATATGGACTCTGGATTTAAAGACCAATTTTAAGAAATCTTTCACCATGTCCTGTGGCTCGAAGAAACGACACATTGGAAGTATTGCAGTGGGGAACGAGAGACTAGGGTCTATTAGTAGCTTCCCGTACTTGGGGGTGGTCTTTGCTGCGAACAACTCCTGGAGTGGGCATATCGCCCACTCAAGGGGTAAGTTCTCAAAGGCCATTAACTCCATTTTAAGTCTCCCCCGCCCCAAAAGGACGGGCGCATTGACCGCTACTTTAAAAATATGTAAGGCCCAATGCGTCCCGGTAGCCACATACTGTGGTAAATAATTTAATTACCGGGACTTAATTTGATACGGAACATAATAAAAATAGCTCAATAAATAAGAGGCAGAATCCGTGGTATTAGAGGTTAGGAACGGGCTTTATTCCAATGGACGATTTCGAAATCGTGGACTCCAGGTTCCATCACCACGGAGGCTCAGGAAGTGAAGTACATACATTATTGATAATTAATTACTTTTATACAATAGGCATTACAGTGAAGCAAATGCGAGAGGCGTAACAATTGATAAGGAAGATAACATTATTCATGCGTAATGAAAATGGGCGTGATTGGGCGTAACAAAGGAACGTCATCAGGCATGATGTCATAATGGGGTGGTTCCATGAAAGAATTTCGCAATGTCAGCAGAAATACTTGGCAGAAATGCGCGCACAGCAGCATGACGTGTGATTGACGTGCAGCTAGGGGGTGAAGGGGACTTGACATTTAGCTCTACATGTGGCGACAGATGTCTAGAGGGTCAAGTCAACCTAATCCCAAATCATATCTAACATCCTATGTTTAAAGAACTATGTTATCCAAAAGAGAGGCCTTCTTGGAGTAGAATCTTATTCTATACTGACTATACTGACTGTTAGTGCGTGTACAAGCGTCTAAGTGTCTACACTAGATGCGAGGGCAGAAGTCTTCCATGGTAATAGGGCTATGAATTACTTGTATAAAGACAGAGAAGCCGGGCCTCTGCTCGGTAGCTGGCAGAATGTTTACTTAAACTACTAGACAGGAATGCATTGGATAGGGAACGGAGCAGATAATTTCGAAGGTGAAATACAGTTCTTGGCAGGCAGCAAGCTGATGTCAGGCACTGTGAGCCGCGCAGAGGATGAGACAAAGTTCATGGTCACAGATGCGAGTTCAGACTGGAGCTTTCAGAGGCAGAAAGCAGAAAAGCTTGATGACAGAATCAGGGCCTACTTGCCTGGACTGTAAAATGGCATAAGTGAACCATATAAAGCCGGTGGCCTTTC
Source organism: Triturus cristatus (assembly GCF_964204655.1). NCBI lineage: Eukaryota > Metazoa > Chordata > Amphibia > Caudata > Salamandridae > Triturus > Triturus cristatus. The sequence continues at coordinate 998,170,209 of NC_140581.1, forward strand.
GTACTTAGGAATGGAATATCCGGCCCATTCATGGCAGGTCTGAAAGAGGCCATGTTAACGATGGACGCACATGTATTTGCGTCTTCATAACTGGAACTGGAGGGAACATACATGTACTTGTAACATGCGAATAGAACCGTTGGGGTCCAAGATAGGGGACATAACTGACCAGAAAAATCCATATTTCCACATTCCCTCCTTGTCCCCTACTTGCCCGTCAAGAGATATCAATCTTCATCAATCCATTGATCTGTTCATATAACATCATTTGTTCTTCTTTCTTCTTCCGGGATTTTGAACGAAAATTTTGATGTGGAATACACGATGTGGCACACAGACCACAAATCGCTGGTCCACATTGTAAGCATAAGCAGCAACTGAATAGTATGAGAAGGCCAATACCTAGGAAGGATAGAACTCTCCATCCCCAGGCTGATAACACGCTCCAAAACCACCCGGACCAAGTCCAAGTGCCTGGATTCTGGTGTATCTGGCTCACAATCTTATGAAGGCGCGTTATAGCTTTATATACAGATGGCGAATTTTCTGGTATGAAAATGCAACAGCTTGATCCGATGACCCTACAAGCTCCGCCCCTATCAGCCAGGATGACGTCAAGGACAAGACGATTTTGAAGCACAACAATCCGCATGGCAGACTGCTCTTCTGTTAAATTGCCTAAGGCGGAAATAGTTTCGTTCACTACTGCTTCAAGGGTTCTAGTTAATCTACGTATCAGCTTACTATTAGTAACGGTACCTATATAGGGAAAGAGACCTTTATTGAAGTCTGTGTATTTTTCCCATGCTGTTTCAGTGTAATCGACTATTGGGAGATCTCTCCTTTCTCTATTGTGTACTAAATGAGTATTTCTGTGATAATCAGGAGGAGCTAGAAAAACAGGTGGCAAAAGGAATCCAATGTAGCAGGTACCATCCCAATCTAGAGGCAAACGTACATATGCCGTCTGACCACATATAAAATAGGAATGGCGGGAAGCTCTAAATGTCGACTTGCCTTGATCCCTGAATTCTATTACAGTGGTGCATCTACTATGGCCCATATTTATGGAACCATTCTTTCTTACACATAGTTCACCTTTTACTGGGATTACTGACATGGCGGGCAAAATTGGATTAGCTTCGGATTCGATATTTAGGATCATAAGATTAAGCGTAAAGTTACCTAATCCATATACTTCATTTTCTAGATCAGTTCCTGTTCTTTTGGGAAGTCCCTCCTTGTTGGGGTGGCAGACTTTAAGTAAAACTAAGTTCAGATTTCCCCATACCCCGTTGTCTTGATAAACTGCGGAGTTCGAATCTTGGGAATTAAGTAAACTAAACCATGCTCCACAGGAGCCGTTGTGTGTGAACGGGTATGGAAAAAGAGGTAGAATTCCTTTATAGTTCTGATAGGGAGGGAGTCGGCCACATATCCAACAATTTGTAGCATTGCTAACCTGATGGGAATGATGTAACATACTTATAAAAGTGTTATTGCGCAGCGCAAATCTGTATGACAATTCATGCGGAGGTAATTCACTAAAAGAATGTTCAGCAGTAACATTATAAACATGTCTAGAAATAGGATAATATATGTGCAACAATATACTTGCAATAATTATTAAAAGACTTAAGAAGAACAAAATTAATAACGTCACTGTGCAATGACTACGCAGTGATTTACAGTATGCATGTCGTTTCAACATTTTTCGGGTTCTTTCTCTATTCAGATCTAAGGGATACATGTCAGAGACAAATTCAACCGCTTCACCTTGGAGAGGACTTAAACAATCAAACTGCCCGACTGATTAGACCTGAGTTTTAGTTTGTATTGTTCGTGACTACTTGAGTCAACCAAAGGAAGTTTTGAGTCAATGGGTGAAGACACGCGAGGTGTAGTTTTTACATCGGATGGTAGTCCATAAAATTTCTTGATATGACTTGAATGTACCCAGCCTTTTCTGCCTTCGATCTTCACGGCTGTCCTTGTGGTGAGCAAGACCAATTGCGGCGACCTCCACCTAGGATCCAGCTGAGTCTTTCGATCAAAGTTCCTCACTAAAACGAGATCCCCCGGAATTACGTCATGGGGTTTCACCTCAGTGTTGTCAGGAAAAGCTGCAGCTACCTGTGAACGACAAGATTGTAGTGCAGACATCAAGGAAGCCAAATAATCTGTCAGCATATTACAGTCAATATCAGTTATTTTACGTGGTATAGGCGTCCCCCACATATTTGGTGGTCTGCCAAAGATCACCTCATACGGGGATAGCCCTGTTCGAGAGTGTGCTACCATTCTCATGTAAAAGAGTGCAACTGGTAATGCTACTACCCAGTCGACACCTTTCTCCCTGCATATTTTGGACAATCTAATTTTCAGGGTCTGATTATGTCTTTCCACGAGACCTGCTGCCTCGGGGTGTCGGACACAGTGGAATTTCCACTGATAGCCTAACAAAAGTGAAACGTGTTTCATTAGTTCGGATGAGAACGGCTGGCCGTTATCTGAGTAGACAGCACGTGGTAAACCGTATCGTGGGAAGAATTCTCGAACTAACTGTTTGGCAGTAGTCGGGGCAGTGTAATCTGAAACCGGGTATGCCTCTGTCCAACGGGAAAGAGCACAGACAACTACGAGAACATATTTGAATCCTCGACATCGTTCCATCTGGATATAATCCATCTGGAGAATTTCAAAAGGGTGATCAGGAGGCTGAAATCCACCCTGCTCTACGGGAATGCTTTTTCCTGGGTTAAACTGACAACAGATCATACAGGTACGAACTTTTTGTTTCGCTGCTGCTCGTAAATGCTTGTTGAACCAAATGTGTTGAATGCTGTCTAGCATAGCTTTCTCTCCTAGATGCGCTGGACTATGGACAGTGTTAATAATGACTTGGACCATTGAATCAGGAAGGAACCACACAGATTTTTCTTTCGTCATCCATCCTTGATCCGTTTGGATCCCTCCTAATTCAGTCCATTTCCCTATTTCGTCTGGAGTAGCATGTGTCTGTATGTCAATTACATCAAGAGTGGGATCCTTAACCATCATGCAATCTGTTGGCGTCTGGACTATTGTCTTTGTCATATCGGATGTTTGAGTTTGAGCAGTCTGTTTAGCTGTTCTGTCAGCTAGATCATTGCCTTGAGAAATGATATCAGTAATTTTCGTATGAGCTTTGCATTTCATAATCGATATTGCAATGGGTAAATGTATTGCATCTAATAAGGCATGAATGAGGGGTCCGTGCTGAATGTGGGCACCGTGAGAAGTTAAATAACCTCTCTCTCGCCACAGCACGCCGAAGTCATGTACAACTCCGAATGCATAACGTGAATCAGTGTATATGTTGACTCTTTTATTTGTGGCTTGAATACAGGCCTGTGTCAGAGCGACGAGCTCTGCTGCTTGAGAAGACAAGGTATTTATACACTTGGTTTCAATAATTTCAGTGTCTGTTGTGACTGCGTAAGCGGCCACTAACTCTCCTGTACTTGTTCTCATACATGAACCATCTACATACAACGTCAGGTCTGGATCTGACAATGGGACATCTGTCAAGTCTTGTCTGGGTTTCGTCGTTATTGTAATAACTTCAATACAATCATGAGCTAGTGGGTCTGTTCCATTTACAGGTAAAAGTGTGGCAGGATTCAATGTGTTACAACGTCTGATTTCTATATGTGGCTGAAACAATGTTAATTCGTAACCTGTAAGTCGCGCTATAGTCAAGTGTTGTGTTTGCGTTCGATTCACAAGAACCTCTACTGCATGTGGTACTTGTACTGTCAATGGATGTCCTAACACTATGGCATCGCTTTGTCTGATTGCTAAAGCTGTCGCTGCCACTGATTTCAGGCACGCAGGCAGAGCCTGAGCTACGGGATCTAATGTACTAGAAAAATAAGCACACGGTTTGTGTGATCCTGCTTGTTCCTGTGTGAGTACTGACAAGGCAGTACCTTCTCGTTCTGTAACAAAGAGTGTAAAATGTTTTTTGTAACATGGTGTTGCTAAAACAGGTGCTTGGCATAGAGCTTTCTTTAAGCTTTCAAAAGCTAGTGTGTGTTCCTGAGTCCAAGGGAGGACAGTCGATGTGGCTGCCTCCTGTGTTGTTAATTGAATGAGTGGTTTTGCTAGAAATGCATACTGAGGGATCCACTGCCTACAATATGAAGTGAGGCCTATGAAAGCCCGCACCTCCTTTTGTGTCTTGGGTATTGGCATGTTAGCTATTAACTGAATGCGATCTGGTGTAAGCTGCCTTCCCTCCTTGGACAGCGAGTGACCAAGGTAAACAACTCGCTGGACACAGAATTGCAGCTTAGAAGGGGACACCTTGTGCCCCTTTTTGGCTAGAAATTGTAAAACCGTCAGTGATGCTTTTTCACATTCAGGTTCGCTTCGGGCGGTGATCAGCAGATCATCGACATATTGAAGCAGAGCAGTGTTGACTGGCATGTGTATACTGTCAAGTTCTCGTTTCAGTGCCTGGCTATAGATGCTGGGGCTTTCTGTAAATCCTTGAGGTGCGCGTGTGAATTTAAAGCTACGTCCATTTAAACTAAATCCGAACAAGTATTGACTTTCCGGATCTATTGGGACGCTAAAAAAGGCGTTCTTGAGATCAATTACAGTAAAGAACGTTGCTTCGGAATCAATAGCTGTCAGTAATGAAGAGATGTCTGGAACTACGGGGTATTGTGGTACAATACATTTATTTAATTCGCGCAGATCAATAACCAATCGATATACTGGGGGAGCCTTTGGATCAGTTCGTTTAAGAATCGGAATTATCGGTGAATTACATATATTGGAGTCGGTCTCCACAACCACTCCTTGGCCAATAAGCTCGTCAATGATTTGCAGTAAAGCCATTACAGCATCTGGTGGTAACTTATATTGTCGCATTCGTGGTAGTACCACTCCTGCCTTTAGTGTGACTCGATATGGTGTAATGTTCATGCAACCAACATCTGTAGGGCCTTGTGCCCATAAATGTGTCGGTAAAGTCTGCAGTCGGGAATCCATATCTCGAGACACATAGTGACCTTTGAAATCACGTAAAAACAATCTTACTCCTTCCGGAGAACAACATATTATAGCTCCTAGAGCTTTCAGTGTTTTTATACCTAACAAGTTTTCTGGACATGATTTAGTAAGCAATAAATCTGTAGTTCTGGTCAAGGGTCCTATCGTAAGAGGAAGAGGCTGTGATACTTCATTAACAATAGGTTTTCCTGAAAAACCAAGGGAAATATTCTGTGAGCCTGAGAGGGGTGCCCCTGGAACTTCACTACGTTTTATAGTTGTTCGACTTGCCCCTGTATCAAGTAAAAATTTTCTATCTTGGCCTAATAATTCACTATGTACATAAGGTCCTTCTTGGTCTACAGGGACCTCGATAAGGGGTAAGTCAACTTCCCTCTCTAGGCTGGTTCATGCATATCGTTGATAATCAGGATAGTCATACTGTGCGGTCTGGTACAGCTGTCGTGTCGTGGTTTGTGTGGCAGCAGCAGGCAACGCTGGTGCGGCTGGCACAAACTGTATAGACTGTTGTGGAGCTGGCATGGCCTGTGCATGCTGCGGTGCTCCTTGTTCATTCTGATCCTGTCTAGGTGGCCGTGGTCTTTCTTTTGTAATACCTGTGGCGATATTACGCTTCAGGACTGGGCAGTCGTGTATGTAATGTCCTGGCTGTTTACAATAGTTGCATGTCCCTTTTACAGGTCCTGCTGAATCACCGGACTGTGTCGTACCCTTTTTATGACCTTCAGCTGGAACTGTCGTGGAGACTAGCATTTTCATTTTCGTGTCTTTCATGCGTCTTTGTTCATGTTCTTGTTCTTCTCTAATTCTATTGTAATGGTACTGTAGCATTTGTAACATTTGTGATGGGGTATTACCTTGCCAGGTACTCTCGAATTTTAATACTCTATTCTTCACTTGGGGCAAAGAATTTTCAACTAATTTTGTCACAAACAGATGTGGGTATGACTCGCTACTTGCTTTTATACCACTATTTATACCAAAACATTTTTCGAATCGGGCATAGAAATCACTAGTGTCTTCATCTTGCTTTTGTTTACAGGCTGAGATTGCACCCCAGTCTTCCTTTTTCGTGGTTAATAAACGTGGCAGTACCTGTACTAGTAAACCTGGTAGTGCTTTAGTTTTGTCCCCAAGCCCCGAACCTGGACCTCGGGCCTTTTCTTCATTTTCTAATGCTGTCCAATCTATCTTTTGGTCTCCTACCTCCCACTCTCGTTTTGTTCAAACTGGTCTACCGCTAATCTCTCTTCGTGTAGGCGTTCTATTTCTTTACGGATCTTTCTGCACATGGCTATTATACATTTTTGCCTATCATGTCTCCCTTCTGATATATTTTGGCTCCATCTGGTAAGAGTTTCCATTGTTTCCGGGTCTACCCCCGGTCGGTCTTGATTTCTGATCACACAATTTATGAGGAAACGTAACAGTTCCCCCTGTATCTCCACTTTCTGGTATTCCATAGCTCTGTTAATACTTTCAGAATCTCGCCCTGTTTGGACAAAATGATATATATTATCTAGATGCACAGTCATTCCTGGTAACTTCCCTAAATACACCGCGGCTCGTCTGATACGTAATGATGCCAGGATCATTTCGTCCTCTTTGCCGGGCACAGGGTCATATCTACAATCTATAAGAAGTTCCTTAAGCGTGCGGGCATTTATGAGTTTGGGGGTACGTGGATGTGCTGACTCTTGAAAGGTAAGTTTATTTACTCTGGGCGGCGTAGAAAAAATGTTGGTAGCACCTCCAGTAGCCCCGTCTGGAGTATCGGGCGTGAAAGGATTCGTAGAACGCGATACAGCAACTATAGGTGTGGACACAGTTATAGAAGTAGCTGTAGGAACAGATGTGGAAACGGACGTGCTTGCCGGAACTTGTGTCAGGATTTGATGCTGTAAGGATACAGATACAGGATCTTGGCGTTGAACCTCCCCGGCCGACGGTCTATGTGGGGCGGGGTTAGCATACTCGGGAGCTGCGTCATCTAAATATGAGGAAAGAAAAACATCTTCTGCGGTTCTAGGATGCCCCTTAGGATGTACCTTTATTGGAAATAATGGGGGTGGCAAGTCTTTTGGTATCCCCGGAGTAGCCTTAGGTAATCCCTCGGCCAGAAGGGGATACATACCCTTCATAAGGGCATTTCTTTGTCTGTCTACTTGTTCTGATTTTACTCGTGTACCTTCTTCAATTAATAGATTTTCTCGGACTTTATTTGAATTCTCTCTACTCTTCTCTTCCTGTCTACGTGCTTTTTCTGTGCGTCTATACGATTCTTTACGCCATAATTCAATGGCGTCTTTCTGTGACTGTCTGGCTTTCCTTTTCCATAATTCTTCCTCTACTTTCACGATGCAATCTGCATCCCAGGTCCCAGCTGCGGGCCACCTCTGACTTTCTGGTAATTCCTTAGTGTAGTCTACCCATAGATCAAGAAATAATATAGCGTCTAGGCCGTGTTTATGATACATGAAGTACCCTGGAGTGTCCCTAGGAGGAATGGGAACAGCTTCTTCGAGTACCCCTTTTCTAGTTGTGATCTGTCTTAGTTTCGAAAAGAGCGGCATATTGAGAACTGGTCTGATACTTGATCTTGAATAAACTTAATACAATAAACCACGATAATGAACAGTCATTCACACCACAATATGCAGGACGTATTAATACATTTAACATTTAATATTTAATGAGCAGCGATGATGATGATGATCTAAGAAAATTTAATCATAAAACATAATTCTCGACATTAACGGAAATTATTCTGAATTTATATACTTGATATACCAGATATACTGCTAAACAGTACAGATACACTGCTAAAACAGTACAGACCGGATTTGTGTACCCAAACCCGTCTGGACCGGCACAACTTATGTGCACGCCAGAACGCCTCCCCAGTAATGGTACTCACCGGGTAGCTCGGAACGGAAGGCCTCGGAACGGAACTGAACTGAACTGGACCGGACTGGACTCGAAAACTTCGGACACGTCGGGACATCGGAAACCTGGTGGGCCTCTGTATACCTCGGATCTTGCTCTCTCAGCTAGGCTCTGGTCGGGATACTTCGCACTTCTCACCGCCTCGTCTGGGTGTTGATCGCAGCCTCAGTCGCCCCCGCTTGACCGGAGGGAGATACAGGAAATCCTGCTGGTACGCGTTGTTGTCCGTCCAGCTGTGGCAGGAGACCGGGCCTGCAACGCACCGCCGGCGCGTGAGATGAGAAAGTGTCCCTATTCGGGCGCCATTTATGTGGTAAATAATTTAATTACCGGGACTTAATTTGATACGGAACATAATAAAAATAGCTCAATAAATAAGAGGCAGAATCCGTGGTATTAGAGGTTAGGAACGGGCTTTATTCCAATGGACGATTTCGAAATCGTGGACTCCAGGTTCCATCACCACGGAGGCTCAGGAAGTGAAGTACATACATTATTGATAATTAATTACTTTTATACAATAGGCATTACAGTGAAGCAAATGCGAGAGGCGTAACAATTGATAAGGAAGATAACATTATTCATGCGTAATGAAAATGGGCGTGATTGGGCGTAACAAAGGAACGTCATCAGGCATGATGTCATAATGGGGTGGTTCCATGAAAGAATTTCGCAATGTCAGCAGAAATACTTGGCAGAAATGCGCGCACAGCAGCATGACGTGTGATTGACGTGCAGCTAGGGGGTGAAGGGGACTTGACATTTAGCTCTACATGTGGCGACAGATGTCTAGAGGGTCAAGTCAACCTAATCCCAAATCATATCTAACATCCTATGTTTAAAGAACTATGTTATCCAAAAGAGAGGCCTTCTTGGAGTAGAATCTTATTCTATACTGACTATACTGACTGTTAGTGCGTGTACAAGCGTCTAAGTGTCTACACTAGATGCGAGGGCAGAAGTCTTCCATGGTAATAGGGCTATGAATTACTTGTATAAAGACAGAGAAGCCGGGCCTCTGCTCGGTAGCTGGCAGAATGTTTACTTAAACTACTAGACAGGAATGCATTGGATAGGGAACGGAGCAGATAATTTCGAAGGTGAAATACAGTTCTTGGCAGGCAGCAAGCTGATGTCAGGCACTGTGAGCCGCGCAGAGGATGAGACAAAGTTCATGGTCACAGATGCGAGTTCAGACTGGAGCTTTCAGAGGCAGAAAGCAGAAAAGCTTGATGACAGAATCAGGGCCTACTTGCCTGGACTGTAAAATGGCATAAGTGAACCATATAAAGCCGGTGGCCTTTCGTACTTAGGAATGGAATATCCGGCCCATTCATGGCAGGTCTGAAAGAGGCCATGTTAACGATGGACGCACATGTATTTGCGTCTTCATAACTGGAACTGGAGGGAACATACATGTACTTGTAACATGCGAATAGAACCGTTGGGGTCCAAGATAGGGGACATAACTGACCAGAAAAATCCATATTTCCACAATACGAAGCTGAGGTCTGGGGAATATCTAGATGTTCACCCATCGTCGAAGAGGAAAATAGATTTTGCAGGAAGCTCCTTCATGTCCCTGTCTCTTCCCCTCATTATATTTGCCATAAAGAACTGGGGTTGCAATTTATCGAGGACTTTATTCGTGCACGGCCGGCTCTTTTCTGGTTGGCCATTTGGAAAAACCCTGCCGCTAAACTGACCCAGGATATTATAGAGGATTGTCTATGTTGCGACAGAGGCATGTCTATTCCTTGGCTCGCTGGAGTGCAGAGCGTTCTTGGTAGTGCGAACTTTCAAAAACAAAATTCAGACCCTACCACCACTTAGCTCCCACCCAAGTGTGTACTTAGACAAGCTCTCTATACATTGTTTAGCGACGAAAGGGCTGTGAGAGAGTCTGCGAAATCCAGTGTCACTAGATACCTTGCCCGTAATTTTTCAACACACCCCTTGCCCTGTTATTTAACTCTTCCAATGAGTTCTTGGGAGCGAGGCCTTTTATTTCGTCTTAGGGCTGGCACTATTAAATATGCTCTGAGCTTCCCATTATGGAATTTTAACGATCAAATTGCAGTGCCCTGCCCATGTGATTGTAGGAGTGACCAAACCATCTTACACTTTTTATTCTTTTGTAAATTTTATTCCAAATATATTAAATGGTTTTTAATTCCGTATTTTAAAAAATTAAAACCGATTAGCCTGGATCTTTCACTACTTATGATATTAACCCTGGATGAGCCCGAACTAGTTTTTCGCGTGGGTTCTTTTTTAAAAACTGCGGTTCGTGCCCGTCTGACCATGTCTTAACATTTGAATGAACTGTCGTTTTTATTATGTGAATATTTGTTCATCTTACATTTGTTCATGTTATTTGTATCTTGTGCTTTTATGGATTTTTCTTGTAATCCGAATAAAGTCTTTTTGAACTTGAACTTGAATACTGCAATAGCATGGTTTGTAGCTATGACATCTATTAATGAAAATACATACATAAATAACATAATGCTAAAATGTGATACTCATCTGATGCTTCTAAATTGTTCTACCCCAGTGTACCTAACCTAAGTGTAGTACGAAGTTTGAAGTAGGTGCTATTTCTAAAGTATAGCTAGCTATAATTTAGTTTAGCCAAGAGTTGCCAAAAGTTTCTCTAAGTTCTAGTCAGCTCCATACCTGAGAATGAGAGAGGTTGGAATCTATTTTCTGGACTCGATAGTCTAACCCCCGCAAGGGAAGTCAGAGAGCACTGGAGCTGGATTATCTGCGAGGAGGATGACAGCGTCAGGTCAGTGCATCAGGCTGGAACTCGATCTCCTTCCGAACTTGCCGTGGCAAACCGCATAGTCTAGGTTGGATCGAATCCTCCGGGAACTGCTATTTGCCAAGGCAAGTGCTGGTATATTTATACCTTGAAGGTGTCTAGGAATGCCAGTATTGACGTAAAAGTCGGGCAGAGGAACGTCATGAATGAACCCCTAAGGAATAGATGTTCATGCATACTTAATGAGTTCTTGGAGAAATCAATATTCAAGCTGGGGGAAATTCCTTAAGGCTTAAGGGACTGGTTTTCAAAGAAATCGTTGTGACGTAGATAGACGGATGTAGGTGGCTATGCCTGTATTTGGTTTGTACGGACAATGTCTAAATAAGGGCCGGATTTCTATGTCCAAATAAGGGCAATGTGAATTGTACCTACATAAGGGCAGAAATCGGGATACCTATAAACGGAATCTAAATCTACACACAACAAAACGGCATACATGTATAAGGAAAATAATAAAGAGATATCAAGTTGTATTGTATAACGTTCCATATGTGCATGTATGGATACATAGCTGAAAACTCAGACTTTCGAGTGTTGCTGTATGTAAATCTATTTATGTGTGTATTTTTAAAATTATTTTTTAATTTATAGTTATTTTATGATTATATTTTCCTAAATATTTAAATAGTGACGCACTTAAAGATACAATTGTTATGATCAAATGTACATATTGTGATAGATAAATAAAATAAAACAGAGACCCATAACCATCTAATCAAATAACTTATATGAAAACTATACAGTGACCTACATACATGTAAAGCATAAAATAGTGTATATATATATTTTTTAGCCACATGTAATGTAAACAGTTGTTAAGTAGACCTAAAGAATATCTATGATTTTAAACCATAGTGGTACAAAGAAATACACATATCTACATATGCATATAATCAAATATGTTTACATGCACAGACTTATGCTGTATATTTGTGTTTGAGTATGGTGGTCAAGTGGGAAAGAGCCAACTCTCTAGAAGTCTTCTGAAGATAAGATAGTTATCCGTGGATCTTATGTTTGGGGGTAGTAAATTCCTTATTAATTCCGTAGTTTGGCTGCTTGAACAGGGAAAGATGTACCACTCATGTTTTTAGGTTGACCCTAGGCAGCGCTTGCGCTCTTGCTTAGCAGCTTGTTATATAGGCTTTGGGGAGTTCTAACTCCACCCATTGCTTGCCTTTGATTTTCATTTGTCAATGTCAGTGTCCTTTAAAAATCCGTGCTTGCTAGTGGTCAGTCCTGCCTCTTTGTCCCTCCTTTTTTCCTTCCGTTCCTCCCACGGAGCAGGGACTAAGTACTGTCTCATTACGCCATGGTTCTTTACCTGTTCTTTGGAGGACTATTTTTGTCTAGGTTTCCTGCTCTGTTACTGTTTGCCTGTGTTCAGCTTCAGCGACGTAGCTGCTTACATTTAAATATAGCATTCCTCCCTCCCACCTCCTCTTAATGCCACATTTGTGTTAGTGTTGCCTCCCGTGCCATGCTTCCCACTTTGTTTCTTGTTTTCTTATTATTTTAATATTTTTGCAAATTTTGATGTCGACCCGCAGTTGGGTTTCTTTTGTTAAGAATACATTAGGTTTTGGGCTTCCTTTTAAGGGGGATTGAGCTAGCTTTTTAACTGGAGGGGTAGACATGCTCCCATCATGCTCTGCTTTGGGGGCATTGTAATTGCGGCACATAGATGCTGCATGGTGGCTGATTCCAGTACGCATGACTGCAGAGCAAGGACATATGGGAACCATTGCAGATTTAAATCTTTAGGTGATTGTTTTTACCTCTTGAACACATCTGAACATTTCAATGCGTATGTCTCTTGCGAACTCCGTGTCTCACACTTTTTTATCTTCTTAGTGGCAGATGTATGATGGCACTTTTCTGTGTATGTCTTGGGCAACCTTATCCTCACTTACGATGGCAGCCACAATTTTTCCATGAGCGTTCCAGTTTATTTCTATAGACTTGGCACCCACGAACTACATCACCAGCGCTTTTAAGTGCTTCGGGCACATGCGCAGAGCCCTCTTTTTAGGCGGGCACATAGTCAGCTTATTTTGGCCGCCTTTCAATCCGTTGCCATCGGCCCCTAAAACCTTCCCTACTCTAATGACATTTCTCATTTGGGCTCTGTACATTTCAGCGGTCGATGGGGGATCGTTATTGCTGTGAAGAGAGTTGAGGTAGGCAACTTGTTTTTCATTAGCGTAGAGTTACCACTATAGGCTATAGCTTGGAGTGTCAGATTGTGTCTTAACTAAATAAAAACACAGAGTCCCATGTCCTGAAGAACTGGCAAATGACCCTGTTGCTTGTTATTATAATTACCATTGTATTTTGAGTCGCCGTGTAAACGCTTTGAAGTTTTGATTCCTTTTTTCATGTGTTCTTTAAGCTACACAGTTGATGGGAGCTTGTTTGTTAATTTCAGTATGCTAATTATATTTTGATAGTACTTTAGTGTGTTGAGGCTTTGAAGGTTTCCTTCATTTATTTTTGGTGAAAAAATGGTACGTTTTGGTGCGTTTGGTGTTAGTGCTCTTCCGTAATGTCAGCACTTGTGGTTGATTCAAGGCTGTCTCTGTTAATCTCAGCAGAGGGTTTGCCATTGTAAAGGGGTTATATTGGTCCATGGGGAGCTTTCGGTTACGGTGGCCCACGTGTAAAAACATGCTCAGTCAATAGCAGCTCTATTTTTGTTTTCACATTTTTAATTTGAATTTATTGAGAAATACAATACATCTTGATTGAATTTGCCAATAATCAAATTACTTTCAGGTAGTCCCAGAGCGCATACGTGAATTTGCATAATTTCTGTTGCTCTCACCATCAGTTTTTCACGAGGAATATTAACACAAATAAGGTTCTTACGGTGCAGTTGCAGGTATAAGTATCTCCCCCAACTAAGCCTATCATCCACCAGTCTACCATTAAGATCTAACCAGGGCACGAGTCAGGGGTACACGCGGGTGGACGGCGCCCACCCGCTTTTTTCACAGGGTGAACGCCGTCTTCCCTGCCAAGAATTTGAGCCCCACTGAATAATGTGCTGAACTCATCCAGGTGTAATTTAAAAAAACGGAACACTTTCTGCAGCGCCTGCACATTGTCTGCTTTCCATCTGCAACAAAAAACAACATACAGGCGGAGACGGGCTTTTTTTTATTTAAGACTCCTGCTGGGCCCATAACAAAGGCCGAATTTGAGGGGTCATCAGGCCTCCTTTTGTTCGAGTCTCTTGGCTGGGAGCAGTCAGGAGCCTCACACCTGATGCAAATGAAGCACCTGGGAAACAAACGCTCACACCTTGTTAGCACTTCACACATACTTAAGAGAGGCAGCTTTTCACTTTGTTCATTCCCTGTTTAGGAGATATGCATGCACTGTAAGAATATCAGATGTGTTGGTCTTTCCCAGTATTTACACAAAGCAAATTGCATTTATATAGCGCTTACTTCTCCTGATGAGGCGTTGAAATAATTTAAGTACCACTATTTTTTCTTGTATACCCCTACTCATTCCAATGCAGGGTGTCAAAGCGCTTTACATCAACACGTGCATATTACATGTACAATAAATTATATACGTTTGTAAATGAATGTACAGGATGTGTTACATAAAACTGGGGGATTGCAAGGTGTTAGAAGTCACATATCATCTTCCATTGCCCACTGTGCTATTATACTTGCATTGCGCTCAAACGTACACATGATAGACCTGCTAAACATATATGTGAAGGCTTTAGATCTGATGTCACTTCTTGTGATGCCACTTCCTGTAAAGTCGTGGCTTGTGATGCCACTTTCTATGATGTCAATTCCTGTGATGCCATGTGTGATGTCGCGCGCCGTGATGACGCGTGCATACTGTCTAACTAGGTTAGTCCCCCCACTTCTTTTTTTACGACTTGTGCCCTGCATCTAACACATGTTTAACTATCCTTGCAGGTGCAGTGACGTATGGCCTTTAATACTGGCTGCTTCACCCTAATTGGTTATATAAAAGGAAACTATTTTATAGGTAACTGACTCAGCTCCAACCATAGCAGTTCTTTCTCATCAAAATACGCATAGACAACAGGCGTTTTCTTTCATCGTCGGTATTGTAATTACCGTTGTTTAGAAGCTTTATCAAAATATTTACAGTAAGTTTGCATGTATTTGCAAGCCTGCTAGTCAGTGTTTGATGCACTATTGTTTTGTTTTTTAATTCTGCCATTAACTGCTAACAGATGCTTAACTGACCTTACAAAACCATTTACGTACGGTCTATAACAGTGTCTGCTCTGTCCCACACAAGCGACTGACTCTGCCACTGCCCCAACATCCCTACCTATCTCAAAAGTCACTAATTCTGCACAATATTATTATCTGTTCAGAAGCATCAGCTGCCTCACACGTGTCTGAAAAAGCACCAGCCTTTCTGGTTTGTCAACAAAAAAAAAATCAGTTGAGCAACTCAGAGATTCTCTGTCAACAGACGCTTCTTCCAAACTACCAATTTGCCTTTCAAGTGAATATCACTTGCCCTCCTTATCAGCCCATGTGAAGCACCATTCTTTGCACAATTCCTTACATTTGCCCCTCTTTACCGGTACTTGTGAGACGTAGCATATCTTGCATATAAATAACTCTGCTCCAACCAGGAAAAGACAGCCCCCCCGCCCCCCGTCGCAATTGTTAGTCGGCTGCCATCCATACATCATGTTTGAATTCACAATGATCAAAGTGCTCTCCTGTAACACCAGCGTGCATAGGTGATTTCACACAATCTCTTTTAATCTCAGCAGAGGGTTTCCACTAGGCATATATACACAAGTAACCCACTTATGCTGCTGTCACAGGTATTATTAACTTCCCCCAACCAAACCTGTCAGCCACCAGTCTTCCATCAACATCTAACACATGTTTAAATATCTTTACAAAAACTGTAACGTACCGCCTCTAACACTGGCTGCTTCACTATAACTATTTATCCATAAGCATCAAACTATTTTATAAGTAACTGATTCAGCCCCAGCTCTACCAGCCCTTTCACACCAAAATGCACTCGGACAACTGTAGTTTTCTTTAAAACTTGGTATTATAATTATCATTATTTAGAAACTTCAAAGAAATATTTATAGTATATGTACTTTTATATGCAAACCTGCTAGGCAGCATATGATGCATTATTGTTTTTATTCTTAATGTTTTTACTGATGCATCATTGTATTACAATTTTCATATTTTGAGTCCGTGAGCAAAGGCTTTGAAGTTTTACTTTGTTTTGCGTGTGTTATTTACTTGTAATTCTTTATTTTTGTTATTATAATTTCATTTGTATTTTCAGTCGCTGTGTAAGGGCTATCACATTTTGATTCATTTTTTTATGTGTTGTTTAAGCTACATAATTGACGGGAGTTTTTTGTTAGAAAAATGTAGTATTCTAATTACATTTTGATAGTAAGTCAGCACGTTAAAGCTTTAAAGGTTTGTATTGTTTATTTTTGGGAACATTATGGTACATCTTGGTGCGTTTGCAATTGCTTGTTTACAATACAATACATCTCTCCCTTGTACTTCCACCAACCCTTTCATCTCTACCCCCATACACCCACTGACCCTCTCATCTGTACCTCACACCCCCACTAACCCCTCTCTTATCTTGCAACCCCAGTGCCCCCTCTCCTCCCTCCTTCTCACTACACTACCTATCACCTCGCTATACTGCCTGCTCACACATGCTACCTTCCTGTACCTCCTCACGCTGAGCACTGGTACAGTTCTCGCCCCTTCCCTCTGGGTGCCCCTCCCACACGTCCCTCTATCTCTCTCTTGTACTCTCTCTCACTTTGTGGGAATTTGGCAGAGATCGCTGTTAGCATGATTTGAGCTCCTGTGTGGGTATAAAAGACCCACAGTTCTTCTACTCCTTGTGCTACCGCATACACTGCCTGAGGGTTTTGTATAGATGTAGTTCCACTCATGAGGTTTAATAAACTGTTTTCTTGATACTAGGACTAGTGCTCATAGAAGGGCGAACCCCTAGCACCGTTAGGCCTTGCTGAGGTCTACTTCTACAAACTGGCGCCCAAATTGGGGCTCATCGGCGACTTGGATGCCCGACGGAGTGGTCTTGACGGAGGATTGGAATCTCGCTACGGATGAGCACTGCTTGAGGAGACCCGTGTCTTGGCAGCCAAGGTGCCTTTCCACTTTTCCCGATCTGACCCTCCAGGTGGTGCCGGTCCCCGACTGAGATTCATTCTGGTGTTCGCCGTGCAGAGACCATTTGGTCGATTCAGAACTTGGTAGTGGGAGGCTGGAGATTTGTGCTTGGTAAGGTCGTCGACATTTGTTTGCTTGTTTGGCCAAAAACGTGAATTGTCTGGGTATAATGAATTGCAATTTATATAGGCAGGCAATGAGAAAACTGTGAAAACTTGAACTGCACACTTTGAGCTAAGTGCCACTTTATGTATAATATTGTATATGCTACAATATTCTGGGCATGCCTGTTTCAAGCGCACTTCGTAGAATGTGCTGCTTTCTTGGAGGTACCAATGTGAATCTTGAACGAACTCAGCCGGCTCCCCCTGAGGGGACACCAAATAGGGATATGTATATTAAACATGGTATTTCTTCTATAATGTATAGTACACTATGGAATAAATATACTAGCAAGGATCCTGAGTTGCGCTGGCCTATAAATGGGTCATTCGATCTTAGAAAAATTCAGTATGTGGAACAATGTATGTTTAAGTGCAAAAGTAGACAAGATATGTTTGACTGTGTACGAATGTGGGAGAAAGAAGCACATGAACGTGTGAGACGAGAGCAAGCTTTAGCAGAAAAAGAACAGCGCAAAAATATCTATGCGAAAGCGCTGGAAATGAAACTTAAAGATGCGAAGGAAACAAAAGAGAGGGAGGCTAGGGAGCACCGCTTACAGGTAAATGGCCAATATCCTGTCTGGAGTCCCCTTTACCCTCTACTTAATAAACCACAGGACGATTCACTTCTATTAGATTGTTCTCGGCCTCCTTATACTTTTCCCTCTGCCCCCAAGGTTGATTCTGATTATGACATCTCTCTCTTAGATCAGGACAAATCAGGATCAGGTACTGAACAACAGACTCGCTCTTTTCTGACGGCTGACCGTGTGGCCACTCTTAGATCTTTTGCTCAGAAAGCGCCCCGTGGTGATATTTCTGCTCCAGATCTTCTAGCGGAAATTCAGCAATGGCCAGAGAAAGAGCAGTTATACTTTGCAGAGATGTTTACTGGAGAAGTAATTGAAAGGTTTAGAAAACATTCCACTGAATTAGAGCCCGTTGATATAAAAAATGATCATAAACAGTTGAGTGACGGTCTTTTTCTCCCTTCCCAGGTGGCTGACTTAATTAGACGCGTGGTTAAACGGCGAGCTGATGCATTCCGTTTGCGAGAGGAGAAAAAGGCAGCTGCTAAAGCTGAGCAAACAATTTGCACCTCCGTGTCGCAGGATGACGATCCGGGGACAGATAAGGCTATTGTCGTTCATGGGAAACCAATACGTGAAGCCGCGCCTTTGTATGTCCCTCCTAAGGGTGCGAGAACGGATGACGATAAAACTTCCACTGATGCGAAGGAATATTTTATCTATAATTCGGTGTATACTCCTTGGAGTAGAGCAGATGTTATGGCTCTTAAAGCCGCTTTGCCAGATCCGCTGAAGAATCCGGCTGATTTTTATGAAGAGGTTGAAGGAGCTATTAGTTCTTGTACCTTGACTTTGTCTGATATTGATATGTTTTTTGGGCTTATTCTACCCCCTGATATGTGGAGGTCTATTCGTAAAGTTGATGATCATGCAGTTTTTGGAGATACTTGCAAGGTACTAGAGAAGATAGATTTAGAAAGGGAACCAGCACAGAAACCGCAACAAGAGATTTTAGATCTTCCAAAGGCTATTGTCGTTAAATTGAAAACTCTTATTCCTCCTAAAAAGATAGACTGGACTATGTTAGCATGCTGTAAGCAAAAGGCAGATGAATCAGTCTCTGACTTTTTTACACATTTTGAGGAGACATTCCGCGACTTTAGTGGCCAGTCATCAACAGATGACACAGGCAGGCATCTGTTTGTCGATAAATTTGCTGCAAACATGTTGCCAGGAATAGTTAGTCGCCTAAAGGCCAGCGAGAGTTCATGGACTACGTCTTCACCAGTCTCTCTCTTGACTATGGCTCAGTATTATGAACGTCAGGAATTGAAAGCTAAGGGCAATGAGGATAAAAAGGCTAAAGATTTAAAAACGAAGGTTATGCTAGCTCAGGTTTATGGTCCATCTTATAGAGGTGACAGCAGGGGCGGACGTGCGATGTATCGCCCTGGCGCAACCTCTTTCACCCGAACTACTTTGTCTCCTGATCAGTGTGCTTATTGTAAGGAGATTGGACCTTGGGCTGCTGACGGTCTGCAATTGCGTGATCAGCGATATCAGCGTGGCCGAGGACAAAAGAGAAGCCACCCAGGGAATTCAGGATATAGGGGAGCTACGGACGATTGCACCAGGGTTGAGGCTGTTGAGCATACTCAGAATTCTTCTAATACTTTTGATAGACGCAACCAATATCAAATGTCTGATTATCCGATCGCTGATTTGAAGGATTCTGCTTATGCATAGGAATGCCTAGGATGGGGTAAGGAATCAGTTGAAGTCCCAGTAGATCAGAAGGGTACCTATGTTAATGCACGTGTTTTGGGTTCCACTGATCGGTTTTTGGTTGACACAGGAGCTACTCATAGCGCCCTGTCTAAACAATTGGTTCCAAGGGCTTCCCTGTCTAGCTTAACCATTACATCGATAGGTTTCGATGGGACACATTCCCTTAGCCCACTGTCACAACCACTTGCATTTCATGTTGATAAATTCTCTGCTGCATGTCCATTTTTGCTTTTCCCTAACACGCCGGACAATATTGTGGGTCTCGACATGCTCAAGCCTTTCAGGGCTACGATACATTGTTCCCCAGAAGGTGTGCATGTTATTTTGAATGACCACTATTCCTTGTTTGAAAAATCTTGTCTTGTTAGAGAAGATATTGCATTGGCTTCACTCCCTAGTATTTTGTGGGCTAAGTCAGACACAGATGTAGGACAAATGGTTATCCCACCAGTTCATATTCAAGTGAAGGAAGGTGCTTCATTACCTCGATTGCCTCAATACAAAATTTCTCGAGAAGGTGAAGAGGCACTCATACGTATTGCCCATGTTGCTAATTTCACTACATATGATGTGGGAAGATTGAACTATCAGCTGAATAATGTCTGCTATCCTGATGAGAAAGGAGATCCGCAGGCTAAAGGAACTGTATGGGAAATGGAGGAGTATCGCCGAGGATATTACTCTACACACTATGTTTTCCCAAATACTCGAACTGCTAAGGGTAATGGACTTTTTGTTATAACTGTTACTAGGGCTCGAGCAGACGTGTGTGAACAGTGTTGGCAAAATTCCCATGGGAAAAAGCAATTGTACTCTGATTTTAAATATTACTGGAGTAAATAACAGCAGTTTTACGTCATCGCATAATGCCTATTTTATATGTGGAAATAAGGGATATTATAATTTACCCATTGGCTGGTCCGGTACTTGTTTTGTGTCCTTTTTGTTACCACCTGTGTTTTTGACTCCTGCATCATATTACAAGGACTACAAACTGTTCAATGACATTTCCAAAAACAGATTTAAGAGGACTACAAATCATGATGAGGTGGATCAGACTGATACTACGCTACAGCAATATGTTGATTTCAATTTGGGGCTGTTCTTCTTTGTTGGTGCTGCCTTGAACAGCAGAAAGATCAGGTGTTTGACACGTGTCGTAGAAGCTGTGACCAACCAGACAGCTATTTCACTTGGGAACATCACTGAAGAGCTGCAGATTGCGAGGATTGTGGCCCTCCAAAATCATATGGTCCTGGACGTTGTTCTGGCTGATCGAGGTGGTGCATGTCGCATCATCAGGAGCAGTTGTTGTGTATTTATCCCTGATCATGCCCCTTCAGTTTTTGATGCAATATCCAAATTACATAAAATAGCTGCTGAGATTCACCCTGATACTGGAACATGGACTTTGGCCAGCTGGCTATGGACGTTGTTTACTACTTGGGGCTGGAAACTGTTGACAATATTATGTATATTGTTTGCAATTCTGATGACCTACTGCCTATGTATACAATGTGGACCTATGCTTTGCTCCTTCTGTGTCACTGCTTGTACACCTGCCAGACATGATGTTAAACAAATGAATGCCCAATTTGTACTAGACAAAGAAGTTGATGAAATGATGCAAATAGATGTACATGTTCTATACTTAGACTCTTCTAGATTATAGATGTCTTCAGCTAATGCTAAAAGGGTCGTCTGTGGGAATTTGGCAGAGATCGCTGTTAGCATGAGCTGAAGCCATTTTGTTTTTGGCAGCCATTTTGACTGACCATGTGCTCGCCATGTGCTCCTTCCTTCTTCGTTGTTGCTTACCCTTGTGCTTTACTAGAATAACTATCTATACTTAGCTCCTGCAGCACTGAGCATGCTCAGAAAAGTCTGTAGCTGCTCTTGCACCTTTCTTAGTCTGTAACTGTCAGGCTGTTTTAACTGATATCAGCAACTCATTACTCCTCCTTCTTTGTTGACTGTGCATTCTCTCTCTGACCATCTATGTGTGTAACTCTTCCTATGTGTACTTGTACCACATCTTTTTGAGCTCCTGTGTGAGTATAAAAGACCCACAGTTTTTCTACTCCTTGTGCTACCTCATACACTGCCTGACGGTTTTGTATAGATGTAGTTCCACTCTTGAGGTTTAATAAACTGTTTTCTTGATATTACAGCTTCCGTGCCAATCTCTACTTATTGGTCTGAGGACTAGTGCGCATAGAAGGGCGAACCCCTAGCACCGGTAGGCCTTGCTGAGGTCTACTTCTTCAACTTCTCTCTCTCTCACACATTATTCCCACCTCTCTCATATGATTGACTTCAGGTCTTAAAGCGCAGTTTCTTTCCAATGCCTTTTCAAGGTTTCTGTCCTTCGAACCCACGCTTTCCTCCTCCTCCTCTTAGGCTGCCTTCTGTGTACACAGGTGCTCCTTCTTTATGCGTCTATGTCCTGCTCTCCCCTTCTTTCTCTCTTTCACAAATACTTTCTGCTCCTCTGTCTCGAGTTCACTTCCTGCACAACCTAGTAAATACAGATGATCCGTGGTACAGACCATTGGCGTAATCAAGTTTAGACAGTACAAGAAAGATAATAGCTTGGACCATGTGTGGAAATCCTAGGTGGAGCATGATGTGTGGCAGAGTTTTCATAGTAATGAAGCTTGAACGTGCTAACTTGTCCACTTGCGCATTCATTGATAATTTGGAGTCCATGGTAATTCCAAGGTTTGTTACTTTCTGAGATACTTTAGGAGGTGGTCCCAGATCATCAGGCCAGGCGCAGAGTGGGCCATAACTTTTCCAAGCGACACATGTGAGTATTTCAGTTTTAGAAGCATTCAATTTGAGATGGCTCCATGTCATCCACAGATCAACGGCTCTGAGGCAACTGAAGATTTTTGAGCTTCCAATGTCTTTGGGGATTTCCATATTACAAAGTATTTGTGTGTTATATGCATAGTTATAGCATGTGAGCTTAAATGCATTGATCACTGCCGTAATGACTCTGTGTAGATGTTCAAAAGCATGTGTGAAATGATAGAGCCTTGAGGGACCCCTGCTTTTGTGAAGTATGGTTTGGATGAGATAGGGGGCGTATGGATGACATTTGTTCTGTTTTGAAGTTAGGATGTGAACCATTCGAGAGCAGTCTCCACCATGCCAACTTCATGGAGACTTTGGATTAGAGTGTTGAAAGCAGCTGAAAGGTCAAAGAGAAGTAGTGCAGTGACCCCGTTCTCACCTACTGTGTTTTTAAGGTGTCAAAGCACACCTAAACAGATAAACAGTCAGTCCACAGTTGTGGTATAATAAAGAGCAAATTTTATTTGCCCAGCTCAAGCGTGAACTCACAGTTTCTATCCGCCAAGAGTTCCGCCTGGCTGGAGGTACATTGAGTCTTCTATACCTGTGTGAATACATAGGAATACATTAGAAGAACTAAATCATCTACTACTTGCATCAATAAGGTCACTCTTACCGGACACTTGAAAGCATCAATTTCAACAGTTATGCAGCTTAGCAGTAAATCTGTTACCTACAGCTAATTAACTTACTTAGGTTCTAAGGCCACATGGCCCCAATCAAGCATTCTTAAGATAAAGTTGATTTTTTGTGCATGTCCTTGCATTCTTTCGGTAATTGGACAGGGAGTGGAAACTTCTTCAATCGAATGGGCTCACCCACGTTCTGCACCTGCATCCTGATAATAGAAGGCAAGTAATCGAAACTTTACAAGTTTCTGCCTAAACTACTAATTGGGAAAGCAACCCCAAGCAGATACAGGATGAAGGGTCAGTCACAGAATGTTCAAACAAAGTTCAAGCAATAATTAATTGGTACTTAAACACAGTTATCTTGATCTCCAAGGTCCTAGTTAAAGTGAAAACATTATTCTACCAAGGTTACATAGCTGAGCTGAGCCCACCCCTAGCCTGCATCTATGATTTCTGTCACAAGTGTCCATTAACAAGCTTTTACAGAATACGAGTACATTTTAAAAAGGTACTCTTGAAACAGTCATAAAATGGAGGACCAATGTAAAAACTGATTGAACGATGGTTCACTTATATATGTTTTTTTTTTAACTTTCACAAAAGTCATCTCAGGTGGTGATGAGGGCAGATTCTATGCCTCTTCCTGGACAGAATCCTGCTTGGAAGCAGGAAAGTATGGAGTTATCTTCAATGAACTGTGACATCTGGGTGAATGTTGCTCTTTTTATCAGTTTGCCCAGGAGAGGTCTATTTGTAATCAGTCTGTAGTCGTTTGGGCCAAGTGGGTCTAGGTTTGTTTTCTTTAATAATGGGGGTATGTATGACTTTTTTTAGGCCTTCTTGAAGGATTCCTCTAGTTAAAGAATTATTGATGTTTCTTCTTACTAGTGTAAGAGGAAGTAGTGTAAGAGGAAGTTAAAATAATATTCTTGTAGATTTGTGGCGGACAAGGGTCAGAAGGGCAGCCTGCTGGCCTTCTTGCTTTGACAGGATCCATAAATTCACTTTGTGATAGTTGTTTGAAGGAATGCAGAGGCTGGATTAGCTTGGATGGTATTGTTCTAAATGGGTTGGTTCTGGTGGTTTTTCTTTGTCTTAAATAGGAGTCCAACATGTCTGCTTTGGTTGTGTAATGATCTGCTAGTTTGTCAGTAAATTCTTGAGTAATAGGATGAGCTCCTTCTGTGCATTTAGGTTTACGAAATTCAGTGAGGATTTTATACATTTGCACATTTGGCATTTTGAATTCTGTCTGAATACTACCTTTTTTAACTTTTCTGATTAATTGCTGATGTGTATGTTCTGTTACGTTTGTGCAGGTGAAGCTTGCCTTGATTACTATATGTTTTGATGTCTCTTATCCTATCAACTACGTCAACAGGAAGCCCCTCAGTTGATCCTTGCCATCAAAAATGCCTCTGGTGAGGCACTAAGACATCCCCCAGATATGGTTCAGGGCTTCCAGTCATTTTTACAAAACACTCTATTAGGCAGATGGTGCTAATATGTGGTGTGACAAGTAGCACTTCCTCTTCGCTACCTTGCAGCCTAAATTATCATCAGAGGGGTCAAGCAAACTTGCAAAGGATATCATGGGAGATAAGGTACGTCAGGTTATTGATAGCCTCCCTATCTCAAAGTCTCTGGGGACAGATGGTTGCCCTACCGAATTTTAAAAGATAAATAAAGAAATGATAGCCCCCCTGCAAGATGTTGAATTCTATACATGAAGGATCTTCCCCACTTTCTGAGGCTCATAAAGCTAGAACTGTTGTGTTGTTGAAAATAGGCAAAGAGCAGCTTGATTGTGCCAACTACTAGCCAATTTCGCTGATTAATACCGAGCTTAAGATTCTAGCGAAAGTGGTAGCAAATCGATTGGGGGGCCTCTTACTGTCACTAATACACTCCAACCAGATGGGCTTCATTCCGCATCAGTCTTCAACTGCACACCTTCGAATGTTGATGCATATACTCTGGCAGGAACAGAACGATATGGATGAGAAATTGATTGTATCACTGTATGCTGAGAAGGCCTTTGATAGGGTGTAGTTGGGGCTTCTGTTCAGGCTCTTGGAGTCCATGGGCTTTGGCCCAGATTTTCTAACCAAGATCAAATGGTTATAAACATACCCAACTGCAGTGGTCTTATGTAATGGGCACATCTTCTGGCCCTTTCTGCTCTTAAGGGGAACAAGATATGGATGCCCACTCTCTCATTGCTATTCGTGCTGACACTAGAGCTGCTGGTGATAGTCCTATGTCAGCATCTAGAAATCCGAGGCATACCCACCTCTACTTGGGAAAGTAAAGCGTAATTATACGTCAATTACATCTTGTTGACATTGTCAGCTTTTTCTACCTTCCCATCACAAATTACTTCATTGATCTCTGCCTTTGCAGCCTTCTCAAGCTAATGGCATTAACTGGGAAAATGTCAGGCAATGCATTTTACCCACACCACCATGTTAGCTAGGGCCTCACCCTTTTCATTGGGAACCCTCCAAACTCAAATATTTAGGCATTCTCTTGAATCCAGGAGAATATAGTAGAGGATAATATGAATCCTCTGTTAACTAGGATCTGTCAGGATACGGAGAGTTGGGCAACCTTAAATCTCACCCTTTAGGAAAAGGTGCAAGTGATTAAAATGAATGCAGCACCAAGGATCAGCTATATATTCACTATGCTCCCATACTGTTGCCCGAATCAATTCTCACAGATCTTTCCTGTTTGATCAATTTGTTTCTTTTGAGGGGAAAAAGACCCAACTGAAACTTGGCAAACTCTATGAAAGTACGGAATGCAGAAGCCGCCTCAATTTACACAACCCTTAAATGTATTGGCTGTCGTTTCAACTTTCACATCTTAAACACTTCTTTGAAACACTGAGATGGGTGTCCTTTGAAAAATCCTTGATGGGTAAAACAGGATTCTAGAGGGTGCTTTACTCTTAGGAGACACATCTGCAGATCAAAGCACACCCTGTCCTCAGGGCCACCTCACATATGTGTGGCATAAAGCCTACACCTTGGTGTGAGTGGGTGGGAGACTACATACAGGGTGGCCTATGTGGGGCAATGCAGAGTTCAGATCGGCTACTGCGACCCCATATGGACAGATTTTATTAGTAGATGGATACTCCCCATTGACTATTTACTAAAGGACAGCAGCGTACTGTCGTTTGAGGGTGTCCATACCACTAACAAACCTTTAGTACAAGAGTCATAGAGATACCATCAGTTGTCACACTGCTTACATGCAATGTTGGGAGGCTCACTGTTGGACCTGTCAGCCCTAGGGTGGTCTCCCCATTTATTTTTGATCGTGCCTCATTTTTCCACCCTCATTTTGATGTTGGACTTAGGTCTCCGGGCGCCTTTTCATTGCCAATCAGTGTTAAGGTACAGGTGCTCCCTTCTCCCAAGATGGCTGCCACAGGCCCCTGCTACTGCAGAGTGGTCTTTATTAGTAGCACCCTAGCTGCCAGGAGCTGGCTGGAACCCCACAACAATGTTGCGACACCAGCCCGCCTTTTTTGTCCCATAGGTAGAATGGGGAAGCTCCTGGAATGTGCTGGAACCTTCTAGAAGGGAGGTGTGGTTTTACTTTTGCCGCCTTGGCTAGAGGTCACCTGACCTAGGGATACATAAGTGAGAGGGGGAACTTTTTCTAGTCAGTTGGCCAGTGGGGTAAAGCAGAGCTGGAGAATCCATGCAGGAGTGTAGGCGGTAGGGCCTAGCCAGGGACTTATGCCTCTGAGAGTGACAGGATTTAGGTGCTGCCTCTTAAGTGAGTGAGGGATTCTGTGAAACCCACTGATCTTGCCCAGCAGTAGGAGGACCCAGGGAACCTCTGCCCAGCCTGACTAGGAAGGACCTAGTCGCCAACTCACCCCCTACCCCCCTGTAACAGAACCCCTTAAGGGCGCCAGATACATCTGCGCCATCAAGACTTTCAAGAGCAAACTGATTGCCGGAACTGAATGCTGAGACTGCGTGTCCAGATTGAACCTTGAAACTACCTACCTAACCCATTGTGGTATCGCTGAGGATCAACCAGGTCTTAGCGCTGTGAGCCCTGCGCTCCCTGACCTGGCCTGGGATCCCCGGCAGTGTGCTCCGTTGAGCGCGGAGCCCCCCAGCTTAATTTGAGCCCCCCCTGTGGCGCGGAGGCTGAAGCGCGCTCACCGCTGCGGCCCGGAGGCCGGAAGAGCGCCCCTCATCGTCGCGAGGCCCGAGGAGAAGCCCGGGGCCCCGTCGCTGCCGTCGCAGCTGTGGTGAAGGTGCGTGAGGCCGTGGCCGGCCCCCGTCGCAACAGGATCGCCTGCGGACTTCGGAGCCGGTGTGGACGCCTTCCCGACGTCGAGCAAGGTAAGCCCGGAGGCTCGGGACTGACCCCGGTGCGCCCCCTACAGGCTGGGAGCCACACCGCACCCTGAGCCTGGGTTCCCTCTCCGTGGGAGTCCCCTGGTCACCACGACAGGAACTTTATGTCTCCCGAACTGCACCGGAGTACAAGAGGCTCGCTCCGTGCGACTCGTTGTGCTCCGTGAACTGCTCCGTTCTGAAGTACTCATTGCTACTGATTCCGAGAAGCGCTCTGTTCTAAATGCTCCGTTCTGAAGTATTCCTTGCTATTGATTACGAGTAGCGATATGTTCTAAATGCTCCGCTCTGAAGTATTCATGGCTATTGATTACGAGAAGCGCCATGTTCTAAATGCTCCGTTCTGAAGTATTCCTTGCTATTGATTACGAGTAGCAATATGTTCTAAATGCTCCGTTCTGAAGTATTCCTTGCTATTGATTACGAGTAGCGCTCTGTTCTAAATGTTCCGCTCTGAAGTATTCATGGCTATTGGTTACGAGAAGCGCTATGTTCTAAATGCTCCGTTCTGAAGTATTCATGGTTACTGATTACGAGTAGCGTTATGTTCTAATGCTCAGTGCTGACGTATTCACTGCTCACGGATTACGAGTAGCGTTATGTGCTAATGCTCAGTGCTGAAGTATTCGCCGCTTACTGGTTACGAGTGGCGCTACGTTCTAATGCTCTGCTCTGAAGTATGCACTGCGTGCTGGTTACGAGTGGCGCTATGTTCTAATGCTCTGCTCTGAAGGTGTTCGTCAGATTTGTCCCAAGGTAGCGGTAGGCCCGCGAGGTCTGCTCTGGGTCCCTGCACACCCCCAGGAGTAGCGCTACAATCCCCAAACCCTACCACGGGGAGTAACAGATACAAGGTACTGGTGAATATCATACTGGTGAATATCATACTGGTGAATATCATACTGGTGAATATCATACTGGTGAATATGGTGCTGGCGGATCAAACGCTGACATAAGTGAATTGCCATTGTCATCTCCTTAACTGAATTTATATCTCATGAAGTGCATATATATGTTATGAATTGCATTGTTATCCCATGAACTGCATTTATCTCGAACTGCTTGGATAAACTTGAGTTATTTGCATAAATCTCTACAGAGTGGCGTCCCTTATTGTGTGCGTTCCTTGCTTCAGTGGATGTGCGTGTTGTATGGTCGCTTTACACACAAGCCTTTGGGTGCCCAGCCGCTCGTGTCACGTTACCCCCTTAGGGCCTGGAGACCCCAGGTCTTACACTCACCCATTGCCCTGGTGATATCTCCCCAATGAACCTACCTTCAACAATGGGGAACTTACAAGGGAGTGGTCTCGAGACAATACAGACTTCTAATAAACTCAATCTCCTCTGTCCCGGTACAGAACCATATAAAGGAATGGTGGTCTGCGTGACTGGATTACACAGAAGGAGACTGGTCCACACTCCTCATGCAATACAAAAATATTTGTGTGAGGCCAGACTAAAATTAGCATACTTCAAGATCTTTCATAGGTGGTGTTGGTACCCACACATAGTACACATGGTGAGGATCTTTGGCGGTCTCACTTGCTGTAGATGCAAGGCAGCAGGCCGGTGACATAGTGCACATAATCTGAGACTGTCTGTCACTGGGGACATGCTGCAAGGAGGTTTATGGCGGAGTTGTGTGCACACGCAAGGATTACAGGGGGTCCAGAGAGGTGCAAGTGTGATGCTTCACGATTTCTCCCCTTACCTAGAACTCATCCACAATTGAGCCGCTGGTGCCCTACAGCACTGGCGATCACCAAACAATGCCTTCATCTAACATTGGAAGACAACCTCACTACCTACGATTGACACCTGGCTTTGGGAAATGTTCCTTATTGCCTCTTATGAACAATTATATACAAATTAGAGGACTACTCTTCTGGGCTAGGATCTGGAGTAAATTCATATGACCTTGACGCTGAATGCCTGTAGTTTTATAATGATGTTTTATGCCCGGTTCATGGGTGGGGTACGGCTTAGTAGCTGGAGACTCAGAATGGGCTGCCCCTAAGAGGACCAACCACAGCTCACAGTCGCATGGGTCCCAGGGAGGATAGGATTTTTGACTTTCTCCTTTACTTCTGTTTCCCGATTTCATGATATCCGTTATTGTTCTTTGCCACTGATTAGGGATGGAGCAGGAGAGGGGAGTACAATGAGAGTTTCTCAAGTCGTTGTACACTCTTTGTTGGGTTGACAGTTGCTATGTTTTGCTTTGAAGGTTATACGTCTCAGCTTTGATAGTGTAACCTTTAGCACATTCTTAGTTTTCCTAGTTAAGGTAATTATAAGTGGCAGAAGTCGGTACTAAGCTTCTTTCTGACTGTGCCGGTACGATAATTACTTGGACGTTCTTATGCTATCATCAGTACATGCTTGTTGTGTCTAGAAAACAATAAAAATTATTATTATAAAAAAAAAAAAGAACTCAATGAGTTTCACGCCAGGCAAGAGCCATTGCCTGAATGATGGTGTTGTATTCTACTGAGGCAATGGAAGTGTTGCATATATCAAGCATGCTTGTCATGGGTATTAAATACAGCTAAATGAGAATCCACATGGGTTTGTCCAGCACATTAGCAACATACATAAGTTGAAGGACAGCTGTTGTGACCCCTCCATGCTTTCCCTTAAGACTGTTTTGGAATTGTTGTTGTTGATTTTGATCTATTGCCCTCCATGGCTACGTGTTGGTACCGTGTATGGGGCTCGCTTAAGCCCCATTGTTGTTCTGCTGTACAGCACACTGGCACTTTTTTTTGTTTAGTGGACCTTTACAACGCTCATTTTTGTTTTACACATACTGTGATAGATATATTTTCGTCTCTGTTGTAAAGCACACTGATGCTCTGGGCCAAGTCTGCGCTAATTTGATTTGGTTGTATTTTGAGAGAGGGTCCAGTTTTACCATATAACAAATGCCCTTGGCCATCCTTATCACTCAGCCTGTCAGCTTGGATTGTCCTCAGGATCAGGTTGATGCTCAGGAGGGTCCACCTCTTGATATACCCTAGCCTTGATGGCCGTGATAGCCAAGGTCAAAGGGAGGATCAAGCGAGGGAAGGAAAGTATGGGTACAGCAGGGAGGGAGACCTATAATGACAACAACAATAGTAAATACCGTATGGTGCTCTCTAACTAATTTAACCAGTATAGGGCACCCCGAACCCATACACAGACCATATACCTGTAACAAATGAAAAGGACACTTTTGATTTCAGAACCTCCTATCTAGTATGCGATGAGCGGTATTAGCACCAATTGCTCCGTTAGGTCTCTAGTGAGGGAAACATAGAGAAAACCAATCATTGTACACATGACACAAATTCACAAAAGCAATGACCTATACTCGTGTACCATAAAAACATATATGAGTAGTTCCTGAACCTACCCTCTATAAGACTCCACTACACTTCACAGGGATAGAGCGTAGTCCCATACCACTCCGTGTACCACTGTTAAATAGAGCCAGAAAAGACAAGTAGAATATGAAGGAATATCGCTGCACACACACTGATAGTCATGTAAATGAGTAATGTTATCAATCAGTTCTGAGATTCAGCCAAGACCAGGTTATGTCACCAACATTCCGGATGTAGATAATCATACGAAAGTATACGTGTTCTGTAGTGCTTGGTTCAAACCAAAGATACACCAAACACCACAGAGAGCGTCTATGATCCAAGCGTGCAAAAATCCAAGAATCCCAATGTGACCGTATGAAAGCCACAGCTAGGAGGCAAGAACGCAGGAACCTGCCTGCTGCAAAGCCAGTTCACGTCAGTTAAAACCACTGACAAGCCCACACACTGTATGAGCCGGGAGAGGCTCTCCAACCGAGTAATGCCCAAACAATATCCAGAATACGGGGCCCAAATCCTGTATGAAGAGTATGGTGGTGCTCAGCACCCTGACCCTACCGCTACAACGGCTGGACACTCCCGACTGCAGGACGAAGAATTTCTGACGCTCTCGCGGGTGCCGCCACTTCCAATATGGGCGGTTCCGCGCGGCATAATACGTAAAGCCTTAGGCTTCATGGGAATTGTAGTTCGCGGCAGCGCTTCCGTTTTCAAGCGCCGCGGACCGAACTACAGAATGGCCTCCGTGTCGCCGGCAGTAGCGCGCTCGAGACTGCGCTCATAACACAGCCAGTATGAACCCCTACGTAGGCCCTGCTGTCTTTTTCTGTTGGCCTTTTGTTAAATTGACCAGAGTTCTGCACCCATTTTACTAAAAGAGCAGGCTCTAGGTCTGTCTGACTAAAGATCCCAGCCAGCTTTTCTCTGCGAGGCATACTACTCCAGACTGGGTAGCCCCCACCCTTTCCGTGTGTGCAAAGTTCACTGTCTCTCTCTCTACCCTGTTGAAATATAGCCCACCACATCCAGGATACGTCTGACTATGAGACTAGGGATGTTACCACCACAAGAACATAGAACCAGGATGATGGATGTGGCAACCCGGACATATATTTATATATATATTTTATTCCTTTACATTACATTTTTCCGCTTGCCCTATGCAACTTAAGACAAGCGCTTGGCCTGAGAACATAACCTTTCACCTAGTCTATGTTCCACATTTAGTAGGATAAGTATGACACTTCTGATAAATGTGCGACCCGTGGGCGTAATTGACGTAGGTAGGACTGACGTTGCAAAAGGCACTTTTTGCTTCAGATCCCAGCATTAAAAGGTATGAAAGGAAAGCCCACAGGGTTCTTGCTGGACTACCTCCCTGTCTGTATGTAGGTGACAGACTGAGTGGGTTTTCCCCAAGAGCTCTTAATATCATTAGGATACATTGACATATATCTATCTATCTATCTATCTATCTATCTATCTATCTATCTATCTATCTATCTATCTATCTATCTATCTATCTATCTATCTATATATATATATATATATATATATATATATATATATTATCTACTGGCGGTCGCCAGTAGATAGTTATACTTACAACCTAGTTTCCATAGGAAATCTCAAAATTCTATTTTGAATAACTTTGGCGCCGGTTGATGAATCCTCGCGAAATTTTCAAAACTAATGGGGCGCTCCGTTCAGCTCCTACCCTGAAAGTCTCGGGGTGATTCGTCAAGCGGACGCCAAGAAAAAGGGGGGTCCCAAAACGCATTTTCCCCATGCATTTTTCCATAGGACCTTTAGTCGCAGCTACAGCCCGAACGGCCTGAACAGAATTACGTGGAATTTGGCAGAGAGGTAGCCATAAGGTCAAGGAAGTGCCTTTTGCAGGTCTGGTGTAAATCTGTTCAGTATTTCCTGAGAAAACGGCATTTAAAAGCATATCAATATCTATACGCGCGCACCGTGCGCGCACTGTGCGCGCACCCTGCCATGCGCGAGCGCAATTCTGATTGGTTGTTAGATGTCGGTAAACATTCGAATCGGTCGAAACCAGGAAGTGTCAGCCGCCATTTTGTCTCTCGCAGTCTGAGGGGGTGAAAAACAAAGGTGGAGAACGTGAAAAGGGGGCAGAGTGGACAGTTCCTGACCCCCTAGCCTTGGTCAGGGGGTCACAGAAAGACCTCCAAGGGAGAAAAAAACAATTATTTTTTTTTAAATCGCGAGGTGCGCGCACCCTGCGCGCACTGCGAACCGTGGGCGCTCGGTGCGCGAAGCGCACCGAGTGCCCACAGAGCGCACCTTGCGCGCACGGTGCGCGCACGGTGTAAAACCTGAAAAAAATAAAAAAAAATAAAAACATAACTTAGCATTTAAAAAAACGTACAAATTCACTGAAAAAACCATAGGTTTCACACACGTTATAGTTATGAATTAGCATTTAAAAAACCTTGCAAATTCACTTAAAAAACCATAGGTTTCACACATGTTATAGTTAGCTGGACATTTCACTCGTAAAAAACCAATGAAATTCCCCCGTTATAGTTACTGCAGGCAACTATAACTCACGCGACCGCAATCCTCTGCTGATGACGTCAGATATTACATCACTGATGACATATGTGTCTTTCTGAAAAATAAATATTTGTAATATATGTATAGCTAAATATAATGGAAGAAGACATGGGTAAATAAGTGTCTAAATACAGTGATGTAATATCTGACGTCATCAGCAGAGGATTGTGGTCGCGTGAGTTATAGTTGCCTGCAGTAACTATAACGGGGGAATTTCATTGGTTTTTTACGAGTGAAATGTCCAGCTAACTATAACATGTGTGAAACCTATGGTTTTTTAAGTGAATTTGCAAGGTTTTTTAACTGCTAATTCGTAACTATAACGTGTGTGAAACCTATGGTTTTTTCAGTGAATATATATATATATATATATATATATATATATTCACTGAAAAAACCATAGGTTTCAGGGGTGTTATAGTTAGCTGGACTTTTCACTTGTACAAAACCATTGAAATTTCCCCGTTATAGTTAGTTCAGCTAACTATAACTTGCGCGCCCTCAATGCACTGCTGATGACGTCACATATTACATCACACATGACATGGTCAGTGACATCACTCATGACATCACTGATGACATCTCAAATGACATCACTGATGACATCACTGATGACATCATCCAGTGAATGTGTGTTTTTCTGAAAATTAAATATGTTTTATATATGTATATCTCAAGGTCGATGGAAGAATAAATGGGTATATAAGTGTCTAAATGGATGATTTGTTTTTGAAAAATTGATTGTGTAACTGACTGATTAAGTGTATCATAGTGAATAAATGGCTTAGTGAGTAATGTTATGTTTAAATATGTAAATATCTGTATCAGTCTCTCACTTTGTGTATAAGTGGCTGCATGGGTTGGTGAGTAGCTACATGGGTGTCTATATAGGTTATTAGTTGGTTTTTTGAGTATCAGTCTGAGTGTCTGCATGGTTCGGTGGGGGGTATTACGTAGTGCATAGGTGCATGAATGAGTGACTCACTGTTTGTATGTGTTGAAGACAGCATGTGTGCAGGACTGTATGGGTGGATGAGTGTGTGTATGGGTGTGTTAGTGAGTGAATGACTGTCTCAATAGTGTCTTTATGAGTAACTACATACGTTTTAAACTAGTATATGTGACTATTGGTGTATATAAGTGAGTATATGTGAGAGTGAGAGATTGAAAGAGTTCCTGTATGAATAAGTATGTGTTTCTATAAGTGATTGTTTAAAAGACTAAGTATGTGTAAGTTTCCGTAGAAGTAAGTGTGGTGGTGTGTGTATAACTGTATATGCAAGTAAATGTATGTTTGATTCTTTATTAGCATGAGTGACTATGTGTGTGAGTAACTCTATGGATGAGTGGCATTGTGTAACAGGATGTATAGGTGTATGAGTACATATGATGAGTGAGTACATGTATGAGTGAATGTATAGGACTGTTGGTGAATGAGTAGATGTGTATGTGGATCTTAGAATTACTGAAGAGGTTGTTGTAACTGGTATTGGTATGTCCATTGTTTTGAAAATTTTAGTCTCTATTTTTGAATGTGTGTATCAAAGGTTATATTAGGGTGATAGGAGGTCTGCCACTCTATCACAAGGATGATGTCATCAGTGATGTCATTTGAGATGTCATCAGTGATGTCATGAGTGATGTCACTGACCATGTCATGAGTGAGGTAATATGTGACGTCATCAGCAGTGCATTGCGGGCGCGCGAGTTATAGTTAGCTGAACTAACTATAACGGGGGAATTTCAATGGTTTTGTACAAGTGAAAAGTCCAGCTAACTATAACACCCCTGAAACCTATGGTTTTTCAGTGAATTTCTGAGGTTTTTTAAATGCTAATTTCTAACTATGCCTACAGAGATAGGACATGTGAAGAAAGAAGAAAAAATTCACAGAAAGAAAAATAACAAGTGCAGAAAGAAGCAACAGAAGTCCTCAAAGACGAAGAAAAGTGCAGGAAGAAGGATAACGTGCAGAAAGAACAAAAAGAAGAGCAGAAAGAAGCCTTGTTGCAAAATCATCCTGTACCCTCAACTTTTTCAGACGGATACTGGTGGTAAATGAGTCTGACTAACCAGTCCTAGAGCCAGTGCTATGTTAAAAGACACTTAGAATACAGTGAAAACACCTACATACACTAGGGAACATTATGCGTTGGGGTCCCCCTGTGATTAGCATGACCTCCTCTGTAAGCCCCTAGTATATAATAGGGCAGGGGGATTAAAACTACCTCTTAAAACAGGCCACAGGGTGTTTTTGCACACGTTAACTCAGGCCCCGTCCCCTCCCTTCACCACTGTTTAAACACGCCCTGTGTCCGTTTTTAGTTGGGAGATTAAGTTCATTTGAATCCTGAGGGTCCCTAGGGTCCAACTAGCCCACTAGGTACCTCCAGTAAGTGCCACAGAGCTGCGTTGCAGAGAGGTGTAAAAAGTGGCACGGCCTGGACCACCTCTCTGCAATACAGCTCAGTGGCGCTTACTGGAAGCACTTGGTGGGCTAGTTAGCCCCCAGGGGCCCTCAGTATTGAAGGGAAATTATATCCCCAATTTAAAACGTGCCATAGAACGTGTTTGCACACGTCACCTCAGGCCCCGTCCCCTCCCTTCACCATTGTGTAAACGCACCCTGTGGCTGTTCTAAGTTGAGAGATTAAGTCCCCTTGAATCCTAAGGGTCCCTAGGGTCAAACTAGACCACTAGGTACCTCCAGTAAGCGCCACAGAGCTGTGTTGCAGAGAGGTGTAAAAAGAGGCTTGGCCTCAGAACACCTGTCTGCAGCGCAGCTCCCTGGCGCATACTGGAGATGCCTGTTGGGCTAGTTGGCCCTCAGGGACCCTAAGTATTGAAGAGGAATTAATTCCCCAACTTACAATTCGCCAGGGGGCGCGTTTGCAGAGTGCTGCAAGGAGGGGGCGTGGCCTCCGGCACGATGCCAGTCTTTTATTTATTTACATTTTTTAAGAAGGGGGGCTGTGTGGTTCCCCTTCTTATTCTAAATTATTGGCCCTGATGACCCCATCCCCCAGGGCCTGTCTCCTAATTATATTTTTTTGACCCCAATCCCCAGGGCCGGCCACTGTTTTTTATTATTTAAAAAAAATATATATTTATAGACACACCTAGGACATGCTGGACAAACCGTACGTACCTATCACCATGACGATTTGCGTGATATTCATTAAAAGGCGACTATGCATACAATGAATCCACGTGGAATGTATTTACACCACTAGTGAAGCTCTGACATGTCTGATGCCCTACCGTGCCTAATCCTGGTAGATACCCTTGTCGTTTATTTCTACAAACATGGGTAGCTATTGACGGGCACATTTAATACACATGCACACCAAGCCATTCAAAGGGGATTCGACAAAAATTCGACCAAAACTATGCAAGAAACCCCCCTCACGGTTAATAAAACACACATCCACTGCCGGATGTGTAATACTTTTTATTTTACTTTCTGGAAAGGAGACGAACATCACTTGAGAGTCACAGCGCGCTCCTGGCAGAGCCCAATGCTGTGTTACACCCACCATTGCCTGCTGAGTGCCACACACCTCTCTGTTGTATTCCACTAGCTAGTGCATATGCTATGACACTCTCTAGCCCATGTGCACTGTAACACCACCCCGTGAATATGCCATGCCACACTTGTCTTCGCACGGGTTATATTGCCCCATCTAACGTGCCTTCCTCGATGCCTATGTTATAACGCACAGTGCTATGCCATACATATTACAATCTGAGATCCATATCTTTGTCACAGCGCATATGCAACGTTAAACTGCCCAGCACATATTTTATATTACTACTTTAGAGACTAGTTAGGTTACACAACACTGCCCTGTGCATATTACACTCCAAGGCGCATATCGCATAGCACGCGCTAGTGCCTGTGCTATCTCGCGCTCTCCAATGAATCTGTAATTGCGCACAATGTATTGCATATTATATTTCACGCCGGTTCATCTTATATCACACTTTTTGGTGCATAGTTTATACCATACACTATATCTAGTTTTCATTTTCAATCGTGCTCTCAGGACTATGTTCTATATAACACTGTGTTCACCTACCCTTTTCACGGGCATTACATTTTGCGATAGGGGGTGGAGGGTCAGGGGTTGTTTCTGCCAAGTGAGCCCGGAGTCACAGTCACAAACGTCCTCTTCTTCCTGGATAAAAGTGAGATTATGCTGCATACTTGTTCATATTTTAAGTAGTTCGCACAGACACACGTTTTAAAAACAATAAAGTTCCTAATACCCGCCTTCTCTGAACAGTTAGCTTGCTGCCCCATCCCCCTCCTCCCTATCCTCTGTTGTGTGAATCCATGGACTAGCCTCCTCCCTCCTGCCATGCATGGTCTGATGTGCTGCCACTGCCCTCAATTTAGTATGATGTACCATTCCACTCCTCCTGCCCTCCATTGCCCAATTCTATGCCCCATCATTGACCTCCTGCTTAAACTCTGTGCTTAGCTTGCTGCCCCTTTTCTCCTTCCCCCTGCCCTCCGATGTCTTTGTGCATGCCCCTGCTCCATCCTTTTTGCCCACCATGTTCCATGGACCTGCCACTCCTATCTACTCTGAGTGTTCTGTTGAGCTGCCACTCCCCTCCCACCTGCCTAGCATTGTCAGATGACTGTAACCTGTCCCTGCCACCTCCACCCTGCCTGTCCACATGCCATGCCCCTATCCTCTTCCTCCTGTCCTACATGTTCCATTGT
Source organism: Triturus cristatus (assembly GCF_964204655.1). Classification (NCBI taxonomy): domain Eukaryota; kingdom Metazoa; phylum Chordata; class Amphibia; order Caudata; family Salamandridae; genus Triturus; species Triturus cristatus. The sequence continues at coordinate 998,208,298 of NC_140581.1, forward strand.
ACTGCCACACCCTTCTGCCCTCCCTGGTCTGTTGTGCTGCAACTGCTCCTCCTGCCTGCCCCGTGCGGTCTGTTGTGAGGCCCCTTCCCCTGAACTTTCTTGTCTGTGCACAGGTCCTGACCCTCCCTTCTATCCTCCATCGTCCTTTGTGCATGCCCCTGCACCCTCCTTCTTGCCCATCATAGCCATTGTGCTGCCACTAACCCTCCCACTTGCCATGCATGGTCTTCTGTGCTGCCATGGCCTCTCACACCTTCCCTGTGTGGTCAGTCAGCTGCCCCTGACCCCCTCCCACCTTCCCTCCATGGTCTGTGTGTATGCCATCACAGTCTCAGTGTTGCTCTTCATGGTGTGTCTTGCTTCTAGTGCCCATCCTGCCTGACCTCCATGGCTATCTTGCTGCTCCTGCCCTGCCCCCTTGCCCCCAGCCCTCTGTTTACATGTGCAGACCCCTACTCCCTCCCTCCTGGCTTGTCTGTTCCATTGTAATGCCCCTGATCCGTCCCTCCTGCCCTTTATGGTCTGTTATGCTGCAGCTTTCTCTCCTGTCTGTCCATTATGGTCAGCTAGCTACCATTGCCTCTTGCCCCTCTGTTCTCTGTTGTCCATGTGCATGGTCCTGTCCCCTCCCTCTTGCTTTCTATGGATTGTTGTGCTGCACTCCCATCCCGCATGCCCTGTGTGGTGTATTGTGCTGCTGCAAACCCTGATGCCTGCCCTGCAGGGTCAGTTTGGTGCACCTCTCCATGTCCCTCCTGTCCTCTGTTATCCAAGTCCATGTCCCTACCCCATTTCCTTCCATGATCCAATGTACCATACTTGCGAATTTTGAACTTGGTAAGAGGGAGATTTTGAAAAAAAACTGGGGTATTGATTTTCCCCTTTGAGTTACATTGAAAAAGAGGAGATTGTAGACAGGAGACAGATCAAATAAAGCCCATTTGAGCTTAAAAACATTGGACGTTTCCTGGCTGAATAGGGTCTGTTGGCATGTATGGTTGTACTACCATTGCCTCTTCCTTCTGCCAACAATGGTCTATTACATTGCCACAGCCTCTCTTGCAAGTCCTGTATTGTTGGTTTGTTGCCCCTGTCCCCCTTTCCACTGCCCTCCATAGTCTATTGTGCTGCCACGGCCCTTCCTGCCTGCTCAGTGTGGTTAAATTGTTGCCTTTGCACCCTCCTACCTGCCTTCAATTTTCAGAGTCCGTGCCCCTGGCCTCTGCCTCTCAACAGTATCCTAATGAACAACTAGATTGCTAACATTCTATATTTATTACAAAAGTGTGGAACGCCTGAAGTCATCTTGATGTAATCAAAACTGTAATACCTAGAGCATTTCCTTTAGAAATTACATATATGAGAGGGTCTTATTGGCATCAAAATTATGGTTAGTGCTCTAAAAGACTAAAATAAGGACATATTTTCTGACTTTTCAAATAGCGACAAAGCACTTTTAAATTATTTGTTATCTTTATGTTTTTTTATCCAGTTGACCACTTGATTAAATGTTGCACTTAGGGGAGAGGATGTGGTGTTACTTCCAGAACTGCAGACTTTGCAACTGGGGAACCAGGTTGGAGTTTCTGCTTCAGCTCTACATTCTGTGATTCTGGTCAAATCACTTAGTCTCCCCATGTCTACAACCAAAATGAATTTGTTCTTGTGTGATGTAACCAATGCTCATGTAAAGCACTCCAATACCTGACAAGTCTGCCCTATATAACACTGAAAAACACAAAATAATAAGTGTTTTGCACACTTCTGTCATTGGGCTATATTTGGGCTACATCTGGGTGATTTTGGGCTACATTTGGGCTCTTTTGTTTCCAGTGGCCATCTTGGGAGATTTATTTGTTTTGAAGTTTCCTAATTTCCTCATGTACTGCAGTCTCCTCAGTAGGAAATGCTTTCAGTTTTTTACTTTGATTCCATCATGAAGGTATTCAGATGTGTCACACATTTGCCATAAATTCTGAATGTTAGCACTCTAGTTGCTCATTAGATCACTGTAGTAAAACTACTGTTCACCATTGAAGTCTGCTCCTGGAATTAAAAGTGCATGTTTCAGTCTGCATGTCAGAATTTTTTAATGAAATAGAAGAGGATTTGAGAAGTCACTCAAAATGTGCCCTCATTTTCTTTCTTCAGCATTAATCATAATTTCTATGGCAAAATGAACCCCCTCATTCTGTTCCTTTTTAAATTAAATGTTTTAAGTGTTACCAGTTTATTCCAATCAAGATGGCTTCAGGTGTGCCATACTTTTGTCATAATGAAGACAGTAAGCGCTCTAGTTGTTTTTAAGAACACTCTGGGACATTCTGTCATTGGGCTATACTTGGGCTACATCTGGGTGATATTTGGGCTACATTTGGGCTCTTTTGTCTCTGGTGGCCATCTTGGGAGACTTATTTGTTATGAAGTTTCCTAATTTCCTCATTTACTGCAGTCTCCTCAGTAGGAAATACTTTCAGTTTTTTACTTTGATTCCATCAAGAAGGCATTCAGATGTGTCACACATTTGCCATAAATTCAGAATGTTAGCACTATTTTTGCTCATTAGATCACTGTAGTAAAGCTACTGCTCACCAGGGAAAACTGCTGCTGGTATTGAAAGTGCATGTTTCAGTCTGCATGTCAGAATGTTTTAATGAAATAGAAGAGGATTTGAGAAGTCACTCAAAATGTGCCCTAATTTTTCTTTCTGCAGCACTAATCATACTTTTTATGGAAAAATGAACCCCCTCATTTTGTTCCTTTTTAAATTAAATGTTTTAAGAGTTACCACTTTAATCCAAGCAAGATGGCTTCAGGTGTGCCATATGTTTATCATAAGTAGGACTGTTAGCGCTCTAGTTGTTCTTTGGAACACTCTGGGAAGCTGCAGTAGAACACAAAGGAATCAACTGACAGTCTCTGCCCTTGTTGGATGTACATGTTTTACTGAGAATGTCAGACTTCATTCTCACATGACTGAGAAAGATAATGTGAATTTACAGAAAATAAGCTCTCAGTTTAGCTTATAGATCACCTTCCAAACCTCTGTGGGAAAAGTATGAGAAAATATTTTTCTCTCAATCATGATATCCCAGCAGAAGGCTTTTTCACATGGTGAAATCACCTTAGAACATACCACAATTCCTAAAATGAGTATGGTACCATCAACAAATGATTTATAATGTAACTAACGTCTTAAAACCTTCTATTAACTGCAATGCTTTTTAATGAGGTGCTATCATGTATATTGGTCCCAAGATGGCTGCCAACACTTCTTGGATGAAGTGCTGACAGCCAATCAGATCTCAGGATGAGATGTGTGGTTAGGCTCCGCCCACATATATATATGATTTTACTTTTGATTTTCTCAGGAACTACTGAACAGATTGACACCAGACCTGCAAAAGGCACTTCCCTGACCTGAGGACTACCTCTCTGCCCAATTTCAAGTAATTCTGTTCAGCCGTTCGGGCTGTACCTTGGACTAAAGGTCCCTATGGAAAATTGCATGGGGAAAATGCGTTTTGGGACCCCCCTTTTTTCTCAGCCCCCGCTTGACGAATCCCCCCGAGACTTTCAGGGTAGGAGCAGAGCAGAGCGCCCCACCTATTTTGAAGATTTCGCGAGGATTCGTCAACCGGCGCCAAAGTTATTCCAAATAGAATGTTGTGGATTTCCTATGGAAACACGGTCCTAACTATAACTATCTACTGGCGACCGCCAGTAGATAATACATATATATTTATATACATATATATATTATCATACTTGCTGTATTATTTTTTTAACTGATGTTCACTTAATTTTAGGAGTCAATATTTACATTGCAATTGCAAGGCTGCTTTCTCTTATGTTTAAACGTGTGTATTTTCAGCATTTTAAACCAAATGTGTTTTGCATTCTGATAACATTTCCCTTGATCTAAGCTATATTTTTCATATTGCATTTATAAATATGTCTTTGAGGTTTTAATATGCACACCTTATGTTGCATTTTCTGAAGTGTCTCTCTTCTAACAATTTCAATGCCTTCTGAGTCCTATCGAAAGTCATATAAAAGTGACTTCTGAGAAGTGTGGCTTTCTGTGAATGCGAGGTCACTATATTTTGTATTTTGTATTTTAATGCCTTTCTCTTGAAGCTGCGCCTTCTAAATAAATCTGTTAAGCCTTTTGGCTTAGTTTCCATGACTCACACATTTGTTTCCTTAATTTTAGTATGAGCGTTCCTGTGCACCCCACCTCAAGTTAAGTTGCCCCTAGAACGCTCCTCCCAACATTTGGTGACCCCAACGCGATTTGCAGCTCCGGCTGACAGGAGACCACTGTGACCGCGGGCGCATACTGACCTTTGTGCCTCTTTCCTGACTGAACCACAGAGAACAGCCCTCGGGTAAATTTATTTTGGCTGCCTGATGTGCTGTGTCTGGGAACAGTAATTAAGGACATCTGTGTCCGATGTTTCAGTGTTCTGTCTAACTGGTCTCGCTTATTAATAGAACATTCCCAAGCTAAGGAAACGTGTGCGTAGTGGACTCTGAGCCAAAAAGTGACGTTAGGAGATTGTACGAATTATGTTTTTTTTATAAATAGAAATAAGTTGTTATTTGTGCCTCTCTGAGAGCTAGGGAGGGCCTCCGTCTACTTACAAGGACAGACAGGGAAGCGAAGACTGCGTCTTGCGTCTTTCATTGTGGATTTTGTCATTTGTGCCTCTCTGAAAGCCAGGGAGGTCCTCTGTTTAATTAAAAAGATTGACAGGGAAAGGAAGATTGCGTCTGGCATCTTTCAGTGATCAATTGTGGGTTTGCTATAAATAGATATACGTTGTTATTTATGCCTCTCTGAGAGCTAGAGAGAGTCTCTGTCTAGTTATAAGGATTGACAGGGAAGGGAAGATTGCGTCTGGCATCTTTCAGTGATCATTTGGTTTTATCGTGCCCCTCTGATGAAAGTCAAGGGGACTCTCATTCAATAGTTATGAGAAAGAAGACAAATCCCGTGCCTGCCTAGCTAACAGGTTTACAGTTTCCTCTTGTGTTACGGTTTCCTCTTGTGTAGGAGAGAAGAAAGTGGTTTCCCCAGGATCTACAAGAGTAATTATTAGTTTTTTGCTAGCTATAAGCATTTTTGTGTTAGTTTTTTTAGTGAAGTATTATGATAAGAAAGTGCTTTATCGTCCTCAAGTGGCCAAAGTACGCAATTGTTGTTTAAAAGTGTCAAACATTAAAACATATACATTGTTTTCTTTTTATTATAAAGCACATGTACAAAATGTTCGTCAATTGTTATGCACCTTTAGGATTCGTTAGTATTTACTTATGTATATAGGGTTTATTGTATTTATTAAGTGCTGGAGCAAAAAAAATTGTGATTATTGTATTGGAAGCCGCTGTCTGGCACAGAGTCTGTTTTATTAGTGAGACCATAATATCTAGGTGCATATAGATTGTACTGTTAAATTCCTTTTGATTATATATGGATATATTGATTGTATGAGTACACGTGTCAATTCTAAGCTGGCTGGCCTTATACCAACTCCATCATTTAAGGGTAAAGGCCCGATAGTTAGTGTTGCTGTGGTATGTATTACACCTGACACTAGCCTTACAGACCACCGCTAGTTATTGATGCTGTGGTCTGTAGTAGTACACCAGTCCCCTCACCAGCACTACAGACCCCGCTAGGAAGAAGTAAGTGAACATTTTTGTGTCACCCAGTTTTCCAAAACATTTTTTGTGCTACAGCTCTGTCAGGACCAATGAATAGAATACATGGTTACAGAACTTATAAGACTGCAGACACCATATATGTACAGGTTTCTATGGTAACACCAGGATTAGAGATACCCACTGTAGTGACAACTTCTTAGCCCCATAATCCCTTGCGAAGCAAGGTCCTTGTTGCTTGCTTGAGCGAACACCCTAGTGCCCTCCACTTTCCTGACTTTTCTCCAGAAGGTATTTATAACGTCCCAAACAAACAGGAGATTAAGGAGGCATTTTATCTTGTCATCAAAGAGGCACTAGGAGACGGCCTTGTGCTCGACCACCCCACCTCCTTGACCGCTGATACATAAGGGCAGCACTATATATATATCAGTAGGAGACACAGATGAGCCCTAACGAGCAGCAACCAGTTGAGATAGTTCTACATGTACTAGACAACAGAATAATAGCAGTATACTATCCAGTCACACAGACAATAACTACATTTCAGCCTCATCAAAGCAACTTGCTATCCCTAGCGTGGGACCTGCTGGGGGTCACATTTACATGGGGCACTGTGGTAAGAGTATCTGCACTGCACCTTGTGCAACTATGCCTCCCAATATCAGCCAATAGACCTACTACACGGAGCCAACACCCTACACTTAAGGGGCCACAATATTCACAAAGCTCCCCCTCTGTGGGGGACACTCAAGACATACCACTGCAACAATCACCAGTGTCCCCGCCAACAGCATATACTTTTGAAGACTCCTCCACAGAATATATCCAGTCAGTGGGAAGTGTAGTAAACAACGGGAACACTGATCTCACCCACCAGCACTCACCGACATCATTTCCTTCAAGCACCAACAGCCTAGGGCAGCGGGGAGTTTCCCAAGATACCCACGCCCCATTAGGCTGTGAACATCACGCATCGTTGCTGCAGGCACTCCGCAACCCTAACTTGCCCCTGGCTTGTGAACGTCACGCACCACAGCTGCGTGAACAACTGCAGCAACACCCCTCACCAAGTATCACAGAGCAATTACAACAACACCCCTCCTGAACAACACACTACCTATTATTGAGGGCATATTTGCAAAATCGTCAGTTAAGAGGAGAATAACATTGCCACCCCGCTATCACTGATCACCCTCCTCACCTCAAAGACAACTTTAGGGAATGAGCGAAACACCCACACAATATCCAATGTTACAGATCACAGTACATATAGTAAACAGGTATGTTATTGCTCTTTCTGAGGATACTTCAGCATCGTTTGTTCAGGTCCCATCCCTAACATGTACAGTCCTCTTGACACTGCTCTCAGCCCTGGGGATTGACGTGACACATCTGCAGCAGGTGAGGCTGACAGTAACACCCAGTGGTGTTTCACCGTCACTCATTTCCACAACGTTATAGAATAATGGCTACGCCACTGGAACACGTGATAAACAACTTCACAGCTCAGGAAAAGCGCATCATGAAACATTGTAGAGAGCTACACAAATTCACACATAATATGCTACACCCATGGCCAAGAGAAGGTACATTCAATAGAACAGTTCTAGACCACGCTGCAACATTCCTGGAGGGGAAGTACTCCGGTAGCAAACTCAAAAAACGCAGAGATACGCTGGCTCTGTGGAATGTCTTCAAGGAAGATGACAAGCCAGCCTCAATGCCCACGGCACCCCCACCAGCTTGCCACCAAAGTGGCATGTATACAGAGACCGTACTCAAGGTTGAGCTAGAGCCCTTATCCAATGACAGGGCAGCCATAGGCCATGCAGGCATCTCTGTCCCAGGTCCCTCATCCGAATTACAGGACAGTAGCCCAGAGAACGCCCAAGACCTACTATCATTGCACGCCCAAAGCCCAGTAATGCAGGGTGCAACATCAGGAATGCCAGGTCAGATTGACGCACTATTTACGATAAAACTTACACCAGCATCAAACTCTGCAGCTCCTCAGTCAGAAGAAGACTCAGAGAGCGATGGGGCCTCTAGTGTTTCACAGGACAGCTCCCCTAAATCGCTTTCCAGGCCTAGCTCCACGGCCCCCACATACTTCACTGAGGACCATGAACTCCTAGACACAGCAACCAGACATTAAAGCCCGTTCCTCACTCCCGGGCAGCAGCAGTTTCCTTCAAATACACGGACTCACTATAATGGGCGACTGCCCCTTAACACCAGTCCCAAGCGAGAGGGAGAGCACTCCCAATGCACCCGCTAACATTCAATGAAGGAAATAGGGATAGCGAACTGCATCCCTCTGAGGCAGTCACTGAGGCAGATATTAGCAGATGGAGAACAGAGCACGACCTATTTCAAAGAACAGGTAGAGGGACAGGGGACGTGTTATACGAACAGCGCTCACCCAGCCCCACTGGCCCTAACGCCAACATCCGGCGGTTATCAGTACAAGTAGACAAGGTTAAGGGGTAAACTCACTGAACTACTGGATGGCATGGGCCAAATTGGTAAAGAACACCGACTGACACTCAATGAATTGGCTAGTGCTGCAGGCCCGGCGGCTCCACATAGTAGTGGGGTCCCAACCATCTCGCCACAGCAGGTACCATTGATAGACTTACATCAGGAAGCCCAAAATGTAGCCACACCACAGACCAACTCAGCAGCTACCTTAAATACACCCCAAGCTCAGCCAACAGGTATTAGCCATAGCTCCCAGATGACACCACCACGTGTGCTTATACCTCAGATATCACCGCCAGTAGTAGCACCACCCAGGCCCGCGACGCCACAGTTAGAACTAGATAATTTGGACCGCCCAAGCGCAATTGAATGAGCAGAATACAGGAGGAGAAGGCAGAGAAGAACAGAGGCAGAAAAATTGGTGGTGTTGGGTACACACGGGCACCCAGACGACCTCCCATACGATTATACGGTCTCTGGCTCAGCACGACTGCGTTTCCATAAGGAACAAAAACTTGCATAACATTGCTCTCAGAAGACCATCCCTATCACTGACTACCGATCTGACTCCAAATGAGATAGTAATACTTGGAGAAGGGTCATAATTTGGCAGGTTGGATAGAAGCTAATGCACCTCAAATGAATGTCTGGCCTCGAGATGGGTCATTTGAGCCACAGGACATGGCCACAGCTGAAGAATGTATCTTCTATGGGGCAGGAGATGACGATTGGGATTATGATTATATGCGCCCAGCCCTTAGGGTCTGGCAGAAATATGCACGCAGATATGATCACACACGATCCACAGGGGTGACACACCAGATGCCCCTACTATTTAAAAACGCCAATGACTACTCCATCGATGTCCCATGGACACTGATGGACAAAGAAAATTTGAAGAAACAACTCCCGCCCCTCACAGAGGGCGCTGGGAAGTGGATACAAGCCTTTGAAAAACACACTGCAGATGTACCATTGGCTATTGGGGATGTAAAGAGTCTGCTCAACTCCCTCGAGAGGATGCAGAAGATATGTTCACACACGTTGACGAAAGAATTTCCACCACTGATACACAATGTGATAGTAATTCCGTCAATAAAATTAGAGCAACCATATGGAACCAACTGCGCCGTAAGTTTTCTGATGTCCCTGACATTGGGTCTTTGATGTCACAAACACTGCAACCCAATGAAGACCCATACATTTCAAGAATGAAGGAAAAATGGCATCAGGAATTAGGAGAGAAATGGGACATGACTGGGGGCAACTGTAGGTTCTTTTACCACACAGTAAAAAAGGGACTGCCCACCGCAGTACAGGACAAATTAGACAGGATAGTAGCGATGGAATTCAAAACATGGCCAAAAATACAACTCCACATCATTCACTTTTGCAAAAAGTAGCAGGAACAGGAGAAAAAGAGGCAATTAGCAATTGTACACGCAGCTGCTAAATTAGTACAGCAAAAACTTAAGAAAAGAGAGGCTCCTGACACAGTCATGGTAGCTACACCAGTGAGTCAAATGACTGCTGTCACCAATTTTCCACAAAATGTCCAGAATGCACTAAGAGGTAACGCACAGGTAGTAGCACCACCCATGCAGGCACAGCCCCCCTATGACTATGCACAGCAACACTCATATGGCAATGGGCAATAACATCAGTATTATGGTAATCAGCAGATGAGGCCTACAAATACAGGGATGCGGGGAAGAGGTAGAGGATTAGGCTTCCAGAGGGCTGCACCACAGCCCGGAACAACACTATCAGGCACATGCATCAATGTAAAAACCGGTCGCAAACGGGCAGATTCTCAGAATCTGCCCCTTTGCGACCGGTAATTTTGCATTTGGGATGCATCATCCCAAATGCAAAAATCGCAATTTAAGGAATCTCTAAATTGCGATTCCTTAAATTGTGATTGCATTTAAGGAATCCCAAATTGAGATTCCTTAAATGCAATGCATGAATGTGAAAAAATTAGCGATTTCTCTAATAGGGGGAGCAAATTACCATGAAGTTGAACTTCATGGTAATTTGCAAAAACTTTGAAAAATGCACTTTTGTGCATTTTTCAAAGTTTCATGTTGCGCACACACATGCCCTTAGAGCATGTGTGTGTGCAACATAGGTGCACAGATCAATTTCAGGGGTGAAATAGGGTGTCATTTTGACACCCTTGCACCCTTGAAATTGCATGAGCAATTTGCGAGTACCTACTGGTACTCGCAAATTGCTCAAGCAATCTCCAATTCATTCTTATGGGCTTGGAGGCCCATAGGAATGAATGGGACGGCATTCCTTAATTGCGACTCGCAATTTGCGAGTCGCAATTAAGGAATTTGTAAGAATCGCTATTTTTATAGCGATTCCTACATGCATAGGCTTTTGCATTTCCTTAATTGCGATTCCTTAAAAATCGCAATTAAGGAATCGCAAAAGTCTTTGTTGATGCATGTGCCAGTATGTTTCTACTGTCAGCAACCAGGACACTGGATGAGAAATTATCGTACTAAAATGCGGGATGAAGGGACGGTAGCAGTCAGAGGACACCCACAGCAAGCTCAGGCCCCAACCCAATACCTTCAGCAGTAGCACCCACAGCCACTTCAGCCCGAAGTAGTGTACTCCTATCTTTCTACGGCACAGTAACAGCCCATGCAACAGCAAGTACAATTACAGACACCTGTGATGGCCCAAGTACAGCCCCCAATTCAACAAGCACAGCCACAGATACTCCAGCCACAAACACCTGTATACCACATGATGCCCCAGGCGCAAGCCACAGTGCTGTCCCCTACTAATCCGTTCTCACAGGGCACCATCCAGCAGTACCAGGCTGGAGGGTATTCAAGTTAGGACAGCCCACAGACAACCCTTGTGTGTCCCGTGTTCTCGTGCCTCACAGATGTTAGAGAGGACCCAGTTGTGTATGTCACGATTAACAACAAAACGTATAGTTTCATGATTGACACAGGTGCTACATATTCCTGTATCAGGGAAGGAGCACTGCCCATCTCCAATCACATCGCAGACACACAGGATTTCTCTGGGGCAATAACAAGGGTCCCTTTCACCAAGCCAGTACCAATGGAAACAGGAGGTAAATGTGTTGAACAGCGTTTGCTGTACTCAACACAGTCCCCAGTAAATCTCTTGGGACGTGATCTCATGGCCAAATTAAATATGACAATACATTTTGATGAGAACGGCACGATGATTTGCTCCATTCCTGGTACACCACTTGCCAGAATGATGGCTGTCACTGTGGATTCCTCCCTAAAAGATCAGATAAGAGCCCGCCCAGCAGATGAACAAGCGTTCTCCACTGCGGTGCACATCGTTGTTGCCAACACGGCAGATATGCATGGCCGCACTGTCCAGCTCCCAAAAGAATTCCCTTTTCACCCACAATCTCAGGATTTCCCAGTACCCGGCAGGAACATGACCCTAAACATACATGCTCTTGAAATTACACCTAAATATGGGGCTTTCCTAGCAATTGACGACAATGCCCACACCTGGGCCTGCGTCATTTTCCTAGAACCTGGACAATTGGTGAGAAACATAACAGATAATGAACTCTTTGGCCCCCCCTGAAGATTTTGACAAAACAGAAATAGTCTATTTGAATGAAGTTCCTCTCTCAGTAACAGTGGAAATTAGGACCCCAACTCCAGTCACGCTGTTTGATACCACACCTGACTCAGACCTAGCTCAAGTACCCTCCAACTTGTGGACAACAGGTCCAAATGATGTGGGACTTATTCAATCAGCTGCACCATTCAGAGTAACACTCAAACAGGACACCATACTCCCTACAGTGCGCCAGTACCCACTGTCCAAAGAAGCAGAGGAGGGCATTGCCCCCACTATACAAGCGTTGCTAGACCAAGGTGTAATGTACCCCTGTGTCTCGCCTTGCAACACCTGTCTGTTTCCTGTGAGAAAAGGTCAAACTAATCAATGGAGGCTAGTTCATGATGTACGCTTCATTAACAGCATAGTGGTTCCAGAATTTCCCATTGTCCCAGACCCCTCAGTAATACTAACAAATATTCCTTAAGATGCACAATACTTTTCGGTCATAGACCTAAAAAATGCCTTCTTCAGTGTCCCATTGCACCCTGACAGCCAGTTTTTATTTGCATTTCAATTCAGAAATAGACAGTTCACGTATAAAAGATTACCACAAGGCTATTGCGAGTCCCCCAGCGTGTTCAACAGAGTTGTCAAAGATGATTTGTCAAATTTCTAATGTGACAGCACCCTGCTACAATATGTTGATGACATACTCCTCTGTAACAGTACAGAGCAACAGTGCCAGCAGGATACAATTGCTCTGCTTACAACACTAGCACAGAGAGGATACAAAGTAGACAAACAGAAACTGCAATACTGTCAGAAATAAGTACAGTACCTAGGTCAGCTGATTTCAGCATCAGGGGGAAGAGTTACCCCAGAAAGAGTAGAGGCAATCAGAAACACTCCAGAACCACAGACAGTCAAAGACATGCAAACGTTCCTAGGACTGGTGAACTACGTTAGACAATGGGTCTTTGACTATTCTACCATCACTGCACCACTCCCGAAAGCTGTCAAAATGGCCAAAGACAGACATAATAAGCTTGACTGGACACCTGATATGACATCAGCCTTTGCACAATTGAAAGTTGAGATTACAAATGCACCAGTGTTAGGCTCTCCTGACTACACAAAAGAGTTCTATCTGTTCACTCACTGTAATGGACAGGTCATGACAGTAGTCCTCACTCAGAAATACCCCATGGGCCACAAACCAATTGCATACTTCAGTGGCATGTTAGACTCAGTAATGAAGGGCCAGTATCCCAGTGAACAAGCTTTATCGACCGCAGCGTTTGCTGTTGAAAAAAGCACCCCCATAGTTATGGGTTCCCCTCTGACACTGTACACTGGGTATGCTGTCTTTGCAATAATACAAAAAGCTAAAACGACCCTTACCACACAAAGAGTGTCAGGCTACGAAGTCATACTGTCATTACCATCCTTGAAAGTTGTTAAATGTCACACTGTAAATCCAGTCACTTTCTTTGCCCATCCCATTGCCACCACAGATGATGACACTCATGACTGTGCCACATACTGTCCAGATGAGTCAGGAACAGCAAAGGAGTACCCATTGCCAGACAGTACAATTTACTTTGTTGACGGTTCCTCTACCATTGATCAAGAGACAGGGATAAGATACACAGGAGCTGCAGTGGTCAGAGCACAACAGAATGGCTCCTCCGATTCTCTAAGCATTGTACAGCAAATAACATTGCCGTCACATTACTCAGCACAAGCAGCAGAATTAGTAGCACTGACTGCAGCTCTAAAACATGGAGCAGATAAACGCATCACTGTATATTCCGATTCCGCATATGTCACCACAACAACACATTCCAGCATTGTGAGATGGAAAAGGCGTGGCTTTCTCAAAACAGATGGCAAGCCTGTGATGCACAAACAGTTACTTGAAGAGTTAATAGACACACTGACATTGCCAGCCAAAGTAGCTGTAGTGAAGTGTGCGGCACACACAAATGGCCAAGATTTCGTTTCTAGAGGTAATGCCCTGGCAGATTGGGCTGCAAAAGCAGCTGCCAGAGGACCCCAGCCTGTACCATCACCATTCACAGCATCACCACAATATCACTGTGCCCCCATCCTGCTTGCCCAAGATGAACCTTTACCAGTATAGGAAGATACACGTAGTGCAGTTGATGACACCAGTGATTCGCCACTCTCAGATACCCCTGATCCAACACTTCCATACCCTATTGACAGTACACAGCAATATGATCACATTGCACAGCTGCACCTCCGAGAGGTCCAGGAGAGTGCCCCACCTGAAGAAAAAGAGTTATGGAAGAAGAGGGGAGTACAACAGGATGCTTCAGATTTCACTTACAGGCAGACGATGACAGGAAAGCCTGTCATGCCACAGGCCCTATTGCAAATAGCACTCACTCAGTTACACCTTCCTACACATGTTTCTCGTGATAACAGGTCCACTATTTTACAGACAGATTGGTTCATCCCCAATGCTTATGAGCAGATACAACTCTTTGTTCATCAATGACTCATTTGTCAGCAATATTCACCTAACCCAACTATGAAAACAGTTGCTTCAACAAAACCAAAGCCCAAATGTCCTTCTAGAGAGCTCCACATGTACTATGTAGACATGATTGACAGATGGCAAAATTACCGGTACCTCATTGTAGTGGTATGCCCATTTTCATGGTGGATTGAGGCTGGACCGTGTGTCGATTGTGACGCAAAGGCCGCAGCTACTTTCCTGCTTCGTGAGGTCATCTCACGCTGGGGTTTGTCAGACGCCGTTCGTTGTGACAAGCGGGAGACATTTTTCAAACGATATTTTTGACATGATTACCACAATGTTAGGAATTAAACATAAATTGACTTCAGCCTATCACCCACAAAGCAATGGTATTTGTGAGCGTCTCAACGGCCTGCTCAAAGCTAAAATCAGTACGATAAGTGCCAAAATTGGAAAGAAATGGCTCTATTGCCCTCCCATTGCTCTGTTTGCCCTCAGAAACACTCCCAGTTCTGATCATCACCTCACACCTCACCAGCTTGTCACTGGCAGATCAATGAACGTAGTAGTTCCTGTTAGAAATGGGATTTCTGGTTGGCTAAGGCTTGAGCCAAAGCCAGGCAGAAACCACCAATCTAGTCAGGGCAAGGGAGTTACACGCCAAAGATAACCCCTGCTCACCCCCTTGGTAGCTTGGCACGAGCAGTCAGGCTTATCTCGGACGCAATGTGTAAAGCATTTGCGCACGCACACAGCAACAATATACCAGGCACACTACAAAAGGAACTCCACACCGGGTTATATCAAAAATAGCCTTTGTATGCTCATAACACATTAGAATAGTAAACACATAATATACATGGTGCCACCTGGCACTGGGTCATATTTACAAGGTATTATATACACCTGACAGTGCCCACTGGACCACTGTCAGAACCATCACAAAGTGAACTTAGTAAAAGTAAAACATATCATAAACGTACAACCAGTAATCACTGGTAACCACTGTACTCAGCATCAGCCTGTAACATAAACTACATTATGCACAGTATCACATTTAGGCGTGAAATACATTTTGCGCCAACCTCACCAGCATAAACACATTATGCAATCCTCTCAAAAGACTAAACGCATTAGACCTTAATCTCCTAAGTATAACTCACATTAGGAAATAATCTCAGTGGAACATAATCTCACTAGCATAAACCATAATATGCAAACCAACCTCATAATCATAAAAAACACATTTAGAGGTATAAAACAGGGTGCTTAAATCATACTAAATGAATCACATTTCCTAGCACCACATAAATCACATTTGGGCCTGGCGCCCTACAAACCTCCCAGTCCCCCTGGCCAACTGGCCTTCTCAAAAGGGGCTCAAATGCCCTATGTCCATAATGTCAGGGTGGCTGCCTGCGCTGCGGAAGTCAAGGGTGGGCAATTTGCACAGACCTAAACGTTGCAGCTGCCCCCTACTTGCTGGGCAGCTGGGAATATCAATTGAGGGCCTAAACGGAGCAGCTGGCACTAAGTGCTGCGCAGCTGTGACTGAAGAGAGAAAAAAAACACCATGTACTGGCACGAACTGTGCCTCTGGTCCCTCTCAGGGACTCTCTCTCAATTGTGCCCAGTTCATGGCACTTTGCATAAAGGAGGGGGGCCCGGCACCTCTGTGCTCTCTGGACCCCACTAGCATTAAATCACATGCCCCCATCGTTGGGGTGGCCCGCTCTCTTGCGGGACCACCCAGGCGCCGACAATGCGCCTCGATCTGACTCCGAGACTCTGGGGCCCACGGGGGCTCTCTTATGCACCCAAAAAGAACTTGCCCCCAAACGTCGGAGCGCACTGGCTCTGCAAATAGAAGATGCCCCTCTTGTGGGAGCGGTAGCGAAATGCGGCCATGGCCCCTGCCCAGCCCTCACTCACCGGACAATGTAGGGGAGGCTTCACTGCTGTGGTGCGCGTGGCTCCCTTGTGCTCAGAGGAGCCCCGCGTTGCATCTGGCTGCATCCACGCAGGGGGGTGGGCTCCCGTCTGCCTACGGCATCTCTCTCTTCACCCGGGCCCCCTCCTGGGACCCGGGGCTTGAACGTGGAGCCTGCGAGGCTCCAGGCTCCCTCTCAGCACGTCCCAGCGCGGGGTGGACTCCCGCCTGGGTTTTCCGGCAGCACTGCTCTTCCGCTTCCTGAGAAGGCCCCGCCCACATCACCACGAAGGTTGCCTGACTTCCGGTTTCGATCGGGCCGGCAGCGGTGATTATTTCTCAGCAGTAGAATACAGGGTGTGCACCCGCGTTTTAAAGATAAATATAACGAGGACCATGACGGGTAGGCTCCCTACTAATTTAAAATAAAAGTATGAGCGGGGTGGGCACCCGCAATTAAAGCACAACGGGGGAATCCCTATGCTGGGGATTCCCCCAGCAAGGGCTGCAGCTCAGTGTTGCGTAGCCCCCAGGCTCTCCCTCTCCTTTGGGTAAAGTTTTTAGGATAAAGCGCTCACAGGGCGCAGAGGACAGCAAAAGGTCCTGGGTCCTGGAAAAGAATAAGTCCCAGCAAAAATGTCCTCAAAGATGAAAAGGGCAATGTAGGGCCCAGGGAGGCAAGCCCTCCTGGTAGCCCCCCCCCTGGGCCCCAGTAGCAGCATGCCCTGGCAGGAACAGTACTCCAGAACTGAACATTTTTCATGGGGTCACAGCCCCTATATGTATACTAACATTTCCCTTTGTGTCACAGCACAGGGCTTGGGGATACTAGTCAGAACTGGTTTAGGGGGGATTTGGAGCACTTTGTTTTGCCCAGCTCCTCTTCCCTTTGTCAGGTGGGGGCTCAGTGATCAGACACACCACAGGGGGCGGAGCCAGCATTGTACTAGGGAAGCACCATCCTATTCAGAGTCAGGGGATTTCTCCTCCCACCACTCTTAGCTCATGTGTCCCAGCCTAGTTGACTCACCCTGCCCCTCCTGGAGTCACCCACACCTCTCAGCTCCTGTCAATCACAAGCCAGACATGCAATTCACATCAGGCAGGCAGACACACAGCACACAGAAATGCCAACTTCTAAAAGTGGCATTTCTCCACCAGTCACCATAAATCTGCGCACACCGTCGCGCAGCATTTATTCTCACGAGTTCATACATACTAAACTCGACCCTGCACTCCTCTCATACCAGGAATTACCATGGACACACTTATCCCCTATGCGTTCCTATGGGAGGACAGGCCAATCTCACCACACGCACTCAGAGAGCGCACGCACTTTACACTGGGCCACAGTGCTAAAGTGCCCAGAGGCCTAAAACCACTACCACCATGTCAGAGCTTAAGGCAAATAGTTCAGGGGTGAATCTGCCAAAAAGGGCCAAGTCCAACAGTTCCCTCCACAAGACCCAAACTAGATACTGAGACTTCTTCTGAGATTGTGAAAGCTGAATTGTTTGATTATTTATGTGCACGTACACGTGCTGCAAAGTTCCTTTCTATTCAGATATCAAAGAACAAGGGTCCTATTTCTGATGAACTTCCACCTATCTGCCCTGGGACACAGATCTTTGTAAAGAAAGGGATCCGAAAGTGGCGAGACCTTAAGTACGACGGGCCTTTTAAAGTCGTGGACTCTTCACCCACAGCTGTCCGAATAGCTGAGAGGAAGGCATGGATACATTGGAGCCACATGAGGATCCACCCGGCACCATCCCAGACATAAATGATGAGCAAGAGGAGGGCGTCTTGTTTCCACTGACTATCCAAGAACAGGAGGATGGCGATCACATGGTGGTCTATGGACTGAGACGCAGTAACAGACGCACCCCTCATGAGGAAATCTCATTCAAAAAGATATGTACTATCGTCATTATATTCCTTGTTACGTTTGGTTTCGCAATTGCTGTGTTCCACTGGCTTGCAGTACTCTCACACTGCACAAATAGAGAGAAGTGTGCTATTGACAAGATTAGAACTGCCACCACCACAGTGCACCCCAGGTCCAAGACACTTCCTGGTAACGCGCGAACTAAGAGAAGCACCATTAGTTATGGAAAAGGTCCCAAGACCTTTGTCAAAAGTACTAGCACCCCCAAGAGTGAAGAGAGTTCAACATCCCCGATCTGTTGGACTAGTAGCTATGATTTCCGTGTACCCCCCCACAGTGACACCATTCCCACCCCCTGACAACCATACAGAGTGGGACATGATACTTGATCTCACCCTAAATCCCCCTGTGCCAGATACCCCTAAACGTTCCCGCAAACATAGACAAAGTATTAGTTATAAATTACGTACCCAACGCGAGAAAGCGCTGGTCAGGTATACGTTACGTACCCAACGTACGAAAGCGCTGGTCCCACCAATCTCAGACTGGGTCAGTGATCTCCAAAACACAGTTGTTAACACTTTTGAGCAGCACTCTACGCCTGACTTCCCCTCCCAGCGCCCTGACAAGCCAGCAGGGGATTATGGGGTACATAACTCACTATTAGACAACATGTGGTATATGGAAGTTGGGAAGAAGGTTACAAATGAGTCCTGTGTTGTGTGCTCACACATTCCCCACGCTGTAGGCGCAGATAAACTGATTTTTCCCAGAGAAGTCCCACCACCCACCACCAAATGTCTTCTCCACCTGTTTCTTTGCCGTATACATGGTCAGATTCAGCTTCATTCAGCTGAAATAGACAAAGCACTTGTAAATACTACAGAATGGGATTACAACTATGTTACATTCACAGTTGTTACTGATCCACTGGAGTTTGAAAGGGGAGTGGAAGTTTACTATAGCATGAGAGTGCCTATCGCCATAATAGAAGATTGGAACAGAACTTTAAGAGATTGGGGTACTTCACCTTTCCAACACCTCCATCAAAATGCCACTCAAATGACCATATTGGAGTCAACCATACAGCTGTCAACTGCCCTTGTCAGTGGAGAACAATAATTCGCCTAAAAGCCAATATTTATTTAAACAAAAAGTGGAATAGCCCGCATGACTTGATATGTAAGGCAGCCTCCTTAGGACGCCCCATTGTAGATACTGAGCACAAGCATGATATTGATTGGGATCTTGGGAAGGAGTGCGCTGAGGCATGGGCACAGGAAACTAGAAGATACACCTTCAATCAGGGCACAACATACAAACCGAAAAGAGCATACAAGCTAAAATCACCTCTTCTTTGCTTCCTGGTACAGTTCCTGTGGGCCAGAACACCAATTGCACAAACACTATTTTTAATTTGGACCTCCAGTACGGCACCTCTAGCCTCATGGACATCTATTGGGCCTGCGGAGAACACATATATCTGCAGCTGCCTCCCCAGTGGAACGGACTCTGTACTATGGTAACAATGCATGAACTGCATCTGGTCGTACCAGCAGCAAACATTTCCCACATTCATGCCCACCCGATGACAGGTGATGCCATCCTGCTCCACCGACACCGAAGGGGCATCATGTGCTGAATAATGCCATCAATATACTCGCACCTGCACAAAGGGAAAGAATTAGGGACAAGGGGAAAGGAGCTCCTTGGTTTAGTGATGCCCTACGAAGTATGAAACAAGAGCTTCGCCAATGTGAGCGAGCCTGGCGCAAAGTCTATGATCCCGATGCCCGATTAAAATACCATGCAAAATTTGATGCGTACAAAAAAACTATAATAACAAGAAAATCAGAATTTTATGAAGTCAAGATCGCGTCCGCTAACAATACACAAAAAGAGATTTTTAAGACCCTGAAAGAACCAAGACAAGTGAAGGAACAGAAGCCTTCCTTCTGTAGGGAAGACAGCAATAAATTTCAAGCCTTCTTCACTTCTAAAGTGAAGGATCTCCTAACTGAAATCCAGCGTACCCCTACGCTCCCCTGCCTTTTAGAACCAACACCCCAGCCTCCCCTCTTTGACAAACCCCTCACCTCCTTTCCTACACTTACGCCTGACTCTTTGGATATACTTATAGGGCGTGTGAAATCAGGTTCGCCTGCTGACCTTTGCCCCCCAAGGATCTTTAGGATGGCATTCCCTGGGATCAAAGCCGAGATCCTCTCACTTCTCAACGTATCCCTAGAAACAGGACAAGTCCCTAGGGACTTCAAGGAGGCACGTGTCATTCCGCTCCTAAAAAAATCGGGGGCCGACACAAAGAACCTGAAGAGTTTTTGGCCTATCTCTCAACTCCCATTCCTTTCAAAGATTCTGAAACAGCATGTTTTACTTTCACTATCACATCACCTAGAAGTTAATCATCTCTTACAAACTAACCAGGCAGGATTTCGGGCCCACCACAGCACGGAACTGGTCCTGCTCTCGGTATTGGATGGATTGAGACTAAAGGCAGATACAAAAAAAACATGTGCCCTGGTTCTGCTAGATCTATCCGCGGCATTTGATACTGTCAGATAATCCCCAGACGAAGGCTAAATAGCCGAAATGCATTGGGTTTGAAAAATGTATAATTAGAAGTTGGATACTACAAAACAATTCTTCCGGAAATAATGCATTCTGGGATTTGAAGTTTGTTAATAATATTGTGGCAATATAACAATATTAAACAACATCAACATTGATGGATTACACTTGTTTTATTTAACTCAACACAAGCCATTGAATCCTGCGATAAGGATCATACCTGTGCCCGGGAGACACACCCCAAGGATTTGGGGGTGCATCCATAGATACAGTCTAGGCTCTGGCAGATCATGGAGGCAATGGGGATTGATGTACAGCTGATTCATATTATCCGCGATCTATACTCAGGTGCCTCAGACTGTGTTCGCTATGGAACCGGAGGTGAATGCACTATGCACTTTAAAATTGCCAGAGGGGTGAGACAGGGGTGCGTTTTGCCCCCCTTCTTATTTGCATTATACACTAATAATGTTGAATCCGCTCTTCTGGGAACCACTCCGGATGTTCCCTACATTAATTCATTACAAGTGCCAATATTACTATATGCGGACGACGCAGTGATTGTAGCCCATACCAGCAATGCTCTGCGCTGCCTACTGATGGAACATACACAATTTATGAACAAGTTAGACATGAAAATTAACTACTCAAAGTCATTTCTCCTAGTGGCAGGCACGAAGCAGAGGAATCAACCCCAAATCACTGTTGAAGAAAGCACGCTGGGAGTCGTGGACTCTTTAAATTATTTAGGGTTTATGTTCGATCGCCAAAATAATTAGCTATGTATGGTCATAAACAGGGGGTTGCAGATGGGAAAGAATATTGGGGCACTTTTGACATTTATAAAAAAAAAACAGGCTTAAAACCCATTGAAGCAATAAAGACAGTCTATGCGGCAAAAACAGTATCTGCTGCCACTGATGGAGCAGCTGTCTGGGGGCATTAGGGACTGCTCTCAACTGCAATGTACAGAAGATAACTTTCTAAAAAAGTTAGTCTCATTACCAAAGTCGTGCTCCAATTTTAATTGTCATATGGAATTAAATGTCCCATATATAACTGACAAAATATATTTGGCGCCAATCCTAATGTGCCACTCGGTATGGCAGAAGGAGACTCTCTCTCTCACAAAAGATATTATAAATGACGTTCTGAAACTAGATGGTGTGGGTAATATTAGTTGGCTACGTTATGTTGAATCTACATTAAAAGCATCAGGGTTACACCATCTCTTTGTTGACCCTATATCGTGCCAGTCTATTTCTAAAAAAGATATAAAAACTCACTTGTTGTCTAGTTTGCAAGCAAGAAGGAATTTTACAAATAGTAAGTTATCAAGTTATCAACAGTTAGAGCATACCTGACTGCCCCGAGTATCTTGCAAATAGATATGAATTCAACTTATTTATCGTTTGTCACTATATTACAACACAGGTATATATTAGTGAGATTTCGGCTAAATTACATCCCTTTGATGCTGGGCCTTCCACTAAACATCTATAAAGCCTCTGATCTCCCATTTTGTACATGTGATGATCGATCTATCCAAAATGATTTGCACATTCTGTTTTTCTACAAATACTACTGCGATGAAAGAAAGAGGTTTATTGTCCCCCTGTTGCGTAAAATGAATTTTAAACAGTTTTGTGTGGCCCTTTTCTTTTTACAGTCTTTATCTGACCCCTTTACATGTTTTCAGTAGTGTCTTTCTTTTTATCAGCTTTAAAAAAAGAGACGTTTAATTCAATGAACTCTACACTCAATATAATAACTGATTTACTGACTTGTCTCAATAACTGCATGTGTTTATGAATGATATATATATATATTTTTTTTTAAAATCTTTTTAATGAGACCATTGTATTTTATCATGCATTTGCTGCTGGAAATGTGTAATTTTTGTATTTTAAGCCTATTGCAATATTGAAATGTTTTATGTGTAGTATACTTTTTATGCCTTCATTGTGATGGCGAAATAAAATTATTCTGACTGACATAATGATTTAAAAGCTATATATAAAGGCTTTAAATTCTATTTTTTTTTTTGCCCCTGGAAGCCAGTGCTAAAGAAAACAATTGTTCTGTCAGGTAGATACACTAATTTGCACTAGGTATTTTATACCTTTAAACAAAAATATGTTTTCATTCATATACCCAAGCAACACACAAGGTACACAGCTTTTTATGATCAACAAATGTTTTTCCTTTTTATTAGTATAGATTTGAAATCAATAAAATTGCTGTGTTGTGACATGAAACACATATGGCGAAAAAACCACTGGTTATGGTGTACATTTAGTGACTGGTGGTGATATATGAAAAAGGTGCTGTACAAAAGTGACATAAATAACACAAATAACAAAAACAGATGTTTTAGTTTGCAAGTCCAGACTAAAAAGCATAAATCCCAGCAGTAGTTATGATTCTGTTGTTCAAGTCATGGAAATTGCGTGGACTAATTGAGATAATAATGTCGACGTTTTGACCCTTAACACATGTGCAATGGATTATGCATCAGAGGTGGGTCTTCATCAGGACAGGGGGAAGAGCAATGACAGCCTGTTGGATAAAAATTGTATAAGTAAGTAGGTGTGTGTGCTTGACAAGGAAAACAACAGCACCTGGTGCATTAGCAACATCATGCTTACCAATAACTTTTGGTCCTAGTGTATGGGCATTCAACTTGCATCAATTTTCAGGGAGGTGTCAGCCGACACCTCCGACCCACATCCAGTCATTGTGGTCTACAAATAATGCAGAGCATTAATTCAACAGTGATACAGGGGTACTTACCACAATAGAAATGAAGTGACAGTGCTCCCTTCATACCTGTTTGTAACGTAACTTCCGTCTTCGCCAGCCGGAGGAAATAATTATTTAGGGAGCCGCCAGAGCGATCAATAAACTGTGGAGGCAAAGGGGGCCATCAGTACATTTGCTAAGCCAGTGCAGCTTGACCAGAGCCTGAGACACAGATTGACACTTTGGAATTCCTGAGAGGAGCCGAGCTGATGCATTTTGCAGCATCTGAAGTTTGTGGAGAAATCTTTTCTGAATACCCATGAATAGGGCATTACCATAATCCAGTTTGGATAGGGCAAGGGTGGTAACCACTGTTTCTTGAAGGTCTGAGGGGCTAAACGGGTAGATTTTCCTAATAATTTTCAATGCAAAGAATACGGAGGAAACTAGGGCATTAACCTGATCTTCATAGTTAAGTTTATTGTTGAAGACAATTACCAGGTTCCTGACTTTTCTCACTAGTGAAGGGAGTGCACCCATTTCCTAAGGCCACCAACTCGGTGACCAGAACGAGATATTGTTTCTTAAGAGAAGGACCACTGTTTTCTCAGAGTTAAACTTTTAAAAAGTAAGCCTCATTCAACAACCTATATGTGCAATACGGGAGCTAAATCTAGGGGCAATGTCTTCTGGGTTGCTGGATACAGATACCACTATTTGGGTATTGTCGGCGTATGACACCACCGAGAAACCAAATGATTTGATGGGTCTTGCCAGTGGGGTGATGTAAGGATTGGGAGTAGGGCTCAGCGAAGAGCATGGCAAGCAGAACTGGTTGAAGATTAATTATCCCATGGCAATTTGTTGCATACTTTCTGATTGGAAAGATGTATGGCCAGGTACTGCCTAGACCCCCTCCTCCCTTATCAATACTAAGACTGTAATACGCTTAGCACAAGGAAATTTTGGATTAGGGAGTCGTTAATCCCCGGCCGTATTTATTAACATAAAATTAAATCAACAATTTTATATATAATACTTAAACAATACGCAGAAAACCATTACATTGATTACTTGGATAGGTACAGATGTAATTTGCTAACCTTAACATATCTCTAATACAAAGATATTCCTATCCGAATCTAAACATACAATAATCAATAGTCATAATAATAACATTTCATTTCTGCGTATCCCTATTTGGGCCTACGGCAAGGTCACTAACTGGTGCCAGATCCTTATCAAATTTTGCCCGCACTCCAACGGAGTGCGCATACGCAGGGGGCCCATTTACCGTGAGGGTACTTCCCCCCAGGTCGCCCCCGTACGCCCTTATGCCCGCCCTCCAACCAGAGTGCGCATGCGCAGAGGGCCCGTTCCCCGTGAGGGTACTTCCCACACCCAGGTCAACCCCCTATGCCCTGTAAATTATCTCCATAAGGGGCCCTTGCAGTTATGCGCCATTTACTTGT
The DNA here is from genome assembly GCF_964204655.1 of Triturus cristatus. Taxonomy (NCBI): domain Eukaryota; kingdom Metazoa; phylum Chordata; class Amphibia; order Caudata; family Salamandridae; genus Triturus; species Triturus cristatus. Next base: position 998,233,158 of record NC_140581.1, read on the forward strand.
GCCATTGTGCACGTGCGGGGTGGCCAAGCAGCCTACTGGAAAGCGTGACTCCCCCTACCCCGCACCCATACAGCCAACTGGCTGTAACTGCCCCTGTAGTTCTATGAGAGACCACTTGTCCCTCCCCCTTGGACGATGCTATTCAAAAATGGCGCCGCACTCTAAGGACCTTAAATTTACTGCTCACCAATCATGACCTTACCGCCTGACCAAGGAATCGCACTAAAAATACGACAATGAACATAACTTGTTCAAGGAAACAATCGCCTCACATAATGGGAAAGAAAAGTTATCACACATATGAGTAGACATAACCATATCAACTTGACGGAATAGCACTAAAATATGACAATAAACATGACCTGTTCAAGGAAACAATCTCCTAAAACAATGGGAAAGAAAATCACACATATGATGAACATAACCATGTCAACCTGAAAATTAAATTCCTAACAATACACCCTGTAAACCCTGCTTTTAGGGGACGGTGGGTGGGGAAATTAAAATACAGGCTCCTAGCGAGGCTGTTGTGCTTTAGGGCAGGCTGTGGGAGCGGCGAGCAAAGAGGAAGACTCCGCCACTCCACAGCCTTTTATTCTAAATCCTAATCAAGCCAGACCGGTTCTAACTGGCCAGCACTGATGCGACGCATGCCCCGGAAGTGATTACAATCACTTCCGGGGCACGCACCAACAACCCGGAGACCAATCATTGGCGGGGCGTGCCTGTCGCGTCACCATTGCGTGCGACAGGCCAGCCCCTGTGTGGTCCTCACGGCCGGCACGACCGCCATATCGGCGGCGTGTCTGATGCCGGCCCCGCCTTCCTATATGGCCAGGTACTGCCTAGACCCCCTCCTCCCTTATCAATACTAAGACAGTAATACGCTTAGCACAAGGAAATTTTGGATTAGGGAGTCGTTAACCCCCGGCCGTACTTATTAACATAAAATTAAATCAACAATTTTATATATAATACTTAAACAATACGCAGAAAACCATTACATTGATTACTTGGATAGGTACAGATGTAATTTGCTAACCTTAACATATCTCTAATACAAAAGATATTCCTATCCGAATCTAAACATACAATAATCAATAGTCATAATAATAACATTTCATTTCTGCGTATCCCTATTTGGGCCTACGGCAAGGTCACTAACTGGTGCCAGATCCTTATCAAATTATGCCCGCACTCCAACGGAGTGCGCATGCGCAGGGGGCCCATTTACCGTGAGGGTACTTCCCCCCAGGTCACCCCCGTACGCCCTTATGCCAGCCCTCCAACCAGAGTGCGCATGCGCAGAGGGCCCGTTCCCCGTGAGGGTACTTCCCCCACCCAGGTCAACCCCCTATGCCCTGTAAATTATCTCCATAAGGGGCCCTTGCAGTTATGCGCCATTTACTTGTGCCATTGTGCAGGTGCGGGGTGGCCAAGCAGCCTACTGGAAAGCGTGACTCCCCCTCCCCGCACCCATCCAGGCAACTGGCTGTAACTGCCCCTGGAGTTCTATGAGAGACCACTTGTCCCTCCCCCTTGGGCGATGCCATTCAAGAATGGCGCCGCCCTCTATGGACCTTAAATTTACTGCTCACCAATCATGACCTTACCGCCACAGGCCTGCATAGTTGACCGACTATCAGGCCCCCCCCAAAAACACGCACTGAAAGGTCATGCCCTAACTTTGACAAATGGATGCCGTCTTTTTAAGAAGCACAACTCTATAGTCTGGAGGTGTGGAGCCCTAGATAGCCTCCCCCTTAGGGGATCCCTGCAGTCTTTGTGCCAGGGTGTACCCCGGGCATAGACGTGCCTACCAACCTACTTCAGTGATTAGTGTTTCGCCCAGCCCCCCTATTACCCAAACGTACCTGATCATTCCCACCCCGAGTGTAGGATAATAATGCTAGGGATGACTGGCTAAGAGGAAAGTGACACATCGTCTGGGAGTCACTAAATGGCCTCAATTGATAGCAGCGAGATGTGCCCGATAGACACGTTGTCCCAGACAATGATACCCATTGCTGGTGGAACTGTACCATTGGAAGGCTACACAGGGAGTGCCCCTACGGGCCCCACGATCCCCCATTAACATATCATGGAAATCCGTGAACAACCTACATCAGACCACCATGTTCTGGGATAGGATCTGCGCAAGCTTCTCCCCCTACTACGGAGCATACCAACAGCTCGCCTAAGATGGCACCTGCGAGCACAGGCACCGTAATGGCAGAATACCTTTTCCCGACCAGGGGTGTTGGATCCGCCTTTTATCCCTGGGTTCAGTCAAGCTGGCAAGGCATACACCTGTGGAGTAGCGTACTGCTAAATTACCAGATCTGGCAACAACAAATGGTTGACACACCTACATCTGTAAAGTAGCGAACTGCTAAAATACCCTGGTTGGCAACAACATATGGTTGACACACCTATATTCAACCAATATAGTGCATGGCCAGCACCATCTCACCCATGCACGCTGGCACCTCTTGAGCTTTTCTATTGATCGCCCATCAGCCTTGATGCCGCAGCTTGCCACTCCCGTCCCGGATCTTCCGGTCCGCCTGCCTGCCCACATCTTGCAGTCATTGTGGTGTGGAGTGCCTCCCAAGTAACAGTCATGGATCCAGCCATACATAAATGAAAATCAAATACAGACGATTAGTGCTTTTTGTCTTTGGGTAAAAGATACAGTGTGATACAATGTGTGACACAAAACTAATGCAAGATAACATAGGCATGCAAAACACCATAAGTGCACAATTCATGAGCGGTAGGTACAGTGTATCACAGGAATAGATTGCAGAGATACTGTGTGACAAACCATAGGCCTATAATGTTTGATCAGGCATATAGGGTGCACCGGTACCGTGTGCCACAACACAGACATCCAATGAACCAGTGCTCAGGCACCTGGGTGCAGAGGTACTGTGTGACACAATACATTAGTAGTATGCATACATACAAGTAGAGCACATGGGTGCACCTGTACCGTGTGACAACCACCGGCATATATTGCTGCACCCTCCTTGTGACATAACGGGTTTCTAATGTATACGTGTCGTCGTAATGGGTGTCTAGATGCTTTTTGGCAGTCCCCTACTTTGTATGTGTAACTGCACACGTGTGCTTAAGTACTCATGAAGGCGTGACAGCAAGGCATGGGACGTACTGATGTGACATCATACATGGCGATAATGCGCTTGAGTGACATAACCGGGGCCAGCGCCTCGCAAGACTGACCTCAAAACCGTGGAATGGGTTGTTGTCACATGACGGCTTGGAATATCTAGATGTGAATGGCCACCAAAAGGCAAGTCATGTTTCGTACTACAAATGCCAATGGTTTGGCCATTCTGGTGGCAACAAATTGCCCCGGCCAGGTCTTTGGTGGCAAAGGCCTGCCGCTGACGCACTTAAAATGTGACCATTAAAACACGCATGGGCATGTAACCTTGAGGTCTTTGCATTCTGATGAACTAGCCCCCCTCATCACGCTAACAGTAACTACACCAGTCAGTAATACCCCAAAATTGGACTAAATGTGGAATGAATGTGTAACTGACAAAAGCTGCATCTATAACTTGCATTTTTTTTTTTTTTTTGTGAAGCGGTCCAAACTCAAATTTAACCGACAAATGCTGAATCTAAACTTGCATTCCTTGTGAAGCGGCCCAAACACACTTTTCCATGCATGGTGTTACAAACCATCATGGGAGCGCAAACCTTTTGCTCTTCGTTTTTCTATTCAGAAGATAAATTAATGTGCAGAACATTGACATCAGACTTTTCAACGAGGCCTAGCATAGCACCAATTGCCTTACCATCAGACTGTCAAATGAGAGTGCTTAGCATAGCACCAGTTGCATTACAGGGTTTGCTCAGTTAAAGTTTCTTGGATGACTACAGCTCCTGGAATGCCAGGATCTGAGCATAGTGCTGCTAATTAATTAAAATCATCTGTTAAACCTAATTCCTATATTTGCCTCCAAATGCATTGTTTCTGAGTTTATAAGTAAGCATGATAAAGTGAGGAATCAAATCCTATCACTGTGTTTGCAATCCCATGGAATACAGCTAAGGCACAGACCAGAGAGTTTCTCAGAGGTAGGAAATGTGATCGCTGGCTAAATGTGGGCTTTTAGAACCAAGCGGCGTGAGTTTTAATCATGGCTGCCTATCTTGAGCAGACCATATGCTCCTGGGCTAAACCCTACACCTAGCCACTCACTCACTGTAGATCATATAAGGCATATATGGACCCTCTCATACAAAGCTGGCTTTGTACTCTATTGAAAGCTGAACAATATAGCACCTGCGCCACAAGTATTTGAGTTATTTCGAGGCAGCACTGGTGACACATGATGCTGTACAAAAACTCCCTTTAAATTAAAGTCTCCTTGTCAGTCATGTACCATAGCTGCCACCACCAGTAGAGCTCAGAAACTGGCCCCCTTTTAACAAACAGACAACCAGTTCTATTCACAAACACAGGCACGTTGATGTAATATACACCTAACAGAGCAACTTGACAATGTCTGCAAAGTGGCAATTGCTTAGCTTTTGGCATCCCTGTTAATATCTATTATCTTACCAAAACGCCCGTGGGATTGTTGCTGACGAATTAGACGTCACCTCAGTATTTAATCATCTGTAGGTACGTAACTTGATTATCACGAATTGACTAGTTATCACATATATTGTTTGAGGTGCTTAAAAGTTCACTTTGAAGCAATAGTTAACAGACAAGTTGTGTCTAAACATTTGCCAAGAGAAAGTCAGCAATACACAACATTGCCAAGAGTAACTGTACCGTATAGCTGCAGAAGCCTTAACATACAAACGCCTCCTTAGGAGTAAACCTAATATAAATGCACATGTAATACAGTGCCACAAAGTAATAAAAATGCACCGACGAGCCACGGGCTAATAAACACTTCAGGTGTTGCTAGCACATTCTTGACAATTGGCAAATTCGTTTAAGGTGACGGAATTCATGTTTTGCCGTTTGGTGGCATTAGTGCGCCTTGACACTTGAGAGTACGCCTCGACGTGAGAGGCAGGGGACGTCCTTGCCCCTGCCGAAATGATGGCGCATTCAAGGATCAGCAGTGCTGCTCGCCCAGAATACAGGCCTGGGCATAGGCTCCCAACGCAAAGCTTGATTGCCTCACGCGCTGCCAAATGCAACTTTAAAATTCCAACAGCTGATGCGAAAGAAGACCTTTACTATCGAATTCTTATTACAGCCAACAGGGGTATCAAACGTTATATCACCATACGCTATAAGCGTGTGTTTACCTATGTTGAGACAGTAGCTGAGCAACCCAGGAGGCACATCACAGCTGATCCCTTCTCCGTTGGCGAAACCCTGATCTTGCACCGGCCCATCCGCTCAGCTCCCGCAGCTACTGCTGGCCTCTTCTATCCTCCGGCGATCAAAAACCAACGATGTGGGTATTTTATCGACAGGGCTGCGTACACTGCATTGAATCCCAGTTGCTTGTAACCTAGAATACAGCAAGAAAACAGATCGGGTGATGCCTCCGGTGAGGCCGAGGAGCAGCCGTGCCTCCCATGATCCAGGAAACTGGCTTACTAAGGATAAACGTACCATGAACAGCCCTTGAGTCTCAAAACAGCCTAAATATGGTGCTAATAAACAATGGGGAGAACACTGCCCAATAGCGCTGTCCAGATTTCTCACCAAATACTTTTCAAAAGTCATCAGCGCTTTAAAAACGTAATCCTCCCAGCCCCTGATCCCCACTACAGTCTAAATGTGGTGCTAACACAATGGGGAATACCCACTCAACAGGGCTGTTCAGATGTTCTACATCTACACTTTAAACGAGACCCCAGCGCTTTTAACCTTGTTAAGGCCTACATCTTTAATTGAAGATACATTGAAATACCAGCAATCGAACACTCAAACTTGAGCGTAAGAGTCTAAGACCGTAACCATTGTGCCACAGTGACTCTCCCAAGGACCAGCAGGCGCTTGTTAAATAACGCGCTCCAAATACAGCTTATCTGTTCTATGCAACCAACAGCTGATCCCCTTGTGGAAGCGTGCAATGCAACCTCGCGTCAAGCGCTCCTTAATAAACGTGCTCATTTATCGCCCCTAACATCCGCGCTCGGCAACCCGGGGGAGGCGCTCTGTAATCAAGCCGCCCCGCAGCCCACAATGATGAAGGTGCTCCTCACTATCGCGCCTTAAATCGACCGCACGACAACGGTCAGCTGCTTTGCCCGCTGCTCCCTCTTGCCGCCGCCAGCCCGCTTTCGCTTCCGCCTGAGAGAACTTCGCTCCCGGTACTCAACACAGCGCTCCTAAATTGAAGACAAACCGCAGGCGAAATACGCGGCGCTCCTTTGTGAAAGCGCGCGCGCGTCAATTACTGCGCTACTGGACTTAAAACAGCGCTCCCGGTGCTGGAAGCTACACGATCATGGAACCTGCAGCACACTGCTACTACGTGCTCTAAAACCCCCAGCCTGGCAATGAATCTGCGGCGCACCCAACACATGGCATTAGCGTTAGTAACAATACCGAGTCTCCGCTGAGCCCCCGAGAACGGGTCACTGCCCTCCGCAGCCCGCAAAGGAAGAACAATTCCGCAACCGCCATCCAGCAAAGCATCCCACGGCGACTGTCCTTGATCCCGAACCTCCTGAAAAAGGGAAAAAAGAAGAAATTAAAATACAGCCTCCTAGCGAGGCTGTTGTGCTTAAGGGTAGGCTGTGGGAGCGGCGAGCAAAGAGGAAGACTCCGCCACTCCACAGCCTTTTATTCTAAACCCTAATCAAGCCTGACCGCTTCTAACCGGCCAGCGCTGATACGACGCATGCCCCGGAAGTGATTACAATCACTTCCGGGACACGCACCAACAACCCGGAGACCAATCATTGGCGGGGCGTGCCTGTCGCGTCACCATTGCGCGCGACAGGCCAGCCCCTGTGTGGTCCTCAGGGCCGGCACGACCGCCATATCGGCGGCGTGTCCGATGCCGGCCCCGCCTTCCTATATGGCCAGGTACTGCCTAGACCCCCGCCCCGCCTTCCTATTATCAGTCTAAGAGCAAGACCTCCTATTCCTAGCTCAGGGAGCCAGTCAATTTAGATGTATTATTGACCGTATCGAAGGCCGGGGAGAGGTCCAATATAATTATGCAGCCTTACCACCTCCATCTAGAATGGACCTCAGCACCTCTGGTGCAGCTATTATTGCTTTCTCAGTGCAGTGTATACTTCTAAATCCATATTGTGTAGAGTCCAACAGATTGTTGGTGTCTACAAGGACATAAGCTCCGTATTCAGAGCCTTTTCCAATATTTTGGCTGGAAATAGTAGCCTAGATATAGCCCTACAGCTGCTACGTTCTTGTGGATTGATACAGGGTGTTTTTAGTAAGGGGAGACTAGAGGCTTTCTTCCATTCGAGGGGAAAAATACCGGTTTTGATCATTTCATTGAAAATCACAGTTAGTTGTATGCTTAGGATATCTGGGACCAGATGTGCGATTTTTGGAGGACAGGGATCTAATGGAGAGCAAGATTTGGTGGATTTAATTTGGTTATATATAATAATAAAATAATAGATGAATAGAATAATAAATAAATACATACATACATAAATAAATAAATAAAATAAAACCCACTCCAAATGAGACGGGGGTCCAATTTAAGAACCTGTATTTTCTGTGTGCGTGGCCAACTCTGAAACACAATCGTCTAGCGAGGGAGGTTGGATATAATAAAAGGTGAGCAGGGAAATAAATAATCGCTCCCGAAAATCAATGATGGAAAATCGAAGTTTCACCCCCTCCTTTCTTTTAAGTCCACGAATTATTAATAGTAACTCTTTGCTTCCACTGGATAGCTTTTGAAAGAGTGTCACCGCCGCCTAATGACTCACGAGTGCAGATGCACACGACTCTCGCTTGTGAATGTGGCTTGAGCGGTGGAAGTCTCGCGAGACGCGGTGGCTGTCTAGAGGCTGCTCATTTTAGTGTTCGCTGAGCTGCGTCCTCGCTGTAGTTAGTGTGAACTGTTGTTGTAGTAGCTGTGTTTAAGGTGAGTAGCGAGCGCAACGCACACCTTTGTAGGCTTTTGGTTTCTTTCGGCTTGGTGAAAGTGATGCGCCAGACCATTCTTCGCACCTTGTAGTCGTGTACGACAAGCAGCGCAAACACGCAACCGAAGCGCCACTTATTCGCGTGGACTTAGCCGAACTCGGCAGGTTTTGCTTTTTTTATTTAATCGCGTGATTGCAGATGTATTTTACGTTCAATGTTGCACGGAAGTTTTTTTTCCCGACTCCGTACATTTCAGCGTAACGCATACCCGTCAGTCCGCCCATATTTGGAGTTTGTCGCTATTCCCTCAACCTCCAAACAAGCAAAATGTCTCTTAACAGATTTAATTCAAGAAACAACCCCTCGCCCACAATGTGTTTATTCATTTCCTATGCTATCACGCACCAAAAGTAGTCCATGTTATGTTACGTGTATTTCAATACCACGCCCTTGAACACTAAATTTTGAGAGATGGTAGCATTGAGGAGCGACGTGACCTGCGTGGGGCGCTCAGCGTACTCTGTGTAAATCGGAAGAGCTCCTTTTTGTGCACGGAAGCTGAACAAATGTTTGTTTATTGTGTTGTAGGGAGATACCGCCATGTCCTCGGTAGTTGTTGAGCCGCAGCAGGTGAGTCCACTGGCCTGAGGATTTATCCATGTGTTCTGCGGATTATTTGATTCTCCGGTGACTTTAAGTGTTTCTTCCTCACAGAATGTGGTGTCCCGGGTGGTCAGCCTGCCCCTGGTCAGCTCCGCCTACGGCATGGTGTCGTCTGCGTATGCCAACACCAAGGAGAACCACCCCTACCTGAGATCGGTCTGTGAGGTGGCGGAGAAGGGAGTCCTGACTATCACCGCTGTAGCTTTCACCACGGCCATGCCAATCCTCCAGAAGATGGAGCCTCAAAGTAAGTCCAGCAGTAAAATTAATACTTATGAGTGTCTCGCGACCCTTGTCCGAAGTAATAATGTCCTCCTCAAGCCCTACAGTTAATTAGTTCTAAATGTTTTCTTTACCCTCTAGAACACCCATTCTGCCATATAAGCGTATTACATTGTTATGTCTTGTAATAGCACACTCGGCCCACTTACCGCTGCGCCCCCACTCCCTGCAGCGAAACTAAAACAAGAAGGCAAGTGCTGACGGGAAAGCCATATCTTTTGACAGACTTCTGACACGCTTTCCTTTTCCTATGAGCTCAAATCTTGCATAAAATACCGCCTGTAACCTTTCATCCACTTTCAAGCTGCGTCTCGACGTCCCCTTTGCCTAGTTTACTCATCGTGAGTTATTTGGGATTGGCAGCAGTGCACTGTTTGTGTTGGCACACATCTGCCATTGGAGCATATCGGTTCTGTTGTACTTAAACTCCGAAAAATCTTTTCTCTTTCTGCCAGGCCATTTTGTTTATATTTTTCTAGCTGTTTGCTCTGTGGTTTTTATGATTAGGAGCAGCATTCTGCATTCCCACTGACTTTCTGTTCGTGGGTTGCTCGATCTTGCAAGCCCATATTTCTAGCACCAGCAGTGATTCGCTTAAGTCAGAAGGCCAAACATACCACATTGTAGGAGTCGTTTTTTAAAAAAAATTGCTTTTGTGCAAGTTAAAAAAGTTAAAATATCATGTCCAATTTTCCACTCGACACTTTTTGCCATATATTGAACAATACATCTTTGATATCAGTAAAGTGTGTTAACATTCGCCAATCTTATATTTAATTGAATGCCATCTTTTTATTGTGTAAATGTTATCCGTGCTCTTTTCTGACTTAAACTATATCACCACCAACTCTAAAAGTGTCATACATTCCCTCAAGCACTTAATTAAATTATTCATTTGTGGCTGAATCGTTTATTTGCCTCATGAATGTTCATTACAATTATTGCTTTTGGAGAACTGGGTAAATGGATAACATCAGCACCAAACTCTGTTCTCTGATAGATGGAACAGTCTCCAGAGTGTCTTGCTTTTCGGTTATACTCCAGGTTCCTGGTTTATCAAGCGGACACATAATCTTATGTCTGTACCTTTTAATGTTTTGTCTTGGTACACTAAACCTGAGCAGACCCAAATTTAACTGGAACCCAATGTCTGCTGCTGCACTGTAACTTCTCAATTCAATTGTTTCTTTATTCAACCTTCCGAAGACAGATCATAAAAGGTACACATTATATCATTCAACATTAAAACTAGACTCATTAAAAACAACAACAAAAACACAATTTCCATTTAAAATACGAAAGATCGCAGGCAAAAACAATGGTTTGATTGTATCTAAAGTGGCAGTGCAAGTAAACTGAATAGCAGCAGGTATAATCCAATGACATTAAATATTAGAATCAGTCTTGTAAACGAGTTAGCAACAATAAGCATTATAGCAGCAATACAAGTACAATAAATACAGGAGCTGATAAAATGTATAAATATTAAAACAACATATTCCTTCTTTTTGCTAAGGTGCATTTCAGAAAACCCGCAACAGCAAAGCAAACGTCAGTCATTAAGTTGCAGGAGAAAATACAAAGCTGCTTTACAAGAAGTGGTAGCAAAACTTCCTAGTGAATGGAAGATAAAATTGACACACACAAAATGTAAAATAGTTTGACTCGAATGTTAATCACGAGCAAGTGATAAAAGTTTCAGGAGAATACTGCCCCAAGGGGAAACCTATGAACCAGCTAAATGACTCGAGCCTAAATCTGGTCAGCAAATTCTTTTTGTAAACATTATTTACATATAAAAGATACTGGGCGATAGAGGGGGGTACTTGAATAAGGCAATAATATGACAGTGGGTTTTGACACTTTAGACAATTCCCTAGAAGATTCTTTGTGCTTTCGGAAGTTATCCAACACCCTCTGTTGGTCCCCTTTGCAAATTGATTCTGGGTGCTCAAACAGTGAGGTCCAAGCAAGTTTTGATGTATTGGAGCCAAGGAATAAAAAAGGCCTCGGGAACAACTTAAACAGTCTCTAATAATTGCCCGGTTTAGCTCAGCTTCTTCCTTTGCCCAGATAGAACACCAAGTGACTAGAGGTGCTGCATTTATAGTGTCTTGAACATAATCAAGACCTAACTCCAAATGAAGGGATAAATGCGGCGGTGAGGGGGGCACTCCTAGTATTCTATGACAATCTATTCTCCTCAGTCTGTATAGCAAGTGCATCCCCAAATACCCATAACATATGTTAAAATCGGTATGCATTTAAGATTATGAATCTCTAAAATTGGGGCAATAGGCTTTTCACCTATGGCCATTGCAAGGGAGAAAGTCGTCCCAACTGCTTGCGTATATCGTATTATTCTATTTTTTATGCAAGTGTGCCATGTGCAACCTTCCTCAAATTCCATGCCTAGATACAGGAAGGAACTCCAGTCTCTTGCCATCTACATTCAGATAGCTGGATGTAGCATTTTCAGGGCCACAAATCATTATAAAGGATTTTTTTTTTTTTATTTCAAATACTTTATTGAATTTTTCAATAGTATACCAAAACGACCAAAAAGACAAGCTTGGAGTAATGTACAAGCTGAATATTTGTGCTAAAGTTACAAACTATCACTGCATAAAATTTTGCAATCTACCAAAATTAGTAATCCAAACCATGTAAACCCAAAATGAAGTGATAGAAGGACTAAAAGAAGAAAGAAAAAAAAGAGGGAAAGGAAGGAAACTTAAAGTCCTTTAGAAACGGAAGGGAAAGAAAAGAGAGAAAAAGACCATATGATAAACAAGAGAATCCTATATTAGGGAACTGATATCCTTAGTATATAAATGTTGGAAAGTTCACTGTAGATCAAGGAAAAAAAAAGGATGACAATCAGAGCATCAAATATTATAGGCGTAATATTACAGAGAATACAAACGAAATATGAATAATCACGGAGGTTTGTGTGTGTTGAAGTAAATGTCCAAGGAGTTTCATAATCTAAATGAGGGTTTCCAAGGAGAGTTCTGTAGCACAATATTGTCTGCACCCCTAAGGTGAGTAACCCAGTTCATCCATCCACTATATGAAGTCTTGTGTGTCTCTTTCCAATTTAGAACCATCTTCAATGCTGACTTGAGCAAAAGGTCCAAAAGATCTCTGTCCGTATCAGTACATAAATCACACGTTAAAAAAAACAATAGTTAGTACAGAAAACTCTTTTTAACTCGCATTTAAATATTTTGGAGAGAAAAACAAAAACCTTGTCCCTAAAAGAAGACACAGCTTTACAGTGTAAAATAAGATGGGCTAAATCCCAAGTTTCCTCTTTACAATTCCAACATAATGGATCATCTTGAATGCCCAGAGAATATAGCCATGCTGGGGTCCAAAATGCCTTATACAAAAGCCAATATTTAGTTTGAGATAATACTGGGGATATTTTATTGCTTGTTATCGAATTCCAAACTTGTGGCCATGAAGAATCCGGTATTGGGTCAGTAGAGTGCGAGTCCCAAAAAGCAACCAGATTATCATTGAGCTTAGAAGATTTTGGTTGAAGAAGTTTATAGATATGTGACACTTGGTGGCCTAATTTATTAATGTTTGTCACAAACATTGGTAAAGATGGAGGCCCATTATGCAATTTGGCTCTAGTTATTGCAGCTCTTACTTAATTTTTTTTTTTAATAAAATTCGATGTTATCTAAATTATAACTGGTTTGAAGATTTGCAAAAGTCACTGGATACAGAGAGTGTTCCAACTGATATGGGGAAAAAGATACCCTTTTTTAATCCGATCATCTTGCTTTAGTGATTTCCCTTTGTATAGTACCCTACGATGAAGCCATAGAGACTCCATCTTAGAACCCCTAATGTTTGTCTGATTTCTTATCTATCAACAGAAGTGCCAATTTTGAATTTTTAAAAATAGATTTAAATCTTTTTCGGTAAAGCTGGTTAGAGGTAAGTAATACCAGAGGGTTAAGATTATCAATAATGGATTTTTCAACATCTAACCACACTGGGTTATAATGAGTTGGAGGTGAAATCCAATAGGAACCCTGTTTTGCAACAAACGTTAATTGATGCATTTTAAAATCCTCTAAATTGACATACCCCCCCCCACCCCCGGCAATTCGAGTATTTTTGCAGTGCCATAAAAACATAGTAAGGAGGATGTCTAGTTTATGATGAGTCCTCCGTCAGGAGAAGAGGGAGCATGTTTATAAGATAATTAACCAAAGGTGTGATCATCATTTTTATGGTTTCTATCCTTCCTCATCATGTAATACATTTTGGTGTAATCCAAGAGGTTTGTTATTCCACACCCCCCCCCCCCCCCCCCCCCCATCCCCAAGGTTACCTTCTCGTTGTGATGCAGGGTATCCATGATATTGCAACCAAATTTGATCCCTAAATATTTTATATTTCCCTGTTGCCAAGCCAATCCCGAATTACCTAAAACGTCTTTTGTGCAATGCACATTCAAGGGTTTAACTTCTGATTTGTCCCTGTTAAGTTTATAGCCTGAGTGTACGGAATATTCCGCAATAGTAGCCATCAAGGCCGTAATTGAAGGACCCGGATTTTCAGTCATAATTAGGATGTCATGCACATAAGCAGCTAATTTAACTTGAATATCTTTAAAACCTACCCCCTTTTATATCCAAGTTTAATTTAATGTCTTGAATTAGTAGTTCCAATGCCAAAACAAAGATGGGGACAAGAAGCAACCTTGTCTAGTGCCTTGATGAAGGGAAAAAGATTCCGAAAGAGATCCATTAATCGCAATACGAGCCGATGGCGCTAGGTAGAGGGACATTACCATTTTTATATATGAATCTCCCAAATTAAATGAATACATACATTGTTTTTAAAAAGTCCCAAGAGACTGTCGAAGGCCTTTTCAGCATTTAATTTGATAAGAATAGCCGGATCTGGTTTAAACGCAGCATTTTCTAGAACATGACACAACAAGCGAGTATTGTCATTAGACATGCGACTTTTAAAGAAACCTACTTGAGAATTACTTATTAGACATGGCAGAACATTGTCTTGTAGCTAAAACATGTTAATACATTTTACAATCGTCATTGATGAGGGATATTGGTCTATAATTCTTTGAGAGTAGTGGATCCTTCCCCTCTTTAGGTATGACAACTATGTTGGCTTCTGTCATGGAGTCTGTAGTGCACCCTTCACTAGCTATATTGTTAAAAACTCGCAACATGGTCGGTTGTAAATGATCTAAGAAGGTTTTATAAAATTTGGCTGTAAAGCAGTCTGGACCAGGGGCTTTATTATCTTTCAAGGATTTAACCAAATTCGTAATCTCCTCTGCATTAATTGGTTTCCCTAACGCTAGTTTGTCTTGTTCACACAATTGGGGTAATCTAAGTCTGTTCAAGTATTGGATGCAGTTCTCTGAATTAAGGTCTTGACCCTTTTTGTATAAAACTTCGTAGAAGGATTTAAAGGTGTTTAATATATCTTTACGTTTTTGTGTGTACCTGATCTCTGGTATCCTTGATGGCCGAAATAACTTTCTGTTTATGCTTAAAATATGAAGCGAGTAAATTACTCCTTGTTCGCTTCGCGAAGATTTAGGGCTTTACATTTATTAACCCATACTCCCGCTCGTTCGCTCAGAATTTTATTGTATGCCTATTTCTTTTGTGTAAGTTATGAAAGAAGAGAATTGCCATTTAGAGAGCTGGCATGAGAAGACTCCAGGTTTATTATTATTATTCTTTTAAACAGATTTTATTGGTCAATTTGCATATATGGCGCAGGACCCTGCACTCCAGAGTCATCTGCCAAAGCAAACCAAAGACAAGCATTACAGCAAACGACGACCCCCCCCCCCCCCACCGCCCCCCCTCTCCATGAACAACAATACAAAACATAATGGCATTTGATGATGTTGCCCTACACCCGAACTCCTGCCCATCCCCTCCCCCCCCACCCCCCGGGCGCTCTAAACCATATCCCTCCAACTGCAGCATCAAGGAAACAATCCACAGGTCCTAACCCAGGCTCGCCACCCCCCCTGCTCCTGCTCTCCCCTCATGCTGGACTCCGGACTTAAACCGATATCAAAGGCTCCTCCATTACCGGAGGTTCCAGCCAGAGGCCCCAGTACTCCGCCCATCTCTACCATATTTTATAATGTTTGTGCGGGCACCCCCTGGCCACAAAGATGGGCTGCTCCAGACCCATGCAGAAGTCTAGGCCATTTTTCCAGGCCGCCACGGAGGAAGCCCTCGTCGCCTTCCATGCCTTGGCAGTATCTCGTTTTGGCAAAGTTAGGCTGAGGAGCAGGAGGTGTAGTTTATATACATTTCCCCCCACCCCGTCCATAACATGCAGCAGCGCCAACTTTGGTGTGTGGATAAGCTCCCATCTCAGAACCTCTGAAAGACAGGCGAAGACCCCCCTCCAGAAGTGGTCTAACGCCGTGCAGTGCCTAACCATGTGTATAAATGTACCCTCCGCCCGTCTACAGCGAAGACAGTCCGGAGATGCGATCATCCCTGCCCGCCACAATCGTGTCCGGGTGAAATAAACTCTGTGTAGGTATGTGAATTGGACTAGACGTAAGCGAGTTGCTATGGCCGCCCCCCCCCCCCCCCCCCCCCCCGCGGGGCTGCCAGGTCCTCCGTCCAATCCTCCTCCTCGAGCCCATCCACATCTGCCTCCCAGTCCCCCCAAAGTTTCTGTAGTGTGGGGGAGCAGTGTATGACCAGGGACTGATAGATACGCGAAATCTTTTTGTCTAGTAAGTCCCCCATAAAAACTTACGCTTCAACAGGGCTAAATTCGGGTATGGACTCCAGGCCCTGCAAACTAGGGGACAGCGCATGGCGCAGCTGAAGATAACGATAAAATTGAGCCTGAGGCATATGGAACTCCTCCTGAAGATCACGAAAAGATTTCAGTCGTGCCCCTCAGGACATCACCCAAGGTGGAAATGCCGATGTTATCCCATCCCCTAAACCCCGGAAGAGCCGCCAATTGGGGCAAACGCCCATTTTCCCACAAAGGAGTCTCCCGGGTCAGAACGTTCCACCAGCCCATGCGCCGCAGCGCCTGCCTCCAAACCATGAACACTACTCGAGTGGCTGGTGGCAGTTGACTCCGCAGCCGTGCTGAGTAGAAGATTGTATGCAGGGTGTGGTTCCCCATGAGATAACGTTCCATGGCGTACGCCGGGTCCCCCCCTTCCCCATACCACCACTCGTTAAGGACCAGCAGGTGCGAGGCCTGATAATACGAGAGGAGGTCCGGGGAAGCCAGTCCCCCACTATAGGTAGATGAGAAGCATGTTCGTATGGCCACTCGCACCGTCCCCCCCCCTCCCCACAGAAACTGTCCCAATACGGAATTCACCACCCGGAACCATTTAGGCAGAATCGGGTATAGGTGATTCTGTAGCTGATAAAGAAGTCGGGGGAGTGCCACCATCTTGAAGATTGCCGATCGACCTAACAGTGTCAGGGGCATGCGAGACCAGGACTTAAGGTCCGCCCGAACGCGATCCCACACAGGTGTCAAATCACGCTCCCAGGCCACCACTGGTACATCCAACAGTACCACCCCCAAATATTTCAAGCCACCTGCAGCCGACTGGACCTCGGTCGCCCACGAGCCCACACCGTCTGGCCTCCCAACACCCACAGTGTGGATTTGCGGGGATTCATATATAGACCCAACGTTTCCCCAAAGATCTGCAAAAGCTGTGGCCCCGTCCTGTCTAGTGCCATCAGGAAAAAAAGGACGTCGTCTGCATATAGCGCTATTCTATCAGATAGGCCCGTGGCCCATTCAAATCCACTTACCTGGGCGTCTACCCGCACCCAGGCTGGCAAGGGCTCCATGGCGAGAGCAAACCGATACGGCGAAAGGGGGCATCCTTGCTGCGTTCCCCTCTGAATAGCAAAGGTAGAGGAGGTGGCACCCGCAACCCCCACCGATGCCATCAACCCCGTGTACAGGAGTTTCACGTAGGAAAGTAAGTGTGGACCCAGATAGTCTAGGAAGCAGAGCAAATGGGTAAACCCAACTCAAGGAATCAAAGGCCCTGTCCATGTCTGCCAAAAGTAGTGCCGCTGGTTCCCCCAACCGCTGGATCGCCGCAATCACCACCTGCGCCCTTCTAATATTGTGCCGGGTGGCCCGCTGAGGCATGAACCCCGCCTGATCAGGGTGCACGAGTGATGTGATATGAGGCAATAGTCGATTGGCCAACGCCTTCGCCAGAACTTTGGCCTCCACATTTAGAAGAGATATGGGGCGGTAAGAGGCATGATGTTCCGGGGGACGCCCAGGCTTATGGAACACCACCACTTCTGCATGTATCAAATCCGGAGGGAGCAATCCCCTGTCCCGAGCCTCCTCCACCACTGCGCGGTATTGTTGGGCCAACTTCACGTGGTACCGACAGGAAAAACTCACTCGGAAACCCATTCAGTCCGGGAGCCTTCCCAGGGTTAAGTTGCCCCAGGGCCGCTCCCAGTTCTTGGTCGGACAAGGGGGCCTCCAGCCTATCCCGCAGCTCGTCCGATAACGCCCTGGGAGGCAAATCTGTAATACATTTCTCAACCATATCTGCCGACAGACATTCCCTGGGGGCATAAAGGTCCGCAAAATATGTAGCAAAACCCTCTGCAATTGATGAAGGATCAGTAATCTGGTTCCCCTCAGTGTCTAAAATGCCCGGCAGGGCTTGAGCGTGGAAGGTGCCCTGGCACAGGCGATGCAACATCTTACTCGATTTGTCCCCCCATTGGTACACTCTGCTGCGTGTTGCCAGCCATACCTGCCGTGCCTCATCCTTCAGCAGAGCTGCACACTCCTGTTGAACCCACAGCAACCGTCGCACTCCCAGAGCACTCCCCGACTCTCGGTTTGTCGCTCAAGTATCTCTATGTTCGCCTCAGCTTCTTCCTCTGCTGCCTGCGAGCCGCTGCGCACCAAGAGATGTCCACCCCTCGCAGTGTGTGCTTCAATGCCTCCCATAAAGTGGCCGCACTAGAAACGGAACCCACATTTGCCGTTAGATACTGAGCTAGGGATTCGCCCACATGCGCTGCATATTCTGCTTTCTGTAGATTCCATACCGCCAGGTGCCAACGAAACAGCTGCCTTCCCCTGCCTGCCTCTAGTTGTATGAGCACTGGGGAGTGATCCGAGAGCCCCTGTGGCAGAATCGTCGCCGCCGCCACCCTCCCAGCCATCGCTCGGGGAACAAAGATGTAGTCCAATCTAGAGAAGGAATGGTGGACTGCCGATAAGTACGTATACTCCCGAAACGTGCCATGGGCCCGCCGCCATGTGTCCGTCCAGTCCCGTCACCAGAGAATGTAATTTAGTTGGGAGATCTCTCCCCCGACCCTCCACACCCCTTGTCCTGTCCACGCTTGTGTTCATAACATCATTCCAGTCCCCACCCACCACAGACATTATATCCGGCATGTCGGCCCACAATGTTGGTAGCCGCTCAATTAAATTCCACTGCAACGGGGGAGGGGCATATACACTACCTAGGAGCAAAGGATCCGACCTTACCCCGGATAAATAGGTAGCGACTCTGCCCATCAATCCACTGCTGTTCTTGCGTGTAGGAGACCCTGCGATGTATCAAAATAGCCACGCCACGAGACCCTCTCATAAAGCCTGCATGAAAGACCTGTTGGAACCCTTAACGCTGCAAGCAAAGGGCCTTTGTGCCCATGAGATGGGTCTCCTGCAGCAGCAGAATATCTGCCTTCGCCCGCTTCGCATGATAGAGTATGGCCCCCCGCTTAACCTTGTCCAGGACCGCTCGTACGTTCCGACTCAGGATACAGTGACCACCCTGCGTCCCCTGCCCCCACCAGACATTTCAACCATGGGGGATGGCATCACTATCCCATATTATCATGAAGCCTCGGAGGCATGTGTACAACCTGCGTTGGACCTGTAGTGGACGTGCGACCTGAAACTGACAACAACCCTTCCCCCAACAAACCCCCCACCCCATACCTCAAAAAACCCTTGAAGTATCTTGTCGCGGCGGGGCAGGCCCCCACCCCCCCAATGGGGGGATGTGAACCACCCCAAACAATGGATCCCCAAGTCACAGCCCCGCCACCGGACAGGTAATTTGTCGATAGGCCCCTACCTGGTCGAGCCGCCGCCGCCCTTGTCTCTGGTCATGTTGATGCCGTGTGCGTCTAGGGCTGGCCCGCCCCGCCTGAGCGATGTACAAACCCAGGGAATAGTGGATCCCGCGGCCCGATCCAGCCGCCGAGCGTGCTCTGGTCGACCCCAGATTTTACTCCTCCGAGCACCCCAGATGTGGGGGACCGCGGACCCCGCCTCACCAACTCCCGCAGACACCAGGCGGAGCTCACCCACTCGCACCGGCTAGTATTTTTGCGTATGTCCCTCACCCCTGCAGCTCAATCCAGATAGACACCCTGGGTAAGTCCTGAAGCGGGCGACGGGGTCCAGACGGGTGACCCGATCCTCGGTCCCAGCCCCGCGACCCGATGGTGCCACCAAGTCCTGCTACTTATTCCCCTCCATGGGGCACAGGATCCTCCCTCTGGCTTCCACACCAATTCCACAGCAGGCCCAGGCGATCTTAACTGTTGGCGGTGGCAATTCTGTGGGACCATTGGCCCCTGAAGCTGACCAGCTGCCCCTCCGCTCTCCCACTGTGGCTAGCTATGCGGAAGAGCGAGGGGTGCGCCACCACACTGCATATAGACCCCCAAGCGGATCCTCCCACGTGGCCTGATCCAGCCTCTGGTCCTTGTCTGCACTGCCGAGAAGGGGGGGGGGGGGGGAGAACCAGGGCTCAGCCACCGCTGCCACCCCAGAGCCAAAAGGCAAAGAAGCCAACCAGACCCCCTGTAGCCCCCACGCGGCCTGACTGTGCTGCCGGTCCCCCCGCTACACCAGAGATATGGGGCACTGCAACACGTAGGCCCGCCGCCTCTGTCGCCGGCCACCTCCGCCCTAGAGCGTCTCAGACCCCACAGAGACCCAGGATTGGCCGCCTCTCCCGCCGCAGGCACTCCTTATTGCCGCGGCCCGGCCGCCGGATCACTCCTACTCCCCCTCTCAGGGCCCCACAGCTCAATCGGAGGGCAAGCCTCCCACCGCAGGACCAGTCCGCTCTCCCCCGTCCGCCCTTCGCCCTCAGCAGGGACGCAGCACGCCTCCCCTGGGGCCTTCTGCGCTCGGCTAGGCCTCTCCCGTGTTGCGGCGAAATCACAGCGCTACCGCGGCTCCCCGCTCCCAGACTTCACCAAACAGGAGGGAACCGGGTACCGCGCCTCAGCCACGTCTATAGTTGCCTCAAAGTATACCGGGATGCCAGGATTATCGTCGGATGTATGGCGGGCTGGCGGAGCCGGCCTAGAACACGTCCGCCATGTTGGCTTCCCAAGCCACACCCCCAAGACTCCAGGGTTTTGATTTCGAGCTGTAATCTAACTAATTCAGCATTAATGTGATTTGTTTATTTTCGTTTTAATTTAAATAATTATTCCCCTAATAGTGGCTTTCAAAGCATCCCATAGAGTATTGACATTAGTGTCTGCAGTGTCATTATGTTTAAGATAATCTATTATTGCCTCTTCAATTTTCTTTGTCCTCAGGGTCTAAAAAGACATCATTATTAAAGAGCTATCTTTTTGGAGACGGTTCATTATGACTACCTGCCAGTTTGAGACTCATGCATGAGTGATCCGACACCAATTTAAGGGAAATGTCTGAATGTTCAATTAAATGTGTGAACGAGCCTGAAATGAGAATGTAATCAATTCTAGTATAAGAATTGTGTGGGGTAGAGTAAAAAGTATAGTCTCTAGAATCTGGGTGTTGAAGGCGTCATGCGTCCTTAAGATTAAATTTAGAGCATATGATGTGAACTATGGCATGCGATCTGGTAGGATGGTATTTACAGTTGGATTGTCTATCAATTATAGGATCCAATGGAATATTAAAATCTCCTCCAACTATATGATCCTCCAGGTGCAGATCCTCTATAGTTTTAGATATACCCTCCCAAAACTCTGGGTCATCTATGTTGGGGCCATATATATTCAGCACATGTATACGGTCTTCTCCTTTCTTTAAGTGGGTAACTAAAAGTCTGCCATCACTGTCATGAGTTTGTGATTCTAATAAAACATTTGAATAAAACATTCGCTTTTTTAGCTCAGTGTGATCACCCCCTTCCTCTTATGATCTGCTGGTGAACAAGCAATTTGTGAAATCCAATTATTCTTAATAAAAGTAACCCCTTCTCTAGATAATTTTGTTTCTTGTAGTACGATGATGTCCCCTTTGGTTTTAGCTAAGTAGTCAAATATTTTTCTACGTTTAATTTGGTGGTTGAGCCCTTTAACATTTAGTGATACTACGTTGAGATCTTCAGCAATCTTGTGTGACCTAGGTTGTGCCATCATAAATAGGATTGAAAACAGGTTGTTCTAAGCTCGTACCTTATAAAATAGTAGCTGACTTCCACACTGAGGACTAAGTCACTATCGGGAAACATCATCACAACATAGATATAACCTGTCATGGCAAGAAACAAGCTGTAAGTGCCAGCCATAATTATATATGAAACAACCAATAGGTACTCTTGTCTGATAGGGTCCAAGCATTGCCCAACAAATAATAAAGGACAGCGAAAAGAAGAAAAAGAGAGAACACAAAGCAATAAAACCCAAACATCCCTCATCCCCCTCCCTCCCCACCCAACCCTGCAAACCTCAAAGTAGAAGGTGCGAAGACAGGAGCGTCAACCTGTCGAGCAGATATTGATAAAATCAACATTAAGATTTCCCAATACTTGCATATGGAGTGAATCAATTTAAGTAGGACATAAGAACCTCCTAAAGAACAAACTGACTTGTATGCAAGGCTACTAAGTAGATAACAAACAGAGAGAGGCCCCACCTTTTAATCATCTTATAACACAATAAATGTAGCCGCTATAAACAAGCTCCATATCTTGAAAAAGAACTCAACTAGGAATAAAGATCTGACCACAATATTCTAAACTTCACACAAACTAAGCAGCTAAGTAACCAATGACTTATTTATACAGTAATACAATCATTGATTAAAAACAAAACTGGTGTTAACTGTTATCCGGTTAGTAAGAATATGAGTATCATGATTTTCTTCTATTGGAAGCAGATTGTGCAAAGTCCATGTCTTGAGGTGGGGACCCCTCTAGAAAGTTAAGTAAATCTTTAGGATCCGTAAAGTAGTGTAGGCGATCATTGACTATAATTCTAAATTTACTTGGGCCTACAAAGGAAAATTGAATGTTATTGGCTCTAAGTTTGTCTTTCAAGCTGAGAAACCCCTTTCTGGTATCTACTGTAGGCTTGGAAAAATCCTGTGTAAAAATTATTTTGTGGCATTCCAAATCAATTGACAACTTTTACGAACAAAGCTGAGTATAGCTTCAGTATGCTGGAATCTCAACGGCTTACAGATAATAGGACGGGTTATTTGACGTGAAGAAGAATTGAAAGTAGGTACCCTATGGGCACGATCTAGCTCAAAAGGATTTGAAAATTTTATACCAGTAAACTGAGGTATCTATTCTTTTAAAAAGGCCATACAGGAATCTGCTGAATCGTCTTCTCCTTCCGGAACACCTAAAATCCTTATGTTACCTCTTCTATTTCTATCCTCAAGTTAGGCTGTTTGTTTCCTAAGATTGGCTGTAATGTCAATGAGGGATTTCATCTCCTTATTGGTTTTAATAGAAACATCTTCAACATCACTAATTCTCTCTTCCACTGCTGACACTTTAGTATTAATTGCACTCATGTCTGCTCTAATTGCTTGAAGTTCTAACTGCAAAGTGTCTGTATTTTGTTTTGTAGACTTGGCGAGATCATGTACGTCTGCAAGCTTTTTAAGGATCATATCCATAGTACTGCTCACATCTGCTTTTGCTTTGATGGGAGAATCGGATGGTGAAGGATCCCCTTTGATTATAAAAGATTTCTTATAGTTTAGTTCCAGCCCCAGGTCCTTCATAAAATTGACATAGCTGGCAATAAGTTTTCTTAGGCTATTTGCAGTCCTTGCCAAAAGGACTGCGTCGTCCGCATAGAGTAGCGCTGGCACCACTTTTTTCTCCACTTGTGGGACGTCCGCCCCAACTGGAGCTAAAGTGTTCTCCAAATTGTTGATGTAGAGGAGAAATAAAATTTGGGCAAGGACGCAGCCTTGGCGCACCCCACGCTTGATATTGAACGAATCTGAGCACTCTCTGGCATTACCATACCTCACTGAAGCGGAAAGGTCGTGATGAAGGAGCCTCCGAAAGGAGACCAGCCTTGCATCAACGCCCATGTTTGTTGGAATGTCTCACAACTTAGAGTGTGAGACAAAGTCAAACGCACTGGTCAGGTCCATAAAAGCAAGATGAGTGGAAGCACCCTTCGCGTATTTATATTTTGCCAAAATGAGATGGAGGTTAAGGCACTGTTCGATTGTGCCTGGCCCCTTCCTAAAGCCATATTGACTGGGCGCCAAGATATGATTGACGTTAATCTAGTCCAATAGGCGATCTAGCACAACTCCCCCCAATGACTTTGATGGAGGAATCCAAAAGGGATATCGGTCAGTAACATTTGGGGATTGTGCACATTTGCCTTTTTAAAAACGGGCATTATGACTGATGAACGCCAAGACTTTGGCACTCCCTCTCTACAAACTTAGTTAAAAACTACAGTGCGTACCGGAGTCCAGAATGCTGGATCTTCCTTTAATAAATCCAATGGAATTCCATCTGGCCCTGGGGCCTTCTTGCCTTTACTATTATCAATTGCCTTTCGGACTTCCTCTTCATTAAAAACACGATTTTGACATACTAAGTTCGACTGTACTGAAACTACCTTAGCAGTAGAATCAATAGAATTGAAACCAGCAAAATGCGTCACCCAAGTCTCAGATTATATATGA
Source organism: Triturus cristatus (assembly GCF_964204655.1). NCBI lineage: Eukaryota > Metazoa > Chordata > Amphibia > Caudata > Salamandridae > Triturus > Triturus cristatus. The sequence goes on from NC_140581.1 coordinate 998,257,165, forward strand.
ACGGTTACCTTATCAGCCAGTAGGGTGTGAGATAAAACTGACCATACTGCTTTCCAGAAGGCTTGGGGATCTTTGGAACAGCAAGCGCCCACTATTACATCTCACTTCCCCTCCTTCAGGGCTGACTTTTTTTTTTTTTGTGACCAGCTTGTACAGTTTCCTGCTTTCCGTAATCACAATCTAGTCTCTAGGTTTTTGCTTGGAGCCCTGAGTAAGATGTTAGCTTATCTACAGGCATTGTCAAACCAAGATGTGCATGTAGGCGTGGCTGGGTAATAGGTCTAGAGAGTAGAAATTTGACTTTATCTAGTAGGTCTACTAAGCTCGATAGAATGCGGGCTGAGTCAAGTGGCATACAACTGCAGCTGAGCACCAGGGCAGAACTAATGGATATCACCTGGGACATTATGCTATTCATATTCACTGAATGCCATACCACCCTACGCCCAGCGACCTTAGTGGATAGTGCCTTAGTAGGTGGAGGCTTTGGCTTTTTGCGCATGCATGGTAGCACTGTCTTTGCAGAAATAGGATTGTGATCGCTATAGGACAGAATAAGAACCTTGCAATCTTCAATTAGGGGAAAGATGCTCCAAGTGACAAATATATAATCAATAACGCTTCCTGCATCCCGTCCTATAAAAGTGGGAATATGTTGGTCTGTCAATTTGGGGGCTGTATTGACCATACCCCGTTATAGTAAATAGGAAAATAGGACCGCCCCGTATCATCCGTCATATTATGGTCCGGCTCTTGGGAGATTGGCTCAAAGGTAGTTTGGGAAAGGGACAGAGGATACCCTAAGTTTGCTTTGAAGTCCCCTGCCACCACCAGCTTGAAAGGGCAATCCACTTGAGCCTCTCTCTCCACAAGCTTGGTAATCTGCACAAATTGGCCATGGAAGTCACCTTTGGAAGAAAAGTTATTATAGAAATGTATCAAATACAGCTTATAACATTCCAAGTAAGACAAAAAGCCTGTGCTTCCCCCCCCCCCCCCTTTTTGGTGTGATAACTGTACAATCAGACCAGCAATTTCTACTTTGAACCAGGCCGTCAGTCCCCCCCCCCCCCCCCCCCATAGTTCTAACTGCTGTAGATGGAGTAGCAGGCTCGCTAAAACACGTGAACCCATCAAATATAATATCCTTACTCTCCCAAGTTTCTCGTGAGTCATAATGAAGGATCGCCATCCCTCCATCATAATCTTTAACACTACTCCCGCTATATTCCAACGTAACATTTTCAAGCATACACTGTCTATTTGGACTGCATCGTTCACCCCCCCCCCCCCCCCCACACACACACGCTGGTCCTTAGAGGGAAATAATTCTGTAAGGGGCCGGGGGACAGTTGGGGAGTAGAAGATAACGTAGCAAGAGCCTCCTCAGGGTTCTCATTGCAGGGTCCTACATCCAAGAGATCATGAGGGGGAGAGAGATTTGCTTGTACCGCCAAGCTTGAAATACAAGGAACCCCAACCTTCTCCGTAGGTCCAGACATCGTGGGCGGATTGTGATGGGGTGAGGGTGGCAGTTGGGTAGCAAAAACTATATTATCAGATGACCTAACCATCACCTGGAGGCCAGAACAGACAACCACCTTCTTAAACAGTCAATCAATATCTTCCAGCCCAGCCAATGGGCCAAATCTATTGGTCAAATGGAGTGATGCCAAAGGAGGGGGGTCTGGGCAGCACAGAGTCACTGAGACCAAGACTACCAGGAGTACAATTTTGATTCACAAAGTGCTGATAGAAAAAACAAGTGGGACTATCTTGATGGAACTAATTTTGACCATTCCCATACTTGCAGTATTTCCTCGACTAATATCTGGGTGCGAAAATTAACCACCACAATATCTCAATTATTTCCAAAGCCCCTGCCCCCAATGCCTCCCACCCGTCTAGCCATCAGAATATCTATAGATGTATCCCAGTCACCAGTGATGCGGTTATTAAGCCAATGGATGGTTTTGTTCATTTGGCCTCTGATGGTTTCCATGTTGATTCCTGTAAGCATGGGCACATTTGTCAGTACAATGACGTATGGTGCTGATGCTGTGAAGAATGGCCTGATTAGGAGCACGGGATGCCTGTTGAGTGACAGGGTTGATTGTTGGTACATTGTCACATGGTTGTAAGGCAGCATTGCTCTGAGGAGGAGTAGTAGAAGTAACACTGGAAACCGAATACTGAGTACAAGTAGAAGACCTGGAATCCGGCGACTTTGCCAGAATGGATTCAATTTTAGATAATCGATCAAAAATGGGGCATAGGTTTGACTCCAGGGGGGTCACCAAGGCATTTACTCAGACCACCCCAAGTATTCTCGTTCGCTTCAACTGCTTCCCCCAGACAGGATTCCATCTGTAGCCTTATTATGCTGAGGAGTTTTGCTGCTTCTGACAGTTTCTTGCCTTAACAGATATAGCAGTTTTCCTCCTCCGCTTAGCTCTTGCGCCACTCTCCCTTTCAGAATCGCAAAGCTGATCACCACCGTCTATACTGATTGAACTAGACACAGGCCCCCCTCCAGGTACCCCACAGTCTTTACCTTCACCCACATTATGGACCAGCGACATGGAACAAGCCTGGCTCGGTAGTACCACAGGTGGGCTTGTTGCCACTGATGCACTCTGTGTTGATAGATCACAGCGACTTTGATCAGTGGGTGGATGGGTGATCTCTTCCGGTGTAAGGGAAAGGTGACACTCTACCAACCGGATCTCATTTTTAACCATGTCCACAGCTCGGGTTAGGTAGTTGTCAATTGTCAAGCGGGTACAGGGGTAGTATCGTACTTGAAGCACCCTTTCTCTTACCCATTATGAAGACCTGACTAGCAGGAGGGATTATATCAAGCACAGAAGTAAGGTCAGCAGAATAAATGGGCGTAGTTTAGACCAAGCAAGTGCGGCCAGCCACCACACTCTCATTGCGTCAGAAGATAAAACACTGTACCTTGGGCCGCATACCATCATGAATGTGGAGAAGTGTGGCTCACTGGTTAGAGTAGACAGACCTGGAAGCAGAGGTCAGCCCGGGACCAGGGTTCAATTCCCGGCTCGGCTGGGTCTTGAGTCCATAAATTGTCCATGGACTCGATAATTCTCGCTCCAGTGCATACTCGATTCATGGGTTCACACTCTGCGACTCTGGGCAATAGCTTGCTTAATCTCCACAATGGCCCCTCGCGGCGGGATGCCTGGCTTTCACCTTGTGGATGCCCTGCTGGGTTATCTCACAGGGGAATACCAGGACGGGTTCCCTAAGCAAGCGCTTAGAGACCGGTTGGTGATTTGCGCTATATAAATATCTGCACATTTACAATGCCAACGAATTCCACTGTAGGCCTTGGGGGTGGGGGTGGGGGGGGGGGTGGCCCAGCCCAGCCCAGCCCAGCCCAGCCCAGCCCAGCCCAGCCCAGTCCAGGCTTTGACGGGCCTGCGCGAGTCCCACACTGCGGGAGCCCGCAAAGGATTTTAAAGCACCTCCAGGCGCAGGACACTAACGTTGGCAGCAACGCCGCTTGGGAGGCTGGAACTCGTGGTTCTGGTCCCCCTCTCCTCTCAGCAGGCGGCGGCAGCAGCAGTAGTAAAGACTGGGTGTAACTTCTCAGAATTGTCAGCCTCAAACCTTTTGCACTACTTTGCCAATGGATCTGCCTAAACTAATATATTGAGTGTGAAGATGGTGGCAGTTGCAGCCTGTATTACCTGTCTTTTATCAGGCATCTGAGCAGTTTCTTTTCAGAGGTTTTTGACCCCAATCCTTAGAGACCTGATTATCTCCTGCCCTCTTTTTTTCCCCTGTGTGGAAATAGGGGTTGAAGAAATGGAAGCATTGAAAACCAAAGCCTATGGTCCGAGGGGTTGTAAATGTCTGATATATCTTTGAGGTTCGGGATGGGATTAGTAGGGTTTGCAATAACGTAGACTCTTTATTCGGCTATTACCCACACCTTCCCATACTGAATAACCAAATTTAATTTTGTCTACCAGTAACAATAAAAAAAAAAGTGTGTGTGTGTGTGTATATGTATATATATATATATATATATATATATATATATATATGTGTGTGTGTATGTATGTGTATCACGATTTTCTGCTCTCCTCCACTCCAATATGTTGTTAAAAGCAGACACGGACCACTGAATCTGTACGCTGAAAATACATTCTTTATTGGTCGGCCATATATATTAAAATTCACTGAAACCCAAAGGTTACAGGGATGTTATAGTTGAGCTGATGTTTCACTTATACAAAAACAGAAATTCAGCAGTTTTAGTTAGCTGAGCTAACTATAATTCGTACCCCTGCAATGCACTGCTTATGACCTCACATATTACATCACTCAGGACATGGTCCCTGACACCACTGATGACACCACTGATGACATCATCCAGCAACTGTTTCTAAAAAGTTTTGAGTGTTAAATATGTACACACCAAGGTGTATTGTTGAATCAGTGGGTGTATTAGTGCCTGTATGGGTGATTTAGTAGGTGCGTGACTGACTGCATAAGTGAGTGATTAGTTGTCTCCGTGAATGTATGGGTGAGTGACTAAGTTGTGTGAACGGCTGTATCGGCCTGTCAGTTGGTGTGCAAGTGGCTGTATTGGTTGGTGAGTAGGTACGAGTGGCTGTATGGGTTATTGATTGGTTGTCTGAGTACCTGTATGAGTGGGTGAGGGTGTGTGTGAGACTGCCTGCAAGGATTAGTGAGTGGGTGAGTCAGTGACTATGGTTTCGTGAGTGCATCTGTGAGGGGCTGTATGCGTGAGTGTGCGTATGGCTGTGTCTGTATAGTTGAGTGTTAGTATCTGTATGAATAAGTGAGTTGGTGTGTTTATAACTGTATAGTTGAGTAAGTGGCTGTGTGATTGACCCTATGGATGAGTGAGTTGGTGTGTGAGGAGCTCTATGGGTGACTGAGATTGTGTGGCTGTATGGGTGTATGAGTGGATATATCTGGGGCTGTATTAGTGAGTTGTTGTATGAGTGGCTGTATGGGTGACTAAGTGGATGTGCGTGTAGACCTATGAATCAGTGGGGTGGGTGTGTTCGTAGTTTTTTTTGTTTTTGTTTCCCCTTCTTTCGGAGGTTTATATAGCGCAAACTTGACATGAAGGTATCGGAGTGCTTTACATGAGCACCAGTTGTTACACAGGGACACATTAATTTTCTTAGGCACAGCGAGATTAGGTGATTTGCCCAGAATCACAGGATGTTGAGAATCATTGCTGAGACTCTAACCCAGTTCCCCAGATTTGAGATGACCGCCCTAGCTGTTAGACCACATCCTCTCCCCTGGTTGTGTCAATGGTTTTGAGCATGGTAGTTTGGAAGTTGGAGTGGGTGAATAAAAGGTTATATTGGGGCATGAGTGATTCTGTGGATGATGTCATCAGTGACATAATTTGAGATGTCATCAGTGATGTCACTGACCATGTCATGAGTTATGTAATATGGAGGTGATAAGCAGTGCATTGTGGGAGCTTGGGCTATAGTTAGCTCAGCTAACTATAACTGCTGAATTTCTCTGGCTTTGTAGGAGTGAAATGTCAGCCTAACTAGAACGTCCCTGTAGCCATTGGATTTTTCAGTTAATTTCTATGCTTTGTAAATGCTAAGTCCTAGCTATAACGTCCCAGTAACATTTGGATTTTTCAGTGAATTTCTATGTTTTTTAATTGAGTAGTCCCATTTGCAGAGTAGTGGAGAAAGGGGGTGGGACCTACGACCAGCTCTCCGAAATTCCGCTGTGTAGGACTTCTAGGAGATACCAAGAGGGTTTCTTGACACCCCCCCCCCCTCCCCATCCTTCCCCCCCCCCCCCTCCCCCCAGCCAAGGGGACTTCATCCCCCAACTAGAAGTGCGCCAGGAGGCACGTTTGCTGAGGTAATTCCAACAACCTTTTGTGTGGGTCTTACACTGTTTGCCAGGGTTGTTGCTGCCCTTTGTCCCACTGTGCCAAGTACCTGCCTAGATGTCCTAAAGCTAGGTTGTGTGCACACATTCTCATTGTTAGTCAGCTAGAGCAGTGGTTCTTAATATTTTACTTCTGTGGACCTACACTGAATCAGTACCAGAAGCCAGGGACCCCCAGCTAAGAAATGTCTGCTATTTGAACCTAAAATCAATACAAAAATATACAGAAACCACTAAACATCAGATATACAAATTGACATTTTATTTAATTCATAAACAAAAAAATGTGATAGATGTGTACATTTTAATAATAAGATTTGAGCAATCAAAAGTTTATTTTATTTCTGAAAGACAAAGCAATATACTAAATTCTAACACATCACTGTCTTTTTTGCTCCTAATGCACTTGTTTTGTCGGTGTGTACCAGTGCTGCTTTAATTGAGGCTACTAGATTCCTTTTAATGTACTTGCACTGCTCTCACGAATCAAGATAAAGATACCAACTTAATTTTTAGCTTCCATTTTCAAACTCCTTCACATTGGAGCATTGTGAAACTTGCATGTTTGCTTTTTATGCATATGTACTTTATTAATATGTTAATATTTTAATTTTCCAAGCTGTTGCGGACCACAAGTCTGCTTCCTGGACCCGCAGGGATCTGAGGTCCGAGGTCCACAGGTTAAGAACCACTGTGCTAAAGAAGAGACAGAAAAAAGTGTCCCAGCTTGTAACCCATCAACTCGTGCTCATTGACTGTTAACTAATCTCAGTTGGTGTATGAGCCACAATTTGGAATTTCGCAGGGATTAGGAAACCAGTTAGTTGATGGATCTGCATAACTGGATCAATCCAGGGACTTGAGGTCGTGTCTTGACCTCCTCTGATCATGTGTGCTAAGCAAGATATAGTCTTTAGGGTTTGTGGGCTTGTTAGTCAGAAAGACAGAAGATCCTTGATAATATCTAGAGGTTCACCCTTTGTAAGTGCAGCCTGTACTCTGTAACTTCTCAAATAAAGAAACGTTCATCACACTGATTGTATGACTGTGATCAATGAGAGAGGAGAAGTAATGTAGTTCCTGGTCTATTAAAAACACTATTGATAGCACTTGATAATTTTAGATTACTACGGGGCATGATGTGGTGATCCCTGCACTGCACACACTGATGCTTGGACTCTTCAGACCATTCCTTTTAACCACCACAAGTTGTTCAATTCTGTGGCCTATCCTACTGCAGACCAAGATCTTTACCATACTCTACACTCATTCCTCACGAGGGACTTGCCATGACCAGGGATTGTACAGCATATACACTGATATCAAAAGATTGAAAACTCGTGGCAACATAATGTCTTCTGTTATAGACTAATGGACATCTATGTAGGCAACCGTCATACAACCCTCTTGTTGCATGATGTATTTTTGAAACTCTGTGGATATGTAATGCACATTTTAATTCCAAGATTCACCCTTCTGGATACAGATTAAGATAGTCATTTCATCGTTTTGTGGTGTTTAAAATGGAGGGATACCCTTCCTGTTCCAAGCGACGGCAGTAGTTGACTCGTCTAGTTGGAGCATCTCCATAGGAAATCTCAAAGCCCCAGTAAATTGTATTTGTGGCTGTGGTCTTCTTTCATGAACCTTCCAATAGCTGTTCACTTTCCTCGATTCCTTTTGCTAATTCTTTCTGTTTAAGATTCTTCCCTTCCACATCCTCACTATTGCCACCACTTATTGTAGCTTTGGATTTTGAAATCTATTGCAGATTTTTTTCCCCTGTCATCCCTCTCCCCAACTTTGAAATTAGTACCTCATAGTGATGCTTGGGGTTTTCGTAGTTGTGCCCTTGAAGGTTTCATGCAACTGCTGGGTGTTTTTATGTGCTTTGCTATAGTACTTCTAATTGTTGTCCTCCGAACTTGTTGTAATCAGTTTGTACAGTGATCACTGCGAATCTTGTCACCTTAGCACTTTCACAGCATTTTACATTTCAACTACCCACATCGTTTTAGGTTTGACGTACAGTGGCCCCTGCACCATTTATGATGAGCATAATGTATTTTGTATGAACACTAATGAGCTTTTGTTGGCCAATGGTACTTTGGGTCAGGAATTTCTGCAGTTTACTTGATAATAACAGTTGTACCATGGATCAGCTCCCAGGAGTATTTTAGTTTCTCATTTCTTTAAGGTGCTCAACTGTGTTCCCCTCCCCTCCCTCCTCTGGAATGCCTCTACTAAAATGTTGTTGTGAGTATATATGTGTGTGTGTGTGTGTATATATATATATATATATATATATATATATATATATATATATATATATATATATATATATATATATATATATATTTTCGAGGCGTATGAGCTGCAGCTCACACACTTGGCATAGATCGCCATCTAGTGTTGGGCCCTGATGTTTGCGCTTGTCTTGGAAAAGTCTTTGGAAGTCACGGGACAGGTGACTCCTCCTTTGGACTATAGTGCACATTGGGCATTGGCTCCATCCTCCGATTGTTTTTTCCCGCCATCGGGCTCGGATGTGTTTGTCGCGCTCCAGTTCGGAACCGTTACGATTCCACTTTCGACGCACAATCTTTCACCCTTTCGACGGTATTGTCTCGATTACGAACCCTAATCGTTGCGCATCTCTCTAAATCGAAGTCCTCGATTCAGATCGTCGACGAAGGCCTACGGACTTAACTGGGCCTTGGCTTCTGGCTCATAGAAGTTTCCCCACACTGATCTGCATGAGGTGTGCAACCTCTGCCTTTCACCAGAGCACGAGGGCAGAGACTGTCCAGCTTGTGCCTCTTTCCGCTCGAAGACCATTCGGGACCGACTCGCGCGAAGAACCATGGCTCGCTTGTCGACAGCACTCCCCGACGACATCGACGTGCTGGAGCGAGAGCGGGTCGATGAAGGCCTAGTCAGTGCCTGAGAAGCAGACGTCGTCGAAGAGCTCACTCCGGCGCAGTGGGTCGTAAGTAAGAACTTCGACCCTGACCCCCTCCCTGCACCCTCGAAAAAGACTTTGGTCACACCTTCCCCATCGGGCCCGGGTGCACACCAAGAGACTGCTTCCCATGCCCCGCCCTCGGGCACGGCAAAGAAGCCTACTAAGCCTTCAGGCAGCTTGGGCTCCAGTCAGCCTGCTTTCGGTACCGAAACACAATCACTGGCACCGAAAAAGAAACGGCCCTCCTCCTCCTCCTCCTCCTCCTCCGTGCCGACAGCTGCGTCCACATCCAAGCACACAGCAGCAAAACCCACAAGCACCGACTCGTCGACACTGAAACATACTGAGCCAAACAAAAAACCACTCCCGAAGGGCTCTGATTCGGAGCCAAGGAAAGCCTCGGAACCGAAAAAACAGCCACAGAGACTGTAAAGACGCACGGTTCCAAACCAAAACACCACAGAACCGCTACAGTCTATGCCGAAGAAGCCTACGAAACGGAAACGCTCTGCACCGAAAGACCAACCTACAGCAGAAGAGCTGTTCACACCAGACCCTGCTCAAAAGACTCTCATAAGGGATCCTAAAACTGGTCAATTGACTCGAAGTTCTAGGAAAAGACCACTAGAGGCGCTTGCACTGGCTCCACCACCTAAAAAGAGTGACATTGCTACATCTCCTCTAAGACTCCCTCCTCCCCCACCCCCACCACACCGTTCCCCTACACCAGTAGACTGATGACACCTTGGATGACATGGGGGAGGGTCCGGACGATGTGACACTAGGGGATCCTAGTCCACCTTCTTCCCCAGACCCCTGGGATGACTATAACACGCCAGATGTCCCTAATGTTCCACAGGACGACATCTACCCCTCCTGAGGACACCATGGGCTTTAATCAGCTCGTCTACAGAGCTGCCCAATACCACGGGGTTGCCTTGCATACAGACCCCATAGAGCAGGACTTCCTAATGGATACATTTGACACCACTCAAAGACCCACCTCAACACTACCGGCGTTAAGCATGCACCTGAAGTCTTTGAAGATCCTGTTAGGGCTCGAGTTATTAACCCCAGGATCGATAAAATATAAAGATGCCCCTGACGACCCAGCTTACATTAAAGGCCCAGTAACCTTAGACTCCCTGGTAGTTTCTAATGCTAGGAAAAGGGCCAATTCTCAGACATCCGGTGACGCTCCACCACCTGACAAGGAGTCTAAACTCTTGGATGCCTCTGGCAAGAGAACAGCCTCACAAGCGGCTAACATATGGCGCTGTTAGCCAGGTATGATCGGGCACATTATGATGAACTAGAGTCCATAATGCAGCACCTCCCAGAAAAATACAAAAACAGGGCCAATGAACTCATACAGGAGGGTAAGCTTATCACCAGAACTTCAATACGTGGCAGACACCGCCTCCAGAGCAGTAAACACGAGTGTCCTTTTGCGCAGCCAGGCATGCGTACGCATCTCGGGTTTTAAACCTGAAGTTCAGAGCTCCATCCTCAACCAGCCTTTTGATCAGGAGCACCTATTTGGCCCAAATGTGGATTCAACCCTTGAAAAAATGAAAGGATACGGACACAACTAAATTAATGGGAGCTGCAAGCTCCCAGACGTTCCTTTCGTCGCTCACCTTACAAGGGCACCCCCAGAGGCTACTCCTCAGACAACCCCTCCACCTCTTACAAGGCTCCCGCCCAGTCTACATTTACCAGAGGTTACCAGAGAGGAGGATACAGAGGCAACAATAGCAGAGGCAAGACCAACAACACCCGCTCTGCCTCCACCCCTACCCCATGACTTCCCTCCACTTCCCCCAGACCATTCCACTCCAGTTGGGGGAAGACTACAACAGTTCCTGCCTGTCTGGACCAACATCACTACAGACAGGTGGGTACAACAAATAGTTCAATCAGGTTACTGTCTGGAACTTACTTCTGCCCCCCACACATACCACCCAAACAACGCCCAATGTCCTCACAACACTTAGTTCTGCTAAAACAGGAGGTCATCTCCCTCCTACAAAAGGGTGCAATAGAACCAGTTCCCCTGCAACAACAACAAAACAGGAGTTTATTCCCTGTATTTTCTCATACCAAAGAAGGACGGATCTATCAGGCCTATTCTAGACTGGAGACCTCTAAACCTGTGCATACAATCGCACCACTTCCACATGGTTACACTCCAACAGGTCCTTCCTCTTATTTCACAAGGCGACTTCCTTGCTACTCTAGATCTCAAGGACGCCTATTTCCATATTCCCATTCACACAGCTCACAGGAAATATCTAAGGTTTGTAGTGGACGGCCAACACTATCAATTCAAAGTGCTCCCTTTCGGAGTCACAGCAGCACCACGGGTATTCACCAAGTGCCTAGCGGTAGTGGCAGCCCACTTAAGAAGACAACACATTCACGTCTTCCCATATCTGGATGACTGGCTCATAAAAGCCAGCTCATACAATCCGTGTGTTCGTCACACTCACACCACTATCCAACTACTCCACAACTTGGGGTTCACAGTAAACTACCCAAAGTCTCATCTACAACCGTTACACATACAACAAAACCTCTGTGCCACAATAGACACCTCAAAACCATTAGCCTATCCCATCTCCACCAGGATAGCAAACATGCAAGCTCTCAAACACATTTCAGCCTCAACACTCTCTCCCAGCAAGAGCTAATAGGGATGATGGCATCTTGCATACTCATAGTAACTCATGCAAGACTCCACATGCGTCCTCTCCAGGAGTGCTTAGCACGCCAATGGAACCAGGCTCAAGGTCAGCTAACAGATCTGGTGTTGGTATACAGTCGCACTCATCATTCTCTGCAATGATGGAACACCAAGAACCTTTCCAAATGGCGACTGTTCCTAGAGCCAGTTCCACAGATAGTCATGACAGCGGACGCATCGCTCTCCGGCTGGGGAGCGCACCTATCGCAACTGGCACAGAGCATATGGAGATGGGCTATACCCCAAAAACATCTTTCTCCTAGCTCAACATGTCCCAGGAGTCCAAAACACTATAGCAGATCTGTTAAGCTGTAAAAACGCAACATTTTCACGAGTGGGAACTTCATCCACTAGTTCTTCAGCCATTCTTTCAAATGTGGGGGCAGCCAGAGATAGACCTCTTTGCCACCCACGAAAACGGCAAATGTCCAAGCTTAGCCACCAGGTATCCACACCCATTGTCCAAAGGCAATGCGATATGGATGAGTTGGTCAGGCAGATTTGCGTATGCCTTTCCACCTCTCCCACTCGTTCCAATGGTGGTGCGCAAACTACAGCAACATGCACGGACTCTCATCCTAGTTGCTCCAACTTGGGCCAGACAACTGTGGTACACCACACTACTGGAAATGTCTGTAGTTCCGCACCGAAGACTACACCTCTCCCCACGCCTCCTAACCCAGAACAGTGGCGAGATCAGACACCCGGACCCAGCTCAGCTCAACCTTGCAATCTGGCTCCTGAGGTCTTAGAATTCGGTTACCTTAATCTACCCTCTGAATGCATGAACATCATTAAGGAAGCTAGACGTCCCACCACTAGAGCCTGCTATGCAGCCAAGTGGAAGAGATTTGTAATATACTGTCGTACCAACAACCTCAATCCCCTAGACGTGTCTATCCAACACATCATAGGTTACCTACTACATCTCCAAAGGTGCAATTTAGCCTACACATCTGTTAGGCTACACCTCGCTGCCATAGCAGCCTATTTACAATATAGACCACACCGATCACTTTTCAGAGTGCCTGCCATCAAAGCCTTAATGGAAGGCCTCAAAAGGATAATTCCACCTAGAGTACCACCCTCGCCTGCGTGGAATTTAAACATTGTTCTCACAAGACTAATGGGTCCTCCCTTTGAACCTCTGCATTGTGAGCTCCAATTTCTAACATGCAAAGTTGCTTTCCTAGTAGCTTTCACTTCTCTTAGAGTTAGTGAACTGCAAGCGTTAGCTATTCAGGAACCTTTCCTACAAATCCATCACAATAAGGTTGTACTCAGAACAAATCCAAAATTCCTCCCTAAAGTCATTTCTCCTTTCCACCTCAATCAGTCTGTAGAGTTGCCAGTGTTCTTCTCACAACCACAGACCGTCGCAGAAAGAGCTCTTCATACCTTAGATGTCAAAAGAGCATTGCTCTATTACATTGAAAGAACACAAGTTTTTCGTAAGACCATTCATGTCATTTTCACCTCCACACAAAGGCAACCCCATATCAAAGTCTGGGATAGCTAGATGGATTGTTAAATGCAAACAAATTTTCTATCATAAAGCAAAACGTACTTTATCTGTTCCTCCTAAAGCCCACTCAATACGAAAGATGGGGGCTTCAATGGCATTCTTAGGGAACATTCCCTTAGATGACATCTGCAAAGCAGCTACATGGTCTACACCGCACACATTCACAAAACATTATTCTGTGGATGTGCAAACAAAACAACAAGCTAGTGTGGGCCAGGCTGTACTCAAAACACTATTTCAAACTACTGGTGGTTGGGGGCGTGGCTTGGAGGCTGATGGGGATGGTCGCGTGAGCTGCGAGCTCCGCATCCAGCCCGGCCGTTATCCTGATCATTGAAGCCCCGGACCTGCTGTGAGCCCTCCAGGGGCTGGACCTGGCCGCCCCCGACTCCCGCCACTGCGACGCGGCCAGCCGGGTCCCGCTGAGGTTGAGCTGGCTCCCGTAGCGAGACGGCCGGACGGATTGCCGCCGGCCATTTTGTGCGGCCTGACATCGGAGGGCAGTCCCCGGAGTGGCGTGACTGGGACGCCGGCCGGAAGTGCGGGGCGACTGGCCAGGAGAACCGGAAGCTGGGGCTCGGAGTCGGAGACCCGTTTGCAGCACTAGCGCGGTGGATTGGTCGGCGAGAAGGCGGAGCAGGGCCACCGGGACTGCAGGTCAGCGCGCAGCCTCGGAGCCCTTGTAGTGGACCCTCAGACTGCGGCGAGCCCCTAGAGAACGGGGTGAAGGCAGTTCCCACCCCCCCCCCCCCGGCGCCATCCGACACTGGGGCCACCGCGTAGGACACGACTGGGGTTGTGAGGTGCCTCCCGGGTGGTGGCGACAGGCGCCGGGACAGAGCGCTTGACCTGGCGGCCCGTCCCGAGTGGCGCACGTTCAGCGGCGAGGCCGGCTGTGGGCCTGAAGACGGAGCGGACCCGCTTACTCTCCCGTGTGGGACGCGGAGGGCGAGCCACCCGCCCCCCCCCCCCCCTCCCCCCCCCCCACATCCCTTGCTCCAGGTCGGCTGGGACGCTCTGGTGACTGGACAGGCTCCTCACGGCGGCGGCGCGATCTGTGAGAGCGTTGAGCAGGGTTGCCTTGTCGCTCCCCACTGGCCATCGTGGTGGGTGCCGGGCTGTGGCCTTGTCCGGCATCGCGTGGGTAGCCGAGAGTTGGAGCAGTGGGGCTCCGGACGAGCTGCCCTCACTTGACCGTGGAGTGATGGGGAAATCATACCTGAAGCAGGGCGCCGCTGCCATTGACGCAACCGGGGACACGCATGATGAGAGGGTCGGAGACGGAGTGGGAGACCCTTCGGGGGGCCTACAACAAAAGCAGTTGGACCAGATCCTACAGGCCATATCTGATACACGGATCGCACTGCAGCAAGATATAGCGCAAGTCTCCACGGACCTGGGGTTGCTCTGGGGGGGGATCACCGGAAGCTGGCCGATCGAGTCGAACAGACGGAGGCCACGCTTGCACAGCTGGCACCAGCCCAGAAAACCTCTGAGGCCGCTATTGAGGATCTGAAGCGGAGGATGCAGACGCTGGAGAAGAGAGCTGAGGATGCGGAGGGACGCAACCGCCGCAATAACATATGGGTGGTGGGGCTGCCGGAAAAAATCGAGGGGAGTGACATGCTCGCTTACCTGGAGACTTGGCTGCGAGACGTGGTCGCACCTGAGGGTCTAACACAGTTCTACACGCTGGAGCGAGCACATAGGGTCCCGTCTCGCCCCCTGGACCCTGGCAGACCGCCCCGCCCAGTGGTTGCACGCCTGTTGCACTTTAAGGATCGGGACATTCTCCAGAAAGCCAGAACGCAGGGCCCTTACCGCGTGGAAAATATGTCGGTCTCCATCTACCCTGACTATTCCTTCGAGGTCCAACGACACCGGTCATCGTTCCTGGCGATCAAAAAGGCTCTCAGGGAAGCAGGCATTCAATACGCGCTGTTGTTCCCTGCTCGTCTGCGAATCATACTTGGTGGCAAAACATTCTTTTTCAACGACCCTGAGGCTTCATGGAGCTGGCTGGAACTGCACAGATCTGGAGCGCGGGACCACGCCGCAGGAGGGGAATCACGGATGTCTTTGCCGAAGCCTCGTCGAAGCTGACGTAACAAGAATCGGCCGTCTGGAATACGGGCCCCCCTGGCGTCCCAGACGGTGATGGAGCGGAGAGCAGCATTGCAGGCGGTCTCCGCCATTTCTGGTGCCACTACGTCCGTCCCTCCCGAGGACTCTGGCTCCCACAAAGGGTCTGACACTCTGCAGAGGGATGAAGCCGAGGACGACGCTGCGGGGCTGCCTCATGTCACGCCGGGGACGGCGGACGGCATCCTGGACACCTGAACTATTCCTGGCTTGCCGATGACAGTAAGGAGGGTTGCCGGGGGCTGGAGGGGCAATATGTTGCACTGCCGACCCTGCCCTGGGGATGGGGCTGCCGCGGATCAACAAGGGCTTGCCCGACTTTCCACGATTGCGGGGGTGGGGGGGTGTTGGGGCGGACGTACCGGGGGCGAGGGGGTATCCGGGGAGACACTGTAGAGACTGGGCAAGGATGGTTGTTGAGAACTCTTACCACACCCGTTCGGCCCCGGCCTACCTCCTCCTACTCACACTAGTTGTGAGGCTCTGGTGGCTATCAGAGAAGTTGGTTAATTGTATTGTATTTGGATGGGTAACTACGGTTGGGAACCTGTTCTGGGGGCGGGTGGGATTGGGGGTTGTTGGGGAGTTGTGAAGGGTTGGGGGGCTGTCAGTGTGCCTGGGACTGGGTGAGGTGGGATGGTATGTGTTGCACGGTGTGATGGCATCCCCTCATGAGTTGAAATACATGACCTGGAATGTGAGGGGGCTCACCTCCATGGCGAAACGCTGCAAAGTCCACGCTTACTTGGTGCGCAGAGGGGTGCAGGTGGCTTTTCTGCAAGAGACCCACTTAGATGGGACGGAAGGGCGGACCCTGCATAGGCGCTGGCGGGGTCAATTGTTCTACACCACCTATTCCAAATGCACACGGGGTGCCCTGATCTGGGTTAGAGCGGGTCTTCCCTTCCAGCCCCTTGCTACACTGGTGGATCCAGAGGGACGGTTTGTGGCGGTCCGGGGCAGGTTAGATGGGAGGGATGTAACTCTATGCAGCCTTTATGCCCCGAATGTAGAGCAGGCGGCCTTCTTTACGCGCCTCTCAGGGACCTTAGCGGAGTATCTAACGGGTCCGATCATAGTAGGGGGTGACTTCAATCACTGATGTCCACCTGGATCGCTCTCATCCACCCCTTCCCCAGTCAGCAATGCATCGGGCGGCTAGAAGTAGACGGGACTGGCAGGCTGCGTGGGGGTTGCTGGATACCTGGCGGGAGCATCACCCGATGGAGAGGGACTACTCCTTTTATTCCACCCCACATGAGCTGCATGTGCGCCTGGATGGCATATTGTGCTCTCCAGACGTACAGGCTTTGACTCGCCATAGTGAATATCTGGCGAAAACCATATCGGACCACAACCCTTGCTTGGTTATAGCTCACTGGAGTCGGCAGCGTCAGGCGATACCCACCTGGCGCCTAAACACGCGGATGCTGGAGGATTCTGTCTTCCAAACGGAGGTTCGCGATGGCATAACAAATTATTTTGCAGAGAACACGGGGACAGCGTCGCGGAGAGCATGGGAATGGGACTCATTCAAGGCGGTCATCAGAGGGATCTGCATTTCCTCCACGTCCGGGGTCCGGAAAACGCTATTGGGAGACATAGAGAAGGCGGACACCCTGCTGCGCACGACGGAAAAAGTCCACCACACGGGGGAGAAATCCCATGATGAGGTGGTTGCGGCACGAGAGCGCGTGGCAGTGCAAGTGGAAAGGCTCCGCTGCTTTGACTACAAGGCATACCTCACCAGAGCGCATGCGGAAAGGGACAAAGTTGGGTCGCTCCTGGCCTGGTTGGCGAACCCAAACGTGCGCGGCTTTCCCATACTCTCTTTGACTACTGGGGAGGGGACGATGGTGTACTCTCAGAGAGAGATCAACGATCAGTTTCTGACATATTATACCGCCCTTTACACTAACACCATGTGGGATGCTCCTGGGGAACTGGAGTAGTTTCTGGCAACGGCCCGACTGCCGAGACTAGATCCCACCTACAAGGAGGCGTTGGGAGGTGACATCTCGCTAGGCGAGATTCAAATGGCGATCAAACATATGGCTCATAGGAAAACTCCGGGGACGGACGGGCTCCCGGTGGAATTCTACGCGACCTACGTGGAATTGCTTGCCCCGCAATTACAATCCGTCTACAGGGAGGCCTGGAAGGAAGGACAGTTGCCCTCTTCCGCGCGGGAGGCACTGGTTATACCTCTCCTGAAAAAAGGAGGGGAGCCGGGTGCCAGGACGGCCTACCGCCCACTCTCCATGCTAACGGTGGACTACAAGATTTTGAGCAAAATCTTAGCCACGCGGTTGTTGGCTCATATGACCTCCTTGATACACCCTGACCAGGCCGGGTTCATCCCTCCACGTAACACGTCGACATGTATCCGGCGCCTGTTGCGGGTTATGGAGGTGGACTGCAGGGACTACCCAGCCGCCTTGACACTATCGGTAGATATGGAGAAAGCTTTTGATAGTGTGGAGTGGCCGTACCTGTTTAGGGTCTTGCAAGAGTTCGGTCTGGGGGATGGGTTCGTGCGATGGACTAGGTTGCTCTACACCAACTCGGTGGCTAGGGTGCAGACGGGGACCACGATATCTGCTCCCTACCCAGTGCTACGGGGAACGAGGCAGGGTTGCTCGCTCTCACCCTTGCTGTTTGCCTTGGCGGTCGAGCCCCTGGCGTCTCATGCACGACTGGGACGCGCATATGCCGGACTACTATTATGGGGGGAAACCCATTATATTTCCCTTTATGCGCATGATTTATTACTCTTCCTGGCTGATGCGGATGGGGCCCTCCGGGGCGCCAAGGATCTACTGAAGGACTTTGGTCACTGGTCGGGCCTGAAAGTCAACTGGAACAAGACTTGTGTGTTCCCCATTACACAGCATGGGCGGACCCCCCCCCCCTCCTCCCTGGGAGCTGTGCGCTGTGAAGACAGCTGTCTGCCGTATCTTGGAGTGCATATTTACCACACCCAGCACGACCTGTTGGAGGGGAATGTGGGGAGGGCAATCAGGGGCCTGGTGGGCAGTATTGGATTCTGGAGCACTCTTCCGCTCTCGGTGGCTGGACGGGTGGCGTTACTGAAGATGGTGGTGCTCCCACGCCTGTTGTATTTATTCCGTACGCTCCCTATTTGGGTGCCGGTGTCGCTTTTCCGCAAGCTCACGGCCATGATCACGGGTTTCATTTGGGGAGCGGGCAGGAGGCGGGTGGCGCTGGCCACCCTTCGACGTCCCAGAGCGGAGGGTGGGCTTGCGGTACCTGACTTCGAGTGGTATTATTTGGCCGCCCAGCTACAATGGCTCACGCAGGCGGTGGCTAGGGAGTTTAGAGGCCCGGAAGGCCCACAGGGCAGACTGATCCCGCGCCATGTGCTTTCTTTTATTGTCTTCCAACAACGACTCGATTTGTCACAATTAACCCTTGAGGAGCGAACGCTCCGGCTGTGCTGGAACCGAAGCCTCCGAAAGGCCGGCATTGCTCGCCCCTACGCCCCGGAGATCCCATTAGGTATGTGCACGGCCCTCCCGCATGGCGGGGATTGGTCGGGACTGGCGACCTGGGAAGACCTAGGGTTACAGATGGTGGGGGACCTGTACCGAAATGGAGTGCTTCAGCCATTCCAGGGGCTTCAGGACTCCTTTGGGATCCCAAGGGGTGACTATTTACTCCACGCAGCCTTGGTGGCAGCTCTCCAGAAGCACTGGAATGCGGGACTCTCTGAACCCCAGACGGCTGCAGGTTGTCAATATGTGGTCATGGCGGCGGGCACACTTAAGGCCATTACATGCCTATACCAGAGACTGGCAACGGAACGTCTAGCCCCGTTGAACGCATTGAAAGGCAAATGGGAAATGGACATCGGGAAACTTATCCCGGCACTGACATGGCCCAAGCTGCAGCGACGGGCTTGGAAGAGCACACGTAATGCCCGGTTTCAACTGGTGCAGTACTTCATCTTGCATAGGGCATACTTTACGCCAGCTAAATTATTTCAGTATTTTGGGGGCCCCATACCGCCTTGCCCTCGCTGTGGGGAGGAGGGGGCTGACTTTAAACACATGTTCGGGTCCTGTGAGGCATTAAGTCGCTACTGGGAGGAGGTTATTGATTGCATGTCCCAAGTGACAGGGCTCGACTTGGGGGTGGAAATGGGAGTTTGTCTGCTGCTATGGTTTCCCCACACTCCGCGCACGAAAATCACGAGCAAGTTTTGCGATTTAGGGCTGGTTGTGGCCAAAAGAGAGATCACCCTGCACTGGAAATCGAGAGCTGGTCCCAGCTTTAAGAGATGGAAAGCGACCTTCACTAAATGGGCGGGTAGTGAGGGCACGCTCAGGCTACAGTCAGCGCTGCGGGGGACCGATGAAAAGGCGCTGGACATGGCGCGTGCATGGGAGGCGCTAGTGGTTGAGCTCCAAGGATGGGGAACGGATGTGGTTGAGGACGATGAAACACTGGAGCAACTTGCAGAGGCGCAGTCATAGAGAGGTACTTGGTAGAACACACGAGCTGGCGCGAGTGCTTCACTTCTCCTTATTGTGCTGAGCCTGACCATGGGGAGGGGGAGTGGCCCGCAACCAATCACACGGTAACTTAAAAAGAGGAGAATTATCCTTGTACCTTGTATTATGGCACACTGACATGGGGGAGGGGGTATATGCATATGAGAGTGCTGATGGTCAACGAATATCTGGATGGTAGTGGATTAGATGATATTATGCATTGGTTCCTAGAAGCTGGATATGACCATTGGCACGACGACACTTCACGATGGTAATTGTAACTGTGTGATGCAATAAAAATTGTTTTTGCCCAAAAAAAAAAAAAACAGGTACTGGTGGTCACCGCTAAGGATGGGTACTGCTATACAATCTATGCTAAGAGTGTGATCTGAAGCTCATATGCCTCAAACGGAAATGCTACTTACCAGTATGCATCTGTTCTCGTACAAAACTCTATAATTTCCCTGCTGGCAAAAAAACAATCGGAGGATGGAGCCGATACCCATGCGCACTATAGTCCAAAGGAGGAGTCGCCGGTCCTATGACTTCCAAAGACTTTTTCCAAGACAAAAAAAAGTGCAAACATCCGGGCCCAACACCAGATGGCGATCTATGCTAAGTGTGAGGATCTGCAGCTCTACATTCCAAGAACAAATGCATACTGGTAATTGGCATTTCCCATATATCACTTTCAGCCAGCCGTATTTATCCATTGGTCTGTTGTTGTGCCATTCACATTTTTCTTGTACCGACTAGCAGCATACATCATTGGCAAGTGGGTCAGCCCGATGTAGCCATGCGCGTTCTGCCTTTTCAAAAGCTACCCATCTTCACACTAAGTAGTTCTCTTCATTGACCAGACTACCATGGCAATGCATGCTTTTTGAGACCAAATGAAATTATGCTTTTAGACCTTTTTCCCCTTAAAAAATAAAAATAAATCTATATATATATATATACTTCAAAAGATGCCCTGCATTGACAACGCACTCCAAAAGCGGGTGATTTTCACAGTCCTTTATTACAAGAAACCGGCATTCCATGCCGATCATTAGCAGTCCGTGCCTGACGCGTTTGAGCATGTGTGCTCCTTTCTCAAAGGCAGTCGATTGCACCAACAAAAACTGGCTCCCACAATTCCATTTGTGCTGGGATTCGTGGTCCAATACGCCCTATTTTACCCTCCAGGGCGTATTTGACCACAAATCCCAGGGTGCAACGTAATAAATTCCACTAAGGAGGGCACACCGGAGGCTCATAAAAGAAGCATGAATGGAATTGTGGGACCCAGTTTTTGTTGGTGCAATCGACTCTCCCTTTGAGAAAGGAGCACGAATGCTCAAACGCGTCGGGCGCGGACTGCTAATGATCGGCATGGAAAGCCGGTTTCTTGTAATAAAGGATTGTGAAAATCACCCGCTTTTGTAGTGGGTTCTCAATGCAGGGCATCTTTTGAAGAAATATATATTCACGAGCGCCTAGCAGCTCCCCCAACAATAACGTTTTTACCATAACAAAGCAAGCACTGACCACGGCAAAACACTTGTTTCCAGTGCCTGATGTATATGCTTTGCTTGTGGCTGTCTAATTGTTTGCACTGCTATAGGCATTTTCTTTATTGCTTTTTACGACCGTTTTATGAGAATTTCAAACTTGCTGACTTTACTATTGCTTGTTATCCTTCGGTTTTCTAGTTTGATTTGTTATCTATTATGTCATATTTCCTTGTGTTTAGAAAATTAAAACAGTACTTGTTGGACAGGAATAATCTTATTGTCTGGCGTCCCAGCAACTGAAATCAAAACAGGATGTCATGTTTTGTTGCTTTAGTTGACATCATATAAGTAGACTTGGCTTGTGCAAATGGGAATATCTGCCGCGTCATTAATACACGTTGAGTGACTCCAGTAATGTTTTTGTTTTTAGTTGCAGTTGCAAATACCTATGCATGTATTGGTCTGGACAAAATTGAAGAGAAACTACCGATTCTTCATCAGCCATCTGACCAGGTAATGTATTTACAGAGGTAGCAATGGTGGTGGAAGAAGACTTCATGAGGGGACGATTGCTGTGTGTTGTAAATACCCAGGCACAAAGAAACAAGACTGTTAGTTGGGTGGATGAGACATGGATTGAAATTCGGAATTAAATCTGTAACAACATTTCTTGGATGGCTTTCTTTGGTTTAAAATGTTTTACGCATGACTGAGTAATTTTGCCAAGCGAGCTTTTTGTCTTGAAACCTTGGTTTTCTATCCATTTTGTTACATATTTCCGATACCTATGAATAAGATGGCTACATGTGGAATCTATTTACTAATGGCATTCAATGCATAAAATATTTGTTGGTAAAGTATTCATTATAGAGAGTACATTTTTCCTTGCATTTCAACAGATAGTTTCTAAAGCTGCTGATATTGTGGTTGGTGCCAAAGATGTCTTGTCCAGCAAAGTAACTGGTGCCAAAGATACTGTGGCTCATACAATCACTGGAGTGGTTGTCAAGACCAAAGAAGCAGTGCATGGCAGCGTGGAAATGACAAAGGCTGCCGTGAATGGGAGCATTAGCACTGTGCTGGGTAGTCACGTTGTTCAAATTATGAACAGTGGTGTAGATACCGCTCTAACCAAGTCTGAGACTCTAATAGACCAGTATCTTCCATTAACAGAGGAAGAGTTGGGTAAGTACACCTAATGCTGCTTTTAACTTCCACACAAATTATATATGTGTTTTCTTACCTTTCCTTTACTAGAATCGGCCACTTGGGCTTCAAGGCGAACGTGGAGTGGTACTATGGGTTTGTATGGAAGGTTAAACTTGCAGTTTAGATGCTGTTGAATGATAAATTCTCCATCTACTTTCTTTCCGGCTTCTTAAAAGGAGATGTTTAAAAAGGTTTCTAAGACTGATTGTCTTTGAGTTTTAAGATCATCTGTTAGTGGCAAGGCTAAGTCCTGTCTACCTGTGTAAAGTTGGAGGCAAAAGGGTGGTGGTGATACGAGTGGATGCTTTTAACATCTGGATTTTTTGTTTAACAGAATATACAAATAATGAAGACTTTCACGTGGCGATGCAGAAGCCAAATTGCTATGTTAGACTGGGGTCCTTGTCTGCTAAAGTTCGCAAGCGTGCATATCAGCAAGCCTTAAACCGTGTTAGAGATGCAAAATCCAGGAGTCAGGAAGCCATATCTCAACTCCACCATACCGTTGATTTGGTGAGTACCACTGCATAACGAATACTTTAAATCTATCTGAGCATATTCGATAATGCAAATGTATTTTTACGCAGGTTCATTTGCCCTTAATACAAATATTCCAGATGCGGTATACTTTTTTCGTAATAACAGCTCTCTCGCCTTTAAGCAGTCTTAACCTGTGTCCCCCCCCCCCCCCCCCCCCCCCCCCCCTCCAATAGAAGTGCTGTTTGGTTGCATGTTACATGCATCATGCATGACCTGCTGCTAGTCATCGCAACCTGAGCTTCATAGTTCTATACCAATACTCTGACCTTAAGAGGTGTCCTAGGTGTGTCAGAGGAGTGCCCAGCCTGGCCAGACTCCTTAAGGAACTAAAGCAGGGTGTGATTGGCCTGTAATGGGGTGACCGCCGTACACTGACCAGACATAGGTTCCCATTTACATATTAATGTTGGGAAAAGTTAATATTTTGAGTAAACTTTGGAAGGACCATTTCATCCAAGGTTTTGAAGTGCGTCCATTTTGAAAAATGTTTGTACTGTGCAGTTGTTGGCATTGTCCTGCAGTTCCTACTTTTCCCTGTTTGTTTTTATGGCTTCCAATTTGTTCTGGTGCCTGTCTTCCTGCCGCCCCTGATGTTTCCTTGCCACTTAGTATGTTGAATCATGAAGGAAAATGAATTGGAGACTCAAACAAGCTAAGAGTCGAAGCTGGCAGCTCAGACCGTTTGAAAAGCCTCCTGGGAATGCTGGTTAGTTCACACAGCTTATTTGCCCAGTTTCAAATCTCTGCTGCTGCTGCAAGGCAGCAAGATTGTCTTTCTGGAGGTAAAGATATTTGTTACATATTCTACTTTCATGAACGTATCTGAAAAATTATTTTTTAGGCTTTATCTTTAATGCTTCAGCCCTAGCCATGTTTCGGAACATATTATTGTAGATGGTAGTCCCAATGAAATCGTATATAGGGAGAGACTACCAAGAGATGACTGGGAGAGAGTATATGATCTCTCTGTCAGAGGGGAACCAGATTTTTAGACGCCCTCTAACAGCAGGGCAGTGGTGTGTCCTCTACAAAGATTCCTATATGTATACCACATGAACTGAAAGGAGCCTGACATTGCCAGAAGCAGCCAGAAAAGGCACATGGAACGAAGATGAGATACGCATTGAAAAGAGTACTGGAATAATGTGAAGTAGCTCTTGCCCACAACATGGAATTTATATAGACTGGATGCAGGCTCCAGCTAGGACCACAAATTCAAATATTGTATTTATTCCATGGAATAGAAGACAATACTGGAAGTATGCTCACCCCACGACTAGGGGAACAAGAAAAGAGACCTCATCCAAGCCCCTATCCCTTGAAGCATAGAGCTGTGAAGCCGAAAGGCTGCTAGTGCCTGTTAGCAATTCTGGTGTTCCTTGAAAGAAACCAAAGGATGAGGATACTGGAAATTGAAAGGGTAGATGAGGGAGCAGGGTGGCTATATTGATCCAGCCCTAAACATGACTGATATAGCTCGGTTAGATTGAGGTTGTGAAGAGGTGCACCAACTATGCTTAACCCATAAGAGAGACAGATGGTGGGTCTGAAATCCAGCCCGAAATAAAATTGGAAACCATTGTATTCAGCAGTTAGACAAGCATTCATATCCTCATTGAAACCTTCCCAGGCCGAGATCAAGAGATGATACTGGAAGGCTTATGCAAACAAAAAAGAATATGGCAACACCTTTGGATCAAATGCTCACGATCCAGATTAACAACCAAAGGTACTCACCAATGTTCCAGAACTCCTTCATTTAAAAAATAAAAACAAAAAAAGAACCCTCAGAGGTCCTGTGAAATGAGGCTCTTGCATGTCTGAGTAAGAAATTTGGGCAAAATACAGTCTGGTGCCAGAACTTGGAGAGCCCTTGGTGGGTTCAGATGGCAAAAATTACTGCATCATTAGCAGCTGTGGAATGGGCATTTTGGCAGATTACTTAATGGAGAATTACAAATTTGGAAATAAAGTCTTCCGTGTTGGCACTCATTATATTTCAAATACCTCGCGCTCTTCCCTAATTCCTCTGCAGCCATATTCAAAGAACTGAATCTATACTAAATGAGAGCTGTAGCCCATCACCTTACAGTCGTTTCTTGTTGATTTAGCTTGATTTTTCTGTTTTCCCCTTTTCTTCGTTAATGTTAAAGCTTTACTATGCTTAATGAGCTGTATGTGTACAGTTGTATAAAAGGCTTGTGTAGCTGAAAGTTTTCAATAAGAAGTTGATCTTGAATAATCTTAAATGGGAATGTACTGGAATTGCATTGACTTTCCAAATCCTGACGCCGCCATATGCTGTAAATAAATTCCATGGTTGTTTGAATTGTGATTTGTGTTGGGCAGTGATCAGGCGAAAGTGTATCTGAAAAAGTGGTAAACCATGCTATCAGTCTTTTGATGTTAAAAATAAATAAAAAGCATGATGTCTATAATGGTGTAGACTTTCAGGAGGTCACCGCTGTATTTGTATTCACACAATTAATCCAAATGGGTTTTATTCACTTGCGGTTTTATCATGACACTCTTGTAAGGATCAGTCCCTATGGACCAACATTGGAAACCTGATTAAAGTGTTATCTGCTTGGAAGATTTTCAGGAGTACTTGTACATTGCCATTTCAACTTGAATTGAAAGGAGAAGAATAATTCACTGATGACGCCATCCTTTTTTTCACCAGTGACCCCAAGATGACCTGCAGAAACCTCTAGTCCTTTCTCGGTTCATTGTTGGCATTTACCGTAGCTTGAACTAAATAACTGAATTGGCTTGGATTGACCCGTACCCCTAAAACTGTAGCAGGCTAGTTAAATTGTCCGCTCATATGAGAGTTCCCTGGGTGAATCCCAACATTGTACCACTTAAGTACCTCCACATTTTGCACTTGACCCAGGAACCCAAAACATAGTCAGATTAAAAACACTTGCATATCAGGCTATGCTTCATACTGCAGTCTTTATTGCTACCATATTCTGTTTTTCGTCATAGTGTGGGGCTGAAGTGCCTCCTTATTGCATTGTAAGCTAGTGTCCTTCCCTCTATGCTTGCGAGCCCCTTCCCAGCACTACCTTCATTTGTAGGGTCTAGCTACATACCGCTTTAGCTGCCTGTTAGCAGAGCTTATGCCATCCGTGAGCCATAGAGGGCACTGGCAAATCGTGCACAGCTTTACGCTTATACTTACTGTACCATTACCATAATAATATGGCTTTCTTATTACATAAAGTAGTGCCCACAGTTAAACCAGCACTGCCTTAGGGTGCCATTGCGGTGTGTACTGTGTATTAATGCACAGAACAAAACTCTTCCCATGTTTGTCGCCTATTCATTATATTGCTCTAACATTGACTGATTCATAGCAAAATCGCAGTGTACCAATCAACTGGTATTTGTCCCCCAACTCTTGCTCTGCCCTCTACTTCCTTGACTTAATCTTCTTGTTTTTTCATCTTCTCAGATAATGCATAATCACCTTCACGATTCCTCCATGCCACTTTAGCAATGAGTTACAATTGTCTCGAAGCTTTCCCCACGTGATGTTTATGCACTGCCTCATGCTTAGCCGCAAAAAACACTTCTGTGCATCAGCTTGCTTCTTCAATCTTACATTCGTTTTCTGCCTTCAGTGTACCAGTCCACTTAAGAGAGCAACTTGCAGTTCTTCATCACCTCAATTGCCTCTTTTGTCTGTTGTCATCAATTGAACAATGCCACAATCTAATCTTGGGTATTGTACTTTCTCTTGTGAAACATTAGAGGGCATTCTAATCCTGTTCTCACAAATCCTGCAAAGTTCCCCAGGTGTCTTTTGTCCCAGATGAGTAAGGCGCCTAGCAATGTAGCACTCTGCTCTATTGAGTTATAACCTTTTTATAGCAGTAATCAATGTAATACTCCTTCCCACTCAAGGAGGCATTCACCCCTTACCCTGTCCTACTTGTACTGTTTGTATAATTTTCTCTTGTTGCATCCCTTCATTGAATCACTACCAGGTGGCCTTCAAAATTCAGCTTCTGATATGGACCACCCCAAGAATGGCGTCCGCACTATCGGCACATTAACTCAGGAAAAGAGACCGTTCTCAAGAAGAATAGTTTCATAGACCCTATTTTCCTAAAGTATAGCTGTTTTCCTTACACCCCTTTCTTTCCAATGCATAATCTATCCCCTCTTTAAGAGTAACGAGCCAAAACATTGGAATAAACCCTTTAACTCTTGGAATCTTTAGTCTCTTTTCACCAAAGTCTTTTCAACATGATATCATTCAACAACAAAAAAAGTGAGATGGGTGCCTAGTTGTGTTAAAGACTGAATTGGCCCTAGGGCCATATATTGCGCAATCTCGATAACTTCTGTGTGTTCTAAAATATTCTAACCAGTTTTAGGATTTGAGATTGATGCATCTTGGCCCTACTGTGCCATTTGTGCTCCCTGGTTTGACACATTTGAAGTGCAAATATGTTAATTTAGTTAGAAATAGAGCTCATTAATCCAGTAATCTAACTTTAATATTTCAGTTTTACTTGGAGAAAAACTTATTGTGTCTTAAATTTGAATATAAATAGATTGAGTATGCCAGGAGAAATATAAACAGTGCCAACCAGAAACTGCAAGATGCCCAGGAAAAACTATATCAGTCTTGGTTCGACTGGAACAAAAGCATGGTCCAGAGTGATGGGGAAGTGTGTAATGGCACAGAGGTAGGTTCTTTTCATTTGGTGCTAATTTTATTTAACAGTTTTCTATAGCGGAGTAGCTGTGAATTGGTATTGGGTCACTTATTGTAGAGAACGTGGATGAATAATATAGTTGAGGAGCAATGTACACATTCAAGTTTTTTCTGTACAAGTTAGTACGTCTGTGGCTGGAATTGTTCCTTGACAATTGTATGCGAACCCACAATTATGTGCAGGTGTAATTTTCTGTTTAAAGTTGAAAGCTGTGAGTTGCGACCTGTGTCTGGTACAAATATGTGTGACCATAAACAAACACCTTATTTCAGTACAAAACGTTTGGGCATCTTGACACATGCTACTGATAACTGCCTGGTTTTGTTTTTAGGATGTTGAGTCTCGCACCCTGGCTATCGCCCGTAACCTGACGAAGCATATTCAGACCACCTGTATTACATTGGTGTCCAGCATACATGGTCTGCCCCACAACATCCAGGAGCAGGCTCACCACTTGAGCTCAGTGGCTGGCGATCTATACCAGAACTTCCACTTGACCTCCTCTGTCAGAGAGATGTCGGACAGTCTCATTGCAACCACTAAAGGACAACTGGACAAAATGAAGTATTCTTTGGATGATGTGATGGACTTTGTTGTCAACAATACCCCACTCAACTGGCTGGTAGGTCCCTTTTACCCCGAGTTAGGTGGGTCTCTGCATGCTGAGCTCGAATGGAACTGGGAGGACAGTTCCAGCTAGGATGCTGCCGCACTAGCTAAACAGCCCAATATCATATCACAGAGGGTTATCCCGAACTGTTTTTTTATTTTTATTTATTATAGTGCTTAATGCTGTTGGGAGGTGATACAAACTGTTTCATTGCCCACCTTGTTCAACTTGCTTTAGTGCTACAAATGTGTGTATGATGGGTTTCCAATAACGTACCATAAAGCATACCATAAAACTAATGAATGAACTGAATCCTGTGCCTGTTGCCAGTGTGAA
This sequence comes from Triturus cristatus, assembly GCF_964204655.1. Lineage (NCBI taxonomy): Eukaryota > Metazoa > Chordata > Amphibia > Caudata > Salamandridae > Triturus > Triturus cristatus. The sequence goes on from NC_140581.1 coordinate 998,285,915, forward strand.
TTATATCTCCAAATCCTTTTGTCTTCAGTTTTTGGGATAGTCTTCTCTGTTAATTAAGGCATCTATAACCCCCTTGTACATATCCAGTATTTGTGTGGTTGTGGTTCTTTTGTTGCTTTGTATATTCCTTGTGTAGCACTTTGCCCCTATTTATGACACATAACTGGTAGTTGCTTTCAGAAAGAATTTTCTTGAGCTCATGTACTGACTCATAAGCCTCAAAACAGAAATGTAAAGGCTACTTTGCATTGGTGAGTGTTTAAAACAGGTGGGGATATGACTTATGAAGGCATGGACAAATCGATGCATATGAGTGCCATATAGCTACCTCCGGTTCCAGTTTTGCTGAAAGAAAATACATTCTCTGCTATTTTTGATCCATCTGGTGGGAGTACAGAATCGCAAATGACTTGTTACTGCAAGTTTACTATATAGTTGCTCAGATTGGATAGCTCTGCCTTTCCTGGCATAAGCCTAGCTGAGTGTGGTGTTGGTTGGGATTAGCCATATTTTAGCTGAATCCATTGGAAAAAATCAAAACTTTAAAAATCATAATTGCTTGAGGGGATGGCAAGCAAAAGATGCCAACATGCATGACCTTGTTTATGGGTTAATCCATTCTTTAGACCTTCGTGTGTAACGTAGTGGACAGTTCTGTAGAGCTTTATCCATTTGCCACATGCCCTCTTGTCTGCCTGATTGACATATCCCATAACATCTTAATACTGTTTTAGAAAGCTGTTATGCCCTATGTTGATTAAATGTATATTCCTGGCTTTTGCTAAACGTTTTGAGTCCTTTTAGCTTAATTGATGTTCTTGAAGCCCTTAGCTTCTGCAAAATTGGGGCCACCCCTATTCTATGTCACCAGCAGTTTGATGCGCTGACATATTATTTTAGGGTCTATTACCTCGGGATACAACAGTCATGGGGTAATCAAAATAACAAATATTCTGGAGAAAAACAATGGGGAGGCGTAAAGGTGATTAAATAGTTGCTGTTAAGGGAAAGGTAAAGTCAATATCCTAAAATAAATCGCAAGCTTTGGCACACATGATGGGTCTTGCCTACGAAAGGTATTGGCTTTGTCAATGTTTTTTAGTTATGTTGTACAGCAGCCCAAAAAAAGTCCTATGACGTAGGCACCAGTGTCTGTGTCATGGCAACCTTTGTTTTCAATTTTTTTTTAATGTATTTTTTTTTAATTGCTCGATGAGAAGCAACGCGGACAATGGAGACTGGGGGCAAAAAGGTATTATGATGCACCAGCAGTGTGTGCATCTGAGTTTTTTTTTAATGGATGGTGAAGGGGGGCAACATGGACAGCGGTGGAGCAATAGAATGGAGGGAGGCAGTTGGGGGCATTTACACTTACATCGGAGTGTTGGTGGGGGCAGTACTGACTGAGGGAGAGTGGGTTGGGGCAACCTGGATAACTGAAGGAGGGCATTGCAAAATGGAGGGAGAGCGAGTGGGGGGGGGGGGGCAACATGGACAGCCAAGGGTAGTAATGAGGGGTGGGGGGTGTCAAGCAGGACAATGGAATGAATGAATGAATGGTTGGTTGGTGGGAGGGAGTGGTTGGGAGCAAAGAGACGAAAGAAGGTGGGAGGGAGGAACTGGGGGCATAGGAATGGACATCTGAGGGTGGGCAGGCAGGAGGAACAAGAAGGGGTCAGTAGTACACGAGACAACTGAAATGCACGCACTCCCTTAGAGTGCTTAAGCACAAAGAAAAAAGTAGCACATGAAAAAAAGAGCAGTGGTAGGACACAAGCAATGCATCCATGCTCCAGGGGAGGGACAAACACATGAGGATGAAGGAAGCCCATGGCAGCTGGCCAATAAGAGGCACGCAAATAAGTGACAACGAAGCCAACTAATGGTAGGCAGTGGGTAACTTCTAAGCACATAGAAAACAGAAGATCTTGCAAGTGCTGTTTAAGGAGGGATCTAAAGAGGTGCAGCTTTAAAAATAGTCCTGTTTATATGTAGCACAACACTGCCATCTTCGAACCGATATCGGATAAAGACAAGATATTTATTCCGATCTAATTTCTAAAAAGAAACAGTTTGGATTCGAAAGGAATTGCTGCTACATTAATCTGAGATTAATCGGTCCTTAATTAACCCACTTTAAACACTTGAAACCACATGCTGCTGCGGGAGATGCTTTTTCCATTTGTTTCAGTTTTTTTTAATACTGCTGAGGCACCTCCTTGCTACAACCTGGAAGTGCTTTGGTATCAACCAGTCAGTATTTCATGACTGGATGGAGAAAACCTGTTTGTACTTGTCTGTACACTCCGAACTCCATTACACCTACAGAGGCAGGCATATGATGCCTAAAATAATACATCAAATGTGACAAAAGGATAAGGATTCAGCTGCAATCGAAGTAGTTCCTCCGTGTAGACGTGTGATGTGACAGCTAAGCAACACTGCAACTGGAAAAGGCTAGTTTGCTTTTCTCACTTTAACTAGTTCTCTTGTTTCTGTATCTGGATGGTCCTATTCGACCTTGTGTCTGGGCTTCAGCAAACAAAGGCCTCTATGCCCAATCTGAAATGAGCATGCGCTCTATGGAAGTTTGTCTTCTGTTGGTAGCGAAGTTACACAAATTCTCAAAGGATTATTTTTTTGAAAGGGTACTCAATAAGTGCTTAACCTTTTCCATAGATATTCGTTTCCACAACCTGGTGTACTAAAGTGGTGTGCTGAAACTTTTTATCCCACAGATCCACTGTAGTCTATTTCACTTTTTTCCCTTAAGGACTTCAGTCTTCTTAATTGCCACCAAATCTCTAACCTGCCTCTCTTGCTCTTTTACACCATGTTTAATATCATACCTGTACTGGTTTTGAAGTTCCTTAATTCTTTTGGTAACGATGTTATGTTGAACCCTCGCTGGATTACCACAAGTCAACCAGTTAGGAGTCCAATTAGTACCTGGTTCCCTTCCTCTTGAGGAAACAAATGGTGACATGCCTGTAAGAGAATTGGGCAGGGTATGGTATGGCCATACCTTGTCTCGTAATAATTTTTCTACACAATTGTGACACACATTAGCTAGTTGGATACAACATTCCTTCATTGACCTTTTGGCCCTCTCCACCAACCCATTACCCCTAGGGCAATACAATGCTGATCTCTGGTGGCATACAGACATTTTCTAGAAACTCTTTATGGAGTCAAAGGTAAATTGTGCACCATTATTAATATGCTAGGAATGCATTCAATAGAAAAAATACCAGTCAAAAATTATAGCAAAACCGTGGTGGTAATTGGGCCACGTAAAAATGGTGAACACTGTGAGTGATCATCCACGAAGACAAATGTGAAATGTTTGACAACATAGTCTGTTTATTGATCCAGTTATGTCCGAACCTAATTTGCCCCATGATTTAGATGGAACCTCCACTGGGGCTAAAGGATGCTGGAATTTGATCAATCTATCAACCCACAAGCATAGCAGTCTCTTACTTTATGATCAACTGTAACATCCATGTTGAGAAACCAACCAGCAACTCGCACTCTACTCTTGTTGAGACTTTTTCCCAGATGACTTTCAAGTGACATTTTCGCTTATTCTCTCTGGATATATGATTTTGCTTGCTCTTGATAAATACAAAGTCACCTTGTAAAGAAAGCTCTTGTTCGAGGCATATGAGCTGCAGATTGTACACTTAGCATAGATCGCCATCTGGTGTTGGGCCCGGATGTTTGCAGTTTGTTTTTCTTCTTGGACAGTCTTTGGAAGTCACGAGTTTGGTGACTCCTCCTTCGGTCCGTACTGCGCATGGGCTTCGGCTCCATCCTCAGATTGTTTTTTTCCGCCATCGGGCTCGGATGTGATACTTCGTGCTCCGGCTTCGAACTTCTACGGTTCCAGCCTCGACGGAAAATCCTCGTTTCTTCGAGTTTCTTCATCTCTCGAAGCGGCACTTTCTCCATCCCGTACATCGGCACCGGCCTTCGGGCCCTTCTCGACTCCGGTCCCGGCCGATGGAAAGGACTCCGTTCAAAAAGTGCCCAAAATGTGGGTCTAAATTTCCCCACACCGACCTCCATCAGGTGTGTAACCTTTGCCTCTCTCCAGAACACGAGGCTAGAGACTGCCCCGCCTGCAAGTCTTTTCGATCGAAGAAGACCATCCGAGATCGAAGAGCTCGACGCACCATGGCGCACTCATCCTCTGCAGCTCCACCGGACATCTTCGGAGACGGCGCCGAAGCTTCGGGGCAAACACACACCGAGCAGGAGGAAGACGTCGTCAGCGCTTCCGAGGCCGACGACTCCGACGTGGAGGACGTTACACCGGCGCAGCGGGCCGTGAGTACTATGCCCCCTCCCACCCCCGCGCCGAAAACCAAAGAGACTCAGGTTACTCCCTCGCCTGCCGGCCTGGGCAAAACCAAAACCAAAGCTTCTATCACCCCACCTACGGGCCCGGTGTCGAAGCCTCCAAAGTCTCATGGCAGCTCGGGATCGAGCCAGCCGACGCCCGGTGCCGAAAAACAGCATCCGGCACCGAAGAAAGCAATATCCAGCTCGACTCCGAAGCCACCGGTGCCGAAGCCTGGACACTCGGTGCCGACCAAACACAAACACAAATCTGTCGGCACCGACGCCCCGGCGCCGAAACCTCATTCGACGCCGAAACACCAGGAGACCTCAAGAAAGCATGGCGCGCACACACCATCGAAACCCTTGGTTCCGAAATCACCGGTGCCGATAGACGATCCGGCACCATTGGCTCTGTTTACACCAGACCCTTTACAAAAGACTCTGTCCAAAGATCCAAACACTGGGCTTTTGACTTTAATTACCAAGAAAAGACGCCTTGATACTCCGGCTCCTCCTCCTCCACCCAAAAGGAAGGACTCTGCTACTTCTCCCCTCAGAGTGCCCTCCCCACTACCGCCTCCCCTACCTCCTCCACCTCCTCCACCCCCTCCCAGGTCTCCGCCACCTCTACCTCACTACGATCCGGCCCCATCCCCAGATCCGGATGACGGGGACCCGGACAATTACCCGGCGGACGCCCCAATGGATCCCACTCCACCAGGGACCCCAGACCCATGGGAGGATTACAATAACCCTGATATACCAGATATACCTCAGGACGACCTATACCCATCCAGGCCGTCTCCTCCAGAGGACTCCTTAGGGTTTCATCATTTAGTGCAGAGAGCAGCACACTACCATGGGGTGGACATGCACAGTGAACCAGTGGAAGAAGACTTCCTACTGGATACATTTGACATGCAAGACAAATCCACTTCTATTTTACCCATGCTTAAGGGTGTCACCAAGCACGCTACAGAGGTGTTCAAAGACCCTGTCAGGGCCAGAGTACTGAACCCTAGAATAGAGAAGAAGTACAAAGCGGCACCCACAGACCCTGCATACATTAAGGGCCCTGCTCCCCTAGATTCCCTAGTTGTCTCCACAGCTAGAAAGCGGGCTAACTCCCAATCCTCAGGAGAAGCCCCACCGCCAGACAAGGAATCTAAACTTCTGGACGCGTCTGGTAAACGCACCGCCTCCCAAGCTGCAAACATGTGGCGCATTGCAAACACACAAGCACTGCTTGCGCGATATGACAGAGCACACTATGACGAACTAGAGGCTCTTATGCAGCACCTTCCAGAAAAACACAAGCGCAAGGCTCATGACCTGATACAGGAGGGTAAACTAATTACAAACACCTCCATTAAGTGTGCCCTCGATGCAGCCGACACTGCTTCTAGAGCCATAAATACAAGTGTCCTGCTTCGTCGCCATGCCTGGCTCAGGATCTCAGGGTTCAAGCCTGACGTCCAGGCGTCCATACTCAATCACCCCTTTGACCAGCAAACTCACTTTGGGCCAAAGGTAGACGAAGCGTTGGAAAAGATGAAAAAGGACACAGACACAGCAAAGTCTATGGGGGCACTCCAAACACAAGCCTCTTAACGTTCCTTTCGACGCTCGTCCTTTCGTGGCACAGGCAGAGGCTCCTCCACCGATAACGCCTCTACCTCCTACAAGTCCCCTCCTCAAAATACCTTTTCAAAGGGCAATCAAAGGGGTGGTTACAGAGGCAACAACAATAAGGGCAGGGGCAAAACCAACAACACCCGTTCTGCCACCCCACCCGCACAATGACTCCCCTCCGCTCCCCCCAGACCATCCCACTCCAGTCGGGGGCAGACTACAAGACTTTATCCACACATGGGAGTCCATAACATCGGACAAATGGGTGACCCAAATCATTCGGTCAGGGTACTGTCTCGAACTAACATCTACCCCACCCAATATCCCACCAAGGCACCGTCCAATGTCTCAAGAACATTCCACACTGCTCAAACAAGAGGTACTCTCACTCCTCCAAAAACACGCTATAGAGCAGGTCCCCGTCAATCAACAAAATCTAGGGGTCTACTCCCTATATTTCTTAATACCAAAGAAAGACGGTACCCTCAGACCCATTCTCGACCTCCGGCCTCTAAATGCCTACATACATTCAGACCATTTTCACATGGTCACCCTACAACAAGTCCTCCCACTCCTCTGCCAGGGAGACTTTCTCACAACCTTGGATCTGAAAGACGCATACTTTCACATTCCAATACACCCCTCTCACAGGAAATACCTCAGGTTCGTGGTGGACGGGCAACATTACCAATTCACGGTTCTCCCCTTCGGGGTCACCACCGCACCACGGGTGTTTACCAAATGCCTAGCAGTAGTAGCAGCACACCTCAGACGTCAACATATTCACGTCTTCCCTTACCTAGACGACTGGCTGATAAAAGCCGCGTCCTACGACCAATGTGTGCAACATACAAACAGCACCATCCAACTGCTCCACCAGCTAGGCTTCACGGTGAACTACCAAAAGTCCCACCTCATACCATCTCACACAAAGCAATATCTCGGGGCCACTATAGACACCTCCAAGGGTATTGCCTATCCAAACTCAGCCAGAATCACAAGCATTCAAGCCTTACGCAAAACATTCCTTCCTCAACACTCTCTTCCAGCAAGAGTGTTTATGAAGCTCATAGGAATGATGGCGTCTTGCATCTTCATAGTGCCCCATGCAAGACTCCACATGCGTCCACTTCAAGAGTGCCTAGCACAACAGTGGAACCAGGCCCAGGGTCAGCTAACGGATCTGGTGTTGATGGACGGCCGCACACATCACTCTCTGCAGTGGTGGAACACCACAAACCTTTCCAAAGGGCGGCCGTTCCTGGACCCGGTTCCTCAGGTGATTCTAACAGCGGACGCATCGCTCTCCGGCTGGGGAGCGCACCTCCTACACCTCACCATGCAAGGTCTATGGACGCCACAGCAAAAAGCGCTCCACATCAACCATCTGGAGCTCTTGGCGATCTTTCTAGCCCTAAAATCCTTCCAAAAACAGATTTCGGGCAAAGCAGTCCTCATTCGCACAGACAACATGACTGCGATGTATTATATACAAAAACAGGGGGGGGGGGGGAGGAGCCTAGCGCGCATCCAAGATGGTCGCGTGAGCACAGGGCTCCCCGGACCCTTGCTGCTCCTCGGAATTTATCCTGAGAATATCCTGATGTGGTTTATGGAATCTGGTAGATGAAGACCGGCTGAGCACGTATCTCTTTTCAGAACTCGAATCGGACCTGGGAATCCTGAGTTGTCGTTGTTCGAACTTTTGGGACCCACCCGACGGAGGTGCCCGGGGCGAAGGTGAACCGTGGAGCCGTGTCGTAATTGAACAACAGCGGCTGCAGTACGGTGCCAGTGGCCGCCCTACCACTTTCGGTTTCACTTTCGGACTTCAGGGGGCTGGCCTGCGAGGGCGCTTGTTGTGGCGGGGTGTTTCCTTGGCCTCTGCACGAGGCCTTGTCTCCGCCTGCCACAAGTGTGCCCATCGCCTTGGGTCCCCCCGCACCGCTATCTTGTGGTCCCTGGTGAGGCGCTGGTCTGCGGTGCCCCTACGACTCTTGATCGGCGGTCCCCTTCGTTATCCGTGAACACATGGGGGGCAAGGGGGGCCCCGAGGGCCGTAAGACTAAGGCCTCCCTCCGCGGGGGACCGGTCCAGGCCAACAACATGGACCGCTACACTCAGGGCAGAGGGTCCCCTGGAGCGACCGCCCCCCCCCCCCCGGATGCCGCCGGCGGTGGCACGACCGTCTCTCCGGGGCTTTCCCTGCAGGACATCATGGGCGCCATTGATGGCATCAGGGAAACCATCGCCACGCAATACGAGGCCCTGGCCCGTAAAATCGACACGGTGGCAATCGATGTCACTTTAATTCGGGCAGACCTCTCAAAACTAACGAGAGGGTTCAGGCTCTCGATGTGCGGACCTCCACCCTTGGTGCGGATGTGTCGGACCTGCAGGCCGCGCTGGGTGACATTAAGGCGGTCAACGACCAGATGGCTCGGCGGCTGGAGGACTTCGAGGGACGGGCCCGACGCAGCAACATCCGTGTCATAGGCGTACCGGAGTCCTCTGACGACCGCCCGGTTGACCTCCTGGTCGAGGAACTCATCCTCCAACAGTTGGCCCCTGCAGGCCTAAGCAAGTTCTTTGCCGTGGAGCGGGCCCATCGAGTTCCGGGCGGTCGGCCGCGGCCGGGGGCCCCCCCGAGGCCTATCGTGGCCAAACTGTTCCACTATAGAGACCGAGATGCGATTCTGCAGGCCTCACGGGTCCACGGCCCGGTTCGTCATGAGAACTCCTCCATTAACTTTTATCCGGACTTTACCCAACTTGTCCAGAAACAGCGGATGGGATTCCAGGGGGTGAAGCGTCGTCTCCGTGAACTGGGCCTAAAGTACTCTATGCTCTACCCTGCAAAACTCCGAGTGGAACATGAGGATCGGACTGCCTTTTTTGACTCTCCTGTGGCCGTGAGTGACTGGCTGGACTCGCTGCCGGACAGAGGTGGCCGTCCCGGGCCCTCTGCAGGCGCCGAAGGTGACGGGTCCCCTTTGGAGTGACTTTTGTTCCTTGAATCTGCCATTTTGCACTGTTCAGCTGGGTTTTACTTCTTTTGTTCATTTTGTCTCGCTAGGACCTGTGTGGGGGGCGGGCGGGGACGGGTCCCTTTCCTCCTCCGGGGTCTTTTCGTAGAATGGGGTTAGGAGGGCGACAGGCACACTGCAAGTTGGGGGGGGTTTTCTGGCCCGCAGGGGTGCAGGGTGGGGGGAGTTGGATTTGGGGGGGGGTTGGGGGGAGGGAGGGGTTGTTTTGCTGTGTTTTTTTCGTTTGCAGGGCGAGGTACTGATTTTTGTCCAGATTCGGGAACTGTGCTACTGAATGGGGGGCCTTTGATCTATCGGAGGGGATGGGGGGGGGACGGGTTGAGGCTGATGTCATGGAACGTCAATGGGTTGGGGGACCGTATCAAACGGGGTGTAGTACTGCAGTATTTGCGCCGTCTGACTCCTGATGTGGTGTTTATCCAGGAGACGCATCTGGTTGGTAATGTTTGTCATGCAATGAACAGGGGGGGATACCGCCTCGTGGCCCATTCTGGTTTCACAACTGGTTCCAGGGGGGTGGGCATTCTCCTGCGATCCTCACTTCCGTTGGATATCACTAGGGTAATCTCGGATGACAGAGGGCGCTGTGTGTGTCTGACTGGAAGGTGGGAGGGGCAGCCCCTTTCCTTGGTCTCAGTTTACGTCCCCCCGGGCCTCCAGAACTCCACCTTTGCGGACTTGGGTCGAATGCTGCTTGAACTTCCGGATAGTCTTTTGCTTATGGGCGGGGACTTTAATTCGGTGGTTTCGGGTGACCTGGATCGTCACCCACCCAGGGCCCTCCCCGCTGCCCAGGCATGGCTTGGTGGACTGCTGGAGACCTTCGGTCTGGTAGATAGTTGGAGATTAATGCATCCGAACCAATGTCAGTACACCTTTCACTCCGGGGCGCATGGGAGTCTTTCTAGGTTAGACTATTTCCTTATGCCCGCGGCACAGACTGGTCGGATACGAGAGATTAGGCACCTGGCGCGGGGTATCTCCGATCATTCCCCGCTGTGGTTGCTCTTTGACACCGAGTCGCGGTCTGCAGGGCGGATCGCTCCCATCAACCTGTGGTACCTGCGAGACCCTACGACTCGCGACAGTCTGGTTAAGGCTATGGACCAATACTTCCTTGAAAACGAGGGGTCGGTGTCGTCCGCAAGGTCCCTGTGGGAAGCCTTTAAAATCGTAATCCGCGGACACGCCCTCTCCCAGATAGTGGTGGCTAAGAAGCATAAGAGTGAGGCAGTGGTGAAGCTGGAGACTGACATCTCGGGGCTGGAGTCGGCCTTGGAGACGGGTGTCACTCCGGACGGGCTCCATGCCCTCAGCCTGAAACAGTTTGAATACAGGTCTCTTGTCACTGACGCTGCCAAAACGATGTATAGGGAGCAGCAGGGTCGATTGTATGATGCCGGGGACAAGGCGGGAAAGTTGATTGCGTGGCTGGATAAGAAGGAGAGAGTGAATCGTGTGGTCCCGGAGCTGCGTGTCTCGGATGGAGTGTGTCTGACTGAGCCTGGCGAGATTGTGGAATGTTTTGCTGACCACCTCCGGGCCGTGTACTCCCCGGTGACTGATAGGGACGAGGAAGACTCTTGCCTTCTGCTGAGGGATATTGCTTTGCCCTGCCTGTCCGTCGAAGACCGTGAGCAGCTGGACGCCCCCTTGTCTGTAGATGAAATTGCATCTGCGATTCGGTCCCTTCGTTCGGGCAAGGCGATGGGTCCCAACGGTCTGCCTATTGAACTATATAAGTTGCGCCTGGATAAACTCGCTCCCTTCCTCCGTCGTATGTTTCAGGAATCCCTTGAGGCAGGCTCCCTTCCTGACGACCAGCGTCTGGCTACGATAGTCGTGATCCCCAAGGACGGTAAGCCACGAGACCGCTGTGCCTCCTATAGGCCTATTTCACTGCTAAACGCAGAGCCTAAAATCCTGGCCAAAGTCCTTGCCAATCGTTTGTTGAGCGTTATCTGCGATCTGATTCATCCTGATCAATGCGGCTTCATCCCTCACCGTAACACCGCTCTTAACTTGCGGCGTCTTCACGGCGCCCTCGCCAGGACGGCGTACCTCTCCGAACCGGCCGTGCTGGTTTCTTTAGACGCCACGATGGCCTTTGATACCATCGAGTGGCCATTCCTCGGTGCTGTTTTGACCAAATTCGGTTTTGGGGAAGGATTTCTTGGCTGGGTGAAGCTTCTTTACACGGGACCCATGGCTCAGGTGGTGGTTAATGGTCTGGTCTCTCGGCCCTTCGCTCTCGGTAGGGGTACGAGGCAGGGGTGCCCGTTGTCCCCTCTGCTCTTTGCTCTTGCCTTGGAACCGCTCGCTGCTTGGCTCCGCTGGGAGCCCTCGCTCAGAGGGATTCGGTGGGCCCCGGGCTTCGAGGATCGGGTCTCGTTGTATGCAGACGATATTCTTCTGTATCTCACCTCGCCGCGGCAGTCGCTTAATGTTCTCTTCGATGTTCTGACTTCCTTTGGGAGAAATTCGGGTCTAACGATCAACTGGTCTAAATCCTGTGTCTATCCTATCTCCGGCGACCCTCCTCTCTTGCCGCCTCGGCTTCCGATCCAATTATCTCTGTCCGGCTTTAAATACCTGGGAATATACGTCTCGATGGACCCGGTGGCTCGCTATGAGCAGAATCTCCTGCTTCCACTTCGGCGTTTGAGGGAGGACACGGCTCGGTGGTGTAAGCTGCCCTTGTCCCCGCTGGGTCGGGCAGCGCTGTTTAAAATGATGTCCCTTCCCAGATTCCTCTATGCACTTCAGAACTCCTTCGATGTCATTCCTGTGTCCTACTTTCGGGAGGTGGAGAGCCTGCAGAGGAGACTGGTGTGGGACGGACGGGCTCGTATCGCTCTGGCAAAACTTACTCTCCCCTGGTATGACGGGGGCATCGCGCTTCCCGACATTCGCAGGTATTATTGGGCCTCACAGCTATCGGCCATTAACCATGCCACGTATGCGCCTGGCTTGAATCCGGCGTATGAGATGGATAAATTCCTGCTTCCCGGTGGAAATTATAACAGGGCACTTTACTCCAGCTCGGCTGGACGGACCCTTACGGGCCCTACTAAGATTGCGGTACGGATCTGGAGGGCGGCCAATGCAGCCATGGGCTGGAGTGAGCGATTAACGTGTGCTACTCCCCTGTTTGCCTCCGACCGACTGGGAAGCCTCTGGACAACGAAGGGGTTTGAACGTTGGGACACGATTGGTATTAGTAGAGTGGGAGACTTATGGATAAAGGGTGCGGTTAAAACATTCGCGGCGCTCCAGAGCGAATACGAACTTACGGAAAGGGAGTTCTTTCGCTACGCCCAGGTTCGGCATGCCCTGCTCTCGGTTTTTGGGGAGGGGACCAAGATCCCGGCTTCTTCGCCCCTCGAGGACCGCATGCTTGATGGTCATGTCCCCGACAGTACTATCTCTTTAATTTATAAAAAACTTATCAATAATCGGGCTGACCTCTTGGTGCGCCTCCGGGAGGCGTGGACGGGGGATGGGGTGGAACTGGACGACGAGGACTGGCAGTCCGCACTGTCGTCCCCCAAGGAAGTGACCATTCCAGCCCGTCTCCGCCTGGTCCAGCTTAAGATTCTCCACCGGGTGTATGTGACGGGTCCCCGTTTGGTCTCGATGGGATTTTCTGAAGACGGGCTCTGTAAGCGGGGATGTGGGCTCAGTGCCACCTTTCTCCATATCCTTTGGGAGTGCCGCGAGGTGGCTGAATACTGGCGCCGGGTTCATGAGGTCATGGGACAAGTCACCGGGGTTGCGCTGTTGCCAGAGGTGCGTCGCTGTGTCCTGAATGTGTGGGAGCCCAATGATTATAACGCGGCTCAGACTCGGTGGGCGGCCCTGGGGAACATGATTGCCAAGAGAGATATAGCGCAGCTATGGGGTTCCCAGCGGCCTCCCACCGTGTCCGTATGGAAGGAGAACATGGACTGGTGCATGTTCAGGGAGAAGACTGTGTATGTGGCTCGTGGTAAACCGGGGGCATGGGGTAGAATCTGGGGGCAATGGAACGCGTATCGTGGAGGTATCTGTACTCCCCCCCCCCCCCCCCCGCCCCCCCCCCCTAGTGGACACCGATATTGCTTTGTCCCCCGGACCCTTGATGGTTCCTTGCGACTTTTGGAATAACCGACTATAGACGTTCCTCTCCCGTGACCCCCCCCCCCCCCCCCCCGACCTATCAGTACTCCTTCCTCCTGATAGCTATTTGAAGGTCTGAAGTAGAGTCCCCCGGAGGTAGCCTGACCCACACTTTTTTGTCCTTATGCCTCGCCTTTTGTTTTTATTTGTTATTTATGTTAAACCTATGTATCCTGCTTCCCTAGGACTATCCGGAGCCGTGTACGGGACTGGGCCCCGGGAGTCGACTACTGCCTTAAGTACTGTATGAGCCTTTCTGAATCTAGCGGCCGGCCCCGGTGGTTGTAGGCCCATGCTTGTAATTGATTTATTGTTCAATAAAATTTTCAAAAAAAAAAAAAAAAAACAGGGGGGGACACACTCTCCCCAGCTCTCCCGCTTAGCCCAGAGCATATGGAGATGGGCAATTCCCCAAAACATCTTTCTCCTGGCACAGCACGTTCCAGGCGTACAAAACACCATGGCAGATCTGCTCAGCAGACAAACGCAACAACTACACGAATGGGAACTGCATCCACAAGTTCTTCACCCATTCTTCCAACAGTGGGGGCATCCTCAGATAGACCTCTTCGCCACCCACGAAAACAAAAAATGCCCAAGCTTTGCCGCCAGATACCCACACCCATTGTCCAAGGGCAATGCGATATGGATGAACTGGTCCGGCAGATTTGCATACGCCTTTCCACCTCTCCCACTAATTCCATTAGTGGTCAGGAAGCTACAACAGCACTCCCTCACACTCATTCTGGTAGCTCCCACGTGGGCCAGGCAGCCGTGGTACACCACGCTACTACAACTATCAGTGGTACCACATCAAAAACTGCACCTATCCCCATGCCTCCTAACCCAGAACCATGGAGAAATCAGGCACCCGGACCCAGCTCAGCTCAACCTGGCGATCTGGCTCCTGAAATCTTAGAATTCGGATACCTTAACCTTCCCCCTGATTGCATGAACATCATCATGGAAGCCAGATGTCCTACCACTAGAGCATGCTATGCCGCAAAGTGGAAAAGATTTGTAATTTACTGCCGTAATAATACAATCAACCCTCTAGATGCATCCATACAGCACATCATATGCTATCTGCTCCATCTTCACAGGTGTAACCTGGCATATTCATCCATACGCCTACACCTAGCAGCGATCGCTGCTTATCTACAAAACAGACAGCATTTATCACTCTTCAGAGTGCCCGCTATTAAAGCCTTCATGGAAGGCCTTAAACGAGTAATTCCTCCCAGGGCACCACCTTCCCCTGTATGGAATCTAAATTTAGTTCTTACACGACTAATGGGTCCGCCCTTCGAACCAATGCACAAATGTGAGCTACAGTTTCTCACCTGGAAAACAGCCTTCCTTGTAGCTATCACTTCCCTTAGAAGGGTTGGTGAAATACAAGCGTTCACCATACAGGAACCCTACATACAAATGCATCACAGCAAGGTCATACTTCGCACAAATCCGAAGTTTCTGCCCAAAGTCATTTCCTCCTTCCATCTCAATCAATCAGTGGAATTACCTGTCTTCTTTTCGCAACCCCAATCTGTTGCGGAAAGGGCCTTACACACACTTGATGTGAAAAGGGCGTTGCTATACTACATACAAAGAACGCAACCCTTCAGGAAGACTAAACAATTGTTCGTTTCCTTCTCTCCACCACATAAAGGCAACCCCATTTCGAAATCAGGGATAGCTAGGTGGATTGTAAAATGCATACAAATTTGCTATCAAAAGGCAAAGAGAACATTATCTGTTCCTCCTAAAGCCCACTCTACAAGAAAGTTAGGGGCTTCTATGGCTTTTCTAGGGAATATACCCTTAGATGACATCTGCAAAGCAGCCACATGGTCTACACCGCACACCTTCACAAAACACTACTGTGTAGATGTGCATTCCAAGCAGCAAGCTAGGGTGGGCCAGGCTGTACTAAAGACACTTTTTCAAACAGCTGCAACGGATACCGGTGGTCGCCGCTAAGGTTGGGTACTGCTATATAATCTATGCTAAGTGTACAATCTGCAGCTCATATGCCTCGAACGGAATATGCTACTTACCAGTATGCATCTGTTCTTGGCATGTAGAGCTGCAGAGTTGTACACGCCCACCCGCCTCCCCGGCTACCTGTATCCGTTCCAGTACATCTTATTTAGATACAACACATGGGTTTCTCACTGTTATTACTACGCTCCATCATTTCCCTGTTGGCGAAAAACAATCTGAGGATGGAGCCGAAGCCCATGCGCAGTACGGACCGAAGGAGGAGTCACCAAACTCGTGACTTCCAAAGACTGTCCAAGAAGAAAAACAAACTGCAAACATCCGGGCCCAACACCAGATGGCGATCTATGCTAAGTGTACAACTCTGCAGCTCTACATGCCAAGAACAGATGCATACTGGTAAGTAGCATATTCCTTCTGACTTCTCAGAATGGTTTAATAGCTTAATTCACTCATTCGGTTGGGCCACCCATCATGAACAAATTCTTTGAGAACTTATGTTGTCTTGGACCCATCAATAGGAATGTAAGACAAACGGGTAGCTGTTTGGTTGTGGATAGCAAGAATATACTTGATAGTGAAATTATAATCTTCCAAACCCAATCTGATGATTCTGGGAGTAGTTTTATCCAAACCTCTAGTGGAAAATGCATACATCAGTGGTTTGAGAGGTAGTTATTACAAAAGGTAAACCACATAGTAAAATGTAACATGGTTTAGAGCCCAATAGCATTTACGATCTTCTTTCAATGCTAGAATAATTGCACTCCGATTTTTAAGAGACCTGGAGATGGTCACAATCCTCTTTGCCATCAACTTTTTGTAGAGTGTGTCTCCAAGCCCCTTTTCAACTGCCACCTGTAGTTAAACTAGTTTTGAATTTCACATCAAATTTACCATTGGTGGGAGCATTATTTGTCTAAAAGGCAGATTGATAATCTGTTCTATTGATTGAAAATGAGTGTCTTTCTAAAAGAAAGCTAAGGGGATGAGCATGCTCTGCAAAGTTCTGAACATACTTTGACATTTCAATCAAGCCTAGAAAAGACTTAAATTTTTCTTGGTCAGAAGGTTGAGGAGAATCTCTTCCTGCATTCACAAGACAACCTTGGGTTGACCTAAAAACTCAAAAGAATTCACTCCTGTGACACTTTTTTCTCTTTATTGTCAGACCTGCTATACGCAATCTAGCAAGATCTTTTCTAAAGAGCCAGTGTGTACTTTTCAGATGGGCCAAAAATGAGTATGTCACCCTGAAAGCGCACCACATTGTGTAGACCTTCTAAAATGTTAATAAATAGTTGAAATGTAGCTGCTGCAGAGTCAAAGCCAAACTGCATTCATCCTGCAAAAGCAATAATGCTCCAAAGGGAGTTATAAAGGATGTGTGTTCTTTAGACTGAATGTAAGGCCATCTGGTGGTATGCTGAAGAGAGATCGAAAACACAAAAATAATTAGCTCCTAGAATGATGCTAAAGTACTTTATTCTGGTTAGCAGATGTTTGGCCAACTATATATTGGTTTTCAAATCTCGCATCTATGTGTAAACGAATGCTTTTACCATCGCCTTTGGTAGCTATAATTATTGGAGCAAGCCACTCCTACCATTCAGTTTTCTCGATAGCCCCTATTTCCTTAGTTTAAGTTCTTTTGAGAGAGGTTCCTGCATCCAAAGGGGCTTTGTACGAGCCCTGTTTGTTTTATGGGTTTAGCCATTTGTTAAGTTTAATTTTATGAACGGAATCTTTATGTAATCGAAAGCAATCTGAAAATTTCTGGAAAATCCTCGCACACTTGCCTACCTATAAAGGATCTATCTAAAAGCATGACTTGTTGTTTATTGTTGGGAACCAGTTTGATTCCTAAATCCTTTTGGTGTCTCCATCCCAAAAGACTAGAACCCTGTTAATACAAGTATATTTTGCCTAGAGTCGACCTGCCTTTAAATATGTGCATTCTTTCTAGCAGTATAGGGGCCTTATTATATTGTTCTGGTTTAATATCAGGCAGTTCATTGTCATAGTTTCTGCTCCCCATTCTTCTTTTAAATGTATTCCTGTCAGTGGGGGTAAATGGCAATCAAGAATCGACATACACCTCAAATGGTATATCATCAAGACTGATGGTTCTTGTGGGATCAAATGCATTATCATTAGAAATGGTGGTAGTGTTAACTGGAAATACAATTTTACCCTTGCGAAGTGTCCTCTTTTGCTACACTTCTTGCAGGTTACCCCTCCTAGCTGTTTCTTTTGTGGATTCACTTGATACTCCCATTTCTTTTATGCGTAATGCTGTGTTCAACACTTACAGCTTCTTTTAATAGGCTTATTGAGCTCAGGATTAAGCAATACGTGTTTTTTTTGTGTGCACCTTGGGGATGTTGATGCATCTAATATGAATCTGCCAGTTGACCAAAATCACATGTCCGAGATAATCCTCTAAGGACCACTATGTATCTAAGTCTCTCATTTTTACTCTGACTTCTGTTTAAGTCTTTTTTTATGACTGTATTAATTTTTGCCCAAGAATGTTCTTCTGATTTCTTTAAAGTAATTTATTTATTAAATTGTCATCAGCATTTGCTTTACGATCTAAAATAAATGTATTACAAGATACCACGATTGAAATCTCCACAAAAATCCAGGTCTTTACAATGTAAAAATATTTTACAACACACACATAAAGACCCTTTTGTATCAGGGCCTGTTCATTAAACGGTCACAGATTGCATCCCATATAAAAACCACATATCACTACGTGATCAGATCTTTTCAATAGTAACAGTCAAATACGGATCTCTAGAGGGGGCGAGGCTTGCCTGGTTTGAAGATGGTTGCTATCTAAGCAAGCTCCTTCAGCCGCATTCAATATCCTGTCGACCTGAGTGCGGGAGGTGACCGTTATGCACACTCGGCTGAGTGTGACACAACTACCTGCTTGCATCACACCTGTTGAGTCAGGAGGGACACCTGAATTCCAGTATTGCCAGACGCTGAGCTAACTGGTATTTAGGGGAAGACCGGGTGTGCCAAGCAATGCTTGACATGGGGTCGGGTATGTGAACTTCCCTGAGCTGCGGATGGGTGGGCAACAGTGAGCAGAGTAGGCTTTGGAAGAGTGCAGTAGCGTGCTATTACTCAATAGTTCAACAGTGCTGCCTGGCCTGTGCGTCCCTAGATAGTGCGAACAGGCGATCCTACCACTGTGGATTGCTACAAACAGTCATTGCAATGTCGCACAATTCCCCCAGTGGAACCAGAGTCCAACATGGGGAAAATAGATAAGACACAGCCCAAGCTACAGTTTGAATAGATTATGCCCCAGTTACCCTAACTGCCTTTGATGGCAAGCTAGATGCGCTAATGTACAGAGAGTGGATAGGCTGTCGGAGGGGATGGATAAACACGCAGAGTGGATATTATGGAGCGCAGGGTGTCTGACAACGAAGATGCCCAGGGTTCGGTCGCAGAGTCCCAAAAACAGTTTGGAGGCACGTTCAAGAGGTAATCTTAGAATCACCGGAATTGCCAAATCCACAAACATTGGAAATGTGAATAGATTTGTAGAAAAGCCGCTGTCTGAAGTACTAGGCCACGGTACATACTCCAACATCTTTGTGGTGGAGAGTGCTCCTAGATCGCTGGTGCCTCCACCGCTGCCGGGGGTAAGGCCTCGCCCCATTATTGCGAGGATCTTGAACTACAGAGACCGTGATGTGGCGTTGTGCCACTCTAAAGAGCTGCAGACACTCCGATACGAAGGAACAGGGATCTCCCTATATCCGGATTTCACACCACAAGTCCAGGAAGCACGAAATAAATTCCTGTCAGCAAAGAGGTAGCTACAGGAAATTAATATTATATATGCTATGCTCTACCCAACTCTCCTGAAAATAAATGTCAACAGCAAGCAAAAGTTTTTTGGTGACCCTACGAGCTTGCAACAGTTATTGCAACAGCAGGAGCGAGCTGGGAACAGACCTAAATCTCCACGAGGGGACAATTGTGAACTAGTGGCTCCCTCCAATCTGGAAGATCCGAGTTAATGCTGACTTCCAAGCGAATAAGTAGATTCTATATTTTTAACTTTACAGGACTCAAGTTACCAATTTCTGGAATGCTGTAATATGCGAATTAGTAGGTCAGGTGCCCCTGGCACAATGCTGTAGTTAAGATGGGGTTAGATAAGATACAGGAAATACTTCGAGATAGGAGGGCTGCAAACTGTGGTTCTTTCTCTATCTCTAATATAGGTAATTTACGCATGAAGGTCCAGTTTATGCGGCCCCCTCCGCACTATGTCGTGGGGTGGGGGAGGGTCTAGTGGGCTGTTTCTTCCCTATGGGTGCACCGTCACCTCCAATCTGGATATTTAAGATTATTATTTTTACAAGGCATAGGTAGATTATATACTCTTTTCTCGTTTGTTCCAAGATGATGGAATACTATATAGGTGGAATTAGCAGGCCAAGCGCGTTTGGGCTTATTGTAGATTGCTGTAATAGTCAAGATGTGTTTAATAAGAAACAGGAGTTACTTTAATGCATGAGAGTTGTGAAAATACGTTTTTTTGTCACCAACATTGGCGTATGGTGCATGGAAGATTACTATATTCAGCCCCCTCTGTACTTTCCGTTGCGGGGGTAACAGGTGGGCTGCTCATGCCCCTATGTGTACACCACTGCCGTATCTAGAAATAAGTTGTTCTCAGAGGGTGCGCGGGGAGTTGTTCATAAGGGTTATTTACAAGAATGTAAGGTCTTTGGCGCGATTGGGGTGCTAAAGTGGGTGGGGGAAGGCACTGGTTGGGGCTGTTAATGATGCGTCATGACACCAAATAACATGACAATAACATAATACTGATTAACGCTGCACACACAACACTACCTTACTCCCCCAACATGTCAAATAGGTCGGCGCATGGCACAGAAACATAGGCCTCTAACTCTACTCACTTGGAATGTGAGGGCACTAAACAATCCCCAGAAAACTCTGCTTGTTTTGGCATACTGAGATCGGCATAACATGCAAGTCGCACTGCTTCAAGAAATGCACCTTACCAAACACTCTGAACTTAATATAGGCGCCAGATGGGTGTCTGTACGCATAGCCGCCTGGTATGACTCCTATGCCCGATGCGTGGTTCTAATGGTTAAAAAAGGGACCCCATTTGTAGTGCTACACACGGGTAAAGACACACCAGGCCGAATTGTCATGGTTCAGGGTGACTTCAGTTGTACTATCCTGACATTGATAAATGTGTATGGGCCGAACATGGATGACCCTGCATTTTTCGCTCAGATGTGGGCGTGACTGCACAAACTACTATAAAGAGAAAGGGTCCCCCTAAAAATACTTTGAGGTCTAAGAGGAAGGGGGGAAAAACGAGAGGAAAATACAATTGAAAGACCTCTATCCAGACCTATATTCCTTTCAATCAGACCTATTCAGGTTCTGCCCTGCCAACAGCTAGTCAGTAACACTCCATACATTGGAGTAAATGCAGCAAACTATTTTAAGCTAATTTTTATTATTCATTTTTTTTTAAAAAAAAAATTTAATTATCCAATAACACACATTTGTCATTTTGTATTATTTAAATACATTCAGTTGTGACTGCGTGAACTGCCACCCTCCGTGGTTAAAAAGGAGATTTCAATAACTCTATAGATCCAGATCGAGCCACTCACGTTGATCGATATGGTAAACAAGCGTCCAAGGTACTAATAGAGGGTATGGAGGAACAAGATTTAGTAGTCCTATGGAGGCTGAGACACCCGACTAGGCGCGAAGGCACATACTCCTCTCTCACACACTACTCTTGGTCTAGGATAGACTACTGGTTAGCTACTAAAGAGGTGTGCAACTGCACAAAGGCTGTAGAGCAAGACATATGGGGCCCACTGATTCAATATCAGCGGGTGCATTTAGATACCCCACTAGTTGATAGGTAGGGAAATGATCTCGCTGGTCAACAGATGTTGGAGGCCAATACAGTAGATGTTTTACTCAGGAATGTCCCATTGCAAAGAAAGCTGTAACATGTTGTACTGAAAAGATGTGTGTAAACATTTAATGTACATTATGGTGATTTATGACCTAAACTGATCAAAAATACTGAACTCCAGTTAGTGTTGAAACAAAAAACGAAGATGACATCCAATGTCGTATTTTTGACTACTCTGCCCATAGGCAGCTGCAACAGTAAGAGGGTCATCTCTCCTAATGCAAAGCATCATTGCTTTCTCTGCTAACCAACTACTCTTTATTCTAAATAATGGGTGGGTTTATGCTCCTCAATAAATTGTGTTCAGGACATCATTAGGTGCATCACAGCATATTTTCCGCCTACCAAGCAGTTATAAATACTCACTTTTTGGATTCCCTCCAAACCAGACTAGATGCACCTTAGTGAGAAAAATCCTCAATTTAAATCTTAAGTAGAGGAGCGCTTCAGCTCTGAATATAACACATCTGAGTACTTGAAAGTCCGTTGATATAAAGCCAGTCCTCATACGCATTTGTATCTGCAGCTGTTAAATTCTCAAATTTTCCTACCATGTGTGTCTAAATTACGTAATATGCGCCACTTAACGTAGAGAAGAAAACTTCTCTCACCCAATGGCCATTGGTAGGCTTCAAAATGTTTTACCCAAGAAATGCACCTTACCAAACACTCTGAACTTAATATAGGCGCCAGATGGGTGTCTGTACGCATAGCCGCCTGGTATGACTCCTATGCCCGATGCGTGGTTCTAATGGTTAAAAAAGGGACCCCATTTGTAGTGCTACACACGGGTAAAGACACACCAGGCCGAATTGTCATGGTTCAGGGTGACTTCAGTTGTACTATCCTGACATTGATAAATGTGTATGGGCCGAACATGGATGACCCTGCATTTTTCGCCCAGATGTGGGCGTGACTGCACAAACTACTATAAAGAGAAAGGGTCCCCCTAAAAATACTTTGAGGTCTAAGAGGAAGGGGGGAAAAACGAGAGGAAAATACAATTGAAAGACCTCTATCCAGACCTATATTCCTTTCAATCAGACCTATTCAGGTTCTGCCCTGCCAACAGCTAGTCAGTAACACTCCATACATTGGAGTAAATGCAGCAAACTATTTTAAGCTAATTTTTATTATTCATTTTTTTTAAAAAAAAAATTTTAATTATCCAATAACACACATTTGTCATTTTGTATTATTTAAATACATTCAGTTGTGACTGCGTGAACTGCCACCCTCCGTGGTTAAAAAGGAGATTTCAATAACTCTATAGATCCAGATCGAGCCACTCACGTTGATCGATATGGTAAACAAGCGTCCAAGGTACTAATAGAGGGTATGGAGGAACAAGATTTAGTAGTCCTATGGAGGCTGAGACACCCGACTAGGCGCGAAGGCACATACTCCTCTCTCACACACTACTCTTGGTCTAGGATAGACTACTGGTTAGCTACTAAAGAGGTGTGCAACTGCACAAAGGCTGTAGAGCACGTCAAACTTTCTGACCAAGCCCCTGTTCGCCTAGTTATTGCTACCCACTCATACACCCCAGCAGATTACTTGGCGTTTCCCGGCTGCTGCAATGCTAGATCAAGTTTTCAGGGCTGAAATCCGACAGGCCAATATTTATTTTATTTTTATTTTTTTGACCTAATACTGGTTCGGTCAAGTGCGCGATCGCAGTAGGAAGCCTTCAAGGCTACATTCTGTGGGGTCTCTATTGGCAAACAAACCAGGGTCCTTTGCTACATCCGCCAGCAACTACATATGCTCGAAAGGGACATTCAGGCGTTGGAGAGAAAGAACACGAACGGACTCTAGATGTGACACCATTGGCCACTGTTTGAGAAAACATTTCTGCATACCAGGGATGGTGGACAAAGAAATTCGATTTTCATACAGCACTGGCACACGGTGAAGATGGCTGCCAAGGCCGGATTCTGGCCAATAAACTAAAAACAGCGAGGAATCCTACATAAATAGTGCAGACAACAGACAATCAGGGTAAGGAATGTCACAACACACCATCTATACTTCGTGTCTTTACTGAATATTACTCGCACTTGCATTCCGCACGTATGCAGGCCTCTGACATGGAGATTGCTGATTTTCTACAAGACCTCTCTATGACCTGGCTCTCGGACGGGCAAAGGGAGTATTTTATGCAGCCCATCACAGAAGAGGAGGTTAGATATTCAATACACTCTCTACCAAGTGGCAAGGCCCCGGGGACGGACTAATTTCTGGGGAAAGTTTATATGGATTTAGGAGATTTGTTAATTCCGCATCTGCTTGAAATGTACACGGGGGCCTATGAGCAGGTTTTCCTTCCAGCGACACTTTGAGAGGCGCTACTAATCACAATACTTAAACCGGACAACGGTCAAGACTATTGTGACTGCTATAGACCGCTCTCTTGTGTAAATATGGATACCAAAATATTGGCAAAAATACTAGTGGCCAGTATGCAGCCTCTAATGCATAACCTGGCCCTGCCTGATCAATCTTGTTTTATCCCTGCTCGGTAAACGACCTAAAATGTGCTCATGAATTTTTGCCCTTTTCCACCAGCTGGACTTAGATTTGCCGGCAGCGGATGCTTTGTTGAACGCCACCAAGGCTTTTGACTCTGTGGATTGGGGATATCTTTGCGGTCCTGCGTAGGCCAGGGGGATCCCAACCCTTTCTCTGCTGGATCCAGCTACTGTACACTGAACCGGCAGTCAGGCACCAGGTAAATGGTAACACAGCGGAACCATTTAATATCTATAGAGGGATGCGGCAGGGCTGCCCTCTATCTCTGCTACTGTTTGCTCTAACATTAGAACCACTGGCGAACAAAATACGACAACTACACCCGGAAACAGCGCTGAGGTTTAGATTGAGACCTTTTAGCATATCTCTCTATGCAGACGATATGGTCCTTTAAGTGCGCAACCCAGCAAATAACTTGGAGTCACTAATAAGGGAATATATCCACTATGAGTGAGTCTCTGGTCTAAGCATATATTGGGCTAAATCTGTAGTTATTTCGCTAACCCCCTGCACGCAACAGTTCACAATAGAATTTCCCCTGCTTTGGCGTACGGACCTGGTTAAGTATCTAGGGTTCTGGGTACTTCGGGATCTGGGATTGGTGATTTGCGAGAATTGCGGAAGGGCACAGGTAAAATTGGAGGATCAGGTGGCCCGCTTGATCCGGTTGCCTTTGTCCTGGGCTGACTGAATTGCGATTGGAAAAAATGGTTATACTACCACGTTTATTATATTTATTTATAAATATACCGATCACCCTGACACAACACTCCTTCACAAAACTGCGCTCTCATTTGATCACACTTGCGTGGGCAACCCGACAGCTGAAAATCGGTTGGGAAGAACTCACTCGTCCGTACGCCCGGGGTGGTTTTGGGGCACCAGAGCTGTATCTCTACTACCTCTGGCACAAGCGCACTTTGCGCAGTACTCGCATGAATATGTCCCAAATGTTGCCATAGAATCGGATGAGTCTTATCATTCGATTGTTCGCCCTTCTACCACAGAGAAGGTTGGGCATCCCAGAAGTTATAAACCAGTACAGAGTACAAATAAAGCATGGAGCAAACTAGCTCAACAAGCACACAAGACTCCTCTCTGTTCCCCTGCACTCCCCTTTTAACATCACCCAGACATGTCAGTCACACAAGAACAGAAAGTACAAGAGTTGCTGGGCACGATGGGCTTGCGTACCATGGGGGATATGTTGAGAGTGGCTGTTTAACTCCCCGGGACCTTTTCACCGGCATGATGCAAACCCCGCTACTTCTCTTCAGATACATGTGTTTACGGCTTGTCAGAACCCTATAAGTCCTTCCTGCAAGAACCACCAAAACTGTAGGCATTACAAATGTTGCTGTCGGACCCTTCACTGGAGCGCCTAACTGCCAAACTTTACTATGCAGCTCTACAGGAGAAATACAGAGACTCCGAGCGGGCACTAGAGAGATGGAACACTGTTCTAGATATACCTCTGTCTAGAGACGTGTGGGGGTTTTGCTGTACACTCCGATGCGAACGCCAAACTGTAACCTGCGTTTCATTAATTTCAAATTTATGCAACAAATGTATTATACACCTGTACAATTGCACAAAGACTGCAGGGAAATGGTGCTTTATCAGGTGTGGGGATAAGCAGGCAGATTTCTTACATATCGCTTAGGCATGACCCCCTTTTTGAAAGTATTGGAGGGAAGTGACAGATGGTATGGGAAGTATGTTGTCTGAGCCTGTCTCCAATACTCCACAAGAGACTCTACTGGGTCTGGTAAAGACCCAGAAACCGCCCAACCGCAGATTAACTGTAGTAGCCCTTTTACTGGCCACAAGACGCATAGCCATGTACTGGGGTGCAGAATAGCTCCAAGAACAAAATGCTGGTTTAAAGACATGGTGTACTGTAAAGAGCAATTGGGAACATAGGCCCAGGAGCTATCTGCGACTTCAAGGCCGAAAGACATATGGGGCCCACTGATTCAATATCAGCGGGTGCATTTAGATACCCCACTAGTTGATAGGTAGGGAAATGATCTCGCTGGTCAACAGATGTTGGAGGCCAATACAGTAGATGTTTTACTCAGGAATGTCCCATTGCAAAGAAAGCTGTAACATGTTGTACTGAAAAGATGTGTGTAAACATTTAATGTACATTATGGTGATTTATGACCTAAACTGATCAAAAATACTGAACTCCAGTTAGTGTTGAAACAAAAAACGAAGATGACATCCAATGTCGTATTTTTGACTACTCTGCCCATAGGCAGCTGCAACAGTAAGAGGGTCATCTCTCCTAATGCAAAGCATCATTGCTTTCTCTGCTAACCAACTACTCTTTATTCTAAATAATGGGTGGGTTTATGCTCCTCAATAAATTGTGTTCAGGACATCATTAGGTGCATCACAGCATATTTTCCGCCTACCAAGCAGTTATAAATACTCACTTTTTGGATTCCCTCCAAACCAGACTAGATGCACCTTAGTGAGAAAAATCCTCAATTTAAATCTTAAGTAGAGGAGCGCTTCAGCTCTGAATATAACACATCTGAGTACTTGAAAGTCCGTTGATATAAAGCCAGTCCTCATACGCATTTGTATCTGCAGCTGTTAAATTCTCAAATTTTCCTACCATGTGTGTCTAAATTACGTAATATGCGCCACTTAACGTAGAGAAGAAAACTTCTCTCACCCAATGGCCATTGGTAGGCTTCAAAATGTTTTACCCAATCCTTTTAGAAGAATAGGATCACCTGAGTCATTAAGAGGTGGGGGTTGTGATATGATGGCTACAGCCCTGGTGAAAAATAAAAAGGAGAAAATGGGCACTGAGTGCGAGAAGAACATGTGCAAGGAGAACCAAAAAGTCAGAGTGGTCCTAGGAAGCAGTATTGAACTAAATATAAAAATTGTAAAAAGGACCAAAAAGAACCGAGCACGAGTCTTAATTTTATGTAGCTAAAATACAGTCTTCCTTTCTGTGGTGCTTTATAAAATTGTACCTATCATATGATCTATTGTGTGAGTGGGTGTTTCAATGAGAAAAGGTCAAGTAGATAGGCAGAAGGAACAAAAGGGAAAATCTGGAAGCTTCAAAACGTAAGAGCCTACACGTCACACAAAAGGTAAGAATACATTGTATGTATTAAATTAAACTTGATTAATGCTAGAATTGTGAAAACCAAGTGAAGAAATGGTAAGTACAACAGCACTTGAGTGGTGCCTGAGATTTTACCTAGAAAGGAAGCATTCCAATCCTTTGTAAAGGAGGCCTATTATGAAGAGGATGAGACTGTGAAACAAACCACCAGTTGTGCTTTTTAGTCCTTTATCCTGTGGAAAGTGAGTCTGTGCCGACAGGAGGCTCAAGCAACAGGAGAGATAGCAGCCCCCTCAGAAGAAGAATAACGGTTCAACACACTGCAGGAAATAAACAAAATAAAGTGAGGGAGTGCACCCTGTTGCTCCGTAAACTGACACCTGGAGGTAACCATACCAGAGGAATAAGAGGCTCCAGAAACCAAATGCTGATTTTAAAAACTGGTGCCTTTAGCAGAGCCTACTGCTTCACAAAAGGGAAGGTGGATCTCACCTTAGGTCCATGTGAGGCGAATAGAAGATGGTTGCCTCTGCTATTATAGCCAACCTCAACTGGAGCCAGCCAACACAGTAGTGGGGACTTTACCGTCCTGCTTCCCCACCAAATAGTGATCGTAAATTTGTCGCCAGTTTTTATATTGCAGTTCCAAGAATTGAAACGGAAAAAAAGAAGAAACTTAGTTTATTAGCATCCTCCAGCTCCACACCAGTGACAACAGTATTCCTGTCACCAACATTTGAATTTAACTTCCAAAGAGGCAAACCATTGAAGAGGAGACAGGAGGGGGAACAAATGGGAAGAGACTGATCTATCTCACGGAGTCCATAAATGTAACATGTTAGTTTTAATTTGGCTTCCATCCTCTGTTTGCCTTAGGATTGAACACCACCATAACACACAAACATGTAAGGTCAGAAAGACCTCCGCTTGAAAAAGGGTTGTAGTCCACACTGGGACAGCTTCTGATTTTATATGAGGATGTGAGCAAGGTCTTCCGTCATTTGAACAAAAAGGTTTATTAAGAGATACACTCTCAGTAGGGATAGAACTTAGGGATAGAACTTAACTGCTTTTATTTTCTTACCTTTTAAAGGATTTGTCATTTTCTTCTATTTTGGTTTCCTATGCAGCAAAGTAAGCCAACAGCATTAAATCAGATAGTGTGCTTAGACTGTATTTCGGTGGTGTGCAGGCATGGTGTGCTTGGACATGTCTGGCCACCATAGCAGCAGTTTGCCTCAGAGGTTTCTTAAACTCTTCCCTTGTTCGCTTGTCATCTGGATTCAGTATCTGTTCTTTACCTCTTGTGGAGTCTGGGAAAGTCATGATATTGGGAGTCTGACTGGGCAGCATTAACATGGCTCTGCTCTTACCATCTCTATGGAGTCAGATGTCCTTAAAACAGAACGGTTAACAGATGCTCCTTCAGTCTGGTTTAAATAAGTGAGATTTTCAGCATGCCGGGCAGTGTCTGTGTTGCCAAACTCTGGAAGGGAGGTGCATGTCCTTTTCCTTTCCTCGACCCTGAAGCATGCTCCCTACTCCTTCATGGGAGTCGGTTAAACTTCCTTCCTCTTTGTAGGAAACGGAGTTGTTTTGCCGCAGTTCCATTGCTGCCAATACAAGTGATCAGGGAAGCCATTTTAAAACCTATGCTGGACACTGGTGAAAACGAGTACCTTTAGCCACATGATGCCTTCACTGAAAAATAAGGGATGTTTGGTATCAAACATCTGGTATTAATAAAACCAGCACTGATTCAAGTGATGTATTTATTAATACATGCACTCAGTGGGCACCTTGAAAACCTACCAGCCACTGGTGTGCTGGCTGACTGACTGGCTTCTGCGAGCCTCCCACCAGAGTGGAGTTGCTGGCCCCTAAGGTTGAGGACCTCTGCTCTCAGGAGGTCAGAAGGAAAGCCTGCTCATGCAGAGGGTGGTTACACCCCCTCACACAAGATGACCTGCAAATTAGCATTCCAGGTCAGGGGAGCTTCAAAGATACCACTGCCTTTTGGTATACTTATCCGGATTCTCACAGGAGAGGATGCCACCCCCCCCCCCCCCCCCCTTTTTTGTCCAGAGCCCTTTGGCCCCTGGACAGGTGGGAAAATTAGACAAGTAGGCATGTCCACCCTCAGGCTAGTGCCACCCCTGAGGTGGACTACCTGAAGTGGATGCGACTTTACAGACTTGGCCATCTTGGTGATGGCAAACTTAGGAAGTCTGGGACAGGGTTATGCACATTTCCCACAGGAAGTGTTCATAAAGGGGCGTGGTGACCCAGAGGTCAGTAGCCCATTGACAACTACCCTAAACTCTCCTAACACCCCTAAAGTCAGTATTTGGGGGTGGGGCCTGGCACCAGAAAAACAGATCCTGCTTAAAAAAAGAATGGCCGAAGAGCTGTGAAAGCAAGAAGTGGAGAAGAAGCAACTGACTTGACACAAGCCCTACCAGCCTGTTCGCCTATTCTCAACAATTGCGCACATGTTGTCTTGCCCTCAAAGCTGCTGATCCTCCAAAGACTCTAACACCCGTGAAGTAGCGAAGCTGTTACCCCTGCATCTTGCAGGTACCAAAGACTGAGCTGTGAGGCGCTAAGACCACAAAAACCAGACACCGCCAAGCACCACCGCACCCAAGCCCCCTAGCCTGAGTCGAAGTGGTCCAACAGTGTCTGCTTTGTCCCCAAGCCCTCGAGACAGAATACACCTTGGCTTCACCCCTCGTGAACTGACATCGCCTGCAGCCTTTGTGTTCAGGCCATGTTCAGACCCCTATACCGTGAATGCTCCCTTACAAAGAAACCGGACACCTCAAAGAGGACCAGCAGTGTTCCCATGTACCCTAGCGTTGCAAGACTTTAACCCACATCTGGGTTCAGCCCGACTGGCCTCTTTCCAAACCTGCAGTTGCTGTTCTTGAAGACCGATCCCCGTTGACTTGCATTGGGCACCCAAAGCTGTTTTGCACCACTGCCACCCGTCCATTCTTGTGGTGCTCGAGGTGACCCGCTGGTGCTGCCTTGGCCCTTACCCGATATTCACCTGAAGTCCATGAGGTTAGTCCTGTAAGTCGCTGCAAAGGACTTAAATACCGTTTTGTTTTTCCTCCCATAAGATAACACTGCAGCCTATGAAAAATGCACTGTTGACTTTTTAAACACAAGTATTTCTCTTCGAAAACTTACTTACCTGATCGTATTGATTCTGGTGCATAAACCTATATAAAGATATGTGATATTTTTATAAATTGGTGTATCTCCTTATTGATTCGTGTGCCTCCTTTATGGATTTGCAGATGTCTAACACTCTTCTTTGATAAGCCTAAGGCTGCGCGACCACACTACTCCCCTAGAAGAAGCCCCTATCCACTCAAAGGAATACCTAGACTCTGCATGGTATGCATCTTTTTGGTATGCCATATAACTACACTCTAGTATAGTCCTTTCTGCTCTACTTATGTATTGAGCTTCTTGCAGTGGATAGGTGATATAAAATTACTGTCTCACGGTGCCGTCTTATTACAAAACACTGACCACTCTAAATTATCTGGCCAATCAAATGCAGATGTCATCAAACCTATGGAAGGAAACAGCAAATGCCATCCTATGGTAGGTATAGGTGTTCAACTGCAACATCCGATAGAAGTGCTTAGTTGCTCTGGTTTCTATGGTAAATGCCGGCATGTCTTGATGTTCGCAGATATGTACTTCAAGCCAGAGACTGTTCAAATATTCAGATTCCGTTGCTGGATTTTTGCTTTCTGGGCAAAACTGGATGCACTGGCTGGGTAGGCGGGTTATAGATTTTGTGAACTTTTTTTTTTATTTTATTTTTTTATATTGCAGTGGCTAGAGCCTTGTCTACATTGCTTTGTTCAATTGTCCCTTTTTCCAAAACTGGACATTGGGAAAGTAGACCCAAATGATACTTTCAAGAATGCAACTAACGGCGCATCCAAGATGGTCGCGTGAGCACAGGGCTCCCCGGACCCTCTCTGCTCCTCGGAATTTATCCTGAGAATATCCTGACGTGGCTTATGGAATCTGGGAGATAAAGACCAGCTGAGCGTATATCTCTTTTCAAAACTCAAATCGGACCTGGGAATCCTGAGTTGTCGTCGTCGGAACTTTTGGGACCCACCCGACGGAGGTGACCGGGGTGAAGGTGACCCGAGGGACCGGGCTGCAATTGAACAACAGCGGCTTCAGCGCGGTGCCAGCTGCCGATCTACCACTTTCGGTTTCGGTTTTGCACTTCAGGAGACCGGCAGGGAGGTGCGCTCGGGGTGGAGAGGGGCTTCCTGGGCCTCTGCATGAGGTTTTCTTTCATCTGCCACTAGAGCGCCTATCGCCTCGGACCCCCTATACCGACATTTTGTGGTCTTCTTGCTGGTGCCTTACACCTCTTGATTGGAGGTCCCCTCGGGTGACCGTGTTCACATGGGGGGCAAAGGGGGTCCCGAGGGCCGCAAGACCAAGGCTTCCCTCCGCGGGGGGGCAGTCCAGAGCAATAACATGGACCGCTACACCCAGGGCAGGGGGCCCTCTGGCGCTGCTGGCCTCCCCTCGGATACTGCGGAAGGAGGCGCGACCGCCACTACGGAACTATCCTTGCAGGACATTATGGGCGCCATTGATGGCATCAGGGAAACCATCGCGACGCAATATGAGGCCCTGGCCCGTAAGATTGACACTGTCGCGATCGATGTCACCCTGATCCGGGCCGACCTCTCCAAAACTAACGAGAAGGTCCAGGCTCTCGACGCACGGACCTCCACCCTCGGTGCGGATGTGTCGGATCTGCGGGCCGCGCTTGGAGACATCAGGGTGGTTAACGACCATATGGCCCGGCGGCTTGAGGACTTCGAGGGACGGGCCCGACGCAACAACATCCGCGTCATAGGTGTACCGGAGTCCTCTGACGGCCGCCCGGTTGACCTCGTGGTCGAGGAACTTATCCTGAAACAGTTGTCCTCGGCTGGCCTAAGTAAGTTCTTTGCCGTGGAGCGGGCTCATCGAGTTCCGGGCGGTCGGCCACGGCCGGGGGCCCCCCCGAGGCCTATCGTGGCCAAACTGTTCTACTACAGGGACCGCGACGCTATTCTGCAGGCCTCACGGACCCACGGCCCGGTTCGTCATGAGAACTCGACCATCAATTTTTACCCGGACTTCACGCAACTGGTCCAGAAACAACGGATGGGATTCCAAGGGGTGAAGCGTCGTCTCCGTGAGCTGGGCCTAAAGTATTCGATGCTCTACCCTGCAAAACTCCGAGTGGAACATGGGGATCGGACAGCCTTTTTTGACTCTCCTGTGGCTGCAAGTGACTGGCTGGACTCTCTGCCGGACGGAGGTGGCCGTCCCGGACCCTCTGCGGGCACCGCAGGTGATGGGTCCCCTTTAGAATGACTTTTGGTCCTTGATTTTGCCTTTTTGCACTGTACAGTCGGGTCTTATTTCATTTGCATATTGTGTTTTACCAGGACCAGTGAGGGGGGCGGGCGGGGACGGGTCCCTTACCTCCTCTGGGTTCTTTTCGTAGAATGGGGTTAGTGGGGCGACAGGCACACTGCAAGTTGGGGGGGTTTTTTGGCCCGCAGGGGTGCAGGGTGGGGGGAGTTGGTCCTGGGGTGGGGTTGGGGGGGAGGAGGGTTTGTTTTGCTGTGTGTTTTTTGTTTACAGGGCGAGGTACTGATTTTTGTCCACATTTGGGAACTGTGCTGCAGGCTGGGGGACCCTTGATCTATTGGGGGGGATGGGGGGGGACGGGTTGAGGCTTATGTCATGGAACGTCAATGGGTTGGGGGACCGTATCAAGCGGGGTGTAGTACTGCAATATTTGCGTCGTTTGACTCCTGATGTGGTGTTTCTCCAGGAGACGCATCTGGTTGGCAATGTTTGTCATGCAATGAATAGGGGGGGATACCGCCTCGTGGCCCATTCTGGTTTCACAACTGGTTCCAGGGGGGTGGGCATTCTGCTGCGAACCTCACTTCCGGTGGAGATCACTAAGATAGTCTCGGATGACAGAGGGCGCTATGTGTGTTTGATTGGGAGGTGGGAGGGGCAGCCCCTTGCCCTGGTTTCAGTTTACGTCCCCCCGGGCCTCCAGAACTCCACCTTCACTGACTTGGGTCGAATGCTGCTTGACCTTCCGGACAGCCTCCTGCTCATGGGCGGGGACTTTAATTCTGTGGTTTCGGGTGAACTGGATCGTCACCCACCAAGGACCCTCCCCGCTGCCCAGGCATGGCTGGGTGGGATGCTGGAGACCTTCGGCCTGGTGGATAGTTGGAGATTAATGCATCCGACCCAATGTCAATTCACCTTTCACTCGGGGGCGCATGGGAGTCTCTCTAGGTTAGACTACTTCCTTATGCCCGCGGCGCAGACTGGTCGGATTCGAGAGGTCAGGCACCTGGCGCGGGGTATCTCCGACCATTCTCCGCTGTGGCTTGTTTTTGACACCGGGCCGCGGTCTGCAGGGCGGATCGCTCCCATTAACCCATGGTACCTGCGAGACCCTACGACTCGTGACAGCCTGGTTAAGGCTATGGACCAATACTTCCTGGATAACGAGGGGTCGGTGTCTTCTGCAATGTCCCTGTGGGAAGCCTTTAAAACCGTGATCCGCGGACACGCCCTTTCCCAGATAGTGGTGGCTAAGAGGGTCAAGAGTGAGGCAGTGGAGAGGCTGGAGACTGACATCTTGGGGCTGGAGTCGGCCTTGGAGGCGAATGTTACTCCGGACGGGCTCCATGCCCTCAGCCTGAAACAGTTTGAATATAGGTCCCTGGTCACTGACGCGGCCAAAACTATGTATAGGGAGCAGCAGGGTCGACTGTACGATGCCGGGGACAAGGCGGGAAAGTTGATCGCGTGGCTGGACAGGAAGGAGAGAGTGAATCGTGTGGTCCCGGAGTTGCGTGCTGCGGATGGTGTGTGTGTGACGGAGCCTGACGAGATTGTGGAATGTTTTGCCGACCACCTCCGGGCTGTGTACTCCCCAGTGACTGACAGGGATGAGGACGACTCTCGCCTTCTACTGAGGGATATCGCCTTGCCCTGCCTGTCCGTTGAGGACCGTGAGCGGCTGGACGCCCCCTTGTCGGTGGATGAAATAGCGACCGCGATCCGCTCCCTTCGCTCGGGCAAGGCTATGGGTCCCAACGGTCTGCCCATTGAGCTATATAAATTGCGCCCTGACAAGCTTGCGCCCTTCCTCAGTCGCATGTTCCGTGAGTCTCTGGCGGCGGGTTCCCTCCCGGCCGATCAGCGTTTGGCCACGATAGTCGTTATCCCCAAGGAGGACAAGCCGCGAGATCGCTGTACTTCTTACCGGCCCATTTCACTGCTAAATGCGGAGCCTAAGATCCTGGCGAAAGTCCTTGCCAATCGTCTGTTGAGCGTCGTGTGCGATCTGATTCATCCGGACCAATGCGGATTCATCCCGCATCGTAACACCGCTCTTAACTTGCGGCGTCTTCATGGCGCCCTTGCCAGGGCGGAGCTCCTCTCCGAACCGGCCGTGCTGGTTTCTTTGGATGCCACGATGGCTTTTGACACCATCGAGTGGCCATTCCTCTGGGCTGTCTTGGCTAAATTTGGCTTTGGAGAAGGATTTATTGGCTGGGTGAAGCTTCTGTACACGGGACCCATGGCTCAGGTGGTGGTGAACGGGCGGGTCTCTCGGCCCTTTGCCCTCGGCAGGGGCACGAGGCAGGGATGCCCGTTGTCCCCTTTGCTCTTCGCTCTCGCCCTGGAGCCACTCGCGGCTTGGCTCCGCTGGGAGCCCTCGCTTCGAGGGATCCGGTGGGCCCCGGGCTTTGAAGATCGGGTTTCGCTGTATGCGGACGATATTCTCCTATATCTCACCTCACCGCGGCAGTCGCTCAACGTCCTCTTTGACGTTCTGACTTCCTTTGGGAATAATTCGGGTCTCACGATCAATTGGTCTAAATCCTGCGTCTATCCGATCTCCGGTGGTCCTCCACTCCTACCGCCTCGGCTTCCGATCCAGGTATCACTGAGCGGCTTTAAGTACCTGGGGATATACGTTTCGCTGGACCCGGTGGCTCGCTATGAGCTGAATCTCCTGCGTCCGCTTCGGCGATTGCGAGAGGATACGGCCCGGTGGTGCAGGCTGCCCCTGTCCCCGCTGGGTCGGGCCGCGCTGTTCAAAATGATGTCCCTTCCCAGGTTCCTCTATGCACTCCAGAATTCCTTCGATGTCATCCCAGTGGCCTACTTTCGGGAGGTAGAGAGCCTGCAGAGGAGACTGGTGTGGGACGGGCGGGCGCGTATTGCTCTTGCTAAGCTTACTCTCCCCTGGTATGACGGGGGCATCGCGCTTCCCGACATTCGCAGGTATTATTGGGCCGCGCAGCTTTCGGCCATCAACCATGCCACGTATGCGCCTGGCCTGAACCCGGCGTATGAGATGGACAAGTTCCTGCTTCCCGGCGGGGACTATAACAGGGCGCTGTACTCCCGCTCGGCTGGCCGGACCCTTACGGGTCCTACTAAGATTGCAGTGCGGACCTGGAGGGCCGCCACTGCGGCCACGGGCTGGGGTGAGCGACTGACATGTGCTACTCCTTTGTTTGCCTCCGATCGCCTGGGGAGCCTCTGGACTACGAAGGGGTTTGACCAGTGGGACACGATTGGTATCAGCAAAGTGGGAGACCTGTGGCATAAGGGCGCGGTTAAGACTTTCGCGGCCCTTCAGGCCGAATATGAGCTTACGGACAGGGAGTTCTTCCGCTATGCCCAGGTTCGACACGCCCTTCTCTCGGTCTTTCGAGAGGGGACCACGATCCCGGTTTCCTCGCCCCTCGAGGACCGCATACTTGACGGACATGTCCCGGACAGCACTATTTCTTTAATTTATAAGAAACTGATTAATCATCGGGCTGACCTCTTGGTGCGCCTTCGGGAGGCTTGGACGGGGGATGGGGTGGAATTGGACGACGAGGACTGGCAGTCTGCACTGTCGTCCCCCAAAGAGGTCGCCATTCCAGCCCGTCTCCGGTTGGTACAGCTTAAGATTCTTCACCGGGTGTATGTGACGGGTCCTCGCTTGGTCTCGATGGGATATTCCGACGATGGGCTCTGTAAGCGGGGTTGTGGGCTCAGTGCCACCTTTCTCCATATCCTGTGGGAGTGCCGCGAGGTGGCGGACTACTGGCGCCGGGTACATACGGTTATGGGACAGGTCACTGGGGTTGTGCTGCTGCCGGAGGTGCGTCGCTGTGTCCTGAATGTGTGGGAGCCCAATGATTATAGCGCGGCTCAGACTCGGTGGGCGGCCCTGGGGAACATGATTGCCAAGAGAGATATAGCGCAGCTTTGGGGTGCCCAGCGGCCGCCCACCGTGTCAGTATGGAAGGAGAATATGGACTGGTGTATGTTCAGGGAGAAGACTGTGTATGTTGCCCGTGGTAAGCCGGGGGCATGGGGCAGAATCTGGGGGCAATGGAATGCTTATCGCGGGGGTATCTGTACGCCCCCCCGGGTGGACACCGATATCGCCATGTCCCCCTGACCCTTGACGGTTCCGGGCACCTTTTGGAATGACTACATATGGACGTTCAGTTCCCTTGGCCCCCCCCCCCGTCCCCAGCCTCCCGGTACCTCTTCCTTTCGTGTGCTGCTTAATGGTCTGACCGGGAGTTCCCCGGAGGAAGCCTGACCTGCGCCGTTTGTCTTTATGCCTCGCCTTTTGTTTTTCTTTTAGTTTTCTGTGTTTGTTTGATCTAAGTCTCCTGTGCCTCTAGAACTATCCGGACTCACTACGGGGCCGACCCCCGGGAACCGACTGCAGCTTTGATAAATGTATATTTCATTCTGTACTTAGCGGCCGGCCCTGGTGGTTGTAGGCCCGTGCTTGTAATCGAATTATTGTTCAATAAAAACTTTAAAAAAAAAAAAAAAAAAAAAAAAAAAGAATGCAACTAACCCAACTCATATTTCTGCAGCTGGACGGTGGTGGTTAACGGTAGGGGGACGGGTGTGGAAATTTTAAGCTGGGCAGGTGGAAACTCCTAAAAAGGAGAAACTGCATCCTTTTTGCTTAACACTGTGAAATACATGCACAACTCGGCCTACATGTATTCGGGGGGGATCCCCAGACTGGGGCAGCTGTATCCAAACACCACTCGCATATGTCGGAGTCAGGGGGAATGATCAGGCTCGGCCTTGACGCAGTGTGCCAAAACACAATCACCCCATTTTGTGATTTATTTAAAAAGGTCAGTCCTGCTAGAACTATACATCAGGTGTTGGCTTTGTCATGGCATGGTTGTTGGGCAGGTAGTCATTCAAGATGGAACAATTTCCATGTCGGATAGATCTCTTCTATCGAAACGGCAAGGTCAGCCTAGGTTTCATATATAGCAGCTGTCAGCAGATTCATCCTACAGAAGAAGTGTACCAGAATGAAATGAGGAACAGTATGGAATATGGCGACCGTGGCAGTGATCTGCAAATATATTTCTACGAGTTACTTATGTTAAAAGGAAGTGTTTCCTGTGATTGTTTTCTAAACCAAGAATGTTTAAGAAATGAAAATTTGACAATGAGTTACTTAATGGTGCTTATGGGTGAAGATATTAAACTAATATGTATTCAAAGAAAACCTATGAGGAAGTCCTCAAAAGATATCTTCTCCGCTTTACAGTGGAGAGTAAAATGCATTAAGTTCAAGTGGTTTGACCTCTTTAATTGTTACACGTAAATGAATGTGCTAGTCGGGACCGTTTGAATTTATACAAATCCTGCAGGCTCGAACAATTGAGCCTCTTTTCAGTGACCTTGTCCTGACCTTTTCAGTGTGTGACTTCAGTTAATTCTATCAGTAAACAGTTGATCTGTTTAGGCGTGGCAATACACACTTAAAAGTGAGAAGAGCAAAAAGTAAGATGCTGTATCTAATGCATTATGCTGCAGTCTAAAAAAAGCCTGGATTTGCAGATGCATCTCATTGGGTGTCTTGCAGCATCTCTTCATAACAGATTTGCTTCTTCAAGGCTTTTAGTACTAGTTTAAATTCAGTCACGCCTCTGAAAATAATTGAAGCAGGGCTCAGTCAGTTGCACCTTAGGATAAACTCTGGAAGGACAGCTGTGCTAGAGCAAAATCTCATACCAGTTTTATAGCGGACGTGCAGTAGTGTTGAGGCAGAATTAATAACTTCACCACACACTCCTAGATCTGATTGACTCTACCCAGCACTGCTCTGCATCCCAGGATGAAAACTAAGTAGAAACAAAAACATAACTGGTGTTTTCGTAGGGAACAAATTCCATGGACGGCCTCTTGGCACTATTAATTGATAAGAGGTGTTTTTGTGTGGTTTGTTTTTAGGAATCTCAATGATACTAATTTTATTAATCTCAGAAAAATTAAAGGCTGTAGAAATTTGATCCTGGCAATGTGGTCAAACACAAATCCTTGCAGTGGAGGAACCGCATCCCATATTTGAGACCATATCCATGATATATTAAAACAGTAGTTAATTTATACACCTAAATAAAAACAAGTTAAGGTGGACAATCTGGTTGGCCTAGTTAACTTTATTATGTTACTCAACCAGAAGGAATGGTGGCATATGATTGTTCGGGCCCTCTGATGAAAAAGTAGTATTTACATGTAAGAAAGTTTTTATTTTTTTTCCAATTTATATGGTCATGTAGGATATCCTGAGCAGTGCAGAGGGTTGGGATGGTGAGGATCGACATAGCTGCCACATACCATCAGTCTTAGCATTTTGGATTGTATGTATTATGCTCAATCATTCAACTGAGATTTTTCCATAGAATTTCTAAGGCTTTTGACTCATAGGTGTGTATGTATCTACAATATATAATGCAGTGTGTACTATGCTATTTATTACCATTAATGAGTTTGGGGAGGGGCTATGACTCAAGCATGGCAAACCCAACGTTCCTTTGATTGTTTTTTTGTTAATCAAAACCTTGTGGATCTACTGCTGGATGGATTACAGTAGAAAAAAACTCCCTAATCCAATGTGGTGCAACTTTGTTTTTTGAATAACAGTTGTAAATCCTCAGTGGATTTAAAAATCCATGTATGAACCACAAATTAATGGTCCAGTTATATCTAAAATTTGACTTCATGTCTAAGCCATTCAAGTTTTTAACTGGTAATTTCTCAAACTACTGACTAGGAAGGAACTTCTGAGCGTAAATTTCTACCTTCATACCAGTTTGTGTAATTCTTTTATTTTTCTGTAGCAAAGAATCCTATGGGATTTGAAATGAAAAATATTGCTTTTGTGCCCCCTTACCGCGTACTACCTCCCGAAGGACCCAAAGGATGTATTTTTTGTTTTAGAAAGTTTTGTGCAGTTGTCAAAAATTGAAGGAGAACAAAAAAAAGCCTTTCCTTTTGTAACTCTGTTCTAGCCATAACCCTACTGGTGCTATACCTGACAGTGTAATATAGATTATGCATCTGTTACACTGTGGTGGTCACTACAGTGCAATTATGGCTAAGCTGCACTCTCTATTGAAAGAAAGCACATTTTTTTAACACTAATTATTATTTGATTTTCAAAAATGAACACATGCCATCTGGCATAGTATATAGCGAATGCCTAGATATAACTTAAAACCAAGCATTATATGAATAAGTAAAAGGACCCACATTGAGCATACAACATTCCATTTTCTTATAGCTATGTCCACATTCAACAAAAAAAATATTTAATGAGGTGATGGGAAGTATGAGGTTGGGGAAGTTGGACCAACCAACATTCTGCATCTGAACAAAAATCCCTTCATGTATTAGTAAAAAGAAAAAAACACTTCAGGAAGTTGTTGCATCTGAGCCATTTCAGTGTTATAAGACATAGAATCTGTTTCAAATAAGGGAGGTTTTGGTGAACCTCCAACAGTCCTTTATCAGAAGAGCAGTTAAGACCGGTTTCATGTGGTTTCCAAAACGTGCTTTGCGGTGATAAATTATCTTCTCATGGTTTGCTGCTGTTCCTATGACTTGTAGTCACTTATGGGTAGGTGGTGGGCACGGTTTTGATCTTCGTAAAATGCACATTTTGGCATAACCAGCACTTATCAGTCCATCTTTTCTTGTGTTTGGTAATTCCCTGTTAATCTAATGTGTCTTGTAGGAAAAGCAACACAGGGGGGCAGTCTAGAACTGTGCAATTTGAAGAGTTAATTGTATTTACTACTTTCCACCAAAGGGTTTGCAGAGGTTGGCAGGACCATATTAAATGCATTATACCTCCAACTGGGTCACCACACTGCCAAAAGTTAGAGGTTGTAGTCGTATTGGCAAGTCATTGTCTGAGGAGCCCAGTGCCAGTAATGTTGCCGTTTAAAATGGCTGTTTTTTATCCTTGCTTCAGAGTTCATAATCGGGTGCCGTTTTCCTCTGAGTAGTCTTTTGTAAGTTTTGTTTGGCATTTCTCTTAAGTGCTGTGGCAGTGTTTTGGAGGGGAGCTCTTCAATTGGAGTGTTGTATAATCTAGAAAGAACACCCATACAATTGCTCCATCTCTTTAGGTACAAGTGTACTTTAAATTAAGGGAGGGAATCCTGCAAGGACGAGATTCCTGAGAATTTACAGTGTTTCACTTGGATATGCCTCCATTTTTGTTTGTCCTCTAAATTAAATTATTTCTGGAGAGTTTCAAACGATTTAGCTCTAGATTACATTGTTTGACCATTCTGTCCAATTTATTTTATGGTTATCAGTCTTCAATATTTTATTATTCTAGATGGAGCATGCATGTGCAGGACTCATTGGCTATTCAGTCGTTTGTGGGTTCCAGCCCATAATCGTTCTGTTTCCTTTAAGATTGGGTGCAAAGTCACTTGAGATAGCTACACTTTCATATAGCGAACCAGAGTCTAGCCGTGTCCTCATGTGTTGCTTAAAACGTAACCCAGTTTCCAATGTTTTTATCAAATGAGGTGATCTGACACCAGCAGATGTCAGTCATTTAGAGCTCTTTAATTGTGCTCTCTGTGATCCCCATTTATAATCTTTGATTATTTTGTAATGGAGATAAGGAGAAGGGGAGCATCCCCAAAAATATAGTTAAATGTGGGTGTTGTCGTCCTTTTTGTCTGTACTCTTTTCCAAAGGATAGCTTTAGACCAGGCCATCTTGTAAAATCTAATTTTGTCTTTACAATGAAGAGAATTACGTTATTGAGGACTGTTGCTTTCATATGTTTACCAATATATATTCATATGTACTTAATCAAGGATGGGGAGACTATCTAAAGGGTAGGCTCTCTGGTGAGGACGTAAGTGTGAGAATTTACCTGCAGGGGATGTACTTTTGTCCCATTTTACTCTGCATCCTGAAAATCGGTCAAATTGTGACAATTTCCAGCACACTGAGCAACAATGTGTCCTGTTTTGTAAGTAACAGTACTATGTCATCTGCATGGAGTAATTGCGGCTCGACAACTACTGTAGGCAAACCTTATATTATTCAGGAAGGTCTATTTCCGCAGCTCTGGACTCCAGTGCCAATGAAAAAAGAGGCGCTGATAAAGGACACCATTGACATATGCACTTACTGATCTCATTATAGGTAACAAACTGTGGGGGATTAATAGAGCCAAATTGTTTTTTTAATCCACTTTTTTTTAGAACTGGCTCTCAATAAGGTGTGGAATAAATAAGGCTAATTTGACTCTACTCTATTGAAAGCTTTTTCATAGTCTAATCCACGTTCTGTTCTAGCTTGCTAAATCCGATGTGAGAGCAACCTCTTAAACTCGATGTGAAATAATGGTGCTATGAGCTTTTTTCAATTGTTGATCCAGAACCTTTGCTAGAAACTGTGTTAAAGGATGCGAGCCAATAGCTACCGCGGTGCAGTAGATCCTTATTTAACTTCAGTAGAAGAGAAATTGCTGCCCTATTTAATTCCAGAAGAATCCTGTTTTGCCTCTTTCCTTACAGATTTTGCGTAGCAGTGGGGCAAGCAGTTGAGCGTTCATTTTGTAGAATTCAGACTGAATTCCCCTGGGGAATTTCCCCATAGCATAGATTTTTAATAGCTTTTTCTGTGTCCTCTACAGTAATGGCATTCTCCAGTTCTTCGGTTACCTCAAGGTGTGGCTGTTGGAAAGCGCAAATTCTTGAAGTCATCTTCTATTTTATTGTTGTCTTCATTATTGTCTGAGGTATACAAGTAGAATACTGCAAAATCTCCTGTCTGTATTGGAATTATTAGTGCACCCCCTCGGGTTCTAAAAGCTGGTA
This sequence comes from Triturus cristatus, assembly GCF_964204655.1. NCBI lineage: Eukaryota > Metazoa > Chordata > Amphibia > Caudata > Salamandridae > Triturus > Triturus cristatus. The sequence continues at coordinate 998,328,014 of NC_140581.1, forward strand.
TGGAGCATGGAGGTTACATCTGCTTTAGTTGCATCACGAAGGCCTGTTGGCCTTTTCACCTTGCTGAAACGTCTTCATTCTTAATAGGGTTTTCTCTGCTGCTGAAGGGAACAGCAAGTTCAGATCAAGTTTTATAGTGTTTGCCAAGGATGACACTTTGTATTGTTTCTGTACTTACCTGGATTTGCTTTTCCAGTTATAGTTGGTGTTCCTTCGCTTTTTACTGTGCAAGTGCTTTTTCTTTTATTAGTTGCCCTCATACATACGTCTTGCACCTTGCCCATTGTATTTGAGTCAGTGTGACTGAATGCTCATTATGGACCACGTGCTCTTGCAAATGTGTTTTTCTCTTCATGGTTTTTTAGTTTCCTCATTGGAATTCTCCAGAACAAGCCCCTAGGGGCAACAACACACAGTATAATTTCTAGCTGCAGTGCTGAAGGGTCTGATAGTCTGTTATCCAGTATCCTGTAATCTTGCAGTTTCAAAGATAATGTTCCAATCCTCTTATTATGACCATGGTGTAGCCTGTTCACATCCGCATAAAAGACTGGCTAGTTATTGTTAGACACATATATTGACCCTATGATTGTGAGAAGTTTGGATACCCCACTTGGCAAACCTTCCGTTGGGAATCAGACTATAGTTTACATATGCGAGTCATCCATTTTAGATGGCGTAGTATTTCAGCACCACCTCTCCTGTGCGATGGTCCTGATGCGAAGAACACTTTTTTCTAAACTAGTTGTTTATAGTTTCTGTGATTCAGTTCTTGATAAATGTGTTTCTTGGACTAAAGCCATTTCTGTTTTCTTTGAGGCGAATTATGAGATTTTCTTTTATTCCTTTTATTATAACTATTGAGTCCTTCGACATTCAGAGTATATAAGTTCTTTATTGCAAGTTTGTTGCAGTGAAGTGGCCATGTTCGGATTGTTTCAATCATTCAAGAAGTATGAGAGGAGGGCATTACATTGCTTACAATTAAGTTTACCACCCCACACTATGCTTCTATATTAGTATGTAGTGGTAGTTGATGGCTAGATACAAGTGAAGTATAGTACAAATAGTGACAGGTAGGTCGATAATATTTCTTAAATCAGCCCAGCATGCGAAAAATTTAAATAATATGAAAGGAAGTGTAATAATTGGCAATTATATTTTTTGGGAACAGTTATACTGTTAGAACTGTGATTAGCAAGCTCTGAGGCATCCTTGCCAGACTAGTTCTTCATATAAAATTAGGTTGTTTCTTAAATCTATATAATAAGTCAAAGGAAAAAAAAAAGTGTCATTGGGATTACACTTCACTTAGTTCTCCAAGGTGGAGAGGTCTCACTAAGGATGGGGTTGTTGCTTGTCAGACTTGGGGACCAATATGTGTATTTTTCAGAGGTGATCTCAATGTATCCCTTTTTGCTAAGGAAGTATCCGGGTTGTTTCTGCGCTGAACCACCTCTGAGCCTGTTCAACTGGTAACCTTCTTCCTAGTTCCACCAATGTTTTCTGTTGCACTCATTCCTAGTTCTCATGTGTGGATATCTGACTTTTTGTGCTGGGGTCGCAGCAGTGTCCATACTCTATTCTTCCAATGACTGCAACAATTTCTCCAGCTCGTCTGGGTTGTGATACTGCTGGTATTGCCATATAGCATGACAGTCATCACAGTAGGGTCTAAAAGGCTGCCTCTAATGTCTCTTTTTAGGAATAGGTCTGAGGCCCAGGAACCTTTTGAATAATATTGATCTGCTGTGAGAAATGTGCAGTCACGGAGACCTATAGTTTTTATATTGATAAGGACCGTGTAGTCTGATCACCTGAAGTGTGATTCTTCCGTGGCCATAGTGCAGCAGACAAGCAATTACAGACCTACAGCATCTTGGCTGGTTACATGTTCTGCAAGAATCCTGTGTGCCCTCTGAAATTCTTGTGGTTGATCAAATTTGATAGGCTGAGTTGGGAACCATACCTTTTAACAAATCTTCCATGTATTGGGATGCCAAAAATGCGTATGTTATCTCACCTGTGGCTATCTTCCAGATCAGTTCTTTATAGATTCCATACTTTGTTTTCTTAGTCAAGCAAGATAATTATCTTCTGTTATCACTCCTCCACTCTTTAATCTGTAGAGTCCAATTTTGATTTGAAATAGGGTAAATTAGGATGCATAGAATTTTAATTCCTTATTAATGTCCATTGTTGCCTGCACTGCTGTCTTGAGTGAGCCCTCATAGTGTTTAATGAAGCCACTACATATCTTGTACCGATTGTGGATTCAGATCACTAGGGCGTTTTCCTTCTGTACCTCTGAAAAAGGAGGTGTCTGTATGGCTTCCCTTTTAACAAATATTAAGTCCACAGTGTTTGTTATTGGGCCCTCAGTAGAGCAAGTTAGAGTCCAGTTGAAAGGTTTTGAAAATCTAGAGTTTTGGCCCTTTTTAAGCGATTTGCATAAATACCCAATGTCCCGGTGTGAGATGCTGGTCTACTGCTAATCATGCATATGTGGTCATTAAAAGGCTTTAGTGCTGCTGCTTATGTTAATCAACATTTCTGCATTAATTGCCTTGAAACTGTTTAGATTTCTTTTTCTGTTGAAACCAATCCTATAAACTGGTTAGCACTCTTTAAGCCAGTAGAGAGCAGACATGAGGGAATGTATCTTGGTGTTCTGGTTGGTGGTTCCTATTTACTTTGACATCTTAATAATGGCACCTTTACTAAGTTTGTAGTCTACACTTTTGGGCACCCAGCCCAATCCAAGATGGCCTGGAATTACGGGCAATCCACAGATTTCTACAAGTGGGCTCACACCAGCACTCCACGTCTCTTCCCACTGACCATTCTGAGTTCCTCGCTACTAAGGGCAGAAAGACACCTGTCGAGTGTGGGGATGGTAGTGGCTTACTGACACCAGGCCTCAGTCTCGGCTGCACCAGCACTCGCACAGACAAACTCCCCAGCAAGCCTCCAACTATGAGGAACATCCATCATTCCTCCTAGGGTGCAAGAGGAAACCTGATTTCCGTCAAGACCTGTCTTGTTTGGTAAAGCTCCTTTAGAATGCAGCAGTCTTGCCTCCTCTCCCAGGGCATTTTTTAATTTGCCTATAACTTTTGATCCCCTGACCCCCTCCCCCTTTGCGATCTGCACCAAAATTTGAGTAAATGCCTGAGCTCCTTCTCCGGGATAGTATGCACTGTCGTAGAATATTTTGCTCCTCGTCTGAGTTTCCCACCCAGTTCTAATTGTGAGTAAAGGAAACCCCATGGAAAAGGGGATTGAGAAGAGATACTGCGACCAGTTAACTATAGCACTAGAGAATGGTCGATTACCTTCGGAAATAAACATACTTACTATGGACATAATAGTGCATGTGGTTTTATACACCAAAGAGACGTTAGTGCTGCCTGAACTTTCTTGGCCGTCTGCACTCTTTTAAAATACTAGTCTTTTTTCCTGTAAACACTGTTTTAAAACATTATGCCTTTGTTTAGAACAAATAAAGGAAAGAACAAATTGTTGCAATTCTACATTAACTGTTAACCTTCCTACTACCTTCACTTTTTTCCTGAATCTGGTTTCAAAGTCCAACAAGAAATACTTGTCACTAGCGAGGTATTAAAAAGTAAACATACAGAAAAATAATCTCGCCCCAGGTTACAGTCACTTTTAAACAGATAAATGCCATAAATGTAAATCAATTATAAAGTAAAGGATATGTTCCTGAGTTGAGTTTTACATCTTAAAAGAAAACCTTCAAAGTTCTGTTTTACATTACCAACTTGTAAATAATTGTTAAATCTTCACCCTGGACGTTTGCTAACTATTAAAGTCAAGCAGCTGAAAGCTTGTAAATACAAAGCAAACAATCAATAAACATTGTTTGAAATCTTCACACTCGACCATGCTAAACTATTCAAGTCCAGCAGCTGAAAATAATAATCCTTAATGTCTTCAAGTAGATTATCAGCAGAACAGCTTGCACTAAAATAAACACCTCAGAATCATTGTGTTTGTGTTCCCAAGAGCTTTCAACTTAACTGCACCAACAAAGACTAAACCATAGTTGCAAAAAACTTCAGTATGGCGCGTGAAGCTACATGCTCATTCAGTGCTAAAATTCCTTTTGATACCAGTATGAATGATGCTCCGAAGGCAATTCCTGAGCTGGTATTTGAGAATTTTTTGCTGGAAACTTTAACTGAGGAATTTATTTTAATCGAAATAGAGCAGGCTTAATAAACTTTTCCAAAATACAATTTCTCAGACAATCAGTCCAGAATCTTCATTTCGTACACCGACAGGGCAGTTTTGTAGGAGATAAAAAGTTACTGTGGGGTTAAAGTTTAGCTCCCCTAGGCAATTTTGTTTGCACTTCCTGGAGTTAACGCTGGATGGATTTATGTCGCATTTGATAACATAGTAGAACTTCACTCCAAAATTGTGATTTCATTGGATTGGTGTAAATCCATTCAGTAGTTTGTTATCTTTGGAAAAAATAAAATAAAAGGTTGGGTAGGCTTGAAAGGGTTAACACTTATATCTTCACCGCTTTAAGTCACACTTTAAATTAATTTTTATCAACAGTGATTGGTTAAAGTGCTCAGAATATCTTTTCCTGCTATCCTTAAACTCATGATTTCAAACAAAATTACAATTTTAGTTATTTTGGGGGAAAACAATCCGCAGCCATGGGAGGCAGGCTTCGCAAAGCCAAAAAAGACAACACAGTCTGGTTTAACAGCCTGCAGTGATTAAGCACAGGGTGGGTGTTGACCAACTGCAGCTATTTGGATGTTTTTCGATGTGTGTTGTCCACTCAAGGCGGGGTTGCCCACACACGGTGGCCAGCCGCGGCTCCACATAGCCAGGCCTTGTGCCACTAGACAATGAGTGCCTGCCTTCCTGGAGCTTAGACATTGCCTCTGTGCTTTTGGAATGCCTGATTAGAGAGAGGTTGCTCACTTTGGAGGAGCCAAACTGCCTGTGGCTTCCATTTTATCTACATTAGACCCTGAAATCCGTTGCACTCCCAGGTTGCATGAAGAGCATTGCTGCTGTTTGTTTGCTATACAACAGAGCGAGGGGATTGTGATGGGTTACACAATTATTGTCAGTGCCTCATTTATTTGGAATTTTTGCTGACTTAGTCTAACTCCGCGTTTGGGAAACGGTATCACTTGTTTATATTTGGTCCATCTGCTAATAGCTGAGAATATCTGTCAAATGCTGAAGTATCCTGAATTCTGCTACACTCTTGCCAATGCCTTGTTAAGTTTCCGATGAAGATAGTGAACGAGTATGGATTTTACAGTGCTGTGCACCCAACCCAGACATTCACGATGCACGACTTGAATTGGCTGATTTGATTTTGTTTGTATATTGTTCTTGTCTCTGTGACAATCACGTTATTGTGAGAGCAGCATATGCAGTTTACACAATAGCTTACATTGTTGAATCATTTTACTTTTTTAATGTAATCTCAGCACAAGTTGCAGAAGTGTTTGCCCTTAAGAGCGCATGCTATATAGCCAGTGGATTGAGTGTCACACTGTATAGATAACCAAACTGGTTTTGGAGTTGTGCATGACTTTGGGCAGATTTTGTCTAAAAGGGTTTGGTAGTCTAGTCCCATTAGAAATGGAGCAAGAATTTTGGATTTGCTTCGTGTGCTGCAGTTAACTAAGGAAGTGGCTGTTGTAAAATGTGCAGCACATAAGAGATGATGACATGGTAACTCTTAGCAACCGATCCATTGATGAACCATCTGAAGACTGGAACTCCAAAAAGGAATGTAAATTGTTGTCAAAAACAGTTCAACTGATAGGAACTGCTGAGAATTCTGAAAAATAATGTACCAAATGATGAAAGAAAAAGATGGATTGCACCACGTTGTATTATGAACTAAAGTGGCATTTGGAAGTCACCTGATAACTCAATGTCATTCAGCTGAAAATATTTGTTTGGGTGTTTTTATAGCCTTTACACATGTTGGATGTGATGCCATGTTGCACGTTTTCAGAAAATGGTGGCTTAAACCCCATTTCAGAGCTGCATGTGAAGGATCTCGTCAGCGTTCTCACCTTTCTGCAGTTAAATATTGGAAAAAAGATTCTAGTGACTTAAGTCATGCTGGTCAGTCTCATGGCCCGTTTACCAGAATCCAGATTGACTTTGTCAAAATGCAAAAGTTAATGGTTTACATTACATTCGGATTGTTGTCTTTGTTCTCAAGATGGGCGTTTGCCTTACTTGACTAGGAGATGTGACAGCCTGACCGTAGCTAAGCTCTTCAGGAAATTTTATCACTTGATTCAGTTTTCTGCCTTCTTTAGAATTCGCTCTTTTCAAGAATGATTTGATGAGAATTTTGTGCACCACATTGAAGATCGATCAGCATTTCTATGGTAGTTACTTGCCTGAAGTATCCAGAGTAGAACGGTAATCTCAAATCGAACCTATCCAAGATTTACAATTCAACATCCCTTAAATAGCCAGATGCTTAGTTTGCCGTTGGAATTAATGAGTAGAAGCACCTCTAATAACAGTGATGAGAGTTCAGATTTTTCTGCTGCATAACATTTCTGGTGAACTTGTACAAGGGTAGGGCGGATTTGGTACACATTTTCATCAGGTGAGGTTGACAATATCATTGTCAAGTGAGGAGCCTTTCATGACCTAGTTCCCTGTGACTGGCTCAGCCATTGGCGTGTTTATGGGGCTGCATCCCAGTCTATTGCTTTTTCACCCACCATGCCACCTCAATTTAGACCCAGACATGAAAATCAGCCTTGACCCTGCTCCAATAAGAACAGTCCAGCCGAACTGCCAAGTTCTAATAAGACTGGGCTCACCACATGAAGTTCTCACGGGAAGAGTGATGAGAATTCCTGATTTTCCTGCTGCCTAACATTTCTGGTGACAAGTTAGACTGCTGCAAGGGTTTGGCTGATATGGTAGTGAGGAACCCTGCCATGACCTGATTACTGGTGACTGGCTTGTGGTGAAGAAGCACTTGAAGATCTGCGTCGACATAAGTTAGCTTGGGCCCGACCGAGTTATGTTTATGACTAGTACTGCTGTGAAGTGTGCAGGCTTGCCACAGTGGATCTACGCATCTCACACAAAGAGTGAAGGCAGCAGATAAAGTGGTGACAGCAACCACTGATTAACAGTGTCCAATTTGTTACGTGGATCCATAGTGTGGAGAAGTACAAACTGCACAAGAAACCCAAGTAGCACAAAACTCATAACAAAATGTTTCAAAAAACCACAGAAAAGTCAAACTGTTCTAATTGAAAGCTGCACAGATCAGGTGGCAAGTGAAAAAAATGATGATGCAGCAGTTGTCATAAGTGGGTCTTAAGATGAAAACTGGCCCCAAGGTGGTTTGTCTGAGCATGGGACGGAGGAAGAGAGCTGAGAGAGTCGCAGATTGGAAGCAGTTGACAGAGACTAATAAAACAGTGCTGCCAGAAGTAGATTTGAGTGAGTCTGAGAAGCCAGTGGTCAGAAGGTCGACAATAGGAAGTCCAAAACAAGAAGTATGCAGTACCTTAATGAAAATCCAGCCACAGCAGAGCTATTGATTTGAAAGAATATCTGTTAATTTTTGAAGAACTACTGTGAACTAGCTGAATAAGCTCTTAAATGGAATTTAAGAATCAGCATTAAATATAGACTATGGAGTGTTGCAGAAACCATTTCTTTTAAAAGTGCTTACATTATTTTTCCAGATTCTGATTTCTTGTTTGAAGATTCATTTTGCACCTTGCTTTATCTATCCAATGAAAGATGGTAGTTTTTATATGAACATTGTCTGATGGAATCTCTTATTAGTGGTATATCCATTTTAAAGAGTTTGAAGATATTTGCATCACACAATTCAAATTTAGACTAGAAGTTTCGATTTTTTTGTTGTTGTCAAAAGTAGTCCTGGCTGAAATGAAAAAAACTGTTCAGCTTTGCAAATTTTCTGTCTTTTTTTGAATTTTTTTTATATTTTTTTTTATAGTAACCTGATTAGCCTTTGTTCTTTAGTGTGAAACACCCCACCAAAATCTGAAATTGAATCATATATTAGTACTAAAGCTTTTTGGGATAAATGAAGTAATATTTGAAATGGTTATTAAAGAATATTCAGAGACGGTTTGTTGAAAGAGTGATTTGTAATTAAGGTCTCAAATGTTTATGTACCTATTTACCTGTTTCTTTTCCAGAGGGTTGTTAAATATAACCAGTTGCTCTTCACTTATGAACTCGTGTAGCTTTTTCGCTATGATTCTTCGTGATCAAATCAGATTTCCCTTTAGAGAAGCTGCCTAAGATTGGGGATTTGTTCTGTTTCAGATCATATTCAAATGATTAACATTATTACCAGAACTGATACTAACAATATGAACAGTGTGTGTGTAAATGAAGTAGTATTGAACAGAATTTTACTAGAGCATTTAATGAGGCGAGTAAACATTAGTGGTAATGCGAATGAAGCAAGAGACTCTGTTGTTATATGAAGCTGAAGTGTAGTTTATAATTTCGAAGTTGCAGTCTAGGCTTTAAGTTGGGTAAAGGAATTTCATTTGTAATTTCAGTGACCTGCAAAGGTACCGGGTTGAGTTTGGAGCAGATTCAGTTGTAATTTAAATTTGTCTCCATCACAGAGGCATGAGTCAAAACCTAGTTCAGGAGTTCTTTCCCACTGAAATCTCCCCGGTGTCCACTGTGATGAAATGCAAGTCTTTTCAGTAATGCCACAATGCACTCTTTGAAGCCACGTGACACCCACTACCCCGCCAGAGCTGTATTACTCCAAAACCTGTAGCGGTGCAGAGGATGCTGCATCTCCTGTTCTTGGATCGAATATACAACTGGAGTCTCCCCATCACACTAACAGGCAATCCAATGCCTTTTGATCCAGCCCACCATAGTGGTTGTTTGTCTTTAGGGTGCATCACCGTAAGAGTAAGCTACGTTTACAATGCATAACTCTATTAAATCTACCAAACTCTGTGACCACTACTTTCATTTCTTATCTTTGGGTGCATCCTTGTTAGCCCCTGTAGAGGAGTAAAACGAAGAATAAAGTATCATGTACCCACCCTCTGTACCTAGTGGCTTGCCTTATACATTTACTTGAGTTGGATGTGATCCTTGTAATACTTCAGACTTTATGCTTCAGCTAAGTTGGTGTGGCTGAATTCTGCTCTTCTTTAATATTCCACCAGTACTGATCTTCTTATGAGACGATTTTACGGATTGCTGTCCTGCCATAACTCATCATTAGCTACACTCCCTCCCACCTTTTGATATCTACGGAGTTGTCTTATCGTATCAATATTGTTTGATCTTCGTGCTGTGTGTCAGACCCTCCTTTCCACTAAGCTGTAAAGTACATTTCCAGCTCTCCCTCTGGAACTCCTATCCAAACATCCACACTGGATACATCAATAAATATTGTAATTTCTAATGGCACCCTCCAGTGACACAATAAAACCTTCACTGAGTGAAGAATGTACAGAGCAACCCAAGGTGCAGTGTCTCAAAGCACTTTTGCACAGGCTTACTCCCACCCTTGAATACCCATAAACAGAGTGCAGCAGCTAGAAATACCAGTCTCCTATCTGTGCTTTGATCCACAACAGATAGGAACTGACATGCACATTACCTAAATCACACTCAGTCAGTTAACATAATTAGTCTATTAATATGCCACATGTATCCGCTTCCCCTTTAAGGCTTTTAATTATTGTATCAATAGAGGGATGAACGATAATTAGGAAGCAAGATTGCTTCCCATTTAGTACCACACTATAGCAAGAAAGAAGTTGGTCACTGTTTAAAAAAATAAATAATAAAAATCACCATAGACCATTCGATTCAGGACTTTATTCAGCAAGTTAAAACTGGCATAAAAGTACATACAATTATAAAATAATTCAAGCAGTACAAATCCTAAACGATAAAATCCTTTAAGATATCATCAAATAACATATACAATCTTATGCCCTGGTCAGAATCTAACACAATACGTATCCTTAATTAGAACATTGGAATGTTGGAAGCTCCACTGAAAACCATGGAGAGCTCCGGGCTTATAATGGCTGGTATAAGCCCGGAGCTCCAACATTCCAATGTGTCTTTGTTCACAGCTCTGGCTGTGAATAAAGACTTCAGGGAGCCTGAGGGGATATCAATCCCCTCGCGCTCCCTGAAGGCTTTTTTTTGTTAGAACATTCTGCTCTCTAGTGGCAGAATGTTCTAATAGCCTTATAGCCCTTTGTAGCAGGGCTATACCGGCTTTTAAAGTCCCTCTGCTTTGTTAAAGTCCCTCGCCTTCGGCTCGGGCCTTTAATGCTGCAGCGGGCCTTTAACAGCTGGTATAGCCCGCTACGGCGGGCTATAAGGCTATATATAATAAATCGCTTTTAGAATAAAAAGGGCAGCACTAAAACACATAAATTAATCTTTTAGCGCAAGCAGAAACGTCAGTGCATCTTTATAATTTCTTACTATCTAAAAACCCTTTATTATGCAGAATATGACATTGCCACTCCTTATAAAACTTACTGAATTAAATTAAGTGATGTGCGCTTTGCTTACTCATTCCATCACAGGGACAAGGGGTTTTGTCAGAGGTACCAACATTCATCTTTGGAAATGCTACTAAGTGATGCCCCATGCCACATCTAAGTCTAGTTAGGACATACCGATGTTTGTTATTTTTAACACACTTTAAATACTCCTCACACCCTCCCTTTCCATGAAGGACATATTCATAGCAACCATCATTTTCTTTGTCTCTACACGAAGTCTTCCTTCAGACCTATGCAGAAAAAAAGTGGCCTTAATGTAACTCTTGGTTAATGCTAATACCGGGGATGGCTTCTCCCTTACTACCGAATTAAACCTACACTTAAACGTGGAAACTATATAGGCCAACCATCATATGCGAAAAGCATAATCCAGTTTTAAACAATCCAGTAATCTGTTTGGTAAAGGCCAGGGCTTTAAGTGGGCCGGGTCTGAGCACCGCAAGTTTTTTTTGGGGGCCCTCGAAACGGGTCTCTATCGGGCTCTATTTTCGTGGCTACTAAAGGTAGTCCTTTTTTTTTTTTTTTGTTTGTTTTTTCGGACCCGTTTTGAGGGCCCAAAAAAAAACTGCCGGTGCTCAGACTCTGCCCACTGTTGCTGCACTCATGGGCGTAGGAAGTGTGGGGGACGCGGGGGATATATCCCCCCCCCCCCCCAGATTTTGGAGTGGGGGGGACACGGGGGACAAGGGTGGGGGGGCCGAGGGGACAAAGGAATTTCCCCTCTCCCTTCTGTTATCACAGGGCCATTAGCACGTGAAAGCGCTACCTAATGGCCCTGCACTTGACCTGCCTGGAGTCAGAGGCCACCCGCCCTCTGCCTTTTGTTATGCTGCAGGAAGGCTCAGCCGTTCTGGGAAGGGCAGAGAACGGAGAAAAAATAAACGCTGTCTCTTTTCCTTCATGGCAAGGACCGTGTCCACTACTCCTGACCTGCCTCTGGCGGCTGCCCACCTCTCTTTATTCCTCCATCTCTTTCTGTCTCTGTCTCGCTCCTGCTTACGTGCTGATTTCAAGAGGCAGCTCTTAAGGTACTCTCTCTTGCCTCTCCTTTTCTTTATTTTTTCCCCTGTGAAATTGATCCAAAAAAGGCTGAACACTTTGGCTGTAAATGTCCTCATTTTCTGACCGTTTTCGATTGAAAAGAAAAACCTCGGAATGGAGAGAAAAAATAGTTAAATACCTAAATAAAGCAATACAGAGTGGACAGCAGACAGGCCAGACTGTTATTTACACCCACACACATTAGCGCCACTTTACAGAGTTTGCCAGTGAAAGCGCTACTTTCTTTTTATCTTCTTTCTTTGAACAACATTGTTTTCCCAGGGTGGGTAAGTGCGCCATTCCTAAAGAGACTGCAATACCTGGTTGATGGGTAGAGTGGAAACGTTTAATATGATCGTTTCCAACTTTTTAATTATTTTAGCTTATAAAATGCGGCTCTGTGTTTGGGGATGTGGTCTTTTTTAAACCAAACTGCATACATTTTGAAAGGATATAAGCAATGGACATTGAAAGGGGTCCCTTCCTGGTCCAGTAGCCATGTCTTGAACTTTTCAGGCAAAATCACTTACTGATTTCTGAATAATGAGTTTAAAACCGTTAATGTAACCATGTTTTTTTCTGATTACAGTTCGCATGCTTTGCTTATTCATGCATTCCCTATGAGTGTTTGCTTTTTCCAGGGTGTTATTCCTTTTTTTTCAGGCAGCATTTTACTGTTGCTTAGTGCATAATTTGAATTTAGTCGCAGCACAATTGAGTTGTGCTGAAGGCAGTGCGAGTTTCTCTCAGTGGGGCAGTATGGTGTTCAGTGTGGGAGAGAATGTGGCACTCTGGCCAGAGCTGCTGAATTTGGAACTGGAGAACCATGTTCAGACCTTCATGACCAGTTCACCATACCACACTCCTGACAGAGCTTATTCCGATGCTACACCTTAGAAGGCCCGATAGACCTTAGAAGCCCAGGTGTCTTAGCACCCGCAGGTGGACCTGTCCACCACAATCCATACTGCAGTTCAATTCCAGTCTTGCGGGCAGGCATATGAAGAAGCACATCCTAGATCGACAGTGAATCTGTCACTGAGGTCACAAGACCCTTGAGGCCAGTCCACCTCACCCATTGGTACCTCCATTGGCCTTTTTCCAGCACTAGCAGTGCAACTTGCCAGGGGTTGGCAATGTACGATTTGCATGCACACCAAACTTAGGGGGTGATTATAATAGTGTGTGGGACCACCACGTCACCCCGTCGGTGGCGGTCCCACCGCCATTGGTGACTGCGTCACAGCCCGCCATATTACAATGGCGGGTGGTTACCTGGCGGTCGGACAGACCAACCACCACGCACCCGACGGGCTTTTTGAGCCCGCCGGTGTGGTGGAGGGGCTCGTGGTTCCTACAATGCTGGTGGTGCCTACCATGCACTGCAGCAGGGATTACGATGTCCCTTAGCCGCCAGCTTATCAATGGCGGTTCACCTGCCATGGAAATGCTGGCGAAAGGGACATTGGGGGCCCGTAGCAGGCCCCTTTACCCCTGGCCCTCAGACTTGGGTCCTGGGGGGCATCTATGATGCCCCACAACATATCACTGAACCATGTGGCAGGCACCGATATATTTAACATGTTCCTTTTTTTTTTACTTTGCGGCGGATGATGCAGCCAGCAGCACCTGCTGCAATGTAAAAGATAGGCACTGCGAACACCGTAGTGGCAGTCGCATTGTAATGCCTATCGTGGGGCCTCCACCTTGAAGGCCAGCGGTCCCATTCCCCGATTCGATGGCGGTCGTACTGAAGTCCATTTGGACTGAGCTGAAAAAGGATAAGATTCATAAACTGTAATTTTACAAAAATTAATGTCACATCTAGCATGAATTGAATTTAACAAAAGAAAATTGTGTGTCCTCCTACTAAAATATTGACAGGAGTTAAAGTATATAATTATGGACTACAGCCATGTGACAGATAAAGGTCACAGTTAAGAAATCCTCAATTTGTCATCTGGCCGTGTGTGAAAGAAAATGGAAAAATCTTCATGCCTATGGATAAAACTCAATGGTCCTCCATTTGAAACATTTGACTCAAAGCTGTATGTAAAGAGTTGGCTTGCAAAAGGTAGAAGGTCTGCTGAAGAAAATTGTTGTGAGAAACCCCAGCAAAACAAACACACTGAATATCTTCGAGGGTTTTGGGGAATCCTGCAATAGATTTCTAAGTAATATAAATATTCTTTACATGTTTTTTAAAGTGTTTGGTATTTTTATGGGTTATACTTAATAAATATACCTTTTTGCCTATTTTATTATCCTTTGCTGGATGCGACTTCATGATTTTCTTAAGCACACAGTGCTAGTTATTTTGATTTAGACCACGCCCCTACTCGGATAGGCCACGTCCCTTCAAGACATTAACCACGCCCCTTTTAGAGCACCCCCCGTTTTTTCCCCCACTTAAAGCACTGGGTAAAGCTAGTTTCTTCTTTCATCCAGATGGAGAGCCAAAGCAACAATGGCTTCATTAAAAGAAAATCCTTCAGATGAAACAACCTCTTTATGCACAATCTGGGATGGGGCTGACACAGGCAAACAGAGCTGTTTTTAAAAAGATGTTTTCTTCAACTTGAAGAGGTTCGCTAGGAGTGTAACCCCACAGTTCAAAGGCAGCAGGTATTATTTTAACCTGTTAAATCTCAATAATAGGGCGCTGACCCAGTTTAGATGAAAAATGAAAAATCCCTTCACAATTCCTGCTCATTTTAACTTTAGCTTTGGCAGTCTGTGGTGCCCATATGTCGTAACTTGTAAACTGGACCGCCAAATAGCAAAATGTGTTCACTCTGATTTGGGAGCCTTCGATATAAAAGGGCATTCATTTATTTGGTTGTTTCCCACATATTATTGTGGAAGTCTTTGATTTATTGATTAGCATACTGTTAGATGCCATAAACTCCTCGAAGGCTGCCATCCATTTCTGCAATCCACTGGGGGTCCTAGATATTAATACGGCATCATCGGCATATAACCACACCGGTATAGGGCACCACAAAATGAGGGGTACATCTGCCTGAAGCGCCTGCAGGACTTCATCTACTCCATTGATAAAAAGGGAAAGCAATAAAGGGGCTAGTACGTAGCCCTGTAATACCCTTACCTACACTAAAATCGGGTGAGCACTCGCCCCGTGGACCATAGCCAATTTTAATTATTTTTTCAAAGAATATATATAAACCAGATAGCCTCAACTTAATTATTCCACACCATAGCAACTTGGAGCCTTGAGATAATCTAGCAGCTGGTTATGTATGGTCCTAATTTATTGGTTTTTCTGCAAGACAACCAGGCACTTATAAATGCTGTACTCTGCAACTAAGATGGAGACTTTTAGGATAAGTGTATCCAAGGGCAACAATGCAGAAACTTTATCCATACATTGATGTGATTTAAAGATGTAGGTACCAGTGACTAACCATGCCACTTTGTGCAAATGCCACAATTATGCTTCTGAACTAAACGGGGGTATGAACTTCACTCAGCTGCTGCTTTGCGTACTACGTGGACATTTGTCCTGCTTCATATGGTAAAACTATACATGATAAATTTCTCCACAATTTATCCTTCATGGAAACCTTTCTGGAGAGTTCTTTGAGTGAGCAGGTTCCTTCAGTCAGGTAGATATTTCGATTGGACTGTGTCATTTGTGATGCAGTACTCCTCTTGGGGGACCTATTGCTCCTCCATTCAGTCAGTCTTCTAATTTATACTCCGTTACCTAGCTGTCAACTCTCACGAGCATTCCAGCTAACATTTGCAAGGTGCACTGTTGTATTTGGTGCACTTTCCTGTTGCTTTACAAGTTTTCCTTGGACTTTCTTCTGATCACAAGGTATTGCATGTATTGCCTCGTGGCTTGCTTCTGGTAACAGATGAAAACGTCTGTGAGTGGGTCAGACTAAAAAGGGACAAACCACAGTGATGTATTCCCAACTCTTCATGGTCGCACTGAAAATCTGAGTTTCCCCCTCCAGGAATGGTTCACACAGCATAAAAGGCTCCATGACTTCACTTGTGGGAGACCACAACCCGGAGCATTTAATGTTTTTCTTACAATAGTCAATTGTAAAATAAAAGTGGTTGTTGTACTTCATTTATGTATACACGTTTTTTTTTTTTAATAAAGCAAAGATGGGAAAGACAACGGGCAGATAGACATTCGGCTTCATTTATTGGGAAAACACTGCATTTAAGACCCCTGCTGTCTAAGATATACAGGTTTGAGGCCGCTGATTGGAGTTTTTCAGTCTCAGACTGGATCCTGCATATGAGCTCTGCGTATTGCCCACATTTTGTTTGTTCAGGGTTGAACCAGATTACGATTTATTTAATATTAAAGTGCTTCTTTATTTTCTGTCGTTCTTTTACAGTCGAGTACTGTATTGCAAAGTGCTTTGATCCAAATGCACCACTCTTTCTCAATTTCGTGAAATGCCTTTCGTGTGGCGATTCAAATATTCAGTCAATCACTATTATATGATCTGTGCTTTTTTTTTTTTTTTTTTTTTTGGGGGGGGATACCGCATAGAAGGAATGCACATTCCTTCAGGACACGTGCAGAAGAACGCCTATGGGTAAGTGGAGCATGTTCTTCGGAGTCCCAAGTAGAGAATATGAAAGCTATTGTTTCCACCTGGCACTTTCCGAGACACCTTTGGTCCTATTCTTGAGGTGGGGAATGAAAAGAACAAAAACACTATTGCCATTCCTGGCACTTCAGTCACTGCCAGGAAATGTGCGGTTTAAACTCTTCACATCAAATACAATGTCTGCGGTGAGGCACATTCCACATCAACACATTCAACAGGAAGAACTTTGTCAGTGAAATCAACATCAATCGACTTGTGATAGAGGATGTCTGTGTCAAGGGACCCGCATCAACTGCTTCAACATTGAGTTGGATGGATCCTTACTCTTTTTGGTAAGTGAACAGGGCATTTTATTTTGTACAACTCAAGAGGCTACCAGCAACTCACCGTCCCATTGCTTCAGAAAATTCCTCTTAAAAGGAAAACATTTTCCTGCCTCCTGAGACTTCAGTTTGCAAGTATAGTTGCATCACCACTACAAGAAGACGGCCTAAGTCAGGTTTCATGCTGTTTAGCTGATATTAGAATGTCCCCCTCTAGCAGATGAAATGCAAGTCTGAGGGATGATAGAACTTTGGATTATTTGTTGCTTGCGTATATAGCCCAACCTTAAACCATGTTTTCTAGAGGTTTTTGCAAGGGACATCAATAAGCTCCACATTCTTCTGCAAGTGATACAAGATGAGTGCTTGCTGTTTTTTAAAGTCCAGAGATCCAACCAAGACTATTAATCCCACAGTTGTTTCATCCTGCTACTGTGTTTTTGCAGTTGTCTTGAAAGCAGCAAATTTGCAGTGTTCTTAGTTTATAGGTACTCCTCGTGGTAATCAGGAAATTTGCAGACTATTGTCATAAATAAAAAAGATGAGGCTTGGTTCTCTTCAAAGCGAGTAACTGGAGCATCTGCCTACGCTACAGAATTGACACCATCTCGATTTTGCAATTGCGTTTGTGAAGGTCTTTGTACTTTAACTCTATGGGTTGAAACCTACCTTCCTCCAGCACATTATACTTCAGTACTTCTGCTGATGAGGAAACGTACTGAATGTTATATTATTTTAAAACGCTGCCTATTTGGATTCCCGCCTCTGTCTTTAAGCAGCTTCGGTCAGTAGTGGTTGGGTTCCTTTGGGCCTCGGGCAGACTGAGGGTGGCACTTAACACGATGATGAGACCGAGATCGGAGGGCAGCTTAGCAGTCCCTGATTTTGAAACTTATTATTTAGCGGCGCAGTTGCAGTGGCTTACTCAGACGATTGTACGGACATTTCGGGAGCCAGCTGATATAGATGGGAATCCGGTTAATAGACGCTTTCAAGATTAATATTGCAGTAACAGCTCCCGACCTCCTCTCTCACTCGAGAAATGGTGACGTTTAAACTCTGCTGGAACAGAAGCCAACGGCTAGCACAAATAGCGAAGGCGTATGCCCCTGAGATCCCGCTGGTAATGTGTACTGCTCTGCCACATTGGGGCAATTGGGGGGCGCTGATTGACTGGGTGGAGAAGGGGCTGACCACCATGGGGGATCTATATGCGGATGTTGCTGTACTTACTTATGAGGTATTAGAAGACAGATATGAGTTGGCCTGCGGGGGCTACTTGATGCACATGGCGCTCATGACGGCCATCCAAGCACATTGGAAGGAGGGGCTTAGAGAACCTCCAACCTCAATGGCTTGTCAATATGTAGTTATGGCAGCTGGCACCATTAAAGCGGTTACGTGCCTGTACCTCCAAATGAAGCACAAGAGACTCACCCCTCTGTGTTCACTTCGACAAAAATGGGAGGGAGATTTGGGTGTGGACATCCCTGAGAAAGCCTGGGCGGGTCTAATAGAACGGGCATGGAAAAGCACGAGGAACGCGCGCTTCCAACTGGTGCACTTTTTTTATACTCCACAGGGCTTATCTTACACCAGCAAAAATTAATCCGCATTTTAAAGTGAATGCGGCAATGTGCCCGCACTGCAGTACGGTGGGAGCAGATTTCTCCCACATGATGTGGGGGTGCCCTCAGCTGGGAACGTATTGGGAGGAGGTGGTAACACTTTTGCAGGAGGTCCCGACTAGGGACATAAAACCCACTATAGGCCTCTGCTTGCTTCCCTCACACCTCTAAGAACAAGATAACGAGCACATTTATAGATTTAGGGCTCTAATCTGGGCTACGCCCCTCCAGGGGTGCTCATTAACACCCGGATGCCTTTATATGTGCCAGCACACTTAATAGATAAACAGAATAAAAAATGGAATACTTTCAAAGGCAAGTTCATCTGTAGAGGTCAATCGAACTGTAGCTTTAACTGCTTTTTCCCCAACCTTTTATACACCAACTAACTCTTCACACTAAATGTACATTGAGATACTGTATTGAAAAATGTGAATTTGTTCCATTGGCACAGTAATTATGGCGACATCCAAGCAGCTTTGATTTTACTGGCTAGTCACCTGTACTGGGCTTTATTAGAAAGCAGACAGCCTCTTATCTGGTAGATCCAGGGACCCTTCATCCAGAGGAAAAGCGGCAAACACAGCTCTTTGGAAGACAAGCCTTAGCGAAATCTGAATGCAGCGCAGTCATCCGTTTCAGTCTTTATTTCTACAAAGTACTAGCTCAAATGTGGCATTGTCAGACTTTTCATTCTCCCCCTCATATTGTGGTATCTTGTTTACGGGGTGACTTTGCCATTCTGTGCAGTATTCAAGAATACTGGCCGATATTCAATGAAGAAGGAAAATGCAGTCCTATCCCTGGTTCCCCTTCACGGTAATCCTTGTTGACTGCTCAGACAATCCACCTTCCTCAGAAACTGAGAGACTGGGTCGGCTTGGGAACACAATTAGGCCCGGGCACCCAAAGAAAAAGTGGCCCACATTTGTTGAGAACGATCTTTCATGAAACGTTGCTTAGTATTGGGAGTAATTTTGGGAGATATCTCTGGTAAATTCAGCGTTCTAAGCTCGTGGGGTCAGTAGCATTGGCCAAGACTAGACACACCACTACAGCGGAACCGCGGGAAGGACTCGCATTGAGCCAGGGTTTTCAAGGGGCACCACTGAGTTACCTCGCCCTATCCACCCGTGCTAGAGGTTCGTGAGGCATTGTTCTCTCATATAAACACCAAAAAAAGCATACCATGAGGTATTGTATACTAATGCTTTATTAATTGTATTTTCACTTATATCAATAGTCTCTAATTAGAGCACACGTGATCTATACAGGAGGGATCCTGTTCTTGTCCTGACGAAGATGCCTTGCTGCATCGCAACATGTTGACCTACTAGGAGTATCCGCACATTACGCAGGACATCTCCGCACTACCTTTTTACCAGCACCAGCCTCCCTTGACCTATTAAAGTTTCTACGTCTAACGAGGCCAGGTCCTTTTTAATACACCTACCTACATTCACTTCAGACCCTCCCTCTTGCATCACACATAGCACGACATTATCAGTGCTCCCGTGTAGTCGCAGGTCGTAGCACGCCCCGTCCCGCAGCGGGGCGGGAATACCTATGATGAAGCATGACACCAAGGGCCATTCTGGTGTGTGAGGGGTATTTAAACAAACAGTGTGTGTCCAACCACAGTAGGATACACACCTTCCACCATCCTAGATATCTGAACCCAGGTTCTTCTCCACCCCATTTTTATTTTCCCCCCCAGAGGTGGATCCTCTTGTATTGTAACTGATTCTGTGTGGAGAACGTATCCACCTCCTATGCCCGTGGAGGGCTTTACCTCTACACTCCCCAATCTTGGTATTTATAGACACACCACTAAACATACCCTTATTCCACCGCAACTCACTGGCAGGCCCTCCCCTGATCTTCAGGCCTATACATTTCTCGACTTTAGGGGCCTGAATGTGTTAGTCACCTATTAGTTTGTATCCCCTCCCCTAAAGATCTCTGAATAACCTGTATTATATCAGGCCATGAGTCAGAGAACCATCCCCATCCTTCTTGTCTAGAGACTTCTGTTCACCTGTAATGTAGTTCCTATATTACCCATACGGGGACCTGCGCGTTTGGATAACAAACTGTAGGATTGGTGGCAGACTAACTCTGAGCACCCCCACAGAGTATATTAGCCTGTTTGCATTAGTTAGCTTACAGTGCCACTATAATCTCCTCTTATCGGGGAGAGAATAGTTTCTGGCAACCTTAGAACATGACAACCCTGATCCCCCGAGGATCGTGTAAACAATGTACTACCTTTCGCTCAGTCACTCGTGCGCACTTTATCTCGGAGAGTTACACAGAAGAAACAGTTGGGCGTGTTACAATAAGTATTTATTGCACAGTTGTTCTTCTAGTGTAAAATATATATGCCGCGACAACCGTTAGACAGCAGAGATATATGATCAGCAGTACAGTGAATATAAAAGTATAGTACAGTTCTACCATTTTGCAATAGTCATGAACACATACATGGATATAAAATGCATGATAAAAGAAAGCGTGCGTACTCCTAGGATGCCTATTTAGATGTACGTAAGTGTACCTAGCATGTGAGTAGGTGTAAAGCCAAGAATCCCTCTAGGTTTAGTCTAATCTCATTACCTGAAGTAAGAGAGTGTAGGACCCCGTCCTTGTCTCGATGTGGACACCCCACAAGGGATGTTTAGACCGCTGTCAGCTGGAGTGTCTGCATGCAGGAGCCTCAGCGTCTCTGGTCAGTTTGTTGGGCTGGAAGTCTTGGTTCCCTCTAGCTAACACTAGCTAGAGGTGCTGAATTTATACAGAAAGAATCTAAGGTTTATTTGTCCCTTGTTTCTTGTATTCGCCATTGTTGAGTATGAGGATGACGTATGGGATGAACTGTGTACATAGATATGGGGAGGAAGGTGGTGTAGCCCCAGCCTGGTTTCCAAGAACACTTATGAATATTCATTCATACTGTGTCAGTCTGAAGTTGGAGTCATAGAACGCTATTGTTCAGGGAAACCCTCCTTCTGCGCCTAGGACTAGAACTAGGTAAAGGTTCAATCCTAAAAATCTTGTTACTGTGTAGTGTAGGGAAGGTGATGTAGGTGAAAGGGTATGATGCTACCCGGGCCTATATTTGGGTACCTATATGAAACATAAAACACCCTCAAGGAACTAGGGGTCTTCCTCTTTTTGTTGTCACTCAGGAGCCTCTCCGCAAGTGATGTGTTATGTAATGTGGGTAGTGACTTCTTTTGAATCTGGAAAAGCTGCAGGAATCGACTCCAAATGCCTTTCATTCTCTCTATACTCTTTTCTTGCTGTGTGCACCTCTCTAGTTCTCCCTATCACTTTTTACCCCTCTCCTAGTACTTCCTTTTTCTCTCATACTCTTCTTTTCCTCTCCTTGGTGTCTCTCCATACCTATGTCCGTCACTCAGTCTGGCACATATCCCCTTCTCTTTTCCTATCTTTCTCTGTCTACAAACCCCCTCTCTCCCACTCCTAACTCCCCTGTGGGCTCTTTTTTTTTTTTTAGTTATGTGTAAATCTCTCAGGCCCATATTCCTCCTGTCATTTTTTTTTTCTCTCTCCTTGAAGTTTTATTTCATATTTCTGTATTGCAAATCATTCCCTTTTCTCCTGTCTTGCTCTCTCCTGTCACACTTTCACATCCCTCTCCCCCCATGAATTTCTTTGTACTACACCTAAAGTTATGTTGTGTGTCTCTTTTATTGCTTCACTGTAGACAGTAACAAAGTCCTCATGTGCCTGGAGGCATCGTTTAAACCAAAGGATAATCCACAGGTGAAATTTCCTTTGCCATTCCAACCATTTGATGAAGGAAATTCCACTGGTGGATTGTAGTCTACATTTAGCATTACCTCCTTGAATGCCAACAACCTCTAAACTAAGTGGTAGACTGAGTGAGAGAATTAGGATGGTGCATGGGAGTTGGTAATCATCCTTCCTTTTTTCTTGTAGACCAGGAAATGTTTGACACCCTCGCCTACTTTCCCCTCCTCTCCATCATTAACTTTGCCATTCCCTTTTTTGTAGTTTTATATACGGCACACACTACCCAATGGTATTGAAGTGCTTTACATGTACATATTCGTTTTTTAAGGTACTGGGTTAGTGATATTCCCAGAATCTTAGAAAGTTGAGCCCACGCCAAAACTCAAACCTGGTTCTCAAGTTCCAAAGTCTACAGCTCTGGCAAGTACACCACATCCTCCATCACCACTTTCCTGCCTCCCCCTTCTCCACATTCTCTGTCTTTAACAATTTCTGGCCTTCTCGCCACTCCATTCCATCACTACTTCTCCCTAATCTCTTCCCCCTCACTCCTTCCATCTCTGCCACTCTTATCCTCTCTCCTCTACCTTTCCTTTCTTCCTCACTTGATTTTCTTTTCCCCTTATATTTTTGTAATTCTTCTCCAATCAGCTGTCTCACTTCTCCTTTTGTCTCTCTATACATTGTTCTCCTTGCTCGATCCATTTTGTTACTGTCCTGCCATGTCTATTCTCCTTTCCCTTTGTCATTTTGGCCCCAAGAGAACGTTTTTCACACATTAATTTGTGATGTCAAAAACCTATTTCTTTTTGCTATTTTGATTGCTTACATTATTTGTTATTTTCGTTCACTAGTGAACCGGTGTCCCCTCCCAGAGAACAAGGTGGCAGAGTGCTGCTAGTGAACCAGAGTCCCTCCCAGAGAACAAGGTGGCGCAGAGTGCTGCTGCTGAAAACGAAAGTAGAGCCTCTAGATGGCCCTTGCACATAATCTTTCACCATGCACAGCCCCCTTTCACTCCACCCCAGGTAACATTAGAGCTGGATGTGATGCTCAAAAAGAGCCCAGCCTCTCCCAGTGGTCTCACTGAGAGACTCGGGATAGGAGGGGGACCCTTGGCGTGCTGTGCCTGCTTAGTTTGGCACATTGTCCTACTGCACAAGACAATGAGCCCTCCATTCTCGGTACCTGATTATAACGAGCTCTGCTCTAAGGCTACTGCAGCATTTAAGCTCCAGCGCAGGAAAATTTGATTTTATCCAAGGCTGAAAACACAACCCACGAGCTGGTCTTTGCTTTGGGCCCCTCGGGCAATGTCAGATTGCCCGCCCTGCCAATCCGACGTTGCTGAGGGAGAACGGCTTTATGGACCATATTAAATTGTGATTCAGACTTTTTAAATATGCTCCAAAGTTAAGTGCCTGAGAGCTGTTAGAGCTGTGGGATAACACCGGGTCAACCTCGAGTCTTAAATGCATGTCCCCCTCCCCCCCCCCCTATACATACAGGACTGATGGCTGCCTGACACTTCTCTTACCACTTTGTTGTCCAAAAAAAAATGACAAATGGACCACTAAAATGTTGTGAAATTTGTGCCCGTCAAATCTAACTAAAACAGAAAAGGGTGTGTCTCTTGATGGGTGCTGTGCAGAGAGTCATTCTGTTTATTTTAATTGATGATTATGGGAAGGGGCCAAGACTCGCAAGAGGCGAAGCCTTGAGTGAGTCATGATTCTCTTCCTCTCCTTTAATAATGGTATATATTGTTTAAGCCGCGGCATTGTTTAAGATATTTACCCAAAACCAGTATGAAAGGGGATAAATTTGCGCCGACCTTGTGACTTTTATGAGTTATTCCCCAGTTTAAAGTAATTGTTACATTCAGTCTGTGAAGATGTTAAAACGTGTTCCTAAGGTCAAGTTTGCTGTAGTTTATTACCACCACAGTACAGAAAAATCGATACTTTCTAAAGCCTGACAGATTACCTGTAATTACTTTCTACGGGGAAACAAGTACAAAGTACTAGTCAGGAAGTCTCTTAAACGTAATTTTATCACAGTGCACAAAGTTAACCTCATGCGTTGTGCTTTGGGTTAAGGACCTTCATTTTTTTTATGCGCACTGCTTTACTTTTCGTGTCTCTAGTAATATCAAAACGTTTTCACTTATGATATTCATAATGAGGGTTATTTGTTAATGTATTGGGAAGCACAGTAGTGTGTAAGCTTACAAGATTTTGAAGTTACTCTTTGCAAAGTTCAGAAACAAATGTCTCCCCATTGCTGTTAGAAAGTTCACATTTTGTTTTCCTTGACTGGATAGAATGTGGATTAAAAAGGGCTATAAAGATGCTAAGCATTGTGTTTTTATGCTTTCATAATCTAAATATGGTGGTATGTCGGAAAATAGTTGACTGGTTTGAAGAAAATTAAACTGAGGTTAATCCGCTTATTGATTTAAATCCATACTTTACTGGCATGCAAGATTTATTTAATTTAATGTTTTGAAGCTACATAGCAGACTTTATATAGCTCTTCTGTTTACAAGTTGAATCACAATCAAGGAGGCAAACTCAATTATATGTGAATTTTATATGCCCATATGTTTATCACTTTTCGTTTTTACTGTGTACACATTTATAACCACACGCTCTATACAGTGGCAGAACGAGATCACCGCTACACAAAACATATACGCGATATTAAAACAATACATTTATTTTAAAAATCTATTTAGCATTACTTGGATACAGCAAAGGTTTGAGATTCAGACTAACATACTCCATCAATCTTGCCCAGCGCTTAGCTGTCCTCTCACGCAGGGCACCAAACCCTAACAATGCCGTACCCAAGTACCTTTTCATTGACTTTTGAAGCAATAAAAATACGATTCCCGAATATTCGAGCAAAAAGAACTTCTAAAATATTAGTTGAGTGGTCAAGAAAAGCAAAATTTTAGCAATTTTTATTTCTGCTTTAGTCCATATTATAAATGACAGGAAAACGCAGGCAACGTGTTGTGCGACCTCCCTGTACCACTATCTTCATGCTCAGGTGAATAATATATTCCATTGCAAATGAAGGTTCAGAAATTGCAGTTATTAGCAATACCCTGTCAAAAAAAAGTTTCCTCGCACCATTTAGGCCAATGACTGATTCTTGCTGTGCCCTTTCTTTCAGGTTAACACAGGCTTACTATATGGCACTGAAGAATTGTGCAAGAATGTTTTCCTCAGGCCATGCACTGTTAGTAGTGTATTAAGATATATAAAAAAAATGTTTTATACATGTGTACATTTAAAATTTGTTTCAGCCTACAACATTTATCACTGTCTAGTAGCACAACCATCTCCTACAGTATATAAAGCTAGTATTTTATTAATTAACATGATATAAGATTAGTAATTTGTCTCAGAATTTACAAATCAAATTTCATTGACCCTTGGAAGAACCTGTAACCTTATGGACATTTAGTTGTATCCTAGACACTTTATCCCCTGAATAATACTATCAAAATGCCTGCCCTGATATTTGATCTATGGAACAGATGCTGAATTTTGGCAAACTGTCCTGTACACTTCTTATATTACAGCTGACGTAGAATTGCCTCACTAGAGTGTACAACACACACAAAAATTATCTCCTGTTACGTGAGATTAAGGTAGCATTACTAGTGGTTGTTTTACGGGACTGTTTACTTCCTTAAGTGAAAAATCAGACTGTGAGAGAACTCAATAGTGTACTATGTGTCTGCTTGAAGAATTTAAATTGGTGCTAAAAAATGTTTTTTGAGAATAAAATAAAAATGAATACTTTGTCTCCTAGCTGAGACCAGTTTCTTGCCAACCTCCAGTTTCAACCTGGTCTAGTCTAGGTCCCTTTCTATTGTGCTTAATGGTCCCTGGAATTACGGCTCTTGGAGATACCAGACTGAATACTCCGCTTGTACAGCCCAACCAGGCAGACCCCATTCTTGTCTGGTAAATACTGTGCTACAATATGAAATACTTATCGGAGTGGGAGTGGAATGGTGGGTGATGCATGTTCGGTACTTCTTGACTGCGGTGGTGTTAGAGCCTTAGGTGGAGCCATGGGCCCAGCACCATCCAGGTCAATAATTACCTGGCAGGGCCCTCTTCCTTGGATAATAATGTTATTGCATATCCCACCATTAACATTTGGAGTGATGTTCACAAAAATTGCCTGTTTTATTTGAGACCATGTAGGCATAAGGTTTTAAGAAGCAAACCTGTTGGATTTTTTTGATGGTAAGACTGACATTTTTGACCCACTGTAATGCATTGCAGCGAATGCCTGGATTTGAGAGCAGAAAAAGGAGCAAATGGAAAGGGTAATTGCAGATTTTAGTCACAATATAAATGTTGGGTGTATCATACTAATTATTGGGATGAATTCAAAGATTTGTAAGTATGACATCCTCTGGGATTGTATGAACCATGTTTCAGAGGAAACCTTTATTACGGTTTTCTCATGGAAATTAAAGAAGGTGCACCCAAATCTATATCAAGGTAAAAAAAAATGTATCCATTCACAAATCACTTCCTCATCCATGTTAACTACGGTATGGTTAATGCTCTCTAAAGCTAAAACGGACATATTTCTTTAAATCTTAAAATATCTTTCTCATACATGTCTGAAAAAAAATCTGGCATGCGGAGTGGAATTTGTAGAACACCAGCAGCAGTCTGTCACTTGATCCCTCTGTGTTCTACTGCAGTGTTCTCACGAACAGTTACTGTGCTAACATTATATATTCATGATCAAGTGAGGCACACTTTTGACTCCATTTGGCTAGTAAAGGAGCTATTGAATTTAAAGCCTTTCCTATCAAAAAGGCGAATGTAAATGGGCATTGCCGTGTTAATGCGGCTATGAAACTAGACTATTAGAAAAATAAGGGCGAGGGGGGAGTATGGGTTTATTTATACCATAATTAGTTTTCAAAATAGTTAATGAGAAAAATCGCTACCAAAGGCGAGCATCTCCTTTCCACATCGGTTTACTCTTGCTACTTCTCCTCTGTGTTCCTTAATACCGCCTCTGTTTTAAAATAGTAACACGCTGGTAGACATTGAAGCTCTTTTTTAACTCTTCCGTTTAAATCTGAGTTTAGATATTATTTAGAGGCTATTTACAACAAAAAGATTTGCGGTCCAATAGAATATTCGACTTGGTTGCTGTTGGGCATTTGTTTTTCTTAAATTTTTCTCACTTTGGTTTCATATGGCTGCATGAATGTGCACTGGCTGCAAAATAGTTTTGTTATTGTGAAAGTATGTTAGAAAAAGTCTGAAATCCGTTTGTCTTTAACAAAGTTGCTCTATATAATTTATAAACAACTTCAATCAAGCTTAGTTGAATAAAACATTTTAAATTAAGTAACAATGTAAATCAGACAGTAAATTAAGGCTCCAATTTTAAAAAACAAACTATCATGGACTATCCAATTTTCACAGAATTAACAATTTAAATATGTAATACAAAAAAATGGAAAGGAATGTTTTCAGTAACTCCTTTATATAGATATCGAAATGACCCAATGCAATACTTTTTTGTTAGTGTACACCTGTTTAATTTACAATGTTAAATATTCTGTAGAGATTATTGATGCTTGTGTGTTTTTGTTAATCTTTCTTATTGTCAAATGTTAACTGGATATTTGTGGGTAACGATAAACATTTCAGGATTATCACTGAAGTAATTTATCTTGCCCAGTACCTAGTTCTAGTGTTAAACTCGGGCATTCTAGTTTTTGCTGTGAATGCAAGACGTAGTACGTGGTTTGGGGTGTTTGTGAGGGTTTGAAATATTTAGATGTTTTCTGTCTCTAGAGTTCTAGGCATGCAATTGGATAAAATGTTCCATTTTGCATCTACAGGTGCCAGACTTCACCATCTCAGATCTGTCTTCAGAATCCGACAGCCAGGATATTTTGGATTTTGATGACGAGTACCAGCAAGACTTTGTTCACACTAATGGCCACATAAACACATTACTGAGGGCTGAATGAATATTTTTCAAACAAATCTTTTATAAGGAGTTGTCTGCAGTTTGCTATGTTTATTTGTGTTTTTGTTTACCAGGTAATTTGACACGTAAATTTGGAGCAAAATAAAATGTTTAGGCCATTTGACAGTGCCATTTTCTAAGCTGTTATGGAAGCTATGTTGCACCATTCATGTAATTACTTTTGAGGATAACTTAAGAACGGGTAAATATTGCATATATCTCTGGTACTTTGTCATTTATAGTGATTTATTTGTACATATAATTGACATTACTTGGGCTGTTCGAAACATTAAGGAATTCTTAATTGTATTGCTCGTCAAGGTGATGATAGCAGTCCTTTATACTTTAATTTTCTCCTTTTGTGCTTTCAGTTTTCTTAAATTGTAAAATATTTTCCGTAC
Organism: Triturus cristatus; assembly: GCF_964204655.1. NCBI lineage: Eukaryota > Metazoa > Chordata > Amphibia > Caudata > Salamandridae > Triturus > Triturus cristatus. The sequence goes on from NC_140581.1 coordinate 998,356,410, forward strand.
AGTGGCATAAGATTTCACTGCTTAAATTCTCTCATGTGAAACTTCTCAATAAAATTTAAAATTTACAATATGCATTTATTTTGCAGTCTTATTGTAATGTATAATGTGGATCAGCATTCTTAAATTATAATTGTTCAGTGCAGCCGATGGATAATAAACTCGTCTGCTTGGCATAGTCTGTATCTAGAGTAAGCTGTATCTGTATTTTTTTTGTTCCCGTTTTCCTTCATTAAAAAAAGGGAGTTTTGGCTCCGCAAATGTGACTTTTGCTCAAATATGGGACATTAATTTAAAATTATTGAACTGGTGCTCAAAAAGCTCTATCAACTCTTCACAGAAAAGTGGGCATAACTACTCGTATGAAAAATGTATTGCCTGATCCCATGGGGGAACACAACTAATATATATATATAAGACATCAACCAGACGTGCCGCAATTTGGTAGACCGAATTATTGGCCTGAAAATAAGGGGCTCCTAAAAAATAAATTAGAGGGGCTAGACCATCTCTTGTGTGAAAGGGTTTGTGCTGGGTGTAAGAAGAATTGTTGAAAATGTATTGCCAGTATGCGTGGTTTTGGCACAACCTGTGGCTGTGAATAGTAGGATTGTATAATAAACCCAGTCTATATATTAGTCATACAAATGTACGCTCGCTGCATGGTAATGAGTTTACTGCAACAGGAGTTTTGCAGCACAGTATTGGTTGATTGTGTTTTCCTTACCTGCTTAAATCAAAGTACTACTGATCCAGCGATCAGGGACTAATACATTTCATCACCTAGACCCAATTCAGTACCCTACAAGTCCCTTTCACGTTGGGTGAGTGTAAACCAAACGTACCAAATTTTTAGTACCATATCATCCTCGCGTTATCTTTTGTGGCGATGTAATATTTATTATGTAATCAGGGTTTGGCAAAGTAATACTTGGATCTAGAATAAACTATTGTACACTCTTCATATAACCCAGTCATTAACCGTAATAAAGACAAACTCATTTATGAGTCAATAATGCTTTATCTATAATATTGTGATTGCTCATAAAGTACAATACAGCTCGAATCATAAAGTACAATACAGCTCGAATCATAAAGTACAATACAGCTCGAATCATAAATCACCACACAAGAGAAACATCAATGGAAATAACATAAGAACATCTCAAATACAGTGGTCTGAGTGAGTGGAAAGGCGTAGAGACAAAAGAATAGAGACCTAAGTCCTTTGCAAAGCAGTTATGCAAATTCAGAATATCATACTAACTAAGGTTCAAGAAATTTGGAAAGCTACCCTCTGGCCATGAGAGTAAGCAAGGCCCCTCAAGAAGAGTTGAGGAGCAAAGTTCAAAGTCAGGTAACGGCAGCCAGCCCATAGAATTTAGGAAACAGCAACACAGCTCTCTCCTCTCGCAAAGTAGGAAAATCACACCTAAAACCCACCCCTTTCTACAACTAATTATACCCTAAATTCACGAAAGTCCAACCCACATTGTATCATAACACGCAATTTCATTTTGTTCTATCACACCACTCTTATCATGACAATTTCGCAAAAAAAATCCATTGTCAGTTTATTCATTTTATCAACTTCCAGCCAAGAAAATACAGTTTGTACGCTTCCTCCATCTCAGTCATGTATCAACTTTTGTGCCACAATTGTTTTAATGCGCCGCTCACTGATGAAGTGTTCCGTTCTCTTTATTCAAATTGTTTCCTCCATTCAGCCTTGTCTGCACACAGGGACTCGCGAAGGACAGTTCACAATTTCTTCCCTTCTACATTTCTAATATGCTATATTAATTTCCATAAGTGCCACTTGGGCCTTTTCTGCAGAGCAGAAAAATGACACTTCTAGGAAAGACAAGTGTTATCGTTTATGAAGCCATACTATTAAAATGCCCTGTGTGAGTGATGCATATTTTTCTCACTTTATCTATGCCCATTTTAAGATTATTCTTTGATTCAGTTTAGTGTAAAAAAAAAAAAAAGAAAAAACTAGCAGCTTTTAGTCTGTTATTTTCTCCATTAACCACATGCATTTGCGGCCTACTTCAGTACCTTAACACGCGCTTGTGGAGTTTTCAGTTTTCCCCCATTAGCCTTTTGCATTTAGTTTGCATATCACTCGATTAGTATTTTCACACAATGGGGGTTCAATCCGAGCAGGTGTTATTTATCAAACCCATCCTCCATCACTACTAAAGACTTGCGCTAAGGGGCCTGATGGTACCTCAGATTGTGCTGTACTGTGATCAAAAGCGTGTGCATGTCACTATAAACTCTGTATCGAAAGCAGCACAATATTGAATTCCTAGAAAGGGGAGGATTGTGGTGCCATTAAATATACACGAGGCGCTTAAGCCACGCCCTTTACCTGCTAGCAGAGTCCAAGCCTGAACAGATGCCACTAGAATTATTTTTTTTTTAACAAACTTGTTCCAAGCCTGGTCAGACTCCACCGGAATACTTTTTTTTTTCCTTTTTTTTTTAAACCTTCTAGCAGATTCAAAGCCTGGACAGAGAAAACAGTTCAGATCCCTCGAGGTCAGACCGGTTTAGATGACCACTCCACAATAGATAACTGCTTATCCCTAAAACGTCTGAAAATCATTGCGCAAATCAAAAAATCAGTAATTGTGCAAATTGCAATGGTCAAATCTCAATATACGTCAATTTTTCCACTGCGATTGATCAAGGCAATGACAAACTCAAATGTGAGGAGTCTTAAATAACCTTTATTTATTTTATTTGCAAAGGTTAATATAGCGCTGGCTAGACCCGGAGGTATCCCAGCGCTTTACATGAGGATCAGCAAGTTACAGGTTACATAATTACTTCAGTTACAGGTTCCAAGTATAGACATGGGAGAAAGCTAGAGGGAAGGAAACATAACGGGGAGACGAGGAAAACAATGTCCGATGTCAGGCTGGGTAGGTGACAGCCAAGGGGGTGAACCAGGGCCAAACTCCTCTATAGCTGCATAGGACATCGGCCAAGGTTGCTTTGACTCCACGGTGAGATCGAACAGTAGAAAAACATGAGATTACACAATAACATTAGTTATGTGCGCGTTGCATACCAAAGACAAAACATCTTATGTGGAATGGAAGGTAGCGGGGGGGAAAGGTGAACGGGGGAAAGGAATGCAGATAGCATCAGACAGACCAGAGGGGGGGAGGGACTTCAGAGGAGACAAGCAGTCAAAGTGAAAGACCGACAAAACTGTAAAGCACTGTTAAAAACAATATCCGGCTGGGTAGGTGACGGCCGACGGGGTGAACCAGAGCCAGACTCCTCTACAGCTGCATAGGACAGCTCCACCGGGCAACGGCCAATGGTACTCTGGTTCAGCGGTAAGTACAAACAGATTCGGTTTTTGCCCATGGGGCATCATCATAGTTCAATCGAAGGCATCGGTCTCGGTGTGATTGGGAAACACCCTCCGCCTCGTCCTCTCGCTAGCCCCATGAGAGGAGAGGTGGAAGAGAGATTATCAGCCCTCAGGGGGCTCGCTCCCAAAAGCAGTAGCCCAATGCTGAGCGCTATCAGTGTTTGATGGCCTATGAGGAAGGCAACGATCCAGTCCTTCTTTACATCCCTCATGTTACACTGCGGAGCTAGATGCCGCAGAGGCACGTTAATGCGGCACCCCCTTCAATTAGAAGATCCTCTGCAGCGTGTCAGCCGCCATCTTGGGGTCAGGCTAGGCCAGGCTTGGATCTGTTTTGCTGCCGTTGCTAGCCTGAGGCGGGCTTGACTGTTCCTGAAAATGCTCCTGCTGCTGATCCCAACCAGCTGTATAGTATATGCCCAAGCTCGCACACCGTGAGGTCAGGAGCCGCGGGACGTCCATAACTCGTCTGTGCTCTGAAGACTGGCACTGGACGGGGCAATGGGTGGCCCGCTTAGGTTGGTGCAGGCGGGGAGACGTAGGGGGCCTGTTCTGTGGCCTAGGCCCGAGGCTACACGCCTTACATATGACCATCTAGAATGAAGTTTAAATGCAGAAAGGAGGAGACTTAAGTTCCAAATGAACACAATAACCACATTTAAGTAGGGTTGTATTTTGGTCCTCTTGCTCTTTTTCCTGTATGTTGCAGACGTCCAATGATTGGAATTTTCGGTCTAAGACTTCTTAATCAAATGTCTTCCCCTTCCATGTTTAGTAATGACAATGCCCATTGGTTTGCAAAGCTGCCATCAGAAGTTGATGTCTGCTACAATGAAAATTACTTTAGGGTTGTTCGAGACATGAATAAAATCTTTCTCCATCACAGCAAGAAGCTCTCCCAAGCAGCAGCATCTATGGCTTGAATTCTATGTGGGCACCAAACATAAGGGAAGCACATCCCCTCCAACACCACCTCCCCTATTCCCATATGCCTCCGAACCGGCCCTCCCCTAAAAATTCCTGCTTGCAAAGCTTGTGTACTAGCTCAGACTGAGCTAAAGTTACTGAAAATTAATGCTCACATGTATTGGTGCGCACTAGCAGGTCCTTTGTCACGCAGAGACAGGCCGTTTTTCAGTTGCCAATTGCTGTATTTGTCAGACTGATAGTAGTGAGGTGAAACCTTTATCTAGAGTGTTAGCATTGTAAAAATGACAAAATAGTGTATACTGCCACAAAATGTTTCACATAATGCCATATAATTTGACTTATGTTGCACAATTGTCAACCCTGCTGCATATTTCAAGTGGTCCTGTGTGTAACCAACACAGCAACGATGAAGTGGGCTCCACACAGAGGGCTAATTAATCATTTCGTATGGCAAGGTTTACATTTATCTAGCTATGGAACTATTCTATTGTCAAAGTGTCAAGTATGTAATGGGAGCCAACAACACTTCCACCTCCAAATGCATTTTATTTTACATTTGCTCCTCAACATTAAGTGGACATGAAACTTGGATCTTATTTGTCCGACCACTCCCTATGTGTGTGCTGGGTGAGGCGTGTGGTAATGTATGTCTTCTGTCTGCCGTGTCATAAGTAATTCAGGTGGTCTGTGTGCATTGATGCCTATAGGTCTGTGAGCAAGTAGCCCTGGCAGAAATGTTCCAACCAGCGCCCACTGCAGGAGACCACAACTAGAAAGGAGCATATGGAGGCGTTTATGATTGGGTCTTGGCAGTCTATCTTGCTCTGAAAGCGGGCACCTAGCTTGCAGCCCACTGGGAAAATGCCAGAGTAGCATGATCACCAGTCCAGCCCTGTGTAGAAGGTGTTCATAATTCGGCTGCCTTCTCGAGCTCAACTGAGCATTCAGATGGGCAAAGTGTGCATTCAGCATATGGCTGTTAACTGTTCTCCACACCAGTGTTTGGTAGCATGAGGAAAGGTTTCATAATATCTCTGCTTGCATAATTAAAGAGTAGCTGGTGCTTAATGTCGTTATCTCTTCATTGGCTGCCATCATTATGCCTTGCATGGTTGTTTGCCACCTTGGTGTCAGCTTGTTGGGTAGGCTGGAGAGGGTTGCCCACACTGGTGTGCCATCATATTGCTTATTTTCTATGTCTTCTGACACCTCTGTGTTCCCCCTGTTTGCATATGTCCGGTGAACTGCAAGACCTCAAGCACTGGGGCCTGCAACCATCCGTTCTCATAATGTGCAAGGAGCACTGCCACTCATTGACTGTCATTCTATGCCACGCATGTGGATAACCAAGCATAAACATTATTTTGTTTTGATTTTTACTTACCACCTGTGCCTGGTGCATACTTTATTATTCCACTTCACCACAGCTGTATTCCCATGTATGTTTAATTTGTGAAGACATAAATGCAGGTGCCAAAACTTTGATCAAACTGCTGCCTACTGTAGTGAAGCACTTGATGTTGCGTTTAGTTTAGCAGGCACCACCGCCATTGAAAGGGTAGCTGGTATAGTCCTGTGTGATGTGGTTTGTTTGAATAAATAAGGATGGCCCCGGGGTTAGTTTGAGTGTGCATTCCACTGGAGGTGTCCGTGTTCTATCTGCCATGCGTGGTGCAACATCACATGTTAACATGGATGGGGCATGGCCTACACCTCTTGCTAGACCCTCTAGCGCCACATGCATTGCCTGCTAGCCAGCACAGCTGCAGTGAGCTGTCCTGCTCATCAGCAGCCTGCTCGTCCAAAGGGTGAACTGAAGAACTCGTGCTGGCAATTTAATCCCATTGCCCCCGTGTCCCTTGTGACCCCGCCCACTACATGCACTAAGGCAGAAGGTGCAGTGGCACTCCACATGGCAGTGCTGACATAAGGTCACAAGAGGGTTGTAGGAGAGTAGGATCTGCTTCTTATAGTTACCCCCACTTTTTGCTGATGCTTCACTGTTTTTCGACTTTAGTCTGGCTGGGATCCTGCTATCCAGGACCCCAACCTAGCTGCTTCCTCTCTAAATTGATTGCATGTACTTTAGGTACACCACAGATTGGATTATGGGGTACCCTTATAAGTCCCTAGTATATAGTATACTATGTACCTAGGGCATAGGTACCCCAGAGGCCTCTCAGGGGCTGCAGCATGTATTTTGCCACCCCAGGGAGACCATTCAAAATGACACAACAGGTCTGCTACAGCAGCCTGTGTAAGGTGGTGTATGCACCTCTTACTTACATATAGGTTCACTATATCTATCCATATCACTGCACATATAAACCTATCAGTCACCCCTATGGCAGGCCTTATCAATCCTGAAGGCAGGGTGCTGGCTTTTATGTGAGAGGGTGTCCATGCATGAGCAGAGCCCCTCTGCAGCCTTCGGAACCTTTATTCCGGGGTTGTTTGTGATGCAGCCAAACCATATACTCTTAAGTGCATTATAACCTTGCGGTAAATGCTAACTTTGGAATGGCTGCATGGAAACATGTCGTGTTTGGTGTCAAACACCTTGGAATCATACTTCACCGCCAGTAACTGGCGGGGAAGGTATGATTCCACCCTACTAGAGGGAGAAATGACAACACCAGTACACCCGGTACCAGCTTTCTCAACCCTGGCATCACAAGATGGAAGCTGCCAGCCACAGACACGAGTCTGCCCTCCTGCTGCTGGACGAAACTCCGGCAGGGGACGCTGGACAATAGGTTTCCTGTCACAGGGAGGTGTAACCACCTCCCAGACAGGCTTTAGTGTATTGGGGCTGGGTGGGTGCACACCAAGAGTGCTTTGATGCCTGCACTGGGGGCACATTGGTGTCCCTGTGCATAGTCCAGCTCAAACCGGTTGCAGGGGCTACCAGCCCCTGCTCTGGCGCGAAACTGGACAAGGGACATGGGTATAGCCACCCCTCTGTCCTGACCCTCCCATAGGTGGGTCCCCAGAGTTTGTCGCACCCCTTCCTTGGGTATAAAGTATGAACCCCTGGCTACAGGACTTTAGATTTACCTGGACAAAACTGCTACAGAATCCCAGAACTTCAACTATCTACATGACGTTTGATGACTGAAGATTCTCCCTTGGAGTAAATGAGTTACTCCCCCTGCAAGGCAGGCATCAAAGACACATCTGTCCGGATTGCAACTACACAGCTCCTGAAGGACTCTGAAGACTTTGCAACACTGGATGTGGGTTTCCAAGCTTCCCTGAGGCCGATCCGTGCTCTCAGCAAACCTGAGATCCAAAGCCCTCGTGGGGACCGTGGAACCTGAACGCCTGGACACCGTGCACATTTGCAGCAGCATATGTTGTTTGGCGATCCCTGAGGCTGTGCTTTGGGCTACTTGTAGTCTACACCCCAAGCGAAGATTACTGGCCTACACTCCTCTAGTGTCCCGTGGACTTGTATTTAGTGATTACTCTTGAGGTCCCTTCACGAACCCTTGTCCGTCGACTTGTGGGTCCCTGAGAAGGGTACTTTAACTTTCAACTGGCTTACCTGGTTGCTCTAGACGTGCCCTGACTCCATCACTTGGGAAGTCCACAGGACCTTGCTGGTCCACACCGAAGCCGTTTTACTCACTGCATGGGTTGCCGTTGCCAAGGCTTTTTGGTGTCCAATCTAGACACCAACCCCCCAGCACTCTACATCCTTCGTGGGACAGCTTGTCTGAGGACTGTGGTCATCGTCGACGTCTCCTGGTCCCCGTGGCAGTGGAGTCAAATTCACCTCTTCGCACCTGAAACACCCGACATTGGTGGGCATTGGTTTACTGTGCCCCTGGTCACCCTGAAGTGACCTAGACTCTGTCCCCTCTGCTTTCAGGTTCTTCACAGCTCCGATCCAGGCTTGGAGAACACCGGACACTTTTCCTCTTCACGGCAGCAGCACTTTGCAGCAACTCTCCATTGGAAACGACGAAGATTCTCGACACCATTTGACACCTATGCACCCAGCTTCCCTGGGTTAGGTAACACGGGTACTCTGGTGCTCACATGGGTGCTGGCCTTAGAACCTTCTACGTCTCCAAGGGTTTGCTTCAAGTCCCCTCCCAAGTGTCCTTAATCTTAAAAATTCTTACCGCGACTTTGCCATAGGATTGTATGGAGCTCGCGGCTGTGTTCACACTGCACGCATCCCCCGTGGGTTCCCTGTGTCCCTGCCTTGGGTGGTTCCTTGGGGTCCCAGCGCTTCTACGTGCTCTAGGCATTGTGTCTAGTCAAGTCGTGGTTCTTATACCACTTTCTTAATATATGGTATTTTACTGTCGTTCTAGTGCTTTAATATTGTGCATCTTGGTCTCTAATCTCAAAGAGGTTAGTAGAGTGTTTTAGAAATAAATACATATATTTTATATATACCTTGTGTGGTTCTTCTTTCATTTGGTCATTCAGGAGGTTATAATCTGGTAAACCAAGGTGCTTTACATTCCTTGGAGACTTAGCCTGAAGGCTGCTCGCCATAGGTACCACTAGGATAGCTTTCAATAACGGTTGTCTTTAACCTAATCACCAATCGGGGTTGTTTGGACTGGTACAGGGTGCCCACTTTAATTAGTGGACAGCATATACCAGGCCATCTTCTCACAAGGGTGTACTAATGCGCTTTGTGGCTCCTCCTATAAAGCAGAAGGAACCACCACTGAGGGCTTCTTTTGAGTGCACCTCCAGCTCTTGACTGGACACTTACTGTTACCACACAGGTGACTGCAACCTGTAGGTTGGTGCATGAGCGCCACCCTAAATGGGCATGGGAAGCCTAGTCATGACAACCATTTTTCTTTGCGTCTCATGTGATGCACCTGCTGCCCAGCCGTCTAGCTTGCCAGAGCACAGTGAACCGGGGACGACCGCGAAAACCACGAAGCCCCTCAGAGGATATGCCTGCAACGCACAGCAGCCCTAGCCTCCAGCATCATTGTGATCCAAGAAATGCACAAGACTCTAGTGAACGGGTAGGCATATTGGTGTCAAGAGCAGGCCTTCCTGGTGATGGGTCATATGTCTTCCTCATTCCTAGAAACAGCCTACTTTCTCCAGAAACCATGCCAGATTGTGGCTGAGAATGAAAATTGTTCTTAATTATCGTGTAGGAAAGTTTCAATTCTATTAAGGACATGGAGGTGAGGATTATGCTTCAAACTGTTTATTAACAGCAGCCTTTAATTAAAAAAAATCTGCTTTAACTTCTACTTGAAAAAGAGCGAAGAAAACCTCTTTAAACTTCTTTTCTAAAAGAAAGCATTCAAACTCAAAGTTGCGCTCTAGGAAGGGATTCCAAACCGAGAAAGCCTTCACACCAGTTGGGATAATCCTCGCCTCCCTGTCCTTAATAGAATTGAAACTTTTATACACGAAGGTTGGGAACAATTTTTATCCTGTCAGGACAGAAGGGGAGGATTATGCTGGTTCAATGCTTGGTCACAACCATATGAGCCATATATAGCACCGGCTTGAAGTAAAATCTCTTGAACGTAGAATCTGAGGACCCATCTGTGGTGTTCATAATGTCCTCTAGTCTCACTCCCAGCAGTAAATCCTTAGAAGCCGTGGCTCCTCTGGTGCATGACCCATTGTGCAATGGTGGGAGTTCACTGCTTTATGCGGTTTCCTCAGAGCAATGAGGAGCACTCTCACCCAGAGGTCGAAACTCCTCAGACATTCGCTCGTATGCCTTTAGACATTGACCCACACATAGTTTTGTGGAATCTGGAAAGGCTCGATATGTGATAGTCCTCGTATTGGATTTTGTCCACCTGCAAATTGTGAATGGCAAATTGTGAATGGCACTCCAGAGGGGGAAAAATCCTACTTGTTCTATCCAGGGCTCGGACATTTGATACTCCTCTCCAAGATACCAAGCACAACAGCATTGCCAGTTTGTAAGAAAGCTCCTTTCGAGATAGGAACCCGTTCTTTTGCCAAGAAAGTAAAAGGTTCAGAACCTGGTTGACATCCCAAAGTGCTGAGAACCTCTGGGCAGGAGGGATAGATAGTCTAATTCCTCTGAAGAGTCTACATACAAAAGGGTGTTCCCCCTACCGGTGCGCCGTACACCGGAGGGTGACCTGCAGAAATGGCGAAACTAAAGGTATTGATAGATCTAACTTTTCCGTGGCCAGATCTGCTAAAAAACGACCGCCGTGACCACAGGATCCAAAACCCCTTCAGACACCCACGTGTCCAATGGGTCCAAGCTGATTTGTACCACTTGACAGTGCTGTCTGCCCATGCCTTAGAGAGGAGCTCTTCAGCTTGGCTCAAAATCCCTGGGATCGACCATCTTCCCCTGTAATCTGCCATGCCAGCAAGGAGCCCTTCAGTACTAACTAGTTGGGAAGCCGATCTGGATTGAGACGTATGTGAGGAAACTGGGGTAGTTGGATTGGAAAATCCCAGTAGAACCGGAAACCACACTTGAGACCTCTAAATCGGAGTGACCAGGATCACTTCTGCCTGCTGGCGCCAGATCTGGGCTGATCGAGTGATCATGGGGAAGGGGGGAAAGGCATATCCCTTCCCTCCGCCCACTCCTGCAAGAGGGCATCCGTCACAGCCACCAAAGGGTCCGGCCTCCAGCTAAAAAACCGGGGCGACTGGTGGTCCAGTCGGGATGCAAATAGTTCGTCGGAAAATGGACCCCATGTGGCCTGCAACTCTGCAAAGAGCCTGGGTCCAATTTCCAGAGGCTGGAGTCCCTCTGGTAATGGGAGTGCCAATCCGCCACCTGGTTGTCCTGGCCCAGTAGATAGTCCGCTGTGACCGAGACCTGATGGTCTAGACAGTACTGCCAAAAGTTTGTCGCTAGGTCCAAAAGTACTCTGGACCGTGTGCCTCCAAGATGGTTGATGTATCTGACTGCTGACACATTGTCCATCTTGAGCAAAACACATGAGCGAGCTCTGTTCTTTGTCCAACAACGGACCAAAAACTTTCCTACCAGGAGCACCAAGCAGTTGATCTGTAGCTCCTGTTCTGGGGAGACCACCACCCCATCCCCCCTCCCCGTGGAAAACTCGCTACAGCCGCATCTGCTGGAGTATGGGTCTGTGTCGAGGTCTGGGGCAGTTCTGAAGATTGCCCTTCCGTTCCAGGCCTCCCTGTGTGATAGCCACCATTAAACTTCGTCTCGCGCCTCGTCCGAAAGGCTGGGAATGCAGAAGACCTTTGCACAGGTGTGATGCTTTGAGTTGCTGCCAGGCCCGATAATGCAGCGGGCCCAGAAAGATGGCCTGAATGGAGGAAGATAGCAGCCCTACTAGGCGGGCAAGCTGGTGCAGGGAAGTCCGGGGGTTTGCCAAAGTGCACCGTAATTTGTGTTGTATCTTGGCAACTTTCAGTTATGGCAGGCTGAGCGTGGCAGTAAGAGTTGATTGTGAACCTCCAAAAAATCACGGTCTGAGATAGAAGGGATTTCTCCTGATTTATTACAAATCCTAACCCATCCAGGAAGTCTATAGCTGTTTGCAGTTGGATTGACAGTTGGTGGGGGCATTGGGCCATGAAGAGCATGTCGTCCAGGTAGACGATGAGGCGGATGCCATGTGCTCTGTGTTCCACCACTGGTGCGAGAACCTTGGTGAAGCACCAAGGAGCGGAGGACAGTCTGAAAAGGCAGACTTGAAAATCCGAATGCCTGCTGGCACCAAAGGAACTGGATGAAACGCTGGTGCGATAAGAACCACCAAATATGCATCCTTGAGGTCTAGGTGTACCATCCAAACTGATGATCGCAGGACAGCCCTAAGGAGGTGAATACCCTCCATCTTGAAGTGCCTGTATACCGGCCACTCCTTGAATTCCCTCAAATGTATCACTAGCCGTGGACCCCCTTCAGCCTTGCCCACAAGAAAAATATTGCTGACAAACCCGTGGGGGGGTAGATTAAAGTTGGTTGGATAGCCCGTTTGGTTAACAGAGCTTGAACCTAGGTGTCAATCAACACTTCTTCTGTCACAGAAAACTTGATCAGGTGGGGTCTGGATGCTTGGAAGGGGGACCCATAGAATTATATGTGAAAACCCTGGACAGCCTTAGGTCCCATGTGTCCATAGTGAGAGTCCGCCAAGCCTCTGGAAAGGAAGCTAGTCTGCTCACAACATGTGTACTTGAAGAAGGGAGAACACTCACCAGAATTGGAGTTGGTGGCGCGTACTCTGGAGCCTTTCCCACAGAATCGTCAAGTCCTAGTGGGGTAGAAGCTTGCGAAGTGAGCTTGATCTTGTTAGCCATTGCTTTGTCTGTCGCCTTGCCTTCTGGAGTTGGGTTTGGAAGCAAAGCGGCCGGCCGAGCGGCCCCAACCACAGCCGGCCCCTTGGAAAACCCGGGAGGGAAACACCTTTTTAATGGCCGCCTGTGCTTTGTCCAACAAAGTGAAAGTATTAACAAACTTTCCGAGTTCCTTGACAAAGGGGTCTCTGAAGAGACCCCCTTGGGCCACCGCTCCAACCTCAGACCCTGCCAAATCTCCAAGCTTGGGATCCACCTTTATCAATAGACTGTCTTTGTTCCATGGATAGGGCCCAGCTGCGTTACCCAAAAAGATAACTGCCCTCTGCGCCCATCCCGAAAGTGTCTGGGGAGATAGCGGCACCCGAGGCTTTGGCGTCCTCCACCATATCTAGTATCTTAGTCAAAGGGCCACTGTGTCAAAAAGCTTGTCCTGGCAAGCCCACCAGGAGCGATGAATCCCTTTTTTAGGTTCCTTCATGAACTTAGTCAGGAATGTCGCCATTTTTGGGTTAATTTCAGGCGTTTGGGCCACCTTGACCTCTAAACTAGGGCATTCTGCTCTCAAGCGCTTCCTTCTCCCGGGGCTTGTGTAGGCGGTTGGCCATGTACTGCCCTACCTTGTCGCAGGGGACCCATTCCGCGGACCATGGATGTAGAATCTGGTCGGGGTTCAGCATGTCCGACTGTGTTGGACCAAAGGGTACTTGACTGGGGGGGATGGGCGCCATGGTCTAGAGGAGCTTGCCTCATCAGGAGGGTCATCGTTCTGGGGGTGAGGAGACGCCGGGGGGACTTCTACCTGTGGTTCTGGAGCTGAAGGAGGCAAAGCTGGGAGGCTTTTTGCCATAAAGGCATGTTTTAAGCACTCAAAAGCTTCCAAGTCTACCCCTTCATGCCAGAGCTTGCATCCCTGGTGCAGGCTCTGGATCTAATGGAGCTGGGTCTGGGATCGAGGTAGGGTCAGGCACACTGGGAGTTGCTTGTGGCCTCTTGGCGCACTCGTATGCAATTAGCTGTGCGAGGCGCTCTTCCATATTGCTCATCGCCTCATCAATCGCCGATATATGGAGGCATCAACCGCATTATAAAAGTCATTGCCCCATGGTAAGTAACCCAGAGGATCTTCATAGGCCTCATCTGTGGGCTCCATGATATAAGGGTAATTAGAGCTTCCCCCTTAAAGTAAACTAGGTAAGGGTAATCTAGTCTTGTTGTTCAGGTTGCACACTGCGTGAGAGGCTATTACTGCAGACTTAGGCTGGTTTTGGAGGACTGAGGGTGCAGTCACAAGAACTGGAGTCAGCAATGCTGCACCAGAAATGGTCTATGCCCAGGGAACTAGCCCCCCTGGTGCCAAAATTATCTAAAAGGGTGGTGTTGTGGATTCCTGGGTGTGTGTTCCCTTCATTTTAATGCTGGTAATTACTGATGCGGAATACAGACCCCGGGGGTGTCAGCACTGGACATACAGACCCTGTGTAGGATCGCAGGGTGTCTGCTCTAATACGAGCGAGGGAGAAGATTTGAAATATGGACCTCAGAGAAAGGAAGTCTCTCTCCAGGCAAGGGCTCTGGCAGGCACAGCACCCAGCGTGCATCAGATCCTGTCAGTTTCGTAACGGACCGGAATCGCTCGCCCGATGGTGAAGCCGCCGGAGTCGCAGCGCCCTCTGGTGGGTGGTGGACTGTGGCACGCCACCGTAATTGTCGGCCACGAAGGAGCAGAAAGCTGCTCCTGTGGCTTAGAATAATTCTAGCAAGGTTTGCTGCTAGGAAAGAAAAATACACAGGCAAAAAAACATAGAAATAACTCCTCAAAACAGGTCAGTGGCAACAACTGCAGGCTGCGAGCAGTAAAGAAAGATGAAGATCAGTCAAGGAAGGCTATAACTGCCATTCGGGACTCCTGATTGGGTGCTCCTATGGACTACAGATATATGTTGCTATTGGTGGGAGACTTCCCCCACGGACTCATGGAACTCTGAGTTTGAATGCTTTCCGTTAGAAAAGACGTTTAATGATGCTTTCTTCGCTCTTTTTTCAAAAAGAAGTTAAAGCAGATGATTTTTAAATATTATTAAAGGCTGCTGTTAATAAAACAAAGAGTTTGAAGCGTAATCCTCACCTCTGGTCCTGACAGTACCTAGTATATTTCCAGAAAATATCCACCTGGATGGGAAACGTAGAGACAGGGAAAAAAACTCCCAGCTGATCAGGCAAGCCAGCTAGGCGATGAGCAAATCACAAGCAGGAACTGGAGAAGGTGGAGAATCTATCAAGTCCAGTGAGCAAGCAATCTAAAAGACCATTGCGATACAACTGGACTCGGTGGACTCACCTTCTATAGTGCTAAACAGGAAGTGACAATCTAGCAATTGGTTTTTCAATGTTAAATTTGGAAAAACACTATCCAGGTAAAATAATGAATTCATAATATAACAATAATCTGCCTAAAAGATTTAATTTAATCACCAAAGATGAATTAACAAATATACTTTCACACTGGCTGTAATTTCTTAGGTATTTATAAATGATCCTGCATGCGTCATTCCTAGTAATCAAGCATACAAGAGAGAATCCCCAAATCCCTACCTTAGGCGCTTATAAGCTCACTCGTTCTAGGTGGGGCAAGAAGGCACTGGCTGAGGACACGGTCATGTCCTACAGCCCATGAATGCCAGTGTGTGGCGGAAGATGCAGCAATGCTGTGCTGGTGCGCGGAACTCCTGCTGGCTGGCCTGTTCATTAGACATTACACATAAAAAAGTCACCACTCAAGCTGAAGTATATGTGACTTGAGGAGTAGGCGCATACTACTGAGCTGCCATGTGGGCGAAAGGCTTTGCCTGATTCAATTTATACTCTACCTAAACGCCACAAAGTTGGACAGCCTTGTGGAGGACTTCAAAGACCTCTTCCAAGGGATTGGGTACCTGAAGGGAAAAATGTTAAAGCTGCACACTGAGCAGTCAGTACAGCACATAGCATTGCAACACCGCCAGGTGGTGTTACGTCTCTGGCCAAAGTGGGAGAGGAACTGTGGAAGAGGCAGATATAAAAAGGGTGGATAGCCCCACTAACTGGATGTCGCTGGTCATAGTTATTTGTAAGCCAAAGCAAGCAGAAGAATTGAGGCTCTGCATAGACATGCACCATGCAAACCAGGCCATCACATGAGAGACATCGCTCTGATGATGGGCAATCCGATGAGCAAGATGACTTTATAATGCAAGCTTCCTATGGTTGACCTCTGTTTCATTACCAAATTTTGTTTCACCCAGGGTCCAGATACATTAACATTACAACGTTCTCCAGTCAACTAGGCGTCCGCTATTACAAGAGATTGAAGTTGGGTATATCCAGCGAGACAGAGGTCTCTCAGAACACCAAACAGTAAGTCCTGACGAGGGTTTCAGTGTGAGCGATGACATAGTGGTGTGTACCCCATCTCTCGAGGGAAAACATGCTTCCTCAAGGAAAGTACTGCAAGACTGCAGCCTCACACTCCAATCGGGAGACATATGTTTTTGGTGACCCCCTCATACGTATCTTTGGCTACCATTTCTCTACGGATAGGGT
Organism: Triturus cristatus; assembly: GCF_964204655.1. Taxonomy (NCBI): domain Eukaryota; kingdom Metazoa; phylum Chordata; class Amphibia; order Caudata; family Salamandridae; genus Triturus; species Triturus cristatus. The sequence continues at coordinate 998,372,590 of NC_140581.1, forward strand.
GGCACACGACCCTGCCAATTTCAGACACAAAACCAGCACAAGGCCCTGTCCTCTTTAACTGAAGTTAGAAGCTTCCTGGGTGTGGTCAACAATTGTGGGCTCGTCATCAAGAATCTGACATCGTTTATAGCCCCTTTTTGGGAACTCACAAAAGCATCAACCACCTGAGCATGGGAAGAAGAGCATGCAGCATCATTCTAGGACAAAATTAAGCACTATCTGCAGAGGCCACCCTAGCCTACTTCGACATGATGAAAAAAGTCAGAGCCGTAAGTCAATCACAGCCCCACGTGACTTGGGGCGGTCATACTGTAAAAACAAGCCTCCGTGGAGTGAGCCTCCACATATCCCAGTCTGTATCTCATCCCCACTGCACATACGTAATTGCCGATCGAAACCGGTACTGGCCATCCATTGGTGGTGTAGACATTTTCTGCACTTTTATGGTTACTCCTTCCCCTGTTCACACTGACCACAAGCTGCTTATTCAAAATTGAGACGTGGATCCTGCAGCTCAGGTGTGTTCTGTTTCTATGGATACAAACCTGGCTCCCAAAACCCCATCCATTACTTCTAACGTCATCCTCAGTCACCCATGTGGGAAGAAGCGATTGCTTGAGAAACAGAACAGTATGTACAATTCATGGCAGAGCCATCGGTGCCCAGTGGTTGGCAGAGTGTAAGAAGTTCCTTGATAAGCCGACAACTATGCTGCTATAATATGATTATGCATTGCACAACTCTTACCTAGGTCATTGTTTTGTACAAAAAAATGATTTATACATACGCTTCCCTACATCTACAGACTCTTAGCAGAGTATATAGACTCTGCCCATTTCACTAGAAGAGATCAGAAGTACTATGGAGGCAGATGACTGTGTACTGTTGGCTTTGAAAGCCACCCAGAGGGGAAACTGGAATTCCTTGCAAGCGCATACCTCCACCGAACCCCAGATACTCAAAAGAAATTAGCATCTCGCCTCCATATTCAATACGAATTGGCAGCCTTGGCAGATGGACGTCTGTTGATGGGTGTCAGATTGGTAATTCCAAGGAGCCTGGCAATGCAGGTAGTCTAATTTCCCATCGTGGGATACCAAGGAATGTTGAAAACTAAGAGCATAACGTGTATTTGTAAAGCGAACGTTCGCTCAAGGGTATCTTGGCGCTGAATAACACTGGTTTATATTTCCCCCAACTTAATGATACTCCAAGTAGGATTAGAAACAAAGTATGTTTTCCCCATTTGAGTGAGATAGTGGAGTCCATGGTCAAGATGCATTCATTGTGCCAAGCTACATGAAGCCCTGATCCGCCAGGACCCATCAACACAGAAGATATCCCGAAATCACTGTGTTAGAATGAGAGTGGACTCTGGACCGCTGGTAGTGAAAGGCAAGTACTCAAAATGTCCAGAAGTCTAGATTGTGCCTACCACTTTGGCTAACGAGTTAATCCCTAAATTGGAAAAAAATAATGTCCACTCATGGCCTGGTACAAGAGATAAGGGCAGAATATCGACCCCCCCCCCCCCCCTCCCCATTTCAGGGGCAAAAGGTGATCGAACTACCTCACGTTACTCAGTATCAAACACTGGAAAATTGATTGTTAGCCAGAGGCTAATGGAGAGGACAAAAGATGTATGCAGTCCCTGCCCAGTGTAATCTGGATAGTCCAGGAAAACTTTCTGAATGTAAAATGGTCGATCTATTCATTCATCAGGGAGTACCAACAGACACCCCATGTGAAAACTGGTCAATCTCCTAAACAGCTGTGCATGGGCAGAGTAGTGGTCGAAACCATTCTGCAACAGTCAGTTGGAATCTGGCTAGCCTGAGTGAGTCCACGTTGCAGAGAAGGAATGACCGAAACGCCAGTCCGCCAGCGTTGCTGAGCACTGGCATAACGAACCTTGAGGGGGCCTCCCTGAACGGCACCTGGGGGGACCCCCTCCGGGCTCAATCAGGAGCCCTGCAGCCAGAGGGCTGTGCTGAGGAGGCCCCCTGGAGCTTGGGGCCCCTCCGCACCGCGGGGGCTGTGTGGGCCTGTGTTACGCCCCTGTTGCTGAGTGAAAGACCGTGATCTTTTGGTGGAAGAACTAGTGTTGCTAAAAGACCAACATCCTGGCAGCAACTTTTAACTCTTGTTTGGACTTCCACCCTGCTGAATTGTCTGAATACAAGACACTGATGAATGCTCATAGAGGTCATGAAGACGTCACAATAAATGCCTCTTTTTTCAAACCCTTCTGGGAGCATATTGAATTGGTATCCCAAGCTGGTAGAATGTGGGGTACTGGAGTGAGGTGTGGTGACCTGACCACCTGGGTTCATCCTGAGTGTTGAGGTTTCCCTGTCCCTACTCCCTAGTGTCTTTTGTAGAACACAGTAAAGAGTGGACCAGATGGCTGGTGAGGCTATCCACCGTGCCAAAGGGGAACCACCCTTTATACCAGAGGTCTTCAAACTCTGGGGTGTGCCCCACTGGGGAGGGGGACATTTCTGCATTCCCAGAGGGGTTCGAATGCGCCTCCAACTATTTGTGTAATTGAAGATGGCCTAGAAGCACGATTTTGTTTAATTGACGAACTTACAGGCGTCTTCATTTACATAAATTGTGTGAACGGCTGATCCTGAGTGCCAGGGGGCAGGACATATTAGTGGGGTCACAGGCTCTAAGGCGTGGCTAAAAAGAGCAACGTACTCTGTTACACTTTGTTGTAGCACATATAAAATAACAAGCGCATGTTAAACGAAAAATAATTGCAAGTTAAACTAATAGCTGGGAAATGTACTGTTTTAGGCTGTGAAATCCCATTTGGCGAATACGTTCACTGCAGACTCCCTGTGTGTGACAAGGCAGTCTTAGAAAGTAATGGTAGTCGCACAGTGGGAAACAGCGGTTGTGTATTTCTACGGCTATGAAGTCCCAGCTGGTATCAGAAAGCATCATGAATATGTCAGTCATACTAGTAATGGGTAATCAGACTACATTGCAGCACATTTTTATAATTGTTTGTTAACAGGACACACTGCAGAACTCACCTGGTAACACCATGTCGGTACCTCTCAAGAAGAATACATATCTGTTACAGTGGAGCTCCAAGTCACTCCACCAGTTAAAGTCTATACCAACTCCCAAGCACTCTTTATATTTGGTGATTAGCCACTTGCACACATTCACCTTTCAGGTAGCACAGATGAGATTTTTTTTTTACACAGGGGCAGAAAGCCTGCTTTATTCTCAGGCCTAGGAGTGATGACCCAGTTGAGTCGACAGATCAGCCAGCCTGCTTCGCAGAGTTGTAGGTATGATTGGTGCGGCCAGTGCTGTGGCACCAGGTCCCAGTGGAATGAGGGGCCAGCTAAACCCCGTCTGTTTTACTATTCTTTCTAAATTGCATTAGGGCCCAGTGGCCACTTGCTCTTGCAGTGTTGCTTTGGGCCTGTGAGTAATGGGCCAGGGGTGGGGAAAATTGTGATAGAGGTGACACCTTACTTTGAGCATCAGAGAGATGGTAGTGACTGGGATTGGGCAAAATGGGAGCTCATGTTTTTTACAAAGGGCAGAGGAGACACCCCACCTGGCAAAGCAGTAGCTATCAGTGAAGCAGGTGCAGCCGCACTGGGGTCAAGGGATCCGAGTGGCCCACTATATTGCAATTATTTAAAAAAAAAAAAATATATATATATATATATATATATATGGGGGCTCATTTTTCTTGCTGGCATTATGGCCGAAAGCACCTTTTCTGCAAAAAGGGGGGCAACACAAGGCCTTATGGTGAGAGCTGCTGACTTTACAACTGGCTTCGAGTCCCAGCATTTGCTCAATATCCTGTGAGTCATTGCGAATCACTTTAATTTTCCTAAGCCCTAAAAAAATAAATCTCACTTTGTGTAATGTAATTGGAGGAGATTTATTGCTATTCAAGGCTACAGTTCTCATTACTGTAGCGGCCCAATTATGGGGAGCAGAGATTTTTTGGTTCATTTATGTTTTTGTTTGATGAATTTTCTCTTTTATAAGTCTCATTTATTGTGGATTATATCGCATAGAAAACATCTCCCTGAAATGACCTCATAAGCCCCACCCTGTGCTCAGCCCTGCCCCTCCCCAATCTTAGTCATAAAGGTTTGGAGGCACCCCCTGCTTTTGTGGGGGTAGTTGGTGTGGTCCCATGTGCCGTAGGTTAGTTAAATGAATAGGCCTGGCCCCGTGTCGGGGGTTCCGGTTGGAGAGGGAATGCGCTGGAGGTTTCCGTGAGTTTTATCTGCTGCACTGTGCGTGACACCACATTGCCCTCTTTCCCTGCATGTTCCGCCCACAACTCCCACTGGTGCCTCATCCATGGACATTGCCGAAATTCTTAGTACAGTGAGCGAGCTCCTTCTTTCTTAAGAAAGGATAGAGGCTTGTCCTGCTTGGAAAAAAAAATGAAAAAATAATTGCAGATGAAGCATTAACAGCACAGAATTTCACTTAAATTTATTACAAATCATAACATTCTAAAATAGCACTCCTGAAATATTCCAGTTTTCCTTGGGTCAATTTTGGAAAAGGGCACAGCCTTGGGTATCTCCAAATAAAACCTTATTACTCAGCTTTACTGCGTAATAATAATGTTGAAAGGTTAAGTGAACACACCAGGATTCCAACTGTGACCATTGGGTCAATCACAGAGCTCTACAGTGTATGCATTACTAAGTCGGTTCCCTCTCTTCTAGAGGTCAAGGTACGATAACCTCTGCCCATGCCCTCCACAGACATGCACTTAGACACTCTTTTACATCTATTTTCCTGTGCTCAACTCCTCTGGTTTCTGTCTTCTAGTGTTCAAAATCTGGTACCACCTCCATAAGGTGCGATCTGTGCTGGCCTCTATCCACCATATCTCACCTTATGTCCTTCCTTATGCCCTGATCTCTGGAACCCTTTTCCAGGAGGAAACCCTAGTATGGTTACCCACTTAGGACCACTCTCTGATGCTCTCATTTTTTGTGTTGAGGCCTCAGAAGATAAAACCAGTAGACTATTGTGGGACCAGGTAAGAAGCAAAACAGGAGTATTAAATACAAGGTATTCAATCCCCTATTTTCTCCAACTGTGCGGTCAGGTCGGATGTGCTTTTGATGGCCCCGTGCAACCAGACCCTGTGTTTCTATATCTCTCTTTGGTTCCCATCTTCTCTCATGCATGCTAGCTTCAAGTCTCCATGTACTGTAAAAGTGGCCTCTTTTGCGCCCCAAACACTACCCAGCCATCAATGACTTGACTGCACTTTCAATCTTGTGACTGTCTCTTCCTCTGCATGCCCACCATGATCCATGACCTCCCAGTGCTTTGATGGACCATGCTGCCAAGTGTCGGGCTTTGGTACCCCCAGTTGTAGCGTGTCCTTCACCACACTTTCCTCCCTGACATCCTCTATGTAGTGTCTCCCCATGTGACTCCCCCCCCCCCCCACACCCCAATGTTGCTTCAACTGCTGTGCTCCAGTGGATTCCCATGCCTTCTCCTTCATTCAGGGCTGTTGACTTCAGCTGTCTCGCGTGACTTGTATAAAGTTAACATTTTGGCCTAGCTTCAAAAATTGGAGAAGTCAGAAAAGCTGCAAATGAATTGTCCGGGACCGATTCAGAATATTAACAGCACAGTGTATGTGAACTTGTGCACAGACATTTCTTCCTCTGACAGAGGTTTCACACGCAGGCATGCGCCATAGCTCTTCAAGTGATAAAGTCGTCATGAGGGGCCCTGACACTCCAATACCGGTGAAACTCGAACTTTCATTTGAAATACACCAGACCGTGGTCGGACTCCCAACAGGAAATTTCAGGGTTTTTTTCTAAATAAAAATGTGACCATGTCTGTGACGCCCAATGGCCGTGATTTGAGAGATGTAGGTAGTGAGTAAATATAGGACTGGACACTCGTTAATAGTTCGTGGAGGCGCCCACGACCCAAATATATTTAAATAGCCCTGATACTCCTAATGTATGCATGTTTAGCGCTTCCTATTTATTTACTGTTTAAAAGTACAGATATGCCGATTGCCCAGGTATACCAACACTGGAGCTCCCTTCATTGTACTAGGAAAGGATGAAGGGGTGGATGTCCGGCACCTGCGCGTTCTATAAGAGCGACTAGTCGTTGTGCGGACGCGGTGACGTCACCACTGGAGTGTCACCAGCACAAGTAAATGTATGGTTATAAAGAGAAGGCAGACAGGGCATGCAAACGGCCTACCAGGAAATATTTAAAGGGCTTTTGGACCACTGCCCACTGGAGAAACCCAAAAAATACCTGGTCCCTAAAAGTAAGTGTCGGTGGAGTCCACTGGAACATATTACTGTCGATAGCTTCTAGGGGCGTATTTTCAGACCCTCCGTTATTTTTTTGACCTCTTATGTAGTCGGTGATGAACCCGTTCAAGGTCGCCTTTGGTCGGTTATTCTGGACATTGATGCACGCTGTACTACACCCCCCTCCAGCCCCACCCCTCCGCACGCAGCCTCAGAGTTCTGTACCTCTCGCTGCAGGGGCCAGCTCGCGCCCCTGCTGTGAACTCAAGGGCCTGCAGCAGCCCCTCCCTGACCTGGCACAGACTGCTATCGGCCCATTATCATTCTGATTGCCGGAGGATTATCACATATGGAATGATAATGGGCTTTTCTTTGCAGTTACAGCATTTGCTGGGCCCCCTCCTGTCCCCCCCCCCCCCCCCCCCCCCCCCCCAGGGTATGCCATTCTGCTCTTGTTCAGGGCTACTGTCACCTTTCCAGGGGCCAAGCTCTGGGGTGGTGGGGGACAGAGGGTTGCATTTTAACGCTTCTTACACTGTTAAAGACACAGAGTGGGATCCCTTGTGAGCCAGCAATTAATAGGGAACAGCCTCAGTTTAACTCTAATGATTAATGTATCTGTTGGAGAGATAGATTTGCCTAGTCTGAAATAAAGTAGCTCAGAGCGATAGTGTGCCTCAGCAAAGCACAAAGTGTAATATGCAGATCAAAATATATATATATATTTTTATGTAGGCTGCTCAGTGGGTTACTGTTTTTGTCAATTGCAGTTAAAAAAAATACAATCCTAATATAGCACAGTGAACTATGAACCAAAATCAAATAGCAGCATGGAAACTGCGAGACACAGCCTTCTTGTTTTTCTCTAATCTTTCATTTTTCTCTAAGGTTGATAAATAGGGTCTGTAGGACTTGGCCTTTTTGGTTAAAGTTCCCTAAACTTTTTGCTTTCCCCATAGACCGTTTTCCTGACCTAGAGATGCCAATTTAGATGCTTTGGGTACTTTGCCACTGCTGATCAGTGTCAAAGTACAGGAGTTCCCTGTGTAAAATGTAATAGTGATAGGTTGGCCATGATTGGTATGTTTTGCCTTACTAGTAAAAGTCCCTAGTGATGTGCAAGGGCTAGTAATGCAAGGGCGCGCAGAGAAGGGATCTCAGGCCTTCAGTGTAGGGCCTGCGTATAGAATGCTAAGTTAGCATGTAGTCCTGACAAGTGCAACCACTTGTCATGCCTGACTTTCCCTTTTACATACACATGGGGCACCCCTGTGGTAGGTACCATCCCTTTTACATACACATGGGGCACCCCTGTGGTAGGTACCAGGTAACCCCTGGGCAGGCTGCAGTGTAAGTAAAAGGCAGAACATAAGCTGAGGTGTGTGTTGTGTTCTGGCAACGAAAAACTCTCCATTTCGTTTTTCACTGCTGAAAGGCCATTCTGCCCATAGGACAGAATGGGGGAGGCTGGGTGTTGTGTTTGTTAGCCTAGTTTTGTGTCAGTTTATAATGGAGAGGTGAAGTTTGGTATGTGTGAACTCAGTGTCATAATGCATCTTTCTGTGAAGGTGGTTTTGTCACTGTGTGTTTATAAACCACTCTTTTAGAAAGTGGTTGAGTTTGTGCTCTGAGCATTTCTATGTGTCTCTGAAATGTGGATTGTCTGTCTGGAATTGAAAGGTGAGAGGAGCTGGGAGAGGTCTTGACCCAGGGAGGAGTTGAGATGGCACCAGGCTGCCCTGCATCTGGAGAGTAGGGGGGGGAGGAGAAGCCCGGGAGGTAAAAAGGCCTGGGCTGTCGCTATAAACCAATTGACCCATCTCCTGCTGAGTGATTAATGATCCAGACCCCCAGTATCGAAGGGAGAGAGGTGACACTGGGAGGGAGACACCCAGAACTGATTTAGGGAGGGGTCAGGGACCCCTGAGCACATACAAACTTCAAAGACATTAAGGGGTATAACTATGAGAGCTGAAACCCCTGAACGTGGGAATGAAACAGAAATGGATTGAGACTGAAAAGGCTTGGACCCATTCTGTGGTCAAGAGGAACCTCTGCTAAAGAAGGAGCAACTGAAGAGACTGCTGTGGATAGACCAATCCTTGCTTTGTGATCTGGGGCCGGTCTGCAGTTTGCTGTCCTAACTAAGGAAGCGGCTGTTGGGACTGTGCTTGGAGGCGCTGGGTCCCCCTGCTTGAAGAAGACTGTGCTTTGTGCTGTGTCTTTTAACCCCAAGGGCCTGAGGTGAGCTGGCTCTCTGTTTGGAAATACAGGAATATAAAAGTTTCCAGAGAAGACTCGCAGATATGCTGTGGGAGTGTGTGTTCTGTCTAGCCTGAGACCTTCGCAAGTTGTGCCCTGTGATCTTGGGCACCGGGAGTTTCAAGGGAAACTCGGACGTGCTGGGAGCGTGTCATGGTGCAGCCCGGGTGTTGGTGAAGAGCGCCTGGGCCTCGTGTGCACCAAAGGAAGACGCAAGACTCTGACGCACAGTGTGCGTGTCGTGGTGCAGCCAGGACGTTGGTGAGGAGCGCCTGGACATCGTGTGCACCAATAGAGGAAGTGAGTCTCGGACGTTCTGGGCGCGTGTTGTGGTGCAGCCCGGGTGTTGGTGAAGAGCGCCGGGGCCTCGTCGGCACCAAAAGAAGAAGTGAGTCTCCGACATGCAGGAGTGCGTGTCGTGGTGCAGCCAGGGCGTTAGGGAAGAGCGCCTAGACGTTATGTGCACCGGGAGAAGAGGTGAGACTCAGACGCGCAAGAGTGCGTGTTGTGGTGCTGCCAGGGAGTGTTGGTGAAGAGCATCTGGACATCGTGTGCACCAGGAGAAGAGGAGAGGCTTGAATGCGCAGGGTGCATGTTGAGGTGCAAGCGGAGCGTTGGTGAAGAGCGTTGGATCGTCGTCAGCACCAAGAAGAGACGAGTCTCGGACACGCGGTGTGCGTGTTGAAGTGCAACCTGAGATGCTGGTGAGGAGTAGCCGGTGAGGGTGTGCACCGAAGTGAAGTAAAGTCTCCACAGTGCTGAGGGCGGGTCTTGGTGTGGACTGAGACCGCTGGAGTGAGGGCCAAGTCATTGGGGCCCTCGGAGTCAATCAGCAGCGGCCCGGACCGGCAGCCACAGAAGAGCTGAGCTGGCGGCCCGAGTCCGCCGCAGCCCGTGATGGAGCTCTGGATCAAGGCCCAAGTCACTGACGTCTGCGAGGAGAGTGGGATCGCGCCCCCCCAGGTAACGTGGATCAACACCTGGAGTGGGGTGCCGGCCCGGAGGGACACTCTCTCGGCCTCCCGCTTCAGTCAGCTGCATGAGCCGTTGCTTCGGCTCTGATCCCGGCCCGTGCTGACCCGAGACTGGGCAGTACTGGGGCCCGAGTGGGAGCAGTACTTTTTGTGTCATCATTTGATCCATAACGGGGGCACTGTTAACGGAGCACGTAAAAATGTCGTATTACACTTTGCATTATTGCTGCTAACGAACTATCGTATGATGACTGACCTAATTTCTGCCTGACTAATTTTATGCTTGATGCGTTACGCACTATGATATTTCTCCCTTGCATGTTACCTGATTGTAACGCATCACATTGCATTATTTCTTCAGTGCACAGTATCTGAGTATAACGTAGCACAGTGTATTATTTCTTCATTGTATGGTACAGGATTGCAGCGTGACGCATTGCTTTGTTTCTTCCTGGTACAGGGCATGCTGGTGGTGATACGCATTGCATTATTTCTTCAATTGCAAAGTACATGACTGTGGCGCTACGTGTGGCATTGTTTCTCTGTTGCACAGTATAAGAGAATATTGTTACGCATTGCAATATTGTTTCCTTATGCAACGTGTGGGATTCTACCAATACGACTGGTCTAACCTTTTGGGAAACGGTTAGGAGTGAGCTTAAGTGCTGGTTAGGAGTGGTGGTTGGGATTAGAACCTACCAATTCACCGGAAAGAATACTACCCATTCTTATATGTTGATTTTGGATCATGTGGTTGTATCGTATAATTGCTTATATAAAGATTATACTCATTTTATCAATACTCGTGTGGAGTCTATTTGTGATGACATCATGGGGTTACTGTGAGCGTGGTTGCACATACTGAACACTCGTGCCTTGGAGATAAGCCTGGCTGCTCTTGCCAACCTACTAAGGGGGTGAGCAGGGCTATCTCGGATGGTGTCCTTACTTAGCCTAATGTTGAAGCAAGGGGTCGGGGACTCACGCATCCAGCATTCGGTGGCGGTGGTAAGCGACAGGGACCTCCACTTCCAACAGGGTCCCTTTGGATAATAATAATGAATTAGTAAACACAACCCCAACCACTACGTTATGTTTTAAATCCCGAGTTTGTACTTCTCCAGACTAAGCAATCTTAACATATAATGCCTACCGGTATGTATGACATGTGACTCCTACTACATGTTGTAGTCCTCATTCTCTTATGCAAGTATGGAATTATGCGTTCGAGGAGTGCCAAATTATGCAGCAGGGTTGAGCAAATTATGCAGCAAGGAAAAGGCAAATTATGTGGCGTAATGTGGCACATTTTGTAATAGTATTACTTAATTATTTTGTCATTTTCAAACTTGTTAACACTTCCTGGGCATAAGTTACACCTCATTAGTACCCGTTTAACTCCCAAATATAGCAATAAGCAACAGAAAGGTGACCAGTGACCCTTTGCAAAGGGTCTTCCACTGTGCAGAAATGTTGCTGCATTTTTTGTAACTTTTGAATAATTTTTCAGATAAAATCTACAGAATATGCGGCAGATGATGGATTATGTGACAAATGCACCAAATCTCTAATTATGTGAAAATTGCAGCAACCGGACAATTGAATATTTCCAGTGGACCTGGTCTCAAGTAAAATTTTCTATACATTGGTTTACACACTTATACAAGCCAATGTGCTTGTATAATGTGTGTGATATAATGCCCTCCAACATCCTACTCTACCCTACATACTTGGAATGAGTAGCAGTGTAAGAAATTACAAATGAGAGCGGGTCTTTGTAGAGATGAGGGGCATCATTGGAGGGTGGTATTGATTGAATCGTTGGAGAAGGAGTTATTTGGCTGGTGGGGGGCACAACAAATATTCTCATAGCATCTGGCACCAACACTAAAGCTATCCCTGTCATGGCTGCAGCTGTCATTCCTGCAGTCTATGCAGTGCCCCAGGCCCTGAGGTAAAAGCCCTTCAGCAGCCGATTGTAGGGCGGCTGGTAGGAAGGCATAGCCTACGAATGGAGGGATTTAATTTTCTTGTAATCAGTGTTTCTATAAAGTTTTATTTCAACATTTCCACTTAATGGAAAATGAAGAGCACAAGTAGAAATGCCTACATAACATGACCGATGTGCTCTAATCCCAGAATTTTCTAGTGCCACACTATAACCTGTCAGACAATTGCTCCGGGCTGGAACCTTGGATGGATTTCTCCTTCATTGTTTGAAAAATGTCCTTTTCTTAACAAACAGTGATTTTTCTGCCTGTATGTATGTATATGTTGTTTCAGTAGCACAACCCTAGCCAAAGGGCAGTGGAACACTGCACAAAGTAAAAGACAACATGTAAGTGTTAACACCTGTGCCAAATCTAAGAGGGAAATATTTACTAACATTTCACACAGCACAGTAAGTGAAGTTGTTGTGCTGCGTTGCGTGAAAGTGAAAGAGTAGATTAGCACCATATTTTTAAAGATTTGGTGCATTGCAATTGGGACTGAAAGGTCTGACGTCTTTGTTACAAAGTGAACCCTCACATAATCTCCTGTTCACTCCCTATTCAACCTCTTTATCTCTCGATTACCTATTCTCTATCTGTTCCCTCCTCTCCCCTACCTAGCCATTCATCTCTACCTCTCTCCCCCACATGCTTTCTCTCGGTTCCCCCTACTTTGCCATATATATGCCCTTTCTACCTTTTTTCTTCTTTTCAACCTTTTCTCTGTCACCCTCACCATCTTTCTGTATCTGCTTTTTGCTCTTTTCTCTGCTCCATCTTTCTTCTGGTGTTGTCTTTTCTCTATTCACTATTTGTTCTTTCTCTCAGCTGGCAGGTGTTCGCTGGCTTTCCTTTTATCTCACTGTTCACTCTCACTGTTCCAACCTTCTGTCTCTCCCTCTCAGCATATAGCCCTCTCTTCTTTCTCACTGTCAATTAATTCCCTTTTTCACACCCTCTAGTAATGCTACTGCCTGTGAACTCTAAGTCTATGTTCAGCAACAGATCAATGTTTCTGGCACTATCATTTTTGGTACGGGTAGAATTGTGAAAACTGCCTCTTATGTTGGCTGTCAAATTCTGTTTGGAGTGTATATGTTTACTAGTTTTTTCATCTTTAAATCTGTCTAGCTATTTGTGAATGTTTGCTCAACACTTGAATGTGTAATCAAACTAAAGAACATATGCCTATTTTGGCTTGTTCTTCTGTCAGATGTCTATTTTATAATTGAAACCACAAAGAGAGGGACTGGGGCTTAACAAGGCCAGAATAGTGCCCCTATGTGTCAGTAGAAAGAGCAAGGATATGCAGTTCCTAATGGCGGCAACGGGGGGAGGCGGGGGCGGTTGGTTTCCAGGTGGCAAAGAAAGGAGGACCGATGGAGAGTCGCTCCTTTAGGAGAAAGGGTCCTCACACACCCCAAGGGGTGTTCTGCTTCATCATCGGGCAGCTCCTCGTTGGGCTGGAGCTGCAATGCCCAACAGGCCCCGTGAGGGGGCTCTTTGCCAGAGGTCTTTTCTTTTTGCCGATATGAAATGGGCGGGGTGGAGGGGTGTGTGCTTAGGAGTGGTATGAGTAGAGGTGGAGAAAAGGTGTGTGCAAGATAAAAAAAACGCTACAAGAATCCCACAGGGTTCTTTATTGGCTTGGTTCCTATGCTATAGTAAAAAAAGAGACTAAAAAGTCTTAGCTAGAGAAGGATATTCTGTGCCTCTCAAGATTAAATTAGTGTATGTTAAGTGAGAGGGGTCAACATGTTTCATGCCTTTTATAGACAGAGGGATCTTGGCATTTCATCAGGACCGGGAGATCCTTGTCTACTCATATAGGGACGGTGTAGGTGCATGTCTGTGTGGTACCGTACCCTAAGGTATTGAACTTGTAGTGTTGTATAGCTTATATAGACATACAGTGTACCTTCTGGATGAACCTAGTGGAGTGGGCTACTGGCCCCTGTCGTTATGGCTTGGATGCTCGCGCATTGGCGTGACTAGGAGCATCAGTTGATGCTTCTTATGGTAGGGAACCTACCCTGCGTCCTGTCATCACGAAAGGTCTTCTGACTATAAAAGGCATGAAACATGTTGACCCCTCTCACTTTACATACACTAATTTAATCTGGAGAGGCTTCGAATATCCTTTTCTAGCTATGACTTTTTAGTCTCTTGTTTTTACTATAGCATAGGAACCCAGCCAATAAAGAACCCTGTGGGATTCCTGTAGCTATTTTTAGCTTGCACACACCTTTTCTCCACCTCTACTCATACCACTCCTAAGTAGATGCCCCTCCACCAGTCCATCTCACAACAGCAAAAAGAAAAGACCTCTGGCAAAGAGCCCCCTTGCTGGTCCCGTTGGACATTGCAGCACCGGCCCAACGAGGAGCTGCCCAATGATCAAGTATGACACTCCATGGGTTGCATGAGGGCTCTTGCTCCTAAAGGAGCTACTCCCCGTCAGTCCTTCTTTCATTGATAACTGGAAGCATTGCACATAACCAGAGTAATACAGGGAAAACCCTACAAAAGGACACCACACCAGACTTCGAAAAGTAGCCAATATTTATCTGTGTAAAATAAGTTCAAAATGATACAAATCTAACATACAGTTATTTAAAATACTCATAAAGCAACAATAGACTTTAAAAACAGTTCCTTGGGGCGTGGCCAAGATGGCGAGGTGAACGGATGTCTTCCTCGCGAGCTCCTAGGCCCCTAAGCCCCTAGACCGGTAATTAGCGCAGAATCTCCCCCTGATCTGCGGGGGAATAGGACACCACGGCGGTGGTGTGCTAGCAGCAGCCGCGCGGAACCCGGGGGGGCGCCGGAGTGACCTGGCGGCCAACGAGATTGCCGACGCGGCCAGAGGAGGAGCGAGGAGCCGGGCCGGGGGACCGCGCGCCTGGGCTGAACCTTACGCAAGTGCCCGGCGCTGAGGGAGCGGCCAGCCACCTCGCGACGGAGCAACCGGAGACGCCCGACGGTGAGCGAGGGCCGGACCGAACTGAAGAACGACCTGTGAGGCGGTTGGGGGCGCGGACTGTCCGAGTCGGCCCCGAAGACACGTGGTGCTAGGCCGGCGCGGGGCGCCCTGCGAGCGGCGAGGCAGGAGGGCAGGGCAGCGGCAGCGGAGGACGGCAGACGGAGAGAGCAGCGCAGACCAGCCTCATTCACGGGCAAGGAGGCTCACACGAGACCCAGAAGGGGCGAACGACCGCCACAGCGGAGGCCTGGAGTGAGCCTCGGGTCTCTGCCGCGGGACTGCTGGTGCCCAGAATCAACGGAAGCGACAGAGACAGCGCCGGCAGCACGGAGGAGGTGAGGAGAGATCCATCGAGGGGGAGGGCCGCGCGGTGACACACCGGCGCCAGGGGCTCACCGATTACAGCCTGCCCGGGTGCGAAGGAGGCACGGAGGGCTACTGCCAGGCAATTAACAGGGGTGAAACAGGGAGAAACACCCCCCCCCCGCCTACATATCATGGAGGGCTGACAATGGTGGAGCTTAGTGCGGCTCGGCTTATAGCACCAGGGAGTGGCGAGGACGGCGGCCGCACCAGAGGAGAGCGCTGAGCCCGTAAGCAAGCGGACAGCGGCAGGACAGGAAAGGAGCGCAGGGCCCGGGACGCAGCGACGACGGAGAGAACGGAGGGCCGGATCGCCGGCGCGCGGAGGGACTCGAGGGCCTAGCGATCGCGGACACTGGTGCAGGCAGAAGCCTCCGCAAAGGGGTGACCACACGGACCTGGCCAGGGGCACCTGGAAGCAGCGCTGAGGGCGGTGAGCGGAGCAGACCGGTCGCAGGGCCTCACGCCCCACCTGACATGGCAGGCAACAAGGGAGGGAAGAAGGGGGAGCGCACACTCCCCGAGCTCCTTGGCAGAAACCAGCAGAGAACGGAGAGGGGGCACCCGTCGCCTGGCCCCTCTGGCGGCACTGGGGATGTGGCTGGTGGCGAGCCTCCGATCACAAGGTCCTTCATGGAATCCCTCTTTAGCTCCCTCAGGGACGACTTCCAAACCCTGAAAAATGAGGTGGCCGGCGAGGTGCGGGAGATGCGCCGAGAGGTGGATGGCCTGGGGGAACGGGTGGCCACAGTGGAGGATGCTGGCCAGAGGCGAGACGAGGAGTTCGAACTACTGCAACAAGAGGTGCTGCGCCTCCGGGACCAGCAGATAGACCTCCAGGCACATGCCGAAGACCTCGAAAATAGATCTCGGCGGAACAATGTCAGGGTTCGGGGAGATCCGTCAAAAGAAGAAGGGGCAGACACTGCGGGATATCTACGGGAGCTGTTTCGAGAGGTTCTGGGAGAGGCAGAGGACTTCCCCATCAGAATCGATAGGGCGCATAGGGTGGGGCCACCGCGGAGGGCATCGGCGCCGCCCCCGGACATCTTGGCCTTTCTCCCGGACTTCCCCCTTAAAGAGCGCATCCTGGCAGAGGCGCGGAAGCAACAGTCCTTGACTTTCCGGGGACACCCGGTGGCCCTCTACCAAGACTTATCCGCCATCACACTTCAAAAGAGAAAAACTTTCAAAATTGCTACGGATTTCCTAAGAGAGCATAACATACAGTACACCTGGGAACACCCTTTTCGTCTGATATTAAGGTGGAATGGCACTATGCACCAACTCCGCTCTCTGCAGGAGACGTGTGGAGTTCTGGGCATTACTGCAGCGGAGGATGATACGACAGCGCAACGATGGGGGCGCTCTGGGGGGGATGGATGGCAGCGGGTATCCAGGCGGCGACCCCACGAGCGCTCCGGGAGACCGGACTCGCCCACCATCAGGGCCAGCATGGAAAGCGCAGTGATGGAGGTGGCCGAGAACACTGGAGCCACCGCGGTGGCACTGACTGCATAAATCACTCCGGGGGGAGATTACTCTCGCCATCTTCTACTTGCAGGTTTGGGGGCTGGGGGGGTGGCGAGCGGGGGGGGTCCGGTGGCAGGACGTCCACTTGAGTATCCTACCAAAGACGGGTCCTGGTGGGACTTGACTTGGACTATGATGACCAAGGGTTGGGGGAGGGGGAGACTAGGGAGGAGTTACCCAGAGTTACTGGCCCGTTGCCAGGGGAGGGGTTGGGGGGGGTTGTAGGGGTAGTTGGGGAGGGGAGGAGAGGGATGGGGGAGGCCGGGAGGAAGGGGGTCCGATGGGAAAGAAGGCGGGAGATTGAGGGGAGAGGGGGGGTCGTCCAGTGCGTGAACAGGGTCCCTGTTGCAGTCGCAGCGCCTGAGGCGCGAGTCGGAGGTCAGTTCAAAAATTACGCGGATACATCTGTTTCCTCCCGCGATGGCCACAACTCTTAACATTGTGACGCTTAACGTCAGGGGCCTTAATAACCCGGTTAAACGACGGGCTGTCCTATCTCTTTTAGAGAATACTCGGGCGGATATCTGTCTTCTTCAGGAGACGCACCTTTTACCCCGCGATTGCCTTCGAGTACGTTCACGCTCATTCCCAACACAGTTTTTCTCGTCCTGCAACACGAAAATAGCGGGGGTAGCGATCCTAGTAGCCCGACACTTTCGAGGAGAAATCCTCAACAAACAAGCGGAACAGAAGGGAAGGCTCCTAGCTTACAGGTTTAGAGTGGCCGGTCTCTCCTTCACAATCTGGTCTCTCTATAGTCCAAACGACAGGCAGGAATCCTTCCTTAGCTCAGCAGTGGGGGAGGTCATGGCTACGCCAGACAGGCATGTCATTGTCGGCGGCGACTACAACATGGTCTTCGACTCGGCGCTTGACAGGTCCGCGCACCGCTCCCCGCAGGCGGGGGAGTTCTCGGCCGGGTGCAAGGCCCAGCTAGCGGAGATGGATCTACATGACCTCTGGCGTTGCTTGCACCCTACCGACAGAGACTACTCCTATTACTCGCACGCACATAAAACTTACGCGCGGCTGGACCACTTTCTGGTCACGGGGCCAGTGCACTCTTTGGCCACGGCGGCTGAGGTGGGGGTGATATCTATGTCGGACCACGCTCCTGTCATGGCTACGTTTTGCTTGCTGCCGGCTTCCCGCTCCCCCCGGGTCTGGCATCTCCGGGACTCCCTGCTCTATAGGAAGGAGGTGGTCACGCAGGTCACGGCCGCGATCCGGGAATATCTTTTCCACAATGACGGTTCTGACACCTCCAGAGCGACCCAATGGGCTGCATTGAAAGCGGTTCTGCGAGGGGAATTTATCGCTATCTCCTCTGCGGATAATGCGGCCCGGCGGCAGAAGCGGGAGGAACTCACTCAGAGGGTCCGGGAACTGGAGCAAATGCACTGTAGGACTGGAGCCCCCCGGGTCTGGCGGCGACTCAAGGAGGCGAGAAAGCTCCTGACGGCGTTAGATATGGACCGAGCGGAATATGCGGCGTTGCGCTTAAAGCACGCCTATTACACAGGGGGGGACAAGTGCGGCCGGCTTCTGGCAAGTAAACTCCGGGTGGTACGACAGAAGCAGATGGTGAAAGAGCTCCTCAGCCCAGCGGGCTCGAGAGTCTCGGAGGACACTGATATTGCAGAGCTCTTCCGCAGGTACTATGCCGACCTTTACGCCGGGGAACCCCCGGACGCACTCACGACAAAGGGGTATCTGGATTCGGTTTCCCTGCCATCCCTGACGCTCTCACAGGCGGAGACCCTAGACAAGGAGATACGGGTCGACGAAGTTGTATCAGCCATTGCTCGTCTAAAGCATGGCAAATCCCCGGGCCCGGATGGCTATACGTCCCTGTTTTACAAAACGTTCTGCACGACATTAGCACCGGTTCTCACGCTCCTGTTCAAGACCTTCGCTGAACCAGGGGCCATTCCACCGGACTTGCTGCAGGCGTCTCTCGTGGTTCTCCCCAAGCCGGGGAAAGATAGATCGCAGTGCGGCTCTTACAGGCCGATATCTCTCCTAAATATAGATCTCAAATTATACACTGGGATCCTGGCAGCGCGCCTGGCTCCACACCTACCGGGACTTCTCGACCCGGATCAGGCGGGGTTTGTCCCAGGAAGGCAGACGGTGGACAACACTAAACGGATTACTCATCTCATAGAGAAGGCGTCACGGATCCCAGGGGAAAGAATGTTACTAGCGGTGGACGCGGAGAAGGCGTTTGACCGCGTCCACTGGCCTTATCTAGAACAGGTACTAGTGAAATTTGGGCTGGGGGACAAATTCCGCTGCATGATATTCAACTGCTACCGGTCCCCAACCGCCGTGGTGCGAGTGAACGGGTACAGCTCTAAAAGTTTTAACATTGAGAGGGGCACGAGGCAGGGATGCCCGTTGTCGCCTCTACTTTTTGCTCTTTACATGGAGCCCTTCGCGCACAGGATCCGTGGCAACTTGGCAGTGAGAGGGGTGAAATTTGGTGGGTTTTACCACACCGTCAGCATATACGCTGATGACGTCATACTCTCACTGGAAGATCCGCTGTGGGCCTTGCCGGCGTGCATTGCGGAGCTAACCTCCTTCGCGGAGGTTGCTGGATTCAAGATGAACGTGAACAAATCTGTAGCCCTGGACCTCTCTCTCTCACCGACGACCAGAGCCCTTCTGCAACACCGAGTACCGATAGTCTGGTCGTCAGATCCAGTGCCCTACTTGGGAATTATGCTGGCACCCACTTTGCCCGCAATGGTCGTGGCGAATATACCGCCTTGGGCCAAAAGATAAAGGGGGAACTGACTCGGTGGGACAGCAACACCCTCTCGCTGCTGGGTAGAGTGGCGGCAGTCAAGATGATGATTCTCCCTCAGATCTTGTATCTGTTTCGAGCGCTGCCGCTACAGCCACCGGCCGGCTGGATCCAGAAAATACAGTCTGACCTAGTACGCTTTATATGGCAGGGCAAGAAGCCTCGGATGCGGAGAGCGCTCTCGATGCTGGCACCGGAGGTGGGAGGACTGGGCATACCGGATCTCCGCAAATACTTTCAGGCGACGCAGTTGCGTTATCTGGTGGAATGGAGCCGGTGGGAGTCCGACAAACACTGGCTCTTCCAAGATCAAGCGGTAGCGGGCAGGCCCCTGCAGGAGGTGCCGTTTCTACGTAGGACCCACCGTCCCGCGAATCTATATGCCTCCTATATCACCAGAGTCCCTCTAAGGGTGTGGGACACCACCAAGATAGCGTTCGGCCTAACGTCCTTTCCTTCGCCACTGACACCATTAGTGGATAACCCTGATTTCACCCCGGGGATGGAACGGGGGGCGTTCACACACTGGCGTACGGCGGGATGCCGGGCGCTGTGTCACCTGTACGACTCGGAAGGGGTCATTCCCTTTCAATGCTTCCGGCAAGAATACTCACTCCCAGAAACTGAGAGAATGCGTTACACGCAGGTGCACCACTGGGCCCTACACCCTCAGGTGCGAGAGACCGCAGACAGACGGCTCCTCCCTTACGAACGCTGGCTTCTGACACGAACGGCAGACGCTAAACTCATAAGCGACCTATATCGGTTCATCCAACTACCCTCGTCACACTTTTATAACCCGGGGAGGGAGCGCTGGGAGTAGGAATTGGGCAGAGCCTTAAGTCAGGAAGAATGGGAACAGATAGCCTATAGAGCCAGGCACTGTGCATACCACACGGGCCTCACTGAGACCCTCACTAAAATCTCGACCTATTGGTACTACACCCCAGAACGCATACACGCCATGGACCATAGTAGGGAAGACACTTGCTGGAGGGGCTGTGGGAGGGTGGGTACGCTTTCACATCTCCTGTGGGACTGCCCGCTCTTGGACGCATATTGGAAGGAGGTGTTAGACAACCTAGATTCCCACTTTGACACCGAGCTACCGCGTCTGCCGGTCTATATCTTGCTAGGCCTCCCTAATCAGTTGATGTACCCCTTAAAATCTCGCAGAGGGAGACAGATAGCCATTGCCTTAGGATCAGCCGCCCAGAACATCTTAACACATTGGCGCACCGCTACACTTCCCACAGTTACGGGCTGGCTCCATAGACTGTGGCATGTACTGGGAATGGAGAAGATGTCGCTGGCGGTGGCGGGAGAGGCGGAACGGTTCGCGGACGTATGGCAGCCGTTCCAGTCTCTACTGGTCACGGAATTCAAGGAACTAACATGCCCACGATATCTTCGACTTCTGCGACTGACCGTGCAGGGGGAGGGCGCCTCTTGATTGTGTTTGCCACACGATTCCTGAGAACGACTGCTCGAAATCTCCTGGAATATCCGATGTCGCGCACTGGACGATGGGGGGAGGGGGTGGGGGGGTGGCGGGTAGGGGACTCTGGGGGGCGGGGTATTGGGGCAGGGGAGGGGGGGAGTTTGGAGGGGCGGGCTGAGTTTATTTTTCTTTTTGTTTTCTGGAAGTATCGAGGTGGATAACGCCCTAACGGGTAGATCACGGCCGCAGAGCCTTACGCCTAGAGCGGAATATTAGCCTCATTGGGGGAGTCCCCTATCTAGCATGTACTGGGCGGATTGGTTGCTCAATGGCCGGCCCGGCTGGGCAGCATAAGGTGGAGAATGGTCAACACTGGCCCTCAGAGACCCCGGGGGTCCTCCTGACCCCTTCAGTTTAAAACGCGGCCAGCCCCACGGGGTTGTAGGCAACATGCTGTGTGTACAGGGGTCCCGACCACGAGGAGCTAGTTGAAGCCTTGATGGACTGACCTCCAAGTGCAGCGATCCGCCGGCCCGCAGGGTTGTAGGCGTTAGCTGCTGATGCCGCTCCGATACTTTGTTTTCTCTAATAAAAACAGATTTAAACCTAAAAACAGTTCCTTGAATTCAATAGCTCCGTCCGGGGCTATTACGGCGTTGTGAACCAACAAATCCAACAGTTCTGGCTGACCGCGGCATCGCAGGCCAGCTACGGTGTCAGGAAGACCTGCAAAACAGTACGTTTAGAAATGCAGAGCATCTGGGACCTTGCGGTGAGCTCTGAAGAGCCAAAGTATGCAGGCATCGGTTCCTGAGGTCGTTGCAGGAGTTGCAGGTCCTTGAAGTCACACGCGTTGCAGGTCGAACTCCGTGCGGTTAAAGGCGGGGGCGACCGCATCAAGGCTACGGTGCAAAGTGCAGCATGCGGAGTGCTGTGCCCTCAGGTCGCGGTGCAGGCAGCGGCTGGGTGAGTGCGTCCAGCGGCATTGGTGAGGCCAGGATTGCGGTGCTCGTTGCGGTGCAAGCAGGTTACGGTGCAGGCAGCGGCGTTGGCGTTGCTGAAGCGCTGTCCTCAGCTGACAAACTGGAGTCGATGGTGCTGATGTCGTTGGGCCAAGGCTGTGGTGTAGGACGGGGCAGTACGTCGTGTAACTTACGAGCGGTGCCCCCAAACCACGGTGCAGGCAGTGGTGTTGATGTCAGCGTGGGGCGTCATCCACGGTGAGACCAAGGCTGCAGTGCGAAGCTGGACAGTGCTCTGTGTTCTCCGCGTGCTGGGTCCACAGGTCACGGTGCAGGTAGCGGCGTCAGTGATGGTGTCGTCTGGGATACCAGGGCAGCGGTGTGAAGCGAGCTAGTGCGGAGTGCGGTGCCCACAGGTCACAGTGCAAGCAGCGGGTCACTGCTGGCGTTGAACGGTGTTGTCAGCAAGACTAGGGTTGTGGCGGTGCCTTCTGCGGTGGCTTTGGGTCACGGAGCTGGCAGCGCCATCGTTGATGGCGTCTGGTTGCTTTTCCTTCTGTTGCAGCACAAAACACACAGTTCCCAGTGCTGATGGCAGATGGACATTGAAGTCTTTCTTGTTCCTGAGACATCTTGAACAGGGGGCAAGCTCTACCTCAAGCCATTGGAGAAACTTGGTGATAACAGATGCAGAAAGTCCACTCCAGTCCAGTCCTTTCACTGCCCAAGACAGAAGTAGCAACTGCAGGCCAATACAGCAAAGCATGCAGCAAAGTGGTAGTTTCTCCTCACAGCTTCTCCAGCTCTTCTTCTTGGCAGGTTTCTTGATTCAAAAGAATTCTAACGTTCTGGGGGTCAGGGCCCCAATATTTATACCACATTTCACTTTGAAGTGGGCACAAGCAAAGTTCCACTGGCATACATAAACCAGTTCTGCACGCCTCAGGCCATGTTCACTCCAGGAGGGAGATACAGCTTTATGTAAGGCAGCCACAGTCCATTCAGGTGCAAGTGACAACTCCCGCTCTAAATGCAGCCAGGTTTATTCAGCCTGGCTATGAGTCACCCAGGAAAGGCAGGGCACACCTCAACTCTCCTCTCCCCCTTGTGTCTGTCTAGTGTTCCCTGCTCCTGTCACTCTGAACTCAGATGGTGAATACACAAAAGGCAGAGGCACACAGGATGGTAAAGCAAGAAAATGCCCACTTTCTAAAAGTGAAATTTTCAAACACACGACATAAAAATCATCTTCACTAAAAGATGTATTTTTAAATTCTGGGTTCAGGAAGCCTAAACTCAATTCCTCCATCTTGTCCCCATGGAAAGTTATGCTTGTAAGATGTTACAAAGCAACTCCCATGTTAGCCTACCGGACAGATAGACTCTCAATAGTGAAAATGAAATTGGCAGTATTTCATTATTAAGACATGTCACACACATCAGCACTGTGAATATGTACGTCATTATTTTAAAACAGTATTTAGGCAGCTGCAAAATGATGCAGTGATGGAGATAAAACAAGTTCTTACAAAATATACTTTTTAGTAATAAGTAATCAAACTGTATCTAATGCAGACATTTTTGTAAGTGTCTTCACTATTCCAGATCTCAGCTTTACCACCATGAAGCTTTCAGCAGAACCACTAGAATTATTCAGCAGAAGAGGACCACATTATGCGGCAGGTTTGACTAAATCATGCAGCAAGAAAAGGTCAATTATGCGGCACAATACGCCACATTTTGTGGTTAGCATTACTTCATTATTTTGTCATTTTAACTCAAGGTAACACTGTCAGGGGAAATATGTCACCTCATTAGAACCAGTGTAACACCCAAATACAGCAGTAAGCCACAACAAGATTACCAGTCAATCTTTGCAAAGAGCCTTCCACTACTTCAGAACACTTTGTCACGCTTTAAGTAACTTTTGTTCAGTTTGAGCTAGAATAAAGTTGTTTTTTGTTTGTAATCTGCAGATTATGTAGCAAATGCAGTAAACTGATAATTATGTGGAAAACACTGCTGCTGCAGAAACTCATAATTCCAGTGGCCCTGGTTTTAAGTGACTCACTCAATGAATGGCAGAAAAGAAGGCTTGTTTCTTCTTTAACTTTCTGCACTATCACCACACTGTTCACTTTCAGGTAGAGGCACCTCAAAGTCAGTATTAATCATTCAGGGGTAGTTTTTCTGTGAACGCCGAGTCCATGGGGTGGCAGGTAGGCCAGCAGGGTTGCATTCAGATCCTCTCGATCTCTGGGGCCTCACAGTAGTGGTCTAGGAGACAGAGAAAAGGAGCGAGATTCATAGATATTGTCAAAGAGAAGGCCCAGAATAGGGAGCACTGTATGGGGACTCATTTTTATGTTTACAAATGGCCAGAGACAGCTTCTTCAGAGAGATACCCCATAGAAGGGGACAATATAAGTGTATTTCTTTTAAAGGGACATTCATTAGTGAAGCTGGTACTGCTGCCAAGTGTGTAAGTGGCCACTGCTGGTTATCATTAAGGAAGCAGATGCAGCAGGACTGGGCCCCAGGGATTCGAGGGGCGCACTGCATCACAGTTATGACAGTCTACCTTTAAAAAAGAGGCATCAGAGCTTATTTTCCTTTCAAGCATTAGGACCAAGGTGATGATCCGTCATGGAGGGGAAGAGGTAAAAGATGCAGGGTATCGCAGCCTGCTACTTAGGACTGCAGTTATGATTAATGCAGCAGGTGTAGTTGTATTGGGGTCAAAGATTGTGAGAGGCTCACAACGGGAAACAGCGTTTACAACGCTGGTAATACCACGCGGGTAGGTTACAACGCGGACGTTACATCGTCCACGTTGTTACCACGCATGGCATTACATCGCAAGTCGTTTCTACGACTTGCGCTAGATGGCGCACAACACCAGGGAATATGTTGGATTTCAAATCCAACACATTCCCTGCTGTTGCGCTAACTGGAGTAGGAATAGTAATTTATACTATTCCTAAGTCCAGCGCGCCACCTAGCGCAAGTCGTAGAAACGACTTGCGATGTAAAGCCCTCCGTGGTAACAATGCAGACGATGTAACGTCCGCGTTGTAACCTACTGCGGGGTAATGGATGGCGTAGTAACGTCATACATCCCTCACAACACCCCAATTATGGGCGGCAGTTTGTTTGGGATATCTGGTTTTGTTTGATGCATTTGTTTTATAAGTCTCATATTTAGTGCGGTTCATAGCCTATAGAAAAAGTATAAAGTATTCCTAAAATCATCTCATAAGTCCTCCACCCTGCACGCAGCCATGTCCCTTCTGCGCCCCCAATGTTTGCCATAAAGTTTTGGAGGGGGGCCCGTCCTCAAAACATTATGCTTTGAGGGGAGGGGAAGGGGGAGGGGGGGCTCAGAGTAAAAATGTTTGAAGACCTCTGCTGTAGAGGAAAGTGGTGTGAATGAGAGCAGAAGTGAAAGAAACACTCAAAAGACCACTACACTTTCCACACTCCTTAGTAATGTTTAACTGAGTGTCATATTTTCAGAACTGAAACATTTTTCTGTCTCTAATTATTCAACGGAAAATTGTTACTCGTGTATTTCATACATCTAATAAGTATGAGCAAAGGCAATCGGTCGGCCTTGTTTTAATTGTTTTAGGGATAGATCTGTTGTTGTGTCTGGATGCAATAACTGAAAACTTGGAGGCAACAAAATTCTCATCAAGGGGCCCACTTTGTAAAGCACAGAATTTTAGTTCACATGTTTTAAACCAAGTTCTTAATTACAAAGGGCACACCTATTGAAAAGGATTTCCAGTTATGTTTCTTTGGCCACGTCCCTTTTTAGATGACCCAACACCTTTTGTCACTCTTTAAGCACTGGCAGGCAGGTTCCAGAGTGGCAGGGAACTCTCTTATTGAAAACTGGATGCCAGTGCTGTGGGCTCTTGCCTGTCTCTCACTGTTTGCCAGTGCCAGAAGGACCCCAGCGGCCTTCGGTGCAAGGAGTCGCAAGCCACACCTGCAAGGGTGCTCGCGATTCAGAAAATACTTGTCTAGAACTTGAAGCCCAATCTTTCTCTCCGTGTCACCAGCAACAGTATCACCTTTTCACCTCTCACTTGCATTTGTAAACAGGAATTGTATGTTAGATCTGCAGATGATCTTTTTGGCGCTTGAGTCCAGTTATAATCTTTACCATCAACAATTTTGGAGCAGATTTTAATCAGGCCAGTTCCCGCAGCACTATACAGCATGCTTTACCTCAGGTGTCACCCACCCACTCCTGTACTTGTGAATGGTAAGGGGTTTGTGTGGTAATGTTAGCCATATACAGAATCTCAGCTCAGCATTGTTATGTTATGTTATGTTAAATTTAGCTTATAAAGCGCACGTACGCCCGTAGGCTTCATGGCGCTGTAGGAGGTTTTCAGAGCATAACACAACAACAGGAGGACAACTTAGAACGTCTAAGGATAAGCTTCTCTAAAAAGCCAGGTCTTAAAGGCTAGTCTAAAGGCTAGAATATCCTCGTGTGACCTTAACGAAGCTGGCAAGGAGTTCCAGAGGGAGGCAGCAAGAAAATGAAAAGAGCTGCCGCCCTGACGTTGTTTCCTAACAACCGGCACCATGAGCAAGTTTTTGTGACCAGAGCGGAGGTTGCGGGAGGGGGTGTATCTGGCAAGCAGATTGATGATAAATTTGGGGCCTTTACTTTGTAATGCCCTAAAGATAATGCAGCCGGTTTTAAAAGCCGCCCTCTGGGCTACCGGCAGCCAGTGCAGGTCTGCCAGGCCTGGCCTGATGGACTGCCATTTAGGAAGCCCACAGATCAGCCTGGCCGCCTGATTTTGAACCAGCTGCAGCCTCTTGAGCTGCCCGGCTGGAAGGCCCAAATATAAACTATTTGAGTAGTCCAGCCTAGACAGCACAAGGGCGATGGTCACCTGTATCAGGGCAGAATGGGTTAGGAAATGGGCAATCTTTCTAATCTTGCGCAGCTGAAAGAAGCAAGCGGAAACAACTGACCCTACCTGACTTTTCAGGGAGAGGTCTTCACTAAAGGTGACTCCAAGGCTCTTAACTGTGCGGGAATTGGAGGGGGGGTTTCCCATCTCCAGAGGCCAAAATTGAGGTCCCCAGCTGAGTTCGCTCTTCCCAGGCAAGATCAATTCAGTCTTGCCTGGGTTAAGTTTTAGGTGGTTAAGGCCCATCCAACTCTGGATATGAGCCATGACCTCCCTAAACTCAGTGACAGCATCCGGCGACCCCAGGAGGAAAACCAATTGCAGATCATCTGCGTAATTAAAGATCCACACTTTGAATTTCCTCAAGGAGTACAAAAGGGGACGCAAGTATAAATTAAATAAAAGGGGGGACAGGGATGAGCCTTGAGGGACCCCGCAATCGTTCTTAATTCTAGGGGCTCTGAAAGTGCCCAGTCTCACTGCTTGAGTCCGGTCGGACAAGAATGATTCCACCCAGCTCAGGGCAGCACCTCTGAGGCCTGCCTGCTCGACACGGCCGACCAAAATAGTATGGTCGACCGTGTCGAATGCAGCAGACAGGTCAAGAAGCACCAGTGCCTGGTGGACATCCCTGTCTGCGTTACACCGAAGTGTATTCTGGACTGCCAGGGTTACCGTCTCGGTCGAATGGCCTGGACGGAACCCAGCTTGATTTGGCTCCAGAAATCCAGTGGTTTCCACAAAGTTGGAAAGGCAATTGGAGACGTGAGCCTCCAATATCTTGGATAGGAACGGCAGCAGGGATATAGGACGATAATTTGATTAAACTAATCCCCCCTAGACACAGGTGCTCTTTTGTTCCTAACCCACTATATGAATGATCACTTTTTGAACTAGTGCTTGGTGCTGTCTCATTCTGAAGTGCTGTAAATCATGGAGGTTCTTGGTGTTTTATAACACATGTTGTAAACACACTTGCTGGTGACAAGCTCTGTAAACTCTGCCCCAAGGTCTTAATACTCATAAAATAACTTATAATTTGCCTGATCACGAGCAATGCATGTAATGCTATGTCAACAAGCATGTAATCCAAATAGGAGAGCTCAATGGGTAAATGTGTTTGTTACAGTCATCCTTTTGTAATCTGTGTGTCACAAGTTACAGTCCTGGTAAAATGTCTGTGTTACACATTCACTACAAACTATAGCAAGCAGGGCGTGCATTGGATTCTTGAAGGTTTCTCCCAATTTGTCATTAAATAGATGTTTATAACTTTGGTTTACTTGGGTGGAACTAAACACTTAACGATGTGCCAAAAATTTGGCTTGTTTTGTGCTATGTAAAAACATATTATTGAAATAAAACATGTTTCTTGTGCCAATGGGTTATGTTTTTTGCCCAGTCTGCCTCTACCTTTTGTATGGACTCCTTCTGCTAGTACTTAATTTGTAAAATATAAGTGTCAGGTCCCTTTTCAAAAGGCTTGCCCTCACTAGCGCTGCCAACGAAAGTATCATCACAACTAACCATCACACTCACACAAGTGTAACAATTCAGACTTTAAATATGCATTATAAATCACTAACACATGCTGCCCAAGCTAATCTTACAGCTTTGAGTGGCAAATATTTTGATTTTAATGTATATTTAATTATTAAACAACTGCTGTTGTGCTCCTCACAAAATCAGATAAATGGCAACATGTGGCAGGTTGTTATAAGAGCCAGTGTTGACAAATAAAGTGCTGGTGCCAGCACTGGAAACCACCAGTTCAAATTTAGCCCTGCCTCTGCTCTTGCCTGCACAGGGAAGCAGATAAATTCCTGATTGTGCTGCCCTGGCACTCAGTGCCAATCTGCCCCATGTATATCCGGTTCTTGCCTACATGTTTGCAAAGTGTGGTGGGGAGGGTTCTGTGGGATATTTTATCCTGTTGAAGTGGCAAGGACGTGGCTTTCAAACCATGTCTCATAGATGGGATTGAGGACCCTGTCCTTAGTTTTTACACTTCTTGTCCCCTCATTTTGTGTTTACCAAACGGTCCATTATGATTGGCTGTATCGGAGGGTGGGTGGTGACGGGTGCATTCTTGGTTTTGACTCTATGGGGGCCATTTACAAGGAAGTGGCCGAGAGAGGCGTTAGCCTTCCTGGCTTAATGCATCTCTTTGCCACTTCTGAAACGCAAGGTTGCACCATATATACAAGGATACGGTGCAGCCCTATGTTTCCCTCTGCGCTGGCGCTACACTTAGCAGTGTAGCGCCAACGCAGGCACCATTGCACCATAGTGCAAGGGTGTCTGCATGCAGGGAAAGATTGTTTATGTACAGGAAGGTATCCCTTCCTGTACATAAACAATCTTTAAATGCCATTTTGTCACTTCTATGTGTGCTGCTTAAGGCAGCACACATGAAAATCACAAAATTGAATTTTTTTTTTAAAGATTGTTTATGTACAGGAAGGGGGACCTTCCTGTACATATACAATCCATGGCATTTTGCTTTTTCCATGTGTGCTATATAGGGCAGCACACATGGAAAAAGCAAAAACGAGGAGAAATAGGACATTTCTCCTCGTTTCGCCAACTTAAGACCAGGTTTTCCCTGGTCTTAAATTTGGCGCTTCCCCATATTTACGCCACCCTTGTAAATATGGGACAGCATCAAAATCAATGGGTGTTGCGGTGGAACGCCCACCGCAACACCCACTGCCCACCCCTTTCATGCTAGGCATTGCATGAAAGGGGGCCTTATTTACAAGGCAGCGTTAAGCCACATTGAGTGGCTTAATGCTGCCTTGTACATAAGGCGAAGCCCCTATCGCCACCACAAAATCGAGAAAAATGACGTTGTGGTGTCGATAGGGGCTTGTACATATGCCCCTGTGTTTCCCATCTTCCTGCTTCAACCCGGTCTCATCTACGCTACATATTGTTACTTTCCTTTAGGCAGTTTAGGGCATGCATCTATGAATAACTAATCAAGGCTTCCCATCAAAAAACTGCTCTATTGCTAGTGGGTCAGGACTTGTGGGATATTAAATCATGAATATGTGGTTTTGGTGGATTGTTATAGATTATATGTTACTTTATGCTGGGCCACTGGAATTATTCAATGATGCGGCGTTTTCCACATAATTATGGATTTGCCACGTCATCCATCATCTGCTGTATAATCTGCAGATTTAAAAAAGAAAAAACTCTAGCTCAAACAGATCAAAAGTTGGTAAAATTGTAGCAATACCTGTTGCCGTATAACGGAAGGCCGTATGCAACGGTTTACTGGTCACTTATTGGTTGCTTATTGCTATATTTGGTTGTTAAAATGGTGCTAATATGGTGAAATCTTTTTAACAACCAAATACAGCAATAAGCAACCAATAAGTGGCCAGTAAACCGTTGCATAGGGCCTTCCGTTATATAGTACAAACACACACCTGTTGCTGTATAAGTACAAACACACACCTGTAGCCGTATAACGGAAGGCTCTATGCAACGGTTTACTGGTCACTTATTGGTTGCTTTTTGCTGTATTTGGTTGTTAAAATGGTGCTAATATGGTGAAATCTTTGCCCAAACATGATCAAATAAAGAAGTAATACTATCACAAAACGTGTTCCATTACATCACATAATTAGCATTTTCTTGCAGCATAATTTTTTCAATGTGCCTCATATTTTGATCCTTAGCTGCTGCATAATTCTAGTGGCCCTTGGTATATGTTAGAGCAGTGTTTCCCAAACTGTGGTCCGGGGACCCCCAGGGGTCCCTGACACTTTCCCAGGGGGTCCGCAGGCAGCAGTTTAAAAAGCACTGCACTTGTATAATTAGCAGTTTTCCAGCAACAATAGTGACAAGATAACAGTGATTAATGTACCTGCTGGAGAGAGATTAGAGTTTTGTCCTGTGGCAGCTTTGAGTTATCTAATGTAGCACAGAGTGTTAATATGCCTATTGCAAAGAACGTGTACCATGCATTTTAAATAACAGTATTTTATGTGCATAGGTGAGTGGGTTACTGCTTTTGTCACAAAGATTTTTTTGTTACTGTGCAGTACATAAGTGACAACCGTAATCTAGTACAGTGACCTATAAACTGTCATCAAAGAGCTGCTTGCAAACTGCATGGTAAAAGTTAGTAACTTATGTTTTTTCCCGGTCTTTCATTATCCCGATGCTGCTAAAAAGGTTTATCAGGGTGGAAATACATTTTTATTGTTAAAGTCGATGCTAACCACTGTCTTATGTTCTGAATCCCGAGTTTTTTGTGCTTCTCCAGACCAAGCACTCTTTAAAGATGCCTACCAGTATAAATGACATGTGAATCCTACACCTTGTAGTCCCCTTTGCCTTATGTAACATTTTCTATACACTGAATTACACTTATGATTAATTGTCTCTATATGTGTGTGATGTAAAGTGATAAACGTGTTGTAGACTGCACCATTGTTTTCTAAATTTCTTTGGGGGTAGAGCCTCCCAAAGCCCCCTTTGTAGTGGTCAGGCACACTCAATGCACTTGGTGTGCACTGTATGGGGACTGGTCTGAAAACATTTGCCAGGGCTGCTTTGGGTTTCCAGTCTGGCCCTGGCAGGAGTATGAGCCTCGTACTGCGAAATAAAACCAACCATTTAAAAGTTAGTCACAGAGATGCAGCACCAACCTTCCCATTAAAATTTTAGTTTTTTGCAAATTCTCTCAATATAAAATACTAAGGGGGATATTTACAAAAGTAGTGGTGGAGCGTGTTGTTAGCCTCTGTGGCTTAACGACACGCGCCGCCACTTCAGAAACGCAGGGCTGCACCATATTTACAAGAATATAGTGCAGCCCTACATATCGCCCTGTGCTGGTGCTACACTTAGCTGTGTAGTGCCAATGCAGGCATCCTTGCAACACGGTGCAAGGGTGTCTGCGTGCAGGGGAAGATTGTTTATGTAAAGGAAGGTCCCCCCTTCCTGCACATAAACAATCTTGAAATGGGGTTGTGTCACTTGTATGTGTGCAGCTTAATGCAGCACACATGGAAGTTACAAAATGCCATTTTTTAAAATGATTTATGTGCAGGAAGGGTCACCTTCCTGAACATAAACAATGCAAGGCGTTTTGCTTTTTCCATGTGTGCTGCACAAGGCAGCATACATGGAAAAAGCAAAAATGAGGAGAAATAAAGCATTTCTCCTCGTTTCGCCAAGTTAAGACCTGGTTTTTCCTGGTGTTAATTTTTGCGCTGCCTTCTATTTACGCTGCCCCTGTGAATAAGGGGGCAGCATCAAAATCAATGGGTTTTGCGGTGGAACGCCCACTGCAAAACCCACTACACACCCCTTTCACACTAAGCATTGCACGAAAGGGGGCCTTATTTAAAAGGCAGCGTTAAGCCATGTTAAGTGGCTTACCGCTGCCTTGTAAATAAGGCGAAGCCCCTATCTACACGCGAACGTTGCAAAAAGTGATGTTTCCATGGTGGTCGGGGTTCATAAATATGCCTCTAAAATCCTTAGTAATTTGAGTATTTGTTTTGTGTGCACACGTGTGTTTATTTTTTTCGAATTACAGTTTTAACGTTTGAAATTTAAATCATACAAATTGCTTGGGGGTCCCCGACTTCCAGTGGTAACTCAGTGGGGTCCTCAGGAGTCAAAAGTTTGGGAACCACTGTGTTAGAGAAGGTCGGGTATGTAAGGACTTGCCAAAGTCCAATGACCAATCAAGGTATATTCTCTTTTTGAGCTTTTAAAAAAAAAAACAAAGAAAAAAAAATCAAACTAACTTAATGTTTCCTCACCTACGGTGACCTTACGTGCTCTCAGGACCAGTGATACTACATCAGTTAACAACGACCGAATCAGAGAAAAGGATGTTATTATGACCTATACAAATTGAAACTTAAGAATAAACAACAATAAATAAATGAGTGATTCTGAGAACGGTGGTTAGCCTTAACCTCACAAGCATCTGACTTTGGTATAGTTGTTCAATGATTTAAGCAGCCCAGTAGCTTTTAAAGGGAGGCATGCATTTAAATGTATTAGGTGGTATTTGAAAAGAATGTTTGTAAATTGTCTTTTTTCTCAGATATGTGCCAACATCATCGTAGGACGTTCATTCATACATTCCTCAAAACAGTAGGAAGTATCCCAAAAAACGGAACCTTGCTTGATGCCCTTTTCTGTTTTGCCCCCCCTGGTTGCCTATTGTCAGGGGAGGAAGTGACCTATTGGTTCTCCCTACAGGGTGACATGCTCACAAAACACACATCTGGCCCTGTTAAACCCATTTCTCTATAGGGTACGTGTCCCATCTCACTCTTGAAAGCTTACCAGCACAGACCCGGACATGGGGAGGAAGGCGCTACAGACCAGCTGTGATTCCGTATGACAGGGCTCTTTGGCATCTACTGCTAACAAGCTGGTCCCACATGTAAGGTTTCATTGACCTACATATAGGATAATCAAAAGGACAATTAATGTCACTTCTTTATTCTGCTTACTAATGTCTTGAGCCTAACCAAATGACTGGTGTGTGATTCATGCATGAATGACCACAGAGATTGTGTTTCTCTCCTTATGCCCATCTCCCACAGGATAAACAAGCAGCCTACAGATCTTCATGGGTGGAATATGTGAAGCAACAGTCCACTTTTAATACTGAACCTGGCACCATTATTCACCCCAAAAGACTTCACACCACCGAGCTGGCTTACCATTTGGTACCTTCACAGCACATTCGGCTCAAGCTATAATCACAAATTGTCCTACAACATATACTTTAAACCCAACTCCTGTTAGCATCATGTCACAGAACACCGCACTTCATAAACAAATAGAAGTCAGTCTGAGTACTGGGTTATCTTGTGTTGTGGCTTATGATATGGTTTTATGTACAGATTATAATTCCACAAATGTATTCACTTTTCCAAATAACTCCAAAATAATTCCCTTAGCCCCTCAAATTATCGCCCCACTAATTATCGCCTTACTGCCCACTGCCCTTTGTAGTTACTGTTGCTTGTTGGGGAATCTCAAGCCACAGCCCCTAAAATTATTGACTAAGATACACACCCTTTTAGGCCCCTATTACACACAGGCCAACAAACCTCTAGATCCCTATGTGAACTTGCCAACTAACATACAGGGCCCATGGGCACATGCTACCACCCTGTTAATGCACCCTTTTGCACATAGACTAAGAAGTAAACATGCCCACAGGGACACCCCCAATCCACCTATTTGTATATATAGACACACAGCCACAGAAAGGAGAGACGCACAAACCAATGATGGTGCTGACAATAAATAGAAGAATTGATGTAGCGATAAGGGAGCAATGGGGCAGCATGCCCCCATGCTGACAGAAGCCCAGAACATTTTGAGTGGGCAAGCAAAAAGCCTTTGACAGCAGTTTCTCTTTCATTTTTTAAGGATGACTGACTTATAATAAGATCAAGATAACAAGGCCTTGCCATAGCCTGTTTTTAGCCTCTGTAAAAAAGATGACGGAGGGTGGTGTAACAACCAACTAAAGGTGTTGTAGACTGGCTGATGTTCTCAAAAGGCCTAGACCATGTCCAGGGGGCAAGAAAAAGCATGAGGCAGCACTTTCTCTTTCATTTTTTTAAACGATGACTGACTTGTAAGAAGATGAAGGACTTGTATATGGAGCATTGATATGTGTGATCATGAAAAACAGCGAAAAGAAAAAGAATAACAAAATAAAGAAAAAAATCTTTATTTATCGTATGATTTATTTGAATTACTTCATTTTTGGATCAAATAAGAATGTATTAATGATAAACTGGAAATAAGACACTTTAAACAATTCTATTTACCAAAATGTCTGTGGATTTGGGCCCTATCCACAAGTGAATAACCCCCCCCCCCCCCCCCCAAAAAAAGATAATCATCTCATAATAAGGGCCCTATCTGGCGGGTCTGGAGTAGACCGGGCCTTTTGATTTCTGCAATACCAAGTCAAAAGTTGGCTTAGTTTAGGAGAAATAGTCTTAATTAGGAGATGGAATACTTCAGTCTTAAAGTCCATCTAACAGTTTAAGAGCAAATAAATCAAGTGGGTAGGACTACCTGAAAGTTACAGTATCTGTGGCCCAGACCCAGGTGACTTGCACTCATTAAAAACTCTCTCTCATGCTGAAGAGATTGTTAAGTGATGGGTGACAAATGTGAGACCCCCTGTGAATGAATGAATGATGGATGGCAATTTTCTATAATTCCCTGAGGATTAATGAGTGGTGGGTGGCATCCGGCATGTCATGACTTGTAAGTGATGGGTGTCAGATGTGATGCTTAATTTGCAATTGCAAACTATTGGCGTTACCATCTTGTCAGGTACTGAGGATTAGGGAAAAATTCGCATGGTATGGGAGGTTACATTTTTACTAGACGAATACTCTTAGAACAGCACAATACGCAGCATATGATGGAAGACTCAACAGTAATATTAGAATTTATTTTCATGGAAAGGGTGGTGAACTGGAAGGTTAAAGAAAGGATTAGGTTATCCAGAGAGGTAAATGATTATTATACATGAATAGTGGGTAAAGTGAGTCTTTGCCTTACCTTCACGCGGTGGATACTTTATTTCCAAGTCAGGTAAGCACACCCCTTTTCTGTAAGGTGTCTATAATCACCAAATAGACAATTGGGAATCTGCTGTCCTTTCATTTGTGCTTTGTTTCTCTCTAACTTTTTTAAAATCTGGGATTGAAAAGGTTTATACTCAAAATATGGTGTGCCGATTCTTTTCTAAACCTAGATTGCTGAAACTAGGTGCCCTCACTAATATCTACCCTCACTGTTGACAGGTTAATTCTTGTTTCGAAACAGGTTTGCCTTTGACTGATCACCTTCACACCTCCAGTATCTTGGTAGTTTGATTAGTGCCACCCATGAAAAAAGTAAACCCAATGTAACCTCCACTCAATTCAATTCAAATGACTTTATTCGGTTTTAAAATAAAACCATAAAAGTTGCACACTCCATATAAAAATTTAAAATCATACATATATGTCATAACAAAAAAGCCGTTTTAATCAATCCAATAAAAACAGAGAAATATATATACATCATGATCAATGATAAAAAAGATGGGGGAAAAGAGGACAACACGTAACCGGGCACACGACTTCGTAGATGGTAATTGGTGGGATGCCAACTGACGTTAGGGGTTTGTTAGTTCTCCATACAATTTCTTGATCTCAATGAGGATTTCAGAAAACCTACTACAAATGGAATACATTCTGGTTTCAACATTTGCAGATAAAAAAGAGCTGGGCGGACCTGAATAAAATGCAACTTTTTTAAAAGGGGTATTAAAATTAATCTACGAGGTACTTCATAGAAGTTACAAAAAAACATAAAGTGCAGCAAGTCCTGAGGAGATACTCCATCGCAGCCACAGGATGCTAACACCTGGCCTCTACAGCTCCCTTTTGGTACAGCAAGTAAAAAGTGAAAGTAATCCAAACGAAACCTGGTCAATAAAAACCGCTCACGGGTCGACAGGGGCCACAAAAGATATGGCTCAATAGATAGAGTAGTTTTAAGCATCACAAATTTGCGGATGCTGGGTTTACACAATTCTACCCCATCTCTGTCACATCCACTACGGTAATAAGATCAGGCTTTAAAAAAAGATCCTGTCCCCCCAGCTCCTCAAAACAACCCTTTATATATTTTAACCATGGAATGCGTAACATGTGGTCAAGGCTCAAAACTTCTTTCAAAATCTGGTGGGTAAGAACTAAGTCTTTGTTTAACCAGCAGTTGAGCCAAAACAGCAAAGGGCACATGGCCAAAATATCACAGATAAATGGCAACCCTGTTTCTTCGTGTACCACCAAGTTTGGTGTTCCTCTAGGCACCCCAAGAAGCTGTTTTAAGAAGATGTTCTCCACCACCTGTAGAACATCTGTTGCTGCATAGCCCCATAATTCGCTCCCATAGCTGTCGACAGCAACATTTTTGGCCTGGTATATTTTCAACATTGCCGCAATAGGGCGCTTACCCATCTTTGCAGCAAAGTTGAAAATAGCTGTGTTCGCCCTTATAACCTCCCCCTTCTTTCTCTGGATAAGGGCCCACCAGTCCAAGTGATCGTCTAATAAAACACCACGGTATGAGAATGTCGTGGTCAAAGGAACTTTCTCGCCACCCACTTTAAAGGGGTACTGCTTCATTGGTTGTGTCCTGACCTGGACCTGCATAATATAAGATTTAGAGTTGTTAATAGCTAGGTCACGATTGACCATGAAGCACCGAAAGGCATCGAGCAGGGTCTGGAGGCCCCTTGCCGTCCTGGCAATGAGGACCGCGTTGTCCGCATATAGCAGGACGGGCAAACCTCATCGCCCCACATAAGGGAAGTCAGCCCCTGTTTCTACCAAGGTCTTATCCAGGTCGTTGATATATAAATTAAATAGAAATGGGGCCAGAATACATCCCTGTCGTACTCCCCTTTCAATTTTAAATTCCCTAGAAACCCGAAGATCCTGGGCAAATCTGATGTTGGCCTTGGTGTCCCTATGCAGGTCCCCCAGGAAGTCAACCAAGCCGTCCTGCACCCCCATGGCCCTCATGGATAGCCACAGTTTCCCCCGATTGACACAGTCAAAAGCGGAGGAAAGATCCATGAAGGCCATGTAGATCGTACCTTGGCGGGCAACCGTGTACTTCCCCAGGATCATACATAGGTTAAGGCATTGGGCTAGAGTAGAATGCCCTGGTCGGAACCCATATTGTATATCAGAGACGATCTTATTCTCTTCCGCCCAAGAGGCTAATCTGTTCAATAAAACCCCGCCCACAACCTTGACCACTGAATCAATGAGGGAGATCGGTCTATAACACAAAGTGCTATTACGATCGCCCTTCTTGAAAACTGGTACGATCGTTGAGGTGCCCCAGGACTCCGGACATCCGGCCCTGGCTTCTGCGTTAAGCACGACCACCAGAACCGGAGCCCAAAAAGGTGGGTTTGATTTAAAAAGATCCGGAGGGATGCCATCCGGACCTGGAGCCTTGTTACATGACAGCCCTGAAATGCCTTTCTCCACCTCTTTCTGCACAAATCTTACTGAGACATTAGTATGAACTCTGCTTTGGGCTTGCTGTTGATCTGTAGCACTTTAAAAAATGGATTTAAAGTGAGACACCCATTCATCTTCTGTTATAATAGTGCCTACTTCTCCGGCCCCAGTCTTCTCAAATAAGGGTCGATTAATAATACCCCAAAACCTAGAGCTACTCCCTAATGTACTTGGCTCCAGTAATTCTCGCCACGTTGCTTCCTTTAGTTCACCCTTACGGGTGGCCAGTGCCCATTTATACTTGAGACGGAGGGCACGAATCAGAGTTCGGTCTCTCGGGGTAGCTTTTAAGGCTTCCTTTAAATCTCTAGCAGCTTTGGAACATAAAGGATCAAACCATCTGGGGTCACAAGGCACCGTCCTATGAGAGGGGGCGCTTAACAATGCCCCTATCTTACAAGTAATACCCTCAAAAGCCTTGAGAACACCCCCAGGGAGGGAGCCAGGAGACACACAGCATGCTATTTCAGCTGCGCATAACACTTGTACCTTGCTATAAAATAGGTCCGGAGCTACCTGGGACCATTTGAGGCTGCACCTTCCATCCGTAGGTCTCAGCGTGCCTGGCATTATCACCCTGGCATGACTTGTCAACAAACCACCTCCCAGGTACACACAAGTGGGGTTGTGATCACTGAATGCACTATCCACAATTATAAGCCCCCGGAGGTTCAACTTAAGCCCAGCTGAGATCAAAATATAATCTATAAAAGAACCGTCACTTCGTCCTTTAAAAGACAGGACGGGCTGTTTACTAAGGGGGGCGGAAAAAGACATTGATGGTATCAGGTCGAATTCATTAAGCATATTGTTAAGTGCGTCCCCCTGAACCGAATGCTCAAAGTGAAAGCCCCACATCCTAGCACATCCCAACTCTCTCATACAAGTGGTTTTGGGGACACCACAAGGGTGGACGTTAAAGTCCCCTGCCACCATAAGTCTATGTGCAACAGGACCACAGGACTGCCTAATTTGGCAGCTCAACTGGGTAATCTTACACTCCCCCTGTGCATTCACTGCGTTGTAAAAATTAATGATACCCATGCTATCATTTCCTCTCCTTAGGATGATAGCCTGAAGGTCTCTATAGGCGGTGGGAATGCTGGATCCTACAATTCACGGCCAACGCTATAAATATAACCAAACCACCCCTTGCTCTGCCACAAACTGATGGGGACGCAGGGACAAAGAAAGCTTTATATCCCTCCAAAATAGGTTACAGTTCACCAGCCAAGTCTCCTGGAAACAAATCACAAAGAATTGCCTGACGAACTGCACCCACAAAGGGTCCTGAAATTTCCACGCCATACCTGCAATGTTCCATGACAGAACATTATAGGCATCTAATTTGGTAATCGCCCATTGAGATACAACTGGTGACGACACCTGCTGCTGGGGGCTAGGCGTCACAGACAGCTCCGTGCTACCGGGCGCAACACTACAGGTAAGAGGACAGGGGGACTCCTGTTGATGGAGTAAGCCTCCTATGGGCTCTAAGTTCTTGTGCAGTCAATCGCACTCGTCCAACCTTGAAAGAGCTGAGAATCTATTTGATAACTCTAGCCGAAGGGTAGGGTAATGCCCAACCTAACGGAGTATCCCCCCAAAAGATTGAAAATGGCTACCCCCTGAAGCCTCCAGAGGTCTTTGAATCCACATATTACTTGGCATACTTAAATTGTGGCGCCTTATGTGGTCAGCCTTGTAGAAAAACCCAGAGGCAGAATCTGAATACCAGAATGCCTGGGAGTCAGTTCAAGATAAACATCCCGAAAGATTTTCTCCACAAGGAATGAACCATTAAAATTCTCAATAATGCAATCACCCCCTCCGGATTTCTTCGAGCTGCCTATCCAGCCCACACGGCGAACCATGATAATATTGCGTTCCACCATTGGGCCCACAGAGGTATTGCTCGATAGCCAGTGAGTAACCTTATTTTTAAGTTGAGTGAAGTCTTCCTGGGAACCTTGTGTAAGTGGAAGGACATTCCCCAAAATTACTACCAGTGGTGCGGATTGGGGTGGAAGATTGATAACCGCTAAATTCTGAGGGACATTGGTTGAGTAGCTCTGCGACTCTGCCGAGCTTTTTCCTGATCTATAAATAGCTTGGCCCTGATGATTTGTAGGTAAAACCCCATTAGATACCTGCCTAGCACTTGTACCATCAGCCAGCCCCCCTAGCTCTCTTGGAGACACATTTTCATCACAGGACTGGGCTCCGCTAGAAGATCGAGAAACAATGGCTACCTGTTCTGCTTGGGTTTTTGGATCAGATAGAACCCGCTCAACAGAGCCTCTCTAACCCAGCCAGAACTTTACCCCCTCCCTAGGGCCTATCCACACCTAAGAAACCACATATATATATACCACCTAAGGACAGGGAATTCCTACTATACATATATATATATATATCAAGACCTCTTATAATACAAGTGGCGGCCTCGCGGTCCCAAATGGACCCAGGACTTCCTGCCCAGACGGCAGCCTCAGCCTCGCGGTCCCAAACGGACCCAGGACTTCCTGCCCAGACGGCAGCCTCAGCCTCAGCCTCGCGGTCCCAAACGGACCCAGGACTTCCTGCCCAGACGGCAGCCTCAGCCTCGCGGTCCCAAACGGACCCAGGACTTCCTGCCCAGACGGCAGCCTTAGCCTCACGGTCCCAAACGGACCCAGGACTTCCTGCCCAGACGGCAGCCTCAGCCTCAGCCTCGCGGTCCCAAACGGACCCAGGACTTCCTGCCCAGACGGCAGCCTCAGCCTCGCGGTCCCAAACGGACCCAGGACTTCCTACCCAGACGGCAGCCTAAGCCTCGCGGTCCCAAACGGACCCAGGACTTCCTACCCAGACGGCAGCCTTAGCACAAGTTCATCCTATAATTACCACGACATACAACAAGGGAACCAGTGTTACTATGTATCAGATCACACAAAGACTACTAGTTGAGCACAACCTGTTCCCCAGTTCGAGAGGCTCCTTTCTCCCTTATTCAGCTACCACTTACCTGATCAGGATTAACATC
Source organism: Triturus cristatus (assembly GCF_964204655.1). Classification (NCBI taxonomy): domain Eukaryota; kingdom Metazoa; phylum Chordata; class Amphibia; order Caudata; family Salamandridae; genus Triturus; species Triturus cristatus. The sequence goes on from NC_140581.1 coordinate 998,413,289, forward strand.
TGTTCATATCAAGTCACAGCTGACTAGAAGAATAGGCTACCCTCTTATACAAGAACACGCAGCACATGTTGATTCACTACAAACTGGATACTTTATTTAGTTACTACATACACGCTCACAGAACATAATACATATTACATATGACCTGCAAAGAAAAGTGATAGATTAAGTTGTACACTCTAATAATAAAGGGGTTGACATCACCTTGGTCGTATGTAGCCTGCACTCAATGGTCATCTAGGTTCCCTTCTCGTCTGTGCCTCGGCTTCGCCTGGAAGTCACACCTCCGCAGTCACGGATCTACTCCCTTCTCCTTCTCCAAGTCACTGGGACCTCTTCCTCATCGGCTACTCTCTTTTCTTTGGCTATTCTGTTAGAAGAATATCTATCTCTCGGTTTTTCTCCACCTTCGAGTTTGTCATCTGTCTTCCCTGGAATAAGTAGTAGCTTTACTGCTTAACGGCCAGGTGCCGCCTACGGACTAAAAAGCAAGTGCCAGTATCTGCCTCAGACTTTCACTAATATAGAGGTGCATTTTCCCATGGAAAATTCCAGCCCGTAACCTGCCGCCCACCAAATTCTTGTACCTCCCCGTACCAAGGACACGTTCCCAGCCGGCCGGCCTGATGTAGTGTCTTCGGCATGAAGAAAAATACAATCCTTCGATAAGGGCCGGCCTGAACCGGTTCTCTCCAAGCGAATAACACCTCATAACTAAAACATCACCCTCGACCTAGAAACTTTCCAAGCTGCCGGAGAGGAAAGAAAGATGGAGTCTCTCCCGTTTAAGGCCTACCAGGCCTGGATTCAGCACGACTCCATGAAATACCCTCACTATAGAACAGATTACCCCTAATACTTAACGGATCTATCCTCTAGGATATATGTGCAAACCCTAATCTATGGGGAAGAACACAGGATCATGTCGAAGTGCCTAATAAATAGGCTCTATACACTACTCTAACCCTTAGACTTGGATGGAAAGAGACTGAAGTCACAGTAGTCCCCTTAATCACAAGAGAGCCGGGAAAATCGAGCAGTACATTTCACCCTTGACTTCAGTCTATTATACATTCATTAAATGGAGCTAACATCTGTGGAAGAATAATATGAAACAAAGCTAACTGATCTATGTCTAGTACCGAGTGTACAGAATTGAAGCAGTGAAGGAATACACTGAATAAAGCAACAGATAGAAATCAAAACAGCAACAGCAATCAGAATACCACCCAATGTTTGACGTAGCATGTGTACGTCAGGCAACCAATTAAAGAGCCAGTCAAACCAGCCCTGGTCAACGTGTTTTCTAACCTCTTCCGTTAAATCACGCAACTTGTCAATGTGTGCACGAATGGATTGTGTATGATCGGACAAGTTAAAACAACAGAGACCTTCAAAATCGGAGCAATCATGTCCATGTTTAAGCAAAAGATAATCAATGGCCGCTCTGTTTTGCAAAATGGCCCTACGTTCACCCTGGGCATCTAGTAACATGTCGGACAGGACTGTAGAAGTATGATTAATGGATTTCACCATCCAACAGGCCATTTTCCCAATGGATTTGGCATTATAAACTGCCAAAGCAGGAACACCAATAATTGAAATAGCTAGGCTAAGATATTCAGACTTGGAATATAAATGCAAAGATGAGTCACAATCCTCCTGTAACATCACAGTATCTCGAATCACACGAGAGTTGGCATTCAGATGTGATGAAAACATTAACAAACTGAGTCTCGTAATAGCACAAGGGCCTCCGGAAATGTTTGCAGGGACATATGGCCAGGAAGTATTACCACATGAGAAAAGCCATCCGGCAGGTAGTAACATCGTGCGATAATGACTGGGGGTAACTACCAAACTATTGCAAGTCATATTGTTCTGAACTGAAACACATGTGGTCGGTGTCCTTTGAAAGCACAAAGTCCGTTCATGAGCGGTAAAAGAAGTGGCGCCTTTTAGTCTGAGGCGTAGACATTCAGAGATCGCACTAGGATTACACGTAAGAAAGAAGCACAAATCACCTTGTGTGATATTATAGGTAACTATTTGGGACTGGATGGGGGGTGGCTCGTTCGGCAGTTCAGAACATAAAGGGCAATATGCATGGGTAGCAAAATCACCCAGGAGAACATTGGGACGAGCCTTTGAAACATTAAAAATGTGAATTAGGGTTTCCAACGAGGCAGGGACAGCAACCAGACAGGTCGCCAGAATTTCATTTACAGATCTCCTCGGTGTCAAACAGAAGTGAGGGGCATCAGTCACCCTCTTGGCCAATGATGTCCAAAAGTTCGATGATGAATCCCATGCAGCGAAGGAACGCAACACTCGGGTTCTCAGTTCATCCCGGGTTGACGGGATCCCTCCTTTCTCGTCGTACCATCCCAAAAGGAGTCCAGTACCGACACATCCTGCAGCAACAGTCCAAAGAATGATCTGAAAGAGAATCAAATACAGGCATTAATCATTCTCGTAAATAACATTTGTCAGCCGGGACCGCCTCCCAGCTATCTTTCCCTGGTCTCATAACCAAAATGGTATTGTCCTGACCAGTGGCAATAACCTCTGCTTGTTCAGGGGGATTTTTAGGCGACTGCACCCAAACCCTAGCCCCAGGGTTATCCGTAGAGCCAAAACCTTTCTGGCCTCGTACAGTTAGCAAAGTTGGGGCAGTGCCTTTCATTAATGTACCACTGAAAACAGGCATAATGAGTAATTGAGCCACTCGGTCAGTGCGGTGTATCAGTAAGTCAACCTCACTGCTATTCAGCAGGAGCACCTTAATCTCTCCCTGATAATCACTGTCAATTATTCCTCCAAGCACCTGAATGCCTTTTACAGCCAGCCCCGATCTAGGGGCGATTAATCCGAAATTCCCAGGTGGTATATGAATACCAACACCGGTAGCAATGATGACCCGATCCTTACTTTTTAAAACGGTGTCATCCATGGCATGCAAGTCTAAACCTGCTGACCCTGGGGTCGCTCTACATGGAGCCAAAGCTCCAGGAGTAATTTCCCAGTACATCACAGTCTCTCTTATTTCATTGGGCTTAGCATCACCATTCGGAGGAAACAAACGCATAAGTGGGGATTCAGCATTTAGGAAAGGACGGTTATTCAAAATCAATAACGCTTGAGGCAAAAAGTCTCGCCAATTCTTATACTTGTCATTTGTTAACTTACGCAGCTGGTCCTTTAGCAGGCCATTCAATCTCTCCACCAGGCCCGAGGCCTGTGGATAGTAGGGTATATGGAATATCCATTCAATATTGTTTTCCGCACAGAATTCCTGTACCAATCTTCCACGAAAATGGGATGCATTATCAGATTGAATTTGGAATGGCACACCATAATACATCATAATCAATTCTAATGTTTTAATGGTATTCAATTGGGTAGCTTTCTTACAGGGAAGGGCTACCAGCAGGCCACTGTATGTATCAACAATAGTGCAAACATATTGACAATTCCTACTCATAGGAAGTGGACCAATGTAATCAATCTGCCAAATTTGAGCGGGCAGTTTTCCGCGATGTAAATGACCTTTAACAATTTGGGGCACTTTACGCTGTCTGATATGTTGACAGACGGGACAGTGTAAGATAACATTTTTAATTAAATCTAGGGGAATATAAATTCCTCGATCAGCAGCCCACCTGCTAGTGGCCTTCTCTCCAAAATGTCCTGCCTTCTGGTGTGCCCATTTCGCCAATCCCGCAATGTCAGAATCTTGCCTGTCCACCACTGCCTCAGCAATTTTAGATTTCTCATCTGCAATGTTATGAAAAAATTTGTCAAGAGAATCTATCGGGGTGTGAGCATCCACATGGAAGATTGTAACAGTACTCTGTGGGAGCATCTCCCAAATCTCTTGCCATAACTCTTTTCCCCACAATTCCTTGGAATGTAACTTCCAATTATGGGAATGCCAAGTCGGCAACCAAACAGCCAGTCCATTGGCAGTAGACCAAGAATCAGTGAAAATATGACATGTACCAGGTAACTCTTGTTTCAAAACTTGATAAACAGCGTACAGCTCGGCAAATTGGCTGCTTTTACCTTCACCAGTTGTGCTCAGCAATTTCTGTGTGACCGGATTATAGGACACCGCCTTCCAGTGCCGTGTCGTCCCTATAAACCTCGCTGAACCATCCGTGAACCAAACATGGTTTCTGTCCGCTGCGGACAAATCATCAAAAGGCTTACCCCACTTGACAGGAGACTCCTGTGCTAAAGGTACGGAACATTCAGTCTCAGTCTCAGTCGACGGCGCTCGCGCCACCTGCTCATGTAAAGAAGCAACTCCTTTCGGGCCCACACGTGCCCTATCTTGTATATACCATTTCCATTTAATCACACTCGCCTCTTGAGCATGTCCAATTCGGTGAGTTTTCGGCGAACTCAGAACCCACTGCATGATAGGAATTTCAGGGCGCAAAACTACATCATGTCCCAAAGTCAATTGCTCGGTATCCACCAGAGCCCAATAACAAGCAAGTAACTGCTTCTCAAAGGGTGTATAACGCTCACCAGCATCAGGTAGCTTTTTGGTCCAAAAACCTAACGGTACTCTACTCCTGCCTTGTTTCTGCCACAAACTCCAATTTGCATAAGAGCCCTGTACAGACACATTCAAATCCACATCACCATCACGTACAGGCCATAAATCCAGAGCATGTTGAATTGCTTCTTTTGCCAGACTAAACGCATCTTGCTGTGGTTCATCCCATTCAAATGCATTCTTTTTACGCGTGACCCGGTACAAGGGGGCCAATATTTGACTCAAATGAGGAATATGCTGGCGCCAAAAACCAAACAGGCCAATGAAGCTCTGGGCTTCTTTCCTATTCCTCGGAACTGCAAAATCAAGAATCTTCTGTTTAACCTGAGGGATCACTTCACGGTGCCCTTCATGCCAATTAATACCCAAAAATTTTACAGACTGGGACGGACCTTGCAATTTATCTGGGTTGATTTCCCAACCTTTCCCACGCAGGCACTCAATGATCCTGTCCAATTGGGTCTGAACTTCCTCCTGTGTATCGCCTTGGATCAAAACATCGTCAATATAATGACATATCTGAATTTGGGAGTGAACCGGTACCTCAGCCAAATGCTCTGCCACCAGCCGGTGACATATTGTAGGACTATGCACATAGCCCTGAGGAAGACTCCTAAACGTCATCTGACGCCCGTTCCACGTAAAACTGAACTGTTCCTGACACTCAGGGGCAATTGGAATAGAAAAGAAAGCATTAGCAATATCAATGGACGCATACCATGTACCTGGATGCTTTTGGATTCTTTCAATTAGGGTAATAACATCCGGCACTGCAACAGTCAAAGAGGGCGTGTGTTTGTTCAATTCTCGATAATCAACAGTCATGCGCCAAGAATTATCACTCTTACGTACAGGCCAAACAGGATTATTCCAAGCAGAAGTAACCGGGGTTATAACACCTGCATCCACCAACTCCTGAATAGTGGTACGAATCTCCTCATGGCCACCTGGAATACGATACTGCTTCTGACAAACCACTTTTGTCGCCTGGGGAACTTGTATGGGAGGCATTCTTAAACGACCAACCCGTATAGGTCTGGACGATATATAATGCGTGGTTCCAAATTGGTAACACCCATCATCTAGATGCAACGTCATTCCTTTCAAGATATCAATTCCAATTATGAATTCTAAGAGTGGCACCACTAGTACAGAATATTCTTTTCTAGGGATTCTACCTATTCTCATTTCAAGCAAAGTTTGAACTGCAGGGGTTTCTTTTCCACCTAATCCGGTAATAGTAAAAGGCTGACCTGTAAACTTCTTTGATTTTCCATGAATAAGAGTGGCCTCCGCTCCTGTATCTACCAATGCTCGGGCCCTTTGGATATTACGATGTCTCCAATAAATATCAATATCTACATAGGGTCTATTATCTCGGTGAGCCCATCTGTGTACCGGAGCTTGACCTATTTCCTAGTCATTCTTACTGCATTCTGTGTACCAGGACAAATCAGGATAAAGACTCTCACGTTTCTTAGGTATCGGTACCTCCTGTTCATATCCATTCCCCGTACGGAACGGATTCGAGTCTTCAGCATTGTACTGCAGGTTACGATCGACCAAACTGTGACGATCCTCTCTCCTCCTCAACTCAGGGGATTGATCCCTATCATCTCTACGTCTGCTGTAAACATAATCATTTCTCCCCCTTTCTCTTTCCCCCTCTTTCTCCCTGTCTCTCTCTCGACGGGGGGACACATCACGTACATAACGTCGATCATCACGACGAACAGAGCGCCCACGGCGGTCGTCATCACCGCTACCGTCAGAACCACCACGATCACACTCAGTGGCCCGAACACGCCGGGCACCCTCCTTCCGATCCAAACCACGTTTGCGAAACAACTCCCACAAACGAGCGGTAGTCTCACCGTCAATGTCCTCCCTACGCACACCATCAGCTAGAAGACCAGAAAAGATATCACGCCTAGTAAGTTTATTTTCACCAGGAGTACGGGTGTCAGGCCGGGACTGACGTTCAGGTTTAAACCACTCACCCAACTCACCGAGTTGGCGTACCGACTCCAGTACCGTAGATAACACATTACCAGTCTGATTAATCAATAAAGTCATCATGACCTGCTTATAGGCAACAGGGGAAGACCGAATAATGCGATTCCGCACAGAAGATGTCAACAAACCATCAAGCAACCTGTCAGCAGTACCCAAAAAAATTGCCGTTTTCATCACCTCCTCTTTGAGACGTTGTGCAGCGTCGCGCAAAGTATACCACGGTTTGTCATTCACAGGCCAATCAGATTCAGTAGGATACTTTTGATTACAACCCTCAGTCACCAATTGAAGCAAAGAAATTTGACCACCACCATTATAGTTACGAAAATGATCCTGTACAGTAGAATCCGAACTCAAGGAACAAAACTTCAAACAATCGCCAATATCTAACATAATACCAGCAGCGCCCAATTCATAAAGGCGCACCATCCATGTAAGCAAGGTCTCACCAGCTCGCTGCCGAAATCGCTGCAAAATATCACTAATTTCCTGTTGAGTAAAGTCCTCTAAAGAGTCCAAAGAAATACCCTGCGGAGCAGCGGGAGACTGCTGCAACTTCCGACGAAAAACTGGATGCGCAGAGACCGCGGGACGAGCATCACAAGGAGCCCGATCAGTACTCGTAGAGGGATAATCAGTGTAAGAGGTATCGATCCCACCCGAAGAACGAGCGTAATCACGGGGTGCACCATCAGAGGTGCGAGAAGCAGACTTACAATCATGACGGGAACGAGAAGACTCGCGCTTGACAGACTCCTCACCCGAGGAACAAGAATCACTCGAATTCCAGATATTACCATCCCATTCATCAGGATTCCAATCCAGTCCGGCTTTCGCCACGACCAGACGCACCTTTCGCGTCGAAACCCGACCGCGCCTGTTCTTGCATTTATAACGAGCAATTCGCACAGCCGCCCTTTCGGCAATAGTTTGGTAAGTCTCCAGCTTATCAGCAAGCAACTTATTTTGACACCGCAACAAAGTATGAGAATTCTGAATCTCAACAAAGTGCGCTTCCACATCTTTAAGAGATATCTGTAATTTCAACAATCTCTCATGTAGAATCCGATACGCAGACAGAACAATCCAACCTCTGCGCCCCAAAATAGGAATCTCTTCACCCTTCGATATGGGTGCCTTCTGCAAACAAGTAATCACATTAGCCGGCTCCGCCAGCTCCAAAGAAGAATTCCAATTCTCACTCAAACCAGTAGAATCAGCCCACTCACGGGCCAAGGCTTCATAAGGCGTTGAATCCCATCCGGGAATATCAACGGGCAACTTAAAAGTAGATTTAGATCTTCTAGAAAACATCGTGGAAAAGAAAAAGAAGAAAAAGAAGAAAGAAGAAAAATAAAAACTATATACACAAGTATACAAAAATAAAATGCAAACAAAACCACGCACGCGCCGAAAGCAAACACAAGACAACCACAACGCACACAGGTTTCGTAAACGGTTCGTGACGCCAAATGTTCTGCTTGGGTTTTCGGATCAGATAGAACCCGCTCAACAGAGCCTCTCTAACCCAGCCAGAACTTTACCCCCTCCCTAGGGCCTATCCACACCTAAGAAACCACATATATATATACCACCTAAGGACAGGGAATTCCTACTATACATATATATATATATATATATATATATATATATATATATATATATATATATATATATCAAGACCTCTTATAATACAAGTGGCGGCCTCGCGGTCCCAAATGGACCCAGGACTTCCTGCCCAGACGGCAGCCTCAGCCTCGCGGTCCCAAACGGACCCAGGACTTCCTGCCCAGACGGCAGCCTTAGCCTCACGGTCCCAAACGGACCCAGGACTTCCTGCCCAGACGGCAGCCTCAGCCTCAGCCTCGCGGTCCCAAACGGACCCAGGACTTCCTGCCCAGACGGCAGCCTCAGCCTCGCGGTCCCAAACGGACCCAGGACTTCCTACCCAGACGGCAGCCTTAGCCTCGCGGTCCCAAACGGACCCAGGACTTCCTACCCAGACGGCAGCCTTAGTCTCGCGGTCCCAAACGGACCCAGGACTTCCTGCCCAGATGGCAGCCTCAGCCTCGCGGTCCCAAACGGACCCAGGACTTCCTACCCAGACGGCAGCCTAAGCCTCGCGGTCCCAAACGGACCCAGGACTTCCTACCCAGACGGCAGCCTTAGCACAAGTTCATCCTATAATTACCACGACATACAACAAGTGAACCAGTGTTACTATGTATCAGATCACACAAAGACTACTAGTTGAGCACAACCTGTTCCCCAGTTCGAGGGGCTCCTTTCTCCCTTATTCAGCTACCACTTACCTGATCAGGATTAACATCTGTTCATATCAAGTCACAGCTGACTAGAAGAATAGGCTACCCTCTTATACAAGAACACGCAGCACATGTTGATTCACTACAAACTGGATACTTTATTTAGTTACTACATACACGCTCACAGAACATAATACATATTACATATGACCTGCAAAGAAAAGTGATAGATTAAGTTGTACACTCTAATAATAAAGGGGTTGACATCACCTTGGTCGTATGTAGCCTGCACTCAATGGTCATCTAGGTTCCCTTCTCGTCTGTGCCTCGGCTTCGCCTGGAAGTCACACCTCCGCAGTCACGGATCTACTCCCTTCTCCTTCTCCGAGTCACTGGGACCTCTTTCTCATCGGCTACTCTCTTTTCTTTGGCTATTCTGTTAGAAGAATATCTATCTCTCGGTTTTTCTCCACCTTCGAGTTTGTCATCTGTCTTCCCTGGAATAAGTAGTAGCTTTACTGCTTAACGGCCAGCTGCCGCCTACGGACTAAAAAGCAAGTGCCAGTATCTGCCTCAGACTTTCACTAATATAGAGGTGCATTTTCCCATGGAAAATTCCAGCCCGTAACCTTCCGCCCACCAAATTCTTGTACCTCCCCGTACCAAGGACACGTTCCCAGCCGGCCGGCCTGATGTAGTGTCTTCGGCATGAAGAAAAATACAATCCTTCGATAAGGGCCGGCCTGAACCGGTTCTCTCCAAGCGAATAACACCTCATAACTAAAACATCACCCTCGACCTAGAAACTTTCCAAGCTGCCGGAGAGGAAAGAAAGATGGAGTCTCTCCCGTTTAAGGCCTACCAGGCCTGGATTCAGCACGACTCCATGAAATACCCTCACTATAGAACAGATTACCCCTAATACTTAACGGATCTATCCTCTAGGATATATGTGCAAACCCTAATCTATGGGGAAGAACACAGGATCATGTCGAAGTGCCTAATAAATAGGCTCTATACACTACTCTAACCCTTAGACTTGGATGGAAAGAGACTGAAGTCACAGTAGCCCCCTTAATCACAAGAGAGCCGGGAAAATCGAGCAGTACACTACCCCAGACAAAGGCAAAGTACCTGGCACAGTGTTAACCTTAGGCAAGTCCGGGACCACAGGTTTGGAGAAAATGGGTGGGTTCTAAAGACTTATGTTGTTCAACTAGGATTTGCTCTATACGGTTTAACTTAGCCACAATGGGGCTCAGCTTATCCTCCAGCATGCAGCACATAGCAGATTTAAAGACTTCCAACGTGGCCATGTTGACTATGTTAGATGCTGGCAACACGGATACCTTATTTTTAGGGGTAGGCTTGGAGGGCACGTTAGGTTTAGTTTTTTTGGCTTGACTTCCCATTGGCTTCCATGTTCTTTTCAAGCTACCACTGGACCTTTGAGCCACCCTTGGAGGTTGCAAGGCGTCAGCATTGCTGGGAACTTCTAGTGGTGTATGATTAATATTAGCACCCGTCCCGCCATTCCCTAACATAAGGGAAGAGGCACCACTCTTCCTCATCCCGATAACCACAACAGGAGACAGGGTCCTAGGAGGCACCTCCCAGGGAGATTCTGGTAAAGGGGACAGGGCTTCGTTGACCTGAGAATCACTACCCAACCCAGGGGATGAAAGTATACTCGGTGCTTCACTGACAGTTTCCCTTGGGAGATTATTTGGCCCACCCAGGAGAGAGAAAAGACCATTAGAGGGAGATCTAGAGAGACACCTGTTCACTAGTTCAATCTCCTTATCAATAACTGAAGCAGCTCTTAACAAGAAGGCATCCATAGTTATAACAGTAGCCCTGGATGCAGCTTTTGTCCCTTCTTGGCTCACTTGAGCCTTCCACCTCCCCATAGCTCCGAACCGAGGTGAACCCCCAAAACTTGCGATAAATTGACAACAAAGCAACTGCTACCCTCGCTCAAATTTCCCACAACGGAAAAAAAAGAAGAGCCTTAGTAGAATCCCGAGTGAATACAACTTCTCCCATATAAAGGAGCTATACCTAGACACTTCTAATAATACACCTGCTAGATAACAAAAAAGTCACTAACCAGACTGCAAATATTGGTCCACATCTATAAAAATTAAAACCAAGTGGGATGGCCCAGCCCGGCCTCTTCCGGCCCCTGGCGGGCACAGACGGGCCCGCCCTTGGTCCGGGCTTCGTCCCGTGGGTGGAGAGGCAGCGCTTTAAGCGCGATGGCCACGCCTCCCCCTCACTCACAGCAGCTGTGGAATGCTTGGTGCACCCTGGGGGCTGTAGTCCTTACCCCGGGTGTTGGAGCGTCGGGCGTCGGATTTGCGGCGAGATTGACCGGGCAGCACAGCGTCCTTCAGCCCACCTCCTTTGAAAGATGCACAGCATGACCCAAACTACGGTGGCAGCAGCAACAACAGCAAGGGTTTTCCCCACAACAGAAAGGTTTTCCCCACAACAGAAAGGTAACCTCCACTCAATGAATTAGGCAGTTCTCCAGTATATATCTGATTTATTTCTCAATGAAAGTCAGAATGGAATTCAATAATCGTCCTAGATTAAAATGTGTTACACCACAGGCAATACTTAGAGAAGATGAAACAATAAAAAAAATCTTCTTTAGTTCTTTCATTAATTAAATGACATTGTTGGTCTGTGCTCTCTCGTCAGTGTCACCTCATATTTTTGCTTTTCCTTGCTGAACCTATTTTTGTTGGCTTGTCGGACTTTGAGCACTTTACTCCCGCTAATCAGTGGTAAAGTGCTTGTGCTCTCCATTTTAAACATGGTAAACGTGGCATGCACCTGATTGATACAATGAATTTACATATAAGTCCCTATTATTTGGTGCTACATGTACCCAGGGGCTGTAAGTTAAAGCTTTTTAGTGGGCTGCAGCACTTTGTTATGTCGCACTGAAGGGTAGTTTAAATCAGCCATTTTGTCCTGGAAAATGAACTATTTGCCAGTCCCAAACCTTCCTTTCTCATGTTTATAAGTAACCCCTTAGGTATGCCCTAAAGGCTTATAGGGCAGAGTGCGCTTAAGTTTTACATGCCCTGACAGTGAAAAACTCCTAAAGTCATTTTCCCACTGTGGTAAGGCTATCTCTCCCATAGGCAAGCACTGGGTTACCGTAATACACTTAATAAGAGGAAACAGAGAGAGAAATGCTCCTTACATTAATTTAAATTGTAAATGTAAAATATTATTTAATAAGAAAGTCAGTAATTAAGTTCCTATTCTGAAAATGCCACTTATAGAAAGTTAAAAGAAAAAATAATAATTGATAGACAGAATGCTGAACAATGTCAAACATTCATCCCAGTACAGAGATCTGGGACTAAATCCATTGTTTTTTCTGCTCCCCACTCCATTCCAGTTTAATTCCAGCCATATGCAAATCAGTCTTGACACTGCTCCCCATGGGAACAGTCCAGCCCGAACTGCCAGGCCAGCTCATCCCTGGACCGGAAACAAGAATCCTGAGACAGGTTTGGGGCTTCAACCTTCATCAGCCAGGCTAGCTTGACTCCAGTGGCATGGAGAGCATGGGACCCACAAATGCAAAAAGAATAATTGATGGAAAGAATGTTGAACAATGTCAAACATTCATCCCAGTATAAAGATCTGGGCCTAAATCCATCGTTTTTTGCTCCTCATACCAGTCCAGTTTAAACCCAGCCATATGCAAATCAGGCTTGCCCCCCTGCTCCTGCCCATCATTTGTGTGTCTTTTGGTTTCTTGCCCTAAGTGTGCCGGGTATGCCCAGGTGTGGGTCCCAGGTTCAAAGTGGCACTGGATTCAAGCTAGCCTGGCAGATGAGGGGTGAAATCCCGAAAACAGTCACAGGATGCTTGTTTGCCCTCCGGGAGGACCTGGTTTGGCACTTCAGGGCTGGACTGTTCCCATGAGGAGCTGGGTCAAGACTGATTTGAATATGGGTGGTTCCAAACTTGGGTGGCACGGTGAGCAAAATAATGGTGGATTTAAGCCAGATCTCTTGACTGGGGGTGAATGTTTTGATTTGTTCAAAATTCCATCCATCATTTGTGGGTCTTTTGCTTCCTTTCCCTAAGTGCACCGGGTATGCCCAGACCTGGGTCTTGAGCTCACTGTGCCACTGTATTCAAGCTAGCCTCGCTGATGATGGGTGAAACCACAAAACCAGTCCCAGATGCTTGTTCCTGGTCCAGGAAGGACCTGGCTTGGGAAGTTGGGCTGGAGTGTTCCCATGAGGAGCAGGGTCAAGCCTGATTTGCATATGAGTTGGTCTAAACTAGTGTGGCATAGTGAGCAAAAGAACAATGGTTTTAATCCAGATCTCTTGATTGTGGGTCAATGTTTTCATTTGTTCGCATTCCTTCCATCATTTGTGTGTCTTTTACTTTTAGAAAGTTGGCATTTTTCTGCCTAAACCAAATGAGTCTTTCTACCAGTGTCCAGGGTCACATGAATGTTAATGACTCTCCTGAGGTGTGTTGTGTATTCCTTTCAGACATGGGGACAAAGGGAGCATGGTTGTAGAGGGAGTGTGTTTTTCTGACAGAATGGCCGTGGAGGAGTTGTGCCCTGCCCTGATTACACACCACAAGACCATACCTGCAGCACACCAAAGGAACCCGACACCAAGCCTGCCCTTGCCTTTGCCACCCTAGAGAAATTGGAGCCAAATCCAGGGGAACTAACCAGAACCAGTTTGTGAGTATTCCAGAGATTTTTCTCCCCTACAAAGGCTGGCACTGAGTATAAATGTGGCTCCTTCAGAACTTCTCATAAGAGTACTCCTGGGCCTGTGGAGCATTCAGAAGAACTGTCCTGCTGCCTGAAGAAGAAAGACTGGATCTGCTTATCTTGAACCCAGGATCCCCAGAAGGGACTCCAAGTGTCAGTTGGCTGACCTGTTTGAGTTACAGGGACATAACAAGTTTTCAGAGGCCTTCCTGCAGCTGACCAGCACCACCTGGGCCTGCCTGAATCCTTCTACTGGCCTCTGCTGAAGTGAGTCCTGATCCCCAAGAGGTGTCCCCCCAGGTCTTGGGCCCTTTGCTGGCACCAGAATGTACTCCTCCTGAACTCCAGGGAAACAGCCAGATGTTTTGGGCTCCTGGTACGACTGTCCGTGTCTCCTTCCAAAGCGAAGCACAGCCCAAACCTGCTCTTCACGTCCCACGTCTCTTGCCAACACGAAGCTCCAGCTGATACTCCTTGTGTGGACATAGATTTTTAAAAAGTAAACTCGTCACCGGGAAAACATACCTTGTGCCTGTATACGACCCTCGTTCCATCACAGTCGGCCTGAACGCATGACTTTGACCCAGTCCAGGGTGATCAGATACCCCAAGAGTTTTTTAGTTTTTGCATTTGTAAGTGCTATTTTCACAGACAACTTGAAAAATCCATTACTCCAGTTCATTTGTTATTTTGGTACAATTCTATTAATTACATTTTACTCTTCTTTTTCAAAGTTGTGTTGGGTTTTGTTTTGTGTTTTCACTTTATTATATTTTGAGTGCTTCATAAATACTTGACACATTACCTCTAAGTTAATCTTGACTGCTTTTGTGCCAGGCTACCAGACGATTAAGCACAAGTTTATTTAGTGGCTTTTGTGGTTCAACTTGTCAAGGATTGTGTGTGTTACTTAAGTGTAGCTCTCACACCTCTGAACTTATAACCTAATTTCTTACCCACATCAGTAGAAAGCAAGTTAAACTCCATTTATGAGAAAACAACCGTTTGCATTTCTTTAAATCCCTGCAGATATTTGTATGTGTTATACATCAACATGAAGAAGCATGTCGCTGTTTGAAAATGTGTTATCAGTATACATAAAGCATTTTATTTTAAAAAGATGAGTATGTAATGATTAGTCACCTGTTGCTCTAATTGTTTTAACAAAACAAAATTTACCAACACAGTCCAGCATTCTAAATACAGATCCGCTTTACAGACCGTTTTTAACCTCGTTAAAATCTTGTTCAATTAGAAATACATTTTTCACATGACCATGTAGGCGTACATAGTTCACTGTGGAAAATTATTCTGCAGAGGTGTAGATGTGCTTACTAATGCAAATTCAAGGGTGAAACAGCCTTTACCACGCAAGCATTACAACGTAATGCCTTTACCAAATAATGCTTTACCACAAATGACAAGGCATGCGTGGTAAAGGTATATTCTTGGTAAAAACAATGGAATGGTAAGTATATATAAGGTAAGTGTGTGTGTGTGTGTGTGTGTGTGTGTATGTGTATATATATATATATTCACTGAAAAAACCATAGGTTTCAGGGGTGTTATAGTTAGCTGGACTTTTCACTTGTACAAAACCATTGAAATTCCCCCGTTATAGTTAGTTCAGCTAACTATAACTCGCGCGCCCGCAATGCACTGCTGATGACGTCACATATTACATCACTCATGACATGGTCAGTGACATCACTCATGACATCACTGATGACATCTCAAATGACATCACTGATGACATCACTGATGACATCATCCCGTGAATGTCTGTTTTTCTGAAAATTATATATGTTTTAAATATGTATATCTAAACAATGATGGAAGAATAAATGGGTATATAAGTGTCTAAATGGATGATTTTTTTTTGAAAAATTGATTGTGTAACTGACTGATTAAGTGTATCATAGTGAATACATGGCTTAGTGAGTAATGTTTAAATATGTAAATATCTGTATCAGTGGCTGCATGGGTTGGTGAGTAGCTACATGGGTGTCTATATAGGTTATTAGTTGGTTTTTTGAGTATCAGTCTGAGTGTCTGCATGGTTCGGTGGGGGGTATTACGTGGTGCATAGGTGCATGAATGAGTGACTCACTGTTTGTATGTGTTGAAGACAGCATGTGTGCAGGACTGTATGGGTGGATGAGTGTGTGTATGGGTGTGTTAGTGAGTGAATGACTGTCTCAATAGTGTCTTTATGAGTAACTACATATGTTTTAAACTAGTATATGTGAATATTGGTGTATATAAGTGAGTATATGTGAGAGTGAGAGATTTAAAGAGTTCCTGTATAAATAAGTATGTGTTTCTATAAGTGATTGTTTAAAAGACTAAGTATGTGTAAGTTTCCGTAGAAGTAAGTGTGGTGGTGTGTGTATAACTGTATATGCAAGCAAATGTATGTTTGATTCTTTATTAGCATGAGTGACTATGTGTGTGAGTAACTCTATGGATGAGTGGCATTGTGTAACAGGATGTATAGGTGTATGAGTACATATGATGAGTGAGTACATGTATGATTGACTGTATAGGACTGTTGGTGAATGAGTGTATGTGTATGTGGATCTTAGAAATACTGAAGAGGTTGTTGTAACTGGTATTGGTATGTCCATTGTTTTGAAAATTTTAGTCTCTATTTTTGAATGTGTGTATCAAAGGTTATATTAGGGTGAGAGGAGGTCTGCCACTCTATCACAAGGATGATGTCATCAGTGATGTCATTTGAGATGTCATCAGTGATGTCATGAGTGATGTCACTGACCATGTCATGAGTGATGTAATATGTGACGTCATCAGCAGTGCATTGCGGGCGCGCGAGTTATAGTTAGCTGAACTAACTATAACGGGGGAATTTCAATGGTTTTGTACAAGTGAAAAGTCCAGCTAACTATAACACCCCTGAAACCTATGGTTTTTTCAGTGAATTTCTGAGGTTTTTTAAATGCTATTTCCTAACTATAACGTGCGTGAAACCTATGTTTTTTTCTGTGAATTTCAAAGGTTTTTTAAATTCTAATTTCTAACTATGCCTACAGAGATAGGACATGTGAAGAAAGAAGAAAAAATGCACAGAAAGAAAAAAAAGAAGTGCAGAAAGAAGCAACAGAAGTCCTCAAAGACGAAGAAAAGTGCAGGAAGAAGGATAACGTGCAGAAAGAACAAAAAGAAGAGCAGAAAGAATCCTTGTTGCAAAATCATCCTGTACCCTCAACTTTTTCAGACAGATACTGGTGGTAACTGAGTCTGACTAACCAGTCCTAGAGCCAGTGCTATGTTATTTTTTTTTTTTTGTTAATTCTGTTTATTAGGTAAAATAGAATACGTTTCACAGTCATCAGTGAGCAGCATACAGAAGAACAAAACGGTATAACAACAGTACAGTTCCGGACAGAGTAATAAATTACAGTGTGCACTTTGGAGACACGGCATGCGCCCTACTGCGGGCCCGCCCCACGAACAGCAGCACAGCGTTACCCCCTGAAATAGACGTGACACAATCGCACTCACTCAGTATCAGCCAATATTGTCTCGGCAAAATAGTTTCTGAGCGGCCCCCAAATATCCTTCGGTTGGGAGGAGGCGGGTAGCTCCTCTGCATACAGTTCCAAGTTTTCCCTGCAGTATACCATGTCTGACAGCCACTTATTTAACGTTGGTTTGGCCACACCGTCCCATGTAAACAGAATGCGCCGTTTAGCCAGCAGAAGGGCGATCCTCACAAATCTGCCCACCACGTCCTTCAGCTGAGGTACATGAGCCAACAGACAGACCGCTGGCACACATGGAAGCAATGCCCCCGTCATCTTATGAATATGAGTCAGCACCGCCCCCCAATACTCAAATACTGGCCCACAGCCCCACGCTAGGTGTAGGAAATCCGCATCTGCTTGGCCACATCGTCTACACCGAGCCGATTCCCTCAACCCCATTCTGTGCAGTCGGGCCGGGGTGTAGTATACTTGGTGCAAGAATTTAAAGTGGATAATTCGCAGGTTGCCATTGGGGGTGAGGCGGCCCGTCAGTTGGCAAATCCGCTCCCAATCCGCAGCCTCGAGTGGGGGATCTAGAATAGCATTCCATTTGGCAAGACTAGTATCAGGGCCGTTAACCGTCTCCTCCTGTACAGCTTTGTACAATTTAGTGAGTAGTTTCTTCTTAGACGGAGCTACCAGCAGCAATTGCAGTGCCTTGAGTGTGGGGGGCTCTGCAGGGAAACAGGGGTAGTGAGCTTTCATGGCCTGTTTGAGACGGTGACATGTGTACACAAATAGTGGCGTGGGGTTTTGTATGTAGGCCAGATCAGTCTGCTCTAGATAATGTCCCTGCGGGTACAAGTCTTGCATATGAGTGATACCAGCTTCTTTGAGCGATATTAGAGGACCCGCCTCGCGTGTGACCGACAGAGCGGCGTGGTGTGCCAATGGCAGGGCCGGCGCATACAGCGGTAGCCTTTGCGTCCTACGGCCTATTGCCTGCCAGGCCGCAATTGTCATGTCCAGCGTGTTAATCTCAGCGCGTGGCGTATGTCGGGCAGTGTGCGTGAGCATACCTCGTAGCGGGGTGGGATGGGCGTCCCCATCTTCCACCGCCACATGTGGAATGAAGTTATGTGGTCCGTACCAATAGTATGCGTATTGCGCCTGTGCGCAGAGATAATACACGTAGAAGTCTGGCGCCGCGAATCCCCCTCTTTCGTACGACAAGGTCAGTGTTTTCCAGCTAATTCTAGGGTGTCGTCCCCCCCAAATTAAGCGCAGGAGTTGGGCACGCAGCAGCGTGAAAAATTGCTGAGTTAGTTTTATCGGTATATTGCAATATAGGTATAGAAAGCGCGGAAGGACGACCATTTTTATCACAGCGATGCGGTCTGCCAGGGACAAGGGGAGACGCAGCCAACCGTCCACCTGCTGCACCAGCGCGTCATAAGCCCTACCGTAATTTTCCCTGATCACTACCTCGGGATCACGATGAACCCACACTCCAAGATATTTTACTGGGTCGGACGTCCAGATCAGAGGGTATTCCAGTTGAGGCCGGGACGTAATCGTCGTGAGTGGAATCACGACCGACTTGTCCCAGTTTATCGTGAGCCCCGAGTACAGGCCAAATTTAATGTATTCTCGGAGGACCGGGGATAAATGCGTTTGTGGGTGCCTGATGAACAAGACCATATCTTCCGCATATAGCGATATTCCAACTGGCCGATGGTTAAAGTTGAGGGCAGACTCCCTGTGACGTTGTCGAATCTTACAAGCCAGCGGCTCAAGAACGAGAGCGAACAGTAGAGGGGACAGCGGGCACCCCTGCCTCGTACCCCTCGCAATGCGGAACGGCCCAGACGTGTGGTTACCCACGCGCACCACCGCCGATATGTCCGTGTATAAAAGCCGAATCCACTGCAGCATGACTTCCGGGAAGCCCATCTTACGCAGTATGTAAAACATATAGTGCCATTCAACGGAGTCAAAGGCTTTAGCCGCGTCCAGCATGACAGCAGCCGCTGGTAGCTCAGGATTAAGAATATGGAACATGGAGAAAATAGTCCGCAGATTGTGAGAGGTGGATCGTTCCGGTATGAACCCAGATTGATCGGGGAGCACCAGTCGGGTCATAAGCGGCTGTAGTTTTGTGGCCAAAATTTTAGCCAATATTTTCGCGTCCAGATTAATCAGCGATAGGGGGCGATAGGAGTCGCAGCTGGAGGGCGGCTTATCCTTTTTAAGGAGGGTGATAATCATGGCCTGGCGCAGAGTTGGAGGCAGTACGCCAGCCTCATGCGCCTCAGCGTACAGTTCTAGTAGATGCGGGGCAAGTAGGTAGGCATAAGTCTTGTAGAATTCGGCCGACAGGCCGTCAGGCCCGGGAGCCTTTTTGTTGGGAAGAGAATGAATAGCGTCTCGGACATCCTGCACATCTATTGGGAGTGATAGATATTCGCGGTGGGATTCACAGAGCCACGCACACTCTATGTCCGACAGGTAGTCCGCCAGGGCCGATCCGTCCACCTCCCCCCGCGTCGTGTAAAGTGACTGATAACAATCCTTAAATTGGTCTACAATGGCCTGCGGTGTGAAGTGTTCTAAACCTGCAGCATCCACAATTTTATCTATGTGTTGATGATGCGCCCGAAATTGTAATTTAGCGGCCAGATTCCTGCCAGGTCGCCCACCCTCTCCGTATGCCCTGGCCACATGTCGCTTCCCCCTGTATTTGACTTCTGTGTCCGCCCATTTGTCATATTCCACCAGCAGCTTATGTATACGCGCCAGCGCGGCAGCAGACGGCGCCGCGGCATAGGCCCTTTCCAACTCAACGAGAGCAGTCTCAATTTTAGCAAGCTGCCCCCGTATGTCCTTCAGAATGCCAGCGGTGGTGCCAATGCATACCCCCCGGATCGTCACTTTGAACGCCTTCCAGAGAGACGCCTGACTAGCCACGGAGCCCGTGTTTTCAGCAAAATAATTGACAATGGCCTCCCTGATAGTGTCTACGTAGAGTGGGTCCCGCAGTGCCTCAGCGCGAAAGCGCCATGTGAAGGGGCGATGGGGGCACGCCGGAATCCGCAGGTGCAGATAAACGGGGTTGTGATCTGACAGTGTGTGTGGTAAGTTGCGGACGTCGAGCACCCATCTGTTAGTTTCCTCTCCCAATAACCAATAATCCAGTCGGGACCAACTATTGTGGGCCGGTGTGATGTGCGTGCCTAGACAAGTCCGCTCATTCCTCAACCGCCAGACATCTACCAGTCCCCACTCCCCCATGGCCTCACGAACACATTGAGCAACTCTAAG
The DNA here is from genome assembly GCF_964204655.1 of Triturus cristatus. Lineage (NCBI taxonomy): Eukaryota > Metazoa > Chordata > Amphibia > Caudata > Salamandridae > Triturus > Triturus cristatus. The sequence continues at coordinate 998,433,713 of NC_140581.1, forward strand.
CGTGCGAGCACCCGCCGGGTTTGATTTATCAACCTGTGGATTGAGATGTGTGTTGAGGTCTCCCCCCCCAGAGTATCGCAGCATCCGGCCAGGAGCGCACCGCAGCGAGCATCTGCGCAAAGGGGGAGGGGTCATCCACCACAGGGCCATACATATTAAGAATCGTAACGTAGGTCATGCCGAGTTTGCCCTGTACCGCCGCCCAGCGCCCCTCTGAGTCAGTAGACGTATGTACGGGTTGGAAAGGAACACCTTTTTTAATCAGTATGATTACCCCGCGCGCATAAGCTGAGTATGAGGAAGCGAGCCGAAACCCCGCCCACCTACATGCCACCGCGGCCTCTGTGTGTTTGGTGAGGTGTGTCTCTTGCAGCAACGCCACCTGAACATTGTGCCTGTCTATGTAGTGTAGAACTTGCCTGATTTTCTTGGGGGTGTTAAGGCCGCGGACATTCCAGGTTAAACATCTGTAGTCTTCACCCATTGTCACCAAATAGGGGCCCCACTGCAATCTCAGCGACCATCTCCCCCATCGCACTACCATTCGCACAGCGCGCCGTCATCCAAGCACATGCTCCAGGTTCGCACTCCTCTTGTATCCGGAACTGTAGCAGACCCCCGCCCCCCACCCACTTCAGCAGCCCAACTTTGCCAAAGATGATCCCTGCCCCTACACAACACAACATGAAAACAAAACCAAAAACAATCCCAATGCACAATGGTGAAATAGAAAAGTGGGGAGCACCCATTGGGGGAACGTAGCGACCGCAAACACCTCCCAGTCTTTTGGGGAGGGGGCCACCGTGTCGTGTCTAGTGCTCCCGGTGATTAGCCCACCACCCGGTGCGCCATGTGTCTGCCCATCGTGCGGCCATATTCCCAGGTCGCCGTACATCAGTATCTCCACGGGTGCGGCAAACCAGGAGACCCAGCAGCGCACCCCGCACCATGACAGCCAAAGGCTGAAAGTACATGCAGAGGACAACCAGCAAACCCCCGGATCAGCCGCACACCCCCGTCTCAGCAACAGTACATGCATTAGCTAGCAGGGAGTCACAGGAGAGGTAGTGTAATCGCCACATGGCAGCATAGCAAACAGTAGATAGAAGTCCGCAGACATGCGGTCCAAGGCCTCCACAAAGCGTGCAAGTCGAGTTGGTCTCGGCACAGTTCCGGCAGCGAAAAGGGGAAACCTAGGTCAATCATCAATCTCGGAGGTAGGAGCAGAATGTTGGTGCGTTTTCCGCAATGATTTAGCATAGTCCATAGCTGACTTTGGGCTGGTGAATATTTTAGAGGCTTCATCAGTGCCTATACGGAGGCGCGCCGGATACAGCATCGCATAGGGGACGTGGTCTTTCATGAGCAGTTTTTTAACCCCTAAGAATTCTTTACGGGCCGACTGGACTGCGGCAGTGAAGTCAGGGAAAAAGGAAAGGACATTGCCTTGGTAGTTGATCGTGCCTTTCTGGCGAGTGATACGGAGCAGTGTGTCTCTGTCCCTGAAATTCAGCAATCTAGCTATGATAGGGCGCGGTGGAGCGCCCGGCGGCGGACGCGCATTGAGGGATCTGTGAGCGCGTTTAACGGCAAACATGGCTGACAGATTCGTGGGCTCGCAGATGTCCCGAATCATGGTTTCTATGTAGTCCTCAAACCTGCCCACATTTGTGGATTCCGGCAGACCCAAAATCCGTACGTTGTTGCGCCGAGAACGCGCCTCAATGTCCTCGTTCTTGGCCTGTATCACTGCCAGCAGCTTCGCCATGTCCGTGGTCTTGTCGGAAACCTGCCTGAGGCCATCTTCGTTATCCGAAATGCGCTGCTCCGCCTCGCCCAAGCGCACCCCCTGCCTGTCCAACTTGGCGGAAATGGAGTCCATGCGACCACTGAGAGCCTCTATCTTGCCATCTATGGACTGCAGGCTGGCCTGAATTGCCGATAGTGTTTTCTCTAAGGCAGTGGGGGGCGGCGCGGCAGACTCCAACTCCGAGTCCGAAGCCAGCGAGTGCGACGATTTGCCTCCCTTGCGCGTCTCGAACGTGAGGCGCGCCTGAGCCTTGTCCGGCTTGCCCATGATCGTCCCTCCAGCCCTCACCGGCCCGGGCACTATGGAGGGCTACCAGGTGAAGGAGGCGCCCCCCAGGCCAGGAAGGAGCAGAACACCAGGTGGCTAAAGGATCCAATCGGGGGGGGGGAGGGGAGCAGCGTCCGCCGATAGTGATCACTCCAGGCAGGGGGGGGCCCACACGGCACACCCCACACAACGCCAGCAGATCCGCACCTCACCAGTTCACAGGAATAGCACCGCGGGTCCCCCCACCACCAGCAACCACACCGCCGGAGGTCCCACGACGATCCCGCACCGCTCTCCACCACGCAGTCTTCCCAGCAGAAGTCCGCACCACGTGCGTGTGTGTCCAGTCGCCCAGATCTTGGCATCCAGACGCCAGGCAGTCGAAGAGGCACCCAGCAGGGGGGGGGGGAGGGGAGCCACCGCCGAGTCGACAGCCCGGCAATCTCACGGCACAGTCCAGGCAGCTAGTCCTCAAGCCGCCCCTCCCTCGACAGGCCCCCGGAGCCCGCGGTGATCTGCAGCAAGCGTGAGCGTCCAGGTACCCGCAGTCCAGCGCAGGGCAGTCCGATCAGACACAGGGAGGGGGAGCGCGCCAACCGGCCACAGGGCCCACTCACCCGTCCGAAGCCGGCGGCTTGCGTGGGCACCGCACCGCTCGCTCCTCGCCCGCGCCCGCCGATCCACCACACTTCTCCTCAGCTGGCGCGTGCAGCGACGGGCAGCTCCAGGGTCGGCCTCGCGTTCACCACTCCGCCCTCCAGACCTCCGCTACACAGGCTCCAGGCAAGCGGCTCGGGAGGGCTGCAGCGCGATGTCGCTCCTCGCCGCCTCGCCCACCCCGAGCCCCTCAGGCGTCACAAGATGGCGGCTCCGTTCGGCGCCGCACCAAAGGCACAGCTACAGAGCACAGAGCCGCACCAGAATCACAGCCCCAGCGAGCACCCGTTCCGGGGGGGCTCGATCTCTCACTCTGGCGCTCGTGGGCAGGCAGTTAGGGAGCAGGATAGTGCAGGATATTGGCGGTGGCCGGCGGAGCTACACTACCGTGCGGCCATCTTGCCTCGCGTCAAGCCACGCCCCCCAGCCAGTGCTATGTTAAAAGACACTTAGAATACAGTGAAAACACCTACATACACTAGGGAACAATATGCGTTGGGGTCCCCTTGTGATTAGCATGACCTCCTCTGTAAGCCCCTAGTATATAATAGGGCTGGGGGGTTAAAACTACCTCTTACAACAGGCCACAGGGCGTTTTTGCACACGTTAACTCAGGCCCCGTCCCCTCCCTTCACCACTGTGTAAACACGCCCTGTGTCCGTTTTTAGTTGGGAGATTAAGTTCATTTGAATCCTGAGGGTCCCTAGGGTCCAACTAGCCCACTAGGTACCTCCAGTAAGTGCCACAGAGCTGCGTTGCAGAGAGGTGTAAAAAGTGGCACGGCCTGGACCACCTCTCTGCAATGCAGCTCAATGGCGCTTACTGGAAGCACTTGGTGGGCTAGTTAGCCCCCAGGGGCCCTCAGTATTGAAGGGAAATTATATCCCCAATTTAAAACGTGCCATAGTGCGTGTTTGCACACGTCACCTCAGGCCCCGTCACCTCCCTTCACCACTGTGTAAACGCGCCCTGTGGCTGTTCTAAGTTGAGAGATTAAGTCCCCTTGAATCCTAAGGGTCCCTAGGGTCAAACTAGACCACTAGGTACCTCCAGTAAGCGCCACAGAGCTGCGTTGCAGAGAGGTGTAAAAAGGGGCTTGGCCTCAGAACACCTGTCTGCAGCGCAGCTCCCTGGCGCATACTGGAGATGCCTGTTGGGCTAGTTGGCCCTCAGGGACCCTCAGTATTGAAGAGGAATTAATTCCCCAACTTACAACTCGCCAGGGGGCGCGTTTGCAGAGTGCTGCAAGGAGGGGGCGTGGCCTCCGGCATGATGCCAGTCTTTTATTTATTTTAATTTTTTAAGAAGGGGGGCTGTGTGGTTCCCCTTCTTATTCTAATTTATTGGCCCTGATGACCTGTAAAGATGAATGATGTCTCGTAGACAGGTCACATAGAAAAAGTTGTAGGTTTATTAGTTAAGTCACAAAGTCCATGTAATGCTCATATAAAGCCCCACCAGGAGCAGCCTCCCTGCTGCTCAGCCCATCTCTTCCAACTGCCATCTCCTCAAGTCCCACACCCTCAACATTCCAAGTGACATCATTCATGGCTGAGCAGCAAGGGACAGAACAGTAATAAGGAAGATGCACCAACAACAACAATAGGTTATAGCATGACCCCATCCCCCAGGGCCTGTCTCCTAATTATATTTTTTTGACCCCAATCCCCAGGGCCGGCCACTGTTTTTTATTATTTTTAAAAAATATATATTTATAGACACACCTAGGACATGCTGGACAAACCGTACGTACCTATCACCATGACGATTTGCGTGATATTCATTAAAAGGCGACTATGCATATAATGAATCCACGTGGAATGTATTTACACCACGAGTGAAGCTCTGACATGTCTGATGCCCTACCGTGCCTAATCCCGGTAGACACCCTTGTCGTTTATTTATACAAACATAGGTAGCTATTGACGGGCACATTTAATACACATGCACACCAAGCCATTCAAAGGGGATTCGACAAAAATTCGACCAAAACTATGCAAGAAACCCCCCTCACGGTTAATAAAACACACATCCACTGCCGGATGTGTAATACTTTTTATTTTACTCTCTGGAAAGGGGACGAACATCACTTGAGAGTCACAGCGCGCTCCTGGCAGAGCCCAATGCTGTGTTACACCCACCATTGCCTGCCGAGTGCCACACACCTCTGTGTTGTATTCCACCAGCTAGTGCATATGCTATGACACTCTCTAGCCCATGTGCACTGTAACACCACCCCGTGAATATGTCATGCCACACTTGTCTTCGCACGGGTTATATTGCCCCATCTAACGTGCCTTCCTCGATGCCTATGTTATAACGCACAGTGCTATGTCATACATATTACAATCTGGGATCCATATCTTTGTCACAGTGCATATGCAACGTTACACTCCCCAGCACATATTTTATATTACAACTTTAGAGACTAGTTAGGTTACACAACACTGCCCTGTGCATATTCCACTCCAAGGCGCATATCGCATAGCACGCACTAGTGCCTGTGCTATCTCGCGCTCTCCAATGAATCTGTCATTGGGCACAATGTATTGCATATTATATTTCACGCCCGGTTCATCTTATATCACACTTTTTGGTGCATAGTTTATACCATACACTATATCTAGTTTTCATTTTCAATCGTGCTCTCAGGACTATGTTCTATATAACACTGTGTTCACCTACCCTTTTCACGGGCATTACATTTTGTGATAGGGGGTGGAGGGTCAGGGGGTGTTTCTGCCAAGTGAGCCCGGAGTCACAGTCACAAACGTCCTCTTCTTCCTGAATAAAAGTGAGATTATGCTGCATACTTGTTCATATTTTAAGTAGTTCGCACAGACACACGTTTTAAAAACAATAAAGTTCCTAATACCCGCCTTCTCTGAACAGTTAGCTTGCTGCCCCATCCCCCTCCTCCCTATCCTCTGTTGTGTGAATCCATGGACTAGCCTCCTCCCTCCTGCCATGCATGGTCTGATGTGCTGCCACTGCCCTCAATTTAGTATGATGTACCAGTCCACTCCTCCTGCCCTCCATTGCCCAACTCTATGCCCCATCATTGACCTCCTGCTTAAACTCTGTGCTTAGCTTGCTGCCCCTATTCTCCTTCCTCCTGCCCTCCGATGTCTTTGTGCATGCCCCTGCTCCATCCTTTTTGCCCACCATGTTCCATGGACCTGCCACTCCTATCTACCCTGAGTGTTCTGTTGAGCTGCCACTCCCCTCCCACCTGCCTAGCATTGTCAGATGACTGTAACCTGTCCCTGCCACCTCCACCCTGCCTGTCTACATGCCATGCCCCTATCCTCTTCCTCCTGTCCTACATGGTCCATTGTACTGCCACACCCTTCTGCCCTCCCTGGTCTGTTGTGCTGCAACTGCTCCTCCTGCCTGCCCCGTGCGGTCTGTTGTGAGGCCCCTTCCCCTGAACTTTCTTGTCTGTGCACAGGTCCTGACCCTCCCTTCTATCCTCCATTGTCCTATGTGCATGCCCCTGCACCCTCCTTCTTGCCCATCATAGCCATTGTGCTGCCACTAACCCTCCCACTTGCCATACATGGTCTTCTGTGCTGCCATGGCCCCTCCCACCTTCCCTGTGTGGTCAGTTAGCTGCCCCTGACCCCCTCCCACCTTCCCTCCATGGTCTGTGTGTATGCCATCACAGTCTCACTGTTGCTCTTCATGGTGTGTCTTGCTTCTAGTGCCCATCCTGCCTGACCTCCATGGCTATCTTGCTGCTCCTGCCCTGCCCCCTTGCCCCCAGCCCTCTGTTTACATGTGCAGACCCCTACTCCCTCCCTCCTGGCTTGTCTGTTCCATTGTAATGCCCCTGATCCGTCCCTCCTGCCCTTTATGGTCTGTTATGCTGCAGCTTTCTCTCCTGTCTGTCCATTATGGTCAGCTAGCTACCATTGCCTCTTGCCCCTCTGTACTCTGTTGTCCATGTGCATGGTCCTGTCCCCTCCCTCTTGCTTTCTATGGATTGTTGTGCTGCACTCCCGTCCCGCATGCCCTGTGTGGTGTATTGTGCTGCTGCAAACCCTGATGCCTGCCCTGCAGGGTCAGTTTGGTGCACCTCTCCATGTCCCTCCTGTCCTCTGTTATCCAAGTCCATGTCCCTACCCCATTTCCTTCCATGATCCAATGTACCATACTTGCGAACATTTTGAGCTTGGTAAGAGGGAGATTTTGAAAAACAACTGGGGTATTGATTTTCCCCTTTGAGTTACATTGAAAAAGAGGAGATTGTAGACAGGAGACAGATCAAATAAAGCCCATTTGAGCTTAAAAACATTGGACGTTTCCTGGCTGAATCGGGTCTGTTGCTATGTATGGTTGTACTACCATTGCCTCTTCCTTCTGCCCACAATGGTCTATTACATTGCCACAGCCTCTATTGCAAGTCCTGTATTGTTGGTTTGTTGCCCCTGCCCCCCTTTCCACTGCCCTCCATAGTCTGTTGTGCTGCCACGGCCCTTCCTGCCTGCTCAGTGTGGTTAAATTGTTGCCTTTGCACCCTCCTACCTGCCTTCAATTTTCAGAGTCCGTGCCCCTGGCCTCTGCCTCTCAACAGTATCCTAATGAACAACTAGATTGCTAACATTCTATATTTATTACAAAAGTGTGACGCCTGACGTCATCTTGATGTAATCAAAACTGTAATACCTAGAGCATTTCCTTTAGAAATTACATATATGAGAGGGTCTTATTGGCATCAAAATTATGGTTAGTGCTCTAAAAGACTAAAATAAGGACATATTTTCTGAGTTTTCAAATAGCGAGAAAGCACTTTTAAATTATTTGTTACCTTTATGTTTTTTTATCCAGTTGACCACTTGATTAAATGTTGCACTTAGGGGAGAGGATGTGGTGTTACTTCCAGAACTGCAGACTTTGCAACTGGGGAACCAGGTTGGAGTTTCTGCTTCAGCTCGACATTCTGTGATTCTGGTCAAATCACTTAGTCTCCCCATGTCTGCAACCAAAATTAATTTGTTCTTGTGTGATGTAACCAATGCTCATGTAAAGCACTCCAATACCTGACAAGTCTGCACTATAAAACACTGCAAAAACACAAAATAATAGGTGTTTTGCACACTTCTGTCATTGGGCTATATTTGGGCTATATTTGGGCTACATCTGGGCGATTTTGGGCTACATTTGGGCTCTTTAGTCTCCGGTGGCCATCTTGGGAGATTTATTTGTTATGAAGTTTCCTAATTTCCTCATGTACTGCAGTCTCCTTAGTAGGAAATGCTTTCTGTTTTTTACTTTGATTCCATCATGAAGGTATTCAGATATGTCACACATTTGCCATAAATTCTGAAAGTTAGCACTCTAGTTGCTCATTAGATCACTGTAGTAAAACTACTGTTCACCATGGAAGTCTGCTCCTGGTATTAAAAGTGCATGTTTCAGTCTGCATGTCAGAATTTTTTCATGAAATAGAAGAGGATTTGAGAAGTCACTCAAAATGTGCCATCATTTTCTTTCTTCAGCATTAATCATAATTTCTATGGCAAAATGAACCCCCTCATTGTGTTCCTTTTTAAATTAAATGTTTTAAGTGTTACCAGTTTATTCCAATCAAGATGGCTTCAGGTGTGCCATACTTTTGTCATAATGAAGACAGTAAGCGCTCTAGTTGTTTTTAAGAACATTCTGGGACATTCTGTCATTGGGCTATACTTGGGCTACATCTGGGTGATATTTAGGCTACATTTGGGCTCTTTTGTCTCTGGTGGCCGTCTTGGGAGACTTATTTGTTATGAAGTTTCCTAATTTCCTCATTTACTGCAGTCTACTCAGTAGGAAATACTTTCAGTTTTTTACTTTGATTCCATCAAGAAGGCATTCAGATGTGTCACACATTTGCCATAAATTCAGAAAGTTAGCACTCTTTTTGCTCATTAGATCACTGTAGTAAAGCTACTGCTCACCAGGGAAAACTGCTGCTGGTATTGAAAGTGCATGTTTCAGTCTGCATGTCAGAATTTTTTTATGAAATAGAAGAGGATTTGAGAAGTCACTTAAAATGTGCCCTAATTTTTCTTTCTGCAGCACTAATCATACTTTTTATGGAAAAATGAACCCCCTCATTTTGTTCCTTTTTAAATTAAATGTTTTAAGAGTTACCACTTTAATCCAAGCAAGATGGCTTCAGGTGTGCCATACGTTTATCATAAGTAGGACTGTTAGCGCTCTAGTTGTTCTTTGGAACACTCTGGGAAGCTGCAGTAGAACACAAAGGAATCAACTGACAGTCTCTGGCCTTTTTGGATGTACATGTTTTACTGAGAATGTCAGACTTCATTCTCACATGACTGAGAAAGATAATGGGAATTTACAGAATATAAGCTCTCAGTTTAGCTTATAGATCACCTTCCAAACCTCTGTGGGAAAAGCATGAGAAAATATTTTTCTCTCAATCATGATATCCCAGCAGAAGGCTTTTTCACATGGTGAAATCACCTTAGAACATACCACAATTATGTCCGTGTATAAAAGCCGAATCCACTGCAGCATGACTTCCGGGAAGCCCATCTTACGCAGTATGTAAAACATATAGTGCCATTCAACGGAGTCAAAGGCTTTAGCCGCGTCCAGCATGACAGCAGCCGCTGGTAGCTCAGGATTAAGAATATGGAACATGGAGAAAATAGTCCGCAGATTGTGAGAGGTGGATCGTTCCGGTATGAACCCAGATTGATCGGGGAGCACCAGTCGGGTCATAAGCGGCTGTAGTTTTGTGGCCAAAATTTTAGCCAATATTTTCGCGTCCAGATTAATCAGCGATAGGGGGCGATAGGAGTCGCAGCTGGAGGGCGGCTTATCCTTTTTAAGGAGGGTGATAATCATGGCCTGGCGCAGAGTTGGAGGCAGTACGCCAGCCTCATGCGCCTCAGCGTACAGTTCTAGTAGATGCGGGGCAAGTAGGTAGGCATAAGTCTTGTAGAATTCGGCCGACAGGCCGTCAGGCCCGGGAGCCTTTTTGTTGGGAAGAGAATGAATAGCGTCTCGGACATCCTGCACATCTATTGGGAGTGATAGATATTCGCGGTGGGATTCACAGAGCCACGCACACTCTATGTCCGACAGGTAGTCCGCCAGGGCCGATCCGTCCACCTCCCCCCGCGTCGTGTAAAGTGACTGATAACAATCCTTAAATTGGTCTACAATGGCCTGCGGTGTGAAGTGTTCTAAACCTGCAGCATCCACAATTTTATCTATGTGTTGATGATGCGCCCGAAATTGTAATTTAGCGGCCAGATTCCTGCCAGGTCGCCCACCCTCTCCGTATGCCCTGGCCACATGTCGCTTCCCCCTGTATTTGACTTCTGTGTCCGCCCATTTGTCATATTCCACCAGCAGCTTATGTATACGCGCCAGCGCGGCAGCAGACGGCGCCGCGGCATAGGCCCTTTCCAACTCAACGAGAGCAGTCTCAATTTTAGCAAGCTGCCCCCGTATGTCCTTCAGAATGCCAGCGGTGGTGCCAATGCATACCCCCCGGATCGTCACTTTGAACGCCTTCCAGAGAGACGCCTGACTAGCCACGGAGCCCGTGTTTTCAGCAAAATAATTGACAATGGCCTCCCTGATAGTGTCTACGTAGAGTGGGTCCCGCAGTGCCTCAGCGCGAAAGCGCCATGTGAAGGGGCGATGGGGGCACGCCGGAATCCGCAGGTGCAGATAAACGGGGTTGTGATCTGACAGTGTGTGTGGTAAGTTGCGGACGTCGAGCACCCATCTGTTAGTTTCCTCTCCCAATAACCAATAATCCAGTCGGGACCAACTATTGTGGGCCGGTGTGATGTGCGTGCCTAGACAAGTCCGCTCATTCCTCAACCGCCAGACATCTACCAGTCCCCACTCCCCCATGGCCTCACGAACACATTGAGCAACTCTAAGCGTGCGAGCACCCGCCGGGTTTGATTTATCAACCTGTGGATTGAGATGTGTGTTGAGGTCTCCCCCCCCAGAGTATCGCAGCATCCGGCCAGGAGCGCACCGCAGCGAGCATCTGCGCAAAGGGGGAGGGGTCATCCACCACAGGGCCATACATATTAAGAATCGTAACGTAGGTCATGCCGAGTTTGCCCTGTACCGCCGCCCAGCGCCCCTCTGAGTCAGTAGACGTATGTACGGGTTGGAAAGGAACACCTTTTTTAATCAGTATGATTACCCCGCGCGCATAAGCTGAGTATGAGGAAGCGAGCCGAAACCCCGCCCACCTACATGCCACCGCGGCCTCTGTGTGTTTGGTGAGGTGTGTCTCTTGCAGCAACGCCACCTGAACATTGTGCCTGTCTATGTAGTGTAGAACTTGCCTGATTTTCTTGGGGGTGTTAAGGCCGCGGACATTCCAGGTTAAACATCTGTAGTCTTCACCCATTGTCACCAAATAGGGGCCCCACTGCAATCTCAGCGACCATCTCCCCCATCGCACTACCATTCGCACAGCGCGCCGTCATCCAAGCACATGCTCCAGGTTCGCACTCCTCTTGTATCCGGAACTGTAGCAGACCCCCGCCCCCCACCCACTTCAGCAGCCCAACTTTGCCAAAGATGATCCCTGCCCCTACACAACACAACATGAAAACAAAACCAAAAACAATCCCAATGCACAATGGTGAAATAGAAAAGTGGGGAGCACCCATTGGGGGAACGTAGCGACCGCAAACACCTCCCAGTCTTTTGGGGAGGGGGCCACCGTGTCGTGTCTAGTGCTCCCGGTGATTAGCCCACCACCCGGTGCGCCATGTGTCTGCCCATCGTGCGGCCATATTCCCAGGTCGCCGTACATCAGTATCTCCACGGGTGCGGCAAACCAGGAGACCCAGCAGCGCACCCCGCACCATGACAGCCAAAGGCTGAAAGTACATGCAGAGGACAACCAGCAAACCCCCGGATCAGCCGCACACCCCCGTCTCAGCAACAGTACATGCATTAGCTAGCAGGGAGTCACAGGAGAGGTAGTGTAATCGCCACATGGCAGCATAGCAAACAGTAGATAGAAGTCCGCAGACATGCGGTCCAAGGCCTCCACAAAGCGTGCAAGTCGAGTTGGTCTCGGCACAGTTCCGGCAGCGAAAAGGGGAAACCTAGGTCAATCATCAATCTCGGAGGTAGGAGCAGAATGTTGGTGCGTTTTCCGCAATGATTTAGCATAGTCCATAGCTGACTTTGGGCTGGTGAATATTTTAGAGGCTTCATCAGTGCCTATACGGAGGCGCGCCGGATACAGCATCGCATAGGGGACGTGGTCTTTCATGAGCAGTTTTTTAACCCCTAAGAATTCTTTACGGGCCGACTGGACTGCGGCAGTGAAGTCAGGGAAAAAGGAAAGGACATTGCCTTGGTAGTTGATCGTGCCTTTCTGGCGAGTGATACGGAGCAGTGTGTCTCTGTCCCTGAAATTCAGCAATCTAGCTATGATAGGGCGCGGTGGAGCGCCCGGCGGCGGACGCGCATTGAGGGATCTGTGAGCGCGTTTAACGGCAAACATGGCTGACAGATTCGTGGGCTCGCAGATGTCCCGAATCATGGTTTCTATGTAGTCCTCAAACCTGCCCACATTTGTGGATTCCGGCAGACCCAAAATCCGTACGTTGTTGCGCCGAGAACGCGCCTCAATGTCCTCGTTCTTGGCCTGTATCACTGCCAGCAGCTTCGCCATGTCCGTGGTCTTGTCGGAAACCTGCCTGAGGCCATCTTCGTTATCCGAAATGCGCTGCTCCGCCTCGCCCAAGCGCACCCCCTGCCTGTCCAACTTGGCGGAAATGGAGTCCATGCGACCACTGAGAGCCTCTATCTTGCCATCTATGGACTGCAGGCTGGCCTGAATTGCCGATAGTGTTTTCTCTAAGGCAGTGGGGGGCGGCGCGGCAGACTCCAACTCCGAGTCCGAAGCCAGCGAGTGCGACGATTTGCCTCCCTTGCGCGTCTCGAACGTGAGGCGCGCCTGAGCCTTGTCCGGCTTGCCCATGATCGTCCCTCCAGCCCTCACCGGCCCGGGCACTATGGAGGGCTACCAGGTGAAGGAGGCGCCCCCCAGGCCAGGAAGGAGCAGAACACCAGGTGGCTAAAGGATCCAATCGGGGGGGGGGAGGGGAGCAGCGTCCGCCGATAGTGATCACTCCAGGCAGGGGGGGGCCCACACGGCACACCCCACACAACGCCAGCAGATCCGCACCTCACCAGTTCACAGGAATAGCACCGCGGGTCCCCCCACCACCAGCAACCACACCGCCGGAGGTCCCACGACGATCCCGCACCGCTCTCCACCACGCAGTCTTCCCAGCAGAAGTCCGCACCACGTGCGTGTGTGTCCAGTCGCCCAGATCTTGGCATCCAGACGCCAGGCAGTCGAAGAGGCACCCAGCAGGGGGGGGGGGAGGGGAGCCACCGCCGAGTCGACAGCCCGGCAATCTCACGGCACAGTCCAGGCAGCTAGTCCTCAAGCCGCCCCTCCCTCGACAGGCCCCCGGAGCCCGCGGTGATCTGCAGCAAGCGTGAGCGTCCAGGTACCCGCAGTCCAGCGCAGGGCAGTCCGATCAGACACAGGGAGGGGGAGCGCGCCAACCGGCCACAGGGCCCACTCACCCGTCCGAAGCCGGCGGCTTGCGTGGGCACCGCACCGCTCGCTCCTCGCCCGCGCCCGCCGATCCACCACACTTCTCCTCAGCTGGCGCGTGCAGCGACGGGCAGCTCCAGGGTCGGCCTCGCGTTCACCACTCCGCCCTCCAGACCTCCGCTACACAGGCTCCAGGCAAGCGGCTCGGGAGGGCTGCAGCGCGATGTCGCTCCTCGCCGCCTCGCCCACCCCGAGCCCCTCAGGCGTCACAAGATGGCGGCTCCGTTCGGCGCCGCACCAAAGGCACAGCTACAGAGCACAGAGCCGCACCAGAATCACAGCCCCAGCGAGCACCCGTTCCGGGGGGGCTCGATCTCTCACTCTGGCGCTCGTGGGCAGGCAGTTAGGGAGCAGGATAGTGCAGGATATTGGCGGTGGCTGGCGGAGCTACACTACCGTGCGGCCATCTTGCCTCGCGTCAAGCCACGCCCCCCAGCCAGTGCTATGTTAAAAGACACTTAGAATACAGTGAAAACACCTACATACACTAGGGAACAATATGCGTTGGGGTCCCCTTGTGATTAGCATGACCTCCTCTGTAAGCCCCTAGTATATAATAGGGCTGGGGGGTTAAAACTACCTCTTACAACAGGCCACAGGGCGTTTTTGCACACGTTAACTCAGGCCCCGTCCCCTCCCTTCACCACTGTGTAAACACGCCCTGTGTCCGTTTTTAGTTGGGAGATTAAGTTCATTTGAATCCTGAGGGTCCCTAGGGTCCAACTAGCCCACTAGGTACCTCCAGTAAGTGCCACAGAGCTGCGTTGCAGAGAGGTGTAAAAAGTGGCACGGCCTGGACCACCTCTCTGCAATGCAGCTCAATGGCGCTTACTGGAAGCACTTGGTGGGCTAGTTAGCCCCCAGGGGCCCTCAGTATTGAAGGGAAATTATATCCCCAATTTAAAACGTGCCATAGTGCGTGTTTGCACACGTCACCTCAGGCCCCGTCACCTCCCTTCACCACTGTGTAAACGCGCCCTGTGGCTGTTCTAAGTTGAGAGATTAAGTCCCCTTGAATCCTAAGGGTCCCTAGGGTCAAACTAGACCACTAGGTACCTCCAGTAAGCGCCACAGAGCTGCGTTGCAGAGAGGTGTAAAAAGGGGCTTGGCCTCAGAACACCTGTCTGCAGCGCAGCTCCCTGGCGCATACTGGAGATGCCTGTTGGGCTAGTTGGCCCTCAGGGACCCTCAGTATTGAAGAGGAATTAATTCCCCAACTTACAACTCGCCAGGGGGCGCGTTTGCAGAGTGCTGCAAGGAGGGGGCGTGGCCTCCGGCATGATGCCAGTCTTTTATTTATTTTAATTTTTTAAGAAGGGGGGCTGTGTGGTTCCCCTTCTTATTCTAATTTATTGGCCCTGATGACCTGTAAAGATGAATGATGTCTCGTAGACAGGTCACATAGAAAAAGTTGTAGGTTTATTAGTTAAGTCACAAAGTCCATGTAATGCTCATATAAAGCCCCACCAGGAGCAGCCTCCCTGCTGCTCAGCCCATCTCTTCCAACTGCCATCTCCTCAAGTCCCACACCCTCAACATTCCAAGTGACATCATTCATGGCTGAGCAGCAAGGGACAGAACAGTAATAAGGAAGATGCACCAACAACAACAATAGGTTATAGCATGACCCCATCCCCCAGGGCCTGTCTCCTAATTATATTTTTTTGACCCCAATCCCCAGGGCCGGCCACTGTTTTTTATTATTTTTAAAAAATATATATTTATAGACACACCTAGGACATGCTGGACAAACCGTACGTACCTATCACCATGACGATTTGCGTGATATTCATTAAAAGGCGACTATGCATATAATGAATCCACGTGGAATGTATTTACACCACGAGTGAAGCTCTGACATGTCTGATGCCCTACCGTGCCTAATCCCGGTAGACACCCTTGTCGTTTATTTATACAAACATAGGTAGCTATTGACGGGCACATTTAATACACATGCACACCAAGCCATTCAAAGGGGATTCGACAAAAATTCGACCAAAACTATGCAAGAAACCCCCCTCACGGTTAATAAAACACACATCCACTGCCGGATGTGTAATACTTTTTATTTTACTCTCTGGAAAGGGGACGAACATCACTTGAGAGTCACAGCGCGCTCCTGGCAGAGCCCAATGCTGTGTTACACCCACCATTGCCTGCCGAGTGCCACACACCTCTGTGTTGTATTCCACCAGCTAGTGCATATGCTATGACACTCTCTAGCCCATGTGCACTGTAACACCACCCCGTGAATATGTCATGCCACACTTGTCTTCGCACGGGTTATATTGCCCCATCTAACGTGCCTTCCTCGATGCCTATGTTATAACGCACAGTGCTATGTCATACATATTACAATCTGGGATCCATATCTTTGTCACAGTGCATATGCAACGTTACACTCCCCAGCACATATTTTATATTACAACTTTAGAGACTAGTTAGGTTACACAACACTGCCCTGTGCATATTCCACTCCAAGGCGCATATCGCATAGCACGCACTAGTGCCTGTGCTATCTCGCGCTCTCCAATGAATCTGTCATTGGGCACAATGTATTGCATATTATATTTCACGCCCGGTTCATCTTATATCACACTTTTTGGTGCATAGTTTATACCATACACTATATCTAGTTTTCATTTTCAATCGTGCTCTCAGGACTATGTTCTATATAACACTGTGTTCACCTACCCTTTTCACGGGCATTACATTTTGTGATAGGGGGTGGAGGGTCAGGGGGTGTTTCTGCCAAGTGAGCCCGGAGTCACAGTCACAAACGTCCTCTTCTTCCTGAATAAAAGTGAGATTATGCTGCATACTTGTTCATATTTTAAGTAGTTCGCACAGACACACGTTTTAAAAACAATAAAGTTCCTAATACCCGCCTTCTCTGAACAGTTAGCTTGCTGCCCCATCCCCCTCCTCCCTATCCTCTGTTGTGTGAATCCATGGACTAGCCTCCTCCCTCCTGCCATGCATGGTCTGATGTGCTGCCACTGCCCTCAATTTAGTATGATGTACCAGTCCACTCCTCCTGCCCTCCATTGCCCAACTCTATGCCCCATCATTGACCTCCTGCTTAAACTCTGTGCTTAGCTTGCTGCCCCTATTCTCCTTCCTCCTGCCCTCCGATGTCTTTGTGCATGCCCCTGCTCCATCCTTTTTGCCCACCATGTTCCATGGACCTGCCACTCCTATCTACCCTGAGTGTTCTGTTGAGCTGCCACTCCCCTCCCACCTGCCTAGCATTGTCAGATGACTGTAACCTGTCCCTGCCACCTCCACCCTGCCTGTCTACATGCCATGCCCCTATCCTCTTCCTCCTGTCCTACATGGTCCATTGTACTGCCACACCCTTCTGCCCTCCCTGGTCTGTTGTGCTGCAACTGCTCCTCCTGCCTGCCCCGTGCGGTCTGTTGTGAGGCCCCTTCCCCTGAACTTTCTTGTCTGTGCACAGGTCCTGACCCTCCCTTCTATCCTCCATTGTCCTATGTGCATGCCCCTGCACCCTCCTTCTTGCCCATCATAGCCATTGTGCTGCCACTAACCCTCCCACTTGCCATACATGGTCTTCTGTGCTGCCATGGCCCCTCCCACCTTCCCTGTGTGGTCAGTTAGCTGCCCCTGACCCCCTCCCACCTTCCCTCCATGGTCTGTGTGTATGCCATCACAGTCTCACTGTTGCTCTTCATGGTGTGTCTTGCTTCTAGTGCCCATCCTGCCTGACCTCCATGGCTATCTTGCTGCTCCTGCCCTGCCCCCTTGCCCCCAGCCCTCTGTTTACATGTGCAGACCCCTACTCCCTCCCTCCTGGCTTGTCTGTTCCATTGTAATGCCCCTGATCCGTCCCTCCTGCCCTTTATGGTCTGTTATGCTGCAGCTTTCTCTCCTGTCTGTCCATTATGGTCAGCTAGCTACCATTGCCTCTTGCCCCTCTGTACTCTGTTGTCCATGTGCATGGTCCTGTCCCCTCCCTCTTGCTTTCTATGGATTGTTGTGCTGCACTCCCGTCCCGCATGCCCTGTGTGGTGTATTGTGCTGCTGCAAACCCTGATGCCTGCCCTGCAGGGTCAGTTTGGTGCACCTCTCCATGTCCCTCCTGTCCTCTGTTATCCAAGTCCATGTCCCTACCCCATTTCCTTCCATGATCCAATGTACCATACTTGCGAACATTTTGAGCTTGGTAAGAGGGAGATTTTGAAAAACAACTGGGGTATTGATTTTCCCCTTTGAGTTACATTGAAAAAGAGGAGATTGTAGACAGGAGACAGATCAAATAAAGCCCATTTGAGCTTAAAAACATTGGACGTTTCCTGGCTGAATCGGGTCTGTTGCTATGTATGGTTGTACTACCATTGCCTCTTCCTTCTGCCCACAATGGTCTATTACATTGCCACAGCCTCTATTGCAAGTCCTGTATTGTTGGTTTGTTGCCCCTGCCCCCCTTTCCACTGCCCTCCATAGTCTGTTGTGCTGCCACGGCCCTTCCTGCCTGCTCAGTGTGGTTAAATTGTTGCCTTTGCACCCTCCTACCTGCCTTCAATTTTCAGAGTCCGTGCCCCTGGCCTCTGCCTCTCAACAGTATCCTAATGAACAACTAGATTGCTAACATTCTATATTTATTACAAAAGTGTGACGCCTGACGTCATCTTGATGTAATCAAAACTGTAATACCTAGAGCATTTCCTTTAGAAATTACATATATGAGAGGGTCTTATTGGCATCAAAATTATGGTTAGTGCTCTAAAAGACTAAAATAAGGACATATTTTCTGAGTTTTCAAATAGCGAGAAAGCACTTTTAAATTATTTGTTACCTTTATGTTTTTTTATCCAGTTGACCACTTGATTAAATGTTGCACTTAGGGGAGAGGATGTGGTGTTACTTCCAGAACTGCAGACTTTGCAACTGGGGAACCAGGTTGGAGTTTCTGCTTCAGCTCGACATTCTGTGATTCTGGTCAAATCACTTAGTCTCCCCATGTCTGCAACCAAAATTAATTTGTTCTTGTGTGATGTAACCAATGCTCATGTAAAGCACTCCAATACCTGACAAGTCTGCACTATAAAACACTGCAAAAACACAAAATAATAGGTGTTTTGCACACTTCTGTCATTGGGCTATATTTGGGCTATATTTGGGCTACATCTGGGCGATTTTGGGCTACATTTGGGCTCTTTAGTCTCCGGTGGCCATCTTGGGAGATTTATTTGTTATGAAGTTTCCTAATTTCCTCATGTACTGCAGTCTCCTTAGTAGGAAATGCTTTCTGTTTTTTACTTTGATTCCATCATGAAGGTATTCAGATATGTCACACATTTGCCATAAATTCTGAAAGTTAGCACTCTAGTTGCTCATTAGATCACTGTAGTAAAACTACTGTTCACCATGGAAGTCTGCTCCTGGTATTAAAAGTGCATGTTTCAGTCTGCATGTCAGAATTTTTTCATGAAATAGAAGAGGATTTGAGAAGTCACTCAAAATGTGCCATCATTTTCTTTCTTCAGCATTAATCATAATTTCTATGGCAAAATGAACCCCCTCATTGTGTTCCTTTTTAAATTAAATGTTTTAAGTGTTACCAGTTTATTCCAATCAAGATGGCTTCAGGTGTGCCATACTTTTGTCATAATGAAGACAGTAAGCGCTCTAGTTGTTTTTAAGAACATTCTGGGACATTCTGTCATTGGGCTATACTTGGGCTACATCTGGGTGATATTTAGGCTACATTTGGGCTCTTTTGTCTCTGGTGGCCGTCTTGGGAGACTTATTTGTTATGAAGTTTCCTAATTTCCTCATTTACTGCAGTCTACTCAGTAGGAAATACTTTCAGTTTTTTACTTTGATTCCATCAAGAAGGCATTCAGATGTGTCACACATTTGCCATAAATTCAGAAAGTTAGCACTCTTTTTGCTCATTAGATCACTGTAGTAAAGCTACTGCTCACCAGGGAAAACTGCTGCTGGTATTGAAAGTGCATGTTTCAGTCTGCATGTCAGAATTTTTTTATGAAATAGAAGAGGATTTGAGAAGTCACTTAAAATGTGCCCTAATTTTTCTTTCTGCAGCACTAATCATACTTTTTATGGAAAAATGAACCCCCTCATGTTGTTCCTTTTTAAATTAAATGTTTTAAGAGTTACCACTTTAATCCAAGCAAGATGGCTTCAGGTGTGCCATACGTTTATCATAAGTAGGACTGTTAGCGCTCTAGTTGTTCTTTGGAACACTCTGGGAAGCTGCAGTAGAACACAAAGGAATCAACTGACAGTCTCTGGCCTTTTTGGATGTACATGTTTTACTGAGAATGTCAGACTTCATTCTCACATGACTGAGAAAGATAATGGGAATTTACAGAATATAAGCTCTCAGTTTAGCTTATAGATCACCTTCCAAACCTCTGTGGGAAAAGCATGAGAAAATATTTTTCTCTCAATCATGATATCCCAGCAGAAGGCTTTTTCACATGGTGAAATCACCTTAGAACATACCACAATTCCTAAAATGAGTATGGTACCATCAACAAATGATTTATAATGTAACTAAAGTCTTAAAACCTTCTATTAACTGCAATGCTTTTTAATGAGGTGCTATCATGTATATTGGTCCCAAGATGGCTGCCAACACTTCTTGGATGAAGTGCTGACAGCCAATCAGATCTCAGGATGAGATGTGTGGTTAGGCTCTGCCCACATATATATATGATTTTACTTTTGATTTTCTCAGGAACTACTGAACAGATTGACACCAGACCTGCAAAAGGCACTTCCCTGAGCTGAGGACTACCTCTCTGCCAAATTTCAAGTAATTCTGTTCAGCTGTTCGGACTGTACCTTGGACTAAAGGTCCCTATGGAAAATTGAATGGGGAAAACGCGTTTTGGGACCCCCCTTTTTTCTCAGCCCCGCTTGACGAATCCCCCCGAGACTTTCAGGGTAGGAGCGGAGCGGAGCGCCCCACCTATTTTGAATATTTCGCGAGGATTCGTCAACCGGCGCCAAAGTTATCCCAAATAGAATGTTGCGGATTTCCTATGGAAACACGGTCCTAACTATAACTATCTACTGGCGACTGCCAGTAGATTATATATATATATATATATATATATATATATATATATATATATAAAAATTCCTTAATAAGTGCGCTCTCAGAAAACATCAACTCCGTGCAACAATAGAAATCGCTGTTTATTCACAACGCGTTTCGCTCACCAGGGAGCTTGATCACGTGAATATTGAACAACAAATGACAACCGAACTTATAGAAATCGTGTTGTTCGCAGGCAAGATGGTAAACATAGAAAGGTGGACTGAAAAGATTCATTATGGCAGACATCTTGTAACAGAGCGTAGTCAATGAACAACAAATATAAGTCTAGAATACCACCAATGTAACATGAGAGCTAATGCAGCTGAAACAAATGCAGAAGTACAACATTCTGTCGGTGCCACTCTATATGCATGGACCAGTGTAGACATATTGAAATTAAAGCAATACATGTGCCCCAATAAACACTTATTAAGGAATTTTGCAGCATATACGAACCGGTTTGAGAGACCGAGATATATATATATATAGATATATATATATATATATATATATATATATATATATATATATATATATATATATATATATATATATATATATATATATATACATATATAAACCTGCTCCGCATTGAGGGCCACACACGTCTTGTAAGTTTTATCCATTTATTGACAGACAAAAAGGTTCGCAGACAGTGTCCTTTAAAAGCATTTCTTCAGCAAGCCTCAGTTGTTCCAAACGTGTTTCGGGCATAGATTCGCCCTTGATCACTGGCGTCTGCTTGAGTGATTAGCAGCAACAGTTCAAGGCGCACCTGCGCCATATTAAATACTCGCCCCTCTGGGCTCGAGCACGCTGTGCATTCTGGTAGACATAGTTTCTACTTAATGTTCCTTCTATAGTAGATGCTGCCAGGGAAGTTTGGTGGGAGCATCGGACTGGAGGACTGCTAGTAGCAGGGCTGCGAGCGCTGTTGCAGCGACTCCATTTCCCAGGAGTCCCTGCTTGGCCAACTTGGCTCTCCCTGCTTGCGCCGCCCCCTGTGCACATTGAGCGCACGGGAGGATCCCAGGCCAAGGACGGGACCGTCTGTGGCCGTCTGTGGCCGCCTGGGGCCATTCTATTTGGCAAAATATTGGTAAAATAGTCGTAAGACATTATTGTAGATTTTGTGGGTGGTATTGAATAGGGAAGGTATTATATTTGTTAATTAGCCGAAAAGAGTAGGCTGTGTATGTTACGATGGCCCTACGCTCAGGGAAAACTAGAGTAGTTAACACACAAAAAGTCTCCACTGGATCTGTGGAGGAGGGAACTAGAGGCGTAGGGGTACTAGGAGCTGGCAGCCTCCACTATAACTGTTTACCACAAGAAGCCTCTCCTAGTGTGATAACCCAAACGAGTTACAAGAACGTCGTAGGTGTGGGCATCTCACAAAAAATTACGGACTGGTCTCACACACCACCTGGTGTCATGCTTCATCATTGACCAGCCCTCGCCCTCTAAAACCTTCAATAGATCTTTTGTAGAGACCCTTCTCTCTGTCTGTGCGGCATTTTATCTGAAGTTTTGGATGAAGACCTAGGCTCAGTGTTTTTCTTCCAACAGAAGTGACAAAACGGTGGATTACCCCCGTCCCTCCTCCCCCCTTGGGACAAGTTGTCCAACCAATTAGGGTAAGTTTGGCAGCAGTATTTACTGCTCCCAGGCTGAAATTGTTCACAAAAGTGTACACAAATAGAGTGTCACAAAGTCACAAACACTTTATTCACTCTTAGAGTTCAATGCATGCATTGTATTTCTTCTCTCTCCCTTTCGTTTACAGGTACGTCTAATTCAACAAGTTCTAAATAAATCTTGTTTCTCACTTTTTCTCATAGGCTTCACCTTTGGAAGCACCATAGGAAGTGAAGTGTGGCCTATGCTACACTCACACAGTGGTAGCGTCTTACCAACAATTGGTTAGAACCGAGCCCTCATTCATAATTTGGTCCTGATGAATGCCACGGACCCAACAGGGCCATTCCGGCAGAAACATGTTGACCACACATAAGACGGTTAGGGGACACTAACTACCCCATGCACCGTCACACATAATTTTTAATATCATATACTTGTCAATCACATTTAAAATCACTTTTTGACCACTATAATGATTTTTAACCTCACTCACAGTTTCACGGGCCCCCACTCAGCCAATTAGAAAGTGCATCCTTGTCGTCAAGTGTATGCCCGCCCTCTATCAAACAAAGGTTTTAGAGGGCGAGGACTGGTCAATGATGAAGCATGACACCAGGTGGGGTGTGAGACCAGTCCGTAATTTTTTGTGAGATGCCCACACCTACGACGTTCTTGTAACTCGTTTGGGTTATCACACTAGGAGCGGCTTCTTGTGGTAAACAAAAAACTAGAGTAGTTGCCATTAAAACAAATGCTGGGGTAGTGACGGGCACCATTGATGACTTTTTCACACGAACCACAAAAATCATAGAGAAAGAAAAGCGCCTATCACTAGATATTGTTACGGGGAAGTGATCTTCTTTAGGGACAATTAGAGCTGCTGTAACCCTAGCTGAACGTATTGAGTTGGCCCCCTTAATAATCGCAAGCCCGATTCCCTGTGCGCTAGACGCAGTGGTGGATGACCCTCTGGCGGACAATGCACC
Source organism: Triturus cristatus (assembly GCF_964204655.1). Classification (NCBI taxonomy): domain Eukaryota; kingdom Metazoa; phylum Chordata; class Amphibia; order Caudata; family Salamandridae; genus Triturus; species Triturus cristatus. Next base: position 998,456,809 of record NC_140581.1, read on the forward strand.
AAATTTAATTGCTTCTAGTCCGTCTTTGGATTTAGTAAGTTTTGTAACCCAATCACCTAATCTATCCTCAACCCCCAAACATGCTTCTCAATTACAAGAAGATTCAGAGCTAGATCTGGTAGAGCAGAATGAAAGTAGTTCAGTAAGCCCTAAACAGGTGAGAAAGAAGAGAAGGGGAGGTCAAAGAAAGGGCGGGAATGCTATGAGAATGAGGGCAAATAGACGGGGAAAATAGCATATGTCTCGGGCTCTTTTAGAGCCACCAACTGAGGATGGAAATCAGACTAACTTAGTGGATAATACAATAGTTTCCCAGACTCAAGAACCCGTAACTGAGGGCATTCTTCCAAAAATGGAAATATTAGTTAAATCCCTATTAATGCCTGTGGTTAACCGATTGAAGCTAATCATGGGAAAGTTAGATAAATTAGAGGACATCGCTAAAGGGAATATGTTGAAAATAGATTGATTGATTAAAAGTGGGAAGCAAAATAAGGGTATAGTTGGGACTGTGAAACAAGCTCCTAATATCTCCAAAGCGGTAACCCCAGTACTTACTGCTATGCCGAATGCCTTGCCAGCTTTAAAATCTAATGGCACGGCTCAGGGGTTAACTGTTGTACCGAACGCAACTCGGTTGGTCCCCGTAGAAAAATCTCCTATCTTAAAACAAGGGTTGACCACAACTCATACTGCCGCCCCAATGGGTACTCAGCACATTAAGAAGAAGTCATTATGTGTAAACCTCCCTCCAGATTCAATTCCTTTTGTGGTTATTTTAACAGGGGTTCCTGAACTTGGTCCAAATGCTAAAGAATCTGATGGGGATTTAAAAAAAGGTTTTATACTGGCTCAGGAGAAATAGAAGGCTACCCCAAGGGACAAATACGGAGATTATAGGTGTAAGGAGAGTACATTGGATAGGGCATAGCACCAAGGATCTCGAGGGTGATTGTGTAATTGTTAACCTCAGAGATACTTGGGCTGTTAATTATATATGCAGGAAACCCAGATTTGGCCGCCTGGGGGATATCCAGTCTATTGATCTACACTATTTTTATCCTCATTCGAATAATGACCATCCCTATGGGCGAAAGACCCCAGCCTGGGGACCAGCGTTTGGGTCATATAGACCAGGGGGGGTACCTCATGCTGCACATTTCCCACATTTCTTCCCGTTAATGAACCGGTTTGAGCCACTCACGGGCTTAGAGGGGGTGGATTGACTTCCTATGATGATTTCCACTCCTAGGGGGATGGAGGATGATCATATAGACAATGTTAATGTTAATTTATTAAGTTTGGATAGGTTTGATCTGGTGAATGTTGTGACCCCTTGGGAAATGTCGGATAGAAATGTAATTATGCCTTTAAATGGGTTAATTGCTAAATTACTATCCAACAGTGAATAGTTGCCTGACGGTGACCAACCTAATAAGGGGTTTGTTGGCAAGTTAAACCTCAACTTTACTTTAGATCCACCAGGAGGGGAAAACCCAACTAATTGCAAAGGCATTGTGGTATCCTGCATTGAAGAAACTAGCCTTGTAAAGGAGACAATAACGAGTGAGTCTGATGTAATCAAACTGTCTGGAAAAGGGCAACAGGGTGGAGGGTGGATCCTGGCGATGGAAGATAATTTTCGCATGATATCCTGGAATGTAGCTGGTCTTTCCCGGAGATTGGATGATCCAGTTTGGCTGCAATATATTAAAACTTTTGATATGGTATGCCTCCAGGAGACCTGGAGTACTGGAGATCCAACTCTGGATGGTTTTCAAATGTGGAATGTTCATGCAGAACCCTCACAAGCAGGGAGAGCAAAGGGGGGGCTTCTCACAGCTATCTCTGTAAAATGTAACCAAATTCAGATGGTTGGGCTGGTTGAATCTGTTTGGTACCAGTTACTTATGATTAGGGGCTTGTTTTCTGTTCCCTTACTTTTGATAAACTGGTATTATAACATATTTGACCAACATAAAATTTTGGTTATAGAAAAATTACAGGAGGAAATTGTTGAGATAACAAATAAGGTTTTTCCCCTTTTTATAGTATGGATGGGCGATTTTAATTGTTTATTGTGCAAATTTAGTGGTACTAAAGCTTGTGGCTTGGTGGATAGTAACGACCAGCCCATGGCCCACTTTACCCATTCAAAGCAGGGGGATGCCTTGAATAGCATTATTATTAACAATGACCTATGTATTATGGAGATGTTGAGTTTTTCTGATCAGTTGGCCATCCCTACTTTCCATGGCTCAGGGGGTCGAGTAAGTACAATAGATTTTGTTATACTACCCATGGGTTATGCCCATTTTGTAAAGGATTTTAGTATCGTTGCAAACCCTGTCAGTGACCATAATCCTTTAATTGTGAACTTTTGCTCCCCCATTCGGAAAACTCATCCCGCAGAACATGTGATAAAATATAATAAAAATCGGGGGGTTACGGTTAGGTGGGATAAGGTAAATGTGGGGCAATTGGAGGCAGATATTTTTAAGGAAAATAAAATAGGGATTGAAATATGTTTAACGCCCATGTCTGATCCTTTCCTCATTATTGATAATTTTAAGGCTCTTTTGGGTAACATTGCTTCTCACCTGATAAAAACAATAGGCGGGGGCCAAAAAAGGGGCCTCAAATGGTTTGATGCAGAATGCTCTGCTGCCCAAACAAGCTTAACTAAGGCCTTACAACAAGTGCCGCTTGATAGAGACCTGGTTAGAGCGGCCAGGATGAAATATAAAGTTGCAATCAAGAAGCGGAAAAACGAATTAAAGACCAAGGCTTGGGAGGATCTTATTAGAGCTGTGGAGTTGAGGGATACTAGCCTTTTTTGGAAGGTTATAAACCGACCTTTTTTAAAATCTGATGATAAGGAGGTAATACAAGTGCAAATAACTGAAGACTCCTGGGTAGTACATTATAGCAAAATTTTTAATCCAAGGGAGGTAAAATTATCTGATATGGTGGATGTTGGTAATTTTAATAAGGAGACAGCCAAAGAGCTTAGTGCCTCACTGACTCTTGATGAGGTAAGGAGTGCTCTATGCAAGGGTTCATCTTTAAAGGCCCCAGGGCCAGATGCAGTGCCCTTGGACTTCATTAAATATAATTTGGATGTATGGGTGCCACTCATACTAAATGTATTTAGAGCAATAGTGGTTGTATTTATCCCAGCCTCTTGGAAAGATGCTCTAGTGGTTCCGATTTTTAAAAAGGGCAATAAATCGGACCCGTGCTGTTACAGGCCGATTTCACTAATAGATACGACCTGTATATTAATGGGCAGGGTGATATTGGCACGTCTTGAAACCTGGGCGGATACAGCTGGTCTCATTGTAGACTCCCAATATGGGTTTAGAAGGCACAAGGGAACCACCGAACAGTGCCTAAACTTGGCGCTAATCATGGGCAAGTACATGGGTGCCAAGCATAGTTCCATCCACTTGGCATTCATGGATTTTTCTAGCGCCTTTGACATGGTATGTAGGGCCAAGCTGTGGCAGATGATGGAGACTATGGGATTTGAAGAGGCATTGGTGTCTCTGCTCCGTAGACTACACGCTGCTACTACAGTTAGTATTCGTTATGGCCCGGGTGGGGAAAAAACTAAACCCATTCCATCGACCGAGGGTGTGCGCCAGGGATGTATCTTGGCTTTCTTTTTATTCCTGGTCTACACTAACGGGCTGGAAAGTTTTTTGCTGGAGTCTGGTGCTGATTTTCCACAGGCCAATGGTAAAAGGTTACCAATGCTGTCATATGCAGATGACACGGTTTTAATGACACTGACTGCTAATGGCATGCAGCTCTGCTTGGATGCCTTTGAGAAGTTTATGGGGAGTTTAGACCTGAAAGTCAACTTTACTAAATCCTTCGCCATGACCTGTGGTTTGAAAAGTGTCAAAACACGTAGATACAGGGTGAGGGACTCTATTATATTGAAGGTTGACAATTTTAATTATTTGGGCAACTTATTTAATAAGAAATTGAATTGGGATACTTTGATAATAGCTCGGGCCCAAACATTTTCACAATCTTCTGAAGCCCTTTTTCGATTTGCCAACAAATTACGACAAAAACCAGTACCTACCCTAATATCCCTATATAAAGCCAAGTGTGTCTCGGTTGCAGCCTACGGTGCTGGAGTGTGGGGTTCTCATAATATTGGAAAGTTACAGGTTATGGAGAATACTTTTATTAAGCGTCTCCTAGCCGTTCCATCGGGAACCTCGAATAATTTCTGTCATGGGGAGGTGGGCATTGAGTATCTCAGCGACATCATACATGTGTCTCCCCTATTGTTATGGGCTAAAGTTTGGCAGTCTGAAGATTTAAAACTATCACAGGAAATTTTGCAGGACTGTCTTAAACTTGACCATTGTATGAAGATCCCTTGGCTCTTGTATGTTAGGGATACTTTTTATAAGATTGGGTTAAATAATATATTTGAAAGCCCAGACCAGATTGGTAAGGACTTTAAGCCCCTGATAAAAAATGCCTATCGTCATAACCTTGGTACCTTACATTCTAGCCAGTATCAATTGTACCTGAGGGGTAAGCTGTCTTGCTCATTTTATTTATTTTATATTACTCAATCGCAGTGGCGGTTCTATTTGACAAGGTTTCGCATTAGCACCTTACATTTTCTACTTGCATTCCCAAAGCAAGGGGGGTGGTTCAAGAGTTTGCCTCTGTGCCCTTGTAATAACAGAGTTTCGCAAAGCACCATCCATTGTATTTTATTCTGTACACTGTATAAAGCTCCAAGAAATAGATTTCTTAAACCAGTCTTGGTATCTTTTGGTTCCAGTTTTTACAGAGAGGCCTATGAACATTTATTATCCTTGTCCACCCCAAGTATTTGTAATGCTGTATTGAGCTTTATTAGATCGGCCCTTGCCATTAGAAACCGTTACTGAAGTCAGCGAGTGATAATATTTTATAATGGATTTACCTGTCAAATGTTATTTTTAATGCACTGCTAAAAAATCCTTATTGTATTTTGGATTTTTTGGGTATCTCTTTTAATATGTGTGTACTGTTTTTATTATATGTGTATACTTTTATGATTCCTTTTTGGATTCGAAATAAAGTTATTTGACTTGACTTGACTAAACTGTGTGAATGTCTGTATCAGTGTGTCTGTTGTTGTGTAAGCTGCTGCATGGGTTGGTAAATAGCTACATGAATGTCTATATGGGTTATTGATTGGGTGCCTGAGTATTTGTATGGGTGCCTAGTGTGTGGGTGGGTGGGAGGTGTGTGATTCTGTGCATAGATGTGTGAGTGGTTGATTCACTGTGTATATGGGTTAAAGAGTGCATGTGGAAACAGCTGTATGGGTGGGTGAGTGTGTGTATGGGTGTGTTGGTGAGTGAATGGATGTCTCAGTGGTACATCTCCAAGTAACTACATATGTAAAAGGCAGTGTGGTTGAGAGTTGGAGTATATAAATGACTATATGTGAGAGTGAGTGTTTGTGAGAGTAGCTGTATGGTTGAGTGTGTACTTGTATCAGAGATTGTATAAGAGAGTAAGTATGCGTTAGTATCTGTATGAATAAGTGATGTGTGTATAACTGTATAGGTGAGTAAATAGAAGTGTGATTGATTCTTTGCATGACTGACTATGTGTGTGAGTAACTCTGGATGAGTGGCAGTGTGTGAGTGTCTGCATAGGTGTATGAGTGCATATGATAGTGTTGTATGTATGAGTGACTGTATGTGTGAATGAGTAGATGTGTGTGTAGACCTAGGAATCAGTGAGTATGTAAGTAGTAACTGGTATTGGTGTATCTATGGTTTCAAAAATGGTAGTCTGTATTTTAGAGTGGGTGTATCAAAGGTTATATTAGGGTGTGAGGAGGTGCATCAGATTATCACATGGATGATTTCATCAGTGATGTCATCTGTGATGTCATTTGAGATGTAATCAGTGATGTCATCAGTGATGTCACTGACCATGTCATTAATGATGTAATATGTGATGTTATCAGCAGTGCATTGCGGGGGCGCGAGTTATAGTTAGCTGAACTAACTATAACGGCGGAATTTCTATGGTTTTGTTAGAGTGAAATGTCCAACTAACTATAACGTCCCTGAAACCTATGGTTTTTTTCAGTGAATATATATATATAATATCCAGCAAAGTTCGCGTGCACCTCTGCCCATTCCGCGGCGGCGGGCTTCCGGTGAGGTTGCGAGCCTCTCAACATACACACTAATCCTTGTGAAAATCCACAGATTGCGCCGTGCCCAAATTCGTTTTTCAAACGTGGTTTATTATTTCATCTGGCAAACAACGCCCGACGCGTTTCGGAGTAGCCACTCCTTTCTCACAGGTCAGTAAACATTTGTTTCTACCATAGACATATAGTGCAATCAAAGTGTAAACAATAAGAAAGGACTACTTTGTCACCTCAAATATTGTGCAAAAATGGCATCCATTGAAGGGGTAATTTCATGCAATATATCAACATGTTAAGCATGGAATATAAGTCTGGTGACCAACATATACTGATAACACATGAATAAACTCATATTTAATTAATGTCATTTCTCTGTCATAGCACTCATGATGGTCTTTGTAACTTCAGCCCAAGTGGGCGTAACTCAACATATTAATGTTCATACTATCGCTTTCTTGATAGTTGACAGGAATGTTACAATTTTGCCCCAGTGGGCATGTACTAATTAATAAAAGCCACCCTACATCTGACTACCCAAGTAGATCACATATTACAATCCAGCCCAAGTGGGCAAACCCTATGCATAAACATATAATGCTTCATATTCATTCTTTACACCCCATATAGTTGCTCTTTTGCATTTCTCTTTATAACAAGGTATTGACTATGTCTCCTGTAAGATAAAAAACAACAAGTGCACTGATCAATAATGATCCTTCTATAACTCTCAAAATACAAACATTATACTGAAGAGGCTAACACGCGAGATTCCCTGTTACTAGCCATTGATGATGTCTATTTTTTCATTAAATGATCAAACCTTGTTATTCTTTAGCCTAAATGTACAGATAACTCCTCATCTTTGTTCATGCCAACTGGATACATGGTTTCATATCTTATGATCATTCTAGACTCCAAACGCCTCAATTCACGAACCCTGTTTCCCCCTCTTTCGGATACAGGAATTCTATGTAGGGCACAATATTTCAACAACTTTGCATTTTTATTGTGAAACTCCTTAAAGTGCTGAGCCATGGAATATTGTTTGTCTTCGTTTGTGATTGCCCTCATATGCTCCAAGATGTGTTTTTTAACTTGATGGATGGTGCTACCAATATACACCAATGGGCATGGACAGATTAAAGCGTACACACAGAAATCGGATTTACATGTTAGGTGTTTTGAGATCACAAATGGTTTCTGGGATTTAGATAGCTCTATCTGCTTACAATTGGTACTGTTCTGCCATGCTTTGCATGAGCTGCATGTAAAGAAACCTTGTGTTGTCCGTTGTAGCTTTGTAGCTGTTGGTAATGTACTCCTGCATAACATATCTTTTAGAGCTGTACATGTCCGAAATGTAATCTTAGGTTTCTCACCTACAAATTTAGCTAATGTATCATCCGTGCCCAATACCTCCCAGAATTTCCGCAGGCATTTTTTCACTTCCCAAGCTTGATTGCTAAATGACATCATAAATCTTATTGATTCCTTCTTGTCACTAGCTTCACATTTGAGTTTCCACTATTCTTCCCGTTTGATACAATTTTTTACATGCTTGTTTAATTGGTTCCTGAGAATGACCCCTCTCCGCAAATCTAGCTTTCATTGTTATAATTTCTTCTTGGAGAGCTAGATCGGAGCTACAATTTCTCCTCGCCCTTAATAGCTCCGCATAAGGTATGCTATTTATAAGATTAATGGGGTGACAACTCTCAGTGTGTTACAAGCTGTTGCCAGCTGTTTTATTGTGAAACAATCTGCTTTCCAACCGGCTACCATTCACTTTCACTTCTACATCCAGGAGTTCAATAACACTCCTGTCCATTGAACATGTAAACTTTAAATTCAAATTGTTGTCATTCAAGGAATCGACAAAGCTGATAGTTTCGTTCTCATTCCCTTTCCAAACACAGAATACATCGTTAATGTACCTGGCCCCGAAGAGGACAACATGGTTGTTAAAGGCTTCGATGTTACTTGCCACCTGCTCCTCCCACTAGCCTAAGTATAGACCAGCATAGCTGGGGGCGAAGCAGGTCCCCATTGTGTCCCCTGGGTTTGGCAGTAGATCAAGTGATCAAAGATGAAAAAATTGTTTGTCAAACAAATATGCATCATGTTCAATGACATCTCAGTATGCATAAGATAAGATATCGCACGACTCTTCAGAAAATAATTACATGCTTCCATGCCAAAATTGTGAGGTATACAAGTGTACAGACTGTTAACATCTAATGTTAACAGTAACATGTCTTGTTCCCAACTGACATTCTCAATTAATCGTAAAAAGTCCCCCTTGTCTTGCACATATGATGGTAAAGCTTGTACGTACAGTCTTAAAAAATAATCAATATATTTAGAAGTGTTTTCGTACAAACGTCCCATGGAAGAAACAATTGGCCTTCCTGGAGGGTTTTGGTTATTCTTGTGAATTTTAGGCAATAAATACATTGCAGATAATTTAGGAAATTCACAATATAGAAATTTTAACTCATCGTTAGTTAACAAATTGTCATTCTTCCACTTCACAAGATTAACTTTGTATCGTTCATTGCTAGCCTCATAGCTCTTTCTGTCAGTTTTTACATAGCTATTCGCATCAATAAGTTGTCTTCTCCCTTCTTCTCTATACATCTTTGTTGGCCAGACAACTATGTTCCCACCCTTGTCGGATTTTTTTATAACTATAGCCTTATTATCTTGCAATTCTTTAACAGATTTTTGTTGTTCGTGGGTGAGATTGCTGTGTGAGTGGACTTTACATTTCACCAGTTTTTTTAACTCATTTTTAACTTCCTTCTCAAACACCTCATTAGCATTGTTATATATTTGAGGTAAAAACCATGATTTGGGTTTGAATCTTCCACTCCCTCTTATTCTCTTAGGGTATGCAGGGTATCTATGTCCTCAATAGTGAGATTGGACTCAACATTTGGAGCAGATAACATTATTTACTTTTGTCTACTCTCATACCATTTTTTAAGTTTCAATTTTCTCGTAAAATAAAACAAGTCAATCCTGCTCTCAGTGTAATCAAATCTTTTAGTTGGGCAGATTGTTAACTCCAAAGATAAAACATCAGTTTGACTTTCAGACAGTAAAATAGCACACATCTCAGTACCCGCCATCTTGTAGATGGGGAAGACCACTCCAATCAGGAAGAGGCTTATGCCCCCTCTCACTGGAGGGTGGCATACTATGGGGAGTAGACACCCCAAGGAAGGGACCCATTGGTCTCAGCCTGCACATCCCTGTAACACCCTAAATCTAGTATTTAGGAGCACCACTGAACCTTGTCTCTACAGATTCGATGTGAAAAAGAAGAATTAGGACCGAAGAGCCGTGCCACAGAAGAGGATGACAACAACTGCTTTGGCCTGTCTCCTGCTCTGATCCCCTGGAAACTGAACCCGGCGTGTCCTACAGAGCCAGCAGCCTCCAAGAACCCCAGGGACCTGCCCTGCCTTCACAAAGAACTCCTATTTCCCATGGACACTAGATTTGTCCAACACCAACCCAAGCCAGTACTCCAGATCCGGCAGAATCCACAAGTCCTCACCACTCTGCATACGATGCCCACGGACCAAGTGGCCCAACAACCCAGCTAGGTCCCCCCCGGCAATCCTGATCTGAGTGCTAGCATTGGATGACCTCCACGACCTTCTCCTCGACGCCTGCAGCCTCATATTGAAGGGTCCCCCCCAAATGCGACGAGAACCGGTGAGAAGAATCTGACACTAAAAGACATCCCTGCACCCGCAGCTGCTGAGTCCTCAGGTGCCCGACCAATGATGTCCTGGTGTCCAGCAACTCTTCATCTTCATCCTCCAGTCGTTGGTTCCCTTCATCCAGTGTTCTGGCTCCACCCTGCAGTCTGTTTCCTTGACCTACTCCCTCCGTTGAATTGCGTTGGGCTCCCAACACCTCCTAAGCACCCTGCACCTGGCCGTCCCTGTGCCGCTGGTGTTGTGCACTTGGTGCTAACCTGGGACCCCCTTGGCCCTGATCTTAACCCTAGGAGCTTGGCTCCTGAGACTGAGTGGCCTGCCCGTGAGCAGCCCCCAACCAAGGTGCTCCCTAGCCCGATTGGCTTGTCTGAGTTTGTACAAGAAATGCCTAACACTACACTCCTGATAAGCCTGATTGTTCAACCACACTGCCACAAAAGAGAGTAAGGTATTATCTACTTTAGCCTCTGCTATACCTCTGGGGATCCACTGGACTTTGTGCACACTTACTTTTGTATAGTATATACAGAGCCAGCTTCCTACATCTACTACTAACATCCCTATTCCAGATGTATAGCAAGATATCCCTAATTACTCAAATCAGTAGTATATAATCATTGTAGTCAGAGGAATCATTGTTCAATACTCAGTCCCGTAACCCTGTGGTCTTTTGGGTCAACTATACCCTTCCAATCCAGGCAAGCAGTGGTGTCCTGTGCCCTCTACTGCATGAAGTCTAAGATCTGAAATTCTCTTTCAGTAGACTTTTTTATTGCCCTTACTGGGATCTGGTAAAATACCATCTATTCCTGTTTGAGTTTTCTTTAAATGCTTTGATGCCTTAAACCTTTTAATTGTTGCACAATAAATGTTAGAATCAGCCATCGCAATTAATTTTGACATAAAATGTCAAATGCATTGGAAAATTCTGTCTCACTCACTGACTCAAATATGTATTTTCGGCTAAGTCTTGGTTGGTTTGTTTGTTTGCTTGCTTAATTAAAACTCAACTCTTGAGTATAGTTGCTGCTGAATTTTTGTGGTGACTCCTAATTCTCATGTGCTGCTAAATTCTGTTAGCATAAGGGCAACCAACCTTTCAGTTAGGAGTTAATGTTGTGTACGTTTGGTCTCTTGAACTACCAGTCACTGTTCACTTGGAGTTGGGTTTTCATGCAGATGCTCCAGAAAATAACTTTTTTCTTTTATAGGCGTATGTTTGACAAGCCACACAGGGATGTGTTTTACATGGCTGCCTACTTTTTATTCTCACACCTGGATCCACCACGATGCAAAGAGACTGTCAGGTATAAATGCTTTTAATGACAGTTTTGTATTGCTGCACACAGTTTAGTGGTGTGGTCTGTTGTTTAGTTAATTGTATTACACAAATTCAGCCTTGAATGACAATGAACCCAGTATAAGCCTTTATGAGACCTGGTGGCTTAAAGATGAAATCAGTTAGCAATACCCTAAATCAGTGGTTCTTAACATTTTGACATCGGAGGATCCCTTTTGCCACTCTTATTATGAATCGATTCTGATGTGAGTGGTTGTTAGTTTTGTCAATGAATAAAAACATATACAATACCCAATTGTAATGTTTCTTTTAGAAATGTAGTAAGCCAAACTTTTACCTCATGAGCCCAGACGGGGGAAGGGACACTTTTAGTCAAACTTTCGTCCATGGACCATCTGCCCCATGACTCTACTGAGCCGCAACGTGCTCCCCAGACCCATCAACTGCCATATGATTCTATCACTACCTCCAGGACTGATGCAAAAATGACTTTGCCATTCCATGCATCCATGTGATCTAGCCACCAGGACATTTCTGTCCTGGCTTCCATTGACAAAACACTCTGTTCCGAATAGGCTAAACCCCTGCGAAGAAGTAATATCTTCAGCTGTTGCAGGGCCCGATAATGTAGAGTGCCCAGGAATATCGCCTGAATCAAAGAGGCCAAAAGACCCACAAGGCGAGCCAGAATCCTCTAGAATATAGTCGAAGAGGCGAGTGCTCTCCTCAACTATTTCTTGATCGAAATCCACTTTTTTAATGGAAGCAACAGTTGAGTCAAAATTTAGTGCACTTGGAACCAAAAAAAAGCCATCATTTGGGAGGGAATCATGACATACTTGTTCGAATGGATGACGAACCTCAGATCCTGAAGGAACTGAGTCATCCAAGACAGATGGAGTAAGACCACCTTTACGCTCTGTGCCATGACTAGAATATCGTCTAAATAAATAATCAGACAAACTACCCTTTCGCGGAGATACTGTACAAACCGTCTGAACAACTTTGTGAAGCACCAAGGAGTGGAGGAAAGGCCTATGGATACTGTGATAAACTCGAACCATCGATGGTGCCATTGAAATTTTGGAAACCTCAGACGAGGCGGGAAAAGAGAAACTGACAAATAAGCGTCCTTGAGGTCAAGATGAACCATTCAGTCTCTCATGAATAACAGATCTCTCAACAAGTATATGCCCTCCATCTTGAAGTGGCGACACACAATCCACGAGTTGAATTCCTTGAGATTTAAAACAAGACTGAACTCTTGGTCCTTTTTTTTAAACCAGAAAAATTGTGCTGGTGAACCCGTGAGGGTGTGGACTTGATTTGATTATCGCCCCTTTCTGCAACCGCAACGAAAACTCGTTGTCAATGAAAATGCTCTCTGTTAGGGAAAAATGGAGAGGACTCGGCCTCTGTCCTTGGGACAGGGAGGAGTAGAATTCCAGGTGAAAACCCTGAACCGTCTGAAGTACCAATGGATTTTGAGTTAGCATCTCCAAATTGTAGTGAAACAAACATATCCTTCCTCCCACCAAAACTTCTGAAGATGGAACAATCTTTAACTTAATATGAGACGTCACCGGAGATATTTCCTCCCTTATTTTCTTCACGGTTTTGTCTACCTCTACCACCTCGATTACGGGTGGGATAGAAATTGGAACGGGAGCTCCAACACGTCCTCTGGGCAAATATCCTCTTGAGGCCAAATAGAATCCATGGCCAAGCATACGACCCCTAAAGCTTCCTGGCCTGGCAAAAAGGCTACTATGAAAAACTTTTTCGAGTGAACTTTGGGCCTTGTCCAGGGCAGGAAAAGTGGATACATATTTTCCCAGGACCTTAACAAATGTGTTGCCAAACGAAAGACTTTTGGCTAGGGAGCCCGCCTCTGTAGGGGCCAATCCTGCCAATTGAGGATCGATCCTCATAAGAAAAGGTTTACGTGGCTCTGTAGACAAGGCACAGTTCACATTCCCTAAAACGTACAGGGCTCTTTGTGCCCATTCGAGGAGTTCAGTCGGGTCAAGAGGGGAGTTGGAATCTTTACCCCAGATTGCCAGGTCTAAAAGCTTGTTGAGGGGGTCCCTACACATCCAGAAGCTTGTCTTGGTATCCACTCTAAGCTCTGTCAAGCCCTTTCTTCTTGTCCTTAGCAAACTTTTTTTTTAAATGCACTCATGTTGGGGTCCAGGTTTGGGGTCTCTGTTATTTTGAGTGGGTGGGGCAGTATTTACAGCCTTTGGGATTCCCAAATTCATTCTTTAACCCCAGAGGTAACTCTGACACAATAATGTATTGCCTCCTTCTTAAGGTTTGGTGATTGATTGTGCTTTCCTCTTTCCTGTTACTTTTTAACCAGTGTGGGGCTTTGAGGCCCACTTCCTAGTGGGTAACATACTCCTAAATGAATTACCCTTTAGTACACATCCTTCTTGTTGAGTGAGTAGTATAAGTTGTTGGGAGAACAAGGAAAGGCTTAATCTCTCGTCCCTTCTTTGTTATGGATCAAGTCTCTCTTACTTTGCCCAGAAGGGTAGGACCATGGCATTCTGATTTCAGAATGGTGTTCTGATTCTGATGGCTCAAAACCCTGCCTCATATTCTCCTGCACGTAGTGTGTGACCTCTACACAGGGCACCCATTCTGTAGATCTCAAGCGGACAATATTTTTGGGGTCAAATAGAAGGTTCTTTTTTGTCGGAATGTCTGATCCCAAAAATGTGTCTTTCGCTTGCTCTTAGTTGCTGGACGCAGTTTCTCCTGTGCCTTTCTAGAAATCCGAAGTATCAGGAAAGGAGGGAGAAGACATATCAGCAACCCCTGGTATGGAAATCGAGGAGGTACCCAAAGAACTCTGTACAAAAGAACTTCCATACCCATGGTCTCTAAGGATTGAAGATGCCATTTTTTACAGTACTTCTGTGGAGGACTTTCTGGAGGGCATTTCTCTGGCAAAACCCTGATCGCCCACCTTCACTTCTGTGACTGAGGATTCCCCTAAAAGACTTCCCAAAACACTGCTCCCATAATTCTTTAAGGTTTGGGTAAAAGGCTGCAAGGCCTTGATCAATGCCCTATGCACAGAGTCCTGTATGTGTGAATCTAGAGCTTCCAAAAGCTGCTCTTCCATATGTTGATTGTAATGCACCTCTTCATATTCAGTCATCTCCCTCTTCTGCAAAGTATGCCATTGTGGTAATGGAAGGGTAGAAGAGGTTTGGTGGGAGAGTGTGCCCAGGGGTGATGTGGTCCTGGACTGTCACAGGCCTAATGCTTCAAGCCAGGTAAAATAAAGTGCAGAACTGTACACAGACTCATAAAGGTATGAGCAATACTGAGTGTGAAGGGAGCCACACAAACTCTTCAAGGGCAGTGCCCTTGACTGTTTATTCACCCCATGGGGCATTCCAGGGACTGGGGAATAGCCTGTTCAGTATATCTCAGCGCGAGGAGCCGATCGGACTGTAATTAGGTCCGATCAGCTGCCCACGGATGGGCGAACCTGGTAGAACTAAAAATAGGACTTCTGCTAAAAGTGTGATGCGCGTCTGTCCTGCTCCCACTCCACAGATATGTATGAGCGTCAACCAATCTAGTTTCCACGTGTAAGCTCTGCACCCGTATGGAAAATGCTGACAAGCGAAGAGCCTAAGCGCATACAAGTAACTCATGCACAGTAAATAAATCGTAAAAAACAAGTACACTTAACTCACTGCTGCAGCAGCAAAGAAAGAGGATGGATTTTGGTGTCACTGGGATATATACCCAATGGGCGACCTGTGATTGGTGGAGAGAAGGGGTGGCAAAGCCTCCTAAGTTAAGTAGTTTAAAGTTTTAATTAGCTGTTGTGATGCTTTAGTAAAGAAATAGAAGCATAATCTGAGTCCTCCGTTCCTGATAAAGAATCCCCATCATTGCTTCCACCCTCCCCTCCCATCACAAAAAACCCATTGACAAAGCCAATAGGTCTCACCTACATGACCCATTAGCTTTGTCAATGTTTTAGCCATGTTGCACAGCAGCGTGGCTGCTGTATAGAATAGATGATTTTTTTTATTTGCTATGATGCAGGCTGCGCCTAGCGTTTTTTTTAATGGATGAAAGGGCAGAAGGCAGCTACACCCTTGTGTTGCACACCATTCCTCCCTCCGAGATACACCCCAACTCCGCAATTTAAATAAAATAGCTCAAGATGTGTCATAGCTCTTCAATAACTTTAAGATCTCCACAGACTGCCCTTCTGGGTAGCCCTCCCATTTAAGATAACAAGAGTAGGAGGTAGAACCTTCCAGGTACAACGTGCACGTCTCTGAAATAAACTTCCTTTCTCCCTTAGAACCAACACAAATCTGCTGAGTTTCAGGAAGGACCTGAAAACTTGGCTCTACCCAGGCGCGCACCACCCATTGGACTCACAGGGCTTCAGCCCCCCCCCCGTCGCGTGTGGCAGCCCGGGATGAGACAGTTTCCCGGTGCACACACAGCCGCACCCGAGCACTTCACAGGTCTTTAAAAGACCATTTGCATGTTAATGAGGCCTCGCTGTTGTTTCACCCCTTCTAAGAGCCCCTGCAGCTCCACTCTGCCTATGGCTTAAAAGACTCAGCCCCCCCCCCCGAAATTTTTTCTTAGCCCCCCCCCGAAATTTGGCTCTAGTTGCGCCTCTGGCTCTACCCCTAGAAATAGTTAGGTGCAAGAAAAGACAACTCATTCCTAATAAATGCTTGACTCCTCTTCTCTTCGATAATCTACCAGTGCCAAGATGCCCTTTGGGTAACCGCCACGCTTTTCAAATTCAAAATAATAATAATAAACAAGCATTGGCATAGCCAATAGGTCTCGCTTTTGGAACATTATAAGTATTTAGTTATGCAGCACAATATCCTTGGTGCAACAACATCAACTGTTGCATGGCTGAACACTTATAAGGTCCCAAAGGCTATGGCAATGCTTGTTAATTTTTAGGAACAAACCATCTCAAAAGTGAATGCACTGTCTAAGGTGACGCCTAAAATGTGCACTCCTACTAAGGCAGCCATGTTCTTCTGATCAAGAAACATGCTGTCCAAGAAAGCCAATGGATGAAGTGGGCAGACCCATGGCCCCATGCTGTCTGCTGTGGTGGGTGGAAGCAATGTGAATCATGCTAGAACAGAGTATTGAGTTAAGAGGACTGACCGAAAGCCCCTCTTTGTATGCATTTTATCCTGATCTGTTTTAAAACATTAGGCTGGGGAGACAAATAAAGCTATCTCTGGGCCAAAGATAAAAATGTAGCTTCTCACAGCCCTCTTTTTCATTCATAAAACAAAGCAAATGGATGGTTTTGGTGTTATATAATTGTATGTTATACCGAAATCCTTAGAAGTTGTTCTGTTTTCCATGGACCAATGTTCATGAAGTCAGTGGAACGGCAGATGCTGAAGACTGTGGTAAGGCCCTAAGTGGCCATCAGTGTCCGAAACCTATATACAAACACATAAACGTGCATACTCAAACACATACACAGGTACTTGCAAGGCAGCATCGTTCAGCAAAAGACAACAAATTAAAGAGCTGACATACGTTTTTTAAATAAATCTTACAAAAATAGAGCATTACTGTCAGGCTAGGTTTAAGTGGCGACGGTGCGTCTCCCTCCTCTAGCGGAGAATGTGCAAGGCGGATGGCCCGGGTTTAAGGACCTGGGGCTGCCAGTCTTGCACTCCGAGGCAGCCTGGGCGCTCCTTGCTTCATACTTTTGTAAACAGTAAAGCTCAGCGTGGCTAGATAATCACTGCCCGCAGGCAACTTCTGTCCTGTGCTCTCAAGGAACCCACAGCAAGCATTGAGGGGTTCTTTCAGCCAACAATGACGCCAAGAGATTTCCTGCCCATACCCGACAATAATATGTTGTTTTGCTTTCCCTGGCGAGAGCCTTGTTCAGCCCCCCGCCAGAAGCCCTCGAGGGAAAAGGCCTACGTCACTTTGCTTCTAATTATGAAGTTATGTGTCATGAAGAACAGGCTTAAAAACACTAACCACAGACAAGGGCAAGTGACCACAGAACCGAAATAGCACCAAGGAGGCAGATGCAGCCTGTAAAACAGGGTCCGTGCGCAATGCAAAATGGGTCTCAAGAAGGATGAAACTCACACGAACTCCCCTATCCTTTTATTTTAATCATCTCATTATTATACCGCGTTTTTAGTAGAAAGTTCCCTCGTGAACACCCCGGTTACTTCATTTGAAGCAAAAACAAGCCCGGGAGTTGTGCGCGCGCAAAAATGAATTTAAAAAAAAACGCGAGTGGTGAGCGAATTGTGTGCGCACGTGCAAAAAGTAATTTTTAGGTCGAGGACCATCCGGTCTGCCGAAGGCAGAACCGGAAGTCGGAGAATTAATGTTTTGGAGAAGAGGGGCTTGCACCCTCCCCTCTTCTCCATTGGCTGGCCTCTTGAATGCTGGCCAGCCATTGGAGAAGAGGTCCGTCACTCCGAACAGGCCCCGTCCTTTTCGGATTCGGGGGCGTGTTTTTTTCAAATTTTCTAATTATCTCCTCCAGCCAATGGCAAGAGGAGAGAAAAGCAAAACACGCCCCCGAATCCGGAAACGCTGCTGCCTTTCTCCGAGGCATTTCTGCTTCGCCTCGGAGAAAGGCGGCGGCGCTGGGACTGATTTCTTCAAACAGGCATCCCCTCTCCTCGCTGCTTCCGTCCCTGGCCGGTCTCTGCCTCCTGGCCGCCCTCTCCGCCTCGGAGCCCGTCAGCCCGCAGAGGAGCCTGGTGTGAGGACATCGTCATGCCTCAGCGCAAACTCACATTGGCGTACAGAGTTTGGTGAATCCCGGCTGTATTGGTGGTATTGTGAACGGTGCCACCCTGCCTCCATTTTGTTCATTCGTCCTCCTCTCGCATGTTTTCTGTGACGTGGTCTCGGGGCCTTATGCAGAAAGAAGCGGAGGCCACGCGGAAAACAAGCCCCCCCCCCTCCCCCTTCACCCCCCGCAACAGAAAGCAGTGTCGGACAGCGTGGAGCGCAAGATATCACAGACGTAACCATTATAGCGCCTGCATACACCGTTAGTGTCCAGGGAGTGCTGCGATGCGCTGTACAAGTGACCTCTAGCTAGCAGGACCAGCGCCCTGGGTGGGTGGCTCTTTGTTATTTCTAAAGTCGTCCCGCCTGGGTCACAGTTTACACAGATAGCAACTCTCCCTCTACCATAAGACAAAAATAAACAAGTTAACGTCTACTGTGCAAAATACTACACTTGTGAAAGGCCGGCCACTGTTTCCATAAAAAGATTGTAAACTCGTACAATACAGTTCGTCAGCGCCACTAGGTGTTTATGGGAGACAGGGTTACAAAGGGTGACTAGCTGACTGAACTTTGGCAGAATTAAGGCGCCCCTGGTACCTACCGCGTGAAAGTCGACGATTTGAAAGAGCTCGGAAGGCCTTAATGATGCGATCTATGACCTGCAGAGAAAGATTTGACTTATAATGGCCCTCTCATCCTTCCGAGGTCGATAACGCAAGTAATAGTTTCATCTGGTTAATAACGTGCCCACAATCATGTTGGGCTACAACAAAGTCGTGAGTACTGTTAACTCTGCAACCTGAATATTTTACATTCCGTTGTTAAGGATTTTAACGGGTGTTGAGGGTGAATTCGAGTTGCAACAGGAACTAGATACAAAGGGCCCCTTACACCGGAAGACAAAGCGATTGGAGAGCGAAGACGGAACAACAAAGGACAAGTTAGAAACACGCTACATATCTTTTTTTTTTTTTTGCATATTTATATAGCGCAAACTTGACCCGAAGGTATTGGAGCGCTTTACATGAGCACCATATTTACTTTACACATTCAGGCACGGGGAGATTAAGTGATTTGCCCAGTATCACAGGATTTGGACGTGACCTCGAGGCTCGAACTCTGGTTTCCAGCACCAAAGTCGGCAGTTTAGCAGACGGACCGCATCCTCGCCCATTCTTATTCCAATGTCTCCTACGTGTCACACAACAATTGGCATACACAGGGCACACGCAACTGTGGTGCTGTGGAGGCGGCCGGAGACCCCTTCACAGTGGGCATAGGGCAGAGCAACGCTCCCCCCCTCCCCTCCCCCCCCCCCCCCCCCCATGGACAAGGCTGGCACCAAGTCGTGACCCTTATGCACTGTGTGGGTGGGGGCGGGTGTAAGAGTAGGCAGACAAGACATGCCACACGGCCCCTGGGAAGCTGTCGTGAATGTCCTTTGAAATCAGAGCTGGGGGGGGGGGTCATGGGGACGGCACAGCTGCCGATCAGATTTCTATGCAGCCGTGGCAGAGGCAATCCGAGCTCCCGGACAGGCTGAGTGGCCTGACAGGCCTCCCAGCCCCGACTCGCTGCCTCGCCTGCGCATATACCTTCACGCACCTCATCCTCTATTAGAGAATCATTATACATTTTAAAGTTTCCCATTGAAGTTTGTCTGCTTGTACCTCTTTATGTATGTCCAGTGCTTTTTGACAAGGCGTTGGGGCCTGCTTTCCCTTATTCATATTTAGTGGACGTGGGTGTGTGCATGAATCTAGCATAAACTCAAGCTGCAAAACTATTGTAAGAGGCAGCCCCCCCTCCTCCCCCAACCCCCCCACATGGCCGGTCTAGAATTATGTACTGCACAACCGGATGCCACTGAAGGCTTCACTCGGCCGTCCTGCCCATGAATGCAGCAGACTCAGCCCGGGGCTGCATACATTTTTTGTGTTTAAGGCGGTAACCTCACTCAATGGCGCCTCTGATAGTTTCATGATTTGGAATTTTCACCCAAAGGCCATTGAAATCAGGTTAGATTACCCTAATTAGTAAATGGAAGCAAAGGTTACATCACCTCGGATGCCTTTGGTTGTCAGGTGAAAGTCCAAGCATTTTACAATGCAATGGTCTCGGCATTGGTAAAGTTAGAGCTATTGGCATTGCTCATGACATTATTTTTGTTTATGTTTTTGTTTTTAAAACATTTAAAGAAACGGCATTGTCATGAGCAATGCCAATAGCTCTAACTTTAACAATGCCGAGACCGTTGCATTGTAAATGCTTGTTTAAAAAAGCACGCGAGTGGTGCGCGTGCAGCAGCGTCAAAAGTGAAAGTGATCGTGCTCCAGATGGCGCCTGATTGGGCGCTGAAAGCTGGCGGCCGTGCGAAACAAATTGTGGGGTGAAACATAAAGTGGCTAAGGGACCATCCCTAGACTCAGATAATATGTGCTGGGAAAAGCAGAAGGCCAGATCAATGCAAAAAAAAAAAAAAAAAAAAGAGTAACAAAGCAACTATGGACTCAAACTGAGGACCCACGGATCCAGTAGCACTAAGACAGTGCCAAGAAACCTTGGAGAGGTCAATCTTGCATCTATGGTACTCTCTTCAGATAAACACAAATAAAGTGAATTCAAAAAGACAGCCAACTCTCGGTGCTGAAAGGAGTGCGGAGGGCAGGGGTACATGGCCCAGCCATGAAATGGCCTTAAACCTGCTGTGTGTGGCCAAAACAAAGTGAAGCAGCTTCTGTGGCCACAGGGGCTGAGAGTAGTGCATAGCTAAGGATTGCCGCATGTTCTCACAGCCTGAAGACTGTGCTTGTTGAGGCATAAGTCTGGCGCTGTAATAAGTAAAAACCCTCCAGTGGACACACACACTCAAAGTCTTCATACATGAAGATGTATAACCTACCGCATACAGCAGAATCCTAAAGCAAAGATAAATGTAACATGTTTGACGATGTCAGAATCCTTCCTCCAATTATGGGGTAAATGTAAACACCCCCCAAAAAAATAATAAATCACACTGTTGCAGGGTCAAAGGATCTCATTAACAATTCTAAGAAAAATAGAATTTCACACAATCATTTTAAGTTTCTGTGAAAAAAATATTCAACTAAAAAGCACTTTCTCCAAGCAGAAATGTTTCATTCCCACCCCTCTCTAAAAACAAAGAAAGAATGGCACTGTTATCATACTAAGTATTTCTTTCTTTAAGTGCATCTGTCCATTTAATAGAAAGAAACGGTGGCTGCAAGATGGTAATATAGAGGGCTTACCAGTGGACAATGGAAAAGGACAAATCAACAGACTACAGAGAAATAAGGCGGCTTTTATATGACATGTTGAAAAGAAATGGCGACTACACGGCAGTAGAGGGGTGAGTATGTAACTGTGGAGTGCGAGGAGTGGTTTCCCCACGGGCAAAGCATTATTGACGACCGCCATTAACATGTATATACATTTACAGCAGGTTCTAATGGACGGTTGAGGGACGCCTATTCCGAGGCCAGGACAGTACGACAGCCTATCACTTCATGCAACGCTAGCTCATGTGTGACAGGCCTGACCTACATTTCTCCCATTTTCCTGGTTTCCAGTAGCTTCTCGCTCATTGAAGAGGCTATTTTTTTCGAACTGCATGAATAGAAGGCAGCCAGACTGCAGGGATAATGCGCTTTGCTGGAAAACATTTATTCAAACATATTCATATATTATGAAAAGCTTAGCCTAAACAAATATTTTAAAAATATGGCCTAAAGTATGAAACCCTAAAATATACATAGATAATTTCGAACACGTAACAATCAAACCATCGTTCCTCCTTCTGAAATATAGAGCAGACTGACGTGAAAGACTAGAAGACAATTTAGTTCGACACAATTCTCAGAGTTTGGTCAATCCTGTCAAGAATACAAGAGCTAATCTAACGGCTGTGGCTCTCACTGTATTTGCGCCATACGACTGTCTTTCTATATACACTGGTTTGCCTTTGCCTCCTTAACATTATACAGAACCTTAAAATGTGGTTAATGCAGATGCCTGACCTAATAAGCATTTATGGTTGGTGTGGCATTATCCAAGTGTTCTTTTTTTAATTTTTTTTATTGTATTTTATTACATTTCCATAAACAAACATTGCAAAAACAATCATGGGAAACGAAATAAACATGAGGTTCAAGCAACAAAACAAAAGTGACCATACATAAAATAACATAGGACATGGATCGCTAAGATCTAAACAAATAATAGAGGATGCAAAAACTATACAATTCTCATAATCTTGGGAGGGAAACAAGAAAGTTAAGCCTAATAGGAATCATATATGGAAGAAGTTGGGAACGTGCAGGGCAACAGTAGAAGGGGGTGAATACTGTACACAATATATACCGCTACAGATAGAAGTAGGCGTGGGGGGGGGGGGGGTAGAAGAAGCAGGCAGGGACAGCGTGCTCACGGATTCGCGCTTGCCAGAGTCCCATGGGAGTCTTCGGGAGTGGGCCCTTCAGTCAGCATAGCTGCACGATACTGAACAAAGAGGCCCCAGAAACACTTCGGGCGGGCGGAGGGAGGGAGCATCCTGATTATAAACATCGGACTGGGTGTTACAACAGACCATATCTCGTTCCCACTCCTCAACGGTAGGCAACGGCTCCCTCATCCAGCGCATTGCCAGCCTGTGCTTGGCTAACAGGAGGCCGAAAGCGACCAACTTACGCACGGGTTTCCGCAACAGCTTAGTATAGCCTAGTAAAGCTAGCAGAGGGTCAGGAGCAAGGTCAGTACCCAGGATGTCACTCATCTTGCGGAATATTGCAACCCAATAACGCTCCACCGGGGGGCAGTCCCAGGCTAAGTGAAAAAAATCAGCTTAAGCCGCATGACACCGTTCGCACTCGTCGGAGTCGTGCAGGCCAAATTTGAAAAGGCGCAGGGGGGAGTGGTATACCCTGTTCAGGTATTTAAAATAGGAGAGCCTGTGTTGTCCATTGAGGGAGATCTGACGGGTAGCAGTGCAGCAATAAAGCCATATCTCATCCGTGATTGGGGTCCCAATGTCAAGCTGCCAAGCTTGGCGGGCCTTATTATGTGGGGGGGATTTAGTGGCAATAGCAGAAGTATATAGCCGCGAGGTTAGTTTACTCGGGGTCTGTGCGGCCAACAGAGACGTCAGAGGGGGGATGGCAAGAGGCTCCTGGAGCTCATCACCAAATACGGTGCGCAAAGCATGGCGGGTCCTGAAGAAATGGAATTTCGTCAGTGCCGTTTGCTCGTCGCCCTCTGCGGCCGCCTCCTCCCAAGAGCATACTCGTCCATCGCGGAAAAGGTCGCCCATGGAGTGAATGCGCAACCGCCGCAACGAGGTGAGAGCCCCTCTGTCTGTACTCAGTGAGAACCAAGAACACCACTCCACTCGCAGGCGAGGTGAGTATAGCTGCGCACCATTATATAGTCGAAGAAGTTTGTCCCAAGCGTGTATCACCGAGTTTATCGAGTCCAAAATGCCGCACCGTCGCAAAGGAGGCTGTGTGATAGAGCGGGGCAAAGGGTGAGGGGAAGAGGCAGCGCTCTCTATGCGTAGATGGGGCAGCTCAGGGTGACCATGGACCCAACCATAGGCATGAGTGGCTTGCGCAGCTCTATAGTAAAGTTTGAGATTTGGGGCATTCAGCCCTCCTTCAGCATAGGGGAGCATAAGTGTGCCCAGCGCTACCCTGGGAGTCTTCCCGGCCCACGCCAGTCTCGACATCAGTGAGCGAAGTTCGAGGAACAGGGATTGTGGGAGTACTATGGGGATATTAACAAATAGAAAGAGGAGTCGAGGGAGGACCACCATCTTCATCAAGGCGACACGGCCAGTCAAAGAGAGGGGGAGTCGTATCCAACGATCAATGTCGTCAGTGAGCTTGTCAATGGCTGTACCGTAGTTGGCCCGTATTATAGCATCCGCGTCAGAGTGGACCTGAATGCCCAGATAGCGTACGGGGTCAGTAGTCCATTGCAGGGGGAAATCAGATTGGAATCGCTCTGTCGAGGGCGTCAAGAGGAAAGATGAGAGATTTGTCCAAATCATGTGAGCGAGATGGACCTCCGGATCACGGACATAAAGGAGAGCATCATCCGCACACGCGGAGGGGATGAGGTTATAGTTAGGAAAGCAAAGCCCCCTATGGCCATGATATTCGCACAGAGCTCGCAGTAGGGGCTTGGCGGCCACCGCATAAAGCAACGGGGACAACGGGCATCCCTGTCGGGTGCCCCGTGTGATGGGGAACGGGGCCGAGACCACGTCTCCCGATTGCACCCGGCCCGTAGGTGTATTATACAGCACTGAGAGCAGTTGGAGATAGACTTCACCGACTCCCATCCGAGCGAGCACTGCCTTCATGAATGTCCATTCGATCGAATTGAAGGCCTTTTCTGTGTTGAGAAAGACCGCAGCATCCTTGACCTCAGGACGCACATATTGTAGGGCACCAAAAACTGTGCGGAGGTTATAAGAAAGTGTGCGGCCGGGGATGAATCCGGCCTGCTCAGGGCCAATCAGCTGCGGAAGCAGAAGCGACAAACGGTTCGCCAGAATTTTTGCATAAAGCTTAGTGTCGACGTTGAGGAGTGAGAGCGGCCGATAGGATGAGCATTGACGTGGATCTTTGTTAGGTTTCAATAACGTGATAATCAGTGCCTCCCGCATGGCGGGGGGCATCAGGCCCTCAGCCGCGATCTCGTGAAATAGGGTGATTAGGTGCGGAACAAGAATATCTCCAAAGCTCTTGTAGAACGTGACAGTGAGCCCGTCCATGCCAGGGGCGCTGCCCTCACGCATGGAGCGTAGAGCAAGGCGGACCTCTGCCGCCTCAATGGGGTGCATCAGGAACTCCCGGTGCCAGTTCTGGAGCCAAGGGAGCTTGATGTATTCCAAATAGTTATTGATGTCTTCATCGTTGGGGGAAAGTTTGAAGCTATATAGGTGCTGGTAATAGGAGCGAAAGCGATCATTACAGTGTCCGAGAGAGGCGTCCCATCCTCTCCTTCCAGCTCCTCGGGACCAACCGAACCCAAGCGGTGGTGAGCCAATGCAGCCAGAACAGCGCCCGGACGATTGGATTCACCATAGGCTCTAGCAGAGGCATACTTGCCCATATGCTGGACTTCCCGGTCAGCCTCCTCTTGGAATTCAGCCAACGAAGCGCGGATCTGCTCACGAGTCTCTGGGTCGTCAGCATTAAGCTGACGTGCCTCCAAGTCATGGAGACGATTCTCTAAATGATCTAAGCGATTACAGATAGCACCGAGCATCCCGGCATGTTTACTAATGGCCACACCCCGGATAAAAACCTTGAATGTCTCCCACACTGTAGTGAACGAGGAGACGGAACCCACATTAATCGTAAAAAAACGGAGATAGCCTCCTTCAGGTCCGTGTGGAAGATAGGGTCTAACAGCGAGTAGGGAGGGAATCGCCACAGGAAGGGGGGAGAGGTGCGGGTAGGTGCAGCAACAGTTATCTCCACCGGGGAATGGTCTGAAAAAGAGCGAGGATGAACCGAGCAGTCAAGAACCTGAGGGAGCAAGGTGCGGGAAAGAAACCAATAATCAATACGAGTATGGACTTCGTGTGGAGCAGAATAGTGTGTGTATCCTCCTTGGCTGGGCGAGCGCGATCGCCACACATCCACCAGTTGCAGCTGGAGAGCAGCGTCCGAGACCATCCGAGCCGCAGCAGAAAGGGAGCGAGGGGGGCCCTTAGAGCGGTCTAGAGTGGGGTCTAGTATACAATTAAAATCACCGCCCCAAAAAATCGGGAGGTCCGTGCGGTCCCGCAGGAGAGAGAGAAGGGCCATATAGAAGTCCGGGTGGTCATAATTGGGGCCATATGAGTTGAGTACCAAGAATTCCCATGCAGGGTTGTAGCAGCGTGTAAGGGTGTATCTGCCTGCGGGGTCGGTCACTAAGGGTTCCAATTTAAGGCCGGAGTGGGGATTCAGCCACGTTAGGACACCTCTAGAATGGGATGTAAAGCAGGCTGCATGAGTTGTGCCAGAGAGCCTGTTACCAGTGTGGAGCACGCTGCCCGGTTGCAGGTGTGTCTCCTGTATTAGAGCAACATCAATCGCCTTGCGCTTCAGGTAGGCTAGAATTTTGCGCACTTTGCGATGGTCGTTTAATCCACGAACATTCCAAGTGAGGAGCTTCAGCTGTTGGGGCGCTTGAGCCCTAGAAGGAGGGTCCGGCATAGCGAGCAATGTGAAACTGGAGGAGGCTAACCCTCACGAATTTCCCACCCGCTCCTCTAAACACAGAGAGGAGCTTGATCATCACGATCCAAAAACAAAAAACAAAAAAAGACAATAAACGATTCTCATAAGCAACCCACCCACCACCCACGCCTTGCGAACCCCAACTGTGCAAGGACGATACACAACCCACCCATGCGTCAAAGAAAAAGGGGGGAAAAAAACATCGTGACGCACACCCACCCATCACCTTGTAAGTGACCCCAACAACAAAAAGCAATGGGGCGGGTAAGACAAAGGGGCAGATGTTGCCCAGCTACACAAACTGAGCTAGGCTAACACTACGCCGCACTGGTCAGCGGTGCATCCCTGCTGTGAACAGGTAAGGAAATCTAGGAGGGGGACTTGAATTAGCCCACTCCACCGGGAAGCCGCAACGTGAAGCAAGAGTAAGCGGCAGCGGGGTAGGCAAACTGTGTGATAGAGCAAGCTGGGGAACAGCAAAGATGAGGGAGGCAATGAGCGCTAGGAGGGGGAAGAGCGGATCAACGCAGGAGAACCATAACCACAGCGCACCACCCAATCCAGCGTATAGCACGGGCCCAACAAGAACAGGTCAACATGTCACCATATACAGTATTAATGACAGCGAGAGACCAAAAACAAACATGCGCAGAGAGAAACACAGTCAACTCAGTCATTATCATCAAGGGACCCCGCTGCACCGTCCTGCAGGGGAGAAGCTTGCTGACTAGTCAAACGCTTGCCACTCTTTTCCCACTCTTGGAAGGCCTTCTGAAGAGACTGTGGGTCAGAGTAGATTTTCGGCTTCCCATCAAAGAGGACCTTAAGGCGTGCCGGGTATAGCGTAGCATATTCAATGTGTTGATCACGCAGCTTGCGCTTCAAGGGATTGAATTGCCGCCGTGCCTCCTGGACTTTGAGGGTGAAGTCGGGAAACAGGGAGATGTCCGATCCTTCGTATCGTAATGGGCCTAATTCTCGTGCTTTGCGCAGCGCAGCGTCCCTGTCCTGATAATTTAAGTTTGGAGATGATCGGGCGAGGAGGGGCATCGGCCTGCGGTCGGGGTCCAAGTGAACGGTGCGCCCTCTCCACCACAAAGAGATGAGAGAAAATGTCCGTGCCCAATAGGGATGTCAAAAGGCGCTCGATAAACTGTTCCATATTGCCCGTTGCCATGGACTTCGCCAAGCCAGTGATGGGAGGTTGCATCTGCGCGAACGGGCCTCCAGGTCCTCGGCCTTGTCGCGCAGAATCGCCAGAGCATGCTCCATCTGTTAACGTGTATCGCTGGCATCAGTTTGGGCTTCTTCAACCTCGGCGATGCGGGCTCCGCCACATCCAGGCGCTCGGCATGCTTGTCGACACGCTCCGCGATTCTGTCCATCCTATATGCCAGTGTATCTATTTTGGAGCCTATGGCAGTGAGTCCCTTTTGCATAGAAGTGATGATTTGCTTAATATCCCCCACTAGGTCATCGGCAGGTGCATCAGCCGCAGGGGGGGACCCGTCAGCCCCCTCCTCATTGCGCCGGGTCTTGCGCTGTTCGAAGTGTAGCTTGGGCTGTGTCTTATCAGGTTTGCCCATTATGTAGGGAGGCGCTGGGCGAGGGGGAGAGCGGAGCGAGAGGAGCAAGAGTTCGAGCGATCACTACCAAAGCACATACCCGCAGGCCGGGCGAATCACCGGACTAGGGGCACCAGGCTACAGGGGACCTGGCACGAGGGACAGCCTCAGGTCAGCGTCCGGAAGGAGGGGCCCCCAACAGCAGGCAAGCATTGCAGGAGGAGATGAGGGAGAGCACCCCCCGCAATGCAGCAGATCTGGTCGGCGGAGGAGCCAGAAGAGTGAGAAGGGAGCCCCCGCAGTCAGTCCGGGGAGGCAAACACCCCATCGCCCTCCTTCAGAATCACCAGAGAGAACAGCTCTCTCGAAGGGGAAGACAGTCAGTATTGAACGGACAGGTCCTACCGTAGAAGCAGGGAGAATCAGGACGCACCGGTGTGGAGACAGGGCGTTGCAGCAGATCCACTCAAGCCGCCCAACGCGGAGGCCCGGTGCACCGATGTGGGAGGGGCGGCAGGCAGCAGCGTCAGAAAGCATGGCAGCTCACCGTATAGGAGCCGGGCCGGTCCGGGCAGCCGGAGATCCGATGAAAGTCCAAGTGTGGGCCAATGTTTCAGGCAAAGCCGCGTCTCCGTGTCCACGCACACCGCGCTGTTCAGGACGCAGAGGGCGGCGGGGCCGCTGCCACCGCCGCAAGACAGCACCTCAGGAAAAAGCGGCGCAGGCCCAGACGCTGCGCCACTTCACAGCAGTAGGAAGGCCTCGGGGGGGACCAGC
This sequence comes from Triturus cristatus, assembly GCF_964204655.1. Taxonomy (NCBI): domain Eukaryota; kingdom Metazoa; phylum Chordata; class Amphibia; order Caudata; family Salamandridae; genus Triturus; species Triturus cristatus. The sequence goes on from NC_140581.1 coordinate 998,485,431, forward strand.
GCCAAGCCAGGCGAGTCCAGCAGGCCTCCCAACAATCACCGGATAGCCCCCGAGACGCCCCCTCAAGCGTGGTAGCCAGCGGCCATGCTCCGGGAAGAGCGGGCAGTGCAGGCAGACGGGCACTCCCGAGGGGAGCTGGCCGCGGCGTCAAGGAGGTCGGCAGGTCCGGAAATCGAGGCCGCAGGCTGAGGGCCCAGCCGCGCGGCGGGCAGAAAAGCGTGGAGCAAACTGCTGTTGCAGGGCTGCCAGTTAGTGCAGCAGGTGGGATCGTCAGGGGCAGACGTGCACAGCAGGGAAATGACCAGATAATGAACGGATATTAGCGGCGGTCAGCGGAGCTCTACAAGAGCGCGGCCATCTGTGAGCCGGGCAAGCTCCGCCCCCATCCACGTGTTCTTTTGCCTATAATGGAAGTGGAACATCCTAGGAATAAAATCAAAATATGTTACCAATATTAATGATAAAGGGAGCAGGACAGTTTTCCTAACAATAGGCACAAAATAACATTACTGGCGCCGACAAATAGCAGAGTGCACGCGAGATTAAAAACAACAATGCCTTCGTCAGTTTGCTAGCAAAAAAAACCAATTAAACTCAAATCACGGATCACACAAAAGCACTTTGAAATATCTGCCAAGCACTCTTACGCCCTGTGCTCGAAAAGCTGCTTCAGAACGCGCAGACAGAGACCTACCACGCTGCTGCGTCATAGTCTTTTTTTCTCTCTATATTCCCTAGAAAAGTTAAAGAAGGGGGGACAAAAATCGATAGTACATCTCAAACTTTTCGAAGAGGAGATGGTGTGTACCTAGGTGTCATGGAAAAGGGACAATGGTGTTGGGAACAGGAGAGTTAATACGGGCATGGTAATTAGACCATCGAAGTTCAGAGTGAAAGCACCGGTGGCAGGATTGCCACAATAAGCAGAAGTACATTTTCTGGAAAATTCCCTCATGGAATCTTTGGGCTTGTAGGTGATTTACAGAGAGAGGGTGAATAATACACATGTAACAGTACAGGAATATGGGATGGAGAAAAAGGAATGTGAGTTGATGATGTGAGTTCTCATTGAAATCAGTATAACCCAACTTTCCACAAGGAAACACGAGCCACTGACAGTAACGGATGGCTTGAAATGGGCGCTGGAGGTCACAACCTTTACGATTAGAAACTGGGGCGTCCAAAGTTCAGATGTATAATTGCAGTAGATGTATCACTATTTTTGGATCTGTACCTTCACATCTTTAATGTTTTCTAGTTCAGTGGCTCAACAGCTCTTTCCTATTTGGCGTTTGAAGGCACGGATCACTGGCGAGCAAGACAGAGGCAGAGCGAGAGGAAAGCCATATGGCGCCTCTGTTCGTAAGCGCACGCCCGGGCACATGCACGCAAGCTCTAGGCCGGCCATGGTAGCATTTTTTTAAGCCCTCACTAAAAGTCTCGCCAGACCAGCGCATGCACTGGGTCAGGCGAGACCTAAAAATAATCTATGGTGCACAGTAGCCATACCGTGCAACATGCCTAAAACATTGACATAGAGATTAGTTCGCACAACGGTGACCTTTGGCTTTGACAAAGGTAGTTTGCCTTTTTTGGATTTTTTTTTACAGGTTTATATAGCGCGAACTCGACCCGAAGGTATTGGAGCGCTTTGCAAGACCACCAGTTACGTTACACAATGACACATTCAGGTTTTTGGTAGGCACGGGGAGATTAAGTGATTTTTGCCCAGAATCTCATGCTTCGGAGTCGATCTCGAGGATCGAACCTTTGTTTCCCAGTTTCAAAGTCGGCAGTCTAGCCATAAGGCCACATCCTCTCCCCTAGACTTTGTTATTGGTGCTGTATAAAACTAAACCGACAGAAACCTTCGGTTTTATCATAAAATTGCAAACTCCGATCCCTATCGGGGATTAATACGGCCTTCATGGCTGAATCACTTATCCGCCTTTTAATGTAGCAAATTAGCATTCTAGCGCCTTTGTACCGAACCCATTGACCGTATACGGCGACAGGTCTAGAAGTCCAGGATTGGTCCGGCCACCTTTGGACGACACCTTCAGATTGGTGGGGAGAAGCCTTTTGCGTGCGCTTTATTTTGACGTCACTTACTTTGGAGCGCTGCTATTGGCCTCGATATTTGGGCGGTTTGAATGCCAATGGCGGCCCTTTCGGAAGTTGAGGAAAAGCGAGAGGAGGGGCGGCTGCAGCTTGGAGTTGTTGCCGTGGAGTGACAGCAAAAATCCGGCGGAACAAAGACGGCGTCGCCCGATTAACACTGAGCCTGCATGATCCGCAAGGCGGGACTTTGATTCCCAGTTGGTAGTAGTGCTTGTTCCTACCACTAACCTCCCCTCTGACTCCCTTGTTGCCTTCCCCGTGATGGGCCTACGCTGCACTGGACCCGGAGCTCCGCCTGGGCTCTGACCCCAGAACTCAGGATGAGTTGGAGCGGAGCTCAGCCATGGCACAGCCGGTACCTGTGGCTGCAGCTTCAAGCTCTGGGCTTTCAAGATGCGCCTCCGCCCACCGGCAAGACGCTGAACCCCGCGACCCTGGGAGTGTAAGTGGGAAATACAGGTTGGCATGGTTTTAGGGTAATGTATGGTAAAGAGTTTGAAGCAGTTTAAGAAGTAGGGGTGTAGAGGGGGGCACTGCGTCACTGATTTTCCGCCGCACTTGCCTTTTGCTCGCATCTGTTTTTCCTCTAGATGAACTCTCCCTTTCTAAAACTCCTGCTTTTATTGCAACTCCATCTCTCCTTAGTATACTTATTTTCATATTTTGCATACGAGAGTCTCGTGTATTACGTGTTGTGAATCCCACCACCCCACAGTCCGGTTTTGGAAGCTCCTATGAAATAATAATCCCACACACTAGGGTGACCAGACGTTCCGGGTTTGCCTGGACAGTCCCGGTTTTCCTGGACAGTCCCGGTTTTCCACCAGCAGCCCCGACATTTCGGCAATTTTGGCTCATGTCCCGGTTTTTAGAGTGGGTCGACTGAAAACAGCGCCAGGCCCTTTTTTGGGTGTTCCGAACCTGTGCTTGTTAGCAGCTGTTATAAGTAAGCAGTTTAAATAATAGGTATGATGTTGTTTGTAGAAATTACATTTTATTTATTTTCTTAATGCATCTTCTGTGATCTTATGTTGATGAGAGCTGCCATTTTGCGCCATTCCGTGGATTAAAAACTGTAGTCCTTCTATTTTTCCAAAATGTCCCGGTTTTTGGTTCTCACGATCTGGTCACCCTACGCATCTTTGTCATGGCCACCTCTCTAACTCTACTGCTTTTCCCCCCGCCTAGACTAAAACCTGCCCAAAATCCTTACACACCAACTGCTTACTACGCCGCCCTTTTGTGAAAGCGCATACATCAACCCACACCAATGCTGGTAAAGAAAGTTATTGGACAGTTGAGCCCCACGGGTCCGGCTCCTGGCTCTACACTCGCCACTCCAGACTACTCTTGAATTCTCCGGCTCCGCTGCGTGTCAGTGGGTTTTTGTGGGATTATCTAGACATGCACAGTGGAACCTGTGATTTAATCTTGTTCAGGCGAAACTTGCGGATGTGGTAAACGAATATGATCGCCTAACCCCACGTCTGGTTAGCACCTAAATATAGCTTTTTTTTTTTTTTTTAGGACCCCGTGCACGGGTCTAAAGTTTTACTTTTATTACGCGTTTATGTTGCTTTAACTGGAAGTTTTGCTGAGAACTTGGCTACTCAGTAAAGTTTTCTTGTACTGTCCGACTTCAAAAGGGGAGTAGGATTAAATAGAAGAAAATTGCAAATCCTTGAGCTGCTTTACAGTAAAATATAGCACGAAACGAGGAAACAAGCATTTGCAATGCACTAGGTCTCGCATTTAAGCGAATTTGAGCTATTGGCATTGTAAATGACAATGCCTTTTATTTAGGTTTTGGTTTTTAAAACCTAAATAAAAGGGATTTGCATTTACAATGCCAATAGCTTAAACTCACGTAAATGCGAGACCTATTGCATTGCAAATGCTTGTTTTCTCTTACTTTCTCCTCCTGTCTTTCTCTTCTCTCTCCTCCCTTCACTACAGTCTTCTCATCCGCTCTCCCCTTTTGACTTTTCTCTTCATCTCTCCTCTCGGTACTTTTCATTCCTTCTCCCTCGACGTCCCATGCCTCCTTTTGCCAGGTAATCTCACTCTCGGTTTTCCCCTCTCCTCCCAGCCCCCCTCACACACACCCCTGCAGGTCTCCATGGGAGCACACTTGTATTTTCTGATATTATTTTTAGGACATCAGGTTGAAATTCAATGTCACCTTTTCTTAGAAACGCGTGCTTTGCTGCAGGGCGGTCCATACAGGGAGGAGTCGCCTCCGCTCCTCGGGGTGGGGGTCAAGCGGAAGCGGGGAGTACATGGAGGGCTCCACTGCCGGGTGAGAGGGGGTGTCCCCTGTGGTGTCCCCTGTGAGTTGAAACTCGTGTGAACCTCGGGAGTTGTGGGGGTGGGGGGGGTGGAGTGCATAGATGCTCACCAGCCCTTGACTGCTCCTTCAGTGCTGTCCCCCTTTCCTCCCACTTCAAGGACAACCCCCACCACTGTGAATTACTCTGCTGGGGGCCCCTGTCCCAGCTGCACAGCCACACGGGGGGGCTGGCGGGTTAAGAGGGGGTGGGTAGCTTCTTTGCCAAGAGCATTACATCACGCTGCAGAATCCTGTCCGTGGGAGCTGCCCTCGGCTGCATGTGTGCGGGGAAGCGGGGGGTGACGCCCAATGGCTAATGCGCGCACGGCTGCGAGAAAAGGAGACTCGAAGACAGGGCAGAGGAAGGGCGAAGGAAGAGAGAGATGGGGTGAATGTGCGTCGCACTCAGGCTAGATGTTGATTGGCGCACCCGCCTGTGGCGTACCCATATTCATATCTGTGCTCGCTACTGGCATGCTGGTATGAGCAATGTGAAACATGCGTATAAACTCCAAACAATTGGTGTTAGCATGGAACGGTAGGTACATGTATCTGGTGACAAGCATAAGGTCGATGAACTATTGATCTGTTGCGGTTGTTGATAATAAAACATGTATTGTTGAGAAGAATAATGCGATCACCAATTTTTATTGAATATATAACGCATTTAAAAATAGAAAATCGTTAACGTGTACACCTCTCCGGTTACCGAGTACTCCACAAAAAATCAATTCTACTGTCATCAGCCCAATCTACTTTTGAATAAGTCCAATCTTTCTGATGCTTTTAGCAGGGTTTATGTGGAGTCTAAGTGCTTGTGGTCTGCTCAGTAGAAATAACTCTGTGCGAGTCCTTTTGTCATGCTTTGGCTGAGTGAATATTCTGCTGGTTTAGTGAAATTAAATTATTCTAATGTCCAAAATCGTCGTCCATAATTTTTTGGGATAATGATGCAGGAGAGACCATGAGTACATGATGGGCACCAAAGCCACGGTGAAAAAAAGCCTTCTTTTGTTTCAAGGCTGCTCATAGCAGAAGAAAGCACTAATTGGAAACAGACGGCCCCCTATAAAGATAAGGAATTGCTTCACTACAGCCGTGAAGCAGACGACCCAGTCCGGATGGACCATCCAAAAGAGAGAAAGGGCAGCGGCCCAAAAGTATCCTTTTCAATGGTAACCCAGCGTTTAGCATAAACGCTGACGCAATCCAATGAAAACAATGGGGGGGCTTCAAGTCCCCTTGTGAAACCTCCTCTCTCACTTTAGGTCTCGCCAAGCGAGCAGCGCATGTGCTGCAACGCTAGGCGAGACCTAAAAAAGGGAGAGAGTCTAAAGTCTGTGGTACTGCGCAAAAAGGTCCCCTCACCTCTGCTCACAGTGGCATCACGGGTAAATCAAATTGTGAGAATGCATTGGACTTTTGAATAGTTTAGAGATCTGCGTTGAAGGGTGTTGGATCTACTGACACTGCTTTGTGGCAATGGATTCTCGACAATCACCGCCAGGGTTATGCGATTTGGTTCGATAAGTGCAAGGCCCGAAGCCGTACGGAAGCTACATTGGCATGTCTGTTGCCCAGTATGACATTGAAAATCGTAGCTGCTCTACTTGTGTTGAAAATGATAATAGCCGTACAGGTCCAAATAAAGAAAAGTTTGCGTAATCGAGACTTAAACAATTATTTTTACTAGAGTATTTTAGGAGCTTATTCTTGTCACTTCCTCGGGTGTCTGTTTGATGTGAATCGTATTTAAATGAACTTGCAAGCACCTGGATGCGATTATCTTCACTGAAAATGCAGTCTGCGTTCTCGCACTCCTTGACTGTTCGTTTCATTGCATCCAAGGAAAAAAAAATCCAATCCTTTTTCTTTTGCAATTTTCATTTTACTAAGTGGTCTAGGCTGTTTCAAATCCTTACTGTTTTGCATGCAAAATCACACATGAATTTAGCAACTGCGAATAGGCACCATATTACGTGAAACACAGTGGAAGTAATTTTCCGTATTGACCCTTTTTTGAACTTTGACAGAACCTAAGATTATCAATATTAAACAGTTTGGTCAATTTGGAGAACCATGAGGGCTTCTGTCACAGTGAAACGCTGTTGTGTTTTTGTTGCTTACAACAAATGTTAATGGTTGGCGTTGTGCCACATACTTTTCACTCCACACTGTCTAGTGCTTTGCTTATTGTCCGAGATAATGACACTCCAATTAAATATCTAATTGCGTGGCGACTTTGGTTATTCCTTATGAACTAAGACTTTTAGTGAGCTTGTCAAGCATATGAGACCACAGCCTTAATGACATAGGGCACGCTTTTTTTTTTAATGTTCTTAATTGCGCTTCTTAGGACAAACTCTTTTCAGTCACACATTTCACTTTTTAGCAGAGGTTCAGGCATGAGAATAAGAGCAAATCTAGAACGCTAATAAGGGCTTGACATTTACAAAATCTGTGTTCAGAAATTGAGCCACTGAACAGACTGCTTTCTGGAGGATCACAAGTACCCGTTCCTACATTCCCTCCTACTGCCCATTTTCATGTCTGTGGTGAAGAATTCCTAGAGATTCAGACAATTCTACCGTGGTCTTGAGTTGAAATGACAACTCTTTGGTCAGGTTGGCGTCTCATTTGGTGGAAAAAAGTATAGAATACATTTCCTACCCTCCCGAATAATTTTTCAGTTTCACACAATACCCACACATTTTTAACGATGGTTGAGATCTTCTGCAAAAATGAGTTGTCTTTAGGTCTCGCCTGGCAAGCGCGAAGCGCTGCTGTCGCCAGCGAGATCTACTGTTGCTGACTTGCCTCGGAAGTGGGACATGGGATGGGCACGCGCAGGCTTTTGGCGGATTGGAGCCTGTGTACGCGCTTGTGAAGACGCGCTTGCATGTAACGTGCACATCTCCTGTCCCCCTTCCGTCCTCAGCAGCCTCATGCACTTTCACTCCCGCACATCTCCTGTCCCCCTTCCGTCCTCAGCAGCCTCATGCACTTTCACTCCCGCACATCTCCTGTCCCCCCTCCGTCCTCAGCAGCCTCATGCACTTTCTCTCCCGCCCCCCCCCCCCCCCCCCCCCGTCGGCTCCACGGAGACAGCTTGCTACCTCAGGTACGGTTGCGGCGCAGTCCGCTGCTGGCTTCCGGAGTCCAGATGCCCGCGTCCGGATTCTCGGGTCCCTCTGCTCTCTGGAGCCGACCCGGTGCCTGGTTAGTCTGTTCGCACCAGCTCACATACCTGGCCAGCTCTTCCTGCAAATCTCAGCGCTCTCACATGTAAGCAGGAAAGGGTAAGTTTACTTTCAGTTACAACGGAAAGGGCGGGTCGGTCGCGCCTGCCGAACTGACTTATCCAATCCTGCTTTCCTAGATAACCGCTGAGTTTTGGAGAGCGCTCGCCTAAGTACCTGTGGTCATTTGCGCATCCCTCAAGAAACCGGTATTAAATCCTGAAACTCGGGTGGTTTGTAACTACATATTGGGAAAAGGCGCCTTTCATTATTTATGTATTGCAGAGGTAAAAACCAGTAAAAGTACGGGAAATTAATCTTTTCTTCTCCCTCCTCATTCTCACTGTATTGCTTTCATTATAAAAATCAACAAGCATTTGCAATGCAATAGGTCTCGTATTAAGTTTGAGCTATTGGCATTGCTAAATAATGCAACACCAATAGCTCAAACTTTAATAATGCGAGACCTATTGCACTGCAAATGCTTGTTCAAATTCTGGTACTGTGTGGCACTTGCAGATTGCAATAATTATGTACGTTTGTTCGTAATTCATCTATAACATACTCCCATTGGTACTGAGGTATAAAGTCCTTTATTTCTGAAGTTATTTGGTTTTTTGTCGCTTGACAATCACATCAGTTCCTTGGTAGTGTCAGTGCCCAAAATTTGGGTGTCAATTGATGGCCAGTGTAAACCCAAAGCACTTACAACAACGCCTCCTATTTTTGGGCGTCACTTCGTCTCCAGGCAAATGGATCTTTGCCACCTTGCTAGAATGGAGCTATAATCAAATAAAATGATCAACTTTTGGTATCTTAATGATCAGTCAATAGTGAGAGGTTTGAAATCATTTCAAAGCTTTATTTCTCATTAAGGGATTAGGAATTGTTTTTGTAGTTTTTATTCAGTAAAATTACAGAAATATTGAGAGACGTTTTGTTAGCATAAAATAGACCGCGTGTTCCATAAAGGAAATAGGTCATCTCTTAATCGGAGTACTAACCTAAATAAGAATCCATTAAGAGTTCTTTTGGAAAAGAGCAAGATTCTGGAGCTTTTAGTTAGTGAAAAGGATACACTCCTCATAAAGAGCAGTATTGTAAAACTCAGCCGAGTTCCGCTACAAATTGCAGTAGCAACTTGTAAGAAATCAAATTAATCACAGCAGTAGCTATGACCAACATGAGGAGAAAGTTTCCCCACAAAAGGTCAGAATAAAAGGAAATCACGGCCAGCAGTAGCATACAGCAATACGCGCAAGAATAAGGGAAAACAATGCATAAGGCATCGAGGGTAAGATGGCATCAAGAGAGATTATGTTATGGATTCTCTCTAACTAGGAACACATACATATATATGAAAACATAAAACATTATTTCAGCATTCAGCACAGTTGTTATCCTTGTCCAATGGAAAAGGGTCTTCTGATGGTCTGTCATCTCTCCTTCCATTTCCCACAGTAAGCAGTTATCTAAAAGTCTCTAAATGTCTTGCACTACTTGCACAAGGGAAAGTTCTCATGAGAACCTTTGCAGGCCTATTCTGTCAGCTGTTGTTGGTATCCCATTGCGTGGACAAAGGACTAATCTAAAGCAACGTAACATTTCTATCAGTAACGTCTTGATTAGGCTATGCAAAACAATATTTTTAGTAAGCTTAACATTGCCAATACTCTATTAATTATAAAATATAGCGAAGTACATTGTTTAGAGAAATAAGGAAATCATATGGTGTAAGAAAGAAACCCATTTCTCTTAGAGTAGTACATTTTAAAGTGAAGAACGATATTGCAGTCAGATGATTAGGTCAGCAGTTTCTAAAAGGCATTGTATTTGAATGTCAAATAGAAATCGAAAGAAGTTTTCAGGCCCTCTACTTTGTTTAAGCTGCAGGTTTGTTTTACACGTTCAAGAAATCATCTTCTCCGGCGGTTTAAAGATGCATGCTTTTTTTTTTTACATTTTAAAGAATTTTTTTTCTATGGTATGACAAAGTAACACATTTTCTAATGTCAGACACCTTTTCTTCAGTGTTAACAAATGTCAGTTTTTCATGTCATTTCCAGGCTTTAACATTCAGACATATTGCCTGATTTGGGTGCATCACACCACTTCCTTTGACTAGCCCTTGTCGCAGAAGCAATGTGTTTTTTGAACAGTAAAGCAGTGTATTCCAGATTCCATGCTAAGCTGAAGGAAAGGAGAAAGTGCTTGGGGAACCAAAGTTCTTTAGTGCCCTACTACTAACATCCCCAGTCCAGATTTATAGCAAGATGTCTCTAATTACTTAAATCAGTAGTATATGATGGTTATAGTCAAAGTAAACATTGTCCAGTAGAAAATCAAAACAAACAAACCCTGTGCCTGAAAACCTTTTTTTTTTTTTTTTTTTTTTTAAAGTGCTCAAAGCCCTAAAAAACTGGCCTTCCCATTTATGCAAAGTACATTGTATGATGCAAGATATCACATTTATTTGTTTATCAACATTGTAATACACACTTTCAAACCAACAAATCACATATCCACATAGACTCATACATCCCAACAGACATCACAGTTAATTAAATATCAATATACATTATTGGATGGTATCAAATATTCCTACAATTAGGGAGAAAACACATATGATTTAAATAATACAAGGCAGGTGGGTTATATAGCCAAATATATCAGGGAATCACTTCCTCAGACAGTAATACAGTTCATAGTCTGGTATCTTCTCAGGGGATGAGATAAAAAGAACCAAGACCACATATATATCCAGCGGCGACGCGCGTTTCGGTGTCTAACCCAGGAGTGGGTCACACCTTCAGGGCGAGCTGGTTGGGTGCAAAACCAAAGATAAGATGCGCCTGGGGTCAGATGTCCAGTAGAAGCCAAAATTATGATGAGCAGCAAGGCAAATGGAAAATAGGCTAAAAAACGGGGCCCTAATAGATGGATGGGCAGCTGGGTATTCACTATTTAAAAAACAGCCAAGATTCAGGAAGTAATAAGCCACGGTGTCCGAATAAAGGCCATGGATACTTTGAGATATGAGAGGCCTCCTAGGCACAGAATAAGTTTTCAAATACAGACAAATCGCAGATGTGTAACTACGTCAAAGATGCAAACGTCCGTTGCCCGGTTCGTTCGAGGCGGAGCCGACGACTAATACAAGCGGCTGTGATAATGTCCAGTACTCTGTACCTTAACCCTGTAGTCTTTTGGGTCATCTATACCCTCCTGCTCAGGGCCAGCAGTGGTGTCCCGTGCCCTCTACAGTGGCAGGACTAAGATCTGAGATTCTCTTTCAGTAGACGTTTCTATTGCCCATACTGGGATCTGGTGAAATAACATCTATTCCTGGTTGAGTTTTCTTTAAATGCCTTGATGCCTTAAATAATATATTTGTTCACAATAAATGTTGGAATCCACCATCGCAATTTATTTTGGACATAAAATGTCTAAAGGTTTGGAAAAGTTTGTCTCACTCACTGACTCCAATACATATTTTCGTCTTAATTTGGCTAAGTCTTAGTTCGTTTGTTTGGATTAATAAGACAGATATCACAAAGTGCATTACTACCCACAGGTGTGGATTTGCTTGTGTAGTTTAAACTAAACTCTTGAGTATAGTTCCTACAGAATGTTTGAGGTGACTAATTCTGTTGGCACAAGGGCAACCAAACTTTTAGTTAGGACTTAATGTGTTGTATGTTTGGTCTCAAACTACCAATCACTGTTCACTTGGAGTTGGGCATTCATGCAGACGCTCCAGAAAATTAACTTTTTTTTTCTTTTACAGGCATATGTTTGACAAGCCAAACAGGGATGCATTTTACATGGTTGTCTACTTTTTATTCTCACGTCTGGATCCACCACGATGCAAAGAGACTTTCAGGTATTGATGCTTTTGATGGCTCCGTATTGCTGCACACAGTTTATGGGTGCGTTTTGGTGTTTATTTAAATGTATTGCACATCTTTAGTCTTGAATGACAATGAACCCAATATAAGCCTTATGAGGCCTGGTAGCTTAAGATAAAATCGGTTGGCAATAATCTAAATAAGTGGTTCTTAATATTTGACTTCTGTAGCCCTTCACCTAATCATTACTGGAACCCCCCACTGAATCATTATTGGAATGTGGGGACCCCCCACTGCATCATTACTGGAAACTGGTGATCCCGGCCTAAGCATTTTTGATGATTTAAACTGTAAAACAATGCACAATAATACAGACAAGCATTCATTAACAAATACACACACGATGACATTTTAATGAATTCACAAATATAAAAAATAATATAGTTACCAGAGGTAAGATCAACTTTATAAGCATTTGCAATGCAATAGATCTCGCATTACTGAAAGTTTGAGCTATTAGTGTTGCATTAGTATGTGCAAACCTAATGAGTCAAACTTAATGAGACCTATTGCATTACAAATGCTTGTTTAAACTTGATCTTGCCTTCGGGACATTAAATTACACATGTACACATTTTCATACATACACAAGTAACTGTTTCTATTGAACTAGTGTTAAAGCTCTTCCAAAGTCTTGTATTCCTGTGTGCTACCAGGAACTAGAGTTTAGCTTGATAAACTCGTGCACAACGTTGTAAATATTTTGCTGGCTTTGATCTTCGGCTTTCTTCTGACTTTAATTGGTACCTGCGTTTAGAATAAATGGTGCACTTCGGCAAAAAAAGGAGAGAAAAGAATCCATGAAAGCTTTACAAAGAATGTTTTTTATGGTGATTTAACAGTACTCCTATTGACCAAAGTAGACCTGGCTAATGTTCTTTTAATTCTCTGTTCTGGTGTGACAAGTGTACGTTGGTGATTGGCATTCTACAGGGCAAAGCAATGCATGCAGCTAAAACCTTTTGTTTAGTACACCAGTAGAGACAATTGTAGTGGAAAGGGGTATAGCTTTAGTTCAGTGTTTTCTCCAAAAATAGCTCGGGAGCTACTGACTAGCTCTCTGGCTACCCATGAGAATCTTCTCTATATGTATCCCCACCTGGTAAATGAATAGCTTTTGCTTTGTTCAATTAGACAGTCAATTTTCAGAACTGATAAGCTGATATTTGCATTAAAAATGTGTTTATTTTAAGACATAAGTGGTAATTCTGCATTTAAAGCTCATGAAGCTTTTTTAACATTATTGCGGGTGACGACTGATAAGAGGGACTACCCCGGAACGAAATGCTGCTGTAAATGTCAGCCTTTAATTAATCCTATTTGAAGACCGACGGACTGTAATTGAAGTCACTGTTCTATGAATTGTGGATTAATGTACTAGCCTTGAGAAAGCCCTGGTCCTATTGACCACCAAGGGCGAAACACGGGTCGGCTGTTTCATTCCCAGAGGAGTAAAAACATGACCTCTGGAATTGTAAAGAAGTTGATGGTAATAAATTAACTCCATTCAAAACAACACAAAACAATTGTCTCACTATGTATTCTAACCGAACAAGGAATTACTTCTACGACTGAAATCATCCATACTTTTTAAGGAGGAGCAAATGCTCAAACCCCTATTACATATCTATAAACATGAGGCTGGAAAGGTCCAGTGCCTCGAGCAAAGCTCCTCCTCTGTGTACTAACAAAAGTAGGTATTTCCATCCAGCACCAGGACCTCTGGACCGTTTCTGTATTTCTGAACATTGCGGGTGACCATGCCTGATGCAGTAAGGAAGCCTCTGCCAATAATCCTGCATGCAATGGCCTCTAATGGAATCTTGTATGAAGTGGTTACTATTGTAACTCTGATATTTTGTGTTAGTAGCCCAAGCTGATTATTGAACCTAAATAGCTCTTAATATGGAGAAGGTTTGAGATCCCCGCTCTAGTATAAGTCCCATGTTGCTTTCTGTTTCGAAGATCAGACGGACAGATGTTTTTTAGAGTTCCTGGGGGGGTGGGGGGGGGGGGGTGGAGAGAGGATCATGCAGCATTTTATGCTCATGGTGACCCTCAGATAGTTGTTGGATTTGGAAAACTAACAGTATATCTTTGGGCAATTAGGATATGGTGTTGATACCATTTTGGTGTGGGTGTATGTTGGACTTTCTTCAGATAACATGCTTGTTGGTATTCTTTTATTTATGAATATTAGTGTATGTATCATCCCTTATTGCAAACGTTTTTATTGCATTTGGTAAATTCTCTTTCCTCAACCCATTTCAACCAACAGTTTCATATATATGTGTGGGTTTTCACAAGAAATAAATGTACAGAATGTCTGTAAACTGGGAAAACATTTGAAAGACCCACGACTGTTGGATAAATACATGAAAAAAACAATACATCTAAATGGAATGCCAAGCATTGCAATCTCCTCCATCAGAATGAATCTTTATGGTATTTTTTAAGGATGAGATATATATATACACTTAAAAAACCATAGGTTTCACACATGTTATAGTTAGCTGGACATTTCCCTCGTAAAAAACCAATGAAATTCCCCCGTTATAGTTAGTGCAGGCAACTCTAACTCGCGCGACCGCAATCCTCTGCTGATGACGTCAGATATTACATCACTGTATTTAGACACCTATTTACCCATGTCTTCTTCCATTAATCTTTAGCTATACATATTGCAAATATTTATTTTTCAGAAAGACACATATGTAATCAGTGATGTAATATCTGACGTCATCAGCAGAGGATTGCGGTCTCGTGAGTTATAGTTGCCTGCACTAACTATAACGGGGGAATTTCATTGTTTTTTTACGAGGGAAATGTCCAGCTAACTATAACATGTGTGAAACCTATGGTTTTTTAAGGGAATTTGCAAGGTTTTTTAAATGCTAAGTTATGTATTTATGAATATTTTTTTTTTTTCAGGTTTTTCACCGTGCGCGCGCTGTGGGCACTCGGTGCGCTTTGCGCACTGAGCGCCCACGAAGCGTTGTGCGTGCCGTGCGCGCACCCCGCGCATTTTCGACAAAAAAATAAATGTATTTTTCACCCTTGGGGGTCCTTCAGTGACCCCCTGACAAAGGCTAGGGGGTCAGGAACTGTCCACCCTGCCCCCTTTTCACGTTCTCGACCTTTGCTTTTCACTGCCTCAGACTGCGAGAGACAAAATGGCGGCCGCCACTTCCAGATTTCGACCGATTCGAATGTTTACTGACATCTATCAACCAATCAGAATTGCGCTCGCGCACGGCAGGGTGCGCGCACAGTGCGCGCACGGTGCGCGCGTATAGATATTGATATGGTTTTAAATGCTATTTTCTCAGGAAATACTGAACAGATTTACACGAGACCTTCAAAAGGCACTTCCTTGACCTTATGGCTACCTCTCTGCCAAATTTCACGTAATTCTGTTCAGCCGTTCGGGCTGTACCTTCGACTAAAGGTCCTATGGAAAAATGCATGGGGAAAACGCGTTTTGGGACCCCCCTTTTTTCTCGGCCCACGCTTGACTAATCACCCCGAGACTTTCAGTGTAGGAGCGGAGCGGAGCGCCCCATTAGTTTTGAAAAATTCGCGAGGATTCGGCGCCAAAGTTATTCAAAATAGAATTTTCAGATTTCCTATGGAAACACGGTCCTAACTATAACTATCTACTGGCGACCGCCAGTATATATATATATATATATATATATATATATATATATATATATATATATATATACACACATACTTGAAATTAGTTGGGCCCCTTTACCCCAGCGCATTTGTGCCTTTTATACATTGCCATGTGTTTAGCTCTTTTTGTTGGGGCCATGGAAAGTACACTTTTCCTCCTAATGGAAGACTATCATTTAGTGGTAGGGTGGACCAGAAGATATTTGTAGTTTGCACTGGGGCAAACCAAATTGGCCTGCTGGTGACTTCAGCCTAACTTCTTTCACACACCAGACACTCGCTCCAGGGTCAATATCCACAAAAACAGGATGCCGAAGCTAACACATTAGCTTACTAGTCTGTGAAACTGGCTGCCTGCTTTGCATCTGCTTTGGTACCAATATCCATTTAAAACCTCCGATGAAAATGTAAATATTCTATGTGTTCGACTTTAATACTTGTGCACAGGAGCAGGCCAGGAGCTTCCACATGGAACCCACAGGCCTCCCATTTATTTTGGTCGCTCAGACACACAATGCATGTGTCTCACAGGCCACATACACAACATACACTTGGATGGTTTTGCATTAGGACGTTTTGTATCTGCGGGTCCTCTATTAAAAACAACTTAGAATGTGATAAAGTAGCATGAACTATAAATCTAACTGCAGGTTGGCGATATGGCCTCAGCCAGTGGCAAATAACTACTTTCATGGAGTAAAACAACCTTTTAGTAAAGTGATGTACAGTGAGGAAAGATCATTAAATTAGACTTTGTCAAGGAGGAGTCTGCATCACCTGTATTAGTGCAGTACACAGACCCTGTGCCTAACTTGGGCTACTCCAGTGTAGGAAACAGGCTCTTTATTAATAATCTGATATACTGTCTAAAGAGTCCAAGGGTTCCCTTATTAGTGGATATGGGCTTGCTATGCAGTCCCAAAGTGCTCTATTAAGGGGGGGGGGGGGGTTGAGCAGCCTTCGCCTTAACACAGAGGAGTGCAAAACATTTGTAAATACACACAATAATTAAAATGACACACACAACTCAATAAGGAGATGCACAACAATTTATAAAATACCAAGTACCTTTATATATGTTTAGGCATCAGAGAAAAATCGTTTTGGTAATACGTTTTTAAATGTAAATTCTTATCACTTTAAAAAGTGGACACTGCAACTCTACAATTTTATCCCACGTAAGGAAGAACAAGTTCTGCAAACGGGTATAGTACAGTGACTAACCTGACCCATTTCGAGGAGTTGGGGTGAGTGGTGGGCAAAGGCACAACCAACACAACACCACCAATGTCACGAGGGCGGCAGGGTGCTAAACAGCATTGGGAGCCCAATGTATTTCAACCGGTCACTGCGAAAAGAGGCTGCAGACTGAGGGCAGTTGGTCTGAACCAGCAAGTGGTTTTAGGCCTTTCAATGCACTGGGATACCTTTTTGTTGCTCTTCTCTAAGGCCCAGGGATGACGGGTGCAGAGGTGTTGTTAGGCGACAGGTTTTTCCTTACCGTACCAGTCACAGTAGAGGGGGGGCCTGCGTGCAGTGGCTGCAGGTGACGTAGGGAGCCCAGGAGGGGTGAAACCACGATGGACTCTAACTTTAGAGGGCTTGGGTACCTTGTTGGCACCGGTGCAGTGGTTGATTCAGGTGTCAGGTTTTGGTTGTTCCGGAGGCCTAGGAGCCTTCCCTTTTGGGGTTTCTTCATAACAGGTCTGCTGTTCACTGGAGGTCTTGAGTCTTTTTTTGAAGGCAGGCAGTCGTTCCAAGTTTCTGGACTCAGCAGCTGCAGGTCGAGTCAACTTTGGTGCAGTTTTTGACGAAGGTTGCCAACAGAGCAGTGGGACTGAGGCCAAATCAGGGGCTCTCTTTAGTCTCCCTGTCCCAGAATTCGTAAGTATGCCATCACAAAGATGGCTACTTTTGACAAATCGTGTTCACCTCACAGTAGCCCACCTTAAAGGTGGTACTAGCCTTGAGGTGGCATGTATAGCTGAGTAGCTAATTTTCCCACCTGCCCAGGTGCCAAGGGGGCTCTGGGCAGGGGGGGTGGCTTCCTCTCCTGTGAGGGGAACCAGATTAACATTCCAATGGTAGCCGCTTCTTTGAAGCTTGCCAGCCCAAGGAGGCTAATCAGCAGGCCCTCCTGTGGGAGAGGGTGTTGCACCCTCTTGCCGGTTATGCCTGTGTTCCTCCTGAGAGTGAAAGCTCTCACCCTAGGAGGTCAGAGTCTCCGGTGGTAGGCTGGCAGAATCCAGTCAGCAAGGACACCAGAGGCTGGTAGGTTTTCAGTGGGCACTTTTAATGTGCCCTCTTGGTGCATGTGTTAGTAAATCAAACACTGGCATTAGTGTGAGTTTGCCAATAAGAGATGTTTGATGCTCTATCTTCATGTGGCTGTGGAACTCGTTTTCACTAGTGTCCAGCACATGTTTTAAAATGGCTTCTCCAATCACTTGCACTGCCAGTGATGGGACTGACCAGCACAGGGGCCTAGCTGCTCAAGCAGGTATGCCCTCACATGTAATTTTGAGCACCCTGCCATAGGGCTGTCGGGCCTAATGTAGGATTGGCATGTAGTTTTGGGGAAATGGCACACAGATTTGTGACATGTTATGTTTTCTCTTTTGTCTGCAACAAGACACGCAGCCTTCAATGGCAGTCTTGCATGTGCTTGGTGAGGGGTCCCTTAGGTGGCCCAATTCGTACTGCCGCCCTTCTGGACCCTCTTTAGTATCTCAGGCCCTAGGTACCATGGTACCATTTACTGGGGACTTCCTGTGGGTGCTAAAGATTTTGCAAGGTAATTGCAGTTAAAGAAAGAAGTAACTGGGGTATACTGCATCCCTTAACTTTTGGAGCACCCTCCTTTTTAGGTCTCGGCTGCGAAGGCTGCGCTTGCGCAGTCTAGCTCCGAGATGTAATGTTTTTCAGAAGAGGGGCTTGAACCTTCCCCTCTTCTCCATTGGCTGGCCTCTTAAATGCTGGTCAGCCATTGGACAAGAGCTTTCTCTCCAAACAAGCCTCGTCTTTTTCGGATTCGGGGGCGTGTGTTTTAGTCTTTCTCTTTTTTTACTCCCTGCCCCTTTTACGCGTGGTGGGCGTGTTTTTTTTTTTTTTTAACCATCGGACGGTTCGGCCATTTTGTGCGCGGTCGGAGCGGGATGTGGGGTCGCCTCTTCCTTGCTGCAAGGCTGATCTTGGCGTTTCCTGGAGCAAGGTTTCTAGAGAAGTCAAATGTCAGCTTTGTTGTATTCGGATTGCTAGTTCGAAACGTCTGCTACGTTAACAAGTCTGTCGTGCACCATACATTTGCTTCAGTTGTCACCGAAACCTCCTTATGCCAAAGAAGCATTCTCCCCACCCTGCTTGAATTACATTTACATTAGTTAGGATTGTCTTTATGCTGCAACTAATGCACTTCCTCATCAGTCAGGCGTGGGCATGAATACTCTCTAAACCAAGGGTTTACTTATGATCTGTTAAGCGTGCGAGTCCATCTTTCCAAAAGTGACACGGTAAGTATGACAATCGAGTCACGCGCAAAGCTATTTACTTCAGTCAATTTTGATTAGTTCGTCCTCTAAATATTCTTCTGGTTTACACCTGCAGATTAATGAATATAAAACCGGTGCCACAGTACAATAGTTAAAAGAATCGCGAAATGCTAGGGGCCCCGAGAAGCACGCATGCTTCTCTACTCGTGCTCACCTTTGGCTTTAACGCCTGAAAACGCAGAAGGAAATCCTGCAGCGCACCCTGGTGGCTTCTTGATTGAACTAACCCACAGCCCTGAAAATTTGAACGGCGCATAATCCTTTCTTCTTCCCAGATCGCAGTGATTTGGAACATTTCCTTCAATGTGACACTTCCGGTTCCACTCTAAACACACGAGCCAACTTGTTCCCCCTGAGGAGCACGATGAGCATTGTGTTTGGTGTCACTGGAGTGCAGAGCTTTCGCAACTCGAACGGCTTTAGCCTATCTTGACCTTTCGGATGGATCGCGGTTTCTACTACCTGTGTTTTTTTTCTTAACAGTTTAAGATTTTTCTTCCCTTGTTTATGATTTTATCTAGCGGTTACGCAAATCATTTCTACGCGTATCATAATTTGTACAACATTGTTATATCTTGCACCATAGTCTGTCCACTGGTAACGTTCTGCGTCATAGGATATTCATTGATAGTAACAGACATAATATCTATGGAACACTTCCAGGCCACACATTAGTATGTGAAGTACATTTTATAAAAAGATGAATTCTGGCATTCCCATATGCAATGACACCCTGTATAACCTATGCACCCTAGCCTTCGTTTTCCCCCAATTTATGATTGTATTCCTAAAACAGCGCAGCGGCATAATCCACTCTCGCCAGAGCAATGAATAATTTAATGGTCAACTGTGCAAGGCTGAACAGAGGAAGACTGGTAGTTTGATGGTCCGAATGTAAAGAAAAGCTGAAAATGCGCTCTTCTCCTTCAAGGAAACCAACAGATCCTCTTGTTGTTGGTCTGGCAGAAGCCTGTTAGCCGCGGTTCTTTTTCAAGGAGCAAATACTAGTGCAGTATTAACTGAAGAATTACACTTTCACGACATAATATGCAAGATCCATAAAGGAATCACTCCTAAATAAGAGGTCGAAAGTGTCGTGAAACTCCTAGTGGTCGTCACAAACAAGGTAGCGAGACCTGGAATGGCGAATAGTACGCCACATGATTAAGAGCAGAAATTTCAAACACCCAGTCTCCACTGTGACCATTGCAACAGGTGTATCACTCTAGGGAGGGCGTGCACATTTGGAAAATTTCTATTAATCATTGGGTGTAGGATACAGGAAGAAGCTGTTGCACTCTTACTGAAAACTGTGTTCTTAGCACTAAAGGCCTTTGAAAGACATGCAACTTGCAAAGTAGTGCAAATACCGACAGACAATATCCAGCAATGCATCTATCATATTACCCTTCTTGCTTTATCCACATTGTTGAGCTGAAAGTTGTGCAGTACATTTCATAAGCAGTGCAAAGCACATCGTAGCCTCTCAAGGTTTTTAAATAAAGTCTCCTTAGAAGCTTTCTCTATATTGTGAGCCAGAAACACTTTCAGTTTGCCTTGCTGTCCTTGGGCCATACCTTCACCTGTTGAGTGTTCACAAGAGTGATGGCAGTGGTTGTTGCCAATCTTTGGAGTTTGGAAGTTCCTCTATTTCCATACTTAAATGACTGACTGCTATCCGTGTGCTCGCTGGGACAGACCTCTGGATGATGGTGGAACCCTTAACATTGTTGAGTGTCACCATAAGTATGCAAAAGTCCTGTAGGTGGCTCTATTTGTGTGTGGGTGGCTTTGTGTGGGTGGCTCTGTGTGTGGGTGCAAATGCAATAGGTCTCGCGTTTGAGAGTGATTAAGCTATTGACATTGTAAATAACCATGCCGTTTCTTTAAATGTTTTAAAACAAAAACATAAACAAAAATAATGTCATAAGCAATGCCAATAGCTCTAACTTTAACAATGCCGAGATCATTGCATTGTAAATGCTTGTTAAAGCCAGCCAAGGTTTAAAAATGACACACTTCAAAATTTAACAAGCATTTACAATGCAATGGTCTCGGCAATATTATAGGTAGAGCTATTGGTATTGCTCATTATTTTATTATTTTTGTATCCCTAAATAAATGGCATTGTCATTTCTATTGGCAGTAGCTTTTTTTTGCATATATGATACCTATTGCATTAGCAGAGAGAGAGTGAGTTAGTGAGATAGAGAGAGAGAGTGAGGTATTGAAATAGAGAGTGAGGTAGTGAGAGAGAGTGAGGTAGATAGAGAGTGAGGTAGTGAGATAGAGAGTGAGATAGAGTGAGGTAGTGAGGTAGTGAAAGAGTGAGGTAGTGAGGGAGAGGGATGTTGTGAGGTAGTGATATATAAGCATAGAGTGATGTTGTGATGTAGTGAGATAGAGAGGTAGTCAAAGAGAGTGAAAGTGAGTTAGTGAGATA
This sequence comes from Triturus cristatus, assembly GCF_964204655.1. Classification (NCBI taxonomy): domain Eukaryota; kingdom Metazoa; phylum Chordata; class Amphibia; order Caudata; family Salamandridae; genus Triturus; species Triturus cristatus. The sequence continues at coordinate 998,506,700 of NC_140581.1, forward strand.
GAAAGAGTGAGGTAGTGAGATAGAGAGTGATTGAGGTAGTGAGTGAGAGAGAGTGAAGTTGTGAGGTTGTGAGCTAGAGAGTGAGGTAGTGATGTTTTGAGAGAGAGAAGTTGTGAGGTAGTGAGATAGAGTGGAGTAGTGAGGTAGAGAGAGTTATGTAGTGAGAAAGAGTGAGGTAATGAAACAGTGATGTAGTGAGGGAGAGGGATGTAGTGAGATGTAAGCAGAGTGGTGTTGTGATGTAGTGATGTAGTGAGATAGAGAGAGGTAGTGAAAGAGACAGTGAAAGTGAGTTAGTGAGATGTTGCAGAGTTCTGATCCCGTGATGAGGAGCACACACGCTGCTGAACTTGGCTCCGGTGGGAGTATAACTTTTGCTTGTTTTCGTGTGCAGTGTTTGTGCAAGGTAAGTTTGCACATTCACGCTGGAGCAGTTTAAGGCAGCAGGCATGATTCTTGGATACTTTGTGTTTCTGACACTGTAGTGTCACCTGTGTGGGAAGAGTTTGGTGTTGCGTATGATGACCCAAGTGGTGCTGTTGGTCTGACATTCAGGGAGACCAGTAAAGAGAATCCAGAAGGTAGGTCAAAAGACAAGGGTACGGTACAGAATGCTATTAAAAGCCCTCCACTGAAAGTGGGACTGAGGGACGAGCGGTTAACAACCTGATGTGGTCTCACTACGAAATAGAAAAAAAAAAAAAAAAGAAAACATGCCACTAAGCTGTCAGTGCCCCGATGCCGCTTCACTGCTCACGCCATCACCCTGGGACCTTCATTTGTTTCCATAATTTATATCCTGAAAACATGCTCTTAATTCCTTCTAAGCATTGGCATCCTTCGTCCTATGTGTTCTGAGATGACTGATCCGTGTAGCAAGCACGTTTGGTTTCCCTTTTCCCCAGGGCTCGAGTCGGGGTACCACGCCGGTGGACGGCGTCCCCCCACTTATTTTACCGGGTGGACGCCATCCCCCCTGCCCAAAAGCAGGACTTTCAACGATGGCATTACTTCCCCGCATGGCTGCCCCGTCGATCTCCCAAGTACGGGGCTGGCTGTCAATCTTCTGTAGCGCGCGATCAGAGTGACCCTGCCCCCATCGCCTTGTAACCTTTGTTATGTTGAACCTGGGCAGCAGCGCGTTGACACCTGATCCGTCAGCCACTGTTATGCAACATGTAACCCACCCCCGCACCAGCTGCTCTCTAAAAGCAATATGTACCTCTCTTGGTAAAATTAAAGTCACAATACAAATGTCGCCGCCTCTCTGTTGCTGGCTAACATGTTTACTTGGTTAGATTAAGGCTAGTTTGAAGATAAACAATGGCGATACCTTGCCCGAGGTCTACCAACAGCAGGAGTTCCTCTCACACAACTAAACACTCACTCTCCTGTCGTCTCCAAGAGAGAACCCACCCGTATGTCCCGCACATTTCAACAGCGGACGCCACACTCTCAGCTGTCTCTCTGGCCCGAATCACCCCGAGCACCCCGGTATCGGACGGATTACTTGTAAAGTTTCCTCATGTCAAATCACTCCACTTTTGGTGCAAATCGGAGCGTAAGATTTATCTACTGACGCAGCAAAACACATTTGTCTCCGCTCGGTTCTGCGGGAATATCGTCTCAAGGGCCGTTTCTGTGCAGTGACTACAAAGGCTGCAGTTGCCTGTTTTCTCCAAATAATTTCACCTCACGTTTCTGATCCGTGTGGTTCAGTCCGGGCTAAGGTTGCTCGCGAGCGTCTCGGAGCCTCTGTCCTTGCCGAAAATGCGGGCTGTGCGCGAAAGATGTCCAAGGCACGAGGCGAGGAGCCGGCACCAGGGGCGGTTTCGAGCGTCTTTGGTCTGAAGGAGGACTGTCGTACCTGCTGTGACCAGGGCTGGAGTCAGGTCTCCAACGGCCCGGGCACTAGATCCTGGGACTTGCACAGAAGCAGCCTTCGCCATCTCCCGGCAGTGAGCATCATCCCACACTTGCTTGCATGGGGCATGAACACGGCGCCGGACGGATGGATCCTCACGGCCAGACGATAGGGAAAAAATGGCGGATGGAAGCTCCGAAACCTTTTCGGATTCGGGGGCGTGTTCCTGCTGTTCTAAAAGGGCGTGGCTAAAAAGTGGAAAGAACAGCAAGAAACACGCCCCCGAATCTGAAAAAGACGGAGCCTATTTGGAGGGACGGCTCTCTCCTCCAATGGCTGGCCTCCGTTTAGGAAGCCAGCCAATGGAGGAGAAGCAAAAAGAGAGGCGGGCTAAATAGCCACTCTAGAAAACATTAAATCTTCCGACTTCCGGTTCTGCCTTCGGCAGACCGGTAGTCCTCGACCTAAAAAGGGGAGTTTTTGACATTTTTGGCTGTGAGAGGCTAATATGCATACTAATATTAGGTTCAATTTGTTTTAATGCATCAGCTGTACTTTTAGTGCAATATTAACAGTGGTGGAAGTCAGCCACTGAGTACCGCAGGACGGGAACAGGAAAGCACCTCCCACCAAACACTCGATCGCAGATGGGAAGCACTAGGCAATGCATGTGTGGGCATGAATCTGTCTTGCTCTAGCGAAGGCCCCTTCTAGTCACTGCTGTTGATCAGTAACATGGAGGTGCCAACTGAAGGTTAGCACTTTCCGAAATGTTGCTTGCTCAGCACGTTTTAAGAATAAAGCACTATAAAGAACTGCAGAGCTACGCCAGACCTAGACATCGCTGCCCTCAGAGATAGATACGCTTCTTCCTGGCCTGGTGGGTCATGGGGCACTTCCCGTTTACCTAAGAATAAACGGCCAGCAGCTCTGCCATCAATCAGGAGTGAAAGGAGGGGAGAGAGAGAAGGGCAGTGAAATGTATCCAGCGGGGACACTGAATTGGTCATAAAGCCAGAACAGGTGCTTCGTTCCTATCCCATTATCACTCGCCCTAAACGTCGGCTTCAGACCCAGAGAATGCTGCTGGGAGACATTGTGTTTGCCTTCAAATCTGCATAATTTGAACATTAACCGCGGTAAGACTTAACGAGCGTATCTATTGGTTTGATTGGCATTTTTAGTGGCCCTATTTTCTCCTCGAAAAGGCTGTAAAGCTGCGCGCGCATTTATTATGTTTGTTCAGGTTACAATGGAAACCTGACTTCAAGGATCTAGAAGCGAAACGCTGAAGCTTGTTTGCTGATGTCAAGTTGATGTATTCCCTTTCGCAGTCCCCCGTTTAAACGAGAAATTTCCTGGCAATCCGAGACTTGGGCGCCCCAGGTAGTATTTCTGTCTCCCGGCTTCCTGCGAGTACAGCCCTTGTAAACCGTGACCTTGTTTCTACATCAGGCCCTGCCAGGGCTGAGCCGTATCCACTGTTCCCACAGCTGATATCGAGGCATGTGAAAAATGCCCGGCAGCTATCACCCCACACGTCCAGCAACAACTGGTTCCTTCCTCTCTTCCTGCGGAAGAGTAACATCCTCTGAGAAGAAATGTACCCTGCGGAATGCGGCCATAGCAAGCGGGCCTTTCACACAGGAAATTATTGCCGTGACGCTCGCAGAGAAGGGCTTCTGTCTCTGTGACTGTCAGTCGATAATGAGCTTCCTGCTGGCCGCGGGATGAGTTACCTCCCGTGTAAATGCCAGTGCCAGGGCCGAGAGCCTGCACTGAAACGTCGGTGCTTACTTTCAGCCGTATTTAAAAACGTATACATCCGATTCCTCACATCGAGTGTTTTTTGGTGAGTGAGATGGCTCATGCGGTTTGAGCTACTCATTACTACTCAATAATTCAGTGACTTAAAAAGAAAAAAAGGCCTGCTGGAGTCCTTAGCGGCGACTATGACCATAGTAACAAAAAAGAGAAGGCACAATTAAGAACTTGAACTCCCATTTAACTACGCAAGCGAGGAGAGAGATCTTAAAAAAAAAAAAAATGATTACGTTAATGCAAATTTATATAAACTGAAGCTATAGATGTGTTTTGGATATCGTAGAACAGTTACCCATGTTCGTGGCATATGCTAACGCCTATCACGCATTATATAAAAAGTCTGAGAAAGTATAGTAGGAAAAAAGACCTTGCCCGAGGTCTAACAGCAGGAGTTCCTCTCACACAACTAAACACTCACTCTCCTGTCGTCTCCAAGAGAGAACCCACCCGTATGTCCCGCACATTTCAACAGCGGACGCCACACTCTCAGCTGTCTCTCTGGCCCGAATCAGCCCGAGCACCCCGGTATCGGACGGATTACTTGTAAAGTTTCCTCATGTCAAATCACTCCACTTTTGGTGCAAATCGGAGCGTAAGATTTATCTACTGACGCAGCAAAACACATTTGTCTCCGCTCGGTTCTGCGGGAATATCGTCTCAAGGGCCGTTTCTGTGCAGTGACTACAAAGGCTGCAGTTGCCTGTTTTCACAAAATAATTTCACCTCACGTTTCTGATCCGTGTGGTTCAGTCCGGGCTAAGGTTGCTCGCGAGCGTCTCGGCGCCTCTGTCCTTGCCGAAAATGCGGGCTGTGCGCGAAAGATGTCCAAGGCACGAGGCGAGGAGCCGGCACCAGGGGCGGTTTCGAGCGTCTTTGGTCTGAAGGAGGACTGTCGTACCTGCTGTGACCAGGGCTGGAGTCAGGTCTCCAACGGCCCGGGCACTAGATCCTGGGACTTGCACAGAAGCAGCCTTCGCCATCTCCCGGCAGTGAGCATCATCCCACACTTGCTTGCATGGGGCATGAACACGGCGCCGGACGGATGGATCCTCACGGCCAGACGATAGGGAAAAAATGGCGGATGGAAGCTCCGAAACTTTTTCGGATTCGGGGGCGTGTTCCTGCTGTTCTAAAAGGGCGTGGCTAAAAAGTGGAAAGAACAGCAAGGAACACGCCCCCGAATCTGAAAAAGACGGAGCCTATTTGGAGGGACGGCTCTCTCCTCCAATGGCGGGCCTCCGTTTAGGAAGCCAGCCAATGGAGGAGAGGCAAAAAAGAGGCGGGCTAAGGAGCCACTCTAGGAAACATTAAATCTCGACTTCCGGTTCTGCCTTCGGCAGACCGGTAGTCCTCGACCTAAAAAGTGTATTTCATTAACCTGCAAAACCGTTTCACCTTAGTAGATCATGTTAGAGCAGTGCTTTCTGAAGTTTCCTTTTTTAAATTACAGTTTTTAAACATGAATCGCATTTTCAAGTTGCTACAGTTATTCAAGAGCATCAATGCGGGAGATTGTTTGGACATGGTTGCTTTGTCCTGAAGGAATAGCTTTCTCGTCGCTGTTTATATAAATATTTTGTGAGAGATGGACGTATTCCAAAGCTCTTTTATATGCAGCAATTTCAAGGAGCAACCACCTTCTTCCAGCTGCTTTGACAACTGTTTGCTCTTTCTGTAATTTTACTCAAATCTGCTAACAAGATGATGGGTCTGAAGTCTTCTCTCCTAGAACGAAGTTAAATTTCTTTAACAAAGGTCTTGTCATTCCTTTCTTCCAATCAAATGAAAGTGTGGCTGTACTTAAAGGCAGGTTTTTTTTTTTTTGCAGAGTTTTATATAGCGCAAACTCGACCTGAATCCAATCCGGTATCAGAGCGCTTTACATAGCACCAGTTACGTTACATGAGGACACACTTTCGTTTTTTTGTTAGGCATGGGTAGGGGAAGGAAACATTTATGTAAGAGGGAAATGGAAACTGTGCCATCTTGTGACCCTGACTTCATTTCCAGCATGATTTCCCTATCTCCCCTTCTCCGAACTCTTGGAAAGAGGCCATGTTCAGTCCTTCAATGAAGTGGTTCGAGTTTTGCTATCCAATTTGATCATACATCATCTGAAAATTTACAGAGAAGAGTGTTGTCAGTTTATTACATAACTTCTGGGAAGGTATTAAAGTACACAAGACGCAATTGGACTGCATGAAAGACTTTACTGTACTAAACAATTCACTAGCTATATTTTTGGGAAATTAACATGTAAGCAGCCAAATAATTCAATTTGCGTTCAATATAGCTCGAAGTGTACTATCTATCTTTGCCAGTCCGCTCTTTACTTGCAGACATCTGAATACCACCTATTTGAGTGCTGAGTCTATTAATTCAAACAGGCCTGCACGGGCACTTCATCTAGTATTGTTTGAAGCTCGTTATTAAGTATATCCCAAGTGTGAAGACAATCGCAAGAGCGAGTGACAGACTGACAGTTCAGTACTTTCTTTAATGCCGGAGCTATTCTTACCGAGACATGCTCTGCATCAAGCTTCTTCGAAGGCTGTGTCAATTGGATTGCAGGTGCGTGGCAAAGGGAATTTTTTCACATTACATATTAGAAAAAATGTAAGTTAATGATGATGGGAAGGATCAGACTAGATTCTTTCTTAATTAGACCCAGCTTTGATCGAAGGGGTGACGCTCCAAGGGATATGTGTAGCTGTTAAAATATACTGGAAGAGACCTCGGGTCCCAATTCTGTCCCATAAACTGCTGGGCTTTGGCATTACTCAGATCATCGGAATGTAGATTAAAATCTGCTAAAACAATCAATTTCCGCATGCTTACTACTGATGTGTTAATCATGTTGTACACCTCTTTCCACGACTCCCTATCTAACTTAGGCAGGCAATACATTAGCAAAACATTTAAGTCCCATTCTGCAGATAACCAGCACCTGCATGCCATAGCTTCAAAATTCCCATTTGCCCGTTCTTCCATGAGAGAACAGTTCCAACCAGCCCTCTGAATAATCATCACCACCCCCTCTACATCTTACAATGCAGTTATTTGGGTAATTTTTAACTCATTGTGTTATTTTTTGAGCCAATCTGGGCCAGATACTCCAATAACCTAGTTTCTATTTGGAATAAAAAGCCAAAATTCATTTCCAAAGTCGTACTGCATGGGCAAGGAGAGATCAAAAGTGATGTAGACATATTTTTAGAAAAAAAACATTTAAATTCCTGCTTCACATGTTCTGGCCACAAGATCTGCTCCTGTGGTGGACACCTAACGAAGGATGCAGTATAATCTAAATGCAAGCCAAACTCCCTAATAGTGTTTGATATTCTCATGAAATTCAATTTTTTTTCTGTACAAAGCGCAATAAAAGGTCTCACGAGTAGGCTCTCACCACTTGATGAGAATACATTGTAAGAGCTTTCTCACCATTTAAGGAGTATACATTGTAAGAGGAAGCACTCTATGCAGTCTTAATGCAGCAGGGGGGACAGACAGGCTTGCCCTTCGCGCAGCACACCATTTTATAAGTCTCGGTAGCCCTGCAAATGTGCAGAGACATCTGAGAAGGCTGGAAAGCGAAGACTCTAAAATGGGCTCCGCTGATGCGCAGTTTAAGAAATGCTATTTCTGCCCAATCGCCAGAAGTCCCAGCAGGCCCAAGAGTTGTGTTAAGGGATACCCATTAGGAACCTTGATCATGTCCTATTAATTCCAAAAGATTAGCATAAGCACAAATGTAACACACTTGAAATAAAATAGTAATTGCAGTGAACCCAAAAAGGACACAGTAGAACCTCACAAACAATTCTCACATTAAAAATCTCATTGCAAAATGGCTGTTTTTAGCAGCTTAATAGAGTAGTAAACAGTGGTACATGCGTTCAATAATTGGGCAAATGTTTGTCTTTAAGTAGATAAATAAATTGAAAATCACTGGAATGCTCAGTGGGTCAATGTCAAAGACTAATACAGCATTAGAACTTTTAACACTACCATTAGCAAGAGTATGCTGCCAGTTTAATTCCCTTTTCAAAATTTGCATCCGCCAACTACAAGTCACGCTCAGTTACAACCCAGACAAAAAAAATAATCGGAAGAACAGGCAACTGCAGTGATATACATTACTTTACATATACTCTAAAAACATATTATAAACTTGAACATATCAATCTGCCTTGCCTCAAATTAAAATAAAGAGGGAAACTTGCAGATGTGCATTCCTTCCCCCCTCCATCAGTTGGCAGGATTTAAAATATCGCCACCGCTTGGGTAAAGTGCCGCCTTAAAATGATCCACCCACCCAGGACCTGCAACCTGAACAGTGTCTGACTACCTACAAACTACTCTTCACTTTTGACACCAAGTTGTCCAGAGATCCAACACATACATGCAATAGGAAGTCCTTTCTTGATGCAAGACCATCAGTCTGAAATTTCACACTCTAGCACCAAGAAATGTAATAAAAACGTCATCAAAACTAACATGCCATTTACTATCAACTGAACCGTAAAGAGAGAATCATTTGGTGATCACTCTATAAAAACCCTACATACCGGGAAAAAAACATGTTGGTTTGACAGCATACTCTGTTTTGAATGGTAGATTTAAAAACCTCAACTTTAGTGGTGGGAAGGCTGGCTCTTAAACCTTTCACTGTTTGGATGCTAGCTATTTGTGTCAAGGTTTTATTTAAAAAATGCTGCTGGCTGTGCACCCATGAACGCTAAATACTTTAACTACATTCCTAGAACAGACCTCGGAACATTAACTAACATGATTTCATACATGCTTTGAACTTTCCCAATACTAAATATAGTGGGTTTTTAATCAGGATTGAGGTCTGCACAGACAATTATTTTATCTTAACGTATACTAGTAAATTGGGAAGTATTGTAAATATTCATTTTAAATTCGGTGTAATTCCTTTGAGGAATGTTAGCAAACCCAGGACTGCACCAGGGATGTTAGGAAAACGACCTATGTCCTACTCTGAAAAGTCTAAGCATTCACATCCTGACGGGCTGGTCCAGAAAGCTAGTGGAAAAGTATTTTATTCATGTTCAGTTTCCCAAATAAGTTGTTAAACTGTGGATTCATCTTCGAGCTACCTCACAAAGATGGAGGTTAGCAATTGTAACTGAATTTTAATTGAATTTATATAGCGCTTACTATCCGTGACAATTCATTGAAGTGAAGCACATTACGGCGAGATTGGTGGTTAATTAAGTGGTTATTGTTGGTTATGGGATTAGTCATGTGCTCTCATGAAACCATGCTATGCATTTACACCTGTTTCTTTGTGATTCGTTAAATTAATAGGAGGTAGGTGTTAGTTAGTGGGGGCTATGTGGGTTCAAGCAAATAGTTGTTGAGATGAATAGACTGATGGAGAATAGGTATTGTTAGGTTGCAGAGATAGGGTTTTATGAGACACCTTATGAAATAAGGTGTTTGTCATTTTCAGAAACACAATAATAGAGATTGACGCAGATAAGCATGCAACAAAGGGAAAGCCACACTCAGAAAGAGGTGGCACGCAGTAGATGAAACGAGTCACTTTGGGGAAAGGAAGAGAGGACTGAACCCAAAGTTAAAAAGTCAAGGTCAAATTTTCCGTAACTATTACTGTCACATGCCATATCTGATTCACTGGTATAAATTATATATTTCAGACACTCCATAAAAGTTGGGGCATTTGTATTCTTCCAGGCCCTACATATCTCTCGTCTTGCAAGGATGATCACATAGAATAAAAGTTTAGATACCGGTTCATTAAGATGATAATCTGTATGTAGTCCAAACATGATCAATCTTGGCGTAATTTCAATCTGTTTATCTAATACCTCAGATAAAAAAGCTTGCACCTTTACCCAATAGCCTGCTATTTCGGGACAATCTATAAACATGTGGAAGTCCTCTGCCGCAGGTAATTTACATCTTCGGCATTGATGATATAGGCCTGTATTCTTTGTTAACTTTTTTGGGGACATATATACTCTATATGTATTGTATAAATGTTACGGAAAAGTCTGGGCACCCTTGGTCGCATGGCGGAACAGATAGAGAATATTCCTATGATTTCACCTGGGCACGGTCTGTCTGGTCCCTTCAAAATGACGCGGGGTCACCTAACAGCGTAAAAAGAATTGGACAGTGGAAGCAGTGATTGCTTGAGGGTTTGAGCCTTTCTCTTTCCACATCGGTCTTACAACACCAGGGCCGGGTCAAATTTTCAAGCAGTTTTTTAGTATTAGATAGCACATGGGTACTTGCAAACATTTTCATCGGGGGCCAAAAGGTTTGGTCTGTGGTGTGACCCTCCCATGACCACCTCTGCCACGGATTCCTCATAACACTGCACCTCAAATCTCCATAACCACAGTTTCTCAGGTTCATTTAGTTTTGTAGCACCACTCATACCAGTGTAAGGTGTCAGAGCACTTTACACACACATTGCACAGAGACAGTCATATGGGTGTTGATCAGTGTATATAAAATGTTACACCAGACAGGACTACAAGGTATAGTGTAGCAGTGACATGTCAGCAATACCTGTAAGCAATCTAGTTTAGGAACGTAATATCATGGTTATGGGTTCTCTTTAATAATAACAATTGTTTTCTACCCAAATGAACCCTTATGGCAAGATTAGGAAAATTAATGACTAGGCGAAAATACAGATAGCTCTAAATTAGACCTTGCAGTTTGCATGTAGCTCTTTGATGGCAGTGAATAGCTCAATGTTCTATATTAGAAATTTGACTTATAAACAACACGTAATTACAGGAGCTCTCTTACAGAAGCAGTAATCCACTGACCTATTTACGTTATATGAACTTTGTTATCTGCATGGTACAAGTTCTTAGCACGGGCATTTAACCCTCTGTGCTACCTTAGTCAAAACTTCCACTAGACAAACCTCCGGTCTCTTTCCAGGAAGACGATTAATCACTGGATTTATCTTGACATTTTAATTCATGACTGAACATTGCTGGAGGCCTGGAACGGGGCAGCAGGTGCTTTTAAAGTGATATTCTTGAAAAAGAACAAGAACAAGAAGCAGAATATCATCTAGTACTTTTCCAAAATGTGCACGGATTGTGAATTTTCTGGTGTTCTCAATGTTGCAAATTTCCCAAGGAAATCTGCTGGTTTACCACTTTTGTACTGGTATATAACTCGTTGTTTAGTAGTGTTACATTTTAAACTGAACTTCCTATTACGACATGTTGCCGAGGCTGCTGAAAGTGAATTAGAAATGAGTTAGTGCTTGTGTCATTAATGTGATGTTGAAAGCTCGGATTTGTTCAATAATGGTTACTTTTAGTCATGCCGTGCTGAATCTGTGCATTTAGCTAATTAGATATGTAAGAAATGTGTATGAGAAACCCTTGTTTTTAAAGTCACATTTTCCGGGCCCTTTTCCTTTTCCACTAGAGATGCTGTCCGTTTTCCTTGGAAATCTAACAGAAGATTTTTGAGCTTTCCTAGATGCTAATAGGGATGCTGTCCGACTCTAATTATTTTGTTGCTAATTGGAGACTTTGTTTTTTGACTATTCTGTATAACACTGCAATTTTGAGCGTTCATAGCATTTAGTCTGTACAGGTTCCGCTCCCACAAGCGCCTCTGGAGTATAGGAATAGAGAGGGATGTACTAAGTTGGTGTATCTGTCTTTTTGAGAATCAATCTTACATAGTGATAACTGCATACCACGCGACTTAGCAGGGAGCATCATGCAGACTACACCTGAGGTTGCCTTTATCACCTACCACCCATTAACTCCTTTTGCTGTATAGTAGTGTCCTATGCGAAGGAAATGCCATGGATAATAAGACAAGACTGGATCAAAATTCCCCAACATCTGCAGATAATCTAATATGCCTTGTGGCAGTATAATCCTGGATGACCATATAGCTTTCTGCATTTTGACGCCAACAAAATAGAACCGCTGTTGGTGGAAAAAAGTTTGACCAGGTGAAGACTACCTATGGCCTCGTGCCATGGGGTTAGCTCCTTCCTCAATGTGCGCAGTAAAATCACTCTGTGCCCATGTAGACGAAAATTTGTCTATGGAGTCATCAAATCAATGCCCATCATGTTTTTGTTCATTGAAAGTTATGAAAAAATCTTGCCTATAATACGACATTTACACAAGCCTTATCGGTGTGTATTGTATCCAGAATTCACTATCACAAAATAATAATAATTCTGGAGCTTATAAAGCGCGACAGCTACCCCAAACAGGGGTGTCCCGGAGCTGAAGCAGCAGGTTATTGCGTCCAGAGAGAGCTCCGGTGTTAACCGCCCATATTAATCTGCACTAAAGAGCCACGTCTTCAAGGCCTTTCTGATACAGGTTTCTGAATTAGCCAGCCGCAGGAACCCTGGTAGGGCATTCCACAAAGAAGCCGTTCTGACTGAAAGCTCTGCCACCCAGGCGTGTTTTGGCAAAGCGTGGGGTGCACAGCAAGTTAAGAGAATTTGATCTCAACGCACAATTTTGTTTGTAGGGACACAGTCTTTCCTTCAGATAGCCAGGTCATTTTCCGTTAAGGGCCCGATAGGCCAACGTCATGCCCTTGAATTTAATTCTTTTCTCCACTGGAAGCCAGTGGAGCTCCTGTAGATGCGGAGAGACATGGTGTCGAAACGGTATACGACGAACCAGTCTGGCAGCCGCATTCTGTATCATCTGAAGGCAACAAATGGCGTATTTGGGGAGGCCAAGATATAAGCCATTCGCGTAGCCTAGATGTAACTGTGGCATGTATTACTGATTGGCTGCAATCTTCCGGTAGGAAATGTAAAACGTTCCGGAGTTTTTTAGTTTACTAAAGCAAGTTGCAGAGACCTGCTGTATTTGGGCTGAAAAAGAGAGGTCCGTCTCCCATCTTACCCCTAAATTTCGGATACGTGTGGCAGGGGATGGTGGTGATGGACCCATTTCTGACGGCCACCATAGATCTGAATCTGGCAAAGAACGAAGAACCGTGTCTAGGTCGTCTAGAATCTTTTTCTCAAGTAAGAAGGGAACAGCATTGGCTCCTTTCAGACAGAAAATCCTGTTTAAAACCCTCATGCTTAGGGTATTCTAGGATCCCCCAAAAATCCTCTGGCAATCTGATTCAAATGCTATATATCCCACAGAGATCTCAGTTTTACCCAAAGTAGGGCAAGGAAGGGCAGGTGTTCAAGCTCTTTCATATCTCGGGCCATGGTTATGAAACAACCGTCTACTTCAGATCAAAGCCACGGAGTCTTAACATGTGCTTTTGAACCTTCCTACATTGTTAATTTCGTTGAAGGGTATTGCTGGTTGTTGTCTGTGACCTGTTCTTAGTCTATTGAGCGCCAATATGCCCTAGGGCAAACTCTGTGTTTTTATAAGTTTTGTAATTTTTACATGTTCTTTTTACTGGTGATACAATTAGGGTTAGAGACTTAATTTGCGTAATCTTTTTGGAAGATCTGCCTGAAGTGAGGTATGGCTCATTTCTCTTATTTGAATTCTCTTTTTAAGTTCTGTTTTGTTTCTGTTGTTTCATGAGGCAGAAACCAAGAAGTCTTCAGAGGTAGTGGGAATGTAATCCTCATGTTACCAAATGTCAAATAGGGGACTGGTTTTCAGTATCAGTTATAGGTTTCTGTGACCTGTATATGATGGGAAGATGACCTGTCTTATTTATTAGGCAATCTTTATATTCTTGGAGTTTTATGAACAAGGTGATTAAACACGTGTGTTACTGTAATACAGAACATTTTGGCGAAGTCTCTTCTGGCTCTGTCTGTGGAGTTTATGAATGTTGAAGTGACTGCGATGCTTTCTTTCCCCTTACTAATATTTGTGCTGTTTGTGGTAAGTTGCCAGTTTATAATACAACTGTTCGTTAGTTCACAAGCCTTGCAATCTTTTCTCATACAGTCTGTGCACACACATGATTGAGATATAGTAACTGCACCTTTTAGCTGTGTTTCTCAGCTTTGCAGACACTTTCATGCAGTGACTTGTTTCCTTTTGTGTGTGTAAATTAACAGGTATTGTTGGCCTCCTATGGACAAAAAGAGGGATGCAGAGTTTAGAAAGCTGTGCTGCGAGTGGCTGAGGAGCATCTCTGTAAGTACTGTATTTTCAAAGATAATGCTGGTGCTTCATTGTGTTAACTTTTTATTGAGGTTTTTTACAAACTCCTGTTTGTTTGCGCAGTTCTGGTGACGCATATAACCCATCTTGACCGCGGTCTTGGATACAACCCAGACACAGTTGCTGCCATGTTTGAAAATAATATAAATTGCTGTTGCTTTAATATCTCCTTGTCCTAATAGTCCCTGGCCCTTAGACTGTGCAAGCCACAATTTGAACCTACATCTGATTGTACTGGCTGCTGACCTAGATAATCTCAGTTCATGGTAATTATGGTCATGCAAAACAGTATAATTGCAGTGTACCTATGGCTATCGGCAAACACAAAAAGTGACAATAGTTATGCTTACAAATAGTCTGGCCACTTGGCAATCTGTATAGTCTGGCCACTTGGCAATCTGTCTAGTAGCATTCTATCTCATTGTCTTTTTGAACCCGTGCCACCAAAGATTAGACCGAGCTATATGCACATCAGCCTTGGTTCTGGTCTAATAGGAGCAATTCGGCTGAGACTGCCAAGGAGCTCTGAACCGAAACACATGCAGCCCAAGACTGGTATCAGCCTATTTCGGCCTCTTCAGTCCGATGCAGATTGGTTCCATTAGCACAGTGAGCAAGAGACCCACATCTCGGCCTACTCATGGCCACTTGGGGCATGTTTGATATAACGTCGTAAGTGGCCAAGGGCATTGCCCATGGACTGTGGGTGTGAGTGCTTGGAGTTTAAGCATTTGTGTTTTTTCTGCAACGACATACAGATAGATTGTGGGTTTCTCCCTTCTCTTTGAATTCATCTCCCTCTTGTTTGTCCACCGTTGAGACATGTTCCGTTAGAGCTGAATCTGAAGAAAAGCAGCCTTGGGCCAAAGTAATTGGGCTAATGCTGACAGCTGGCACGAGTGAGCATCCCCGGGTTTCTGTATGTTATATATGACATTCATTTTTTTTGCTCTCGCTAGGGCTGTTTTCTTTTAAATTAGACCTAAAATTCTTTGAGTGCAAACTTAGTTGCTGTCAGCTCTAGAAAGTTGATGTCACCATTGTTGTTTTTGCTTCCAGATACTAAATGCTATGCAAACTAATCGCAACGGTTGAAGGAGACCATCAAACCATAACTTGATCCCCTATTACATTATTTTATAATTCGATTTACTTTTGGTATCTCGCATCGAGTTGAAATCAGTCCTGCTGATACCAGTGTTTCGATTGATGCAGCTACCTTCTGCCTGGGTATGTGTTGAACATTATACTGTACGTGTTTTCACCACGTGTGTATTTCGCGAACGCGTTGGTCTGTATCAAGCCATAAGCAGTACTACATTTCCCATGAGGCATGACATCATACTGTAGTTTAGTAACCATTTTTCGCGTTCAAGGAACGGCGAGTTTACGTAGCGCTAGGCGCGTCTTTTGATGATTGATTCCAAATGCGCGTATTTTCGCTATTGAAGCAAACTTCCTGGTCCCGATCGTTGCCTCCCACCCTGCTCGGTACTTCCTGGGGCAACGACGGACAGATCTATGCAGGGTAGCTTTGGGGCGTCCTCACAGTGATTTGCCTATTTCTCGCACTCGTAGTTTTAGTAACAGTGGGGACTAACATCAGTTAGCCTTATAAGTGACCCGCTTAATCTCGGAGTATCAGAGATGGTGGGGATAGCTTGTGCAAGTAGAGTTATTTGACCCTGATTTAGACGCTAGCTTCGTGGTTTTAAAACCGCCACGCTATGGTTTTTGCTATTTTAATAAACAAATAGGGGCCACTGAAGAGTTGGTGTTATGGCATGGGCAGCCAACTGAGGGGGAGGGCACACTAAAGTGCGCAAGCATTCTGCGTTCAATTTCACGCAGGATAGCCACTGAGATTGACTTTAGGCTTTCTCATTTTTAAGAATATGTTCTTCTTTTTTGTCACCCACGATTTAGAGCGGGCCTCCTTTACCTGAGCCAGGTTCCAGGGTGGGTGAGGTGCAATCCCAGGTCACGTGGGGTAAGCATTGTGTAGATTCCTTTACAGCAATGAATAGGCAGACCCACATAAAGGGCCTGCTTTAAGACTGCACTGTTGATGTTTGAGATGGATTCTGTGTGTTAATTGTCCTATCTCCATAGGTGATGCTTGCACCCTGTGACTCAGAGGATTAGGACACCTTGAGGTCGTATTCATTACAACCTTGTTTATTTGTTTACTTTCACATCTTTCTTATATGTGTGGGCACGTTTCACTATTGGAAGTGTACTAACCTAATGCAGTAGCATCATTTCGAAGAACTAAGGTCCTGAAGAAAGCCGTGGGCAATATTCCCTGTTGGCTGAAACATGTCGACCCATATTTAGCAGCAACTAGTTGGTACTGCTTATAACTTTGATACACTTTTTTTTAATCTAGGTGTGTGGAGTGAATTGAATTACATCGTACTCTCTACACAACCTTTTTTAGATTTCACTGTCCTTCTTGCACTGCACTTTTACTTTTGTTTGGATGCCACAGTTTTTCACGTGTCTTGTTTGTTTTATACTCGTCAGCCCGAGTGAGCAATAGAGCTTCTAACTAGCGAGGCAGTCTCTATGATCAAGAGACATACCTCTGCCGAAGTTGGATACCAGATGATAGATACGATCAAGAGAGTATTTCTGCTCTCACTATCTACCCCAGTGAATGAGGAAGGTTGATGGTAATCCAAGCTCTGCTCTAAGGACG
The DNA here is from genome assembly GCF_964204655.1 of Triturus cristatus. Taxonomy (NCBI): domain Eukaryota; kingdom Metazoa; phylum Chordata; class Amphibia; order Caudata; family Salamandridae; genus Triturus; species Triturus cristatus. Next base: position 998,523,249 of record NC_140581.1, read on the forward strand.
TTCGGGCCTGATTGGCTTTATACACCTATTTCCTTCTTCGTTGTCTTTTGTGCTGTCTGTTATTAGACCCCCAATTCTCTTGTGTGTGTATAGTCTAGTTATGGGGATTAGAATGTGGGCAGGTCTTTAAATATTCTTCTCTCAGACCCTTTCTCTAAGTAGTATTTTTTTTTTTTTGAAAAACCTTTATTACAATTTCAGAGAAATACAAGTATGGGCCTACAACCAATAGGCCGGCCGCTAAAATGCAGTGTGACCCTAGGTACAGCTGAACATTCACGTCGATGAAGCCATAAAAAGGGGTCACTGGAGAGTAAATCCTTGCCGTCGGCCGCAGTCGCAGTCCATGAACAAACAAAGGTTTCATATTTTTAAGAAACGAAAAACAACAAACACACAAGGCAAAGGAATTTAATAACAGTAGCATGTGCCCCTCGCTAAGTAGTATTTTTGATTTGCTTCCAGATACTCAGAACAGTCATGTCCTTTAGATGTGCTCTCACCCCTTCAGTGAAACATCTATGGTAATTTAAGTAAGACAAAAAACACTTGCAGGCAGCTGAGGGTCCAGAAACGGTCTGCCAAACAACAAGTTCTTATCGGTACACCATTTGAGACTGTGCAGAAGTTTGAAGTCTACTAATACAAGATTATCCCATTGGCCCATCGCTTGTGACCGTTGCCTTGACACGCACTAGTAATGGGTGCATGTGGAGCTGTGCATGCGGCACTGTGGCAATGCAATCGTTTCATAATCCTGCTCATTGTTGAGGGATGTCCTGTCTGAAAAGGCACATCCGTTGAATTACCATCACCTTCTTTTGACTGGTATGTGTTTTGCCGTGGCAGTTCAAAACTTCTCCCAAGGAGGGCTGAATCTCCTGAGGGCAGAGATATGGTGTTGTTTGTAAATCCTAACCTGTACAAAAGCAAGATGGTTGCTTTAGCTTGTTCTGGGAATTGCTGGCAGCTGGTGCTCTTTGTCAGCCAATCATCTAGATATGGAAATATGAATGTTACTGTGACTGCTGCTAAGCACTTTGTAGAGAGCCTTGCCACTGGCACTCCGAATGGCGGACTTTTGAACTGATAATGTTGTCCACCTACCACAAATCTGAGGTAGCAATACTGTGCCAGAAAAATTCGGATGCAAAAATTGGCTTCCTTGAGATTAGGTGCCACCATGTGATCTCCTGTACAGAGCTGTAGAATAAAGTGTTTTTTGTGTCCAAATTGAGTCCTTATGATGTATTTTGTGAGCTCAGAGGTACAATACATTTAAAGTGTTGAGGGTTGCTTCGAAGGGCATTAGGAAGGAGGAAAACATAAAACGCAGAAATTTGCTGTTGCTGAAGTTTGGGGATTATTTTGACATGTATCCTGATACACAGTGGTTCTGTAGCTATGTTTGGAGAAGAAATGTTTTGTGTACCTAGATTATGAGATGCGTATACCATTATTTAGGATTAGAATTTGAGATGGGCTTATGTTTCAAATGGTATTTTAAAGAGCCGTATTGAGTTGACAGCATAATGGTTTTGTGCTGAAGTTTGACTTCTCAAATCTATATAACCAGGGATCTCCCTTACCAAAAAAACCATAAACCTTTTAGTTTAAAAAAAAAAAAAAAAAGAAAAGGCATTTTAGCGCCGATTCCTGGTTTCTTTTACACGTTTGAAAAGCGATAATTTGAAAATGGGTGTAGCATTGCTTTTAGTACTTAACATGGCATTAGCGGGAGTATTTTGAGCTGACACAATATTTGTATTTACTGTGGGTTAAAGCTTCAGATGGGAGGTTAAAAGTACAATATGAAAACTGGTTTTTGTCTAAGGAATTGATTTCCCTTGATCACAAAATGGAAAATTATTAATCTATACAACAGAATAAAATTACTAATTTTCAATAATTGAGTTCAAATTACATAATGTGTGTGCATTGTGGATTTTTGTTTGCTCTTGTTAAAACATCCCTGAGGATGCATTTCCCCATGCAATCCTAAATCCTTCAGCACTTGCACTGTGGCCTTGTTGCAGTTTTTGCTGCCACCTTGTTTGCTTGATTTCTTAAGATCCGAACAGAGCACGTCTGCAATGTGACTTTCCCCTTTACCTCATTTGATCTTTCCATTGTGGTTGGTAAAAGGTTAATTAAGCCTGTTTCTGCCAACATTTTTGTTTTGCTAGAAATTTAACAAGTCTCATTGAGTGAAAATAACAAATGTATAATGGGTCCTTTTAGTTGGGAAATTATGTATCGTATAAAAAATGTGGTCTATGCTCTCTAAGCGCAAAGTGTCATTCTGCCTTGTAACAATATCGACATTCTTCTTTTCCACAGGATGAGTGTGGCAGTGACTTTCCACAAGTTGTGGCATCATTATTTCTTTCCCCCGGTGGCCCTAAATTTATTTTTCTAATGTTCAACTTTGCAAAATACGTTGTACTACAACAGATAAAAAAGGTTGCAGATGGTAAGTTGTTTATGATGGTACTGCGCATTGTGTTTTACCCTTGTGCTTGAAATGGAGGGATGTGTGGACGTAATTGTACACGTTTTATAAATAATATTGTCATGCTGAAACGCTAGGTACATACTAGATGCGATCATTGGGAGCACTGTGATTGCGTTAATCCTGAAGAGTAGCACCAAGCCTTGGACTGCAGTGAAACCCAGTTAATATTTAGATATTAAGATTTTTTTTGGGGGGGGAGTTAGTAGTAGTTAAATGGATTCTGAAATGTACATGCTGTACTATATGCAAGATGTGTCTTTAGCTAATGGGACCAGTTCATCCTGCGAGATGACAGTACCCAATTTACACTAAATTCTCCAACTGTTTGCTACTTTATTGTGGTTAGGGAAGTAGTACACAAATGGCAGATAAGGACTTTGAAAATGGGGCTTCCCAAGAAAAATCGGTTTTATTAAGTTTTTTATTTTAACCTATGGAAACATTGTACAAGTTCAGTTTTCAGGTCTTATTCCAGTATATGCTGTCACCCATTTAGAAATGTGTACATTTCAAATGGATGGATAATTTTTCGTGGGTGTATTAAGCATTAATATTCATCTAAAATACACAGTTGGCTGACAGAGCACATGTTGCTCAGAGATCTTTCATGTTAAACTGCTGGCGTTTTTACGTTTTCGCTTGCACTGTTCTTGCAAAATCTTTTATAAACAAAAATGAGAGGCTAAGAACATGCCCATTACTTACCCATTACTTACCATTAGTTGGCTTGCACATCATTCTAGTTTCCTTTCTTGTGATTGGGCGCCGCCTCTTTTTTTGCTTTATGCATGACCGCCAAAGGAAGGTTATTTAGGAATAAATGTCAAACTGCTGTTACTTTCTGCGTGATCTGTGGTGACCATTATTAGTTGTTTGGCTCAAATAAAACGTAGAACCGAGAAATAGTGATTCTATCCCTCACAGTTGTTAGAATGCACTACATACCAGTTTATCTAGACTAATAATGTAGAACATATGAAGACTCCGGATGCATTTCTCTAAAATCCAGTAATGCCAGAGTGTCTGCGTACAATTAAACTTGGAAGGATAGGACCACCTCCTCCAAACAAACCTGCGCGCGCTCTCATGCTTTCTCCCCCCCCTCCCCCCCCCCCAACAAAAATGGTAAATGCCTTCCTTTGTCTCCTCTCTGAAGACTTCTGAACATTTAATTAATTTAAAATTTATAATTGTTTGACTATTCTAAATTATGTATTATGAGCGGGGTAATGTCTTTTTGGCAGGGGAAGAGGAAATGAGAGGATGTGGGTGGCCCCTAGATTACACATGAACCGCTATCTATCTGTTATCAAACTGTGCTCCCCACTTGTTGCGCCAAATTGTGCAAGTAAAATAGTGCGATAAACTAATGGTTTAAAATGAAAAAAGGCCACATCATTTCCTTTTAACATTTTTATTTACTGTGACATCCCTGAATGACGTTTATGATAACACTATAAAGCAATTAGGTAAAATATACCGCTTTGGAGGCATCAGATATTGAAGTATCAAAAAGAAGGTAGAACATTTTTACTCTATGTTCCACAATACAAAAGTGCAAACATTTTATGTGACCAGGTTTCAATTGCACCTTACGGAAAACTGCTTTCTACAGCTTTCAAGCAAATATAAATAAATTTCACTTCAACTAAGCAAGTTGAACTAAGTCATAACTGAATTAAAGACCATAAAAAAGCTCTGACATGGCCAGCGTTGACCTTGTCATACAAGCAATATGACATATTTCCCCATATGGCCCATACTCATTATTACTTAATAAGCATCTACAATAGTACATTAAACTATCCAAGCATAATAAAAGCAGCTTGAGCATACATGCTTTCATGGAATGAAGAAATATGCCAAAACCATGTTACTCTACCAAAAGCAGAGACATGAAGTCATGGTTTATTAAGCCCAAATCTAAAGTGAAAATCTGCAAGGGGCGTGTCTCGCCTGTCCGGCGTAATTTAATTGGGGACACACTGGGAGAACTTGAAGCTGTTATTTCTGTGTAGATGGCTGATCGCTGCACTGCTATGGTATGGTCTACTTACTTAATTCTCTGACCACCACCTATGGTCAATCCCTGCTAGCATGTGAATATAATGACTCTTGGTGACAGAATCCGGAGTATTGAGGTGAATACAGCATCTCACATTTTTCCCCAGGTACATTTTGGTAGTGGAGACCTGCCAACAATTTACTATGGTGAAATGGCAGGTTAGTACCAGCTCAAGGAAATTTTGGTGCACAAAGTACCAAAATCCCCTCGTGCCCCATTTTAAAAGGTGCACTTGTAGTAGGTGATGATTACAACGTCTAAATTCCAGGCCTCTGGGTATCGGATTATTGCATCTCCATCCGGGCCAGTCCTAATGAGTGCCTAGATTGTACAGCTTTAGCAGCCTCAGAAGATGAAAGTTGAGTGGTCCTGATGGAATTTGATACTGCGACTATGGGGTAAACATGCATCCCTGCATTAGTTGCAATAGCCAGCACCCCTGTTTAATGCAGTAATCGTGATAAATAATCAAGTGTCTATATAAAAGACTGGTGGGTCTAGCAACTTGAGTTACTAGACCTGTAGGTTCAGAGGCAGTTAGATGTTTCAGGACCTTTGAAGTATGCTAGTCACCCCTGTTCCAACTCTGGTTAACATAGAATTCCATTTTATCCGCAGAGGACTTTCTTTTTGCTTCATTGAATACAAAGCCTAAAGATATTTATACTGCAGTTGCAAGAAACAAAGTAGCGCAAATCCAATTTTTCCAGATCGTGCAAAAAGAAGATGCTGTTCTTCAAGAATACAAGAGAAAAGCACAGTAAGTTATATTGTTGCAGTGGGTGAAAGAAAAATGTTTTCTATTATGAACGCAAATAGTCCAGATTCCCACCTCACCTCCCCCAATTTCGGCAGATGATTTTGGGGCACTGTTGGACCATGACAATTTTCATGTTTTGTTGTGCAGCCCTTTTAGTTGGGTGTGCTGCTTGCTACAAATGAGCATTTTAGCCCTAAACATTGCCCATTAAAGGAATGAGTTGAGGAACTTGACTGACCTAGTATTTTCTTTTGTAGTCCATGTTTTGGTAAACTATTCCAGTCTTGGTGAGGTATTTGTTTTTGAATTTTCAGGGATTGGGTGGATGGAAGGTTGGGTCCCAGCTGTGCTTATGGGTCTTTTCACAATTTTAGGACATTGCTTGTTTATTTGTTCCATGTGTGGTCATTAGGATTCATCTATGTTTTCTTGGACAGAAAACATCATTTATCATTTTCCCCCATCTGTTGGATGAGGTCGGTATTGTCAGAGTAATAGTCCATTCCATTACATACATGAAATCTTTGCTTTTGCTCCAGAGTTTGGCTAAATGGTGCACTGATTGTAGTCCTGGCATTATTCTTCTGGATCCTTTTTCATTAGTGCCTACAACTTGGAAATGCACAAACCGTAAAAAAAATGTTTTACTGTTTGTGGGGAACTATTATATGATCTGTTTCATGCAATAATTTGAAGTTCAGATGGGGCTTAGCAGGTGCTGTGAGTAAAAAATAAATAAAAAAATAAGAAAAAAAAATATTAAAACATTTGAGTGATTGCTATTTGAGCAAACATGTCGCCAAGTAAATAAATCTCAAACATTTGCAGTACATGGTGAGCAAGCAGTACACAGGAGGATAGTGGAAATAGTTTTCTTGTTAAATCTAATACAGTGCAAACCTAGACCTGAGCCTAAAGTTAGTGATCTTGAGTTAGTGTTATTGGAGCACTGCCACCAGTAAGGACATTTAGTGTTCTTTTTTCCCTGTGTTGGATCACTACTGCTTTTCTGAGACTAGTAACACTGGCTAGTATTTTGATGTAAGCACTTAATCAGAGTTGTAAAATGCACACTGATGTTGCACTCCTAGTTAGTTCAGATGACCATCTTTAATGATGCCGATCCCTGCTTTCCTCAATTTGCTTTTGCACTGCCTGTCATGAAGTCTTGCAACAAGTAGTTTTACATAACATACCAATTTCCTCCAGCAGTCACTGGTCTCCAGTTTAGAGAAAATGCCTGCTTCATTCTTGCCTTGTTGGCTAAGCCTCGTGCATCTGAGCATTGACCAGGGAGTTGAGGGAGCGCACTCCCTGAGACTGTTATTTTAAATTGGCCTCCTCTCCCAAAACTGTTGCAGTCGCAAAGCCCTTTCTTAAAATCAATATAACCCATCAGTGGTTGGACCTCTAAAAAAAAAAAAAAAAAAAACAGCTAATTGTGTTCTGTGTACTTTTGCTTCTTTTTTTCTTGCAGGCTCCTCACAAAACATATCCGAGATTTGAGGTCTGAAAGCGCCTCTCTGCAGAGCCAGCTTCTAAAGTATGTATCCTTAAAAGCAAAATCATATTAATTTTTTGCGGCATAGTGCCAGATTTTATCTTTTCCTTATGTTGGAGTATGTTTTTATTTTGTATTAGGATGGAAGAAAAGCATGACGGATGTCAAAATCCAAATGAGAGCATTCAGAGGGTAGGTGTCTGCTTGTATTCCATTCAGTCCCATTCCTCCTCTTTACAACTTAAACTTCTGTAGCTGCCTAGTCTTGATTAAGGATGTGCTTGTGCATCTATTTCATAGTTTTGTTGCTCTATTATTAAGGATGCTACTTATAGTATGTTTAATTTTTACAAAGCACGTCTAATGCCACCAAAATGATTTGGCAGTAATTACCATAATCTAGTCCCTTGGACACTTATAATTAACTTTGAGTCCACGGAGGCTTTTATTTCTGCAGGGCATATGAGGCACCTTCATACGTTCATGGAATGCAAGCATAAGTATCTTGCAGGCCCTTAGGGACTGTTGAGGGTAAATTGTCCAAGGAAAAAGTAAAGACCTAGATCTTAGGTTTTTGTTGACAAAATAGTCATTAATTCTACTACATATGCAAACAATGTGCCATTAAAGCAATGTAAAATTGACCAACTTATGCTACTTTGTTTGCGTAATTGTGCATGTGTACAGCTTTCTGATCAGAGGCTATATGACATGTTTCGCAGTCGTATGCTGTCATTGCTTTGTGAACATTATTTTGCTGAAGTGAGTGTCACATTAAATTAAATGCTCCATTGCCTGCAATGTTAGTAACCACTATTTGTTTTGACCTGAAAGTCGTAGTAAGAGTCCACATTAGCAGCCTTAACTATGCCTTTGGTGTAATGGGGGTGCCTGGAGCGTTATTCATGAATTCAATATCTTTGATATTCATAAACAGTACAACAGAATGTTTTCCCTTTTGCCTGGTGGGAAAGAACTAAGGGGCTGATTACGATAGCTGGCGGATTGCCATCAAAAGGTGATTTACCCACTGCCATATTAGGATGGCGGTGGGAATCACTACTCTGCGGCGGTCGAAAAGACCGACTGCCACGGTTCCGCAAGGCGGACCTTTTCCGCTCGCCTTGCGGAACCCGGAACTAAGCAGTTATTGCGGCGGTGCCGTGCAAGCACCGCCGTCGTGATTACAATGGGCCTCTCCGCCTGCCTTTTGGAGGCGGATTCTCTGCGGTGGTGGTCGCATCATAATTGGGGTGGCGGGACCGCTGGCATGCATGCAGGCGGGCGGTCTGTCCCTTTACCGCTAGGTTAGTTCGCTCGCCATCCTAATGACCCCCTAAGTATGGAGTGATAATGGGCCAGATTTGGGGAGGGTGAGAAAAACCCTGATGCCAGTCTTAGAGTCAAAATCTATATCACTTCCACTCGGTGTCTGGCTGCTTGTCCAGTCATCTATTGACACCTAATCTATTTTTGCCTTGCAAGTTGGTGACACAAGCAGCAATACAATTGCACAGAACTCCCCTCTCAGAGTTTTGGAATGGGGGGGATAGGTGGGATCGAGACAATCTTTCATGATTACGGAATAATGCCTTTCTTTGGTCTATGTGACCATATTTCCAAAGTTGGTGAGGGCTGTGATCACTGAAGCATTCACAGATCAGCTAAGCAGTTTGTACATCTTGGCTGAAAGCAAAGGATTTTATCTGATTTTCCCAAACTTAAATTGGAGATTAAAGCTCTTGGGCATTTGGCATGGAATTTGTGGTTTGTCTTGTATGACTGCTGCTATATGGTAAGTGGTATGACTCAATAGGGATATTTAAAATATTTTTGTTGTTGTATATAGTGCGAACTTGACCCGAAGGTATCAAAGAGCCTTACATGAGCACCAAATGTGTTGCAGACTAACTCATTAATTTTTTGTTAGGCATGGGGAGATTGTCATTGCCCAGAATCACAGGTTGAGTGTCCCTACCGAGACTCGAACCCTGTTCCCCCATCTTCGAGGTCGACCGCTCTAGCCGCTAGGCCACATCGTCTCCACTAATGATTGCACTTTGCCATACATAGTTTAAATAACTAATTACGCGTATGTTTTTTGACATTCCCATAGTTTTTTGTTTTTACTCTTTTTAAGGTACGATCCATGTGGGCCTCAATAATGGAAATCATGACCTCTCTGAAAAAGGAAAAAGAAATTGTGGATTTGGTGATTACAGGCCACGTTGATCAGTATACACTTGATGGCACTGATGCTTCTGTGAATATTCCAAGGCTGTTGGTTAACACCATTGCAAATGAAATTGACAATGTGAGTTTTTCCATTTTAACTATAGAGAGCATATCTACTGACAATGTGTGCCATTTTCTAATGAACTTGTGCAACAAAATCATAGATTCTGTGTGGTGCATTTTTTAATGAAATTAGGGAAAGAAGGATGAGCAGTTCCTCGTCGAATTGAGGTAAGTGGGGGAAAGACAGGTCTTTCTTCGTAATGCCCTCACACACCCCAAGTGATGTCATGCTTCATCATTTGGGCATTTGCCCCCCGTCAGGCCGGCGCTGCAATGCCTGATGGGCTCCCGAAGCCGGGGCTCTTTGTTGGAGATCTTTTGAAGAAGCCGTAAGGTGTGTGCGGATGTGGGGGCTGGGTAGTGCACAAGGTGTAAGGTGGGTTAAAATAGGTATGGAGCAGTCCTACTTAGGTAAAGTATTTATTATTTAGGTAGCTCTAGCCTAGATTAAAAGTTTTGTGTGAGCCCTTATTTGGGAGTAATGTTCCTAAAGGGCTTGTGTGGTGTAAGTTGTCAACATGTTTCGTGCCCGAAATGCCCCTAAGGGGTCAATGGCACTTCGTCAGGACCGTTGAACTAATTGTGTTGAGTGCACTACCGTCTAGCAATATGGAATCAACCCGCGGTTGGTGGTCTCCGTGCAGAGGCTGCAGGTGACGTCTGGGAGACCTGGAGGGGTCAACCCACAGTGGACTTGGACTCTGGAGCGCTGGGGGACCTCACTGGTACCGGTGAGCCACTGTAATTCGGGCTGTAGGCGACTGGTGCAGTGGTGGTTCCAGGCGTTGGGTTTCTTGTCCTCAGCAGGCTGTCTGTTTTGGGAGTTTCTTTTGAACAGAGCTGCTGTTCACTGGTGATCTGGTCTTTAGTGAAGGCAGTCAGCCCACCCAGGGTTCTGGAGGTCGCTGGCTGCAGGACAAGGCGACTTTTGGTGCATGATCCTTGGAAACAGCAGACGGGCCGGTTGGGCTGGGGCCAAGTCAGTTCTTCTCTGCAGTCTGCTCTGCTGGGAGTCTTCTTTTGTCGTCCTTCGTAGGTAGCTGGAATCTGTCTTCCGGGTTCATGGTTGCCCCCTAAATACTGTATTTAGGGGGTGTTTTAGGGGTAACAAGGTCAGTAGCCAATGGGCTACTGACCCTAGGGTGACTACACCCTTGATGAGCTCACCACACGTAGGGGAGTGGGCACTATCTCTAAGCCTGATTGGTGGACTTTCCCGAGGACCGCAGAGACGTCTTTTCTACTCTCACAGGAAGACTGTGTTGATTAATATTCACCGCCTTGAAAAAGCCCACGGCCAATGGGCCACTAGGGCGAAACACGTGTCGGCTTTTGTTTTTCTCTTCACAATTTGAAATTTTTGCGCTCCTTTGATAAAAAGATAAATAAAAATAACACAAATGATCTTCATTCGAGCAATGTCTCTGATATTGATTATCCACTGACGTGGACCAATTAAGAAGGCACTACCCTCCATCGTTTTCTTAACCTGATTGGTGGAGTGCCTGCCATCTGCAAGATGGTGCTCACTGAAGAGTGGGCTTCACCTCTCCTCCCCCAGCTGAGGGGTGGGGTTGGCAGAGGTGGGCACACCTTCGGGCTGGCTAATTTTCCCCACTGAAAAGGAGGGGAGACGGGAAGGCAGTCTGCTCCTGATAGTAGGAGAGGCTGGGGGTCGCTTTACAAAGGCGGCAAGACCTTTGATGCTCCACTGCCACAGTTGGCTCTTCCCGGCCTGGGGGAGGTGTGAACACCTCCACCCAGGAAAAGCTTTGTTTCTGGGCTCAGGGAGGGAAGGCTCCCACCCCAGGGGTCCAGAAACATGTCTTGTGGTGGCAGGCCGGTGTGTACCAGTCAGGGACCCCACCAGAGGCTGATTGTTTTACAGGGGGTCCCCTCTGAGTGCATTTTTCAATAAATCCCACACTGCCATCAGTGTGGGTTTAATGTGGTGAGAAGTTATATACCAAACTTCCCAGTTTTCAGTAAAGCCATTATGGTGCTGTGGACTTCGCAATGACAAACTCCCAGCACCGTATGCTTTTAATGGCAGTACTGCACTTAAAATGTCTGAGAATTGGCTGAGGTTGGCGCCTAAGTACTCTCCGTGGCGTCATCTCGGCGCTTACGACGCCAGTGACTGACACGGAGCCGCACAACGCTACCTACTGACGCGCAGGGGTACTGCTAAGCGAAACTTTCAGGATCCAGTCTGACGCCTGGGGATATTCTAAGGTAAGGAATCTATCACTAACTAATGTATCTTACAGATATATCGTTACACAAGTAGTAACTTGTGCTTCAGGGTCAAACTGGGACAGAAGATAGGCCTGGGCACAAGATAAAAGTGCCCCTCGTTAGTGAATTAGGCTCAAAGTGGCCCATGTTTTCAAATTCGGTTGTTTGGCTCACTGCATGGAAGTCTTCATGGATATTGCCTTGCTGCAGGCAATGTTTGTTTTAATATTGGGAAAATCAACAGAAAATCCTGGCCTAGCGGACAATAAGAGGCCAACAAACAGCCAGAAAAAACAGCTCATACGCTGCCTTGCCAGACCAGCCCTGGGGCCCTCCATGCCTGGTTACCCTACACATCAGTCCGACCCTGGCTCAGTTGATTAAGGAGCCTAAATCAGGTAACGGTATGTAACCCGAGGCACAGTTTGCACTCCGTCCATGCGTTCCTCGTTGCCATTTCCCGAGATCCATTGTCATCAATTACTGCGCGTTATTGGTTACTGAAAAGACGATTGGTTAGAAATATAATTATAGTGTGTCTTCCAGGTGCATCCGTACATGTCCAGGCGTGGCAAAGTATGTTCTGTGTGCAGCCTGCGAAGGCGCCACAGTGGGAACCCTCCAGCGGTCTGCAATATTACAATTTAATAATGTGCTACATACTAGCGACGTATGTATTTGTGTAATAAGTGTAAATAAAAACACACGTGGCTTGAGATACGCCTGTCTGTCTCTCGCTTATAGGAGCAAGTCTGTTCGGAGATTCAATTATCATAAACAGTCTGAGACGGGAGGGGCTGGGCGCACTTGCACACGTGCGTGAGAGAGAGAGAGAAATGTGTGAATACATAAATCTGAAATAACAGCCCTGAGGAACACTATGTCATATCTCGGTGAGAGACACATATCAACCAAAAATGGTCCCTAACATAGGCATACCCTGTACAACAGGCGTGCAAATCCCCTCGTGTTTTTCAAAAGTAAATACAAATGTGCTCACGAGTGTCAACAAATGCAACACCAACACATATTGTAAATTCAGCATTGATGGTGTATCATACATAAATATGTTGTGGAAAAAGATACCAAGCCTACTGTACAGAAGCAAAAATGTATACTTCGATAGGTGCATTACAGCCTGTCAGCACGGAGGCACGTATGCACATACTCTGTGAAATAGGAGAAGGCGCATGCACAGACATATGGCCCCATATGTGCATTGGAGGTGACCTCGCGCACACACACATACCAATTGCAGGCGAGAATGGCTAATTAAACATACAAACTCAGATAGGCGTTCACCATCTGAATTACAGGCAACAGGAGAAGAGTACCCTGGGCCGTCTAGAGGCGTAGGGGGTGCATGGTAACTGGGGTGATACTTGCTGGTCCACTCAACATTCCATTCTATGACCCAATAACAATTTGTCACGAGCAGAGCGGTTTTGTTTTGTAATAACTCACATGACTGACAAAAATCAACAGTCTCAATGCGGAAACGCATTTTTATGAGCGGTGCTGGCTGTGCGTGGGTCCATGTTCCTGGACTCCAGTTTGTGTCTGGATTATTCCATGTGCTGGTGCGTTGGTAAGTCTGCACATGTAAATAATGTGCTAGAAAACAAATCTGTCAATTAAGCGCTATTCTCTCAAGACTGGCACCGGTCAGGTACTGAAAGGTTTATCAAATTAATACTTTTCTCCCTGTCAATACTTCCCCAATGGGGCTTTTTCAAAGGCCCCCATTGTTGCTGTTCCAATTATTACCATTATTATTAGTAATAATATTAGCAATAAAGGAGGGTATTGTCCAACTGCTTGCATGTGCATTATTAGGTATAATCCGGGTGGTTGGAAAGGGGTGGCTTCGAGTGTGTTGCAGGCTGTACTGTCTGCACTGATACTGCGGAAAGGGCTATAGTGGAGAAGGGGAGGTGAAGGTGCAGGAGCAGAAGACTGAGGGGAGGGGGTATAGTCCCTTTTAGGACTTCAATGAACACACTCGACAACCAGTGCATCATATTGCAAAGGTGATGCTGGGTATAGACATCAGCGCCGTGCACTACACCAGCCTTTCGAAGAGAGTGGCCCGGAAAGCGCCATCGCCAAGGGAAGCGTGTGTTTGTCTCTGCCCCTTCTTTCATGCCAGGGCTCCTTTTATCACATGCAAGGCCATTTTATGACATCGCTGCTTCACGGGCCCTTCTCCGCCTAGCGTTTGTGACTAAGCTCTTTCCGTGCCGCGAGAACTGCTGTCTGCAATCCTGCCTGCTGAATGATTGCGTTGCGAGGGACAGACAATAGCATTCCAAGCTTTCCTTCTCCACGCAACCCAGAACAAAATAAATAAGAAAGCACCTTGTGATTAAAAAAAAAAAAAAGCTACCGAAACAAAGATGGCGTGGGCCAGTCGCCGTGGGCCAAAAGGTGAAAGGGCGGTAACAACAAAGCCCGATATCCAATCACGCGCCACCATTTACCATAACGGATGACGCAAGCTAATCGGAAAGAGGGGCAGGGATTCAAGTCACTTTCTAAATCTGGTTTACTATATTTCTCGCAGGAGAGGAGCGCATGTGTGCTGCAAAGCCAGGCGAGACCTAAAAAGATGAAAGGTAAAAACAAACAAAAGGGTGAGGTAACATTTGAAGAAAGTACAGGGCTGAGCGGCATTGAACAAGCTTATATTTCTGGAAATTGGGACAGATGTACTTTTACGCTCTGGGTATAAAATTTACAAAAAAATAAAAAATGGAGGTTGGACTGAGGGGAAATACAATCACACAGACAAGCTGGCAGTTCATTTATTGTGTACTCCTGCGGGAAATCCCAGCATACAAGGAATGAGGTTTAGTCTAAAGCTAACTAGCACATATCGATGACGCATATTAGTCACCACAGTCAGGCGTTTAACCCTTCAGACGCAGAACGCAGTCCCAGGTATAGTGCTGCCGTAGGTTTGTTACAATTAGATGCATATCTATTACTGTCCCTTAGAGTTTGAAAGCAGGTTTTGATTTCAACTTTAGGGATTGATTGGCAATTTAAAGGTTCATTATAAAGAGTTTGTAAGCCCAGGCTTCCTAATGTTTCTTTTGTATATTTGTGCCAAGGTACCTTCTGGGCCTTTTCGGATGCCAAGCAATCCTTAATGATACTTTGGGTTAGGCCCAGTGTATCCCTCTTCCAAATTGAAAGCCAAAAGACTGGGGCAAGTGATATGACATCTGAAATATATGCTACATTCAATTCCTGGTGCATTGTAAAACTTGAACAGCTAATAGGTAAAGACAATAATGTTATTTTAAAGCGATCTTCTAGACGTTGGAGATGATCAACCTTTGAAATTCCCCAGATATCCGCTCCATATGTCGCAGAAGAAACTGCCTTAGCAGAATATATTTTCTTGGCTCTAGTGGGTTACTTCCCAATTTTTTTTTTTTTTTTATAAAGGTGAACATCGCCACCATACATTTTTCCAAAGCATTACATCTGTTTAATATTATGTTTGTACTGAAATAACAATAAAACCAGGAGTCACCCCACTGACCAAGAGACAGGGTACCACTGGTAAACGTGAAAGAAGAAATTCCTCTTGGACCTATGTATTTATAAATTAAATATTCACATATCCCCAACCATGCATACCTGTGTGGTATAAACAAAAATCTTTGTCCCTTCTCGGATGTCTTTGTTTATACAACACAAGTATGCATGGTTGGGGATGTGTGAATATTTAATTTCAATTATAAATACATAGGTCCAAAGAGAAATTTCTTCTTTCACGTAAAATTATGTTTGTCCAGGTCCCCCTGTTAAAAAGTACACCCAAATATAGAAAGGACATGGTAATCTCTTCTTTCCGTCCTGCAATTTTTTGGTTGCTTTCCTGCTATCCAAATGAAAGTTTTTGATTCATTTACTTTTAACTGCAAAGAAGCCATGTAAGATGCATAGTTATTTAAGAGCTTTTGCAGAGCTAGACCCGTTCTTGCATTTAAAACTGCGTCGTCTGCATAAAGCAGTATGGAGACCCGTTTTCTATTAATCATGGGTACAGCCACTGTGGATTGATCCACTGCTGTTTCAACGCCATTTGTATACAGGGAGAACAGGAAGGGGGCTAACACACACCCCTGCCTGACCCCCCCCCCCCCGTGCACTATTTAGTAGATTGTCACATTCAAAGTGAGAAATTGGAATTCGTATGGGGCTCTTTTTTTTTGTTTTATGAAATGCTCCAACATGTAAATGTTAAGCTTTAAAAATCATGATTTATCGTTTGTGGAGAATTTTACTGCATGTCTGGATCCTCTTTTCTTGTGCTGTATTATCATGTGAAAGTTCTATTTTATTTTTGTTGTCAAAATGTCGTATGTAGGTAACATCTGGTTAAGTACACATTCACAGCTTCTCTATAATGTATACTAGTGGAATGTTTGTGGCACTTAACGCATACATTTATTTCCTAACCATTTTTGGCATTTTCTGTTTTCAGCTGCAAATAGAGAATATTTATGAAGCTGGAAAGCTGAACCTTGTATCTCTTGTTCAGCTCTTGAATCAATCTCTGAAGCTATTGATACAAGAACGTCGTCAAGTTGACAAAATTGGCCTTCAATTAGATTTACAGTACCTGGAGGTGAAAACGAAGTTTGAAAAGGAGGTTATGTCAAAGCAGAGAAAGATGAGGTTTGTCTTGGTTTTTTTTCTTTCCCCCTAGACCTGGTTATTGGGGGGGGGGGGGGTTCTTCCAATTTTTTTATAGCATTATCTCGGCCCAAGGGCATCAGTGCTTCACAAGATAACCAGGTGTTGAACGTGTTATTATATTGGAGAAAAACAATGGTTCACCTGGGCATCAGTACCAGTAGCAACAAACAAGCTATCTTCAATAATTGACGATAGAACAATAACAATTGTCCAAGGTAAAGAATAAGCAGGCAGGTGATGAATATCATATGACAATTTATTATTTCATTGCATACTTTTATCATTCTTTTGGTGTTTTTAATAAATATTCAGTGCTCACACTTTAGTGAAGAGGGGTGCAGGAGCAAGAGAGAACATTAATCACAAATAAAAAGCATGATACTCCATAATTACTTTCTGCAATATATAGTAGTCTATATAGGTCAACGGCAAGTCAACCTCTGGTAATGTGAGGTCGTCATCAGGACGGTGTGTGAGCACTCTATCTTGGAGGTTCAGCACGTGGGTGATACCTTCCGGAAATTGAAGGAAAGGGCATCTAAGCCAGCTCTAATTATAGTATAGGGTTGCATGGCATAGGAAGCCTGGAGCGAATAGGGGCTTGTGCCGAAGGGACCAACCTAGAGGTCCTGGAGTACCGGATAGGTGAAGCACTCCATGACAATGCCAGTAAATGGGGGCATCAATTACTTAATAAAAGTAGGCATGTGGCCAGCTGGCCTAACCAGCACGGTCCTGAAGGAGGAGATATTCGGGAACGCAGCCAATACACAGACCGAATCGTGAAGAACTATGGTGCTGTGTCAATCTCTTGGTCGCTTGTCCTAATGAGGCATAGAGCCAGCGAATGACGGAAAGCAGAATTCCAACTGGTGTTGATCCTGGCAAAAGAATGGTAAAAGCATGCCATGAAATAATATATTGTCATACAGTATCCATCACCTGCCTGCTTATTCTTTGCTTCAGACAATTGTTATTGTTCGGTCTTAAAATTATTGAAGATTGCTTATTTTTTTATATTTGTTTTTACTGGTACTAATTTCCAAGTGAATCTTTGTTTTTCCCAATACACTACATTACCCCAGGTTCTCTAAAATATTGGGGTCACCCTTGTTTTTAATACATACTTATTTGGGCATGGCGAGATGAAGTGATTTACCCAGAATTGCTGAATATTTCGTTGATGCTGAAATGTCAACGTGGTTCACCAGTACCCAGGGTGAGAGCTCTGGCCACATGGCTCTTCCCAAATTTGTTTTATTTCAACAATCATAACCTCTTTTATTCACTTTGGGTGTGATTCTTGTTACGTTAGTTAAA
The DNA here is from genome assembly GCF_964204655.1 of Triturus cristatus. Classification (NCBI taxonomy): domain Eukaryota; kingdom Metazoa; phylum Chordata; class Amphibia; order Caudata; family Salamandridae; genus Triturus; species Triturus cristatus. The sequence continues at coordinate 998,540,659 of NC_140581.1, forward strand.
ATGGTTTTGGAAAAAGAATGGTGTGCCATTCCTGGGAGATTGATACACAGATGAGGCTAATCCTGCTTCAATTGTGACAAAATCTCCCCAAATAAATACTGATTTCTGATGACCGGTGCGAACTGAGAGAAATCGTAACGGACAGATACGGATCAGACAAATGCTGACCATGTACCCCAGGTCTTCTGAACGGGTAGATGGGGGTTTGTCCTTTGAATACATGGTTTTATTCACCCAGTAACTTTGTATATGAGCCTTGCAACATTTATGTGCCTACAAAACAATAGAATCTCAGTCTCTTTTGTTCATACTCCTGTGATAGGTAGTACTGTAACTTGTCTCTCCACTAAGCAAGCTTATAAATTTGTCTGTACCACATGCCTGTACTCCCTCTCTTTCTGGTATGACTTTAACTAGAGCTAAAAGCCTTCTAAGGAAGCTTTGACACCAACCTTTTCTTTTGTATTTAATATAAAGGAAGCTTTCTCGATTAGACTAGTTTTACTTCCACTTTCTGTCCTCTCACTTTGTTGAAAAAGACTGGTCTTACTTGCTGCAGTATCTGCAAAGATCAGTTTACAGGCTGTAAACAGTAATCTGTTTTATTTCTGTTCTGTCTCTTTACCCATGTCTGTACAAATGTGCTTATCTTTTGCATATTGTTGTTTTCATCTATGACCCTCTGTTTGTAAGCAGTGTTAACAGGACTTTGCGTCCAGCGGTTCTTGGTAATTCCAAAACAGTTTTTATAGCCACATACTGAATTTATAGAACCTTTCTTCTTAAAGGCTCGTGCTCTAAGCAGTCTTTTCAGCCCTGTGATGATTGCTTCTTTTGGTTATGGGGTGGCTTAGAGATTTTATAGGTACTTCCCTTTTATATGGACTCACGCCCTTTTATGAACCAAACAGCATTTTTACATTTTAATGAAAGTAATGTTAACAAGATTGAAAACCTAAATGTTAGCTATACAAACTTGAACCATAAGATTTTCACAACATGAATAAGCTCATAACCCGACCAGTTAGTGATCACAAACTATTTTGTTTGACCCTGCTACGTGGCAGGTTATAAGTATTACAAATACCTCTAAATGATTGAAAATACGTGGCAATGCACTGGAGAATGTGTGCATATCTGCACTGACGACTGCAACCATTCCTTCACCAAAGCGATCCTGCCAGTTCTCACTGAAGCTCAAGAGATTTGGAGGAAACTTTATCTGAGTGATTCATTTCAAAATCTTTGTTCAGAAAGTATCTGGATCCCCAAGACAGTTGAGTATTTGCTATGGGGAACCTCACCAGCTCAGTGTAATGTGGTGATGGAACCTTCCTTGAAGGATAAGGTGACATCGTCCTACAATGGACAAGGAGACCAAGAGCTGCAAGGAGAATTTTCTTGCTTGTGGGTCTCATTTTGAATCACTAATGCTAGTGCCTTTGTGGAGAGGTTTGGACTGCATGAGTTTCACAGGTGCTGCATTACTGTCAAACCAAGCTATGGGAGAGTGTCTGAGCATGTTGACTCGAGCAATGAACCTGCCAAATTTAAAAAAAACAAAAAACTTGTAATTGTAACTTGCTCTTTTACCCATACTGTCACTAGGATCATATACTGCACTATTTCTTTGTGCTTGCAGTTGTACCTTAAGCCCTTAGTTTTTAATTCTGAGGCACAGGAGAAAGGTATTAATCACCCCCTTGGTGTGAAGAATCTGATAAATTCCTTGATAGATGAAGTCCTCCTGCAGTGCAATGCTAGCACAGTAACGTGGAGGGGGCATTTTAAGAGTAACTCTTTTAGGCCAGTACATAATTGCCTCTTCCTATCCGCATTTTAGAGAGAAACACGTTTGTCTCTTTCTGACATTAACAACTTTTCTGTCTGTTATGAAGATCCGCCAAGGGGTCAGCCACTCATCACATCTTGCTCCCTTTAGAAATTGACCTTACAGCAAAGCCATTTCGTGCTAATCTCCCTTATTGAGAATCACATCAGATTGAATTCCCTGTGCAGGTGTCCTTACTTTCCATTTGAGTGGGAAGTTTTCCAGGAAGTCTTCAGCTTCATTTTGGTAGTCCAGGGGCCATCCACCCTTAGGATTCCCTTTAGTATATGACCAATTCACTTCTTTGATGTATGAGGGGTCACTGTCCTAGGAAACTGCTTGATAGTGGGTTTGAAGGGCTGTTTTTTTATTCCTTCCCCCTCACTCTTTCGATTCAAGTGTTATCTATCTCTAGTAGTTGGGTAACTCACTCATCTCGGAACATGCCTAAAGCATGCTTTTGCATTGTCGGTACACCTATCATGAGGCATTTAACAAGCCCAGTTACTTTGTTTCTTCCATTTAAGTGCTTTTTTCTACATTATGGTATTTTAACTTTGTCCGTGCCTGGTTGATATATAAACCTTTTGAGATGATGACCTCATGAGACTTGAAGTTTTTTGTTGAAAGATTCTTTGGTGTCAAATACCAGCCAGGTATTAGGTGGATGATGGACATCATTCAACACGGTCACACATGGGAATTTATTCAGAACCTTCCCTGAAATCCACCTCACCGTAGGTCATACCAACACCTTTGTCTGTTAAAGTAAGAGATAAAGTTGTTTATGTTCAAGGGAGCAGTAGAAGAGCTTTCATATGTGCACCGAAACACAGGTTAGTAAGCTAACCTTTTTCTTTTAAAGAAAGGAACTGGAAAGTGGCAGCAGGTGTAGGATCTGCGACAGCTCAACAAATGCCTCTAAAGCAGTCACTGGGAAAGGTTACGCTACAGGACATACAGCAACTCCTGCAGCCAGGGGATTTTTTGGCAAAGAAGTTTTTTGGGCATCACTAGTTCTTTTAGATGCCTACTTTGTTATCCCCATCCATGTCCAACACAGTTGGTATCTCAGGTTCGAGGTGGCGGTTGTCACTACCAGTTCAAAGTCCTTCGTTTTGGATTAAAATCTGCCCCAAAAATATTTACCAAATGCATTGCTACTATAGCATCACGCTTAAGAAGAAAAGGACACCAGATATTTCGCATATTTGGGCGACTGGCTGACAAAAGCATCATCGTAATAGGGAGCAGTCCGTTCAAAAAGTCTTTCTCCAAATCTTCAAGAAGTTAGGTCTCCAATTAAACAAAGAAAAATCCTGCCTTGTTCCAAGTGCAAAAGTGACATTCCTAGGGGCAATCCTTGATGCAAAAGTATGGAAGGCTTTTTCTACCAAGGAGAGAATTATAAAATCGTAACAACGACTTCTGTGCTTTCAAGAAACCATTTCAATTAGACAATACAAAGCGTTCCTGGGAATATTGTTGCATGTTCATAAGACCACTGTGAGAAGGTTGCCTGATATATGCTGTCCACTAGTCCTTGTGGACACCTTGTATCAGTCCATACTACCCCTTATGGTGATAGGTTGAAGACAACCTTTATTGAAAGCTATCCTCGTGGTAGCTATGGAGAGCAGCCTTCAGGCTAATTCTTGAAGGAATGTAAAGCAGCTTGTTTTACCAGTCTATAATCTCTTGAGTGATCAAATGAAAGGACAACCACACCAGGTATATATTCAAAATATATGTATTTAGGTTAAAACACACCCCTCTAGTCTCTTTATGAGACTGGAGTTCGAAGTACTTTGTTTACAAGTTAGCAATTATCCGTAATAGGGCACATGCACGTTTGGGCCCTAGGGACGTACCAAACCATATACCAAAAAAGTGGTATAAGAACCACGACTGGGATAGACACGAGGCCTAGAGCCTGTAGAATCACTGCGACCCCAAGGAACCACCCAAGGTAGTGACACAGGGGACCCACGGGGACTATATGCAGTGTGTAAACACAACCGCGGGTTCCCGTTAGATTCTATGGGCAATGTCGCGGTTGGAAATTTAAAGATTAGGGACACTTAGAATCGAGTCAGGGCCAAACCCTTTTGGACTTAAGAAGTTCTGGGGATAGCACCCACGGGAGCACCGCAGTACTCTAGTTACCTCACCCAGGGATGCTGGGTGCATAGGTGTCTTTTGGTCTCTGGTCGCGTCGTCGATTGCAATGGAAGCCTGCAAAGAAGTGCTGCTGCCGTGAAGAGAAGTGTCCGAAGAGATCCAAACCTGGATCTAGGATGGAAGGAACCTGAAAGTAGAGGGGACAGAGTCTGGGTCACTAGCCAGTGACCTTGGGCAAGATGGACCAATGCCCACAGATGTCGGGTGCTTCAGGTGAGTTGATGGGTGTCTTGACTCCTCAGCCACGAGGTCCAGGAGGCATTGACTAAGTCCACGAGCCGGATTCGAGCTGTCCCATGAAGTCTGTCGAGTGCTGCGGTGTCGGCGACCAGAATGGACCCAACAAGCCTTTGCAACGGCAAGTCACTGGAATTCAGAGAAAGGACAGGGGTGCAGTCCAGCAAGGTCTGAGGGACTCACCCAGCGAGGGTAAGTCAGGGCACGTCTGGAGCAACCAGGAAAACCCAAGTAGAAGAGGAGTTACCTTCGTGGGGACCTGCTAGCCAACGGGTTAGTGATCGCGAAGGAGCCTCGAGCGGTCACACTTGAAACAGGCCCACGGGTCACTCGTGGAGTGGAGGCCAGCAATCTTCGGTGCAGGAGGTGCTCAAGGCTGGGGCTACTCTGAGCCCAAAGCACAACTTGGAGGAGGACCAGGAAGACAGTGTTGCTGCAAAAGTTCACGGTGTCCAGGGGTCACGGTTCCACGTCACCTACGATAGCCACGGGCCTCAGCTTTGCTGTGGACTCAGGGTAGCCTCGCGGAAGTCTGGAAATCCACCTCTGGTGATGCATAGACTTTGGCGTCCGGCGGAAGCTTTAGCGATGCAGACCGGTCAGTTGCTTCTTTGGTGCCTGCCAAGCAGGGGAGTCACTCCTTGACCCCACAGGAGATTTCTTCAGTCTTCTAGTTAAAGTAGAACATCGAAGGTCCAAGATATATGTTGCAGAGTTTCGTCCAGGGTAATCTAAAGTCGCAAGGACTGGGTTCCCATACTTGTACTAAGTTTGGGTTTGGACATACTCTAGGGACCCACCTATGGGAGGGTTAGGAAAGAGGGGTGGTTACACAAATTTCCTTTGTCCAGTTTCATGCCAAAGCAGAGGCAGGTAGCCCCTGCAACCGGTTTGAACTGGACTATGCACAGGGACACCAAGTGTGCCCCCAGTGCAGGACTTCAAATCACCAGAGAGTGCTCCCGCCCAGTCCCAATACACATCTGCCTGTCTGGGGAGGTGGTTACACCTCTCTGACAGGAAACCTATTGTCCAGGCCTCACCTGCCGGAGTTTTGGTCAGCAGCAGGAGGCCAGACCCGTGTCTGTGGCAGAGGCATCCATTTTGTGATGCCAGGGCTCAGGAAAGTCCTACCGGGTTAGACCAGTGTGAACATGTCTCTCCCTCTAGAAGGGTGGAATGCTAACTCTGCCGCCAGAACTGGCAGGGGGTAGTATTCCGAAGCATTTGACACCAAACACAACATGTTTTGATGCAGCCATTCCAAAGTTAGCATTTACCGCGAGGTTATAATGCACTTGAGAGTGTATGGTATGGCTGTATCACAGAACAGCCATAAGGAAGGATTTCCGAAAGCTGCAGAGGGGCTCAGCTCATGCTTGGGCACCCTCTCACACAAAACCAAGCACTCTGCCTTCAGGATTGTCAAGGCCTGCCATAGGAGTGACTGATAGGTTTATATGTGTGTGTGTGTGTGTGTGTGTGTGTGTATATATGTGTAGCCTATACCACTGTAAGGGGTGCAAGCACACCCTTACCCAGGGCTTATAAGGTACTCCAGAATCCAATTCGATATGTACCTAATGTACATGCAAACCATTTTAGAGAGGAAGCAGCTAGGCTGTGGTCCTGATTAACAGGGCCACAGCCAGACTAAAGTCGAAAAACCGTGAAACACCAGCAAAAAGTGGGGGTACCCATGTGAAGCAGATCCTACTCTCCTACAACCACTTCCGTATCTGGAACATTCAAAGATGTCATTAGGGTAACACCAGAAATGAAAACAGCTAATTGATGGTGGGTGATGAAAGAAAATACTTCCAGGGGGTTAACATTCCGCTACAAATCGCCACACTTTGTAATAACAGGTGCGTCTATGGAGGGATGGTGAGTTTATCTCCAAGACCTCAAAATGAGTGGGAATTAGTCACGCAGTTAGAACAGGAGACCTAAATTTTTTGGAATCCAGGGCAGTATTCTTGGTACTGCATGCTTTTCTTCCAAGAATAAAAGGATCTACTGTACTGGTTTGCACAGACAATACGACCACAATTTTTACCTAAACAAGGAGGAACAAAACCGTACCTCCTATCGAAGAAAATGCAGGATATTTGGAGTTGCATCTTGCATTGTAAAAATTTGCTTAAAGGTAGTTCATGTGCAGGGTACAAATCAGTTGGCAGATTATCTGAGCAGATCTATAAAAGAATGCCACGAGTTGGAACTGTCCCTCATGCAGCTGTCAAATTCTGCAACTGGGGAACCCATCTGTAGGCCTGTCTGCTACTTCTCTCTTGTGGGGGAAACGCATTTCAGATTGCTTGGACGGGAATAATTGCATAAGCCTTTGCACCTCTCCCTTTGGTTCCCCAACCTCTCCCTTTTGGTCGGTGTTGAATCATTCTAATAGACCCAGCATGGCCAAGACAATTTTGGTGGGCAGAACTTATCCTTTTGTCGAAACAGAAATCCATTGTGAAGGAAACTTTATTTTTGTTGCAGTTGTCCCCCCACTTTTTTGCTCCCTTTGACTCGTAGTGCAATGAAGCATGCTAACCAGACCTGCATGCCCTTTCTTTAAAACAAGGTGATGTCTAATTGTACACAATTGGCAAAGGACTTTATTACCCCTATAAGTCCAAAGTGAATGGTACCCCTGGTACCTAGAGCATGAGTACTAAAGAGGGTTCTAAAGGGCTGCAGCATATTTTTTGCCACCCTAAGGGACCCACATACAAATTCCACACAGGCTGCCTGCAATGGTCAAACCATGTTAGACATCATGACCTACTCCTGAGTGCCATGTCAAAGACTGCATGGGCTAGATGTAAGTCACTTCTACAGCAGGCCTTGGAGCCCTAAAGCATTATAGCACGTGTGAGAACATATCTGCATGAGCAGATGTGCCCCTGTAATGTCCAGTTCCATTGCTGGATATTGCAAGTGAACAGGGAAGCCATCTTAAGGTATATACTGAACACTGGTCAACAAGAGTTTCCCAGCTACATAATGGCTTCACTGAAACACATGTTTGGTATCAAACTTGTATTAATGAACCCTCACTGATTTCAGTGATGGATTTATTAATACATGCACCCAGAGGGCACCTTAGAGGTGCCCCCTACTAGTCCTCATGTGCTGACTGGTCCTGTCCAACCTGCTACCACAGACTAGTTTCTGACCCCCTAAGCGGTGAGAACCCTACTCTCAGAGGTTGGAAACATGCCTGCTCTAGCAGGAGCTGTTTACACCTCTTCCAGCAGTATGGCTAGTAAATTTGCATCAAAAAAACAAGGAATCCGTGGGTCTAAAGAGACCATGCTAAATGCTAATACCCGCAAGTCTGAATGCTGTAAGAAAACAAGAGTCCTCATAAAGAGGACGAAGTCCCATCACCCACCGGAGTGGCATGCTTCATCATCTGGGGCCTCCTCTTAACCACACCTGGTGTGGTTAAGGAGCTACAACTCCTGCATGAATGTAAAAGGAGGAGCTTGCGGATCTTTTCTTTGACTTAACACCCTAGATGGACCTATCTGAACAGAGACTGAAACTGCCTGACGTGTGGTGGAACAGTGTGGAAAGTGCAGTGTGAGTGAATAGTGTGTTAAAATTGACTATTTAAAGAAAAATATGTTTATTCAGTATCCTTAGATGACAAAAAATAAAAACATGGTCAACATGTTTCAGCCATTAGAGATCAAATCCTGTGATCGTGGCTTTCTTCAGGACCAAATGTTACTACTGCAACAAAAATGACAAAAGGATGAGAAAAATCTCAACCTAGACTAAATTGGAACGATACCACCGACAGAAATACCTACTCATCTAGTAGTAAGTGGAACTGCAGGGGTTCTCATGAGTCACCTGTGCAAGATAAAAAAGGAAAAACACAAGGAACACATATCAATACAGCAAGGAGATTGGAGGCATAGCATGTAGTGACTTACACAGTTGATGCCGTCAGGTCTACAACATGCCTGCTTACCCATAATAAATCGGGGATGGTCGCCCCCACTCCTGGTAACAACTCCGGGCGTGAGGCAGCGCTCTGTTAAAACAGACAAAGACAAACTAGTATAGAAAAAAGATCTCATTGATAGTGCTATGATCTTTTAAACAAACAACAAAAACTTGGCTGATTACCATGTATGTCTACAAATCCTTCAACAATAAAGATAAAGCTGGAGTGTGGGAAGTTCACATGCACCACAACAGAACTATTGTACAAGTAGGGGCCAATAAATGAACCAGAGGTGCAACCAGCCCACTGCCTGGCTCGACAATATTAGAACGTTGTAATATGATCCCATCACTCGATTAACAGTGAAGGATCGGATGGTCAAAGTGCTCGGATTCGGGCCGCCACCTCTGGTGGTGTAAACAATAATTACAAAAAGTATATTAGTAGATATTGTCCACACAGTATATACCTAGCGGGGTGGCGCTCTAAACACTCGTGTAGATGCTAAATCCGAGTGGAGCAAGTGAGTAGTAGTCTCCAACAAGAGACGAACTCAAAACTGAGCATAATATTCTCCGAACAGAGACTAGCTAAAAACTGAGCATGATGCCACTGGATGTCTCGACAATTAACTCAAACGCGCAAAAGTTGACAAACACGTAAAAATTGGAGAGCATACTGGAAGCGAACTCTTGGCTGATAATACACATAGACTGTGGCCTACCTGGCCGTTGCTACCCCAGGCGGTCTTCCTAGTTGTACCGAACGGTACTGGGGCCGTGTATACCGCATCATCATATAGCCGGCAAGCACCCGGAAGCTATCCTACGGGGCGGGGCAAAGGGAGGAACCAAAACATGTGACCGTGGTTTCTCGAGCTCTCGGGAACACGGGACTGCGTCCATTCCTCACGCCTTCTGGGATATGTAGTTGGAGTCCCACATTGAACTAATTAGTACGAAGCTAATGGCACAGATCCTGATAAACTACAGTGGATATGGCAACCATGGGTAGCGCTGGACCGCAATCCTAGTAATCAGGAGAGCATTTAAAAGAACACGGGTATATAGAAACTGTCAGATTTGAATTCGGGCTTGTCCCTGAACAAGATATTAATTGCGGAACGCCAGGACAATGCCCAACAGTAAGTCAAGTGTAAAATGCACAGATACCAGTGAGCATAATTATGCGAGGCTGGCAATGAACCGTGAGCCATGATATTGATCAAGGGGCCCAGAGACCAAAGCAAAACACCAAACAGTAAAACCAACTGCGCTTACCCATATAATGAATGTTAATATAAGGGATACAAAAAGGACACTTAAGCGGACATCATTGGTTGGGGGGGCAGAAATGAGAAGCTCACCACCCGCACCGGCTTATGCCATAAGGCCAACAATAATCCACGAGGCCAGGTATAACCATAATCTCTGAACTAAGCACAACCCTGGAGGTTATTATTGCAAATGTCAACGGAGGGAAGTCCAAGGAATGGCCTCATTCAACCCCACTGTGTCACTGTGTATCTTATAAACCCACCACTGTTCTCGTTTAAAGAGAAAAGTTGAGATGTCGGTGACATGCGATGGAATGAAGGGTTGTTCAAGTATTGTCCAGTTGATCTCGTCCGGTTTGTGCCTGAGTGCAACAAAGTGATTGGTCAAGCGGGTCGATTGCTTTTTGCACCTGATGGTGCTTTTATGCTCCATTATTCTGAGCTTGACCTTCCTGGTCGTCATGCCCACATACCTCTTCTTACAGGGACATGTAATGAGGTAAATCACCTTCTCACTATTACAATTTGTGTGCTTGGTTTGTCGCCAGGGTTTGCCTATACCTAGATCGATCTCAATGGTATGCGAAGTCTGTAAATTTGCATGTCAAGGCAGGGAGCTTCAAAGAGCTCTCTAGCTTGATATGTGAGCCTGGCTTACCCCAGACCTCGAAGACGCCACCCCCTGCCCTGAGCCCATGTGGCACCAGGACAGGCTGGAAATTAGCTATGCAAGGTGGTATTTCACCTTCAGGCTATTCACACATATAAGGTGGACAGCCTGAAGTGCACACAAAAGAAAGCATTTCACCATCTTGTGTGGGGTGAAATTCGGAACCCTGGACCTGCACCAAGGATTGGCGAAAACCCTGCCAGGTTGCTTGCACTTAGACTATGGCTGGGACCGACTTGGCCAAGAGCTGGACATTCTCACCAAAACCCTTGGAGGACTGCCCAGCACCTTAACAACTGGGAAAGATCTCCCTTGGAGTAGAGGAACTGCTCCCCTGCATTTGCAGGCACCACAAAGCATCTGCCGGTCCACCGTGTTGCTAGCCATCAGGCTCACGAAGGAGCAGTGTGACAGGAGAAAGGCCTTGTGCTCCAGGAGGTCAGATCAGTCTCCTTGCCAAGTTTGGAGACACCGGGACCCCTAGGAGCCGGCCAGCACCAATACCCTGGGTATTGGAGCAGTACAGCACCAAGGCTTGTTGGCAGTCCATTCCTGACTCCAATAGTACAAAGCACACACAGCTATGTAGGACATCAGGATGCACCAGCCCCAAGATTTGCCCTGCTGCCCTCTTCCCCAGGTCACCAAGACCCAGAGTGAGCCTCTGACCGACCCTTACCTGGCACCTTGAAGCACACCTTCACCCATGCTCCATAGCCCCAGTCTGGGGGATGTGACCGTGCCAACTTGATCCTGAGACTCAGGAGTTGAGCCCATCCTTTGGTTTGGCCAGATTGCTCCCCCAGTCGCCACGTTCAGCCTCTTTCTGCAGGGACCGAGAACCGCCAAAGTCTTCAACAGTGCTACCCCGCCAGACAAAGTACCTCTGCACACGAGCCCCCCATCCCATGTTTGAGCATACTCATGGTGGCCCTGTGTGCCCAAGACACTCCAGGCCTGAGCCCCCCTGTCGGTTCATTCAGGCTGCCTCTTCCCCCCCCCCCCCCCCCCCCCCCCTTGCTTGCAGACTCTTTTCAACAGGACAGTTTCCTATTGAAATTAACGGGGCACCCAATGCCGAAAAGCACCTCTGCAACCTGCCGCCCCAGAGCAGACTGATGTGACCTGTTGGTGCTGACTTAGGCCTTGCCCCCTACTTACCTTAAGTCTAGGATAACAGTCCCGTAAGTCTTTGACAAGTGACCATATGCAGTAGATGTTTTTCTCCATAAAATAACATTACCACTTTAAAGATACAAATACAGTGCATTTTCCATCTCTTGAAAAATCACTATCTCAAAGTAATTACCTGATTATGATGATCTGTTTCTAAATTCCTATAAAAATCTTTTTTTTTTTTTATAAATTGTTGTCCGATTACTTTGAGTGTCTTTCCTCCTTAACTCTGTGTGCAGTAAATGCTTAACACTATCCTCTGATAGCCTACACATCTCTCCCACTCTACTACAAAAGAGAGAATTTGGGATTATTATAATAACCCCTGTGAACCAGTGAGAGTCACCTCGACTCTGCACAGTGAGAGCCAGTTTCCTACGTATTCCACTCAGACCAGTCCCAGGAAGGCTTTACATGAACAATGGCCAAGTGATTCATCGAAATCCATTATCACTCGACTTCCTGACTCCTGGACACAATGAATTCCATAAGTTAAATATACTACCACAGTGCAGACATATCCTTGCTAAAGCAATGGCTAACTCTACAAATAGATCGTATTGGGTGAAATGGCTATGGTTCTGCAATTGGTGCTCCTCCAACAATTGCCATCCTCTTTCTTCAACTTAAGCACAAGTGTTACCATATTTACTCCGTTTAGCTCAGTCTTGCTTCTCTCATAACTCAGTTAAAGTTCACCTTGCAGAGATATCTAGATTTAGAAGGTTCTGGAACCAGAGGTCCTTTTGGTCTATCAGACTAATGAAGACATTTTTACGAGGCCTGTTTAGAACTGCTGATTCCATGGCAGCTAAATACAGTATTGGCTCAATAAATGCAAGGACCTTTCATGTCTATTCACAAGGCTTATATATAGTACCTTTCATAGAGAATGGCCCTTCTCTTAGTGAGGAAGATTTGTGAAATACAGGCTTTTACAACGAAACAACCATACATGCAATTTAAAATAAGATTATTTTAAGAACTGTTGCAGGGATTCTGCACAAACACAACTATGGGTAGGGTTATGAGACCTAATGCATAGGGACTGAGTCATCCTACCACCTTAGTACCCATGAGCCCAGGACCAACAAGTTATAGTGTCTCACTTGCTCTCCTACTCACTTGCAGAGAAACAAGTGATTAGACAACATAACACTCCCGACTCTCTTAGGAATCGTGGTTGGAAGACACACCCTTTCGCTCACACTCTTGTACTTTTCCACAAGATCTGACAGACACAAACCAGTTTAAAATATTTATTTTAACTAACGTGCTGTAATATGCAGTATACATGCCACAATAAGTAAGAAAATGCATAACACGCATATGGTCAGCATAGCAATTAGTCCATAAATCATGAAAGGAGTTGTCATTATGAAAAGACAGTATAACCTAACCTCCCTCCCTCTTGTATAGAAGCAGAGTGATTAGATGTTAGAAGATCTTTGGGCGTTATCTGCAGACCCTGTACCTTAGTCTGTTTATGGTAGATCTACCTCATAGGTGCGTTCTTGCTCTTCTCCCTGGAAAGGTCCCTCTCCAAGTGTGTGCTACCTATTCGTGTATGCCAACAAGACAAGAGTATGTTTTCCCAAACAGCTGCATCAGTATGTTTTGTCTAGATGCTAGGGCCTGGCCAGAATAACAAGGGACATTGTTGATCGACCTTGCTCAAGATGTTCAGACTAAATCCCAGGAACCTGCAGAGTATGAACCCAGCGGTAGGTTCTCACGTGAAAATGGCAAAAGAGGCATTTGCAAAATAAACTTGTCTAGTAACGTGTGCAAAGCAGCGGACAGTCTGCAGCGTGCTCATGCTAAGTTAGAGAAGACAACAATGTCCCCATGGGGCATTTGACAGAATTAGCCTTCACTTATTCGTACGGCTCCAACAGACTTTCACCTAAACAAACTTGTGGTCTCAAAAGCACATTTCCAGAATACTTCGAATGAAGCCGAATGGGTGCTTCACTTTGAGCGTTAAAATGTGCCTCAATAAATCTCAAGTCTAACTAACTTCTTGATGTTTTAGCACCTCCAAGATAAAGACAAACCTTGTCAAGAACTAGTATAACCAGATGGTTATTGGCAGCAATTGGCTTTTGTCATGAAAAAGCAGGAAGACCATGGAGTACTAAGTTTGACCTCATTTGACAAGAAGTGTGGCAACACCTACTGCACTATTTGATGGAGTTTCGTTACCCGATATTTGCAGAGTACCCACATGGACAAATCGACATTTGTTCACTAGACACTATTATCTAGATGCTACCACACCCAGTATGCGGCTGTGGGCCAAGCAGTACTTCACAACTTAATCTAATGAGGTTAGCCAGCTTTATTATTCTATTATAGAAAGTTTACATTTTGTACTTTGTATGTTTTGCCACTTCCCCATGTTCTTCATATTTTGTCAGGTAAGTTAACTGCTTACTATTCAAATATGTCACGTGTTCCCTACATGGCCCATTGTGGTTTACCTATGTTAGCCTAACTGCATGACACAGGCCGCACTAGTTTTGCACACATTAATGTATAAACACATTTGTTTCTGTGCCACATATTTTAACACAGAACCTGCAATGGTTTTCTCGTTCTGTTCATTCCTGGGATTTAGTCTGAACACGGCAGAGCAGGTCAAACACTGTCCCATGTTATTTTGCCTGGTCAGGCTTTCGCACATAGACACAACACAGAAATGTAGCTGTTTATGAACATGTAAACCTTGTCGTATAGATATGCACAGCAATGTAACACAGATATATTTTCTGAGAGGATCACATCTGCATCTGAGATGTAGAACATCCATTTTTGTGCTATGGTACGGGGTCTGCTACTAATCCCAGAGATCTTTGCTGTATAATCAGTTTGCTTCTGTAGAATGGGAAGGGGGATAGGTTAATCTGTCTTATATAATATGACAGGGCTTTTCATAATATATGCTTTACTGACTATGCTGATGGTATTTTTGCTAGGTAGTTGTTTTCTGATTGTTGCACATATACTAAATTGTAGAGCATGGTAGTTTAAATAAAAATTTCAAACTTCCTTCGTGTTTCTGTCGTATCGTATTGTCATCGAGTAAGTGTGTGAGAGCGAAAAGGTTTATCCAGTTACCGCAGTCCCCGAGAGGGTTGGGAGTGTAGTGTTCTGGGGTGTCAATTCACTTGCATCTGGTTATGAGTAAGAGGGCAAGTGAGACATTATAGCTAGACTGACTGGCTCATGTCACTGAGGTGGTATGGTGACTCAGTCCCCATCTGCTAACGATTTATGGTCCCAATCATAGCTCTTTTCCTGGGCAGAATCCCTGCAACTTATTCAAGCATGTGATTTTATGAAAGATTTAATACTGGAGAAAAAAACAAGTTACCTACACACTGGTTCACCAGTATTGATATCTTTCATAGATTTCCATGTGACCCTCCCACCCCCGTTTGCAGTGCTCACCACATTTGAAATCGAATTTATCCTGTACACTTGTGCTTATAAATCTGAGGTGTGATGATCCTGGAAGATTCAAGAACTGCTTTCTGGTTGGCTGATGTTGGCTTCTTTCTAAAATGTGATTTGGTTGAGTGTCACTCCTTCGACCTTTAAGGGTATGATGCTTTGCTTTCTTCTAATTATTATAATTACGGAGAGACCTCTATGACTGGGAAGAATCAAGCATTTGATTCTATGAAAGAGATCAATACATGAGAATTACTGCGTACAGGCAAGTAAGCAAATATTAGAATTTGAAATGGGCCTTGCACCAGTACATATTTAGAAACTGCAAAACAGCACAAAGTTCAAAGAATTTTCTTTTCTGACACCTTTGTGGGTGCCCAGTCTGTCTTCATTATGCATCTGCTTAAAATAGCCTTCCTCCTTTTGGCAATTTCCTACAAAGAAATGAGTGAAAAACGGTTGTTCTTTCTGCAAATATTTGGTTACATGATGTATTTTTTGTCATTGTATCGGTTTCCAATGTGCTTGACATCTTGCAGGTACAAAATTAGGCATAACCATCTGATGTCTTTAAACAAATCGATACATGACCAACAACAAGCATGGGAAATAAAATGGAAGAAAGAACTTGGGAAGTCACCTTTTCATGCCATTAAACGTTCGGTAAGTAACGTGTACTTAATTGTCTTGGAAATAGCATGCTGTGCTCTTGATTACCCTCATTAGCTTTTGTGATTGATGAACATAACAATTGGGCTTTAATGAACTATTGTGTGTATGGATTGTGTGTTGTCTATGTCCATTAATAGCATGCCCCCAATTTCAGTGCAATCTGAGTTTGCTGGAAGAAAGAAGCCAAACTAGTTGCTCTGTTAAGACTTCTCCACCAGCTTTACTGTTATATATTTACTTTTGGTGCATTAATAAGTTGTATAGTGGCTATAATGTTTTGGAAACCCTGTAAGAGTCCTCTTGAGGGGTTATCTGTGGCTGTGCCTCGCCCTCAAAATGCCACTCCCGCACGATGGCCCAAACACCACGAAGCAGGAGACATAAAACACAACACCTAGAAAGGGGTTTCACTTTACAAAATGCAAAGACTCTTTTTAGAACAAGGCTTGGGGTTTTATTTATGCAATGCTCTCTAACAGTAAGGCTTTCCAAGATGTCGAATGAATAACGTTCAAATGTGTGTGTGTGTGTATATGTATATATATGTATGTGTGTATATGTATGTATGTATGTATATATGTATGTATATATGTATATATGTATATGTATGCATGTGTGTATATATATATATATATATGTGTATATGTATATATGTGTATATGTATGCAAAAAGCACTGTGCTAGTCAAAGGCTTAAAGACTTTGCTGTAGACATGGCAAAAGACTTTGTCCATTTCTATCTCGCCGTGGATGGCACTGTGCTAATCCTATGCTTAAAGACTTTGATAGAAAAGCAGACATTTGAGGTGAGCAGATCTAGAGTGTTGCTGGTGTTGAGAGTGCTCTATATAGGAGCTGCTTTCCACCTAAACTTAAGAACTACCCAGAGGTCTCTGCTTTTTTGCATAATTTATTCGTCACTCTATGCCTGAAATTATTTTTTCGATAGATTATGCAATAATGACACACTTGGCAAATGTAACCGTTAAATGCATGAATAATAATGAATAAACAAGCAGCAAATAATACTGGACGTCCTGCAGGAAATCAGAAAGATATATTCACTAAATACATCAAATGATTACTTTGGATGTGCACTCTGACTCACACATCACAAAGAAAACACCTCAAATGACCACAGCCACTGGAACCACGCATCACAATGGCACTAGTCAGAAACAAATCACCTAGCCTGATTGTTTACTTCACGTCCTTGCCAACTTAAGCTGTAGGAGCCCGTTAACAGCCAGGCAATGGACTCTCGACTGGGACTCAGGTTCCATTCTTTTATGACTACACGTCTGTCCCACAAATGAGCTCCTAAGCTCCGTGCCAAGATTTTCCGGCGTTCTAGTCTCAAAAACACACCAGAAGGTTCGAGAGTCTTTCCCTCTGCGCCTAGGAAACCTACTGGAATTGGTCACCTTCCGTGCAAGCATTCCAGGGCAAAAGGAGTTCCCACGTTCCCTCTACATTATCACCTGTTTCAGTCTTTATCTTAAAGCTTACGAAAGCCTTCCAGGGTACACTAAACAATCTCTCACAAAACAACCTTGAACGTGATTAACCCAAACAACTTGCAAACACTCTGGGGGCCTGTCTGTGCGTGCAGAAAAGCTCAAGCACCCTTGACGTACCACGAACGCCCTGACCGATACAAAATGTGTCCATCTTGAACTGTATAACATCAGAAATTATGACCTCTCTGTACGAGTCTGAATATGTAACATTCAAATAAGCAATAACTTCTTGTATGCAATGACAGTCTTGTTTGACTGTATCAATAAAGAGTTTAAAAAAAAAAAAAGCTCAAGCAAGGCAGAGTCAGAATTCAGGATGACATGAGGCCATCTCGAAGCCAATAGTAAGAACTTCATAATACTTCCCAATGTACAACACAATGCACGTTTGTGCACCACTGCTCATAACACTGCACTTCGAGACCAAAAAGTACATTCCACACCACTCACTCACTCACCCCATACGTTCTGTTCTTGGCAAGGATGTTCTACTGTGACAGTTCCCACTTCAAAACCACGAAAAGAAATCTTCAAGAGAAGCCGGGCATATGCATGATGTTGCGCATTCATGCTAGGGTAAAGTAAAACACCAAAGTCAATTAAAATGATGTTAGTCAAAGGTCAACACGTGGTGTCGGACCATTAGAGTCCCTCGAGCACTATAGTAGGGGAGGGTGCAGGAATTGATTTCAGTCTAAATCTTGAAGTGCAGAGAAGTGCACTTAAAGTTTTAGCGATACTGCCTTCTAGCACTGCCATTGTGTCCGTGAATATGGAGACGAGTCCCTGACATGATAGTGTCTATAATTTTCATAAAGGATTAAAAGTCCCCACTTGTGTTGGATCTCAGAACACATCCTGCATTTGAAAACTGTCCTTTTAAAAGTGTTTGTGAAAAACAAAAAATTGCCCTTTGTTTATGAAGTTTCAGTACAAACAAACAATTACTGAACAACCGTCCCCTGCAGCCAGGAGAGTAAGGCACACCGGAGAGAGATGACTGCATCACAAGGACTTCCTCTGATCCAAAAGTGCGGGCCGTGTGGCTCTCCTGAGCCGCCCTTTTGCACCAATCTAAGTTTGCTTCCCAGGATATCACCGTCTGATCCTGCCCACCCCCGTGGCTGATCTCATTCAGGCGGGCCATCATCAGTCACTCATTACAGAACAAAGGCGTGTACCGGTCGAATGTCTGCTATCCCCAAACTCCCATAGTGACCAGCTGTGGTGTGTTCTCCAGGATGAAGGTGAAGACCTCTGGCATCCGGCCGCCCACTGCACTTCAGAAGTCCTGGGGCAGGCCCAGAGCATGTGAAGTAGGGTACCCCTCTGCCTCAAGCCTCTGTCCGAGGTAGTCGTCAGATTGCCCCATAGAATAAAGCTTGGTCCTAGTGATGAATGCCCTGTGGAGTCATTTGAACGGAATGAGCTGCAAACGCATCCATATAGCCACTTTCTGGGGGTACTGGCACGCTGCCCCAGTCCTCATCCTCCATCGACCCAGGTCTCTTTCCCACCTGTCCATGAGGTGGTCAAGCGAGGGGAGAGTGTTGTACAGAAGTGTTAAGTATATTTGGGACAGTGCGCAATGGGTCAGTGGGGGATCCCAGCACCTGACATTCAAATGGTGACTCATTCGGGATCTCTCTGAAGAGGGCAAAGTGCTAACACAGCAATTGTTAGTTGTCGGTATCTAAGATACTGACGCTCCCTTAGTTCGTATTCCCTTTGCAGTTGAGTACACTGGATAATAGTATTGTCCCTCTACACATCCCCCAGTTTGCCCCCCTTTTTAGCTTGCCCCCCTTTTTAGCTTTTAGATGCTGATTTTTGTCTGACAGTGCACTGAGGCCTACTAACCAGACCTCAGTGCCAGTGCTCCTTCCCTAAAAACAAGTTTGTGCTACAGTTGGCTTAGGACTGACTTTAGCACTGCTGCAAGTTCCTCGTAAATGATACTCCAGGTACCTAGGACAGAGGTACTAAAAAGAGAGCAGGGTACGTTCTATTTTATGTGAGGACGTATCTGCAGGAGTTCTGCATATCTAGTTCTATTGCTAGATATTGCAAGTGAGCAGGGAAGCCATCTTAAGGTATGTACTGGGCACTGGTCAAAACGTGTTCCCCAGCTACATAATGACTGCACTGAAACATATAGTGTTTGGTATCCAACATCGCGTATTAATACCCTCTGAAGCCATCTGGTGCCAGGACATGTGGAAAAATAGCTATGCAGAAGGTGTGTTATACTGCCAGGCTAGGCACACCCCTAGGGTGGCTTAATCTGACGTGAACACGTCTTTAGAAGTTCCACCATATTGTGGGTGGTGAAATTAGTAATTCTGGAAAAAGTTGATGCCCACTCCCCACAGTAAGTGGTCATCTGGGGGGGGGGGGGGGGGGTGTAGTGACCTCAGGGGTACTACACCTCACTCCCCTTAACGTCCCTAAATTGACCATTCAGGTGATCCCCGGATACCAAGACTTCAGATTCCAACAGATCAAGAGGAGGAGTAGACAAAGAAGAGTCCAGTCACGAGAAGCAACAACTGACTTGGCGCCAAGCCTGACTACTGCCCCAACAATCGTGGAAGAAGCAGACTCACCCTGCCGCTGTGCAGTGTTCAAGAAACCCAGAGGGCTGCCAGTGCTTTGCCAAATGCCTGAAGAAACTCCCTTGGAGAAGCGGAGCTACTCCCCTAAAGCCACCAAAGATGCAAGATGCAGTCCACAGATTTGCCGATTCCCAGCCAATCGGATGCAGCAGCTCCTTAAGAAGAGACCCCTATGTTCCTGAAGGTCTGATCTGTCTCTCCACCGATTGGGTGGACACCAGGGCCAACCGGAATGGTACAGGACCAATACACGGGTACCAGACCCCTTGCAGTAGCCAAGGCTTGTTTTGCCAAGTCTGGACACCAACGCAGAGGAAGAACGACCTGCACGTCGAGGAACTTCGGGGAACAGTGAGAACCACTTCGTGAGTGGCTCAGCTGTCCTGTGTGCCCGTCTTCTGCTAAACCAAGACGTGAATCTTACCGCTACCACCCGATGCTTCAAAGCACCTATGCGCCAGAGTCCAAAGGAGGGGACTGTACCAACGGGGTCCCCAGACCCGCAAGAGCCAAGCCCACGCTTGGGATTGCCCAGACTGGACTTCCAGTCGCCGCCTGCAGCCTCTTTCTTCGGGACCCCTCCAGCCACAAGATACACCTGCACCGGAATCCCAAAAGACACCACTGCACCCGAGCCCCACAGCCCAAGGAGAAGTGGACCAAGTTTGTCCTTGTGTGCCTGAGGATCTCAAGGGTTGAGCCCCTCCATCTGTGGGTTCCCCAAGACTGGTCCTCCGTTCCAGCTTGGAGCCTCTTTGTAACCGGACCGTTCTCCCATTGAAGTCCATGGGGCACCCTATGCTGTGGTACACCTCTGTACACAAACGCCCTAGAGCCTGCCGAGGTGACGTGTTGGTGTGACCTTGGACCTTGCCCCCTACTCACCTTAAGTCCTGAAGAACATTCCTGTAAGTCGTTGCTAAGTGCCAGAATGCCATACATGTTTTTTTTACTCCATAGAATAACGTTGCCGATGCAGAAAAGTGTCCATTTCTGAAAACTGTTAAAATTCATAACTCAAAGTACTTACCCGATTCTGATGATTGTGGTATCTAAATTGATATAAATGTTTGTGTTACTTTCATAAATTGGTGTTGGACTTCTTTGAGCATGGTCGTATGTACTGCCTTTGTGTCTCTATTGAATGCTTAGCACTACCCTCTGATATGCATAACTGTTCACCGACACTACCATAAAAAAATGCATTTGTGGTGTCATTTGTGTCACTGTAATTCCTTTGGGGTTTGCCTGGACTCTTCACACGGTGTACCTTTTTTGGTGCACCATATATAGCCAGTTTCATATAGAGATGCCCAGCTGGTCCCATTTTTGTGGCCCTCTATTTCCCATAGCCCTTTCAGGATGCGCAACTCCCAAAGTGTAAGTTCAACCACCCAGCCCGACCAGTCTTGAGTCGCCCGAAGCCATGCATCGATCAAAGTTGCCTTCGAGGCTGGCAGCTACGGTAGCCCCCTTTTGTAAAGGCGTCTGACATAGCCCTTGGGGTCCATTGCTAGTGTGTCAGCCAGCAGGGAGGATTCTTGCTGCCCCAAGAAGGCTCACTTGCAGTTGTTACTCAGTGGTAGAGCTGCAAGTCCCGGAGGGCACTCTCTTTCTACAAGTCCCGGAGGGCACTCTCTTTCTACAAGTCCCGGAGGGCACTCTCTTTCTACAAGTCCCGGAGGGCACGTCCCTCAAGGGGCTTCCAAGTCAGGGTAATCATGGCTGGCTATTCTCGATACTCCCTGCCACAGCAGCTCTCGTTACCTCATGTATGGAGTGAAAAACTCTCCGGGATCAGAAAGTGTGCTTTACAGTGCGTAAAGAAATTTCGGGAGGAAGATAATTTTGTTGAGGGCTTGTCTACCCATCAGGGAGAGCGCAGGCCTCTCCAGTGTCGCACAGTGACCTGGTACGCATCAAGGATCCTGATTAGGTTTTCCCTCAGAAGACAATACTGGTCCTTTGTAATGAAGATTCCTAGGTACCTGAAACCACTAGGATCCCACTTAAGTGGGTACTGCCATACCCTCCCAGAAACCTGTGTGGGAACGCAACTGTCTTGCACTAGTTGATACGGAGCCCGTAATAGGATCCGAATGTCTCAAGGATCTCCAACACCCTAGGGATGGAACAAACCAGTTTGGCTGGACAAAGTAGGAAATCATCTGCGTACAGGGACATGCCGTCTTCCCACCCTACTACCATTTGACGCCACTCTGCAATGTATATTTTCTGATCCATTCCGTGAGGGGCTCTATTGCCAGGGAAAAGAGCAAGGGTGAAAGTGGGCAACCCTGGCGGGATCCTACCCAGCTCAATTCAACCTTTTCAAAAATGTTTTTGTAGGAAAAGCATTTCTGTAAAATTTGGTCAGGAAAAAGTTTCCCCAAACCACTCCTATTAAGCACATAGCCAAAATGGCTCAGTAAATCAGAAACAGAAATTCAGACCCTGCTCTTTTTTATGCATTCTAGTTCTCGTTATCCAGATTCTCTGCTGCGTCATTTAGGCAGGTATTTTTTCTCTTTAATGAAGGAATACCTAGACCTACTACAGAATTTTCATTTTTTGTTTTGCATCAAAATTTGAATTTTGAGAACATCTGTCTTGATTTTTGCATTTCTAGAAGATGGCCTCAGCTACTTTTCTAATATCCCTACACTATCCTTCTCAATCCAAATAACTGACTAATATCCACCATTCAAATTACTTTAATATTTCACTGTACTAATTCACCACTAATCCTTTATGGGTTCCGAAGTAGCGTGCTACTCACCGAAAAAGCGCTTCAACCCCCACCAGGGGTAAAAGCGCCCGTCTGTCTGTCCCTCCTCTTCTGTCTCTGTCCCTCCCTCTTCTGTCTCTGTCCCTCCCTCTTCTGTCTCTGTCCCTCCCTCTTCTGTCTCTGTCCCTCCCTCTTCTGTCTCTGTCCCTCCCTCTTCTGTCTCTGTCCCTCCCTCTTCTGTCTCTGTCCCTCCCTCTTCTGTCTCTGTCCCTCCCTCTTCTGTCTCTGTCCCTCCCTCTTCTGTCTCTGTCCCTCCCTCTTCTGTCTCTGTCCCTCCCTCTTCTGTCTCTGTCCCTCCCTCTTCTGTCTCTGTCCCTCCCTCTTCTGTCTCTGTCCCTCCCTCTTCTGTCTCTGTCCCTCCCTCTTCTGTCTCTGTCCCTCCCTCTTCTGTCTCTGTCCCTCCTTCTTCTGTCTCTGTCCCTCCCTCTTCTTCTGTCTCTGTCCCTCCCCTTCTGTCTCTGTCCCTCCCTCTTCTTCTGTCTCTGTCCCTCCCTCTTCTTCTGTCTCTGTCCCTCCCTCTTCTTCTGTCTCTGTCCCTCCCTCTTCTTCTGTCTCTGTCCCTTCCTCTTCTTCTGTCTCTGTCCCTCCCTCTTCTTCTGTCTCTGTCCCTCCCTCTTCTTCTGTCTCTGTCCCTCCCTCTTCTTCTGTCTCTGTCCCTCCCTCTTCTTCTGTCTCTGTCCCTCCCTCTTCGTCTGTCTCTGTCCCTCCCTCTTCGTCTGTCTGTCTGTCCGGTTGAGAGAAGTTGGCCTAGTATATGCTGGTCACTACTTAAAGTGGCCACCTTGCACCAGTACAATTCAACTCTTATGGTAGATAGGTTTAAGATAACCTTTTAAAGAAAGCTATCCTAGTGGTAGCTGTGGAGAGGTGCCTTCAGGCTAAGTCTTTAGAGGAATGTAAAGCAGCTTGTTTTACCTTCTAATCTCTTGAATGACTAAATGAAAGGACACCACACAGGTATATATATCAAAAATATATGTATTTATTACTAGACACTCTACTAATCTCTTTGAGATTAGAAGTCAGAAACATATGCACAAATCAACGTTTCACAATAAATTAAGCACAAATATGGCTGGGGCCCTAGGGGCATAACAGAACATATACTAAAAAAGAGACTTAGGAATATCGACTTGCGAGGGGACAAGGCCTAGGGCCTTCAGAAGAGCTGGGGCCCCACTAATCCACCCAAGGCAGGTAAGTAATGGGCCCACAGGAGACTCCTGCAGTGTGAGAACACAGCCGCGGATCCCAATAGACTTAAATGGAGTAAGTCGCGGTTGGAATTTTAAAGTTTTAGGATACTTCGGTAGAGTCTACAAGCAAGTCACTTACAGGGTAAGTAGTTCTAGAGCCAACACACACAGGAGCACCGTAGTGCTGGAGTTACCTCACCCAGGGAAGCCGGGTGCATAGGTGTCTTTTGGTGTCTGGTCGCAGCGTCGTTTTTAATGGGAGCCAAAGAAGACTTGCTGCTTGTGAAGACAGAAAAAGTGTCCGGTGGAATCCAAGGCTGGATTCAGAAGAAAGAAGACCTGAAAGCAGAAGGGACAGTGTTCAAAGTCACTTGGCAGTGACCCGGGTCAAGGAAGCTGGATGCCCACAGTCGTCGGATGATTTCAGGTGATCACGGGTGTCTTGACTCTTCAGCCACGAGGCGTCGACAACCAGTAGCTGGATTCGGCGTGTCCCACGAAGTTTGCAGCTTACTGCAGTGTCGGTGACCAGATTGGAGCCAACAAAGCCTTGGTAACAGCAAGTCTTGTGAAAAGTGTAAAAAGTCAGCGGTGCAGACATGCAAGGTCTAAGGGACTCACCCAGCGAGGGTAAGTCAGGGCAGGCCTGGAGCAACCAGGGGAGCCCTTTGGAATTGTAGAAAAGTCTTCTGGGGACCCACAAGCCAGCCGGCAAGGGATCACAAAGACGCCTCGGGAGGATTCACTCACCAGGAGCCCATGGTCACTCGGGACGAGGTAGGCCTCTGATCTTCGGAGGAAATCCTGATGGAGGCTTGGACCACACGTGGTCCAATGCACAAGTTCGTAGAACGTCGTGAAGGGGTTGCACTCAAAAATTGTGCACGGTACCCAGGGATTGCGATTCCTCGTCACTCGTGGGGTCCACTTGCCTCCGCTTCGCTGGGGACTCACGGTGGCCTTGGAGAAGTCAGGAAATCCACTTCCGGGGCTGCAGGGACTTCGGACTCTGGCGGTAGCGGGAAAGTTTGCGACCGTAGATTCAAAGTTTTGGTGCCTGCCAAGCAGGGGAGGCACTCCTTGACTCCAAGGGAGATTCTTCCGTCTTCCAGAGGTAGTGGAACGTCGAAGGTCCAGGATTCTTCTTCAGAGCGTCGTCCAGGGTAATCTAGTGTGCCATGGCCAGGGTTCCCTAACTTGTACTACAAGGAAGGGAGGGACCAGCTCTATGACCCCTCCTATGGGAGGGTCAGGGGAGTGGGTGGCTACACCCACTTCCCTTTGTCCAGTTTCACGCCAGAGCAAGGGCAGGTAGCCCCTGAACCGGTTTGAGCTGTCATATGCACAGAGGAGCCTATTGCTTCCCCAGTGCAGGACTTCAAAGCACTCTAGGAGTGCACCCACCCAGCCCCAATACACTAAACCCTGTCTGGGAGGTGGTTACTCATCCCTGTGACAGGATGCCTATTGTAGGGCCTCCTCCACTGCGAGTATCGGTCAGCAGCAGGAGGGCAGCCCAGTGTCTGTGACTGGTGGCATCCATTTTGTGATGCCAGGGCTCTTCAGGATTCTACCGTGTTTCCACAGTGGGTACATGTCTATCCCTCTAGAAGGGTGGGATCTTACTACCACGCCAGTTACTGGTGTGGAGGTATGATTCTAAAGCGTTTGACACTAAATACGACCATGTTTTAATGCAACCATCCCAGAGTTAGCATTTACCGTGAGGTCCTAATGCACTTAGAGTATATGGTTTAACCGCATCCACAAACAGCCACAGAGAATGGACTCTGAGAGCTGCAGAGGAGCCCTGCTCAGGAAGAGGCACCCCCTCACATGGAAACCAAACACCCTGCCCTCAGGATTGATAGGGCCTGCCTTAGGGGTGACTGATAGGTTTATATATATATGTGTGTGTAGGTAGAGACTTAGTGTACCTATATCTCAGTGAGGAGTGTTAACACTACCTCACCCAGGCTGCAGTAGCAGGCCTGTGGTGTCAGATTTAGTCTGCTGCCCAGGGGTGGCATAATACATGCTTCAGCCCCTGGTAGGCCTGTGAAGTACCTATGCCCTTGGTACCTAAGGTACCATATACTAGGAGCTCATAAGGTACCACAGTATCCAATCACTAGTGCATATAATATGCACTCAAGTTGTTTAGAGAGAACAGAGAGGCTGGGGCCCTGATTAGCAGGGTCTCAGCCAGACTATAGCCAGAAACCAGTGTAAACATCGGGGGGAAAAGTGGGGGCAGCATAAGGTGCAGATCCTACTCTCCTACACCGTTCTTTTGTCTCTGTCTGCCTGCCCCTCTTTGGTCTCTGTCTGCCTGCCCCTCTTTGGTCTCTGCCTGCCTGCCCCTCTTTGGTCTCTGCCTGCCTGCCCCTCTTTGGTCTCTGTCTGCCTGCCCCTCTTTGGTCTCTGCCTGCCTGCCCCTCTTTGGTCTCTGCCTGCCTGCCCCTCTTTGGTCTCTGCCTGCCTGCCCCTCTTTGGTCTCTGCCTGCCTGCCCCTCTTTGGTCTCTGCCTGCCTGCCCCTCTTTGGTCTCTGCCTGCCTGCCCCTCTTTGGTCTCTGCCTGCCTGCCCCTCTTTGGTCTCTGCCTGCCTGCCCCTCTTTGGTCTCTGCCTGCCTGCCCCTCTTTGGTCTCTGCCTGCCTGCCCCTCTTTGGTCTCTGCCTGCCTGCCCCTCTTTGGTCTCTGCCTGCCTGCCCCTCTTTGGTCTGTCTGCCTGCCTGCCCCCCTGCCCCTCTTTGGTCTGTCTGCCTGCCTGCCCCCCTGCCCCTCTTTGGTCTGTCTGCCTGCCTGCCCCCCTGCCCCTCTTTGGTCTGTCTTCCTGCCTGCCCCCCTGCCCCTCTTTGGTCTGTCTTCCTGCCTGCCCCCCTGCCCCTCTTTGGTCTGTCTGCCTGCCTGCCCCCCTGCCCCTCTTTGGTCTGTGTGCCTGCCTGCCCCTCTGCCCCTCTTTGGTCGGTCTGCCTGCCCCTCTGCCCCTCTGCCCCTCTTTGGTCGGTCTGCCTGCCCCTCTGCCCCTCTGCGGTCTGTCTGCCTGCCTGCCTGCCCCTCTGCCCCTCTTTGGTCTGTCTGCCTGCCTGCCTGCCCCTCTGCCCCTCTTTGGTCTGTCTGCCTGCCTGCCCCTCTGCCCCTCTTTGGTCTGTCTGCCTGCCTGCCCCTCTGCCCCTCTTTGGTCTGTCTGCCTGCCTGCCCCTCTGCCCCTCTTTGGTCTGTCTGCCTGCCTGCCCCTCTGCCCCTCTTTGGTCTGTCTGCCTGCCTGCCCCTCTGCCCCTCTTTGGTCTGTCTGCCTGCCTGCCCCTCTGCCCCTCTTTGGTCTGTCTGCCTGCCTGCCCCTCTGCCCCTCTTTGGTCTGTCTGCCTGCCCCTCTGCCCCTCTTTGGTCTGTCTGCCTGCCCCTCTGCCCCTCTTTGGTCTGTCTGCCTGCCCCTCTGCCCCTCTTTGGTCTGTCTGCCTGCCTGCCTGCCCCTCTGCCCCTCTTTGGTCTGTCTGCCTGCCCCTCTGCCCCTCTTTGGTCTGTCTGCCTGCCTGCCCCTCTGCCCCTCTTTGGTCTGTCTGCCTGCCTGCCCCTCTGCCCCTCTTTTGTCTCGGTCTGCCTGCCCCACTTCTATCCCTCAGCTGCCCGTCTCAATCCAAATAACTGACTAACATATCCACCGCTCAAATTACTTTCATATTTCACTATACTAATGCTTTGTGTTCCGGAGTAGCGTACTACTCGCCGAAAAAGTGTGACCATGCCTCGTCCGGGGTAGTAAGCACTATATAAACGCAATTACTTTTGTATTTCGTACAAAATCGGGCACTTTCTTGGTTTCCTATGTGGATGCGTCAATTCAATCGACTGACGATAATCCAAACCCGGATGACTTTCTGCAAGCAATATCTGAAGTAGGGCTGATCTAACTCTCCTCTCGGACAATTTTTATTGTTCTTGACAAAATCTCAGACTTGGAAAGGGCTGCACAGCAAGCACCTTGCTGCAGTTTAATTACCACAGAAACTGTGGGTAGATGAGCAGGGCTGATAGAAAGTTTGATACTGGAGTAGGAATGAAAACTGAAAGCTATTGTTTCGATCAAAGCAGTTTTTCCTCCTAGGTCTGCTTCAAGAGCTGGCTTAGACATAGATTCTCATAAATGGCAATTGTGCGCTTTTGGCTAAGGAGACAACAGTTCTTCTTACTCTATATATTTTAGTTTGCAAAACCAATACAACTACTTTATGTTGAAACCTCCGCATTTGCACTGGCTACTGGACTTTTGCAATTTCTTAGCGCTAAAAGTAATTTTTACTACTGACATGTTGCAGCATACTCTGAACGATAAAGGGGCTGAGAGCAATTTGTTGGGGGGTTATACCGGCGACAACAGGCTGCATAAGTTATTTAACTCACTGAGCTATCTTAACAATGTGAATGTGCTTTATAAAGCTATAATGTATTACAAAAACAAGTTACAGGTTTAGCAGTATTTTACTTTAATTGTTAAAGGTTGTATTACTGTAGACCATCTGATTGCACTGGATGAAAAGACTAGTACGGTTGAAATGCAGTGTCCTGTCAGGCAGTGGTTTCTGACCAAAGACATTTCAGGCTTAGTGGTACCGGTCAATTGGGAAAACTGTATATAGGCAAGCCAGCTTGAATTAGGAAGGTGGACTCAGTTAGTCACGGATCCTGGTTTCCAAGCTTAGTAGTTTAAATCACTTTACCTTTCTACACTCGTTCTCTCCACTGCCAAAATTGAGTGCTTAAAAATAGCAAATACTTTTTGTAAAGTATGTTGAATATTCAAACGAATGGCAGCAAGTTCAACCAAAGTTGATTGTTACACCATGAATGTTTGCATGCACACTTCAGAAAGGTGAGTTTGGTGAATGATTAGAGCCCATGTTCCTTTATGCTGCCACTATATAAAATTCACTCCGTGAAAAAGCAGATAGCACTTGGAGGAGTTTCACTGGTTCTTTCGATTTCGTCTGAATTGATCAAATTTCAACAGTTGTTTTACTTGGTCATAATGTTATAGAGACGAGCATACAAATGGCCAGATGCAATAAATGTAATCAAATATACAACACGTGTTTTTTAAAAAAAAATTTTTTTTTTTTTTATAGAGGTTGCACATTTTGTATTGCTGAACTTTGTTAGTGGCATTTATAGAAACTAACATTGTTTTTACAATTGTATACATATTCTTTTTATCCAAAGCAGAACTTTTGTGCCTTATTTCAGTAACTGGGCTATAGAAATTCACAAGCACTAGGTAAAGTTAAAGTTGCCATTATATGAATCGAGATACTGTATGACTGTCTTGCAATTTAAAGGCCATTTCTTCAAATTTAAATGGTAACTTGGAGCAAAGTAATGTCAAAACCTTTTCTATTTTTCTGGGAGTAGCTTGGGGAAAGTGAGGAATACTTTTTGCAGAAAATCCTACTTATGTAGAGGCTTTTTTCATGGATACTTATTTTTTAAATAGGTTTTTAGTTGGATCACTGTGCTCATCAACTTTCACTAGGATATAAAGTAACTGTGGGTAGGGGTTTTATGGCGAAAGTGTTTTTCCTTGCTAACAGTTGTGCTTTTTATCATAGGAGCTTGGCTTTGAAACCTCTGTTGCACATTTACTATTTGAACCAGCTGAAAAAGATGCCCTGAAAAGTAGTGTCTTTTGCCAGTATCCACCATCATTTTCAGGTAGGCCATATGATTGAATATTTACATGTAAAATATTTTCACTTTGATTTAATACCAAGAGATTCTTGTCCCCGTCTTTGGATATTTCTTTTTTCCATGACTTGTTCTCAGTGTACCCTCATCTGTGAGGAATGGCTTGGTTCTTGTGGCACAGTTTGATACAAGGCCCTCTTCTGTGCATACCCATCACTCTTAGGGGAATGGAAAATTTAAAATTGAATTAGTCTCAGCCACTGGTAAACACTTAGGACTGCATGGGTCCTGTGCTTTTTATGTCACAGGACTCAGTCTATACCTTGCTGATGAGGCCTAAATGGGCCAAAACTGATCTGGTGCTTCTTGTGTAACTGTCGTCTTGGATCGGCTCTAAGGAAGCAACCACATCAATGATTTATTCTCCTATGTAATGGTCCGAGTGGAAACCAAGAGTGCCTCTTTAGTTCTGCTGTTTTTTTTGTTTTTTTAAATATTTTTTAGTTTATTTTGACAGCTATCTGAGAACCAGTTTCTTCTCTATGGAAAAGATGTGACGTTGTCTTGGAATAAGCAAACTGTTTTCTTTCTTCCCTATCTGGACGTGGAATAAATCTAATATTAATCCTAATGTATTGGCAAGGATTCTGATGAGGACGTTTCATGAACCGCCTGCAGGAAAGTGCCCCTTTTTGACCTGGTCATCCCCCACCTTTTGCCTGGTATTTGATGTAATTTTGACTGGAAGTGCATTTGGTTCCTGCTAACCAGGTCCCCAGTGCCAGATCTCTTTCCCAAAACTGCAATTGTACCCCAATTGGCAATAAGTTTAGCTCTTCCTGCAAGTCCCTAGCAAGTGGTACGTAGGGCAAGGAGGCTAAAGAGGGTCTCTAAGGGCTGCACCATATATTATGCCACCCTAAGGGACCCCTCACCAAACACATACAGACTGCCACTGCAGGGTGTGTGTCTTGGTGAAGAAAAAAGTGAAAACACAACATGGCACACAGCCTGTGTGCCATGCCTGCAGACACAGCCTGTGTGCCATGCCTGCAGACACAGCATGCAGTATAGATAAGTCACCCCTCCAGCAGGCCTAAGGCAGGGTGCACTGTACCACATGTGGGGTCATAACCGCATGAGCAGATATGCCCCTGTGCTAGTCAGTTTCATTACTGCCAGTAGAAGTGACCAGGGAAGCCATTTTTAGAACATGTGCTGGACGCTGGTAAAAACGAGTTCCCCAGCTACACAATGACTTCACTGAAAATAAGTATTTTTGGTATCCATAAACCCACACTGATTCCAGTGATTGATTTAATTTATACATGCACCTAGAGGGCACCATAGAGGTGTCCCCAAAAATCAACAGACTACTAGTGTGCAGATTGACTGGTTTTAGCCAGCCTGCTGCCAATGATGAGTTTCTGACCCCCAAGGGTTGAGGGCCTTTGCTCACAGGAGGTCAGAAACAAAGTCTGCTTGGGCACAGTTTAAACCCCCTCCTACAAGATGACCTGCAAATTTAGCATTCCAAGGCAGGGAGCTTTAAAGAGCCTACTGCCTTTGGTATGCGTATGCTCACAGGAGAGCATGCAGACTCCCCCTGACCAGGGCCTGTTTAATGCCTGTGCAAGGTGGGAAAATTGGTAGTCAGATAGGCGTGCCCACCCACAGGCTAGTACCACCCCTAAGGTGGGCCACCTGAAGTGGATACGACATTTCAGAGTCTTACAAACTTTGCCATGCCCAACTTAAAGTGGGTCATATAGGAGGCGTAGTGACCCAACCCAGGAGGAAGTAGTCCATTGACTACTGCTCTACACTTCCCTAACTACCCTAAATCTAGTATTTAGGGGAGCCCCTGGCACCAGGAAGTAAGAACCTGCCGAACTGAAAGAAGTTGTATCTGAAGAGAAGAACCAGCACCTGACTTGTAGCCAACCCTGCCTGCCTGCTGACTTTGAGAATTGCGCCAAAAGACGGTTTGTCCTGCAGCTGCTGTGTCTCAAAAGCTTGGGAGAACTGCCAGCATTATGCCCAAGCTCCAGGAACTACAGTGGAGCTGCTCTCCTGCACTATGTAGATACCAAGAAAGAACTGTGAGGCTCCAAGACCATTAAAATCAGACGCCAGAAAGCACCACTGCACCCGAGCCACCAAACCCGAGCTGAATTGGTCTAATGGTGCCAACAGGGTCCCCAGACCATGCAGACTCAAAGCCCTCCTTGGGTTTTTCCACTGTAGATCTATCGGCCCTTCCTGCACCCTCTTGTTTGCAAGCCTCCTCAGCCGCTCGCCGCAACAAAAATAAAATGCCTCAGGACACCCCTGCCCCTCGGCCCCGGGCCATGGAGAAGAGGATCAAAGGTGTCCCCTTGCACCGTGAGGCCTGATTCTCTCCACCCCCACCCCTTGTTGATTTAGCCAGACTGGCATCCCAGTCCAAACATGAAGCAACTTTTCACTAAGACTGATCCCCGTAGACTAACATTGGACACCCAACACTGTATTGCACCACTGCACCTGGCCGCCCTAGTGCTGTTGGAGATGACCTGCTGGTGCTGCCCTGGACCTTGCCCTTAAGTCCAGGAGATTGGGTAAGTCGCTGTACTTTACCTGTATGCTGTATTTGTTATTCCTCCCATAAGGATAACATTGCAGTCTCTGAAAAATGCACTGTTGACTTTTGAAAATCTAATGTATTTCTTTCCTGAAGTGTACTTACCTGATCGTATTGACTCTGGTGCTTAACATATATAAAGATATGTATTTTTATAAATTGGTGTTGATCACCTTCTTGAGTCGTGTGAATCATTTATTGACTGTGTATGTATTTTGCAGATGTCTAACACTCCTTTCTGATAAGCCACCCTCTAGAAAGAGCACCTTGGAATTGCTAGAGCAACCCCCTGCCCACTCATAGGGGAACACCTGGAGTCTTTGCATGGTACAACTCTTTGGTATATCATAAAAAGAGCCAGCTTCCTATGTTGGTGGTGCAGTGGTGGCATACAAGACTTGTCATCTGCTGTACCATATGGTTAATATGTTTTTCCACTAAGGAGTCCAAAATTGTCACTAGTTAAAAATATTTATTTCAAATTTTTTTCTAAAGTATTTTAACCTAGCTGTTTAGGACCTTGTGTTTAGTCAGACAGTGAAACTGTTTCGAATTTTAAAAGCATTTTAGTTAGTGAGCCCCTTTAGAAAAGCTTCATTAGGAGGTTTGTTACAATCTGAAAAAGGTACTTTATAACCATGACTGAAGTAGGAGATTCCTCCCTAGAGCTCAACCTGGGGCCCTACAGGAAACTTAGATTGGGCAAACTTAAGTCTCTCTGCCAAGCATGGAACCTCCCTCACCATGGGATCTAGACCTACTAAGGCACATCTGCAAACGTTGCTTGCAGAAAATGCTAGATCCCTGGCAGAAGGAGAAGTCCCTAGTGGAGAAGGGGGGAAGTGGATGCTGAAGTGGAAGACACAGATGATGATTTCAGCAGCAGTCCCACTGATGGCAGTACTGGAGTACCCCAGAAGTAGACAGTGAAGATGCAGGTTTTCAGAAACTAGCCAAGAGGATAGAATTAGGGGATAGTAAAGGAAAGAGTTTAGATGGGCCCAGGACCCATCTCTGGTGGCAGCAAAATTATAACAAGGGAGAAAGATGAAGATTTTGACCCTTAAAATCTCTAAAGGGAAAGTCGCCAAATATGTACAGGGTGATATTATCACCAAATGGTTTACAGCCTTTGAGATGGCCTGTAGAATGAGGAAACTCAGCCAGAAGTATTGGAGCTGTCTTCTCAGGGAGCTGTTCTCAGGAAAGTGTAGGTAGAAATAGGCTGACACCGAATGAGACAAATGCTGAGTCTTATGACCTCATGAAGGATACCCATATTGAGGGTTTTCAAATCACCACTGATGAATACAGTATTGGGTTCAAGGAGACTCTGAAAGCACTAGTTGGTTGGTTAAAAGGTAACTAGGTGTTGGGCTTTACAATCTTACTATGAAGGAGCATCTATTGAATAACTGTGTAGCTGTACAATTACATCAATACATTGTAGACCTAGGTCCACTTTCACTTCAAGAGTTGGGACAGAAGGCAGACCACTGGGTCAAGATCAGGGTAAGCAATACAACTGATGGTTGGGGTGACAAACCAAAAATGGTTTCTAAGCCCAGGATCTTCCTAATAAGGTAAGTACGTTTTTAACTAAAAATACTTTTCATTTCTAGAAATAAATGCAAACTTTTCATCAGTCCAATGTTATCCTATGGGGAAAACAATATTGCGGTTAAACAGGTAAGTACTGCACTTATAATCCCAGTCTTCGAAGTCAAGTCAGCAAGGGCCAGGGGTCAGGTGGGTACCAAAACTACTACACCACCAGCAGCACAGGGGCGGCTGGGTGCAGAGGTCAAAAAGTGAGTTTGGGCCAATGCTTTCCAATTAAGACGGGGCTGGAGGCACACTGCTTGCAGGTAAGTAACTCTGTTGCAAGGGGCAAGCTCTGGGGGTTAGGTTAAACACTGGGGAGGGCACAAAGCAGCACCAAACGTACACCACCAGCTGCACAAGGGCAGCCGGGTGCAATTTCGCCGTCAGGCCAAATGCTTTTCTGTGAGGATTCTTCTTTCGGCTAAGACTGCAGTCGTGGCACCGGAGGTTGCAGGAGGGAGACCAACGACAGCAGAGGTAGATAGAGATTTAGGGGGTTGTAGGGGGGACTGTTGGTTCAGCTCACCAAGGCCATCGGGTGCAGGGGTGCCTTTTGATGTTTGAATCTTCTTACCCGAGTCGGTCGCAGTCTAGGGGAGCCTCTATATTCACACTGCAGGTGCCATTGTGGAGGTCAGGAGTGGTCAGCCAAAGCTGGACACAAGGTCAATCGCTGGGAGACTTCAGTGCACAGGTGAGCCACTCGGACTGTGGACGTCTGGTGCAGAGTGGGCAGGAGATGCAAATCTGCCTGAATCCATAGTCCTTGAGGAGATTTCTTCTGGATAAGTCCGCTCTCCACAGGAGAGTAGATTTTTTTTTTTTTTTTTATTAAGGCGGCAGTGCTCCCAGGGATTTTCAGAGGTCGCTCGCTGCTGGACAGGTTGCATAAGCAGGAGACAGGCTGGGAGGCCTGGGGCCAGGACGGTAGTAGTCTTCAGTCTTCTCTGCCTAGCATCTTGAGCACCCTTCACCCTCAAATCAGGACCACTTCTTGGCTGAACTGCTTTAAAGGAGAAAACTACACGGAGGACCCTAATACTGCTGACTACAACTAGTAAAATGTCCCCCTCGACCGGAGTGGTCCCTTTATTGGCTTCATCCCGTTGTAGCTAGTCCAAGAGGCTTCTAACCGGCATGTTAGCCTGTTGGTTACTAACCGCTTGCAACAATTTATTGCATTCAATAGACTAAAATTTAAGTATTTTACTTAACTTTCGAAAATCCTATCTCCGGGTCTTCTCTGTAGATTTTTGCCGTTGTGTAATTTAAGATAAAAATGCACATAATTTTTACAAATTAGTATCGCATTTGTATTGTCTCTTACTTATGAACTGTTTTGGTACTTCTAAATGCTTTACACTTGTTCCCTTGATTAAGCCTGACTGCTCAATGCCTCAGCTACCCAGAACTGAGCTAAAGCTTTTGGTAAAGACACTAATTTAACCTGATAGAGATTGTAACATTTATACCTGGTGAGGTCCCACAACCACCCCCACATAATCCCGTTTCCTACAATACTCCAATAAAATACTGTGACAATATTGAGATCATTTGGTTAATAACAAATGTATTTTTATTTTAACAGATTTGGATGTCCGGACGTCACTGAAAAGTAGACCTGAACCTAGTGCAATAACCCCCTCAAGGAGGTACTGTCTCCAAAATGCCATTCATTATTTGTTCAAACTCTTCAAAAAATGTTCTTCGTCCTGAACTGTTGCTTAATGTTGCTTAATGTAAACTTAATCTCTGTAGTTGCTCAGTTTATTTAACAGTTTGTAAGTATGTGCTTAAAATCCAGATTGCCCTTTCAGCTTTCATAAAATAGTATGAGCCCAGTCACTGCATGCTCCATGGGATTTATTGTATGCTGTTTTATCATTTGTGGGTATGCTCAAACTCTGGCATGGATTTAGCTCTCCTGAACCTAGTTGGACGCCCCTGCTTTACACAGTAATACTCCTGCCCATGGCGCTTTATTATTCTCGATCTATAGGTAGCCAGTCACCTAGCACAGTCCAGAAACTATTTTGGTAACTGCTACAGCAGAAGTTTTATTATCAGCTCTGAGACTAAATGTGCATCATACGTGGCCCATGCCTGCCCGAGTGTACTCTTGTCAGTCACTCCTCCCATGCCCCCCGAGTGTTGTGGATCACAACCGGCTTTCTTCCACGGAGTGAATTCCTAACTCTTGTCTGTTTAGACCGTTTCTTGCTAGTCCCCCCTCCTAACTCTTCTTCCTTCAGCTATGTTATATATTGATGCATCGCTCCACGTTCAAGCCACATTGAGTGCCCTCAACCATTTGCAGCAGCTGACCCACATATCCTGCATGCACCACATCTGCAATTTATGTGCTGCCATCATTGCAGGGTCACACTGAAACCTCCCTACTTGCATTTAGAATAAGATGCTCTATTCTTATTGGGGGATTTGGGAGTTTGACAAAGAAAATGTTGAGGTGCACATAGTACTCGCTGAAACTGAGTAGGATTTCTGCTGGTTAGGCAGCAAGACTTACTCTGCTCTAGGATCCCCTTCCATCACTGGAAATCTGGAATTGAGTGTAACCAGAGGCTGGTGAAAGTATCTGGTCACAAGACTTTGTCCCCTGTAAGAGTCTGGACTGGTGGACTTGGGTAATTAGTACCTAATTACTTTATACCAGTGTGCAGGAAGTCACTCACTACATTGCTTGGAATTTTGTAGTGAAATTGTTTCTGAATTAGACCTAACCAGTGCGAAGAACCTTGTCACTGTAGATTGACCTTTCTTGCCACAAGTGGACATTTCCCAAAAATGTCCTTCATTTAAAATGTAGGTTTCCTGTGGGATGTTCTCCAAAGTAATTGACAAAAATTATTTCAAAGGAAGTGACTTCGGATTTTTCCCTGGGATCTTAATCCTAGGATTTCTTTGGTTTGGATTTTACATTTTTCAGTCTTCTCCTGCCTGGGGCCAAGAAAGTGAACCTTAAAGGTGATGCATCAGTAAGGGAAACTTCATGGTACATTTGGGTGGATATTGTGGTTGGGGTGCAGGTAGAAATAACCATGGAGCCCTCAGCCTAGCCATAATACACCAATATTGTAAAATATTTGTTTTTGTAAGGTGTTTCGGTGTGATCTTCAAAGAGTATTTCCTACACCTCATGACTCTACTGAGGTTACACTTTTTAGAGGTCTTTTAGAGGTTCATAAATGTCGTCTTGTCTTGCATTAATGTGCATGCTTTGATAATGCACGGGAGGTTGATACACAGATGTAGCTGAGACTGCTTCACTTGTCACAATACCTCCCTAGAATAATGGTGCTTTCTGATGACCGGGGCGAACTGAGAGAAATCGCAACGGACAGATACGAAGCTCACATATGCTGAATTTTAATGGTTCAAAAAGAGGGGCTAATTTTGTTTTGAGTTCATTAATTAATGTATTTAATTTTTTTTAATTTAAGGATTTTTTCAGTTGCGCAGCTGACACCTGGTAAAAGTCCTCGAAGACCTCTTGAAACGGTAAGTTATTTATTTTGCACTGGACCTCGTATTTTGTTTTTATGTTAACGAGTTTTGTTTGGCATCTCAAGCATGTCTCATATTTCTTTTTATTTAATTATCGAGTTTTAACTGGTTTGAGAAGGTGTTTTTGTAACAACTTGATTCTGATGGATTCTTCTGCATACAAATGGTTCATCTTTGAATATCCAAGACACAAGTCTGCATCTGGAAACTTATAATGTAGCTCTCGGGTGTGAGCAAGGAGGTGGTACTGGCTCTGACTCTATGCTGTAAACTGGTTGTGGTGATGTCACTGAAGCCATATAGTACCAAACCCAGCACCCTGATGTTAGTTCCATAGTTTATGTGCACCTTTTAATGTGGGTTTGAAGCTCCTCTCCATAAATCTGAAGTGAAGAAATTTTGCTCGCCAAATGAATGGTGCAGTGCCAGGGATATGTCTGGCACCAAAGAAGTTTGGCTTTATATCCTGCCATATGTTTGATGGATGTAGGAAGCTGGCTTTTTATATTGTGGACACAATAAGATGATGGACGGAGGATTGAAAGTTTTCAGACATTCACCCTCAGTCACAGATTTGGGTTTTATCTATCATCATTCTTCTGCTCACTAAACCACCTTAGGTTGGACCCAGCCATATGCAAATCATGGGAACTGTCCAGCCCGAATTGCCCGGCCAGGTCATCCCTGGACCGGAAACGACATCCTGGGACCGGTTTCGGGGTTTCACCCCGCATCAGCCAGGCTAGCTTGAATCCAGTGGCAAAGTAAGCAAGGGACCCACATTTGGGCATACCCTGACAACTTAGGGCGAACATAGCGGAGTGAGCTAAAGAACGATGATGGATTCAACCCAGATCTAATAGCTACTGGGGGTGAGTGTCTGAAAAGTTTCAATGCTCTGTCCATCTCCTTGTGTTTGCTTTGTTCGCCCTAAGTTGGAAGGGATGCTCAGTTGCCCAGCTCAGTATGCTCATCTGTTGGTACTCGGGTGCATACGTGTTTTGTCTGGTGGGTCGGTGAGTTTTAGGATCTCGCGGTTCTCGGTGCACCTGCAAAAGAGGGAGAAGAAACACAGCAGTATGATTTATGGCGTGGAGCTTTCCTCTGTTGGAGTCCCTCGTCATGCATGGTCTTTTTTTACATTGATAGTGTTCGGGCAGAACACAAACCTTGGTGCTTGCAACAGGCTCCAGTAACCTGGGTATTGGTGCAGGGAGCCTCTGGGGTGGATCACAGTCTCGAAGTCTGGATGGTCCGACTGGGCTGACCCCCCTGGACACTTGGTGACTTCCTCCTAGGCTGGTGTCTGTGGACCCCTGTGGTCAGCAGATCGATGAATCTGACTGTTCGGTCGGTGGCTGCAGGCAAGTGGCTCCTTCATTTCAAGGGAGATGCTGGCTGATTGGGGGAGTGCTGGCAGGCCTCAGAAGCTGTTGGAGGATGTCCAACTGCATGTAGAGTTGGGTCTCTGCAATTGTCAAGACAGGAGCAAGCTGACAGGGTTTGACGCCAAGTCCACAGTTTTTGCATTCTTCGGCTCTTTTTTTGTCAATCAAATTAGTTTATTTCGTGCACCCGCCCATAATACAAAGTATTAAAAACCTATATTTAAAAACAGCATGCATATTTCTGAAAAAAGAGATGCTTTGTACCAAGCAAATGTACATTACAGATTATCTAATACTGGTACCGTACGGAACCTAAATAACAAAGTAGTAGTATTATCTGAAAAGACTAATAAACAATGCAGCAAATGCAGATATAAAAAAAAATTGTACATACAAACGTAGGCGTAACATCCAATTAAACAATATAAGCCAGTAAGGCTCATCCGACATTCATTAGCAGATTTGTTTGCTAATAAGATAGCGGGTCTTCCTGGAGGGCTAATAATTTTAGTGTGAGATGGAAACTTACTAGGGTGCCATCAATCACTATTACATGAAAGGTCCCGAGGATTTTCTTAAACACCTCACTGCGCACTTAATCCTGACTTTAGGTGTGAAGGGTAGTAACCAATGGGCTACTCCCCCCCTTGGGGTCACTATACCCCTTACATGACCACTTCCTGTGGCAAGTGAGCATAACCCTTCCCCAGAGTTCCTAATTCGTGGAATCCTCCTTTTGTGGAGCCCATCATGTAGCCCGCCTTAGGGTTGTGGCTAGCCTGGTTGTGCAACAAGCCTACTACATTGCTTATTTCCCACCTGACCTGGTGTCAGATGGGCAGAGGGTGGCATCTCCCAGCTGTGGGAAAAACCATGATCGCATATCAAAGGCTTTGAAGAGGCTGGCCTTGATATGCTGAATCATTAGCCATCCTGCTGGAGCAGATGTGAACACCTTCCTCTGGAGCAGGTGTTGTTTTTGCCCTCAGAGAGCAAGGGCTCTTACCTGCAGGGAGTCAGAAACCAGTCTGTGGTGGTCGGCTGGGTGAGACTCGTCAGCCAGTACACTAGACAGTGGTAGGTTTTTCTGGGTGCATGTCATAATAAATCTTAAACTGGCAACAGTTCATCTGCCCATACAGATATGCCCTCACATGCAATATAATGCACCCTCCCTTGGGGCTACAAGGCCTGCTGTAGGGGTGACGTACATATATTCTGTGCAGTGACTTTGGCAGGGCGGACAGTGATGGTGCCATGTTTTTCATTCATGGTTTGCACCATGACATGCAGTCTGCAATGGCAGGGTGAATGCAATTTGTATGGGGGTCCCTTAGGGTTGCATAATATGTGCTGCAGCCCTTAGGGACCCTCTTTGGTACCCACGTCCTAGGTACGAGGGGTACCCTTACTAGGGACCTGCAGGTATGCAAAAGTGTGTGCCAGTTGTGTTCCAATTAGACCATTTTATTCTCAGTACTTTCTCTCAGTCCCTTCGCTGATATCTTGTCCCGATCTTGACCGCGGCCCAAGCGTGATGTGGTACATCGACAGGGCAGAGGGGTTTTTCCCCATCGCCATTGAAGCAGTGAGGATCTGGACTTGTGTGTACCCACTGGGGCTGCGGCTGGAGGCCAGCCAAATGGCTGGTTCACTCTTCACTTCGTAAAGCACCATTGCTGGATGTGGCTTATTTAGGGTTTGTAGAGTGAGATCAATGAATGCAGTACACAAGCCTTACATTTTAAATTAATTCTATAGTGAAACAAGGCAAAATGAGATCTCTGCTGCTGTAAGAAGAGGCCACGCAGCTGTGGGACTGGTCAATAGCCAGCATTGAGCTTAAAGCTGAATATTTACCAGGCCGTAAAAACATCCAAGTAGATGCTGTCAACAGGTCTCTTTCAAAACGCTACATCATGACCAGTTATAGCAATTGTTAAAACACTGGGGTCATCCTCAGACAGATCAGTTGGCATCAAAGGACAACAAGAAATGCTGTCCCTTTATTACGCTATAAAAGAGAACTTTGGACAAAGTATTTTTAATGATCTACAACTGTGCATATGCTTTTCCTCTGTTTCCCCTGGTTGAGTGGGCTCTCTGCCAGGCAAAGAAACCTTACAAAATGGTACCAGTCACCCCTCGATAACTGACAGTATTGTAACATAGTGATTCTAAGTCTCTGGTCTTCCTGCATCACTACTGTTCAACTACGAGCTCCTGTAAGGGCAGTGGGCAGAAAATTCCCACCACTATCTGAAATCCTTGAACTGTGTCTGATGACCTGGAGTTTGGTCTCTTAGACTTTCCAAAGCAGAGTTGAAGATCCTGTCCTGAAAAACTGCTTTTCTTATTTGCTTGACCTCCACGGAAAGAGTGAGTAAATCGCACACACTAGCTGTCAAAAAATAGTTTTTGCTGGTCTTGGAGCATAAGGTGGTAATGTGTCTACATCAAAAATTCACTCCAAATCTACAGTCCCACTTCCATCACTCCATGAGTCAGTGATTCTAAATTCTCGCTTTCCAAACCCTACCTCAAATACTTAGTCTTCATGTGTGTAGGTGCCCTAAATTCTGCCATGACATATCTAAAGACCTATGACAAACTGACCAACATTTTGTCCTTCTGTGACCCTTGAAGGGTCGGTTTCCCACCTCTAAGCAAAGACTGTTGAGGTGGGTCTCTGTTATCAGACACTTCTGTCAGAAAGAACAGGCACTACTACCGGTCTACAGATGAACTAGCAGATTATTTGGTGGGATAAGAGGTTCTGCACAATCTCTTTGGTTAAGGCAAGCCTCCTTCTTTCTTTCTAATATACTATTCCCTGCTTACTATTCTAATTCAAGCATGTGAATCTATCAGTAGAAGTATTTCATCACTTTTTCTCTTGTCCTGGATATCTAAGCTATTGTGGCCTCTAGAGAGAGTGAGGGTGCTCAGGTAATAAACATGTACTTAAATAAGTTAATGCTAAAATGAAATTAAATTAAAATTAAGAATGTTCAAAGGTGTAAGGTTCAGGTTAATTATAGAATTAAGCGGTGATTGAGGACCGATTATTGAATCAATTCAATAATTATTACATTCTAGATTTGATATTTATAAAATGGGTATTTTAAAGGCTAAGAAATAGTATGGTGAATTAATTTCTAAATGGTAGGTTTAGGTTAGATTGCAGTAATTACAAAAGTAATTAATAGGTTAAGCTATTGAACTAAATTAAAATATATTAAATGTAAAGTTTAATGAAAACAGTGTTTGTGTTTTTTTGTTTAAGTGTAGAGGTAAACAGCATAATAGGTAAATAAAAGCAATGCAGAGATCCACAAGTTAATCGTTGAATACATTGATTGGCGATGTAATGCAAGGTAAAAGTGATATCCTTTAAGTTGTTAAAACAGATCTGTACAAAAATGCCTAAGTAGCTTGGGGTTTTTAGGGATGTGCCAACTGTGGAGATGACATCTAATGGGGGTCTTATTCAAATTCTTGTTGTAAATTGCTGTGCAAGCTAAGGAAATGTTTTTGTGTGGAATGGTATGTCTGATCAAAGCACTTTAATAAGCTTTGAGTTTAATAAGCAAGTAACCTGCCTTTGGTAACCCTTAGGGTGGATAGGGGGGACACTCATTGCACAACTTTGAGTCGTACCCCGATTTCAAACACCAAGGGCACAAC
Source organism: Triturus cristatus (assembly GCF_964204655.1). NCBI lineage: Eukaryota > Metazoa > Chordata > Amphibia > Caudata > Salamandridae > Triturus > Triturus cristatus. The sequence goes on from NC_140581.1 coordinate 998,582,749, forward strand.
CCTTACTGGCTTTTTACCGACATCTGTTTGCCACCGTCCCGGCATGGTTTGAATCCTGTAGTTTTAGGTGGAGGCCTTGTTCCCTTAAACATTGGATTTAAATTTGAAAATTTTTCTGTACCAATTGAAACTGGGAGAGGAGGTCTGGATCCATGTTCAAAGGCACAGAAAGAAAGGATCAAATGGGACATAGGTTTGGCGCTTTTATGCTACTCTGGTCCGTTTCTTCAGGACGGAAAAAAGCCAACATGAAGCCTTGAAGTGCCACTTAAAAGCAGGTGCGAGTATTACTTTGAAGTGTTTCCATATCCTGTTTGGTGCCTGGAGAATATTCTGAAAGTGAGGAATATGTGGCTAGAAGTATCCATCAGAAAGCTTTTACAGGACTGGTTAACACCGGTTAAACCACTTTGTTGTTATTTTGCAGGGTAGCCGTGGAGGAACACCAAAACCTAAACCAAGTGCAAAGAGATGTGAAGACATTCGTGAACAAGTCAGACAGCAACTTGCTGGCCAAGTAAATTTAATGTGCCTTTTACTTGTGATGTTGCACTTGTTATATGATGATTACACTGATTGCAATATTGACTTGCTAATCTGAAGCAGCTCTTCCCACAGGAAACTGGTAGAGATCACCCTTTGAACTGAGGATGGTTTCATTTTATCTCATGTAGCGTTTGCAGGGAGAGGAAAATCCTTTTGCTTTCTCAAAATGCTGCACTTGACAAATTAACAGAACTGGAAACTCGGAGTAATTGGGGCCGTTCAGAATGAAAACCTTGTCGGCAAGTGGTTTTATTGGGAAGAAAAGTACACCTATCACCTGTTAATGAATCTCAACAGGATGACCGGGAGGATGAGTCGGGCTTGCATTCTACATCCTACAAACCTTTAAAAATGTGAAAATATTAAATTCACAGGCCCAGCAAAGCAAGAACCCTGGTTGAGGGTGCAGCAAAGATTATGATATAGCTTCACAAAATATTGAATACAAAATAGACTAGGACAATAAAAGTGCATCATGGATCTTGGGTCCTGCCGGCTTGCCTCATGAAGGTTTGAATAACCTGGATGGGCTGATATTTTATTAGTCTTATCAAACGCCCATATTTAATGTTGTGATTCCCGCCTTTAGAAATGGAAATGTGTGAAGTGTGTAATACATTAACAATCCCAGTGCTGGTGAACTGTAGCCCCAGAGAAGTAACTTTTGTTTTTTTGAAGATCGCTAGGTAATACACATTCTTCTGCTCCAATATTAAACCCCAAGACCATTTGAGTAAGCATGATACGGTCACTTGTTTTAAAAAAAAAAAAAAAAATATATCACAATTGTCACCTCAGTAAAAATAAAACTATTTTAGGGTCTTGCCTACATACAGGTTTTAGCTGCCTGTGTAGGAAACCCCTCTTGTAGACCATACAGCAAACTTAAACCGTGAGCTTTTTGCCAGCCCATTGCTTACTAGTGGTTGACTTTCTTGTCACTCCCCATTGCTTGTTTCTTATTCACAGACGTTCCTTCCTCTTGTGTTTGTCCCTCCCCTGAGGCATACCCTCTTTACCATTGTATTTATTAGTTTGACTTGGATTCTACTACTGCCCTCTTTAAAGAAACTGTTTTTAGGTCTCGCCTGAGCCAGCGCTTTAGCGCTGCTCTGGCGAGAGTTTTAGTAAACAGGATTTGGCAGTGCAAACTAGTGGCTTTTCAGGCCTCTAGCTACAGTGCATGTGCGCCGGGCGCGCGCCCCATTTGTTTGCCTGGTGATCACTTTCGCGGCCGCTTTGATGTTCTCAGTGAGCGCGGCCACTGAGAACATCAAAGCCGCCGCGAAAGTGCACACCATATGCTCTGCTCGCATCTCCCTCCTCCCTTTTCAGAACATGGTTCGCGGCTCGCACTTGTTTTCTTTTACCAGTTCTTTTCGGTATTTCATTCTCTCTGGCTCCATCAGAAATTATTTCTTTAGTCTTTTTTGCTTCTATTTTCTTTCAGTTTGAATTACTCTTTTTATTTTCCCATAAGAATTTCCTATTCTTGTTTTTGTTGGCATTGGGTACACCATCACAGCAGCTACTCACCCTTCCCTCAAACACGTGCTTACCTGCTTCATGATCATGCCCACCCACGCTATCAAGTCCTGCTGCTTGCAGTTCCCGGACCTATGTTTGTATATCTCAAAGTTTTTTAAATAAAGATATTTGTTGATGGAAAAAAAAAAATCTGTCTTGGATGGATGGCTTTCACCCCATTTCTATTCTTTTTGGAACGCCTGCTGCTTAAAAAGCTGCAAACTGCGTTATCCATTTGCACTCTCATTTCTTTCCTCATGTTCCTTTTCCTTCGCTGGTGTTCACAAAGGCATTGATAATCCCTTCTGTCTGCCTGTTAACGGCTTCCCCCTCCCTCCTCACGCTTGGAGCCCTCCCCCACCCTCCAAGCACACACACATAGCTGTAGGCTTCTCATGGTTGAGAGACCTTGCACTGCGAAACCCCCCTCCAGCACTCCCTCCTGCCTGCCTCTGTTTACTCCACCAGTGGCGGCATGTGCATGTGATTAACCCTTTCTTTCCTCCTTGTTTTAGAAGCTCCTAAACCATTAACTCAAGAGTTTAAGCTACAAAAGCGTATTTAAATTCTTCAGCTTATGCACGTTCATAAGACAATTGTCTGCAAGGTTCAGTTAAATTGCGTCTACGAACTTGCATGATTGTTAGCCACTTGGGGTCTTATTAGAGATAGACAGTCCAGGAGGCAGGGGCGTAGTGGGTCTGGATTGTGTTTCAGACCGGTATTTGAGCCCTCTTCCCGTGCATGCAATAACTACTTCTCAGCCCCGTAATGAACAAGCATTGGCATAGCCAATAGGTCTCGCTTTTGGGACTTTATAAGTATTTAGTTATACAACTGTTGCATGGCTAAACACTTATAAGGTCCCAAAGGCGATACCTATTGGCTATGCCAATGCTTGTTTAAGTATACCCCTTGTGTACCAATTCCCCCCCCCCCCCCCCTTACATCTCTGCCCCTCTTAGAATATTTCCTGGTGGCCCTTCCCTAGGAGTTTTCTTTAACTGTAGATTTTTTTGGCAACACTTTGTTTCCTTGATTTTGCAATTGTAGTCCCGATCACCTAATTACAGGCTTATGTTAGCTTCAAGTGAGGTTGCTTGATTTTCTTTGGTGTCATGTTATAGTTCCTGAGCTTTATCAGCTGCCACTTTCTTTCCAGTCTACAGATGAGCGTTATAACAGATCTGCCTTCTGGCTCTTGCTTCATTTAAGTGAGCCAATCTGTTCTTCACAAACACAAACAATGCTTAATGGTTTTAAGCTTTTTTTTTTTCCATTAAGTGCAGCTGTTTTTAGGCAGTGGTGAGTTTGCAGCTGCAATCCGTTCACAACATTTCAGACTTCTGTTGACTTAGAGTGGTTGGTTGATGATCTTTGAGCCACTTTCTGAAAGAAAAAAAAAAAGATTTTGTTGTTTTCAAAGGTTTCAAACAAACACCCCTCTGCGCACACTCCCACTCCCTATGAGTGTACTCGGCCAACAATTGGAATTCTTTCTTCCAATTGTCACAGTTCTCCAGACCTTGGTCGTTATTCTCATCCCAGTGAGTCGTGGTTAGTTATCCAGTCTCTAGTTCTTCCTGTTTTCAGAGTTCTTCTCCACAGTCCAGGTCAATGAAGGCTTTATCAGCCCTACATCTTGCCTTTGATGCTACAGCAAACAGTGTTAATATTCCTCCTTCAGCTATTGCTTCCTGTTCTACAGCCCCTTCTTTTCTCAGTTTTTTTGGGGGTCTTGCCTCAGACGTCACGTGCACTGTCTGTTGCGAGGTATTGCTATCTTACACTAGGCTTAGAGCCCGCCCATTGCTTACCAGTTATTGACTTCATTGTCCCACATTTGCTTGCTTGGTTCTTCATTAGCTGTGTGGGCACTGCTTGCTCTTGTTTGCCCGGTCTCCTGGAGCATGGACACATTTCGATGTCCTTCTACTACTCCCTTTATCAGGCGCTACATTTATGTTTAAGAACTTTAAGTATATGTGTTCTCCTGGAATTGTTAAGTCTGCATGAGTGAATGTGTGTGAAAAGAGCCAGCTGGAGGAGAAGGCAAAACTGAGGCTGAAAGGGTTTTCCATTCCAAGGTCTGAACAGTTTTTTATTTATTTTTTAATGATTGAGGCAGTTGGCGTTTGTTTTCATAGCTCAGTTTTCACTAATGGTATCTAGGTTAAATCCCCACATGTTGATGTCTAAACGCACTCAGTTTATCTCCTTGGAGGAAAACCAGAAATTAGCCAAAATACAGCAATTATCTTTTTGAGAAAAATTACATCAACAATAGGTTTTATGTGCTAACACCACTCTCCTCCCAGATTTCAATAACAGATTTAGATAATTACCTACTGGTGGTCTACAGTAAGTGTTTATAGTTGGAACCAAAGTTTCCATAGGAAAGGTATTTTATTGTTTTCCCAATAACTTTGGTGCCGCTTGACAAATCTTCACGAAATTTTCCTAAAACTCCTTCTTTTTGGTTTAGCTGCTGTGTTGAAAGTTTCAGGGTGATACGTCAAGCGCGGATGAGGAAAAAAGGGGGGGGGGGGTGTCCCAAAACGTGTTTCCCCCATGTTATGTCTTTGGGTAATCTTTTTTTTTTTTTTACGCGACTACAGACCGGACTCCCTGAACGGAATACACTAAATTTGTCAAAGCTAGACGTTGGTCCGGAAAGCTTGCTTTTTGTGATTTGTGTAAATCCGTTCAGTAGTTTCACAGATATTAAAGTTTTAAAAATATAGCTATCTTGGAATGAGAGTCCTTGCAGTGAACTCGTGGATACTACTAAAATCTGATGGGCTGTCAATACTTCAACCATGAAGTGTTGGTAGCCAACGTGAGACTCTGCTTGAAGCAGAGTCCCACAAAAAAAGTAAAAAAGAATGAAAAGGGGGCAGAGTGGGAAAGTTAACCATGTTATGGTTATTAAATTTAATAGGAACGCTCAAATTACCCGTGGGCATCTCGGCGCTGCAATGGTTGCAGGCAAGCATCTTCAAGAGGTGGTCACTATTGGAAAAGGGAGGCTTTCAGCAGGTTCCTAAATTGCAAATCATTCGGACAGATATGCACAAGGAGTCTTTTCTAATAAACAGAATTCATGTAAGAAATGGATCTCCCAGCACATCTAGCCAGGCGGATGCAGGGGACTCGCACAGCAGGGCTTTATCCATAGATCTTAAACTTCTTGTGGGTACATACGGTCTGTTGAGGATAACTGGGTCCATTGCCCCTTAAGGCCTTATATGTGAGGCAGCAGATCTTAACAAGCATTGGCATAGCCAATAGGTCTTGCCTTTGGGACCTTGTAAGTAAAAAAAAAAACAACTGAAGTGTAAGACTTCACGTTTACATTTACTGCATCCTAAATACAAATTAAATGTAAACGTGAAGTCTTGTACTTAATTTTTTTTTTTTTTGTTTTTTTTTGTTTTTTTACTTACAAGGTCCCAAAGGCGAGACCTATTGGCTATGAGCACAGCGGTACTACATTGTGGGTTGCATACTGTTGGTGTCCAGCTAGCAGGTAGGAAGCAGGAGAGCTAGTGGGAGAGTGCGCAGCAGAGGGCTGGAGGGACCAAGTGTTAAAGGAGGTGGGGGGGGGGGACCATGAGAGGAATCCATGTCAAGCACACTTACAAAGAATGTTATGCAGCTTCCGCAATACAAGAGCAGCCCAGATGGATTTCCTGGAAAGGGGACAGATTGCCTCCCCTCTCTGCACTATCCACAGACCAATTTGGCATGTGTTCCCTCCCCAATAGCTAAATTTACCTTTGAGCAATGCTTTAAATGGGATGTAAAATGTGGGCGGGTCTCTGAAAAATGTGGGAGGGTCTTTGAAAGGGGCGTGGCAAAGAGTAACTCTTAATCATTTCCAAGAGGCTTGGCCTCTGCAATTAAGGGAGTGGCTTGAAACATGCAATCTGTGGTCATAAAAATTGTATATGGAAACACATCCCAAACTGGATCAAAAGACAAACTGAATCCTTTCAACCGCCCACCCTATGTGGGGTAGCATGGAGCTCATGTAGACATACGAGCAGTGCCCACATAAGAGAAGTAAGAACTATACAAATGTTGCAATATAATAAACTAAAATCCTGTGCTTTACATATTCTGCCGCCTAAACAGTAGGTAGGTACCTCTGTGAGTTTTGTTATTGCATCTAGACCTCTCACACAACAAATGCATATATACAACACAAGCCAGACCTATTTGCTTTGTCAGTTCTTGTTAGCTGTACCAGATAAATGAATAACAATGAGCTCGTTGTGAATAGTTATTAGTCTGTGATGTTTAATTCACAATGTCATATTTTCCAAATTGAAGCCTTTTACACAGATCTGTGAAAGCGTCAGACCTTCAGTGTGCCGTAGGTACTATCGTACTCCTCTTCGCACCCTTTCTGCATTCTCTCATGACACGTGGGCGTCTGGATGAATCTCTGGAAATGGGATGCATAAGGCTTGGCTAAAGTACGTGGCAACTTCAGCGTGGACAGGAGTTGTAATTTAGTACGGACTACCTTACCCTGGCTTGCCTTTAAGCCTGGATCATGCAGGGTTTAGGATCCAGCATGTTGCTTCAGAATTTCAAGAAAACAGATTGGCGGGGGCGGCCCTGGGGCTACTAAGGCAACTCTTTGTGCTGTCTCTGCAGCAAAATGTACCTTAAAAGTATGTATACCTATGTGACCTATTGTGCTGAGCACCTGTACTCACTGCACTCTTGTACACCATTGAGCAGTTGTACTGACTGTATAGTGTACTGGCACCGCTATGTACCCACACTGGTTGTAGAGAAGTGTCCACTATCTAGAGTGACGTGCATCTGTACTCTGTGTAGTGTTGTGCACCTGTGCAGGTTGTTAGTGACACACGTGTTTTAAAGTATATGGCAGAAGCTTTGCATGTTCTGTGGTGTGGCTGCCGAGTTCCGTTCAGAGCGTAGAGTATGTTATGACGGACTCCTAATACATCTAAGCTTTAGCTCAGTCTTACATAGCTTCTCCGGTATTGTGCCACATCACAGAGGAGAAGCAATCTGCTGTAACGCGGCGCGCCACCAGAGCCATGTATAAAGCACTAGGTTTGTTTGCACTGCACGCACTATTCATAGAGCTCTGTTGAACGCGCAGGCGCTTCTCCGCCAATCTCATGACTTCTGCGTTATACAACCGGCGAGTAACAAGCGCGTGCCCTTTTGTAGATTGCGTATAAAGCGGAAATTTTGGCGGCTGCGCGTCTTCCAGCAGAAGAAAGCTTAGGAGAGAATGCTCTAGAGAAGAACCTGCCGCGCACTTAGCAGCGCGCTTGGCTCATTGATTCACACAAGTGTCCAATGGTTTTCCTTAAAAAGGAACAGCGCAGTGCCGTGTCATCTTTAGTTGGTAGCACTGTTTATATATGGAACGAGTGTCTATTCTTACAACTGTGTCCTACCTACCCTATGATGTAAAGCGCTCTGATACTCTCTACAAACTTTATACATAAATTGTGTATGAAAAATAACCATATCGCTACATTTTAAGAATTCCTTGGAATGAAACCCCATGCGTACGTTATAGTATTTATCAGCGTCTGTAAAGCTGTAACCATAACTTTAGGGTACGGGATGTTCACCGTGGCAGCTCTGTACAGAGGTAAGTTCTACCTGCCTTCCGAAGACCAGGCTCTGTGGCTTGTTGCACTCGGACTGTGCAGTGCTGCGACGCCACTAGCCGGAAATAGCGCCATATTTGGAATTCATAAATAGAGTTCGGATTGAGGTTTCTCTGTGAGGATGGCAGCTGAGTCAGTAATTGCACGGGAGAGTAGGGTACTGATGTGTGCCCCAAACACAAAGGCACTCACGCCGCTATCAATAACTCGCTTCCCGGAAACCCAGTGCGAGAATGAGAGCCTAAAAGGAACGTTCATAACACAGGGTCAATTAACCATAGCCAGGGGCCAAATGTTACCCTTGACTTGCAGCTCCTGGCTTTCCGCTTCGGTACCCCTTGCATCTTAAGCCGAAGAAGGAAGCAGCAGACTCTCTTAAAGTAAACGGGTCTATTGGCGACCTCTTTAGTTTCAGTGGTTTCCACATTCAACTACCCTTCCTTCCCCTGACCCCTCAGCAGCAAACAGCATGCGGCTGGCGGGCTAAGAACGGGACAAGCCGCCCGGCCTTAAATGTAGTGTTCGCCATGACATATACACTTCTCTTTTTCTGCCGTCCCACTTGGATGGCTTCGCCTGCTAAAAGGTTTCTTATCTTTATGGGGCCATGTGTTTGGCCCCATAAAGATGAGAAACCTTTTGCGACGCAAGGAAGGCAGACAAGCCCGTTCAAATGGGACGGCTCAAAGTCTAACAAACGTCGCAAGGAGCTCTTTTCCAATGGCTGGCCACAGTTTAACATAAACGGGGACGCCGGCCAATGGAAAAGAGGGGCGGGGCTTAATGTCCTTTACAGAAAATACCCCAAATCATTAAATCTCGCCAGCGAGACTGCTCATGTGCGCAGCCCACGCCAGGCGAGACTTAAAAATGCTCCTTTTTTTAGGTCTCGCCTGAGCCAGCGCATGCGCTGCTTTGCGAGACATTTAGTAGTGGGCTTTGAAAAGTCCTACCACATGCTTTTCGCTGGCATGGAGTGTGCGGTTATGCGCACATGCACGAGCGGAGGCGACATTGCGCGCGCACCACTCGCGTCCTTTTTTGTTTTTTTTTAGCGCGCGCGCGCACAACTCCCGCTTCTCCCCCCTCCCCCACCACATATCGCGTCTCGCGGTCGCTCGCATGCGCGCGGCCAATGCTTGTTGGAATTGTGAACCTGCCGTGTTTTTACATAGTCTTGTCTTCTCCTTGTTGTCTCCACTGAAGACTGCCACCCTAAGTGTCCACCTACTTCACGGAAACAGACTTATTTTAAATTTTCTCGCGCCCGCTCGCGCGCGGCCAATGCTTGTTTTTCTAACTGTGCGTAAAATTTATGATCTGTGCTTTTGAATTCCCATAACGTAGGTTGTAAGGTTCTTTTCAGGTGAAATATTTTATATTTCCATGAAGAATTGCACTGAGTGGTCAGATCTCTTGTTATGGTCAAGTTGTATTTTCATCTTGAAACTATTTCGTGCATCCCTTGTTCTCTCGATTCTAAACCGGAGCGCACTGTCTCACAGTCCGTGATTTCCCACTTCAGACATTGAAAGCAGTGCCGCATCCTTTACCATGAGATGGCTTCGAAAATGGCTAGGCACTGACGGGTGTAACGGTATCATTGGGCTACTAAAAAACACACATTTCAGAAGGACCATGGAAACAAATGAGTGCTGGGTTCAGTCCCATCTATTCCCACATTCGGACAACCCAGCTAAAGGCATTTCCTTCCCAAAGGTAGGCCGTTGCAGTGTGTGAGGGCTCGCGGCGCAGCCGGAGGCCACAAGTGAGTGCCGTTCCTGTCTTTCTTTCCCATCCATCTTTTCTTCCATCTCTCGCCCCATTTCTCCTGCTCTTCGCCTATCGGTCCTCTCTTCCCCTTTACTGCCCTCTACTCTCTTTACATATCTACTGCTTCCCTGTCTTTCTCCCTCCATCACTTTCTCTTCACCCCTCTCTCCCAGCTCCTGCTCTCTCTCTAGCTCTTTTTCTCTGCTTATTTCTCCTCTCTCACTCTCCCTTCTTATCTCCCCCCCCCCCCTCTCTCCAGCATCCTCTGTCAGGCTCAGTCTCCTATGCTATATATTAATGGCAATAACGCCTCCTGCCCTCCCCATTGGAAGGTGACCATCTGCTCTGCACCACCTGCGCAAACAACCCTCAGCCCTCCCTGCACCTCTCACCGCAAAGACACCCCTCCCCCCTCGGCATCGCCCCCCCCCCCCCCCCTGCCGGCCCCTGTCACCCGAGCACCCGCAGGCACCGCGGCTGACCCATCCAACATGGCCTCAGAAGGATGAAAGGCTGAGGGCATGAAGACTGGGCCTCGAACCTCCATCGAAGGACACCAGCGGCTCCCTGAATCCTCTTTCCCCTTCCCACCCCCCCCCCCCCCCCCCACCCCCCTCGGGTCGGAGCCACAGCCTCGCGCCACCATTCCTCCTCGCCTCCCCCCCCCCCCCCCCCCCCCCCCCCGGCGACGGTCCTCTCCCCAGCCATCCGCGCAAACCCCTCACGCCTCCCCTGCATCTCTCCCTGCGCTGCATCCTACCCTGCAGTGCCACGGGTATCCCGGTGTCAGACGCAGCAAACCCACGGCTGGGACAACCAAAACATTATACCCAGCCCCAGTTGAATTACGGCGGCACCCAATTTTCTTCACCGTTTTTTTTTTTTTTTCTTTCCAACTGTGCGTAAACATTATGATCTGTGCTTTTGAATTCCCATAACGTAGGTTGTATGGTTCTTTTCAGGTGAAATATTTTATATTTCCATGATGAATTGCACTGAGTGGTCAGCTCTCTTGTTATGGTCAAGTTGTATTTTCATCTAGAAACTATTTCCATGCATCCCTTTTTCTCTCGATTCTAAACTGGAGAGTACTGTCTCACAGTCAGTGACTGCCCGCTTCAGACATTGAAAGCAGTGCCGCATTATATACCATGAGATGGCTTAGAAAAGGGTTAGTCACTGACTGGTGTAACGGTATCCTTGGGCTGCTAAACACATTTCAGAAGGACCATTGAAACAAATGAGTGCTGGGTTCAGTCCATCTATTTCCACATTCGGACAACCCAGCTAAAGGCATTTAATTGCCAAAGGTAGGCCGTTGCAGTGTGTGGGGGCTCCCGGCACAGCCGGAGGCCACAAGTGAGTGCCGTTCCTATCTATTTTTTCCCCCTCCATCTTTTCTTCCATCTCTCGTCCCATTTCTCCCGCTCTTTGCCTATCGGCCCTCTCTCTTCCCCTTTACTGCCCTCTACTCTCTTTACATGCCTCCCGGTCTTTCTCCCTCCATCACTTTCTCTTTCTCTTCACCCCTCTCTCCCTGCTCCTGCTCTCTCTAGCTGTTTTTCTCTGTTTGTCTCCTCCTCTATCCCTCTCCCTTCTTACCTCCTTCCCCCCCCCCCCCCCTTCCTCTCTCCAGCATCCTCTGTCAGGCTCAGTCTCATATGCTGTATATTCATGGCAAACATCTGGAACCACTCACTTTAAAACTGCAGTCACCGCCGGTCATAATAAACTGACCTATCAGTTTCTACCGATCAGTTGCCTTGAGTGACGTGAACCGCCCCCAGAATGCATTGCGTTCCTGAGTGAAAGCCTAGTTATCGAGCACGGCGTGCTACCAACTGGCCTAGCAAGGTAAAACCATGCCCTTTTTTACAGAAGAAGTTAATTATTGAACGAAAGTTACCACAGTGACTGCCCCGTCAGTTTTTTTTTTTTTTTTTTTTTGTTGCTGTTGGGACTGGGTTAGGGATTTTTGTTCTGGCTGCATGTCTTCACCACTCACCGGCCTGTGTTTATTAGGGCGCCATCCTTTAAGGTGACATCATATATCCATCCAGACAAAAGGCAACACATCTCACTCAATCTGCATTACTCTGCACACGGCTGTCTACGATCCTGCTGCCGACATACATCTTTAATATATGTGCACATTCCTGAAATAATTGCACGCACACCCAGCCTGCTAAACATATTAATGCTAATGAATGCATGCAGACCTATGCACATTACGTAGTAATGATACAAGTGTGGCAAGAATTGCTATTGAAATATGTGCACATGTTCTGCTATGTGCAGTTGCCTAGTGCCTACTTCTCATGTACAAGGCCTCGAAGGGCATTTGGATTTTTAGGGCTCCTCTGCGTTCTGATAATCGTTATTGTGAAACATAAGTAGCAAGCATTGGCATAGCCAATGGATCTCGCCTTTGGGACCTTATAAGTGTTTAGCCATGCAACAGGTGATGTTGTTGCACCAAGGATATTGTGCTCATAACTAAATACTTATAAGGTCCCAAAAGCGAGACCTATTGGCTATGCCAATGTTTGTCTTACTGGCAACCAATGTAGGGCCTTCAGTGAAGGGGCCGACAGGGTACCTGGTGTAAGACAAAGAATCATTCTGGCTGCTGTATTTTGCACTACCTGTAATTTAGCTACGAGCGTCTCATTTGCTGCAGCCAGTGGAGCGTTCCCGTAGTCTAGTTGGCTCACTACCAGGGCTTGAACTAATGTTCTTCTATGGGAGATTGTGTTTTTTTAGAAACGGGCCTAGTGCATCTTGTCATGTTCTGTAGACACACAGGACATACAACAGCACTTGGAGTCAACTTCTTTTTTCTGGGTACAAGAGAGCAGGTTCAGTCCTACGTAGTTTTTCAACAGTCCAATCTGCTTCAGGTCTTCCACATGTCCACTAAGTGTTCGTTGGGGGTGACTTGTAGTACTTGACATAGGCCTGACACCTGTTCATGGGGAGAGGGGAGGAGGGGGCAACTCCTTGACACGCAATACTCAATGGGGTAAATGTTCCCAGGGGTAGCCCTACCTTTTTTTTTTTTTAGCAGCAGTTCCTGTTTGCACTACTGCAAACAATCCACCAGTGCCCCTCACTTTCAAAATACAAGATGGGGAAACCCTTCTCCCCTTGTGCCGAGCTTGTGTGCCCCCGAGAGATGTGACCTGGGTAATCAGCAGTTCCCATCTCTAGTCATTCAAGACTGGTTCTGGGGGGTAGATTTCCTCCCATTTGGTTAGGAGCCAGTCTGACTAGGGTGACTAAAGCTGTGGCCTTTCAGAGTATCACTGAACATTTGCTTTTGAAAAGACAGACCCTATTGAAGTTAGGTTCCTGAACCTACCCATCTGGTCTTTACCTACCCACTCCTAGGTCATTGGCTGTTCTCTGGGGGCAGTTTTCACCCCTTTCATACCTAATTCAGGCCAAGTATAGACTGAGCAGTGTTTGGAGAGCTAGTGACTTTAGCCTCGAAAAACCTTAAGGGAGGTTAAAGGTAACTTTCTGAAAGTTACATTATCAGTATATTTAATACAATTCTGACTTTGCCAATAGATTGGATTTTTATTAATTATGAAATACAACTTTGAATGGAGCCTGCAACTGGTGCAGGTCAAACGTTCTAGATTAAAGGATAACATTTATGCTTTGACTTTACCTATGCACCACCTACAGCCTGATCAGTGACACTGTCGTTTTTGTCAGTCACTGGCGGGGACATGCCATTTTTAAGGTCACACATGTTCCACTCTTAATTATCCACCCTACCTTGTGGGCAACAAAGTGCACTTAGTGGTGGCTTATTTAGTATTATAAATCGACTTTTCCTACCTGTCAAAACTGTGATTTTTTGACAGGTCTCTGCAGCAGAGTTCAAGCTGCTGTTAAGCTACAGAGTAGACTTTAAGCCATGTTTTTCTGCCTCTATAGTGCATGGCACTATAGGTACTGCATTCCAAGTGGCATTTAACTCTACATGTAAGGGTATCAATGGGAGAGTGAGGATATTTAAGAGCTAGTCCATATCCCCTAGGTTATATATTAATTCAATAAGAACTAGTCTGCCAAGACGTGATAAGGAACTATAAGTAGTGTGTTGTTACCAAAAAAGGGGAAAGAAAGTTCCTCTTTATTTTTTATGAAGCCCTCGCCCACCAACCTAGTTGGTGGCATGCTTCAACATCGGGTTCACCTGGTGACAGAGTGTGTCCCTGGTGTGCTACAACGCCTGTGTTACAACGGAGCTGGTATACTTACTGAGTGTAGTGTAGGTGACGTGAAAGTGAGATTTAAACGCTGTCCAGTGGTCCCAATTACCCAGAAGGGATTAACTTTAATCTTGGGGCCTCTGGCAGCAGTATAATCAAGGCAGCGGATGTAGGTGGAGTGGTAATAAGGGGACTCCTGCATCCAGTGGGTGGTCTACATGTTTCAGCCAGGCCTTTAAATAAAACTGGCTTTACTCGGGACCTAGAAACGTGAAAAAGTGCTATCTATACTGTGCATTTTGTATGGATCGTGATGTGTGGCACACGCTAAGGTGCCCTATGTGTAAGAAGGCAGTTCCTTCTCAAAGCATTCACTAGCGATCTGCTAAAAATGCCCCATGAGATTACGGCAAAGGTACTGGCATACTTTAATGCCCTGGACCTGTGGGAACACCTCTGTTGCTGCTTCGGATCTCCGTGGTTAACTCTACATAACAGGGGTGTATTTCTGCACCATATATTCTGGCTTTATAGGAAAGTTAAATGTGCCAGTCAGGTTTCAAGCCAATTTGACATATTATAGGGTCAGAACACATACTCCAGGTACTGGATAGCTGTATTAGAGTTCAGAATTACCAGCAGGTAAATGACCAAAAAATAGAAAAATTGGCGGCGACTACCCAAAAAGTTGTTACTTTGCAACACTGAGTAATTGTCTAACAAGACAAGCTATTATGGTCATGCTTCTTTAAAATGTTTGAAAGCAGGTGCAGTGAAAAGGAACAAAAACACAGGAAGGTGGAAATGAACAGATAGTAAGCCAAGTATACATGCTGTGTGATTAGAAAGCACACATCACCACTCTTGGATTTCATAGGCGTAAATTGGCCCGTAATTAAATGAGATATTTTTAATTTCTACGTGTGTGGGAGGTTGATTATCAACAACATTTAAACCTCTTTTCCAGTCTGTCTCATCAGGATACAAGGACCATGTATATGGAATCACAATGTCTAGAATTTGTAGTCCAGATTTGCATTGAACTTTAAGGCTAAAGTCGTTTGTACAAGGGATCATAACCTTAAAATGTATAAGCGATCACTTGTATGCATCCCTCTCTCCTCTGAACCCCGCTCCACACACAACCCTTCTGCCAGTCGAGACGCCTCTCTAGAACACACACCTTCCCCTGCTCTGTCCCCAGCACACACCACCAAGCCCAGTCACCCATCCAGCTCCGATGATCTCTTACAGATCTCGCCCCCCTGCGCCCTCTTACTCTTAATGTGGCCCACACCTTCGTTCACCCTGCGGGGCTTGGGCTACTCGGGGACCTTGTCCGCCATGGTCTCAGTGCTGCCTGCCTCCCAGGTTCCGCTTCAGGGGGTGTGTGAGCAGCTCCAGTACGGAGAGCGCCGCGAGCAATACAAGAGCGAGCGGGCCGAGCCTGGGTGTCAGTGCTGGGCCCGCCCCGGGCAGCTGCCCCGGCCTGCCCACCACTACAGGGGCATACCTCAACACTCCTCCATGGGTGTCTCACCACTCCCACTGCCACAGGAAACTTCAACCCTCCTCCGTGTGTGCCTCACAATGCCCACCGCTACATTGATGTACCTCAACCCTCCTCCTGCGTGCCTCACCACACCCACTGCCACAGGGCTACTTCAAGTTCAACCCTCAACCCCTGGGCATACCTCACCGCTACAGGGGCATACCTCAACCCTCCTCCTCCTCCGTGCGTGCCTCCCCACGGCCTCAGGCGTACTTCAACCCCCTCTCGGTCCTGCGTCACTACGCCCACTGCCACTGGGGCGTACCTCAACCCTCTCCTGGGCGTGCCTCACCAGGCCCACAGGAACAGAAGCGTACTTAAACACTACTCCGTGCGTGCCTCACCACGCCCACCACCACAGGGGCGTACCGCAACACGCCACAGGGGCGTACCTCAACCCTCTCCTAGACGTGCTTCATCCCACCCACAGCAACGGGCGTACCTTAGCCCTCTATCTGTCCTGCCCCACCACACCCACTGCCACAAGGGGTACTTCAACTGTGATTGTGGGCAAATAACTTAATGTCCCCGTGCCTACAAAAAAAACAAGCATTGGCATAGCCAATAGTTCTCACCTTTGGGACCTTACAAGTATTTAGCCATGCAACAATTGTTGTTGCACCAAGGATATTGTGCTCGATAACTACTTATAAGGTCCCAAAAGTAACACCTATTGGCTATGCCAATGCTTGTTACCTTAATTATGTGGAGAGCCTCACCTATGATGTTAATGTGACACCAATTAAGAGGTTATGTGCTTACTGCCAGGTCTGAGGTACCTAATTAGGACCCGATAAAGTAATACTCAATAATGTCTGAGTTTAGAAACCGTAATAGTAATAACTATTTAGAATTGGTTAACTATTAACTCACCCAGGAGTACCATTTCTTATAGTGAGGTGTGGTGTCACAAGACGAAAAATCAGCATGGCTCGCAACGTGTAGTCCATAGATACAGAGCCATGATGGGGAATATTCACATCACAATTACGTGCTGGATTGAGCAAGGACACTAGTAGGTATATCCTTATGTGAGGTTTGTTCAATATTTAGCACAACCCTGTATTCAGTAACAGCCGGTAAGAGTCCACGAGCCCAGAATGTGAATAGTGGTACTCCGCTTGTGCACAGCATGACACAAAATGTACTTGTGATTGAATGACACAAGACCATTTCTTTTTATAAAAAAAAAAAGGTTCCTGCTAATCTGTGCATTATTGCCCCATAGAAGATTAATTTAGCAGTATTCACTTGTAATAATAGTGTATACTGAACTTACATTTGGTGTTTGCCAGGCTCATTGATGATTTATTTAGCAATAGTTTTTTCTGAGATTGAAATGCAGCTTTTATAAGAAATATCTTAAAGTGAAGGGCAACATGGGGTTTATAATGATGTGTCTCCAGCGGATTTTGAATGTATTCAGATTTGACCGAATATAATTTCTGTTTGAATAATATGAGCAGTTGCCAGTACATGCGGGGAGAGCAGTGCATTCCCTTAACTAACTGATATCGTATTTTTTATTCTTGGTTAAATACAACCTCTGACATTCGTCTTTTTTTTCTATCTCATTTCATGATTCAGGTGGTAGCTGAAATTTTAGATGAATCACACAACACTGCATCAGAGAAGGGAATGACAATGGAGGACATAATTGGTGCATTATCTTCAGATCCATTTTTAACGAAGAAGCAAATTCCACGCACACCTGAGAACCTAAGTGAGTGGCACATTTCTCATTTCAAAAGGATAGGCAGTTTTGATGAACATGTTAATCCTCGAAGAAGCCTGTTTAATGTAATAAGACAGAGCAAACAAACTCTTAGTGATCGGTTAGTTTCCAAGAAAAAGTATATTATGCCACTGTGTTTGTAGATCTGTAACATTTTGCAGATTTTCCTTACTGTAGTGTAATAAAGAACTGGGAAGTGCCACTCCTGTAGAGCAACACTTTAAGGGTTATGGGGTCAAATATTCTATGCTGGTTTATCTGAAAAAAGTCTCAACTTTGTGCACATTTCATCAAGGCAGCAAACAAACTTGCCCTCCTACAGAAATCGTTCTGCATCACAGACTTTACTGTTTTATTTTTCAGTTTTTAATGGAAATAGAGGGGACTGTCTTTGTCTGTCACCCTTGTAACTGTTACGAGAGGTGAAACATTTGCGGTGCTTATGGAAAGTCTAGCAGTAATTTATCAGGCTTTCTCTCACCTTGGGAGTTATCATTTGACTGGTCTTAATTCAGATGTACTTGGGCCATGTGACACATGACTGGCCAGTGCATGGTGACTGTCTCTGAACCTCATTTGCGAACCCCTTAGAGAGGACTGTCAGTTGAGGTTGGAACATACTTTAAAAAACGCGTCTAGCTCATTTAGCTGGATGGGAGTCATTTGCCTTCCTTCCAGTATTTATGGGCTGTTGAGGGGTGCCTAACCCTTGCAAAACTGAATTAGATTCTTGTTGTATGCTCAATTTTTGTACATCTGAATAGTCTAAAATCAACAACCATCCATGACAGCATTTTCAAATCTAAAAGTGTTTGTATATATTTTACACCACTCGCCCCCCCCCCTCCCTTGAATCCACAATTACCCAATATTATTGTGATGAAAGTGTTGTATTATATGGTGTGGCTGTGAGACCTCACCGTGCAATACACACTCAAAGCCATCTTGGGTCCAATCAGGCTCATTTGTAAAACCTTTGGCTCAACCCTGGATCACTTTGGCTTCAAGCAACAAAGCTTAAACAAAGGAACTAGTGTAAAGCATTAGAACTTATTTTATTTCATTTGTAGGCACCAAAACAAACCAAATCCACCAGAGTGTTCTGGAGATTTAGGTTTTAAGGAAAACGCAAATCACTAAAAAAAAATTGACAAACATTGGTAACTGCAAAGTTTGTAAATGTAAACTTTTGGTACAGTTGTGTTTAGCTATTCCAGCCCGCTTTGAATGACCAATTCCGACAGGAAGCAGGTCAAGGGGCCCAGTAAGGAGATATAGGACAGTTATTTTGCCACCAGACCAGTGTCCAGTCTAGTTCCAAGCTCTATGGCTGGACCGCCATTGACTTCAATTGAATGATACTTATGTAAGGGATACGGGATGCAAGTGACGACTCTCTAAAGGTTTTGTATACTAAAGTTACATTGAATTTGACTTGGGAATCAAGATGTGTTTAGTGTAGCGATTAACTTGATACCTTGAAGCATCCATTTTGGTGGTCCCATTCAGACGTTAGCGCAGCAGAGTTGTCTGTGTAACCCTGTACTCGCTAATGGGAATACTAGCTTTTCTGCAGTAAAAACAGCAATTTGGGGTCTCTACCGTTAGGACATATAAATATACATGCCCTTCTTATATACAGCACACTGCCTTAAGACTCCATTGGCCTAGCTTGGGGGTGTCCTATATCTGTGTGTGTGTGTGTGTGTCTCTCACTCAATCCAAGAGCTATGGGCGTTGTCAATAACCATGTCTTTTAGCCATGTGTTGTGGAATTTTGTCGTTTGGATGGAATTGTTTGTTGTGGTATTGAGTGGAGTTATGTGGCATGGTGTGCAGTGGGAAATTTGGAAAGTAATATTGTGGTGTTAAGTGTACTGGAATTATGTGGAGTGGTATTGTGCCTTGAAGTGGAATTATGTGGAGTGGTGTTGTGGAGGAAGAAAGGCTATTTTAACTTGTTTGCATATCACTACCTTTTATATATTTGATATATTACTAATCTTATCTGAAGAAATTTTTTTTTTACATGAAATATTAACAGATGGGTTGCATACAAGTTCCAGAGTAAATTCATGTAGTAGATCTATAGTAAACAAAAAGCTGAAAATGTATGCTTCTTTAGAAACTATCTGGACGATTTTCTATTTCCATTGTATTTACATCCACTCCTTTTAAGATGGCCACTGAACGTCTTGACAAAATGGTGCTGGTGTTGCAGAGAAACCCAAGCATAATCTTTTGATTGACTTCTTTATTGTGGGTCGAAGATGTTCCATTTTATCTGTTAGAATGCCCGTTTCCTGGGATAGGGGCAGGGCTGATCTGCGTCCCCTTTGGAATTATTTGTGTGCAGCACATATGCGAACGCTGTAGCTTCAGTACATATGCGAAAGTGGGAGTGTTTCACATTTGTAAGACATATGCGATGCAATAGCGTAGCAAGGCTTCCATCGACCCTTGTCTTTATGTGAATTGTGTGACTTGCAGTCTCCCATTTATGAGTTATAGTGTCTATATACTATTTATTCCTTACTTGGCACACCTTTCGATCACTACGTCGTTAATTCTATTTTATTGGCCGTTCTTCGTCTGGTACTCCAAGATAGGTAATGGAAAACCATTATTGGCGTCCATTTTATTGTGCATTGTATGTCTTGTGAAAACCACAACGGAACTCTAAACGCAAATGTTTGGAGTTACAGGGCTCCTCGCACCTCAAGACGCATGGCTCCTCAACCGAGGTGACCTGGTTTTTAATTGGATCTGAAAAAATATCTAACGTTGAAAAATCTATATACACGTAGTACATGTTGTAGGCCCACACGTTTTAGCACTATGAGGGAAATTGTCTTCGCAGCGAAGCAAAATAATTCCGGATGTCTGGACCGGCTAAAGTAGGCAGATGGAGAGATGGGGCCAACAATCCAGGGGACCAGTAAAAATCTGGCTGCGGTGGCAGATTTCAGAATTAGTGTATTTTGGTGAGGGGGGGGGGATAGAAGTGACCTTGCAAGATGGGTGGGATTTTTTATAAAAGGAGACGTTTTTTTGTCTGCGGAACGTCTCAACAAGCCTTATTTTGGTCTGTAAGATTTCAAGGGAACCAAGAATGCTCCGGTTAACCTTCATATACCCACACGATCGCGGGAGAGCCTTGTGTACGGATTTATCCCAGCACTTGTACATCTTGAATTTTGGATGTTTTTATGTTACCCTGAAGCAAATTGGCATGTATTCAACCTTCGTCAGATCGCACCATCTAGAGTCGAGACCTAAAAAGGGAGGTTTGGACTTTGTCATTCGTTTAAATGGCAATGTCGAGTTAGTAATTTAAATCTGCTCTTCGAGGCTTCAGTGGGAAGCTGGGAGACACTTTTACTTTGCCACACTCCGAGTAGCATAACAAGTGCTGCTGTCTCTGGGTATCCCTGATACCATTTCTAAGGCCTTTTTAGTAAATTAACATATGTCAATTGGGTGTGATCCAGTCAAACACCTACTTTGTAAGGCTCAGATCATTGGCACAATGGTCTGGTTAGAAGGCTTCTGTGCACTCAGTCTAATAACCAGGAGCACCAGTCCAAAACTGAGGGTGATAATGCAAAAAGAGGCATTTCCTCACAATTGTGATAAAATTGCCTCTTATAATCTTACAAAACCTAAAGCATAAGGTATGAAATTCTTCCCATGCCCCACCCCCCCACCCCCCAACAATATTTAATATGCATGTATATGGTTTCTCCATAGCATAAACCTAGCCAAAATGCAGCGGACAACTGTATATGGCCAAAGAGTAGCATAAAATCAATCCGTAAGAGGGGCGGAAGTTGGGTTGTGGAGGTTTATTGCATTATTATATAGTGTTCTTTCGAGAGAACTTTCCTGAATTGAAGCCGATTTGGTGCACTCCTAATGGAGATGGTGATGTTGTTCCAGATCCTGGGTGCATAGATAGAAAGGCCCATTGTCTTGTTTTTTCTTTGACTGGATGAGATGTGTTGCAGTAGGGTTCTCATAAGTGCTGCCAGTGTGGTTCCTGGGAGGCTGTGGAGTAGGACATTACCGCTATCCAGATTCCAGAATACGATGGCTTGTACAGCAGTTCTGAAATTTTTCTGGAAGAAATTGTTTGACTTTGTTCAGGGTGACTCCAAATGACTTGGCATTTGGTGAAATCTGGTGTTTGAAGCTATCAAGGCCCATGTCTGTGAGCGATTTTTGCACGGAGTCTTGTTTATTATCCTTGGCAAATCTATTTGTGGTTGGGTTGAGCTTCAGGTAAGTGCTGAATCTCAGGGTCTGGATGATCTGCAGGCAGTGTTTGAGGCATTGGATGCCTTATGCATGGGAGACTAAAGAAGACATGTGCATCATTGACATATTGGTCAATCTTTCTGCTGAGTAGACCACCAAGCACCTCAATGTATGGGTTGAACGTGACAGACCATATGGAGCCCTGGGTAGATCCCACAAGTGGTAGGGATATTTTATGAGCTAGATGTGCCTGTGTGAACAAACTGATGTTGGTTAGAAAGGTAGGAGGAGAACCAATGAAGAACATTGCTGGTGGATCCCATTTAAGACTCCAAGGTGGGATGGTCGACTGTCGAAGACAGTTTAGACGTCCAGCAATATCAGAAGGCAGTGCTTCTCTTAATCTGTGGTCAGAGTGTATTCATGATCGCTCACTCTACAGTACCGCCTTACCATTGACCTTGCCAATTTGAAAGCAGTTAGAAGAGGACTGCTGCTAGCTTAATGTCCTTGTAAGCAACATATAGAAAAGAAATCCTGTTGCAGGTACACACTTAAGTGATAAATATCCTCAGCATATTAACTGTAGTATCTGAAAGAAACACATTAGTTAGATTCCTCACCTTAGAATATCCCCAGGCGTCAGACTGGATCCGGAAGATTTTTCGTCAGCAATACCCCTTGCGCGTCGCTAGGCGTCGTCTGCGGCTCCGCGTCCGTCGTCCGTGTCGTGCGCCGGAATGACGTCGTCTGAGTACTTAGACGCCGCCCTCGCGCGCTGACGTCAGTTCTTCTTTTTTCCACGGCAGTAAGCGCCGATCCGGGAGAGCTACCCCTTTAGTCAATTTTTGACTAACTTTTTCGACTCTTTTTGGTCACTTCTCGACTCTGGTGCCGGTAGGATGCCTGGTTTCAAGGCCTGCGACGGCTGTCACCGACTGCTGTCGGTGACCGATCATCACCACCGGTGCCTGTACTGCTTGGGCCTTGACCACGACGCGGAGTCGTGCTCCGATTGTATGGCCCTGACCTCGAAAGCTAGGCGGGAGCGGTCCCGCAAGCTTCTCGAGCTTCGCCACTCGACTCCGCGCCCCTCTCGATCCCGGTCCAGGAGGAGGTCCAAGGATCGGTCGCGGAGCCGCACTCGACATCGTCGCTCGTCTGGCTCGAAGTCTTCGGGTAAGTCGAAGCACTCCAAGAAGTCCAAGAGGCGACACCGCTCTTCGGACTCCCCTCGCCGGTCGCGCGACTCGGCCGAGGGTCCGGGTGGTTCCACCACCCGCGGCTCCGCGGGAGCCGCAGGCGCCGCGCAAGTCCCCATACCCGCCGGTCCCTATTACTGACGCGACGCCGGCGGAGGTCAGTGCCTTCCTCTCGGCCATGAGGAGCCTGGCCTCGCCGTCGACGCCCGCTGGCGCGCCTTCGGGCCCCACGGACTCGACTGGGCGACCTCGCGTGCCGGCGGCCCCGGCGCCGTTGGAGGCTCCGGCCCCGACGCCGCAGGTCACCGAGGGGCCCGAGCCTGGGCCCCCGTCGACGCCGGTCGACCTCGTTACGCCTCCTCCGCCGGTGCCGGTACCACCCCCGACGCCGACTCCGGTCGACGTCGATCCTCGGTTCAGCCCCTGTCCGGTCCCGACGCCGATACGGCGCCGCCCTACGCCGCATCCGACGCCGCTAGAGACACATATTGTCTGACGACCGGCTCTGATCATTCCTCCTGTTTACCAGGAACCGGATGACGGGGGTGAATGGGAGGGGTCTGAGGACCCTATGGCCCTTCAGGGGCAACTTTCTCAGGACTGGGCAGATGAACTGGGGGAGGCCAGTGGATTGGATACCTCACCGGACACTGGATTCATCTCTCCTCCGACTGTGGCTTCGGAGGAGGGTGCAGCTTTTTTTTGTGGTGCTGCGCAAGGCGGCCGCAGCCCTTGGGATTGAGCTGCCTGCCGTGGCTGTGAGGACTAACATCCTCACTGAGGTGCTTCAGTCTGCCGCATGCTCCACTGAGCCTCTGCTGCAATTCAATGAGGCGCTCACTGACGACCCCAGTTTTCTGTCCCAACACCCCACCCCCGAGAGTCTGGTTATCCAGGCCTCTACCTCCCAATCCTCCTTCCCGTCCGCTCCTCCGGACCGGGATTCCAAGAGACTGGAACAGTTAGGTAAGAAGCTGTTCTCCTCGCTCAGTTTGGGCCTGCGGTCTTTGAACACCGCCTGTCTCTTGGACCGTTATTCCCACTCTCTGTGGGATACGGTGGAGGACGTGCTGCCACTGTGCCCGGAGGAGGTCCGGGCGTGGCTTTACTCGGCTCTGGCCGATGGGAGAGATGCAGCGCGCCATGCAATCCTATGTGGGCTTGACACTACGGACTCGCTGGGTAGGGCGATTTCTACCACGGTGGCGCTTCGACGTCACGCCTGGCTGCGGTCCACGTCCTTTTCAGGGGATGTCCAGAGCACACTCATGGACATGCCTTTTGATGGCGCTCGCCTTTTTGGTGAGAAAGCGGACAGTACGCTGGCTCGCTTCAAGGACTCTCGGGCTACGGCCACGTCCTTGGGCCTCTCGGCCCCGCGGCCACAAACTTCCGCTTTTCGCTCGTTTCGTGGCCAAGGAAGGGGCACCTCCTCACGTCCGCCTAGCCACCGGCCGCACAACCAGCCTGCACGCGGTCGCGGATGTGGTTTCCGCCGAGGCGGTACTGGAGGACGACGCGGTCAGTCCACATCCACCCCGGCAGTATCCACCTCAAAGCCTTCCTAGTCCGAGCTTTCAGGCCCATTCCACGCCAGTGGGAGGCCGGGTTCGCCATCACCTGCTCCACTGGCGTACCATTACTTCGGACAGGTGGGTGCTGCAAATCGTCCGAAGGGGCTACTCCCTCCCCTTCGAGACGACCCCTCCAGCCATGCCACCGCAGCACCACCGTATCTCGGGGGATCATTGGAATCTTCTACAAGAGGAAGTTTCGGCCCTCTTGGCCAAGGAGGCCGTCGAGCGCGTTCCGAGCCCAGAAGTAGGTCGTGGTTGTTATTCCCACTACTTTCTGGTTCCCAAGAAGGGCAAAGGAGGCCTACGCCCTATCTTGGACCTCAGGAACGTCAATGCCTTCCTCAGGAAGGAATGGTTCAAAATGTTGACTTTGGCTCAGGGTCTAGCTGCCCTAGACCCTGGAGACTGGATGGTAGCGTTGGACTTGCAGGACGCATATTTCCATATCCCCGTCCTGCCGGCCCACCGGCGTTACCTGCGGTTCATGGTGGGTCAGGAGCACTTTCGGTTCACCGTGCTCCCCTTCGGCCTTACCAGTGCCCCTCGGGTGTTCACGAAAGTGATGGCGGTGGTCGCAGCTCATCTGCGCAGATCAGGGGTTCCAGTCTTCCCCTATCTCGACGACTGGTTGTTGAAGGCGGGCTCGCCCCAGACAGTCGTCTCCCACCTCCAGACTACGGCGGATCTCCTGCATTTGATAGGGTTTTCCATCAACGTGCCGAAGTCACACCTGAGCCCCTCTCAGAAGCTCCTCTTCATCGGAGCGGTTCTGGATTCGGCGCAGTTCCGGGTTCATCCACCGGAACAGCGGGTCCGAGATATACAGGCCCTGATTCCCATCTTTCGGCCTCTATCCTGGGTTTCGGTCAGGCTAGTGTTGCGGCTTCTGGGGCTGATGGCCTCCTGCATCCTACTAGTGCATCACGCCAGGCGGCGCATGCGGGCTCTGCAGTGGGACCTGAAGTTACAGTGGGCCCAGCATCACGGCAACCTGTCCGACCATGTCTTTATCTCGGAGGGCACTGCACAGCAGTTGCAGTGGTGGCTCATGGACCGCGATTGGGTCACGGGCAAGAGCCTCTCCCTACCGGAGCATGTCGTAGTGACGGATGCGTCCCTCCTGGGATGGGGTGGCCATATGGGAGAGGCGGAGATCAGAGGCCTCTGGTCTCCGGCGGAGTCTCGCCTCCACATCAACTTGTTGGAGCTGAGAGCGATCCGACTTGCACTGAAAGCCTTCCTTCCCTCTGTCCGGGCAAGTGACGTGCAGTTGTTCACGGACAACACCACCGCCATGTGGTATTGCAACAAACAGGGCGGGGTGGGGTCGTGGACCCTTTGTCAGGAGGCTCTGCGCCTCTGGACATGGCTGGAACACCAGAGCATCACCCTGGTGGTTCAACATCTGGCGGGCTCTCTGAACGCCAGAGCAGACTAACTCAGCCGCCGGTGCATGATGGATCACGAATGGCGTCTGAACTCCGAGGTGGCACAAGGTCTCTTTCAGCAGTGGGGAGAGCCTTGGTTAGATCTATTCGCCACCGAAGAGAACGCGCAATGTCAGCAGTTCTGCGCGTTGGAATTTCCAAGGCGGCACTCGCTCGGCGACGCTTTTCCTCGCGAGTTGAGTTGCGGTCTGTTGTACGCCTTTCCGTCTATACCACTTCTGCCCAGAGTGCTGAAGATCAGGCGCGACCGGGCCCAAGTCATCTTGGTGGCTCCGGATTGGGCACGAAGGTACTGGTATCCCGAGCTACTCAGTATGTTGACCGATCCTCCGATACGTCTGCCCCTTCGGGAGGATCTTCTGTCGCAGCAGCAGGGGATGGTCCTCCACCCGAACCTGTCCAGCCACCACCTCCATGTGTGGAGATTGAGCGGCGGCAGTTGATGCCATTTTAACTTGCCTCCTGAAGTCTGTGATATCATTCTGGCAGCCAGGCGTCCCTCCACAAAGACGGTATACGCCTGCCGGTGGAACAAATTTGTGGCATGGTGCACAGCAAAGGCTGTGGATCCCCTTTCCGCCCCTCTTTCTGAGGTTCTCCTCTTTCTTCTTTCTTTGGCCCGGCAGGGCTCTGCCCTGGGCACCTTGAAAGGTTATCTTGCTGCCCCCTCTGCCTTCTTACGGCTTCCTGATCAGCCCTCTCTTTTCAAGTCCCCTGTAGTGTCACGCTTTCTTAAAGGCATTACTCACACGTTCCCTCCTGTCCCTTTCGTAATGCCTCAGTGGGACTTGAATCTTGTCTTAACATTCCTGATGTGCGCTCCCTTTGAGCCTCTTCACAATTGTCCTCTTCGTCTTCTAACTCTTAAGACTGCTTTCCTGGTAGCCATCACCTCGGCTAGACGGGTGAGTGAGCTCCAGGCTCTATTGTCCAAGCCTCCTTTTCTATCTGTTCATCCGAACAAGGTTGTCCTTCGGCCTCGTCCCTCCTTTCTTCCGAAAGTGGTGACCCCCTTTCATCTTGGGCAATCTGTCACCATGCCCACCTTCTTTCCGCCTCCTTTCAAAGAGGAAGAGCGGCTCCACCTTCTGGACCCAAAACGCGCGCTCTCCTTTTATTTGGACCGCACAAAACAGTTCCGAGTGGACGACCAGCTTTTCGTTTGCTACGTGGGAGCAAAGAAGGGAAAAGCTGTGCACAAACGGACCATCTCCCGGTGGGTCGTTTTGTGTATAAAAATCTGTTATTCCTTGGCAAAAAAGGACCCTCCTGTTGGGCTGCGAGCCCATTCTACTCGGGCCACGGCGGCTACTACTGCTTTGGGACGGGGAGTCCCTTTGCAGGACATCTGTCAGGCGGCGACGTGGGCTTCGCTGCACACGTTTGCCAGGCATTATTGCCTAGACAGCCAAGTCCGGAGAGATGGCTTCTTTGGCCGTTCTGTCCTCCAGGACTTTCTGGTGTGATCTTGGTTCGCAGACCCACCACCGGGGTTGGTATTGCTTGGGTATCTATTCTAAGGTGAGGAATCTAACTAACGTGTTTCTTTCAGATGAACAAGTTACTTACCTTCCGTAACGATATATCTGTAAGAAACATTAGTTAGTTAGATTCCTCACCGACCCACTCGTGAGTGCGGAGTCTAAGTACTCCGACGGATGCGGAGCCGCAGACGACGCCTAGCGACGCGCAAGGGGTATTGCCGACGAAAAATCTTCCGGATCCAGTCTGACGCCTGGGGATATTCTAAGGTGAGGAATCTAACTAACTAATGTTTCTTACAGATACATGTAATGTATTGGGCTTGATTTTAGTAGTTAGATTTGAAGTTTTGCTATCTGAGTTGTGGTGCTATGAGCCATTTACGTTGACGCTTTACCTGAATTGATGCCACTTTTCATTAAACAGGTTCCAGGCCATTTTATGTGCCAAAAGCCATTTTGGTGCGCTTTTGAAATCTGCGTTTTCTACGCAGTCACCCTGATTTTTTGCCATTTGTTTTTAGGTCGAATCTGGGCAGCGCATGCTGCTTTGAGGCATGCAGTAGTGGAGTACGGAATAGAAGCCCTGCTCACTCTCCGCCCATATTTGTAATTGGCTTGCGTCATTGTCCTTCGTAAATGCTGGCTTCTGATTAATTATTAGGCTTATTAGTCCCTCCTTGGTACCGCCTAGTCTGCATTTGTTTCTTCCCATAACGACGGGATCTTTTACTGGTGGTGTTACATGAGCTGCTTTATAAGTTGGTGAGCACTATTTTATTTAATGCTCGTCCCCTATTCCACTCACTACCTCACAGCACGCCGCCTGCTGTTATTTGAATGTTTACTAATGGCAGTCCGCTTTCACTAAAGCGGCCGCATTTTTTATTTATTTTAGCAGAGCGGTCTGAAATTAGCAGCCGTGCTTATTTATTTAATTAGTTTACTGGCACCTCTTGTTAATGCTAGACCTATTGCATTGCAAACGCTTGTTTTCCTTCCTTTAGGACACTGTGCACTTTTCCCCTGCTAATTACTAGTCAAGTTCCTGTGCTTCCTTGATAAATATGGTTAAATTTACATATTCCTAATTGGCATATTTACGTTGCCTATCAGTCCATAGTATGTTTCAAAGTGTTCAGAGGGCTTGAAAAATGTCTTTAGTGGACTGAAGCAACCATTGTGCTGTCCACTACAGTGGCAGTGCGAACATTGCTTCTGGTCTACTATTGTAGTCTGACTCTAGCAGTGTAAAAACTTCAGTTCGACCTGTCAAAATCAAACTTTTGACAGGTCAAAACCTCCCTTTTTAAATATTAAGTTAGGAATGTTTAGGCCTTATAAGGCAGGGTGCATGGTATGTAAAAGGAGGAAATGTAAAACATTTAAATTAACATATTACATTGACAAGCCCCCCAAGGCAATTTTACCGTAGGAAAGCAGTGTGGCCCATAGAAAAAACCAGAAGGCAGATTCAAATATTAATTCTGTGTTCTCGGAATGGAAATATCTAGAAAACAAATTAAACACTTATTTTTTATAGTAATTTAAAATCCTACTGCATGGTAAAGTCAAATGTGTGATAAATATTAAGTAAATAACTTGTAGAAAGTTACTCGGTCTGAATTTCCTGGGGCTAATTTCCATTTGCTCTCCAAATTCTCCCGTCCAGTGATTAGCATTTGCTTAGGTGTGAAATGCTTACCAGGACCTATCAATGGTTTTACCTCTATGGGCAGAGATGATTCCTCCGACCCTCACAGAATATGCTGGGTGTGGTTTTGGGCCTCCTTTTCAGAGCAGTGTCAGATCCTGCTTGACAGGTCTGCTGAGCCACATACAACACTTGAAAGGGAGAGAGCCGGGTGCCAAAACGATTCTTGTGTATCCACTGTCTGTTTGCTGAAGAACCCTGTTGTTGTCCTATCAGACTTCTGTCTCTGAGTTTATTGTGGGTGCAGCGGCTGCTTGAAAGTGGAATGTTAATGTTGGATGTGGGAGAATACTAAAGATTACAATAGTACACGTTACACACATACCCCTAGCTTCCAAGTTGTGTGGCTGAAGACTTTGGCCATCTTGAAAATGGCCAAAGTGGATAGAGTTGGCCTGATGGACTTGTACCCCATTGGTTAGAGTGTGATCAGGACGCATCTTTCCCACTAGCTTGTGCCAGGTATAAATGTGGCACCCCTACTTCAGAACACTGCTGGTCCTGAGCAATGAACAGAGGGAGTCGACCTGCTGTCTGTGACCTGAGAGGAGCCCTGAAGGACTGGACCTGCTCCCTTTTGCCCCCAGGACAAAAGTACATTTATGGGTCATAAGGCTTGCCCTCCTGTTCGTGCTTCAGAGATAAAACAAGCTTAGAGAGCTTTTCTGAAATTGTACATCTGACCAGTGGCGACTGGACCCTGCTGTTTTCCTCTGTCTGACACCCAGTGAGTCTCCCCTGTGGTACTGTGGGACTTTATAAGTATACTCCTGTGGTGGATTGCAACTTTTAAGCACCAAGTAGGTAGGCAAAATCTTTGACTAGTACGAACCTGCTTAGTGTATCCGACCCACGCTCCATCACAGCCAATCCCTTTCTACTGTGACCATTGACTATCATTGGCACTTTGTGCTTCTTAAAACTTTTTAAACCTTGATCTCTCTGGTTCCCCATATTGAATTCCTGACTTTGTCATTTCATTAAATTTTCCTGTATTTGGTTTGATATTTTTATTGTTTCCACTTTGACTTATCGCTGTTTTGGTACACATTGCCTGTCTGCTGTGTGCTATACTTACGAGGGGGTTGAACTCTGGTTAATTTAGTGACTTTGATGGTTCACCCTGACAAGGGTTGTGATTATTCCTTGAGGTGTCAAGGCATCCACCCCAAATACTCCAGTTGTCTAGGTACATCAAATAGATGTGGATTCAACCCAATGGTTTGTGAGGCAATATCAGGATTTAAAAATGTCTTTGACATTTGATTGTGTGGAAGTCCTGTTAGACCTTTACACAGGTTGATCTTGAATAGCTCAACATTAGATTTCTCTCTTGTGGGATGTATCCTCTATTTAGATCTTAAGAGTAAAGGATTGAACACAATGATGTGAGGCAGGGCGTTGGCACATCATGCTAGATGGTTTAAGGTCCTAAAATGTGTGCTCATTCTCTTACGTTGGTGTAGGTTCCCTCCATCCTCCAGCACGGACTCTCATAGATTCATATGCTTGAATTAACGTTAACATATCAGCACGTTATCATATCAGCACGCAACGCACACACTGCAGTGAAACCACCTCGCATGATATTTTAATTAAGCTACATAATGATTTGAGAGATAAAATGCGAAAGATGTATTCAATTTGAAGAGAAACCAGAGTATATGATGACTTGAGAGATGCTGCGCTCCACACGATTTTTGAGCCTCTGCTTCCTAGATGTTTTACCGCACGTCTCTTCTTCGGACATATTTTTTCAATGGAATTTCAGTTTTGTTCCTGTATTTGGTTAGTTCATCTCTCACCCCCTGCTGCAGAAGATTATCTTTGTACTTCCTTTTGTGCATTGCTGATCCTGTGACTAACGTTTTACCCAATCAGTCTTCAAAGAAGAAAAAAACCTCAACCCTTGAGACACCAGTGGGACAATAAAGATTTTGCATTGATCTCTACACAGTGTTTACTGTGCCTTCACAGAGATGGACATTATACAAAGAAATGGAGTATTTTGGTGCCAGAGCCCTTCAGGATAGTGTGTTCTGGCTACTTTTGGCTTTACGAACATTTTTTCCTTAGGCGAGAGTGCTCCCCCATAGGACACTACAAAGTAAATGAGGAGCAAGTTGGATTCTGTTAAACCCGTATCCTGTAAAAGGAAAGCCATTTTCAGATGAGTCATCCTTTGATTCTGTGACCAAGTACCAGATTTATGGCACAGTAGTCAAACCCACTCATGCACTTGGGATTAGGAAATCCGGTGACAGGTCTCCTGTATCTACCATGAAGAAGTCTCTCAAATCTTCCACAGAGGCGCCATCATTGGCAAATAATTGGCCGTCTGCACCTGTATCCGACAAGTTAGCAGTGGACTACAACAAGCCGTGTACCATCAACTAGTAAAAGTCGACGTCAACCACTGACTGGCTGTCGATATTAGTCCCAGTTTTGCCTCCACAGCCGCTGCTGCCACTTCTAAACAACCTGATAATCATTGAACCTTCTGAACTGGCTGCACCAGATCTTTGGTCTGTCCTTCCTGGTACCTCATATGAGAGCTCCCAAGACGCAGGCAACACATTTTTTTAACTCTCATGATGACTGAATGAAAGACCAAGGCGATGACCCTAATGGCGGCAAAAGGATAACTTGCAGAATCCACTGCCTCCTTGGGACCAGATGACTGAATGGGATGCCTATGTTCCTTCTGAGTGCTGACCAGTCCTTTCCCACACCAATCTCCACCTAATGATGTAAAATGCCACAGCCTTGTCGAATGAGCTGCTCAGAAGTTTAACATACCCATACAAATAGAGAAGGTAAGTTTTGTTTTATAGGGTTATACTATATTAGATCTGTGGGAAGAAGGGCTTTCCTACATGAGATTTGCCTGCTGTATCAGCATCTACATAATGTATGAAGAAAAAATTGCAGCACTTCAGCTTGCCAGTTGAATCAGATCAAAATGTATTCCGTTCTGTTGGTGGAAGCACAGCATAATTTGCTGAACTCTTAACCCCTTGTAGTACACTACTTGAGAAGAAGGGGTGTTTTCTGGATACGGTGAGCAAGTGTGTATGGGTGTTTGCAACTGCATCAACCAAAATTGCTCACCCCTCTGCCACATTATTCTATTGGGGCATGAGATCTTTCCCTTTCTGGAAAAGCAGCCTGATTGCCGGGCCCTAGTGAAAACGGTTTTGAAAGATGGTGAACTTGCATCTGCGGCATCCATTGATGTAGCACTTCATTTAGTCCAGAAGTGCTGTCAAGGATATTGGATATGCAGTTTAATGAATGGTACTTTATTGCCAAACACACATGTAAAGCTGTACAAGTGATAAACAGATACTCTTCAAACACTACAAATATATCAATACAAAAGGTAATAATCTAGAACTGAGAGGGTGGTACCAGCGACCTTTATTTTGCCAATTCAGCCCAGACTACTATCAACAAGGGCACTCTTACAGTCAATACAGGAAACACAATCAATTTTGTAAGAGGCATCATAAGAAAGGCCAAGATCAATCCCACCTGACTTGACTCTTCAGTTTACCTTTCTCATTTAACATCTGTGCTAGTAGGGGGGGGAGATTTGGGCATTCATCAAAAACTAGACACTGGATATTATCTGCTATTGGCATTCAGTAGATTTTTCCTCAAGATAATCTCCCCTTATATAAAATGATTAGGGCACTCCTCTCGTTTGTAAGACAGAAACAGCTGTATATTAGCTTTTCCACAACCACAGTAGGGAACGCTTACTAAGGATGGGAATTGCAAGGTGGGTTGCTAAATGCTTTCAAGTTTATTATGCTAAAACAAGATTGTGAGAATCTGGGTTGTTTGTTGACTAGGTGTGAGCCCTGGTCAAGCAACAGCCACAATCCCTTGCAGGGTGAACCACAAAGTCACTAATTTAACCTGTGCTTAACCCTGGGTAGCTTGGCCGAAAAAGCAGTCCGGCTAAACTTGGAGTCGATGTGTAAAGTATTTATGCAGCATACCAACAGTAATGTGAAAACGCAACACAAGAAAAATCCCAAACTAATTTAGAACAATAGAATAAATATTAATAAATTATTTGACACCAAAACAACAAAGATCCAATCAATTGAACTGGAGTTATGAATTTGTTATGTTTTTAGTAAAAACTAGTACCTAATGGAGCAAAGCGCGAACCGGGTACATCTAGTCATGCGAGACAGGTTTAAAGTCGAAAGACCGTGATGGAGCGCAGTTCGGCTACAAGAAGTGGATTGGGCCCGGTCAGCACTTACCTTTTGCCCAATCAAAAATTCTTGAAAAAAATGGCCTGAGAAAGTAAAGTTCAGCGGGGCAAGGCTGCAGCAGGTGTCTGAAGAGGGAGCGTTGTCACCGGATAGCGTTGGTTTGAAGCTGCTGTGAAGATGGTTAAGTTCTGACTTAGTTACTAAATGAAAATCAATTCTCTAGCAGGACGAGGCAGAAGGCTATAGCCAAAGACAGTTCCACGAGGTTGAATATCCCTTTGGCAAAGTACTGCTGAAAGGATTTGCTGCAGCAGAGAAGAACATAGAGGGAGAAGCGGCAAAACCAGTCTGACCGGCGAGGCATCTTGGGTGGCTAGGCGAGCAGATTGGTCCGGGTCTCCTCCTGGTTCTCAGAGAAGTTGTTTGTCCTAAAAGTCCTAAGTTTTGAGGTTCGGCGATCTGGGCCAGTTGTAGTACCCAGGCACAGGCAGCAGGACAACAGGGCAGCAATCCAGGAGAGCAGCAGTACTTCACAGAAGCAGCCCAGCAGTGTGGCAGTTCTTCCAGCAGCACAGCAGTCATTTTTTCTGCACAATATCAATAAGTCCAGAAGTGTAATGAAGAGTTGGTGTCTGGGGTCCCCTTTTTAGGTCTCGCCTGATCCAGCGCATGCGCTGGTCTGGCCGAGACATTTTGTATGCGTGTTTTCCAAGTGCTGCCTGTGGCCTAAAGCTTGCGTGAGCGTGCACGCGCGCAGCCGCTATGTGTCTCGCCCTGCTTGATCGCGTCCGCGATCACTTTCGTGGGCCGCGCGGCCGTGTCATTTTCACAGCCGCGCGGCCAATGCTGGTCTTTAATGCGTTTAAATATTCATATGCAATATACTTAAGGGTAGATTACACTTTTGAATTCCAAGATAAAAATGGTATATTTTTGTTTATATAATCGTACCAGGAGTAGTTTCAGGCAAAACGCAGGCTTGTGCACGCAAATGCTTTAAATATTGAGCAATGGTGTTATAGTTTAAAACCTGAGTTGAAGTTAGTTTTTCTGTTTTGTTTTTTTTAACAAGAACACACGAAAGGCTCAATAGATCAATATCGTCCGTGTAGAGTTTCACCAGATTTGATATGCGCTCCTCCCCTCACAGAGACCACTTGCACTATGGGCGTGACAAGGGATCTGTCCATGTGTCTGAATTGAGGTATACATCGGGCCCCTCGCAAAAAAAGCAAAATCCAGACACTATAAGGCGGCGTGCTCCCAAAGGCCACGAGGAACACAGACTATCTGAACACAAAGACACACGGAGGCCAACCCGCTTCGAAGCACATGAAGTTACCCGCCCACAACACAGGGAGGGAGCGCGGGCATGTGCACGGTGTCCCGTCCGTGTCCCTTGGGACAATACACGTAAATCCGGTTTACCACCTGCACGTTCTTTGAACCTAAAATATATTAGGGCAACAAATATTTATTCCAATTAACACATTTGCATAAATATGTATGAATCCAGCACTGCACATGATAAAGTACGTTCTGTCATATTTACAATTACACGAGAACTTCAAAACGAATGTGAAAGAAAACATAGTCTGACAACGTCGTAGTGGGAGCGACTTAAATCTACTTCGTCACGGCCATTCGAAAAACAAAAGGACTTTTATTTCTAGCTTTCCAATCATGTAAAATATCAATAAATGCAGGCTACGATTCTTTAACGTAAAGCACCAAAAGCATAGAAAGTATCACTTTAAGTGTTACCGCTGCTACCCCAGGCTAAGAACAGAACTCTGCTTCTGTATAGTAGTCAGAACAACTATTTGGTTAATAGCGGCTACCCGCCCAAGTTTCGAAGCTCTTTAACAGGTGCCGGTCTCCAACGGTTCGTATTGATTTAACGCGACTGGTGAAAAGCTGGTGGAGCTGCTGGGCTCTGAACCCATGACCGTCAGATCTTTGCGTCGGTTAATGAGATGTGGGGCAAATGCTGGAATTCGAACCCTTGACAGGTGCATGACACACCTATCTCGGTAGCGGATGATGAAGGGCTGAGTGCGCCGGCTAGGATTCTAGCCCCTGCCTGTGAGATGGCACCTCGATCTTTGTGGAGGATGAAATATTGAGCGGGCGTGTTTGGTCTGAAACTGTGATGGTCACTCGTATCTCAGCAGGGGATGCATTCCTTCACTGAGTCACAAGTCCGTAGAGAAGGGATTTTTATCCGTACATGATTTTGGTGCTTATTCAACTGACCAACCCAGAATACAAACGGATGTGTCATTCAAATGTATAAGCTTGTGGGTGACATTTTTTTTTGCACAGTCAAGGAATGCATGCGTTCTGGGATCTCGTGACAGAATCCCACTTTATAGTGCATTATACTTTTGACAACACTCTGTTGCATGAAATGACGTGCTTTGTTTTTCAGAGCTTTGCGAGGAGATGCATGTCGGTTACATTTTAAAAACCTACTTTAGCATGCATAATTTCTTTAAAATCTAGGAATGCTTTGGCGTCAACACGTTTTATGATAGGCGTTAGCCATGGCCTTCTGATTTTAGTAAAACCATATATGTAATATACTTAGTTAAAAGGCTTCAAGTCAGCTCTCTTCATCCATTGGCGCGTTGTTGTCCAACTTATATTTTCTTCTACCAATTACAGCATATACATTGGGGCAATAGGTCAGCTCATTTCAGGCATTGGCTAACTTCACTACTCGTTCACAAGGACGTTTGCACACTTCAGTGTCAGGGACTACCATGGCAACGTATATTTTTTTAGACCAAAAATAATTTTGTTTTTATCAATTTTTTTATATTCGCGACGGCCCAGCAACTCATCTAAAATACTTTCCGAAAACCATATCAAAACAAGCATTGGCAAAGCCAAAAAGCTGTCGGCTAACACCAGATGTTTTTTTTCCATTGCCAGTGCTTGATTTAAAAATGGTTTGGCAGTTGCCACCTCGTGCCAGTAAGGGTAAAAATCAATGTTTTAGTTTTGCCAATCCAATTATATCATGTAAAATTCGGAGTTAAGGCACTGAGTGATAGTCTCAGAAACGGATGCAGGAGAGCTAGAGTGCAGGGAAGAAGTTGTGCTATAGACTACCGTAACATAAACACATCACGTGACTTCCCCTTTTTTACTACAAGCAAAGCACGCTAGCTGACACCCATGTCCTCTCAGTTCAATAACTGCAGGTTAACATGAGTCTGTGCATTCCTGTCCCTTTCCATCAGCGAGTGCATTTGTGCCACTTCCTTCAGCCATGCAGAAAACTTGAAATCTCATTACCAAATACATATCTGCCAGGACTCCATTCAACAGAAACATAAGGCCTTAACTGAGCACATATCTGCCTCCCCCTTCAGACATTTAATAAATAAGCAAGTTTCAGTAAACCTGCAGGTCTGGTCTAGACACGCTGGTACAATAGTTATTTTTAAAAAAAAGTAAGCATATGTAAAAAAAAAAACAATATGCCACTGTCTAAATGTGGCACATGTATATTTGTAATATAAAATGAAAATTTAAAAAGAAATTAACAATCCCATATATATATCTTTAATAGAACAGTGCAGGCACCTCCTAGCAGACGGTGCACTTAAATCAGATATCAAAACAATTTTTAAGTTAACACATATCATAGCAAAATATGATCCTCACTGGCACCAATAAAATGCATTATCATCTTTGAATTGCTGTAATCTGAAAAATGATTTAAGCACACAAGGATGGCTGAAAAACAATAAAAAAAGAAAATGAAAAGTATTCGCCCACCACGGTGTCCTGAAGCGTTCATTTTATTCAGATGTGCACATGTAATCAGGGAACATGCTGTCACTCAAAATACAAGAGAGCCAATGGCTGAAGTGGACTGACACATTACCCCATGCTGTTCTGGGTGGAAGTAAAAAAATATATATATGCATATATGTGTCAACAAGGCAGGAAGGGCCGAAACGTGTAACAGCGTAACCAATAAACGAATCACAGATTGGCAATCTAGCCCCTGTGTCGGCGTCCTTGAGGAAATTGGAGTTGGTGTGTGTGTGTGTGTGTATGTGTGTGTGTATGTATATGTGTATATATATATATATATATATATATATATATATATATATATATATATATATATATATATAAAATAATATATACTTTTTTTATTACATGAGTTTGGGTGAAAAAAATGAATGCTGTCTCTAGGCCAGACCTAAATTAATATTGCCAATAACATATCTACCACTCACCCATCCAACAGAATGAGACCATTCTCAAGCACATGACTGCAATCTCCTTCAGCCATTTAAAAAATAAACCAGCATTGTCAAATTCAATATGTCTGGTCTTTGCAAACCGATTCAATGGTTATTTTTGAAATAGGATAATAATGCAACAAGTAAAGCATTTGGAAAGTAAAGTATTACCACACCGGCCCTGGCAGTGAAGTGCACTTCTTTATAGGTGAACTTTCACATGTGATGGGACTAAATGCAGTAATTCCCAGTGCAGAAGAGACCGTGGCAAAAGTGGGCTGACCCTTTGTCCCATGTTGCATGTAATGGTGAGTTGAAGGCAAATATGAATAAGTGAATAGACCAGTGAGTGAAGAGGGATGGCCGAAAGCCTTTCTAGGTGTATATATATGTATGCATTTTTATCTGCAAATTGTTTGATTACATGAGGTTAGTAGCTCACCTAAAGCTGTCTCTAAGCCAGACTTGAAAAGAATATTACCAAGTGAACAGCTACCACTTGCTCCATGTAGTTATGTAGGTGAATGATCTAATACCACTGACACCTATGCAACTAAAGCTACAAGATACAACATTCTGACACTTTTCCACTATACAGTGGAAGTGCACAATTTAGGACTTCCACACCTCCACTTTTTATACCTTTTCTTCAACAAACTAATAAAAATGTGATCTTCGTGCGTTTTTGCCACTTTCTTTCCGCAATCAATATGGACATGATATCAAAGTACTCACAGTACGCACAAGAGAAGCACAGCGCCACAACCACTGAAAATGACACCATTAACACTTGCTCTCCAGCAGTGATTGAGTGACAAAGGCAAGGAGGCAGGTGGGGAAACATAATAGCTAACTGCACCAAAGATAAAAAGAAATACCCCACATCCCCCTAACCTTAGCTTTCACACCACAGCAGCAAATCTAAGGTTGTAAAGGGTCAAAGATTGGCACAAGCAATCAACATTGGCATATCAGCAGACAAAGTGTATATATAAAATCACTTTTTCCACCCCTGGAATTTTGTTGACTGATGTCCAGAAACTGATCTCCAGAAACCTGACCGCAGGGACTATATTGTTGCGTGTGGACACGTGCAGACAAATCCGGATAAATTAATGCTTAGGTTAGGTGATGGGAGGCGTATTTCATTTTCATAGTGGAGCTGAGACACCCGAAGATGTGACTGTCCCAAAATGCTACATGTGTGGCTAATCAACCAGGAGGCTCTATATCTGTTTGCCTGTACAGTGGTGCACTGGTTTTGATTGCTCTTTGGGGATAATATATCAAGGCAACATGCACATGGTCCATTGCATAATTGTGAGGCAAGACGGGTGGGTCCATCTGTTTAAGTGTGACACTCTCTTTTCGTCTCCTTCCACATACAACCTCCATTGACATCGACAACAGACCGGGTACAGCTCCATCTAAGGGTGGACAAAGAAAAGGGACGCCCTGCTAGGGACTGTTAGGGTATGTTCAATGCAATGGGCCAGAATACTGCATGGGACACTGTGCAGCATCTCTGCACCTCACCAAATACAACATATCACCATGAGCGATCACTCACCTCACCTTCCACTACTTATGCCAATCCATGCTCATGCAAAAAAGTGGAGCCACTCGCGTCACTCAGGTGCATTCAATCAAAGCAGTCTCTTGAGCCAGCACTCACAAAACACGGCAAATATAACAAATGCACACAATTCCGTGCTCACGTGCAAGTCATGCATGCAACACAGTTTCCTGACTTCTTCTGTACATAGAACTTGGATGGTATTTTTACTACAGATTCCTGACTCTCTCAACTACCATTCACAACACTGAAGTGTTAGTGTTGCAAGTGTCTTTCAAATTCTTTATGCTCCTCTTCTACCACTTGCGTCTGTCAGCAAGTCTGAGTACTATAACATGACTGACCAATACATCTCTCAACTCTGGGATGTTGGAGCTAATTACAATGGTGATGTCTAGCTATGACAAAAAAGTGGTGTTCTGCTATTTCAAGCCTCCATGTTATGCATCGACCAAGACTGCGAAGAAGGTCTTCTGCGACTACTGAACACTTTGGGGCAGATTTACGAGTCCCCTGCACCACCAATACGTCACTTTTTGTGACTTATTGTAGGCGCATTTCAATTCTCAATATTTACAAGGAGAAGAGAGGAAAAGCCAACCTGCGTGACTTTTCCCCTCCTTGTAAATATGGCCCCTTCACAAGCAGCACCTTGTGTGGAAGGGGTGTTCCATGGGTCTTGCTGTGGGTGTTCCCACGCCACACCCTTGGAACGAGACACATTTCCAGATTTACGAGGAATCGTAAATCTGGTAATGCGTGTCATTGCTACGCCTCTCCAGGGGAGGCATAGTGAGGCGCAACGAGGACAAATGTTTTCATTTGTCCTCGTTTTTTCCTCTTTCAAAGCGTGCTGCATTCTACAGTGATTGTTTTGTGTAGGAAGGTGCACCTTCCTGCACAAAAACAATCTGCCCCATGATGCAGGCATCCTTGCACCATGATGCAAGGGTGCCTGCGCCGGCAGGAGAGCAGGAGGAAGCACAGGAATGCGACATATTATTGTAAATATGTTGCATTCCTGTGCTTTGAAAGTGTCGTAGCGTGGCGCAGCCAAAGGGCTTGTGTTGCCATGCTGCAGCACTTCCTTGTAGATCTGCCCCTGTGAGTTAACTCAGTCTCTTACACTGGCAACACACATTATAGCGAACACTCTAGACTTCATAGGCCATGCCATGAACACCTCACTTCCTCAGGCGCGGCACTTGCAGGTAAGAGCGGTGATGCGTGGTGGGGGGTTGGACAGACTACGATGAGGGAAAATTAATTATTCATTTAATTTTCCCTCAGCATCATCTGTTGAATCCCCCTTCCCCCACCCCCACTGCTTTTACCTGCATGGACCGCTCCTGCACTACCTGTTCCTCAAGACTCGTTGATTGGTCATTTCTTGCATTCGTCACCTTCAAACTGCTGCACCCGTCACCCACTCAGAGGACAACTAAAATCAGCAATTCAGTTAGCCCTGCCATGCAAAAACGTCTCTACCAGTTGACCACATTAATAGCTGTGGTCACTAGGAGCCACTTCTCAACTTAGTCCTGCTGCACAAAGGTCCAATTCAGAAACTCTCCAGTAGCAAATGTGTCTTAAGAGGATAGGAGTAATTATTCATTAAAAATTTTACAGTTTTATTTCCCCCGTCCAGAATAGTCTTCTCAAATGGATACACAGTCAAGCTTGATATATTCACAAAATTGACAGCATTACCTAAAACACAAAGGGCATAATTCACAAATGGCCTCCACACTTGTGGCAGAGGACCAACAGTAGTATGAGAGTCTCCACACTCAGGGTGGAAACTCGGCAACGGGAATTCTCATTGCGGGGCCTCCGCCACGAGTGGGGAGGCCCTGTGTGACTCAGGACCAGAGTCTCAGAAGAAGGCAGTGGTTGCAGTGGACACAGAAACTACCAACACCTTTGTAGTGGGTAGAATGCCTAGAGATCAAGGAACAAAAGGGTTTGTACTGGTTGGGGGGTGGGGGGGGGGGGGGTGACTTGAATAAGGATCTAGACAAGATGGGCATTAGAGATCCAGAGAGTGCTAGATTTGTTATTCCAGACCGATATTGAGATTGATG
This sequence comes from Triturus cristatus, assembly GCF_964204655.1. NCBI lineage: Eukaryota > Metazoa > Chordata > Amphibia > Caudata > Salamandridae > Triturus > Triturus cristatus. Next base: position 998,623,610 of record NC_140581.1, read on the forward strand.
TCTTATAAAAAAAAAAATGTGCTTCTATTGTGCATTAATAATTATTAAAAGTGATGTACACAATTAAAAGTAATGTAATTATATATAATAACATTTATTGTCACATTCATTATTAACCGTAGCAAAGGTTATTACAATATTCTATATTTACATCAAAAATATGAACCGTTAAAAAAAAATATTTTTAACCTTAAGTTATATTTATTTAAAGATTTTTCTATTTGAAATCATTTAATTCAATTTAATATTATTTCCTAGTGGATTTTATTTTAAGTTCCTGTCTCCATTACCTTCTATGGGAGTGTGTTGCAGTACCAGTAGTTGTCCATGTGTGGTGCTGGACTTACTTGAGCTCTGAGCTGGAGTAATTTACTCCATTTTGGGTCCTTTTTTGGCTGTAATAATAGAAGAGCAGTTTGTGAATAGCAATGGACCCACTCTTTTGTGGGTGGATACACGACCCTCTGTATTAACCTCTCATTAATCCTCACTTAAACTGTCTTTACTCCTCCATATTACCCTCCCCTTTAGTAGTAAGCATTCCACATTTTACAGCTACGCCTCCCTGTCCCTCCCACCTTTAATACTAAAATGTATACTTACATGTGCGGAGACTCCGCAGTTGTGCGTTTGGGAGATCTCTGGCCTGATGGCGTTTGGGTGCGGGGGGATTGTGTGCGTGTGTATTTGTGTGTGTGTTTAAAGGGTCTTGCGGAAAGGGGGAAGCATAAAAGTTTCTCTGTGCTTGCCATCAATGTGCAAACTGTCTGTAATGACAGTTACTCCTTCACTGATGAGTGTTGCCTTTCCTGGGTGCTGACATGGCAGCAAAGTTTTACGACAGTCATCTCTTACACACAATCTGGTTTTTGGAGATTACAGTGACATGAAGCAGCCATGATTTTTTAGAGAAGGGAGTAACATAGTCACTCATAACTTCACCTCATCACAACACACATCCATAACAATAATTTTGAAGATATGCATGTGTAGATTGTATATTATACCCCATTGTGCACCACGTTATAACACGTTATATTTCTTTGTTGCATGTGATGTGTATGCCCTCTCTCCTTCTCAACCCCTACAATGTCTAATGACAAAGCCTCAAAAAAGGTACAATAGGGCACACATACATTTGCAAGCCAACTTTGAATTCACTGCAGATATCTTTTTTTATATAGGCGAGTTACTCCTATATTCTCCAGACGTGTGCAAGTTCCATTACGTGTTTGTTCAACAGCACCATGCAACAAGGTTTACCTGTAATCTTACCCTTGAACTATGGCCCCATCCATATTCCCAAGGTGGGGCATAGACCAGAGGTCTGTGTGACCAGCTAGTGACCACATTTTCACCCAAGCTGCTAGCTTGGTTGCTGCATCACAGTGGGTGGACCGTGTCAAGTCAGTGATGAATATTGGACTATGACACCACTTGTGCAACACCATTATGTCACATCTAGACTAGCTAGGATCAATCTAATATGCATCCAAATGCACATCACTCACTCACTCTTTTAATCACAGATTACATGTTATGACTATATATACATAAGTTACACTTGATGATAATATTTTGAACGCACATCCTAACACCCCACATGTTCTGTATGTATTTAAAATTCGAAGTAATACGTAATTACATACATGTAATCTTCATATTCACATACAAGTAATCAGGGCTTTACATGGGATGAAAAAACTGGAGGGTCTCTCAAAGGGGCGTGACCAATGTAATTAAGGGCGTGGCTTAAAAGTACATAAGCTAAAAATCTGTGCTTAGCATAGTGTGCCCCCTGACTTGCATTTTGGTGTTTGTCATTGCATCTAGAAATATGATACAACAAGTATCATACCTATAACAAGTTAGGACTAATGGCTTTGTCAATGGTTGTTAGTTGCATAAATTAAATAGGCAGCAACTATGGCTTGTATATAATATTGAAAAAGCTTCCACTTAAAGCCCTGGTGACAGCCACGACAATGTTGCTGCTCCTGAGTTTCAAGAAGAGAAGGGAAATCCAGTGAGAAAATTAAAGGATTTCCCTTCCCTACAATGCTCACCTGGCATGAGGTGATGCCGTAACTTCTCCACTATTGTGAAGTGAGCAGTGTGAGCTCGCCAACATCCATGTGCCTGCTGTCACTGCAGTCCAGGAAAAAAATGGACCCCCTGCGCCAGGGCACAAAACAGAGCCCGATAGAGACCCGTTTCGAGGCCCCCTTTAGAAAACTGCTGGTGGTCAGACCCAGTGAGACCCGGCCCACTTAAAGCCCTGCATGTACTTCTAAATGCACTTCCAGCATATTTTTTATGTTAATTTCTATAAAATACTAGGGATAATTCCAAATCTACAGACCTGTTTCCATTTCCTTTTCTGTCATACCTTTTTAATCTGCTTACTTATGGGAGTGTTTTGGTCTCTACTATGTAGGCGGAGAATTCCATAGCATAGGTGGAGATCTTCACAGTCAGTGCAAATTTCACCGACTATCGCGACATACAAGATATGACATACATTCAAGGGCCACCAAACAATCCACCACCACCCTGCTGTTCCTTTTACTTCCCAAATGGCTGAATATCAAGAAGTAAAGGCCCATAGTCTCTCCTTGGAGGAACTAGAGATCATCAATGAGCAGATCCGCAAGGGGTCTTGAAACCCATCTGAGCAATACAGCACTGACTGCGATCTAGCAGGCAATCGCCATGCACCGTCGTTCATGGCCGTGCACAATGGGAGGATCAGGGTGTGTCAGGGAGTGTCAAAAGTGATAGGAGGACATCAGAAGCTGTGTAAGATTGAAGACGGTTGGGCTCGGGTATCTTCCCAGACCAACACACAGTACCCCACACTCTCCCAACCACAAGGGATGGTCCTGAAAAGAGCATGGCTGGTCATAGGCACTCTTCTGGAGGCCCATGAGCAGCAGCAAGGTGGCAAGACTTATAAAAGGTAATAAAAGTAACATTTGTCATGTGTTTTTAAAGTTTTGTAGTGTCATATCCCACTTTTTTGGTTGTATCTGAGAGTTTTATGTTTTCAAGTAAAATTTGACTTAAAATGAAGGTTAATAATGTTATTAAGTATAATTTGCTGCCACCACTGCTAATTCTCTGCTGGGGAGAGGGATAGGACCACAAGTCCCAGGCTCCTTTGTGGCACACCTCCGCCACCGACGCCTGAACCACGCGCCTGGAGGTGCTTTAAAAAGCTCTTGAGTGCTCCCGCGACGTTCCCAGGCCAAGGGCAGGCCCATCAGAGCCCGAAGGAGGCTGGATAGGGCCGTCCCTTTTGGTTCTGATAGCGGATTCACCAGGGGTATTAACCCCATCTGACAGTTCACACAAGGTTAGTGCTGTTACCAATCGATGTGTTTGCCACCCCAGAAGCTCTAGGAAGCATCCTCCTTCCCGTGGCTACTATCCCTCCAGCCTGTCATAGTCCCCAAAAAATATTCTGACTCCTGGGCAAACACTTTCAATACGAACTACTGGAAAGCATCATTTTGGCCAAAATCTTCTTTAATAATTCCGAGCCACTGCTACTGCCACCACCAGCCATGGGTAAACGCTCATGCACAGTGAGAAATTCTGCCGCCTTGCAATCTGCACCTCCCTCACAACCAACTTCAATTGATAAAATACTACAAAGGGCAATTGGAGCAGTTGCTATGGGAATGAGCTGACTGAAAGGCGTCTCTCACTAACTCCGGGTATAGCCCCATGTTCCACCACTCATGATTCTGACAGTTCCGCCTCGCCCCCAATCCTAACTATGGATCCACCATTAGACAGACCTCCCAGGATATTGCGGCATGGATTAGCAAATTTAGCGGCACAAATATGGAAATTTAGCGGCACAAATATGGAAATTTAGCGGCATTTTTACGGCATTTTATTTTACTCGTAATCCTTCATTTTCAGCCTTAAATCAATGGAAACTGTTTTAGCAGAGTATTACACTTTGAATAGGCAACCTGCGATTTGGAACAGAGAAAGCAGCCCACAGGTGAAGGCTGCTATCCCTTGGAAATGCAATCCTCCATTTGCTTTAGTATAGGTTCTGAGAAGCCCATCAAAGATGGCCTGGTAGCATCCCGTAGGAAATGGCATTCTAGAACCTACCTTAGTGTATGCTCTGGGGGTCCAGATTGGAGAGACAAGGAGCTACCCAAAGAAATTGAAATTATGCAACCAGTCACATTCTATGACCTGTGGAATCCACTTCGCAGCAGCTGAGGAGAAACTCATAATAAAGGCACAATACAACTGTGGAATACTTAAAGGCAAATCGCGAAATCCCGGTGGGTCTGGCTAGGGCTCTGACCGTTTGTTTTCACGGGTGAAGGGGGCGGAGGGGCACAACGTTATAACATTTGCAGTGTAATAGGACTCGCATTTACGCACGTTCAAGCTATTGTCATTGTAAATGACAATGCCATTTATTTATGTTTTATAAACCAGACCTATTGCATTGCAAATGCTTGTTATACACTGGCACCCTCCTCCGGGGTGGTGGGAGGAACTTCTTGACAGTGGCTTTGAAGTGCATGGAATTGCCTGACTCCAAGCTGGCTGCAGTGACAATGAGAGGTTGTTAGGCCCTTTATGGGAAGGCAGAGCACTGGCTATTTAGCTGCGTGTGGAAATGTGCTCAGCTCTGCCCCCCATCTTGCCTGCAGATGGCCTATTCAGGCACACATAATCCCTCTGTTGTGACAGTTGGAGCAGAATTCACAAAGTCTGTCAGTTAAACCCAGTCATGTGGCCCTGGCCAGGCTACAGGCGCAAAAGGGCTAAGTTTTTTTTATTTAGAGTTTACAAGAGCGACCCTTGTGTCCCTATGAACCGGGTAAGTACAATGTACTGTAAAACAACGTTCACAAGGAACTCATTTACAAATTTTTTCAATAATGTACAATCTCAATGATTGCCTTGAAATTAATCTCATACCAAGAAGTCAAGAAATGGAAAAACTCAATTATTTCAAAAGAGAACAAATCATTGATCAACACAGTAAGTCTACACAAAACCCTTTTACACTACTGAAATCTACTAAGCCTCAGCCGAGGTCTTTATTTATTAACCACTTTTTTGTATCACAAATAAAAACACATTTTATATATACACAAAATCTCTTATATTTACAGTGAATAGTGAGCCCCAGTGAAACAAACCATAACCTCATACAATGTGACAGAACAAAAAGGATTGGTGAAAGGTTATTGGAAAAAACATATATAAGGACAGTTTATATACAATATACAGTGATTCAGTCTAGGCTGTCTCTTATTTTGTTGTCGACGGCGTTTCGACCCACTTTGAAATACCGGGTCTCATCAGGACTGTAATTCTGTGTCAGAGGAACTCATATACTCAATAACGCAGTGTGCTCAGCTGAGTTAATCGAGCTGGCTCGATTAACTCAGCTGAGCACACTGCGTGGAGAACACTTATCGACCGTGGTGCTATCAATGGGAGAGCACTGCCTTATTGATTATACAGAAGAACCGTTATTGAGTATATGAGTTCCTCTGACACTGAATATAAGTGTCATACCAACACTCTAAATCTCCCAATATATCTGGAGTAATACTGCCTCTTATCTTTGGAGGATAGAAAAGAACCTAAGTTTGGATACAATTGTCATCCATCTCATCTCTATACATACTGGATCCTACATGGACAACTGTATGTTTTAAACCGCCCCTAGAATTACAGTCCTGATGAGACCCGGTATTTCAAAGTGGGTCGAAACGCCGTCGACAACAAAATAAGAGACAGCCTAGACTGAATCACTGTATATTGTATATAAACTGTCCTTATATATGTTTTTTCCAATAACCTTTCACCAATCCTTTTTGTTCTGTCACATTGTATGAGGTTATGGTTTGTTTCACTGGGGCTCACTATTCACTGTAAATATAAGAGATTTTGTGTATATATAAAATGTGTTTTTATTTGTGATACAAAAAAGTGGTTAATAAATAAAGACCTCGGCTGAGGCTTAGTAGATTTCAGTAGTGTAAAAGGGTTTTGTGTAGACTTACTGTGTTGATCAATGATTTGTTCTCTTTTGAAATAATTGAGTTTTTCCATTTCTTGACTTCTTGGTATGAGATTAATTTCAAGGCAATCATTGAGATTGTACATTATTGAAAAAATTTGTAAATGAGTTCCTTGTGAACGTTGTTTTACAGTACATTGCAAAAGGGCTAAGGGCAGAACAATTTTAACTTTCTTAAAGTGGCATTTTTATAATTGTAATAAACCTGGCTTTACCATTAAATAGGGTATTTGACTACAGTTCCAAAGACACCGAACATGATATATCTACCTGCTCCTAATTGCCCATTGCCGCTTATTAAATGTAATTAGCAATCCCCAATGTTATCCTATTGGAGGCGTTGGCCTCACAGTAGTGAAAGACAAATTTTGGAGTTTTTCACTACCAGGACATTGCAACTGAAAAGTATGTCTAACCTTTTAATTGCACAGCACCCTGTCCTATGGCCTACCTAGGGCCTACCTTAGGACTGGCATTTATGTAATAAAAGGGGAGTTTAAGGATTGGCTGGGGGGTGTTAATGCCATGTCGACATGGTAGTTTTAGGCTGCATTCAGGGTGTAGTGGCAGGCCTGGGACATGTTTTAAGGTGCTACTTAAGTGGGTGTCACTAAGTGCTGCCTGCAGACGCAGAGGTAGCATTTAATTTACAGTCCCTGGGTACATGGTATACCACTCTACGAAGTATTTATAAGGAAATTAAGCATGTCACATAAGTGCATTCCAATCAGACCATCTTTAGGGGAGTGAGCACAAGCATGCTTAGCAGTGTTAGCAGTGCTAACGTGCACAAAATCCTATGGCCAACAACAACAAATTTAGTAAAAAGTGGGATGGAAAAAGGCAAAAGTTTTCTTTGGGGGTGTGGGGGCTACACAGCAGAGGGGAAAAGGTCCAAGAAAGATGCATATTTCAGGCCATGCCATGAGCAACCTCCTCTCGTAAGGAGGAAGCTTCCACTGCCTTTTTGTAGAATACCTCATTGGCAGACGTCCCCAACCAGCAGTGTATGTTTCTACTAACATTGTTACAAAACCATAGTGTTGACATAAATGGATAAACAACCTTTTAAAAGCTGTTCAATTCTGCTTTTGCTACTTTCCGAAAGCTGCCCTCATAAAGGAGGAATACTATTTTGCAGTCTGGGCACAGCTTGAGATCTACAACTGCACATACTGCAGACTGAAAATTCAACTTATCTGTCCACATGTGCCCTACCTGCCTCCCCATTGCAAAACAATTGCTGGATTTAGTAAGACATGTGTTAACTAGTGTTACTTACCTGGAATACTTAATCTTCCCTTTTTGAATGTAAACTTGGATGTGTATACTGGTGATAGATTTCAGGGTGGGGATCATTAATCAGTCATGTCGTTCTTAAAACTGATAGCCAGCAAGACTTTGAAGAACAGTGTAATATTCAGAGCCTAACTCTAGATAGCAGGAGAGTGGGTAGCAAGTGAATCATGAACACTTCATTTTAAGCAGTGTTTCCATTCACTGCTTGCAAGCCAGGCGCGGGAACTCACAAACGGAAATTTGTGTTGCCAGTCAATCTGAGCATTTGTGGCATTCAAATGACAGATTTGGATTCAGAATTCCAGCCCACAAGCCAAAAAAAATATTGGCTCAAGTACTATTGTCTAATCCAAGTTAAGCAATTCATTCAGCAGTTTATTCTATGTCATTGATGAAAAAGTTCCATTAGAGTCTGAATAGTGAGACAGGTTTATCTCCTCCCAAAAAAATTACGTTCCAAATACCTTCTGTAGAAAACCTAGATCTGTGAAATCTATGAGGGGGTGTTCATTGTGTAGATTGTCAATTTATAAGAAAACATTTTTCCTGTGGACCAATTTTCAATCAAAACATTTGCCAACTATTTTGTTTCTTACCTATTATTGGCATTATGGCTTTGGCATAACTATTGTGTTTCTGTTGTTTGTTCAAGTCATTTTCCATCTCTGGCTAAGGTTTTAATTCTCCTTAGTGTCATTGTTGTTCTTTAGTATCTGTACTGCATTCAATTCCATTGAACAGTGCTCCTAACCTCTACTTGGCTTGTGTTTCTGAAGTCAAAATATAATTTGTTTTGGGAAAACTTTACTTAAGCAACCAAAATTGAAAGTATAATTTTAGGGCCTTCTGGTACTGTACTTGAAGGAGTTTCCTACAATTTTAATGGTTAAACTCACTGAATCAGTGCAGATTAGCAACCTATTCCTTATCTACAAATGTTTGGCAATTGAAATGAAGGATGCCTTTTAATATCTATTTTAATTATACATTGGTTTATCAAACTTACTGAATACCTGTTTTTTAAAATTACTTGCATGCCAATCTTAGTTTCAGATATCAGAAACTCATGGCGAGAAGCTATACAGTGTGAAGACCTTTCAGATCTGCAGAAAAAACCTTTACAGATAGAGGTGGTTCCAAAAGAATCTTCTGACGAACTTGCCTCCTTACATACCAAACAAAGGTAGTAGAGCATAACCTGTTTTTTTGTTTTTGTTTGTGTTATCTGGTTCTCATTTGTCCTGTTAAAATCTGGACAATGTGTGTTATCTGTAGCTGCACAAGTTGATGGATGTGGAGTGTTTGGAATAGCAAGACAAATAAAACCATTTATTTTTTAACCCACAGTCTTAATGAAAATAAAACAGTGGAACATAGTGTGTTGCGTCAAGACCACCAAGTCCAGCCAAGATTTTTGGAAGACGTTGCACATGCTCTGATAGCTGGCAAGGACAAACTTCGATTCTCATTCAGCCAAGTGTATGACTCCAAAAGTTCAACTTTGTCATGGGATTCTTCTCAGTGGATGGGAATCGGTGATGGTTCTGACAGCAGGGAAGGTATAGAGTTTGGCATTATTCATAAGACTCCCCAGGAAGAACATGTACACACGAGTCTTAACACCTTTAAAAGTTTAGAGATTGAAAAGACAGGAGAAAAAGGAAATAACCAGAACAGAGATGAGTACCTTATGGACAACATAGCACTTACAAATAAGGTGGGCCGAACAAACAAAATGGAGATACAGGCGATTCGCAATAGGTTGGAGGAACTGAAAAGGAACATGAAAAAGACTTCACTTGAAGTAGAAGACTTGTACCAATCCCCTGACAGAAAATGTATGAAGCGGAGATCTGTATCATGCGCTTCGCTTCAGGGTATGCAAAAAAGGGAGACATTCAGTCCTGTAGAAAGCAAGCTCACGTTGGACTTGGATTACTTAGAAAGAACTCCAATGAGATCACTGAGTGAAAGAAAACACACATTTCCTCCGCTGTCTACCATTTTAACATTTGATGAGTCCTTTACTTCAATTGAACATGAAGACCTGCCTATGATAGAACTGCAAGGTTAGTATTTTTGTAACTTGTTTATGAACTGGAAAGCCACAAACTCAAAATTGACTAGGTCTGTAATACAGTTTATTCAAGTTATTTTTCATAATATATTCTTTTTCCGAACAGGTAACTATACTGTTTAAATGTTATCTTACTCCGGTACCCAACTGATTTGGTAGTATCCACCATGCGGGTAGTCGAAAACAAGATTTTTAGAGTTTCACATTGTTAGCCAAGTGTTTTAGCGTGCTCCATCATTATGGGTCTGCTTGTAAAGCATTACCAGAAGGTATGGTGTTGCTTAACTTGTAGCATTTCTTGTCTGAGTTGCTTATGCTTTTATGATGATCATTGTGGTTTGTTCCTGCGTATGATTTTGAGCATCAGGAAATCACTGAAATTGCATTGCTTTCAGTGGTACTTGGCACTTATTTTTATTATTGATTTTCCACCAACAAACAAAATGGAAAGTTGCATTTAAATACCATTGTCATCGAGTAGGCTAACATTTGTTCCACCTTGATAAAACCAACAAATATCTGAAAGAAACAGTTAGTTATAGATTCCTTACCTTAGAATTACCCCCTGGGTCAGACTGGATCCGGAAAGTTTTCATCCAGAGCAACGCCTTTCTCCTGCAACTTATTGCAACCTGGACTGTTGGGGGATGAGTTCTGGGGATCCGTGGACCACAAAGGAGTTTCATTCCTCGATTAGATTCAGTTCATTACACAATACTGAGTCCTTCCTATCGCCGTAGAACCAGTTGTGTATTACAATCAATTGCGTTGCCCAGTAATGCAGACTCATGTCTGCCATTCCTAGTATTCCTTTAATAGAGTTGAACGCATTTATCTGAAGGCAACCGTTGTGTCCTACTTGCCCAAAGAAAGGTAATGGTATTTAAACGTATCTGGTCACGAAATTGAGTAGGAATTTCAAGAGTAATTCTGGACTACAGAATTGTGGGCAATAAAATAATTTCATATAATGCTGTCTTGCCCAGTAAAATAATAGTCTGCTTCATCTTGCTTTTTTTTGTAATTTTAAATCTCCACCCACAGTACCCTGTTCCATTACTTAAAGAATCAAATTTGACTGATTATCTTGCAACCGAGAAAGGAGTGCAGAAAATCAAGCATACATCACATATGTATAGCTATTTAGCCATGGTGAGAATGTGTTAAAAACATCAGAAGGAGGGGGCGACTGGGATAATGCCCCCATCCTCTAAGGTACCAGAATATTGTAGTAGGCCCACCATCGTACCCACATATTCCCATGTCTGTGCAAGCATTCCAGTGCCAAGGACACTGGCTCATCCAGTTTGGTGCACCAGTTCATTGCTCCTCATGCAGTTTGTGACTGGGCTTGGGTAGATTTCCAAATCTTGGCTATGTTCTACCTTGCCCTGGAGACCCTAATACCCACCAATATGCCCCCAACCCCGACTGCCCACATTATCCAGCATGCTCAGTAAGGCAATTAATGGAGAGCAGTCAGATTATCTTAGTGTGGAAAAATGTTTGCCCAGTATCCTGAGATGATGGGTCAGTCCCACACTATATGGAAGAAGCCACAGTCTTAATTCGCACATCTGGGACAAGAGTCCATTTTGCGCAACTCCATCATGCGTGCTACTCGCCACAAAAGCACTTCAAAACCCCATCAGGGGGTAGCAGTATATAAATACAAACCTCTTTCCCTCTTCTATCCCGCCACCTACCCTTCTCTATCCAAATAACTGAATAACATATCCACCACTCAAATTACTTCATATTTCACTATACTAATTTTCAACACTAATCCTTTATGGGTTCCGGAGTAGCGTGCTACTCGCCAGAAAAGCGCTTCAACACCCATCAGGGGTAACAGGTGCTATATGAAGTAAATCTTTCTATCCCTCTGCTATCCTTCTCATTCCAAATAACTGACTAATATCCACCACTCAAATTACTTTCTAATTTCACCATTCTAATTCACCACTAATCCTTTATGGGTTTCCGGAGTAGCGTGCTCCAACACTCCATTAGGGGTAACATGCGCTATATAAATACAAACCTTTTTTCCTCTTCTATCCTTCTGAATCCAAATAACTGACTAACCTATCCACCACTTAAAATGTACTTGCATGTTTCACTATACTAATTCAACACTAATCCTCTATGGGTCCCGGAGTAGCGTGTTACTCGCCGAAAGAATCTCTTCGATGCCTCGTCAGGGGTAGTAAGCGCTTTACAAATGCAATTACATTACAATCATTACAAGGTGTGGGGGGTAGTTTAGGCCGTGTGTAGATATTTCAGTGCTCTGAGGCAAAGGAAAGAGCAGATAACCAGCTCTCTTGAATGCATCTTCGCATCCTGCCAATCGCTTTCATCCAAGGGGCCCTTTGCAGTCCTCCCACTGCTCCCTGAGAGGGAATTTAGAACAAGGGATTTATAAATTGTCAAAATGGCTCCCCCCCACCTCACGGGCTTAAGGTGGTTCTAGGGGATTGTATTGCGAGAGGTTGGTTAGCGTTTGTTGGTAGATCGTCATCGCATGCCGTAGTTGAAGGTATTTGTAAAATTTGGATTTGTGGAATCTTCCTGTAATTCTGCAAAGCTTTTCATCTGTGAATCAGACCCAACATTTCCTAACTTTGAAATGCCTATAAGGTTCCATCCGATAAGGCCTTCTAGTTGAGTAGCTTGCTGAAGCCATGTGCCATGCTGTGGGGGGTTTACTACGATCCCATCCGGCCCACCGAAGGGCGGTCGCCAGCACAGGAATGAGATTTGCATCACCTCTGGGAGCGAGCTTGGAACGGGAGCCCCGTATATATCTGCCTGTTATTTTGGCTGCCAAGCAGGGACACTTCAAGACGGAAGGCAGTGTCTTCCTGACCTCCAAATAGCCAATTATTAATCACTTGAAGCTGAGATGCCCAGTAGTACACGTTCCCATCCCACCGTTGTTTGTGAATTGTACACATTTCTCAATTGATTTGTGTCCCCCATAGAAACCCTTGTTTCTGGTGTAGGAAGCTGGCTCTTTATATGCTATATCAAAATGAAATATATCTTGTAAAGTGTTCAGGAGTCCCTTTATGAGTGGACAGGGGGCTTGCAATGGCAGTCCCAAGGTGCTCTTCTAAGGTGTTGTGTGGTCGGGCAGCCTTAGGCTTATCACAGAGGATTGCAAGACATCTGAAAATGCACACAATGGTCAATAAATGAGACCCGACTCAAGAAGGAAATCCACACCAATTTATAAAAACAGAAAGTATCTTTTTATATGTTTAGGCATCAGATGAAAATCATTCAGGTAAGGACTTTTTTAATTAGGATTTCTTTTCAGTTTAAAAAGTCGACCGTGCAATTTCTGGACGCTGCAATGTTATCCTATGGGATGAAAAGTCAATGCGGTATTCCGGTATAGTACAGCGACTTATGAGACCAATCTCTTGGTGTTCAGGTGAGTGGTGGGCAAGTTCCAAGGCAGCACCAGCAGAAAACCACCAGTGGCACTAGGGCAGTGGGGTGCATCGTTGGGTTGTGCAATGTTACTGTATGTTAATCTGTCTTCGCATAAAGTGGCTACAAGGTTGGACTGGGACGCTAGTCGGGCTGAACCAATAGGGGATCAGGCCTTACAATGCTCTGGGACGCCTTTGGTTCTTTTCTCCACAGCCAAGGGAAGACTGGTGCAGAGGTGTCTTTAGGCGTCTGTTTTGCCATACCGGGAGCAATCGCAGTAGAGGGGGGGCCTGCGTGCAGAGGCTGCAGGCGACGTCTGAGAATTCACTGGGGACGAAACCATGGTGTACTCGGTCTAGGGAGGGCGGGAAGACCACGATGACTCCTTTGGCCCTATTCACCTCGGGCTTGAAGCGAAGGGTGCAGTGGTGTCTTCAGATGTCTGGTTTCTGCGGTCACAAAGTCCTCACAGGAGTCTTTGGTTTGATGCAGGGAAGCAGGTCCACTGCTTCTTGGGAGGTCTTCGTTCCTGGATGAAGTTCTGGCAGGTCTCCCGGGATTTGGGAACTCTGCAGCTGCATGACAAATCTGCTTTTGGCACAATTGTTGAAATCAGCAGGTAGGCTGTCCGGGTTAGCGCCAGGTCAGTTGCTGTCTCTTCAGTTCTTGCAGGATGCGACTTTCACATCCTTCATCTTTCAGGGCCTCCCCTAAATGCTCAATTTAGGGGTGATGGGGGGAGCTTCGGTTAGTAGCCAATGGGTCATTGACCCTTGGGGTCACTACATCCCTTATATGACCACTTCCTGTATGAGTGGGCATAACCTGGTCCCAGAATTTCTAAGTATGCCATCACAAAGATAGCTACTTATTAAAAGCTGTGTCCAACTCAGTTTAGTCCGCCTTAAGGAGGCTCCTAGCCTGGGATTGGCACGCCTTCCTGACTTGCAAATTTTCCCACCTGTCCAGTTGCCAAAGGGCTGTAGACAAAGAAGGTTGGCTTCTCCTGTGAACGGGGGCAGACTCTTGTTTCAAAGGCTGCAGCTTCTTTGAAGCTTCCCAGCCTTGGAACGCCAATCAGGTTATCCTGGGGGAGGGGTTGTAAACACCCTTGCTCGAGCAGGCTTTGTTTCTGATCTCCGGGGTGTCGGACATCCATGCCTGGTGCCAGGATGATAGGTTTTCAGGGGGTTGGGGGGTGGGGGGGGGGGGGGGGGGACACCTACCTCTAAGGTGCCCTCTTCATGTATAAGTAAATCTAAAACTGGAATCCGTGTGGATTTATCAATACGAGATGTTTGATCCCAAAAACCCAATCAGTGAAGCCATCCTGTAGCTGGAGAACTCTTTTTCTCCAGTGTGTTTTAAAGTGGCTTCCCTGGCCACTTGGGTGGTACAGCACAGGGGCATATCTCCTCATGCAGTTATGCCTTCACATGAAATATTCAGCACCCTGCCTTAAGGCTGGTAGACCTGCTGTAGGTGCGTCTTAGAAATATTACCTACAGTGGTGGGTAACATGACACATTGGGTTGTGTGACTTGTCGTGTTTTCACTTCTGTCTGCATCAAGACATGCTGCTTGCAATGGCGGCCCTGCAGGTGTTTGAGGGGTCCCTTATGGTGGCACAATTCATGCTGTAGCCTTTAGGGACCCTCTTTAGTAATTCAGGCCCTAGGTACTACTTACTAGGGAATTGCAGAGCGTGCTCAAGGTTTTGCCAATTGGGGGAACAATTGTACAGTTTTGGGAACGTTTTCTGGCACTGAGGACCTAGTTGGCAGGAACCCTGTGTACCTCCAGTTGAAATTAAATCATAAGTTAAAAAGGTGTACTTTTCTACATCCGGGCTGTATGCTGCTTAAGCCAAGCATAGGGGTTGGAGGAAAATCTTTGCAGTACATAGAGAAGGCTGGGTATGATTATCATTTTAAATGGGGAAATATGCCCTAGGACAGTAGGGGTCCATTTTTGCCATTTAGTCCTGTCTCTCAATGCCTTTGTTTGTGGCATACGAAGGTAGAGGTTCCAAGTAAGCTCTGGCACTGCAATTATGTGGGCAGCAAGGTACTGGGAGCGGAGGCTGCATACCAGGAGTCGAGACTGCCAGTCAACCATTGGTGCATTGCCCATAAGAGGAATAGGGACCGATTTGGACCAATTGATCCGAAGCTTCTTCAAAGTGATTTAGTCTCTGAAAAAGGCGTGAGCCTAAGATTTGGCCCAACACATGAACATCAGGATATCATCTGCAGATATGGCAATGAGATCTTCGAAGCCAGCTTGATAGCAATACCCCCAACTGTGCATCACAATGAGCCCATGTAGCTAGGTTCAATCGCTAACACAAATAGTGGTGGTGGCGGCATCCTGGTCTAGTTCAGTGGCCAATAGGACGCCATTAACTTGTATTTGGGTTCAAGGGTAATTTAACAAACTAAAGGAAACATGACGCAAACACCATTCTGTCGAGAACCAGAAAAATGAACGACCAGCCTAGGCAATCAAAGGCTTTTCCAAAGTCGAAAAGGAGGAGGGCGTCTGGATCAGTGAGTGTGTGCTGGTGTGCTAGTGCAGTATGGAAGTATGTACTCTGCAGATGCAGTGCTGGATACTGTGGTGAGACATCAAGCCGCACGGTTCTGTTTGAATGAGCGTAGAGAGCACTGGTAGCAATGTATTGAAAGGTATTTTGACAAATATCTTCAACTCCGTGTTGATCAACGAGATCTTTTGGTAGGATGCACAGTTCGATGGGAACTCTTTGGTCTTGTGAATAACAGTAATGGTGGCTAGGTAAAGTTCTAGGAGGAACTTGCCATCTCACTTGGCTTCAGGCTGAAGTTTAAGTAGGTGAAAGGCCAGTAGGGTTTTAAACTTGGAATATTAGGCCAGAAAGCTGTCTGGCCCAGGTGTCCTGCTTATATACATAGCCGCGATAGCAGCTGCCACTTCATGTAAGGTTATCGGGTGGTCGAGTGTCTGTCTGGCCTTGCGAGGGGGGAGATCATTAAGTGTTTGAGTGATTTTGTGCAGTGTGCGATGACTTTGCATGTATAGGTTGCTTTAGTAGGATGCGAATGCGCCTGCTATCTCGTGAGATGCATCTAACAGAGCTCCGTATTGGTCACAGATCCTTGGAATTATTCTCTTGGTTCTACCATGGGTCGCCAGCCAGCGGAGTAGTATCCCGGTTTTCGCTCCCCATTAATGGATTGTAGCCTGTGAAGCGATCCATCACTTCTTGGTCTCGTCTAGGCAGAGTTGGCATAGGGAAGCCTTATGTGCCATGAGGCAGCGTTAAGTGCGTTCATAAGGCTGGCGTTAGTATTGATTATCTAATTGAGTAGAGCTGCCTCCAAGTCCGCAATTTTCTGGAGCCTGCCTCTGGTTTGTCCTCATAAATAAGTTTTCGCCTTGGCACGAAGACTGCTTTTTCTGCAGTCCAGATAGTCCCCTGAGTTGATACAGAGCTCTGATTCTACTGAAAGTATTCAGTCAGTTCTTGCAGTAGGCGTATAGACACCACATTGGTATAAAGCCCTTGTTTGCCATACCCAAGCGCACCAAGACCGGAGTGTAGCCCGATATCCCGCTCAAGAGAATGGTCGTACCCATGGTAGCTGCCAGGTGTGTAGCTGGCACGAATAGGTATTCTATTCTGGAGAAGCAATCATGAGCTGCCGAGATGTGTTACCAACTCTCGAGGGTGCTACATCCGCCACACATTTAAAAGGACAAGGGTGCGGGCCCGTTCTGCTGGTGGGAGGGTCTACATTTATCTGTCGCTCTATCCCCAGTGGAATATATCATGGGATTGAGTACTGTGTTGAAATCCCCTCCTATAATCGTCTGACCTGATGGAAGGTTGAGGATTACTCCTCCAGGAGACACATGCCCCGAGGACCAGAGCAGTCTGTGGAGGCATAGGTTACCAAGAGGGGAAAGCTGCGGTGAAAGAGAAGCGCTGTCCCTCTTAAGCTTCTCGTGTGGCCCACATGGAAGACCCTATCATAGCTGCCCGAGCCAGGCAGCGTGTACCGAGATTGTTTTTCCTTTAGGAGTAAAACCATGAGCAGGTTGCGTTTCACAAAGTGAGAATCAACAATATGAGGTAACATGTGACCGGTCTCTCCATCCGTCGTGAACCAGATATAGTGCTGCTGGTGGGAAGCTGCAGGTTGAGAGACTTGTCTCATAGAGTGGACTGTAACATGCAGAGTACATAGGGACTCAGTGGCTCTTAGTTCGCGTCGTGGTTTGGGGCTAGGATTAGGGTCCAGGGCTTCAGTATGGTATCCAAATAGTGTTTGCCTTGCCAGCTTTCCCTTTCCTCCTCTCCTGAGGATTTTTGCATCCAGCAGTTCGGTTTCTGCACCACCAGGAGTTGCACCTACCCGGAGTCTTTCCTCTGGGTCTGATGTTTGTGTCCCATTGTGTCTGGGTGGGACCCTATGAAGAGCTTGTTGGGGTGGGTTGCAGCCATGGTCTTTCTTTGCACATACCCAGGCCTTTTCAAAAGTATCGAAAAAGAGGGAATGGTAATTATGTAGCACTGTGAAGCAGGCTGGAAACCTAAGCATGCGCTTTCAGTTTTGGTTTACCGGCGTTGAGCGACTTCCTGTGTTTCTGGACCAACGAGGTGTAGTCTGGGAATATAAGGATATGTGATGATTGAAAGGGAAGGACCCCTTCACCCTGGTCTCACCCCCCTCCCACCAACAATGGCATCTGTCTCTCTGGTTTAGAATTTTGGCAATAAGGACTCTAGGCGAGTCCCCAGAGCGGGCCTCTTCACCAGAGCCTAGTGTACTCTCTCGAGGATGAAACACTGGTTGAGTTGATCATCTGGAACCTGAGAAGAGATCCAGGATTTGGGAAATTTCTCTGGGGGGGAGCCCACTATGCCTTCTGGATACCCCATAAGCTGTAGACTATGCCATCATGCTCTGTTCTTGGCATCCTCTGCACTCTCCTCTAATATTTTGACAGAGGAGGAGGGGTGGGACACTGTCACCCTGAGTGAGATGGAGCTTCTCCCCTTGTCCTCAGTCAACCTGTCAGCTTCATTTTGTAAGTCCTAGTGTAGAAGGCCAATGTTTATCCTGACTTCGGTATCGAGAGCGGCACATGATTCCTGGATGGAGTCTGTTCCGTGGGGGTTGGCAGGTGGGGCCAAAGCTTGGTGACCCCCGAGAAGGATTGTGTAAAATGCTCCATTTTAGTCTGTCTGCAAGGGGGTTGGATGATCTCGCCCCATTCTGGTAGGCCCTCCCTTGGCTGCCACCTCCTATAATAGGTCTTTCTGGAGGGGGCGAAGGTGACCTGCTTGCACAGTGTTCACTGGCAGCATGAGCAGTCAGCAGGTCCGCAGATGGTTCTGCAGCGTCGGGAGTCAGGCTGGTGGGGTATCGTCGCAGTGGTGATGGTGTATCAAGGTTGCTTGGTAAGGCTTGGTCTACGGAAGAGTCCGGGCCACACCCCAGGAAACATTCAATCAACCTGTGTTCTCTTAAGGCCGTGGGGTCACCCTCCAGATCTAGAAGCCATTAGTCTATTCAGGGAGACTGGATGGCGTCTCTGATAATGCAGGGGAGTCATCGGTGGCTTACCGGTTCCCCAAAGGCAGCACAGAAACCAAGAATTCCAGGTCAGGCCGATATGAAATCTTTGTATATCGTGGTCCACGTGCAGTGCTCGGGCCAGTTGCTGTGGTGGATGAAGGGTTGGCGGGGGTCACTTTTAGACGTCCTTAGCTATGTAGGAGGAGGGCTCTTTACCCCTGGAGTTCTGTGCCTGTCTCGGTGAGTGTCCGCCTAGGGCAGAAGTAGGTCAGGCTCTAAATGTGGCACTGTACAGTTATGAATGAATACCAGGAACATGAAAGTAAGTTTATTAAAGTTTATTCAGTATAAATGTGGAGCCCACAGGAATATGACCTACATGAAATTCCCTCAGCAGCAGTCACTGGCAGCTTGGAATCTTTCATGCAGTAGTGTTCCATAGTGACATGACATTCCAACTATGACGTATGTTTGTAACACCTTCCCTTTGATAAATAAAACAAAAACGCACCACAAAAAAGTTTACATGTAACTGCAAAAAAAAGCAGCATGCATGAATTAAAAAAAAAAAACTAACTTTTGTGGGTGCAGAAGTAATATGACTGGTCTGTCGTTGCTAGAAACATTCTAGTTTCCTTTAGTATTCCGAAACAAATTGTTAGGAGTCTCAGAATCCGTAACAACTGAATTATCAGCCACAGATCCAACACCTACAGTTGATACTGGAAGAGAAAAAACAGTGGATGAACTTTGAATTGCATTGTTGGAAGAAGTGTTGTTAACATGTAAACATTCATAATCAAACCAATCATTATTCCAGTCACTTTCTTTCACTTTGAGTTTTTTCTTTGCCTGTAAATGTGTTAACCTTCTCAAACTTCTCTTGCTCCACCCTCCTTTTTCTGAGAGTAAGACAGAATGTTTTGGAAGTCTCACAATTTTCACAGGAGACATGTTTTGATTCTCCTTTCTGTACTCTAAATGTTTTTTTAATTAAAACCCAACCACCCACTGAGAATGCCACATCTGTGTGGTTTTTTTTTTTCCCAAATCTTTCGTTGACACCATCTTTTCTGATATTTTATTTAACACATCATTTCGAGTGATCAGATTCATCCTTATAATACTTGAATTTTTACATCCAATATGGACTCACCATTGACTTAGGAACTCTTCTCCTTATAAGTTCAAATGATAAAACATCTGTAGTGGTATGTGGAGTAATAAGAACATTCAACAACTTTCGTCAAACATCCTTCTACATCCACCCCAGCTGCTATAATAGTTTGTATCCCTTCTTTAAGGACTGACTCTTTCCACTAAACTGTTACAAGTATAAGAAGAATCCTACATTCTCTTGTCTGTAGAGGAGATTGTTTAGGATCCAACCCCAAAGCAGAGAAAATACAAAGATGGGAGCACCAACCACTCGCCTCGTCCACCCCCACTTCCTCCCAAAGCAGAGAAAATACAAAGATGGGAGCACCAACCACTCGCCTCGTCCACCCCCACTTCCTCCATGTGCTCCTCTACTTGCTCCAGCAAGGCCACCTCTTCCACGGCCTCCCTCTACACACTCTAGACAGGTCAACTAAATCTTCACACAGGGAAGGAAGCCCTAGCTACCCCCTCGAATCCCGAGATGTGCCATATGAGCCTGTGTTAGCAGAGGATCCTTAGGAAAACTACACTATTGTTCCACCAGGTGACACAGACCCTGATGTGTATCCACCTAAGCCATCATTCCAAACACCACCAAAATGGCACAAGCTTCTGCCATAAGATTCATTCAAAGGGCACTAGGCATAGTCCATCATGGGTATTCATTGGAGCTTGTTGCAACACCACCAAATATTCTCCCTTGCAGACACACTAAGCAGCGACCACCAATGCCTGCTATAGGAAGAGGTCTGAGTGCTCCTTTAAAAGGGCTCTCTTGAGCCAGTACCCCACGATCAGCCGGGCAAAGGAGTTTACTCCCTCTACTTCCTCATAACGAAAAAAGACTCCTCACTCAAAAGCCATCCTGGACCTCACACCTCTCAATAGAAATGTCCCCTTAGAACATTTTCACATGGTAATACCACAGACTGTAATAACTCTACTCCAAAGTGACTACATAGCAGCATATGGGAAGAAGGATGCATACTTCCACGTCCCCATTCATCCTACCCACCAACGCTATCTCTGGTTTATGGTAAGTGGCAATCATTACCAATTCAAGGTATTTCCATTCCGCATCACCACTGCCTCTAGGGTCTTCACCAGGTTACTGGTGGTGGTTGCAGCCCAGCTAAGGAGATCGGTGGGAAACTCATGTTTTTCTCTACCGCAACGTCTGGCTGATCAATAACTCACTTCTCCAAAATGTGGGCTTTACCACAAAGGCAGAGAATTGTCATTCAAGTTTTGTTATAGTGGTGATAAAACGCTTAATAAAGAGATGTATCTGAAAGACTTGGTTTTAGATTACTTTCCTTAGAACCCCCAGGCGTCATACTGGATCCGGAGTATTTTTTTCTCAGCAGTACCCCTCCACGTCGGTTGGTGGTGTCGGTCAACTCTTCGTCCTGCAGTCGCCGAGATGACGTAGCGGTATCTAGTTAGACGCCGCCGCTGCACGCTGATGTCAGTTTTTTTCTTTTACCGTGCCAGTCAGTGTAGACCCTGAGGGAGCAGTCCCCTAAATCATTTTTCAACCAAAATTTCTCGACTTTTTGCCGACAGTTTTTGAAGTCTTAAGACTCCTGGTGCACGAGGGATGTCAAGCCGATCCAGTTTCAAGCCTTGTGACTCCTGTCACAAGCTGATGTCGGTCACCGATCCACACCTTGTGTGCCTTTGGTGCCTGGAGTGCGACCACAACCCGAAGTTGTGCTCCGACTGCCAGGCCCTGAACCCTAAGTCTTTACGGGAGCGGTCCCAAAAGCTTTTGGAGGCCCGGCAGTTGGCTCCGTGCCGTTCAAGGTCCTGGTCGAGGGACCAGTTGCGAAGCCACTACCACCACCATTAATCATCGAAGTCTTTGTCATCGGGTAAGTCAAAGCACAAGAAGAAGGTAAAGAAGCATCGTCACTCTTCGCCTTCTCCCCTTCAGTCCGCTGATGCGACATGGGACTCGGAGGGTCGTCTTTCTCCGGCTCTGCCCTCAGAGCCTGTTGGGACTGCTCCGCACTTCATTCCCTTTCCGGGAGCCGGAGCGTCCCCTGCCCAGCTTGGTGCATTTTACAAAGCCCTCCACTCCATCTTTGGGCAGCCCGACTCTGCCTGCGAGCCTTCGGGCCCTTCAGACTCGGCTGGGTGCTCTAGGTCTTTGATGCCTGCGGCTACGGCCTCAGCGCCGCAGGGCCCCCAAGGATCCAGGCCTGGATCCAGATCGGTGCCAGTCGACCTCACAGTACCTTCTCTGGCTCCCATTCCTCTGACAACAGCTCTGCTGCCTCCGATGCTGGTTACACCTCTGGCTGGCGTCGACCCCAGCCTCCCTCTCGACTTGGACACAGAGACAGACCGGCGTTGACTGACTCCGGTACAGGCGCTGGAGGGTACTTATGTACCGCTGTTCTTCCCTGGCGTTCCCCATCACCACGAGTGGCAGCCAGAGGAGGGTGAGGAGTACTGAGAGGGGTCTTTTGACCCTCTGGCAGACCGGCTTGAAGAGCCAGACTAGAGAGAGGAGTTGGGTGATGCCAGTGGTTTGTATACCTCCCAAGACCTTGGTATGCTTTTTTCCCCTACCGTGGCTACAGAGGAGGGAGCTTCCTATGCTGTGGTGTACGCGTAGGGTGGCTGAGGCCTTCAGCTTTCTACGGTGGCAGTCAAGACTAACCTCCTGAGGTGCTTCAGCTGGCAGCAGCTTCTTGGAAGCCCTTGCTGCCTTTCAATGAGGCCCTCACTGATGTTCTTCTGGGCCCCTGGTCCAAGCCCAGCACAGGGGCTCCTGTGGATAGTATGATTGCCCGATTCCACTGCCCGGCCCAGGGTGACCCACTTTTCCTCTCCCAACAACCTATCCCTGAGAGCTTGGTGGTCCAAGCCTCATCCTTGAAAGGAAGCACCTTCCCTACAGCTCCTCAAGATAGGGAATCAAAGAAGCTGGACCATCGTGGGAAGAGGTTTTCTTCCTCCAGCTTAGGATTGCGGTCGGTGAGCACTGCCTGTCTCTTGGGCTGTTACACACATTTTGACTCAGTTGCGCAACTGCTGCCACAGTGCTCTGAGGAGGCCCAGGCTGTGCTCGCCCGCACTGTTACTGAGGGTTGAGATGCAGCAAAGTTCACCATCCAGTGTGGGCTGTAGTCCCCCGACTCGTTGGGTAGGACTATTTCCACGTCAGTAGTCCTGAGGCGCTACGCCTGACTTCTCTGGGCCTTTCCAATCTACCCTTTTGGACATGCCCTTTGATGGCTTTCGCCTGTTTGGCGACAAGGCAGAGAACGCGCTTGAGCGCTTCAAGGACTCTAGGGCTATGGCCAGGTCCTTGGGCCTTGCAGCAACTTATTGCCCCATGCAGTCTGCCTTCCGCTCCTTTTGTGGCCACTGAAGGGGTACCCCACCACGTTCCACACAGGGCAGCCAAGCCACCTAGCCTCTGCGTGGGCAGGGACGTGGGTCCCAGTGTCGTGGGTCCGGAGACCAGAGGGCGGGTCAGTCCATCCTTGCAGCTGCCTCCAAACCTTCCTAGTCTGACTTTTCAGGGCCACCAGTTGCCAGTGCGCAGCAGGATCTGTCACAACATCACGCCGGACAGGTGGGTTTTGCCGATAGTCCGAAGGGGCTACTCCCTCCCCTTAGACTGCCCCTCCCTCCATGCCACCAACACTCCATCACATGTCTGAGGATCACTTGTCCCTAGTCGGTCAGGAAGTTATGGCTCTCTTGGCCAAGGGAGCTATCGGGCGAGTCCCTGTACCAGAAGTAGGTTGTGGTTGTTATTCTCACTACTTCCTGGTACCAAAGGAGGACAAAGGCCTGCGTCCTATCTTGGATCGCAGGGACGTAAACTGCTTCCTCCGGAAGTAGAAGTTCAAAATGTTGACATTGGCTCAGGTCCTATCTGCCCCTGACCCTGGAGACTTGATGGTAGCATTGGATTTGCAGGACGCTTATTTTCACCTTCCAGTTTTGCCTGTCCACTGGCGCTACCTGCTGTTCACAGTAGGCCACAAACATTTTCAGTTCACCGTGCTCCCCGTTGGCCTTACCAGTACCCCTCGGGTGTCCGTGAAAGTGATGGCGGCGGTCACAGCTCATCTGCGCAGATCAGGGGTTCTAGTCTTCCCCTACCTCGACGACTGGCTGTTGAAGGCGGGCTCGCCCCAGGCTGTCGTCTCACACCTCCAGACTATGGCAGACCTTCTGCATTCGCTGAGATTCACTATCAACGTGCCGAAGTCGCACCTGACTCCCTCTCAGAAGCTCCTTTTCATCGGCGCCGTTCTGGACACAGCGCAGTTTCGGGCCTATCTTCCCGAGCAGCGAGTCTGGGATATGAAATCGATGTTTCAGCCTCCATCCCAGATTTCGGTGAGTATTACCCTGATGCTGCTGGGCCTCATGGCCTCCTGCATCCTGCTGGTGTATCATGCCAGTTGGCACATGCGGGCTCTGCAGTGGGACCTGAAGTTCCAGTGGGTGCAGTATCAGGGGAATTTTTCCGATTGGATCCAGATCTCGGAGGCCACTGCACACAAATTGCATTGGTGGCTAACAGACCAGGATTGGGTCAATGGCAGATCCCTCTCCCTTCCCCAACTAGAGTTCACAGTGGTGACAGATGTCACTCATGGGAT
Source organism: Triturus cristatus (assembly GCF_964204655.1). NCBI lineage: Eukaryota > Metazoa > Chordata > Amphibia > Caudata > Salamandridae > Triturus > Triturus cristatus. The sequence continues at coordinate 998,647,856 of NC_140581.1, forward strand.
GAGGCGGCCACATGGGAGAGGTGGAGATCAGAGGCCTCTGGTCTCCGGCGGAGTCCAGGCTCCACATCAACCTTCTGGAGCTTTGGGCGATTCGTCTTGCAATGAAGGCATTCCTTCCTTCTGTCAAAGAAAGAGTAGTGCAGGTGAACACTGACAATATCACTGCCGTGTGGTACTGCAACAAACGGGGCGGGGTGGCATTGTGGACCCTATGTCAGGAGGCTCTTCATCTTTGGACATGGCTGTAACATTGGGGCAAGTCCCTGGTGGTTCAACACCTGGCAGGTTCCCTGATTGCCAGGGCGGACGAACTCAGCCGCTGGTGCATGATGGATCATGAATGGCGTCTTCACTCTGAGGTGGTGCAAGGTCTCTTTCAGCAGTGAGGAGAGCCTTGGTTAGATCTGTTCGCCTTCGAAGAGAAAGCACAATGTCAGCAGTTGTGACTGTTGGAATTTCCAAGGCTGTACTCAATTGGTGGCGGTTTTCGTCGCGAGTGGAATTGTGGTCTTCTATACGCCTTGCCGCCTATACCACTTCTGCTCAGAGTACTGAAGAAGATCAAGCGCGACTGGGCCAAAGTCCTTCTTGTGGGTCCGGACTGGGCACGAAGAGTCTGGTACCAGAGCTCTTGAACATGGCCATCGGTCCTCTGATTAGAGTGCCTCTTTGGGAGGATCTTCTGTTGCACCAGCAGGGGATGGTCCTCCACCCGAACCTGTCCGGCCTCCACCTCCTTGCGTGGAGATTGAGCGGCGACAGTTGACAGCTTTCAACCTTCCTCCCGAAGTCTGTAACGTCATCTTGGTAGCCAGGCGTCCCTCTACCACAATAGTATATGCCTGCAGATGGAACAAATTTGTAGCATGGTGCGCAGCAAAGGGTGTGGATCCCCTTTCTGCCACTCTTTGAGGTTCTCCTCTTCATACTTTCTTTGGCCTAACAAGGCTCTGCTCTGGGCACCCTTAAAAGCTATCTTTCGGCTATTACGGCCTTCCTTCGCCTTCCTGATCAGCCTGCTCTTTTCAAGTCCCCTATTGTAAATAGATTTCTTAAGGGAATTTCTCACCTCTTTCCTCCTTATTCCTTTCGTAATGCCCAGTAGTACTTGAATCTTGTCTCAACTTGCCTTATGTGCGCTCCTTTCGAGCTACTACATAATTGTTCTCTCAAGCTCTTGACTTTAAAAACTGCTTTTCTGGTTGCCATCACCTCTGCTCGCAGGGTAAGTGAGCTTCAGGCGCTATCTTCTAAACCGCCTTTCCTGGCTGTCCATCCGGGCAAGGTTGTCCTTTGAACTAGGCCTTCTTTTCTACTCCAAGTGGATACCTCTTTCCACATAGGACAGACCATCACTTTGCCCACCTGCATCGTTCCAAAGACTCCACCATCTGAATGCAAAACGTGCATTATCATTTTATCTGGATCGCACAAAATAATTCCGGGTTGACTATCAAATCTATGTTGCTATGTGGGCGCCAAGAAAGGTTGGGCTGTGCAAGAACTGACCATCTCTCGATGGGTCGTCCTATGCATTAAGATCTGTTATTCCTTGGTGAGAAAGGAGCCTCCGGTAGGACTGCGCACCCATTCCACCAGGGGAACGGCAGCCACTACTGCTTTGGGACGTGGAGTCCGTCCCCCCCCCCCCCCCAGTGACTTCTGCCAGGCAGCCACGTAGGCATCACTGCACACATTCACTAAGCATTACTGCCTGGATAGTCAAGTCCGTAGAGACTGCTTCTTTGGCTGTTCAGTTCTCCAGGACTTTCTGGTGTGAACTTAGTTTGCAAACACACCTCCAGGGTTGGTATTGCTGGGGTATCTATTGTAAGGTAAGGAATCTATAACTAATAGCCTCTTTCAGATGAACAAGTTACTTACCTTTGGTAACGATATATCTGTAAGAGACATATATTAGTTATAGATTACTTACGGCCTCGCCTATCCTCTCCTTTCTGCAAAATGACTTCTAGAGTAAGGGACTCCCTTTCAGGGCCCTAGTTTTGTGCACCAGTGGTCAATGTCTTGCATGGCTCTGCGCTCCTGGCGTGGAATGTCGTGTAAAAGAACGGATGTCACCACGCAGGGGCGGCGTCAAAGTAGATACTGTGATGTCATCCCCGCGATCACGACGCCAAACGCGGAATCGACCAACGCCACCTACCGATGCGCCAGGGTACTGCTAAGAAAAAATTCTCCAGATCCAATCTGGTGCCTGAGGGTAATTCTAAGGTAAGGAATCTATAACTTATATATGTCTCTTACAGATATATAGTTAGCGAAGGTAAATAACTTGTTCTTAAAGAAAAGAATGTAAGAACATCCTGCAAGAGCCTTGTAGACCCATCCCACGTATCTTAGGCTGCCAAGTGGAAACAGTTTTGTCCACTAAACGTCTCAAACAACCTAGACCCCTTTATACCTGCCGTTCAGGACATTACCTACTTATTTTGTTTACAAAAGACTGGTTTAGCGTATACCTCTATAAGCTTTTATTTAGCAGCCATAACTGGAAGGTAGCTTTTCTGGTGACATTAACTTCTTTACAACGCATTAGCGCGATACATACTTTCTTAATACAGGAGCCTTTTATACAGATTCGTAAGGACAGGGTAGTCCTCAGTACAACCCCCAAGTTCCTGCCCAAGTTAGTCTCCCTGTTCCAACTCAGTTGGACTGTAGAGCTTTCAGTTGTTTTTCCCCAACCCAGACACTGTAGCAGAGAGAGTCCTACATACTCTTGATGTAAAACATGCTCTCATGTATGACATTGAGACAAAATCTTTTCACAAAACTGATCAACTATTTATGGCCTTTGCAAAACCTTGCAAGGAACAAGTTGGGAATTTCCCAGTGGATGGTTAAATGTATCTGAAAGAGACACGTTTGTGATAGATTCCCTAGAATATCCCTAGGCGTCAGACTGGGTCCGGAAAGTTTTCGTCAGCAGTACCCCTGCGCGTCGGTAGGCGTCATCGTACGGCTCCGCGTACGTTGATGACGTCAGAGCTACTTGGACACGCCCACGCGCGCTGACATCAGTTTTCTATTTCCGCGCCAGCAAGCGCAGATTCGAGAGAGCGGTACTCCTAGTCAATAAATTTGACTTGTTTATGAGACCTGTCTCTTGTTTTGGTCAAGAATTCGACTTTTGGTGTCCTTCTGCTTGGGGCACGCCATCTCCCCGAGACGTACCCTGATTGTCGAGCCATGATGCAGAAGTGGAAGTTGTTGGGGGCCTGGCACTTGGTACCGCGTTGCTCAAGATCCCTCTCCCGTAGGGAGGTCGAGGGATCGCTGGCACAGCCGACACCATCGTTCATCGGAATCGGGGACAGGTAAATCAAAAAACAAGCACCATAATAGGTCGAAGGAGCGGCGTCGCTGTTCGTCTACCCCTCACCAGTCGCGGGACTCGGTGGAGTGGGTGGGTGGTCACATTCCCCCGCGGCTCCTTCGGGGCCTCCGTTGTTGCCTGTACTTATGTACGCAACATGGGCCGTTTCTTTGTCCCATTGGGTCTCTCCGGAGCGCCTTTGGGCCCCGCAGCCCCCTTGGGTGGTTCTGCACCGCACTGCCGCCTTTGGACCCAGTTACGCCGTTGGCTCCGGCCTCGTCGCCGCAGCGCTGTTGGCTCTAGCCTCGGCACTGCCGTTGGCCTCGGCGCCGCTGTTGGCTCTGGCCTCGGCGCCACTGTTGGCTGCGGCCTCGGCGCCACCGTTGGCTCCGGCTGCGACATGGCCGTTGGCCTCGGTGCGTCAGTTGGCTCCGTCCTCGGCGCCGCCTTTGGATCCGGCATCGGCTCCGGATCTGGCATCTGCTCCGGACTCGGCGCCGCCTTCAGATCCGGCATCGGACTCTGCGCCGCCTGCGGTACCGATATCGGCGACACCGTTGCATCACAGCCTCGGCGCCACGGTTTCGTTGCCTCCGGGGCTGGTTTATATCGAGCCTGCCTTGTCCTCCCTTCAATCCCTATTCCTGATCAAAGGGGGGTACTAGGAGGGGTCTGAGGACCTTCTTGCTGCTCGCTTTGAGGATGTTCTAACCTAGATTGACAATATGAAGAATCCCAGCAAACTAGAATTCTCTCCTCACCCGATACACTTTCCGTCTCCTCCGTAGCAAAGGGGGTGGTGGGTATGTTATGTGGTATGGCGTAGGGGAGGCTCCTACCTTCACATTCCCTACAGTGTCTATCAGGGCCATCTCCTCACTGCAGTGCTTTCGCAGCGGCCTCCTCTACAGAACCGCTGCTACCCTTCAATAACGCACTTTAAACGTAACACAGGGTCGCCTGTGCACACAAGGCATTCCCAGTTTCATCGCACAGCACCTACCACTAGAGTGTCTGGTGGTCCAGGGCTCTGCTTCTCCCAGGGCCTTGTGGCCCCTCTATTCCACCTCTGTGTGGGACGCGGTGGCGCAGGTGCTGCCTCAGTGTCTAGCGGAGGCTGGGAAGGTGCTCTCCCACTCCATGGGCAGATCAGCCACTGTTTCAGGTCCACCACACGCCAGTGGGCGGCAGGATTCGCTGTCACCTCCCCCACTGGCGCCCCATCACTTTGGACTGGTGGGTTCTGCAAACAGTCCGAGGAGGCTACTCCTCCCCTTCGAGACTACTACTCCTGCTATGCCACATCAGTACCACCGCTATCGGGGGATCACTTGACGCTTTGCAAACAGGAAGTTGCGGCACCCTTGGCCTAGGGGGCCATCGAGCGGGTTTTAGACCTTCGGAACGTCAATCGTTTCCTACACCGAAAAGGCGGAGGGTAGCGTTCCACTTGCAGGAAGCCTACTTCCACGTCCTGCCAGCCCTGCGGTTCACGGTTGGCCACTAGCATTTTCAGTTTACCGTGCTCCCCTTTGGCCTTAAGAGCGCCCCTCGGGTGTTCACAAAAGTGATGGCGGTGGTCGCAGCTCATCTGCGCACATCAGGGGTTTGCCTTCCCCCTATCTCGACGACTGGTTGTTGAAGGCAGGCTAGCCCCAGGCAGTCGTCTCCCACCTCCAGACTACGGCCGACCTCCTGCATTTGCTTGGGTTCTCCGTCGACGTGCCGCGGTCGCATCTGGTTCACTCTCAGAAGCTCCATCGGTGCGGTTCTGGACATTGCGCAGTTTCGGGTCTATCCTCTCGAACAGCGAGTCCGAGACATTTGGGATATGATTCCAATCTTTCAGCCCTTGTCCTGGGTTTTGGTCAGGAAGACACTGAGGCTGCAGGGCCTCATTGCCTCCTGCATCCTGCTGATCAATCATGCCAGATGGCATATGCGGGCTCTGCAGTGGGACCTGAAGGTTCCAGTGGGCGCAGCATCAGGTACACCTGTCCGACTACATCCAGATCTCGGAGGGCACTGCACAAGACTTGCAGTGGTGGTTCACTGACCAGCGAGGGGTCAGCGGCAGCTCCCTCTCCCTTCCTCAACCGGAGCACACAGTGGTGACTGACGTGTCCCTCCTGGGATGGGGCTGCCACATGGGAGGGGCAGAGATCAGAGGTCTCTGGTCTGAAGCAGAGTCCAAGCTCCATTTCAATCTTTTGGAGGTCAGGGCGATCCTACTTGCACTGAAATGTATCCTTCCCTCTGTCCAGGGGAGAGTAGTGGAGGTGTTCACGGACTATACAACCGCCATGTGGTACTGCAAAAAGCAAGGCGGGGTGGGGTCGTGGACCCTATGTCAGGAGGCTCTGCGTCTCTGGACATGGCTGGAACGTCAAGGCATTTCCTTGGTGGTTCAACACTTAGCAGGTTCTCTAAACGCCAGGGCGGACAAACTCAGCATGTTGGATCACGAATGGCGACTTCGCTCGGAGGTGGTGCAAGGTCTCTTTGAGCAGTGGGGAGAACCTTGGTTAGATTTATTCGCCACCGAAGAGAACGTGCAAAGTCAGCAGTTCTGCGCGTTGGAGTTTCCAAGGTGGCACTCGCTAGGCGACGCTTTTCGTCGCGAGTGCAGTTGCGGTCTGTTGTACGCCTTTCTGCCTATACCACTTCTGCCCAGAGTGCTGAAGATCAGGCGCGACCGAGCCCAAGTCATTCTTGTGGCACTGGACTAGGCTCGAAGAGTCTATCCCGAGCTACTCAGTATGAGTGTGGATCCCACATCCGTCTGCCTCTTCGGGAGGATCTCCTGTCGCAGCAACAGGGGACGGTCCTCCATCCGAACCGGTCCAGCCTCCACCTCCTTGCGTGGAGATTGAGCGTCGACAGCTGATTCCATTTGACTTGCCTCCCGAAGTCTGTAATGTGATTCTGGCAGCCAGGCGTCCCTCCACTAAAACGGTAGTCGGTAAAAAAAAAAAATTGTGGCATGGTGCACAGCAAAATCTGTTGATCCTCTTGCTGCCCCTCATACTGAGGTCCTATTGTTCCTCCTTTCTTTGGCCCAGCAGGGCTCTGCTTTGGGCACTATCAAGGGCTACCTTTCTGCTCTTTCAGCCTTTCTTAGGTTGCCTGATCAGCCCTCTCTTTTCAAGTCCCTGGGTGTCAATACATTTCTCAAAGGCATTACTCACCTTTTCCCTCCTTTTTCTTTTGTGTTGCCTCAATGGGACTTGAACCTGGTTCTCACATATTTGATGTGCGCTCCAGTTGAGCCTCTTCATAACTGTCCTTTGCGGTTATTGACTTGGAAAACTGTCTTCCTGGTGGCCATCACCTCCGCTTGGTGGGTGAGTGAGCTTCAGCCTCTTTCCTGCAAACCTCCTTTTCTGGCGATTCATCCGGACAAGGTTGTGCTTAAACCGCGTCCCTCCTTTCTACCAAAAGTAGTCTCTGCCTTTCAACTCGGGCAAACTGTAACTCTGCCCACTTTCTTTTCGCCTCCTTCAAGAGAAGAGGCAGGGCTCCACCGTCTGGACCCAAAACGTGCGCTCTCGTTCTATCTCAACCGCACACAACAGTTCCGGGTGGATGACCAGCTCTTTGTTGGCTACATGGGCGCCAAGAAAGGCCGGGCTGTGCACAAGCGAACTATCTCCCTATGGGTTGTCTTGTGCATTAAAGCCTGTTACTCTCTGGCTAAAAAGGAACCTCCGGCTGGGCTGCCTGCCCATTCTACCAGGGCGACAGCAGCTACCACAGCATTGGGACGCGGTGTCCCCCTGCAAGACATCTGTCAGGCGGCCACTTGGGCCTCGTTGCATACTTTCACTAAGCACTATTGCCTTGACAGTCTGGTCCGGAGCAACAGCTTCTTTGGCCGTTCAATGACTTTCTGGTGTAATCTCAATTCGCAGACCCACCACCGGGGTTGGTATTGCTTGGGTATGTATTTCCCCCATGCGTCTCACTTTTGCCATAGTACAAGTTAACTTAAATCAGACCCAGTATTGCAAAAATAAATGCATAAATATCCAACGTGCTTACTTGATAGTTCCTTTCCACAATGTCTTGCACAATCCAATTTTAGAGGAAGATGGGCAAGAGATATCAGAACTAAGAGATTAGGCCCAGCCCAGCCTTATGCGGGCTTTGCCCGGCGCGTCCTGTGCAGCGGGATGCCTCCTTTCAATTTAAGTGCCTCCGGGCACAGAATAGCGGGACTATGGCAGGGGGGGATCCTGGGAAGTGGAGTCCGGTGCGGCTCCTGTATGTGGCTCTGACCCCCGGCAGCAGCAGCGAGGTATCCTATTGAATGCAGCTTCAGGGCTTGTGAAAGGAAGGTCTGTCTCACCAGTTACACATGGCATCTGCTGGACTGAATATTCGCATAAAAGGGTTTTGACATATAACTTGTGAGATGGAAATACCAGTTGATTTTATTTGCCTCTTAGAACTCATGATATTGCCTAGTCGTGTTTACGGTTCCATAATTCTTTTCTTTGGATAGCAATTACAAAGTCACATGTTCTTTCTGCTTGTCCTACGTAGGCCCATGGATGCAAGAACCCATATATAACTGCTTGATAAAGTACTGTCCATTTGTCACTAGAATTTCTGATGGAATGTCACTCGAAGGTTACAGAAGAATGTACCACAGCGGTATAGAGCAAGGCTCCAAGTGCTAGTCTGTATTTGACTTTATCCAAATCTACGTTGTAAGGGTAAAGCACATGCAGAAACCATGACTTGCTCATCTATCGAGTTCTCGGGGGGGGGGGGGGGGGGTCTCTCAGTATGCCGGTATCTTTACCTTCATCATTTGTAGAATGGCCTACCGGTGCTAGGGGTTCGCCCTTCTTTGCACACTAGTCCTCAGACCAATAAGTAGAGATTGGCACAGAAGCTGGAATATCAAGAAAACAGTTTATTAAACCTCATGAGTTGAACTACATCTATACAAAACCCCCAGGCAGTGTATGAGGTAGTACAAGGAGTAGAAGAACTGTTGGTCTTTTTTGCCCACACAAGCTCAAAAGGAGGCTGTACAAGTACACACAAGAATAGCTATTCACTTACATGGACATACAGAAAATGCTCAGTCAACAAAGTAGGAGGATAAATGAGTTGCTGACATCGGTTGAAACAGCCTGACATTTACAAACTAGGATAGGTGCATTCTAGAAGCTGAGCCTTTCTGAGCATGTGCAGTGCTCTGGCTCAATACTGAAGGAGTTAATTATAGTTCCTGACTCAAGTGAAATACAAGAGCAGTCAACCGTGAAGAGGGAGAAGGCTCATGGCGAGCACATGGTCAACTAAAATGGCTGCCAAAAAAGAAATGGCTTCAGCTTATGCTAACAGTGATCTCTGCCAAACTTCCACAGACGACCCTTTTAGCATTAGCTGAAGACCTCTATAATCTAGAAGAGTCCAAGTATACATCATGTATATCTAGCTGCATCATTTCATCAACTTCTTGGGCATTCATTTGTTTAACATCACGTCTGGCAGGTGTACAAGCAGTGATACAGAGGGAGCAAAGCATTGGACCACATTGTATACATAGGTAGCATGTCAGCAGGATTTCCAATAATACATATAATATCGTCAACAGTTTCCAGCCCCAGGTAGTAAACAGTGTCCATAGCCAACCGGCTAAAGTCCATGTTCCAGTATCTGGGTGAATTTCAGCAGCTATTTTATGTAGTTTGGAAATTGCATCTAAAACTGAAGGGGCATGATCAGGCATGTAGACACAACAACTGCTCCCGATGATGGGACATGCTCCACCTCGATCGGCCAGAACAACGTCCAAGACCATACGGTTTTGGAGCGCCACAATCCTTGCAATCTGTAGTTACTCTGTAATGTTCCCAAGTGCCATAGCTGTCTGGTTGGCACAGCCTCTGACACGTGTCAAACGCCTGATCTTTCTGCTATACAAGGCAGCACCAACAAAGAACAGCCCCAAATTAAAATCAATATAGTGCTGTAGTGCAGCATCAGTCTGATCCACCTCATCATAATTTGTTGTCCTCTTAAATCTGTTTTTGGAAATGTCATTGAACAACTTAGTCTTTATGATATGATGCAGGTACCAGAAACATAGGTGGTAACAAAACGGACACAAAGCAGGTACCTGACCAGCCAATGGGTAAATTGTAGTATCCCTTATTTCCGCATATAAAATATGTATTATGCGATGACGTAAAGCTGCTATTTACTCCAGTAATGTTTAAAACCAAAGTACATTCGCTTTTTCCTACGGGAATTCTGCCAACACTGTACTCACACATATCCACACGAGCTCTAGTAACGGCTATAACAAATGGTCCATTACCCTTAGCAGTTCGAGTATTCGGGAAAACAGTGTGTAGAGGAATTTCCTCTGCGATACTCGTCCATCTCCCATACAGTTGCTTTGGCCTGCGGATCTCCTTCCTCATCAGGATAACACACTTTATTCAGCTGATAGTTCAATCTTCCTACACCATAATCAGTAATATTGGCGACATGGGCAGCCCAGAGTAGTGCAAACCAGGCCCTACAAGAACTATTGTGTGAGAATGGCAGAGGAATGAAAGGTGTTCCTCCCTTTTTCTGATGAGCAGGCATCATCCCGCACACCCAACAGTCTGTAATGTTCGTAGCATTGTGTATGGTGTAACATCTGGATGAATGGGTTATTCAGGTAGGATTGTCGATGCTTCTGCTCATGATAAAGGAGAGTAAAGTAGTGGTTCTCAATAGGTGCTGGAGTATTGGCAGTAAAAACTCGTCTAGCAGGAGCCACTTCCTCTATAACCCAAGTTATTACTGCCATAATGATCACACTGACAGTAAGCCCAACAATGCACATAATCTTTTCGCAGATTCTCGCAGCAGTCGATGTCTCTTTCATGGGCATGTTTATCTTGTCGTTGAAATAACAAAGCAGATGGAACTCTAAAGTCCTGGACAGCCGATGGTTTTTTCTCTGAGTTTGAGACGGGTGTCTCTAATAGAATCCCCCCCTTTTGCAGCTCTGTTTTTCACTAACCCAGGACGGTTGCTCAACCAGTCTCTTTCAGCAGTGCAGTTTCTCTCCGGGGCCGTAGCTGATATTGAGATGTACCAGGGATCGTGTGGTCCGGGAAGACTTCCTCGGGTGATATGGCTTGGCCCCTCTCTGTGTCCAGGATGTCTCGATGTTCGGCAAGTGCAGCAGGTTCCACCAGGGCAGATGGCACCTTTTTACAGTGTATGGAGTGAACCCAGTTCTTCCGATTGGTCACTTGGACTGTAGTTCTTGTTGCTAAGAGCACCTGCTCAGGACCGTGCCATCTGGGCTCCAAGCTATTTGACCTCTGGAAGACTTTGACCATTACATGGTCTCCAGGTCGCAATCCATGGCCTTCACCTTCCGACCTGTCGGGAAGGGTTTCTCGAACCTGTTGATGAATAGAAAGCAGGCTATCAGTCAACTGTGATAGATAATCGTTCATCATAACACAAGGTACATCATGTATGGGGCGTGGCTTAGGAATCCCCCAAATATTCATAGGCCTTCCAAATACCACCTCATATGGTGAAGGCCAGATCGTGTATGCGGTACTGATCTAATGGACCGCAATGCCAAGGGTAGTGCATCTGGCCATTTCAGAGATGTGGAAGCCTGAATCTTAGCTAATTTAAGCTTAAGGGTAGCATTATATCGTTCCACTAGTCCTGCGGATTGTGGGTGGAAGGCAGCATGAAACTTCTGCTTAATCCCCAATCCTTTCAAGACATACTCAACAACTTGCCCAATAAAATGGGGTCCGTTATCACTCCACAAACGTTTTCAAACACAAAATCTGGGAAATAATTCTTTTAGAAGCACTTTTGCTGTAGTAAGAGCTGTATTATCTTTCGTAGGGTATGCCTCTATCCACTTACTGAAGGCACATACCATCACTAGGACGTACTTTCAGTTATTACAGCATTCAAGCTGGATGTAATCCATCTGCAGAACCTCAAAAGGTGCAGTCGGTGTAGCAAACCCTCCTGTTGGAGTTTGTGTCCTTTTCCAGGATTGTACTGGAGACAAATCAAGCAGGACTGCACTCTTTTTAGCTGTGCCAGCAATTTCTAAATGATCCCAAACTTGCGCAAGCAACTTTGTGTTTGAGGATGCTCCAACATGTGCTGGCCCATGTGCCATATGAATCATAGGATGTAAATAGGCTGTGGGTAGTCTCCACTTAGTCATGTCTTTATTTCTCCAACAGCCCTCATCATCCAATGTTCCCTCCTTAGACCATTGCTCAAGTTCTTCTGTGGAGGCAGTTCGCTGCATATCAAGCACTCCCTGCCTGGCATCATGCCATCGGTCAGCCTGTGATTTCACCACGTACACTGATGTGGTGCTTGACTGCATTGCAGTTTCGCGAGCTGTGCGGTCTGCGAAGGCATTACCTTGCCCTATTTTATCTGTCACTTTCTTGTGTGCGCTACACTTAACAATTGCTATCTTCTTCAGATATGTCAAGGCAGTCAGGAGATTATGCACTAATTCTCCATGCACTATTTGCGTTCCATGTGATGTAAGAAAGCCTCTTTCCTTCCAGAGTAGCCCAAAGTCATGAGCCACTCCAAAAGCATAGCGGCTATCTGTATAGATATTAACAGACAAGTCAGTACTAAGCTCACACGCTCTTGTTAGTGCTATAAGCTCAGCTGCCTGAGCTGACTTCTGTAAAATACGAGCTGTCTCAACTACTGTCTGAAGCGATGTAATTGCATATGCAGCTGATGTCGTGCCATCTGGTAATCGTAAACAGGACCCATCAACCCATAATTCTCCATCATTTGAAAGGGGCGTATCTTGTAGGTCAACACAACCCTTTGTCTGTTCCTCAGTAAGGAATATACAATCATGAAACTCTTGTGACTGGGATTGAGTAGCCGAGTTAAGGGTTGAACATCTTTTCAGAGTGATATGAGGGGCCAAAAGTGTCAGTTCATTTCCTGTCAAATGAGCACTAGTTAAATGCTGCATTTTAGTTTGGTTTAAAAGGACATCAACTGCATGGGGTACTAGCACAAGCAATCTGTGCCAGGACTATCCCTTCACTCTGACGTATGGACACAGCTGCCACTGCAACAGAGTGAAAACACCCAGGCAATGCACTAGCGACTGGATCAAGGACAGCTGAAAAATATGCACAAGGACGCTGCTTATCACCATGTGTACTAAAACTGAGAGTGCACAACCATCCCTCTCGTGTACATAGTGTAAAAGCCTTAGTGTAGTCTGGAGTGCCCAATACTGGTGCAGAACAGAGAGCTTGACGCAATTGTTGGAAAGCATTCTGACATTCAGTAGTCCATGGAAGGGGCATAGGAGTGTCTTTAGTCAAGAGGGCCAACAAAGGTTTAACAATATGTGAAAAACTAGGGATCCATTGCCTGCAAAAAGAAGTAAGACCAATGAATGCACGAACATCTTTCTGAGTACAGGGCACAGGTGTGTCTAAAATAGCTTGAATACTATCTGGTGTGAGTGCATGTCCCTCCTTAGACAGGAGGTGACCTAAATAGGTAACCTTCTGTCTACAATACTTAAATTTCTTCCGAGAAACTTTGTGATGGTGTGATGCAAGAAATTAAAGCAATGACAGTGTTCCTTCTTCACACTGCTCAGGAGTATCAGCTGCCAACAAGATGTCATCGACATATTGTACAAGAGCCACCCCTGTTGGCACAGGGAAAGATTCAAGCTGTCTTTTTAACTCTAGGCTGTAAATACTAGGGCTCTCTGTATACCCCTGTGGATCTCTACAAAATCTGAAGGATCGATTATTTAAGGTGAAGCCGAACCAATATCGGCTATCAGGATGAATAGGGATCAAAAAGAAAGCTTTCTTCAGATCGATCACTGAAAATGTAGTAGCAGTCGGAGGAACCATAGTAAGGAGTGTCGTGATGTCGGAGACTACGGGGTATTGGGGCACTACGATCTTATTAACCTCTCGTAAATCAATTCTGAATCTGTGTACTTTAGTATTAGTGTCTTTCTTTAAGATAGGAAGGATAGGGCTATTGCAAATATTGTAAGGGACTTCTTCCACAACTCCTACTTCAATCAAATCGTGGACAATACATATAAGTGCCTCTTCACCTTCTCGAGAAATTTTGTATTGAGGCAATCGAGATAATGAAGCACCTTCCTTCACTTGAATATGAACTGGTGGGATAACTATTTGTCTTAAATCTGTATATGACGTAGCCCACAAAGAACTAGGGAGTGAAGCTAGTGCAATATCTTCTCTAACAAGACAAGATTTTTCAACCAAGGGATAGTGGTCATTCAAAATAACACGCACACCTTCTGGAGAACAGCGTATCGTAGCCCTGAAATGCTTAAGCATGTCAAGACCCACAATATTGTCCGGCGTGTTGGGAGAAAGCAAAAATGGACGTGGAGCTGAAAATGTATCGACATGAAATGCAAGTGTTTGTGATAGTGGGCTAAGGGAAGGAGTTTTATCGAAACCTATCGATGTGCAGGGGAGCCCTTGGAACCAATTGTTTAGACGGGGCGCTACGAGTAGCTCCTGTGTCAACCAAAAAACGATCAGTAGAACCCAAAACGTGTGCAATAACATGGGAACACTTCTGATCTACTGGGACTTCAACTGATTCCTTACCCCATCCTAGGCATTCCTATGCATAAGCAGAATCCTTCAAATCAGCGATCGGATAATCAGACATTTGATATTGGTTGTGTCTATCAAAAGTATTAGAAGAATTCTGAGTATGCTCAAGAGCCTCAAACCTGGTGCGATCATCCATTGCTCCCCTATATCCTAAATTCCCTGGACGGCTTCTCATTTGTCCTCGGCCACGCTGGTATCGCTGAGCACGCAATTGCAGACAGTCAGCAGCCCAATGTCCAATCCCCTTACAATAAGCGCACTGATCAGGAGACAAAGTAGTTCGGGTGAAAGAGGTTGCGCCAGGGCGATACATCGCACGGCCGCCTCTGCCACCCCCTCTATAAGATGGACCATAAACTCACGCGAACATAACCTTCTTTTTTAAATCCTTAGTCTTTTTAACCTCACTGCCCTTAGCTTCCAATTCCTGTCGTTCATAGTACTGATTCATAGTCAAAAGAGACTGGAGAAGACGTAGTCCATGAACTTTCACTGGCCTTTAGGTGACTAGCTATTCCTGGCAACATGTTTGCGACAAATGTATCCACAAACAGATGCCTACCTGTATCATCTGTCCATGACTGGCCACTAAAGTCGTTGAATGTCTCCTCAAAACGCGTTAAGAAATCCGAGACCGATTCATCTGCTTTTTGCTTACAGGACACTAACAGTCCAATCTATCTTTTTAGGAGGAATGAGAGTTTTCAATGTAACTATTATAGCTTTTGGAAGATCTAAAATCAGTTGTTGCGGTTTCTGTGCTGGTTCTCTTTATCCTCTCTAATGCCCTCCAGACACCTCCAAAAGCTGCATGATCATCTACTTTACGAATACATCTCCACATGTCAGGGGGTAGAATAAGCCCACAAAACATATCAATATCAGGCAAAGTCATAATACAAGAACTAATAGCTCCTTCAACTTCTTCATAAAATGCTGCCGGATTTTTCTGTGGGTCTGGCAAAGCAGTTTTAAGAGCCATGACATCTGCTCTACTCCAAGGAGTATAGACCCAATTATAAATAAAATATCCCTTCGCATCAGCTGAATCTTTATCGTCATCTGCTCCCGCACCCTTAGGAGAAACCTACAAAGGCACAGCTTCACGCATTGGTTTCCCATGAACTACAATAGCCTTATCTGTACCTGGATTGTCATCCTGCAACGCGGAGGGCTGAAGTGTTTGTTCAGCTGCATCCGCTGCCTTTTTCTCCTTTTGCAAACGGAATGCCTCAGCTCGTTGTTTAACCAAGCGTCTAATTAAGTCCGCCATCTGGGAAGGGAGAAAAAGACCGCCACTTAACTGTTTATGATCATTTTTTATATCAACAAGCTCCAATTCTTTGGAATGTTTTCTAAACCTTTCAATTACTTCTCTAGCAAATATTACTGTAAAATATAACTGTTCTACCTCGGGCCATTGCTGAACTTTTGCTATAAGGTCTAGAGCAGAAATATCACCACGGGTCACTTTTTATGCCAAAGATCTAACAGTGACCGCATGGTCAGTCATCATAAAAGAGCGAGTTTGTCGTTTAGTAGCCAATCCTGATTCATTCTGATCTGTGAAAGAGAGATAATCATCGGAATCAAGCTTGGGGGCAGAGGGAAAAGTATAAGGAGGTGTAGAACGATCTAATAAAAGTGAATTGTCCTGTGGTTTATTAAGCAGAGGGTAAAGGTGACTCCGAACAGGGTATTGGCCATTAACCGGTTAACGATGCTCCTTATCTTCCCTCTCTTTTGTTTCCTTCGCATCTTTAAGTTTCATTTCCAGCGCTTTCGCATAGATATTTTTGCGCTGTTCTTTTTCTACTAAAGCTTGTTCTCTTCTCACTCGTTCACGCACTTTTCTCCCACATTCGTACACAGTCAAACATATCTGGTCTACTTTTGCGCTTAAACATTCATTGTTCCACATACTGAATTTTTCTAAGATCGAATGACCCATTTATAGACCAGCGCAACTCTGGATCCTTGCTAGTATATTTATTCCATAGTGCACTATACATTATTGAAGAAATACCATGTTTAATGTACATATCCCTATTTGGTGTCCCCTCTGGGGGAGCTGGCTGAGTTCGTTCAAGATTCACATTGTACCTCCAAGAAAGCAGCACATTCTACGAAGTGCGCTTGTAACAGGCATGCCAAGAATATTGTAGCATATACAATATTATACGTAAAATAGCACTTAACTCAGTGTGCCGTTCAAGTTTTCAAAGTTTTCTCATTACCTACCTATATAAATTGCAATTTATATATACCCAGATAAATCACGTTTTTGGCCAAACAAACAAATGTCGACCACCTTACCAAGCACAAATCTCCAGCCTCCTACTGCTAAGTTCTGAATCGACCAAATGGTCTCTGCACGGCGAACACCAGAAGGAATCGGTCGAGGACCGGCACCAACTGGAGGGTCATGTCAGGAAGATCGAAAGGGCACCTTGACTGCCAAGACACGGGTCTCTTCAAGCAGTGATCATCCGTAGCAAGATTCCAATCCTCTGTCAAGACCACTCCGTCGGGCATCCGAGTCGCCGATGAGCCCCACAGGTCGGGCGCCAATTTGTAGAAGTAGACCTCACCAAGGCTTACCGGTGCTAGGGGTTCGCCCTTCTTTGCACACTAGTCCTCAGACCAATAAGTAGAGATTGGCACAGAAGCTGGAATATCAAGAAAACTGTTTATTAAACCTCATGAGTGGAACTACATCTATACAAAACCCTCAGGCAGTGTATGAGGTAGTACAAGGAGTAGAAGAACTGTGGGTCTTTTATACCCACACAGGCGCTCAAAATGAGGCTGTACAAGTACACAAGAATAACTATTCACTTACATGGACATACAGAAAATGCTCAGTCAACAAAGTAGGAGGAGAAATGAGTTGCGGACATTGGTTGAAACAGCCTGACATTTACAAACTAAGACAGGTGCATTCTAGAATCTGGACCTTTCTGAGCATGTGCAGTGCTCTGGCTCAATACTGAAGCAGTTAATTATAGTTCCTGACAAGTGAAATACAAGAGCAGTCAACAGTGAAGAGGGAGAAAGCTCATGGCGAGCACATGGTCAACTGAAATGGCTGCCAAAAACGAAATGGCTTCAGCTTATGCTAACAGTGATCTCTGCCAAACTTCCACAATGTGATGAAGCAATATCACTCCTGCCCCTTAAATCACCTGTCCTATTAGAGCCTTACCTCTTGCCTCATTGTTTTAACACATTCCACTACCTTGGCTTACGGTACACCGATCCATCTTTCACAGAAGTGTGCAAAGTTCCAATTATTTTCTTGCAGGCTTTCCAAAAGAAAACTTTATGGAGGTTGCAACTTTTTTCACTTTGACACGGGTGATAATTGCGACGTTTGTAGGAATCTCTCACACACCCTTATTTGATAATAATAAAATGGCTCTGTATAGAATATACTCTGCAGGAAGAAGCTTTGCCCCCGTTAGTATGAAAATTTGCAAATCTGCATCCACAGGTGCACCCTCCAGTTCTATAAGCCAGCGTCTCATAAGTTTTAAGCATCTCTCTATTGTAAAGTTTACAATGTGCAAAGTTCATTTGGGTCGTTTTATGTTGTGACCTGGAATAGAGGGCCATGTAAGGTATTTGTAGGAATTCGAGCATAAATATATTGCTGCAGCAGATTCCTGTTTGCGTTAGGACTCTCCTTTAATTTGCTCTAGAACCCATCAGCACACTTCACACCGCGCGGTTGTAATCTTGGTAATTGTTCCGTGTCGCACTTCCTAGGCGCTATAAGGTTTTTTTTTTTTTTAACTATACCGTAAGTTGATACATATGCCTAATGCATTGCACATATATAATCTTTTTAACTTTCAGATGTTTATACCCTACAACTTTAATGCAAGGGACGCTGTGCCTAGTTTGCTGTTTTCGTAAACAAATAGGAACACCATCCCATTCCACATAATTACTATCCACATAATTCCACTTCACACATCCTCTTCACACCACACAGTTCCAATCCACACAGTTCCACAACTAACAATCTCACTCCAACCCACATAATTCCACTCCATACCACAAACATCCACTCCATAACACTTGGCTAGAAGACATTGTCTTTTACAACACAAATAGCTCTAACTTTCATGCAAATGTGTGACCTATTGCCATTGCCAGTGCTTGTTAGGTTTGATGCGTATGGTGCTTGCGCGACTAATCACAAACCTGTTGTATTCTACACTTATTTAAGGGACATTGGCTTGCGCTCCGTCAGCCGTTTAATACGTTTACTACCATTTCTGAGACAGAGCTAATCATACCTTTAAACAGCTCACAGGGTGTTTTAGTTTAACATTTGTTGGCTGTCCTTCCTCTTCATGTGAATACATGAGGGACTGTTTTATGTTACGAACAGCGGCGTAGCTTGGGTTGCCAGCGCCCGGGGTAAGGCAGGTATAGGTAGGATCATCAGTCTTATGTTTGACAGGTCATGCCTTTATCGCTCAACCCCTCCCCCATGCAAATTTAGAATTAGGCTCCTCTATTGAGTGCCACCATAACAGCACTAAAGGAAACAACATATTGTTTATGCCATTTTATTTGATCCATAACAAACATTAAGACATTGTCAAAGTCTACAGAGGTAGCAAATGTTACAGCAGAAGATGCACCTAATATGATAAAAAGGCGGGTTGCACTACATCGTAACAGAGCGGAAAATTAATACAAGGCAATTTAGCTGCATCTAGTAGCCCATCAAAGATTGCGATTTTAAATAAGGTTGCTGCCAGTCGGGAGGTGCCAGCAGTGTAAAGTAACCAATGACTTATGTGTTTCACCGGCACTCTGAACCCCTGCTCTCTCGTCCCCTCCCACTCCACGCCTCCCAATTTGCCAATTTATCTGAGTTTATATCTGCTATTAAGAAGACTTCTTTATCAAGAAATGCCTTTTGCCATACCTGCCTTTCTCTATGCCACCCAACCATTGTCTCACCTAGGAAATCTTGTTGATTGTGTTCCGGCTGGTGTGGGGTGAGGTGGGGTCGCTGGTGCTTCATGCTTACCGGGCCTCCCCAACCAGCAGGTAGCAGGACTCGCAGGCCGGCCTGTCACTGAGACAAACTGCATTGTCGTGCGCCAGCGTCCCAGAACATGCTGCTACCAGACAGGGAGGAGCCATCTGGTTGAGCTAGTAACGCAGGGGGCGTGGCCAATATCAGCACAAGCAATGTGCGATCCGAATAAAGAAGTTGCCCGTCTGTCAAAAGGCGGTTGTCCCCGCTCTACACAATGAGTTTGGCCTGCTTCTCTCAGTGAGTCTCTGCCGAGTAAACCGGCCTTAGGCTGACTGATTTCAACTCCGCCCATCAGTTTTGAGGCACAATCCTCTGCCTAGAGCCACTCAGTCAGCTCTCGTGTCACGGTCGAATCTTTCTACTGTTCAGCCCCCCTCCTCCTCATTGCCCACTGTAGGAAGCTGACTGTATACATGATCACTAGGTGGTAATACCATGCACAGTCCAGGGATTTCAAAAAAGTTTAAAGGGCTCGATGCAAACCCAAAGTGCTCAATTAGTGGTAGTGTGGGCGAGCAGCCTTAGGCCTAACACGGAGGAGTGCAAGTCATTTAGTGCACACACATGATCAGCAAAAGACACGACTCAAGAAGATCCAGATCAATTGAATAAACTTTAAGACCCAACTCTTCATAATAGGTTAAGTACGTTTTTAATTACAAATATATTTCACTTTCAAAAATCGAACCTTGGAAACTTTTTCACACTGTCCAATGTTATTCTACGGGGAAAACAATATTGTGGGTAAACAGGTGAGTATAGAACTTACAATTTCAGTCTTCGGAGCCAAGTCAGCAAGGGTCGGGTAGGAACCAAAAGCAACACCAGCAGCACAGGGGCGTCTGGGTGCAGAGGTCAATGTTGGATTTTGACCCATTGCTTTCCAAAGGAGATAAAGGGTGCCTGGAGCCACTCTGCCTGAAGAGGCCAAGCTTTGGGGGTTGGCACAAGCCCGGGGTGGCCACAAAGCAGCACCAAACAACCTCCAGGGGTGGTAGGGTGCTGTTTCAACGTCAGGCACCCTGTTCTTTTCAGTGAGTATTTGAGACAATAGAGTTCATTTGGGGTAAAGCGGGTACTTGGAGCACCACTGGTTCAGCTCACCAAGGCCCAGGGGCATTGGGTGCAGGGGTGCCTTTGGACGTCAGTCTTCTTACCAGTCTTCTTTCCGGAGCCGGTCTGGTTCAGGGGGAGCTCCTGGATTCACTCTGCAGGTGCTGTCAGGAGGGCAGGAGAGGTCAGCCAACGCTGTACATGAGGTTAGGATTGCTGGGGAGACTTCACTGCACAGGTGAAGCACCCTTACTCGGGCTGTGGGCGTCTGGTGCAGAGTGGGCTGGAGACTCTGATCCGTAGTTCTTGGAGGAGGTTTCTTCTGGCTGTCCTCTGGAGATTGGAGACTTTATTGAAGGGAACAGACCTACCAGGGGTTTCGAAGGTTGTGCTGCAAGACCGGTCACAGATTTCATCGAAGCTGGAGACAGGCCGGTAGGGCTGGGGCTAAGGCAATTGTCTTCTGGCTTCTGCTGCAGGGTGTCTTCTGTCTTCTTTCTTCTTGGGTCATCGCAGATCTGGGGTCCAGGTCTGGGGAGCCATGTAAATACTACATTTTGAAGGCGTTTTAGGGGAGTAGCAGGTAGGGCCAATGGGCACCTGACAGGACTACGCCCTCTATTATGCCACCCTCCTGTGGGAGGGAGCATAGATTTAGCCCTGATTGGAGTGGTCCCCCTCATCCTCAAGATAGTGGGGACTGAAAAGTGCTTCACCTCGCTTCCCCCCCACCTTAGTGGTGGGGTTTGCAGAGGTGGACACGCCTATCTTTTCAAATGTTCCTGTCGGTTTTCCTGCCCAAAGTGTGGGTGTAAACCAAGGCCTGCCGTCCGCTGTTAGCAGCAGAGTCTGGGGGTCGCGTTACAAATGCTGCTGAACTTTGAAGCTTCCCTCTTCAAGCACTTGCCCATCCTGGGGGAGGAGGCATGAAACCTCTGCCCAGGATCTTCATTATTCCTGGTCCCAGAGAACAGGGGCTCTCCACCCAGGGGTCCAAAAACATGTCCGGTGGTGGCTGGCTGTCTACAGCTGGTCAGACCACACTAGGGTTGGTTTGGAATCAGGGGGCACCTGTGAAGTGCCCTCTGGGTACATGGTACAATAAATCTCTCCCGGACGTCGGTGAAGACTTATTGAAAGGAGTAGTTTGGTACCAAACACACCTATATTCAGTAAAGCCATCATGGTGCTGTGAAACTAGAGTTGTCTAGTTCCCAGCCCATGTACTCTATAGCTTTACTGGCACTTACAATATTGGGAAATGGTGCCCTCACCTGTAGACTAGTGCACCTTGCCTTAGGGCTGTGAAGCCTGCTAGAGGGGTGACTTACCTATGCTGTCAGGCAGTGTTGGCTGGAATGGCAACCAGACATGGTACCATGTCGACTTTGTCGTTTTCTCCCTCACGGGCATGCAGGCTGCAAGGGCAGTGGCATGGTCTCCGTGAGGGGTTTCCAAGTGACCCGCTTCAGCTCTCAGGCCCCAGGTACCCAGGATATCAGTTACTTGGGACTTACAGGGGGCAGAAGTACCAATTGGGAGTTTGTTTATTGTAAAAAGCACTGGCACAGGACACCTGGTTGGCAGGGACCCGGTGCACTACATTTTAAACCATATGAAAACCAGGCAAAAAGTGGGGGGCTAGCCATGCAAAGAGGCACTTTCACACACCCACTGTACCTCAGTGACAAGTTAGACCACCAAGTTTGTGATGAGCATGAGTGGCTTTTTTACAGTTATCTCTCCTTTGGAGTAAGTTGTTGATTCCACCAGCGATCCATACCTCTGGAAATTACATATTGCACCCCTGAGAATTTTGCACCCGGGGCAACCACTCCTGTTGCCCTGCCCATGCTACAACACTGGTTACAAATCAGTGGTTGAGCAGCCTGGTAGCACTGGGTTGTGTGTTCTACAAATGAATGCTACAGGAAAAAGTGATATATTTTTCTGTAGGACCATTTTTCTAACTTATTTGTACAAGCTCGTTCCCCCAGTGCTGTGATACCCCTCAATGACTGTTAATAAGCATATTGTCAATTTTTTTTAACGATATTCTACATGCATACTCTTGTATTGTTTTACTATTACAGGATTGCTTCTACTTGTCTGTTTCGAGCAGCTTAGCAACATTGGGAAGTGAGTGCTGAGAAATGCATCTGGAAAATAGATGCTATAGGAAAGAAATAATTTTTGTTGTGCTTTTGTGTGTTTGCTCCCTAATACACTACAAGCATTGGAAAAGCCAATAGATCTATCATGTGGATGCCATGCACTTAACTTATACGCTCTTTTTCAAACTGGAATTTGCCAGTGCATTTTTAAGCAAAAGGCCATTGCTAAAGGTATTCAAACATATGGAATGTCTGAACAGATATGGCTGCTCCTCTTTCTCCTTCCTGATTTTACCTTGGATACCTGTCTGCCATCTAAGATTATGGCCTTCTCACCACTTTTGTTCTCCACCACTAACCACAATTGTAACTGTTTTCCTTGCCTCTACCCCTTTCCCTAAACTTAAACCTGTAGTTTCCCCTAATCGTTTTCAGTAATCTCCTACGACTACTATTTTATCCTCCTTTATACTACTGATGAACTGAAAACCTAAAAAATAAGCATTACAAAACCCTAAATGTGATGCTTATCCCACACCTTAACTTTCCTGTATTCCAAAGTAAAAAACCAAACTTTGTAGTTAAAAAATAGTTGTAATATTGTTTAATTTGTTTTTTTTTTTTATTGGAGACTTAGTTAAGTACGTAATGATATAATCTCATTGTAGAAGCCTTGAACCTTCTTTATGGATTAATTTAGCATTATGTAATGGTGCAGTGTATATGTGGAGGGATGGACAGGACACCTGATGGCAATACAGAGTGCAGCGTGGGCCATATAGTCTTTAGGCCAGCTGTTGAAAACCTAAAAGCTGATTGTCTGCTAATAAAAGGATTTGGATAAAGAGAGCATATGTCCCCTAACCAGGAAGTCTTAGTGAACCACATTAAATGCCGGACTGCTTGCTCTGTACTGTACCATTCCAAAACAGTCTAAACAGAAAGCAGTATCCATCTTGCCCAAATGTCAAGATGAACCTTCAAACTTCTCATCAACCTACAGAAATGACTGGTACGCCCAATGAAAGGGATGAGGTGCAGCGAAAATTGAGGTGTCAATTTATTAAATGTTGCTTACCACGGTTCTACCATAGATAATGAATACTTGAAAATTACATCATTTTGTGTGTCATATCCTCTGATCTTCACATCCTGTAATCGCCTTTCCTGACCTCTAGGAACAATAGTACTTGTACTATGAAGTTGCATGATAACAGAACAAACATTTTTCTGCGATCAGGGTGCTTTTTAAAGCAGTGGTATAATGACAGTTTGTACTTTTCCTCATAACCTTTTTTCTTGTTTGTTTCAGACGACGAGCCTGATGACTTTTTATGAAAACCTAGCTGTTTGTACAGATGAAGCAGATGGACACTTGATTGAAATATTTCAATAACGATTTTAGCTAATTACGTGTTTTGTACAGTACGTTAACAGACTAAATTGTAATTAAAAATATTTTATTAGCATTTTGATGTTCTTATTTGAGTTGCGCCTTAATGTGACTACATTTAAGTCTTGCAGATCATTGTAAATTTTATTTGCTGGGTATCTGACACATACTGATTGAGCGGGGATTCTTAAATGGCAAATGGTAATCGTTATGCAAACCCCGCCACTATTCGTATCAACTTTTTTTGTCAATGTTGAGAGACCGACGAGCAATCATTTACATACATTTCCATAAACAGTGGAGACCAGTGTGGCTCCACAGAAAACCACCAAGAAAATTTAGTGAGTTAAAAAGATTTATTAAAAATATTTGATAAATTAAGGTAATTAATCAATTCATCAAGTGTTCAGTTTTAAGCATCATTACAAGTTTAAATGATCCGTGAGCCAATATTTTAAGATAAAGAAAATTGAACATTAACAATAACTACACAAAAATACATAATGTGCAACAAGTGGGTTTTATTAAAGAAACCCCTAATCTACATTACGCAAGTATTGGTCGGAAAGGGTCTCTGGTACGGCAAATAAGGTAAGGTGTCTGCTTCAGAAAAACCAACTAAAGGTTTCTGATGAGAGAATTTGAATGTTTAGGATATTAGCCTTTGCACTAAGGCAGTGGAGAGCAGCTGAGGTGAGAAAATATCTGTTTGAAGTCAGCAAGCATTTCTCTCTAGTATAAGGAATACACAGTTATTATTCAACAAGGCTCTAGTTTGCAACATTACAGCTTGTTCTCATTTTCGATAGCCAATCATATTACTTTAGACTCTGGGAGCAGGTAAACTCCCCTCTTTCTCAGAACAAGTCAGTGGTCCATGTATGGCTCTGTCCTTGAATTGTTATACTGGACAGAGTGTTGAGTACAGTCAGCTCTAGTCACACTCCCATCTGGCATCTTCCGATGAGAACCTCCCTACCAGTCTAATACATAACAGTAAACTATCCACAAGCTAAAAAGGTATCGGGCGGGGAGGTTACACTGCATCTGCATTGGGAAAACCTATAACATGAAAAACCAAAAGGAAACGTGCAGGCCTCTTAGCCGTAAAATTGTATAATAAGACGTTCAAAATGGCAATCTGAATGTGACTAACCAGTTTCATAGCATGTCAGCTTGGGTGCTGCTTATAATGGCTAAAACCGGTCACCTACAAATTATATGATTAATATGCACATCTTATTAACAATGTAAATCACATTTTCCTAATAAATGTGCTTAATTATGCAAAGGTAAAATTGTGCTCCTCCAATCCTATCCGGAGGTTCCTCCAAATAGCGCAGTGATCTGTTTTTAGTAGATAAGCTGTAGGTGAGCATTCAAATGGAGAAAACAATTTCATTGTGTATGTTTCATTAGTCAAAGATGTGATCATGATCCAAGTAGTGTCAACATTTCTTGAGGTTGTTTGTGTGACAGTCTTCTTTTTATATTTGACGAGCAGGTATGTTGGGTATTTGGCTCTCTATTTAGAAAATAACTGAGGAAACCAATATTCCCAAAATAGGTTAAAAAAAGTTGTTAGTAGACAAGGTTTACCCATCTTTCCATTACAATAACAAGCATTGAAAATGCAATAGGTCTCGCCCTCGTTTAAGTTAAAGCAATTCTGTTTGTAATTAGGTTGATTTTTTGGTCTCGCCTGAGCTATCGCGTAAGCGATGCTCTGCGAGACATTTAGTAAGGGGCTTTTGAAAGTGCTCCCAAAGGCTGCAGGCGGATCAGGTACAGTGCATGTGCGCCGGGCGCGCGCACCATTTGTCAGCCTGCGTGATCACTTTCACGGCCGCTTTGATGTTCAGTGAGCCGTGCGGCCACAGAGAACATCAAGGCAGCCCCGAAAGTGCACACCATTTGCCATCCTGCGTGCCTCTCTCCGCCTTAGTGCGTGCGACGTGCCCTACCCCCCTCCCTTATCCCACTTCCTGCTTGTTTTTTTAACCCAGAGCCTCCGTTCACATTGTATATCTTCTTGTTTCTTTTTGCATTCCCTTTTTAGGGCTTGCGCCCTGCGTTGTTACAGCTGACAACCCCGCGCTGCGCTGTACTATCTGAAGCAGCGGCTTTAAAATGGGATTTTCTGATCTGCCCCTCCACCCCCCGCCCACCCCCAAGCAGTGCACACGCTGCGCGTGCCACTTTCCTGCCTTCCCCCTCCAGAAGCCGGACCAGAGTTTTAGCACTGATGCGGAAACGGAGCATTCATTGCCTCCTGCCTTCATACCAAGTCAGTCAAACTGAAAGCAAATGATTCCTGTCACCATTTCTGTTCCTCTGCGTTTTTACTGTTTTTAAAGAAAATGTGTGAAACGCATCTCTCAGCGAGTTGTCATAGGAGAGTCGGGCTTCCTTATCGCTGGAATGTCAGATTACAGAATACCACTTTCCTGTGACGAGCCAACAGCGCGCTCAGGCCATCCAGGGCAAAGTTTCAGCTAAACCAACATATTCGTGTTAAAATGTTGCGTATCGCACAACTCTTCAAGGTTGAGAACTTTGTTTCAGCTTTTGCTCTGCTGTTTGTCTCGAAACAGGCAACTGTAGCATGCTGAGCTTTAAGGTTAGATTGTGTTTTTGTCCATTTTATCTATCTATTCTCCCAGATTTCCATGCACTGTCATCCTTTCACACATCAATTCATCCTCTCATTTCCTTTTACTCTGCCATTCTTTCACCCACCCATTCATCTATTCTCACACACCCATTCATCTATTCTCACCCACCCACCCACCTCTCACCCACACATTTATCCATCCTCTCACCCACTCATATCACCATCCTCTCATCCATTTATCCATCCTTTCACCCACTTATTCAACCATCCTCTCACTCATTATTCTATCCACCCAACCATCCTTCTTTCACCCACCCACAAATGCATCCTTCTAGCCACCCATTCATCTTTAAGCCACTCGGTGTTCATCCTTTCATCCATCCATCTTTTCACCCACTCATACACCCATCCTCTCACAAATGTATCCATGATTTCATGCCCCCACTCATCCAGATTCCTTTTATCAACCCATTCTTTCACCAGCTCATCCATCCATCCTTTTCCCCCGTTTTTTACTACTAGCCCATCTTTTTTCTTCTTGATTACGTTAATGTTGCCCGTTTATCTGCCGAGTTGCAGACAGAAGAGGTACATATAGAGCCCCACCCCGCTCTAGCTGCTAAAGTGGGGGGTTCACAATGTCAATGCAATAGATCTATGATCTGTGGCTGGGAAGCTGGGGCGTGGCCTTTGGGGATGCTGCCCACCGGTTAATTGCGGCTGTCTCTCCTGTCTCCTTGTAACCCTGCCCCTCCTTTCACCAGAGGCTCTCTATTTCTAACCCGGTCACTTATTTCATCTCAGCCTTTGTCTATTCTTGTGGCACTCCCCACCACCGCTCCAGGCTGTCTCTGCGCTCTCCTGGTCACCCTGTCCCTTCCTTCCCTAGAGTCTCTGCTTCTTACCGGTCTCCTCCATTCACTTCACCCCTTTAGTCTCTCCTAATTGCCCTCCCCATGGGCTGTCTCTCCCTCTCTGAGCCACTCCTTTCCTCCTTTCACCAGAAGCTCTCGGCTTCTTAGTGGACTCCTCCTGCCACTGTCTTCTAGTGGCACTGCCATCCTGTACTACACGGGCTATCTCTCCCCTCGTCATTCTGTCCCTCCTTTCAGCAGAGGCTGTCCTTTTCTCAACCAGTCACTCATTTCATCTCAGTCTTTGTCTCTCATGGTGAGGATGGGGATGGAAGAAAGACTTGAGGGGACACCAGGGAGGAATAAAGTGATAACATTTGTTAACCTACATCATTCCAGTGCAGAGAAGCAAGGTGACTGGCTGCCTTCACCAGCTGGCATCGTGCCAGTGCAGAGAAGCAGTGACTAGCTGCCTTCAGCAGCTGGTGCATGGTGGCTGGCTGCCTCACACACACAACCGCACACACACACACACAACCGCGCGCGCACACACAACCATGCACACACACACACAACCACGCACACACACACACAACCACGCACACATACAACCACACACATACAACCACACCATCAGTGCACACTTTCACCAGGCACCATTAGTCGTCAGTGCACGCTTTCACTGGGCACACACCAGACGTCAGTGCATGCTTTCACCAGGCACACACCACTAGCCGTCCGTGCACGCTTTCACCAGGCACACACACACCACCAGCCATCAGTGCACACATCAATTGTTAACGCGTCCACAATTAACTATTGTAGCAATCGCAGTATGGCGCACTTTACTTTTAAACATATTCATCTAAAGCGCAGCATGCCATCATCGCTACAACAAATAAATACACATTTTTTTGGCCTACAATTTATAGACTTTTGTTGCAATTGGTGTTGCAATATTTAGCAATGCCAATAGCTCAAACTTAATGCGAGACCTATTGCATTGCAAATGCTTGTTAGCTTTGCTTTTATTAGTTTTTCAAACTTTCATGTACATAACATGTATATATGTGTGCATATATGTATGTGTACGCATGCATTTATATTTGTAGATGTAGATGTATATTTGTTTAGTACATATATAAATGCATATGCATATATATGCAAATGTGTGCACGTAGAGAGGTAGATGGGGGCGGTTAGAGGAGGGGGTAGAGGGGTATTGGGGTAGTAGAGGGGTAGTAGAAGGGTAGTGGGGTAGTAGAGGGGTAGTGGGCTAGTAGAGGGGTAGTTGGGCAGTGGGGTAGTAGAGGGGTAGTAGGGTAGTGGGGTAGTAGAGGGATAATTGGGTAGTGGCGTAGTAGAGGGCTAGTAGGGTAGAGGGGTAGTGGGGTAGTAGAGGGGTAGTGGGGTAGTAATGGGGTAGTGGGGGATGGTAGGGGGTAGTTGAGGGATAGTAGGGTAGAGGGGTAGTTGGGTAGAGGGGTAGTTGGGTAGAGGGGTAGTTGGGTAGAGGGGTAGTTGGGTAGAGGGGTAGTTGGGTAGAGGGGTAGTTGGGTAGAGGGGTAGTTGGGTAGAGGGGTAGTTGGGTAGAGGGGTAGTGAGGTAGTGGGGTAGTAGAGGGGTAGTAAGATAGTGGGGTAGGTGGGGGGTTGTATGGGGGTAGTAGGGTAGTTGAGGGGTAGTAGGATAGTAGGGTGGGGGTAGTAGAGGGGGAGTAGGATAATAGGGTAGAGGGGTGGGGGTAGTAGAGGGGGGAGTAGGATAATAGGGTAGAGGGGTGGGGGTAGTAGAGGGGGGAGTAGGATAATAGGGTAGAGGGGTGGGGGTAGTAGAGCGGTAGTGAGTTAGTAGAGGGGTAGTAGGGCAGTGGGGTAGTAGGGTAGAGGGATGGAGTAGTAGGGGGTAGTGGGTGTAGTAGGGTAGTTGAGGGGTAGTAGGGTGGGGGGTAGTTGAGGGGTAGTAGGGTAGAGGGATGGGGTAGTGGGTGTAGTAGGGTAGTTGAGGGGTAGTAGGGTGGGGGTAGTTGAGGGGTAGTAGGGTAGAGAGGTAGTGGGGTAGTAGAGGGGTAGTGAGTTAGAGGGGTAGAGGGGTGGGGTAGTAGGGGGTAGTGCGGTAGGTGGGGGTAGTAGGATAATAGGGTAGAGGGGTAGTGGGGTAGTTGAGGGGTAGTGGGGTAGTTGAGGGGTAGTAGGGTGGGGGGTAGTGGGGTAGTTGAGGGATAGTTGTGGGGTAGTTGAGGGGTAGTAGGATAGTAGGGTAGAGGGGTGGGGTAGTAGGGGTAGTAGAGGGGTAGTGAGTTAGTAGGGGGGTAGTGAGTTAGTTGAGGGGTAGTAGGGTAGTTGAGGGGTAGTAGGGTAGTTGAGGGGTAGTAGGATCGTAGGGTAGAGGGGAGGGGTAGTAGGATAGTAGGGTAGAGGGGAGGGGTAGTAGGATAGTAGGGTAGAGGGGAGGGGTAGTAGGATAGTAGGGTAGAGGGGAGGGGTAGTAGGATAGTAGGGTAGAGGGGAGGGGTAGTAGGATAGTAGGGTAGAGGGGAGGGGTAGTAGGATAGTAGGGTAGAGGGGTGGGGTAGTAGGATAGTAGGGTAGAGGGGTGGGGTAGTAGGATAGTAGGGTAGAGGGGTGGGGTAGTAGGATAGTAGGGTAGAGGGGTGGGGTAGTAGGGGGGTAGTAGGGTAGTTGAGGGATAGTGGGGTAGCAGGGTAGTTGAGGGGTAGTAGGATAGTAGGGCAGAGGGGTGGGGTAGTAGGGTAGAGGTGTGGGGTAGTAGGGTAGAGGTGTGGGGTAGTAGGATAGTAGGGTAGAGGGGTGGGGGTTGTAGAGGGGTAGTGAGTTAGAGGGGTATTTGAGAGGTAGTAGGGTAGAGGGGTGGGGTAGTAGGGTAGATGGGTGGGGTAGTAGCTGGGTAGGGGGGTAGTGGGGTAGTTGAGGGGGGTGGGGTAGTTGAGGGGTTGGGGTAGTTGAGGGGGGTGGGGTAGTTGAGGGGGGTGGGGTAGTTGATGGGTTGTAGGGTAGAGAGGTAGGGTAAAGGGGTTGGGTAGTGGGGTAGTAGGGTAGTAGAGGGGTAGTAGGGTGGTAGTAGGGTAGTAGAGGGGTAGTAGGGTAGTAGAGGGGTAGTAGGGTAGTAGAGGGGTAGTAGGGTAGTAGAGGGGTAGTAGGGTAGTAGAGGGGTAGTGAGTTAGTAGAGGAGTAGTAGGGTAGTTGAGAGGTAGTAGGGTATAGGAGTGGGGTAGTTGGGGGGGGGGGTAATGGGGTGGTAGAGGGGTGGGGTGGTAGTGGGGTAGTTGAGGGGTAGTAGGATAGGGTGGGGTAGAAGGGTAGTAGTGGGGTAGTACGGCAGAGGGGTAGTAGGGCAGTGGGGTAGTAGGGCAGTGGGGTAGTAGAGGGGGAGTGGGGTAGTGGTGGGGTAGTAGGATAGGGTGGGGGTAGTAGGATAGGGTGGAGGTAGTTGAGGGGTAGTAGGATAGGGTGGAGGTAGTTGAGGGGTAGTAGGATAGGGTGGGGGTAGTTGAGGGGTAGTAGGATAGGGTGGGGGTAGTTGAGGGGTAGTAGGATAGGGTGGGGGTAGTTGAGGGGTAGTAGGATAGGGTGGGGGTAGTTGAGGGGTAGTAGGATAGGGTGGGGGTAGTGGGGTAGTTGGATAGGGTGGGGGTAGTTGAGGGGTAGTAGGATAGGGTGGGGGTAGCAGTGGGGCAGTGGGGTAGAAGGGTAGTAGTGGGGTAGTAGAGGGGTAGTAGGATAGGGTGGGGGTAGCAGTGGGGCAGTGGGGTAGAAGGGTAGTAGAGGGGTAGTAGAGGGGTAGTAGAGGGGTAGTATAGGGGCAGTAGGGTAGAGCAGTAGTTGAGAGGTAGTGGGGTAGAGGGGTAGCAGGGTAGAGTGGGGGTAGTGGGGTAGGGTAGAGGGGTAGGGTAGAGGGGTAGTAAAGAGGTAGTTGTGGGGGAGTAGAGGGGTAGTAGAGTGGTAGTTGAGAGGGGGTGGGGTAGTTGAGAGGGGGTGGGGTAGTTGAGAGGGGGTGGGGTAGTTGAGGAGGGAGAGTGGGGTAGTTGAGGAGGGAGAGTGGGGTAGTTGAGGAGGGAGAGTGGGGTAGTTGAGGAGGGAGAGTGGGGTAGTTGAGGAGGGAGAGTGGGGTAGTTGAGGAGGGAGAGTGGGGTAGTTGAGGAGGGAGAGTGGGGTAGTTGAGGAGGGAGAGTGGGGTAGTTGAGGAGGGAGAGTGGGGTAGTAGAGGGGTAGTAGGATAGAGGGGTAGGGTAGTAGAGGGGTGGGGGGGTAGTAGGGTAAATGGGTTGGGTAGTGGGGTAGTTGGGTGGGGGGGTAGTAGGGTAAATGGGTTGGGTAGTGGGGTAGTTGATGGGTGGGGGGTAGTAGGGTAAATGGGTTGGGTAGTGGGGTAGTTGATGGGTGGGGGGGTAGTAGGGTAAATGGGTTGGGTAGTGGGGTAGTTGATGGGTGGGGGGTAGTAGGGTAAATGGGTTGGGTAGTGGGGTAGTAGAGGGGTAGTGAGTTAGTAGAGGGGTAGTTGAGAGGTAGTAGGGTAGGGTATGGGGTGGGGTAGTTGGGGGGGGTAGTGGGGTAGTGGTGGGGTAGTAGGATAGGGTGGGGGTAGTAGGATAGGGTGGAGGTAGTTGAGGGGTAGTAGGATAGGGTGGAGGTAGTTGAGGGGTAGTAGGATAGGGTGGAGGTAGTTGAGGGGTAGTAGAATAGGGTGGGGGTAGTTGAGGGGTAGTAGGATAGGGTGGGGGTAGTTGAGGGGTAGTAGGATAGGGTGGGGGTAGTTGAGGGGTAGTAGGATAGGGTGGGGGTAGTTGAGGGGTAGTAGGATAGGGTGGAGGTAGTTGAGGGGTAGTAGGATAGGGTGGGGGTAGTTGAGGGGTAGTAGGATAGGGTGGGGGTAGTGGGGTAGTTGGATAGGGTGGGGGTAGTTGAGGGGTAGTAGGATAGGGTGGGGGTAGCAGTGGGGCAGTGGGGTAGAAGGGTAGTAGTGGGGTAGTAGAGGGGTAGTAGGATAGGGTGGGGGTAGCAGTGGGGCAGTGGGGTAGAAGGGTAGTAGTGGGGTAGTAGTGGGGTAGTAGAGGGGTAGTAGAGGGGTAGTAGAGGGGCAGTAGGGTAGAGCAGTAGTTGAGAGGTAGTGGGGTAGAGGGGTAGCAGGGTAGAGTGGGGGTAGTGGGGTAGGGTAGAGGGGTAGTAAAGAGGGGTAGTAAAGAGGTAGTTGTGGGGGAGTAGAGGGGTAGTAGAGTGGTAGTTGAGAGGGGGTGGGGTAGTTGAGAGGGGGTGGGGTAGTTGAGAGGGGGTGGGGTAGTTGAGAGGGGGTGGGGTAGTTGAGAGGGGGTGGGGTAGTTGAGGGGGGTGGGGTAGTTGAGGGGGGGTGGGGTAGTTGAGGGGGGGTGGGGTAGTTGAGGGGTAGTAGGGTAGAGGGGTGGGGTCGTAGGGGGTAGGGTAGTGGGGTGGGGTAGGGTAGAGGGGTAGTAAAGAGGTAGTTGTGGGGGAGTAGAGGGGTAGTAGAGTGGTAGTTGAGGGGGGTGGGGTAGTTGAGGGGGGTGGGGTAGTTGAGGGGGGGTGGGGTAGTTGAGGGGGTGGGGTAGTTGAGGGGGGTGGGGTAGTTGAGGGGGGGTGGGGTAGTTGAGGGGGGGTGGGGTAGTTGAGGGGGGGGTGGGGTAGAGGGGTTGGGTAAAGGGGTTGGGTAGTGGGGTAGTAGGGTAGTAGTGGGGTAGTAGTGGGGTAGTAGGGTAGAGGGGTGGGGTAGTAGGGTGGTAGAGGGGTGGGGTGGTAGTGGGGTAGTTGAGGGGTAGTAGAATAGAGTGGGGGTAGTGGGGTAGTTGAGGGGTAGTAGGATAGAGTGGGGGTAGTGGGGTAGTTGAGGGGTAGTAGGATAGAGTGGGGGTAGTGGGGTAGTTGTGGGGTAGTTGTGGGGTAGTTGTGGGGTAGTAGTGGGGCAGTGAGGTAGAGGGGCAGTGAGGTAGAGGGGCAGTGAGGTAGAGGGGCAGTGAGGTAGAGGGGCAGTGAGGTAGAGGGGCAGTGAGGTAGAGGGGCAGTGAGGTAGAGGGGCAGTGAGGTAGAGGGGCGAGGTAGTAGAGGGGCGAGGTAGTAGAGGGGTGAGGTAGTAGAGGGGTGAGGTAGTAGAGGGGTGAGGTAGTGGGGTAGTAGAGGGGTGAGGTAGTGGGGTAGTAGAGGGGTGAGGTAGTGGGGTAGTAGAGGGGTGAGGTAGTGGGGTAGTAGAGGGGTGAGGTAGTGGGGTAGTAAAGGGGTAGTGAGGTAGTGGGGTAGTAGAGGGGTAGTGGGGCAGTGAGGTAGTGGGGTAGTAGGGCAGAGGGTTAGTGGGATAGTAGGGTAGAGGGGTGGGGGGTAGTAGAGGGGGGGAGTAGGCCAGTGGGGTAGTAGGAGGGGGGAGTAAGCCAGTGGGGTAGTAGGAGGGGGGAGTAGGCCAGTGGGGTAGTAGGAGGGGGGAGTAGGCCAGTGGGGTAGTAGGAGGGGGGCGTAGGCCAGTGGGGTAGTAGGGGGGGGGAGTAGGCCAGTGGGGTAGTAGGGGGGGGGGGAGTAGGCCAGTGGGGTAGTAGGGGGGGGGAGTAGGCCAGTGGGGTAGTAGGGGGGGGAGTAGGCCAGTGGGGTAGTAGGGGGGGGGGAGTAGGCCAGTGGGGTAGTAGGGGGGGGGGGGGGAGTAGGCCAGTGGGGTAGTAGGGGGGGGGGAGTAGGCCAGTGGGGTAGTAGAGGGGGGAATAGGCCAGTGGGGTAGTAGAGGGGGGAATAGGCCAGTGGGGTAGTAGGGGGGGGGGGGGGAGTAGGCCAGTGGGGTAGTAGGGGGGGGGAGTAGGCCAGTGGGGTAGTAGGGGGGGGGGAGTAGGCCAGTGGGGTAGTAGAGGGGGGTATAGGCCAGTGGGGTAGTAGGGGGGGGGGGGAGTAGGCCAGTGGGGTAGTAGAGGGGGGTATAGGCCAGTGGGGTAGTTGAGGCGTCGTGGGGTAGTTGGGGAGTAGGATAGTAGGGTAGAGGGGTGGGGGTAGTAGAGGGTTGGGGTAGAGTAGTAAAGGGGTGGGGTAGAGAGTGAGTAGTAGAGAGAGTAGTATGCCAATGCCAAGTTACACGGCGACAAGCTCCGTACTGGAAACGGCATTCCCATTGCTATAACACCAAAATGCGGCAAGCTGCGTACTTTCAAACTCTTCAAACCCAGTCAAGCTGCGTACTGAAAGCAGCCTTTTAAACAACAAACATACAAAAATGTGCACCAAGTTATACGGCGCGCGTTTCAACAAAATAAGCGCCATTTTTAAGAAACGTGCCGGTTAAGAATAAATAACCATTTTCGTTGCTAGGACCCCTTCCACGCCCTGCAGAAACAGCATTTTCGTTGCTAGGACAGCAAAATGGCGTGGGGCTGTCCACAGTCCCTACCGACTACGGACACGTGCATACTGTTTGCTATGGACAAATGGCAAGAGCAGCCATGTTTGTCCATGCAGACGCATGCATGCAACTAGCCCTCGGCAAAATCAATTCCAAAAGGTTCTCGCAATAGCGAGAGCAACGCATGCGCTGCTTTCGCTAGGCGAGACCTAAAAACGGGTATGGGTCAAATCCACATTTAAGGAAAGGGTTGTAAGCCTTGAGGAAGGGACACAATTTATTATTTAAAACATTTTCATTTTATATAGTTTAGCAATTATGCATCAGAAAAAGTACACTTCTGGTTCAGACCAGATACATTAGGTTAACGTAGTGGTAGTGGAAATGTTAAAAGATAACACAGGCTTTGTTGTCTCAGCTAACACTCAATGAGCATACATTGGACATTAACTCCTGAATATGTTTTCTGGCAACATTCGCATACACTGGGGCACTCGACACTGGAAACAGAGCTGTAATCAAACTCGACATTGCCCCCTGTATCCTGCTACTTGGGCCACCCACATCCAATAGGTGACAGGGTATTTCCTTCACCCCGGAGCCCTCACTCATCTCCTCCCAGGTCCCTCCATCGCTTTCATATCGCCGGCGGTTCAGATGCTCCCTATATCTCGGACTGCGGGAGGGCATTAGATCATGACAGGCATCAGATTGTGCACTGCAATAGGTCTTATCACTATGCCATTCTGCCATTGTCAGAAGAGGTCCCTTCATCCAACGAATGGCGATCCTATACCGCTCCAACAGGAGGCCCAGTGCCACCAACCGTTGACTAGTCCACGGAACATCTCTAGAAGAGCCATCGGCGGCGTGCAGGCTATTACCTCCCGTTATTTCTCCCAAAATGTTAAAGGTCAGTCAAAAGTGCTGTACACCACAGCAGTACCATGCTATATGTGCTAAGCCTGCATCATTTGCACCTCAACGTGGTCATCCTGAGTCTTCTTTCAGACCATAATGTGAGTAATCGGACGGGAGTATAATATATCCGATTAAGATTTAAAATGCAGAAGACAGTGGGGGCCAGGCCAAGAAATAGTGCGTAATACAGAACAGCAGCAACTCCATTGTTTTTCAGTGATATCCAAGCCCAGATCGTCTTGCCAGTCGCAGTAAGCCTTGGGGGACTCCAGGTCGCCTGGCCTCCTGCAAAAAAAAAAGTGTTTAATGTTGCTACTGCACATGCTGGTGTCATTTGTATGAGATGGGTAAGGACAAGCACTTCCTTGAGCTCTGCCAGATTGTCATCCAGCAAGCTCCTCATTGCTTGACGCGTCCGATAGAAATGCAATTGCACTAGTATATAATGTGTGTCTTTCTATACACTAACCTGGGCACAGTCGCAGGGCGTTTTTATCGAGTCACCCATAGTCTGTACAGCAAGCTTAGGTAAAGCTGCTGCCGCTGCTCCTTCCTATCCCAACAAACCAAATGCACCACTCGAGAGGAAGCCACAGGGAGTAAAGCAAGGTTATCTGCTGTTTTTCCACTGATTTTTAGGTCTCGCGAGCCAAAGGCTCGAAGAGACATTTTATATGTGGGATTTTCAAAGTGCTACCCACTGTTTTGGCTGGCCTAAACCTTGAGTGCACGATCACATGCACGTGCACAGCTGCTCCCGCTCCCACTCCCCCCTCCCTTCTCTATAGCTTTGGCTCCTTTGAAGCACTTCAAAGGGTCCGCTCCCCCGCCCCCAAGCGCTCGCGCCCACGCTCCGCCGGGCTTGTTTATGTTACGTCGGATTTAATTGTGCTTGGAGTCTTTGATTATGTTTTCGTTTTTCATAATTTATGAAACTTTTATTCTTGAAGCCCGCATCGTTTTTACGCAGCATAATGCTACCAGCTATTTTTTGCAATTAACTTTATTCAATTGTCCGCTAAGTAAGCGCTTTCACTTTAAGACGCACAAACGCCACGTCTTTTTATTTTCGTGCTACACGTCGATTCTGTACCGTTCTCCTTGCGAGCTGCCCGGACGGTTATAGAAATTACTCCAGTAAGTCGAGCTTTCTGGAGTTTTTAATCACGCGTTCACTAACATTTGGTGACCTTCTCACCATATTGTATACAACATAGAGACGTAAGGATTCTTGCTACTGCAATCACGTCTTGGAGCTGCAGCATTTATGTGCCTTTTGATTAATCACTTAGTACATGGCTACCTCGTTACCTTATACCCGGTAACCTTGTCACCACATTATATACCATGTATATAAACGCGAGTTCACGCTACGGTAATCACGTATCGAAGTTGCAGCGCTCTTGTGGCTATTGATTATTCACTCCGTTTTTGAGCCCAGAAGCATGACTTTGTTTTATAACGTAGGCAAGGATTACACCATCGCATTGAGTGTTGATTTAACTTTTGACCGTCCGAAATCATTTTTGACATATAAAGCATGTTGTCAGTCATGATTTGATTTGATTTGATTTGATGAGCACCAACCATTTTACTTTCAAGCGCCATCATTTTTCTTTTTCGTTCTGGTTTTATTTTTGCAGTTTTGTATATAGCGTGAGCAGGCGCGCAACACCCATTGGACTCACAGGGCTTCAGCCCCCCCCACCCCCCGTCGTTTGTGGCAGCTCGGGATGAGACAGATTCCCAGCGCGCACACAGCCGCACCCGAGCACTTCACAGGTCTTTAAAAGACCATTTGCATGTTAATGAGGCCTCGCTGTTTTTTCATCCCCTTCTAAGAGCCCCTGCAGCTCCACTCTGCCTATGGCTTAAAAGATTCTTAGCCCCCCCCCCACCCCGAAATTTGCCTCTAGTTGCACCTCTGAGCGCGAGATCTCTCTAACTTTCTCTCTTTATATCGCATGCAGTATCTTTCTCTCTTTGATCACCACTTTTTTCCTGCTACATTGCCGAAGCTTGTTGTGAGAGGGCAGCTGACTAGTTTGTGGTGTGGCAATCACGACGCTCGCAGCGCTGCCTGAGTGCTTGCAACGTCCGCCAGCCGTGTTCGGGTCAGCTGTTAAAAATCAGTGTTCCAATCAATGTGACCCCTTCCCCCCCCAACACAAATTCAATTGCCCCCGAGGCGGAATGTGCAGTTGCAGCGTCCCGGACTCTGTAGGAGTCAGGCGGCAGTGGTAAACAAACTCTGAATCGCCCGGTGGCTGGCACTGCAAGGTTTGAGTACGTTGATTGAAACTATAGTGTGCAGTGCACTTGCCGGCTTTCCTTCTGTCTCGTCTTATCTCTAACTGACATTCTGGAAGATATGTATTTTTCTCAGAAGTGGGGTGTGCAGGGCGGACTCGCAGCATACCTGAGACTGTACATGCAACAACTCTTCAGGAAAGTGAGTGCAGACAGACGTGCACAGCGCCACACCAAGAGACCTCTTGGCACATGGCCATGCGCTGACATCAAGCTCCTATAATGTGTAAACTCCAAGGCGGACATCAGCACTTTTACTTTCACACCCACCAATAGTGGGACGGGCTGCGCAGCTCGTCAAAACCTTTTTTTTGTACACAATAAATAATAGCGGCCGTGATAAGGGGTAAAAAATGTTTGCCTTTTACGTTGGCCTTTTTATCCAGCTAATACAACCTGGCAGCTGCTGTGCACAAGACGAGCGTTCTCCGGGCAGACAATGTGTTCTGTCAATACGGCCCCTTCCCTTTAATGATTAATGCACTCGGGCTTTGCATCATTTCAGGAGCATAATTACTAGTTTTATGTGCGTTTCTTCAACAAGCTGTTTTTTTTTTGTTTCAGCCGGTTTTTTTTTCACACTGTAAACTTGTTCTCTGCTTTTGTGATGGTGGTTGCGACAGTCATAACTTTTGTCTTGTGTTGAGTTTACACAGTGCTGGGTATGTTGAGCTGGAGCGTTGCCATAACAATGCTCCTTCAGTGGTCGGTGTGCTATTGACGACCCCTCCCCCGGCCTTAGAGATAAGAGGTGGGAACAGCCGAGTTTGTTTTTCAGTGAACCTCTGGCACGCTGGGCATACAGAAAGAAGCTGTTGGATTTAGTTTTTTTTATTTTGTCCCTCTTGCTGCATTTACACATTTTATAATCGCTGTAAATTGCAGGGGTGAATGTTAACCTATTTAATGGTAGTCATTTTACCGAACTCGGAAGGATGGAAAGCTGACTAGGCCTCTTCCACGGTCTGCGTACCTGCAAAGGTGCCTGACTTAAGTAAGCGTCTCCATTAGTGCGAAGGAAGCAGATAGGGTCACAAGAAGACGTGCGCCGTTAAGAGCTCAGGAGATTAGGGCATTTCAAAGTATTAATAATTATCTACAGCACGCTCTAGGCTCTCCATTGCCTTAGCAGTAAACGATATTCACTTCTGGATGAAATGCGGAGTCTATGCATCCCTGTGATATGGACCTTATTAAAGGTGCAGCATTTAAAAATATATATACATTTGTAACTGGTCTGCTCTTACTCGGTATCTCCACTCTATGTAAACCATTCCTTTTTCTTGGAATCGAAGCACTAGGGTCAGAAGCGGAAGCAGACAAGTCCTAGGGCTGATCTCCAGAGCCCACAAAGTACATACACATATAAGTATATACTAAAGTATATACAAGAGGTCTCGAATGCTCGACCTAAAAAATGTGCACGTAGGAGATTGGCAGAGGAAAAATAAAGTATTGAACCAATATTTCTTAACATGATTGTATAGGAAAACTGTAGACTCCAAAAATAAGTGAGAACTAGAAAGTATACACATTTAACGCTGAATATACCAAGATTGGGTGGCATATATCCACAATGGGAAGGAACTTCAAAGATGGTGAAAGCACCACTTGCCATTCTGTTCAAATGTTCACTAAAGAACAGAAAGGTTCTGGAGGGCTATACATAGGCAGATGCACATCTGCTTCACAGAAGTGTATGAGTGAGAAGGTTGGCAGCGTAGTTATGATACTAGGGTAAAGAAAATCAAAATAACCAAGGAAGAAAAATCTGGAGTTCAGTACCTTACAAGGCTTAGGCAAAACAGCTCATAGCAGCTTGGCATGAACAGGATACGGTCATGAAACCCAAGTTCACTGGAGTTATTTGGGTGGGAAACCAGAGAAACGATAAAATAGAGTGAAGGACTTCAGCTACTTACAGTACAGTGAAGCCATTACCAAACTTCAGGCAAACTTAGAGTCGTGACTCTATTAGATGATGGTAGTCAGAGTTAATGTGCCCAAGCAATTGAAACAATAAATGGCAAAGTTCATACGTCTGACATTGACTTACAGCCTTTTTGGCTTGCCAATGTTCTTTTTGTCATGGTTTTTGTGACACTTCATTGTTTGGGGGAGTTGCTGGCTCCTCTCCAATATTAACAAGCATTTGCAATGCAATAGGTTTCGCATTTACAAGAGTTTGAGCTATTAGCATTGTAAATGACAATGCCTTTTATTTGTTTTGAAAACCTGCAAGCGGTGCGTTAACGCGCTCTTTGGGCTTATAGTCCTTGCTTACGAGAA
This sequence comes from Triturus cristatus, assembly GCF_964204655.1. Classification (NCBI taxonomy): domain Eukaryota; kingdom Metazoa; phylum Chordata; class Amphibia; order Caudata; family Salamandridae; genus Triturus; species Triturus cristatus. Next base: position 998,687,820 of record NC_140581.1, read on the forward strand.
GCAAGGCTGGCAGTAAAAGAGGCGCAGTTACTGCCAGCCTTGCTTCTCATAAGCAATGGCTAGAAGTACAAAGTGTGTGCTTAAGCTACGCTTGCAGGTTTTCAAAATACATTAGTAAAAGGCATTGTCATTTATAATGCCAATAGCTCAAACTCAAGCAAATGCGAGACCTATTGCATTGCAAATGCTTGTTTTTTCTTTTTTCTTTTCTTCAATAGGTAACGTGTGGTCTATTTGAGGGGCAGCGATTGGAAAGTTTCACCATCGCTCTATAGCCAAAGATGCAGTAAATATAGTGGTCCGTGCAGCCAGTAAATGGCAAACATGCTTTGTGCCACCTGATAATAAGTACAATTTTATTAGGTGTGCAATTACCAGGGTATCTTCATGCTGATAGTGGGAGCCTCAAGGGAGCTGGTCAGTGGTCAGGAAATGCACTCCGTGAGGGATTAATAAGTCGTGTTTTGAGCTGTTTCCTAAAATATGGAAGGTTGGTCTGATAAAGCCAGAAGAAGAGAATTCCAGAGTTTTCCGCCTAGATAGCGTAAGCTCCTAAACCGCCCCCTCCCAATTTAGTTTAATTTATCTTTGGAGTTTTTAACAAGTGGGCAGATGCGGGCCATAGAGCCCGTTGTGGACAATACCAATGAAAATTGGTCCGGTGATAGTGTGCGCCCTTTCCATGCAAGGTGTTGGGGAGAATACATAGTGCTTTAAATATAATCATGTCCACTACGGGTAACCTGTGAAGGGCTCGTTAATCTTTGAGCACATTTTGGTGTTTTCAGGAGCAGCCGAGCTGCTGCAGTTTGCAGAGATTGTAATTCAGTCTGTGCTCGTTTCGTAGTGCCTAAATACAAGGCCTTACAATAGTTGATCCTGGGGAGAATAAGCACAAGCACAACGGATTTTTGGAGGTCAAGAGGAATGGAAGGGAACACTTTTTTTTTTTTTCTTGGTAATCTAATGATAGAATAGCAAGTGGAGGTGGTATGGTTAATCTGCTCTCTAAAAGTAAGCTGGTCATCAAAGACCACACCAAGATTTTTCACTTTTGGGACAGGAGTAGGTAATGGGCCTTAATCTGCTGGCCAAGTAAGCCTCAAGGTTTGGTGCATTAAGGCCTCCTGCATTATAAGGAAGAGTGAGCTTTTCCATTGCACACAAGGCTGCTTGCCAGTCCACACCAAGTGTACCATCAAGGAGCGTAGCGTCCGAAACATTGCACCTGGTAACAATATTTGGTTGTTTGTGAATAAAAAGTGTGGAAGTAGGACCATCTCCATGACTGCTATGCAACCACGTGGATAAACTGTTTCAGTAGTCCACGTAAGAGTGAACTGCCTGTGTTGGAGTTGTAGCAGCGGTAAGGGGAAACATGAGGGACTTTTCCCAATGAATACGCAGTCCAGAATGGCCACCAAAAAGTAGTATTCCCGGAGTACAAGGGAGAGGTTCTGTTCTGGGTCTCTAACATACAGGAGTGTCTCATCAGCGCATGCAGATAATTTGAGGTCATAATGTGGAAACTGAATACCTCCATGGGCATGATCTTCCCGAGGTGCATGGACCAAGGGCTCTGCAACAAGGGCATGCCAACGTGGCGATTATTGACAACCCTGACACGTGCCCCTTATGATAGGTATGTCAGACACCAAACAGTTATTACTAACTCGTGCAGTCGGTTCCGTGTAAAGAGCACAGACTAGCTTTAAAAATATATCCCCCAGTCCTTTGCGATGCAGCACGGATAACATAAATCCCCATTCTAAGGAATCAAAAGCTTTCTCAGCGTCTAAAAAAAAAAAAAAAAAAAATTGCCACAGCATGAACAATGCTCAAGATAGTTCCGAAGAGGACTCGAACGTTGTAGATAAGGGAGCGACTGGATATAAAGCCGGACTGTTCCCACCCTATCATTCAGGAAGCAGAGGTGCCAGCCAATTAGCTAAAACCTTTGCGAAGAGTTTCCCATCTGTACATAAGAGTGAAAACGGTTGAGAAGACGAGCAGTGATTGGCTGATTTGCCTGGTTAGAGCAGGGAGACCATTAATGCTTCACGCATTGTTGGGGGCATGGTACCGTACCATCCCTTACCATTTCCATGGAGATTAACTAGATGTGGAATACGTTTTTCCTGGTAGGCCTTGAAAAAAGGCTGTCAGCCTGTCGTAGCCTGGCACCTTGCTCACGGACATATCTTTTAATGCTGCTACAATCTCTGTGGAATGCAGCGGCGCCATTAGCCACTCCCAATGTGTGTCTGACAGCCACTTCATGGAGATGTGTGCGAAATAGTCAGCGGTATTGCGGTCGACATATGTAACACATGAGGTATACAGTTCAGTGTAATAGCTGTGAAACCGCTCTGCCACTTGTGTAACCACTTGCATATATTCCTCCTGATCATCAAAAATGTATAGCACCTCACTGTCTTCACGACCAGGCCGTATAGGCCCAAGAGTGGCGCTAGGGCGCTGCCCCTCACCATATACTCTAGCCGTGGCATATTTGCCTAGGTGTGTAACCTCATTCTGAGCCAGCTCATTATATTCCTCTAACTTTGCTTTAATATCTCCCAATAACCCTTGCTCTGCAGTCTGCCAATGTGCACACTGTACATTAGCTAAGTCTGCTTCCGATCACTAAAATCATCTTGCCTTCATATACATATCAACCTTGAAACAGGATAAATTTGGAGGAACTATAAAACCTCAAACAGATCTGGTCACAATCAGTTCTGTACAAACTCTAGAGATGTCTCCAGAAAGCTTTTGATCTCTTGATTTCTCTACAACATCTATGCATAACAAAAGTAAACACCCCTTGGATGAATACAGAATTAAAAAAGATTGAAAACAAATTCCTGTTTCAACGCGACCGGCTCAAAACAACTCTCAATGCAAGATATGCCTACACAGACTCAACAGAATGTACAAGTCAACAATAAAAAAAAACTACTACTCCATACTAATCTACTTTGGAAAGTGCGCTAATAAACGTTTTTAGAAAATTTCCTGAGAATTCTTTTGGCCAGAATGCACCAATCCAAGTTCTCTAGAATTTTGTGACAAACTGGCAAATCATTACATGACTAAAGCACACCTGTTGGATTCTTGTTTAAACAACAACAAAAACTAACCATTTCAACCTGTTTGCAACAAAACATATTTCTGGATCCTGGCACAGCGAGCAAACCAGCTGGCTGGAGGATCAGAGGGAGCAGAAAATGGCAGCGGACTGAAGCTTAGCCACAGGTGTACCTTCTCCCTCTCTGAAGGAAGTAATTCACGGTCTGAGGGAAACGCGGGAGCGTAGATAGCTGATGCCTGATGCCTCGGGTGGCTATTTCCACGTGGTGTTGGCTACCGCAGCAGTCCTGTAACATCGGCTGGCTATTATCCTTATACCTTTCCTAGGTCAGAGAGGAGGCTCTTGTGGAGTACGAGTAGGCTGGTGCAGTAATTTTGACAGCATAGAAGAGGGTGACATTTTGAGAGGCGAGAGTTCAGTCAAAGGGGAAGTTGAAGCTGGACAGAGAAGGAATCCACGTACAACAGTTAAGTCAGAAACTACGGGGTTACTTTTACTGGATTCAGGTAACCTGCATTAGTTGGGCTTATTGGTGGAGGAAGGTGGTGGGGAGACCTCAGATGGTCATATGAATACAAACAAGCCACGTATGGTCGAGCAACAGCAAAGGCTGTGGCAAGGATTAAGACAAACGCAAGGTGTTCAAAAAAGGTGCTGTTTAAGCTCCAAAAATGTACTGCAGACTTAAGCTCCTCTTTATTTGGTGAGGTAGGTGATTGTATTCCCCAGGGGGCGCTAGTTAGAGGGGAATTCACCAAGGATGCCACCAGTGTTAACAATACCTCTCAGCAGATAAGTGTCTAGAGCAAAGTATAGGGAGGGTTTCTGCCAACAAGACACTGAAGGTCAGAAAGTCACTTAGACTAATTAGAGCGCAAAGCCTGCAACCTAATTAGGGTATTTTTTTATATTTGTTGTTTGTTTCCCAAGGCAGGGGGCCTAATGACTAATGGTAAACAACCATCTCAAGGTTCTAAATCTGAAATGATAGGGGTATGCAATAGCTTTGCCCCTCTGCAAGAACCGGCAGCAGATGATAGCAAGATTGACTGGCATACTTCACCGCATGTTTCTGTTGAGGCAACTGTGGTTTCAGGTCTAAATGAGGGGGATAGTGCTGAATAGCCTCCCCCAGAGGAGCTCTGCAGTGGTCCTACTAGTACAGCAGGAGGCTGTAAGGGATGATCTGAAGGAATTACTGCAGGAGATTGTAAGGTGGATGAAGAGCAGGTTTGAAGTCTTGTAGAAAAAACAGGAAGATGGGCGATAGCAGAATTGAGTGAGTTTGAGTAAAGTGGTACGTGTGTGATACTATGGTTCTAACCTGGATGATCCGGACCCGCTTGGGGAGTTATTTGACAAGTTACTGGAATATAAACATCCAATCATTTGAGGTGGGGATTTCAAAATCTTGATGAATAATAATCCCCGGGTCAGGAATAAGCTCACCCTAGATGACAAGTAGCCTCAAGTTTATATTGAAGTATCTTAGTTTAAGAGATGTCAGGAAGGAAAGATGGAAGACCAAAAGGTATTTTCATTTTGTAGAAATCACAGGCATAGTTGTAGATTAGATTGTTTTTTGATAACAAACTTGTCCCCAAGGTAAGGCAAGTAGAATATATTTGAACCACCATTTCAAACCATAAACCAGTGTTCTTAGAAATCATGTTCAAAGTAGAAACAAGCTCACAACAGTTTAGATGGAGAGAAGATTTTTTTCCACATCTGGACTTTATACAGCATCTTAAGAATATTACAGAGGAGCTCCTTTATTTTAAGCGAGGTTGTTCTGGAGATAGAATAGTTTGGGAAACCATCAAAGCATATTTAAGAGCGGCAGTCTCCAAGTGGGTAAGGAATTGTAGAAGGGAGGAGAAAAAAGACTGGAGGATTCACTTAAAAAAATAACTTACTTGTATAAGATGCTGTGCAACCCTGAACAGGCTGACCTGCATGAGCAGATAGATGCACAAATACAAGCCATTAGACAAGAATATAGATCTATACCAGTAGGAAAGCAGCAAGAGATATGGGAAACAAGCAGATAGGACCATTTTCAATCCAGAACGATGTCTGGTAGAATATTATCATGGAGAGCCAGACCTCCAGCTATTCTTAATGATATCCTTGGCAGCACAAGGGATAATGCTGAGGAAAAACTAAGGCTCCCGGATGAAATAACGAGTGCCTTTGAAAGGTTCTATAAAGATGTATAGAAATAACCCGTCAGTTAATATGTCTTATTTGAAGAAGTAGTTAAAATCTCCACTGCTTCCAGCTCACCGACATTAATCTCCTACTGGGTCTTGTATATTGTTATATTTCTCATCATTTTTTTCATGTTGCAACTATCTTCGATATTTCGATCATAATTTGAAAATGATTCTAAGGACATCTACTAGTAATTCTTTCTCATTTTTCCCAGGAGCTATGGCCAATGTTGTATATCTTCGCATAATTCTGACAGCAACCGATCTTTATTATTCGTTTATTTTATATCTTCTCAACCCACATTTCAGAGTGAAACGTCTTCAGGAATGCCACATCAAGACCCCAATAATTTGAAACTTACCTGCAAGCCTAAGCAGAAACCCTACATTTAGTTATATATGAATATTCACTCTTGATTAAATTCTTCCTGAATGTGATATCAACACCTACCGCATGCCCTCACACCATGAGGGTGATCATCAGACCTTATACGATCCCATCACCAGTGGAACCTAATATTACAGCCAAACAATTGACGTATTAAAACACTTACACAAAAAACTTCAACCTGTGCAGTCTAGAAATGCTTCTCAATCAAATATCCATAACGTGTATGCACCCATTATATTATTTGTTAGTCGCACCTCTATTAATCTCTGCATACACATACCCAGCAACGTCCCTGGGGATACCAAAGCGACAATAGAGATAAGAGAAGAACCAGACATTAAACCTTTTAGTGTGCAGGGGTTTTTGAAAAAACTGGCGATATACGCCTATGGTTTGATTGTGTCTACCAATAACGCACATGAATCCCTTTGTGGCTTTGATAAATTAGAGAGATTTTGGGGCCTTTTTAGGGTATAGTATTAATTAGGACAACACAAAAATTATGTCTTAGAATCAGGTCTTGCTAAGTAATTTGGTAAAGAAAAATGAATCCGGTATTTGGAGGCTAGGATTCACCCTGATTTGGAGGTAATTCCAGATGATAACTTTAAGAAGTGTATAGTACGATTAAGACCTGTTTCAAAAGGTGGCAGAATCTAGCACTGACTATTTATGGCAGCGCCAATTTGGTAAGAATAAATATTTTACAAAGTGTCTCCTTGTTTAATTGTATTCCCCTGCACTTTGACAAAAATATTATTCATAAAATTCAGGTTGACAGTAATAATTTTATATGGGCCTCCAAGGGGGCCAGTATATCCTGGAAGAAATTAAGAGGTCAATTAAGGAAAGGTTGTCTGCAACTCTCTAATGTCCAACTGTACTATATGGCTTTTCATTTCAAGTTACTGAGATTGTTGTTATACTTCCCAGAAAGGGGGTGGGAGTGAAGCAGAATTGGATAAAGTACAGATCTTCAGAGTTATGTTAGATCCCCAGGGGGTTGATAACTATTTCTTTATAAATTTGGAGACCCCAGGTACTTCAAGAAAGTACAGCTAAAGATGTTAAAATTTGTGGTGCAGTTTACATATATTATGCCACTTTTTCTCCAATATGGTATTCCCCGAGCGCCCCAAATTGTTTAAAGGATGACTTTGTTCCATCGCTTCAGGTTGCAGAGATTCAAAGATGGGGTGATTTACTATATGGTAAAGCACTGAACCCCTGGCAGGAGTTAAATAGAACCCCAGATGACAAGTTAATTGAATTTAAGTACCACCAATTAAGTTCCTGGGTTATCAGCACACACAGACACACATACACGTCCTGGAAGAGACCCGGCATATCAAGCTTATTTTATTACCTCATAAGATAGCTAGAGAGATTGCTAAATGGTATGATCTTATTTGTCAAGCAGAGGATATGAGAACACCACCTTACGCAGTCTGGGAAGGAAGGTTGCCTGATGTAGACCTGGAGGAAACTTAGCAGGCATCCTTTAGTATACTTTATAATATCGTGAAACCAGCTATATTTAAAAGGAATCATTTGTGCTCATTTTTCAATGTTTATCCGACTCCACATATACTGTCTAACCTTTCGGGGAGAGCAAGACTGGATGTAAGAAGTTGAACAGTGTAATGGCAGATAATTTTATATGTTTGAGGAATGCCCGAGATTGCAGAGTTTTTGGAATTGTTAGTGACTCTTATTCAAATTGTAAGGCAAGTTGTTTTAGTTTCACCTGTTCTTGTTATCTGTGGCACACAACCAGAAGAGATGTTGAAGGGGGATAATTTAGGGAAACTGAGGCTTAGATTCTACTTAGTCCTATTAACCATGTTATTTATTTTTAAAAAATGGGCCGAATCGTCTCCCCCCGGACCAAAGTGAATGAATAGCACTGGTAAAGAAGATTTATTTTTGTGAATCAGAATATCTTGCTCTTAACAAGTAAGAAAAGTAATGACTCCCAATGATTGAATGGCTTCGTTCCGAGCCTGAACTGTTCCAGTGATTACAACACCCCGCTCTGCTGTTGATGGTTAAGGTGTGCACAGTATGATAGCCCAGAAGCCCAGCCATATGAGCTATGGCTTTACCATTGTATGGTGGTGGGCTGTAGTGGCTACCAAACTCAAGGTGATGTGGACAAACAAAAAAAGACAGCCAGCTGCCCCCCTGTCTCTTGTCCACCACAAACCTTCACAGACCTTCTACTATCGACTTCAGCAGCCATCCCAGTCAGCGTACTCATCAACAACTCCTTAACAAAAGGAGTTGTCCAAGAAGATTTAACATAAAGCATACATATGCCAGTTATTTAAATTTAAAAAAAAACCTGTGCAATCAAGACCCTGACTACAGAACCATAGCAAACCGACCATTCTTAGGCAGACTTATAGAAAGAGCAGCTTTTGGTCAGTTGTCACAGATCATAGAAGACAATTCCATACCTTCTAGCTTTCAAGCTGGATTCCATCCAGGAAGAACCAGTGAATTAGCCATAATCTCTATCTGGGATGATCTTAAAAACACAGTACGCCAGAATGCGGTTGGATCTTTCAGTGACCTTTGACTCAGTGGCTCATGACACACTAATCCAAAGATTTGAGAAAGCTGGAATAAAGGGCATTGCTCTCGTTTAGATCACATTTTACCTATAAAACAGAACAAAGATACATTCTGAAAGATTTCTAGATGCAGATTCCTCACAATTTGAATATTCCCAAGGTGTCAGACTGGATGCGGACACCTTTCCATAGTACCTCTGTGCACTGCAAGGAGACGCCATATGGGTCTGCACTGATGTCAAACTAATCTGGGAGTGATGTGAGGGGTCTACTTGGGCATTAATCCTGTGAGCTGACACCGGTTCCTTCCTTTTTGTGCCTCCAGACACTGATCATCTGCTTTTCTTCACTTCTCAGAGACCCATACATAGATTTATTTTCTTCTCACAATACTTTTTTTTCAGTGGGCAAGGGATGTCACCCCCTAAAACGGCAGGTCTAAGCAGATGACTGTGACAGAGCTGCACCATGTATGCTTGTGGTATCTGGGTTCAGGCCACAACTCCAAGACTTTTGGAGACTGCACAGCGATGAACCCCAAGGCCATCAAGGAATGCAAGGTGAAACTTTGTCGCCGAGCACAAGAAGATGCAGTGCCGGAACCGCTCCACGGCTTGATCCCAGAGCCTCTCTAAACCAGTAGCACTCAAAGTCCTCCAGTAAGCACAGAAAACACAGGAAGTCGAAGTGAAGTTCCGCTCCTTTGCACCATTCCCCTGACGAAGTGCCTGGGTGGCGCTAACTGTCCCACTTCCGCTCTCAAGGTTGGCAGAGTTCGTAGGCGATTTCATAGCTGGTTCTGGCGCATCCTCCGTTTCCTGTGCCTTCAGCCATGCTGTGCCAGATTGAAGAGTTCCACGCAGCTATGCACTGACTCTTCGGATCTCTAGTGAATCCTTCTGGTGTGCCCTTGGACCACATGGAGCAGAGAGACTTTCCACCTAGACTACTGCCGGTGGGTTCACACTCGGCACCAGCTGGACCCTCTGAGCCATTTCTGTCCTCTGCTCCAGTTCCGACGCCACCTGAGTGTCCAATCCTACGTCATATCTGGGTACATCGATGACAATTTGGTGGTTTCGAATGTCCTCTCTGATGGCAAATCGACGCCGGTCTGACTTTGACAGACACCACGCCTGAATCAGAGTGAGGCCCAGCCCCCCAGATGAGACTAACTTCCACAAGCAGGCAACATTCAGTGCATCCATTGGCACTAACTCTGACAACCGCTATGACCAAGGCGATGAGTTCACTCATGCCTATGCCAAGGACATTGGTATGAGGACTTGCAGGAGACTAGTGGGTTCAATACCTCCCAGAGACCGCTCTTTTCTCTCCTCTACGCCCAGCCACAGACGAATCAGCCTCTTACGCTATGGTTATGCATAGGAGAGCTGAAGTCCTGGAAAACAAACCAGTGAAAACAAATGTGGTGACTGAGGTCCTACACCCGTGCCAGACTACTTCTGAGTCCCTCCTCCCTGTCAGTAAGGCCCCGACAGATACCCTCCTAGGGGGTAGCCTCGTATTGGCCCTCTAAGAGGCAAATCACCAAATGCCATCACTCTGCTCCAGGTGACCTGGTCGTTTTGTTACAGGACCTTTCTCCAGAGAGCCTCGTGGTCCAGGCCTCTACCAGCTGAACCAACCCCAACAAGTTTGTTATTACTGACTGGGAATCCATTCGAGTGGAGACCTTCAGAAAAGCCTTTTCTCATCACTCAGTTTGGCCATATGATCCATCAACGCCTTCTGTTTGTTGGGTGGTTGCTCGCATGCCCATTGGGACTCTGTGGCAGAAGTGGTCTCTGGTGTACCAGAAGACCTTTGCCCTGTCATTATGTAGACAATTCAAGATGGTCAAGATGCAGCCAAGTTCACAAATCATTGTGGCTTGGACACCACCGACTCCGTTGCACAAACTGTAGATGAGCTATAGGCACCAGCATTGTCATTTGTCGCAATGCGTGGCTGCGATTTACTGGGTTCTCAGGTGATTTCCAGTCCTCCCTGATGGACATACCATTCGATAGGACTCGCCTGTTCGGGGACAGGGCTGACTGCTCTTTAAAGCTTCAAGAAGAGTAGGGCTACAGCTAGTTCTCTGGACCTCTCTGCCCAGCACCAGCAACCACAACAGTTCCACCATTCCTTTTGTAGCTTTGATTGAGACATCCTCTACGGCCTGCCTTTCCCAGCCCAGCAAGGAAACCCAGCAGTTTTGTGGGAGAGACCGAAGTGCCCACCACCACGATGCTAAAGGTTAGTAGTGTGCTCCATCCCCCACCACCCCTTCCCTTGAAGCCCCACCTGCCAGACCTCTTTAGTGTGCCTTTGTAGAGCCAGAGCCACCCGGTGAGAGGCATAATCCACAGTTTGTTCCTGAAGATTGTCTGCATAGTTTACACCTGACCCTCCCTTTCTTTCCAGCCACACCTTTCACTCTCCAACCAACTACTGAAGTAGGACATCTCCATTTTACGACAGGAAGTGCAACACCTTTTAGTGCAAGGGGCTGTCAAGCGAGTGCCAGAAGTAGGATATAGTTGTTATTGCCACTACTTTCTGCTGCCCAAAAAGGACGCAGGTCTTCGTCTTATTTTAGATCTGTGCCCTTCTAATGCCTTCCTCTGGAAGGAGAAATTCAAAATGCTCACCCGTCCCAGGTCTGATCTGTCCTCGATGCTGGAGACTGGATGGTGGTGTTGGACCTGCAGGACGCGTCTTTCTACGTAGCCATCCTGCTGGCCCATCGGCATTAACTGCGTTTCGTGGTGCACAAAAAGCATTTGTAATTCTTTGGTCTCACCAGCGCCCTTGGAGTGTTCATGAAAGTGATGGCGGTGGTGATAGAACACCTTCAGAGGTCAAGGGTGCCAGCATTATCCTACCTTGATGAGTGGTTGCTGAAGGCAGGCTCGCTCCTGGCAGTCAACTACCTCTAGACTACAGGGAACCTCCTGTCATTCTTTGGTTCTTTATCAACATGTGGATGTCACACCTGACTCCTCCTCAGACGCTCTCCTTCATCTGAGCCATTCAGGTATCTTGGCGCTGAATAACAGATGTTTCTTGTTACCCAACTCAATGGCACTCCTTTTATTGACCTCAGATGGATGAAAGGCTGAGTGGACCCTCTGGGATTTGAACCTGTGACCATGAGGTCGAACATAGGCCCCAGTGGAGGCATTAGTCCACTGAGCCACCAGATCCCAGCATATATGACAGCGTGCCGTGCTTACATTACAAATCCCCACCGGCTAAAGATGACAGAAGCAAGTGAGTATTCTCCACCATCTCCTTTGGGGATTTGCTTTTGCCAAAAACGGCCTCCCCACATTTCAGGAAGCTTTGTTGGAAAGGAGAGCCTTTCCAGTGATGCTTCCCCTAAACAGTTTCTTTCCTGTGAGTCACAGTAGATGTTCAGTTTGCTCTATGACAAGTGCATTACAGTCCTAGCACTGCATACAATGGTGGATGAGACATATGCCACATTGTCACAGATTTTAATTGTGTGCCAAAAACTAATGTCCTTAGTACTTTTAGAGCTACTGTTTCGGGAACTTAGGTTGGTCTTCTCCAGCATGTTTATCTTTGTTTCAAATATACTCACTCAGTTTGAGGAATTCAACCTCTAGGCACCCTCTGACACCCCAGCGCTCATTCATAAATTGGAAGGAGTTAGATTAAGCACAGCGAGTACGCTAATGGTGCGTGAAAGACCCATCTTCCTGAGCCTCATGTGGCTTTCATTGGAGTCGTTAGTACACTGAGCACACTTCGGTAACCCTGGGAATGTTGATGGAGACAGATCCTTGACAGGTACATTTTTTTTCCATTTGTAATACTTGTTGAGGCACCACTGTCACCATGTCTTGCCATATGTGTGTGTAGATGTTTGCTTGTGGTGTGTTTGTATGCAAGTTGGTTGATGACTGGGAGAGGGGTAGTTTGATTAGGGATTCTGTCCTGTGGCATACGAATGTGATGACCTCTTGATGCGAGTGCCCTTCTGTGTTAGAGTGGGCCCATGGCTGGCAGTATAAACGTTGTGTGTGTTGTACATATCTGATAGAGACTACTAGCCACAGATTCCTTAACGTAGAATTATCCCCAGGCGTGAGATTGGACCCGGAAAACTTTCTTGCCCAGCATCTCTACGGGCCGGGGGGTGGTACCTCGTGACTCTGCCCTGACGTCCTCCGTGGGCGTGACGTCGGCAAAGTCACATAAGCCTCACCCCGGCACGCTGATGTCAGTTTTCTTCTTTTCCGTGAGCAACGTGGATCCGGATTCTGCTCCTCGCCTGTTTCAGGCCTTCTTTTTCCGCTTTGAGCGTTTTCTTGAACAGTGTGCGAATGCCTTTGGGCTTCAAGACGTGCTCGTCTTGCGTGCGCCAGATGTCGGCGACGGATCCTCACCCCATCTGCATGTGGTGTTTGGGGGAACACCACGACTCCACAGATTGTGAGGCGTGTCAGCAAATGAAGCCGAAGTCCCAGCGGGAGCGTCGGATGAAACTCCTTTCGGCACGCATGTCCAGGTCGGCGCCGCGCCTGTCCCCCGCGGACGGCTTCAAGAACCGCTGCTTCCGTCTCCGACATCATCCTTCTCCCAGGCCGCAAGGGCGTCGCTCACCTGTTGGTAAGTGTCGCAGTTTGTCCCCGAGGCCTGGTCCCCAGCCTGTTGGGGCGTGGATTCTCCGCGGGTGGTGCGACCCCGCGCGTCGCCACCCTATCCGCCGTTCCCCGGCACGGGGGTGACCAGAGCCCAGATGGAGGCCTATGCAGCAGCCTTGCAGGCCTTGTTGGCTCTTCCTCCTTTTCCTTCTCTTCCTGGGACGTCTACGGATCCCTTGCCGCGTGTGGGGACTCCTGCGACGTCGCCAGCGGCTCCGGCGCCGACAGGTTCTGATCCAGGTTCGGAGGATGTGGTGCGGCTGTGAGAAGTTGGCCTGATATATGATGTCCCTAATTCTAGTGTACACCTTGTATCAGTCCAAACAACCCTTATGGTGATTGGTTGTAAAGTCAACCTTATAGACCAGCTATCCTAGTGGTAGCATGGACAAGAGCAGTCTTAGGCTAAACTCTGTATGGCATGTGAAGCCAGCTGTTATACCATTTGTAATCCCTTGAATACCAAATGAAAGGACACCACAACAGATATATAATAAAAATAGAATGTATTTATTCTAGTCAAAATACCCTCAGCACTCTTTATGAGATTCGAGGTAAGTACAACAGTCTTATTTAAGCATACATTAAGTCACACAGGTAAGTAATACAGTTAGGCCCTGGGGCCACGCAAACCATATACTAAGTAAGTGGTATAAGAACCACTGTCACGAACACAGGATAGGCCTAGGGAATCGCTGGGGCTACACTATACTACCAAAGGTTAGGAAGTGGGAGGCCCACGGGATTCAGGTGCAGAGTGGAAACACTCGCGCGTAATGCGTAAAAGTCAATAGAAATAGTAGTTATTAGAAATTAACAGTTTTAGGACACTTCTGGAATGGCTAGGAATTCGAGACTTGGAAACTAGACCCTAGGATAGTCAATACCCTTGTGAGCACCGGAGTACTCAAGTTACCTAGCCCACGGGCTGCGGGTGCATAGGTGTGAACTTGCGTCGGGTTTCGTCATTGATTCCTATGGATGCCTGAAGGAAAGTTGCTGACAGGCAGTCAGTGAAGAGTGTCCGGTGGATCCCAAGGATGGAATCAAGAAGGAAGGATACCTGCAAGCAGAAGGAACAGAGTCTAGGTCACCAGCCAGGAGCCGGGAAGGAACCAGGCGATGTCGTGCAGATGCAGGTGAAGAGGTGAAGCTTGTCGCAGCAGCCACGGGTACCAGGAGGCGTCGAGGACGACCAGGACCAGCTGTCCCACGAGGGCTCTTGCTGTCGGCGGCGTCGATGTCGAGTTAGGACCCAACAAGCCTTGGCAAGCGGAACCCACGCAGAATGGAGGACTTGCTTCTGGTGCAGACCAGGAAGGTCTGGGGTGCTTCTCTTTCACAGAGGAGCGAGTGCCAGTCTGGAGGAGCCGGACCAGCAAGATGAAATCAAAGGTTTGTCGTCACAGAGGTCACTAGCCAACGGGCCAGCAACCGGACAACACGTCGAGCAACTCAGGTGCAGAAGGGCCCCACGCAGAACACGTGAAGTGTGGGGAGCTGATCTTCTTTGCAGATGGTGCTCGGGATGGGGGCTTCTCAATTCCCCAAGCACAGCCTCGAGGAAGCCTCAGAAGTCGCGCTAGTCAGTTACTAGCCACCTTTCCCAAGTCGCCGGTCCCACGTCCCTCCTCGCCTCCACGGGTCTCAGCTTTGCTGTAGATGTGGATCTGGTTCAGAGGTGTCTGGAAGTCTCGGCGCTGGTCAGTCTCTGCAGTCGTCCCTCGTAGGATCAGTCGCAAAGCAAGCAGCGGTTGCTGGATGGTGCCTGGTTGCCCAGGGTGGTCACTCCTTGGCCACAAGGGAGATTCTTCAGTCTTCTTCCTGAGGTCGAATGTCGAAGGTCCAGAGTTTCTGTTCAAGTTGCAGATTCAGGATAATCTAATTTGCAGGGCTCAGCTACCTACTGATATACTGGGCTAGTGGGCTGGGCTACCTGCAAGGTCCCTCCTATGGGTGGGACCAGGAAGGGGAGTGGTTACACCCCCTTTCCTTTGTCCAGTTTCGCGCCAGAGCTGGGGCTGGAGTGCCCCAGCGCCGGTTTGAACTGGACTATGCATGGGACACCTTGTGTGCCCCAGGCAGTGTCTAGTTTCTTTCATCCCTCCCTGCCCCAATACACTAAGTCCTGTCTGGGGTGGTGCTCGCACCTCCCAAGGCAGGAAACCTATTGTCCAAGCCTCCCTCGCTGGAAGGACTCCCAGCAGCAGGAGGTCAGACTTGTGTCTGTGGCAGCAGCATCCATTTTGTGATGCTGGGGCTCTGGTTAACTTTAACCGGGTAAGTAGGTTTCAACATGTCTTCTCCCTCTAGAAGGGAGGAATAATATCCTCCTCGCCAGAAATGGTATGGGGGTATTATTCCAAAGTGTTAGACACCTTACACGACATGTTTTGATAAAGCCAAACCATAGTTACCATAACCGTTTAAGATTATAAGGTACTTTAAGAGTATATGGTAGGCTATATCATAGAACAGCTATAAGGACATGGTTCCGAAAGCTGCAGACAGGCTCAGCTCATGCTAGAGCACCATCTCACATGTTACCAAGCACTCTGCCTCCAGGATTGTTAAGGCCTGCCATAGGAGTGGCTGATAGGTACACATGTGTCTATATATAAGGTAGGCATAGGAATACTACACCTAAGCAAGGGGTGATTACACGACCTTGCCCCAGCTGAGTGATCAGCCAGTTGTGTCATAATGGAAGGCCAGCCAGGGGTGGCATAATACATGCTGCAGCCCCTGGTAGGCCTAGGGTACACCTATGCCCTGGGTATCTAAGGTACACTATACAGGGGCCAATAAGGTGATCCTTACCAATTGGGTTATGCACCTAAAGTACATAGTATGAATTTAGAGAGAGAACAGCTGGGCTGTGGGTCTGATTGGCAGGCCCACAGCCACATCTAAGTCGAAAACCAGTGAAGCAAAAGCAAAAAGTGGGGGTGAACATAGAAAGCAGACCCTACTCTCCTACAGCGGCCCTTCGGGGTTCCCTCCTTCGGACCGCGGCACCTCTGCCTCGCTGCAAACCCCCGCGGGGGACCCTGTGGTGTCGCGGGAGGTTGCCGGGGCTCGGGACGTGTCCTCTAGTCCCCCTCGGTCTTCTGGACAGGCGGCGGCCTTGGCCGAGGTGACGCCGCTCAGGTGCCAGCAGCTGCTGGCCCTGGTGGCACCACAGGGGCCGGCTAGGGGTTGGGGCGTGTCCCGGGCCCCTCTCGTCCCTCCACGAAGACGGCTGCCTCGTCAGAGGTCGAGTCGACGCCTTTTCGGTGCCGTTCCTTAGCCGCTCCGGCTCCGACCCCGCCTCGGTCTCCTGCGCCGCGCGTTGTGGTGGAGGTCATTCCAGCGTCCCCTTCGGTGCCGGTCACCGTTGACCTGACGCCGGTGGCGGACTCTACGGCGCCAGGTTGTTGATTCGTCTTCGGATGCCCCCTCTTCTCCAGAGGGTCAGTGGTTGTTGGTTTCATTTTCTCCAGAGACAGGTCGCCGCGTCGTGGCCTTTTCCCCGGCTTCCTCTAAGGACGGCTCTTCGCCGTCACCGTGCCCGCAGTCTTCGCTGGTCCGCCCTCCTCCTTTTCCAGCTTGGCCTTTCCTTCCTCCGGTTGGGCTGGGGGACGGCCGCCTTAGCTTGCAGCCGTCGCTCACAGAGGAACTGCTTTCTCCACAGAGGGGCCCTACGGAAGCGAGTGCTGCCTTCGCTCCGTCTCTTTTCACGGCTGCAGGAATCTTGCGCATGGGCGATCCAGCTGCCCATTTCCAAACGGATCATCTGCTGGAGGTTCTCCATCAGGGCTCTGGTGGACGAGACCTGCTTCTTCCCTTCGAGGCTGCGCTCCACAATTCTCTTTTGGGGGCCTGGGAGCGTCCTGCCACGGGGGACCCGGTGCCCCAGCCTCTTCTGCACCGCCACCGTCCTGCTCCGCATGATCCTGTCTGTCTTTCCCTCCACCCTTCTACCAGGGGCTTTCCCTCCACCCTTCTACCAGGGGCCCTCTTTTACAGACTGCCTTTCCCTTCTTGCCATCGGTGTTGTCTTCCCCCGTCTCGGGAGGGCTGGTGTTTAGATTTCTGGGGGCGCAACATCTTCGCCTCCACCAGTGCTACTTTGCGGGCCCTTAACACTCTGTGTTGGCTAGGCCACTTCTTGCTTGTGGGATTCGGTGGAGTCCCTTATGTCTTCTGCTTCTCAGGAGGGTGCCTGCGTTGATCTGCGGCACCATGTGTTGGATGGCCGGGAGCTGGCGGCGTTAATTCTTCGCTCTGCTCTGGATGTTTCGGAGGTACTTGGTTGTACCATGGCTACTTCGGTAGCCCTTCGTTGCCATGCCTGGCTACGGGATAGCGTTTTCCCTGAGAACGTTAGGGAACGGCTGGTTGACCTTCCCTTTGATGGCACTCTGTTCCACGCCCCTGCGGATTCTGCCATTCAGAGGTTTCTTGCGGGGCTTTTTCCTCTTCCTCCTCCCCCCACTCCCCCCCCCCACCCCCCCCCCCCCCCCTCCGTGACCAAACTGTTAGTCTGTGTTTTGGGAGGTGTTCTCCGTTGTTTTTCCTGGGGCTTTGTAACGGGTAGCCAGGGTTGTGTGTTCTGTCTGGTTCCTGTGCCCTTGGGGGTCCTTTAGTTGGGCCCTTGGTGCTGTTGGCTGCTGGTCCGGCCCTTTGTTGACTTGTGGTTTTGGCTGTTGGTAAGCCTGGTAGGCCCTGAGATTAGGCCTTCTGTGTCTTCTTAATTGGCTGCTTGGTAAGCCGTCTGCAGGTTTTTTCTGCAGGTCTTTCTGTTTTGTCCTCTGATGCGGAAATGTTTTCCTAAGAGATGTTCCCATGGTTCTTGGGACGTTACCTACCCTATGTGGGGTACTTGTAGCTATTACATAGCTCTGTTCTGTGCTGGGAAGGGGTGGTCGCCCTTTCTGGGTTCCTTGCTCTCCCTGGCGTCACGGTATGTCGCCGGTGCGATCTTCTTGCAAATTGTATTGGTACAGCTTGTGCTAGATCCGTCCTTCCCCTTGTCGCTTGGCCGGTCTGGCCTGCTGTCTGCGGCATCGGGTTGTAGCGGTTCTGGATTTTTGTCTTTTGTTTTGGCTTGGTCCTTGGTCGGATGCTCCAGAGAGTTTGGCTTTCCTTGGCCTCTGTGTTCTGGTGGCAGGCTTAGGCCGTCCTTCGACTTTTTCTTTTCTGCTGGTTCCTCCACTACTTCGTGGGTAAGTGTGTGTCCTGGCCCTCCCTGGTTTCTGCCTTCGGCTGGCGTCTGCCTTGTCCGGGGTGCGCTGTTCTGAGGTGTTGCCCGTTATTGGTGGCACATGCCCATGCAGGCCTGCTTGTTCTCTTGGTGTGTTTCCTTGGGCCCCTGCCTCTGGTTCCGCTAGGGCTTCGCGCAACGGTGCTTTTCTTCCGCCTGTGCTGTTGGCAGTGGCGGCGTTCCGGCCTTGCCTGCTGCTTGTGGCCAAGGTGTATTCAGCTCTTTTCTATCTCTATGCCTGTGTTTCTAATGGTGGGCCCTGCCTTTGGTTCTACCTCTTCTCACTGGGTTCGAGGTGGCCCTTGAGATCCTTGAGGCCTTTGGGGTGCTGTCTGCCCCTGCGGGGTGTTGGGCGCTCTCTTTCACTTGGTTGGGCTTGGATATCCTGGCCCTTTCCTTCTTGTTCTTGTGCCATGTCCCCTGCTGGGGCCCTAGTCTCACTTGGTGGGGAGGCTCTCTCGCAGGCCCTCCTCCGGTCTGGATACGGCTAGGGTACCTATTCTACGTTAAGGAATCTGCGGCTAGTAGTCTCTATCAGATGTACAAGTTACTTACCTTCGGTAACGATGTATCTGGTAGATACAATTCTAGCCGCAGATTCCTTCACAACCCACCCTTCCTCCCCGTTCTGCGAGGACCCTCAGCTTGGTTTTCTGCATTAGTCTCCCTCTGGGTGGCTTGTCTTCTGTGGGGGTCCTTTTTTGTTTCTGCCTGTCGGACTTCTCTCCAGCTGGGTTTTCTCTAGTGTAGGGGCCTGCTTTTGCTCTTTTCCCTTTGTTGTTACAATTTCTGATCCCCTTGCAGTCTTCTATGCTGGGGGTTCTTTTGCTTGTCCTTGGCCTCCTGCTCTTTTCAGAGGCTCTGGCCCTCCTTGACTGTGTAGTCTGGGGGTGGATTGCTGTTGCCCCTCTGTTCCGGGCTTCTGGCCCTTTGCTGTGTGGTCTATGGTTGCAGTCTCTCTCTCTTATAGCGCTTTCCACTGCTTGTGCCTCCAGCCCGGCTCTCGCCCTGGTTGGCACGGTGGTTCCGCGGAGGGGTGCTTTCCGCTCTCCCTACTGTGACTTTACTGATGTGGTCTTCTGGTACTTTTGTGCTGCCTGGTGCTACCACTTGACTTACACAGTTGCTCCTCAGAGGTGGTCTGCTCTCTTCCTGCTTTGGCTTTCCTGTTGTAGCCTCCTGGTGCCTCGGTGCCGCCTGGTGCTGTTCCTCACCTTTTGTGTCTCTCTCTCTCTCTTTGTTTCTCTGGTTTTTTTGCACACTGTTCCCACGCTCTCCTCTGTTTTGTTGCGATGGCTCCACGTTGGGGCGCGGAAAAGTTCTCCGAAGCAAACTGACATCAGCGTGCTGGGGTGGGGCTTATGTGACCTTGCTGACATCATGCCCGCTGAGTACATTGGGGCGGAGTCAAGAGGTACCGCCCCCCGGCGCACAGAGATGCTGGGCAAGGAAGTTTTCCGGGTCCAGTCTCACGCCTGGGGATAATTCTATGTTAAGGAATCTGCGGCTAGGATCGTCTCTACCAGATACATTGTTACCGAAGGTAAGTAACTTGTACGAATGGCCCATTAAGTGGTTGGGGCTTTATGGCTCACCTTCAGTAGTCTTGGTTTCATTATTCTGATACTGTGATTAGTATTTGCACTTTGAAGTTAGCACTTCTCGAAGTGCCAAAACCAACTTGTGTAAGTAGTAGTTTTACTTCAAACGTTCAGTACCAACCCCTCATTTTTTTGAGAACGTAACACCAGAAGTGTTCAGGGTGGTGTGACTTCCATTGCAAAACTTGAAGGTGCCTAAATGGTTAGGATCACTCGTTTATTTACATTTTGAGTTGGTAATTTCTGGAATCTGTTGCGATCCACAAATTGACAGCCACCCAGCGTTTGTCAGAGGTTTCTGATTTTTTTTTTTTTTAAGTAGTGTGAAGGATCTGCTTTCATGGTTCCCCCCCCTACTTTTTGCTGGTGTCATTGTGTTTTACTGACTAGTCTGACTTGGATCTTGCTAATCGGGACCCCAGTCTCTGTGCTTCTTCCCTAAATCAGACCTGGTGAGTACTTCGGTATGCTCCCGATTGGCTACTGGTGTACCCTGATAAGTCCCTATTATATAAGTTACTAAGGTATCCAGGCCATAGGTACACCAGAGGTCTCTCATGGTCTGAGGCATGCATTATGCCACCCATGGGAGACCACTCAAATTGTGACTACAGGCCTGCCATTGCAGCCTGTGTAAGCTGGTACTAGCACCACTTACAACAGATATGTTTCCTTATATCTGAGGTCGCTGCACTTAAAACCTATAAGTCACCTCTAAGGCAGGCCTTTCAATCGTGAAAGCAGAGTGCTTGGTTCTAAGTGTGAGGGTGCCCCTGCATGAGCAGGACACCCTTACAACCTTTGCAGTCTATTCTACCGGGTTTTAAGTGCATCAGCCCTTTAGATACATAGGGTGGCCATGCATCATTACGCGATGACCATCTCTAAACTGGCTGTAACAAACCCTGTCGTGTTTGGTATCAAGTATGTTGGAAATTATTCCCCCACACCAGAAACGCTGTGGGAGGTATGATTCCATGCACTGTAAAGCTCCTCCGGGCAGCCCTCTGCTGCCGACCAGAGACAGGATTCTTCCTTCCTGCTGCTGAGCCAAGCTCGAGCAGAGGAAGGCAGGACATTAGGAATCCTGTCACAGGGAGGTGTGACCACCTCCAAAACAGGACTTAGTGTTTTGGGACGGGCGGGGGCACTTGCCAGAGCCACTCAGACTGCTTGGAGGGCACATTTGGTACCCTCCTTGCATACTCCAGTACAAACCAGTTCAGGGAGCCGTTGGCTCCCGCTCTGGCGTGAAACTGGACAAAGGACATGGGAGTATCCTCCCCACTGTCCAGCCCCTCCTCTAGGAGGGACCCCTGAATCGTTCCAACTTTTTCCTTGGGGTACTTAAGGGCTTACCTATAGGTGGGTTCCTAGATTTGTCGTGGGACTAAATTCAGATCATCTACCACTTCAACTGTCTGGGGACTCTGGGCCTCGCTGGACTTCGCATTGGGAACCGAGACTGCAACTGGGAAGACTCCTGCTGCTCCTGGTTTTATCATCCTGCAAGTCTGCTGCAACGTCTGTGCTTGTGCTCCATACAGGTTCTTCCCAAGGCCTGTGAACATCCAAGACACCCGAAGGAATCTTCCTTGGAGTGGGAGAGTCACACCCCTGCATCTGCAGGCACTGCAATGCAGCTGACTGGTCTGCTGATCCTGGGCTGCCACAGACTCTGAAAGGCTCAGCAACACAGGTGGTTGTTCTGCAACTCCCTCGAGGCCCACACTGCCTTCTCACTGAGTTTGAGGCCAGTATCTCTTGTTGGAACCGCTGGAACAGAACCCCTGAGCACTGCGTCGATATACCGTTGCCTAGGCTTGTTGACTCTATCCTCCAGAGATCTTCGTGCTCCAAGAAGCTCCAACCTCCAGCATCTTCTGCAGCGAAGATCTTCGCCTGCATCGCATCCTTTGCTCCGTGGGCCTGCATCCTTTGGTAAGCTGCTGGAGGTCCTCTTGTGACTCCTGTGCCTTCAGCCTGTGGGTCATCTTAAGGGTCTACTTTGGCTCCAGTGGGCTCCCCTACTTACTCGGGCCTGCCCTGACTTACCTGCTTGTGGTGAGTCCCCTGGACCTTGCTACTCCCGACAATGCACCTTTCTCTTCACCTACATTGATTGCTATTGCCAAGGCTTATTGGTGCCCCTGCTGGACACTGACTCCATGGCACTTGACATCTTGATCTGGGACAGCTCGTGCATTGCACCTGGTCCTCCTCTGCGTCGCCTGGTCTGTACAGCTGCAACTTCAAGGGCACCATCAACTCTCCTGCATACCTGTCATCGGTGGGCGTTCGTCTTCCGTGTCTCCTGGTCACTCCTGAGTGGCATAGAATCTGTCCCCTCTGCTTGCAGGTACCTTTCACCTTGAATCCACCTTTGGGTTCCACCAGACACTTTCACCTTCTTTGCCAGTGGTAACCATTCTGCAGTCCTCCATTGTGGTCTACGGCGGTTTCCACATCACTTCACACCTATGCACCCAGCTTCCATGGTGCAGGTATCCTGTTACTGGGGTATCCACGGGTGGGGTGACCCTCCAATCTTCCACAGGGTTTTTTCGGGGTCCGCTTGGAAGGGTCCTTCTTTAAAATTGCAACTGCAACTTACCTGTTGAATGACATTGAGCACGTGGTCGTGTTCTCACTCTGCACATGACCTCTGTTGGGTTCCTGGATACGCACCTTGGGTGGTTCCATGGGTTCCCGGCTCTTCTACGTCTTCTGGGTCCTTTCTCGACTTACGTCGTGGTTCGCATTCCACTGTTTTAGTATATGGTTTGGCCTCCCCCTGAGGACCACTGTGTATTCTGTGCTATTTACGAATTCTGTTGACAAAGGATTGTGTGTTTAATGTTGTATCTCCGGGTAGGAGGCAATACATTATAACTACACTGTGTGGTTCTTTTTCACTTAACCTATACCATAAGATTGTTCTGGTGAAGCAAGCTGCTTTACACTCCTCCTGGGCTAAGCCTGAAAGCTGCTCTCCACAGCTAACCACTTCGAGAGCTTTCTGAGGTTGTCTAAAACCACCATAAGGGTGGTCTGGATTAGTGCAGGGTGCTACACTTACATAAGTGAGCACCATATACTAAACCAGCCTCCCACATAGTGTGAAATGATTACTTTTGCGGGACAATTTTCAACACAAAGCAGATAAAAATAGATAGAAATTTTATTGCACAATTAATTAAAATCATTGCAATCGCACGTAACGAGGTACAGAATAAAGTGCATAAGTGTCAATTTTTTAAATAGAATTAACGTATCCAACACATTTGTGGTGGGGCAGACAAAGCTTACCCTCATTAGGTGTTAGGGTTCACCCTCACCAAGTAAATGTTGAAAATATGGTGGGAAAATAGTTGATTTTCCTGCTATGTCACTAAAAATTAGGTAAAGTGAGGTGTGTATAACAGACAGTTAAACCAATCTTGTTAAGCTACTTTCTTGCCTGTCTTGCTCTATTGTGCTGATTCAAAATGTAATGGCACACTAGTCCTAAATCTTTTGGTTTTGCCAATGCTTGCTTCCAAATGCCCCTGGAAATCTTTGTTCACTTAATTTTTCATCCTGTCTGGTAGTCTGTCCAGTGTTATGATCGGATGTCTATTGGAAGAGGAAGGATGAAAAATCAAATGTACTACAAATCACAGGCCAAAGACATCCTAGCTAGACAAATATACAAGTTAATGAACCAATGCTGATACTCATCTACACAGAACTTTAAAGATCAGACCGGTTACACCAACAGCACATGCTCTTGCCTCGGACACTCTACTGCTCTATCTTATTCTATGCCACTCCACGACTCCACTCAAGAACACAGACACCTTATTCCACTCTATGCCCCTGCCCTCCATGACACACTACTACACTCCTCTCTTTGCCACTCCACTCTCCTCTAAGCCACTTTTAGCCATGCTGAACAGCAGCTACACTGGTGTTCAACATGGCTAAAACACATTGGCAACGCCAATAACTCTTGCATAGGCGAAACCTATTTGCTTTACCAGAGCTTGTTTTGCTGTGCACCTTTCAATTCCCCCCCCCCCCCCCAAAAAGCAAAATGTAATTATATTTTGGCTATTTTCTTTACCCCTCCCGGCAAATCCACAATCCCTGGGTACCTTTAGAATCCCTATGATGTTGGGGGAAAAAGGATGCACATTTTTCATGGATACTTTATGGTAAAAATAAAAGCTATGCAGCCCTAAATGTGAACTACCCCATACCAAAAAAAGGCTCAGCTGTTAAGGCAGAGGTCTTCAAACTGGGGGGCAGGTGCCTCTGGGGGGCGCCTTGGGTGATCCACGGGGAGGTGCCAGGCTTTGACCAAAAGAAGCTTCATGCTGATAAGAGTGCTTTGCTTTAAGCAGAAAAAAAGGAGTGGCAGGACATCACTAACATCTTTTGTCATTTATGTCCTGGCTGGGAGTATGTGTCTAAGGGGAGGGACTCCAAATAGTCCTTAAACCTACCCTTCTGCATGTCTGATAATCACACTGTTAATATAGCTCCAGGTTCTCGGACCTTCCACCGGTACAATGCTGGCACTCTCCTCGCCTTCAACTGTGGACGCCATGCAACCTGCCACCTAGCATCACCAAAGGAGACCCACAGATCTTTCACCTGCTGTCACTGCAACCCTGTCGTCACCCTTGCTAACACGCCAGCACCCCTTGCTGTCCAGCTGACCAATCGTGCATCTGAACAGATAAACTGCATCCTCCTTAACATTAGATCCCTCCACAAACACGCCACAGAAATCTGGGACCTTCTCGACACCGCTTCTCCCGACATCACCTTCACGGAAACCTGGGTCAACCCCAGTTCTGGACCGGACATCGCAATCGCCATCCCCGACGGCTACAAAATCACCTGTAAGGACCTCACAGACTGACCAAGAGTAGCATGGTCATCGTCCACAAGAAAATCCTTCGACTGACTGCACACTCAAACGACCCAATGACAACCATGGAACGCCTCCACTTCCAGATCCAGACCAACCCCAAGGCCTCCCTCTGCGGCACCCTCATCTACAGGTCCCCCTGGCCCCTGCCTGCCATTCACCGATGCCACGGTTGACCTCATCGCACCCCAGGCTCTCGCATCCACCGAGTACATCCTACTCGGAGACCTCGACTTCCACCTTGACAATCCCAGTGACCAGAACACTGCATCCCCACTGGAGAACTTACCCAATATTGGACTCAAGCAGCTAGTGACTGCACCGACCCACACAGCTGGACACACACGGTCAACCTTGTTTTCTCCATCAGCGGGAACTCGCGTACAGCCACACCACCGAGCTCCTCTAGGCCGACCACCACTGTGTGCATCTCCCCTTCGACACACCCACCGTACACCAAAGCACTCTTCACCCCCTGTTGCAGCTGGAACAAGGCCACTAAGAATGTCTTGTTGACCTTCTCCGCACGATCACCCCGCCAACACCAACACTTGCCAACACTGCAGCTCGCAACCTTCAACAATGGATCTCCAACTGCGCTGATGCTCTGGCACTCCTCAAGATGACACCAGGCAAGCAACACTACAAGAAAGCCAGGTGGTTCTATCCTGCCCTCCATGAGTCCAGACATTCCTGCAGACAACTCGAGAAGAGATGGAGGAACACCAAAACCCCAGAAACCCACACAACCTTCAAATACCACCATCAATGCACACCACCTTCTCCTCAAAGCCACAAAAAAAACTGCCTTCCAAGACCGAACAAACACCAATGCACACAACAGCAAGGAACTCTTCGCCATTGTGAAGGAGTTCGCCAGGCCCAACAGCCAGACCACAGACATCCCAACCGCCTAAG
Organism: Triturus cristatus; assembly: GCF_964204655.1. NCBI lineage: Eukaryota > Metazoa > Chordata > Amphibia > Caudata > Salamandridae > Triturus > Triturus cristatus. Next base: position 998,713,455 of record NC_140581.1, read on the forward strand.
ACCTCTGCAACAAACTCAGCACCTTCTTCCACCAGAAGATCAAGCAGATCTAAGACGGTTTCAACACCCAATATCCTGCCACGACGCCCACCAACATCGTTCACAACCACGCAGCAGCCCAATGAGTCATGCTTGACTGGGCCCGATCACCACAGACACGCTCAAGACCATGAAGAGCATCCACTCAGGAGCCCCATTGGATCCCTGCCCATTCCACATCTTCCACAGAGCAGCCGCCTCCATCACCCCCAGCTTCTCTGTGCCATCAACTGCTCCATCGAAACAGTCAACTACCCACTAGACTGGAAACACGCCAAAATTAACCCTCTGCTGAAGAAACCATCTGCCAACCCGACAGACCTCAAGAACTTCAGACCCGTATCCCTCCTTCTCCCAGCCAAGGTCATTGAGAAGGGCATCAACGTCCTGGACACCTTCCAATGGGGTTCCGAAGCAACCACAACAAGGAAAGCGCACTCCTCGCCGCCACCAACGACATCCGCTTCCTCCTTGACTGGGGAGAAACCGCAGCTCTCCTCCTACTGGACATGTGGCCACATTCAACGCTGTCTCTCACCGCACCCTGATCACAAGACTCCACGATGCTGGCATCCGCAACAAGGCACTGGATTGGATCCACTCCTTCCTGACTGGCTGAACACAGTGAGTCAGACTGCCCCCGTTCCTCTCAGAACCTACAGAGATCATCTGCAGAGTACCCAGAGCTTCTCCCTGAGCCCCACCCTCTTCAACCTCTACATGGCCCCCCTCACAGCTATTGTCAGAAGCCAAGGGCTCAACACCGTCACCTAAGCTGACGACACCCAGCTGATCATCTCCCTCACCAACTAACCCACAACCGCCTTGAAATGATGGAAGGCAAGACAGACACCACAACCGCCATGAAATGATGGAAGGCAAGACAGACATATCTTGAAATTGAAGAGTTTATACTGGCAATACTCCACCCAACACACGGAGCTCCCTCCCGGTCGGATGATCGAACAGCAACTGCCTAAAGCCATTCCAACCCCTTTCCAGTGGACACTCCATGCATGAGCCACATTTAAAAGAATACAACAATGCACAACTAAAGCATTGCGCGCTGACCGCGCAATGCATGATCACCAACTAGGACATTTAACATTCTTACTAATGTTACACCACCTTCCCCCTTACAGAAAACAAAGAGAAATAAATAAAAATACAAAGTCATGAATTAACTTGAATAAATCAAACGGCATAATGAAATCCTCAAACCTTGCCAAAATTCAAGAAGCCGACGTGCTGACTAAATTAGTTGAAATGTTTTCAGTTTTGGATTTAGTCCACGTGTTCAACATTTAACACTCCATCGGCACGCACGCTTATTATGCTACATACTCAGTGACACGCACACTTATTATCCTGCATTTCCTTTATTTCATGACAGCGTGTTTGTTTCTTTTTGCTACATCTCGGCGACACGCATGCCATTATTTTATGGCCCTAAAAAATCTAAGCCTGTTTTTTTCCCATGGCGCACTTGGAAACTCGGTAGGATGTAAAGGAATCTTCAATGTCCGCCAATGTTTATCAGACAGAAGACATTCAGGACAACTGTCAATTGCATTTTTAACTTGAGAATCTAGGGAAGGTCACCAGTAATGTTGTTTAATCTTCACCCCAGTCTTAGTGGATCCCAGATGCCCATGGTGAGCTCAGGGGTGTAACACATGCCCCCGCATCCCCCGCAGTGCGGGGGAGCTCCGAGCTGCAGGGGGCCCCCTCAGCATTGTACACACGCTGGAGAGCTCCAGATTAAACCCGGAGCAGGGCCCCTCTGTGTACCTTGCAGGGGGGCCCCTTCAACTTTCGTTATGCTACTGGGTGAGCTATGTTGATGATTGACAGGTGTAATCTGGCGGGAGGGACAAATCTGTCACCCCGACGAACAATCTTGTTTTCAACAGACAATTCGTCTGACACCTGGGCAAAAATACGCAAATCACCACTCAAACACCTAGGATCCGACCAGCTGTGTGTTATATACTCAATCACTTTCTGTAAGACTGAATCACTCTCGCAAGCTGCCTTCCAATCATCCTCAGATAAAGCGGAATCATACTCTTTTACTGCGTCCACCACAGCTACACATTCGATGTCCTATGTTAGAGAATCATCCTCATAGTCCTTGTGCATAAGCAATCTGGAAAAACATTCGACACGGAAATTGTCACCACCCTGTATGTGTTCAACCTCGAAATTTTATTCTTGGAGTTTAGACACTTGTCTCATGAGTCTGGCAGACATGTTGGTGGTATTCACCTTATTAAAATATAAACCAAAGGTTTGTGATCCGTCACCAGTTCAAACTTGCATTCCCAGATGTACATTCTGAACTTATGAACAGCCCACACACACGCCAAAGCTTCCCGCCGTACTATACTGTTGCTCAAACTGTTTAAGGGATCTAGATGCGAACGCTACAGTATGGTCACGCCCATCCACTCTCTGACTAAGAACAGCTTCCAGTCCGGAAACACTGGCATCTCTAAATGCATGTAGTGCCTGAGAAGAGACCATTACCAAATGCCACATCCAAGTAATCAGTCCATTTGAAACTTTGGCCCTTCCTAAACTCGTAAGGGTTCTACTCCTTGAGCATAAGCGGGTACAAATCTTGCATAATATTCGGCTAAGCCAAGGAATGACCGTAAAGCATCTTTATCTGTGGGAGCCTTCGCTTCTTCAATTGCTCTAATTACAGAAAATGTTGGTTTAATCCCGTGACTAGACACAGTGTGGCCTAAACATTCTAACTCTTGTACAGCGAACTTACATTTGTCTGATCTTACTGTCATTTCTTTAGATTTCAAAATAGAAAGTACATGTTTTAAGATGTCATTGTGTTCTTTGAATGACTTGGCTTATATTAGAATGTCATCGAAATACGCTTGGACTCCCTTGATATCATGAAATAGCGTGTCCATAAGTTTCTGGAATATGCTACCAGCCGATGCGAGGCCAAAAGGAAGACGTAGGAATTTGTACGCTCCAAAGGGAGTTACGAATGTAGTCCAGTCTTGAGAATCTGCTAACAATGACACTTGGTGATAAGCTGATCTCAAGTCGATCAATGAAAGCCATTTTGCACCTCCTAGGTTAGCTAGTAATTCGTGGATTCTAGGCAGTGGGTGGCAATCCACAATTATATTTTTATTTAGTGCGCGCAAGTCCGCACAAAGTCTGATCTTGCCAGTCTTTTTGCGTGAAACTACAATGGGAGCCACCCACTGTGATGAATCGGTAGCTTTATAATGTCTTGTTCACACAAACTTTGTAAGGTAAGTTTCAGTTACTCTCTGACACTCATAGGAACTGAACGAACTTTGTGTGCCACTGGTTGGGCACCAGGCACTAATCTAATATGGTGTTCTACACCTTTGACAAGGCCAACTTGTTCACTAAATAAAGGTTTGAACTCTGAAATTATATCTTTCAATATGTTTACACCTGCATCAGGTTCAGTACATTCGATATTGCATACAAGTAACTCCCACTTTGATTGGATTTTCAGCACCAGGAACAAAATTTAACCCCATACGCGCTAAATCTTTCCACCCGATTATGTTTTTCCCTTTCTCTGCTATGTAAAGTTTTGCTTCGGTTTCTCTACCCATACATTGTAAAACTACAGAGAAATAACCAATCATATTGATGTCTTTTCTCCCAAATGCTTTAGGATTAACGTTGGATTGTAGCAATTTTTATTCGATCTTTCCATAAATCGTTAAATGTGGTGTCTCTTAAAATGGTAATCGGCGAACCTGAGTCAGCCATGACCTGGAGTGGAACGTTATCAATCACAGCGAAACACAAAGGGCGTTTTATAGAATTAGAATCTCCTCCACAGTTTAGGGTTATAATCACATTACTAATGGAATTATAACACAAGTCTACATCAGTCTCGAGACAGCTTACATTGACAGGTTTCCTGGTGTTTCTGCACACTCCCTGGAAATGCCCTATTTTCTTACATATGACACAACTTTTGTTAATAGCGGGACAACCAGGGAAATTCCCGATTATGTTTTTTAGATCTGCACCTGTAACAGAAAAAAGGTTGTTTTCTTTGAGGACATTTAACAGTTTTACTTTTAACGTTCACAGCACATAAGGAACTTTCTTGCTCAAGATCAGGGGAATTTATCAGATTGACTCCGGGTTTGGGGTCTTCTTGCATAGCTTTGCTAGATATTGCTGAACGTTCAATATTCAGGGCTAACTCAATTACTTCGATCAAAGAAGGATTTTTGCAACCTAGAATTCTTTAATTGATCTTCCGAGATGCACAGTTGAATACAAATTGGTCTCCGATATAGTTGTCTGCTAATGGACCAAGGCCACGGGGTGTGGCCGAGCCGAGCAGCAAGATGGCCGCTTGGTGAAGTGGCTCTGCCGGCCGAGTACATTATCCAGCAATTATCCGATGCAATACTGCCAATCCAACCCTCTAACTAGAGGGAATGACAGCTGAGGTGGCAAGGCACAGATTGATACCTTCAGCCCCATGGAGAATGACCGCTTACCGTACGTGACGAACCTCGGGCACTTGAGGCCTGTGCTGTACAGTAGCGGCCCGGGAGACTGGAAAAGGGAAGCGGAACTGGCGCGAGGCTTCGCTGAGACCTGCTGAAGCTGGGACCGAAAACCGGGGCCCATGTGAGGTGGTGCGGGGGCTCCGGCCACCAGTTGCAATGAAGTGAGCTGCCCCCAGGCCGGTACAGAAGGTGGGTGCTGCCGGGAGAGCTGCTGAGTTCCCTGTGAGTCGGCATGCAGAGGCTGCTGCTGGCGGTCCAACCACGTTGGCGGAGGGACGCAAGGCCGACTGCGTGAAGGCAAACAGAGCGCAGAGCAGATTGCCGGGGAAGGGAGCACCCCCGCCCCTCTGGAATACAGGCCGGCATTGGTTGGGCAAATCCTGGGATCCGACACGCTCTGGGCCCTAACACGTCCGGAGGACAGGCCGAGGCGGCGCTGCCTGCGGTGCCATCGGCGGAAGGCCACGGCGCCGGCCCCGCTCAATAAAGGTACAGCGCGTTAACTTCAGGGGATCCCACGTGGAGGGAGCCGGGGTCCCTGCTATTGCCGAGCACGTGGGCTGGGCGGCGCTCGTGGACCCTGGGCCCATCCTGGGAAACAACGAGGAGTCTGTCCCCCCTTCTGTGTGATCTACCATCGCTGTGAGTGATAGACGCAGGGGGTCTTGAGGTGCATGACTGTGCGGCTGGCCGGGCTGCGGCTGCTCGCTGGGGTGCCCACCTTGGGTTTAAGAACCTTTTTTCAGCAAGAGAAGGGGGAAAACCAAGCAGTAACGGCACTGAATGAGGGAACCAAGAAAGGCTGAAAAATACGGCTAACTCACGGGTATTTTCTGCCAAATGAACTGTGACTCTGATCATCAGCACCCGGAAGCATAGAAATGGGGACTTGATTTGCTGTCCAATGCGAGGAAACTTTACCGCAGCTAGAATACCGGTGCTTATCAGTGGATAGAGTGACGCCCCCCCCTCCCCCCTGGAGAAGTGTGGCTCACTGGTTAGAGTAGGCAGACCTGGAAGCAGAGGTCAGCCCGGGACCAGGGTTCAATTCCCGGCTCGGCTGGGTCTTGAGTCCATAAATTGTCCATGGACTCGATAATTCTCGCTCCAGTGCATACTCAATTCATGGGTTCACACTCTGTGACTCTGGGCAATAGCTTGCTTAATCTCCACAATGGCCCCTCGCGGCGGGATGCCTGGCTTTCACCTTGTGGATGCCCTGCTGGGTTATCTCACAGGGGAATACCAGGATGGGTTCCCTAAGCAAGCGCTTAGAGACCGGTTGGTGATTTGCGCTATATAAATATCTGCACATTTACATTTACATTTACAAAGCACAGTTATTGTGGACCAGACAGAGGTAGGGCACAGCAGTGGGCAATAATACGGTATTGACGACCTCCGGCAATCTGGTGGAGGCGGACGAGACTACTAAGCATGGTACACTGCCGTGGCCTTAACTAAAGTGCACAAATTTAGCTTTTGGGATCTGACTGGTAGAGTGGACGCAGTGCACCATTCGACCGGAGAGGCGCCGAGTCTGGTGCTTACATATCGGCCAAGATCTGCTGACACTGCCCGTGGGGAGGCCGTGCCGCTCCCTGGGGCTCCCAACAGAGGATCCACAGCCAGAGGTGGCGCAACGACTGGGGTGCCAATATTGGTAAATTGGACAAGAAACAGGCTGAAATCAATTTTTAAAAACGAAACAAAAAACTACAGGATATGGGGTCGACGCCTATTACTGTGGTGCCTGAACAGGAGGAGGACATCAAAACTATGCTGCGGAAGATAAATGTCAGTCTGCGGGACATAGATTCCAAACTAGACACCTTGGCGCTGCGCATGGACCATGTCTCACAACGGGTAGATAAACACGAATCCCGAATTGACACACTGGAAACCAGGGTCTCAGATTCAGACGACCGCCAGGTTAAAGCCCGTAATGAAGACCTCGAAGCGAGGTCACGAAGAAACCATGTCCATATCACGGGCATTCCAGAGTCCACGAACATAGCAAATATGGATCATTACTTTGAAGAGTTACTAGAAGAACTGTTCGGGACTGGCCTGTCATAGATGTTCCTGGTGGAAAGGGCACACTGCACCCTGGGGCCCAGACCCCCTCCTGGCGCCCAGCCTCGGCCGATACTAGCTCGACTTTTGAACTACAGGGATAGGGACACTGTTCTGCTGCTGGCCCGGGAGAAGGGGGACATTCAATACCAGGGAAACCACATTGCCTTCTACCCGGACTTCATGGAGGCAGTCCAAGCCGCACAACGAGAATTTATCCCTGCCAAGAAACTCTTCCAAAAATCTGCCACAAAGTATGCTGTGTTGTACCCTGCGAAGGCCAGTGCGGCCCTGAAGTTCACAAAACAAACGGCGAGAAAGCAGCAACTGAGGGACTCTGCAGCAGCGGCCTCTCCGAGCAGCCAGCTAAATGACAATGATGTACTCTGTGCGATGGCTAATTCCTAAAGTACTGTATACAACCCGCAGAGACACGTTCCTCCAGTGGTACTAATTATGTACAGTTTAAATGTTCTGGTAGTAAGCAATTCACTCAGCCACCCTGTTGCTCCCACGACAGGGCAGTTTGCCGGCAAATCTTCGCCCCATGGGATGATTCCCCTTAGCTCTGTGTTCTCAGAGCTTCTGTTTGTAATGTTTAGGGTTTACACAACCTGATTGGGGGGTTGGTGTGGGAGGGGGGAGGGTGAGGGTTAATGTTACTGTTCTGTTGTGGTGTTTGATGCAGCCTATATTAAGTTTTAAATTGCACCGGCCTTTGATGACCAACTCTACACAAGCACATTATATCAGCAACACACTTGCTATAGGACTGCAAAGTAGCCGGGGTTCTCCTCCGGGGCGCAATTGGGTGGTGGGTGGATTGGGCAGGGTATTGTTAGTTTGTTTATTGCAGTGCATAACCTATTCCATACTGGATAACTCGTATATTTTGAGCACTTGTCATTATCTGGAGCTCACCCCATACAGTGGGAGAGATATTGCAGGAAGCCGCTGGGTGCACACCACATGGGGCAAGACAAGGACAGTTGCGGAGACGTTTCTTCCCATGGACCCCAATGTCTAAAATGACCTGCATCACGTGGAATATGCGTGGCCTAAAGGACCACAGAAAATCTCGACTGGTGCAGTCCTATCTGGTGAGACATGCTGCAGATGTCTGTCTCCTACAGGACACCCATCTGGGAAGTACCGCTAGTAATAGATTGAAATCCACCAGATGGAGCAAGATACACATGTCTTGCTACTCTAACTATTCCAGAGGAGTGGCCACATTAATCAGACGGGGTATTCCTTGGCAGACAATAAAGGTAGTCAGCGACTCTGAGGGGAGATATCTATTGATATTGGGGACGCTCTTTCACCAACGGGTTCTCATTGCCAACATCTACTGACCTAACGTAGATGATCCCAATTTCTTCCTGCAGATATAGCACCAAATACAGTCCTTAGGAGACGCAGCGCTAATCTGGGGTGGAGATTTCAACACTGTACTTTCGCTCGAGGAGGACAGGGCTGGAACATCACGCACACACCACCCACAGGCTGATGCGATTTTGAGGGGACTGATTGCTGACTATAGTCTAGTTGACGCATGGCGGGTGTTTCATCCTAACACACGGGAGGGCACATGCATTACACAGCAACATCAAGCTTGGTCAAGGTTGGATTTCTGGCTCACATCTCAGGACCTCCATTCCTGGGTCACGGAGGCGGCCCATCATGCACGCACCTTGTCAGACCACTCACTGGTCACACTTCATCTGCAGGTACCCAAACCATACATACAGCCATTTACATGGCCCCGGCCTCCTAATGCGCTACTAGATAGTCTTTCGAGAAGAGATCCACACGCATATCACAGAGTATTTTTTTTATTTTTTTTTTATAAAAACCTTTATTCATCAAAAATAGGGACACAGCTATTCAGCCGACAACCCGGAGGTTCGGCAGCTTCAAGTGAGCAGTACAAAGAAGCGTCCACAGTGCATAGAAAGGAGAAGCAAAAAGGTTCTATTTTAAATAAACACAAACACAAACCAAACCCAAGCAAGGCGAAGTACACTGAATACACCTGGTGATTGCCCCTCAGGGGAGACCGGACCCCCCTCGTCTATCAGTCACAGCGCTGTGATAAGAGGAAAAAGGGGAAAAGCAGAGACCCAAGAAGTCAATTAACAATCAAAAAAAAAAAATATGTACAGAGCTGGAAAGAATGCTAAGGAGAGAGCTGTTCCTCGGGGGGATCCAGATCAGGGGCAAGACATATGCCCCCCCTATATTGGTTCCACCGCCCCCAAATGGCATGCCACTTTCGAGGGCGCCCTCTAGCGCAATATACCGTCTTTTCCCTGAACATATTCCAGTCCATGTTTTCCTTCCACGCAGCCAATGTGGGGAGTCCCGCGGAGCCCCACAGGCGCGCGATGTCTCGCTTAGCCACCATGTTACCCAGAGTCACCCACTGGGTCTGTGCCTCATCGTGATCAGCAGGCCCCCAAACATTCAGGAGACAACACCGCGCCTCCGGCTGCATAACAATGCTTGTCACCTCCCCCATTACCGCATGGACTCTCCTCCAAAATTCCATGATGACGCCACATTCCCAAATGATATGCAGGAAGGTACCCACCATACCACAGCCCCTCCTACATAAGCCCTCCTCAGAAAATCCCATATGCACCAGCCTTGGCCCCGTAACATAGACTCTGTGGAGTATTTTGAGCTGCACCAGCCGCAGACGCGACGGGATCGCGACCTCCCTAGGAGAGGAAACCGCAGACTGCCAGTCCTCGTCATCCAGCTCAAGTCCATCCCTAATCCATTGATCCCGCAGCCCCAATAGCAGGTCAGTCCGAACATTAATCAATTTCTTATAGATAAGAGAGATCGTACTCTCTGGCATATGGCCATCGAGGATACGGTCCTCCAATGGAGAGGACTCCGGCACCTTCTCACCTTCTACGAGAACTGACCGCAGGGCATGACGCACCTGAACATAGCGGAAAAACTCGGATTTCCCCAACTCATACTCCTTCTGCAGCTCTTCAAAGGACTCCACCCTCCCCTTGATCAGCAAATCTCCAACCCTGGAGATACCGATCAAGTCCCATTTCTCAAAACCTTTTGTATGCCAAAGCTTCCCCAATTTGTCAGACTCAAACAACGGGGTAGCAAGGGTGAGCCTATCCTTCCGGCCCAGCGAGTCAGTCGCCAACTTCCACACCCGCACCGCTACCCCAGTGGGCCCTGTGAGGGACGAGTCCAGCGATCTCGAGTACAACGCTCTGTGATAATTACCGCCGCGCAACAACCATCGGTCCATGGCGTAGCCGGGGCTTAGAGCCGGACCATAGAATCCATGATTAATCGCGCTCAACTGGGTGGCCCAGTAATAGCGTCGAATGTCCGGAAGCGCAATACCCCCGTCGTACCACGGAAGCGTCAACTTAGCAATCGCAATGCGCGGCCTCCCATCCCACAACAACGATCGTTGGAGGCTTTCAACCTCCCGAAAGTAACTGGCCGGTACCCAGTCAAGAGTATTCTGCAAGGCTTAGAGGAACCGGGGAAGAGACATCATTTTGAACAAGGCGGCGCGTCCGAGGAGGGAGAGCGGCATCCTCCGCCAGCCCGCAACATCCCGCCGCAAACGCGCCAGGGGAGGGAGCAGGTTCCTCTCATACCGCAAAGTGGAATCAGTGGAGATAAAAATCCCCAGGTACACGAAGCCCTGCTGGGCGATCTGGATCGAACAAGTTCGCGGGACAGGTGGAACGTCGCCGCTCAGAACATACAGATATGATTTATTCCAATTGATGACGAGACCAGAGTTCTTACCAAAGGATGTCAGAACGTCACAAACCACTATAAGCGAGTTCTTGGGCGAGGCGAGATATAACAGGATGTCATCGGCGTAGAGCGAAATACGGTCCTCGTGATCGGGCGACCATCTAAGTCCACGTATATCCGGGTGCCAGCGTATCCACGCCGCCAGCGGCTCGAGGGCAAGGGCGAACAACAAAGGCGACAGGGGGCAACCCTGCCGGGTGCCCCTCCCAAGCTGGAACGGAGTCGACGCCCGCCCGTTTACCACAACACTCGCAAGGGGACCCTCATAAAGCAACCTCACCCAGCTCACAAAACCAGGGCCAAAGCCGAACTTGGCAAGCACAGCCCACAGGTATGCCCATTCCACCGTATCAAAAGCCATCGTGGCATCAAGAGACGCCACAATAGCTGGTTCTCGCAGCGTGCTCGCCCTGGAAATCACTCCATGAAGACGCCTAAGGTTTAACGCAGTGTTACGGTGTGGGATAAAACCCGATTGATCCGGGTGGATCAGGTCTCCAAGCACCCTGACCAAGCGGCCCGCCAGGATTTTAGCCAGAATTTTCGGCTCAGCATTAAGGAGTGATATTGGCCGATAGGAGGCACACTTGTCCCGGGGTTTACCATCCTTATGTATCACAACAATCGTCGCCAGTCGCTGGTCCAACGGAAGGGATCCACTCCCCCGCGCCTCCACGAACATGGCGCGCAGGTGAGGAGCGACCCTATCCGGAAACAGCTTATACATGTCAATCTGCAAACCATTTGGGCCTGAGGCCTTGCCCGAGTTCAGCGCGCGGATAGCACCCGCCACCTCATCAACCGTTATATCTCCATCGAGGTCATCTCTATCTACATCAGAAAGGCAGGGCAGAGCGATGTCACGCAGGAGGTCACGCGAATCCTCAGTTGGCCTATCCGAAACCGAGGTGTAAACCATACGGAAATAATCCGAAAAACACTGTACTATACCCTCGGGATCAACAACCACCTCTCCCCCCTCTCTCGTCAGCTCCGGCACCACTCTATTAACACGTTCTTTTTTGTCCAGCCACGCTAGGAGTTTCCCGGCCTTATCGCCAACATCGTACAAGCGACCCTGCTGTTCCCTACTGAGGGTCTTGGCGGCATTCGTCACCAGGTCCCTATATTCCGCTTGCTTCAAGCTCAGATTATGCAGTGAGGCCGCTGTAACCTCCCCCTCCAGGGCCACCTCTAAAGCTGCGATCTCATCCTCAACCTGTATAACCTCGCCATCTCTCCGTCGCTTGGCGGCCACTACCAAGGAGAGGGCCTCCCCCCTCAACACGGTCTTAAATGCTTCCCACAACGACACAGCCGAGTCAACGGAACCCTGATTGTCCTTAAAATAGTGATCAACTGTCTTCAGCAGCGCACTGCGCATCTTGGGATCACGAAAGTACCAGGGGTTAATAGGAGCCATCCTGCCCCCTCCCTCGTGGCCGACATCCAGCCGGACCCACACTGGCGAATGATCACAGAGTATTTTTAACACAACGTGGGCTCGGTGGACACATCTGGAGCGCTTTGGGAGGCGTTTAAGGTGGTCATAAGAGGGCACTGCATAGTGGGCCAGTTAAGGTTACTGCGTGACATTCAAGGTAATTTGAGCCGGCTTGACTCGGAGTTGCACGCGCTGAAGGCACAGTATTACATCACACCTTCAGCCACAACAATGGGGCACATCCGCAGTCAACTCACAGAATATCAAGAGGCTGATAAGTAAGTGAAATTCCTACACAAATTCTCAACCGCACGAAGTTATGGAGAGGGAGATAGGTCAGGCAAGATACTCGCAAACCTTTTGCGCCCACCCAGAGGCTCCACCTTCATTACAGGGCTTAACACACCCGTGGACGGAATAGTTTACTCTCCACCAGATATTCTCGCCACTATGCGTGATTTCTATGCCCAATTATATACCTCTCATTTAAATCCAACGGATTCGGTCCTTGAAGCCTACTTCGATTCCATAGAACTGCTATGGTTTAGCAGAGTACATCGTGAGTACCTCGACGTACCATTTACTGTGGAGGATGTGTGGCAGGTTACTGGCAGTTTACGGGCGGATAAGGCGCCAGGTGCGGACGGCCTCACCCCAAAATTCTATAAAGAATACTCAGAATTACTGGCCCCTTACCTCCTGGTAGTATACCAAGAGGCACTGCAGGAGGGGAATCTCCCTGCTTCGATGCGCAAAGCTATCATAATTACTCTTTTAAAACCAGATAAGGACCCCCAACAATGTGACTCTTATCGTCCACTCTCACTGATAAATCTGGATGCCAAGTTCCTCGCCAAACTTTTGGCCACTAGACTGCAACCCTTATTACCATTGATAGTAAGGACGGACCAATCTGGCTTCATGCTGGGCAGATCTACATCCCACAATATAAGAACGGTATTTGGGCTGCTCCACTACCTTGCCCCGCATGTATCCTCGATTGCGGCTCTGTTGGACGCCACCAAGTTGTTTGATTCTTTGGAATGGGGGTTCTTGTTCCCGCTTCTTAGACGATTAAGCCTGAGCCCACTTTTTATCCAGCAAATTCAGCTGCTTTATACGCGTCCCACCGCACGGTTACGGGTGAACAGATTGATATCAGAGCCAATAGCTATTACATGGGGCACTAGACAGGGTTGCCCCCCTGTTGGCGTTATTATTCACGATTGCGACAGAACCACTGGCAGCACCACACAAACAGGGGGATTGGATTCCCAACATAGGCACTCACCATGTCAATGTACGCGGACTACATAATCTTGTATATGGTAAATCCTAAAGAAAACTTATCGCCCATGACACGGGAGGTGGTTCGATATGGTGAACTCTCCGGAGTAAACATAAACTGGAATAAATCCGTGATTCTTATGCTTACACCTGGAACCCAGGCCTTTACCACCGACTATCTGGGTGTCCGGCCCAATTCGATACCTAGGCATATGGTTCAGCAGCAATCTGCAGGAACTGTGGTCTGCCAATTACGGCAGGGTGGTGGCCTGGATCGAAGATAGGGTAAAAAGATGGAAAACCCTTCCCCTCTTGCTCGCCGGCCGCATAGCGGTGACTAAAATGATTATATTGCCAAAACTTTTATACCACTTTGTAAATATCCCATTGCCACTCACGGTACATTTTCTCACTTGCCTTCGGTCGCTCATGATCGAACTGGTGTTGGCCGGCGGACAACCCAGGATATCATGGGAGGTATTGACCCTTCCACAAGTGCAGGGCGGTATGGCGGCCCCGGATTTTGCTCTATATGCTTACTGTGCACAGGCACAATTCTTACACTACTAGGTGCATCCCACACCTTTCCAACCCCACGTAGCTATTAAATAGATAGGGTGGCACCTCTCCCCTTGTCTACAGCGCTATTCCACCCATCTAAGCGCCCCCATGATGAAATCGATATGGTGCAGGCCGCGAGGTGGGCGTGGGACAGTCTTCGTAAGCGGGCACATTTAGATATACTGTACGCCCCTTCAATGCCACTCCCATACAACCCGCTGATCCCTCCGCTCCTAGAAAACAGAACACAGACCTGTTTAGCCACACATAACATAAGAAAAGGCGAGGATCTGTACCCTGACGATACCTTTCTCACCCTGCAGCAACTCCATGACCCCACGCCGCTGGATATGTTAACATATTATCAGATCCGCTCCTCTTGTATCCGTAATGTCCCAACATTTCTGTAACCACCGCCGACTTTACCGGCACTGGAAAACTCATCAAAGGTGGAATCGGGGAGGAAGCTCATATCTCGCATCTATAACATTTCACAGAAAGAATTTCCGATAATCAGCCCTACCTCGCGTAAAGCCTGGGAGGAAGATCTGGGGGGAAACTTGACAGACCAGCAGTGGGACCTCACTTGTAGACAGATAGAGAGATTGTCACCCAATTACTGCTTTAGGTTAATCCACTTTAAGTATCTCCATCGCCTCTATCGCACACCCACACAATTACATAGGATGAGGTTACGGGAGGACGATGGGTGCTGGAGATGTGGTGCTCCCCGGGCGCCCTTCTTACATTTAGCATGGCAATGTAGGCCGCCAATAACAAATATTTGGATCGACGTCCTGAGGCATGTCAAAGCTATCACTGGAATGGAACTGCCCTGCACGCCGCTGGTAGCCTTAATGGGAATTATTGAGACAGTGCCACCTAAATTGCGTAAATTACCTGACATGCTACTTTTAATGGCCAAACGACAAGTGGCTGTGCACTGGGGGGGGGGGGGGGCGACTTTGCCTCCCACCGCGAAGGAATGGGTTGCAAGTGTGACATACTGCAGGGCACAGTTGACAACTTACTGGGATCTTTTGCCAATACGATCTCGCCCTCGTGATATATGGGAACCATTTGTTAACTGGTTAAATTCTGCGTCTGCAGACTACATGTAAAGCGTCAAGAGTATAGAATATTACATATGATGTTGCTCTCCAGATTGTGATATGCAATGACGCTCAGTAATGTATGATTATGTATAACCCTCCATGATGCAGTTGATGTCAAGAATGCTCAGTTTCCCCGGCTGATACACTTGTGGGCTTACATTGTTGGACATATAATGAGGACTCGAACTGACAGGTGGATTTATTGAAGGTATTGCACTGCACTTTATGTTAATGTTGTATGCTTTACGAAAAATGCAAATAAAAAGAATTTTAAAAAAGAAAAAAAATGGACCAAAGCCACATGTGGTTGCTAACACCCTGAGTGCTGATATATACTCCTCTACTTTCTCATCCTCCTTTTGTGAAAATTATGTCCCTCTGGCATGATATTGGACTCATTGGAAAATTGTTTTTTAAGACGTGCAACCGCCTCTAAGTAAACATTCCATTGACCTTCACCAGAAAGAGATGATGGAGGTGGAATAGGTACAATACTGTCAAAAATCCTCTCAGCTGCTTGACCAAGACATCCAAATAATAAAGCAAATTTACATGCAGGGGAATAGCCAGCAGCATCAATGGCCACTAAGTGATTTTCAAAGAGTCTGTACCACTCTGACCAAATAATTGGTGGGCTACCCAGTTTGCCTAAAAATAGAGGAGGTTGTGTTATCTGTTGAACATTAGCAATGACGAATTGTATCTATTCGATGTAAACCACAATGTAATAAGTATACAAATGTGTGCGTGTCACTGAAGTTTAACACAAAGAGGAAGTAATTCTTGTAAATGTACTTTAAACTACCTTTATAATTGTTGATATGTAAAATAATGGCATGCATGTCGCCGAGATGTAGCAAAAAGAAAGAAACATGCTGCCATGAAATAAAGGAAATGCAGGATAATAAGTGTGCGTGTTACTGATTATGTAGCTTAATAAGCGTGCGTGTCGCTGGAGAATTATAGGTTGAACACTGACTAAATCCAAAACTGAAGACATTTAAATTAATAGGCGTGAGTGTCGCCGAAATGCAAGAAGCCGACACGCTGACTGAATTAGTTGAACAGCTGATCACGCTTGTAAAATGCCGTGCGTGTCGTCGGAATGCAGAATTAAAAATACGCTAGTAAAGTAAACATTGATTTCAATTTATATGAGTTTCTTGAAAATGAGCCAGTTAAAGATGGCACCGCGTAGCGTAATGACGACAGCGCTTGCATATGAAGTGTTCGATGCACTCGGGGTCTCGTGACCAGTAGATCTTCACGAAGAAGAGCGCGAGCATGCGGGAGGCTCCGTAAAAGTTAATTATTAAAAACACACATACCTTTCGGTGTGTTCTTACGCTGAGTTTGGTTTGCGCTGACTTCAAGATGAGAAAATCGTTGATCACCAGACAAGGGATCATCATAAAACATCTGAAGCAGAAGTGAAAAAGTCGGCGTACACCCAACCGGCCAGCAGGTAATTTTAAGGCGTGGGTATGTGGGTGGAGTTGTTCTAGCTCGTCGCCAAATAAAATGATGGAAGGCAAGACCGACGTATCTTGAAATTGAAGAGTTTATTCTGGCAATACTTCACCCAACACACGGAGCGTCCTGCCAGTCGGATGATCGAACAGCAACTGCCCGAAGCCATTCGAACCCCTTTCCAGTGGACACTCCATGCATGAGCCACATTTAAAAGAAAGCAACAATGCACAACTAAAGCATCGCGTGCTGACCGTGCGATGCATGATCATCAAACAGGACATTTAACATTTTTACTAATATTACACTCCAGAACCAACTTTCACAACGCAATGAAGGCAGTTGCTACCAGGATGCAAGACAGCTGCCTCAAGCTCAACTTGGACAAAATCGAAGTGCTCATCCTGGGACCCACCCAGTCAGCCTTGGCCGACTCCTGGTGGCCCACAGAACTAGGACCACACACGCAACCTTGGCATCGTACTGGACTCCTCGCTCTCAATAAACCACCAAATCAACGCAGTATTCTCATCCTGTTTTCACATGCTCTGCCTACTTCATAAGACTTTCACATGGCTCCTCACAGAATCCAGGAAGAAGGTCACCCACGCACTCCACACCAGTAGACTTGACTACGGCAACGAACTCTATGACGGCGTCACGCAGAAACAGCTCAGGAATCTACAGATTGTCCAAAATGCCGCAGCCAGGTTGGTCCTCGACATCCCCCGCTACAACCACATGACCCAACACCTCTGACAACTCCACTGGCTACCTATCAACAAGAGAATTACCTTCAAGCTCCTCATACATGCCTACAAAGCCCTCCACGACGCAGTGCCTCAATATCTGAACCACTGCCTCGCCTTCCACACACCTGCCAGACAACTCTGCTCCGCCCAACTCTCCCTACCCTCCATCCCATGGATCCACAAGACCAGAACCAGACGAAAATCCTTCTCATACCTTGCCACTTAGACCTGGAAACCCCTGCCCCTCCACTTCAGGCAATCCTCGTCGTTGACACAATTCAGGAAGGACCTCAAGAACTGGTTCTTGGACGGAACCCCCACACCCAGACGGATCACCCCTAACGCCCTCAGACCCTCAAGTGTGAGTAGCCGGGCTTTACAAACTACTGATTGATTGACTTTTACACTTTTGTAAGGCCTGGCTGACCACCTGAATGGTATGTTAGGCAATCAGTGGTCGAAGTGGGCAGAATCGGAAGGGCACGGCGTGCCCCTACTTCATTAATTTTATGCAATGCGTTCCCCTACTTTTCTGTTTTTAGTCATGTTTCCCAGGACGGCAGAAATAGCAAAAGCCTTTAGATAATGTTCGGCCCTTCGTGGCCGTTCGAGAACGGGCGGGGTGGGCAGAGAAGGAGAAGGGCTCTGTCTCTCTTCCTTCTTGCCCAGGGAAGACAAGGACAGTGTCCGCTTCCGTTCTGCCGCTGGCAGCTGCCCCCATCTCTCTCACGTCTTCCCCTTATTGCCTCCTTTTCTGTCTTCTTAGTTGCTGAAAACCTTGACTTCAAAAACAGCTCTTACCCTCTCTTTCCTTTATTTGTTCCCCTGTGAAATGGATCCAAAAAAGAAAGAAGGCATTTTGCTGCAAATGTCTGTAAAGTATTAAAGATTCTTCTCAAATATTTTTTTAGTTCTTTATTTGTAGTCTGAAGATAAACTGCGGGTACCAAGGGCCCAGGAGCACGAAAACCGGTAGCGATCAAACAGGCACAACAGAGTTCTGAACTAGAACATGAAGGGAATCAGTAGCCTTACTAATACCAATTTACATAACAATAGACCTAACTAACAGAGAAGAAATACTGCTATAGCATGCCACAATGTATTTTTCTGACATGCATAAGGTGAGAGAAGACGCTCCTCTTGTATATCGCGTAGGGCTGCTTCCATGTTCCATGAGGATACAAAGTGTTGACGGTCGTAGAGGAGCTCGTTTAGTTCCACATGCTGTCCGAGCTATATCATCCTCCTCTTTTCCAGGACCTTAGTGAGAAAAGGAAGCTTGAACCTGTACCTGTAATATCAAAGGACCTTTTTGTTTAGAAAAGGGGTATGATAGTACGCTTTGGAAGGAGTGGGGGCACACCTGATGTGTGGAATAAAGCATTTGAAATGTTTGTTGTATCAAAGTCAATGAAAGGGAGGAGGCGCTCAGTTGACCATGGCTCCATAGGTGAATTAGATGCTTTTATTTTGACAGACAGGCTTAGCATCTCATAAGTCTCTGGTGGTTCAAAGGGGGTGAATGTAGTAAGGACGGTTTGTAGGTTCTGGTGGGCAGGATACCATTTATTGATCTCATTTTGAAAATGGATTGCCACGTCCAGGAGTTCCTACAGGAATTTGGGATTGTGGCTGTGTGAGATAGACTACTGAGACAATGGGAGAGATCATGGGATTGATAGAGACACAAGATGCTATGTATTCAAACAGCGAATAGGTTGTTTCGGCAATGATAGTGCAGTTCAGGTTAGTGGCATTGGTTAGAGCAATCTTTCTTCTCTTACCCTATCAGATCTATTAAATTTGTAGTCTGGGAAGAGGAGATCATCAAGGTAAGTAGAGAAGCTGTCACTAAACGATGTCTCTGGGAGTCAAACATGAGGCAGTAGGAAGAACATAAGATGTTGTCTGCATCAAGGGAGAGGGAGTGTTAATGATGTGCATTTTTATAAAAGGGCTGGGATTATCAGCTGCATTATGGTCAGCTGCACTGCTAGGAGGCGGCAGGCCTTTCCCCTGAGTTTAGTTGGTTTGGGGGCTAGTGGATTGATGGGAAGCAATAGTACAGGGTGGGCGTCACCTGTGGGTGGCAGCTGTTTATGGGCAGAGGGAATTTTCACTGTGGTTAGTATTCACTTTTTTAGGTTCTGACAAATGTCATGGAAGGCCAGCACAAAGTGATCATTTCCCTGAATCATCATGATTGAGGAAGTAGATAGTGACATTTCTGAGTTTAATGACGAGATTGTGTCTGCAGCCCCCTTGGATATTTAAAGTCTATCTCATGGTGAGATCTAATTGGAATGCATTATTCCTTGCTTAAAGGTTATCTTTGAAGATTTTATTCTTTCATGTTCAGGCTTTCAAAGAATGACTTTATCAGCATTTCAAGGTTTCCTTGCAAGATTACATATTTCAGTCACGTTCTAGTGTTTTTAGAAACAGAAGTTCACGGGTATTTAATAGCCCTCTAGACCAGTGCATATATGCTATCGGTGAGACCTACTGTGTTTGTGTTTGGGACTATCATGATTGCTGAGTGGATTTGAGCCAGACGTGAGTGTCTGCACTAACCTGGGCTAATAATGTAGAGCTTTTGAACAAAGTTAGTCTGCTTGTGCACTAGTGTTTCTCTATTGAGTAGTCATGGTGGCCTGGATGACTTGCACTGTTGTGTGTCACAAGCGAGAGTTGGCACTAATCTTCTTTAATATTGCATGGTTTCTTAGCAGAGATGTTTTTTTGTGCATGTTGGACACACAAAGGTTGTCAAGCAAAACTGACTTTTTTTTCATGGATGTTGGAAGAGATTATGTAATTTTTTTACATTTTTTTTTTTTTACCTCTATGGCACCATAGGGCATCATAAATTTAGTAAAGCATAAAGAATTTCTCATTGTTGCGCCCTGTTAAGACCACATTGTTCCTGCTTACATTTCACATGCTTTGCTAAATCTTGCATTCCCTATGAGTAATTGCTTTTTCCAAGATGTTATTACTTTTTTTTCAGGCAGCATATTACTCGTCTAGTGCATAATTTGAATTGAGTTGCATCCAGGTGTTGATAGCACAGCACAATTGTGTTATAGCTGAAGACAGTGCGAGTTTCTCTCAGTGGGGTGGTATGGTGTTTAGTGGGAGACAGGATGTGGCACTATGGCTTGAGCAGCAGAATTTGCAACTGGGGAACCCAGTTCAGCCTTCATGACCACGCCATCAAACCACTCTCCTGAGGGAGCACATTCCCATGCTTGACCTTAGAAGGCCCAGCTAGACTGTAGAAGCCATGGTGTCCTAGCACCAGCAGGTGGACCCTACTAGTGGCAAGTGTGGGTTAACCTTGAAGACATGTCCATCACAATTCATGATGAAGAACGCCTCCAGTCTTGTGGGCAGGCTTACGAAGCAAAACACCCCAGAGTGACAGTGACTCTGTCACTGAGGTCACAGGACACTTGAGGCCAGTCCGCCTCCCCATTGGTAGCTCAATTGGCCTTATTTCAGCAGTACTAGTGCAAATCACCATGGATTGGCAATGCAGGATTTGCACGCACACTAAATTAAGTTTGCAAACTTCACAGCCTCTCTGCTCCATGCACAAGCACTTTTAACATGTGCTGCCTGCTCTGGGGCCAGTAGAATTATGCAGCAAGAGAGAACAAAATTATGCCACAGTGTTGACTAAATTATACAGCACACAAAAAGGCTGCAGTGTAATGCTGTATATTTTCTGATACTTTGTTATTTTGACATTTCTATACATACTGAAAGTCTTTAGTACCAGTGTAACAATCAAATGCAGCAGTGAGAAAGGTTACCAGTCAACCTTCGCAAAGAGCCCTCCACTTCGCAGCAACACAAGTCACATTTATTAGTAACTTTTGATCCATTTGAGCTACAAACAATCTATTAGTTAAAATCATCAGATTATGCAGCAGATGATGTATTATGTGGCAAATATGGCAGAGCCACAATTAGGTGGAAAACATTTGCAAACTGGGATATTTTGTCATTCATGTTTGAACTGCTCATATGGAAAATGGGAGAAGTGCTGATGACAGAAACTGCATGGCTCGGAGACAAATGGCTTGTACTTCCACTTTAGGTGTATTTGGGACATTCTCTGATTGAAAATGTATCCCACTTTGTGAATACATTTTAACGTGAATAACTCGTATTCAACCTTTAATAAACATGTGTATCCATTGGTTGAATTAAATAATGTAATAAGTTATAACTGGTCAGTGAAATACCAAGCAAATACTAACAAGCATTTGCAATGCAATAGGTCTCGCATTAGTAAAAGTTTGAATTTGTTTGTAGCAAAAATTAATGCAACATTACTAGCTCGAATTTTATTAATGTAGACCTATAGAGTGTAGTGTGGTACAGTGAAGTGGTGTAGTATAGAGTAGAGGAAATTATTATAGAGCGTAGTGGAGTGGAGTAGTTTAGTGTGGAGTGGTGTTGAGTTGAGGAAAGTGGAGGAAAGTTTATAGAGTGGGATTGTGTGTGCTTGTATTATGATAAAATATAGTAATATTATGTCGGAATGAACGTATGAGAAATATAGGTTGGTGGTACTACATTTGCTGTACCAATTTATTTATAATGTGTTTTGTTGTGCAAGGTGACTTTACTTGTAACTGCTTGTTTAGTTGCCTGTTTAGGCTTTAAGCAGTGCATGTAAAATAAGTTTTAGCTATTGGCATTGTAAATGACAATGACTTTTATTTATGTTTTTTTTAATGTAAATAAAAGGCATTGTCATTTACAATGCCAATAGCTTAAACTCACGTAAATGCGAGACCTATTGCATTGCAAATGCTTGTTTCCTAATGCATTCATGTTTCAGATGCTTTTGTCTGTGCTTGCTCCCCAGTACACGAACAATCATAGGCAAACCCAACAGCACTTCAATTCGATTAGCTTCCCCAATGCTTGTTTTCTACAAATCTATTTAGCTTATGATTTAGTGCTCTGAGGTAGCATAACACTGATACAAGGCGCCCCCAAAAAAACTTTAAAACATATAAATAATGAACATTTACCAAGGTGCCCTGCTCATTTGTGTCGTCATCAGCCACTTTAGAGTTTTACCCAACGCTTTTCATATTAGGATTAATTTAAACTATACTTGCAATGCAAAAAGCGGAACTGCAAGTCCCGGAATGCAACACGTTGTTGCTTATCCGGCCAGGAGAGGCATACGAGGGCACACAACAACACGGAACGGCTGTGTAGCTACAACTATTTATTTGAGCATGCACGTTTGAGAGGATTTCTTTCTTCATTTAGGGAGGTTGCTGAATGTTTAAAACATTTGTTTGGTCAAATGTTACTCGAAATGTATGCAACTTCTTAAAGTCGATTCACAGAATAATTAAATAAGGCGATAAAAGGTGCCCACAAACAGAAGGTTAAGCCATTCCTGGCGAGAAGGAAATGTGCAGGAATTTAAGAGAACATTAATTCAAGAGAGTAAAACAATATTGCTTACATGTTGGCTCAGATCAGACCTCATCACGGCCTCCTGGGTTATTCTGAGCATCTGTGCGAGGCTGGAGGGTGAGACGTGAGAGAGACAGAGCGGAGGAGAGTGGAGGTGGTGTGAACGGGAGAATGAGAATTAAAGTTCAAGTTAATGGGGAGTTTTATGCGGCAAAGAGAAATAGGAAGAGACGATGACTGCCAGAAAGAAGACTCAAGGGGAGAAACCTGAGAGGACAGAAGTGGGGGAGCACGATAAAACGTCCCACTATATTTCTGAACATCTACAACCTAAAAACTTTGAACGGTGCTTTAGTCAGCACTCTTGCGGGCCACCGATACATCGGAAGCCAGATGCTGCCCTTGCACTGGCCTGTACGTACAGATTCCGATGCAAAAGTACGGCGCCATGTCCCTATGACGGTGCATTTAATAATTAAAACAATTCGTGAATCGGTAACATGAATAGTAAAAGGCGCACCTACGATAAGCGTGCGTTTAGATGTGTTCCGATGCAAACCTGGGCAGGGAGCTTTTATTTTGAACCGGCCTCCGCCTTGTGGAGCAGCTATGCTTCTTAACTGATCACAAATGTCTGTGTGGTAATGATTTCCATTATCGTGGCCAGCTGGAGCCTCCATCCTCTCCTCTGCCGCAAGAGCCTCCCTGGAGTGCGTCTCAAAAACTCCTACATTACTAAACTGCTCTTTCTAACAACTTTGCAGCAAAATTGTCGTGGTGTCACCAGGGCTTTAATGGGAAGCTTTTTCAATATTATATACAAGCCATAGTTGTTGCTTATTTATCTTATACAACTGACAACTATTGACAAAACCAATAGTCCTGACTTGTTGTAGGTATGATGTTACTTGTATCATATATCTGGGTGCAATGACAGAAACAGCAAAATAGAAGTCGGGGACACACTATGCTAAGCACAGATTTTTAGCTTACTGTTTTTAAGACACGCCCTTAATTACATTGGCCACGCCCATTTGAGTGACACCCCAGGTTTTTCATCCCACTTAAAGCCCTGAGTAGGTCACATTCATAATTTGAGGCAGGGTAGATTAAGTGATTTGCTCAGAATCACAGGATGGTGATCTCACACCGAGACTCGAACCTGGCTCCCCCAGACTGCAAATTACAAACACAAGCAGCTACAGGGTCAAAGTCAGCAGCTTTGACTGGAACGCTACACCCTGGGTAGAGGGAAGGTGCCAGGCAAAATCTATCCACCTCTAGGGGGCCGGCAGATTACACAGCAGTATGAACTCAATTCGTTCCAGACTAGTATGCTGTCATGTATGGGCTGTCCTTCCATTCACCAAAAATATTCAGAAGAACTTGTGGTACCATTCCCTACACGTAGAATACGCTGTATAAGAAGGGGTCACTGGCTCTCTTGTAACTGAAGCAATGCAATGAAAGACGGTCCAATTCCATACACACCAATAGTAATTTAGGAAACTGACGCATGCTTGAAGTTGCGGAAATAAATTGTGCCAGATAGTAACGAAAATCAGGTTCAAGGAATACCAGTACACGCAGCTGTCGGAAGAAGGATCCTGGATCAGCTGACGAAACTACGAAGCACTCGAAGGTACACACGTTGAAGAAAACGTGCCAACAGACTCCTTCTGTGTAATTAAGAGCACATACACTGCAAAGCTGATAAACCGTGAGGCGATCTGCGCACGCGTCAGTGATGCACATAAGTATTCACTCAAATATTCACCAGCCGAAACACAGGTGAAAGTATAGTAACTTGGAAATGCTCGTGGGTCCCCCACTCACCAGAGCCTTCTGCAAATCAACGGAGAACCAACCAGAATGTTTTGTCGTTATTTTTTTTTACAAGGTTGCTATTTTAACTAAGCACGTACAGCACCCGCTCTGCGATGACGAAACCAACAGGGAACAAGCTCGCGAGTGGTGCGCGCCACTGCGAGCCATGGCCTATTGGTGTCTATTACATGCACAAGCACGTAATAGACACCAATAGGCCATGGGACGAGCTATGCGCGCGCCTCGGGCCAATTGCGTGCAGTCTTTTACAATAAGACGCACGCAAAGGCCAATGGGGGAGCTCAAAAGGAAACGCACATGCACGAGCGTGTGCGATTCCTAGGTCAGCTCACATTCCCCGCTTTTCACATACAAAATGTCTTGCGCTGTGCGAGCACTGCTGCGCAGTGCACCACTAGGCGCGAGACCTAAAAAACACTTAAAGCCAAATATGACAAACAAGTAGGTAATATGTAGATTTGTAATAATCTGGTCTACTGCTCCTAAAATTGTCAGACTTCAACGGCGGACAACAGAGCTATTACAAACAGCTAAAAAAAAGTCACGAAAAAATATAAAGTGCATCATCTCTGGGAATCTCTTGGGGGGAAAGGAGTAAAGGGTCGGCCATACAATACCCAATGTAAACTGAGTCAAGGGACAGGGTTTATAAGGATTCAGAACCCAACTAAGGAGCAGCTCTATCTCCGACAACATTTCAAGCATAAAACAGGTTCACGCTTACATTTTTGTTAGTGGACTAGAATGTCCAACACATTATTATCGATCTCTGAACGTTTTCATTAGCCAACGCTTGCCTGGAAAATAGTCATATTCTGACCAAATCAGCTTTATTCTTGGCTCTGGGATATATCTCGGCCACAATATTTTCTTTATATTCTTAGAACTTCAAATTATTTCCTGGCTCAGATTCTAGGCTGGGTGTGTCTATTCTGGCATCAGGCTGGTTAATGCAGCGGACTCCCACCTCCCACCTCCCTCCCCCCTCCCAACCCCACGGCCTTTCCGAAACACAAGCCTGGCATGTAAATATATAATGCCATTTCTCGTTTCCACGTGCCCCTAGTTCTTTCTGGAGAGGCGCTGAACTTCACAACAACAAGCGCATGAACAATGCCATTTGGCTGTTCGGCCAGCAGGCGGCGACACACTGGACGGTCCGCCGATACTCCCACTTATACAGCGCCGTTATCCGGGGTGCAATGGGATCAGAAGCGGGCCAAATGCAATGGTAAACCCGGGGGTGCAATGATTTATCAAAGTGGCAACCGCCAGCGGTGCTCGTATGCTTGCTCTGCCGCTAGCCACCACCAGCCAAGGAATACTGCTGCACCCCAGAAACTCATACACCCCAGCCTTTCCTATAAGGCATGTGTTTTGTTCTTATGTCGCACCACCCCTAAAACCACTGCTAATTTCCTGCAAACCCCAATAGAACAACACTGCAACTTCGGATGACGACAAGAAACCTCCCTGTTCCCTGTGCCCAGGCTCGCACCGCAGCTCCTATGGGCTGAAAATGAAAGCGGCCGGTCATGCTGCCATGGCATCTGTGTACAAACAACAGTAGGTTACGGGGTGACACCGAGCACAGGGCAATGCATGAGAACTCCCACCCGGTGCAAGCACATGGCTTCTCTGGATGTTCGTATTAAGTGGTATTCTTTCAAAAAGTGATGAACGATGCACAGCATTGTGCAACTCACCTAAGATCCCGCGGGCTGTCAGGGTCTGCGCCGATGCATGAGGCAAGACGAGTCACTTAACCAAGAGAAAAACACACTTCTCTTCGGCGTGTCTGGATCGGCGTGCTTCCATCACTTTCATGCGATAAACACCCTGGTGCATTAAAGGCTCAAACGCGTAAATAAAGGGGCATGTTTGTTTTCCTATCCAGTATTTAAATTACTTAGGCAAAGGATCCACACGTTTTCTTAAGGGATGTTTACGCCATCATTTTAAGTAGGCACACAGATTTCCCGTTTGCTTTCGTTTCTCGTTTAAAAATGATTCATTTATATTTCTGCTAAATTGTATTAATTTGTAGTTCTCTTGTACTTATGTATACATCAACCCCGCCCTTGCGTACTTTGGGGACAAAGTTATGTCTGTTCTGATTCGGGGTCACGTGCAAAGGTGTCATTTTTGAATGAGCATAGGGCTTATAAACCGTTGTAGATATTTGCATTAAGCAAGTGTGCGCATCCCAATGTAAAACAAGAAAATAGAAAATCTTATCTGGGACTTCTCAGTTGCATGTGTTCTTTTGTTCTGTATTGAACAGTGTGCCATTCGGGTTTTATGGTCATTTTGGCAAAATGAAGAGATTAACCGCAAGTGGTGCCGCATCCCACGCCTGCTTTTATTTCAAAGGTGTGGGCTGCGGTGAGATGTTAGGTAAGATTGCGAGATAATTATATATAAACGAAATTTAATTACCACTAAAATTGAATTGGAATACAAGGCTGATGGCTCACAAACACGCAATTCTAAAAACCATTTGTCACACTGTTCTATTTAAACGGCTGAGGCCTGGTATTAATAAGTGCCTTTAATCTTTGTCGTCGTGCTTTCTTTGGAAACTCAACTCTGTTGTCTGCCGCCCCTTCCCGGCCTCCCAAACGGGCTTTTTAATACAAAATGATATGTTTAATCCTTTGTCTGATCTATATGCATGCATGTGCGCGCCGCAGCGGTTTGATAGAAGGATTGTAGAAATCAAAGCCTTCTCAGGGGCTTCACTGATACACCTGGTCCTTTTAAAACAACAAAGAAGAGATTGGCACAGAAGCTGTAATATAAAAGACATCTTTTTATTTAACCTCTGAAGAGGGAAAAAATGTGTCACACAGCATTCTCAAATCACTGTATGAGACATTGTCTAAGGAGTACAGAGAACAGGGGCATTATATACCCACACAGGGGCTGAGAAAAGGCAGTACAAGTACACATGAGAAGAGTTATGCACATAGATGGTCATACAGAAACTGCACAGTCAACAAGTAGGAGGAGTAATAAGTTGCTGACATCAGTTAGAACAGCCTGACAGTTCTATACTAGGAACAGGTGCACTCTACTAGCTAAGCACATCTGAGCATGTGCAAGACTCTGGGAGAGGGAAACAGCAAATGGCCAGCACATAGCTAACTAAAATGGCTGCCAAGTACAAAATGGCTTTCAGCTCATGCTAAGAGATTAATGCAATCTTCAACAGGTGGTCCTTTTAGCATGAGCTAAAGACAGTCCTTAAATCCAGTAGGAAAACAAAAAATATGCACATTAGATGCTTTCCATAAATTTATCAATATCCTAATTCATTGGTAGGTGGGCATTTCTCATTCTAAATATTGTTAAGCGGGTATGTATAAGGTATAAGCAGGAGTACAAAGGGAACAGAGCATTGGGTCATACAGATAGCAGGAGAGAGTAATTACTATTATCAGAAACAGAACTATTAGCTTTCTAGTCCTAAGCAAATCCTAGAAACATCCAGTAAAAACATTTTCAAGGCTCCTATGCATTTCAGTGACCATCAATTTCAACTTCAAAATAGCCAACAGCACATATCTAATAAAAACATTTTCGCTAGACTTTTCCTGTGTTTTCTTTATGAGGGTTAGAGTATCAATTATTATTAAGGAAATGGTAAAGTAACATTTGTCAACTGCTCAGGTGAACTTTTCTCTCGTAGAATAAACATTATTCCTAATACAAACAGGACCATGAGAATTAGGACGAAGAGCTGCAAAGGGCTGCTCCTCCTCAAAAATGGGACGACCAATGGGTCATATTTTCAACAAAAAAGAAAAAGAAGTCCTTGGGAAATTAAAGCCACTGTACAACCAACCAGAGGGGAGTCTTTTCCCTGTGTCCGTTTGAGCCTCACAGGCAGGCTCTTGTTGTTCCCACGGTGGAGCTGCACAACTCGCAACTCAGGAATCACGGCCCAGTTTCAAGGGAAAAGTTTCTTCTTTCAGGATAGGGCAATCACCCACCAGGGCAAATGCTCTTAGCGATCCTGTCCAGTGTCTCAGGCAGTGCGCCAGTTTTCTTCACTTTAATCTAACAGGCACCAGAGACACAGCACCTGTACCCTGAACTCAAGTCCTTCCCTAACTCCTGTATTGCTCTGCTGGCACACTGCTCTTTCGTTGGGGCCACAGATTGCATTCAGTGTGCCCAGGTATCTCTTGACCAACAAAGGTGAAGACTTTACAGCCACTTCGGGACCAGGATTCAGAGGCCTGATGCTAGGATCTCTGAAGCAACCCTTGTTTCAAAGGGGGTTACCTCAAGCAAAAACTTTCTCGCCTTCCTGGTCGGTCTGTGACTCTCGGCTGGGCATCAAAAACTTGATCCACGATTTCTCCTTTCTGATTTGTGACCCTGTCTTTCGCCCAAGACAGTGGCAGGGGTACACACTTCACATCCCAGTGCTTCCGGCCTTCTACCTTCACTGAGGTCCTGGTTGCCAGCAATGCCTGTGCTGGTTACCTTCACTTTGACTTCAAGCTGGACTGGTGCTGACTCCTCAAGCTAGATCTGACGTCCGCGCCCCTCTGGCAATGGTTGTAAGGCAGCAAATATCTATTGGTGGACAGAACAAAAGGTCTTTAGACAAGGCACAGAAATAATCTATCAACAGAGAGGTTAGTCTCAGAATACTTCCTAGTCTAGGGACGCCCCATATATTAGCAAGGCACCCAAGAACCACTTTCATCTATGTGAGAGTAAAAAAACACAACAGCTTCGACCTATTGGCAAGTATAAAAGGAACTCTTTGGTGAACTGACAAGAGTAATACGTCACCCAATACCAAGCAGCCAAGGAAGTCTGTGTTTATTTACTAAATTCTGAGGAAAAGAGAAAAACAATACAGACATACTCCAAATCCTTACATCTGTATATTCCTATCTTAATCATCTAAAGACCCTCAAGAAAAAGGAAATGTTCTACACTTTTACTCATAGACTTTGCATTACTTGTACAGGACTGCAGAAACTTCTAAAATGATTTCTCTTAATAAAAGCACCTACATTGTATGCTTAGGACCATGCTCTCATGTTATAGGAGCAACAGGAAAATCTAAAACTGCTAATTTAACAGGGATTCCTATTACATAAAGAACTAAAAACTTCAACATAATGGGTACATTTTCTCCAGCAGAACATCTTGTGACAAACAGACTCCTATAAAACAATATTTTCCTCAAAAATGTTTGCTGAGGATCACATGGGCATCTTCCCTGCATTCTATTTTTCACAATCCAAACTATGCAACATCAGCTCTAGTAAGGACTGTCAGTTTATTTACACAGACTAGCTAATAAAAACTAGCAATGCCCTTGCAAAACTGTATGTAGCATGAGAATAACAAACAATAGTGGTGTTATCACCTGAGAATTTAGAACAAAAACTACCCACAGCTAGTTCCCCTTAAAGATCAAATAAGGAAACCACAATCTGGACTACTCATCCTTTCATAATTTCATCAGACAGGATGGGCAGTAACATAGCAAATTTATTTATTCATTTTATTAATATTAACAATGTTTAAAACAGTATTACTGAATAGCCAATTAAATGTCTCATGGCTATTTCACAGACAGTTTAGACAGGCTCAAAAGAAATTGAGAAAAAGAGAGAGAACACATAAATTTGCCCACCCTTAATTTGTAGAGGAGCTAGCCTCCTCCCCCCATTTTTGACAGTAGGAAACCTGTAACAGGTTTCATTCTGTCAACACTATCAACCCCAATTTGTAGCAACTGGGCATAAACGAACTCTGAGGAGCTAAATAGCACATTGAGCTAGCTATAGAACATATTCCTTTAGCAAATGTACAAGTGTAACACGAGGGCACATGAATTCAAACTAAATCCCATTGCTTCCTTAATTCAGCCCTAAAAGCATTAGTGCTATATATATGACAGAGCAATTGTCTTAATAAGAGCTCACATATACCATTATTATTCAATCTGTTCATATGAGTGAACAAAAACTTGCTTTTGCCAAAAAAGTAAGCAAAACCTCTTTCTTTCCCTGCCCTGCCATTTCGTCTTTCAAATGTCAAAGCAAATGTTGCGCTGAGCCCTGCTAGGCTTCTAAATGTAGGACTTTGGCCTTTAACCTATGCAGCTGTTCCATCTTGTGTGCAAGGTTTTCATGCAGTTTTACCAATTCAAAGTGACCCTGGAGACTGAGAGCTCAACAACCCACTCCATTCCTGTCTACCAGCAATTCAGAGGTAAGCTTAATAACTTCTGCCAGTTTTTTTTGTACATATTTATATTTGTAAGCAGTGTGCTGAGTGCTTGTATAGCAGTATAGATGTCAGCTATTCATTCTATACTTACATATGTGCATTTACTGGAGCCTACGGTAGTTTAAAAGCTGCTCTGATTGGAATGACCTCATTTAAATAGTGAATTTTACTCAATTTCGACTTTGATGTTTGGGGCACTTAAAAATTAATATCCTACAATGTTTTTGCATAATAGTCATCCCCAGAATGTCCTCTACATATCCCAGAGATGTGGCATCAGAAATGTATAATGTATACCCTTCTAAAAATGAGTTTTGTACGCCTGGGTAAAGTGATATTTCACATGTAAGTGACCCCCTATTGCTGTATAGCACGGCTTAAATTCAATTTGGATGCTAGGAGGTCACAGCATCATTATTAGGCATTATAAATATTAAAAAACGAAGTTAATGCACCTTTCTTAAATAAGATTATTTTTTATATAATCAAAAGATTTTTTTTTTTTAATAAATCCAATCATTTTGATGAGTTCACATATGAAAAGCAAGCTGCATCCCTTGTCTATCACATTTAAACGCAGTCTTAACCCTAAGCACAGAAGCTTAACTTGAAACATCTTAAGTCTGCGCCACTTTTAAATAAAGGACAGTCATTATTATTTAACATCAAAAAACACTCTTATCCTTATTTAAAAAGGCATTAAGAAAAGAAATCCCTACTGTCAATCTGTCCTCTGTTTATCAAAAATAATGAAACTATATTTCTAACTTTTAAAACAGCAGTCTGAAATGCAGGATTTTACACCGTTTTTGCACTGATTTAAGGGGTAGTGACTTCAGCTGTTTTCTTTGTGTGGCCTGGAGTCAGAAATACCCATGTGCTGACACAGCTGCTTGACACGTAAAGGCGTCGAATTCACACGCCTTTCAAGTCAGCCTTTTGAGCCAGCACAAATCTGTCGTTCTGTAATGTGTATTCAGGTCAGCAACAACCAACTCACTCAGATAATGTGAATGCCTGGTAATACCTAATACATAAGGATAAATGCTGTGACATTTTGTATCTTAATTTTATCCATTGCAAAACACACAATTTCGTTTTTTGAAGCTTTTTTGTTCCTATTCAATGTGGATTCTAATATTATCTTTACCATTGTGGCAATTTGCACACATGTATAGTGTCTTACTCTGTCAATTTAATGATAGCGTGCAGCTATTTAGCATATATTATATAATTCATTGCTGGATTCTTTTAAAATATATTTTATTTTAATGATATTTTGCATAACAGAATGCTGAAAAAAAAACCACATGGAGCTCATTCCAGACATTTTCAAAACGGTGTCATACACATAATACAGGGCACTAAAGGCTAGCCATTCTTGCACCAAGAGCGCAATCGCTACTTACTCACACAAGTACCACTAATGACAAACCACAGACATTTAAACACACATTTAACCCACAGATCAACACTTAGGACAGAAACAAAAGACAGCCCACAGACTGTACTTAAACCAAACCATTTGTAAATACTAGTTGTAAGTCATATTCACTAGATTTGGCTGGCAGAACACCAGGAAAAAAAACGCTCTGCATATCACCACTTATGAATGTTACTAAGTGCACAGACCAGGATCCTTTCTACGTACATATTTAGTTCCTCGGGGTACTAGTCATCAAGGAAGAAATACGTTTTTATACCTAAACCTAGTTAAGTATCCCCTCTAGGGGAGCCGGCTAATTCAATACAAGTTCCAAAGGGTACCTACAAACAAAGCAACACATTCTACGATGTGTGCTAAGAACAGGCATGCCAAAAATATTGCAGCATATACAATATTATACACAAAGTAGCACTTAACTCAAAGTGTGCCGTTCAAGTTTACAAAAGTTTCTCATTACCTGCCTACATAAACTGCAGTTTACATATTTCCAAATTCCAAATATTGGCAAATTTCCATACAAATCCAAAAAGCGTCGTAACAAACGACCTTACCAAGCACAAGTTTCCAGATTCTAACTGCCAAGTTCCGAGTGACCAAACGGTCATTTTTAGAATACTCACGCCAAAAATGTTCTCAGTCAGGAGTGGTAAGCAGTTGGAGGAGTCCAATCAGGAAGACCAGAAATATACTGGGCTGCAGAGACAGAATCTCAGTTTTATGGTACCTTTTTACTAGAGTCCTGTTCTGTCCTCCTCAGTAGATTCCTTTCTCCCATCAGGATCACTCCCTTGGATAGCTACTTCTCTGATGAGCCTCACAGAGGGCACCAATTGTAGAAATCAAAACCTTCTCAGGGGCTTCACTGATACACCTGGTCCTTTTAAAACAACAAAGAAGAGATTGGCACAGAAGCTGTAATATAAAAGACATCTTTTTATTTAACCTCTGAAGAGGGAAAAAATGTGTCACACAGCATTCTCAAATCACTGTATAAGACATTTTCTGAGGAGTACAGAGAACAGGGGCATTATATACCCACACAGGGGCTGAAAAAAGGCGGTACAATTACACATGAGAAGAGTTATGCACATAGATGGTCATACAGAAACTGCACAGTCAACAAGTAGGAGGAGTAATAAGTTGCTGACATCAGTTAGAACAGCCTGACAGTTCTATACTAGGAACAGGTGCACTCTACTAGCTAAGCAAATCTGAGCATGTGCAAGACTCTGGGAGAGGGAAACAGCAAATGGCCAGCACATAGCTAACTAAAATGTCTGCCAAGTACAAAATGGCTTTCAGCTCATGCTAAGAGATTAATGCAATCTTCAACAGATGGTCCTTTTAGCATGAGCTAAAGACATTCCTATAATCCAGTAGGAAAACAAAAAATATGCACATTAGATGCTTTTCATAAATTTATCAATATCCTAATTCATTGGTAGGTGGGCATTTCTCATTCGAAATATTGTTAAGCGGGTATGTATAAGGTATAAGCAGGAGTACAAAGGGAACAGAGCATTGGGTCATACAGATAGCAGGAGAGAGTAATTACTATTATCAGAAACAGAACTATTAGCTTTTTAGTCCTAAGCAAATCCTAGAACCATCCAGTAAAAACATTTTCAAGGCTCCTATGCATTTCAGTGACCATCAATTTCAACTTCAAAATAGCCAACAGCACATATCTAATAAAAACATTTTCGCTAGACTTTTCCAGTGTTTCCTTTATGAGGGTTAGAGTATCAATTATTATTAAGGAAATGGTAAAGTAACATTTGTCAACTGCTCAGATGAACTTTTCTCTCGTAGAATAAACATTATTCCTAATACAAACAGGACCATGAGAATTAGGACGAAGAGCTGCAAAGGGCTGCTCCTCCTCAAAAATGGGACGACCAATGGGGTATATTTTCAACAAAAAAGAAAAAGAAGTCCTTGGGAAATTAAAGCCGCTGTACAACCAACCAGAGGGGAGTCTTTTCCCTGTGTCCGTTTGAGCCTCACAGGCAGGCTCTTGTTTTTCCCACGGTGGAGCTGCACAACTCGCAACTCAGGAATCACGGTCCAGTTTCAAGGGAAAAGTTTCTTCTTTCAGGATAGGGCAATCACCCACCAGGGCAAATGCTCTTAGCGATCCTGTCCAGTGTCTCTGGCAGTGCACCAGTTTTCTTCACTTTAATCTAACAGGCACCAGAGACACAGCACCTGTACCCTGAACTCAAGTCCTTCCCTAACTCCTGTATTGCTCTGCTGGCACACTGCTCTTTCGTTGGGGCCACAGATTGCATTCAGTGTGCCCAGGTATCTCTTGACCAACAAAGGTGAAGACTTTACAGCCACTTCGGGACCAGGATTCAGAGGCCTGATGCTAGGATCTCTGAAGCAACCCTTGTTTCAAAGGGGGTTACCTCAAGCAAAAACTTTCTCGCCTTCCTGGTCGGTCTGTGACTCTCGGCTGGGCATCAAAAACTTGATCCACGATTTCTCCTTTCTGATTTGTGACCCTGTCTTTCGCCCAAGACAGTGGCAGGGGTACACACTTCACATCCCAGTGCTTCCGGCCTTCTACCTTCACTGAGGTCCTGGTTGCCAGCAATGCCTGTGCTGGTTACCTTCACTTTGACTTCAAGCTGGACTGGTGCTGACTCCTCAAGCTAGATCTGACGTCCGCGCCCCTCTGGCAATGGTTGTAAGGCAGCAAATATCTATTGGTGGACAGAACAAAAGGTCTTTAGACAAGGCACAGAAATAATCTATCAACAGAGAGGTTAGTCTCAGAATACTTCCTAGTCTAGGGACGCCCCATATATTAGCAAGGCACCCAAGAACCACTTTCATCTATGTGAGAGTAAAAAAACACAACCGCTTCAACCTATTGGCAAGTATAAAAGGAACTCTTTGGTGAACTGACAAGAGTAATACGTCACCCAATCCCAAGCAGCCAAGGAAGTCTGTGTTTATTTACTAAATTCTGAGGAAAAGAGAAAAACAATACAGACATACTCCAAATCCTTACATCTGTATATTCCTATCTTAATCATTTAAAGACCCTCAAGAAAAAGGAAATGTTCTACACTTTTACTCATAGACTTTGCATTACTTGTACAGGACTGCAGACACTTCTAAAATGATTTCTCTTAACCCCTTCAGCGCGGCGCGGATTTCTGCGCCACGCTGAAGGTTCCGT
The DNA here is from genome assembly GCF_964204655.1 of Triturus cristatus. Lineage (NCBI taxonomy): Eukaryota > Metazoa > Chordata > Amphibia > Caudata > Salamandridae > Triturus > Triturus cristatus. The sequence continues at coordinate 998,748,759 of NC_140581.1, forward strand.
GCGCGGGCGGGGCCATGACGGAACGGTTCCGTCATAAGCACAGCCCAACCGACGTGCATGACGGAACCGTTCCGTCATGCGCGTCGAACGGGTTAATAAAAGCACCTACATTGTATGCTTAGGACCATGCTCTCATGTTATAGGAGCAACAGGAAAATCTAAAACTGCTAATTTAACAGGGATTCCTATTACATAAAGAACTAAAAACTTCAACATAATGGGTACATTTTCTCCAGCAGAACATCTTGTGACAAACAGACTCCTATAAAACAATATTTTCCTCAAAAATGTTTGCTGAGGATCACATGGGCATCTTCCCTGCATTCTATGTTTCACAATCCAAACTATGCAACATCAGCTCTAGTAAGGACTGTCAGTTTATTTACACAGACTAGCTAGTAAAAACTAGCAATGCCCTTGCAAAACTGTATGTAGCATGAGAATAACAAACAATAGTGGTGTTATCACCTGAGAATTTAGAACAAAAACTACCCACGGCTAGTTCCCCTTAAAGATCAAATAAGGAAACCACAATCTGGACTACTCATCCTTTCATAATTTCATCAGACAGGATGGGCAGTAACATAGCAAATTTATTTATTCATTTTATTAATACTAACAATGTTTAAAACGGTATTACTGAATAGCCAATTAAATGTCTCATGGCTATTTCACAGACAGTTTAGACAGGCTCAAAAGAAATTGAGAAAAAGAGAGAGAACACATAAATTTGCCCACCCTTAATTTGTAGAGGAGCTAGCCTCCTCCCCCCATTTTTGACAGTAGGAAACCTGTAACAGGTTTCATTCTGTCAACACTATCAACCCCAATTTGTAGCAACTGGGCATAAACGAACTCTGAGGAGCTAAATAGCACATTGAGCTAGCTATAGAACATATTCCTTTAGCAAATGTACAAGTGTAACACGAGGGCACATGAATTCAAACTAAATCCCATTGCTTCCTTAATTCAGCCCTAAAAGCATTAGTGCTATATATATGACAGAGCAATTGTCTTAATAAGAGCTCACATATACCATTATTATTCAATCTGTTCATATGAGTGAACAAAAACTTGCTTTGCCAAAAAAGTAAACAAAACCTCTTTCTTTCCCTGCCCTGCCATTTCGTCTTTCAAATGTCAAAGCAAATGTTGCGCTGAGCCCTGCTAGGCTTCTAAATGTAGGACTTTGGCCTTTAACCTATGCAGCTGTTCCATCTTGTGTGCAAGGTTTTCATGCAGTTTTACCAATTCAAAGTGACCCTGGAGACTGAGAGCTCAACAACCCACTCCATTCCTGTCTACCAGCAATTCAGAGGTAAGCTTAATAACTTCTGCCAGTTTTTTTTGTACATATTTATATTTGTAAGCAGTGTGCTGAGTGCTTGTATAGCAGTATAGATGTCAGCTATTCATTCTATACTTACATATGTGCATTTACTGGAGCCTACGGTAGTTTAAAAGCTGCTCTGATTGGAATGACCTCATTTAAATAGTGAATTTTACTCAATTTCGACTTTGATGTTTGGGGCACTTAAAAATTAATATCCTACAATGTTTTTGCATAATAGTCATCCCCAGAATGTCCTCTACATATACCAGAGATGTGGCATCAGAAATGTATAATGTATACCCTTCTAAAAATGAGTTTTGTACGCCTGGGTAAAGTGATATTTCACATGTAAGTGACCCCCTATTGCTGTATAGCACGGCTTAAATTCAATTGGGATGCTAGGAGGTCACAGCATCATTATTAGGCATTATAAATATTAAAAAACGAATTTAATGCACCTTTCTTAAATAAGATTATTTTTTATATAATCAAAAGATTTTTTATTTTATTTTTAATAAATCCAATCATTTTGATGAGTTCACATATGAAAAGCAAGCTGCATCCCTTGCCTATCACATTTAAACGCATTCTTAACCCTAAGCACAGAAGCTTAACTTGAAACATCTTAAGTCTGCGCCACTTTTAAATAAAGGACAGTCATTATTATTTAACATCAAAAACCAGTCTTATCCTTATTTAAAAAGGCATTAAGAAAAGAAATCCCTACTGTCAATCTGTCCTCTGTTTATCAAAAATAATGAAACTATATTTCTAACTTTTAAAACAGCAGTCTGAAATGCAGGATTTTACACCGTTTTTGCACTGATTTAAGGGGTAGTGACTTCAGCTGTTTTCTTTGTGTGGCCTGGAGTCAGAAATACCCACGTGCTGACACAGCTGCTTGACACGTAAAGACGTCGAATTCACACGCCTTTCAAGTCAGCCTTTTGAGCCAGCACAAATCTGTCGTTCTGTAATGTCTATTCAGGTCAGCAACAACCAACTCACTCAGATAATGTGAATGCCTGTTAATACCTAATACATAAGGATAAATGCTGTGACATTTTGTATCTTAATTTTATCTATTGCAAAACACACAATTTCGTTTTTTGAAGCTTTTTTATTCCTATTCAATGTGGATTCTAATTTTATCTTTACCATTGTGGCAATTTGCACACATGTATAGTGTCTTACTCTGTCAATTTAATGATAGCGTGCAGCTATTTAGCATATATTATATAATTCATTGCTGGATTCTTTTAAAATATATTTTATTTTAATGATATTTTGCATAACAGAATGATGAAAAAAAAAACACATGGAGCTCATTCCAGACATTTTCAAAACGGTGTCATACACATAATACAGGGCACTAAAGGCTAGCCATTCTTGCACCAAGAGCGCAATCGCTACTTACTCACACAAGTACCACTAATGACAAACCACAGACATTTAAACACACATTTAACCCACAGATCAACACTTAGGACAGAAACAAAAGACAGCCCACAGACTGTACTTAAACCAAACCATTTGTAAATACTAGTTGTAAGTCATATTCACTAGATTTGGCTGGCAGAACACCAGGAAAAAAAACGCTCTGCATATCACCACTTATGAATGTTACTAAGTGCACAGACCAGGATCCTTTCTACGTACATATTTAGTTCCTCGGGGTACTAGTCATCAAGGAAGAAATACGTTTTTATACCTAAACCTAGTTAAGTATCCCCTCTAGGGGAGCCGGCTAATTCAATACAAGTTCCAAAGGGTACCTACAAACAAAGCAACACATTCTACGATGTGTGCTAAGAACAGGCATGCCAAAAATATTGCAGCATATACAATATTATACACAAAGTAGCACTTAACTCAAAGTGTGCCGTTCAAGTTTACAAAAGTTTCTCATTACCTGCCTACATAAACTGCAGTTTACATATTTCCAAATTCCAAATATTAGCAAATTTCCATACAAATCCAAAAAGCGTTGTAACAAACGACCTTACCAAGCAAAAGTTTCCAGATTCTAACTGCCAAGTTACGAGTGACCAAACGGTCATTTTTAGAATACTCACGCGAAAAATGTTCTCAGTCAGGAGTGGTAAGCAGTTGGAGGAGTCCAATCAGGAAGACCAGAAATATACTGGGCTGCAGAGACAGAATCTCAGTTTTATGGTACCTTTTTACTAGAGTCCTGTTCTGTCCTCCTCAGTAGATTCCTTTCTCCCATCAGGATCACTCCCTTGGATAGCCACTTCTCTGATGAGCCTCACAGAGGGCACCAATTGTAGAAATCAAAACCTTCTCAGGGGCTTCACTGATACACCTGGTCCTTTTAAAACAACAAAGAAGAGATTGGCACAGAAGCTGTAATATAAAAGACATCTTTTCATTTAACCTCTGAAGAGGGAAAAAATGTGTCACACAGCATTCTCAAATCACTGTATGAGACATTTTCTGAGGAGTACAGAGAACAGGGGCATTATATACCCACACAGGGGCTGAAAAAAGGCGGTACAAGTACACATGAGAAGAGTTATGCACATAGATGGTCATACAGAAACTGCACAGTCAACAAGTAGGAGGAGTAATAAGATGCTGACATCAGTTAGAACAGCCTGACAGTTCTATACTAGGAACAGGTGCACTCTACTAGCTAAGCAAATCTGAGCATGTGCAAGACTCTGGGAGAGGGAAACAGCAAATGGCCAGCACATAGCTAACTAAAATGGCTGCCAAGTACAAAATGGCTTTCAGCTCATGCTAAGAGATTAATGCAATCTTCAACAGGATGATGAAAAGGTGGTTAATATTACATACAAAGATGAAATGATTTTAACATCAAAGGCACGAGGGCCCCGGCGATGAGATAAATAGAAGCCGAAGGGACGGCGTTTACATTATAAAGGTATCCGAGTAAATATTGTGAACTCCTGTAAATGAACAGCTCCAGAGAGGGACTACGAGGGATAATTACCCTGATTAGAGCGCACTTTGCAGGTCTGAAAATGACCCCAAATGAGGCCATTATGGGGGCCGCTGCCTTTCAAAGCCTCTCCGTTCTCTTGCGCCTGAATTTTAATTCGGGTAATTTTCTCTGGAGAACCGACAATTAGTGTAATAAAACAGTGTTGTGTGTATTTTGTGAGATGGCAGAAGGCAGCCAGTACCCATTTTACGAAGTCCCCCCTCCCCCCGTTGCTGACAAAACCAACAGGGAACAAGCTTGCGAGTGGTGCGCGCGCGCCACTGCGAGCCATGGCCTATTGGTGTGCGCGTAGTAGACACCAATAGGCCATGGGAGGAGCTATGCGCGCGCCTTGGGCCAATTGCGTGGTCTTTTACAATAAGACACACACAAAGGCCAATGGGGGAGCTCCAAAGGAAACGCACACGCACGAGCGTGTGCGATTCCTAGGTCAGCTCACATTCCCCGTTTTTCAGATACAAAATGTCTCGTGCTGCGCAGTGCACCGCTAGGCATGAGACCTAAAAACTGGGATGTTTTGCTCTTTCTGGCCACACCTCTGACTCCGCCCATTGACCCAGTCCACGAGTTATTCCCGCCATCTGATTTTCCACTCACAGTTCCCTTACTTTTCCCCCCCACTTCGACCACTATAGGCAATCATATATCTGATTGCAGGGGGTAGGTAACATAACTGCAATGTTTAAGTAATTTTAGAAATATGTAAACATTACCAATTTAATAGAATGTTTGTGAAAAATTCTGGGGGGGGTGGCGCGATGGCTTTCTTTTACACGAGGTGGGGTCGCAGGATTAAATAGTTTGAAGACCACTGGGTTAGGAAAGGCTTTGGATCTCTGGCCTTATTATTATTTTCAATTTACGCACCAGCGAAGAATCTTCACCTAAGCGTCCTTGCTGCCCACTTCAGCCCGGGCCGCAGGTGGCCTGAAGAGACTTCCATCAAGCCGAGTCTCCACCTGTTATTCACGCGACTTCGAAGCCTCTTAGCAGAAAGAAGCTCGAGACCCTGTGATGTCACAGACTCATTTCCTGGGTTACCGCTGGCAACTGGAAGCCGAGGAGCGGGGCGCAGTTCTAATGCTCCCTGCAGAACCCCCACGACTCGGGCTGCCAGCGAGGAGGACCTTGGACCTCCGCTTCGAGCGGCGCCCGCCGCTGTAGGGCAGGCACCTCACACTAATACTGTACGGCGCCATGAGCAGGCAGGATCGACAAGCCGAGAGCGCCACCTGCAGTCTTCCCACAGAAGCAGTCCGGCCCGCCTGTAAAACAAAGGATCGACAAGCCGAGAGCGCCACCTGCAGTCTTCCCACAGAAGCAGTCCGGCCCGCCTGTAAAACAAAGGATCGACAAGCCGAGAGCGCCACCTGCAGTCTTCCCACAGAAGCAGTCCGGCTGGCCTGTAAACCACGGGATCGACAAGCCGAAAGCGCCACCTGCAGTCTTCACACAGAAGCAGCCCGGCCCGCCTGTAAAACAAAGGATCGACAAGCCGAGAGCGCCACCTGCAGTCTTCACACAGAAGCAGCCCGCACCGCCTTTAAAACACGGGATCGACAAGCCAAGAGCGCCACCTGCAGTCTTCACACAGAAGCAGTCTGGTCCGCCTGTAAAAGACTGCAAGCACCTATCGGCTCAGTGAGGTGCATTTGCCAGATCTGTATCTGCGGGTGAGTAGAGCACGCGGGAGCACCCGAGAGGAGACGGTGCTAATGTATTTTGGCTTTAAGGTTTGGAACGGGCGGGGCTCTCGGGGGACTGTCAGACTACTAGAATGGCTTGTACTCATGCCTTTCCATAGCACAACCCCGAACACGCTCTCAGAAGCGTATACCAGGGCAGGTGATGGAAAGCTGAGGGATTACAGTGACAATCTGATTACATTATCATGGCGTCTGTGCGAAATGAAACCTTGCTAATATATCCGTTGTAGTCTAACATTTACGACCATGAAACGGCGTATTTGGCTGTTAAGACAACCTAAAAAAATTTAAATCCGGCGCACGAGGCAACAAGCTGAATTGTGAGTTCAAGACTGTTTAACAATAACATGTTCTTCCTATAAAGAGTCTATCGCTTTAATGGCAGTGTTAAACTTTTACATAATTTGTTATTTATTATGTACTCATGGACTTAGCTCTCTCGACACCGAGTTATCGCATCAGTAATGTTGCTATTTGTTAAGTGGGCCCACAGGATGTGTTTCTGCATTCAAAGGTGGAGGGGTGCCACCGATTATCGCCTTTGTAAATTGTTGGTTTTATATTTGATCCAGATATTCGTATAATCTTAAATCGTTTCCGTAGATATATGCTTCTTTTGTCTCAGTGTCGGTTTACAGTACTTTGAACTATTTACAACGTGCCTAATCGACACAGGCAGATGCTGTTTTACATTGTTTGACGTAACTATTAGCAGTAAAATTGATTCTGAGGAAAATTAGATATAGTACTGTGACAAGCTTGCAAATGCACATTATCCGAAGGCCTAGCAAACTTTAAAATAACACGAACATCTGAGTTTTTAAATGGCCGTTGTTGGTCTGGCCTTGATGCTCGCCCTGATGCTTGTTCTTAACAAACGCCGACAAGCCCCATCTTTGCTGTGTTCATTATCCATCCATGTATCAGGCCTACAAGAAGGTTCTGTTTTCTTGTCCAATGCAGTCTCCTGAGGTAAAAAGCATTCCCTGAAGCTGGAAACTGTAAGGGGAAACCCGACCTCTCCATTGTTTCCCTGACAGTGCAGATACATCATCGGAGTTTTGGCCGACTTATGAAGAGTGTGTCTTTGTTCTTGGTTGAAATGGTTTCTTTTCTTTTGAACACAAAATACTCATACTTTTCAGAGGCAATTTGCAAAATGCAGTGGCCCACGCAGAAACTGCTTCTGCTTATAGTCTTGCGGTTCCTGGTTGACTGCAGGCCAAATGATGTCATGCCCACAAATCATCCCCCTTCCACTTCTGTTCGACGTTTGCCCCCAGTCAGTGTCTGATGGCTGCACGCTGGCCGTGCTTCGACTTTGATATCAGTTCTCAAGTCAAGTGGCTTGTGTTTGCATCAGTGGACACTTACTTAGAAAGGCTCCAAGTGCATTGGATGTAAATGCTTTACAGCCCGCCGTATCTAAAAAATGAATAAAGTTGGTATTTATCATTAAAGTTTACTTGCTCCCCATAAAGTATATGATATGAAATATGCATATGCCGTGCCTAATTTGTAATAAAATAACTCCAAAGCCCGAAAGATTTTTGTGGCGCCACTACCAGGATTCTAGGGCTGTGTAGTCTTGATTTCATCTCATACCTCTTTCTTCCACCACCACCACACAATTCCTACCTCTTTATCTCACTCTTGCAGGACTTTTTAGTCCCTGATTTCTCCCTTTGTCACTGGTTTTCTTTCTCTTCCTCCTTCTAGCTCGGTTTTCTACTTATTTGTGGTTATGTATTAAAATCTTATAGTACAAAATATGTCCTGATCCCCCAAAATCAGTGCTGGTACACACAACATTAATGTATCCAAAAAAGTGCTGAGTTGTTTGTGTTCCGGTTCAAGGAGGACCTGGCCTGGCAGTTCAGGCTGTATATTTTCCCACTGGAGCAGGGTCAAGACTGATTTGCATATGGCTGGGTCCAAGCTGAGGTGGCACGGTGTGCATAATTATGATGGATTGCGATGTGGCCCGAGTAATTAAGTGTCTGAGATTAATTCAAGCATTCCATCCATCACTTTTTTTGTATACTTTTGTGTGTCATCCTAAATGGGACAGGTATGCCCAGACGTGGGTTCCTTTTACACTGTTTCGCTGGAACTAAGCTATACCTGGCTGATGAGCACTAACTAGGGCAGAAACTGGTCCTAGGTTGCTTGTGTTGCAGTTCAGGGAGGACCGGGCCTGGTAATTTGGGCTGGACTGTTCCCACTGGAGCACGGTCAAGACTGATTGAGTGGGTAGGCGCTGATGTCCCTTGAGGAAACCCCCTCCCTAAAGCCCCTCATCAGAAACCATGAATACAAAATTCAGTTCTTTGGGTTAGGAGTTGTAAAATCCCGTCCGTATTTATTAAAACATATAAACTTGAAAAACACATTTCATTATTTTTTTGCACAGTAACCCACAATTTTACATTTCCTTGGACAGTTACGTCCTAGCCTTAACAGAGTCACTAATACATGGAAGTTACCTAATATAAACTAAGATTGTTCCTGTGCATCTATCACAAGCAGAGAGAGCTAATGACTGGTTCAGGGACCATTCCTCTTAGAACCCCTTTGTCCAATACCACATTGGACATGGATGGGTCCCTCCTTTTGGAAGGACACCACCTACCGATCTTGCATACCCGGAGTGCCTGTGCAGAAGGCCTGTCTGCCCGCCAGGATACCTCCTGTGGGCACCCCCATACACCAATCTTCCTCCCCCCAAAGTGCATGCGCTAGCAACCAACAAGCGCCAACCCCACTATGGAACGCATGGGCTTACATACTTACACCATTAACTACCCCCCCACCTTTAGAAAAAAGCTGCCAAACGCTTTAAACACAATTTGTTAAAATTACACCCCGAAACTTCTATCTCGGACTCCTACTTCTCAACAAACAAAGGGCACATATCCACCAACATCATTTTCTACACCAAAAGAAGAGCACAATGGAGGAAAGACTTCCTTGCTCTTTTCACGGTCTCCTCCACCAGGAAAGCTGCACATGGTCTCACAATCTCCATCTCCCCCTCCCTAATCTACAAAGCCGCAGCAACCATCACCAGCTATCACAATGGAATCATCCTCATGCAATCATCAGACCGCAGCTTAAACCTGTTGGATAACATCTTCCCCATCATCAGGGATAAAGTGATAACATCTCACCCCCCCTCCCAGGAAGCTCCCACCCCCAGCACACAGCCTTCCACCCCCCTAATGTTACATCTGCTCACGCTCATCGGATGTCAAGGTCAACATTTATTCCCAATCCCAGTGCTACCCTCGCCACCCTGCATGATTCCCTTCCAATACACTCCCCCCTTATTATACTACCAGCATTTACACCCATCCCAGACTCAGCACTCTCATCTGGAATCGGCATACCTCCCCCAATGCCAACCCTGCCACCTGCCAAACCAATATGCCCACGACCACATCCACATCTCACACTCCTGTGATTCTTACATCGTCACTACACACCAGTCCACCCCTCCCTGATCCGGATAAGGAACCAGGCAGGATGTTACACAACAACCCAGATTATGTGCTTCCCACATACTACCCACGGGACGCAAACACACCTCCTACCCTCACAATACAATCGCCAATCGTGCTACCACCTACACCAGACCCTAGACTTGACGAGATTCTAATTTCGCTACGGCAACTCAAAGAAGAACTATAAGCTCTAAGTAAAGTCTTTCTTTGCCAACCCTGGAACAATAGATCGACACAAGATACCAATACAAACTTCCACACTAACCACTCAGAAGCCACTCCGAAGCATTTTCCCCCTAGGTGGAGATCTGTGCCTCCCTTGAACAATAGATCGACACGAGAAACCAAGTCAAACGTCCAAACCAACCACTTAGAATTCACCTCGAAGCATTTGCCCACTAGGTGGAAATCAGTTCCTCTCCACTATACTTCAAGCCGCCCAACCCGAAGGATCAATCCTCTATCGGACAAAGACTTACTCTCCTTATTACGTTCCTATGATCTACCACAACTTAACCGCAACAACATGCTTCCAGACAACCTCCCCAAAAATTCATTAATCCAAACTATTCCTTCCAATACGCACAGACTCACTACACATAACCCCAGAGGTATAGTCGCAAACAATCTTAGACAAGTTCCCCTTACTCAGGAACCCAACTCTTCCCTCATCAAGCCCTGTCTTAAATGTATACTACTAAATTGTAGATCTGCCTCAAGACATGCAGCTGACTTAGCTGACCTCATACTTGCACAAGAACCGGACCTACTAATTCTGACCGAAACATCGCTAAAAGAATCTTCTGCGCCCATCCTTGATATACTGGTACCCCCAAACCATGACATCATCAGACTAGACAGAATTGACAAGCCAGGGGGTGGCATTGCCTGCATACACCGGAACAATATCTCAGTGAACCGATCCAAATCTCCAGTATTCCCCTCTTGCGAATACATATGCTTAGACATCACTAGCAATAGCAAACCAGTTTGCTCTCTGCACACTCTCTATCATCCATAACCTCACCTTCATCGAGCATTTCATGGACATAGTCTCTACTAATGCCGGACATCAAAATACCCAACTATTTCTTGGAGACCTCAATCTCCATTGGAATGACCCCAATGACTCAGCAGTCAATTGTCTCAAAAACTTCCTCTCAGACCTCGACCTCAACCAAATCTGCAACAGCTCCACACATGATAAAGGAGCCATCCTTGACTTAGTCATCTCTAAAGCAGATTCCATTCAGCTAGCTATGATTCATCCATGTGACTGGTTCTTCATCAATGAAACAGTGAAACTTAATTCGGCTCAACCCACAATATCTAAAGTATGGAAGAGAGATCTGAGAAACATTGCTTCTAACATAATCACAACCTCCAGCTCCATTATCCTTCTTCCCCCAGAAGCACTATCGGATGTTCAAGACCTCACCAACCACTACTTCGATTCCATGAACATGATATTAAACAAGGTCGCCCCCCTTCAACTAAAGAGAGTCTCCACAAAAGACTCAAAACCCTGGTACGATGGAAGTCTCAATGAGGACAGACGATCCTTAAGGCTAATTGAACGTAGATGGCGATCGGCTCCATCCGCCAACCACCTCAGGATGCTAAGAAGGAAGAGAAACGCCTACTACAGAAAGATCAGATGACCTAAAGCACACTTTTTCATCTATCAATGAGACCAGGCCAAGAATCGCCCCCAAAAACTTTTCGAGCTAATCAAAACACACTCTAAGGATGCACCTCACCTCCCCCAAGCTAACGCAAGCTCACTACCCAACTGTGCAGAGTTTGCCTCCTTTTTCACTCTGAAGACCGAAAACATAAAGAAGGACTTACTCAACAATTTTATTAAACATACTGATACACATATTGACACTTCATCATCCCTTCTAGGAGCCCCACACTGGAGCTCACCAAAGTTCGACCTAAAAAATAATGCATCTTGGTCATCCTTCAATACTTATAATGAAGAAAATATACTCAAAATGCTCACGGCTCTGAATCCTGCCAATCACTTCACTGACCCTCTCCCAGCAAACTGCATAAAAGACTTCATCCCGTTGATACTGCCTCTTTGGACCAAGATTATAAATACCTCCCTCCTTCAAGGAACCATCCCTGATATCCTCAAATCCGGGCAGGTATCCCCCATCCTAAAGAAGCCAACGGTTGACCCAGCGAACTTAAATAATTACCGCCCAATAACCAACATCCCTACCCTGGCTAAACTCTTAGAAAAATGTGTACATCTCCTGCTTGTAAGACACATAAACCATTTCAACCTGCTCAACAAATTCCAATCAGGTTTCCGTGCAGGACACAGCACTACATAAAATATCTCATCACAACTCACAGAAAAAGTCAGACCTGGCTGGCCGAAAACCATCTAAAACTGAACACCCTCAAAACCGAATTCCTCCTAATTGCTCCTCCCGCCCAAGTGCCCATAATTCAAGAATGGATCAAACACTTAACAGCACTCAACTGCCAACCTCTTATCGTTGACTCAGCAAAATCATTGGGAGTAACACAGGACAGAAATCTCAATATGCAGAAACACATCAGCACCGCCACAAAAGGAGCAAACCTTCAGATGAATACCTTGAGAAAACTTAAACCTTTCTTGCCTGAAAAGGACTTCAAACTGGCAGTACAAGCTCTAGTTATCCCAAGATTGGAATATGGGAGTGTCTCCCTCTGCGGCCTTCCCAGATCCTCAACGGCCCCTCTTAGAGCTTCAATCAACGCAGCAGCTAGACCTATTACTGGCTCCAAAAGAAACTCCCACATATTCCCCGACCTAAGATCCCTTAACTGGTTACCCTTCAAAGCCAGAATTCAACTAAAAATAGCATGCATGACGCATAAAGCCATTCATCACAACACTCCCAGCTATCTGGCATAGAAACTGGTGCCCTCATGTGGCAACAGAGCTTCCAGAAGTGCCAATAACCTCTTATTGAAACCACAAAGATACAACAAGAAGAAAACATACAACCGAGCCTACTCGGGGATGGCACCCAGGATCTGGAATGCTTTGCCCCCAGAAACTACACTTAATCCCTCTACTGCATCCTTCAAAAAAGAAGTGAAATCTCTTCTCATGGCTAAGTTCACTTGAACATGGGTTACTCTGATTATACGACTCTATTCTTGATCTATATGGAACTATATGTTATTTACTACTTCTCTATGTATCTTCGTTACTGTGACTATACGATGCTTGATTTGTATGGAACTACATATCATTTACCCTATGCCTATGTATCTTCGATATGTTGATTCTAATATCCGTGATTTTTATGGAACTATATGTAACTTACCATATGCCTATGTATCTGCGATATTTACCTTGTAAAGCGCTCTGATACCCGCAAGGGTCTTGTTCGTGCTATATAAAACATTCTAATAAATAAATAGCTTGCACCTACTGCGCTGTGAGGTAAGGACCGCGTGTCAACAACCACCCTTTCCCCCCGCGCCATGGCAACCTTCTGTCTACTTGCTGCCAGCACCCCTTGGAGGGTCCTGTGATGCAGCTGTTACTTTGGTCTAAAAGGGGACCTTACATGGACCTGAACTTTCACACCAGTCATGACCTCACCCTCTAACCAACATAAATACGACATGAAACTGACCTGTAAAAGAAAAGCACAAACATGAGTGCAACATACAACAATCACCTGTAAGAGAAAGGTATGTTAGACCTGAGATAGGCAGTTAACACGACTTCCATAAAGCCCAGATTACTTCACCAAGCAAGGTTACAAACCTTACCGTTGTCACTTTCCACCAAGCCACATAGACCGTGCACTCCCCTGCAGTGCCCTTTGCTCTGGGGATGGGGGTCAGAGAAAAGAATCTCTCTTAAGCTGTGCAGCTCCCGTGGGCACCACTCAATGAAAATGCAGGGAGGGCTGTGGCTGCAGAGTTGTGGCAGTGGAGTGTGCCATCCCTGGAGGCATATGGGTGGGGCAGTCACAAGGTCATACTGTTCCGTGGCAGCGAGCGGAAGAGACCTGCCTTGCTACACCTTTTATAGGGTGGGGGTGACCACCTTGCAGGGAACGCCCCCCCCCCCCCCCCCCGGAAACATTCTAATGCTTCCAGGGCTATTCCCCAGCCAACCAATCTTACACCTGACCCTTCCCCAATGGCCACGGCAACTTGCGCCACAACCCCCTGGTTCGGGCCCCGGCGTCACTCCCATAGGCTTGGCTCCTCCTAGACGGGTGAGCCTCTACATTGGCATGGTCCAAACTAAGGTGGCGTGGGGTGCAAAAAACGATGGACTGGGAAGTGGCCCCAAGTAATTACTAGTGGCTAAGATTAATTGAAGCATTTCCTCCATCATTTTTATGTATACTTTGGTGCACACCACCTGACATATTTTATGCAATGCATGAACCATGAAACATTCAAAAACTGATTTGAAAATGCTTAAATCTATATGTCCACAATAAGTTATTAGCTATATTTTCAAAATAGCATTTTATTAAGAAACTAAATCTTTACGTATGTGGATTAGATGGTTTAATGAAGATAACCACAATTAAGTTGAACAGTGGGAGCATTACAAAACTGTGCATGAAGTGACACCCCAATTCATACTTCGTGACTCAACAACAGATCATTTCAAACTATAAGGACACATTTCGACATGTCAAACACACTGTGTGTTCAGGTAATATACAAACTTTAGGAAGAGAAGCAGGCACTTGATACAGGATGTACAGACTGCCTCTACTGTTATACCCTGACAAAGACATTTCGATTTCAGATGTATCGATTTCTTGACACTAGTAATTGCCCAGAGTGGAGGGGATGGTAAGATGTGTCAGTCCGAGGGATAGCTGAACCTGTAAGTTCTCTTTACCTTTAGTGACTGTTGTGTTATTGGCCTTGGCCTGTAAGAACTGTATAATGCAAAGGAAAGTCTAGCTTTGCATAGCCGAAGAGAATAAGATTGATGCAACCTGATAAATGGTTCTGCAGTATGCAATGCCACCTTGTATATTCTGTAACTTAAGGGCTGGGATTGCTGTAGGAAGAGGAGGGATCTTTGTGTCACGCGGAGGTAGAGCTCACTGACCTTAGTGAGTGATACCTGAAATTATAAATTGTGTATATCTTGATGGATAGCTTTCCTGGCTGAAGCCTAGCTGTGAGATCTCAGTAAGCTGATGTGAGAGTCTGAAAGATGCTTTTGCTGTACGAAGCCTGAGAGATGTGTGAAGCATTTGATGCGAGATAGCCCTGCTGTTTGAAGCATGAGCCATAGAATCCCTGTAACTTTAGGGGCAGCTCTAAAGTTGTCACGCGACTCACAAACTGCATTTTTAGTACTTTAATAGTACTACAATAGTATTAAAAGGCTACAAAATGATATTCACAGACCTATATGTGTAAATCTCCTCCATCTCTCCTATCTTATCTATAGGGAGATCCTCAAATATATGTATGTTTACTACCCAGCAGTAACTGGGGCAGGGGCCAGAGGGAGAGACTGGAAAAAGAGAAAGATGTAAATGTGTCTTGGCGCTAACCCTACCTAAATAAAATGAAGATATGGTGTTGGGCAGTCCAGGCATTACAAAATTAGGTTGATAGAGAGGGGGAAGGGCGATGTCCTCAGAGCCTTCATGAATTTCAGAAGTGAGGACTGTGCTATGGCAGCAGTTGGAGCAAATTCTAATGTTTCACCACCGCAACAGAAACAACTCTGCCTGTGCTAAAACATCAACAGAGCTTAGGTACTCTTACTGTAAAACAAGATTCTGAACAGTGAGCAGCTAGGCTTGTAGAAGTTAAAAACCAGAGAAAGAGGTGATAATTGTTTGTCAAAGAGTGTTACTTGCATTGGGCAAATAGATTTACTGCAGAGTGACTTCATTATCAGTTACTTTGGCCAGAATTGCTGGTAGACACATCAGTGGCGGCTCTTCTGTTAAGGCGGAGGGGCGCCGCCCCTCTGCTTTTCAGCTGTGCAAATAAAGGAAACATAAAATGATAATAACTCTAGCTGAAGCTAGTTTTTGGGCGGGGCTTGGCTGTAGTCACAGCCAGCAGGGCGAGGAGTGGTTGATGCACTTAAGTGCGCATGACAGTTTGGCCCGCCGTCTTGGGCCAGCCAAATAGCCATGCACACTTAGCATGTTCTCCACATGGCGGTATTGCACAGCCTGGGTGGAAAACATGCACAGGCTCCCACTCCCTGTCAGAGCGCCAAACCAGGCCACTCAGACAAATCACAACGCTGCTGTCATGCTGGTGACAGCAGCGTCATGATTGGCTGCGGGGAGCTTGTGTGCTTTAGGGGAGCCTGTGTGCTTCCTGCTTCTGAGAGGATGAGCGGAGGAGAGACAGTGGCCGTGCAGATATGAGTGACATATCATTTTTTGCCCCCTGTCCTGCCACTCCCATTCCGTACCGCCACCACTGAGACACATTGGCCTAAAAGTGATTGACATCACAGGTCTTATTAGGATTGGGATGACAAGATTCCGTTTCCAAAAATATGGAACTGCCTTGTTGTCAGAAGATTTATTGCAAAGATCCTTAATTGTGGGTACCAGTGCCGACCTGACAAGGTATATGATTCATGCAGGCCAAGGGTGAGTCTCAGATTCAACTGAGCAAAAGTGGACTTAATGAGTTAATTCAGTCAGAAGCTTTTATTGTCTGAAAGCCATAAAAAGATGAAAACGGCAACATAAACACAGGAAAAATACAAGCAAACAATGCAACAGTCTCAAGAAAAAGGCAAATTCACAAAGAAAACAAATTCATACATATATCAAAATACAGACATATAATGCATAAAACCTTATTGCTTTGAATCAAAATAGCCAAAAAGTCAATTAAAATTAATGGTTAAAATATATACAATACAAAGAAGGGAATCTGCCCAGAGATATGAGACTGAAAAATCTTATGCTCTTAAAAGTATAGCAGTGTTTTTCTCTTCTTATCCCAAGTGCTTGTCGAGCATAGCTAATGAGAACGTGGCAAGTAAACTTTGAGTCAAGACGCTGTAAAGATTGCAAACTTAAAATGCGAGATCTAAGACCATATGAGCAGAGTATAGGTAGTAAGAGTTGATGTCTGGGTCTATGCAAAAACCACAAAAAAACATAAAATGAGCAAGAGATTGCTTTTAGGTGTGTTGCAGGGTAAAGTAGGAAAACAAGTACCCTGATGCACGAAGGCTACTAGAAAGTGCAAAGTGTCTAATATGAAACAAGTCAGATAAAATCTATGTTCGGAGTTTACTATCCATAAAAGATATGATTCTATCCCTTCTTTAGGTTTTATCCCTAGGTATCGACATACTGAGTGCATAGATTGGCTACTGGTAAACCTAAAATGATTTCTCTGCTTGTAATAGAGAGATTTAACCAAGCTCTTTGAGTTAGTAGCAATTTCATTCAATGAATAAAACAAGCATGGAATACCGGTGAAAACTCTCTTGACGTTAGCTAACTAGGGGATAGAATTCATATGATCTTACCTGGTACAATTTTCAAGAACTATTTGAGATAATTTGGTATGGGGAGAATGTCAGACCTTGAGCCATAGGAGGTGGAGCGCAACCCTCGCTATATCCTCCAAGAAAGGTAGCCCAAGTTTGAGGTGGACATAAAAACTGGCAGTGCTCTTGGGAGATGCCAGCAGCCTGCACAGGAATTTGGTTTCTATAATTTGCAGGCTCCCCGGAATGGTGTAATACCTCAAACCAGTCCCGCACGCACCCAAGGGAAAGCATTTACTTTTATACAGTAAAATTAGATAATTTATAGGCTTATGACCACGTTTCCTTGAACATCTGAAGATTGCATCAACTGCCCCTGCAAATTTACAGGCTCTCTGAGTTAGGAGTTCGTCCCATCTCAATTTTTTTTCCCAACAATTTCAAGATAATTAAGGTTCTGCACCTAGGAGATTGGGCTCCCACCTACATTGTGTTTACGTGAATCTATTTTTTTGGGACCGCAGATCATAATATATGATTTCTGGTGGTTCATTTTTAATTTAAGCTCCCCTATACATTCATTAAAGGAGTAAAGTAGCGTCTGCAAACCATTAGTGGTGTGGGCAAATAAAACCGCATCATCCAAGTGGATTAAAACGGGAACTGGGCGGCTCCCTACCATTGGTAGGTCCTTTTTCCCCAGCACTGACTCAAGGGACTTGATGTAAAAAAGAATTCAAAAAGGGGCTAAAATGCAGCTGTGTCTGACTCCTCTATTGGACCCAACCGGGGGGTGGGGGCTACATTCTCCATTTAGACCATATCAAGCCTTTGTGGTCGTTCCCCATTGCAGATGCTTCAAGAAATTAATCAAGGCGTTATCGAAGCCTGCCTTGCCCATCATATCCTATAACTTGCCCCTATCAACCAGGTCAAACGCGCTGGAGGGGTCCATAAGTGTCATATGGAGGGCACTTCCCCTCGAGTTAATTCATTAAGAGTAGTGGAAGCAGCGTATGGAGAGGCCCATATAATAATGGGTCGACAGTGGGTACCACAGTATGAGGAAGTGATGTTTACATGAGAAGTATTTTTTGTCTATTAAAAGGTGAAGGAGGTTAGAGTTTGGAAGGGTACAATAGTGCAAGTATAGTAAGAAAAATCCAGTAGTTGTTGTGTAAATCCAAACTCAATATGAAGTTATGTTTATCGTAACCCAGGTATTCATCAATTAACTTATCCATCATATGGGTGATATTATCATCATTCCAGTGATAAGGCAATTCTTTATTTCCTTGTAACCAAACTTTTCCATCACCACTGAAGTTTTAAATATTTCAACCACCATGCTGGGTTCCATGAATTGACTCTCACTTTTACACACCATCCATGCTTCAAAAAAACAAACATTAACCCATTGTCCTACATAAATGCTCCTGGTTACCATCTCTTATTTTATATATTGGATCTTACCTCTTCAATTGGTCCATTCAAAACACTGGACTCAACCAACCATCAAGGATTACACTTAGTTCTAGCACATCACCCTGTCATTAATTCAAATGATGTAAACTCTAAAGATTATGGTCCTGAATACGGGTGTGGCGGTCATCCTGTCGGCCCGCCAAGCCCGTAGTGCGTCCGCCTGCTGGGTTACAACTGTAATCCATGGCGGGTGGGCGGTGCTGCGGCAGTGTCACGGCAGAGGCTATCTAAGGCTCAAGACAGACCTCCGCTGTGAGACCGCCGAAGCACATTCCTGCATTCCATACCGTGTAGGAACTGGGGTGCAATTCCAGGGGGGCCCAAAAAGTGCCCCCCTGCATGCAACCCCAAACAACTCATAATATGCTTGGCGGTGCCGTAGCGACCCCGCCAGCATATTACTGCCTCAGACCGCCACCACCACTCCACGGGATCCTAGATCCCGGTGGATGCAGCAGTCCTGTGGCAGTCCAACCACCGAACTCCTAAAGCAGCGAATGGTGCCACAGTGGTGACGGTGGTCGGACTGCCACTACAAGTATGGCGGTCCTATGGACCCCCGTACTCGTAATCAGGCCACCATTTTTGTTAGTTCTGTACATGAACGGTTTAATGTACTTGAATTTCCCAATCTCCTCCAGATGACATAACACATTGTATTAAACCCTTGATAACGCAATTGAATCTCTCAATCATGCAGTTCCCATGGCGATTATAATAAGAGGTGCTTCTGTGTCTCACATTGAGTCCCTCCAAAAACGTCTTAGCTTTGTTTGACACAATCTGAACGCCATTATCAATAATTACAGAAACTGGTACACCTTCTGTTGTGACTACCTCGTAGATAAATTTTAGAACAACGCCAATAATAGCTCTCTCCAACATCCTAATCTCTGGCCAACTTGAAAAAATATCAGTCATAGACATGATAAACTTGTGGTGTGGAACAACAGGCCCCATAATATCAATAGTGACAGGCTCCTAAGGATTCATGGGCAGATTATAATCTCCCATAGATGGGTTGAAAGTTTTCAATGATTGGTCCACTTCAGCACATTTATTATAATCCCGGACTACTCTTTAAATGGAAATATCCATGCCAGGTCACCAGTGTACATTTAATTACACCACATTTAGTTTGCACAAACCCTAATTGCCCTTCATGAGCTAGTTTGATTATGATGTTCCTTAAATCATAAAGAGGAACTGCCTTTATCTCCCTTATCACGATATCATTTGATACAGATAACTAATTTCTAATTTCCCAAAAAGCTCTTTTTTCATTTTTAACAGCCCTTTCTTTGGCCATCTGCACTGTACAAATCGCTTAACTTTTATCAAATTATCATGTTTTACATACTCTCCCTAGTTCAATCTTCCAAGATTCATCCAGGATCACCTTCGTCCTGTACCAACACAATTTGTATTTACCCCACACATCTTTCTTGCACTCCATCAACTGCAAAGGCCTTCTTGACAAACAATTAGCCATTACATTATCTTTGCCAGTAACATACCACATACTGAATGTAAACTCTTGCAATCTCATGTAGAATCTTTCTGTACATGCAAAAACTTGCATCTCATCTTCTGTTGTTAGCAACTTAACCAACAGTTTGTGATCACTGTGAACCACAGAAGATTTTCCCTGCAGGTATGAATGGAAATGCTTGAGAGCCCACACATATGCCAATGTGTCTCTCTTGCTCTCTCTCACAGATTATTTCTACACAGGAGAGAAATCATGATGCAAATGTGTGAGAAAGTACCATCTTTCTTCCATGGTATGCCCCCGCTTTTTGCTGAAATGCTGAATGTACTTTGATTGAGTGTGCCCTGGACTCCTGCCAATCAGGTGCCCAGGGCCTATGTTCCTTCCCTAAACAAAAACCTCAAAACCAAATTGGCAAACCCTGGCCACATGTCAGCCCCTGGTAAATGGTACCCTAGGTACCCAGGGCCTTGTGACTAGGGAAGGCCTCTGAGGGCTGCAGCACTCATTGTGCCACCCTTAGAGGCCCTGTACCCTAACACCCACACACTGCCCTGGCAGGCTGAGTGCCTGGGTACAAGACAAAACAGAGAGTCGACATGGCACACATCCCTGTGTGCCATGCCCACAACCTACACTGCCCTGGCATACATCAGCCACCCCTCTAGCTGGGTGCCCTATTCCAGTGGTGTGGGCACAGAGGCAGGAGCCCTTTGCCCCTACAGTACCCAGGTCCATTCATGGGCCCTGTATGTGCAGTGCTGCCATTTAAGAGTACATGGTGCTGGGAGCTTGTCAAACACAAACTCCACAGCACCATAATGGCAGCACTGAAGCCTGAGAAGCTTGGTATCAAACTGCTCAGCACATTAAATCCACACTGATGCCAGTGTGGGATTTAATGTACCAAGCACCACAGAGGGCATCTTAGAGAGGCCCCCTGAAACCTAACCCACAATCCACGTCTGTTCTGAGGCTGCCTAGGCTGCCACACAGCAGACATGTTGCTGGACCCCTGGGTAGGAGAGCCCCTGCTGTCCTGGGCCTGCAACAATGCACATCCTGGGCGAGGTGCTAAATCTCCTCCCCCAGGATGGGCAGGGGGAAGCTTCAAAGGCATGCCGCCTCTGTGAGCTTCCCCAGGCCACTGCAACCCCCCACTCTGGCGGGAAACTTGGCCGGAAACCCCAAATAAGGACAGGGGATGTGCCAGCCTGCCAACCCCAGCCCTCAGGTGGGGGAGGCGAGGTGAAGCACATCCCCGGGCTCTCGCCATCTTGAAGATGGGAAGCCCTACCCAATCAGGACTAGGCTACTGCCCCCCTCCCACAGGAGAGAGGCAGGATGGGGGATGTACCCGCCCCAAGACGGAGACCCATTGGTCCCTGCCCTTCGCCTGCCTGTGACACCCCTGGATCTGGTATTTGGGGACACCCTGAACCTTCCTTCCCCAGATTCCAGATTCCCAAAATCCGAAGTAGAGCTAGAAGAAAGAAGACCTGCCCTGCAGCTGCTAAGAAGAGGAAGACACAAACTGCTTTGGCCCCAGCCCTACCGGCCTGTCGACCCTCAAACCTGCTCCAACCCGGCATCTCTTGTGGCCAGCAACCTCACAAACCCCGGAGGACCTGGCTACCTTTTGACTCTAAACCCCTGGGACTCCCATGAGTAGAGGCTCTACTCAAAATCTACTTCTAATCCCTGGCAGCAGCCCGGAACCGCGAACCCAGCACACTCTGCACCAGCCAAGCCTGGCCTGTGCCGGAGTGAACAAAGACCACGAGGACGACCCCACGGCGACTATGACCCCGAGTCCGGCACCCAAAGACCTCCCTCGACACTCCTGAAGAAGCCTGCAGCCTCAGAACAAGGTGCCCCCACCGCGATCAACAGAGGGTAAGATTTCCCGACACCAAAAGGCACCCCTGCACCCGGTGCCCCACAGCCCCTTATGCCCAATCCGGGGTACCTACCTATCCTCCAACTACCCAACTTACCTCTCGAAGTGGTGGTGGCACCTGAAGAATCTTCGTCCCCTTGTGGATCCTTGTGTAAATCCAAACTCAATCTAAAGTTATATTTAGCTTTTATTAATGAACTGAACACAGGAGCAGTGCTTTAGATGGCGCATGTAACTCTAGCATTTTAACCTATATAACATAGACTTAGAAATACAAAAACCTACCTTAGTAAATACCTCGATGTTAGCAGGAAAGAGAATAAAACACACAACAGCAGTCCTTTTATTGTGCTAAATACCTCTTGTTATAAGGAGAAGAGTAAAATTGTGATCGAGCTCACCTGATGTTGGCTTTGTAAACCGTAGGAGCAGAAAGTTATGCATGTTTACAGGCATACACATAGTTGCAATAAGTTCTCTCAAGGGCTTCACAAATTTCTGCGGCTCCTGCCGATTCCTCCTAGTTTCAAGGAGCAGACAGATGGGTGGAGTTCTTAAGAACTTGGGGTTAGTTAACCCCTTCAGCGCTCATGACGGAGCCACTCCGTCATGAGCCACGGGTTGCTGCGCCCGTTGGCCGCCGCTCCTCCCACGCTGCGCTGATTCCCCGCCTGTGCGGGCGATTAGCGCAGTGGGCGGAGTCATGACGGAACCACTCCGTCATGAGCACAGCTCAACCGTGGCTCATGACGGAGTGGCTCCGTCATGAGCACAGCGCCACCGCGCTGCCCCCAAACCCCCCCCAGCGCTGCGGCGGAATTCCCACCGCAGCGAAGGGGTTAATAATGTATTGTATCCATTAAAGCTGTGGCAAGACTATGGACTGACAAGCTCATCCACTTTGGGAAATTGAATAAGCTTTAGATGCTTTAGGTGGCCTTGTGCTCGTTATGCGAAAATCATAGGTAAAGAAAACATAGTTGTCAGTCCACAACAGAGAGAAGAGCAGAGGGATTTTACCAAATTGAAGAAATGTCCTGCTAGGTGAATATGGACTGTGCTTGCTGTGTTGTGCAATATTAGAGCAAGAATCAAGATTTCGGTTAGACTGAAGATCAAGCACATCGTTCCAGATGTTTATGTTCCCATGAACTTGAAGGCTGAGTGCGTGATAAAGCGCTAGCGAGCCAAGAAGCAGAGGAACCAACCAGAGAAAGGCTATGGATATATGTGGAATAAAACTCTGCCAAAACCAGAGAGGGGACAGTATCAGACCACAGGAGGTAGCCCGTAAACCACAGTGAGACTGGGGCAGTACATTATATCAAACAACAATGTCTCAATGTGGAATTCATTGTGAGGGCAAGTTATGCAAAAGCAAACCATAAAATAGAGAACTTATTAGAGGAATAAATCCACATAGGGAAGACACAGGGAGACGGAAGGTGTTAAGATAAATATATTTAAGAATGCTCAACACATGATGGACATATTACCTCATATGTACATGTCATATGTACAGGAAGCACTGCGTGACATTTATTGGCAATGTAACCAACAAGATACTGTGCACAAGTGCTCGTGAGAATTGTGACGGCGCAAGTGACACATGAAGTGGTATATACAGCGGTGAAAAAAGGGCGCAACAGAAAGAACAATGATACATTAAATCTTGGCAAAATCAGGGCATTCAAACAATTAATGTTGAAGGTATACAAGGAACAGTAGAGCAAATGCCCAATGCCAAAGGGGCGCCAAAAATAACGCTGTTGGAGTCGACGGCGTTTCGGCCTGTAAGGATCTAGGCCATCATCAGGACTGGTTACACATATTTGGGGCAGTATAGAAGGCCACTGGAGGGCAGACTCGACCAGCAGGATACGGCCTCGGGGAAGATGGGAGGTCCGTGACGAGTTAAATTTGGAAGGGTGCGAGGAACCCAATCAATAGGTAATGTGTAAAGGGCGAATGAATCAAACCAGGGAATCCGTGGCAAGTCAGAGGCCGGCGTGAGTCAGGCAGGGATTGAAAACCAGAGAGGGGTGCACATCATCCTTGCTGGAATGTTCTGGAGCTTTACTTATTGCTTACCCCTGAAGATGTTTTAGGCTTAATCCATTGCATGCGCCAAATATTCAACAAGATCTTCTGAAAAAATGCACCTTGAATGCTCCATAGTTAGCACATACTCCTCCAGAGCCCTCAAAACCTTCTCATGTCTAGAAATGTGTTATGGTGTGTGACACATTCTCACCAAAAATCTATATGTCACCTTAAAAAAAGTGTCTTTGAATTTGCCAAACAATCTGAACCTTGTACACTGGGAAAGGCTGAGGTGCTTAGCAGGTCTATGGAGTGTAGGCGGAAGAAGCAGAGCAGAATTGCATAAAAGCAAATAATGTGATCTGTCCAAATTTATCAAGAACAACCGGAGAAACTCTTTGAGGTTGACTATCAAGGTTTATCCTTGTGATACAGATAAGAAAATGTGTAGAAAGGAGGAACAGCTATAGCAATGTCTGGAAGCAAGGAATCCCGCAACCAGGGGCGTAGCTTCAGGCAGGGTGTTGTACCCCCTAATAAATGTATTATTTAATAAATAGTTGGGTACAGGAGCTTTCAGTCTGATTTGGTAAGACGTCTGCCCGATTTCACCTGGATTTTTTAAATACTCACGCAGACAAAGACACACACACACACACACATACACATACACGCACACTCTCGCCTCTGTTTTGAAGGTCTTAAATCATGATTATTTTACAAAATACTCTGTTTTAAGTACTCCTCACAAGGCACACTCCTTTCCCTTTTCACTGGCCCTTATGAATGAATCAATGAAAGGTATTTATTAAGCGCAAACTATTGCCCAGAGGCGTCTTGGCGCTGCAGAAATCAGTCATGGAATAATTTCCAGATTGGAGACAAAGAGCCCGGTTTTAAGGGATCTTCTGAAATCCTGTAAAGAAGGGGAGGTTTTAATTTCCCAAGGTAAGGAGTTCCAGATCACCGCTGTGGATCTAAAAAAACTTTTTCTACCCCATGTGACTCTTCTGAAAGGAGCAACTACCAGATTCTTAGCCCTACTTGAGAGGAGAGACCTGCTCGAGGCATACCACCTGAGATGTTTTTTAAAATAAGCAGGTCCATTCCCATGAAGGGTTCTGAAGGCTGTACATAGGGATTTAAACTGGATCCGCTGTTTTACCGGAAGCCAGCGAAGTGCTCTAATGGCTCCCTTAGCATATTCAAATCTGGACACTTTCAGAAGAAAGCATAAGCCCCCCTTATGCGCTGCATCCAATATGATGATTAACATGATATGCCAGCGCGATTGTAGGAAGATTTGAAGCTCACCCCCACCCAGTGTTACTGACCAAGCTTTGCCCCTGCCTACAACTAGGTCTTTGTAAGAAATAAACATTGGTAAAGTCAAAAGATATAGCTTGCATTTGGAGTCCTAACTAAAACCTTTGAAAAAGCCTACTGCAGTGAAATGGAATAAAAAACAAACTGTTGCTTTCTATACACAGTGATAAAGAATGTAATGTGTGATGATTCAGTTGACTTTCACAAGTAAATTAGAATGTCATTCATTCCAGTTCAAGCACTCCTAAGGAGGCAGAATGATACATCATACAGCCAATATTATAAGGTGGGAGAGAAATACTCCTCTAGGCGGAGCCAAAGGCAACTCTAAGTATATTTTAAAGAATTGACAACAATAGGTCAAATGAGAGCTGTATTGTAAAGGCACACCTAAAAATATGTGAAGTTGATTGTCTATGAAGTCAGAGATTCATTTTTATGGTCTAGCTTGACAGTGCAGCTGTCACCAGACAATTATGTGGTGATCATCACTAGAGCGGGGATTTGGCTCCACCCACATGTTGGGAGCCAGGCGTACATGCTTTGATTGGTCAGAAGTTATGTGCTTCACCAAAACAGTGCTTGCCCTCCACACAGCTGTGATCCTTTTTAGGTCTCGGCTAGCGAAGGCTGCGCTTGCGCAGTCTCGCTCGCGAGATTTAATGACTTTGAGTGACTTTGAGAAGAGGGGCTTGCACCCGCCCCTCTTCTCTCCTGTTCTCCATTGGCTGGCCTCTTAAATGCTGGCCAGCCACTGGAGAAGAGGTCCAGTCACTCCGTTGAAGCCCCGTCCTTTTCGGATCGGGGGGCGTGTTTTTTGCGAGAAGTCTCAGGGAGGAGACAACAGCTAAACACGCCCCCAAATCCGAAAATGACGTGGCGTTTCTCCGAGGCATTTTCTGCTGTGCCTCGGAGAAAGGCGGTGGTGTGCCTTTTGCTCTGCCTTGTTGTTTTGTATGGTAGGATGTGTGCTCCTTATTTTACATTGGCATATACGAGACTATAAATCACAGAATGCTATGTGAAACATTGCCAGGACTAGGTTCAGAGGCATGGGGCTAGAAACCTTGCGGGCTGTCTGATGTCAGCACTCGGAGGAGGGGGCGGGGGGCGCCGACTAATGCTTATGCTGTTTTTATGCCCATTTTGCCGGTGTGGTGAACCTCGTCAGCACTGAGGCATATAGAATTAATAAAATTGAATTGGAATCGAGGGTTACTCGATATTCCATTTGTGTGGCAACATAAGAAGGTCACTCTATCGCAGGACGGAACCTTTGTTCAAGACCGGAACTTACATGACTGTGTCGCTGTTTCCAGTCGGACTGGTTGCGCTCACTGCAGAGGAACTTCCGGGACAGAATTCTGGGCGCAGAGCGAGAGCAGAGGCACCAGAGCTGGGGCAGTCTGGAGAAGCAAGCCGGGAAAAGAGAGTGACAGACTTTAGAGCGGCTGGCACTGAGAGGTGAGGCGCACCCTAGGTTTTGTTTAAACGAGAGGTGAGGCGCACCCTAGGTTTTGTTTAAACCTACATTTATGTGTTATACGTGCAGAGGGCATGATCGAGAGCCTGGGGGTTTACTTTCTGAATGGCTATGGAACTCGTGGAGACGAGCTGGATTGCTTCCGGCAGAGACCCCCAGCCTGTCTGTACGCGCAGACACAGCCCATCTGCGGGGGAGTGCCTCTGGGGGCAGCCTGCGTCAGCGGGGGCAGGGACGCTATAAGCTGACACTTGGCTCGCGGCCTCCCACTCCACAGCCTCAGGCTATGCCTCTGACCCTGGCACGCAGTGTTCGCACGGCACTGTGTACCCCTAGATGCGGATTGCCAAGGCCCAGCAGCCCCAGCAAAGCATATGCGGAGCTCAGTACACAGATGAGCACTGCCCGGCCGCCACTCACCTCACTGTCACACAGCCGCCTCTCACCTATCTGACACACAGCCGCCCCTCACCTATCTGACACACAGTCGCCCCTCACCTATCTGACACACAGCCGCCACTCACCTCACTGTCACACAGCCGCCTCTCACCTATCTGACACACAGCCGCCACTCACCTCACTGTCACACAGCCGCCCCTCACCTATCTGACACACAGCCGCCACTCACCTCACTGTCACACAGTCGCCCCTCACCTATCTCACACACAGCCGCCACTCACCTCACTGTCACACAGCCGCCTCTCACCTATCTGACACACAGCCGCCACTCACCTCACTGTCACACAGCCGCCCCTCACCTATCTGACACACAGCCGCCACTCACCTCACTGTCATAAGCTGGCACTTGGCTCGCGGCCTCCCACTCCACAGCCTCAGGCTATGCCTCTGACCCTGGCACGCAGTGTTCGCACGGCACTGTGTACCCCTAGATGCGGATTGCCAAGGACCAGCAGCCCCAGCAAAGCAGATGCAAAGCTCCGTACACAGATGAGCACTGCCCGGCCGCCACTCACCTCACTATCACACAGTCGCCTCTCACCTATCTGACACACAGCCGCCACTCACCTCACTGTCACACAGTCGCCCCTCACCTATCTGACACACAGCCGCCACTCACCTCACTGTCACACAGTCGCCACTCACCTATCTGACACACAGCCGCCACTCACCTCACTGTCACACAGTCACCCCTCACCGCCACTCACCTCACTGTCACACAGTCGCCACTCACCTATCTGACACACAGCCGCCACTCACTTAACTGACACACGGCTAACATTCACCCCACTACTCCGGCGGAGCATTCACCTCACAGCCACGCAATCATCAATCAGTTCACTGACACACAGTCCTTATTCTCCTTACTGCCATGTAGCCACCGGTTACCGTACACCTCCACTCACCACACTGAGGGTGTGAATTAACAGCTAGAGCGGCCGACTTTGACCCTGGGAAACCAGGTTCGAGTCTGGTGGAGGCTCAAACATCCTGTGATTCTGGGCAAATCACGTTATCTCACCTTGCCTGAAAAACATGAATGTGTACGTCTGTAATGCGCTCCGATGTCGATATAGTGCTATGTAAAACAGAAACAACAAAAATCTGTCCTACAACTATCTAAGCTCACTCCTTCGGAGCCACCACTGGCATCCCTGGGCACGCTGGCGCACAGCAGGACTGCCCTTGCCTGCTGCCTCCCCGGACTCGCACTCTTCTGGCGTCTTTACTTTGTTTCCCTCCGGTGCTGGAGTTGCCGGGGGACTGTAGTTAATATCCGCTTGTAGCCCTGCGCTGAACTCTCGTGGCAGCATCGTGTGCGCGCCCACCGTGTGTGTCTGCGTAGTGTAACCTACGCATTGTCAACTCTAGGATAGGGAGTAAGTGTATTGTCATGTGTGTAGCAGCACACAGTCACTAGACATGTGTACCGCAATAATCTGCCATGGGTGGGGTGTGTGTGTGTGTGTGTGTGTGTGTGTGTGTAGTAGAGGCGGACGAGGCAACCAGTTAACAGGGAGAGTCGCACCAGAGCTCAGCCAAGGGTCTGGCGTGGAGTTGAATCAAGAAAATGTTTGACACATAAATCGTGAAATAAACTTCATGCAAACATATAACATATGTTCAGAATTCCAAAATGAATATTTGCTTAACATGGTGTGTGGGTGGCTCTTTTTGTAGGTGGCTCTAAGCGTGGTGGCTCTGTCTGTGTGTGGGTAACTGTGTGTGTGTGTGTAGGTGGCTCTGTGGGTGGCTCTATTTGGGTGTGGGTGGCTTTGTGTGTGTGGCTCTGTGTGGGGGTGAAAATGCAATAGGTCTCGCATTTGAGAGTGATTAAGCTATTGACATTGTAAATAACAATGCCGTTTCTTTTAATGTTTTAAAAACAAAAACATAAACAAAAATAATGTCATGAGCAATGCCAATAGCTCTAACTTTAACAATGCCGAGACCATTGCATTGTAAATGCTTGTTTTATCCAGCTGCTGAACCTGAACCTTCAGGGGCACAAACATGAGATTGTAATGCTATTAAAGTGACTTAGGTAACTTGATAATTTATAGTGTTTGACCCTGGCAGCACCACAGATGGGAGGAGGGCAGGCATTAGCCAACATGGATGTTTAGGTCTGGCTTAACATTGCAACTGTCGCCTGACTTTTTAACCTACATAAATATTACTCTACAGTTCTTCACTTCCACACAAATACTTATCTATTCCCATACTATTTACTCATAATGCTTTGCATTACCATACAACCAGGGCCTACTTTAGGGCTGTGCGACCGGTGAAGCTGCACCTGGCGCTGACCTTGGGGGTGCTGTGTTTAGAAATAACTTCTGTGTTTAAAAGCACTGCTGCAGAGTTTTTGTGCCCCCAGCAGTTTTTAGGTAACAATGGCAAGATAACTAGTGACTATTTTCCTGCTGGAGATAGTTTGGAGTTTTGTCCAGTGGCAGTTTTGATCCATCATGAAGTAGCGCAGCGAGTTAATATGCCTGCTGCAAAGAATGTGTACCATGCAGATCACAGAACTGTATTTTATATGGATAACTAAGATGGTTTCTGTTTTTGTCACAGAGATCCTTTTGTTACTTGCGGTTCAAAAGCATAGCACAGTGACCTATGAACTGTCATCAAAATACTGCATGCCGAGTGCATGGTATAGATTAGAACGTTATGTTTTTTCCCCAGTCTTTAATATAATGTTGCTAAAAAGGGTTTATTTAAGTATAAATACATTCTTATTAATACTGCCAATCACTGTGGCATGTTTTAAATCCTAAATGTGTGCTTCTCCAGACTAAACACTGTCAATACGTGATTTCTACACCTCATAACCCTCATTGTCTTATGATACATTTCCTATAAACTGATTTACACACGTATTATTCATTGTCTCTGTATAAGGTGTGTGCGATGTAAAGGGCTCTGACTCTACACTGGTATGAGTAGTGCCATAAAACAAATGAAATGCTTGTGAGAAAGTCGCTATGGAGAGCTGAGGGAGCACTGTTGGAGGGTGATAGTGAGTGAATTTGTGGACTAGGAGGTCATTGGGGGGCACCAAGTAGATTGTTGCACTAGGCGCTCCCAGCGCTAAAGCCTGCCCTGCACACAACATTGCCAGATCTATTGGCATTGCCAATGCTTGTTATATTTAGTTAAAAACCTTACATTGAGGAATGCGTCTTTAATCATTACCCCATGCTGTAGCACTGAATAACTGATCAGGGGAAGATGCAGTAGGTTGCACACCACGCACATTTCAGGAATTTGATTTGACTCCACTACCTAGCTCCTTACTCATGGCCTAAACCATACAGCGCCGCTTAGATTCCAAGTACACGTGCGCTGAAAACTGCGCCGAGCAATGCTCAGTTCCTGTTTTCATTTAATATCTGTTGCTGTCGTTCCTTCCCAGCTCCTGTTTTCAGATATTAAGGCCATAGATTCATGTCCTCAACTTTCCTGGAAAAACACTTATCAAATTGTGAACATTAAATGTTAAACATGTTATGGTAATCCATATAAGTGATTTGGTTCTGTTTATATTCCCCTATTTACTTCATCTTGCATTCCCTAAGGGTGGTCACTATTTCCTAGATGTTGTGTTTCTGTATTTTGATTTGTAGCATTTTATTCTTGTGTAGTGCATACTTTGAACTGAGTAGCTTCCATGTTTTTATAATGGGCCACAATTGAGATCTCTGGCGTGTGAGTTTCTCACAGTGCCTGTCTGTGGGTCAAAAAGGTATTCAGAATAAAGGGTCATCCAATCCTTGGCCTCTCTGCAGAGCGCACAGAGGAATGGTCACATATTCCAGTTGCAATTGTGATTCTGTACAAATATGTTTGAAGGAAGCACACAGCCGGCAAAATAGTGACAAGACAAAAGTAAAAGAAAATGTAGTGCTTACAAGTGAGGGGTGCGTTGTGTGATTAGGGGCTGTGAAGTGAAAGAGATGTGAGGAAGTGCATTTGGAAGAGAATGAAAAGAGGGTGCTGAAGAGGAAAGAGATGAAGTGTAGGATATGTAGATGTTCCAGATGTGGGGAGAACATTTCTTGTCTGACATAGAGTGAACATAGCGTGAACCTAACTGGAGTGACTGAGACACCCTAAAGACCCCTTCCCCTTGCACAACCTCAATAATGTATGTATGTCTGTATTTGTACTTATATAGCGCACTTATACCCAGGGGTCTCGTAGCACTGTATTCATACCACTGTGGAACCCTTCCTGGTTTTCCTGTGAGATGTCCACACCTGGGCACCCCCAAGGTGAAGCCAGGCATCCTAGCGGTGTGGGGGCCGTTGTGGAGATTAAGCAAGCTATTGCCCAGAGTTGCACAGTGGGACCCATGATTAGAATAGGCACGAGGCGAGAATTATCAGGTCCGGGGAAATTGAATCCAAGAGCCACCGAGGCGGGAATTTAACCCTGGTCCCGGGCCAGACCTCTGCATCAGGGTCTGCCGCTCTAACCATTGAGCCACACTTCTCCACTAATGTTTAGTTCACAGTCTCACAAATTCAGAACTGAAACATTTTCAAAATTATTTAGAACAAAATCATTGTTGTTACTCATTCATCTTGAATAGCTAACAATTATTGACAAAGCCAATAGTCCTGGCTGTTTATAGGTGTATATCAGTTGGTGTTCGATATCTTACTGCAGCATCAGACAGCTCAGAGAGGAACCAAAATAGTGGTGGGAATCACAGAACTGTAGTTTACCTGCTTAAGCGAGACCCCCCACTTTTTTCATCCCACTTAAAGCCCTGTGCATTATATACCAACTTTCCCCAAATGCACTGAAATGTCTTGGTCACCGGTGCAAATTAATTTACGCGGGACACCGGCTCGAATATATGTAATCTAGATATTGTCCAGTGAGCATGTATTCCCCTTGAGTAATTAAACTGTGAGTTCATTCTGTTGAGCCTGCACACATTTCCCATCTGTATACCCATTATTTCAACAGGACGCGCCAAAATAATACATATGTTCGTTGTGAAAGAGATGGCGAAATAAGATGGAAGAACTGTTTTTTTGGTGAGCGTCCTGCACGTGTGCCAGGTTGCAGTCTCGTAATGGATGAGATAATGCATCCATAATGTAGATATGTATGCGACCTCGTGGCAACAGGTTCGAACAGTGGAAGGTTCACTCAGTCTTTGAGTCTCCCGAAGTCGTTAGAAGGAGTACTACTGCCGTGCATAAAGACTGACGTCACCCCTTGGGGTAAACGTACAGTTTACAAATGCCCCTTATGTTATGGGTTATATGCAGGGTCGGATTGGTAATGCGGCACTTGGGAAATAGCCGAAGGGCCGGTAGCCGAGTTCTAGCTGTGGGCTGCTTTTTTGGGCAGCCTGGGGGCTGTCTGTGCTGTTAGGATGCCGCCAGCGGCCCAGTGGGTGCCTGAGTGGCCTTTCTAGAGGGAAATGGGTGGAGGTATCACTCCCTTTCTCTCGCAGGGCCGACCCCTTAATGTATGCTGATTGAGCGGGGGCAGGCGACCTGAGCAGAAGTGGTCTCACTTGCATTCATGTGTGGCTCAGCAGTGTGAACTAATCTGTGCATTTTTTTTTTCATCTAAGTAAAATTAATAAAACATGCCCTCCACCCCCTTTCTTTTCATAAAACTTCGCTGAAGCAGTGTTTTGCGGAAAGGCAATACGCAAATGTGGGCCGCTTTTTTTGGTGTGCTTGGGCCGATTTTTTTATCCTAATCCAACCATGGTTATATGACTGGTTCCTCTGAGGCCTGACGCCATTAGCTGGCTGAGAGGGGGAAACATCCTTTACCACGAGGGCGTTACAATGAGGAACATTTACTACGCAACACTTACCTCGTAGACGTCTTCACCACGCGTTCTTCTTCCATCTTCATCGTCTTCTACGTTGCTACGTCATTAGCGTAGTCCTTTTTTTACTGTCTAAGGTGTGTTTTCAGCTTGTTGAAGACGTGAGTTAAAGGAAAAAATTAGAAAGAAAAGGGGGCTTGGGGGGTCTCCCCCCCCCCCAAAAAAAGAGAAAATAAAGGGAGTTGGGGAGGGGGGGGGGGGGGGCCCAAAAAAACAAAAAAAAAACGTGGGGAAGTAGAGGAAATTGACGTCGTTTTATGAGAAAGGAAATGACGCTTCAAATTTAAGACGTAGAACGTCAGTCACGAAGGAAGAACGAAGAGACGACGTGAAGAGGTAAGGGAAATACAAATGTAAAATATATATAAATTGAGGGTAACGGGCAGGGGTAATTATAAAACGTATTGGGGGAAGGGGGCTAAAGTAAGGGTACAGGAGAGGCGTATAACCTTTACCAAGAGTATTTCATTACCATGCAAGTATGCGTGGTAAAGGAATATTAGTGGTAAAGATTATGCGGGGAAAAATCATTCAGTTGTAACGCATGCGTGGTAAAGGCATGCGTTGCAACGGAATTCGTTGTAACGACATACATTCGCTGAGGGGTTACAGTGGCATGTGCATCGAAGCTACACGTGAACCACTGAAACCTGCATTTGCAGATGAATTAGGGGCACCAAAGGTAACTGATAAAGGGGGGTGGGGCAGGTGAGTGAGTATACATGGGTTCCTGCTTTGGGGCGCATAGTAGAGTTAAAGAGAGTAAAAAGAACCTGTACCATGTTATAGTAGTTTATCATAGAATTCTATTTTTACATAGCAAGCAAAAAATTAATTAAGTGCATCACTGTTTTGTTTTCTGGTAGTCTGTCATAGTCCTGTTCTCTATGCCCTAAAGAAGCTAAAAGGAAACACATTACATCTACACTTGTTTTAAAATAAATATGTGTTGGTGGTAATGAACCTCAGAAACACCTCTAATGCATACTATATCATACATGGAACACAAGAAGAGAGGCCCTAGTGGTTCAGATAAGGGCTTGAAAAATTCAGCATATATGAACATGTGGCTGTATAAAACAATTTTTATTTCAAATGGACTACAAGGATCCCATACGTTACACTGGAAATGTGTGCTCTGCGCCCTGTAATCCGTTCCTGGTGATGCCTTGTTTTACTCCAAACGGCTCGTTATTCAAATCCTAAACCAAGGAGTCTTAACAATGTCATTTTCCATTGATGCATCTATTTTATGTTTTTTAGTCTAAATGCCTCTCTCTCAGTAAATATGACTTGTTGCTGTCTCTCGATATCTGTTTCTGTGTCTCAGGAATTATCTCTTTACCTCATTTTCTATTCCTCTCATTTTCCTGCATTCTTACCCCTTCCCTCTCTCTATTTTGCCTTTCACCTCCCTCTCTGTTCTCCTCCTAATTATCCTTTTCACTCTCACTAGAACACAATCAGAAAATGAGAGGGGTCGTATCTTAAATTTTATGGGGCATCCCATAGG
The DNA here is from genome assembly GCF_964204655.1 of Triturus cristatus. NCBI lineage: Eukaryota > Metazoa > Chordata > Amphibia > Caudata > Salamandridae > Triturus > Triturus cristatus. The sequence goes on from NC_140581.1 coordinate 998,783,349, forward strand.
GCAATTCTAAAATACGTCTATTAGTGTTAGGGTGAAGAATGTGCGCGGTGCATGGACGGTGTGAATTGTAGCACAGCCAAAGGGACTATGGTGTTGAATATGCGGCTACAATACAACAGATTGTTTAGAAATGTATGAAACAAAAGATCCTTGTAATAGTGAAAATTGTGTAATAATCGTGAGAAGTACAATTTTCAAAAAATTGAGGACTGACAGGAGATACGCCCTATAGGAAGGTTTTGCCTAACAATAGCCTCCCCATTCCAAGTCAATAGGCTAAGCCTCGTAAGTCTCCAGCGGAATCCGAGGGCCTCCAGAAGCCTACCAGAGTCCCTGTTTACTTTTGTTTTACAGTAATGTTTATTGCTTCCAATGATAGTGTTAGGAATCACATGTTGAGGCACACATAGAATATAATTATAAATCTGGCTCATCCTCAACTGCTGCAAGAACTCCCAGTATCGCGATTTCTGTCTCCCGGAGGATCCCCCGATCGCCCCACCAATAACCCTACATGTTGTAAGGTCACGTATGACAGGTGTTTTGTAAACCACATCAAACCCACCTCTGCCTCACAAAGCCAATTTTATTTTGGCGACTTCTGACAGGATCATCTTGGTCTCTTGGAGAATAGTTATGTTGACTTTCAGATCTCGAGGTGAGCTAAGAGCATTTGCCGTTTGATGGACTTTTCCATTGAGTGTACCGCATTTTAAATGCACCATCTTGAGATACGAGAGCAAATGTTTGAGAGCCCCACTAGCATAAAATTCTACTAATGATAGCCCAAATTAGAGCACGGATCTGCAAGAGAATAGACTGTAATCCTGAACAATTGTTCCAATAAACAAAATCAGCACCTTACCCTCACACAAGGATTGTACCCCGGACTGCGTAGCAGCTGGTTTGTCGGCTTGATGAAGCTAAAACCAGTTACAGAGGAACACCTGAAAAGAAAGAGAACACAGGTGAGAATTCGCTAGTCTCGCCTAATTTACAAAGATTTACTTTGGATCTTGAGGCAGAGTTGTCTGGACTCACGGTATCCCCCACCAAAAAACAGATGCCAATGTTGGTCAGACATGTGCAACGGAACTTGGGGGAGTCCAATAGCAAGGAATCAAAAGTAACATAAGTTGTAAGAGTAATATTAAAACATTAGCAACAATAACTTCTGCATCACAGCCAGTGCCGGAAACTGTACATAAGCAGACTCAATCAGTCGGTCAGTAAAAAACATACAATATGTGAATAATCTGCCTGGGGCACCAGTCTTAAATGAGGGTCGTCGCGAAGAAGAGCATTTGCAGGTTTTCAGGAGTGACCCTCAGTTTGGGAGACAAAGTTGCTATTTTTCCCATCTTCGGGAAATTCCTCTTCATCTCGTTGAACATCTAGCTCATGCTCTTGGCCATCAAGGATTCGACTGCCTCTCAATCGCCAAGTGCCTTCGAGAGTTTGAGGGTCACTGTGCAACAGTTGTAGGGAGCGGACTGGAATAGCATCATGGAACTGTGAGCATGGCAGACCTTCTGGAGGTATCGACAACATGTGCCATTGTTGGCCATGCAGCTCAAGAATAGTTGCCAGTAAACCATTGTAGTATTTCAGATCACAGTCTTTCAAAGCACTGCCTATTTCTTTGTGCAAATTAGGGAGATCATCTAATACAGGGTAGGTAAGCTAAAATGGGGCAGCATATTGTCGACAGGGCTATGAAATTGACTGTAGGAATATCTGTTCTGCTTGACTATTTAGAAAGTGGCATCTAGCATGTAAAATATAGACGTTATATGTAGGGTCTACACACAGTCTTACAACACACTCTTTAAGAATGCTCTTCTAGTAGAAGAAAAAAAGCTAAACTTCTATTGAATTATAGTGCAGCATTTATATCAGACTACATCCCATAGGTGTACAGCTTTAATGCAGTATGTTATTACTAGCCTAACACTAGCATAATACCCATGAAGGATAAAAGGCTTAGTGAGGTCTGTGAAAAGATTATGTGGGGCGCAGACCACAAACTTCACTTGGACCCCTTTCTGTTAGCATGAGCACCGCGTTCAAAATACAATCAATGTCCTGCAACACATATGAAGGTAGCTCCAGCATGCGGTGCCACTTAATAGTGGCTTAAGTTACCTGCGTCTTCATGAGTATTGCTTGCCTTTGTGATACATAATTACATATAGCAGTGGGAGCTCGGAGCCCTGACAACTTGGGGACATCCCAGTTGCTGCATCCTCGTGACGGCCCTTATCTGGTGAAGCTCTGGAAATTCACACTGGTGATTTTGCACCGTGTTAGGTGCGTTAACAAATACATGGCTTTAGGTTAGGGTGTGCAGGAATAACACCGGAATAACTTTGACTGTGGGCGAAATTTCTTGCAAAAAAAGATTTAGCTAAAGATGTATTTGACCGGAGATTTCTCCTGCAGAGAGTAGTTCTTGAGGGTTCTATCCCCGAGGAAAGCAACCTTCACAAACCTTTCTGTTGATGAATGGTACTCAAGGTGCCCTTTGTAAATACATCTTAACATAAATGGTTCTCAATGTGCCGTGGGTAAATGTATATGGCCTCAGACAAGAGCTGGCATTCCCACCTCTATAATGCCAGTGGGGGGCCTTGAGAGTAGGGCACAAACCCACCTGTATTTGAGATCATAACTGTGACCATTTATCAATTAGCTTTTTGGTAGAGTAGATACTGGCATCTTTCATACTGGTACAAAAACACAGATTGGTTGATAGGAAGGACGTGCTCTTTGAAGCAGATAAGAGATGTGGTGTCAGATTTACTGACATTTTGCGCCTGGTTTCCATCACAAAAGTGATGCAAAGTGGCGCAAAATGTTTATTTGAATTTAATTCAAAGCGCAAAACACGTTTTGTGCTGGAAAGTTGCCAGAAAGCAACGCAAAGGAGCACTTTGCACTGCTTTGCATTACATTGTGTTAGGGTAGCCTTCTTTGGTGGTACATGGATAATACAGTGCAACCACTCATAGTTTAAAAAAAATATTTTTTTACTGCACATTTGCAACCAATACAAACCACACAGCCTCCTCCTCCTCCCCCGCATGCTCAGATAATAGATAAAGAACGGATGGCAATATAATTCATAACCATACAGAATAAATAGAATTATACAGAATATATTTTAAAAAACTCAGGAAATTCATCGGATGCCTGGGAGCAAACACTAACAATATGTGAGTCCGTGTAATACATGATGTACATCATGAGATTTAAATTGCACAGTGCTGATGAAGAGAAGATCATTAAACCCCTACTCTACAGTCCAATATATTAGAGTGTTAAATTAATTTTCCCACCTCAATAACGGGGCCCAGATTACCCGTCCTTTTTATTTTGCTTAATTACTTTTTCTAGCATAAATTGCTTTCTTAAGATTGAAAACTGCTAGTAGGCGAGCCAGCCAGAGCTAAAACCGTGGAGGTTGCAGTTCAAGCCATACCGAGGCAGTTACTAATCTCAATATGGCCATTGCGACCACAAGGAAACATTTTGTGTCCTGCACCTGATCCTCACCAAGTATTCCTAATAGAATCAATTTTGGGGTCAGTAAGACTTCTATATTTAATTTATTAAACAAAAAAGTCTGAATTTCATTCTTGAGAAACCTTAAAGAAGTGCTAGTGGCAAACATATATACTATGTCGGCACAGGACGTTGCGCATCGGGGACAGTATGTCCCTCGGCCTGTACCCCATTTCGCAATTCTAGCAGGCGTATAATATAACATAAAACAGGTCTTAAAAAACTGCGCTTGTAAATTAGCCGACATTAAAACTGTTTGAGAAAGGCTAAAAGCTTTTGAGAAGTCAGCTTCAGAGATCGTGATCTTTTCCTGCCACTTAAGGGAGACTTTATCCAAATCATCCTTCATTTCTTTGTTTAATAAATGATATATTATCCTAATGAGAATATGGGTCTCTGCCAATAAAATTTCAACCAATTCGTTCTTATCAAACTCGTTGGGCCCGCCCCCCTTATGCTGTAAAAAGTCCCCTATTTGCAGGTATTTAAAAAACTCCTTGTTGTTAATACAGAACTTTGATCTCAATTCAAACGTAACCAAGCCGGAAGAAGGGGAAAAGATACCTATTTTATCTACACCTGCCGAGGCCCAGTTTTGTATGCAACCACCTCATAAGATATCAGGCAAGTTCAAATTATTCTGAATTGGGGTATAGTAATTCAGTCTCCCTAGGCCCAACAATTTCAGAAGTGTTGACCATACTTTGAAAGCTCCCAGGAGACACTTAAACGTTACTTTTTTTTAACTAGCTTAGTACTAATTGTCTCCCGAAGCACCCCAAGCCCATTTCCAAAGTAACAGTTCAAATATAGTGGGGATGGATTGTGGGGGGGGTCATTCAATAACGGTTCTGTCAGCAAAATAGGACTATATTGCAGCATTGTGGCCCAATAATATAGTTTAAGATTGGGAAGTGCCCATCCTCCTCTCTCTTTTGAAAGTGATAAGTACCTCAACGCTCTTCTAGGTTTCGTGTACGCCCATAAAAATCTTGTGAACATAGAATCAAATGCTTTAATCCATGAATTCGAAAACTGCAAAGGAATCGATCTAAAAAAGTATAAAATTTTAGGGAAAAAAAATAATTTTTATAAGATTACATCAGCAGATCAAAGTGAGATGAAAATTATTCAGTCTTGAAAGATCTTTCTTAGTCTTAGCTAACAGAGTCTCTAAGTTTTGATTTACAATTTCCTCAACATTAGAAGATAAACAGACACCAAGATATACTGCTTGCTTAGTTACTTGATTATAAGCCCATTGAACCTTGTTGTTAATAAAAATTTGCATTTTTCTTTGTTCAAAGAGGAGCCAGCAATGTCCCCAAAGAGGGAAGCTTCCTCCTCTATTGCTTTGATGGCGGTTTCGGGGTTAGGAGTCACTACTGCGACATCGTCCACATACCCTAAAATTTTACTTTCAAATCCCTTTAAGATTATTGGGGAGATTGCAGTGTTTTGAATAATTTTTCTTATAAATGGATCGATATACAGTGCAAAGAGGGGAGGGGAACAGGGACAACCCTGCTGTTTTCCACGGGCAATCGTCACCGGCCCTGCTGCCATCACCCCAGAGATACAAACATTCGCTACAGAGTTACAATATGAAGCTTTTACTCCCTGAATGAATCTTGGGCCAATACCCCTTGCTTGCATTACTTTCCAAAGGTAGTGCCAGGAGACCCTATTGAACGCCTTTTCGGCATCAAGTGAAATGAAGGCCACAGCATCAAAAAGTGATATAACATGCCTAATTTGATCTGTTGTATCCCTCCCCATGATGAATCCATGCTGTTGATTCGCAACCAATTTTGTTGTCACCTGAGCTAATCTTGCGGCTAGTACTTTAGAGTATATTTTTGAATCGCTGTATAATAATGTTATCGGCCGATACGCACCTAGTTCAGCCGCCGGTTTATTCTTCTTTAAAAAAACAGCAATTTTAGCAACAGACCATGAGCCGGGAGGAGTGGCACTGCAATATATATTATTAAATAATACAGTCAGCTGATCTTTCAGTTGGGGAGCAAATATTCTGTAGAACTCTGAGGGGATTTCATCCACTCCCGCCGCTTTCCTGGAGGAAACACTAGAGAGTGCAAGATAAATCCCCTCCCAAAGTAGATCTCCTTCTAGGGATTCCCCTTCTGTGATGGATAATTTATTTGCGACCACCGTTTGAAGAATCTCTTCAACCTGCAGCGGGCTGTCCCTAATGTGTATAGGGCTTGATAATAAGTTTGAAAGGCATTTCTGATTTTACTAGAGTCTGAGACTAACCCAAGACGGGAAACATCCTTTACCACGAAGGCATTTCCACGCGTTACGTTTACAACGGTACACTTACCACGTAAACGTCTATACAACGTGTATTCCTTCCACGAACGTCTATAGCACGCAAGCTGGACTGGAACATCTTCTTCCTCGTCACATTAAGTCCTTTTTTAGTGTCGGCGAAAACGTGAGTTAAAGGCCAAAATTAGAAAAAAAGGGGGCTTGGGGGGTCTCCCCCAAAAATAAAAAATAAAAAGTGATAACAGAAAGGGGGCTGGGGGGGGGGGCTGCCCCCCCCCCCCCCCCAAAAAAAAAACCTGAAATGACATGGGGAAGTGGAGGAAATCGACATCGTTTTAGGTGAAAGGGAATGACGCTTCCACATTAAGACGTACAACGTCAACAAGGAAGAAAGAAGAGACGACGTGAAGAGGTAAGGAGAATATAAATTTAAAATATATAAATATAGATTGAGGGTAACGGGCAGGGTAATTATAAAAAGTATTGGGGGAAGGGGAATCACACAAGGGTACAGGGGAGGGGTATAACCTTTACAAAGAGTATTCCATTACCATGCAAGTATGCGTGGTAAAGGTATATTCATTGTAAAGGTTATGTGTGGAAAAACCATTCCGTTGTAACGCATGCGTGGTAAAGGCATGCGTTGCAACGGAATTCGTTCTAACGACATACATTCACCCAAGACTGGGATCACGAACCTCTCCTATCTCATTACTCACACTTTTCTGCCTTTCTCTTACAGGGAACTGGTGCCTGACTTGATCGCTGCACTCTTACACTCTTTCCTACCAAGCCGTATATTTCTCTGCTGCCCTATTTGCAAACATCACATCTATTGCAGCCCTAGTTGTTATTACCCTAACTTGGGCCTCTTTCACATCTCCTTCTTGTTGTAAAACTCTTATCAGGTTTTCCTCAGCGGCGGCTAGGTTGTCTTGCTTGATCTGTATGTTCGGCCGCTCTACTTTTGCCCTATTCATCAAAAACCTAAGTGTCTCTCCCTTCAGGCAGGCCATGAATGTGTCCCACATTATACCTAATGAGGCACCATCGGTATTCTCTTCAAAGAATATTGGTATCCACTCGCTAATATGCCTACAATAGTCTTCATTTGCAAGCAGTGCATGTTCAAAGCTCCACGCATTTCGAACTTTGCCCTCGATTCCTAGAATTTCTAAAACCAGTGGATTATGATCCGAAAGGAATTGCGGGTATCGCTCGATTTTGCAAGTTATGAGGAGTTTTTTTAATCAAAGAAATAGTCCAACCGGGCAAGTGTAGAGTGTGGAGAAGAAAAATACGTGTAACGATGCTCCTTTGATGATTTTATTCTGGACCAAACAATACAAAGGCCATGATTCTTGCACAATCCTTCTAGGGCTTTAAATACTTTGTGTTTTCGACCAGTGTATAGAAATTGAGGCACTACGTCCCAGTTACTCTGGAGATTAATATTCAAGTCCCCACACAACACTATAAGTAGAGGCGAATTAATTCCGAAGATATATGATCGCTAACAGAAGGGTCGTCAGGGATACTATCATAGATTGTACAAATAGTAAATGTATCTCTACTTAAAGTATGACAATCTGCAACAACCCATCGACCCCGAGTGTCCACACCCACTTGTGTAAATTTCATTCAGTTACCTCAGGCCAGAATTGTAACTCCCCCCAGTACGAACCCATTGAGTGGTCCCGCCTATGAGTCTGCAGCCCATAGTATTTAAGACATCCCTTTGTGAAGCTTCAATGTGTGTCTTGTGTAGGCAGACAATGCCTGCTTTCAGAGCCTGTATCCGTATTGCCACTCATGCTCTTTTTGTGGGATTGTCAGGCCACAGATGTTAATGGAGGCAATAAGTATCTTCTGGATGTCACCCATTTTCTTGCCTCAAGAAAACTCCCAAACTCCTGATTCTTAACTTTGCAGTGAAATCCCATCTACCTTTATTCAATCTCCTTATCGATCTCCCAGTTCTCCATGTTTTTCTCCTGAGCATGTGTGACCCCACTGCCCCCAACCCTTCCCAAACCACCCCCTATCTTCCTCCGTGACCCCCCCTGACCCTTATCCAACCAATAGGCAACCCGGCCTGGCCTGAGTGACAACATATTAGACTCCAGATCTGCTTCTCCCCCCCCCCCCCTTCTCCACAGTCAGAGGTCAATCTTATTGATTTCATACTTTTCAGTCTACCCTCTCCTGTACATCGCCCCCTTTTCAACCTTCATCGTCTAGTTAAACACCTTCAGTTTCCACCTTCCCTTATTTGACTATTATATATATTTTTATTTAAGCTTTTCACGTTCCACTTTAAAAAAATTTTTTTAAAGCTTTTGACTCCTCAATCACGGCCGTCGCTTCAGCTCGCCCAGATATTCCTGGGTCTGCACCTCTGATAAAAAGCTTCGTAAGCGCCCTTTAAACACGACTTTCAATTTTGCTGGGTTTTGTAGGTATACCTCAACTCTTAGCTTCTGAAAGTGAGAAAACATTTGTCTTAAGCGCCACCTCCGCTCCACATTGGCATGGGCAAAGCCTGGTCGAGCAAAATATGAGATTCCCTCAAACTCTCTTTTAGAATAGGGACGTGCAAGATCGTACATGCTCTGTCTTAAAAGAAAATTGCCAAAGTACACCAAAACCACCTGGGGATATGCGTTATTACCAACTTGTTGTTTCTTAAGGGTTGGGGGAATCGGTGTGCCCTCTGGATTTCTTTCTCCCAATCCCAGCCTATGAGCTTTGGGAAGGCACTCTTTAGGAATCTAACTGCAAAGCCTCTAGGGTCTCCTTCTTCTGCACCTTCGGGGATATCCAGCAACCTCAGGTTATTCTTCTCTGTCTGTTCTCCTGATCCTGGAGCTTCCACATCATGCCTGTAAGTTTAGGGTCCTAAGAGACACTCAGAGTCTTTAGTTCTGCAACCTTTGCTTCAATGGATTCTGTTTATGCTTCCACCGTGGTCATCCTGTCGGAGATCTCGCAGCAAGGCAAGTTTTACTTATTTTTCTGACAGCACCCTGTAGTTTTCTTTAAGCTTGCCGGGCCTGTCGATAATCATTCCTAACCTCCTCCTGCATCTATTTGATAGTAGCTGGAATAACCAAGGGTGGAGGTTCCATTGTGTCACTAGATGCCGGTCCTGAGCTGGTACCTATTGATAGTAGGGGGCCGCCTGAGGATGACCCCTCCGCTCTCACACCTGCATTGCAGTGAAACCGAAATGGAGGCTTGGAAAGAGTCCCAGACATCAACGTGTATTTCAGGGTTTCTCCTCAGTACTTCTGAGGCCATTTGAAATGGACCAGATGGAAAGGTATGGAGGACAGGAGACAATGGGCCCCTTTGTAATGTAGGAACACATCTGCATTCTTCCTGCTCCATTCACTCCCAGATGTTACCTACATCACGTTAAGTGGTAGTTTTCTAGAGAAGAAAGAATTTCGCGTCTCCATTATGTCCCAAAAAATTTTAAGATGAGATAGGGCTATCGGAGGTCTTTCTATCTCTAAAACTAATTGCCAAAAAAAAAAAAGACTAAATGGGTACAGTTCTTTATGCCGGGTTTCATTGCCTAACTTTAGGACTAGAGAGTTGCAGGATTCTAGTAACATAACTGTAAGGGTGCATTTCATTTTAAAATCTGTGCCAGCCTAGAAGCCTTATTTGTCATAGGTCACAACTCAACATGAAAGATAAATGCTAATCAGAATTAGATGTGGGCTAACTCAGCATAAATTTCACTTTCCCACTGGTTGTCTCTTGCAAAAAGTTAAAATTGTATACGGGTGCGATGCCACTTCTATATAGCCTGCTATGCATTTTTGTAAAAAAAAATTCCCAGTTGAGAAAAGAATAGCTTATTCCTGTGCAAAAGAATATGACTTTTACGACCTGCCAGCCTGCTTTTATGTATGTCTCACTTTTGTCATTTTCCTCAGTCTATTATGTGTTTGGAAATTTTGATTTTCTGTAAAGACGTTAAGGAATACTATGAATAATTGAGGTTTGTAGTTAAGAAAGCATAGAACGTGCTGGTTGACTGTTATTGTATGATAATGAAATCTGTCTGCCTTAGATGTCTGTTTTTGTCTTTGCATTTTCATGCTGTGTATAGGCCTGGGCTAAATTTCCGTTCCACTTGCGGAAATTGCGATAATTTGACATTTTCGCGTTCGGCGGAGAGCGCGAAAATGTCAAAATTTCCGCATTCCGCAGCTTAGCGATAATTTGTTTCTTGCTCGTGCTGTAAAATAATACACTCTCGCGCGCGCGATATCGCCTTACCTGAATCCCCGCGTTCGCCGACAAGTTTTCCCGATCCGGTCGCGTTCTCCACGAGATGTTGGATTGTTGGTAGCCATTTGCGCTGTCTCACTACAGTTTGCGCCCGCAGTAACGTCATGCGTCGCGCGATCACGTCTTTCTTCTCGCGATCATGCACCGTGAGAAGAGTGAAAACAAGATGGCCGCGCCCGCGAGCAACCGCATGGGTAAGTTGGCGAGCCGCGACCACGCAGAAAATACCACGAACGGGTGGGAAGAAAACTTCTGCATCTTCGTGATATTTCTGCGTGTTTGCGGAGATTTGTAACATTTTCGCGATAATTTGCGAAAGTCGCTTTCGCAAATTCCGCCCACCCCTAGCTGTGTATGACCGTACTTTACTTTTATGATTATTTGTGTCAATTGAAATATAAATCTTGATTGTTTGAAGTGGGGAAGCCTTGCCCTCTGTCGTGCTTTTCTGGGCCTCCCCTGACTGGAGTCTCCCAACTCCATCTCACTCCTTAATTTGAATGAAATGGTGCCAGTGCTCAAAGCTCTGCTCTGAAACACATTGCTGGTGCAATTAAATCTGCGCCCATGGAATTCTGAGTCTGTATATTCTTAAATCCACCTCATTCATCAGTAATTTGCTAACAGACACCACATTCGACTTTATCTCACTTCTGCATGTCCCTGCTTTCTCCCTTTGTGACGTGTTTGTGTCTTTCTAACCCTCCCTCTTTCCGCTTTTTAAATTGTTTTCTGTATTGCTCACTGTAAAAGTCTAATGCAGATAAATAAGTGCTGGTGCCCCCCTCTGGAAACCACCGGCCCAAATTAAGCACTGCTCCACCTCACCATCCTGCAGAAATACTGCGCGACGAAGGGCATGGCTGGACTTGTCTGGGAGGGATACAGTAAGGGCAGCCCAAAGGGACTACCACAAAGTCAGCAGTGCCACCCTTCGCTGCCTTTGGGGTGACTTCAAAGAGGCTTGGTATATTTCTTTCACAGTCTCATCATTTCAGAACTGAAGCATTTTCAATATTCTATACAACCAAGCCATAGTTGTTGCTTATTTACCTTATCCAACTAACAACCATCGGCAAAGCCAATAGTCCTGGCTTGTTGTAGGTATAATGTTACTTGTTGTAGTATATATCTGGATGCAATGACAGAAGCAGCATATTACCAGTCAGGCGGCACACAATGCTAAGCACAGATTTTTAGCTCACTTTTTAAGCCACACCTAATTACTTTGACCACGCCCCTTTGGAAGATGCCCCAGTATTTTCATCCCACTTAAAGCCCTGTGAGTATGGGCTCTGAATCTCTTGTTTGGCTCAGTAGTTCGTCCTCCACGTGGAAGGAGAGTTCATGACCTGAACTTTTCAGTGACTCTTAAGTTATCTGAAGTTACTCTGGCCGCAGAACAAGGACAGAGAAATGGTGCAGGGCCGCGGACTGAGCGGTGGGTTTGGGGTGGAGGATGAGTGCATGAGGTTCAATAGCATTGTATTACATTTTATATTAAAGCAATAAAGTGAGAGCGATGATCCTGACATAAGGCTGAAGAGAGTGAATCCCGCGAGATCATCTCGTGCCATCTGTTCCCCTGCGCCCCCCGCTCACCTGTGACATTAATGTAGTTAGTTATCCGATAGGCATGACGTCACTACCAAAGAATCATCGCCTTGTTTCAGAGTTATTTCTGGTGCTTGGATGCATTGTAAAGCCAGCTCGTCGTGTGCTGCAAACGCCGTTCATCTCTTTTGTTCCCGAAACTCTCCACTGTGATTTAACTGAAGGCCGAGATAGGTTTTCCCTGGTAAGGGGCGAAACAACTGAAATTCCACATCGGAGTCTGTTGCCTTGCACACATGACAGTAATTTTTAGTTTTGTTGTCAGATCCAGACATCTCATTTACCCACGGATTTGTTTGGACTCAAACGCTCAAGGAAGTAAACACATGGGAAAATGGACAGGGATGTGTGGCAGGGAGCCATTGGCGGGTATGTAAACTTAGGGCCTCGTTCCTAAAGGTAACCTTCACTTTAGTGTAAGTTTACGATTGTTTGCTATTCACAAAGGGATTTACAAGTAGTATCTTTACAGGTGCGGAGTCTCCGCACATAAAAAGTCCTATCTTTTTATGTTTGGAGACTCCGCACTTCTAGTGGTACAACTGGTTTTGTGAATCAGGCCCACGGTGTGGTTTATTATATTATACAATATCAGGGTCCCAGCTTCAAGGACTACAAAACAAAAAAATAAAAAGTACGTATAACCCATAAAGAAAAAACACTGTAAAAATATCTATACACAAACAAACTGCAACATACAATCAAGCCAAGCAGAGAACAGGCCTGCAGGGGGCAGAGCAAGTTTGCGCCCCAGCAACAATGGAAAGAACTGTAGCCAGCATTGTGGTGTACTCAGTAATTGGTCACAGACAAGAATCAAGGCACAACATGTTTTTAAATATTTGTTAAACGTCCTCTAAATAATAAGAACCAACAAACCCGTCCCCCACCCCCACCCTGATCTTTGCATTCCACCAAGTCTGTGAAGTTTGTTGTTATTGTTATTGTTAATATATATTTACAAAGCGCCAAATCACCAACGGTCTCTAAGCGCTGTCAGAGTGACCCAGGCCAGAACCCAGAAGTCCCCTACTGCCAGCTGATCGAGCAAAGGTGGGGAAGCTTATCCAAATGCCTCGGTAAATAAGATGGTCTTCAATTTCCTCCTAAAAGGATGGAGCGCAGCTTCCCCACGTAAGCTCTCCGGTAGCTTATTCCAGAGCTGGGGGATTACCACAGAGAAAGTCCGCCCCCCTCAGTGTAACTCTGTTAAAGCGCGGACAGGTCAGAAAATTTGTCCTGGATGAACGAAGACAACAACAAGGCACACAAGACTTCAATCGATCTTTTATATAGCTGGGTGCCGCTCCCTACTGAGCTTTGTGTGCAATGCACAGACCCTTAAACCTGACCCTCTGCTTAATCGGGGGCCAATGTAATTAGTGTAGCAGCGGTGTGATGCTAGTTCTTCTTGGCAGCTTAAAAACCAGTCTTGCCACGTCATTTAATGTCACCTGGAGATTCCCCAGGAGTTTCTCGGGGAGCCCAATATAGACTGCGTTGCCATAATCCAGGCGTGACAAAATTAAGGAAGACACAATGGTACGCATAGTGGAAAATGACAGCCAGGGTATTTCCAAAATTGTCTCATCAAACTCGTGCAGCTCCCCACAACCGCAGCTACCTGATTGTTAATTGTTAGCTTGGTATCTAACCTGATACCCTAGCTCTTCACAGCCGACACCGGTATCGGAGTGGTACCAAGCTCTTATGGCCAGAAAAGGCTGGACCAGGGGTTAGCCCCCTGTGCCAAGGGCAAGCACCTCTGTCTTGTCTGGATTTACCCTAAGCGAGTTGTGGGTCATCCAGTTCATAGTGAACCGGAGGATGTTCTGTACATTCAGCTGTGCTTGGGCAGAATTGTCAATGCACACAATTAGCTGGGTGTCGTCGGCATAATAACACCTGTCAGTCCAGTTTTGCCAACGCTTCTACCAATGGCTGAAGATAAATATTAAAAAGCAACGGTGACAATGCCGAGCCCTGCGAGACCCCACACGGCAAAGTGCCATACCTGGATATACAGTCACCCAATTGGACTTTTTGGGACCGATGCGCCAGGAAGGAGATAATCCATTTGAGAGCTGTCCCAGAGTATATTATTGAAAAAATGGCGGCCCTGAATACACAGATGAGGACAATATGAGTCTTTTAGTTCTTGTCTCTATTCAGATTATTCTTGAACACAACTCTACTTGGAGTTGGGCATCTGCAAGGATTTTTATAGCCCTATGAGCCATCCTTTCCCTTAGCAACAAATCAATTTTTTATGCCATTTGCTGCATTTTGGCACCCTCTTGTTCCCATATGTAGAGGCGATGTGAGGCTTCCAACATAGGCCTTATTGTAGCACGAGCTCTGCCTTGGTCGTATTTCAATCCTCTGTGTTTTTTCGTACCTTAGTATTTAGTGCAAACAGAACGCTTCCCAGTGTCTCCTCAAGAGAGAGCGACCATTCCAGAGAAGTTTAGACAGCACCACTTCTTCGTCACCGTGCTTCCTTTTCTGTGGTTGTTAAATTTGAGAGCACATAGATATAATTCAGTTCTGGAGGTGCACTTTGCAAAAACCATTCTTCTATATGGTGTAATAGACAATAATGTGGTTCCATCTATACAAACAATAGAGGCATTGTACAGTAGGCACAAGACAAGAGGCTTGCCTCATGGATTGCTAAAACAAATGGTCACTGGGGCAAAAGGGGGAAAGAAAGCGATACCTAACCAGTGGCTGACTTGAAGAACGTGTACTCAGGAAATCTGATTCCAATGCCTCGTTTTGCATTTTTATCAAATTTGAGAGGAGCAGTTAAATAACTGAGTTAAATAAATGGTTTATTAGACCCCATTTTGGGTCCATCTATAACAGTAATAGGTTTTTATAGGAGGCACAAGGCAACTGACTTCCTTCTTGTGTCATCCATTAGAATCATTTTGCTGAAGGGGCGTGGTTCACTAATTCTAATAAAGGGCAATATGTGCAGTTATGTAATTTAATGTGCTGAAATTAAACAATCCAAAATACACTTAAAAAAAAAAATTCTACTCTGCATCATCTTCCCCACTGTTCCAAGGCAGACATTAAGGGCCTTATTACGAGTTTGGCTGTTCATGGACCGCGGTACCCATGGTCGTGGTCCAAACACCACGAGCTCGGCAGTCTGACCGCCGTATTACAAGTTGTGTGGATTGCATTTGGAAAGACAGCAGCAGAACCGCGGACACTGCCGGCACATCTCAGACCACCGGGGTAGTGAACGGGGAAAAGTAGCTACCATAGGGTGGTACAGGGGAGTTTCACCACTGTCCGTGTTATGCATTGGTTTTTCCAAGAGCTGACCGGAGCAGTGACGCTGCCAGCTTCAAGTCGGCGGAAGCAAAGAATTTGGGGTGCATACTCACCCCTTTCTTGTTCTTTCGGTCAGAGTTTGACGTGGATCCCTTTCTTCAGGTCCCCTCTTTACAGCGACATCTTCATCCGAGGATTACGACCCTGTTTGTGGCGATGTACAGGTGAGTCCTTTTTGTACCATATACCCATTGCCTGGACTGCCCACTTATGGGTTCAACCTTGGCAATCGGTAGGTGGTATTTTTCCACATGTATCATGCATATGTGGGCATCCGACACATATGCAGTCGAAATACTCACAGAGGAATGGATACATGTGGAAAAATAATCAGCACCACTGCAAAATCTCCGCAGCCACACAACAGTCACCATGGTAAACTCATAGGTGCCAATTACGATCCTGTAAAATCTGGGTACGAACCGTCGGACGGAGCATATTCTCCGTCCGACGCGTACCCGGTCTTAAAAATATACAAACATGGAAGTACGATTCGCACGGAAATACCATTTCCGTACGAATCGTACTAAACCCCGACCGACGAAAATAAACACACAAATGTGATCCGGGAAAGCGCCGACGTGACGTCGGGACGCACGCAGCCTGCCATTCACGAACCAGGCATTACGATTCGCACCGACGTCATCCCGCCTGGACAATATTTTCCGGCAGCCAAAAACTGCCGGGAAATCAGGACGACGCGAACAAGGAGTACCTGCACGCGACGGACAGACATGGACCCGAACCTACGTGTCATCCCGACCCTCATAGCAGTCGACCTCCTCTACAGGTTATGACGCAGACGCCGCAGAAGGTCAGAACAACAAAGGGAGGGGGGAAAGGGGGGGGGGCAGGACCAGGGGCAGGCCACAAAACCCCCACCAAAGTCACACAGCACACATGCCCTGGACATACCTGAACCCCAGGCCCTGGTCACTACGAGGGGGTGGGGGCGTGTCCAGCAAAGCCAGCATCCGCCACAACGGAAGTGCTTGACGACGCGAACCGGCAACACAACAATACAGGTACGTCCCGTACCCACGCCTTAAGAGCGTGGGTACGAGTCGTACCCCACCCACACCTACGTCACCCCAACAATGGCGGGACGGCTGTACCCACGTGGCAAAGGCCTGGGTACGGCCCGCACAAGCATTCCATAGCGTGGGTACGGATATGTACCGACCGTACCCCCACCCCCTTATGCATGGAGCGTACCCCCCACCCCAACAGTGTAAGTACGACCCGTACCCCCACCTGCGTATGTATGGAGCGTACCCCCACCCCAACAGTGTAAGTACGACCCGTACCCTCACCCGCGTACTTATGGAGCGTACCCCCACCGTGTATGTACGACCCGTACCCTCACCCGCGTATGCATGGAGCGTACCCCCACCCCAACAGTGTAAGTACGACCCGTACCCTCACCCGCGTATGCATGGAGCGTACCCCCACCCCAACCGTGTATGTACGACCCGTACCCTCACCCGCATACGTATGGAGCGCACCCCCCACCCCAACAGTGTAAGTACGACCCGTACCCTCACCCGCGTATGCATGGAGCGTACCCCCACCCCAACTGTGTATGTACTACCCGTACCCTTACCCGCGTACGTATGGAGCGTACCCCCCACCCCAACAGTGTAAGTACGACCCGTACCCTCACCCGCGTACGTATGGAGCGTACCCCCCACCCCAACAGTGTAAGTATGACCCGTACCCTCACCCGCGTATGCATGGAGCGTACCCCCACCCCAACCGTGTATGTACTACCCGTACCCTCACCCGCGTACGTATGGAGCGTACCCCCCACCCCAACAGTGTAAGTACGACCCGTACCCTCACCTGCGTACGTATGGAGCGTACCCCCCACCCCAACAGTGTAAGTACGACCCGTACCCTCACCCGCATACGTATGGAGCGTACCCCCCACCCCAACAGTGTAAGTATGACCCGTACCCCCACCTGCGTACGTATGGAGCGTACCCCCCACCCCAACAGTGTAAGTACGACCCGTACCCTCACCCGCGTACTTATGGAGCGTACCCCCACCGTGTTTGTACGACCCGTACCCTCACCCGCGTATGCATGGAGCGTACCCCCACCCCAACAATGTAAGTACGACCCGTACCCTCACCCGCGTATGCATGGAGCGTACCCCCACCCCAACCGTGTATGTACGACCCGTACCCTCACCCGCGTACGTATGGAGCGTACCCCCCACCCCAACAGTGTAAGTACGATCCGTACCCTCACCCGCGTATGCATGGAGCGTACCCCCACCCCAACTGTGTATGTACTACCCGTACCCTCACCCGCGTACGTATGGAGCGTACCTCCCACCCCAACAGTGTAAGTACGACCCATACCCTCACCCGCGTACGTATGGAGCGTACCCCCCACCCCAACAGTGTAAGTACGACCCGTACCCTCACCCGCATATGCATGGAGCGTACCCCCACCCCAACCGTGTATGTACTACCCGTACCCTCACCCGCATACGTATGGAGCGTACCCCCCACCCCAACAGTGTAAGTACGACCCGTACCCTCACCCGCGTACGTATGGAGCGTACCCCCCACGCCAACAGTGTAAGTACAACCCATACCCTCACCCGCATACGTATGGAGCGTACCCCCCACCCCAACAGTGTAAGTACGACCCGTACCCTCACCCGCGTACGTATGGAGCGTACCCCCCACCCCAACAGTGTAAGTACGACCCATACCCTCACCCGATTACGTATGGAGCGTACCCCCCACCCCAACAGTGTAAGTACGACCCGTACCCTCACCCGCGTACGTATGGAGCGTACCCCCCACCCCAACAGTGTAAGTACGACCCGTACCCTCACCCGCGTACGTATGGAGCGTACCCCCCACCCCAACAGTGTAAGTACGACCCGTACCCTCACCCGCGTACGTATAGAGCGTACCCCCCACCCCAACAGTGTAAGTACGACCCGTACCCTCACCCGCGTACGTATGCATGGAGCGTACCCCCCATGCCAACAATGTACGTATGGACCGTACCCCCACCTCGTATGCATGGAGCGAACCCACACCCGTGTATGTTCTAAGCGTACATATCGTGAAATAGGAGGGTTGGGTGCAGAGTCCTCCCAGCAGTGCCCAGTCACAGGAGGGGTGTGTGCAGAGTCCTCCCAGCAGTGCCCAGACACAGGAGGGGTGGGTGCCTAACACTCACAGCAGTACCCAGACACAGGAGGGGTGTGTGCAGAGTCCTCCCAGCAGTGCCCAGACACAGGAGGGGTGGGTGCAGGGTCCTCCCAGCAGTGCCCAGACACAGAAGGTGTGGGTGCAGAGTCCTCCCAGCAGTGCCCAGACACAAGAGGGGTGGGTGCCTAACACTCACAGCAGTGCCCAGACACAGGAGGGGTGTGTGCAGAGTCCTCCCAGCAGTGCCCAGACACAGGAGGGGTGGGTGCCTAACACTCCCAGCAGTGCCCAGTCACAGGAGGGGTGGGTGCAGAGTCCTCCTAGCAGTGCCCAGACACAGGAGGGGTGGGTGCCTAACACTCACAGCAGTGCCCAGTCACAGGAGGGGTGGGTGCAGAGTCCTCCCAGCAGTGCCCAGACACAGGAGGGTGGGTGCCTAACACTCACAGCAGTGCCCAGACACAGGAGGGGTGTGTGCAGAGTCCTCCCAGCAGTGCCCAGACACAGGAGGGGTGGGTGCCTAACACTCACAGCAGTGCCCAGACACAGGAGGGGTGGCTGCCTAACACTCCCAGCAGTGCCCAGTCACAGGAGGGGTGGGTGCAGAGTCCTCCCAGCAGTGCCCATACACAGGAGGGGTGTGTGCAGAGTCCTCCCAGCAGTGCCCAGACACAGGAGGGGTGTGTTCAGAGTCCTCCCAGCAGTGCCCAGACACAGGAGGGGTGTGTGCAGAGTCCTCCCAGCAGTGCCCAGACACAGGAGGGGTGTGTGCAGAGTCCTCCCAGCAGTGCCCAGACACAGGAGGGGTGGGTGCCTAACACTCACAGCAGTGCCCAGACACAGGAGGGGTGGGTGCCTAACACTCCCAGCAGTGCCCAGTCACAGGAGGGGTGGGTGTAGAGTCCTCCCAGCAGTGCCCAGACACAGGAGGGGTGGGTGCCCAACACTCCCAGCAGTGCCCCTGCAAAGAAAAGGGTGGAGTACCCACAGATCCAATGCCCACAAATGTCAGTCAGGTGCACAAAGATCCTGCAGTACATGTACCACATGTGTGCGAGGCTGGGAGTATACACATGCATAGCGCCAAAAAGAAAACATGTACACATGAAGTCATGATAACAGTCTACATACACAAGTACAGTGACCACCAAGGACGCCACGAATGATGCAGGTGGAGATATCGCTCAGCATGCATGGCCCAAGCGTAACGAGACCGTCACACACCCAGCCAATGTAGACACAGCTCAGCACCACATATTGGAAAGACCCTGCAGGGAAGATGTCAGGTTACACAGAGGAGGGACACACCTTGGGACGATGTCACCATGCAGTAACTGCTTACATGAACAAAGTTATGTAGCCAACAGCTTGTGATGGCACACAGATACCAGGATCCACCCTATGACCAGCACAAGACTACAATTCCCACACACCCAACACATTATCACCACCCAAAATAATGGGGCAGGTCCACCAACAGCAGTACCAGCCAGACAGTAGTGTACTAAGGAAAAATAAATTGCTTTATTCAGCATCCAAAAATCAGTTTGTCCCTTGAAAGGTCAAAATGTACAATGCCTTTAGGGCAATCCAAAGTTCGAATCCAGGTGGGGGACACAGTGGGACGCGTGTCCCCTAGCTTGCCTGCACAGTCAGACTCCTTCGTCTTCCAGAGCGGGGAGGGCATCATGTGGGGGGGAAGGACCAGGCACCGCAGGGACATGAGGGCGAAGGGTAGGCGTCGTGGGTGCAGGGATGGAGGACTCCACCACAGGGGGAGGGGCAGGGCCAAAGGCTGAGGCCAGGATGTCGCTGCACACCTTAGCAAGGTCCTCCAGAGACTCCCCTGCACCTGAAGGAACCACAGGCCCCAAGGAGGAGGGGGGGGGCGGAGGGATGGGTCGCAGCGCCACTGGTGGAGGGTGTGGACAGGGGGGGGGACTCAATCACCCTGACCGGAGACTCCCTTGACCGCTTGCAGGGTGGTGTCACAGTGGGGCTCAGGGACAGAGCGGCCATGAAGGAGTCTTTGCCGGATATGTGGCCAGGAGAGCTGAGGGGAGGGGATTTGGAGGGAGTGGATTGGGTGGAATGCGGACTCCCACTCTGGCTGCGTGGCTTACGTTTGCCCCCCAACCCAGTGGGTGTGCCTACTTCACCCTGTGTGTGCGTGCCAGGAGGTGTGCGTATGACCTTCCCTGCTGGTGTGGTGCCTGTGTCCGTTGTGGTAGGTGCATGCTGACGTCTGGGTGTACGTGGGACAGGCATGGGAGTGGGAAGTGTGGATTGGTCAGGGTAGGGGGTTGGACGTAGCGCTGCAGGAGACCCACTGCTGCAGTCAGTGTCGAGTCAATGGACCTCAGCAAGTTGCGTTGGTCAGCCTGCAATGAGAAAATGCCCTCCAAGTATGCCTCCATGTTGTTCAGCACTTGGCTGTGGCCATGGAGGACATTAAGCATCGCAGCCTGACCAACCTGCAACTGCCGCTGGATGTCCACAGACTCGGCATTGGCGGCAGCAGTGGAGACAGGGGCAGGGGGTGTGGTGCCTGGCAGGAAGGAGACATGTGGTGACCGGGCACGCTGGGAAGGGACACGAGCAAGTGGGAGGCGGCTGATGGCAATGGAGGGGGCGGGGTGAGATGTTGTGCCGCTGTCAGCTGCTGGTGCAGCCTCCGCCCACCCGGAGAGATCATCCTCGGACCCGTCAGCTTCATATTCTGTCGTGCCAGTGGACAGGTCCTCGGCCTCACTCTCCTCCGCCTCAGTTCCACTCAATGTGCCAGCCACGATGTCAACGCTGGCACTGGTGCTCGGTCCCTCCGCTCCGTCTGTGCTCATGTCTCCCTCCGTGTCCCTCGACGATGCTGTGGGCAAGGTGAAGAGACAGCAATTAATCATACACCTGTATACATATGTCACATGAGTCCAATCTACATAGGTTACAGTGCATAGCCTGAAAAGAAAGATCAGTAACATCTACAAAACAAGGTACAGATGTAGGGCATGCAACACACAGTTGGTTGACCCACCATGCCACTGAAAAACCATGGAGAGCATGACACAATAGCAAATGACATGAAATGGATTTTGACAGAGGAGCCAGGCCCTGGGGACAATCCAGCACTGCATCTGCACCACACAGCGTTGCCGAAAATAGGGATGAGCAGGGACCATATCCATGAACTTGAGGCACATGCTGCATAGGTAATACTGAAAACATGCCCACCATGACTGGCTCACTGCACCTTGAGTGTATGTCCAGACAAACATCACACACTGGCCAGACCTAGCAAGGAGACATCAGGTTTTGACATGTAGGCTTTGCCCGCACCAACCACCCCCTACATGAGACAATTTGTTGAGACACAGGAAGCATTTACATCTCTTAGTCTGGGTGAAATACACAGGGGTTGCATAAATGCAAGATTGGACACCAAATACCCAAGGTGCGCCTGTCCAAATAATCATGTACAAATGGTCATCATCAGATGATTGTAACAAGACACACAGGCACTGGCCACCGTGAGTATGAACAAGGAAAATCAGGTCAGGCTGTACAGTGGACACTTGTACTACATATTATGTCAATATACATGGTGCTAGGGGACAATGGCACAGAGCACAACCTATGCTGTAGACACTGAGAGTGTCCACATTTTGTGATGACACACATGACACCTAGGAAAATATGCCCCAGGGGACAGTAGTGGCCACACAACTCCATGGTCCTGAATGGGAATGACTGCAACACACGCCACCATCCCTGCACTATGCGTATCGCACACTCATGCACATCATGTCACAGGCCACAACATAGGACATGCGTGCTGTAAGGCATGACACTTGAGAGACTAACTCCCATGTCTGGACTCAGCATCAGTGCCAACTGACATGGAACCCACAAGTACTGAACTGGACAGGGCACTGGCAAGGTCCCAAAACCTGTTACACACCACCCCCACACATGATGCTACAGGCATAGTTCACGTGGAGAAAGTGCCAGCCTACATTACCTTGTGAAGGAGTGACTACACACAGACCAGGGAACACATTGCAAGGAGGGGAAGGGAGGCAGGAGAGCACCGCTATACTGTGGGTAACAGGATCTGCACAGCACCTTTAAACCCTGGCAGTGTATCCATGCAACTGTGCACTTACAAATGCTGGTGACACACAACAAACACACAGGTACCTACCCCCTTCCTGCTGCTGCTTCTCCTGTAAGCGCCTGCCCAAGTCTGGAAAAACCACCGCCAGCACACGCTTGTGGATGTGGGTCAGACGGCGGCGCACGCGGTTCTTATGGGTCTCAGGTGAGTCCCCCAGCAGGACCCGTGCGATCCTCCGTGTCCAGCACCGGATATCCTGCCAGCGTTTCCTCACCTGGGCCAGGCGCCGCTTGCGACCCTCCGCCCTCCTCACGGCACTGACGGCGTTCATCCATATCTGCTTCTTGGCAGAGGCGCCTACCTGTGAGGATGAACAAGTGACACTACATCAATACACCTGGCACATGTCACAGAGACACATATTAGAACCAATTTGCTGTTTACAACGAGGCATAGTATGCATCCAACGCATTGCACCTTTGTCATAGGGACATGATCCTCTGGGGAAGGGCAAAAGCAGTACGTGCCATTGAAAGTACACAGGTGGAATAAGGGCAACGACACAATCAATGATCCAGGCTCACACTGTGCATCACAAGCTACACCAGGATAATGTGCAGCACCTCTAAGCAGTCACATGCCACAGGCCACTGACGCTACCTCAGCAGAGTACACAGACACACACAGGCACAGGACATTCACCTGCCATTGCCAAATGCAGCGACAAACCTCACTCTGCACATGTGCCACTAGACGGGGGGGGGGGCTCACAGGTGTGGGGCTGGTTCTGCACGTCAGACACACAGCACTGCTCCCTGCTCACATCACATGGGCAGGGTATATCCATCCCTCATGCAGCCCGGGTGCCACACTCCACATATGCACCCACCCACATGACAGGGGACTTACACACACACCGATGTCCAGGGTACGAACACATCATGTGGACACTCTCAGCACAGGTACACAGAACTAACACACATCTGTGGGTACAGTCACCTGTCACACTGGGCTGACCACATAATCACATGAGGACTGTAGAGGCTACATTCCCAGGAGGACAAGACAGGCAGAATGTGGCATGCACCATGCAGTGATTGTCACAGTAAACACAATGCAAGTGAGGATGGTAGACATGCACCACAGCATGCTCTGGCTGGGAGACATCAGGCATTCCCCCCCCCTGGGACCCCCCCTACAGTACATAGCATGTGTGTCACACCTGGACACAATGCCAGAAGTCACAGTCACAAGCAAGGGACACAGTCTGTGCTAGTAGACTCTGCACTCACCTGATACCCTGGTCGCCCATACAGCAGGGGGTACTGTGGGAGGATCACATCCGGCAATGCCAGGTTCTCCTCCAGGGTGAAGGGCTGTGACCTCTCCACAGACCTTGACATGGTTCCAGGGAATCAGTAGCAGCAGCTGGGTCGTAGAATCCAAAGATGTGCAGGCAAGTGCTCCCTCATGGGACCTGGCTGCCTTATATCTGCCTTGCTGGCCTGTTTCATGCACAGGAGTACAGAGTGATTGGTCACTCACATTTGCATCCTATGTTTCCTCCAATCCCTTCAAACCTAGCACAGTCAGTGGGTTCTGATTGTGTTTTTTTCTTGAGCATGATGTCAACTCCAGAACCACATTGCAACAAAGTAGATTTATTCAAACTGACTTCTGCTGTGCACCTGCTGAACAAAATTCAAACTTTAAACTTGGTCTCCATGACAACCAGCATGCATGTAGGCCTTTATACTTGTCCCTCATGTGTCCCCTATGTAATTTGGAGTTTCACACACATGTACGGTGCGTAGCAGGGCCCGAGGGCACCCCAAAAGCATAGCAACGGCCCGTACAGGCGTGTGTACGGTCCGTATCACTATGGGTGTGCTCGCGTATACGTACCCATAGTGATAGTGAGCATACAGGCGTGTGTACGGTCTGTACCACTATGGGTACGCATACGCGAGCACACCCATAGTGATACGGACCGTACACACGCCTGTACGCTCACTATCACTATGGGTGTTCTCGCGTATGCGTACCCATAGTGGTACGGACCGTACACACGCCTGTACGCTCACTATCACTATGGGTACGCATACGCGAGCACACCCATAGTGATACGGACCATACACACGCCTGTACGCTCACTATCACTATGGGTGTTCTCGCGTATGCGTACCCATAGTGGTACGGACCGTACACACGCCTGTACGCTCACCATCACTATGGGTACGCATACGCGAGCACACCCATAGTGATATGGACCGTACACACGCCTGTACGCTCACTATCACTATGGGTGTTCTCGCGTATGCGTACCCATAGTGGTACGGACCGTACACACGCCTGTACGCTCACCATCACTATGGGTACGCATACGCGAGCACACCCATAGTGATACAGACCGTACACACGCCTGTACGCTCACTATCACTATGGGTGTTCTCGCGTATGCGTACCCATAGTGGTACGGACCGTACACACGCCTGTACGCTCACCATCACTATGGGTGTTCTTGCGTATGCGTACCCATAGTGGTACGGACCGTACACACGCCTGTACGCTCACTATCACTATGGGTACGCATACGCGAGCACACCCATAGTGATACGGACCGTACACACGCCTGTACGCTCACTATCACTATGGGTGTGCTCGCGTATGCGTACCCATAGTGATAGTGAGCGTACACACGCCTGTACGCTCACTATCACTATGGGTATGCATACGCGAGAACACCCATAGTGGTACGGACCGTACACGCGTGCGTACGCTCACTATCACTATGGGTACACATACGGCAGCACTCCCATAGTGATAGGGAACGTACACAGGCCCTCTGAGCGAATGTACGGAGCCTTTCACACATCACAGTGGTGACAGGCAGCACACAGGAAGGAATAGGGCTGACATATTAGTCCATGGATGGACATCAAGGCATTGTCTGGGCAGTACTACATGTGTGGGGCACAGGTGTGAAAGGCTGTGATGTAACACATTACTCCTGAGTCGAGAAGGCACCAGATGTATGATGAGATGTGTACAGATGTCATGTGTGACGGTGCAATGTGTGCCAGGCATGCCCTTCACTCCTTTGACATGTGTGCATGTCGTACTGCACACTTGGGATGAGCGTCACTGGCATGGCACAGTCAACAACAAACGCAAATGTCCCCTGATGCCCGCTACAGGGGTTACCACACCAGACATTTCACTACCCATGGTGCACGATGTGTCTATGTCATGTATGTGTGGGGTGTTCCCATTAGCTTGATGTTGGTGCTCCCTCAAAAGCATCAGCTGTTGTAGCAACCAACATGTGTCTGTGTGTAGATGGACATGGCACACTGTTACGCACACCAGGCCACATGTGGTATCGGATGTGAGGTGCGTATGTATTCATGGGCCACGGAGTAGCGTCACAAGGACCTGTCTGCATCCTCTCAATGAATGTGTGGTGAGTCATTACATGTACATCTTATTGGCAAGGTGTGTTGGCTGTCCTAGTGTCATGTCATGTGACCTGTGGCTCTAGTGTTCCGCTACCAGTCTCTGAAATCGACATCCTACTTCTGCTGATGTGTTGATGTATGTCACTCCTGTGTTGCGTCTGGCTGTTCACTTACACTGGGACACAGCTAATCCCATGCCATGGCATGTGGAGGTTCACAATCTCTGTGTGTAGCTGGGTCTTGGTAGGAGTGTCACCTGGCAGCCATACGTGTCCAGGGCATGTGGCACATACATGACTCCGTATGTCGCATATGTGTATTGACAGATTAACATGTGCTCAGTACAAATCAATTGTTGTTGTAGTGCACTCAATCTTCCTTGTCACTTCCAAATTACTGCAGAGCGCCGCCTCTTCCCCGACCAATTCCGGACTTGGCTGACATGCGGGAGAATGACTGTATCCGGTGCTACCGCTTCCCCCAACCGTTGATTGGGGAGTTGACGGCGAGGCTGGCACCACACCTGCAACCGCTGCACAAGTATCCTACGGCACTGACACCCAAGCTGAAGGTAATGGCAGCCCTACATTTTCTTGCCACGGGTACCTTTCAATATACCATAGCTCATGTTGGTGGCATGTCCCAGAGCATGTTCAGCCGTGTGCTGCATGATTTCTTAGAGGCCATGTTGCTTCACCTGGATGAGTTCATCCATTTCCCAACTCCTGAAATGTTGACTGGGGTCAAGCGTGGATTCTATGCCCTGGGAGGGATGCCCCATGTCATTGGGTCCATAGATGGGACACATGTGGCTTTGGTACCACCACAGGCACAGGAGGTAGCGTACAGGAATCGCAAGCACTACCACTCCATCAATGCCCTTGTGGTGTGTCTGTCCAACATGGTGATTTCACATGTCTGTGCTCGTTTTCCAGGATCAGCACACGATGCCTACATCATGAGGTGTAGCAGGGTGCCTGAAATGATGACGCAGCTGCGCAACGAACGAGCATGTGTTGTTGGTGGGTACACTCTGTCTGTCCTGTATTTTGCGTAGACTTCCAGCACGACCGCTTCTCCTGTCCTACTTATGTCCATGTGTTTTCCATGTAGGGGACGCTGGCTATCCCAACATGCCATGGCTGATCACACCTCTCCGCAACCCCATCACGCCGGCCCAGCTCCGCTACAACACCGCCCATGGCCGGACAACGCGAGTGATAGAGAGGACATTTGGCCTCCTGAAGAGCCGATTCAGATGCCTCCACAAGACCGGCGGCGCCCTCCCATATGCCCCGGCGAAGGTCTGCAAAATCTTCATGGTCTGCTGCATGCTGCACAACATGGCAGTTGAGAAAGCTGTGCCACTCATCCTGGATCAAGATGATCAGGACCATCCACCCGTGGAGGACGAAGGTCTTGGCAATGGGGCTAGTGATGTGCAGGATGTGGTTCTGCAAGAGGACATCCGGAGTTGGCTCATACGTGACTTCTTTGCTTAGTGGTGAGTACCAGTGTCTGTGTGTGCACGCATTGGTCCCCGTGTGGCATGTGTTGCGATGTGTGTGTCCATCTGCATGTATGGCACGTGAGTCAGAGGTGTTTGTGGATGTGTCACTGGAGTGATGGTGCCAGTGATGAGTGTATTTCCCCAGTCATAATTGTGACCTAGCATGTTGTCATCCTTACATGTGTCGAGTACATGCACATGCAAGTGGCTGTGCTTTTTGTGGCTGACTTCTTGTGTGTCTCTCATCCCCAGGTACTTGCGCATGCCGTCTGCTGGTTGCATTGTTGTGGCACTGCTATTCCTCATGGACACGTCATCGTGTGCTGACTCAGCATTACACGCACTGACAAGTTTGGAAGTCTCCTTAGGGTAAGGGATGCATCAGGGGTGTATTGGGTGTGGCAGTTGTTTACGATGTGTGCACACTGCCCCTGTCGATGTTCGGTTCCTCTGCAGACATGTCGCATCACCATGGGACACATGACATGCAGCTGGGTACACCTGAATAGATGGTCAGACTTGTTGACAGTCATCTGTGATGGGATTGTGGATTGTGATGATGGCATCAATGTGTGTTACACTGCCCTCGGACACATACGGTTTGCATTGGCTTGACATGGTGTGGGACTTCCACATCAGAGGATCAATGGTGTATGGCAGCCTCTCCGTGAGCAGCAGGGGGTGTTTAGCTGTTAGCCGACACTTGTGTGCCAGTTCCATGGCTATCACACATTTGTGCTGCAGAAGGGGGGTTCCAGTGTTGGACCCACATGTTACTCCACATGACCTGTTCATGTGTACTCCGAGTTGCCTCTGCATTCCCGAATACATGAATAATAAAGGTGTCCCTATGCCTCCAAGGTGCCTCTTCTCAGTCAATGCTGGTGTGTTGCCACGGTGCATCCGGCATGTCTGGCATGGTTTTCCGTGATAGTGGCTATGTGTCTATGTGTAGAGTAGCAAGATGCTAGCTGTTTGTGTGGGATTAGACTGTGTATTGTGCATGATGTCCATGACTGTGTGGGTATTGTGACATGTGCCATCCCCATGCATTCGACGTTGGCCAGGCCACAATTCTCTGCATCCACCTGGCTCAAGCTTGCAGGACATGGTTCTGCAACCTGTCCACACATACCTGGGTGCCCCACAGGACACTCCACATGATCCCTGACCTCTGCGCATGCCTGTCGCTGTACTCAATATGTCTGTCGGCACGGTTGTGCGGCCACCCCCTCAGCTGGTTGGGCCCATCACGGGTGTGTATGGTGCTCCATGTCTGTCTTGCCTAATACAATGTGACCCATGTGTGTCCTGTGCCAGGCTCAGGCCCCAGGGTGAGGATGGTTGAAGTCAAATGAGAACTCAGGCATGGTTAGACTTTAC
Organism: Triturus cristatus; assembly: GCF_964204655.1. Taxonomy (NCBI): domain Eukaryota; kingdom Metazoa; phylum Chordata; class Amphibia; order Caudata; family Salamandridae; genus Triturus; species Triturus cristatus. Next base: position 998,812,113 of record NC_140581.1, read on the forward strand.
AAGACACATGTAAGGTAATAATGCAAAATGTAGGCATCTTCTCTTTATGGTGTAACTTTTTATTTTGGTTGGGGTACGTGGGGGGGGGGGGGGGGGTGTATGACATGAGGGGCTTTCCGGGTGTGTGGAATCCAAAGTTCACTAGGGGAGTTGGTGTCCTTGCCATTGGAAATCCTCAGAGTCCATGCCACAGTCTTTGTCAACATTGGTCAGACAGTGACCAGCAAGTCCATGTGGCAGAGAATGTCTTTTGCTGCTGTGCAGCTGTTGGTCCAGTGGGCCAGGTGCCAGGCCAGGTGTCCTGGGAGATGGTGCTGTTGCGCTGACCCTCACGATCTTTTCCGTGGACGACCCGCCCTCCTGCGGGGACCCTCAGAAGCAGGCCGTGACGATGTTTGGGATGCTCCGTCGGATGTCTCCTCCTCCTCCTGATCCCTCCCTGTGGGTGGTGATGTTCTACGCCTGATGGCACAGGGAGGGTTGCCCATGTTGTCTGCTATCCGACGGAGTGTACTGTGAATTCCCGTGAAAACCGTCACGAGCTCAGCCTGTCTGTCCTCCATCCGCCGTTGGTGTCGCAGTAGACAGGCATGTTGCTCCGCATGTTTCTGGGCCTGCTGGGTCTTGATCTCCTCGAGGATGGACACAACCTGGGCCATGCCCGTGGTGTCCTGCCGGTATGTGTCCAGGATGTTTCTGACATGGGAATATACCGGTTCCGCAGCCAACCGGTCAGGCTCGCGCCTCCGCCGTCCTCCACTCCCACCACCCCTGCCCACTTGCACCTGGCCTGCCCTTGTGGGCACATCGGGTCTCCGGGACCCCTGAGGGGTGGCATTGGCGTTGTCGCCTGCCTCCTCCTGGGTGCCCGGTACACCGTGTCCCTCCTGGCCAGCCTGGCTGCATTGTGGTGGTGGGGCAGGGATCCTGGGTGTCTCCTGGGATGTGGCAGGAGTGGGGGTGGTGGTTGGCCCAGTTGTACCTGACGCAGGTGCTGCAGGTGGTTGGACACCAGAGGGGCCAGGTTGGTCGGGGTCAGGTTCGTCCACAGAGTGGTGAGAGTCGTCGCTGCCGGTGGGTCCGTCATCCCGCCGAGCCGGGTCCTCTGAGTCTTCCCCCCCAGTGTTGGGGGGTGATCCACGACGTTGACCTGTGTGTGAGAGAGACAATGTTAATTTTGTTCCATGCAACATCCATGTTTCATTCGTTTCTAAGTTGGCACATTTCCTCTGGGAATTTGGATATGTCTTGCATTCCACTCACAGTGCACTTGTGCATGGGTATGTCCCTTGGCCACAGCTTTTGCGACTTTACCTATGTGTGGCACAGTCTTACTTGCTGCGTCAATTGTGACTGCAGTCAGCAGTGGAGTGAGCAGGTGTGGCGAGCCGTGCATTGGCGCCTTCCGTGTTGCACTGTACGTGGGCACATGGAGTTGTTCCACACACTTAGATAATGCAGGTAGCTGGCGTTGTGCTCGTGCACAGGTTGAGACATGGCCCTGTGTTTTGCCATGGAGAAGAGGGGGGGTTCAGGCACTGGCCACCCTTGTCTACATGCACGCAGTCCACCTGCTGACGAGCAGACATTCCCACACCCCCCAAGGCTGAATTGGGCTCCCTGTGTGTCCCTTTCTCACTCCCTCTCTGTCCCCCTCTCCCTCCCTCTGTGTGTCAGCCTCCTCCCTCTGTCCGTCTCCCTGTGTCTCCCTCCCTCTCTCTCCCCCTCTCCCTCCCTCTGTGTGTCACCCTCTGTCACCTCAGCCCAGCTTCCTAGGCACACACTTTTAGCAGATCTTTGAATGGCCCTTGGCTTGTTGATGTGAGTTTGTTTCTGATCTCCAGGCACCCATTGGGTGTAGTGTGTGTGTCTGCGCTGCTGCTGTGGTGGTGTGTGCTGCCACTCTTTCACAGTGTTGGCTGTTCATTAGCTGCTGTCATGTGCAAAAAGTGCCTTCACCCCCATGTCTTAATGCAAGGCGTCCGCCATTTGCTGGCAAGTCTTTCCTGTGTGGGGACACAGTGTTTGTCTGGCTGTGACCTAGGCCATATGGGCAGAGGGCATTGTTGTCTGCTTCTGAGTTGCACTATGTGATTTTTGGGGCCCACACTCCCGCCATCCGGCTTACCGTGTCTTGTGTTGGTGTTTTCTGTGGCCTGCGACTTGGCATTGTCCAGCTGGGTGCATGGGGCATGGTGGCGCTAGTGGCATGTGCGTGTTCATGGAGTGTGGTTGAGTCATGCGATAGCTTGGGGTGGTTGCGTGACTGATTGTGAGTTTGGCTGTGGATGACGTTCCCTCCATGTGAGGTGAGTTGTGTGTGTACTCACCCGGGTCTCGGAGTCCTTCTAATCCGTCCACTGCCACCAACGGCAGTATGGCCATCACCCTCTCCTCCCAGGGATGGTATTGTACGGGTCTGCGGGGCGGCCCTCCTCCTGTGATGTTGGCCTGGTTGTGGTCGTCGGTCATTTTGGCTCAGACCCTCCTCCGCAGATCGTACCACCTGGCTTGGCTTTCATGCCTGGTCCTTCTGGTGGACGCAACAGCATTGACAGCATCGACAATCCTCTGCCACATGGCTGTTTTTTCGGAAATGCTGGTCTGTCTGACCAATGTTCCAAAGAGGTGTGGCTCGACTCTGAGGATTTCGTCGACAAGGACCTCCAACTCTTGGCTAGTGAACTTTGGATTCTTGTTAGTGGGCATGGTGAGGGGTGTGGGTGTGGATGGTTGTGGGGGGTGTGGGTGTGGATGGTTGTGGGTGTGTGGGTGTGGTTGTGCAGGTGTGTGTGAATGTGAATGTGATGAGGGGGTGTTTGTGAAGGTGTGTGTGTAAAGGTGTGCAAGTGTAAGGTGTAGTAAAGGTTCAAGTATGGTGCTGTAGGTTGTCTGTGGGGTCTGGCAGCAGTGAGTCTGTTGCAAAGGCTCATGGTTTGTGTGTGTGGGCCCTTTTTATTGGTCCATTGGTGGGTGTGGCTGTGTTTGAACTTTGGGTGGGTGTGTTATAAGGGGTGGTTGTGTTTTGGGCCTCTGTTTGGGATTTTGGCAGTTGCAGGTCAGTGAATGTGTTGTATTTGTGCTTGTTGGACATGTTTTGTGGCTTTGTGCCATTCGAATGGTGTATTCTTGTGTTGTTGTGCTTTGTCCTGGTTGTGTACGTGCGTTTTTAGCGTGTGTACGGTGTGTACTTCGCCAATTTTGTTGTACTGTGCTGTCCTTGTGTCTGGCTTGGTACGACTCGTACATGCACGATGTTGGGTGAAGGTGCTGGTGTTGGGGCCTGGGGTGCGCTCCGTACTTAGAATGTTGGGGTGGGGGTACGCTCCATACACACGCGGGGGAGGGTACGGGTCGTACATACACGGTTGGGGGTGGGGGTACGGTCCGTACATACACGGTTGGGGTGGGGGTACGCTCCATACATACGCGGGTGAGGGTTCGGGTCGTACATACACGGTTGGGGTGGGGGTACGCTCCATACATACGCGCGTGAGGGTTCGGGTCGTACATATACGGTTGGGGTGGGGGTACGGTCCGTACATACACGGTTGGGGTGGGGGTACGCTCCATACATACACGGGTGAGGGTTCGGGTCGTACATACACGGTTGGGGTGGGGGTACGCTCCATACATACGCGGGTGAGGGTTCGGGTCGTACATACACGGTTGGGGTGGGAGTACGCTCCATACATACGCGGGTGAGGGTTCGGGTTGTACATACACGGTTGGGGTGGGGGTACGGTCCGTACATACACGGTTGGGGTTGGGGTACGCTCCATACATACGTGGGTGAGGGTTTGGGTCATACATACACGGTTGGGGTGGGGGTACGCTCCCTACATACGCGGGTGAGGGTTCGGGTCATACATACACGGTTGGGGTGGGGGTACGCTCCATACATACGCGGGTGAGGGTTCGGGTCGTACATACACGGTTGGGGTGGGGGTACGGTCCGTACATACATGGTTGGGGTGGGCGTACGCTCCATACATACGCGGGTGAGGGTTCGGGTCGTACATACACGGTTGGGGTGGGGGTACGCTCCATACATACGCGGGTGAGGGTTCGTGTCGTACATACACGGTTGGGGTGGGGGTACGCTCCATACATACGCGGGTGAGGGTTCGGGTCGTACATACACGGTTCGGGTGGGGGTACGGTCCGTACATACATGGTTGGGGCGGGGGTACGCTCCATACATGCGCGGGTGAGGGTACGGTCCGTACATACACTGTTGGGGTGGGGGTACGCTCCATACATACACGGGTGGGGGTATGGGCCGTACGTACACGGGTGTATATACACGGGTGGGTGTACGGTCCGTACGTACGGGGGTGTACATGCACGGCTGGGGGTTCGGCGCGTACATACGGGGGCTGGGGGGGTGGTTCGGCGCGTACATACGGGGGCTGGGGGGGTGTTCGGCGCGTACATACGGGGGCTCGGGGGGTGGTTCGGCGCGTACATACGGGGGCTGGGGGGGGTGTTCGGCGCGTATGTGGGCACATGTCTCCATGGTTGCTATGTGAGTTCGGTGCGGACGGTGTTTTTTCCATCCGGTTGTAACATCGGACGCACGGGATGGATCATACTAGCGCGGTCGGACTTCACTTTTCACATTTGTACGGTAAATCTTCCGAGGATGTGTCGGACACATTTTCCGACCCGAGGACATGTGGGGAATAATTCCCAATGCGATTCGTATGGTCTTTTTCCCATGCGAATCGTAGTTGGCAGTTTGTACGGCACTTGTACGATTCGTACGGTAAAAAGACCGGATACGAGTCGTACGGGGAAATTTTTTACAGGATCGTAATCGGCACCATAATATAGCAGTCTATATACCACTGGCACTGTGGTCTCCTGGTGGCCGTGGTGTTTAGACAGTTGGACCACCAAACTTGTAATACTGCCCTAAATCACAGAGTTAATCTTCGGAAGGGCTATTATAAGCCAATACCCCTCTCCAGTACAAAGAGTATGAGGTAAACATACCATTTTCATTAATGTAGCTCCTATATTTGTAAACTTGTCAAGCACTTGTTAGTTTTGAGACTGCTGTTACATATGGCTTTGGAAGAACATTAGAAAAGGACCCTTGGCAAGATTGTTGAAGAACATGTGTAGAGAAAATATAGTCTTAGCCTGATGCAGAGATAAAATGGATAATCCCCACTCTTAATCCAGGTTGGCCAATTCTTTCCCATTATCATATTCATTGGCAAGAATGAAGCTGAGATTTGAAAAATGAGTGCCTTTTGTAGGGTGAAAAATGTATTTATTGGTTATTGACTGATTAACTTTGTGACTCCTGTGATGCCAAAACTTCATGACTGTGAGGTGACCCTGATGTTCGTCTACTCTCAAGGTTGAGTTTTTCTCGTTATCAGAATTATCTTTATATTGTTGAACCTTTTACAGTGGCAATTGCTTGCCATTTGGGCTCACCTAAATATGTAGTTTTCATTGAGGACTAGATTCTGTCAATGACTAATCATTGACATGATGATTTGACTCTCGCCTTCTAGGTCTTATATTGTTACCACAAGGCTAGTCACAGCCTATTGCCATTGTGAATCTCTGAAGTTGAGATACACTTGAGGATGGAACTCTCTTGCCATTGGGCTGCTTTTGTATGGCAAGTCTTTTTTTTGAGTTCTTGCTTGCCAGATCATCATGAGGATATTTCCTCTTTCTATCATTGATCTCAGAGTACCCATGAAGCACTGGTCCAGTTGCAGTCTTGGAGAAGGGCACAAGAGCCATTCCTGGACCTTTACACCATCAAAGCTCAGCAACAGCTATCATCATCTTTATGCCAAGGGCATTTGACCACAAAGCAAACATCTATGATATGACAAGTCGGAGGAGGCAGACTTATCTCACCCGTAATAAAAGCATAGCAGAGAATCCTCCAACGGAGGATTTCTTTTTGTGTAAATCTTTTTATTAAACAGTCAGCGACATAAAATATTCAGCACAGAGGAAGCAGATTACACTTTCTAGATAGCAGATACATTTGTGAAACAAATTGCATAATAGTACACCGTAAGGACATTTTATGGGATAGGGGGATTCTTCCGAATCAATGCTATGTGGCGGATTGCAAATATTCCCTCTGTAAGTGTTCCACAGGCTCCAGATCTGTGACCACTTTCTAGGGCAGCCTCTTGCTATGCACACTGTCTTTTCTCTATGCATGCACCAATCCAGGTCCGCTGCCATGCCTCTACTCCAACGGAGGATTTACTTCTTCCACAAATTATAGAACTTTCCATTACTAACCAATCTAAATGAGGTTTAAAATGCTGACCAAGAATTTGTTCTCTGAAGCAATGGAGGAATGAATGGCTAGATGCACAGTAGTTGGATCCATCTTTCACAGACTGAGAACTGGACTGACACTGTCACTGCACGGACTTGTGGGATTCTAGAGCAGTAAAGTGTCTTATAGTGAGCTGTTGCATATGTGAGTTAATTCACTTACTTTTTTTCTCTTTAAAGGAGCCAGTTACAAAAGTATTCTAAATACATTTCTTGACATGTTCTATTTTCGATCCCTCTTGTGGTTTATAAATCATTTCTGTTTTTAAAATTAGTGTTTCTAAAGGAGAATCAACTATATGGTGGCCGGCAGCGATCCATTGCCTAGTGTGTCATGTTTTACTGCAAGTTTTACATTTTTAATGTGTAATTATATTTTTTACATTTAATTAAAAATTTATTATTTTTGTGTTGTTGCGTAAGTAGGGGAATAGAGTAGGAAGTGATTTAAATGATAAACTATTGTTTTTTTATTTTCATTTTTCAATGTTAATTACATATATGATCCTTAATTAATTATGTCAATTGGTTAATTGATTAATTGTTATTTAAATTATTTTACTGTATTATGGGATTTAATGTGCAATGTTTTTGTCTATACTTTCATTACTAATTTATAATTTAGCACTGGATTTAGTAGTGGATTGTAAGGTTTGTAGGGGAATAGTGTGGGAGATTTTTTTAAATACCTTTTTATGTTAAATAAATATACTATTGGTAATTATGTAAATTGTTTAAATTGTTTGTTGATTAAATGTTATCTTAATTATTTAAGTATATTTTGTGATTTTAAAGTGTATTTTATTTTTGGTGAATTAATGTACTCATTTATATTTTAGAGGTGGGTTATTAGGTCTGTAGGAGAATATTGTGGAAAGGCATTTAAATGATCTATTAATGTTTATATTATTACATTTTTATTTGGCAATTAATTATGCAAATGTAATACATTTTCACTCTAAATTACTTACATTTTAATTTGTAATTGGTTGATAAATGTATTCAATGATAAAGATTGTAAAATCGAATTCATATGTATTATTGTTTTGTGTTAAGATTGCATCTGTAACATACATCGTGAAGACATTTGTAGATGAATGACATACATCTGGAACAAAGAGAGAGAGGTAGGGGCTGAAGCGGGAAAGGCATGTAGAGGAGCTAGAGGCTGACGGAGCACCGACCTAAAGAGGGCAACGGGGAGTCAACAGCGCACAGCAGGGGAGCAGCGCATTCTATGGGCCAGTACCGGCGGCTGTCGCGGGCGAAGCGCCGGCAGGGAGCGTGGGAGAGGCCGCAGAGGGGATGCGCTCCGACGGAGGAGGTAGGAAACTAGGGGGCCCCAAATATCGCGAGGTCAGCCAGCCGCCGGTGTCAATTCCCAAAACTCAGACAAGAGCGCTTGGCAACGCACGGCGTCATCGAGCCAATCGCTGACCCCAGGCGCGAGCACACGACCCCAATGCATGGTGACTGCGGCACGTGAGAATGAGTAGCATGGCCGTAAGGCGGCGAGAGGCGTCCGGGCAGTGTTTCACGAAGCCCAAGAGGCAGACCATCGGATCTGGGGGTACAGAAGAGGAGGTAATCTCAGTGATGGTGGTACACACCTCGCGTTAGTACGCAGAGACTCTCGGACACAGCTACTCCAAGTGAGAAAAGTCCGCCACAGGAGCCGAGCAGCGTAAGCATCTGTCACTGGGAACGAGTCCCATTCTGTAAAGCTGTGCAAGGGAGCGAAATAGTCTTTGTAAATATTTAAAATTAATAAGGCGCAGGCGGTAATTAGGAGACAACCGTTTGGTCTGCTTGCAGCAGTATAGCAAGTCCTCCGGGGAAAGATCAGTGCCCAGATCCACGCTCCAGGCAAGGCGGGCTCGATCAGCCGATACGGGGGACACTGCCAACGTGGTTGCATAAAGTCTGGAGACCAGTCTGCGAGGGGATATTGAAGTGTAAACCAGGTCAAGGGAAGCCATCAAGGGAGGGCGCTGGAGGAAAGTGGGGTGCAGCTTCCGGCACGACGCCCTGATTTGATAATAGAGCAGCGTATCCATCGGGCCGGAGTCTGCTGGAAGGGAGAAAAAGATGCATTTGGGGTAGAGATCAGATAACACGGTCATCCCTCGACTCGCCGCGCGTTTAACCATCCCGGCCCTGTGCAATGAGGGAAAGATCGGGTTGTAGGTAATAGGCATGGCTTTGGCGGAAAGCAGGCTTATTATTGGTTTTATTTAGTTATTTAATTACTATTTTAAGATCAATATGGTTTTATTTTAAAATGTATTTAATTTGTTGGGGCTTGTGTTTTCTTCAGAAGTAGGCTGGGAATGTATTTATGTTGAATTAATGTATTTTGTTATTTATTTGTTAAATTATTTCTGTAATTGTTTTCATTAACATTTAATTTTAATTGTGTGTGTGTGTGTATGTATATGTATATATATATATATATATATTCACCAACAATCCCTCCAGCCTGGAAGAAACTGGGACGCACTCTCAACAACTTGAATTTAACGCTTTTAATTCTCTTGGCTTCAAAGGGGAACAGGCATGCGAAGATCTACGCGTTTCGGTATCGCAGATACCTTGCTCACGATCAACTGTTGCTTTGGGTCCACCCCCTATAAGTTCAAATGTTGTTACATCATTTCCTGATTGTGACCCAAGCTCCCTAAGCATTGTGGAGAATGTAGTGTTCGTGAATTTGCACAATTACTTCAAATATCATGTTTGTGTTGCGAAACATTATGTAGTGCACTATTTACAAAAACAAATATTTGTGTCCTTTGAAAGTCTTTGGCATGATGCCTTTGTGATACTTGTATTCACATTGTCGCCCCTCCGGTGGGGTTTGTTCTCCAAATAAAGTTTTAAATCGATTCAGAGTTTTTGGCAAGATTCATCTGCATTGTTTATGCTTTCTTTGCGTTGTTGCCCCTCCAGTGGGGAGACTGAAACTTTAACCTTTTTTTTGGTATGTCTTTGCCCCCCAGGTGGGTAATTTTCAAATTCTTCTTCTTTATTGTTTCATTACGTCATTGTTGCTCATCCGACAGGAATTAAATCTGTTTGTGTTTATTTCACATCTTTGCTATGTTGCTATATATTGTTAGATGGCTTGCAATGTGTTGATTGTTTCATGAATTAATTTGCTTTCATTTCCCTTTGATTTTTGATATTTTGAAAGATCTGATTACTCAAAGATGTATGTAAAGCTCTTCTGATTGGTTAAGACCGTGCGGTTGTAATGTTCGTAATTTGAGAATGTACCTTGATTCTTTACGGCGCAATTGTTTTTCCCGATCTCCCCCACGTTCTTTTTTGGGGATGGTTTCAATTCCCAAAAATTTTAACTGTTTCCAGTCTCCCTGATGACATTGCTCCATGTGTTTAGCTACTGCATTGGATCTGTCCTTGTGTATTGTTGCCCGGATATGCTCCAATATCCTCTTTTTTAGTTCAAATATTGTACTCCCAACATACCTTAATGGGCACGGACATTCCAAAACATAAATGGTGTACTCTGTTTTACATGTTATCAGTTGTCGGATCTCCCATGTTTTGTTGTTCGCCAATTTGATTTCTTTGGTTTGTTTGGCAATTTGGCAAGCTTTGCACATGTGACATTTTATGAAGCCTTTTGTTTTCAGCCAGGTGGTTTCTTTCTTCTTTCCTTTGAAATGACTATGAATTAAATGATCTTTCAAATTCTTCGCTCTCCTGTAGGTCACTGTGGGATGCTTTCCTACTAATTCTTTCACAGTTGTATCTAGTTGTAGTATCTTCCAATTTTTTCTTAAGATATTCACAATTTTTTTACTTTCCAGCGAAAAATCTGTTATCAATCGAATTGTTTGTGATTCAGTTGTCTTTTGTTTTCGAGATAAACATTCTTCTCTTGTTTTGTTGTTTGTTTTCTCCCAGCATTTTCTCACTATGTTATCGTTGTATTTTCTTTGTTTGAATCTTTCTATGGTTATGTTTCCATGTTTACGCCATTCTTCTTCCTCACTGCAGATTCGTCGAATCCTCAGGAATTCCCCGTATGGGATGCTGGAGATTAGAGATTCTTGATGAAAGCTTGTTGCTTGTAAAGTTGCATTGGTTGATGTCTTTTTTCTATGCAATGTTGTCTGAATATGGTTGTTTTTAATGTAGATTTCTGTATCCAAGCAAATCACCCTTTCTTTGCTTATTTCGTATGTGAATTTGAGATTTGTATTGCTATTATTTAGTCTTTCAAAATATTCTTGGAATTCATTTGTTGTTCCGTCCCATATGATGAATAAATCGTCAATGAATCTTTTCCAACTGACGATTTTGTTGACCATTGCATCATTACTTGTGTTCCACGCTACCTCCTTTTCCCAGTATCCCATAGCTAAACAGGCATAACTGGGACTGAATGAAAATCCCATTGCAGTCCCGTTTCTCTGGCGATAAATCTCTTCTCCAAAGACAAAGATATTTTTGTTGAGACATATTGATACCATTTCTAGGAGCATTTTGTTGTGTTCAAAGTATTTGATATTTCGATCTTGTAGAAAGAAGTTGCACGCTTCCAGACCCATGTCATTTTCAATGTTTGTGTATAAGGATATTACATCCATTGTTATTAGTTGATATGTTGACTGCCAGGGAGTGTTTTGTAGCAGTCTCAATAGATCCGTTGTGTCCTGTATATAGGAGCTAAGTTGAGTTACATAGGGGTTCAGAAAAAAATCGATATAATTTGCCATTGGTTCTAGTAATGATCCTTTTGCTGACAGGATCGGTCTGCCAGGCGGGTTTTTTTGATCTTTATGAAGTTTTGGCAGGAAGTAAATTGTAGCTATGATTGGATGTGTCACTGTCAGGTATCTTCGTTCATCTTCATTTATCAATTCTTGTCCTGCCCATTCCTGAAGTCGGTTATCCAATAATTCCTTTATTTCCAAAGTGGGGTTTTTCTTTAGTTTTTCATAGTATTTGGTGTTCCAGAGTTGACGGTGTGCTTCCACAGCATATGCACTCTTTTCCATAATTACGATGTTGCCCCCTTTGTCTGCCATTTTTATTTCAATTTGATCATCAGTTGTTAGTTTTTCTAACGCATCCCGTTCTTGTTTGGTTAGATTGTCCGAAAATTCCGGATAAGATAGACTTGTTCCAGGAAGCAGTTATCCAGGACCTGTACAAATTAAAATATCCGGAATTTTCGGACAATCGAACCAAACAAGAACGGGATGCGTTAGAAAAACTAACAACTGATGATCAAATTGAAATAAAAATGGCAGACAAAGGGGGCAACATCGTAATTATGGAAAAGAGTGCATATGCTGTGGAAGCACACCGTCAACTCTGGAACACCAAATACTATGAAAAACTAAAGAAAAACCCCACTTTGGAAATAAAGGAATTATTGGATAACCGACTTCAGGAATGGGCAGGACAAGAATTGATAAATGAAGATGAACGAAGATACCTGACAGTGACACATCCAATCATAGCTACAAATTACTTCCTGCCAAAACTTCATAAAGATCAAAAAAACCCGCCTGGCAGACCGATCCTGTCAGCAAAAGGATCATTACTAGAACCAATGGCAAATTATATCAATTTTTTTCTGAACCCCTATGTAACTCAACTTAGCTCCTATATACAGGACACAACGGATCTATTGAGACTGCTACAAAACACTCCCTGGCAGTCAACATATCAACTAATAACAATGGATGTAATATCCTTATACACAAACATTGAAAATGACATGGGTCTGGAAGCGTGCAACTTCTTTCTACAAGATCGAAATATCAAATACTTTGAACACAACAAAATGCTCCTAGAAATGGTATCAATATGTCTCAACAAAAATATCTTTGTCTTTGGAGAAGAGATTTATCGCCAGAGAAACGGGACTGCAATGGGATTTTCATTCAGTCCCAGTTATGCCTGTTTAGCGATGGGATACTGGGAAAAGGAGGTAGCGTGGAACACAAGTAATGATGCAATGGTCAACAAAATCGTCAGTTGGAAAAGATTCATTGACGATTTATTCATCATATGGGACGGAACAACAAATGAATTCCAAGAATATTTTGAAAGACTAAATAATAGCAATACAAATCTCAAATTCACATACGAAATAAGCAAAGAAAGGGTGATTTTCTTGGATACAGAAATCTACATTAAAAACAACCATATTCAGACAACATTGCATAGAAAAAAGACATCAACCAATGCAACTTTACAAGCAACAAGCTTTCATCAAGAATCTCTAATCTCCAGCATCCCATACGGGGAATTCCTGAGGATTCGACGAATCTGCAGTGAGGAAGAAGAATGGCGTAAACATGGAAACATAACCATAGAAAGATTCAAACAAAGAAAATACAACGATAACATAGTGAGAAAATGCTGGGAGAAAACAAACAACAAAACAAGAGAAGAATGTTTATCTCGAAAACAAAAGACAACTGAATCACAAACAATTCGATTGATAACAGATTTTTCGCTGGAAAGTAAAAAAATTGTGAATATCTTAAGAAAAAATTGGAAGATACTACAACTAGATACAACTGTGAAAGAATTAGTAGGAAAGCATCCCACAGTGACCTACAGGAGAGCGAAGAATTAGAAAGATCATTTAATTCATAGTCATTTCAAAGGAAAGAAGAAAGAAACCACCTGGCTGAAAACAAAAGGCTTCATAAAATGTCACATGTGCAAAGCTTGCCAAATTGCCAAACAAACCAAAGAAATCAAATTGGCGAACAACAAAACATGGGAGATCCGACAATTGATAACATGTAAAACAGAGTACACCATTTATGTTTTGGAATGTCCGTGCCCATTAAGGTATGTTGGGAGTACAATATTTGAACTAAAAAAGAGGATATTGGAGCATATCCGGGCAACAATACACAAGGACAGATCCAATGCAGTAGCTAAACACATAGAGCAATGTCATCAGGGAGACTGGAAACAGTTAAAATGTTTTGGAATTGAAACCATCCCCAAAAAAGAACGTGGGGGAGATCGGGAAAAACAATTGCGCCGTAAAGAATCAAGGTACATTCTCAAATTACGAACATTACAACCGCACGGTCTTAACCAATCAGAAGAGCTTTACATACATCTTTGAGTAATCAGATCTTTCAAAATATCAAAAATCAAAGGGAAATGAAAGCAAATTAATTCATGAAACAATCAACACATTGCAAGCCATCTAACAATATATAGCAACATAGCAAAGATGTGAAATAAACACAAACAGATTTAATTCCTGTCGGATGAGCAACAATGACGTAATGAAACAATAAAGAAGAAGAATTTGAAAATTACCCACCTGGGGGGCAAAGACATACCAAAAAAAAGGTTAAAGTTTCAGTCTCCCCACTGGAGGGGCAACAACGCAAAGAAAGCATAAACAATGCAGATGAATCTTGCCAAAAACTCTGAATCGATTTAAAACTTTATTTGGAGAACAAACCCCACCGGAGGGGCGACAATGTGAATACAAGTATCACAAAGGCATCATGCCAAAGACTTTCAAAGGACACAAATATTTGTTTTTGTAAATAGTGCACTACATAATGTTTCGCAACACAAACATGATATTTGAAGTAATTGTGCAAATTCACGAACACTACATTCTCCACAATGCTTAGGGAGCTTGGGTCACAATCAGGAAATGATGTAACAACATTTGAACTTATAGGGGGTGGACCCAAAGCAACAGTTGATCGTGAGCAAGGTATCTGCGATACCGAAACGCGTAGATCTTCGCATGCCTGTTCCCCTTTGAAGCCAAGAGAATTAAAAGCTTTAAATTCAAGTTGTTGAGAGTGCGTCCCAGTTTCTTCCAGGCTGGAGGGATTGTTGGTGAAAGTTAAGCGGCGTGGTTCGGCCGCAGGGATACGCACCCACGAGGAGCGCTGCAAATACTCGGTAACCAAGAACCGTTGGAGTGGATATATATATATATATATATATATATATATATATATATATATATATATATATATATTATTTATTAATAATATATTCCAGGATAATGATAATTTTATGTTGGCAAGTATTTCAATTAACAAAAATGATTAGAAGTTGAAATGGTATATGTAACCCTTCCTGATTCCAACTTTTTCCACGTTTGGCTTACGTTGGAGTGGAGATAGTAAACGTAATCCCTCCAAAGTCCAAAAATGGCCCTGCTTTTGCTTAGATTGGAGTAAGAACTGTAACAATAACCCCTATAAGGTCCAACAGTTTCCCTACTGTTGCTTAGAGTGGAATGGGAATGGTAAATCTAACCCATCCAAAGCCAAACACTGTCCCTGATTTTGTTTACGTTGGAGTGGGAATAGTAAATCTAACCCATCCACAGTCCAACTCTTTTTCTACTTTGGCTTAAATTGGAGTTAGATGAATCAGCATGACTCCTTTGAACTTTTGCTAGTGTTTTTAATGTTTACTTTTTGATATTTTTCAAATATTTTGATTTTTTTCTTTAAACTTTATATTATTTTTTACACTAATGCAATTGTATGTAAATTGTTCGTGTTGATATTAATTTAATATATTATTTAAGTGAAATTTATGTTTTGGATAATTATGTTCATTAAATAATATTTCTAAGTTATAGCTCTTATTAATGTAATCTTTAAAAAAATGTTTAAATATTGTTTAAAAGATATGTATTATTTATAGATTTAATTCAAGCTATTAATTTAATTGTTTTGGTATTTTAATATTTAAATTAAGTTAAATATATGCTTTGGTTATATATATATATATATATTCAATTTTTACTTGTAAGTTATTCTCTGTATTTTTTTTTATTTAATGTATTCTAAAAATAGTTGAATTATTGTTTTAATATGTTTTCAAATATATATATGTATAAATATATACATATATATATATAAATGTGTTATTTATATGAATTATTTAAACTATTTTTAATTATATTATTTTTTGCAGGTAAAAATGTAAATAAATTACTTATAATACTATATATTAATATTTCCTCATACCTACATTTTTTAGGAACCATCCTTTTTTATTGAGTGATCCGCAAAAACAATACACAACTATGTGCCTACAACCACTTGGCCGGCAGCTGAAGGCAATAATCAATGGACAATTCTACACAGCTTCTTTGCCTACAACCGGGAGGCTGGCAGCGTTAATCAGATCATGTTATGAAGTCCAAATATCAAATACAACAACCTAACTATAAAAAAGACCATCCCCCTCCCAGCCCTTAAAACCCTGCACCAGTCAGAATTCTAGTGAAATCTTATGGTTCACGTCTGGGTATAGGGGTCACCACCAGAGTTCTGAACATGTTGTGTGGACCATGGTGTTTCTTCCTCGCCCCTAGGAAGCAGACGCAGTATCTGTACGTATTTTGGGCATTTACCTCCCGCAAGTCTGTAGAGAGGATTTTGATAAAAGGGGCCCACAGGTCGGCATATGCCTCACCTTTGTATTCCGCAATTAAGGAGAGGCGCTCCATTGTGAGAGTTAACCATAGCCTGTGCAGCCATGCTGTGTGATCTGGGATTGTTGCAGTACCCCAATGCACTAAGATCGCTTGTTGCGCCGCAAGTAGCGCCAACGCCATTTGTCTCCCCCTCAGGGAACGTAGGGGAAAAGTCAATGCATTCGGCAGCCCTAATAAGGTGTATGCTGGGAAGCGAGGCAATTTGGTATCAAAAGCCTTGTCGATGTCATCTAATGCCCCTTCCCAGAGGCGACCCAATTTTGGACAGTGCCACAGTAAGTGCACCAAGGAGCCCGACAGACCACATCCCCTTCAACACCTCTAAGTGTGATTTTTGTTCAATCTATGAATGCGGGCTGGCTGAGGTACTATTATGCTGCAACCTTGTAGGCCGATTCGGTTCCCGCTGTGCTATGCGCTGTGTGATGTGCCCTGAAATGGATATCATCCCATTCCTTGTCTGAGAGGGCCCTGCCCAGTTCCTCCTCCCTGTGTAATTGTCCCTTGGTATGCCCTCCCTCCTACCTTGTAGCAAGCATGGTGTATAGTTCTGATATTAAATGTTTATCATCTTTTTTGCATACGAGCCACTTCTCAAAGGTCGTGAGTGGCCGGGAGGCCTCTGCGTTGCAGCTCGAGGATGTCATCCAGTGTCTTAACTGCAGATAGTGGAACTCGTCGGTCCGGGGGAGGCCATAATCCAGCCTCAATTGCTCAAATGGAATGATCCCTTGTAGGTCAAACAACGAACCTACCCATTTGCATCCCCCCTCTCTCCATCTCTAGAACATCCACGATATGTACCCCGAGGAAAAGCTGGGGTTATCTACAATCAGGGACATCTGGGAGGGGAATGTCATCAGGCCCCTCTTAGGTGCTACCGTATCCCATACCTTTAGAGTGGCAGCGGTGACCGTAGTTGAGTAAAGCCCTATGCCTGCGTGGTAGCCACGCCTCCCGCCAAATATTTACTCCAGCCACCGCTTGATCCATAAAGGACTAGTGCTTTTCAAAGAGCGGGTGATTCCATCCAACTAGATAGCGGAGATGTGATGCCTGAAAATATCTATGAATCATCGGAAGGCCCGTTCCCACTTAGCGCTTGGGCTGCGATAATTGTGCTATGGACAAGCGCCTTTTTCCCTCCCCAAATGAACTTGTTGATCGCTAACTGCAGAGTGCGCATGGCCATTGGTGGTGGGATCAGTGGCAGTGTCTGCAAAATATATAAAATAAGTGGTAGTACTGTCATTTTGACTGCTGCGATGTGGCCAAACCACGTCAGCTTTAGGCGTGACCAACTGTCCAACGACTTTGCTGTTTGATCAACAAGCGCCGCGTAATTTAACGCGAGAGTCCTAGGTAGTGTCGTGGCCAGAGAAATGCCCAAGTATTTTATTGATTATTTTGGCCATTGCAAAGGGAATCTATTACGTAAGTTCTCGTCACACGCTGGAGGGGTGGACAGATTGAGAACCTGCGACTTGCTCAGATTCACTTTAAAACCCAAGGTTTTTCCAAAGTGCTCTAGTTTGCCCAAGAGCACTGGTAAAGAGGTGGGTGGGTTTGACAGTGATACAATTTTGTCGTCTACGTATAGACTAATTTTATGAACATCACCCCCAAATCGGAGACCACCAATATGTGGATGGTTCCTAATCCTTTGGGCCATTGGCTCCAGATAGACAGCAAAAAGAAGAGGGGATAGCGGACATCCTTGTCTCGTGCGGCGTGCAATCGGGAATGTTTCAGAGGATAGCCCATTCACCCGGACAAATGCCGTGGAGCCTGGTATATGCACTCAACCCATTTTATAAATCGATCTCCAAAGCCGAAGCGGCGGAGCATATCAAAGAGATAACTCCATCGCACTCTGTCAAACGCTTTTTCAGCGTCTATTGACAGGAACAGGGCTTCTTTGCATGATCTATGGATAGTACTGATTAGGTGAAGGAGACACTTGGTATTGTCCCCTCCCTGGTGCGTGGGAATAAATCCTACTTGATCTGGGTCAATAAGGCCCACCATTAATGGGTGCAGTCGGGCGGCTAAGATCCCCGCGAAGATTTTTGCATCTGTGTTAAACAGAGATATAGGTCACTATGATTCGCAGTCGCAGGGGTCTTTGAGGGGCTTAAGAATCACAGATAACAAGGCCTCTGCCATGGAGTCAGTAATGAAGCCGCTGTCAAGGAAGGAATTAAATAGGCACGTGAGCAGCGGCGCCAACTCGTTGCAAAAGCCTTTATAAAACAGAGCAGGGAACTTGTCCAGGCTCGGTGCCTTGTTCACTTTCAGGCGAGCAATAACCGAGATGACTTCCTTGGTCCGTATTGGGTTATCAAGTAGCGACGCGATAGCATCTGGGAGGTGGTTGACCGTGCTCAACTCAAGGTAGGCAGAAGTTTCGTGGTGCTCCGTGTTGTCTTTGGCATACCACGTCTGATAGAAGTTCTTAAAGGCCTTAACAATTTGGGAATCCGTATGGACTTCCTCACCTGATGGCTGCCTGATCGAGGCAATCGCGTTGCCCATCGCCTTGGCCCTAAGCCTTTGGGTGAGCATTTTCCCACATCCGTCGCTGCTCAGGAAGAATTTATGCCAAAGCCTGAGAAAAGCATATTCCGCCCTATCTAGATCTAAACGTTTTAGGAGTCGTTTCTTTTCCAACTCCCTCCAGACCCTCGGCGCAGCCATGTGTTTGTGGATAGATTCTATCTCTCTAACCTCTTTCTCTATGTTTTGTCGCTTTTCCCGGTGTTCACGGTTTTCCGCCACAGACACTGCAATGAATTCCACACTCATAACTAATTTCAACGCTTCCCAGATCGCCGCCAAGGGGATGTTATCTCTGTTGTTATGGTGCAAGTAGTCTGAGAGCTTGGAACGCATATCAAGTAAGACTTTTGGTGATTGCAAGAGACTATCCCGTAGGCGCCATCTAGAAAGTCTAGTTCGGTCTGTGACCATAATCATTGCATTGTCTGACAGGGATCTTGGCTCAATAGATGCGTTACTCAACCTAGGGATCAGCGCTGTTGTTGCCAAGAAGTGGTCTAGCCTTGCACATGATTTGTGTGTGGTGGAATAATATGTATAGTTTCATGTACCTGGGTGTAGTTGACTCCAGATGTGTCGCAGGCCCTGTTCTTCAAGCCACTGGCTGCCCTCGGGTGAGAATGCCCCAATTTGTGCGGTCGTCTGGCAGGAGTGGTCTAGTGTTTTGTCAATTACCAGATTAAAGTCTCCCCCAACCAGCACTGCTGCATCAGGGGACGCCAGGGCATCTGTGAGAGACCTAACTATAAAGGCTTCTTGTTGTGTGTTTGGGGTGTAGATGTTGACGAGAGTGAAATGTTTACTTTAGAGAGTATGGATAGTACCTTGCCTTCAAATTTCACTCCAAAGAGGATAGCGATACCATTTTTCTTTAGCCGCGCTTGAGGATCAGTAGTGGTGGGGGAAGTGCTGCGAGTGCATGCGTGACATGCCTCTGGACAAGAGGTGAGTCTCCTGCAGCAAACAGATATCACTGCCAGAGTTCTCCAACAGGGAGAGAATTGCTGTGTCCGCTTTACTGGGTGGTTAAGACCGCGTGCATTAAGGCTTACAATCTTGAGATCTTTACCCATGTTACCGATGGAAGTGTTAGCACTGTGTGATAGTGCGCTCTTTGAATGGGATAGAGAACAATAGGGAGGCCTAGTGTTGTGAATCGGAGATGCCAGGTATCTGTCTCTACTACGACCGGTGCAGGAAATAACAAACAGTTAATCTCCAAAAAAAAAAACAACAAAGTAATCTCAAACAAATTTCCCAAAGGGAACATAATTATGAACGATTGAGACAACAGTTCATATGGAAAGGAGTGTCCGAAGGGGCAATAGCCGAAGGGCCGACCGTCCATTCCAGAGCCCAAAACTTACAGTTAGTAGATGTTGGGTTTCCTACAGGGGCAAAGGCATCGGCGGCAGCGTCTCCCAGCCCCAGCATGTCAAGCAGCTCTTCTTCGTAGTATATCACAGGTCAGCTGGCAGATGTCTGGACTGACACGTTAACCAGAGAATGAATTACTGCTTCCCTTTCTTTTGCTATCATTTCTGTATCAGGTTTGTGGTAGTAAGATGGTTTCCCAACCCTCGGCCATCGAGGCTGTGCGTTTCTCTGGCGTTCAGGCAACTTGCGGTGCGATTTTGGAGACATGGGTGTTGCAATGCCCAGGGCCTCTTTGGCTTCCTGTAGCGAGCAAAGCTGCTGAGTTTTGCAGTCAAGGCAGAAGATTATCCGGAAGGGGTGGCCCCAGGAATATGCTATTCCCTTTTCTTTGAGATACGCCATGATGGGTCAGAATTCTCTTCTTTTGTAGAGGGTGGTTGTAGAAAGGTCTTGAAAGAAGGTCAGCGAATGTCCCTGGAACTGCACCGGGTACGTGTCTCTCGCCCGTCTTATGATCTGCTCTTTTAGCTGGAAGTCGTGCACACACATCAGGATATCTGCGGGGGTTGTCCTACCAGTTCACGGCAAACCCACCCGGTGCGCTCGGTCTATCTGGATATCAGCAGTATGATCTTCACCCAGCACGTGTCGGGAGAGGGCCTGCAAGTATGCCCTGACGTCCTCGTCCTCTGCGTTCGATGGCTCGCCTCGAACTCGAACATTGTTCCGGCGGGACCGGCTTTTCAAGTCCTCCACTTGTTCTTGCAGTTCAGTGCTCTGTTCCTTCAAACGTATAATTTCGTGCTGCATCATCTCTATTTCTTCATCCCTGCCAGTCTCGTGCTCTTCCAAGGTTGCTACCTGGTCGCCTACCTCCTCAACGTAGCGCCTCAGTTCTTTTAGGTTGGCAGCGAGCTGTCACTTCAGTTCTTGAAGATCTTGAAGCAAAGATGTGAACAGCGAGGTCATAAAGGCCTTTGTAGCTGGGGCATCCGCTCCCCTTTCACCGAACGGTCTTTTTCCACTCGGGCAGTAGACATCTTAAGTACCCTGGTATCACTTCAGCCGGAGCACCAGTGGGAGGGCCCTGGCGCTGGCCTCCCTGAACGAAAGACCCCAGTGCATGACTGTGAGGTGTTGCGGAGACCGCTGACATAGAGACGCGAACTTGCTCGGCCAACTGAGCCCACCTCGTTGAAGTTGCTTCCACCGCTCACCGATCTGTCACTTCAACGAGGTGGGCTCAGTTGGCAGAGCAAGTTCGCGTCTCTATGTCAGCGGTCTCCGCAACACCTCTCAGTCATGCACCGGGGTCTTTCGTTCAGGGAAGCCAGCTCCAGGGCCCTCCCACCGGTGCTCCGTACACAGCCCGGGCCGCACGATCCCATCCTTCGCTCCCACCACTCTCGGACACCTCAGCACCCATCAATCTCACCTCTTCAGCCACAGGGAGCGTGTCCTGGCACAGGGAGGCTGTGGCTGTCTCCTTCCTGCTGCCGAGACCAGGGCTGCTACGTTGCAGGCTGCTGCAATTACGCCGACTCAGGCAGGCTGCTGCTGAGCGTCTCCACCGAAACCCCCAGCCATGTCTCCAGGGTTCTTATGCTTCCCCAAGGGCTCCAGCAATGTTCTAAGGCCGGGCTGATTCACTCCCCCATTGCTTGCAGCTCAAATAAGCAAGCTATGAAGGTGCTAA
Source organism: Triturus cristatus (assembly GCF_964204655.1). NCBI lineage: Eukaryota > Metazoa > Chordata > Amphibia > Caudata > Salamandridae > Triturus > Triturus cristatus. The sequence continues at coordinate 998,833,565 of NC_140581.1, forward strand.
TTCGTGGCGGAGCCGGAGAGACCCTAAAGCACGTCTTATCCGGCCGCCATCTTCTACCTACATTTTTCAAAGATATTCTATTCCACAATATTTTGATACAGGATTTTGGTAGTTCACATACAAAGTATGTAAAGTCAGTATTTTTTAGATGATATTTTTGACACAATATTATGGTACGTCAATAATGTTGTTCTTGATACTCTATTGTACAACTGTTTCTAATGTCTCCCAGAAAGACAGATATATTCATGGAGATCCTGTGATGGTTAGAGCATTACAATGGGTTTGTGGTGTTGAATGTTGAGCAGAGAGACTAGTCCTAACCTAACAGGATAGACTCCGTGAGCCCTGACCCGAGGGGCCTACTATTGCTCTTGGTGGAACAGGGCGCCACCTCAAAATGCTATGCCTGACCCACAAGGACTTCATTTTCAGAACCACAAGAACCCAAGCAAGGTTTCAAAACATTAGAAAACTACCCACATTGCTTTCAGTGGACCAAACTCTAGCAGTAGTCAGGACCGGGTAAGCAAAAACAAAAACAAAAAAGGTGTCGAGAGGGCCCTCTTTTTCTGTTGTAAGTGGCCTCCCCTTAGTATAAAATTCCAAAAGCTGGCTACAAATAAAAAAACATAAGTGAAAGGCTTAGAGGCAGTACTCGCTAGAGGAGTAGGAAGACATGGAGGATTCCAAAACAGGGCATAGGAGAGCTTCAGATGAGGAGACACGTTATATAGACACGAGCAGAGCCAAGTACTATAAATTTGAACGCAACAAAGATTTAGAAGTCCATATAAAATGAGCATTAGAAGCATTGGAAGTATTTGAGCAGAAGAAGCACTCATAATCATGGAAGTAAGAGGGCGCCTGGGTCAGGAGGTAAAGCGAGTGTGCAGAAGGACACAAAAAAGGTTGAGAAGAAACGTTCAGAAGTAAGTGCATATGAGGAGGTGACCCAAGGTCATATAGTAATCATTGTGGAGTCTTCTTGAATCTGCAAGATACTGTGTGCTTTTTCCTCTTAGATTCTTTAGCACCAAGGGGCAGCTTGGATACCAGGTATGCAGGAGTGGTATATGTAAAGCCATATAGTTTATACAGACTGTACAGAAGTTGCTATAATCCTCTAAGGGAAGCCACTTAAGAGATAATAGAGTTGGTTTGATATGATCAAATTTCCTTTTCCTGGCAATGAAATGGGAAGCGGAGTGAAAAGGATCTCTTAGTGGTGAAGTATAATGAAAAGGGCATTGCTGTATCCTATTCTTGAAATGGCCAGGGCTTGAACTATGGCTTTAAGGTCTGTTCTGCGTAAGAAGTGTCTGGTGTTCGGAGATGGTATGCAGCACATTTGGTTGTTGCTTTTGTACGTGTGTCAAGGCAAGCTTTAGAGTCCAGGGTTACACCTAATGATTGCCCTGAGATTAATATGGACAAAATGCCATTCTTAGTCGGTACCTGCAGCCGGTTAGAGGGAAGCCCACACTTTGGTTTCCAAGAGAGCATGAAGATTACGTATTCTGGGTAGTTAGCTTAAGTTTCATACTGTTCATCCAGTTTTGGATATGAGAAAGGCAATTTAGTAGAGTTGGGAGGTTTTTTGGGTAGTACTTTGTCAGGTAGATCTATCTGGGTGTTGTATGTGCATTGGTGGGAAGTACAGCCATGCTTTTGGATCACTTCTCCCAGATGTTTCATTTATGGGTTGAATTAGATGGGAGCCAGAACCAAGCCTTGTGGGGGCCCAAAAAGAAGGGGGGAGAGGAAGCAGGAGGAGTTGCCTAAATGAACTTGCTGAAAGTGGTTGGAAAGGTATAATTTAGACCAGCTCTGTACAGCGCAATCACAGCTCATGCATTGTTTGAGAATTTTGAGGAGGATGTCATGGTATGTGTGATTGAAAAGCAGATGATTAATCAAGGTTTACTGAATTGAAGGCAATCACAACAATCTTGAGAAGGTTGTCTCAGTGCTGTAGGTGTCTCTGAAACCTGATTGGGAAGCCCCTAAGTGTTCTTGTTGATTGCTCATATATGGGAGTGGAGAAACATTTTCCAAGTAGTTTGGTCAAGTATGGGAGGTCAGTGATTGGTCTAAAATGTTATATTTTGGGGGATTTTAATCATTCTTTTGAATACGACGACTAATGTGACCAATCGTCAAAAGGTCAGAAACTGTGCGTGTTTGAAGAGAGGCATTGATGCATTTTAAACATAAAGATGAGATGGGTTACTACAGCTCTCTCGCTTTATGAGCAGTGGTCGGATCATCAGTGTAGAATGATGGCACACTTTTAGTGATGTCTTTCTCATGGTAGGACGTGCACCTAGTTATAGTTGTTCAGGGTTGAAGGAAAGAAGGTTATTAATAGATATGGGCATATTATCAATTTATTTCCTGAGACCAATAATATTGTTGGTAAGGTAGCTCACTAATTCCTGATATATAGTGGAAGTGAGGGGTGGATAATTGTTGCGTAAGGATGTGGAAAATCTCTCTAAAACCGCTTCTTGCAGCCTTGAGCCTGTTTGCAAGAAATGTGCATTTAACTTAGTAAAGAGGCTTTTTGTAAGTTTATCTGAAGGATTTGAATTGCAAGAGAGTATCATCTGAAGGGAGTTTTCTCCGTTTCCTTTCTGATGGTCTCATAAAGTGCCTTTAAGTGCTTAACTGACTGGAGCCCCAATGAGATGATTTCTTTTTAATAGTGGCCGTAGTAGAGGAGGGGGGAGTGGTGTCTAGAATGTTTTGCATACTCTTACTGTAGTCACGAACACGGTTTGTGTGTGACAGGAGAGAAGCTGTTGTGGATGTCACCATCATTATGCCGGATGTTCTGTAAGTATTTCTTGGATTTTAAGATTGAAATCCTTGGAGTGCTTGGTAGATGGGGGTACTGGGTAGATGATGGCTACAGGAGTGTCTCGTGCAGTTAAGAGCAGTGGGGTGGTGGGGCGGGGTAGAGGGTACTCGACAGACGGAGAGGAGGGAAAATGTAATATTTTTTTAATCTCCCCTGGTCGTCGTCTGTCGAGTTCCCGCACCCCGCCCACCGCTCTTACCTGCATGGGCCGCTCCTGACCAGTCCACCGGAAAGGGAGTCTAGGGTTTGTACTAGGCCAGCTATGACAATGAGATCATAAACGTAGATCTTTTGCTGTCCATGCTTGAGATGAGACACTGAGAGAGCATTTTTTCAAGTAAAAAGGCTTTCAGCTGGTTGACAGAATTATTTTTCATAACAACCTTCATTAAGTTTTTGAATCCACCATGAAAAGCACATCTACATCCTCACAACATCATCAAGTTACAAATGTCAGCATGAGAAATCCCATCCCCAGTCCACAGTAAGCTCCAACTTGTAATGGGGGGGAGTCGGACAGCTGGTGTGGTGGTGGCTGTACTATCACCGCTGCGCCCCCGTGAGTCTGGCGGCCCTCGGATTGCCAGACCCGTAATCCGGCCCATAGTGTGAAGATTTGCTGTTCAGGGTGAGTGATCTTCCCTATCAGGATGTCTATATCCAATTTAATGAATTTGCTTGCCTGAGGCTGTATTGCATACAGTACCCCGAAGATGCAACAAGCACGTGCACCCATTTCATGCACCCTGTAGCACTGTAGTATCCCAGAATAGGATGTAGATGTTTGTGTGCCCTCTTCTGCAGTAGAGATGGAGTCTGTACACATATTGCGCCAGTGCTATCTTAAAAGGGCATGCCCTCATTTGCAGGGGGGTGGGGCTCTATGCAAATGAAGGAAACACTTTGCCTATGCAGCCGCGCCATTTTATGGACACAGGCCAAGAGGCCATCAAGAGGTGCACTGACTGTGTCCCACAATGAGCTGCTGCACAGTCAGTGCTCCCTTGATGGGGGCTCCTCTGGGGTGAGGAAGGGGATCCCATGGATCGGCCAGACATCTCACTGCAGGTAGGCAAAGTCACTTACTGTGCCAGCCTTCGGGGCAATTCTGTCCCCCTTTGAAGTGGAGCTCATCTGCCTCCAGCAGAATTAAGCATGGAGTGGCTGCTTCACGCAGCCGCTCTAACTTACTCTAATGTGCTGTCCCCACGGTAGGTATAGGTTTGCGGCTGCTTCGGCGACAGCACATTATATATAATACGGTACACTGTCCCCATTTGCATTACATGTAATACGGCCCCAGGAGGATAAAGTTTAGGTAGAGTCAGAGAGAAAGTATGAGAGGCTGGGGTTGTTGGATTACTTGACATGTGGAGCGGGCTAAGGGAGTGAGTTGAGGAGAAATTGGTGGAACATTGTGCAGGATCGGTATATTTCCTAACGGGTAGTAAGTGGTAGGGAGCGGTTGTTAGCGGTCAGCGTGGAGTCCTTTGTGGCTGCCAGGTCAGAGAAGGTATCAGAGTGGTGGTTATTAGCTGTCAGAGGAGCGCCAGGTTGTGTTTAGACCTCTAAAATCTGGCATCATGTTGGTGACTGTCAGCATACGTCAGCAGACATGGAGTATCTGGTATGCATTCAGATGAAAAGGCAGAGTCGTAGTTTCATTTTTTGCTGGTGCAGAATGTTAAGAGGAGTCCAACAGGAGAGAGAGGCTGAGGTTTAGAGAGAGGTAGGAGAGGTGTGGGTTGGGTTGGTTGGGGAGGTGCAAGTGGAAATGGAAGGCAGGCAAATGTGAATTAGGATAGGATTGAAAAGGTTGGTGGTAGGGTCTGTGTTTTTTTTTTCAAGGTGCTGAAGATTGTGGTAAAAATGTGGAGGTTGACCTCTGCTCATTGGTTCATAACTTTACCACTGTTAGTAAAGCCAGTGTGGAGGTCAATTTGAGTTTGAGTAGTCGGTAACTCGTATTTTCTGGCAGCAAGTTAAATGCGATTTAGTAGACACAATGAAAAAGCCCTAGGTAAATACACACATACATACATACATACATACATACATACATACATACATACCTACAAACATACATACCTACAAACATACATACCTACAAACATACATACATACATACATACATACATACATACATACATACATACATACAAGCCTTCCTGAGTGCGGCTTAAAGAGCCTAAAAAATATTTACAATTAAGTTGAAAATTAAGTCACAGTTACAGTCATCAATATTAATCTCACTTTCAACATGTTCCCAAATTGTTGCCAGTCTCATTAATCAGTAATAACAACAAGAACAATGAACATTTTGTTTGGGACAAGACCCAACCGGCGGAAAAAGTCACAAATTCCATTTGGCATCTCTTTCTTTCTTCTGGACTCGGAAGCCTCGCGGCAGGGTCTTTGTGCGCAGATCTCACTCACTCACAGCAAGTCACGTTTATTGAGATTAATCGGACTCTTATCTAATATTTTTAGGAACTCGTACAAAATGTTTTCCTGGCAAATGATTGCTCATATGTGGAAGAAAAATATGTATTCCTATTTTCTTATTGCCAAGCGATAAAGCACCTTTCCAAGTTATAAAAGAGGCCGATAAAGCCAGCTCTTGTATTCACATTTCAGTGAAATGGATGGGGTGAAAGAAAGGGGCGACCCTGTTTCAGAAAAAAAAACTAGTCTATTTGTGTGATAAATGTTAAATCTCTAATAGGAAGTGGAAGTTTTTTTCTAAGTGAAAAAAACGAGGACGTCAAAGATAAGAAACACAAAAAGGCAAAAACAGGAACCAAATGTTTGCAATTGTGCCCTTGTCCGCTCTGCCCCGTCCGTGCCACCTCTCGCTGTGCCAACCAAACATAGCTCCGCCGGTCGTCGATCCCACAGCAATTGCTGCTGCTCGGGGATGACGTTTAACCCCTCTGCTTCCAGGACGTCAGTTTGTCCTGATGACTTGGCCTTCTCCATTGCCAACCAAGTGATCTTCGTTTTTTGCATCTTTGATATGCCCATCCTCTAGTCGTGCCTTAGTCGTGCCTTGGGTTTTTTAATGCCGATCATGGTCCAGCTGGCCATGCTGGCAGAGGTCATGGAGTGCAGAACCCTACCCGAATTTAATTTATTGACGTTACTTTGAGTGAGATCAGTTTTGTGGCTTGACTTCACCTAGTCCAACTCGCCTACGGTAGTGGCCCGCCTTCTTGTGGACCGCATCGCCTCCTCTGCTGCACATCGTTCCCCGCGTTGTGTTGTGAGACTGATGCTGGCTGCCTTTCTGTCCACTGGTGTTCGACTGCAGCCTGTATGACAATGTGATGCTATGGGAGCACAAATTAAAGATGTGTATTTGCCTCAAAGTCAACGTTTATTCTGCTATTGTTAAACAGAGCTAGTTCCATTTTTACCTACCACCCTTTTTTGTACCTGTTCCACTTTTATTTAATGTTGGCCAATGCAGTTGTCACTGCCATTCACAAGTAGTGTTGAAGAAATTGAGGCAAAGAGAGCGGATGGGATTATCTTTAAATCTGTTGCAGTTTCAGGGGAATCAAGACATGAACCTGTGGCCTCCAGACTCCAAGACCACAGTGATGGCTGCCAGCTACGAGGAGTGGTGGGCGGGCAAACCGCTGCTGGGCACCTATGCAAAACAGAAGCAATCTGGCACAACCCTCTAGTCTTAACCATCTAAAAAGTCTGAACTCATTAAAACTAACAAATTCTCCCTAACGGCAGCTCGATAAAACCGAATTAGTCTCTTGTCTGTGATGACATTTTTTGGAAGGTCAAACCTCTGACTAACAAAACTCAGTGCATACTGCCCAAGTAAAGGTAGATTGTGTGCTCTAGGAAGAACAGTCAACATTAACCGTGCAACAGGAAGCACGCGCCAAGACAGCCATCGGCATACCATGGGCATAACAGTGCAAAGCCATCAAAAACCATTTACATCCGAACTGTGGTGTTAGTCTGTTGTAAAGCCTCACAACAGTTTCAGAGAGCGAAATGAAAACACACAACAGCTGCAAGCCTGGAATCTGTGCTGGACGCAGGCAGGTCAAAAGGCTGCACACAGTGAAAACCATTCTCCTATCATAACTTGACTCAGGTTTGAAGGTCATTTGGACTATGTTATGTATGCATCCTGATGACACAAAGTCAAGGTACGTGAAGCTATACAGTACACAATTGCGTCAGTGGCAGCTGGTAGGGAACGGGGGTGGCGGGGACGGGGAGGGATTGAAAATTTATTTTTTTAAAGGACTTACCTTTTCCGCCGTCTCTCCTTGTCATCTCCGCTTCTCTTCTCTTCCTGACTCCAGTCCAGAAGCAGCAGGAAGCAAATAGGCTCCCCATAGCCAATCACAATGCTGCGTTGTGATTGGTCTGAGCGCCGTGGATCGGCGTTCATGCGGGGACAGGGAGCCTGTACATGTTCCCCACCAGGCTGTGCATTACAGCCTGGTGAGGAACATGCAAAATGCGCATGACTGTTTGGCCGGCCCAAGACAGCCGGCCAAGCAGTCACGCACTTAGTGTGCACAAACCACTACTCCTCCCTGAGCCACCAGCCCCACCCGCCCTAACCCGTCTTGCAGTAACAAAAAATAAAATAATAAGAACTTTGTTTTCCTTTTTTCCTGTTCTAAGACCAGTGGAGCCGCCCCTGCAAGACCATCTTCCATATTCTGCCATTATATGCCAAAGAGGAAGCGGGCAGTTGATGTCTACTGTGGAGGGGGTGCACCACAGTGCAATCAGATTTATTTATTTATTCATGTCACAATATCTGCAGCTAGCTTTCGCCATTTCCGACAGTTATGGAAAAATTACTTCACCATTACTCCTAGTTCTGCTCTTCCTCTTCGTAGTCCTATATCTTACCCAGGGTTGATATGTGATGACGGGTTCCCACCTTTGAACTTTGATCTCTACCAAGAGGATTGTGGGAAAAATCACCTACTAAGTTGACAAATTTGTTGTTACAGAGGATCCTGCCCCGGAGGTGGAGCCATCTCATATTAAGGACTGGGACAAATAACAGTAAGACCAATGAGTTAAGTAATCTGGACACTCTTTCATTATGAGTTATCTCATTTACTTCTTACCTTTGACTTCTCATCCCTTTTTTCCTCCTAAAAGAGAACACTGCATCCCTTTCCCAAGGTTTTCCTTAGCTGCATCTTCTCTAATCTTTTTTGGGAGATGCTTTCTATAGGTTTAACATTGATGGCAGTTACAGACAGTAATAAGCGTTTTTATGATTTAATGAAGAGAGTGTAAATTTATGATCATTAACATTTGTTTACATCAACTGAGTTCATTTGTTTAATGAACAGGAACTGTCATTTTTAAAGTGCCCTAACCTTGTAAATGCTGGTTGTTGGAAATGGACCTTTTTGCAGGGTTATCCCCAAACGTTTTTCTTCTTCCTCCTTTTTTTTTTCCTGACCTGTGGTTGTTGGCTATAGGACTCTGGGCACTTTACCACTGCTGATCAGTGCTAAAGTGCATATGCTCTCTGTGTAAATTGTTATTGTGATTGGTTATTCATGATTGGCATATTTGACTTACCAGTAGGTCCCTAGTAAAGTGCACTAAGTGTGCCAGGGCTAGTAACTCAAATGCTACTAGTGGGCTTGCAGCACTGATTGTGCCACCCACATGAGTAGCCCCAAAGATATTTCTCAGGCATGCCACCGCAGTGCCTGTGCACATTTTGTTAGCTGCCATGTCGACCTGGCCAGTGCACCCAATTACCAGGCCTTATTCTTCCCTTTTCTTACACATTGGACACCCCTATGGTAGGCCCAAGGCACCCCCTGGGCAGGGTGCAGTGTATGTGAAAAATAGGACATGCACTAGTGTGGGTAACATGTCATGACAGTGAAATACTGCCAATTTTGTTTTTCACTATTGAAAGGCTATCTTGCCCATAGGAAAGAATGGGGAATGCTGTGTAACATATTTGCCTGCATATCTTCCCATAGGATTAAGATGGAAAATTGGAGTCTGGTATCCCTGAACTCAGAATTTATTAACACATCTTTTAGGAAGGATGGTTTTTAAATTCTGTGTTTGAAAATAGCACTTTTAGAAAGTGGCTATTTTCTTTTTCAACCTTTCTGTGTGCCTCTGCCTGTTTGTGGATTGACTGTCTGGTTTGAGAGTGGCAGGGGCTGGAGAGGCTTCAGGAGTCTGGATGAGTCAGCACTTGGCTGAATAGACCTATCTGCATTTGGAGTGGTGGGAGGAGTAGCACCTGGGCCTGAATAGGGCTGTGCCTGCCTTCCACAATGCTGGCTCCACCTCCTGCGGTGTGTCTGATGGCCCTGGCACACACTCACAGAGGTGTGTGTCTAGGGTTGGCCTGCAGTTGCTATTTCTGCCAAAGGAAGGAGAAGGACTTTGCTGTGTGCTGTGTCCCCCCCTGCTTAAAGAAAGGACTTTGCTGTGTGCTGTGTCCTGAAAAGAAAGTCTCCAAGGGCCTGAGAAGAGCTGGCCTCCTGTTGTGGAAACACAGGGATATAAAAGTTTCCAAGACTACTTCGTGATCAAGAGGAATCCCTGTCGAAGAAGATCAGCTGAAGACACTGAGGAGAAGTACTGCCCTTGCTGTGTGTCTGGGGCTGGCCTGCAGTTTGCTGTTTCTACTGAGGAGAGGACCAAGGGACTTTGCTGTGTGCTGTGTCCCCTTCTTGAAGAAGGACTTTGCTGTGTGCTGTGTCCATCTGAAGAAAAGTCTTCAAGGGCCTGAGAAGAGCTGGGCCTCCTGTTTCTGAAGTCCCAGGCACAAAAGGACTTCACCCCCAGCTTCCCTGAACTTCCTTGCTGGGAGTTCCAGTCTGCCAGGAGGGCCTGTAACTGTGTGTGAGGCCTTTTTTGCTGTTGGGAGCTGGAAGCGTGACGCAACGAGAGAGAAGCATGATGCCGCTGCTCGCCGTCACATCACCAGAGAAACTTGCCGCTGCCACAGAGGGTGCAGTCGCATCACCAGAGAAGCGTGTCGCAGGGCCGTCACATCGCTGAGGAAGCGCTCCACCGCTGATCGCCGCCGCAACACCGGAGAAGGGTGTCGCCATCGCCGAAAGTGTTGTCGCATTACCGGGGAAGCATGTCTCGGGGCCTGTCGCGGGTCAGAAAACCACTGAGTTCACCGCACGGCCGTCGGGCGTGCATGCATCGCCTCCACGTTGTCGCATCGCACCGGATCGTCGCAACGCATCGAGGCGCCATCTTGTCGCATTGGAACTTGGATCGTGTGGCATTGTTATTGACTGAGCTGCTGCGATCTATAACCGTCCCATAACTTTTGACTCCTGCGGATTGAAGGGAAACTCAACCTGCTGATTAATCACACCAATCTTTGACTCACACACTCACACAAAGCACAAAATATGTTGTAATTGAGTTTAGTTCTGAAAATAAAACTACAAATACTTAGCACACGTGTTAAACCTGGATATTATAATCTTGGTAAAATTATTTTTCTTGTTTTTGTCAAGACCCCATGATGAAGTAATTCGCCTTACCATAGATGGTCAGATAAGGTAGAATTCAACACTAGGTTGGCTTTTTTTATTAATTTTTGTTAGCTGTAAAGCACTGCATGCCGCTTTTTACTCACCCAACAACACTTTTTTGAGAGGAGGTTGTGGGACCAATGGAGATATCTAGGAGCACAAGCCACATATGGAATTGTAGGTGATTCTTAAATGTGACATTACAAGGCTTGTATTGCTGCTTGGCAACTGCCTTGCTATGATAAATTTGATGGTGAAGCATTCAATGTAGATTACCTTTAGTAACCTGACAAAGCACAGAGAGGTGATGCGGTCTGTCATAGGTGCCTCATTGACAAGATGATGTAAGGTGAACTGTGACCAACGTGGAATGCTTGACAGACCAATCTTAGCTGTAAGCTGAGTAGAAGAAGTGCGTCTTTATGTCGCCCCACAATTTTAAGAAGTCCACTGTATAATAGATCCTTGGTTTCAGATGGCATTCCTGGAATTAGAGCTTTGTACATAAATTGATCTGTCCCTGTATTCTTCGTATCAGGGTGGGTAGGTGGATGTATTATTTATTTTTGTATTGATTAAGCATATTTCTATAGCGCAAACATAGCTACATGTACACACAAACAAATCACATGAAACAGGAAATACACTGAATGTTAGGTAAGTTTCTGTGGATGGAGTAGAGAAAGGGTTAACATTGTGGAGGTGGGTGTAATTAGTCTTTCAGATACAACCTCAATAAATGTGTTTTCAGGTTTATTCTGAAGGACAGAAGGTTTGGGATTCAGTCTGATATCCTCGAGTAGATGGTTCCAGAATTTTGGAGCTAACTAGGAAAATGAATGGTTAATGTTTTGGATTCAAGGTTTGCTTCCACTATTTCTTTTTGCTCCAGTAATGTCAAGCTGTCTTTAAGATACTTGGTTGGGCCTATGTCTTTGGCATTGTGAGTAATGCATGCCACTTTTAAGAAGATTCTTGTATCAAGGGGGAGACAGGGGAGTTCTTTCATAATAGGGGGTCACATGTTCTAATGTCTGAGCACCTTTAACAAGCCAGATACAACATGTAGGCTGGCTCTGTGAGGGCCCAGTGCTGCTTTAGGAAGTCTGGCCAGTATTGCATTTCTGACAAGCAAGTGGCTCCCAAGTCTCAAGAATACATGGAAAGTTCTAGTTTTCTGACAGGGTGGTGCTGGAATGAGGTGGTTTTAGTCAGTTTGGTGAGGTGACATGAAGACATTTTGATCAATTGTAAATCCTAGAGATTTGATGGCAAGGACCAAGGTGTGCAATATACCTTTGCTGTGAGATCTACAACCCATTTTTGGACTGAAGCTAATGCTTCATCAGCACAGAGGCATTCAGCATTGTAGTGATTTCTCTTCACAGAGAATGAGCCCATCCACTTTGTAAGATTTTTTTAGGAAGCCTTTTGAGGTAGTAATGTCGGAGTGGTGAGATGCTTTAAGGTAAAGTTGGGTGGCTTTGGCGTATTAGTTATCTCTTCAGTATGCAGCGCTGTGCCAAGTTGTTTTATGTAAAGATTGAATAGAAATCAGAGCGATAAGTTTAGTGGTGCGCCATAGTTGTAGGACACGGTATGTGATCTGAACAACTCCATTTTAAAAGCTGTGATATTGATGTGACGAAAGATGAAAAATATTTCAGTAGTTGGCCTTTCTTTTCTATTCTGGCAAAACAAAAGTTCAGTAGAGTTCCTTGGTCAATAGTACTGAACCCTGCTTGTAATTGTAATTGTACTTGTAATTGTACTGGGGTGTTAGCAGCACAACTTGTAATATATATTTCAAATCATAATTATAATAAATATACTTATAATAACTATAATGAGGTCCTGACAGCTTGGAGTATATGATGATGATTAATAATATTAATAGATAATTATCTCCACAATTTCGGAACCTGACCAGCAGGAGATAGTCAGCTCTATGTCTAATGTAAAATCTATAATAACGTCCACCAGAAACGTAGGGCCTTATTTACAAGGAATTAATGCAGCGCGGTGCCACAAGCCATTTGGCTGCGTTGCGGTGCGGTAATTCTGAAGCAAAGGGATGCATCATATCTACAATGATATGACGGATCCCTTTGCTCTCCCTGCGCAGGCACACAATTAGCTACCTTGCGCCTACACAGTCACCCTTGCACCATTGTGCAAGGGTGCCTGCGTCACGGGGATGATTGTTTCCGTGCAGGATGGGACACCTTCCTGCAAAAAAACAATCACAAGAGGTGATTTCCTCTTCCTATGTGTGCTGCATAATGCAGCACGCATAGAAAGAGGAAAATAACGAGGAGAAATTAAAACATTTCTCCTCATTGCACCTCCCTATGCATCCCCTGGGAAGGTGTAGCATTGTGACGCATTTCCAGGTTTATGATTTCTCGTAAATCTGGAAATGCGGCAGAAGCCATGGGTATTGCGTGAGGCCACGAACAGCAACACCCATAGCACGCCCCTTTCATACAAAGTGTTGCTTGTAAAGGGACCATATTTACAAGGACACAAAAAGCCACGCAGGGTGGCTTTACATGTCCTTGTAAATTTGGGGAAGCAGGTTGCAAGGGGATTGTAAATAAGCCTAATGGATTCACCTGGGTCACTCTTTAAAGTTAAGATAGATTTATGTGCAAGGGTATTAACTCCACTATATGCTCATTGCCAGAAAATAAATGCAGTCCCAGATAATTCTTGGTGCGTATTCACAAAAAGGGCCAGTACTGCTCCCCGGCCAGTTATCCATTGATAGCATTACTAGAAGTAGAAGGAAAATGCTTTGTCTAGGTAGTCTGCCTTTTCTGCGTGGTCACCCTGGATTTTTTGCATTTTGCTGGACCCTATATTTTTAGGCTTTAGAACTTTAGTAAAGTGCCTGTGCTCCCCCTTTAAACATGGTTAAATTGGCATATACCTAATTGGTAAATTTGCTAAAGCCATACTAAAGCATTTTGAGGAATGGGCTGAACATAAACAGCTGACACCCAACTACGAAACAGGCTTCCAAAGAGGCAGCAGTACTGAGGACATCTTAGTGGCATTATTAATGCTTATCCACTAAACCATCAACAAAATACTCTTTTATACACAGCCTTTATCCATTTTACATCAGCTTTTGACTTCAAAGATCGGGCATTTTATGGGGGAAATTTTTGGCGAGTGCATCCCTACAGCCATAATGAATGCGATTATCAGTTAATGCTCAAACACTTGGGTAAAGATCAGACTGGCCCCAGACATGACAACTATGGAGAAAATCAATACATTAACAAGATTGAAATAAGATTGCCTCCTAGTCCCTATATTATTAAATTTATATGTAGCCGACTTAGAAGCAGTCCTTAAGAAATCCCTCTTTCCCCCCTAAATTATGTGGACAATGTCATAATAGCATGCAATACACAGATGATACTGTGATAGACAAAAAGGAAATTGCCCTTCAAAGAATTTAAAATAAATTAAAATAATGTTTTGGATATTTCAACCGGAAAATTAACAATGACAAGACAAAGGTGGTTGTTTCCGGACGTAAGATTCAAGAGAAAGGAAGTTGGTATCTAAACCAGAAAAAGTGGGAATGCACCAACAGATATAAATATTTAGACTCATGGCTGGATGAGCATGGTGGTACAAAGAGACAACTGGCGGCTATGAAAACAACTGCCTTATCATTAAACACCCCTTTCCTTTAACTAATTGGCAAGCTATCAGGTCGGTTCTGAGTCCACTCATGTGAATAATCAAGAGCAAACTTATGCCTACATTAACTTTTGGTCCAATCATTTTCAACTGGAAAATTACCAAACGTGATACCACTCAGTACCACACCTACAGGTTTCTCTTTATTCTTCCGGATAGCTCAGCACAAACTCAAGTGCGACTGGAGTTCAATCTGCACAAGCAAGCATATATTCTTAATGCCTTCTGCATAGCCTATTCCACCAAATTAAGAGCAGCCCCAGAAAGGTCCTTAAAACATCTATTGTGGAAGGTCATAAACGACTCTGTAAACACAAACCCATGTGGAATGTATCTAGAACCCCCCTTAGAAACTTTGCAGTCACAAACCATGTGGACTTCAACCTTTCCTCCCAACAAACAAAAAAAGCTAGCACTTAAGCAGGGAAAATAATATCTTTTGCCGAAGACTGTCTAATTTGAGGAAATAGAAGCATAAGCTGGGTGGTATTAGATGCATATGAAACCAACTCAAAGTAAAGGTTCTGGCACCTTCTGCTCAGTATAGAGAGGAAGAGACGGTTAATCTAAACCAGATTTTGCTTGCTGCCAATAAGGGTCTTCCACTATGGCAGTCTCAGAGGGAAAATGTTTATCACTTGCAGATTGTGTAAAGCTAACAAGGAGACATTGCTCCATACAGTTTACACTTGCAATGAACTCACAGCCCTAAGGCGGAAGTTTTTAAGACTATCCTTCCTAAAGTTGAACATCTGAAACTGAACTGACGCTACAATAGCATGTTTAAGCTGTGCCAACCCCAATTAAGTGGCTGTTTAAAAAAGACAACAAATTGGACATTTCTCTACAACTGATCACATTGCTTGAGCATCATAAACCAGGTGCGCTTAGCCACCTACAATTGTTATTGTTATTGTTATCATCACTTGTAAAGTGCACTATCACCCTACGGGCATCCTGGCGCTATCAGGCGTGGTCACAACTGAGCTCATGGTACGTGGGGTGTCAAACCGATTGAGTGAAATCATGCTCTAGGATAGAGCCATGTTTTCAGCCTCGTCCTGAACTGAAGAAGATCTTCCAGCTGTCTCATCTCTGGTGGAAGATTATTCCAGAGTCATGCAGCTGCGGTGCTGAAGGCCCTACCTCCTGATTTTGTTTTTTTAAATCTTGGTACCTTCACCAACTTGGCGGAGGAAGAGCGGAGGCTCCGGGCAGGCGCATACCAAGCAAATTTGTTCTGCATTGGTTTAGGTCCAGCCCCATGCAGACCCTTGAGCACTATGCAAAGCGACTTAAATTGAACTCTTTGCAATATAGGAAGCCAATGCAGCTCCGACAAAGTCTGGGAGGCAAATGAGCGTCTCGGCCTTCTCAGAGCTAACTTAGCTGCCATCGTTTGGATCCTCTGGAGTCTCTCAATCAAATATATTGGGGACTCCAGCAGCACAGCATTACAGTACTCCAGCCTGCTCAAGATGGTGCTTCTTACTATCAGCGCTCAGGCTTGAGCTGGTAGTAACAGGAGAACCTTACGAAGGGCTCTAATAATGGAGAAGCAGCTCCCCACTGTTTTATTTACTAGTGTTTCTAGGCTCAGTCTGTCATTGAACATAACTCCTAAGTTACGCACTGTTTCAGAGGGTGTCAGTGAAGTGGCTGTGGGTAGGGGCCAAAAGTTGATGGGAAGTGGCGGGAGAAACTTCCCTGCTGCACAGTAAAGGACCTCGGTCTTATCAGCATTAAATTGTGGCAAGTTCTCTCTCAACCAGTGTGCCGTATCCTGCATACAAAACACACAAGATGATGGAAGGAATGTTGCACAATGGCAAAACATTCACCCCCAGTCACAGATCTGGGTTTAATCCATCGTTATTTTGCTCACCACACCACCCCAGTTCAGACATGGCCATATGCAAATCAGTCTTGACCCTGTGCCTCATGGGAACAGTCCAGCCCGAACTGCCAAGCCATGTCTTCCCTGGACCAGAATCAAGCATCCTAGGACCGGTTTCTGGCTATCAGCCGTCATCAGCCAGGATAGCTTGACTCCAGTGGCGTAGTGAGCACGATGGACGATGGATTTAACCCAGATCTCTTGACTGGGGGAGAATGTCTGCATTGTCAGCATTCCGTCCATCATTTGTTTGTTGTATCCTGCATACAGGCATGAAAGTCTTCCAAGGATACAGACTGGTCCCCCTCTAAAGATAGAATAAGTTGGGTATCATTTGCATAGTTTACAATATTGACATTATGAGCCCTTAAAACAGTAATCAGAGGGCTCATATAGATGTTAAACAATATTGGGCTGATGGCAGATCCCTGAGGGACACCATGCAGAATGTTGATGAATTCAGATTGATAAGGAGGAGGGCCACTGCCTGTCTCCTATCAGATAGGTAAAATTGGAACCACTTCAATGCTGTGCCCACTACCCCAACCTCTTCGAGTCTGGCCAGAAGGACCTCATGGTTGACCGTGTCAAATGCGGCAGACAGGTCAAGCAAAATCAGTATAGCTGATTGACCCCTGTCTGCTCGCATTCGAAGATCGACAACACGGTCACCATAGCGGTCTCCGTTCCAGGTCCAGGACGGAAGCCAAATTGCACGTCCTCCAGAATGTTATTGGTTTCTAGGTACTTAGAAAGTGTCCTACCGACCAGTCGTTCTACGATCTTTACTGGGTAGGGTAGCAGAGAAATAGGTCTATAATTTTTTGGGCAAGTTGGATCAAGCGTTGTTTTTTTCAGAAGTGGTGTCACCAATGCTTGTTTCCAGCAAGCAGGTACTGATCTGCTGGACAGAGATTGATTACAAATCTGCCAAAGCATCGGGATCAGTTCTGAGGAGACACCTACAGCCACTCTGTTAAAATACTCCACCGATGATATCCCAAGGTGGTCTAAGGAACTTGAGTTCTCCACCCCTGCCCTTCTCAGCATTTTTGTATCAGGTGAGCCTCTAATATTATCACTGTGGTCTTCTACTCTGCCCCTAGGCAAATTGCCCATTTTGAGTCCATCAATGATAGTTCTGATTTTGTCCTCGAAGAAGGTCGATAGACTATCATAGAGGTCCTGAGTGGGGTGAATCTTATTTTTGAAGCAGTCCAAACTAATCATATCATTCATTATTTTAAAAATTCTTCTTGTACTATTGGGAGCTTTCAGAATAGTATCAGCGAAGTACTCAGCCTTCGCAATAAAGATTTCTTTTTTATAGTTGGCAATTGCTGCCTTCCAGACGGTTTTATCCTCATCTGCGTAAACCTTTCTCCATTTCCTCTCTGCCTGCTTACATACCAGTTTCAGATTTTTTAATTTCTCATTAAACCATGGGGCTGAGGGTCTGCCTACTTTTTAATGATTTTTTAAACGAGCAATCTGGTCCAGCCTAGAAGTTATCTGTGCACAGAAAGCCACATAATTTTCTTCCACCTGCATGTCTACCTCAAAACATCTATTAAGGGGGAACACAGGGGATATTCTTGACTTTTTACAGGAGCAACTTCCTGTCCCTGCTAACAAAATTCCTCACCTCACTAGTGACCGGGATACTCATCCTCGGATTGTGTACCCGGAATTTAATCAGGTGATGATCGGGCCAACCCACGGGCAGAATGTCCACAGTTCCTATGACCTGTTTTTCGAAGAAAATTAAATCTAAAATGTGTCCTCCCTTGTGTGCTGGCTCAGTGACCCATTGTTGTAAGTTTAGGCCTTCACATGATTGGAGGAGATTATTATATCCTGAGTCCAAGGTTAAAGTCTCCCACAATAAGCAGTCTGGAGTGTGCAATCGCCATATTGCTAAGGACCTCACTCAGCGCCTGCTGTTGTTGGAAACTAACAGCCCCAGGTGGCCTATAGCAAACTATGCCAGTCAGCACATGTCCCTTAGAGTCCTTTAGTGAAAATCTCAATAGTTCAATACCGTCTGTCGCATCGATGTCCAGTGGGGCAAAGTCCCATATCTCTTTAAAAATGATCCCTACTCCACCTCCCCTACCACTGGTTCGTGGTTTATGAAATGCTTTATATCCCAGCGGGCATGCCAACCCTGGCTCTAAATCTGAGGCAGGGTGTGTCCATGTCTCCGTCATGAATAAAGCATCCAGATCATCGGTTTCCAATAACAATTGAGTCTCCAAGTAATGTTTGGACAAAGATCTAACATTTAGCAGACCGCATGTAAGGGTATCTCGTCTGATAAAGTCCGACTTAAGGCCCGCAGTCTCCTCAAGCTTGTACTCTCCCATCCTACCTCCACTCTCAACTATATTCCGTAGTTCAGTGCTTGTGTAGCTTAGATGTCGGTGTCCTTTGTTATTTGCCTCGTGCAACCCCAACGGGGCAGCATGGCTGGCGCTGTGCGCAGCTGGTGCATGGAATGCCACAGACGGGCTTGGCTTTGGCGCGCCTGTGGCGAGCCCGCTGCGTGCGTCCGCTGCACAGCCACGCCAGCATGTCTTTTTTAGGTCGAGGACTACCGGTCTGCCGAAGGCAGAACCGGAAGTCGAGATTTAATGTTTCCTAGAGTGGCTCCTTAGCCCGCCTCTCTTTTTGCCTCTCCTCCATTGGCTGGCTTCCTAAACGGAGGCCCGCCATTGGAGGAGAGAGCCGTCCCTCCAAATAGGCTCCGTCTTTTTCAGATTCGGGGGCGTGTTCCTTGCTGTTCTTTCCACTTTTTAGCCACGCCCTTTTAGAACAGCAGGAACACGCCCCCGAATCCGAAAAAGTTTCGGAGCTTCCATCCGCCATTTTTTTGTTGTCGTCTGGCCGTGAGCAGAGAAATGGCGAGGGTCTATCGACACAGCGTCTCTTCTGAAGTCAATATCCGTTCTTCCTGCTGAGGTCAATATCCTTCTCTTCGGTAAGGGGACGTGGCGCTGCTCAGCCCCTTCCTTCCCCCACTCTCTCACCCAAGGCACCCACGGCGTAAGCACAAAAGAAGAGGTGGCAAAAATGCGAGAGCCTTTAGCATGTAAGAGCATCCCTTATCTTGTTGACTTACAGCCCCCCATCCACCTCAGCGAATATCCCTGGTTCGCGCCCAGATGGCACATCGTCCGTGGTTAAATATGCCTCCCCCCCCCCATGTTAAAGCGGCGACTCCGTGCGCCTACTCCAGACGCATGGCCCAGGTTAACACGCGGCGTTCCGCCGTTACGATCTTCCCAGGAAACGCAGGGTGTTATGCTGGCCCATTAGTCATGTTTTGGCGCCTCGTCCCCTCTTGCCCTGGTGAATCCGTTGGTTCTCTGTCTACCACATGGCGCAGTCTTCCCAATTTGCTAATGTCCCCTGTTGGCTCCCTGCCCCCAGCTCCCGATGCTCATACACTCGCTCACAAGCTGTTTAGTAGTCTGGTCCCGTCTCAGCAGCGGACATGCTGAGGGCTCGACAGGCTCTTGTACACAGCACCAGGGTCTGATTTATTCATGCGCAAATTGGCTCCCTATTCTCCATCACCGATCGCTAACCATGACCGATCTATTTCATATAGAGATGAGCTCCTCCTCGTTCTATACGCCCCCACAGATGCTCCCTCAATCTCTCTGTGTGTATTTAAGTATGTATGTATTCTTATATCTTCTCTCTGAACCGTTGCTGGTTTTCTTTCTAGCACTGTACACACTCTTTCTCTGTCTAACGTTCGATTTATATTCTCAGTCCCTATCTCTGCAGGCAGAAAAGGGACAGAATGTGAGCCTTTTAATTCCTGGCTAAGGTTACCATATGACCATGTCACAAGGCCTTAATGTTCCAGTCCGGGAGTTTCCTTTTTAGAAATGATTGTTTTGGAGTGTATTAATTACTGTAGATAATCTGCCGTTGACGAGGACTACAACCCCCAGAATGCATTTTGTTACATGGGAGGTCGGGCTGGAGCACTGCATCTCTGAGATGGCATCGTCTCGTAACTTTGTGCCTCCAAACTCAGTGTTTGCAGGTTGCTATGATCGGTGACGTCACGTGGGAACCCTGCCTTTAATTGACTTGCGTAAGACTGAACAAACCCACTTAGGCGTCGGACCATGGGGCGGAAGGAGAGGCAGAGACGGCAGTCTCCCTTCCTTCTCGGTATAAGGCAGCTCTTGTGCCCCACGCACGCGCCGCCTGGAGAGACCGAAGTAGTTAAAAGCCAGAGGGCCGTTTCGCAGGAAGTGGAGTAAATGAGAGGCGGTGTGTGTTGGATCACATGATGTGGCAGCGCCTCCCGCTGATTGTGTCTGACACTTCTCGTAGGTTGGCATCGGGACACCACGCCTGCGGAGCCGGGGCTGTGTAGAGTTACTGATCTCCGACTTTCATCAGCAGCTGAACTGCCGTAAGTACATCTCTGAAGTGCAAAGGTTTAAGAATCTCTACAGTTTGTTGTGGGGTGGGGGTGGGGAGTGCTCTTTCTCAGATCGAAGTTTGGCAAAGTAGAAACCTAGATTGTAGGTTGCTTCCACTAATGTTTGTGGACATGAAATGTACTTTGAACGTTTCGGCAAGCAGTACGAAAAGCGGCTTTCCTTTAAACCTTGCTATTCTAAAAAAAAAAAAAAGATAATATTCAAGATGTCAAAATAGGAGCTCCGGGAATCCCGCAGAGCGCAAGAAAGATTCCGCATGGCTAGATCCACTCTATCTCACTATCTCACAACCTTTCTCTCTCTCAAAACATCACTACCTCACTCTCTAGCTCACAACCTCACAACTTCTCTCTCACTCACTCCCTCAATCACTCTCTATCTCAATCACTCTCTATCTCACTACCTCACTCTTTCTATCTCACTAACTCACTTTCACTCTCTCTTTCACTACCTCTCTATCTCACTACATCACAACATCACTCTATGCTTATATATCACTACCTCACAACATCCCTCTCTTTCACTACCTCACTCTTTCAATACCTCACTCTCTCACTACCTCACTCTCTCACTACCTCACTCTCTCACTACCTCACTCTCTATCTACCTCACTCTCTCTCACTACCTCACTCTCTATTTCAATACCTCACTCTCTCTCACTACCTCACCCTCTCTCTGCTAATGCAATAGGTATCACATATGCACAAAAAAAGCTAATGCCAATAGAAATGACTGCCATTTATTTAGGGATAAAAAAATAATAAAAAAATAATGAGCAATACCAATAGCTCTACCTATAATATTGCCGAGACCATTGCATTGTAAATGCTTGTTATGTGGATAGGTGGGGAGAGACTGGAACACTGACCTCAAAAATGGTGGGTCCGCTCTAACAGACGGACACTGCAAGGTCAGAGAAGCCGGGAAGGATACCTGGTAGCAAGTCAATTGTAAAAGCGATTAAAAGCAGTTTTTGTTAAAAAAGTACATACAAATCCAGAATCCTGGTAAGATAAAGTGCAATGTGCAAATTATGCGAGATAGCAGCAAGCAAGAAACCCACACGCACCAGGTGAACAGAGCAAAGCACCATATGTTTACACGCTGCGCGGCCACGCCAGCGTGTCATTTGTATGTGGATAGCTGGGGAGAGACTGGAACGCTGACCTCCAAGATGGTGGGTCCGCTCTAACAGACGGACACCGCAAGGTCAGAGAAGCCGGGAAGGATACCTGGTAGCAAGTCAATTGTAAAAGCCATTAAAAGCAGTTTGTTAAAAAAGTACATAAAAATCAAGAATCCTGGTAAGATAAAGTGCAATGTGCACATTATGCGAGATAGCAGCAAGCAAGAAACCCACACGCATCAGGTGAACAGAGCAAAGCACCATATGTTTACACGCTGCGTGACCACGCCAACGTGTCTTTTTATGTGGATGTGTGGGGAGAGAGTGGAACGCTGACCTCAAAGATGATGGGTCCGCTCTAACAGACGGACACCGCAAGGTCAGAGAAGCCGGGAAGGATACCTGGTAGCAAGTCAATTGTAAAAGCGATTAAAAGCAGTTTTTGTTGAAAAAGTACATAAAAATCACGAATCCTGGTAATTTAAAGTGCAATGTGCAAATTATGCAAGATAGCAGCAAGCAAGAAACAGATTCTTGCTTGAACAGAGCAAAGCACCATATGTTTACTTGAACATTGAGTTGTGAAACCACACATGTAGTAGTATCAATGCTTGTGTTGCAATGATTTTAAAGAAAGGTTCTTTGCCCAACGTCTTGTAAGAACAAGAAATTGTAGTTGTAAGATTACAAATGTGGTGGTTTAAAAGGTTGTATTGATTTGCAATGATTTTAAATAATTGTGGAATAAAATCTTCTTTTCTTATTGCCTACTGGTAATAAATTGAGCAGACAGAAAAAAAAGATAAGCGATTACATAGCATTGTTGTTATTAACAGTAGAATTAGCATCAATAATACTACAGTTTATATTAGTATTACTATCATTAGTACTGCAACAATTAATATAATTAGGTTAAGATTTTGAATATTTTGATTACAGTTTATTACTGCATTTCTTTAGCATTGTGTACTACTCTTTTAGGAACTAGTTGTAAGAAGAAATGTATTACTAACCTGCTTAAAACTATTATTAAAACTATTACAAATAATACTGATATTTATAATGTGATGCCATACTGAAAGATTCTATTTTTAAGCTAACAGCCTGCTTGTTTTTCATTCTTTTAACTAATCAGGCGTCACCATTGTCCTCATCTTCCAACCAAGATTTTTGATCCTGCAGTGAAGCCAAGCCTAATCTCAGAGTACGTAGACCAGTACCCTTGTCGCCAGCCTCAGCCATCAAAGTCTTTCAAGCCATGTCAAGTATATGAACGACCGACCGTAAAACTAGATGCCCTGTCCACTTCCAGGTGAGCAAGATCGACAGGAGGATTAATGAACACCCAGTGCAAATTGTATCTAAGAACATTGCAGATGGATTTATCTGTCTAGATTGCGCTACCTCTAGAACAGCTGCCACAGTCACACTGTTTTGGTCAAATGTATGCAGGGATGCTTAGCAAACTAAGTAATATGAGTTACTGATTAATGTAAGATGTATTGTGCATGCTAGGAAGTTCCCTTTCAAGTTTTTAAAAAAAATCTGATTAAAAAAAAATCACGGACAGGAGTTATGCATTTTGTTTTCTGTATATATTTGCTTGTTAGAACACATTTTTTCACACTCCTTGGTAAATGCTTTTAATTCTTTGCTCTTCCGTTGGGTACAAGATCTGGTTTTCAGCTATGCATATATAAATGTTAATGTTTAAGTATATGTCAATCAATCAATCAATTAATCAATCAGCATTTGTATAGAGTGGCACTGTGATCCCTAGGGGTATATGGGTGCTGGGGCTGCAGGAGCTCAGTCGAAAAGTCAGGTCTTTAGTTTCTTTCTGATGTTTCTGCTGTTCAAAGGTGGAGGGGCAGGTTGTTCCAGGCTTAGGTGACGTAGGAGAAGGAGTAGCCCCCGATGTGGCTGTAACAGATGCGGGGGTGTTTTTGCAAGGAGGATCGCAGGTGTCTAGCAGGCAGTGCTTAATCTGTAAAAGGATAAGTGCAGGGCCTCTCGTAGGAAGGCCACTGCAGCTTGCACCTCACATAACCCATGCCAGCGCTCCCAATGACAGTACATACACAGCTACTAAACTTCACACTCCTACAAGTGTGACAAGTCAGACTATTCCAGACCCCCAAAGCCAGAAGAATGGCTTGGGTGGCAGGTTAGTCATTATTAATGTAAATTGAACCAAAAAACAGCTGGTATTGTGTTCATATCGAAATTAGCAGGACAGCGCCACCATGTGGCAGACTGTCATAGCCCCGGTGCTGACAATAAGGTGCCGGTGCGGAGCACCGGAAAGCACCGGCTCAAATTAAGCACTGCTAGCAGGTAGATGAAAGCTGAGTCGGTGGTTGATGTAGGTCGGTCCTTGATCGTGTACGGTTTGCATGAGGAGTTTGAGCAGGCTTCTCTTCTGGATGGGGAGCCAGTGGAGGTTTCTGAGGTGGGGGGTGATATGGGTCCAATTGGAGAGGTCCAGGATGATTCTGGCTGCAGCATTCATATGGAGGAGCTGTCATCCCATGTGAATACAGTGACAAATGCAGCGGAGTGGTTGAGGAGAATCAGGGCCACCGTCTTCCCTTGGTCAAGGAGGGTTCTGATGTCGTCTGTGGCAGCGACCAGCGTGGTCTATGTGCTGTGGTTGGCATGGAATCTTGATTGGGAGGCGTCCAGCAGGTGGTTTTATTCCATGTATTCGGTGTGCTGTTGGTTGATGGCCTTCTCGAGTACTTTGGCAGGGTAAGGGAGCTAGGAGATTGGTCAGTAATTTTTCAGTTCACTGGGGTCGAAGGGGGTTTCTTTAAGAGGGGTCTGACCTTTGTCTGTTTCTGTCTGTCCGGAAAGGCTGCTGTGGTGATGGAGGCATTGATTATGCTGGTGAGTTCCGTGCTAATTTTGTTGGTTCTGAGATTGAAGAAATGGGAGGGAGGGGTCAGCGGGTGCCCTTGAGTGGATGGATGCCCTGTTAGCTGAGATGGTTTGTGCTGTGAGTGGAGACCGTGTGGTGATCCTTCAGCTGGTGCAAGCTGGGTGGCTGAGGCTGTTGAGGTTGAGCGCAGTTGGTTGGGAGTCAAAGTTGTTGTAGATTATGGTAATCTTGCTGTGGAAGTAGTCCAAGTGGGTGTCGCAGAGTTCTTTGGAGGGTGAATTGTGTTCTCTGTGGCTGTCGGGTTGGAGAATTCCTTGACTATTTGATGGCTGCTCTCTTGGTTTTCTTGATGGGCAGGTGGAAATTGCTGGGGCTGCATTGTGAGCCCCTCTGTCGGAGGGGTTCCTTGTTCAGCGCCATTGTTTTTCAAGTTGTTAGCAGTTACGTTTGGTGTTTCTGAGCTCTGGGGTGCATCAGCTGACGTGATTTCAGGTTTTTTTTTAACAACAAATTTTATTCGCTTTGAAAGGTACAGAGTGGGCAGGGCCCTGCAAAACATTACAAATGATGCAAAATACATAGAGTACCTGATTTTAACACTCCATAACAGCTTGGCCTGTAGAACACCAGGCCGAAGAGGTAACAAACAACACCGAACCCTCCTAGATAATCATAATTGCGTGTAGCTAAAGACATATTCGTAAGTAATCAGTTTTGTCGGACTATGGTATTGGAAAATGACCCATGTATTACCCAGTGGGATTATGAAATTCTGAGTGTGGTAATGGGGATAAGTCAATGCCCCTATACGTCGCCCAGCAGGCCCAGATCCTTCTGTGCCTCTGTGGGCATCCCCGTGCTTGAAAGACCACAATTTCGGCACCAGTGCACCTATCCATTGCCTTCTTTCAACCCCCTATGCTAGGTGGGGAGGTCACCTTCCATTTCTGTGCTTTGTCTCTCTAACCTAGGGTTAGGCCTAGAAACAGAAGGTGCTGCTTGTAGCGGTTCCCCCCATTCTTCTCCGTGCTTTGGAGGAGCAGCAGTCTGGGGTCGAGTGGGATGGTCGAGGCCAGCACCCGACCCAGACAGGACGTCACCTGTTTCCAAAACGGTTGTATCATGGCGTAGCTCCAAACCATGTGGAGGAAAGAGCCCTCTTCTTTAGTGCATCAAAGGCATTTAGGGGACTGGATAGCACCCATCTTCCACAGCCGGGATTGGGTGTTATATACCCGGTGAAGGTACTTAAACTGAATAAGGCAGTAGCGTGAGGAAACCGCTGCATATCGTGGACTGGCTAGGGCCTCCGTTCAGTTGTCATCTGTCAAGGTCGGCAAATCAACTTCCCAGGCAGCCCTAGTCTAATGTAATGTGTTGTGTGTGTGGGTAGTTAATGTCTGGTAAATTTGTTTGATCTTGTGCGTCCCAATGTCTCCCATTAGGAAACAACCCTCTAGTGGATGTAACTCTGGAAGTGTCTCCAGATGACGGATGCGAGGGTCTAGGGCGTGTCGTAGTTGCAGATAACGGTGGAACTGGGATTTATGTAAATGAAACTCGGATTGTAGCTGCTGAAAAGACTTGAGTATAGTGCCGTGCATTATGTCCCCCAACGTGGAAATGCCAATGAGATCTCAGTTGCGGAAGCCGACCAGAGCAGAGACGGAGCATAAGTACGTGCCCTGCCAAAGGAAAGTAGTTTGTGTCCGTCTCTCCCACCAGCCCATGGATTTCACTGTACGTCTCCAAAGCTGTAAAACAGTC
Organism: Triturus cristatus; assembly: GCF_964204655.1. NCBI lineage: Eukaryota > Metazoa > Chordata > Amphibia > Caudata > Salamandridae > Triturus > Triturus cristatus. The sequence goes on from NC_140581.1 coordinate 998,859,820, forward strand.
TTCCAAGCTGGGGGGAGGGTGTCAAGATTGGCCCGGCTATAAAGAAGTTTCTGCAAGGGGGTGTCTGTCATTGCCAGCCGCTCCACTGCGTACGCTGGATCAGACTGAGACCCGTACCACCACACATTAATTACAAGGAGATGAGAGGCGGAATAATATGCGTATATATCTGCAGCCGCAATCCCGCCACAGTAGGTTGATTGTGTGCACGTGTGAAGCGCGACCTGGATCGCCCCTCCTTGCCATAAAAACCTATCGAGGATCGCATTTAGTTGTGTGAACCATGAAGAGGGGATGTTGTATGGAAAGTTCTACAGCTGGTATAACAGACATGGTAGGGATACCATTTTAAAAATGGCTGAACGCCCGTATAAATATAGTGGCAACTGGGACTATACAGGGGTCTCGTTATGAACCGGGGGGGGGCAATGGAATGATATTATGCGACCCCGAGGTTGAGGGACTCGACAATATAAATACTCCCAGGTATTTCAAACCATCTGTAGTGTGGGATTGTTGTGAGGCCCAGGCCTAACGTCTCTGGTCGCCGCATACGGGAAGTAATATAGATTTGGAGGGTTTAGTTCCTAACCCAGTAGTTTCCCCAAATATCTGAAGTATCTGAAGGACACGGGGTCCTGAGGACCACAGATCTGTCAGAAAAATTAGGACATCGTCAGCGTAGAGTGCAATTCTATCGGAATATTCCTGTGTCCATTCAAACCCATGGATCATTGGGTCTTGTTGTACCCACACGGCCAGGAGCTCTGTGGCCGAAGCGAAAAGCAACGGAGATAGGGGACAGCCCTGACGCGTGCCCCGATGGATGGGAAATGGGGTGGACCGATGTCCCGCTGCTCGTTCTGATGCTGAGAAATCCGTAAAAAGCAACTGAATGTACGCTAAAAAGTGGGGACCTAAATTTATGGCGCGGAGGAGTTTGAAATGGTACGTCCAACTTAGTGAGTCAAACGCCTTGTCACTGTCGGCTAGCAGAATCGCAGCTGGACGGCCAAGCCCATGGGCCCCTGCAATTGCATTGTGGACTCGTATGATATTATGTCTGGTGGAAAGTTGCTGCATAAAGCCAGACTGATCAGGCAGAATGAGGTCTTAGATATATGATCGCAGGCGGTCCGCGAGGACTTTGCCCAGGAGTTTGGGCTCAAAATTAAGCAATGAAATAGGACGATATGAGGACGGATCTTCTGGAGGACGGCCAGGGTTAAGAAAAACTACAATCTTGTCATGTCGCCAATCAGTGAGTAGGATGTGCTGCTTGTGACTTCCTGTAATGCTGCTAAGAGGTGTGGGCCCTGCGATGTCATTTGCAGCCGCAGAAAGTCACTGGGGAATCCATTTGGCCCTGGCGCTTTACCGGGGTGGATGTTGGTCAGCGCTGCTCTTAATTCGTCTAAGGTTATGGGGGCATCCGGTACGTCTGTAAATCTGACAAAAACTCGTCAATAAGGGCCTCTGATATGAGCTCCCGCTGCTAGTATAGCGATGTGTAAAATAATGCGAAGGCCTGCACTACCGACTCTGGGGAGCTACAAAGCACTCCATCCGCGTCCAGCAGTATCGGCACCGGCACAGGGGCTATTTTGGACTGGCATAGCCGATGTAGCATTTTGCTGGACTTATCGCCCCATTGATATATCCTGTGTTGTGTTGCTAACCAGGTCTCTTTAGCCTCATCTGTGAGGAGTTGGTCGATTTGCTGCTGGGTGAGCATTAGGTTACGCCATGATCCGAGGCAGTCCCGGATACCACCTGCAATTCTAATGATCGCTGGCGGTCTTCCAAGTCTAGTATTTGGGCTCGGTGTTTGCGTTTATCGCCAGTTCGGATGCTTATATCCACTCCCCTGATCGAAGGCTTAAGAGCTTCTCACAGGGTGATTCTCAACAAGGCTATGTCTAGGTTAAACAGGAGGTAATCTGTGATGGCCTGTCGTAGAACCTCCTGATAGTGAAAATCCCTGAGTAGCCAGGGGGACATGCGCCAACAGTACGTGGCCTGTTGAGCTTTCAAGCGTAACTTAAGCTGAACCAGCGAATGGTCCGAAAGACCCCGGGGTAAAATGGACGTGTGTGACACCCTATGGATATTACTATGGGGAAGGAATATGTAATCAAGTCATGATAATGTGTCGTGTACCGCCGATGTATGTGTGAACCCACTGGTCGAGTCTGACCTCCCCAATTTATGAGCCAGAATGTTCAGTTTGGATTTGGTGGGAGGGGGGTCCAGTCTTGTGGCCTGCCACCGGTCCTGTGGTGCCATAACAACATTCCAGTCTCCACCCAGGATCATCAAGCCCCCAGGGAGGTCGCCCCATAGCTGTGTGAGTTTGTCTGTGAATGTTTGTCCCAAGGGGGGCGGGGCATATATGCTACCGATAGTTAACTGTTCTCCAGCTACTGTGCCAGTGACAACAGTATAGCGTCCCTCTGGGTCTATCCAGTTTTAGAGATACTATATGGCACACGGCAATGCATAAGGACTGCCGTACCCTGATTGCAGCGTGTGGTGATTTCAGGTTTTGTTTGTTTTTGCTGGTTTCCTTGGGGTGACCGTCAGCGCATTTAGTGATCCTTGCGAAGAAGTTCTGGACGTCCTCTTCCAGGTCTGATGAAGCTTTGGGTTGGGTGGTGCTAAGGGCTTGAGTCCACTGTATCTCTGTCACCTTGCCCCAGCTGTGGTGGGGGAGCTGTGATGTTTGGTGATGGTGTGCCTAGACCTGGAAATGGGGAAGTGGATGATGGCGTGGTTGGACCAAGTTAGTTCTGTGTGGAGCTGGCATCGTTGGGGTCGTCGGCGTGGAAATCGAGGTTGCTGAGTAAGATGTAGTGGTCGGGTCAATGAGGTTGAAGATGGTCTAGCAGAAGGCTGGTCGAGGTCCTGGGCGTCTGTATACGAGGGTATCTCTTATCATAGTCTTGGTGTCGGTCTATTGTTGGGAGTTGAGGTGTTCCATGAGGGGTGTGTGGTCATCGTTGGTGGCAATGCATCAGATGGTTTCCTTGAAGATGATGGCGATGCCTCCACCATGTTTGTTGGTCCGGTTTCAGTGTATCATCTTGTAGCTGTCGGGTGTTGCGGTGGCGATGTGGGGGTTGGAGGAGGGGCTGAGCCATGTTTCGGTGATGAAGGCAAAGTCGGGGTAGAGGATGGCGATGGAGTCCCTGATTTCTGTGACATGTTTGCAGAGGGATCGGGCGTTGAGCAAGATGCACTGGAGCGGTTCCGGGTTGTCCCTGGTCTTCTGGGCGGATGTGGGGCAGGATCCTGTGTGGGCTGGCAATCCCATATTGCAGGAAAAGCAGCAGTGGCGGCAGGTGAAGGGTTCTTTGGTTGTTCACGGGGAGGAGGTGCAGCAGTTGGTGCAGCGTCCAGGGCTCGCAGATCTCAACGCAGAGTTCCTGTGGGTGTCCGAAGGGCCAAGGTCCCTTTCACGTTTAGATTTCAGTGCAATTGCAAATAATTTTCATTTTTGCCTGGCAAGTGCCATTCAAAATTAAATAAAAGGTGTTTAGGTAATAAATTACTGTAAAGTTTGCATAGAAATATCGAACAATGTGGGCAAAAATTAAGCTACGACTCTAGAAAGTGGAACACGATATTAATAAACAGGTATTCTGTTTTGCAAGTCATTTAGGAACAGGTTGTCAGTTTCACTTACTTTTCTCTTTGACTTCTTCTGCATAAAGGGGAAAGGCATTAGATCTTCTTGTAAGGTCCAAATCCAAAGACTGGGTTAGTGATTTTGCTTTCACACAGTACATCCACTTTGTTATTACAGAAAAGGTCTTTCTTCTTCGTTATAGGGAAGCTTACGTCCCTCATGAGGTGTTACGACGAATATGGAAACAACCAGACGCGTACAAGCCAGGCATAGGGGACATGGACATGCTTACCACCTATAAGGAAGCATTCAATCCATACTGCGTCCAGAAAACAGCTTCCTTCCGGCCAATTTACCAGAGAAAGGAAATTACTGCAAAAATGGACACAGTACCCACGTATACAGGTAACAAATGTGAATAGCCAGAGCTTTGTGCATGCATAGGTGCCCTTGCTCCAAAGCATCTCATACAGACGTAGAACACTTATTGAGTATCTTTGGGCCTCTCAAACTTTTCAAAATGAAGCAAAATTAAATAGGAATTTCAGTTCCCAATACTTTTTAGAGGGTAGGGCATATTGAATGCTACTGCCCTGCATAGTCTCCCCAAGACTTTTAAATATGTTGCATCCACAGGGAGGCAACGTTTCATTTTTAAAATACTTAATAGCTCTCGTAGGGATCACAAACCAGTTTTATAATACTATATCAAGTTCGATAAGATCAACCTTCAAAAATATTGAATTGACCATATCACCTACCACTGCATTAGGAAGGTAAATATATATTCTTAACTTCACATCAACTTCCCTACACTTACCTTGTACGATGTAGGGATTAGGTCGATGTAGTAAAAGTGATATTTTTGTCAAGTGATATATTGCATGTAGAATGATGGGCGTGTACCCCCCAAACATATTTTCTAATCAGTACTTCTTGTATGAGGGGTATGGAGTTAATGCACCTTATTTTCCAACCACTTTCTGACATTACGGGGCATATTTATGAGTCTTGCGTCACATTTGCACTACGCAAAGTGGTACATGCATGACTCAAGGCTCTGAGGTAAATTTATGAAGTCACCCAAAACCACATTGAGTGGCTTTAAGTGGCTTGAGTAAGGCCATCCCAGTGTACATTGCTGCATCGCCTTACTCTACACAAGGGAGGCATTCCATGGACATTGCAGTGGGTGTTCCACACAACTCCTATGGGATGTGATGCATTCCCAGATTTAGAAGGATTTGTAAACCTGGGAATGCGTCACAATCTTATGCCTCCCCAGGGCAGGTGTAATGAGGAGAAATATCTTTATTTCGCCTAATTTTTTCCTCTTTCAATGTGTTCTGCATTCTGCATCACACACAGACGGAGGAAAACACTGCTATAGATTGTTTTCATGCAGAAAGATGCCCCTTCCTTCACAGAAACAATCCTGCCCGCAACACAGGCACCCTTGCATGATGCAAGGGTGCCTAGGTTGGCGGTAGGCGTCCGAGACGGTGCCAGCGCAGGGTGAAAGGACAGAAATACACCGCATTGGATAAATACGGTGCATTCCTGCCAAAAACCCATAAATGAGGCCCCAGACGTCTGAATTGAGAGTGTAAATTGTTGTAGCTTTGCACAGCTAGTCTCAGTTGGGCCTTTGATAAGGTCAACATTGCTTCCCTGAGACCTAATTTGTTTTCAAAAGACTCGGAGGTTACATGGCCATGCTACTCCAAATTCAGATATTTTGGGCTTGATTCCCCTTCTAAAGACTGTCTAGAATAGTCATGAGTACAACAAAGCATGAAGGAGCCAGACTGATAAAATCAGTTCACTTTACATATAATTAAGGCTCCCTGTTATCCGTTTTTACTGATTTTTACTGATAAATACAGACAGAACACATTCATTTTCTTGTCTGTATTTATTATTAAATGTGGATAAAATCGGAAATTAGATTGCTTTTTGGGTCATTCTAAATAATGTCTGTCATGGCTGCCAAGCCAATAGATATGTGGGTTGATAGATAAGGGGCTACAAAAGAAAGGAATGTTAATAAATAGGCTTTAACAGCATTAGATATGAATAAGGTTGATACTGAAATTTTCATATTTTCATATAAGTGCACTGATTTATCTTCTGTGGGTGTTCAGATCACTGAAACCTAGCAGACGTTCAAGCATGAGGGCATATTTATCGGTTAAATAAATGTTGAAATTTACTTATTTCAGCTTAATTTTTCCACAATACCCAAAATAAATATGGATAAATACAGATACAATTAGCAAAAAATAAATATGGATAAATACAGACGGAAATGGCAAAAAAATAAATACCATAAAACCGGGAGCCCTACATATAATATATCAGTGACTGTCGGTATTTACACTTATTCATGAGCTGTAGACACAAAAACACCTCAATACAAATAATATTTAGTGTTTTCTGATGGTTTTAAACATAGGTGGGTTGTTTCACACACTTGGACCCATTTTGAACATGGCAAAATCATTCTTTTTTACTATTTTGCCTAAGAAGTTACTACCAGCTATAAACTGGTAGAAAGGGCTATGGCAAAAACCAGAGCACATTCAACTGCGCTAAGCTACCAAATAGGTGTTATTGCTAAAAGAGGTGGAAATACCGTTTGCACTCTTCTTAGCCAGAATACTGAAGTCTAAATAGCCTTGATACTCTACTTAGGCTAAGTATGCAGAAAGTTATATGAAAATAATAAGAAAATACCAGTGAAATATTTTAATGTATGGCGAACTTAACACTCAGCCAGTCATACTGGAACTACAATAAGGGGAGAGGTTGCAGCACCTGGAAATCTAGAGCCCCATGTCGTTCATTTAGAGCTAGGAGGTAAATGAAAATCCTTCAATTTGTGGAAGAAATTCTAAAGATGGGCTAGAATGTTCTGGGTGAATTTCCTCCCCAAGATTATCCCCCCGGAGGAGGAAACTCAGCCTCTGGGTTCTATTCCACACGTAGAGTTTCCTCCAGAAATCTGATGTTTTTCAGTTTCCTCTCAACTTCAAATGAGGTGCCGGGTCTGGAGTAGGGACGATTAGGAAGAGGGTGTTGGACAAAGTAAACAGAGAACTCTGATGTCAGGAAGATTGTGGCTAATTAGATGCAAGAACTTAAGGAAGCTTTCCAAGGTGGAAAATGACAAAAAGCAAATGAAGCAGAAGAGGTAGTCTAGTGAGCGTGGGGCTAGATCACATCAGTTGGACCATTGTTGGACAATTTGGCGCTGACACTGGGTCATTTTGCATTAGCCGTAAACTGGTATTTGCACCAACTGATTGTCACACGGAGTTGTTGTGCATTGGTAAGTTAGTGCAAATTCCATTTTGCTCTTATCCTTCATGCAAAGTGCCATACAATTGCCTGGCGGTAGTGCAAAGTTGTCGAGAAACTGCAACATTGCCCAGCTCCAGTGAAATTTATGCGATCTGGTTTCAGATCTCAATTTTTTATTGGTGGGGCAGGCAGGGGTGTGTACAAGTGTTCATGTCTTATTGTATCTGTGTGTGTTTTCATGCTTATGTGTGCACATAATGTGAGTGCCGTTGCAGCTTCACAATGATGGAGGCAACCTACCTCTTCAGCCATTCTTTTAATTTATTCCTTCAAACTATCTTGGGGCTCCACACCTCACCCTACCAGACCCTACTCACACACTAGCTCACCCTGCCCTTCTCCCTTCTCCATAACCCTCTTCTTTCCCACGTTTTCCCCTCTTTCTCCTGGTTCCCACGCCAGCTTTGTGATGCGGTTTAGTTTATCCAACCTTTTAACTCTGACGTATTGCATGACACTGCAATGCACTGTAAGACATTTCTTCCCCATAATCCTTCCGCCTTTGCACAGTTGTCGACATCGCTTGTAAACTTGACATGTCATTTGCTGGTTGCTGCACTCTGCTGTCACTATATTGTACATTGTCTTCATCATCGTTAAAAAATGGAAATGAAGATGGTGTATAAAAATGGAGGCAACAGTGGGATGTTTTTTCATTTTTTATGCGTGGTCATGAAATACTAGTCCAACGGAAGAGGCATGCAACCTCTTGTTTTCAGCTCGTGAATTGTTGCCCAACTGAAATAAACATGTTCGCAACGTGAGCTGCAGCCATGCTGCGGGAGGGAGGAAGGAAGCTGACCAGGATGAATCACTTTCCAAACCTAATTGGAAAACGTTCACACGAGCCGCCACCTTGGGAGTATTTTCTTAGGGATTTGAGCTGTGAAAAGTCGTCTTTGAAACAGTATTTTGTGTCTGGTAATGCATGCGACAGGAAAGTAGAAGAAAGCAGTTCAACAAGTTTGCATACTTTGTAGGTATATTTAGGCTATCACTTAAAAAAAATAATACAGAATTAAGGACGTGCTGAGCCTGGTCCTCTTCCTGTTGTCCTCCAAGACTACTCTAGCGGCATTTGAAAAACAAAAGTGGTAATGATATTGCCATGTGTCTAATTAGAACATAAGTTACTGGCATGGTGGTAAGTTTCTTCGTGAAGTCACTGGTTACAAACCCCCTGTCTTCCTGCAGCGTAGGGCACCCTCTGAAGCTGGAAACGCATCCTTCACACGCCTGCGGGGAGGCGTCAGGAGGCAGATCAAGAATGAAATGCAGTTGTCCATGTCGTCTGAGGACAAGCATAGAGGTTGGAGCATCTCTTAGTGTTTCCTCCTTGCTAGGTAGGATGGGCAGTGTGTGACCCAAAAAGACCAGTGGTCTTGCCCTCTATTTATTGCCTCACGGTGCCACTAGTAAGGCCATGGGGTGTTAGAATGGGTCATCAGGTAGGGCAGGGTGTCTTTTGCTGTTGGCTTGGTGGACATTGTGGGTGCAGTGGCCACTGGGGGCTCATGAAGCGAATGAATCCCCTGTTATGAGGTGAGTATAAGGTGGTAAGACCCGGGGTTCTGCTCTCATCGAAAGGTGTGAGTCTGCTTTTGGGGGGTTGAGACAAAGAGAGACAGCATAGAATGAGTGACAACTTAAAGGCAAAGTCTTGGATCCGAGGCACTACGTGATAGCGCCTCGGTCATCACTGAAATGCAAAAGTAAGGTGTAAGGATACTAAGGTAGGAGATGTGAATGAATATAGCTTAACATATTTATTTTCTTGTTACTGAGCTGTTTCTTAATGAAGGGTAATTTTGGGCTTGTTGGCAATTTATGATTTTTTTAAGAAGGTTGGTGGATACAAATCAACCGGGGGGGGAGGGGGGATATGTCACTGGCCTAAAAAATGCCAGAGGGTTTGTAAGAGCACCTATAAGTGTATTTTTACCGGGCCTTCGTGATATGCAGATTTGATGTGTGTTACAACAATATCCTCACCATGAATGTTTGTAGAGTGGGCCTAGGAGCAGCCTGTTGTGGGAAAAGAAGGGTTTGTGATTTTCACATCTTTGACATTAACAGAGTCCACTAAACAACTGTGGACTGGGAAGCTCTAGCTTGACTTATTTGTTCGAGGTAACATTAGAAAGCGGTCCCCAGGGAGACGTAATTTCAGCTGCATACTACACCGTAATGAGGGCGGACAGATGTAGTTTCCCAAAAACATTCTCTCATGAATTGCTACAATTACAAAGATATTGAAAGATCTCCCTCAAGACAAATGTATACCAGCAATGAAAACATTTGGAAATAGGTCAAATGTGGTACATGACTGAGGTGAAAGACATTATCTTATAATGTATGGTCACAGTTAGGTAATGTGCAGATGCCCCAGAGGTACTGTGGTACTGCTCTAGCTCTAATTTATGAAACCAAATTATAAATGTCTATAACCTTGAAACCTCAAATGAAAGTTGGGAAATCCCAGTATTGCTGGCTACTGGATGGTTTGGCTGTCTTTTAGTTAACTTGGGGGTTCATAATTTTAGACTGTTGTCACTTAAGAACTGTAGGTGATAGCCTCAAAAGTCTAATGGTCTGGGACTCCTAGGACATCTCTCTAGCTTTTGGTGTATTTTGGTCTCTATAACCTTGAGACGTCATTTGAGATCCAGGCCTTGGATCGGTCAATCGTATATTGACTATGTCGAGGATCGGTATCCAGAGGTTTCAGGAGCCAGGAGAATGGTGGATCTCTGCACAGAGTCAGTGGAAGGTCCTTCGGTGTGAGACTTAAGAAATCTATTGTAGCCAACATTAAACCCTGCCAGCCCTTGAACCCATCTTGGGTGAATAGTGCGTGTTTGCATAGCAGATTGTGGGTCTGCTTTCAAAGAAGGAGGCTTTATGTTGGTTTTGGGGCGCATGCTCACTGGACCGACTTGTGTTGTCCTGCAATTATGCCACTGATTCTTGAGCCCTGTAGGCCTCCTTTGTGGCTCAGCATAGTTGTAGCTAAGCAGCAGGTTGATCATGAGTGTCTAAAGAAAGTTGATGAGGGGAGGAGCCATTGCTGAGTGACTCCTTCATTAGTCCATTTGAGGATGAGGAGGAGGGCACCCTCCCACTGGAGGCCTGGCCTGAGGGAACAAAATACAATGGCGTTGTGGCACATGAATGTGATAGAAGGAGCAGGGTTTAGATATAGTCGAAACAGTCTATATGGACTCCTTATACCATGCCTGCAACAAGACTGGTGAATAGAAGCTCCTGCTCACTGGACCATGCTCGGACAGAGGATTTGTCTGGGTCAGTCGTCAGGTTCCGTGTCTATTCAAAGTCTCCTGTGGAATTAGGTGTAAGTAGAAACATTATGGGCCAAATTTATGAAAGATTTGCATCGCTCTTGGGACACGCAATGGCGCACAAGAGTGACACAACTCATAAGTAAAATTTATTAAGCCTTGCAAGGCCACGTTGCATGGCCCTGCGTGGCTTGATAAATCTAGAGTATCGCAACGCAGTGCAAATTGCTGCGTTGCGTTACTCTGCCCCAAGGAGGTGTTCCATGGATGGCGCCTTGGTGTTACCACGCATGCACCCATTGAGTTTGGCGCATTCCCATATTTACCATTACAGGTAGACCTGAGAATCCATCAAAATATTATGCATCCCCAGGGGTGGCGTAACAAGGAGAAATATCTTTGTTTTTTCCTTCTGCAGTACACATAGAAAGAAAGAGTAAAATGCCTCTCAGGATTGTTTTTGTTTGGGAAAGCAAAAACAATCATGTTTACAACGCAGGCCTCCTTGCACCGTTGTACAAGGGTGCCTGAGTTGTCACCAGGCAGCACATTGTGTGCCAGTGCAGAGAAAAGACAGGCCTAGCTCTCAGATGTGGGAACATGCTTCTAGCCCACATTAGCCTGAATTCTGATCTCCTTTGTTTCAGATAGGATCTAAAAACTCACTTCTTCAGACTAAGTTCCTGATTAAATTTCTCTTTTGTGCCTATTCTTTTATATCTTTCATTCATGATTATGAGTTTTAACTGTAAAGCCCTACGCTGTCATGTGGCACGGTCTGCACTTTTGAAAATACTTGAAATAAATAGAAAAATGCCATTCAGGGGTGAAACTATGGAAGGTGCCACTTCTGCGAAGCCTGGCAATGTGGTGGAGTGAGGTCCGTAAATGCTGCCCTGTTCTACTTTTCATGGAAAGCGCATTAGTTTCCCAATCAGTCTTGTAGCTAGTCTTTATCCGACCACTGTCCAGTACAACAGGGGCATGTTCTGGATCGGTGGTTCTCAACCTGACTTTAGTGGACCCCAACGCAATCATTATTGGAACCATAATCCAGGGATCCCTGCTAAGTAATTATTGGAATCCGGGGACCCCCATTGAGTCATTTTTGGAATCCTAGGATCCCGGCCTAAGCAATTTCGAACTGCAAAAAAATGCTCAAAAATACATCAGCAAGCATTCCTCAAGCCAATACACAACTTATTAAGTATTTTATTTAATTCACAAACATATGTTAATTTTTATTATTTTTTATTCTTTAATGGGAAAGTTGGAGCTTTTCTAAATTCAGTAGAGGCCACCATGCTATATTTTGTTTGATGCATTTGCTCTGCTCACATGAATTAATCTGAGGATACCAACTAAGGGTCATAGTCACGAAGCCCGCTGCGTTGCTCTTGCACCGCGCAACATGGTACTAGAGTGACTCAACACAAAAAAGAGATTTATGAAGGCATGCAAGGCCACCTGATTTACTATTAGATGATAAACGGAGATCCTCAGGTTTGTGGAATTTTTGTTAATCCGGAGGAGAATTTACCAGCGAATTTACTTCAGCATACAGATGGTATTGTTGCAGTGATGTAACAATAGGCCCCATGGTGTGGTGGGGGTCCCCGAGCTCCAGGGGGACTCCTCAGGCACTGTGCACGGATGGCAGGCCCCTGGCTTGCAAGCCCCTGACTGAGTCTAGAGCATGAGGCCCCCCATGTACTTTGCAGGGGGGGGGTTCAACTTTTGTTATGCCAGTGTATTGGTGAAAAAATTTCACAGATGTTTCTCTAAATTCTGCAGTTCCTTCAGAAATTTGTGAATTTCCTATTGCTGTTAAACTCTAAGGCACATAGGGGCAGACTTACTTGGAATTCGCACAATGCAGTGCAGCATGCATGTTGCTGTGCTGCGTTGCGTGAATGGGAGAGAGCTGAAAGGTGCCACATCTACTAAGATATGGTGCTCTTCATTTCTCTCCCTGCACTGGTGCACTTGAAGCTGCTTAGCGCCAATGCAGGCACCCATAAACAATGACAAGGGTGCCTTCGTTGCAAGCAGGATTGTTTTTGTGCAGGAAGGAAAACCATCCTGCACAAAAACAATCCTTAGAGGTTTATTCTGCAGCACACATAGAAAGTGAAAGTAATGAAGAGAAATAAACATATTTCTCCGTGTTATGCCTCACTGGGGAAGGCGTAGCTTTTTGATGCTTTCTCAGGTTTAGTAGCTTTAGTAAATCTGGAAATGCGCTAAAATCAGGAGCGGCCGTGCAGGTAAGAGTGGTGGGGTGGGGGGAAACTCGACAGACAAGGGAACATTAAATAAATAATGATTTGCCCTTGTCATCGTCTGTTGAGTCCCCCACCCCGCCCAAATGCTCTTGCCTGCACGTGCCGCTCCTGGCCAAAATCCTTGGGTGCATGCATGGGAACGCCCATGCGCCACCCATGGAACGTCTTCCCAAAAAAAGATAAGGCAAGGCAGCACCATGCACTACCTTGCACTAGTTTGTATTCACTAAACCATGCAAAGCCACTCAAAGTGCCTTTGCATGTCTTAGTAAATACCAAAATTGATTTTGTGTCAGGACTGAGCCACAAGAGTGACACAAACCGGACTCGGAATCATAGTAAATCTGCCCCAAACACAGCCCTCTGGGAAAGATACACCGCAATCCCTTCTTAAATGTAAATCGTATTGATTGAGTCGTAGCTCTGGTTTATGCTAATAAAAATTCAAGTTCTGTGTACATAAAGGATCCAGTAACCAAAGGATTCTTTGTTAGAAATATGCACTTTTATTTATCGATGTGCCAGAAGATGAACGTGTGTCACTCAGACTCCTATTAGAAATCAAATCATTTAAGACTAACAAACCAGATTTTTATTATCAAGAACAAGCATTGTGTCTCAGTAATTCCAAATCTAATGATAAAAGAATTGGTGAGGTGGTTACCACCAGCTTAAGATTCTAATACTGAGAGACTATTTCAAGCTACCCACATAGACCTGCCCACAGGTATCTTTTTTCACTCTTACTAAATTTGCTTTAGATTTAAAAAGTGGAATTCAGTGTCTATGATAAAATACATTATAAAGTGCTAACTGGAGAAGCTTGTGCACTGATCCCAGAACAAGAGCTTCCTAACGAGCAAGGTCCTCAAATAGTAAAATCACCAGAGAGGAGTGTAGATTGGAGATGGTCACTCTAGTTTTTAGTACCGTTTATGAGAATGTAGGGTCTGCAATTCTGAATATTAAGCAGCTTAAATGGCTGAGTAAACATGATGAAGCAAACAGAACAGCAGCAGAAGTTAGAGTCAAGGGAGGTCAGCCATACACACAATGTTATTCAGTGCTTAAAGTGGGATGAAAAAATTGGGGGGGGGGGGGTCTCTCAAAGGGGTGTGGCCAATGGAATTAAGGGTGTGGCTTAAAAACAGGAAAGCTAAAAATCTGTGCTTAGCATAGTGTGCCGCCCGACTTGTATTTTGCTGTTTCTGTCATTGCATCCAGATATATGATACAACAAGTAACATCATACCTACAAGTCAGGACTATTGGCTTTGTCACTGGTTGTCAGTTGCATAAGATAAATAAGCAGCAACTATGGCTTGTATATAATATTGAAAAAGCTTCCCCCTAAAGCCTTGGCGACACCAGGACAATGTTGTTGCTCCTGAGTTTCAAAAAGAGAAGTGAAAGCCAGAGAGAAAATGACTCTCTTAAAGGATTTCCCTTCCCCTACACCGCTCACCTGGCATGATGTCATCCCGTGACTTCTCCACTAGTGAGAAGTGAGCAGTGTGAGCAGGCGCACATCAATGTGTCTGCTGTCACTGCAGTCCGGAAAAAGCGGACCACCTGTGCCAGGGCACGAAACAGGGCCCGATAGAGACCCGTTTCAAGGCCTCCTTTAAAAAACTGCCGGTGCTCAGCACCGGTGAGACCCGGCCCCCTTAAAGCCCTGATGTTATCCATAACTTGTGCTGAGATGGCTTGCACCTTTGCATTGACACCGTTTTATTCTTGCGTTTCATTCAGTCATTTTGCTTGCAGGTGGGTGTGCTTATGTGTGAGATGACCCACTGCAAAAGTCATCTGGCCCCAATTTCTAATTTGTAAGAGGACAAGTGCTGGGGCCCAAAGCTGTTCTCAGAATTACTCCGATCGCGCTGCCGGATGTCAAGGCGGCCTACTCTTGATTCCACTTCACGCCTCTGTTTTCTCCATCACAATGCACTACGTCCGTCTCACTTTATCAGGACCTTTTTCAGCCCTGCTTTCTCCATTTATCACTGCTTCCCATCTTTCTCTTCCTTCTTCTTTCCCCCTTTTGTGTCTTTCTTTCTCATGTTCTGGGTCAAAGCCTGAGTACGAAAATACCTCCTGGTCCAAAAATGAGTGCCAGTGGTCCCCATCTGCAACCAGTGGCCCGAACTGAGCACTGTGCAGCTCAAGCCGCTGGGCCCCAGTTTACGCAGAGAACACCCATAAAACAAGACCATGTTTCTGCCTTTTGGGGCTGCCCGTGATGTGCACTTGAGGACAGATCTGGATGTTCGCAGCATGATGTAATATGGGGAGGACGCGTACTGCACTTCTGATTTGTAATATTGAAGCACTGTATAGTATAACAACCCATATATCAGATTTAAAATAAGTACATCATCACGGAATAGACCAGCAGTCACTGCAGTACAGTTTCAAGTGCTAGGGGAGGTTAGAATTGATTGTTTTTCAGGGTGTTACTGGGTGTCTTCTGGGAGAGCATCCCACAAATTTGAAATATGGCAACAAGTTTAAAAGCTTGTATGCTTTTTCATTTGTTTTATGATGTAATGTTGAACAGATTCATTTTACCGACCTTAACATCTAATGTTCCAGAGGGAGCTGCAGAAAGTAAACCATGCCAAGCTGGCCAGCTCTCAGGTTCTTGGCACTCCTTTTGCCACCTCTGCGGCCAAAGTTCACATGGGCAGTGACAAGGGTAGCAGGGGACAAGTCAGGGGTAGCAGCTGCTTTCTTTGAAGGCCCCCAAATGACGCGCACTACAGTCAGTTGTTCATATAATGAGGCACTCTGGGCCAGGTTCAGTGGCTCATACGTAATGTGCTGAAAGCTGTTCTGTTTCCAGTAGGCAGCCGATGCAACTGTATTAAAATGAGTGTGATGTGATTTATTGTCACTCTGCATCATACGTCTGCCTGAAAAAATGTGGAAATCCTTGCACAGTCCTATGCGGCGGATTCTATGAGCACTGTGAATGCTAAGGGCACCACTTGTGCCAGCAAATGAGCAGCTAATTCACCCGCTATCACCCCACTGTACCTGCCAATGTTCATTACCCTTAACTGCACCTCCATGGATGAATCCTGCCACTCACTGCCAGTGGCGGCTGGTAATTTTACCAGAGGGGAGGGGATGGGCAGGGCCCACACATACACATGACTTACACCCATGCATTCATACATGCACACACACGCATTCACAACACTCTAGCAAATACACATACATTCATACATACACACACACATTCACAAACATTAAAAAAAAACTAAAACATGCCTTATATGCAGATCTCCATGAAGCAAGCCTCGGTGATGCCAGGAGGGTTGGGACTGGTGGCTTCCCTCCAGCCAATGAGGGAATGCAGCAGTCTCAAGCCTTGGAGGCCTCAGAAGGGTTGGGACTGCTGCCTTCCCCACCTCGTCGCAGAGTGGGATGGGGTCAGTGAGACTGCTGACCCCACCCCACTCTGTGATGAGGTGTCACTGATTGACACTCAGACCTGGGCACTCCAGGGCTTAAAAGTGAAACACCCAGGTCTGAGGTGGTGGGTGAAGGGGTGGGCTAGAGGCTCTTTTGCCAGACTGAGGAGGTCACACCCACAGGGCTGTGAAATCCTCAGCCTGGCGAAGCTCAGCTCAGGCAGCCAGGAGCCGGTGCATTTAGCGCAAGTCCAGCTCCTGGCGGCCTGGTCTGAACAAGAAGAGAGTCTTCCAGTTTGACCTTTGTTCAGCCTGACAGACACTCTTTTTTTGTCTGGAAAAAGGAGGGGGGTATGGCCCCACAGCCTGTATGGACGGGCCGCTGCTGCTGCTCACTGCCTTCCTTTTCACCATTATCCCCTACAGATGCCATGAGCACACACCCACTCACAAGAGCTTTGGGTCTCCAGCTGATCTCTTCATAGCCTCCTAGTTAATCCATTTCTATCATTTACCGTCATGCAAACCTCTTCTTGGTTTTTCACTCACATTGGGAAAAGGCATCATAACTGGGCATTTCCTGGGTACCTGCACCATATTCGGGGAATTCAAATTAGCACGTGTGGATTTAAGACTACCAGCCTTAGTATTAGGTATGCCAGCTTTTAACTGCACCAGTCGTGGGCATCTGAGCAGAGCTTTGGGCCCCGGCACTTTTTCTTTTATAAATTAAGCACTGTCTATACCATTACCTTGGGTGTCTCTGGTTATGTTATTAATAAGACAGGTATTATCCCAGATAGAGTAAGTGTACATGACTATGTAAACAAGATGGTAAAGGACAGACTCAATTCTCCATATTGGCCTGTAAATAGTCGCATATAGTGCAGAGCTGGTGTGGTCACCGGGTAACAGCTTGCATTGGTGGCATTCCATTTTCATCAGCCAGTCGAGTAGTTTCTGTACTTTGGACACATACCATTAGTATCACTGGCCAGATAGGCAGTGTTATTCACAAACAGTAACAAACGCAAAGTCTGCCACAACGACCAGTGGATAGAGAAGCTAAGAGGGGCACCTAAGGCCATATTCTAATTATAATTATGCTACCCTGACGATTTCATAAAAAGTGTGGGGCATGGTAGATTTTCAGGGGGTGCTGTGTTTAGGAAGGGGATGAGTGCTCACGTGGTGAAGGGCTAATGGGGTGCAAAAGGAGGAGTAGTAGAGTATGACAGAAGAAGGAGTAGGGTATGACCGAAGAAGGAGTAGGGAATGATGTGGGCGTTTGTTAAGACCATGGACATTGGTGTAGGTTGATTACAGGCCTAATTTTGATCAGAGTTGAGTTAAGGCATTGGAGATGTGTGGTGATGTGCTCTTGCCTATGTCTCAAGCATCACCATCCTCCATTAACTATCCCTAGGCTTAATCCACAGACATATGTCTGTGATTTTTGTTATGTTGTATAAGAATTCCATGTTCTGAGAGAAAACATACATCTGCAAGGTTGTTTCAAAGCTGCGCCCCTCTAGGTTTCAGTGTCTTGTGCACATGCATCCAATGTTATGGGCATCATCCCCCACTTCCTCTTTCAGGGGTACAGTCTACCATAATGTTAGGTTACTCATATGATTAATGTCAGTATAATTTGCCTTAAAAGCAGTGATGCACTGGATGACCCCACCAGAGACATGCAGGCACCAGAACTATCACTCGTGAACAGCAGTGGTTCTTTTGATGATGAATGGGGTCCTCTTGTATCATCAAATTCCCTCTTCGTCGGTATACTCAGGATGGATATCAAAATGCCTTCGGCCACCTCTGAGTTAGAACTGGAAACATTTATTGCTCAAACATTGTGCCCATGACATCATGCATACTGTGTTCCAGCCCTGCCTAATAGACATGATAAACTGTGTCTGTCTATCTCAGTTAACTCCTCCGGGGTTGCTTGTTTATTTAATTGGGATGCTCCAATCCTGACCATCTGTTTTTATTAATATTGGCTTTCTGTTTTTATTCTAATTGGTTACATTGATATGCGGGACAACCACAAATCCGAGAATGTATTGAGGTTGGTTCATCCAAGTAATATAATCCAGCATTGTATTTACTCTTTTGGCAACTTGTTGATTATGTGGTTTGATGGGTTACGCATCACATGTCTGCATTGGGATAGGTGCTAATCTCTGGGTAGACCCACACATGAACAGCTAGCATTCGTTTGTGAAAGTACTTTCAGTGAAATTGTGCTAAATAGACACTTACACCAAGGTAAGAGTTACCTCTGTGTAGCAGGACCTTCCGCCCCACTTTGCCATCCTTACATGGCCATAACGTCCTCTAATGCATGTTTGTTGTTTATCGTTTTAAATTATCTAAGGGCCATTGTCAGCTGCCTAGAAGTGGTTGGCTCTTACATTTGTATGTGTTCCCTTACTGTTTTCTGGGTTGCTAATGTGATGCTTCTAGAAGTATTCTTTGCACCCTTATTATGGCATGAAATGTATGCATTAACTCTGGGTTTCCTACCTGAACTTCAGCAGCTATAACAATTACTATTTTCAACTTTGCATTGTAGTCCAGGCTACTGGAATTATGTGGCAGTGGAGGACTAAATTATGTGACAGTGTTGACTTAATTTTACGGCAAGAAAAAGCAAATTATGCAGCATACTTTTGTGATAGTTACTTCATTATTTTTTTATTTTTTGGTGGAGCCTCGAGACCTGTTGTATTCAGTTTATGGGCTTACAGCCCGCCCACTGCTTTCATTTGTTTGTTTCAGTGTCCTTTAAAAATACTTTCTTGCTAGTGGTCAATCCTTCCTCTTGGCCCATCCTTTTATCTTTCATTTCCTCCCATGGAGCAGTGACCAAGTACTGTATCTTTACGCTTTCATTGTTTATTTGTTTGTTTGGGGGACTATTTCTTCTGTGCTCATGTTACCCTGTGGATGTGTGTTCAGCTTTGACGCCCATATTTTTTGCATCTTCGCTCTGCCCCCCTCATTCCTATTGTTGCTACCATCCTTTCCGCACCTCCCATTATGTTGCTTGTTTGCTTTTTATTGCTGTTTCCAGCTTTGATTTTCCCACACTGGGGTAATGGTTGTAACGCTCGAGCTACAGCCCTTTCTCCGTATTAGTGATTTGCATTCTGTGATTCTTATCTTTGCTGGTTCATTAGAAACAATTCCACAGAAGAGATGTGTCACTCACTGTACTGGCATTTTCAAGGCCAGGCATCTCTGCCCTGTAGTTGTCGCAAAATACTGTGACTACTTGTAAGAGGATAGCTGCTGTACTGATAAACGGGTTATTGCAACTTATGCCAAAACAGGTTACCAATACTGAGATGACTGGCAGAGCCTTTCTTTTGCAGTAGGAGGCTGGTTGCAGGCCCAGCCGGTGGTGGGCACATTAGAATGCATCCAATTTCCCTGTTTGATATAAGACTCAGAGAAGGGATTCTTTAAATAATAAATTACATTTCTGTGACTCTGCACATTGAACACCAACCTGTTTGCAGTCAGGAAAATGACGTTTTTGTGGCAATGAGCTTGCAGCCGTAACAGAATTACTCTTCCTCGTCTGCTTGTCATGTAAGTCTTGTGGGAGAGGGTGTGGCGCAATAGCCAGAGCTGCGGACTTTGGAGCTGGGGATCCAGCTTCGAGTCTTGGCGTTGGCTCAATTAATCTCCCTGTGCCTATGGACAGCGCCTAGAGACCCTCACAGGGTGATTAGCCACACTATACAAATACAAGTATTTTTATTATAAATGTTTCATTTTGACTTTTTTTTAGCATTTTAATTGGGCAGTTCAGTCTGAATGTTGGAGCCAAGGAAACCACTGGATGCTGTGTGACCCTGTTATGCTGCACCAAGCTGCTGGCAGGAATTCCTTGCTTCACAGACAGTGTAGCCGGATTCTTTCTCTACTTGGTGCCATGGTTTTAAAGGCTTTTCTGAAGAAGGTTCTTTTATTAACACTTCAGACAAATCGTACATTACAAAACCCTATTTCTCTTTAGACAGCTTATAAACAAGCCATTGCATGTCTCTATAAATGTCTGCTCTGAGATGAAACAAGGCTCTTTCATGATTCATTGGGCCATCGTCACCCTTGCCCACTACCCCTGACATAAGTAAAAGTGAGCTGTTTTCAGCCACTAACCAAGCCACTAGCATCGCTCAGCATCACTGGTTACATAAATCTGGATGAGTCCAGATAATGTTGCCCAGGCGCTAATGTGATTAGTTCTAAGTAATTAGTCCTAATCTTAGTTCTAGTAATCAGTCCAAATCTAGCTGGGGTTAAAACTTAACCCGACCCTGGCCAAGGGGACTTGAGCCTGCAGTGGCATGTTGGGTGTGGGCGGTCTTCCAAGGCTTAGGCTGGGAGTTTGGTTCAGTCGATTGTAGATTTTTCGTTTCCCCATGGGGCCCTCCGGTGACATAAAGCTGAAAGGTTGGTTCTAAAACCACAAAGTATAGAACAGTATCTTTTTCAGTGAATATACCACCATGATCTTCTCCTTGGACGAGGCATGAATGGTTGTATGTGTAGAGTTGACAGATTTTCAGTTTTTTTGCTGCTTAAAAGTTACAGGAAGCTGTGGGCCCTCATTCTCTTATTAAGTATGAAAGCAACATTTTGTGCATTATTGTTCAAATATATGTTCCCTCTTTTTGCACTGTTTGTACAGTATACCGAGGCTTCTCTGAGCGGGAGGCATGGAGGCTTTTATAAATAAGTATATAAGAGTTATGCAGAAGTTCATCTGAACTAAGATCATTTTTTGCAGAGTACCTTTGTGAGTAAACTGATGTGCCTAACATCTCCTTTTTAAAAAATGTTTTATAATAAAACAAGGATGTATATTTTAATTTTTAAGTAGCAAGGCAGTGATCGTGTTTGGTAGGCCTCCTCTTGCTATTTTAAAGGATTTTAAACTAGTGAGCAAGGATGTGCAGTTTGGGTCTCATTGTTTGCTTCCGGCATTTTATTTCCGTCAGTATGATGGTGCTTTTTTGATGCAGACTGGTGCAATGAATGAATGAATTAATAAATAATAAAGGGCCCATATGTTCACATTTGATGCAAAGTAGTTTGTTCTTCCATTATTCGCCTTCGCAGGCTAACAAACTAGAGAACACTTTGTTTTTAGGGTAGCGCCTACGACAGCATGCGGTAGTGCACGCGTATAGCTTACGAGACGCTATTGTTAGCAAAAAGGGCTTGGAGCACCCCTGTTGCTTACAATTTGTTGGCTTGCATTGCACTCTTCTTTACAGCCTTGCAACTGGTCACTGCAGGCCTAACGTCATTTCCGTTACTTTGTGGGAAGCAGGGATGAAGCACTGATTGATTCAACTTAATCGGTGCCTGTCTGCTGCTCCAGCCGTGACTGAGGTACTATTTTGTTCTTTTTAACTTCCTTTGCCCTGTAAACAGAAGGCCTGTAGCTGGCTAAAACGTGCCCAGCAGTACAAACACAAATGTAAAGTTATATTTTCTGTAGTTAGCTTTCTTTTATTTTGCCAATTCTTCTTTTCTCACTTTGCACTCATGTTTTGTTTTGTTTTGTTTTGTTTTTTGCTCGTGGGCGCTGGTCTCAAAAGATGACAATTACCTTGTTTTATATATTGCAAAACAAAATTGTTTGTTTCTTATGTGTAAGTTTCTAAATTATGCAGTATAGTACTCCCCAATCCACTCCACTCCAAACCAATCCACCCCACTCCAATCCAGCCCACTTCACCCAACTCCAATCCCCTCAACCCAATACACCCCACTAAATCCAATCCACCACAGATTAATCCAGTCTGCCTCACTCACCCCAAATACCCTACAATCCACCACACCACATTCAAGTCCACCCAACCGACCCCACTCCAATCTGCCCCCCTCCAGGCTAAAACAATCTGCCCCACTCCAATTCAGCAATCCAAATCATTCTGCCCCACTCCAATCCAAAACAATCTGCTCCACTCCAAGAGAATATGTTGCACGCCAATCCAAAACAATCTGCCCCACTCCAATCCAAAACAATCTGCCCCATTCCAAAACAATCTGCCCCATTCTAAAATAATCTGCCCCATTCCAAAACAATCTGCCCCACTCCAAATAGCCCCACTCCAATCCAAAACATTCTGCCCCACTCCAATCTACCCTACTTTAATCCAAATCAATCTGTCCAACACCAATCCAAAACAATCTGCCCCACTCCAATCCAAAGCAATATGTCCTACTCCAATCCAAAGCAATCTGTTTCACCCCAGTCCAAAACAATCTGCCCCAATCCAATCGTACCCGCTTCAATCTGCTCCACTCCATTCCAAAACAATCTGCCCTGCCCCAATCCAAAGCATCTGACCCACTCCAATCCAAAAGAATCTGACCCACTCCAATCCAAACCAATCTGCTCCAACTCATGCTGCCCCATTCCAATCCAAAACAATCTGCCCCACTTCAATCCAAAACAATCTGCACTACTGCAATCCAAAACAATATGCCCCACGCCAATCCAAAACAATATACCCCACTCCAATCTTCCCCACTACAATATGCCTCTTTCCAGTCCAAAACAATCTGCCTCACTCAAATCCAAAACAATCTGCCCCACTACAATATGCCTCTTTCCAGTCCAAAACAATCTGCCCCACTCAAATCCAAAAGACTCTGCCCCACTCCAATCCAAAACAATCTGCCCCACTCCAATCCAAATCAATCTGCCCCACTACAATATGCCTCTTTCCAGTCCAAAACAAAATGCCCCACTCCAATCCAAAACAATCTGCCCCACTCTAATCCAAATCAATCTGCCCCACACAAAGATAATCTGTCCCACTCCAATCCAAAACAGTCAGCCCTACTCCAATATGCCTCACTCCAATCTGTCCCACTCCAACTCGAAACAATCTGCCCCAATCCAATCCTAAACAAACTGCCTCACTCCAATTCAAAACAATCTGCTCTAATCTGCCCACTCCAATCCAAAACAATCTGCCCCACTCCAATCCAAAACAATCTGCCCCACACCAATCCAAGCAATCTGACCCACTTCAATCCAAAATAATCTGCCCCACTCCAATCCAAGCACTTTTCCCCACTCCAATCCAAGCAATCTGCCCCACTCCAATCCACCGACTTCAATCTGTTTCACTCCAATCCAATTCACCTCACCACATCCCAATTCACCCCTCCAATCCAATCCACCCAATACCATTCACTCCAAACTTCCCACTTCGATCTGCCCCAATTCAATCCAAAACAATCTGCCCCACTGCAATCCAAGACAATCGGTCCCACTTCCATCCAAAACAACCTGTCCCTCCAATCTACCCCACTCCAATCCAAAACAATGTGCCCCACTCCAATCCAAAGCAATCTGCCCTACCCCCATCTGCCAACTCCACTCCATCCCAATCCAACCAACCCACTCCAATCCACCCCACTCTACTCCAATCCACCTTACTCTATTCCAATCCACCCCACCCCAACCTACTTCCCTCCATTCCAATCAACTCCACTCTACTCTACTCCACTTTACCCCAATCCAATCCATCCCACCTCAGTGCTGTCCACCCCACTCTACCCCAATGCAATCCGCCCACCCCACTTCAATCCACCCACTCCAATCCAGTTCACAGCAATCCACACCACTCCAGTCAACTCCAGTCCACCTTAATCCACTCCACTCCAATCCACTCCAAACCCCCTTAATCCACATCACACCACCTTAATACACCTCATCGCACTCAAAATCCACCCCACTGAACACCACTTCAATCCTCCCCACTCCAATCAAATCCAACCCACTCCTGTTCAATCCACTACCCTCCATCCCACTCAAATCCAGTCCACTCCACTCCAATCCACTGCAACCCACTCCCAAAAATCCACCCCACTCCAATCCACCTCAATTCAATCCTCTTCGACCCAATCCATCCCACCCCACCCCACCCCAATCCAATCCACCCCAGTCCAGTCCACTGCCTATACAAGAGCCAATAGCTCTAGAGCCAATAGCTCTTGTATAGGGGAGAACTATTGGCTTTGCCAATGCTTGTTACACTTCTTAACACTGTCTGAGCATTAACACCCAAATATAGCAATACCCAACAGAAAGGTGACCAGTCAACCTTTGGGAAGACCTTCCACTGTGCTGAAACATGTGTTGCCTCGTTTTCAGTAACATTTGATCCTTTGAGCTAGAAACTATTATTTTTAATCTGCAGATTATGCAGCAGATGAAGGATGATGTGGGGGCAAATCCATAATTAGGTGTAAAACCCTGCAGCCACAAAATCGCATAATTCTAGCAGTCCTGATGTAGTTTATGTGAATTTATGCTTGGTGTGCATGCCAGAGCAGATCTGTGGGACACATACCTTCATTACAGCTGAGAAGGGTGCAGCCAAAGGCTGAGTGCTGTCATCTTTTGTTCATAGCATGCACAGGAGTGCTGTCTCTATAAGTGTGTGTATGTAGCTGCAACCACCATTCTGCCCCTTGTTTCTTCTGCAAGGCTTGTGAAGTGAACCCTCTGCAGCGTTACACTACTTCCCTTACTGAACCATTGTAATGCACTGCTGTAGATGTACCCCACAAGCAAGCAACATTTACACCTTCAACTCTGCGTTGCAGTGCGCGCAATGTCAATTGTTTTATTTATTTATTTACTTAACTCCCTTTGGCCGTAAACCGGAGTTTACTATCCCCACCCTGCCGGATGTATGACGTTACAACGCATGCTTTTACAACGCATGCTTTTACAACAAATTTTTTACAACGCAAATGCTGTGACAACGCAAGTCTTTACAACGCAAGTCTTTACATCGACTTGCAGTAGATGGCATGCTAACATTAAAAAAGGGTAATTTACTATTCTAACTCCAGTCCACGTTGCAGTAGGGAAGGTGTTTGGATAGTAAACTACACTATTTTTAATGTTAGCACGCCATCTAGTGCAAGTCGATGTAAAGACTTGCGTTGTAATGGCATGCGTTGTCACAGCATTTGCGTTGTAATAGTTTCGTTGTAATGGTAGTGCGTTGTAAAAGTTGCGTTGTAAAGGCTGTTCCCCCACCCTGCCCCTCCTCTGCCCCGCCCTACCGCCCCGCAGCACACCCTCGGCGAGCCGCCACTGCCGTAGCCCCAACTCTACTGGCGTACCATCTATAGTGAAATCACCAACTTTCATCTGGTGCCCCTCTTCTAACGTGTGGGTCAGAATCACGTGGACCACGTGTCTGTTGATGACAGCTTTCATAATGTGATGGAATATTTTCCTATCGGTGGCTGGGTGATGCCAGCGCATAGTCCGCAGCCCTCTGTAAAAAAAACAATAGACCAAAACAGGGATGCTCTATTTAGTGGGAGCAATATCCTCCTTTGGGAACCCAACTTGAGAGGCTTTTTTCCCACTGCCCCATCCTGCCATTTTCACTTTTTGTTAATGGTTCCCCTTCTTTTTGACATGTCTAGGGATTCTTAATTCCCCTGTTACCTACTCAGCACCCCCAAGTGACTGCTATGCTACTACTGCAATGAAAGAGGATCCCCTTAAGTTCCCCCGAAAAAAGTTGTGAAGGGAGCATTCCTCTCGGTCCCTTTAATGGGAGTCACCAGTCTGATGACAGTGGGCTGTTATTTGTTTGTGGTGATTTGGGCAGACATGCGCAGTCTGCCATGGCGCGCAAGGTCTGGTGTCTTTCTCTCTTATTTTGGAGTCAAAAAATGTCAAAGGCAGTGTCACTTTATCATAAACTGGCATTGTCGTTTTGTGTTTGTGTCAGAAATCTTTCAGTTCAGACTTGGCAGACACTCTCAAAGATCATTTGGTGCCAGAAATGTTCAGTAGTTGCCCACTGTGTTTTGCAATTTTATAATTTCACTTGATCAGGGCAAACTATATTGTGTAACTTAGTGCACCATATAGGCACTCCTCTGTGGTACACAATTTTCCTTATGGTTATAAATGGATCCAAAGTGCATGAAACCAATCAATGCAACCCTACCTTGATCAGGCTTATATCAGTCTTACAGGCCTGTAGATAGCAGTTGTATATTAAGGCAAATCCATAGGGTCCATGATCGTCTCTCGTGAATACCTCCAACCATTTTTGAGGTGTTACCAATGTTCCTTAAGAAACGGCATCATAACCCCCTGCCCTCAAATTCCCTAGACTTCAACTCCTATCATTGAACTTGTAAAGACTGACAATACCATATCATTGCTTAGAGACCGACGCTCTGAACACCAGTAAATTGGTTAATAGTAATACCTAATATTTACAATGCTTAGAAACTGTACTATCAAGTGTTCTGTAAAAGAAACCAAGTTTTTCTCAAGAGAATATAGGTGATTAGGCAAACATTTTAAGGGACAACTTTGTTCTTTTTGGAAAGGGTTTTTCCGTCCTAACCCACTTTCCTGTGCTTTTTTTAAAAAAAAAATACTTTGGGCCCGATTCACAAAAGACAAAATCCTAAACGTACTACTTTTGGTATTCACAGAAGGCATTTAGTAGTAGTAAAGTTAGGATTTTGTCTTAAGTCTGTCCTAAGTCTGTCCTAAGTTTGTCCTAAGTTTGTCCTAAGCTTGTCTTAAGTCTGTTTTATGTATGTCTTAAGTCAAACTTAAGACAAAATCCTAACTTTACTACTACTAAATGCCTTCTGTGAATACCAAAAGTAGTACGTTTAGGATTTTGTCGCAGATTAGTTCTGTGAATCAGCCCCTTCGTGACTACTTGCCTCTTGACCCTTGTCGATTAGGGTGGTACATGAAACACACAAAAGGTGAAGGGAGGCTGCTTGCAATTTGTCTAACCTCTAGCAATTGCTTGTGGTAGAATCCCAACACATCATTCTGTTGTTCCCCATGCCACCTCAGTTTGGAGCCAGCCATATGCAAATCAATCTTCACCCTTCTCCTCATGGGATCAGTCCAGCCTGAACTGACAAACCAGGTCCTCCCTGAACCACAACAAAAGCAACCCAGGACTGGTTTTGTCCTAGTTATGGGCTCATCAGCCAGGTACAGCTTGGTTCCAGTGACACAGTGGGCATGGAATGTGGACAGCTACCATGTTGTCTTGTGTGCCGTGCACCTATTAAGCATTACAGAAAAAAACTTTATGGAATTAAAGGCCAAGACTCTTGTTGTGTCCTGTACAAGTTTTGCCTTCAGAACTGCTGATTACTGTGCAAAAACACTTCCCTTCTTCCCTAGCGTATCACACTTTTTCATGTTCCTGCACTTTTTACTGGTTAAAGTGTCACCCTATGTCACAAGTGCTGTGACATAGGATTGTTGGGTGAGTGAACATAACCCAGTTTTTTGTGGAGCACACATGCACCGAGCGTGGTCTCTTGGCACTGTTGACAGATAACGGATGCTATTGATACCCAATGTTAAGGATCCGTTGTATCGACCTTGGAAGGGGATTGGCAGAGTAAGCCCACTGGTAATTGGACCTGTGACAGCCGGGTCTAACACAGACCTCTACAGTGGTGCATTCGTTCTCTGTCCCATCTGACCTGGCCTGTGCCAATGTGGTCCCTCCCAGTGCCCCAAAACGTGCTAGAGTGCTTTTGGGGTGATTTATGGCACAATGTGGAGAAACTTAAGAAAGTGAGAGATTCCTGATTTTCTGTTATGTTCGCATTTGTTGTACGGTGCAGTGATGGCTGCTGGCCAGGATTAGTGATAGGAATTCAGAAAATGTACCTCGTTTTTCTTAGCTTGTGAATATATGGTGAGATATTACTCAGAGGATCAATCGTGCAGCAGTGAGGTCACGCGGAGTGCTTTATGGTCCTGAAAGCTAGGCACCCTGGGGAAATCAGAGGATTTACTCGTTTAACTACACAGGCCAGGGCCACGTTACTATGTGTGTGCAATATATTATTTAAGAGCACTGTGCAACAACAAGCACTTTCTTTCTTTCTTTTTTAGGTCTTGTTAAAGACAACTAAGCTGTAGAGTGACTTTATGTTATCACTTCCTCAAAAAAGTGCACTAAAAAGGACAGGAAGAGAGTGAGATTTCAGAACCCTTAAATCATTGACTTTCATGTAGTCTGCTATTGCAGCATGGACTATTCATCAAAGCCATGGTACTTTGAGGGTGTTATATTTGTCCATTAGGACACAATGCTAGTCAGGATATGCCCTTATGTAGTACCATTTCACTTTGCTGTCATGATAATGATGTTGGATTTACATTTTTTTTGCCCAGGAAGTAATTGTATGTGCACCCTTAAGCATTATTAAAGTTGCAGTGACAATGCTGGCCATTGAAAACTATCTACTATTCAATAGTTTTCTGTATATGAATTTTAGGTTCACTACTTACAACTCAAACATTACCTTCTGACTTTGAGAGTACAGCTTAACTCTGCTTAGGCAGTTTGTTCAGCAAAAGATCCCTACTTACAGCTTCCACCTTGTTGTTACCCAAGATTTTACTTCATAATGGAATTAGTCTCTAGGCCAGCTGGGGCAATACGCAGTCGCCCAACTATTGCCAAGCACTTTGTGTAACAAAAAGTCAGACCGATTGGCTTTAGCAATGCTTGTTTATTCTGAAAGTAAGTCTAAATAGGCGCACTGTGGAAAAAAAGTGGTTCTTAAAGCCCTGCCATCTTGCACAGGATTTTTCTTTATTCTGCACAATCTGGTTATCTAGCGTGACTGTTAGGAACACTTCTAAACGCAGACTTAGATGTTCAACCATGAACGGTTTATTATCCTCAGATTAACTTTCATCAAATGGGGCGGTAAATCTTTAGTGTCCTGGGACCTAGGCTACAGAACAACCTTTCTGTCTGCCTCAGAAATGAACCCTTTCTGAATAAATTCAAGAAAAATTGAAAAAATGTCTGAAACCTATAGAGTTTTTGTTTTTCTCAATTTTCGTAGTATCAAGACACTTCTGTTAGTGTGAATGTGTGCACATTAAAATGTTTCCTTCACCTTTTCTGTTTCTTCATCTTTTTTTTTTTCTTTTACCCTTGTTCATATCAACTTAATTTCTTGACAGGCCTTGTGGCTAAATCTGTGTTTAGCACACACTCGTGAGAATAAAGTTACCTAAAGGAGTAAGTACTTTATTATCCGCAACGGCAGCCGTCTTAGAAGACATATCTGGTTTCCTTATTGTAGCCATCACATTTCTGACAGTAACATTTGGATAACAGGTTTTAATAAATCATACCTGTCCATAGACAGCCCTTGGAGCATTCGGGTATAAACAGTCCAGGCACCAGAGGGCAGTATGACATCACATTAATTCTTGCCAGATGAAGCCGGAAAGGATTATTTTGACCAATTCAAGGGTAAAGCAGCGATTATTTGTTTCCTTACCACCTCGCTGAGTCGAGGGAAAACACGTATTGTGGTGACACCAGTCACTTCAGGTACGTTTTTAGAAGAGGAAGTCGCAAAAGTCCACGCGTACAGTGTGAGTTGAACTCTAAAATGTTGCAAGCAATTAATTGGTCTTTCGTGACAAAAAATAAAGAAAAAGAAGGCTAAAATCCATCACTCCCATTAAGAATAATCCC
This sequence comes from Triturus cristatus, assembly GCF_964204655.1. Classification (NCBI taxonomy): domain Eukaryota; kingdom Metazoa; phylum Chordata; class Amphibia; order Caudata; family Salamandridae; genus Triturus; species Triturus cristatus. The sequence continues at coordinate 998,889,394 of NC_140581.1, forward strand.
GAGGCTGCACTGCTGGAAGTGATATTTTAAACACGCTGCGGTCAACCTGCGTCTTTCCGGTTCCTATTTATAGAGAGGTTTTTTTGCACGATTTCTTGCAGGAAAATACTTCCAAGGTGTGTTTATCGGAAGTATTACTATGTGGTGCTATTAATTTAAAGTATTTTCTAGCTGCGAACAGGCCCCAGAGGGTGGCGTGTTGAGTACTGCTGACTGAAAAACAAAGGCTGCCTGAAAACCACCTTCATGACGTGGGATCAGCCGCGAATTGTGTTGGGTTTAAACCGGAGAGAGGCTATTTGTTCTGGAACCTCTACAGTGGTTCTGTCGAGACCCTAGGATACATCAGAAGATTAAAGATCTTGTCCATGGGCCGACTCCGGCCGAGGAACACCTCAGTCCAACATTGACGCGCGGATTGAGAAGGGGTAAGTCCTAGAGCTACCGACTTTAGAGCTGGGGAACGAGGTTCGAGTCTCAGCGTCGGCTCAACATCCTGTGATTCTGGGCAAATCACGTAATCTCCTCGTGCCTCACAAAAATGAACGTGTCCTTGTGTAATGTGACTGGTGCTCCTGTAAAGCGCTCTGACACCTTAGGGTCGAGTTCCCGCTACATAAAACTGCAAAAAAGGGGTAAAGTTTGCACAAATCTGCCTTTAAATCAGGATCCACCAAACTGCTGTTGCAGAGTAAGTGCTTGAGAAGAGCTGGCTGGAATGTGTTTTGAGTCTGGGGCACACTGGAATGATGAGGCTACAAGGATGCACATTGTGTTAGAGACAAAGGGCAATTCAATCCTCAAACGTCCCAGTGCAGGCCTTTCATTAACAGCCCTATTTATTCTGGGGTCGGTAGTGTTGACTCACTGCAGTTGAGCCTGTTGAACTAGCACAAAAATCAATTATTTGTCAAAGAAAATCCTACGACTGAAAAAGTTGTATCCCGCCAGCACGGAGTGATCTGGCAACCAAATGTACATAGCTGTGAAATTCACTAGCCTAGGACATCTTATGCCACAAAAGCAAACCGTGCTGGGATCAAGTTAGAAACCTGGCACAACCCCAAAGACAAATTAAATTGCCCCTCACAAACAGCACAGCAGGACTACACAATGAACGAGGAAAGGGGGGTGGGCGTCCTTGGTTGTGCATCTCTGTTGGTCTGTTGTTATATTCAGTGGCAACTGGCTGAAAATGCAACTAGCAAAGTGAATCAGTTAAAGTATCTGAAAATGGGGTGCAGGTGGTTTTTCCCAGAGAAAATTTGAATAAATGGGGTGAAAAAGTACATTTTAGAGCATATTTTTACATCAATTTGCTAAAAGGCTGAGGGCCATATTATCAAGAACTGCGATAACATTGTCGTTGCTTTAGCGGCAGGAAACTGCCGCTACTGCAACTATAAGAGGCTTGATAATATGCCCTAGAGAATTCCAATAGAAACCCAGGTTCTGGTGTGAATTACCACAAACCTAGGCTTCTATTGGAATTCTCTAGGGCATATTATCAAGCCCCTTATCGCCGCTTTAGTGGCAGTTTCCTGCCGCTAAAGCGGTGATAATGTTATAGCCGTTTTTGATAATATGGCCCTTAGGATCTTAACGGCCACTCTGAAATGTTTTTCAGTACTTTTATGGTGAACCAACTAAGCCTGACTGAAATTCCCCCCACCCATGCTGCCCTTCTGAAGGTTGTAGGTTTGTCTGGCCCAAGAACATTTGGAGAAATTTTTGGCAAAATAGTGCGTTGTAAGCACAATAAAAACCCATATTTGAAACGGATAGCTTAGGAAATCCAATTTTACCTGGATTGCCACTACATAGTGTCATTCCAAAAAACTTCATTTTATTTCATTTAAGTGTTCCATACTGACTTTTCCTAGAAGATTCTCCATCATATGTTATACAAGAAAATCTCCTTTAAAGGGGCACTGAGGAAAATGATACACAGTTCTTACAGTCTCAGGCGGGAGGATGGTGAGAAGGAGCATGAGAAAGGAAAGTGTGTGTGAGAGAGAGAAAGAGAGATAAAGAGAGAACGCGTAGATATAGTACAATTAGACAGAATACTGAAGGATAAGAGAGTGTTGGAAAGAAGAGGAAAGTTCATCAGAAGGGAGTGAGCTAGGGAAATCCAAAAAGCAAGTAAGGAGCATGTGTGAGAGAAGAGCGAATGAGAAAGGTGAATGCATGAGAATAAGCTGGAGAAGAGGGTAGCGTGTGCTAATGGTTAGTGATTTGAAGAGGATGTTGGCAGATGAGGTGAAGAGAAAAGGGTGTAAGAGTAAAGGTGGACGGATGGTGAAATGGTTGCCAGGGTGCTAGAGAGGCGTGCGTGAGAGAGAAAGGCCATTGAGAGAGAGGAGGGTCAATTCATAGAACTCTACTTAGGGAGCTCTCGGTCACATTGCTGATACTTTCTGTGATATCAATTTTTGTGATCTCCTAGATGCGCCCCACCTCCCGGCTCATGGCAAATGCAGAAGTTGCCACCACTGCTAGTAGAGGCCCTGCGATGCACCCAAAAAAATAGAGCCTGATTCACAAAGGTAAACGTACACTTTTGTGTAAGTTTACGATTGTTTGCTATTCGCAAAGGGATTTCCGAGTAGTATCATTATGAGTGCGGGTCTCCGCACATAAAAAGAGAGCAGGCCTATTCACAGAGGTAAACTTACGATTGTTTGCTATTCACAAAGAGTAGTATCTTTATGACTCACCAGTCCTCCCTCTTAAAAATAGATAGAGGACAGAAGGATGAGCAGCGGCCATCCTGGCATGGGTACATTCCCACTAGCCCTTCACCACACCAAATGAATGAAGGCTGGAAATCTTCATTGAGCAATGATTATTTATGTTTTGAGCAATAGTTCATCAACTAAATCAAAGGGAATGAGGAACATATTAGGTGGGCTCAATAAAACACCAATCACAACCCCAAGTATATACATTTTCTCATTCCACCCCCAGTCTCAAATACTCTCTCCTCGCACCGTACTCTCCCCCCCACCATAGCTACAACCATCACCAGCCCTATTGAAGGCTCTCTTTCACAAGTGGGTTTCAATGCCTTTAAGATTACTTTAAGATTACTTACCCCACCTAACCTCACTAACTCAAACATAATATAATCAAAAGACACCCAGAAATGCTTATATCAGACACATATTTCTCTACGTCTAATGGCAACATCCTGAATGACCTAATCTTCTTCACGAACAGAAGGGCCCAATGGAGGAAAACCCTCATATCCTTCTTTCAGGTCAAGCAGATAAAGAAAACACCTCATGGTTTTAGGCTTTCCATTACTTCCTCTCCAATCTTCAAAACCGATCTCACCATTACCATTTACAACAATGGGATCGTACTCACGCAATCGTCGGACCAAAATCTAGAGCAGTTTGAAAAACTCTTTATGAAGATTGTAGGAGAGTGGCATCGACTGCACAGTTGCCCCCAACTTTTTGCTGATGTTTTGACTGTTTTATGACACTAGCCAGGCTGTGGCCCTGCTATCCATGACCCCAGCCTACCTGCTTCTTCTCTAAACTGATGTGAGTACCCTAGGTACCTTCCAATTGGATACTGAGGACACCCTATCAGCCCCTTGTAGATGGTACCCTGGGTACCCAGGGCATGGGTCCCTCAGAGGCCTACCAGGGGCTGCAGCACTTATTGTGCCACCCCTGGGACACCCATACCAAATGACACCACCAGACCACTAGTGTAGTCTGGGTAAGGTGGTGCTTGCACTCCTTACAGGGATATAGGTATCCTGTATCCCACTTAATACAACACATATATCCTCATAGGTCACCCCTAAAGCAGGCCTTGCTAATCCTACAAGGCAGGGTGCTGAGATATGTGTGAGGGGGGACCCCTACCTGAGTAGGGCCCCTCTGCAACCTTCGTAAAATCATTGCTGGGTTGTTTGTAGTGTAGCCATACCATATACTCTTAACCGCATTATAAGTATATCGCGATAGCGTGATAACTTGAGAATGGCTACACAGAACCATATCGTGTTTTGGTGTCAAACATGTAGGAATCATACCCCCAATGCAGCCATGGGACTGAGGGCATGATTCCCCCCTGCTAGAGGGGCGATATGGGAAAAGCGGCAGAATTTAGACACCAATTTAAAAGTGCACACGTAGTACAAAATGGATGCTACCCGCGACCCACACGACTCTGGCTGCCTGTTGCTGGGCAGAACTCCAGCCACGGCAGCTGGACAATAGGGATCCTGTTGCAGGGAGGTGTTCTCACCTCTCCAGACAGACTATGTGGATTGGAACTGAGTGGGTGCACCATAGGATGCCTTTCAGAGTTGCATGTAGCTTCTCCAGTGCCTACATTCTGCATACACCGCCTGGAACCGGTTCAGGGGCATCCTGTCCCCTGCCCTGGCGGGAAACACACAAAGAGGAGAGGGTGTAGCCACCCTTTCCCGCCTGACCTCTCATTTGTGGGCTCTGATCTGGACACTCCCCTAATCTTTGGATAAAGGTGAATACTGGGTCCCCAGAGCCTCAGATTATTCTTGAACTTCACAGACTTGAACTTTGACTTGCTGCCGCACACCTACCTGAAGAAATCTCCCTTGGGGTAAAGGAGTTACCCCCCTGCTTGGCAGGCACCTGAAACACTGCAAGTGACCCGGTTGGAACCTCGCTGCTCCTACGGACATCAACGACTCTTTCCTACCTTGATGTGGGTTTCTCAGCATCCCAGAGGCCAGTGAGTGTGCACAGCAAAGCTCAGCACCGTGGACCCCGTGGGTGCCGAGATCCCCAATACCCCAGGACACCGGCCACCTCTTGCACAGCACCCGACCCCGACAAGTGGGGAAGTTGTGCTTTGGCCCATTATTGAGCCAACCTCTCAGCATCATCTGTGCCAAAGATCGACGTCCTAGCCTGCTCCGGCGACCCGTGGGCGCATCTTTACGCACGCCAAATTTCTGTCTCCCGCGGTCCCTTGTCTCTTGACTTGTGGGCCCTAGCGGAGGTCAATTTTCGATTCCAAGAGTTCCCCTGGTTGCTCCAGGCCTGCTCTTCAGTGTCCTTGCTGGAGATCTTGCTCAGACCTCGTGGGTCTGCACCAGTAGCAGTATTGTGTTTCTTGCGTGGGTTGCGGTTGCCAAGGCTTAGTGGATCCAATCCGGACACTAACACCACAGCGACCTTCATCCTTCGTGGGACAGTCGCCCTCCAGAAGCTGGCCTTCCTTGACACCTCCTGGACCCCGTGGCTGATGATCCAAGCTACACCTCTTCCACCTGGAAGCACCCAACATTGAAGGGCTCCTTCTCTTGAGCCCCCTGGTCACTGTGCTGTGACCCAGACTCTGTCCCCTCTGCTTTCAGGTCCTTCTCTACAAGATCTACATTTTGATTCTTCACGACAACGACGACGCTTCTTGCTAGCAGCAGTTCTTCACGTTTTGCCATTGAAAATCAGCCCGCGACCCGACATCGAAAACGACCTATGCACCCGGCTTCCCTGGGGCAGGTAACAGTGGTACCTCTGTACTCTCGTGGGTGTGGGCTCTCCAAAAGCTTAACTCTAAAGTATTGAACTTGAACTCCTGCTAGAAGTGTTTTTAAACTTGTAAAATTCAACCGCGACATTCTCCATAGGCTTTAATAGAGATCCCGACAGTAGCTTTAGCCACTGCACGCGTCTCCCGTGGGTCCCCTCCCTCACTACCTTGGGTGGTTTCACAAGGGGCCAGCGACCCTAAATGCCCTAGGCACTGTCTGTAGAATTGTCGTGGTTCTTATACCACTTTTTTGATATATGGGTTGGTCCCCCCCTGGGGCCCTGTGATTCCAGTGCTATTTATTGTAACTATCAATGCTTGTTTGAATTGTATCTTCACCTCTAGCCTCATAAAGAGACTAGTGGGGTTATTCCTAGAATAAATACATATATTGTATATATATACCTGTGTGGACTACTCTTTCATTTGGTAATTCAAGAGGTTATCTATGGTAAAACAATAAGCTTAACACTCCTTCAAGACTTAGCCTGAAGGCTGCTCTCCACAGCTACCACTAGGATAGCTTTCTTTAAAGGTTGTCTTTAACCTATCACCATAAGAGTCAAATTGGACTGGTACAAGGTGTCCCCTATAACTAGAGGACAGCATATGCCAGGCCAACTTCTCACAAAGATTAAAAAATCATTGGCTAACAATACAACCCACCTGCAACAAGACCTAGCTCTAGCAACTACAAGGGCACCCTATAGCGCTGCTCCACCTAGTTCGCTGAAGTCTCCACCTAGTTCGCTATCAGACAGCTAGATGCTTGGATTCTCCCCCATCGGGATGCCCTCCCAAGACATAACCCCTCACCTCTCAGCCATAGCTCATTCGGCCCGGGCCTCACCCTCTAACCCTTCCTCATTGATTGAACACACAGGACCGACGTCACTGATACACCTCTTTCCAAACAAACCTAATTGCCCTACGAACACCTCCACCTCACCACAATACTTGTCTCCTAACAACTCTCCATCCCCTGGCACTCCTTCCAATCAAGAAGGGTCCCCACAAGTTTTTAAGGATGCATCCCCTCCCCCGGACCCTCGCATCCACATCTCACCTCAGATGACAATCATGAGTGGTCCCCCTTCTCCTCCGGACTGCTCTCCTGAGCTCCTTTCCTTAAACCAACACTCAGATTTGATGGCACGTCTGGACAAGCTATCTCTCCAAGTGAACCTTCTCACCCAAGAAGTCTATGAACTGTTAGCTCTCTCGCTTAACTAGCTGCCCCATCTCAATTCTCTGAGCTCATCAGGAAAAATATCCACAGTCCCCACCAGAGCACCCTCGGGCCTGGATCAGCATGCCTCTCACCTAATTTCAAGAACCCTACCCCTCCCTAGCGCCCCCTCCCGCCCTAAAAGAACGATGGTCGAACTTGTGTTCAGTGAGATTGAAGAACTACTCCTCTCTTACTCAGCCTCTCTAGAAATGGACAAGGTCCCTATGGCGATAATTCGAACATTCTTGCCAACCCACACAGGGAACCCTCGAACAACCACAGATTTGTAAATAGCGACAACCTCAAGCAATTGAATATTGCCCAGACTCCTACATTACACATGCCCATAGGACTGAAACGTGCATTGCTCAATTGTAGATCAGCTACCAAACATGCCTCAGATATCTTCGCTCTCATACAAAACAATGAGCTAGATATTATCATCCTCACGGAAACATGGCTAAATCCTTCCTCCACCCCCATTCTAGATCTCCTAGTGCCCCCTAGTCATGACATAATCCGTCTAGACAGAACAACGAAACTGGGCGGTGGACTAGCTTGCATATACCGAAACACACTATCTGTCTCCCACATTGAGACCCCCTCCTCAACTTTTCATTGAATACCTTTGTCTCAACACAACTAGTGACCACATCTCGGTCTGCAAACTTTACACTTTCTACCACCCTCCTGGCGATAACTTCCTCCGCACTGAACACCTAATGGAAATTATATCTTCCAATGATGACCCATCAGTATCCCAAATATACCTTGGTGATTTCAACCTTCACTGGTCCAAACCCAATGACCAAGCGGTGATCTGCCTTAACGCCTTCTTATCTGACCTGGACCGAATCCAATTCTGTGATCGGCCAACTCATAACGTAGGAGAGATTCTGGACCTCATTATCTCAAAAGTCAATGTCATCACTTTGGAGGACATTATGCCTTGTGATTGGTCCGACCATTACAGCATCTTTTTCTTTATCAACAGGGAGGTGATATAGAAAATGGGCCAACCAAAGAAAATGAAAGAGTGGAAAAGAGACCTCAGGAATATTAACACGGACCGTTTAGCTATTGACTGTAAAAATGCCTTGTCCTCCCAAACTGACATGACTGATGTACATGATCTCACTGATTTCTATAACTCTACTATCTCTGGTATCATGGACTCAATAGCTCCTCTACAGCAAAAAGATGCCTCCGCAAAAATCTCCAAACCATGGTTCAACGGCAACCTAAACTCTGAACGCCGCAACTTAAGGGCTGCTGAACGTCCATGGAGAGCCAAACCCTCCATCTATCATCTAAAATTCCTTAGATCGTTTAGGAGTTCTTACAATAAAAAAAATCAAGACGACTAAGGCCGATTACTTCAGAGTTCAACTCCCTCAAGCCTCAAATCGTCCCCAAAAACTTTTCGAAATTGTCAAACAGGAATCAGCTATAGCACCCAAGCATTTTAAACCAACAGTCACCTCACCCTCCTGCAACGATCTGGCTATCTTTTTTACGGAAAAAACTAAGCTCATCAGTCGTGAGCTCGAATCTAAGAGGGCCCTACTTACACCATCTGCAAGTGCGACTGTTCCTGCCCTCTCTAAAGCCACTTAGTATTAGCACCAAGAACATGGCTACCTGGAGCTCCTTTTCCCCCATCAGTGAAAACGACATCTACAAAACTCTGTTGAACATTAACCCCTCTAATCATTTCAGTGACCATTTACCCTTGTCTGTCTTCAAAGAAAACAAGGGTGCCCGTATCCCCATTTGGACAAAGATTGTCAATGCCTCCCTATCTCAAGGCAAGATCCCATAATGTTTAAAAGCAGCTCAGGTCTCACCCATTCTCAAAAAACCTGATGCGGAAAGATCTGTCCTCAACAACTTTTGTCCCATCTCCAACATCCCTATGGTGGCCAAGCTCCTTGAAAAATACGTCCAATCGCAACTCTGCTCGCACATTGAGACTTTTAATCTCTTGGATCAACATCAATCGGGATTTAGGAGCGGTCATAGTACTGAATCTGCGCTCTTTCACATCATGGACGGCATCCTAAAATTGTTAGACCATAACGAATCCTGCCTACTAATCCTCCTTGATCTTTCCTCTGCATTTGACACGGTTAATCACGATATCCTCTTAGCCATTTTGGAACACAGGATGGGCCTTCCAGGTCAGGTACTGCAATGGTTCGCTTCCTTCCTTCACAATAGATCCCTAAGAGTTAAAGTGAACCATACGATATCCCAAACATCCACAGTCTCCATGGGGGTCCTGCAAGGGTCTGCACTCTCTCCCATGCTCTTCAATATTTTTCTGGAACCACTAGTGAGCCCTCTTAAATCCATGAACATTATTGTTCAAATGTACGTGAATGATACGCAACTTTACCTAAAAATCAACTCTTCTGAAGACCTCATCTCACTCAATTCCTCCCTGAGGATTACCCAAAACTGGCTAACTGAGAACCATCTCCTGCCCAACACCGCCAAAACTGAATTCCTTCTCATATCCCTTCCTAAATACACCCCCAAGATTGACCTCTGGATGAAGCACCTCACTACCTTCAACTGCTCCCCTATTATCATCAATTCAGCTAAATCTCTTGGAATCACCCTAGACTCACAACTGAACATGAAGAAAAACATTAGTATAATGTGTAAGGGCGCCAACTACCAAATGAGGCTTCTTAGAAATCTAAAACCATTCCTCCCTCAAGAGGACCTCAAGCTGGTGGTTCAAGCGCTTGTCCTGCCAAGACTAGACTATGGTAGCGCGACGTTATGTGGCCTCCCCAAACATACCTTGGCCCCGCTCAGGGCTTCACTGAATGCAGCTGCCAGACTGATCACTGACACAAAAAGAACTGATCACATCTCCCCAGCTCTAAGATCTCTAAAGTGGTTACCCTACGAAGAAAGAATTCAACTAAAGATTGCCTGTCTAACGCACAAAGCCCTCCACTTCAAAACCCCTGGCTACCTGGCTCAAAAACTAGAACTATCAGGGGAGGCAGACCATCAAGAAGTGCAAATGCTCTATTACTGAAACCCCAGTCTTTTCGCAAAAAGAGAAAAAGACTTCGAGCCTTCTCAGGTTCGGCACCGAAGATCTGGAAATCACTCCCTCCGGAAATCCGCAGAATTCCTTACACAGCTGCTTTCAAACATGAAGTAAAAACACTCCTAATGGACAGGTTCCTGCCGTAATTAACCATTGGTCGTCTGTTTTCTTAAAGCACTGTATTATCCAGGATTGTCTACCTTATTGTACCAAGTAATTATCGTGCGCAACCTTGTACATTTTTATTACCGTATTATGTTATCCTCTACTACCGCCTTACAATGTTCCCTTTTACCGTGTTCTCCTCTCCTGTTACTGTGAAGCACTCTGATACCTCTCGGGGTCTTGTTCGCGCTATATATAAAAGTTTTAAATAAATAAATAAACAAATGAGTGCGGAATCTCCGCACATAGAAAGATAGCATCCAGATACTCCACTCTTGTAAAGATACTACTCGTAAATCTCTTTGTGAATAGCAAGCAATCATAAACTTACACGAAAGCGTAAGTTTGCCTCAAAGAATCAAGCCCATACCCTCTCTAATTATTCATATGCTACATTGCTGTCCTGCCCTCTGGCATCATTTACTCACAGACTTTCTCGGGCCCGATTAATTCTGCTTTTGCATCCTGTCTGTGGAAATCCTCTTCTCCTCATATCCAGAAAGAGAAAGCGAAGTGTGCCAAAATGCTGATTGGTTTTGCATGTTGGCCTCATCCTTAATGCAAGAGAGGTATTTAGGCCCCTGCCTTTGGTCTGATGTCGGGGCACAAGGAATCCTGAATGTCTTGTCCTCTTTGTACTTCATCTGCACAACTACCGAATTACAGCCGCTTTAAGGCATCCAACGAAATCAAAGCTTTCCCCCGAATCCCACCCAGCCTGACACTTATTCTTTCCAATTTAGGTTGATAGAAAGTTCCCAGACCTCACATTTTCTGCGGCCTACTCCCATGCAGTGTCTCCAGCACGGATTACTTAGAGCAGTGCACGAACCAAGGGAACCACAAATGCACATTTTATGGAAGCCGGATCTTTGTTCCTTGAACGGAAAAGTACAAATTTAAAGAGACTTGAAAAGGTTAACATAGTCATTTAAAGGCATTGGAAGTACTCAGCCAAACAAGCCAATCACATTCCATATTCAAATATATATAGTTATTTGAGAAACGCTGCTTTCTGTATGGAAGTAAAAACATTGAGCCCGATATACTAACGTTTTGCATTTCGCGAATGGTTTTGCAACCACAAAAGGTTCAGTGTGCGATGTACTAAAGACAGAAGGTGAAGGTTTTGGAGTATTAGCACCACAAACTGAATTAACTGGTTCCAGCACTGGGTGTGCGTGGGGTGCTAGTGTTTACATGCAGTTTATGACACCGATGCCCACATGGGGGATAATTTGCTGTACTTGAGGGGGATTCATTGACCTGTGGCTGTGGTATCAATGAGGTCCTATAGATGCCTCAGGCTGCACGGTGCTCGCTCTCATCTCTTCCATGAGAGGAGTTTGATGCAAGGCCCTCCTGAAGTGCAAGCTGCTTCTCTGCTTCTCCTGGTAGCCTGTTCGACCTTGATATGTGACCTTTGCCGTATACACAATTTAAAATTTCTAAATGCTAAAATCCTTCGCACCCACAGCATTTATACTTTCCTGGATACCAGTCCAGGGTTTATTTTTGCGGCCTTAGGCACTGATAGGAATGCTATCCCAAACAACTTGATGATTCTCCTACTGTTGTGAGATCCTTCTCAAGAGTTTGCTCTCTGTAAGTTCTCATGGTCAGCAATGTGCTACATGGCTTCCGTTTCCTGGTTTCCTGTTTCAAAGGGGCTGGTCACAATTTCTGACTGCCTGTTCGCAGTTTGTAACCGGTAAGGAATTGGTAAATTGCAATTTTCAGGAAATTGTCAAATGGCGTGAGCGATGGTTAGTGCATGTGAAATTGCAATTAGCGATAATGTTCACTATTGGGAATTTTTAAAATCCTATGTTAATGCATTGAGCCCTTGTCTCATTTCAACAAACGTTTTTTACATTCCCAAGGAAGCTGGTGAAAATCAAATTTCTAATGCCTAATGAAAAGCAATCACATTGGAGATGTCCATGAGGCTGACCCAGATTAGCAGGGAAGTCCACCACTGAAGGAGATAATACAGGAAAATACCTATCTTCCACTGGTTGTCTTGAAGCAAAGACGAAGCAACAAATGGTGAGAAGGAGAGCACAGTGCTTCACCGAAGCCTGTGAAGGCTGATCACAACCTCTGCTCAAATCTACTGGGATTCCTTCAGTTGGACAGTATGGTCCCATCTTTTCACCGGATTGCTTCTTCCATCTGGTTCTCTTACATTGACCAGTGCATAGGAATTGCTTATAAGAGGTAGGAAACTCATCCTCATCATGGTTGTGCATCCCTAGAGCTGTAACTTGCAATATTTCACTTATAAATAGATTCCAGGGTCCACCCAATCTGACCCTTCAAAGATAAACCTCTCACTAAAAACACTATTGGTTGAAATATTTTTTATAGAAGTAACAGTAGCCTACAGGGAGCAGCATGGTACCTGCATGACCATTACATGATTTCCTTCCACTTTCTTTAATGATAGCTAATACAACCGACAGGAGTTAATCGTCTACAGCGTTGTAAAAGGATCCCCCCATTTGGTCTTGCAGAAGCAGGTGATATTTCGAACCTCTTTAGTGTTGATGAAAATGAACTGTCATCATGGTTCCTAGTACATGCATACTGGAAATTACTCTTTCTAAGTCCAAATTTTAGTATTTGTAAAAGAAAAGCTTTGGCTATTGCTCCATTATAACCCATATTCACTGGCCTCTTTCAATCTTGATTATACAAACCCCATCATATAGTCACATGTTTCTTGAAATGGCCCTGAGATTTGGAAGTTTTTGGTGTGGAAGGTTGGTTATGGACCTAATGTCCTGCTCCTAACGGAAAGCACACTGTGACTGACCAGACAGGCACCCTTCAGTATCTCACGGCATACTCTCAAATGGACCAGACCAAGACCATCTAATGAGTCCTAGGCCTGCCTTTCCTCGATAGGAGGTCAGATATTCCTGCACTGCTCTTGAAAAATGAATATTCCATTATGCGTCATTCAGAAGATCTTTCTGGTGTGGGACGCTGCATGACTGGGAGGAAGTCTGAAAGGCGATAGGACCTAAATCAAGTCACCTTGTCCTCTTCTACTTAAACCAAATTTTCGGAGTTCCGGGCTTGCAGACAAAACTCGCCTTTTAGGTGTGTAGCTGCCTCATCACGCCAAGTCTGTCTGATCCTCCAGGTTTGCAGCCTTACCTAGTTCTTATTCGCACTAAATTCTTTGGCACTATTTGACCCGTAATAGATAGAAGCCAGAGGACTCACTTCAGCCTGCGTTCTTCATGTTCAGGGTGTAAGAGGTGTGCAGTTATTTTCTGTTCCCAGTACTCCATTGGAACATTATCCGATAAACATGCAATGCAAACCATGATACAGCAGATCAACGCATTAAATTATAAACCATGCGCAGATACGATTCCTAGGGTAATGTTGAAGAGACATGAAATAATATTGCACTTTTAATTATAACTACAATGCAGTCCTATCCTACGATGATCATAATTTGATCTACTATAGTAGCTTATTTTATGATATTGTCAACCACCCACTGTTTGCTCCTCCCAAGAGAGTTCAGAGCTGCTCTGATATTACAGCTGATCGGGGGGTGAGCCATTTTTCTTAAATTTATTTGCCTATTACTCCAGCCACAGAGAATAGTCCACTCGTACTAATAGGTTACTTCAATCTTTAATTTTTTAGTAGAAGAAGTTAAGGCTAGAATCCTAGGGTTGTAAAAAATAAAAGGCTCCGGGTCTGGATGGGATCCCACAGGATGTATACTCGAGTTAATCAGAGATCTGGGTCCCGGGAGTCACACAGACCCTGAATAAAGTGGTCAGGGCTGGTACCCTGCCCTCATGGTCTAACTCAATAATTGTCCTGGTTTTTAAGGAGGGAAACAAGGAGGACCCGAAATGTTATCGGCTCATCTCTTTAATAGACTCAATAGTTAAGGCACTAGGGAGGGTAGTCCTCAACAGACTCTTGACCTGATGAAAATGACATTTTATCAGACCTGCTGTATAGTTTTGGGTCGGCTCTGAGCACTATTGACCAATACTTGAAATTGCAACTAGTGATCGATAAGTACACAATTCCTAAACCAGTTACCATTTATATGGCTTTCATGGGCTTAATGCAAGCATTTGACTCAATAAATAACGTACCCTGTGCACCACCTTTACTCATTATCAGGCCCAAAGTCTGTTCTTCCATGTGTATTTCTACCTTCTTGACATGGTGGTAGTCAATATTCTTGACTTCAATATTTTTACCAGGAGCAACTTTGAAAAAAAGGCCCAGGTTTCATAAAGAACCCAGCCGCATACTATATACCAGTCAGGAGTTTCAGAACAACAAATTCCCACACCATAAACCAACAGAAACTAATCAATGGTTTGTGATTCCAATTACAGTAGCAAACCACTGATATGTAGGTAACTGAATCGCAGTTTGGAAGGAGCATCCCTACCACGTCCCTTCCAAATTGTAATTTGGTAGTGATTTCCAAACATATTGTGCAATTTGGAAAAACTTTTCTGAATCGCAAAATAGGGTTAGTACATTTAATAGAGTTTTTGCAGTCCTAAACTTTGTATTTGCAGAAGTGGAGGGTGTGCGATTTCGAAAACACTTTGTACATCTGGCCCAACAATCTGCTGTAGATCAACAAACAATATGTCTAAAAATATAATTTGGAATAGGACGTCATAATATACCCGCATTACATAAGAAAACATTAGAATCTCAGACAAGATAGTTGGTTATATGGTCAGCAGTTAAAGTGTCACATGTTATCGATCGGGGTGAAAGGTCATAGGTGGAAGCCAAAGGAGGGGCTCGTAAGATATAAGGACATAGGAGCACGTGACAAAACCAGACTATTCGCCTTCATGCAGTTACCACCCTCCCAACACCTACAATTGCCCTCAGTGTCCTCTGCTCGCTCCCTAACCACGTGACAACACACTTGCATGTATAAAAATGTAGATTTTTTTCTCTAATCAAAGACGTTGCTGGCTGGTTTTAAATGGGATCGCTTTACGTTTCTTGGATTTATTGCAGAGCAACATTGTATAAATATTCTACACATACAGGCGATGCACTTGAAACATGCCATATGCGATTCTTGTCTTTTATCAGGGGTTAGGACGGCACTGAAGCTAGAAAGCAGTAATAAAAGGCAGAATGGAAACATTTGGTTGTAATCAGTGTTTTTTTTATTTCCACTGCCCTATGTGAGATGAAATGCCTGGAATAACCTCTCTGTGATCCAATTGCCTGGTTTTCGGCATCAATTCAAATACAAAATTTACGATTCGCAAATTTGTGTTTCTCCGCCTTCGAGTTCGTGCTATCGATTACCACAACCTGACCTCTTCCAATGGCAACCATTCGAAAAGGTCCCCCAAGCCCCCCAGCCCCCGGGAGAAACCCTGTGCTGTCCATGATGCTGGGGCAGCCTAGAGAGCAGTTCATTCATTCAAGATCTGTCCCTCTAGCTTCTTAAAGGGACATACACTCCTCTGACACAAGAAGGAGTTGGGCAGCTTTTTCTTAAGGAAGTACACGTATCTGTGGCTTTTTATGCTGGCTTGTGTTTTCCTTTATGAAACGTCACAGGGAGGATTACGTTCTGGGCCTGGGATGTTTCAATGCAAACCCCAAGGATGTCATGCAGCTGGCATGTTGCCCCACGATTCAAGGTACACATTTCTATTGTGACTCACTAAAACAGCGCAAAAATTCAGAACTAGCCTCGCGGGGTGATGTGGCGCCATTTGCAGTGAATCTTGAGGAAGGTGAAGGGTTGGCGGTTACTTCTGACGTTTCATTGGGAAAAGATATGCGGAATTGTTGATGAGTAGATTTCAACAAAAAGGGTATTTTCCACCAGGGGAATTTAAGTGGCTAACTGCAGAGGGCTGTAATGGATGTTAAAGGCCTTGAAGTGGTTTTAGGTCAGAGTGACAGGCAAGGGTCTTCAAATAGGGACAGCACCTTTAACAAATAGTATAGTCCGAAGCAACAGAACTATAGAGCAACTAGAACAGTCCACTCACTGAGAGTAGAGTGTTGTAAATTAAAAAGGAAGATACAGAAAGGCAAGTGTTGGAATGCTGGAGTTACAGGTCTAGCCATTAGGGACCCTGAGCCACTCCGTTGTCTTCAATGGAGCTCTTAAAATGTCATTGTTGTAATACAGACTTATAGCCCGCCATAGCGGGCTAGACCGGTCATTAAAAGGTCAGCTCCAGCGTTAAAGGCCTGAGCCGAGCCTGCTGTGGCGGGGTATAAGGCTATAAGAACATTCTGCACCTTGAATCATAAAAACAAAGGGCCATATGTATGAAAATGTCCATTTGTGATTCTCAAATAGCGATTTTTTGCGAATCGCTATTTGAGAATCGCAAAAGGCTATGTATGTAGGATTTGCAAAAATGTTTGCGAATCCTACCTATTCCTTAATTGGGAATCGCAAATTGCGATTCGCAATTAAGGAATACCTCCCTATTCATTCCTATGGGTCTAGAGGCCTATAGGAATGAATGGGAAGGCATTTTCAATTTGCGATTCGCAATTAGAGAATCGCAAATTGAGAATGCAATTTCAAGGGTCCCAGGGTGTCAAAAGGACACCCTGTTGCACCCCTGAAATGTGCTGTGTGCACATGTGGCACACGTACATGCCCTAGTGGCATGCTAAAAAGTGCATTTTTCAACGGCATTGCAAGTTACCACCAACTTGAAGTTGGTAGTAAATTGCGATTCCTTACGGCCAAATCACACTTTTATTGTGCTTCTTACATTGCATTTAAGGAATCGCAATTTGCGATTCTTTAAATGGAATTGCAAAATAGGGAATCACAAAATTTGCGATTCCTTATTTTGCGAAGGGTGTTTTGTGTCATACATTGGACACTGCTGATTTGCGATCGCAAAATTGCCTTCATACATATGGCCCAAAGTCCTCTCGGAGCTCGAGGGGGTTTGAATCCCGGCGGCTCCCATGCCTTGTTTCACAGCTGTTGCTGTGATGCTGTGATTGTTCAGCAGCTAAGAGCCACTCACATGGCCACACTGTTAGCCGCTGAACATTCACAACCGCTGCTGCTCCATTGTCTTCAATGGAACTCCCAACATTCCAGTGTTCTAATGGACAATGAGAGCAATGTTTAAGATATCTATGGTGTCATTTTGAACTGTGCGGTGTGAAACACTGGTCAGTATAGGCCAGGTGAATGGCAGCCAGATAACCTATTGTTGGTAAGGAATATCCTTATGCTGATGAGAAAGGCTGGTATTGAAGATAGCAGACAATATAGGGGCCAGCAAGACAAACTTTTGTCATAGACGGTATTGCACTGTCATCATTAATGACAGCATGTTGGATTCAATTAAACCATCAGCCAAGTAGCAGAATGATTTGTTGTGATGTCACAGCAGTAAATAATTCAGAACAAATTCAACTGATTCCTCTAACAGCTTTCAGTGAGAGCCGAATTCAACAAAAGGCACATTTTGCATGTGACATACGTTTATCAATTGTTTCCCCCACAAAGCGAATTGAAAAAGAGTAGCATAGCAACCTGAGGAAATACCACATCACTTCAACTGATAGCAGTCGAACAATTGCCTGTAGCAACAAACAGCACACTGATGGAAAGAATGCTGGAATTAATACCATCCACTAGTGATTGCTTGGGGCCACATTCCAGACCATTGTCTTTCTGCCCTCTCTTGCATTGTAGACAGGGACCTGATCACTATCACTCCAGATGGGAACACAAATCATCTTGGGATTGCTTGTGTTTCTGTTTAGAGTGAACCTGGCCTGGCAGTTTGGGCTGGACTGTTCTTATTGGAACAGGACCAAGAATGATTTGCACATTGCTGGTTCCTGTTTAAGGTGGCATGGAGGGCAAAAGAAAGATGGATTGGAATTCAGCTCAAGAGTAGCATGCCAAAACATCACTTTGTATTTTCCTCTGAACGTTTGGCTGTGGTTGAGACTTCTACAACCATTATTTCAGTGTGATGCGTTATGTGCTAAGGGTATATCTAGAGTGGGTCCTGTGTTTGCTGTGCCACAGCACTCATGCTGGACCCCACTGATGAGGGTTCATGAAGATATCAGACTCAAGTGACATTAGAGTTCTGCATACTAAGGGTAGGGCCTGAGCTGCTATGCTTCCCAGGCAGTTGCTAAATTGTGGAAATCTGCAAGACTGCCCCCTTGGAATTTATTTGCAATGTTTGTGGTCTGATGCTAAAGGCCTAACACTAGCTCTCAAACTCAAGCTGCTCTATTTGGGCAGCTGGGTTACAACACACCTTGATGCGAGACAACGATTGTACTCCTGGGAAGTACCGCTCTACACATCTCTCATACAGTGAAATCATCGTTTAGAATCTACCTTAATAGACCAAGACATTTGCTGCTGAATCTGCTCCTCAATTCCATGTTTGCTCATTGTACGGTTGTTGGATCATATTTCTCTATACAGACTTTCTTTCCCTTCTTTCCAGGGTTGTGTGTGTTTGGTGTTGCACAGATCAATTTTCATTATCTGCACTGTCTGCAAATGCAACCTGCTACTTTCGGGATTCACATCTCCCAGCTACCTTGCACAGGTATCCATGGGAGAGGCGAGCATTCTTAAGGTGATATCATTTTCACTGAGGTTTCCATCTCCCTCGCAAGGTCTTCCCATATGAATATGTGTTGGTGCTTCTGGGTACAGCAGTCCCAACTACTCAGAGCTTGTGTGGAAATGTTAGCCCATCGGTCTGGCTTCTCTCTGATACCTAAAGACTAATTGTGTCAAACATGGACACTTCCCTTAGAGCCTGTTCTGGTTACTGTGTGCCCCCTGCCTGTAACATACTAGACCATAAAGATGCCGGGCTCTTATGCCATTCATATATATTTTGTAATATATTTATTTGCATGTTCATAATCAACTTAAACATTACTTTGTAGCCATCTCATACAACAATTTTGACAGTAAAATGAATTTAAAAAAAGAGCAGTACATGGTACACATCAAACACATCTTTCATGCTGCCTTTGCAGTATGCCCAGCCCAGAAGCTTGTCTAGATTAGAGAAACCTCCCCCCGAGTTACCAACTGGCAGTCCAACTGATCAGGTGCCATTCCATCTAGTTGTTTCTCCAGCACTCCCATATTTTATTGAACTTTTTGAGACAGCCTCTTGCTGTGTAG
This sequence comes from Triturus cristatus, assembly GCF_964204655.1. Taxonomy (NCBI): domain Eukaryota; kingdom Metazoa; phylum Chordata; class Amphibia; order Caudata; family Salamandridae; genus Triturus; species Triturus cristatus. The sequence continues at coordinate 998,908,600 of NC_140581.1, forward strand.
ATCACCCTTTCAGCCTCCATCATAGATATATTATTATAAAATAATGGCTGGTGCCACAGCTGAAGCAAGCCAGGTGTAATGAAAGACCACACCACTCCTCACCAAATATTTTATACCCTAGCAACCACCTGCTAACACTGTAAATCCCCTGGGGCTTCCCTGCCTACTGACCGTTCACTGTTTGTCATTTTCACCATGCTTACACTCCTCCCCAGACACTCTTATTACCATAGTGGATTTAGTTCTTCAATTTTTTGTCTGCTTTCTTTTATTCCTGTTTCTGCAGCTGTTGGAATATAATAAAATGCCTTCATTTTGTTGCTATATGTTGCTTTGCTTAAGTTAGCATTCGAGGCACCATTTTATTTTCAGCCGCAATTTTGAGCCATTATCGAAACTAACTTTTCTCCGTCTCTGCTAGAAACAGCCGTGGTGAGTCTTGTTTCCCTCAAGGTTTGGCCTCGCTGTACTAATGAATACACTGCTTTTGTTAGCGCATACCTTTCCCACTAGATAGAGGCCTGCTCCCACTAGTCCAGCCTGGGCGCAGGCAGAACGACCTTGGCAGAGAGATAGTGTGTGCCCGGTCTGAGGATCGAAACTTATCTTTCTGTACCTTCTTTGTGCAGCTGGTTCGAACTGAAAATTTCCAGTCTGGGTGTGTCTTCATTGGTTCTGAATTGTACATAATGTATCACCATGCTTGCTGAAGTAAGTCCCTCTGCAGCAATCCCAAGAGGTTGGTCAGATTGGACTCACTCGAGTGTACCAGAAATAAACATATACTTGGTTTGTATTCTGTACTGTCTGACAGACTCTTCATTTGTGTGGAAGGCTGAGAGGTGGTCGCGAGTGACCTTGATGGGCCTAAACAGGTCACTTCCTTCACAGCACAGAACTGTGACCCTGCTTCTTTGGTCTAATCCTACCTTCTGATTCTTGGTATGTAGGCCTCTAGATGCCGTAATTTCATTTCGATACTCTGGTTTTGTTCCCGGCACTCACTGAACCATCGGAGCCCCCATTGTCAAAGATTGTTTTGGACTGGCCAGTTTCATAAGGTTCCTGGCTTGAATCTGGACTTTGTACCTTACCCAGTGCCCCTCTTGGGATAGTGGGTCCCAAATTGAGTCCGGAGTGGACAACACATCCTCCTTCCTTACTTTTAAAGTGGAAGTATCCCAGAGGGCCCTAGCAAGAGTGACATAAAGTATATGTCCAGTGATGGTGATTCCGTGGCCTCTTTAGAGACACACCGCGATTTTTGGTTTGTCAGTTTCTTTCCCTGCTCCCTGTCTTAGGTAAATGGGAACCACCACTTGCAAAGTGACTGGTCTGTCAGGGCACAAAATATTTAATTTATGTTACATTTGCATTGACTGATTTGCATGTTGCAAAGATTTGTGGTGCAAAGGTAACACGAAAATGTCCCTGCTAATTAACTATGGCTGCTTACAGGATTGAGAGATAAGTTGGGAAATTAGATATTACACCGGGTCACTATTTTTAACGCCTTTGCTGAAGTGAGCCATGCGTCGAGTAACAAGAAACTGAATAAAAAAATATCACAATAGAGATTTTTTTTTAGACTTCTATTGAGTGAGAAAGTAAGACTAAATAATACGCTGTAAAATATCTGTGATTTCTATTTCGACTGGCAGCACAGGAATGCATGAGATCAATGACCAGCTGTAGGTAGAAAACTGCATATGACCTCCTGTGACCTTCCAAACAATGCTTTTCACTGTCGGGTCTTTCAGAACCCAAGCCCCACAGAACATGGCGGGACAGCTGTGAGATTTAAGCAAGACTGTCAGGTATAATGATAAACGCCGATCACCTACACTGCTCTCGTACAAATTCAAACATGTATTGAATCTATCATATATACTGTACAGATGTGTTTTGTCTGTCTGGCTGGGAGGACATATGCATTATGCAGCGCGTTTGAATCCGGAGGATAGCTGTAACTGTTCCCTGGTGTGCGCGCGCTCTAAATGCTTTCAAGATGGCGGCGCACGGGCAAGTATCTCCGGGTGAGGAACTCAAGTTTCCATAGAGCGAAACGGCGTATATTGTTTGGGGTTGTTAAATGCCGGATTCGACAGGGCAGCATGACGGAGAGCAGATACACGGCGCCCTGGAGAGCTCTTAACGCGCGGGTGTTGCGGGGGCATTTTTGGCCAATTGAAGAATGCTGATAAATCTTACTCTTTTGGAATAATGTTCACAGTGTTGTTAGTGAATTTGTGCCAGCGCAGAAAACCGGCACACGTGATGTCATGTGCTCTACATCGCTCTTGGAAAACAGGAGAAGTAGCTGAGTTTGAAATAAGAGGTGTGAGTAAATCATGTTTCTGCGCGTACTTTAAAGAAGTGAGTGGAATAAGGGCAGGTACTTTGGAAATGTGCTCTCAATAAGGCAAGAGGTTGTCAACTGGGTGATTGTAGAGCAAAAGGCTATTTATCTGCTTTGAATGAAGTTTAGTTTCTAAAGAAGTGGAGAACAAAGGCGCGGCGAAAAGTACTAGAACCAAGGACTTTTAAGTTGAAATCTTAGTAATAAGTTTTAATTCGAGAACAGCATAGCAGATGATCCCATTCCTTTAAACGTTAAAATCAGTGCCTTTAATCAAACTTCTGCCCGTATTTTTGAAGATTAAGGTCATTTAAATTTAGGGATGCGTGCAGTGTTCACTGGTTGTAGATGTAGTGCTACACAGCGACGCATATAAGCAATGGTTTATACATGTAAAATCTCCACGTAAAGTCCTTTAAACTAACAAAGACATGCAGGGGCAGATTTATCAACAGTTTACGCTGCTGTCAAGTCACAAAAAACTGGTGCACAGTGTTGTGAAGTATTTAAGGCCTGATTTACTAAACTTCCACGCAACACAGTGTAGCTAGACAACTTGCTGCGCTGGGTTGCGTGAAAGGGAGAGAGCAGTGGCGGTCCGTCCATTGGGGGCGTTGGGGCGTTACCCCACTAGCACAGTCACTCACAGTCATCATCATGCTTAAATAAATATTTTGGAAATCGATCGCACGCACTGTGCTGCCACTGACTCGCGCACGGCGCCGCACGCACTCCGGGAATCGGGATAAGCCCGACTCAATGTGGACGGCACTGGGGGCGGGGCTGCTGCAGTGAGTGACTGACACACAGCGCGAGTGCAGCAGGCAGCAGCAGCAGTGTGCGCATGTCAATTTTTGGGCTAGTCATGACTGGCCCGAACATGCGCACACGCACACAATACCTTGACCTTCCCTCCTCTCCCCTCCTCCCCTAGCGATTCATTCTCAGGCAGTGTGTGGGTGTGGCGAGGCGAGGGACCGCAGCCCCCGGGTCTCATTATGGGCAGGGAGTAACCCTGCTCTTGGCCCAATCCTGTTGCAGTGCGCTGCTAATGCAGCGCCATGATTGGCTAAGACACCGCGCAGCCTGCATGGTGCCGCGCGTGGGTGGTGGCCGCACTTGTATGGCCAATCACAGTGTGGCTGGCTTATGTGAAGCCAAGCCATGCAGTAGTGATTGGCCATTGATTTCCCGAGGCGTACGCTGATACGCTCGCTGACTCGGCAGTTGGCACGTGTCGCTCGTCCCCGCGCCAGTGCTGCCACATGACTGGAGTCACTCACGGACACGGAGTCAGTCACGAGTCGCACTGTCGCAGTCGTCGACGTTACGTTATTCACCTGGCCTGGCCTGGCAGAAAGGTATTTTGTTTGCTTTTGAAACATGCACAATTGCCTCCATTGCCTCATGTAACGTAACGTTTAGCGAGTATCTTTGCACAGATATCTTTCCAACCTAAAAGTTGACTTTTAATGAAATGTATGTTGCCCTTTTAAAAACTTTGCCTAGAGGAACTACAGGACGAGTAAGGCTCTAGACGAGGAATATTTTCTGCAAGACGAATTTCAGCTACCTGAGTGTTACGTTAGTGTGTCTGCCAAACGGCCCAAACCTCCCTCACTCCCACGGTTTTTTTCATCTCTCACAACCGGTTATTTCTTCCCCTTTGACCTTTCTCGACGCTCCCCACACCAGACATAGGGCCAGATAACAACTATGATCACAGCAGATATATATATTTATTGGTGAAATAAATCTGCCTGATATTAAAAAGTTCAGGGTTCAAATCCCAGATATACGTGACAGCATACAAAGATGCACCAAAAACTCCTAACATGTGAAAAAAGTTCTGAGATAGGTAATTGTAAATCCGCGTGTTACTGTTATTTATGGTGAGATAACTCTGTGATAGTAAGTGCTGTACACATAGAGGTGGGCGGATTTTTAAAGAAAGCTGCCCCACCAACATCATGTTTTTTAAATGCTCGACCAGCTTTGCAAGGCAGACAAAATATTTAAAAATGGGCCTACTATTGGGGTATTAACCCCAATTGTTTCTAATTCTTCCCGCGCAGCAGACACTTTCCCACTACTGCACAGGGCTGTCAGAAGCAGCCGCTTACCGTCGTTGTCAGAAGCACCGGGCAGGACTTCTGGACAGAGGAAAAGATCATGCCACTGTGTTTGCTCCTAACCCAAGGTTGAAATATATTCAAACACATCTCCGCAGCCTGGTGTTTACTTAGGCCATGTTGAGCAGGGTATCTGGCCTCAGAGATTTGTGAAGTTAAAATTACGTCACCTTCGAGGAACTTCGTACTTATTGCGCAGTTCAAAAATGCCTAAATTCATCCAACTAATTAAAAACGAAACCTAATCCTAGCGAACGCAGTTACGTACTTAATAATGTCATTGTTATTATAATCTGTACCAAATGTGTAATTTTGCTCCATGTTGGCCCAACAGTACCACGTTTCGAGTCACGAACATTTGATTTAACAAATCAAAGCATTGTGAGAGTTGTAGTCTTAGCTTGTTTCTATTTAATAAATTGTACCAATACACCTAATAATAACAATGATTTGTTAATGAAAAACATAATACTAAGAAAGCGGGCGGCAAAAAAGGAGAGGTCTTTGAAAGTTATGCTGTTTGGGACCTGATAAGATAGGTGCATCGCTCATTCCCTACACAGGGCTCTGCTGTCGGACGCACTCAGGTTATAGATTCATGAATGCAGCGCTGTCATATTTTTTCCAATGCTTGACAAACGAGCGAGTCACATATAAGTGTGCTTGTTCTGCTTAAAATCAACACTTGCTGCGCCCGCCATCTTGAAGAATGAGGACCACCTGTCAGGGTCCGTGACTCACCACCCACACGTCCCCCTCCTTCGCGCCTCAGTCCTTTGTGCCCCCCTCCCCCGGCCCTCTCCATCACCTTAGTACGTTCACGGCCTGTCACAACAGTTTTCTGAGCGGTGTCAGCGCTCGAGGCCCTGCTCGCATTATAAAGTTTCAGGACAGCCGTCTTGCGAGGCCGAAGTGAGCTGGAAGGTGGTACCTTTTCAGTCTGTTTATTCCGCCCTCGCATTATCGCATACCCTTTCCTCAAAAAAAAACCTACAAAATATGTGGTGTTGTGCTGCTGAGTCACGCGTTGTAGTGTCATAGATTTGCAAAATATGGTGAATCCTTCCCTCAGCATGCTCTGCATGAGGCTGTGGAAGCTTATCCCATGCTCAACCAAGAGGACCTCAAAAGTGAGCTGACTGTACTGTACTCAATGCCTGTGTACCGAAATGCCAGAGATGCCAGGGCTTTGCTGACTTTAATTTATAAACTTAATATGGAAAAGACATTTACAGAGACAGTGACTTTACTTAAAATTGTCATAACCACTCCTATGACAACAGCAGAGGCAGAACGATCTTTTTCCGCCTTAAAGAGGATTAAGACATTCCTAAGAAACACCATGCTTCAGGAAAGACTGAATGCTTTGGCAATGCTTTCTATAGAGAGCAAGTTAGTTCAAAATATCTCTGATTTTAACGTTCAAGTAATTGAAAAGTTTGCTGCTCTTAAAGACAGACGTGCTGAGTTTAGATACAAAAAGTAAACATATGTATGTTCAATGCTGCTAGTTTCCGACCACCTGTTTAGTTGTTTGTTAAATAAAAAACACCTGTGAGGTACTCAGAAATGCATTATATCTCAAAGTCTGTTATGAAGCTCTGTGGTTATACTGAATAAGCAGCTACCTATGTTATATGACATGATCTCTTTATTACTGTAATAACTGCACTTTCTTCATTGCTTTATTAACCTTTCTGCTTTCTCAAATTTGCTTGCAAATGCACCATTTTTCCACTCTTTTTTCAAAATTTTCTCGGGGGGAGAACACCCCCGAACCCCCCTTAGGTTGTTCGGGCTCGCTCGCTACGCTCGCTCGCTATGCTGAAGTATGCCAAACATTTTACGCCCCACCACTTCACTTTCAAATGTCACCGTCCGCCACTGGGAGAGAGCACAAATGTGCTATCTCTAGTAAGACATGGCACACTTCTGCATTCTCAGAGTCCTGGTGTACTTCAGGCAGCCTAGCGCCAACACAGGCACCCTGTCACCCCAGTGCAAGGGTGCCTGCGTTACAAGGAGAATTATTTTTGTGCAGGAGGGCACGTTCCTGCCCAAAAACAATCTCCCGAGGCATTTTCCTCCTTCTAAATGCGCTGCAGATTGCAGCACACATAGAAAGAGGAAAAAACGAGGAAAGAAAAAAGATTAATTCTTCTTGTTACACCATCCTCTGGGAAGTGTTGCGATTTCACGCAATCCTAGGTTTACGAACCTATGTAAATCTGGGATTGCGTGAAATCCATAGGTGGATGCTTGGGAACACCCATGTTCCACCCATGGAACGCCTCCCAGAATTAAATGTAATGCAATGCAGTCTAAAACGCTACATTGCATTACATTTTTTTTAACAAAGTCACGCAGTGTGGCATAAATCATCCCTTGCTTGGCTTTGTATATATTTACTTGCATTTTGCATCATGGATGTGCCACAAAAGTGGTGGAAGGGCAAAATTTTAGCAAATGTGGCCCTTACTTTCCAGCACCAAACTCTTTTGGTACTGGAAAGCAGCCTTAAAAGTATTGCAAATTGCGCTTTGCACTACTTAGTGCTACTGTGCCTCAAGGGGGCATCGCATGGGTAGAACATGTTACTACTCTTGGTTTTTGCGGTGAAGCCCTATCTACGAGCAGTAGTAGCCAATGAGTTGTATGAAAAATGAATGCCTTCTCAAGTTAACGGCTAACAATGATTAATGATTTTATTTATCTTAACTTTCACACATTGCATGTGTACTGCCCTCTACAGCACACTTATAGTGTGGGAACATTTCTAGGTATGTCTAGTTAGTACTGGAGGGTTACCCTTCTTGTACAAAACCTATGCTAAACTTCACACACACATTTATTGCGGTATGATGTAAAGGTGTATGTGGCACTAGACACCCTGAAAGAGCACCAACACTGGGGAAGAGAGCAGCAGTGCCACATCTTATGCTCTCTCTTCTTAGTGCTACACAAAACAACGCAGGAGCTTTGCTCGCAGAGCTGCATTGTGCTAAGGTAAATCTCCCCTGTAATGATGAGAGTGGGAGACACAAGGTGATACAGAGGTCTGGTAGAATCTAATAAAAAGATGATGGCATTTAAAATGGTGCCTCAGAACTTCCACCTGCCCTTCATTCCAAAAGAAGACAGGAGGTTATGGCCTATTGCCAGACAAGTGATTCATTCATAAGGTACAAGAAAAACACAGAATTTGCAGGTGGAAAACACTTTTATGAAGCCAACCAAACTAAGGATTATCACCTTTTCAGCACGTCTGGAGCAGGGTAGGGTTCTGGGGAGGGAGCTGTCAGGTATGGGGGTCCAGGCATCATTCTGGCAGCCTGCCAACCTGCAGGTGTTCTTTGAGGACATATTCTTTGTGGAGAAACACAAAGGTGCAAAGAGAAGGATATATTGATCGACAAAGGATGCAGTCTGCTGACTGACTTTGTATTAAGTTCTTAGTTTGCGGCCTTACTGCAGTGTGGTATGAGAGACATCTGATATCACTGTATAGAGTTAGTGTCGCAGACAGTCAGAGTGACATAAGGGCTAGGTCTTGACACAAAAGAGAGCTTGACACTCAAGAGAGTAGTATTCCCTCCCTCGCTGTCTTTGTTTGGAGATTCACACAACAGCTTGGGCTAAAAAGAATTCTGGGGGATAACTAAGCAGACATTCTATCTGTGAACCTGAAACAGAGTACAGATTCTAGCTAGATGAATACACATTGTAATAAACCTACTAAAAACAATGGAAATATTAAAACCAGGATAATGTGGTTCTAATTTTTTTGTTGTATTTGTTATATTAAGGGTTTATTATGAATATTTCTAAAAATATCAAATGATTCATAACCGACTTTCTGCATTCATGCCTGATGCTGGTGTGCCATGATCAAATGATGACTTATGTTGTGGGAAAGTGAATTAAATGCCCCGGGGGCGACAAAGGTTTCATATCTTTGTGCCCATGTAATGAGAATGCTCTTCGCCACACTTGGCCTAAGTCGGATCCCGCTGTGTAATGGGAGGGGGCGCTTTCAGTATCCACAGTTTTAAAACAGTTACTATGTGATTGGTCATTGTATAGACTCTCATCTTGGACTCAAAGTAGTCAATCAAAATTAACAGAGATAATGTATGGGACACAGCAACGAATGCATACAACTGATACCTGGGAATGACTCTTTTTAGGTGTAGCAAAGAAAGCCTATTGTAGATAACCACATCTCCAACACCACAGCTGCGACCCGCATAGGGGCATATTATCAAGCCAGGCGACACAATTATCGCCTCTTTAGCGGCAGAAAACTGCCGCTAAAACGGCGATAATGGGCTTGATAACATGCTCTAAGGAATTCCAATTGAAGCCCATGTTAAATGTGAAGGACATCTAACAAGGGCTTCAATTGGAATTCCTTAGAGCATATTATCAAGCCCATTATCGCCGTTTTAGCGGCAGAAAACTGCCACTAAAACGGCGATAATTTTATCGCCTGGCTTGATAATATGCCCCATAGTTCCTTCCTTTCACACTTTCTACACATGCCACTGACTCTGGTATTCATGCATTATGCAGCTCATCATTCCATCCATACATTTACACCGCACTTCCGAGCACCGCATATGGTCGGTTATAGTTTATGTGTAACTGGTTAATTCTTTTTTTTTTTAAATGCACTAAAAATCAGTGACGTTGATAAATAGCAGGTCAGTTCCACACAAACGTCCTTTTTAACCAAACAACTGATGTGCCCATAGATTTTGATGTGATGATTTTGTAATGAACGTTATCTTCAGCACAATGCTTTGACGTCACCTATTGCACTGCACTGTCCAACAGAGCAGCAAGGAAGAACGTAAAATAATAACGCAAGGGGTAGTAAAATGGACAATGAAAGTCCATGTCTTTGTCACAGGCTTGGGCTGCCTGGTACCTTTACTAGTGGAACTGCTCATCCATTGGTGTTTTATCACCGCAGACTGCGAGGACTGTTACTTGAAGGAATGTGCTAATTTTTACTGGAAATGTAGCAGCAGTTGTTGACATCTCGAAAGAAAACATAAGAACAAAGTGCAATGGCATAACACAGCACAAAAACACCACCACAAAAACATAACTTAGCACAACACAACAAAATAGTCAAAACTGAATGCAAAACAACACCCACAGTACAGCGCAAAACCGCAGCGCAAAACCGCAATGCAATAATGCAGTGAAAAAGCACAATAACATAAAATCCAAGTCAACAGAGCACCACCACAACAAAAAAATACATTTACATCTCATCAAACCTGCTTTTATAATATGATGGCAAAAGGTGCTTGTGCTAAGCACTGCCTTACCCCAAGGACCTATATAAGCACCATTTAAAAATGTTGTGTGATCTGATCCCATAACTCAAAGTCCGAATTTCTTAATACTGGGCGATAATAAAAAAGTAAAGGTACATGGAAGCCACAACAACCTAGGAGCCTTCAAATGCATTTTCAGTTTCATCAAAACACCCACCTATACACTATGCTCCCAGCCGTCCTCAGGCAAAACGCAGACTCAAAAGGCCCACCATACCAACTCTCTCCAATCATGCAAACCACCACATGCATTTGCTACTTCCTCAATAAGCATCGCTTTTTTTAACTGATTATCAACGTTGGTTTGCTCACCACTACTTTAAGCTGCTGCCTTCACACAGCCCAAGACATATGTTCTCCCTTAGTAACTGTTATTACTGAACTTTACACCTCCTGGGACTCACAGCGACATGGTCTTTAAATTCATCACCCCGACTGTTTATTCTCCATTCCACACACTGCAGCAATCTGTACCAACACAAAGTATAAGAAGGACAGGGGAGTTCCCAAGATATATTCTGAAGAGATCCCATGTACGTAAATACCTAGGCCCTTGTATAAATTCCGAATCAGATGCATCTCTAGCCCACTCCCTCATTCATTTTGTCTGCGCACTACAAACCAAAAGAAATCCCCTGCTAACCTTGGCTTGCACAAGCACGTCCTTAACCTTTTGAAGCAATCTTGCATACTATCTGATCTGAACATCTGAGTGGATGACTCCTCGCGCTCCAAAGCGTGGAGTGTTGCCATGCTTAAGAGATAATTTTGATGAATAAATACTGTCTGCTAAGTATCATAAATGTTTTTCACTAAAAATGAAAACACTGCATTTTATCAATCATATTTTTCTAACATTGGCCAAAGAAGGCCTAAACTAGAGCTGATTCCATCTTGGATCTCAGCATAGCCATGTTGCATTTTAATTTCTTCTCTCATTGCACCGGCGCTTAGCCTTCTGCCCTCCTGCCTCCTGGGCTGCCCCTTTCACCTCCCAGGGCTACTTAATGGGGCAGCTGTGTGGCCGCAAAGTGGATGCGCCACTGGCGCACCAATGCCAAGCCCATCTGCGCCCGTCCGCCCCTGGACCGCGCCCAGCGCCAGGACCCCTGGTTCTACAACCCAATGCTGTTACTCCACCAAAGATATCTGACACTTCCAACCACACCCACAAAACATCAACTGCGCGCTCTCTACACGCTCCACCGAAGGACCCTTCAACTGCAACCACTGCTGCTTCTCCTGCGACAGAAGAACCACCACGACCACCAACCAGCAGCAGGCCCCCCCTCAGAGACCACAGCTGCACTGCGCCTTACTCAGCGTCAGAACCCTCTGCCAGCACGCCACGGAAAATCTGGGACACCATAACCACCCTCGCCAAATGTGATGTTCACCGAAACCTTGTCAGCACCCAACATCACCACAGGAACACCCCCCCACCCCGGGTACAAGACGATCCACCGCGACCGCCCCAAAAGGCCCGGCAGGGGAATTGCTATCATTCACAAGGACTCCCTCAAATGCATCGCCTACGATGACCACACAACACCATTAATGGAGCACCTCAACTTCCAGATCCACTTGGATGGCAAAACTCTTGCCTAAAGACCCCTGGGCCACCGCCCCCGCCCCAGCTTCAGCAACTCCATTCCGGACTTCATTACCCCTCTAACAATTGACTATAACCTCAACATCTCCCTTTGGGATATGAACTTCCAACTAGAAGATCCGTCCGACACCTACTCCACCACGCTAATGAAGAGCAAGAGCATCATCGGCCTATCACAACGTGTCACCTCCCCATGCACAGAGTGGGGACACCCGCTGGACCCCATCTTCTCCACAAACGACAGAACCAAGTTCTCCCACTCCACCGAGCTGACCTGGACGTGCCTCAGCATCATACACTTCACCATCGATGGCTAATGAGCCACCCGACAAAACCCCCACCCTACCTCGCTGCAACCGGGCCAAGGTCACTGAACCCATCTAGACCACCACCCTAAAAGAAGCAAGTCCGACATACAACCACTCAAAATAATCCCTTGAACTGGACGTCTTAAGCTTGTCCAACCGGATCTCCTAAACAGCTGACACCATCGCCCCCCCTGAGGAACACCACCCATAGCGGATCAACCAAATGAGCCAGATGGTCTATCCTAGAACTACAGACCCTCAAGTGAAACGGCAGGAAACTAGAAAGACTCTGGCGAGCCAACAAGACCCACACTAACCTCGACACCTACAAAGCCGCCCTCAAGAGATATCACCACCACCTCAGAGAGACCAAGAAGGGAGCCCTTAACACCTGCAACGAGACAAGCGCCAACCGCACTGAGGAACTTTTCAGCATCGTCAGAGAATTCTCCTGCCACGAGAACACAATCCACCCCTCTCAAGCTCTCTGCGACTCCCTGGCAGACTACTTCCACCACAAGATCTCCGACATCTATTGCAACTTCGACCCCCACCCCACGGACCTCAACCTCAAGATCTCCGACTCTCCATCTATGGATCCCAACCTCCTCTGCATCCAAGCCAACGACCCCCCGCCGAATCACCAACTGGAAGCCGCTCTCTATTGAAGACACCCCCTCCATCATGAACTTCATTCACTCTGAGTACCATCGGACCCCTGCCCGCACCACATGTACAACCTGGGAGGAGAAGCAATTGCTTGCCCACTCACATATCTCCTCAACACCTTCATCACAACAGCCACCGAACCAGATGCCTGGAAACACGCCGAGGTCAAGCCCCTCCTGAAGAAGCCCTCCGTCAACCCCAACAAACTCAAAAACTATCGCCCAATCTCACTGCTCCCCTTCCCAGCAAAAGTCCTGGAGAAAGCTGTCAATCGCCAACTCATGAACTTCATTGAAGGAAACAACATGCTCGACCCTTCCCAACCCAGTTTCCGACCCAACCACAGCACGAGACCGCCCTCATCGCAGCAACAGATGACATCAGAAGCCTCCTCGACCAAGGAGGAACAGCTGCTCTCATCCTCCTTGACCTATCAGCTGCCTTCAACACCGCCTCCCATCACACCCTCGTGACCAGGCTCCACCTCATCATTATTCAAGGCATCTCATTCAACTGGATCTCCTCCTTCCTGTCTGGCCGTACCTAGAGGATCCACCTCTCACCCTTCCCCTTCACACCCAAATACATTATATGCGGCGTCCCACAGGGCTCCTCCCTCAGTCCCAGCTTCTTCAACCCTTACATGACGTCATTGGCAGACACCACCCCCATCCAGGGATGCAACATCAGTTCCTATGCCGATGACTACCAGCTCGTCCTATCCCACTCAGAAGATGGCGACACCACAAGAGCCAATTTCCAAATCACCTTGACCAATATTGCCTCCTGGATGAGGACCTACTGCCTCAAACTCAACTTGGACAAGACAGAGGCCATCATCTTTGGGAACAAACCGTCTCCATGGGACGACACTTGGTGGCCCTCCGCACTCGGCCCGCACCCACCCCCTCCAACCTTGGAATCATCTTGGACTCCCATCTAACTATGAAGCAACAAATCAACACCTTCTCCTCTGCCTGTTTCCACACCCTCCGCATGCTCCGCAAGATCTGCCGATGGATTCCTGTCTCAACCAAGAAGACGGTCACCCAGGCCCTCATCACAAGCCGACTCAACTACGGCAACACACTTTACGCCGGAACCACCAAACATCTCCTGAACCACCCCCAGATCGTCCAGAACTTAGTGGCAAGACTCATCCTCGACCTCCCCTGAAGAACCAGCATCACCCCCCACCTCAATGCCCTCCATTGACTGCCCGTCCAGTAAAGATACCTCTTCAAACTCCTCACACACGCCTATAGATCCCTCCACAAGTCCGGACCCGCCTACATCAACGACCCCCTGACATTCCACAAACCGACCAGAGAGCGCAGATCGTTCACCCTCGCATTGACCCACATCCCACGTATCTGTTGCAGCCAATGCGGAGGCCACTCCTTCTCCTACCTCACCACCAAGTCTTGGAATGACCCCCGCCCTCCATCCACACATTTCCCCATCTTTGAAGGACTTCAGGAAACAGATCAAGACCTGGCTCTTCGACCACCACCATCCTCCGACCAAGACTCACGCGCCTGGAGACCCTCCCTCCCCCGGCATGACAAGCCAGATCTCTACAAGACCCTCGGGTTAATTGATTGATTGCACAAAGCGAAATGTTTACTAATGATATTCTATGTGTTGACACACTGTACTCGATGAGCTCCAGTGTAAGCTCTCCTTTCAGATGTAATTGTTCAAGGTTTTTCCTGTCAGTATTTCAGGAGGTCCATTCATTATATGAGCTGCCTTCGGAATTAGAATTATACTATCACATTCAATGACATTAGGTCTAGGGGGAACTAATAATTGTGTATTTAGATGCTGTTGTTCAGTCTTGTTGCACTTTGTTGTGCATATAGGTGGGTCTGAACGGAGGTGGCGAAGTGAGCTAAAGAATGATGATGGATTCAACCCAGATCTGTGACTAGGGATGAGTGTCTGAAAAGTTTCAGCGCTCCGTCCATCATCTCCTTGTGTTTGCTTTGTTTGCCCTAAGTTGGCAGGGTATGCCCAGACGAGGGTCTTTTACTCACTTTGCCACTGGATTCAAGCTAGCCTGGCTGATGAAGGGTGTTACCCAGAAACCGGTCCCAGGATGCTTGTTTCCGGTTCAGAGACGACCTGGCTTGGCAGTTCGGGCTGGACTGTTCCCATGAGGCACAGGGTCAAGACTGATTTGCATATAGCTGGGTCTGAACTAACCCTGGGCGTAGTGGGCGTAGTGGAGGTACGCGGAGCATCACGGAGTGTGCCCAAATCAATGCGCACCCGCACACTCCGCGTAGCCCAACTACGCGCCGCCCGCCTCCCTCCCGCCCTTATTTTAAAATTACTTAGAACCTTAAAAATAAAGAAAATTACTTACCTGAGCTGCGGCGTCCTGGGGCTCCATCTTCCTCGCTAGCTTCTTCCTCACAAATGCGCAAGCGCGGGCGCCCGCGCATGAACATTCCTCCCGAGAAATGCGCATGCGCATTTGTGAGGAAGAAGTTAGCGAGGAAGCAGGAAGATGGAGCCCCGGGACGCCGCAGCTTAGGTAAGTAATTTTCTTTACTTTTAAGGTTCTAAGAAATTTTAAAATGAGGGCGGGAGGGAGGTGGGTGGCGGGCAACTCTGCTCCGCCGTGGCGTGTGCGTAGTCTGCCTGCTACGCCTACTTTGCGAAGCACGAAGTAGGCAGCACTATGCACACTCCGCGGGCGGAGCAGAGCACTGCGCCCACCCTTAGTCTGAACTGAGGTGGCGAAGTGAGCTAAAGAATGATGATGGATTCAACCCAGATCTGTGACTGGGGGTGAGTGTCTGAAAAGTTTCAACGCTCTGTCCATCATCTCCTTGCGTTTGCTTTGTTTGCCCTAAATTGGCAGGGCATGCCCAGGCTTGGGTCCCTTGCTCACTTTGCCACTGGAGTCAAGCTAGCCTGGCTGATGAAGGGTGTTGACTCATCTCAAATCTCATTTTACTACTAAGGTCTTCCTAATTCCTTTCTAGAAACGCTTCCCTCCTCCACCTCTCCTATTACTCATCCCTAGCCTCATCATACTACTATGACCTCCCAAATAACACTTTCTAGACTCTTCCCTCTTCTATCCCTCCATTATCCTATTCAATCCAACCAACAGTTTTACCCATTGTGGTGCGTGGCCTGTAGTTTCAGTAGGGGCATAGTTATTTTTTGCATGTAATTTTTCTTCTTTTGTAAAGGAAAAATGATGCACAGTTCAGTACATTTTCTCCATGTTTTTTTAATACATTTCCAATATTTATTTAAGTCACTATGTGGTCTAGTCTACCAATGGGACTTCCAACAAATAGGCCCAGTAGTAGTTATGGATGCATGAAAACAACAGTTTCTGGGGTGTCTTTTGAATTGAAGCATCATTTAGGCCATGGGTGGTATTGGATTAAATTATAAAATGTGTTTTTTGGGGGGTATTTCATGTTTTTTCTGGTAACAGTGTATAGGTGGGGTAATTATATTTGAGCCTTTGGAGCATGTGTGTTATTGTAAAATTTCTTAGATCAGTTAATTTTTGTTTTTGACATTGCTGAATTAATGCTCCTTTTTCTGTTACCATGCCTCCTTTGTCTGGCCAGTGCATGAGTGTGTTTGCCATAGGCCACCATTTGTCTTTGTTCCTCATGCCATGTGACCAGGGGCCATTTTTAGTCAGTGTGCACAGGCCTGTGTGTGTTCTTTGATTTCTATGCCTCCTGCTCATTGTTGACCATTTGGCTTGTGGCCATTTTGTGTAGGCAGCCAGTGTGCACTGCTCTTGCCATAGGTCTGCATGTGTTCTCTGTTGTGGCCATGCCTTCTTGCTGGTTGTTGTTGTTGCTGTCACCATGTGGGTGGCGGCCGTTTTGTGTAGGCAACCAGTGTGTTAGGCCTCTATGTGTTCTTTGTTCCCCATTCTTTCTTGCTCAGTGTTGTTGTTGACCATGTGGCACTAGTTGTTTGACATTTTGTGTGTCCAGCCAGAGTGAGAGTGCCATAGGCTTGCATGGAAGGATGAGATACCTATTTAATAATATGCTTGAGAATAATTTTACTTATTGTTATTTTTTTTGTATTTTAATTTTGGAATGAAAAATCTTTATTTACATTTTTGTAATTCTTTTTGTAATTGTAATATTTTTGAATTTACTTTTTAAATTATGTTTTAATTTTATGTATTTTTTATTTGAATTTTTTGTAATTGTTTTTATTTATTGATTGTAAATGATTTCTTCGTGTTTTGTCTTGGTCGATCCATCATCCATCCATCCACCATAGGTGTACAGCCGTACAACAGCATTCAGTTTTTTAGGTAAATAATTAAATTTCCTCCTAGTGGACTACCTGGCTGCAGTGCACTTTAAACTCTAGCATTATTCTTTTTTTTTTAAAGATTGGTATTCCATTTACACATTTAGTTCCCTGAGTGCTACATGTGCCTCCTTTAGAATATAATGCACATAAAGGAATGAGCTCTATCATTCTGTGTATTGTGTGTTATATTCTGATGGGGAATTATGGTATGGTGGTGTGGATTGACTTTAAAGTGGTTATCTAGGTTAACAAAACAACCACACTAATATTGTCTTCGTCTGTACTAATTCTTAATGCAAACAATGCCACGTTTTACACTAAATGTTTTTCTTGCTTGTTTTTTTTTAGGTGAACAAGAGAAGAGACATTACCCGCAGTACTGCCAAACAGAAGGCCTGTGTAATCACAGGTTAGCCCTTTACTTCCTCATGTGCAGCTTGGAGCAATTGCTAGATAAGAGTTTTAAGAAGATGGCCCCAAAGAAAGATGCTGCCAAGAAAATGACCAGTTAGAAGAAGCAAGTTTCCACCACTGGCATACAAGCCAGAACCTTTTTCGGCAAACTTGTGCCTGATGCACGGCCTTAGAGGAGCAAGCTGGGAGCAGCACTCATGCATTAACAGCACCACCCTAACCCAAGCCCAGGATCATGTCTGTCAGTGAGGCATCCACCACAATCATGTTGATTCCAACGAGTAATGACGTTGAATTGGATTTGCCCCTTTCGCAAAGAAGTACACAATTGTTCCAGTAAACAGAGCAAAGTGGACAGCAGCCACAGTCAGCAATAGTACATTTTCCTAATGTTGGAGCAGAGCATGACATTGAGCTTCCTTCCGAGCAAGAACCTCCTCTTTTCGAATCATTGGCTCCACGATCTCCAGCAAGAAAAAGGTAGGGTATTACTCCACCATCTTCTCCAAGCACCACTTCTGATGATGATGATAGGGAGATGGAGTGGACCCCGGCAGAGTTCAGGAGACAACCGGAGAGGCAAGGGAAAAGTTCCTGAAAGATTTAGACTTATGGAAAGAGCTGATGATGAGGATGACTTAGACTTATGGAAAGAGCTGATGATGAGGATGACGATGCAGTCATTGTGGAAGGTGACACAGAGAAGTCTGACATTGCTATTTAACCTGCTCTGAGGGACATGTAGCACCACCACCAGCTCCCATATTTGCAAAGCCCCAGCTGAGACCTGCACCAACCTACCTAAGGAGAAGCAGAGAGGCTAACGATGACAAACCCACCTACTTCCAGTTCTTCTTCAGGCATTTGCAGTGGCACAGTAAAAAGTACTTCTCGCCAGTTTGGTACTTTTTCATGGTTAGCAAGGAGGTGAACCACATTGCTGTATGCAGCATTTGCAACACAAATGTTTGTCAAGGTAAGCCTAGTACACATTATGGTACTGAAGGCCTAACGACCCATATGAAAAAACACCACACAATCAAGTGGGAGGAGCACCTTTAAAAAATTGCTGAACATGGTTGTGGTGGTGAGGAGATCTGGGGAACATCAGCTTCAAGTTCCATCATGGTGGAAGGTGATGATGAGGAAGAAGAGGGTGACATCTTCATGCAAAGCAGCCCTGTCCGCAACAGTGCAGCAGCAGACTCACCCACTTCAGCAACTTCATAATGGCACAAGGCTCTGAGTGATATGTAGACACCACGGCATACAGTGACTGCCCACCACAAGACACACATTGAGTCTTCCACCACCAACTACTTCTCAAAAGATGCCTGTGCCAGTGGCCCCAGAAAAGAAGAAAATCCAGGCTACTATTCCAAGCATGTTTAAGCAGGAGTGGTCCTATGAGCGGAACAACCAGGCTGCATGATTGTACAATGAAATGCTGGCACTGGACCTCCTCCCTTTTTTTTTTGTGGAAGGAGTGGGATTCTTGAAATTTGTTTCAGCCATCTGCCTGAAATGGAAGGTAACAAGTCGGACCTAAATTGCCAGAGTTGCTGTTCCAGCACTGCATCACGATGTGCTGTAGTTGGTTGGACAAGCTTTGCAGCAAAGTGTTGTTCACACCATCCACCTGACGGCAGACATGTGAACCAGTTGCGAGGCAACTGAATACATGCACATCACTGCACAGTGGATCTCTTTTGCGGGGGTAAAGCAAAAGATATCTGCAGGTCTTGGCCCTGAAGAAAGTTTTAGGAGTATTTGGCGGCATGCAACAGTGGCCGTGTTCGCTATGGAGAAATCACATACAGCTGTAAACATCTTGGAGTATTTTAACAGCAAGACGTATGAATGGCTGTGACCCAGAGGTCTCCGAATTGGATTTGTTGCCACGGACAATGGCATTAACATAGTCAAGGCCATGTCAGACGGAGGCTATTAAAGGGTTCTATGTTTGGCCCATTGCATCAACCCCGATGGCGCAAGATTTCTAAAAAAAGAAGACATAGTCAGCAACATACCGACCACCTGTAGAAGAATCTGCACTCATTTTAGCCATTCTTTTAAAACCCAAAAGCAGTTGCGGATTATTTAGCATACTAATAGAGCCAAGTTAAAGCTGTGATACAGAAGGTACAACACATTGGAACTCGGCCTATTACATGTTGCAACGTCTGTTTGAGGAGTGCAGACAGATCAATGACTATGTCATTCAAAGAGGAGGGGATGCAGTTGGGAAAGCTATGACCATATATGTGGACAAATGGGGCCTTGCCAAATGCCTGCACAGATGCTACTCCCTTTTGAGGTTTTCACACGGGAAGTTAGCAATGAGGACAGTCAATGAGCCAAGCTATCCTGTTGCTCTCCTACAGGACTAGGTTAAGAAGGTGTCTGAAAGGTTTACCCCACAGGTGTGAATGAAAACACAGAAGCGCATGCCTTGGTTGAGAGCTTAATCCTTCGCTTGGCTTGTAATACAAGGCTGCAACATGACATCATTGTGTCAAAAGAGTACATCTGTGCCACACTACTTGATCCACGGTACAAACAAATTCTGCCTACTTTCATTTTCTTTGTCTGAAGTGGATGTTTTAAAATAAAAGAGGTGGATAGTAGAGCATGCAGGAGACTTTAAAGAAAGAACGGCTGGATCTTTGGGTGCCACCCCGCAGTTCTGGGGTGCTGCTTTCAACTTCCGGAGAGGACAGTCTTGTCTCACAGCAGTCAACAACAACATCAACCTGAACACCGGCAACAACAGCAATAGAAGGACCAGACTCAACCTCTGCATTGTATTGGTTTCAATCAGCAGGGCTCAAGTCCAATGCAGAGGCAATGCCAAAACAGGTTGAGCAAGTGGCAGCACCAATGGCCAGAGCTCACTGTGTCTGCTGAGCGTGTGTTCAGTGAAGCTGGTGCAGTTATTAGGTGAGAAGGACCAGTCTCTCGCCTCAAAACCTGGAGAGATTGACTATGATCAAAATTAACCAATATTTTATACCACACAATTATACTCTTCCTGAAACAGCACAGGAGGAGGATGATTGGTCAGAAATTGAATCAAGTGTGTTAGCTGATCAACTTCTGAGTGAACCACCTGAGTTTGAGGATGAACTCTACTTCCCAGCCTAACTATGCCAGTGCCCCTATAGAACTTTATAATTATTTCTCGTTGAACTTCTATGTTTGCAACAGCAAAAAAAGTATATAGTTTTATTATTTTTGTGTCTGATTTATGATGTGCCCCCATTTTTTTCTGGTTCTTCAGAGACCGGAACAGTCACTTTAGTTAACAAACAAAAATCTATGCAAGCTTCTGCAATTCTGTTTCTCTACTTGTTCTGCAACACTACAGCAGTGCACTGAACGTCTATCTTGGTCGGGTCATGATGACTGGTCTGGGACAAAGTTACTCGGAGTCAGAAGGAGGATGGATGAACTCAAGGCGGGAGCAGCATGGCAACCTCATCATTAGCTAGAAGGAAGAAGTTATTGACTTCAGTTCAAAGGTAAACCAAGAGTCTGAGGCCTAGTACTCAGCTATGTGGAATGGAAAGAGGAGCATTTTGTGAAATAATGCTGTGTCTGTGTGTGTTGGACTTATGGCAAAAATGAAACTCTAAGTCCCCCTCTTGTTTTTTTTGCTCTGCTTCTGAGTCTTCTTGATATACTCCTCATGAAGCTTACCTTTCTTCAGTCCTTTTCCTTGACTCTAAAATACAGTTTGTTTTACAATCTGCAGTCCTTCTAAATCTAGTTGCCTGCATAAACCAGAGGCGAAAGATGATCTCAACACTCCGCACTACCGCACCAGTCCAGAAAGGCACCCAAGAGTGATGGACATTTCCGAGGAGTGCAGATGCCCCACCTAATTTTGCAATACAGTATCATTTTTTTGTTAATCATATTTAGAGAACCGTCTTGCCCCCGGGTTCTGTGATTGATTGAGGTGTGGCTTAATTTACACCATCAATGGATCACACACTTGGCGGGGCGGATGTGGTGAAAGCAACACCAACTTACTGCAGGATCTTCTAAGCAATAGTCCATGCTGGTCCCATTTATCCAACTGCGCATGAAAAGTGATCTATATTTTAGATATGGAAAAAAGAACATCAGTCGTCAGCATCATTCAGACCTTGTGTTGCATAACCGTAAACACCTAACCTAAGCTTGTCCACTCCAGACTTTGAGGCCATTTTTTATGACTCGAGGATTACTTAACTATGTTACTACTAGCTCCCCATTAGGCAAATATTTTTCGTTATTTTATCACTATCAGGAATTTCTGTTGTGTCATCAATGTGTAGTACTCTGGTGTCAATTCTTTGTAAGCTTTGATATAACCCACTAACTCAGTCATTTTATTTCCATTTAGTTGCCAACGATGGATTATCATTCTGTTGATTAATCCTACAGTTGGTGCTCACCTGGGTGGAACTGGACGTGGGACCTCGCTTGTGAAGTTGTGATGCCTTCCCTGTTATTACTTCATCTATCTTCAGGTAAGGCTACTATGGAGTGAAGTGGACTAGTTAACTTAGTAAGTAAGTAACTAATTGCTACTATTGTTTATCTAGGTTGTTGAAGAAAGTAAAGGTCATGGCAGCATCCCACCTAATGGTCAAGAGAGTTAGAGAGGTATAACTATAACTAAGCGCTACACTCTCCCTTACAAGCACATAAACAGGCTGCGAAAAACATAAAGGCAGCAGTGCAAAGTAAAAGTAAAACAAACTACTGCAGGCTTACATTTAGATAAACTATAAATTCCCCTTACTTTTTTTTTTTTTACAAAGATACCCACCCTCTACACCCATACAACATGCCCACCCCTCTCCCCAAACAAACTGAACTGACCCAATGCCCAATGTCCAAAGAAAGTCAAACCCGGTTCCAGCTCCCTTCCCACCAAAAAATGTTTTTTTTAAAAAAGGGCTGGAAGATGGCATTATGGATGTCGGTCCGGAGCCGGTCCAGGCTCTGCTCCATCGTGGTGAGCTGGGTCTCGATGGTGTCCAGCCACTGCGGTATGTGGCACAGCAATGGCCTGTTGTCAGTGTTGGAGGGGTGGCAGCAGTTGGCAGGCGGTGCCAGCGATGGGATGGCTGGAGGCTGAGGGGGACTGCAGAGAGGCATTTATGTCGTACTCCTCCTCTTCCAGGACCACCAGTCGCCGGTATTTGCCTCTGCCACCACAAATGGGTCGCTATCTCCTGCCTGTTGGGTCCTCCGGGTGGACCAGCAGGAGCAGCTATATTGAGAAAAACATAAATAAAGAAGACAAATTGTAAATAATGCTCTGTGCAAACAATTGTTTTCAACTAGTTGGTGGCACAGTAGCAGTGCATTGCTGGTCCCCTAGGGCCACCGGAATGTGATTATGATTAGGAGAGTGACAAGGCCAATTTTGTTTTAGCCACACACACCTTTCATAAAAAGCAATGACTGTGTGGCAGAAAAGTATTAGGGCAGAGTAACACTGGATTTAAAAAAAACAGTGATTTAAATAGTTTTTTCTTCTAAGGGTTTTTCAAGTAACTATAAACAGACACTTTGAGTTGAAAAATAAATTACCTCTCATTAATCAGTACGAAATTATGCACTATGGAGTACAAGTTGGGTGTTGTGATAAAATAACGGAGCAATGCTCATTGCTAGTCAGCGCGTCGGGTATTATGCTACTCTCTGCAGCTGTAGTTGACAAATATCTATTTTTAATTCCAATGGCCCTGATCTCCAAATGCATTTTTCTTTCTACCCTGACTCCAAAAGGCAGATGAATAATAAATAAGTTACTACATCACATACCTCACGTATGGAATGCATATATACATATTATCCTGTCTGCCGTAAGTAGACGTTGGGGAAAGAAATGGGAAATATAGATTGTATTTGGCACATTCATCACAGTGCATCCCATACACCAAACTTGACATCAAACCATGGTCTTACTCCCACTTTCCTCACTAGCCTCGCCCACCACCACATATTATTTCCAACAAATTTATTTGCTGGGCATTAAGTAAGGAAAGGAAACGTAATTTACTCTACTGCGGGGTAGGGTAGTGGGATTACGTGGGTAGGATAGAGCTTTTGATATAGAATAGAAGGGCCACTACACTGATCATCGATTTGTCATCTATGGCTTACTGCACTTCGATCATAGGTGGCAAAATGCCATGGGCAGGGAGTAGGGAAATAAATTAGTGGTCGATACATCTGGCTCACTTAACAAATACAGCGAGTCAAGGAAGCAGAACAAGAATAAAAAATAACCCCACTTTGAACCATAGTTTTGATAACCCTGCATTAACAAAGTAAGCAAATTAGGTGAGCAGCATGCCCCTCTCCACGAGAAGAGCTGCCTTACTTATTCATCAAAACAATCCAAATATTCATTCATCCTTTTCTAATTTACCCATTGCCACCATGTGAATGTGAACATGAATGTGAATGCACATTTATAGAGCACATTAAACCATAGGCATCAAAGCTCTGTAAACAGCAAGAGCATACAGGGGAGACCAACAAGCAATTATAACTGGGGAAAAAGTCAGGTTTTCACATCCTTACGAAATGCAAAGTATGACATAATACTAGCAATATATACCCGGAGAGTGTTCCATAGCCTAGCAGCTGCCACTGAGAATGAACGCTCACCCCATCTCGCCTTCCTAAAGCGGGGGACCAGAACTTTCCTCTGACCAGCCAATCTTAATTATCTACTGGGACGATACCAGTTCTTTTTAACCTTCCATTTTTTCACGTTTCCCTTAAGCCATCCATGCTCATTATGTGAGCTTTTGGTGAATTGCAGATAGAAGAGGCCATAATAACTGAACCATCACTGCAGCTAGTAAAGCTGGGGGGTTCATGGTCACGAGCTGACAATGTCCTCATACTAGTTAGTGAGTATAATTGTCAATAAGGAAACAATTATGTGACTCACCAGTGCCCGTCCCTGCCGCCACTTCTCCCAGTCCAACTGACTCGCCTCCTGCAGCGGTACTGGAGCCGGTGTCACTGGTGGTCTGTGTGGCTAGAATAAAACATTATGCTTATTTTAGATGCCAGATACAACCCCTTTAATGTTTTCAATCAAAAAAATGCAACCACAATAAATCACTACAGTTCGGTTACCACTGCAGTACCTTCTAACAAAAATATCACTCTGGGCATTTGGTCGGTTTACACACTGTTAGACAAGCCATGCGTGGAGAAGTGCTCAATGAAAGACATATGCTGTTGCTTGCCAAATGCAATGGGAGTGGGACCTAATACTTTTTTCCCAGTCGTGCTGCACTGTCATGGAAAACTGCTGGTATACTGTATAAATGAAAATGAATGAGACAGCACACAACAGCTATGAAAAAAAACAACCATATAATATAAGGGAAAAAAAGATAATGCAGGCTCAACAGAAATTAAAGAAAAATGTGATCCATTGTGCTTCGCACAAGTGGGTTTGTATCCCGTCCTCGTCACCATGGAAGGAAGAAGGCAGGTAAGGTTGTCATAGAAATTTTATTTCTCACAAGCAACACCAGCCTCCAGGCAGAGACTCTTGTTGGCAATGTAGCAAGAGCAAGGTAAGTGGTTTTAATTATTTTTTTATTTTACTTTCCCTATCCTGTCACCTCCCCCCTCCGCCCGCCCCACCGATGTTACTTGTGCCGGCCGCGCCTGAGTATACCCCATGATTCTACCCTGAACCCACAACAATAATAACAAAACCCAACATTAGGGAAATAATAAATAAATAATAGGAATTACTGGGGTTAGCAGAGCCCTCGACGGCGGCGCTAGTGGTCGGAGTCTCCTGACCAGCTTCTTCTGGACCCTCAACAACGTCCCTCTTCTTGCCCTTGGGTGCTGAGGTAAGAAATAAATAAGATAAAAAACAACAGATTAGTGATTCAATTAATCTTCACAAAATTATTATGACAGGCAAACACAGTCACATAATTGTACTTCTCTAAAACAGGTCACCTATAGTACTAGATTCAAGTCTATCGTTGAGTTGCCCATACTAATCTTAAAATCCCTAATCCAAATTTCCTTAACAAAAACTACATTTGGAAGTAATGTATAGCAGTGAATGATCTTTGATTCTATTCTCATTTCTCAATCTCAAGTTCAACCCCCTTGATGGACCAACTCAGTCTCCCTTTTTGCAATGCATTGATGCATACTACACATCGCAGTTAGCTTGGAACTGTACGAACTATATAAACAAAGTAACAGGGAGAACGCTAACTCACTGTTATCACTGATTCACTATGGTGACAAGCGGACAGTCTGCAATGGCTTCTTAATTAATCAGCCAAAGCGAGCACCAATGATGAGAACAATTAGGTAGTGTTGCTGAGCACCTGCCTAGCAGAAACTAGAAATTGGATCACAAAATAATATTTTAACAAAAACTAAACATAACTTACCTCTAAGTGTGAGCCGCATGCTATTCGGAATTTTTTATAGCATTGTTGAACACAAACACAACAAATAAATAATTAATGCTCTCCAAACCCCGGAATCTCGATGCCTAGCAGGTCTAGCAGATCCTGGTCTAACATATCTGCCCTGGACAGTGCGTCAAACCTGGCTGGTGCGCTGCACACAACAGAGCACCCTCCCCCAGCACACCTGACGCTGTATCGGCTACCGGGCTGGGTGCCTGCTACCAGCATGGAGGGTAGGTGGCACTGCACAAAAAAATGGAGTGCTGCCACGTCCTTCTAAACAAATCTCACCCGAGGCTGAACACCTGGGTAGGGGCCACCCCCGCAACCCACCCTCTTCCATGGTGCTGGGTGGGTTAATAAAAAAAAAGGAGGGAAAGGAAAGAAGAAGGAAGTAAGGGGAAATAAACAAAATACAGAAAGTCACGAAAAACACTACATTTTTTCCCCCAAAACGTAAAATAAAAATGCACACACTAATATAAAAAATAAAAATGTGGGGTAGATAAGTTTTAGAGGGGGATGATTAAAGAGATTACAGAGGGAGTAAGAGTAGGCCCAGCAACATAACAGAGAGCAGAAAAACAAGATGGCCACGCCCATACAGACCGCGTGGTGCAGTTTGTGTGTGATTTGGAATGCGAGGATGCACATGAACACCACGTAGTGCAGTTCGCACACAATTTTGAATGCAAGAATGCACTCCACGTTCCCATCACAATGAGAACGGGCGTGCCATCAAACTCCGCCTGCAAGCCGAACTTAGCGTAACGTGGCAGAATTGTTTTTGCGCCTTCGCGGAGTGCCACCTAGCCCAACACCGCGAACTCTGCCCGGGCCTAGTTTTGACACTAACCATATTTTGCCTTCTCTAAAGCACTTTATTTTGAATAAACCCTCATGGTTTCTAATGTATACCTTGCCTCCAGAAGGCAAATTACCTTATACAATCTTGATGCTAACACCGCCCGATCCTGTGAAGGCACTTTATCTCATATTGTATCAGATTATCAAAGATAGGATCAAAATATGTATATGTAAAACTTCAGCTTTACACATTACATTGAGAAATTCACATTCCCAATATTAACCATAATATTCCAAAGTACTTGAGTCTTTCCTCGGTCACATTTTCT
The DNA here is from genome assembly GCF_964204655.1 of Triturus cristatus. Taxonomy (NCBI): domain Eukaryota; kingdom Metazoa; phylum Chordata; class Amphibia; order Caudata; family Salamandridae; genus Triturus; species Triturus cristatus. The sequence goes on from NC_140581.1 coordinate 998,935,369, forward strand.
TATTCATATCATCCAATGTTGACTGTAGATGATACCTCACCACACTGAAGATTTGATAAAATTAACAAAAATGCCTTCACATAAGCATCCTCATTTGTCAAAACCAACTCTGTCTGCCTCCCTTCTGATATCTTTAAGGCGCTCATAGAAGTGGCATGTGTTAAGTGTTAGACATTGTAGCTATATCCTACCAAGGTAGGTTAATCTTGCTACGGTAAGGGCAAACACATGGTTGCTTGTACGTAGTGTAAAGGTAAGAGATTAGGCTGCATAACCACCAAGAGATTGAAGTATGGTGTAGTGGGGCTCAGATAGGCCATATCATATGAGACTGCAGAACAGCTAAATACCATTCAAGCTACAGAAGTACTCTGGGGTCCATCAACTATGTGTTGACGGTCTACTTCACACACGTAGCTGCATGCAAGTCGGTTATTCCTCAAAATTTTGACAAATGAGGTGCTGTTCCTCAGTCCAGTGAATCCACATACCTTCATTTTGAGTGACCATAATCTTTGGGAATCCCTTACGCCACCCCTGAAGATCCACAAGGCGGAAGTCACTTTTGTTGATCTGTCCTTTCTTTGTGCAGCCAGTGGAGGAGGGACAGTGCGTACACCTACTTGTGATGCCTTTAATGAATCCTTCTCATGCACCATTTGCCTCAAGGATGATACTGGCCCTGGCTGTGGTATTCCTCTGTAACTATTAGAGTGGTATCTATTCTCAGCTCAACCTCAAAATCATCAGCACTCTTTGTAACCATGAACTTTAGGCCGACAAAAGAATGCCTCCATTTTAAGTTTATCTGCTTAATATGGCTCTAAATATGTGTGCCCCAGACCCTCACAAGAGTGCTCTACTCTTACTTACTGGTGAGATATCTGATGTCAGTCTACCTAGATGTGCTGTCTCTTGGGGATGCATGGATGACATGATAGATATGTACCTGTAAGTGTGGGTCTTTTAAAATTAGCTTGTTTTTTTTAATTGTAATGCTATTTTACTCATTGATGAAAACATGATGCTTTTATGAATTTTTAATGCAAAAATCGAATAAAGCTTTCGATTGATTGATTGATAGATATGTCACATCGTCATAGGTTAATAACTCTATAACACCTTCCCACTGAATATTCTCTTCAAGCTTGTCCACAAGAAGTTCCAAATGAATTAAAAATACACATACTTTGTTCTGCTTCTTACATACTAACACTTTGGGCATTTTTTGCCCACCATTATTCTCACTCTTTGTCCCTTCATGGAAGTTGCAATCTGGCATCATGAAAAGCTAATAATGAATAAAATAACAAAAATAAATAAATAAGCTATGGCCTCTTATAATTGTTAGGTTTATCTATATTTCATAACGAGATGTAGCATTACTTAAAATGGCTTCACTGCAAGCCTCTGTTAACCATTATGTATTCTATTAAGCAACACTTTATCACAGTGTGCCTGTTTGTTTAGTTTCTACCAGTTTCATTTGTTTTTCTGCCTATGGAGGATCCTCTGTATCTGTATTTTCCCAGCACCACCTCTTGATACCCAACACAGGTTGTTTGGCCCACTTAACCCTAAAGGGTCTTCCTAATAGTAGGTAGGTCACAGGTACATTAAAAGAATGATGCGGATGGTGTTTGACTGAGCCTGACGATTTTAAGGGAGAGAGACAGTGCACACCTGGCTCTGAGGCTTGCCAACAGGTCTCCTCAGTTTTTTTGTTTGCAGTGGTGGTCCAGTGGGACTGTGGTAGCTGGGCCGGGATTATACTAAGTAGGCTGTATGCAACCCTGCATGACTTTGGTACTATAGAAGGGTCCGCAAATGCCTGCATGGCTCCTACTGTAATTTATGATATCTCAGATTAACGTCTTCCCATGAAAACCGAAGATGCATGCCCTCATTTGCATGGAGACCAATGAATGAACCCTTTGACTTTGCGCACATGCCTTATTACAGATACGGATGCAAGGGCAAATAAGCTGTCAAGAGGTGCTCTGATTGTGTGCCACATATGAGGTGGAGCAAAATGATTGTGCCCACTCCAAACAGCAATGGCCCTTTGGGAAAGGGGGCATGGATGTAACAGGGGCCTTCCAGGAATCCTTCTGAAGGTGTTCACTCAATGTACTCACATGGGGGGGAATCTCTGCCCCATCTGAAATTAAGGTCAGGCCTTCGCCTGCCATGAAAGACGACTGGCACCTTCAAACAGCTGATATTCCTTTAACCTGCCCCATAAGTTGCCACATAATTTGAAGAGAGCAAAACAAAATGTTTCCTGCTCAAATGGACCGAAAGAATAATTTCACAGCATCTTTTGTATAATGACGAGTAATTTATTTTTTCTTGCCACATAATTTAGATAACCTTGCCAAAAAGGTTCTTCCTCCATCGGCACCTAATCTTGTCCTGTGGCCGTGATAGTGGTGAGACTCTGCAGAGTGGTTGGGAGCGGGAGGTCAAAGGAGGGGTCCTGGTGTTATGACTATTTCACTGAGAACCATGAACCAGCTTCAATATTTCATGGGTCCATGTGAAATATGTTTTTTATACCACTATATTTTGTGAGATAGAAGCACACATTTATGCAATATGTAGTATATATGCACAAGTGCAGAGTGTAGTATGCTATTTATTACCATTATTGCATGTGAGAAGGAGCTATGACACAGAAGATGCAAAGCCTTGAGTGGGTTGTGGTGCCTCTTCCCTCAGAAGTTTCTTGCCTCAGACTCTCACTGGAACCAGAATGCATTTACAGGTGCCCTAACCAGTTGTATTATCTATATCCTGGAGAGCTGGTGTCATCTGTAACAAGAATGGGAAGTATAATCTAGAGAGTCGGTGTGCCCACTGCCAAGCTCTGAGGTAGGTAGGTAGAAATGGCCTTATAAAGCTGAGCAATGGACGTGTGTGTGTATGTATACATATATAGACTTGCGAATTTCAGTACTTTTGCGTGTTTGAACCAGAAGCATTACCACTTTTTAAGAGTTTTTTCAGTGAATATATATTCAAATGGGCAACACCATTGAAAGTCACCAGCTATGTTATAGAGCACACACAACGTAAGCCACAACTTTTGTCACCTGCCATGTTTAATTCTTACATGATTACCTTTTTATGTTTCGCCTAGACAGTGCATGCGCTGTCTCTGCAAGACTGTATGTCTTACAGCCCGTCGTGAGCTTACAATACAAATGGCCCTCAACTGGAGGATGGAGCAAGTACTGGTGCCCATCCACTGCTCTCGTTTTTTTAGCTCTTTTTTTCTTCGCTTCAAGCACTCCATATGAGTGCTTGTGTTTTCAGTCCATCTTCCATATCCCCATCCATGCTGTTTCTTTTCCTTCCCACCCCTTAACCTGTACTCCACACCACTGCACACTTCGCCACTGCACTCTACTCTGCACCACTCTATTCTGTGCCACTGCACCACTCTATGTCACTGCACTAAACACCACTGCCCTCTTTGCCATTCAACTCCATGCCACTGCACTCTACATGACTGCAATCTACCCCACTGCATTCTATCAAACTGCGCTCTATGCCACTCTGCAATACTCTACTCTACACCACTGCACTCTACTCTGCACCTCTCTACACCTCTGCACTCTAGACCACTTCCGTATACTCTGCACCACTCTATACCACTGTACTCTGTGCCACTTTACTCTACACCACTGTACCCTATGCCACTATACTCTACTCTGCATCACTTTGTGCCAATGCACTCTACACCACTCTGCACAACGCCACTCAACTCTAGGCCAATGCACTTTATACCACTGCACTCTGTTAGTACACTCTACTCGGCGGCACTACTCTATGCCACTATAATCTGCACCACTGTACTCTATGCCACTGCTCTCTACCTTGCACCATTGCACTCTACGCCACTGCACTTTATGCCACTCTACTCTATTCTAACCACTGCACTTTATGCCACTCTACTCTACATCACTCTGCTCTACACTACTCTACTCCTCTGCACTCTACTCTGCACCACACTACTCTATGCCAATACACTCTACCCTGCACCACTCTACGTTACTGCACTCTACACCAGTGCACTCTGCACACTTTACTCCACTGCACACTTCACCACTGCACTCTATGCTATTGCACTCTACACAACTGCAATCTACCCCACTGCACTCTATCAAACTGCACTCTATGCTACTCCACTCTGCACCACTCTACCATATGCCACTGCACTATACCCGGCACCACTCTATGTCACTGTACTCTATGCCACTGCATTCTATGCCACTGCACTCGCCTCTGCACAACCCTGCGTCACAGCCCTCTACACCAATCTACTGTATGCCACTGCACTCTACTCTGCACTACTCTATACCACTGCACTCTATGTCACTCCACTCTGCACCACTGCACTCTACTCTACACCACTATACTCTATGCCACTCTACTCTATTCCGACTACTGCACTCTATCCCACTGCACTCTACTGCACTGCAGTCTATGCCACTCTACTCTACATCATTCTACTCTACGCTACTGCACTCTTAGCCACTCTACTCTATTTCAGTCTACTCTATGCCACTGCACTCTACACTACTCTACTCTGCACCACTCTACGCAAATGTACTCAACGCCACTGCACTCTACTCTATGTATGTCACTGCACTCTATAAATCAATCAAGGATTTATAAAGCACAGAGTAGTTAACTGCTTCGTGGTGGTCTATTCATTCGAACAGCCACTGCTCTCTACCTTGCACCATTGCACTCTACGCCACTGCACTTTATGCCACTCTACTCTATTCTAACCACTGCACTTTATGCCACTCTACTCTACATCACTCTGCTCTACACTACTCTACTCCTCTGCACTCTACTCTGCACCACACTACTCTATGCCAATACACTCTACCCTGCACCACTCTACGTTACTGCACTCTACACCAGTGCACTCTGCACACTTTACTCCACTGCACACTTCACCACTGCACTCTATGCTATTGCACTCTACACAACTGCAATCTACCCCACTGCACTCTATCAAACTGCACTCTATGCTACTCCACTCTGCACCACTCTACCATATGCCACTGCACTATACCCGGCACCACTCTATGTCACTGTACTCTATGCCACTGCATTCTATGCCACTGCACTCGCCTCTGCACAACCCTGCGTCACAGCCCTCTACACCAATCTACTGTATGCCACTGCACTCTACTCTGCACTACTCTATACCACTGCACTCTATGTCACTCCACTCTGCACCACTGCACTCTACTCTACACCACTATACTCTATGCCACTCTACTCTATTCCGACTACTGCACTCTATCCCACTGCACTCTACTGCACTGCAGTCTATGCCACTCTACTCTACATCATTCTACTCTACGCTACTGCACTCTTAGCCACTCTACTCTATTTCAGTCTACTCTATGCCACTGCACTCTACACTACTCTACTCTGCACCACTCTACGCAAATGTACTCAACGCCACTGCACTCTACTCTATGTATGTCACTGCACTCTATAAATCAATCAAGGATTTATAAAGCACAGAGTAGTTAACTGCTTCGTGGTGGTCTATTCATTCGAACAGCCAGGTCTTGAGTCCATTTCCTGAATTGCTGGAGCAAGGCAGTCCTGAGGTGCAGTGGAAGGTTGTTCCAAGCCTTGGCCACCAGGTGTGAAAAAGAGCATCCTCGCTGTTGCTTTGGCGGATCCGGGGGGTGTCTGTGAGGAAGAAGGAGGCAAATTGTAGGTGTCTGGTCGGTTGGTGGAAGGTCATGCATTTGTTGATAAGCTGGAGTTTGTATGTGTGGGTCAACATCTTGAACTGGCGTCAATTTTGGATCTGGAGCCAGTGTACCTTTTTGAGGTGAGGTGTGATGGTGGGCTGTCTGGAGAGGTCGAGGATGAATTGTGCCGCTGAGTTTTGTGTTGTTTGTAGTCTCTCCAGGAGGTGTGTGGTGATTCCTACATGGAGTGTGTTCCTGTAGTCTAGCCTGCTGATGACTAGGGCTTGTGTGACGATCCTTCTGGTTTTGACTGGGAGCCACCTGAAGATCTTGCGGAACATGCATAGGGTGTGGAAGTAGGCAGATGAGACTGTGTTTACCTGTTTCTTCACAGGTAGCTTGCTGTCCAAGATGAGGCCGAGGATGTGGGTGTGGTCTGTCGGGTGTGGGATCGGCCGAGATCAGCCAGCCATCATTCATCATTCCATGGCGAGGTGTTATTCCCAAAGATGAAGACTTCCGTTTTGTCCGTATTGAGCTTTTGAGCTTGAGACAGTTGTCCTTCATCCAGTCAGCACCGTTCATCATACATCTGTGGAAGTTGCCTCTGGTGGTGAGGGGCTCTTCTGAGAGCGAGAGGATGTGCTGGGTGTGGTCGGTGTCGGAGATGATGTTGAGTCCGTGCAATCGGATGTTGTTGACCAGGGGATTCATGTATGTGTTGGAGAGGGTGGGGCTTAGGGACGATCCTTAGAGGACATCGCAGATGAATTTCTTGGGTTCTGAGGTGAACGGTGGGTTCTTCCAGTGAGGTATGAGGCGATCCATTTGAGGGCATCTCCCTGGATTCTGATGTGGTGGAGTCTGTTGATCAACATGTGATGGGAGACGGTGTTGAAGGCCACTGACAGGGCCAGGAGGATGAGGGCTGCTGTTTTGCCATGGTCCAGGAGGGCCCTGATTTCTTTGATGGCTGCAGACAGGGCTGTCTTGGTGCTGTGGTTGGCTCCGAATCCGTATTGAGACGGGTCCAAGAGGTTGTTATGTTCCAAGTGTTCAGTGAGTTGCTGGTTGATTGCCTTCTTGAGAACCTTCACTGGAAAGGAGAGCAGGGAGATGGGCCAGTAGTTCTTCGGTTCTGCTGGGTCGGCGGATGGTTTCCCCAGAAGGGGCCTCTCCTCAGCGTGTTTCTAGTCCTGTGGGGAGGAGGCCGAGGTGATGGAGGTGTTCAGGACCTTCTTGCGCTTGTCCCCAACCGTTTTGCTTAAGAGGTTGAAAATGTGCTGGTGACAGGGGTCCATGGGTGCTCCAGAGTGCACGGAGTTTATGATGTAGATTGTTGCTTGAGTTGTGAGAGGGTCCCAGTGGGTGAGGAGGTGTTTGGGGTTTGTGTCCGTAGGTGTGAGCCGGATGATGCTGTTGTTGGCAGTGGTTAGGGTTTGAAGATCATAGATGACTGAGATATTTTTGTGGAAGAAGTCAGCCAGGGTGTCACACAGTTCTTGGGAGGGGCTGATAGTGTTCTTGGTGGCTGCAGGGTCCTAGATTTCCTTCATGATGGTGAAGAGCTCCTGCTGTGGTTTGTGCTGGCTTCTATGCTGTCTGCGAGGGCATTCTTCTTTGTTACCTTCAGGAGGTGGTGGTACTGGTTGTGTGCTGTTTTGAAGGTGGTATGGTCTCCTGTCTCTTTGCTGGTGCACCACTTCCTTTCTTGTTGCCAGCAGTTGCATTTGGTGGATTTCAGCTACACGATAATCCAGCTAGCAGGCAGGTCCTTTGGATTTAGCTGTCTTGGTAGTGGCGATTGTGTCGGCACATTTGGTGACCCACTAGAAGTTCTTCTCCGCCTGTTTAGTTAGGATGTTGTGTCTGGGATGTGGAAGGTGAGAATGTTGTTCCACTGGTCTTCTGATATCTTTTTTCAGTTTCTGCGCATGGAGCTGAAGGGTATGGTGCCAGTGTTGGTAGGTCCTGAGATGTTGAAATTGACGCTGTAGTGGTTGGTCCAGGTGAGCTGTGAGATATGGTTGTACTTGACTGTGTCGCTGAATGTGGAAATGGGGTTGAGCGTGTGTCCTGTAATGTTGCTAGGGTCGGTGACAAGTTGCTTGATGCCAATGTTGCTCATGCATACTAGAAGGCCAGTTGTGTTGGTGTTGCTGGGGTCATCGAGGTGGATGTTGGGATCCCCTAGGAAGATGTACTGCTCAGATTCAATGGCGATTGGGGCAATGACATCGAGGATGGCGTTGCACAAACTGGTGCGTGGTCTGTAGGCGAGGGTGCCTCTGATGGTGCTTATTCTATGGCTCAATGATTAGAGCGGCAGACCCTGATGCAGAGGTCTAGCCTGGGACCAGGGTTCAATTACCCGCCTTGGCGGGTCTTGGGCTCAAAAATTCCACGGACCTGATAATTCTCGCCTCGGTGCCTATTCCAATCATGGAGTCCCACTCTGCAACTCTGGGCAATAGCCTGCTTAATCTCCACAACGGCCCCCACAACGCTAAGGATGCCTGGCCTCCCCCTTGGGGGTGCCCAGGAGTGGACGCCTCACAGGGAAAGCCAGGATGGGTTCCACAGCGGTATTCGCACAAGCGCCATGAGACCCTTGCGGGTGAGTAGTGCGCTATACAAGTATCAAATTTACATTTTACATTCTATCTGTGTGGAGCTGGAAGTTGAGATGCTCTATTATCGAGGTTGAGTCATCTGAGGAGGTCATGCAGTGGATGGTGTCCTTGTAGATGATGGTGATTCCACTTCCTTGTTTGTTGGTTCGGTCTTGCTGTGTTACCTTGTAGCCTTCATGGGTGGCGAAGGCGATGTACGGTGTAGAGGCAGGGTTCAGCTGGGTCTCAGTGAGGAAGATGGCATCCGGGGTGAAGGGTGAGATTGTGTCTCAGATCTCTGTGAAGTTCTTGCTGAGCGATTGTGCATTGAGTTGAATGCTGTGGCGGTCTTGGTCAGCGTGTTGGACGCAGTCATGTTTGTGGTGTCTTTGGCATTGTTGGTTGCTTCGGCGTTGCAAGTGAAGTGGCAGTTCTGGCAGGAGAATTGTCCTCTGGTGATGAGTGGCAGCAGTTGTTGTTGTTGATGTAACTGGGATCCAGGGCTTGGAGGTCTGTGGTGGTGTAGCTGCACGGGGTGGGAAAACCAGGGTCCCTGCCACTGGGGCCTCCATTAAGTAGGCCCTGGAGTATGTAGGGGCTCCGGGAGGCAGGAATCAAGCCCGAGGAATCAGGAAAAGCAAGTGGCTGCACAATACAGAAAGCAACAATAGAGTTACATAGGGTTACATAGTGTGATAGAAACAACAGGTGGCCAAACAATTCACATAGTATTCAGAGTGTGGCCGGGTCTGGTGTCTCAGTGGACTAATGTGTCCATTGCAGAGGTCTGTCTTCGACCTCATGGTTACAGGTTCAAATCCCGGCGGGTCCACTCAGCCTTTCATCCATCTGAGGTCGATAAAATGAGTACCATTGAGTTGGATAACAATTAACATCTGTTATTCAGAGCCAAAAGACCTACGGGTGAAAGTGCGCTTTACAAATACACATGTTAATGTTATGTTGGAGGCTAGGAATACAGTGCTAAACAGAAGGGAGGCACAAAGGCTGTATACAGTTAATGGCTGAATACAGAAGAAAGGCAAATAAAATGAAGAAATACAAATTACCAGTAACGGAGAAGCGATATTACAGTGAACACTCGAGAAACAGGCAACAGGAGGCAAGCGGGCGACACAGAACAGTGGGAGCTGGCACAAGGGACTACTTTATTGCACTGCACCTTACTCAGCACCACTCTACATCACTGCACTCTATGCCACTGCACTCTAGTCTGCACCTATCTACTCTATACCACTTAACTCTATGCCACTGCACTCTACACTACACTATTCTATGTCACTGCACTCTACTCTGTACAACTCTACTCCACTGCACTCTGCGCCCCTCTACTCTATGCCACTAAAGTCTACAATACTGCACTCTGGCCCACAGCACTCTCTCGCACTGCACTCTTCTCTAAACTACTCTACGCCACTGCATTCTACGTTACTGCACCCTACTCTGCACCACTGTCCTCTACATAACTGCACTTTTCAGTATTCTGCACCACTGCACTCTACGCCACTTTACTCTATGCCACTGCACTCTGTCAACTCCACTCTACACCCCTATACTTTATACTGCTACACTCGACTCTGCACCACTCTGTGCCACTGCACTCTACTTCAGTCTACTCTACGCCACTGCAATCTATGCCACTGCACTCTACTCTTCACCACTCTATGCCACTGCAACCAATGCCACTCTACTCTATGTCACTGCACCCCCTCTGCACCACTGCACTCTACTCTGAATCAATCTATGCATCTGCAATCTATGCCACTCTACTCTGCACCTCTCAACTCTGTGCCAAAGCACTCTACTCTGCACCACCCTACTCTAATCTGCACCATACCCACTGCACTTTACACCACTCTACTGCACTCTACTCTATGCCACTGCACTCTACTCCACATCACTGCACTCTACTTTGTGCCACTGCACTCTACGCGACTCTACTCTGCAGTTGCACTTTACACTAATCAAGTCTATGCCAGTGCGCTGTACACCCTTGTACTCTACTCTGCACCTCTCTACAACACAGCACTCTAGGCCACCAAACTCTACATCAGGTCACTCTACTCTGCTCTATGCCACTCCACGGTGCTCTATACCACTCCACTCTACGCCACACTGCGCCACCCTGCTCTTCACCACACCACTCTACTCCACACAGTGCCACTCTATGGCACTTTACTGCCCTCCACTCTACACAATGCCACTCAACTGTATTCCACTGTACCCTACCCCACTTCACTCTACACCACTCTACACTACACCACTCCATTCCAGCCCACTCTAATCTACCCAACTCCACTCTACGCCACTCTAATCTACTCAACTCTACTCTGTGCCAGTCCTCTCTATGCTACTACTCAACACCACTCTACTCTGCACCTCCCTGCTCTAAGCTAGTCCCCTCCATTCACTCTAAGGCACTCCCTGGCACTTCACTCTACTCTATGCCACTCTATGCCAATTCAAGCCACTCCAATCTACTCCACTCAACTCCACTTTATGCCACTCCACTCTATGCCTCTCCATGCCATGCTACTTTTCTCCACTCCACTCTACTCCACTCCATGCTTCTTTACAACATGGCTAAAAGACATTGGCAAATCCAATAGCTTTTGCATAGACAAAACCTATTGGCTTTGCCTATGCTTGTTTTTAATGCTGTTTGGCAAATGTGTGTTTTATGCATATTTTTCATTTTTTTTATTGTTTAGAACTTGGTTTTCATGACTCTGTGTACCCTCAGTACTCCTCTACGGATGGATACCACTGAGGGTGGCTCCCACATGGCTGTAGAAAACGTTTACACGGCGCAAACATTGATTCCAACTCACGATTTTCAAGGTGGCAGAAACAAATTTCAAAGCCCTTCTCAAGCCAATCATATTTGGCAAAGGATTCAAAATGTGATGGGCAGGAGTCGTGAATCATGACTTGCAATTTGAAATGGCAGAGATTTACAAAGGTGTTAGCCCTTTAAAAGTCTGCTCAACACCTTTTTAATACAATAATATCTCAAAAACTGCTGAATGGTTTGACACCAAAACTAACAAAAGCATGCTTTCTGAGCAAAGCTGTACTATTATGCCAAGTTTGGTTTAAGTCAGTTCAGGGGCTTGGGCTGTAGGGGGGGGGGTGGGGGTAACATTTCCTGGGGGATCTTAAATGGGCAAACACATCAGGAGTGGCTGTGCATGTGAAAAATTGATTACAGTACATCTAAAATCACGAACAGAAATTTACTGGAAAAAATAACAGCTAAAGATTAGTTATTATTTAGAGAACAAAAAAACCCTCGAAAAGTGCACTGTGCCCATTGTGGTGAAGCAGCATGCTCTTTTTTACTAAATGTGGGCTGTGTGTTTCATGTACCTGTGATGTATCTCGGAAAAAAAGGTCCGGTCTTTTTCTGGCCATTTTCATAGTCTCTTGCCTGTCTTATTTTACTTTGACATTCCAAAAAGAGGGAGTTAGTTTTATGGCGAAAAGTTAAGCTTCTGTTTAAGACAAATTCATTATTTTCAGTTTAGTAAGTCAAATATACAATGTACACAAACAAAAGAAAAACAGAAAATAAACAAAACATACCATTTGGCTAACACAGTTTGGATACAAGTATGCGAAAACATCAGATTAATCATATGGGGAATTCCTAGTTCCTACAGAATTCTTAGGGGAAAGGGATGTATGTCAGCTATATGGGGAGAGGATGTAACCTTACGGCTAGAGCGTCGACCTCAAAGCTGGGGAATCGTGTTCGAGTCTCGGCAACACCGTTCAACATCCTGTGATTCTGGGCAAATTACTTAGGGCCATATTATCAAGACCGGCGATAACATTATCGCCGCTTTAGCGGCAGGAAACTGCTGCTAAAGCGGCGATAAGGGGCTTGATAATATGCCCTTGTGAATTCCCATAGAAGCCCAGGTTGACACCAGAACCTGGGCTTCTATGGGAATTCACAAGGGCATATTATCAAGCCCCTTATCGCCGCTTTAGCGGCTGTTTCCTGCCGCTAAAGCGGCGATAATGTTATCGCCGGTCTTGATAATATGGCCCTTAATCTCCTCATGCCTAAAAAAAAAAAAATGAATGTGTCCATCTCTAAGAAAACTGGTGCTCATGTAAAGCGCTCTGATACCCGATGTCTCGGGTCTAGTTCGTGCTATATAAAACTGTAAAAAAACAAAAACATATGAATCACTCTGACGTTCAAAGTTTATATTGTTACAATATTTTTTTTGCTCCTTACAGATGCTTACAGATTATGGAATGAAAAGAAACGTGAATCAATGAAACCAGACAATGAATATTGTCCACCAGGAGAACCTTTTGCTTCCACAACCACTTCTCGGGATGCGTACGAATTTAAGGGATCAGTTCATACGAAGAGCTTCAAGCCCGTAAATCCACCTAGAGGTTGCAACATCCCCTTTAATGATGTGTCAAATTACCAAGAGGCCTATGTTGGCCACCCAGTGGAAAGACCCAAATTCCATGTTGGAGAACCATACAAGCCCTGCTTGGATCCATTTGAAGGCATTTCCACCCACCAACAAGATTTTAGAGGAGAGCCCGGTTGTCCTGCTGAGTCCACTAAGCCATGCTACACCCGACAGGGTTATGACCTCCCTTTTTGTCCATCGACAGAGAGCCGGGATGCATACACAAAGATGCCACTACCGTGTCGATTCCAGAGAACGGATAAGATCTATGTTCCTCCAACGGGGAAAATGGACCTACAGTCAACGTATCATTCCGACTTCTTAGAGCACAGATTGCAGCCGCCAAAGTCTTTCCGCCCTGTGGTCTGCCGGGACAAAAACGATATGCCTTTTGATGGTAGTTCCGTCATGAGGGAAGACTACAGGCAGTGGTGCTATACAAGAATGCCTCCCGTGAAACCAGTGCAGATGATCCAGTTGCCAACGGAGCCAATGGACTGCTTGACCTCTTCTAAGCTCCACTACGTATTACATCCTCCTGCACACACGCTTTCCTGTAAACCAGTCGGACCTGGAGCTAGGACCCATGATGTTTTTGATGCGGAAAGCATGTACAGGACCACTTACACACCCAAGGAGATTTGTCTATGCCCTGCTCGCTTGAAAGACCCCGAAGGCTATGTCTTTGAAACACTGGACAAATTTGGTCACAGGCAGTACAGATCCGTGTATGATGCGAGTCAGCGCTCTAGCTCTAAGAACGAAAGAGGAATCCTTAATCCAGAAGGTAGCCTTGCATTGAAAAAAAATGGGATCTTTTGTGAGCAGCCCAGGAAGGTGGAGGCGGTCTGCTGATTCTCTTATTATTTTAGGATCAATTATGAAACCTTCCAAGAAGATATATGAAAATATAAGAAAGCTCTGGCCCTTCATGGAAGAGTTAGGAAATAAACACACAATATTATACTGTGTTCACTGAGATTTTTTTTATTCCTGGTGAAGCATTATCAAAAAATAGTCCCCAGACATCTCAGCACAAGTGAATGAAGGGGATGTACCTCTGCCACTAAAGATATCAAAACCCATTCGGTACCGAATATGTTCTAAAATTCTTATAATTAAAGAAATCATTTGGTGGGGCAGGGGCATTTTAGTTCAAAATTTGTAACTCTCTAATTTCCCCAAGGATGATATATCTGCTTATTGTTGTCACCTTTTTGAAAACATTATCAAGACGTCCTATTGATGAGGTAGAGGGCATTTAAGCCACACTTCAATGCCCAGTACCTAAGGTTGGTACCAAGAACCTTTAAGGGCATATCTTTAATTTCTGAGGCAAATTGTAAAATGCTACTGGACTTAGCCATGCTTTTGATTGCACAGACAGACCTACATTTACAATTACAATATAATTTATAAAAATCATAATCCACATCAAACCTTGAAAGTGAGCAGATTCTCGCTATTATACAATATTTACTTGACCAGAGCATCACACTCATTTCATACTTATGGACTTTTGCACAATGGAACATGGATTTACGGAACTTAGACTTCCAGGAGGTTTTAGTTTAGGCAAAAGGTATTTTTTTTACTGGAAATGTGCCCTTTCCTGAGCACCATAATGCTTTGCACTGCTTTGTGTTAAGGAGGTTTAACTAGGGTGTTGTTGGCGAATCAGTATAAACACCCATAGGTTTAGATCCAAAGCCAGATCTACTAATATAGCCAGACCAGGGTCTGCATCTAAAATGCGAACAATTCCTTGAATCAAGCAAGGGGAAATGTTTTCATTTCTCAGACAACCCATGTACTCCATGTGTGCTCTGAAATATGTCTAGTTTTCAACAACGGTGGTCCCCAGAAAGTGAAATGGAAACCAAAGGAATGAATATAGACTCAATCGTAGCTATATTTAGTGGACTCGTCCAGCCGGACAGAGGTCTGATATTTACTTGTAGGTTTAGGATATAATCATACATAAAATGGGACACAATAGTCTAGGCATAGGAATTTGTATTGGAAGTTGTTGCCTCCAATACAAATCCTATGCTAGAAAAAGTACTCTCACCTCTGCATCATGGTGCGAGACTGTGTGTCGTGCAGCGCAGCCTCTGAAGCTGCCAGCACAGGGGATGGCAGTAGCAACAGGTCTATCTTGGTAGGCATGGCTCTGTGTTTTATTTTACCCTTTGCGCAATGCCGCACAGCAAATTTGGTTATTGCGCTGTGTTGCGAGAAAAATAAGGGAATCTGCCACACTGTATTGCTCGGTGTATATCTCCCACCTTTTGCGGAAACAAGTTTCCAATGTGTCCCGATCAAGGAAACTCTGGCTGGGTTTTCCATCATTTTCATATTAGTTACTAAGGAAGCCGTGGTGCGGGCAATATTGTCATTCACCCTTTTTAGCCCCTGAAACTCATAGTCTACAATAACCATCACTGACTCAAATTATGGGGCATATTTGCAAGAGAATGGTGAAGCATGGCGTTAAGCAAAAATTGCTAACACCACGCTCCGCCATTCTGAAAACATAGAGATGCACCGTATTTACATTGTTACGGCATATCCCTCCATTTTCCATAGCACTGGCGCTAAACTCAGCTGCCTAGCGCTAATGCAGGCACCCTTGCACCATAGTGCAGGGGTGCCTGTGTGGAGGGAATGATTGTTTATGTTCAGGAAGGTGTCCCTTCCTGCACATAACCCATGACTAATGGTGATTTGTAACTCCTATGTGTGCTGAATTGTGCAGCACATGTAGAAGTTGCAAATAGTAATTTTTTTAATGAAGGTACCCCTTCCTGCACATAAACAATCATTCATGCCGATTTGCTGTTTCTATGTGTGCTGCACAATGCAGCACACATAGAAACAGCAAAAACAAGGAGAAATGAAACATTTTCCCTGGTCTTAATTTTGATGCTGCCCCATATTTACACCGCCCTTGTAAAAAGGGGCAGTATCAAAATCATTGGGTGTTGTGGCGGAACGCCCACCCCAACACCCATTGCCCGCCCCTTTCAGGCTAAGTGGAGTGTGAAAGGGGCCTTATTTACAAGGCAAAAGGTTTATCGCCACAGGAACGTCACAAAAAGTGACATTCCTGTGGCTATAAGCCCTTGTAAATATGCCCCTATGTATCCTCTTCTCCACGTAGGCAAATTCTTGTTCATTCTCTTCAGTGTATTTTGAATCTTCTGCGTCAACCTTTGAAGGTGCGCTGCCATCATCCCTGATTCACCCGGAGACAAACTGAGGTCCTCCGTTACGGAGCCAACCTCCTAAGTAGAAGGAGCTGTGCATAATAAGAAAAGCTCACCTCTCCCTGGGTGAATCTGTTTACTATCCTTCGAGGGCACTGCACAATTCAAAACACTCACTCCATTGGTGAATGAAAAATCACATAATGGAGACCCCCAACTGCAGAAGCCAGCGCATGCCTTCAGAATACTGACTGGAACCAGGGTCGGACTCGGAACAGCAACTAGCCCTGGGAGCGGGGGGAGGGCAGGTAAGGGGAGGGTGCTAGTGTGAAGCACCGCTTTTCTTACAGGGTGCCGATATTGCAACAGACGATATTGCGGCCCCCAGTGATAAAAGCAGCACCCGCGGACACAAAACCGGCCCCCACCCCTCCGGCCCACAAGGGAAATGCCCGGTGCCCGCTACGCCCAGTCTGGCCCTGACTGGAACAGATCCCGCTCATATTGTAACCCGCAGTTTTCCCTTCTCTCATTTTCCATTCCACTGTCGAGGTACAGGTGACAAAATAATTCCCTGTTGTGTTAGTTTCATCAACGAGCTCTCGATCAGCTCCCCCCTTCGATATCCAGATTTCCCACCATGACTCTCGACAGCAGACGTGGATGTAGAGGCATCTACATCCCAACATTCCTGAGATAGAAGTTGGCCCTTACACCAAGGTGCCTCTTCTCCGGAGGGCGGCCACATCTGCCACCCAGAGAGAAAACACTTCCGTGCCTTGATAGCATCTCTGGTACAGTCAATCTGCCAGGAAATAAAGCTGCACTAGAGGTACCAGGAATTCCAACCTGATGGCTTACCGACTTTGCTCTACCCCCTCCCCCATTAAAAAATAAATGTGTTTTAACTTTTTCTTGAAACAAAGACAACCTGTCATAGTTCAGAAAAAGTGACTACTCCAGTGTAAAAATGTGAAAGTCCTCTAAAAATCATAGAGGTACATTTTCCCATTTTCACACAGCGCAACGCAGCAAGCCACCTTTCTAAGATGCGCTGCATGAAAGGGCAGGTATATGTTGTATTTAACATCATAAGGTGCATTCCTGTCCTTTCCATGCGCTGGCGCACTCTTGGCTACCTAGCGCCAATGCAGGCAGCCTTCCACCATGGTGCAAGCATTGTAAGCAGGATTGTTTTTGTGCAGGAAGGGGCACCTTTCTGCACAAAACAATCCTCTGAGGAATTTTCACATTTCTATGTGTGCTGCAGCACACATAGAGGAAAAAACGAGGAGAAATAAAGATATTTCTTCTTGTTACACCACACCTGGGGAGGCGTAGCATTGTGACGCATTCCCAGGTCTACCAGTAATGGTAAGTCTGGAACTGCACCCAAATCTATGGATGGATACGTGGGAACACCCACGTTCCACTAATGAAACATCTTCCTGGGGCAGAGTAACACAACGTATTTATTTGCACTGTGTTGCATTACTCTAGTTTTATCAAGTCATGCAGGGCCACTCAAGGTGGCCTTGCATGGCTTGATAAATCTGACTTAGTAGTTGTGTCGCCCTCGCGCCCCCTTGCGTGGCGCAAGGGCAACACAATAACAATGATAAATATGCCCCCTACTGCCTCCAGAAATGCCTTGTTTTGCTGTGAAGTGTGAGGTTTGTTTCAGATGCATAGCTTTATAGGCCAAGCTTGCCAACTTGACAAAAAAATCCTGAGTCCAAACCATAAGATAACTGGGAAAAAAAATTCCCACGTGTCTAATGTGGAAATTTGGACTAAAAGAGGCAAATTTCTTTAGTTCCATTTTCTACTACATGAGCAGCAAAATGTGCAAATGCGGTTTGCTCTATTTCTTTATGAAACATAGATTGGAGTAATACACACACAGTGATTCCTAATAAAAAAATAAAAGGGCATATTATCAAAGAAGATCTATAAACATCGCTAAGCGCACTTAGCGCTTTACTGTTTATCGCTGTCTATCGCTGAATAACATCGCCATGTTAGCAGCGTATTTTCAACGCTTTGCAAACAGGCGATGTAATTCCAGCGATAGACGGCGAGAAACAGAATTATCGACTTAAATCTAGCATTGATTATGGAGATGCTTGCTGATAGGGGAGTGTGGTCGTAACATGGCGATCCACCTCCCATTATCAGCATAGCAAGTAAAAGAAAAAGCAGACGTCAACTTCATGCGATAACCGCGGTTAGCTCGTTTTTTTTAATTGCTGGGGCCGCATTGTTAATAATGCGAAGTTATGTTTGCCACGTTAATCATGCAGACATTGTGAGGAATGCCCACTTTGCATGTCATTAGCGCTAATAATCGCTGACATGCAAAGTGGAGAAAAAATGGGCACTATTGCCACTAAACTGTCGCTAACAGCTGTCAGCAACAGCTTGCAAATAGGGCGATAAAAATATCGCAGCTTTAGCTGCAAAAAGTGCAGCTAAAGCGGCGATATTGCCCTTGATAATATGCCCCAAAGTTCTATATGTAAAGCAACTACCCCCACTATCCATAACCTCCATTTTTCCCTGGTGCAACAAACTTTCTGTAAAATGGATTGGGTTATAATGTGTTTGCCCACAATCATAACAATAAAATAGTGCAAAGAGGATTTACACTAGTGATGAGTTTCTATAATGCTGCTCCTGACCTTCACAGCCAACCAATGGCGCATGCAAGCAGAGAGTGTCACATGGTCAAACACCTTTCAAACGAGTAGGAAGTAATTAAATGGAAAAAGTACAATAAAGGTACACACATGATTTTAAAAGCATAGATTTGTGATATTTCACAATTGATTTGAAGTGTGCCCACTCCAAAATAAGCATGACGACGATGGTGACGATTTCGACAACGGACAGAAGCAGTACACAATGGCTAATCAAAGACTATGGACATTATCAATTAAATAGTCTGTCTTTTCTCCACGTGCATGCAGTCGGCAAGGACGGCTCTGGAGACGCGGATCTCTGCTGATCTCTTTATTGGGCACCTTAGCACGAATATCTCATTCAGGAGTTTCAGGGAACAGCACTTTCCTTCTTGTGCTTGCTTCCCCACTTCCGTTTCCTCTTGCCCTTCCCACACTTCCTGTTCCTGCCTTGAAGAGGCGGTGACCATTGCAGAGGGCCGCTCAGCTTAGCACCATCATGGCAACAGACCCCCCCCCACAGCAAGAATGCCCGCAAATGAAACACAGCACACAAGTTATACTTGGGAAAAAACTGCTGCAGGTTTATTACATACAACGTTATGTAATCTGGTGGGTTAGCTTACGGGCGATCCAAGGACAGGCAGCCTTCTCGCCACCTGTCTGCCTGATGAGCCTAGCAGCACCTTGGCGAACCACTTAGTACTGCACCTTTTGGTGATCCCCTTCCCGGTTCACCTGACCACCCTAGGTCCATTATACTCACGCCCTTCTGGGCGGAGCGTAGCTAGGCAAGCCCCCGGTTGCTCAGGCCCACAACCGCCCGAAGGACTACGGGGCGCCGACATAGAATCCGTGAACCTCCCATGAGGCTCCTGGGGTTCGGCTCTGGCACCACTGTGTGCCACGCAGCGGTACCGTTCTGTGCCCGTATGCATTCAGATCGCCCTGTAACTCCGCCTGCAACGAAAAAGTACAACATTACAAAGGCCAACTGTGCTTCCCACTGCCAACACGCCGGGTAAGCGGTAGGGTGGGAGAGCGTGGTGGAAGCGTGGTGTCCGCGGTGCGTCCGGTGCAAAAGAGACAGAGAAGGGGGTGGGGGATACCTATGTACCCCTCACCCTGCCCTGTGCATCAAAACCGTAAAGATGTCAATAAATTCCCTCCTCCAAATCCCTTCCTTGGCCGCAAGGGGCACCTCCCACACTAATGAGCATCGGCCAGACAGCAGGGGGGCCAACGTGACTAGCGGCGCGGGGGCAGGGAGTACAGGAGGCGGAGCCGCGGGGGAGGGGGGGTGCCTGAAACTGGGAACGCAGGCGGAGGAGTGGCGTTGGCGGCAGGGACTGCGGGGGGAGCGCATGAAGCTGCCGGTGGGATGGCTGTCTCTACTCGTATCTGGCCGCCTAACTCGTGGGAGGTCCCCCAAGCGGGGAGGGGAGAGTGCTTGATGGCCCCGGGCTCAGGCACGGGCCCTGGGACTGAAGGGACACCTGGTGCCTGCGCAGGTGATGCTGGGCTAGCTACCCCAACTCCACAGTTCGCTATGTTGCCGTTGTTAACGCAAGGAGACCAGCTCTGACCTCCGTCATGAAGTTTGTTAGCGTATCCGTGAGCTTACTCAGGTCGTCACAGGTGGCAAAGTTCGTAGGCGGCGTTGCGTTGACCAGGGGGGCCACTGGTCCAGCTGCGGGGGGCAGGGGAGCGTCGGCCAACGGCACGGCCACAGTCCGCGCTGTGCTTGTGGTGCAGCTCCTAGCGGACCCTCTTTGTTCTGGTGGGACCGTTCTCCTCAGCGGCTTCCTGAGCCGTGCATGGGGCAGGCATGGCGATACCAGAATCGTCGGGGCTGTGTGCCCTCAACAGTTCAGTGGCCCAAGCCACTCCTTTGACCCTGACCATCTCCATGACGGCCGACAATTGCGCATCTTGGTAGGTTCCTGGCTGGGAATCCTCCACCTGGGACATCATCGAGAAAAGCGGGGGGGATCCTTGGCTATTCATCTGAATGGATCTGCGACTGCCCACCTGGAAGAGAAATTGAGCTGTGAGCCAAAACCTAACTGCTGGTGACGGCTCAGCTTTCCAGTCTTCGCCTACGCAGCTCGGTCCCAGACCCTCACCCCCTACTTACTTCCTGTGGTCGCTACTCTCCTCCTGACGATGCTCGTGAATTTGTGTAGTCTGGGAAGGAACTTGCTGAACCCTGTGAGGGGATGATGGTAAAATTGTTAACCAATGGACCAGGAGGACTTGCCGGCCGCTGGCGCGGCAAACAGTCCCTGCCTGCCCATCATGACTCTCTCCCCCCTTGAGCTGGTGTTGCCCTGCGAGCCCCCCCATACCTGTGCCCCTCGGCGGAACACTCCGCCATGCGTTACCTCAAAAGACACCTCAGCCGGCGACTGGTGCTGTGCCCTGCATCTCTGCGAAATGTTCGGAAAGCGCGGGGCGTAGCTGGAAAACACAGCAGGCGGCATGAGAGGGGGTAGTGGCTTTCACCACCTGACAAGGTCACCCCGGGGGGGGGGGCTAGGTTAACATGGCCATGTGGCGCGCGTCCCTTGGACTGCTGACAACACCCCTGCCCTGCACCGCAGCGGTAAGCGTTCCGACCCCTTCGTGTTCCTTGCCTCTAGTGGCTCTTGCCCTTTACCTGTGTGTTCCAAGCGGATCCTAGTAGGGGCGAGGAAGGAGGGGGGGCCTGGCATCCGATCCTACTCCTGCATAAAGAAACAAATAAATTAATACATTCGCACAGGCCGCTGTCCCAAGTGGCAACAGGGTGGCATTCGCCGGAGCATGTGCAGGCCGTCCTCGCCCCCAACCCCCTTAATATCGCAAACTTAGCCCAAGAGCATGAGAATGCCCTGGAGCTCCCCTGATCTCGTGTCCGCGACGATGACTGGGCGTTCGGTGACCATTCCTCCCGTGAGTCCATGATTCTGCCTTTTTTGATCCACGGGAGACGCGCTCTCGCAATTGTCGCCCCCTCTGCAAGAGAAACCCATAGCCCATCATATTGGCCTAAGCAAACAGAGGCAGGGAGGGCCAGTATCATGACACCTAATCTCCAGGGCGCGAGTCCAGCACGGGGCCACCAGGAGGGCTCGGATCCAGTGCCGCGATGTATCTAATGGGTGACTCCGCCAGCTGACGGTGAGCGGACGAAAAAGTGCGTGCACTAAAATTGCATTCCCCAATGCGTCCTCCCTCCCGGCGCATCTCCGCCCAGGAGGGTGCCTTTGCTGCTGCAGCCCACCTCGGGCTGCAGGTGCAGTGCTGCGAGCATCCCCGTTGCCCTTCTGGTAGATCCCAACCTCTCATAGGGAAATACCATAGCCTGCGTTTTACCCTGAGCAAAGAGACATTGCAAGCCCAGGGGATGGGCACCTAGACTTCAGGATAAGAGACAGAGCCTCAAACGGTAAGTCGGCCTGGCTTCATTTATTTATTTTTATTTATTTAACTGCCTGTTGAAAAAGGAGGGTGGGGGGGGGGGGCCCATGGCCGGCGCACCACGTGGTTCTGGGGAAGTATGAGGCCTGCCAAAGGCCAGGCGAACCGGAGGGGGAGGTGCACAGCGTGCAAACCCTGCCCCGGGGCGCGCGCGCCTGCCGATGGTCCGGACAGGGAAGAGGCCGCTGGGAGGAAGGGAAGGCTTTCCCCCCCACCTTGCTGAGCACGGAGATGGGAATCCCAAGGCGTCCACGCGCTGGCAGTGGGGCTGAAACCACAGCGTTGCAGCTGTGCTGCATAGCCCAACCTGAGCCGGGGGACGACCGCTGCAGTCCCGAGGTGGCCACCTCCACGAAACACGGCCTCCCCCCAGCAGGCCCCACAGGACGCGGCCCACCGTGCGGCATCTCCCGGGGTGCGCATGCCCCCGACGACAGCCCCCACCAGCACGGCCGCAGGGGCCACTGGGACGCACCTGGCGGGGCCAATACCGCGGCGCTGCAGTCGGGCCAGCTGCAGCCAGGTGGGCCCCCAATGCCTGCACCGATGACACCCACACAGCGGGGCATGAGCACTGGGCCTCGAGCGCAGGGGTCGCGGCCCCACAGACCACCGTGCCCCGAGGCGCACCACGCGGGCAACCCCCCCGACCGCCACCGCCACGAGGACCAGTGGGGCGGCGGTGCCAGCTGTCCAAGGTCGCAGGGGCCTGTGCGGCAGAGACTCTTTCTCTATGGGTTGTCCATGTCCACCCCTCCCCCATCATACCGTAGCTGTGGCAGGACCCGGCGAAAGTGCCACAGCGAAGGTAGGACGGAGGGCCAGAAAGAGGGGGGGGCGACACACCGCACAGGCCCAGCCCGGCGACGCCTGGCTGATGGGTCAGCCCCGGGGCCGGGGCCCAGCATTACCCGCCACCGGGACCCTTCCAAACCCCGCTTGTCCCTGAGCACTCTACGGCAATGTGAATATTATTAATTTATTACACATTGCGTTTCTCCCACATACATGGCAATAATCGAACGCATCAATAATTCCGCCAAGCCGCCAGTCTTAACCATTGCACTATAGGTATCCTGAGGTGCGACCAGGGACCGGACGCCTGAACAGCGTGGGAGTCTGACTCCCGCCCCTAGCGGCGCAATCCAGCCTCCGAAGTGGCAAACTGGATCGCGGATGGGCAATGCTGGGTGCCCCGGCGGACACCCGCCCCCATCCCTGAGGCTGAACCCAGCACCCCCCCTCCCCGGCAGCCACCAGCATGGCTGGGGCCGCCCCGCCATGAGTGCAACCCCAGCTGGGGAGCTCAGGCATGGGGGGGAACGAAGCATGCACTCACCGTGCAAACTGCTAATCAGCTCCCGAGGCGGAGAGCGTGGTGGAAGCCTGGTGTCCGCGGCGAGTCCGGTGCAAAAGAGGTCGAGAAGGGGGTGGGGGATACCTATGTACCCCTCACTCTGCCTCGCGCACCGGACATGACGCGGGACACCCGCGACCCAAGGGGGGACTCCTCCCTAGGCCAAACCCCCCCACAGGAGAAGGGGGGGAGGAGAAAGGGGTGGACACCCGATGCCACTACAGGGCCGCCCTCTTGAGTGGCCCCCTGTGGTGGCCTCGGGCAGCCGCATTCCCAGGGTTCTAGCGTTCTGCGTGTGTGCTGTATGGACATAGCAGCATCGATAGCTGACATTAACAAGGGAGCGAAGTTAATCAATAAAAGGGTTTCAGCGTTTAGAAATACTACGTGAAATTGGTTCTGAAAATCGATACCAATAGGATCCCTAATGTCCGGGTCGAATTGCATCTGCCTTGTATTGCAGATACAGTATGGATCATTGCCAAGTCCAGAGCTACTAAATCAACTCTGCCAGGTAAATAGATGACCATCACACTTGGCCTCAGTATGCTGTTTCATTAATTTAAACCCCTAATCAAAACTTAACTACACCCTCCCAGAATCCTCCGTGCAGAATAGCAACTCAATTTACAAGGAACATTGCAATGGTAATTAGTAAATTCAAAAAGAACAATTGATGGACAGAATGCAGTACAATGTCATACACTCACCCCAGTACAGAGATCTGGGCCTAAATCCATCGTTTTTTGCTCACCATGCCATTCCAGTTTGAACCCAGCCATATGCAAATCAGTCTTGACCCTGTGCCTCATGGGAACAGTCCAGCCCGAACTGCCAAGCCAGGTCCTCCCTGGACTGGAAACAAGCATCCTAGGACCGGTTTAGGGGTTTCACCCCTCTTCAGCCAGGATAGCTTGACTCCAATGCAGCACACATAGAAGTTGCAAAACGGCGTTTTTTAAAAATGATTGTTTATGTGCAGGGAGGGGGTTCTTCCTGCACATAAACAATCATAGGCAATTTGGTGTTTCTATGTGTGCTGCACAACGCAGCACACATGGAAACAGCAAAAACGAGGAGAAATAAAGCATTTCTCCTCGTTTCGCCTGTTTAAGACCAGGTTTTCCCTGGTGTTGTCACTGCCTCCTATAAATAGGGGGCAGCATCAAAACCAATGGGTGTTGCGGTAGAATGCACACCGCAACACCCATTACCCTCCCCTTTCACGCTAAATACAGCGTAAAAGGTTGCCTTATTTACAAGGCAGCGTTAAGCCACGTTAAGTGACATTGAAAGTGACGCTGTGGTGGCGATAGGGTCTTGCACATATGCCCCTGAGATGTGCATTGTAAAAAGGGTCCATCAGCTCTAAAACAGAAAAATACCAACTTTGCACAAACTGCTCATAACATGTTTTAAAACT
This sequence comes from Triturus cristatus, assembly GCF_964204655.1. NCBI lineage: Eukaryota > Metazoa > Chordata > Amphibia > Caudata > Salamandridae > Triturus > Triturus cristatus. Next base: position 998,960,308 of record NC_140581.1, read on the forward strand.
GTCCAATTGTGTGTGTGGCAGATGTGCACGTGCTGGCATGTTAGCTGTACATGTGCAGTACAAAGAACACAAATGAAGTATTAGCAGAAGCAGGGGTTGCTGCCTGCCCGTGACACGCTGCTTTTGATGTTACCTACCACATGGTGGTAAACCTGCTACCACCGACACCCCCAAGAGCAGTTCAAAAACTGTAGGAATCTAGACCCTCTTGATCACCCCATATTTTACCCCGCCCATGTAACATTAACACGAAAATACTGCAAGCGGTATTTCCAACATTGGAAAATATTGAATTCGCACTACACCTATATGAACTCCCCCAAAGAAAATAGCACAGAAATTCATCTGCATGTGGGTGGTCACATGATTGACACACATATACAATTAGGAAAAACACTATTGACAACCAGCTAATCCTAGTTGCAATAGCAAGCTGGTTTCTGCACATACATGCTAGGCAACTGGAACCTTAAGACCACCCTTAGGAGGAAGACAGTGAACGTTTACAGCAGCATACTCAACCTCTTGAGCAAAAGTGCTCATAATATCCTGGCAACACATCGGTTTTATATGGCCTGCAAGTGGCCCTCGATAAGGTGACATTGAGCCACATACCGGGAATGCACAACCACCCCTACACAAGCAGCTGCCAGTCATACACTACTCTGCCACCAGTTCGTATGAACACAGTGTGGCTATGGCATGTGTCATGCCCCATCCTACCATCAAGCAGATCATAGGCCAGAAGATGAATGTCCTTTTGAGGCAAGGAAGGCATCCCATTATATTTCTATCCCGCATACAGGAATACTGCCATTTCTGTGAAAGGGTGGTTCAACAGGATTGCCCCTTCCACCCATATCCCACTGGTGCCGTCAAAGGCAGGTAATCCACAACGGAAAGATGCCACCATAAATTGGCAGATGGCATAAGATGCATATATCACCTTCACCTATGTCTTAGGTTCATTACATCCCTCAATCATCCTCAAATAGCTGCTGCTTCCACACTAGACATGACTTCTTGGAATGTTACAATGCAACAATGACACATATCACAAACAATTCTACACGCTATAGCGGCTGGCCGCTCCCTCTTAATGTACGCTTCCATGATGATCTGCATGACACTGCAAGAGGTGATACTGGGGGGATGTTGGAGCACAATCATATACACAACAGTAATTAGAACGACTGAATCATCAGAACATTCACACCATATGCATCGGCAAACATAGGGGTCTGCAGACATATTTCGACCCCTTTGGCAAGGCATCCATGCATGTACAGTGCTTAATTTGTAAAACATTAAGAACCAGAGCCCTTCTTCGAACCCCACTGCAGCCTGCACGCATTACCCCAGCCAGCGCTGCCAATGACAGTACCAACATAGCACCTAACCATCACACTCCTATAAATGTGACAATTCAGACTATTTCAGGCCACACAAAGCTGTCGTAATGGTGTGAAAGGCTGGTTTTAGTTATATTCAATGCAATTTGATTTCATAAACACGGATGTTGTGTTCATCTAAAAATTAAACAGACAATGCCACCCTGTGGTGGACTGCCACTAGAGCCGGTGCTGACAATTAAGTGCCGTTGCCGAGCACCGGCAACCACCGGCTCAAATTAAGCACTGCGTGTGCAGCAATTCAGGTGACTCTGAGATCAATTGTAACCATGCTTTCTGATTGGTCAGAGAGGTTAACCTACAACAAAGACCCACCCTTGTACTTGCATTATAACTGAATGTGCATTTGGCTTAAAAAAAATCTATATCCCTCAACCTTGACATCAGTGGAGGTGCACTCATGGACACCCATGGAAGCTAGGCAAAGCAGTGTTGACGTGGTGCATGCTGGACAGACTGATCATCAAGCGCTGTGGTTTTTTGCACAATGGAGATTAAGAAGGCCCTTGATAGTAACCATGAGAATAAGCCCAACCGCCTGAACTTCAGAATACGGACCATTGCCTGGTTGCTGGAGGTAATATTAATCCAAATGTCTTAATTGTACACCAGTCATAGGTGAATCTTCATCATTGTTCTGTAAACTTTATTTTGATTCTGGTTGTTTTGAATTCCCATCATTCTTATCCCTCCCCGGCCTCAACATGCCACTGTAACAATCCCCATCATCCAACCCCATACACTAACCCATCAGTAGTCCCTACAGCATTAACAACCTGAGCCTTCACCAGTGGTGCCACCCATTGAAGATTTTTATTTATTTATTGGATTTGAAAGGTGTGACAGCTACCCAAAAAGGGTTTCCCGGCGCCTGGACAGTACTGGAAGCAGTCAGAAATACGGAAAGAATTATTGATTAAATAACCACGTTTTTAATGAACAACAGAACTGGGTGTACATGGTTTCGCATGCAGGTTAGTACTCAATATTTTGCAGCCTCACACATACAGGATATGCTTACCACACCCACACAAGGTCATAAACACCTCCTGCATAAGGGGCGATAAGAGGGGTATTATACTTAACATATGCTGATTGATGTATGTGGGGATGAAAATGGCCCCTGGATGGTAAATGGTCATGTTTCCCTGCCTCGAGTGACTGACTGTAGGTGAAACTGGTATCCCAAATGTTTGTCTCAGCTCTGCTACCAAGATAATCTAAAGTGTGCACAGAGACATTGGCCTGTCTCTGGTAATGTGAGCTCCAGAACCTGTTGTGTGACCAGGAGGGCCACACAAAGGGGCATAGGACTACTGTCTATTCCCTGGGAGTATCACATAGTGCTTTAGTAACAGCATACCTAGCCATTGTGAACCAGTAGTGTGACCAGACCTTTTTCTCTTTGTCAGAGTCTACTGACCTCTCTCATGTAGAGTTCATGTGTTACATGGAAAGAGGGAGGGAGGGAGAGAGAGAGAGAGAGAGAGAAAGAGAGAGAGAGAGATCGCATATATGTGCAGTGAGTGTAGCTCATGCATGGTAGCAGAACTTTGTGCGTGGTATGAGTATGAGTACTGAGACCGGTGGGATCCCTTTTGTCTGACTCCTTGTTTAGCCTTGCACCAGGGTGAAAGGTGATAAACGTCCCCAGACAGTGTAAGTGTATTGACACCATTTCTGTACCTGTAGGGAGGAGATCAAGGCACTGACATGAGGTAGGAAGGAGACAGAGCAGTCTTTGGAAATGCAGTCAGGACCTTGTTTGCAAAAGGCTGCTGATTAGTTATTCTTGAACACTGCCATTAGGTAGATTGTGGGGTAAGGAGTCAAGCCACAGTTTCTGAGGTTCATTGAGAAGTGTCTAGGCAGTGCTTGCCACTTAGCCTTTACCTGATTACTGCTTCGGGAATGCTGAAGACAGCCAAGTGCAGCGTTCACACACTTCACCGTGTCCTTGCTTCGCATGCTTCTAGTTGGAGGCAGATCTATTACATATTGTAAAAGCCATCACCTTACACAAAAGCTGTGTCTGAGGAATAGTCAGAAAAGGAGATTTGAAAACGAACCACCCCAACACAATTATTAAAGAAATACAGTGGGTCTACTGCCTCTGTCTGGAAAAGGCATATTAAAGAAGCATATAAGCCAGATCTTTGTTCCAGTTACAAGTTCTTCATGACCAAGGACGAGAGTGCTCCGCAGAGTACTCAAAAGTCTATGTGACCAGGGCTGATGTCACATGTCAGTATGACAACCAGTCTCCCAGAGGTGAGGGGACATCACCAGAAGTCTCCACACATTGCAGAACCTGCACAACTTGCAGACGCTGAAGGTTTGCCTAACACTTGGAGGCCTTCTCAGAGATGGAAGGAGGGTGCCTTGACTGTTACTTGAACAATTCCATTTTGGATAGGAACTGTTGAGCTGAAGCACAAAATACTATGCATGAGTAGGGACCTAGAGAAGTGCACCATGCCTAATCTATGCCTATGCATACACTTGGGTGAAAGTCCCATAGACACCAGAGACATTCCTAGAGGGGGGAGAGGGAGCCATCAAGAGTGTAAGCCCTTATTTAACAATACCAGTTGGAATCCCAACCCAGCAGCTGAGTGCCACTATATTGTGCATTATTACGTCTTACTGTGTTATTAAAGTGCTTTCATTTTACTCAGATAAGCACTGAGCTGGACAATGCATTATTGTTTCTGTTGTATGACTGTTGAGTTCTGAGTTCTAGTACCCCATAAAATCTCCCTGAGAAGTATTTGACTGCTTATACTTGCCACCCAGAGAGTCAGGTGTAAAAGGGTATAACTGGCTCCATTTGCAGAGGTGTGGCAGGATGGGCTCAAGGATATCAGTGGCAAACTCCCTTAAAAACCACAGCTTGGGCACAGTAGACCCTGTCTGCCTTGTGACCCCCTGGTTTGGCAAATGGTGCTAGCGGTGGGATCTGCAAGTGCGATTTTCAGTTGTCTTGAACTGAACAGGAAGCTCTGCTTAAAACCAGCATTACTTGCACAGTACAATGACAGATACAGGGTTGGTGGGAATAGACCTTGACACTCTGCTCTCAGACCAATTCAGGGATCTATGTTTGGAGAGAGGTTTGAGAACTCCCAGCATCAAGGAAAGAGAGATCCTTGTAGGATCTGTTAAGGATGAGTTCAAGAAAATGAGCAGTAGAGAAGAAACTGTGATTGACTCTAGTGATAGTACCATGATAGGAATCCAGCGAGGAAGTGGTGTGGAATCAGATTATTTTATCTCCTCAGCACAGGTATTGCTCGGTTCTGGCATTTAATTCTCAGCACCAAAAGGTGGCATTGTCTGTCTAGTTTTGAGATGAGCACAACAACAGATTCAGCATTATTGTAGTGATTATCCTCGAAATATCTGACGCAAACCATAATATTGTCGACAAACAGGTATAATTCATTGATTCTATTCATCAACCGGATTCCCCAAATGTGTTCCTCCAATCTCAATCTAGCAGCCAGGGGTTCCATAGCAATGGCACAGAGTAGAGAGGCACCCCTGACAAGTTCCTCTTCGAAACTCAAATAGGGTAGATATCAGATAGCCATTCAGGACTAGCGGTCGGATTTGGGTAGAGCAGTCGAATGTACCACATGATACGCTCCCAAATCCAAATCTGGCCAACACAGCGAACAAATGCTCCCAGTAAAGAGTGTTGAATACCTTTTCCAGGTCAAGGACCAGGCAGGCCTCATTAGGCCATGCTGGGGTAACCACCTCCATGAGTCTGCACATCCTCCTAATGTTCAAGAACGTGATCCTCCCAGCACAGAGCCATTTTAGTTTGGAGGAATCAGACTGGGGAGTGTCTGCAACATTTGACTGGCCAGGACCTTACTGAGAATTTTATAACTGGAGTTTAGGATAGCTATCGATCTAGTAGGAGAAGAAGTTAGGAGGAGAAGTCCGTGAGGCCGCATCATATTTAGATACCAAAACCATGAGAACCTCCAGAAATGAGGTCGGCAAAACCCCATCCGTGGTTGCCGGCTCATACAGAAAGGCCAATCTGGGGGCTGTTTCTTAGGACAGGTTTGATAAAATACAAGCTTCCGCTCTTCGGTTGATAGTTATTTGGCAGAGGACAACTCCTGGATGGCCTCCCTAATATTTTGGACTTTCACAGGAGCATTTGTTTACTTCCTCAGCTCAAGGTGGACCCTGGGCAGGGGCAGTCTTTCAAGAAAATCGTAGGCTATGGCCCCCTGATACCAGCTCTGCTACTGTTGAGCACTTGATAATGCATGTAGAAGACTGTGTAGATGTCAGACTGTGGTCATAAGACATTTCCCTGTGCTGTCTAGAGAAGTGATATAGGGGGCGCACCCATGCTCTTCATTCACACGCCAAGCCAGCAATCGGTCTGACCTGTCTCCCTAAGTGTGGACCCTGGCGTGTAGGCTTCTCCTTCCACCATTTCCTGCGCGATTTGGGTCTGAGAGTTCTTCTTCCTATGCAGTTCCCTCCCAAGGTCTTGCAAGCGCCCTCCACAGCATGGCTGCAGTGGACTAGTGATACTACTTTAAAGCCTCCCATTCCTCTAGTGAGCAGGAGACATCTCCAGCATTTTCTATGAAATAGTCATGAATGCTATTAGCTAAAGTGCTTCAGAATGCTGTATCTTCTAACATCGAGCTGAGGTCGAGGGTATGTAAAGCAAGTGTGTAAAACAAAAAGTCGAACCTGCGTTCCACTCGCTCAGCGGGAGCTATACACATGGTTTTGACATCTATGCCCCCTAGCGCTCTCTGGAATTAGCAGAATATGCACTTTCTCCAAGATGGCACAAAGAGGAAGGGGGGAATGGGAAGGAGGGAATGGAAGAGTAACTGGTTTGTGTTGCTTCACGCAGGAGGTAACTCGTTGTGTCGCTTCACACTTGTTCGGCCTCCTAGTCTGCTATCTGACCCTGGGTTGCTTATGTGTCAGTTTGATAGATTCTGAAGGGATGCATAAAACATGTGTTAACAGGTTTGCTCATATATTATCCCTAACAAGTAACAAGACAAGCACATCTCTAATATTAGGTTTTCACTATGCACCTTGTGGCCTTATGTAACGCCTCAGAAATGCAGTACGTAGTGCCTAGAAGAGATTGCACGAAGGAATACAAGGTCCTGCAGATAGGTTTTACACAATCAAGCAACTAATGTGTCAAGTGTCAACTGGGAGTTGCACGGTTTTGATTTAGGGTTAAAAAGTCTTGCCTCAACAACTTACTCTAGGGTTTTGCATCAGGTGTCACTTTTAGCCACACAGAGTTGTCTCTTGAGGAATGACTTTACAAGCATCTAATAGTCTTGGCCATTCCCTTCCTAAGCAAAGCACTTGCAACCTGAGGGAGTGGTTGCATCAATCGAGCAACTCTTGAGGTCAAGAACTGCACTCTCAATCATTCATTTGTGTCCTTCATGCTTGGTAGGGCTTGTACTCAACTGGTATTGTTTGTGTTCTTCTTCACTGGTTTTTGGGATCAGCTGTTGCTGCTGCCCAAGAAACGAAGGGGCAGATTTACAACCCCCTTGCGCCACTTATGCGTATCTTTTAACATGGGAAAAGTGAGGCAAAAGTGCCGCAAGGGGCTTGTAAATCTGCCCCGAAGTCTGGCTAGCTGACTAAATATCTGCAGACTGGCATGTGATCTGTGATGATGCACACGTAGGTTCTGGAACTGTCAAGCATCTCCTACCTCTGGTAACTCAAGTACCAAGCAAGGCGTGGCACCAACGGTGTACCTTTTATAGCTAGGAGCATTTGTGAAGGTTTGGGAACAGCGGAGTCAGGCACAGTGTGGAATTCTTCAGAGGAAGTGCTAAGTCATGCACAGTGTGGAAGCCTTTTGAGAAAGTGTGGAGTCATGAACAGTAAGGAAGTCTTTGGAGGAAGGGCTGAATCATGCACAGTGTGGAAGTCTCTGGAGGAAGGGCTCAGTTATGCACATGGCTGAGTCATGCACAAAATGGCAGTCGCTGGAGGAAGGGCTGAGTCATGTACAATGCGGAAGTCTCTGTAGGAAGGGCTGAGTCATGCACATGGCCAATTCACGCACTGTGTGGAAGTTTCTGGAGGGAGGGCTGAGTAATTTAAACAGGCCTGAGTCATGCGCAACATTGTGCATGAAGGCACTCAGGGGATGCACTTTCCTGTACAGGTCCAGAGGCCCAATAACAGATGTACACCAACTACTTGATGGATGTTTTACGGGTGTGCAGGTATTTGTGTTGTTTTGGTGAGATGAGTTTGACTGGGAACGTGTGTGCGCGCGCGTGAGTGTGTGTGCGAGTGTGTGTGTGTGTGTGTGCGCGAGTGTGTGTGTGTGTGTGTGTGTGTGTGTGGGCATGCTTGTGACCAGAAGACTTTGGTGGAAGGCCTTCTCCATGCCCACATCTTACTAGACCATACTGGGGTTAAACCACTGTTAGGCCTTATGGGAAATCCCACAAACCATGAGTTTTCTGGTGGATTTTCTAGTGGTCATGACAGCCCTGAAGGCTCCACAAGGGAATTTTGTGAGAGCCAGTGTGACAGTGCCTTCGCATTGTAAACCTTTGCTCCTGAGGTAGTGGTGGATGTGACCTGTCTAAAACGGTGTCAAAAACGAAGTTGAAGTCTCTCTCTATGATCCACTCGATATATAGTCGCTTGGCAAGCTGTTCTGATAACCGATGCAGGAAAGTGCAGTGGTCTGTGATGGGAGCGTAGATACTGCCAAACAGAATAGGACCTCTATCGAATCTGTTATGTTATGTTAAGGCGATTTCTAAAAGCGCACGATTACCCGAAGGAGTCTGCTCTCTGCTAGGACAAATCTGCCCTCGCTGTCCAGCTGAACAGACTCAAGTTAAAGTTAAAAGGAGACTCCCACCCTCACTCAGACTAACACGCCCCCAGAGTAAGCTGAGAAATTAGTAGAACAAATATGACCTCACCAGAGTTTCTGGAGTTTGGCCCCTTGCCAAAGTGTAATAAGAGTTTCTTTAAGCCAAGCTATATGGAACACCTAATGCCTGAGAAATGAAAGAATGTTGTGGTGCATGTTAGAGTTGTGCATCTCCCTAATTTTCCAGTGATTATGGAAAAGTTGCCTGGCTGTGTCATAAAAGGATGTGGTGTGTAGGTGTTGATAACTGGAAACCCATCTTGCAAAGCCCTACCTACTTACAGAAGCAGGGCAACTGTACATCTGAAGTGGTCCCCAAAGGGGATAACCACACAGGCCCTGGCAGTAGAAATAACAATATGAAGGACAGGAGGCAACTATGCAGAAACATAAGCAACCATAGATAAATACATCTGGGGTGTGCTGTGTGGCATGCAACGATGCGAAGGCCCACCCAAGTGCCCCCTACCAACCCGCCACCCAAGGCCATTGTTCCTGGTCAGAAATGAAATACATTACTCCATATATATGTGGTAAATACTAATTTAGCCAGCTGCATGATTTGATGTCAGTAAATAAGTGCTGTGCCAAGAGCCTTAGAGGAGGTTAGAAGATTAAAAAGTAATGTCTAGAGGCCCATAGAGCAAGAGTCTCAGGAGTCCAGGGCAAAACAAATCCAGGCAAGGTTCAGGCCAAGACCAGTGGCTGGGTGTGGGCGAGACACAACAGTCCATGGGCCATTTGAGAGGTCCCCTGCAACCTGATATGGTATCTTGAAGCAAACCGTCATCACCGCCAGTGGAGTCAGCTTATGTAGAGGCTGAGGCCTTGGACGTGTAACTCAAGGATGCCGCAACTGCAATTGCCAATCGCCTACTGCCTAGGGTCTATTCCTGTGAAGGAGAAGCCATGGGAGTCATATCCTTGGAATGCTGAGGCCTGGGTTTCCTAGACCTGCACCAGGTAGCCTGGTGTTCCCATCTCCTTGGTCCATCCACCTGTAATGAAGTGCTCTGCTTCTCAATCCAGTCCTGTGATGCTTCAGGCTGAGCAAAAAAGAGGACCTGCTCTCCTGCTATGATTTTGAGCTTCGCTGGAAAGAGTAGCGAGTATTTCAGGCCCATCTCTCAAAGTTTCTTTTCACGCCAAGAAAGGATGCTCGCTGGTGCTGTACTGCTAGTGTATAATCCGGGAAGATGAAGAGCTGATGGTTATCCTTTTCTAATCATTCCGCCTGCCACCCGCAGTATTTCAGCTCTATCTTTAAAATGCAGAAGCTTTGCAACTATTGGCCAGGGAATGGTGGTGAGGGGGCCTACGAGCTGGGATCCGATAGGCCCTTTTGATTGATAAAAAGGGGGAGAGTTTCTGTGGCCCCAGAACGTTCTTTGCCCGGTTCTTGAGGAACTCGATTATGTAACCTAATTTATGTTCTGTTTTTCTGAGCCCTCAGGCATGCTGCTCCATGAGCTGCCCTCAGCATCCTCAAAGCTCATTTGATTGATTCGTTCCTGGAGATTTTGCTGAAAAACAGATAGTTGGGCTGGAGCTTATTCAACGTATGTTCTGATCCACCAGCCACCTCTGTCCCTTCCGCAGCAAGCCAACATTGGTGGAAAGAGTGTCTATTTTTGCCTCAAGATAGGTCCTGGTTGCCCCTGTTTCCTCCGGAATCTCAATTTAGCTTGTCTGACCCCTCTGGGAAAGGGTTTGTCGCTGGTAGTTTGTGATGCTCCATCAGTGTAAGGGCTGCAGTCTTAGCTGATTTTAGTTTCCCTATTGCCCCAGGCTCATGAAAGTTATCGTCTGCAAGACGCCACAGGAGGGCAAAGGTGCTGATGTCAATGGAAGAAGGAAGCTGAAGGACTGCGGGGGATTCTGAGAGTCAGAGATTATTGTGGACTGCTAGTGGTAAGTATCATGCCTGCTGTCAGGCCCACTTGCCACCTGTGGCCACCCCCAGTGAGACTGACAGCCGCAGCACGAGTAGCCCAACCCTGTTGTGAGTTTGGTTTGTTCAAACTGGAGTCAACCACTGGGCATCAAAAGAGCTACGTTGTTGTGGAGTTCTTACGTGTCCGGGGTGCAGAGGTGTCACAAGTATATCAGTGGCGTTTGATCTTCTGGCTCACTCCAGCTATCAGTGGCAACTGTAAGGGGCACATAGGGGGCACCTGGGGACCTCTTCACCTGCACCCTCCTTCTGGTGCCTCTAGGTGTCTCTGGGAGTGCACCGGTCATCGCCGTGACCCAGAACCAATCCAAACACTCCAGAGGAGAGCAAGTAGTTAGAAAGAGTAATGTTGACCTTAGTAGTAAAGGGGGAGGGTGCCGCTGCCCCAAGCCGCAGCCAACAGTACTTCAGGTAGATTGCCTACTGAACGCCTTGACCACACCAGGAACACCAAGGCCGGAGGCCGGAGGCCGAGCGCCAGTTTGAGGGAAGTAGAGCCGCAGCTCCAGGCCCAGTTCCCATAACCCCGAGAGGAAAAGCAACCAAGTTGCAAGAAGTGAAAGAGTGGGCTGGTGCTATAGTTCAGGGTGCCTCAGAGTGGGGGAGAGCTGGAGCCCGAGTTGCTAACCAGAGTGGTGGGCGGGGCATGGTCTGACCGCCACAAGCCACTGTGATCTTTAGCATGGACTGTTGACCCACAAAGCCACTAGCTTTGCAGCCTAGCTAACAGGCCCCTGGTCTCGAGGACCAGAAGGTGGTGCAGCCACGGGCCACCCAGCTTGCCGGAGCCTCACTGGTGCCAGAGTTCTCACCATGCTACCCAGGTTCTCCACTGTCTGTGTGGGTGAAGAATTATAGGCAATCGGAGCGCTGAGCAGGAGCTCACCTAAGCCATGCCTGCCATTTTAGTCAAGCCAGCCACACCGCCTGAAGAAGTCCTCATATAACTCAACCTAAGAACAATGGACATTTAGGGAAGGGTCCTAGATTCTCTTTGGCATATGTATCCAAACACCTTGGGGTTTGTGGTTGGAACTTGTATCAATAGGAGGAAGGTTCCTGCCCTAATGGATACAGGTTCTTACTGGGATATGGTTATGAGGAAGTATCTCAAACCAAAGCAAATTCTTCTTAGTGTCAATGGCATAGACTTAGCAGCTAGTGGGGTGGGACTCGGAATACTAGATTGCACGGGTTGAGGTAGACCATGGCCGATGTAATGGAGAGGGAGAAGCAAGTTGCTGGATGTCTCTTGGGCACTGGTTTGGTACCAAGACCAGAAGCCTACTTGGCTTGGACCACATTAGCAGTGTCGGCCAGAGCACTTGCTGCACATCAGCCTCAGGAAGAGACTAGGACCATCCCAGATTTGCAAGTACCCAAGAAGAGAAGTGAAGGGATCTGGGAAGACTCTGAAAAGGGAAGACCGTTGCATCCATCACCTCTGCTCCAGAGGGGGAGAAGGATGAGACACCCAAAATAGACCAGATGTTGGAGTCTGGGTCACTGCCAAAGTTTGCAGGATCTAGTAGCTGCTGGAGGACCTACTTGGGAGGAATTCTACCAGGTACAAGTTGAGTGTGGGACTTCAGCTTATGGGACTTCAGCAGTAAGGCTCAGGAACAGGTCAGTAGGGGGATGGGTGAAAGGTATTATGGTGGCCGGGAGAATTGACTGCTGCATTGTGAGTCTGTGAATCCTGAGGCAGGAACAAGAAAGAATATTTCTTGTTGTCACTGGCCCACAAAGTGTCCCTAGCAAGATACTGGGGCATAAATATTACCTAGTATAGATTGGATTCTTTGTTCTATTAGCCAATGATGTGCAGAGGCACCAAGAGGTTCGGTAGAACCTGGTCTGTGTACCAACTGTGGGGTTCGACAGAAGTAAGACCAAGGCATGGCTAATGCCACTGCCAGTAGTAGGTGTTCAACTTGAGTAGGTAGGCATTTACATTGTTGATCCGTTTGACCTCCCTCAGAATCTGGCAATAAATATCTCTTGGTGGATCATACCACTAAATATCCAGAGGTGGTAGCCCCAAGGAACGTGACTGCGGAAGTAGTACACAAGGTACTCATAAAGATTTTATCTAGGGTGGGATTTCCTAAGACAGTGATTTCTAACCCAGGAACAAACTTTAGCTCCTCTTCTTTGAGAGGGATGTGGAAGCAGACTGGTGTGTCCTACCACTTCTCCATGGCATATCAACTGCAAACCAATGAGTTGATATAAAGGTTTAATAAAACCCTTAAGAGCATAAAGGGAACAGCTGGGAGTGGGATCTTCCCCTACCTTCACCATCAAAGAAATTCCACCGAAAGTGGATGGGTTCAGTCCCTTCAAACTTCTTTGTGAGCTCTTGCCGACCCCCACACTGCCTCTCTGGGAAGCCTTTGACTTTTCATCCTTACAATCCAGACGGATGTATGATGTTACAACGCATGCTTTTACAACGCATGCTGTTACAAAGAAATTTTTACAATGCAAATGCAGTGACAACGCAAGACTTTACAACGCAAGTCTTTACATCGACTTGCACTAGATGGCGTGCTAACATTAAAAAAGTGTAATTTACTATTCTAACTCCAGTCCACGTAACAGTAGGGAAGGTGTTTGGATAGTAAACTACACTATTTTTAATGTTAGCACGCCATCTAGTGCAAGTCGATGTAAAGACTTGCGTTGTAATGGCATGCGTTGTCAATGCATTTGCGTTGTAACAGTTTCGTTGTAATGGCAGTGCGTTGTAAAAGTTGCGTTGTAAAGGTTGTTCCCCAATCCGGACAGTCAAATGTGGAAAGGGTGTACTTGGCCAAGTTCTCAGTAGATATGACCCTAGGACACCAGTGGCAAACAACCTTGGATGAGGCCCTGTAGCTCCTGCCTGCCCTGTGGCCTCCGTACATGGTCTGTCTGACAGTTTAGACTTGAGATACGGAGGAGAGGATTTGCTCTCCTCTCACAGCGTGTTACCACCCCCAAGATGTGCAAATCTCAAAAGACATTGAAACTGTGTGCTAACACTTTTGGATATCTTTTATACCAATCTGAAGCAATTACTTTCCTTTAGAACTTGATCTACATAGGATCTGGTTAACGTGATCTTTAGAACCTGAGGATGGGTGTTTTCTACCAGTAGTTTTTCTGGAACTGGTCTATGTACAATTTATGGTTATCATTCTCAGGGACCAGGCGAGCATTTACCGTATGGCCAATTTCTGAATTATTCACAGATAATTGTCCACATTCAACCATTTCAATAAACAATCAGAAGAATCGACTCCTAAGCTATCGGCATTACCCCACCGTGATCATCAGAAGAGCAATTCAAGGGCTCACCAATAATTGTGAGGCTTTGTGGAAGATCAAATACCTTCTTCAGTGACGGACTGAAGTATTACTAAAAAATCAACAGGGGTCCCTATGGGGACACAACTATTCAGTTATTCAGTTGTGCTAACCAACAATGATATAATTCAAAACAATTCTTTTAATATCCAAACTTATACATGGATGATGGTTCAAGCAGAACTCTATACAGGTGTCTGTATGACATAAGAAGACTGAGAATGTGATGCCGTGCACTGGAGATTCGTAACAATACCGTGGATGCCAGGAGCCAACATTCAGAAAAACGAGGACCAGGTTTAACTGCCTACTACCACACTACACATACTAGGTACTTTATTCCGCCACACTCCATAATGAACGAGCTCACCTCATCCTGCTCGAATTGCGGATCCTTCGCCCTAATCTTACAGGGCCTCATTTATGAGTTTTTGCCGTTGGGCAGCGCCACAAGCCTTCCTGCTGTGCTGCCCTACAGCAAAAGAAAAGGGCAGGAATGCACCATATCTATCAGATACGGCGCATTCCTTACCTTTTCCCCAGCTCTGGCGCTCAATGGGCTGCCGTGCACCAACGCAGGCACCTTTGCTCCATGGTGCAAGAGTGCCTGCGCTGCCGGGATGATTATTTTTGTGCATGAAGGGAATCCTTCCTGCACAAAAAGTATCACAAGAGGCTATTACCTCTCTGTATGTATGCTGCAGAATGCAGCACACATAGAAAAAGTAAAAACGAGGAGAAATAAAGATATTTCTCCTCGTTGCGGCTCCCTTACTCCTCCGTGGGGGAGGCATACGTTTTTGGGCCTGCCTCAGAGTTACGATTTCTCATAAATCTGGGACAGTTTCAAAAAGCCATGGATGTTGCTGGGAACGCTCCCAGCAAAACCCATTGCATGTCCCTTTAATGCAGGAAATGGCGTTAAAGGGAACAATATTTACAAGGCAGCATTAAGCCAAAAAAAGTTGCTTGGTGCTGCCTGGTAAATATGGAGCAGGCTCCTGCGTCACTGGAGCGTCCCAAAAAGTGACGCACCGGCGGCGCAAGGGGCTTATAAATAAGCCCCACAATATGCAACAACTCGAGCATATATAAAAAGTTCGTCCTGATGATGACCCTGTTATCTCCGTCGACATTATATACAGAACCTTCATGGTATAATGGAAGGGCTGCATTACTATTGATGTGTGATTCAGTCACATGTATCACTCTTTAGCCTGAGCACTTTTTCCCATCGCATTTTCCATCACCACCCAAAGCAACCTATTTTCTGAAAAACTCATGCATAAGTCTGGATACTAAAAACAGTACTTTGAATTATATCAGGGTTTGCTATCCCAATTGAATGATTGTGTCTCCATAGGGATCCCTGTTGTTTCTATAATAAACATTGCAAGTTCCTTCATACTGGGAACATGAATTGAGAGCACTGTTCTTATATTTCAAAAGAGGAACCAACTTACAAGACATTTTGGTACACACCAGGCCCAAACGATGGCTGTGACAACATCAGGCACAACACTATGGGGACTTCTACCAGTTATAGGACATTTCGGTTGTGGGAAGTGCAGTGCCTGTCCTTAAACACGGCCCGTAAAAAAGGTTGACAAAAGGCCTGGTACTACATGGCAGCTAAAAACACTTATCAATTGTAACACAGAGAATGCTGTGTAATATGAACCCTTAGAATTTAAGGTATGTTGGCATGACCACACGAAAAGTGCATATAAGCATAAGTGAACATAGGAGCAACATTGGGTGGTCCTTGCGAAACTGGTTACCAGTCAACGACAACCACTACAACTATTTTTCTAGGTACAGAAATGGCTCCTCAAACTTCCTACCCATTTAATTGGTTGTATTGATGACATTTCTTAGACTCAACTTGGGTCTCAATGAATATCATAGCCATTATCGCAATTAAGATAAACTTTATTACAATTAAGATAAACTGTATCTCCAGGAATATAGTGATTCATGATAAACGAGTTCTTACGTTGATCCATATGCCTGAATCATTTAAATTTGAACTTTTATCGACACGACACACAAAACATCTGATTATGCTGATGACAGTATCCATATATATGGTTGCTAAGATACCCACTCTAAATTAAAGAATCAAATATATGCCATTGAATATGCATACCAATGGCGATTGTACTCTTCCAGCCTCCCCTTTGACTATGAACTAATCATGAAACAGGTCCCAATTTACAGCATCCATTACGTGATGATGTCACACGTCACACTAGCAGTGTCAGCATCATCGTGTTACAACTTGCAGGAACTCGAAGTAGAGAGCCCCATCTTCGGAGGGCACACCGACTGGCTAGGTGAAATAACTGGGAAATCCTCTTGAGTTCCTCTGCCCACACCACAGGGTTTATCCTCTTTCACTGACTTATGATGCTGTCTGAGTACAAAGTGTTACCATGGTGCCGCCTTCATGAGCTTGAAATATCAGATAAATTATCTGTTCACTTGAGTCTAAGGAGCAGCTATCTGCCCTTACATAAAAGCAGGATAGGGACCCCCCATCTACTGCTTTTTCCAGGGAGGACTCATTTCTGTGCCCTGAAGAAAGTTCAGGACCTTTCTTGCCTACACTGGACTGAAAAATGTTGGCATTAGGGTCCTAGGACCCTAATACTCCCACTGACCCTTTTTATTCACTTTATAATATACCTGACAGATCCACTAATAAAGGGACACCGGGATCTGTCTGAGGGTTTTTAATCTTTATACTCCCCCTGGCCAAATCTCACTAAGAGCTCCCTGGAATATGGTCGAGCCCACCCTGCCTTCTAGGCGTCAGGGTAACCCGATGATGAAGCATGACACCATTAGGGTGTGTGAGGGTAACTGAAACAAAAGGAATCCTTTCCTTTCCCACTCCTTAGTGGGTACAGATTCATGTCTTCACTTTGTGGCTTCCCTCTCTCATCTTAGTTTAGATCATGGACCTCGTTCACATTGTCGTGGAGTATTTTTTGTGGTTTAATGTTATGTGTAACACCTGCAATTTTACTATACCTTCTTTATATTATTTCAGACAGAGGGCCATATGTACAAGAAACTGGTGGTGCGCGGTGTTACACCAAAATTGGCAACGCCACGCTTCGATAGTTTCAAATCACAGGGATGCACCGTATTCACAAGAATGCGGCGCACTCCTGCGTTACCCCTAGCGCTGGTTCTAAAAAAAGCTGCCTAGTGTCAGTGCAGGCACCTTCCTGCACATAAACAATCTCTACAGGTGATTTGCTAAATGCTGCGTGAATAGGAGCATTCTTTACAAGGCAGCGTTAAGCCACTTAACATTTCGACCAAGGGAGCAAAGGATCATTGATCAGCCTCCATATAGCCCATCTTTTTGTTTGTAATTTTACCATATGCAATCTGAAAAATAATCCACTAAATTCACTTGTAGGGAATTCTGCTCTTTTCTTTGTTGGACCCATTGTTTATCCGGACTTAAACTCAAAAGAACTCCACAACAGAGCTCCAAACAATGTAATCCCATCCGTACTACTGGTAATGGAGTCTGGGTGAGGAGCAATCCCATGCTAAAGCATGCCATCTATGAAGGTGAGGGTTTCCATGGTTTAAAACAGGTATACCCAGGCAGGTACACAGGAGTGGCCTGTGCAGGTAAGAATGGTGGGGCGGAGTAGGCGGGGTAGTCAACAGACAACTACGAGGTAAAGTTACATTTTTAAAAAGAAAACCATTTACGTTGCGCTCGCCAAGTCTGGGATGCGCTGAGCGCAAGGTAAGTGGTTTTCTTTTTTTTCACTTTACCTTGTTGTCATCTGTCAACTTCCCTCACCCCCGCACCCCCCCGCACTTAACCGCACGGTCCGCTCCTGCAGGTACGAACTTGTCATTGAAAGTGTAAGGAAATGCATTATCTGTACCACAAAGCTCTTGAAGTCTGAAGTATTTCTATAGTTGGTACATGTTGTAGGGAGGGCACACATAAGACTGCTCTACCTGTCACTTCCCTGTTGATTTAGAACAGCTCTATTTAGTGCAAGGACTCTATTTCTGTAACAGTGCACTATAGAAAATTCCTAAATCAATCTGCTCTTCGCTATTTCTTAGTATTCTGTTTTCTGCAAGAAATATGAGCAGAAGATGCAACCTGTACAAGGCATCCTGAGCAAAATCCACTCCCTGCATTTAGTAGAAAAATTAGTTGAGGGTCCTTTAGTTGTTGTCCATTACTTTCTAGAAAACTGGCTGAAGTAGGCCTAATCCCCCACTAAATGTTTGCAATACGTCAGTTACAGATACCAATATCTCGCAACAGTTCGCGCCCGCAGTAATGTCATTCGTCGCGCGATCACGTCTTTCTTCTCGCGATCATGCACCGCGAGACAAGTGAAAACAAGATGGCCACGCCCGCGAGCAACCGCATGGGTAAGTTGGCGAGCCGCGACCACGCAGTAAATACCGCGAACGGGCGGGATAAAAACTTCCACATTTTCGCGATATTTCCGCGTGTTTGCGGAGATTTTTTTAATTTTTGCGATAATTTGCGAAAGTGAATTTCGCAAATTCCCGCCACCCCTGCTTCTAATGCATGAATAAATGCATGATACAGGTGGTTTAGATTTGTTTTCAATGGTCAAATGAAATATTTCAGCACTGGAGAAAACAAACTGTTACACTGTTAGAGCTGAAATTAAATTACATCGTGTCTTATTGAAATCACTATTCACTCAATTTTCATCATTGCATCTTGGACTAGGATACATATCAGTGTTGGTGTAACATGAGCCACACAGCTCAGTAGAGTTTGTGAGACCTGCTACCCCAATCCCCATGAAGGAACCACGGCAGTGATGTAAGGAAAGTTGAAAGTGCCTCCCTGCAAAGTACATGTACTGGAGGGGGACCCTGAAGTCCAGGCTTCCCCGCACCGCGGGGGCCGCAGGGGCTTTTGTCCTGCCACTGAACCACAGACCTGCTGTACTAAGATTCCTATGAAACATTCGTAAATTGAATCAAGTAATGATTTGCAATTTGCAATTTCTCATTTGGAATCTATTAAAATGGAGTCGGCAGAAGTGGGTGCAATTTGCTTACCAACTTCTACCAGATGCATTGGTATTTTGTGGGCCATCCTATGAATTTATAGGTTGGTTTATAAAATACAGATTTGCAGTGGGTCACTTTGATCTACCTCCTTATTATGCATGCGGTAGGTCATTAAAGGGCCGGGCACATAAGTTCTAGACCTGTTCCAGAATCACAATCTGATGGTTCTTTTTAGTAGCACGTAAGCATAAGGGGGGAAAATCGTTATTAGCGCCAATCAATCCAATAAGAAATTCTTGAGACACATAGTAACCACAGACAACTACGTAAGGTTAGTTGATTTATTACAAAGCCAAAAATAACTGGACATAGAGACACCTCAAAATGAAGTGTAGAAATACATTGGAATCAGCATAAAGCCAAATCTGCAAATAAAGTTGAGCTGATGCAACATGCACAAAACAATTAATTCAAGAAGTCGGATGCAGAGGATCAGAAAGCGTGAGTTCAAATTTCCCTGCATCGAAGGTTGATGAATATAAAGCATCAATCTATCCCTACACTAGCGCCAAAAAGACATTCCTACTTAAGCATCCTCAGGGAAAGAAATAAAAGGTGTCAGCATGTGGAGTCTTCCTAAGAATTCTCTCCACAATCGATGGGTCGGATAGCATAAAGCTATCGAGACAGAGCTCATTCTGAGATGTTCTCTCTCTTTAAAGGCAGAGAAGAAGTGGGGCTACTTTTGCTACCTGAAATGTTCCGTATTACAGGTATCTTCCCAAGAGTTCTTGCAGGTCATGCCATCCGCTCCGACCACAGCCCCTTAAGTCTACTTTTCCATGGGACAGCGATGTTCCTGAACTGCAACATGTTGACCTTGATTCCCAGGTCTTCTCCGGTGTGAAAACACAATAAATTCCTATATCGGCTTTAGCTCATGATGTATCCCCTTCTCTCCTTGTTTGACTAATAAAACAAAGACATTATTCTATCTAACAAGAGCGCTTCTTCCACCTGCAACACAGACGTGAGAATGAACGAAATCTACAGCACACATGAAATCAAAAATGTTTTAATTCTACAGTGAGAGCTTCCAGGAAAATTGCATTTCAGGCCTACAAATTCAGCTAACATAAGAAAAATAGCCTATGAGCTTCACAAATTGCACAGGAAATAAGGTACGTTCCGTGAAAATTCCTACCTACATGGAAAATGACATGATTAATAAACACATTTAATAATGAATGTTTGACAGTTGCACAACACGAGCTCTTGACATTATTGTTTTCTGTTAGTTACATTTACTTTCTACATTAACTCTTCATGTTACTATTCCATGGCCTAAGTACATCACATTTTACGTTATTACATTTCAAGATCCAAACACTTTATGTTAACACGACAAGGGATTATATGCGGGTGCGCTCTACATGTTTGATTATAATACGCCCCTACAAATAAAATGAAAATTTCTGCTACATCAGTCGCAAACTGAGACCCTTTTCGTTTGTTTAGAGCCACATGCATGGTGGCCTGCTGGGTTCACCAGAGCACCATGTCTTTGATTACTTTTAAATAGGGCAATCTTTTTTTTTTTTACGCAGCCCATTGTCTTAATAGGAAATTGGGCTGCGTTTTAAAAACAAAATTAATACTTGTATAAACATTTTATAGAGAAGTCAGTGGTTCCATGGACCACTGCCTCTTTGGCGTCATTTAGGGGTCGCCAGAGGTTGCAGCTGCACCCCCTGGTTTGCTGCCTGTTACCCCTGGCACTTCCTTTGCGACCTCTGGCCTCAGAGCAGCTGCAATAAAGAATGTAAACAGTCTCCTGATAACCACTTAATAAACAATTATTAAATCGCCATCTGTTTAGTTTACATTTTATCATTAAAATATCAAGATCAAAGATTAGAATTGCATCAATAATGATATTAATTAAAAATTGAGGCTGCGCTTTAATAAGGAAATATGATCAATCCTGGATTGTGTATTGTGAACTGGGGAATAGTAAATATTACCCTTGGTGTCTGGATTACCGGATTAAAAATTATCCAACACTCAATTAAAGTTCTCTGCAAGAAAGCTCTCTTAAAACTTTTTGGGGTGTTATTTGGAACAAATCTCACTTTTGAGTTTCTGCCCATAAATGATCCAATACTTGATTATAGTGCCTCTCCAAAATAATCCTATTGTTGAGATGCAACATAATTTCTGACAAAATACTATCCTAAAAAGAGGAGTCCGACCTATTCGGTCCATAAGCAGTCAAAAAACAGTGAGAGCTATCATCAACCTTTAGGTCAAACAAATACCTAACTACCATCCCAATCAGTATCATGTGCGATAACATCTAATTTTACTTTTTTTTAAAGAGTACTGCCACTCCATATTTATTTGCAGAGGGAAAACAGAACATTTTTCCCAACCAGTGTTTGTTATGTTTTCTTATTTCTTTGTTAGACAGATAAATCTCTCATAGAAGCACGATTTGTCCTTTCAATTTAGCTAGGTATGAAACGATTCTTTGGGGCAGAGTTTCAAAAAATACACACAAGCAGCGCAGCACCCTGAGAGGCTGTGCTGCGTTGCGTGACAGGGAGGGAGGAGGAGAGCGCCATAGCTTCAGAGATATGGCTCTCTTCTCCCCTCTCCGTAGCACTGATTTCAGCTGTCGAGTGCCACGCCCACACCTTAGCGCCATAGCGCTAGGGTGTGTGTGTGAGTCTATCATCGGTTTTGTACGGAAAAGGTGGTCTTCCTGTATAAAATACCATGCCTAGACACGTTTTAAAGCGTTACAACAAACAAATGATGGACGGAATGCTGACAATGCATACATTCTCCCCCAGTCAAGAGATCTGGGTTAAATCCATCGTTCTTTTGCCCACTACACCACCCCAGTTTAGACATGGCCATATGCAAATCAGTCTTGACCCTGTGCCTCATGGGAACAGTCCAGCCCGAACTGCCAAGCCATGTCTTCCCTGGACCGGAATCAAGCATCCTAGGACCGGTTTCTGGCTATCAGCCGTCATCAGCCAGAATAGCTTGACTCCAGTGGCGTAGTGAGCACGGGTCCCACGTCTGGGAATACCCATCCCACTTAGGGCGAAAAGCGTTACAACAAACAAATGATGGACGGAATGCTGACAATGCATACATTCTCCCCCAGTCAAGAGATCTGGGTTAAATCCATCGTTCTTTTGCCCACTACACCACCCCAGTTTAGACATGGCCATATGCAAATCAGTCTTGAACCTGTGCCTCATGGGAACAGTCCAGCCCGAACTGCCAAGCCATGTCTTGGATTTAACCCAGATCTCTTGACTGGGGGAGAATGTATGCATTGTCAGCATTCCGTCCATCATTTGTTTGTTGTAACGCTTTTCGCCCTAAGTGGGATGGGTATTCCCAGACGTGGGACCCGTGCTCACTACGCCACTGGAGTCAAGCTATCCTGGCTGATGCCGGCTGATAGCCAGAAACCAGTCCTAGGATGCTTGATTCCGGTCCAGGGAAGACATGGCTTGGCAGTTCGGGCTGGACTGTTCCCATGAGGCACAGGGTCAAGACTGATTTGCATATGGCCATGTCTAAACTGGGGTGGTGTAGTGGGCAAAAGAACGATGGATTTAACCCAGATCTCTTGACTGGGGGAGAATGTATGCATTGTCAGCATTCCGTCCATCATTTGTTTGTTGTAACGCTAGACACGTTTTAAAAGCTTTGCCTACTTTGTATGTGTGCTGCACTGTGCAGCTTGCATGCAAAGTCGGAAAAGAAAGGAGAATTAGAAACATTTCTCCTGTTAGGGCCTTCTTTGAAGTGGTGTTAACTTTTGGCGCTAAACCCTGTCTACAATTGTTTGTAGATAGGATTTTGCCTCAAAAGACATCGGTGGTTGCATGGGAAAGCCCATGTACCACCCGTGCAAAGCACCCTTAGTGCTAAGTTACGTGAAGCACTGCTTCGTGCGGCTTTGCGCTACTTTTAGGGTACTTTTCAGGGCAAAATACGTTTTGTGCTGGAAATTAAATTCCCCATAACATTTTGTGCTAGTTAGAGTCAGTTTTGTGATGCTACCCCAGCACAAAATGTTTGAAAATATACCCCTTTGTCTTTTGACTGGATACTTCAGATACTTGACATTCCAAGTTATAATCCGTAAGTGAGACATCAATAAACAAAATCCAATATATTAACGCCCAAACTGACATATAAATCGTAAAATGCTTGTGATATACAAAGGAAAATAGTTTAGAAGAGAACAAACTTGAAATTAAAATACATACATAATGGGGATTTTGCCGCTCTGCGGTTTCACTAATAAATGGTCCAAATTAGATTCTGATGCATGCCCTGCCTGCGGTTACAAGGAGGAGACAGATTTACATGTGCTCTTCTTTTGTCATGCCGACAGATCAATACGCCAGCGCTGGCTTATCCAATTATGCAAGAATTTAACTTTCACACAGTGTGCTGTGGCATACAGAGTCCTAAAATATGACACTCACGCCCCCATTGCTTCTTAAATTCCATGTGGCACGCCCGGCGGACCTTTTTAAACTAGTAATCATGTTGATACTATTTTGTATATACATATTTTTACTGTTTTAACTTGGGATAGCTGCCCAATTTTACCTGTTTTAATTGTTAACGGACCTTTTTCTTTTGCACTTGCACTTTATATCGAATCATGTTAAAGCATGCACTCTAAATTAGGTTCATTCGTGTTTGATACATTGTCATACGTAGTAGCTCTATGATGGTTTACTATTCATGATTTAAATGTATATACTGTCTTTTTTATACTGCTATGAACTGTACTTTTATAGTCCTTGAGACCGAAATAAAGTTATTGAATGGAATGTAAATAAAAATACATACAAAATAAAATAACAAAAACAGAAAAGGGCATGAAAGAGAACGTGTGCAAGTCTACCCAAGAGAACAGAGGTGCATAGCCTTGAAAGAGAAAGCAAAAACAGTGTGCAAATAATAAAGGAATGCTGAAACACTATGATGGAAAATAGGTCATTAAACATTCCAGTACCCGAAATGGACTACAACCAATAAAGCTGACTAGATACAGTGCAAATAAAAACGAAGAGAAGATAAAACAAGAACATTATTTAATAAACCTGAAAAGCAACAACTAATAACCCAGAAGGACTACACTAATAGAAGGCAACTATGACAAAATACCAAGGGCCTCATTTATGAGACTCCTTGTGCATCCAGAACGTCACTTTTTGTGACGTTCTCTGGTGCAGAAGCCTGCGTGATATTTATCAGGCAACACTAAGCCACTTTTCTTGGCTTAATGCTGCCTGATAAATATCGGTCCCTGTAATGCAGTTTTCTGCATTAAAGGGGCATGCAATGGGTTATGTTGGGGGTGTTCCCAGCAACATCCATGGCTTTTTGACACTGCCTCAGATTTACCAGAAGTCCTGAATGTGAGGCAGCACCAAAATCTTACGGGAGGTACAACAAGGAGAAATATCTTTATTTATCCTTGTTTTTCCTTTTCTATGCAGCACACATAGAAAAGGAAAAAGCCTCTTGTGATTATTTTTGTACAAGAAGGATGCCCTGTACAAAAATAATCATCCCCGCAACACAGGCACCCTTGCACCATGGTACAAAGGTGCCTCCGTTGGCGCACGGCAGCCCATTGTTCGCTGACGCAGGGGAGAAGGACAGGAATGGACTGTATCTGATAGATACGGTGCATTCCTGTCCTTTTCTTTTGCCGTAGGGCAGCGCAGCAGGAACGCCTGCAGTGCTGCCCTATGCCAAAAACTTCATAAATGAGGCCCCAAGTTTTTTCAGATGTGAAGACAACACGACAACAGTCAGGGCCCCACAAAATTTCCAGAAAGCAACCTGTAAGAAACGAAAAATAGATAATTACACAAAAGTTGAAAACCTTTCAGCAACATATTAATTCAACGACCTCTATGTTGCTGCAATATATACAGCAAAAGAAAAGTCTTCAAGGAACTTCGGGGCATATTATCAACGGCCAGCGATAATTATCGCTGGCCGAGCTTGGCGATAATAATATTATCGCAGGCTATCTCTGGAATTTATCGCCCTGGTAGCGCATTATTAACAGCGCGTTTCTCCAGGGCGATAAAAATTCCAGAGATAGCGAGGTTATCGCCCTTTTGCAGGGAACATCGCTGGTTTTCCAGCGATGTTCCCTGCAAAACGGCGATAACCTTGCTGATACGACCCACAGGGTCGTATCAGCATAATCCACCCCCTATGTTAGGGATGGCTAAGTCGGGATTTTAGGAGACGTCAGATTTTGGCGAAAACGGCCATTTTCCCCAAAATCTAACATCAGCGATATTTGCAAGGTAGTCCATCCAGGGTACGCCCAGTAACGCCCACTTTGCGTCTCATTGGACATGCAAAGGGAGGCGTTGGGAAAAAGGGTGCTAACATGTGATTATGCATGTTAGCACCCTCTTGTAAATAGGGCGCTGGTTTTATCTCCGCTTTCTTGGATTTGTAAGCCAAAAAAGCGGAGATAAAGCCCTTGTAAATATGCCCGTTCATTCCTTACAACCTCCATTTCTTCACCTTAATGTTGACTGGTGAATTCTTTTAACTTCTTAGGTTCTTAGGTTCATCAAAGGTGGTTGTTCTGTCTTTATAAGTACATTTAAAGTAGCAAGGATGGAGCATACCAAATCTGGCGTTTATGGCTCCAATATGGGATGAGGATAAAGGAACTCCTTTCTTGTATTTGCTGTAGCTCTTGAAACATCCTGGGAGAAGAAAACACAGTGGATTGTCTCTTCTCATTTGCTGCCAGCAGGACTGCCATTAGATTTGTGATCTGAGGAAAGAATATTAATATATTTCTGGACTTGGCACTTGTTAGCGAGCTAGGGAATTTCGAACCAATCTGAGAACTGTTAAGACCCACCATATTTTGTATTATTGACTCCAAAAAGGCAACCATGCCAGAGCGTTCAGAGCCCTCCAGAATGTCATATAATTTAACATTATTTCTCCTGTTTCTGTTTTTCAAGTCAATTTCTACCTACATTACTTTTTCTAAAATGTCCTCACTGTCACTAATCCGAAGTTTCACGTTGGACACTCTCCTGTCAAGACCACATTGCCCCAAGTCTCTGCAAGGTCATAGTTGTGTCCGCAATGAATGGTTTCCAGGTTTGATCTCTTCCAGCAGGTCTTCCAATGTTAAAGGTATGGTGGATCTAGACAAAAGATGCATTCTTCTTGGCTCTCTTTACGTGACAAGCAACTCAATCTTTGCTGGATTGCACCTGAAGCAATATTGGATACAGGACCCACATGAGCGTAATTGTAAGCATACTTCTTTATCAGATTAGAATTCCACGCATGTGGACCCTTCACTGTAAGGGAATCTTTCTTAACAGGCTCTGCGATTGAAGTTTTTTTTTTTTTTTAAAGGATAAGCCTTTATTAAACATTTGTCTTTTTTGTTCTTGCCATTAATAATATCTTTCTGTGGCTTAAATGCAAAAAGTAACAATATTTTAACTTTACCATTTATATTTTTAATGATGCACAATTTCACAGATAAACTAGATTCAGAGCTCTTCAAATGAAGCCACCTGCTAAATAGATCCAGAACTCCAATATGATCTTTTCCTTTAGCAGTGTAAAGAAACAAAATATGAGACATTTACATACTATATGTGTTGCAAGTCATCATGTGCCCTGGGCACCCCCATTTTTTGGCTGACTGGTACTGGTGGTAACTGACTCTGACTGTCCCTGGGCTCTGCCTAGCCAGGCCAAGTGCCAGTGCTATGCTGAAGACACACGTAGAATACAGTGAAAACACCTACACACACTAGGGTACACTATGGGTTAGGGAACCCCTATGATTGGCATGACCTCCCCTATGAGGCCCTAGTACATAATTGGGCAGGGGGATTGAAACTACCTTTAAGTCCCTAGTATTGAATAGGGCAGGACAGTTTGGAGGCCAGCGGCCCTTTCGGCACCTGCATGTGTGTACCTGCTGACGCCTGAGGTCAGTTTAAAAGCAGCCCTGTGTTGCACGACTACTTTTAAAATGTAAATTGTGCCCAATCTTGACTTTGGTGTTTGGGGCACTTACAAATTGATAAACTACAATATTTTGGCATATTAGGTACCCCCAGGGACTCCACAAGGTGTCCCAGTGGTGGTTGGTCAGGTACGTATAAGGGGGACCGTTATAAAATAGGTTTTATATGCCTTGGGTTTTGTGAAATTGCAAATTTCACTTCCCACATTGTAGTAAAGTGCTCCCCAAAAATGAATTCTGTGCTAGGAGCCCTGTGGAGTGAGTATCTGCAATATTTGTACATATTCAGAACCCCTAAAGTCTCCCCAAAGTGTTCCAGGGGCGGGGGGTCCTGTAGATATTGGTAGTGTCCTTCTAAAAGATGTTTTATAAGTCCTGGTGTTGTTGGAGAAATTGCCCAGTTCATTTTCCCCATTGCAGATTCCCCAGCCACATAGGTTAACATGGAAACAAGTTATTAATAAATAAATAATGCTAGGGATGGAATAAAAATATCATTCAGGGACTTAGGAGAGTGGTATTGATAAATCCAACAGCATACTGTTGTTGAATTTATCCTAAAATGTACAGAAAAGAAGTTCTAAGACTTTCTTGTCTGTAAGCCAATATTTAGCCGTCCAGTGATCTGCCCTGATTGGTCAGAGTTAAGTGGATCAGCCAGGATGCTTTGATGAGGTGATAAGTGGCACCTGGGGTGAGGAGCCCTCCTGGGAGGAGAGGGTTCTGCTGCACAGAAGTGCCGGAGCAAGGGGGAAGGGTCATAAACCAGGATCTTCAATGGAAGGAGGGGACAGGCAGAGGAAGCCAAGTCCTGTTACAACCATCCCCTATGAACCCATCCAGATGGCAGGCTTAAGGAAGGAATGTGCAGATATCGGGGGGGGAACTTTGGACATTAGTCCTCCTGGAGGCTGGTTTAGCTAGGTCTTGCATCTCTGCTGAGACTTCAGCCATATTGAATATTGGAAGAATAGTGCTCTTTGGGAGACTATAGTGCCACACTTTGGAGGAAATGGTCATGCTCTGTGGTGTTGCCCTGCATGCACCTCATTGGACAGGGGTGCCCTCCTGTGTGACCCCAGAAAACACTGAATACGTATCTGAGAGGGGCAGTGCCCCTCAGATCTGCTGTTTGAAACAAGAGGAAGAAGAAGGGTCCAGGCTGAGAAGTTTAATTTGCACTAACCAGGCCCTGCACTCTGACTGACTGCGCCTGCTGTACAATCTGGAACTATAGCCCTGTGGACCTAACTTGCTTCAAAAGGACTAAAGAGTGGACTCCCTGCTAGGTACAGGTTAACAGAGCTCACCTGGCTCATCACCACCAAGAATCCCCAGCTTGGAATGACTCCAGTGAATTTGCAAGGGTTTGTCCAACTGGATTGAAGGAGTTGAAGTCCCAAACTTTCAAGGACCCTCTTGGAGCTTCCAGACCCTTGGAGTAAGTTTTGGGTACTTTGGGACCCTCAGAGGAACTTCAGGAAGAAGTTCCAAAAGCTTGGAGAAGTATGGAGCAACTTTGGAAAAAAGCTCCATCAGTGGACCGACTCGATCTGGCCAGCCAAGCCAGCGACCCTCAAATGCGAGCCGGCCTGCCCTCCAGGTTCTTCCTGCTGAAAAGCTTTGGAGGTGCGACTTCCAGAGTTTGACTGTGAGCTGGTCAAAACCTAAGTGGGCGAACCCTCACCTAATCTGACCTGGTGAAGAGCATCGAGGGAACCCAGTAGAAAAAGCTCCGTAAAAGTTTCTACGTCCGAAGGTAACAGACTTGACCGGGACCAACCACAAGAGTCAAGTCACCCACCTTCAACTGTGAGCCGGCCTAGATCCCTGATTCATCCTGCTGGAAAGCTCTGGAGGTCTGACTTCCATAGGTTTGACCGGGAGGCAAGCCGGCAAACCTCAACTGAATCCGGACTGGTGGAGAGCTTCGAGGGACCCTGCAGAAAAAGCTCCAGAAAAGTTTCTAAGTCAGAAGGTAAAAATGTTGACTAAGGCCTACCACAGAGGGTAGCCGCGCAGGGCTCCATCCCGGTCAGCCTAAAACCTTGACTTTGTCCCGGTCTAGCATCACCAGATGTTCCAATAGGCTCTATAGGTTTCTATGATCTATATAGTGCTAAATCTTAAAAAGTTCATATCCCCGGTTCCCTACATTGAATAATTTTCGTTTTGGTAGCATTTTACAGGTTAAAATATTTGCTATTTTTATACATTTGTGTTGGATTTTTATTGTGTGTTAATTATTTACTGAATTTGTGTTTTTAAATGCTTTACATACCTGTCTCTGAATTTAAGCCTGCCTTCTCGCAGCCAAGCTACCAAGGGTTGGGCATGGGAATAATTTTCTGAGACCTATTCTGAGTCCTAGACTGTGTTAGTGGCCTTATTGCCAGTGGTAGATATATATGTACCACTAATAATAATCCACTTTCTATAAATATGTTCATGGCATCAGTCCTTATTTCTTAAACTCTGCCCGTCCTTTCATTTACAGTGTGAAGGTCTATGCATGGCTACATTTACAAACCAACCGGCAGGCATGAGAGCAGAAGTATTTTTAAAAGACAAGGAAACCACATGAAAAGCAGTAAAAGGCATACCTGCCACCTCCTAAGCAGTTCTGCCAGCGTTCCTGAAACTGAAGAAAGGCTTCAAAAAGCATTGGCAAGAGGTCACGCCTATGCAAGAGTTATTGGCAAAGCATTTTAGCCATGTTTTACATCAGCGTGGCTTCTGTTCAGCATGGCTAAAAGTTAGTGGCGTGAAAGAGAGTGGCTTGGAGTGCCATAGAGTAGAATGGCAAAGAGTGGAGTAGCGATTTGTAGAGTGGAGTGGCAGAGAGTGTTGTGTATTAGAGTGGAATACTGTGGCATGCTGTGGAGTCGCGTACAGTGGCATTCACTGGAGTCGCATATTAGAGTGGACTGGTATAGAGTCCATTGGCGTAGAGTGTTGCAGAGTATAGTGGTGTAGAGGGCAAAATTCAGTGGCGTACAACACAGCATTGTAGAGCGCAGTGGCATAGATTAAAGGCAGTGGTGCAGTGGTGTAATGTGCAGTGGCGCAGAGTGGAGTGGCGCAAAAAGGAGTGACACAGAGTGAAGTGGTGCAGAGTGGAATGACGCAGAGTAGAGTTAAGTGGCATACAGTGCAGTGGCGTAGAGTAGATTGTTTCAGATTAGAGTGGAGTGGCGTAGAGTGGAGTGGTGCAGGGTAGAGTGCAGTTGCGTGGAGTGGCATAGAATATAATGGCATTGAGTAAAGTGGTGTAGAGTGCAGTGGCATAGAGTGTAGTGGTGCAGAGTAGACTAGAGTGGTGTACAGTGGATTGGCGAAGAGTACAAGGTCATAGAGTTGAGTGTTACAGATTAAAGTGCATTGGAATAGAGTGTGTTGGCATAAAGTGCAGTGGCATAGAGTGCAGTGGCATAGAGTGCAGTGTTGCAGAGTGGCGTAGAGCACAGTGGCATAGAGTGGAATTGTGCAGAGGAGATTTATTGTGGCCTAGACTGGAGTGGTGTAGAGTGCAGTGGCAAAGAGTGCAGTGGTGTAGAGTGGAGTGGTGTAGAGTGCATTGGCATAGAGTAGAGTGGTACAGGTTAGAGTTGAGAGGCATAGAGTGCAGTGGCGTAGAGAGCATTGGCATGGAGTGAAGTGGTGCAGAGTGCATTGGTGTGAAGTGGTGCAGAGTAGAGTGCAGTGGTGCAGGGTAGAGCGGAGTGGCATAGAGTGAAGTGTTCATGGTAAGGTAGCACACTGCCATTGCAAGCAACACATTTTCAATTGAAATGACCGTTACATTTGCACAGCCATACAGTTTTACTAATAAAACTATACAGTGCACAGATGAAAATGTATGGAAATTGCATCACCTAGTGTAAGACTTGTGACTTACTGTGGGTACTTGTTGCTAGCCCACTAAAGATGCTCAGGTGGTCACCTAATCTTCCAATGCCATGATATTCAAATTCCAGTTTTGAGAGAGTCTACTTGTAGAATGGCGGCACCCTGAGCAGACCTTCAATATCACTTTTTGAGAATCATTCAAAGTGTAGCCAACTAGGTCACTCCTAGCATGTTTGTTCACCATTAAAAGTTGTTGAGGGTGGGGGGGAGTCCGTTTAAAAGCTTTGGCCCATCATACTAAATTCAGAGCCATATTTATTAAGTAATCACGCAGCGCAGGGCAGCAAGTCACTTTGCTGCGTTGCGTGATATGGAAAGGGCAGGAATGCACTGTACTTAACAATATACTGGGCATTCCTGTCATTTCCCAGCCCTGTTGCACAATGACCTGCATAGCGCCAGCCCAGGCATCCTTGCACTATGGTGAATGGGTGCCTGCGTTGTAAGCAGGATTGCTTTTGTTCAGGAAGGGACACCTTCCTGCACAAAAACAATCCCCTGAGACATGTTCATCTTTCGGTGTGTGTTGCAGAATGCAGCACACATAGAAAGAGGAAACAACAAGGACAAATAAACATATTTCTCCTTGTTACACCTCACCGGGGGAGGCGTAGCAATTTGACTAATTCCCAGGTTTACCGTCATTGGTAAATCTGGGAATGTGCCAAAATCCATAGGTGCATGCCTGGAACACCCACGCTCCACTCATGGACGCATCCCTGGGGTAGAGTAATGCAACGCAGCGATTTGTGCTATCAAGCCATGCAGGGCCACGCAAGGTGACTTTGCATGGCTTGATAAATCCTACTTAGGTTTTGCGTGAGGCACAAGGGCGATGCCAATCCTTCATAAATGTGTCCCTCAGGGTCTTGTTAGTGACAGATTCTCCTGGTGAATAAAGTGTGGGTGTCACAACTTAAATTAGTTTGTTGCCTTCTTCCTTCTCGATATTATTTCAAAGGCCATCTGCTTTAGCACATATGTAGAAATAAACACAAGGAAGTGGGGCAGGTTGGTAATGGTCCAATTATTTATTTACAATCTTTATTACACTGAGTCCAGCTTTTTCTCATCATAGACCTTGTATTCCGTTCTCTTTCAACCCCTGATAATTGGGTATTCAAGCAGGGTACTCAAGCAGGGTACTATTAGATATTCTACACATGAGCGCCTGATTGGCCTGGGTAGTTTTATACCCCTAATAATGGGAGGGCTAGAGAGAGAAATCCTTTTAAAAAAATTAAAAGATGCTCTGGGCATGATCTAAATTTAGATACCAGAAGGAGCTGAGGAGAAGCGTTGCACTCGGTGGAATGCAGATCACTCAGGCGCGTGGATATCAATAGAGCAGCAGGTGCAGTGGCACCATGACCCAGGTGTTTGAGAGGCCCAATGCACCTCAATAAAGATTTTTTTTTACTACCAGACCCGGGATCAGAGGTGCAATTTTTCTTGTTCCTGCTTCCATTCGGGCCCATGCACCCTTGCTACACCACCGAATTACCTTTTTGCCCATCAATCTATAACACAAATAACCCCTTCCAGCACTTCAAATAATGCTGAACATAAATTCAGATCTGAGATCCTACAAAAGGCGGGAGAAAATGTATTGTGAGCTCAGTTGAACCGACCTGTAAACATCTTAGAACAAGATATTTACCAGCCCTGATTGCTTTGCCCAGCATTTACCAACTCGTCCTCGGTTGCTCAGCCGAGCATCTTCCAACAGTATATTTGTTTCTGTTCTTCCTTGAACTCCCAAAAGCTTGTCCCGGAGGGGGCTCTTCGAGACCAAAATTAATCGACAAATCATGGCGTCTCCTGCGAGATTGATCCGAGTGAAAACAATCTTGGCTTTGTCAAGGGAGAATGTGCTGGGATGCATCAAAAACACAAGTTGGCATGGGTTCTGAAATGCTTGACATATTTTGGGATCTCCTCCATACCTTTCTGGAACAAGAAAATATGTAAATATACTTGACTGGCACTTTGTTGGCCCTGACCAACTTTATCAGACAGAGAGGCATTGTCCTGGAATGAAGCTCGGTTGAGTTTGCAAACTCCTTTGCCTCTCTGACCGGTTCTATCATGACGAGGCCTTCATTTGTAGACTGCAAATTGTAGTATACTCCCACTGCTTTAGTGTAAGTCTTCCGGCACTTTGTGCCTTGGCTGAATGAGTGGGCCAATGCAGTGTCATCTTGGGAAACAACCTTTACAACGCAGTCATTGCATCGCACTACCTTTACATAGCAGTCATTACATCGCAACATCCTTTACATCGCATGTCATTACAACGCAGCCATTACTTCGCATGTCACTACAACGCATGTCATTACAATGCATGTCACTACAACACAGGCATTACATCGCAAGTCATTACAATGCATACCATTACAACGCATAGTACCCTTACAATATCCAACACTTACCCTACTGTTGCACTCACTGGACTTAGAATAGTAATTTTTACCCCTACACTATCCAACACTTACCTTAAATGTGATGTAATGGTTTGCATAGTAATGGTATGTGTTGTAAAGGTATGATGCGATGTAATGGAATGCATTGTAAAGGTAGTTTCTGAAAATGCGATGTAATGGCATGCGATGTAAAAGAATCTGTTGTAAAGGATGTTGCGATGTAAAAACTGTGTTGTAAAGGCATGCATTGTAAATGTATGCGTTGTAACGTCATACATTCGTCATCTTTAGGTTTTCTGAGGCCCTTGGCGAGACATATTTAGGGGGCCCATGTTGAGAACTTTGAATTGTATTACCAATTTTCTGCTGTTTCATGCCCCCATGAGGTTCAATTACACTTTAAACTTTCAGAAAAGGTGTCACACAAAAGCGGCTAAAATGTGTCCTGCTCTGACTTACCCTAAAATCTTTAGGATAACACTTGGTGAAGAGAGGCAGAGTCAGAAGCTAGGGGAGGTAGTCAGAGGGAGAGAGGTTGAGAGAGAAAAATAGCCAGAGGGGAGAGAGATCCCTTTTCCTTGGGGCGTCCTGATAGTTTGGAGTCCAGGCAAATGTCCACTTTACCCCTACATTACAATGTCTCTAAGCCAGTGGTGTTTTTGACCTTGGGGCAATGCCATTCTAATAACATGCCCAAATCAGTACTTACTTGTAGTAGCGGTCCGTGGAGGGAGTTCGGTGGGGCAGTGAGGCGGGGTAGGGGAGGGGCAGGGTGGGGAAATGTAAACACCGGAATATGGATGAATGGAGGAAGCTTTGAAATCCAGTCCTGACACTTCGTTGGTGAAAGACTGCTGGCGCCCTCACTCACCTGCTGTCCCGCTGCCGCTCCTGGGTTCTCATACAGCGTGTCTCCCCCGCTGCCGCCATCTGACCTTGCGGCCGAAGAGCGGGGAGACTACATCTCCCAGGCGCCTTAGCGCCCGCTTCACGTCAATCACGCGCCCGGAGGCGCACAAAAGGCCGTGGCTCCCTCGGGGGAGCGGGAAGCTTTGAAATCCAGTCCTGACACTTCGTTGGTGAAAGTCTGCTGGCGCCCTCACTCACTTGCTGTCCCGCTCCTGGGTTCTCATACAGCGTGTCTCCCCCGCTGCCGCCATCTGACCTTGCGGCCGAAGAGCGGGGAGACTACATCTCCCAGGCGCCTTAGCGCCCGCTTCACGTCAATAACGCGCCCGGAGGCGCACAAAAGGCCGCAGCTCCTCCCGCGGCGCGGGACGCGCGCGGGCGGCGCCGGGCTGAGCCCGGGCAGAGGGCGGGCCGTCTGTGGCCGTCAGGGGCCAGAAGAGGCCGGGCTGGGCATGCTCTCTGCGATCTTCGTAAATATAAGGTACTGTGTTTAGTGGTGCTCGTTAATTGTAATCATGGTGAAAAAGAAGTCCACAGGAACCAAACCAAATGGGATGGTTGGAGCAACCCTGGACTCATATTTGGTTAGAGCTGCTAGTGTTCTGACTGAGGAAATCGAAAGAACGGAAAGGCGCTTGTCAATGGGGGTAGGGAATAAGACATCAGCCCTCATCTATGAGAATCCTGATACCCCAGTCTTAAACACACTGCAACAATCACCTGGCATTCCCAGGGATCTAGTAGATGAGCTAGAACATATGCCGTCTCCACCATACACTATTGAACACTGTGTGTCCACCTCCCTAACTCCCACTCAAGAGCCCCCGGTTGTAGAGGCCCCCCCCTTCCCCCCCGATCTCAATCCAGACAAGACGCACAAGAGCGGGGGGCCTGGCTCCAGCTGGACGACCAAAGAAACAGCCTGCGGGACGATCTGCTAAAACAGGCTCGGGTCCCTTGTCTCAGGTGGAGGTTTTACCTAATAAACTCTGGGCTGCAATTAAGAAAAAACTGGATGTTATATTGGCCCCCATCACTGACAGATTGATATCTATTGAGGACATATTTTCCTCATTGGAAGTGAAGCTTAATGCCATGATAACAATCGTGCAACCTTCTACCCTGGAGTTGCCAGAAAAAGGAATTCATGACCAAACTCAGTGCTCGGTGCCAGTGTTAATGAAGGAAGCTCCCTCGAATGTTGATCATTTGCCCCTTCCAGTGGTGGCAGGCTCTTCCTCTCACATCCTGATCTCAACATCAACTTTGCCTACCCAAAACTCCCAGATTGATAATGTTTTTCACAATAAACCTCCTCCTATCGACCCTATCCCCACTATGAATGTAAAAAAAACTTATCCAGGGAAAGAACTCCCGTTTGTTAGAGAGGCCATCCCATTGGTTCTCGTCCTTGCCAATGTTCCTCATCTAAGACCAGGCCAAGCAGAGTCAACAACTGCGCTAATGGATAAAGCTTTACATTGGCTTAGCAGGAATATGAATTTTGGAGGAATGGGTGGCCAACAACAACTGGCAAGAGAAATTATAATGGCCAGACGTGTTCCATGGCTTGGAAACAACGCGAAAAAGTTTGGGGGAGATTGTGTTGTCATTAACTTTGCTACTATGTATGTACTACCTAATGTTCTTGCCAATCTATTGCCACCTCAGAAAAGGGATTCCGGTATAATTCCACTCACATTGGAATTTTTTATTGGTAATTCCAGATCCCTAAGACGTAATATGATGCCAATACTATTTAATGGCCAAACATAGCTACAGGGAGGAGGGCACTTTCAAGTTTCTCTAGTGATCTTAGGCTAGAAAATAGATATAGTGCCTTGTCCGATCTGGAGGAATGCGATTGACATAGGGGGAGTGATATCTACCCTGCTCAAACGCACCCCCAAGAAAATACGTTGATCAGAAACAAAACCTTGGATGAAACAATTGCCTGTACTAGCACCCGAGGTCCTACGTACACCCCTACGAGTAACCATCAAATAGTGGTATCTGCTTGTAATAGCCCATTTGAACAAATGATCCCTTCTGGCAACATTGTAAATAATCCTTTGACAAGAGAAAGGCGTAGATCCCTACAAAAAACTCCCAACGGTGGTAGCAAAATATCCCTGATATCATGGAACATTGCAGGTATTGCCCAGAATCTGTTGTCTCCTGATTGGGGCAACTTTATTGACAAACATGATATTTGCCTATTTCAGGAGTCTTGGGCTGTTGATCCTGTTTTTAGGGCTGGATATCTTAATTTTTACATTCCTGCAAAAAAAAATCTTAAAGGGCGCCCTGTAGGTGGCCTTGTGGCCTGGGTTCGGCAAAAACTAGACTACAGTGTGGTAGTGTTAAAATCCTCTGACAAAGATATCTTAGTGTTTAAACTCAGTAGGGCTAAAGAGAGTACCCTTGCCATTTTTAATGTGTATGCTAGGGGACAGAGGGGAGGACTTAGCTCAGAGACTATAACATCTCTGGACCTACAATTAGAAAATCTTCCCATTCACATTATTCCTATTGTAGCAGGGGATTTCAACACCACATTTGAACCATTGGGTAACGAGGTACAAGAGCTATCAACAGAACAAGACCTCAGATGGGGAATCCCATGGCTTGATTTACCCCCTGTTAAAAGATGGTCAAACGCTGCAATTCAACTTAAGGCGTTGTGTCTGGAAAGAGGCCTTAGGGCTGCAAATGGGCGTACTAGATCTGATTTGAAAGGAGAAATTACTTTTGATAATGGGCGTTCCACCAGCCGTATCGACTATATACTGATTGATCTTAGGATATGGCATAGACTTGATGACATGAAGGTAACATGGCGGCTCGAAAGTGACCACAACCCTCTATGTACTGATTTGTGGGCCACTATCAGAGAGGGAGACGTGACCCATGTTGAGGGAACTATTACCTCGGATTTAGTGATCACAAATGACAAACGCCATGTAAAATGGAACAAAATAATTGAATATCCAGATAAGTTGGAAGCCCTTAAAGCTGAAGTAGTCAAGAGTACCAACTACCTTATGTCAAGAGTCTTGAGTGATGATTTCCCACAAATTGTGATAGAAGCCCATACTAGTCTATTTGATAACTTGAAAACCTACTTCTTAAAGGATGTGAAGCCAGGGAGACAGGCTTTGAAAACTAATGAAACTAGCTGGTTTAATACTTCATGTAGAGTGGCTCGACAGAGGCTGACTGAAGCCCTAAGGTTAAGAGATCACTCGGGGGTTAGGGGTGCAAGGGATCGTTATAGGGGGGTGAAAAAAAAAGCTAAAAAAGCCTGGGATCAATCATGGTGGCAGGATTTAAGAAGTGCCTGTGCAGCAAAGGATTCGAGAACCTTTTGGAGCATTGTCAACTGGGACTGGGGTGGGCGTCCGGAGCCCCCACAGAATAATGTTCCCCAGGCACAATGGGTTGAATTCTTTGGACCTCAGTACGCTGGTAGAGCAACCAGTGAAGAGGCTCTACCATCACATTTTGAAAAATTCTATTCCGGGACAGTGTTTTTTATTAAGGATGTTGAGGCAGCACTCGACTGTGTGGCAAAGGGAAGAGCTCCAGGTATGGATGGAATTCCGGCCGATATATTTTTAAGTGATAAGTCAACTTGGTGTCAGTACATAGCCCTTCTTGCTAATGCAGTGGCCAATGGAGCTCCAGTGCCTCTATCTTGGAAAGGTGCTGAGATAATTCCTGTTTTCAAGAAAGGAGACAAATCCCTTCCCAGTAATTACAAGCCCATAAGTCTTATTGATTCAATACAAAAGGTTATGGGTCGTTTAGTGTTAGGAAAAGTACAGACCTGGGTGGAGGATGCTAACATTCTGTCCCCATTTCAAGCGGGATTTCGTTCCTGTACCAGTACCACAGACCAAATTTTTCGGTTTATAACTATCTACTGGAGGAACGTGCTCCTGAACGAGGGGTCACTATACGCTGTTTTCGTAGATCTCAAATCAGCGTTTGATCTGGTCCCTCGGAGGAAACTGTGGGGTGTGCTCGGTGACCTGGGGATGGCTCCGGAACTGTTAACACTTCTCGCCCGCTTACATGAGGGCAATTTTGCAAAAGTTAGATGGGGGGCTCAGGGGGAGGTTACCGACTCCTTCCCTGTTGGGCGGGGTGTCCGACAGGGGTGTGTGTTGGCACCCACCCTGTTTTCCTTGTACATCAACGAGGTAGTTGAGTATCTTTCGGCGGCCCCCACTGATGCTCCCCTTCTGGCTGGCAACCATGTCCCTGTCCTCATGTTTGCGGACGATACTCTGCTCGTCTCCAGGACTCCGAGCGGCCTCCAGAAGGCCATTAATGCATTTGTAGAATTTTGTTCCTTAAGAGGGCTAGAAATAAATACCTCAAAAACCAAGTTTATGGCTTTTAACCAGCATAAATCTTTTAGAGGTAGCATTTTATTAAACAATGAGCCCTTAGAACAGGTGAGTGCGTTTACGTACCTTGGTATCTCCCTTCAAAAGGACCTGGGCTGGAACCACCACTTGGACCTTACAGCTCTAAAACTACATCAACATATAGGGTGTTTGACCAAGAAATATAAATCTCTTTTACCA
The DNA here is from genome assembly GCF_964204655.1 of Triturus cristatus. Taxonomy (NCBI): domain Eukaryota; kingdom Metazoa; phylum Chordata; class Amphibia; order Caudata; family Salamandridae; genus Triturus; species Triturus cristatus. Next base: position 998,998,918 of record NC_140581.1, read on the forward strand.
AACCAGTTACTCCTGCCCTAGAAATCTATAACGCTAAAGCAGTGAGCTCGGCCCTATATGGAGCTGAGCTCTGGGGATTTAATGATTTAAAACAACTAGCAAGACTGGAAAACAAATTTTTACGTAATCTTGCTAGTGTCCCACAAAGCACTCCTACGATCCCGCTCCACTTAGACCTAGGGAGGAAAAACATAGCGGACATGGCAAAGCTACGGCCACTCCTCTATTGGAGGCGTCTCTGGGTCACTCCAGAACTTGTGCAATACGCTATGGGTTTCAAGGATGTGATCTTGCGGGACTGCTTCCACAGAGTAGGTTGGCTAAAGGAGATTAGGTCCCTACTCATTAAACTGGATCTAGAGATACTATGGGACAATCCCGAGACGGCAGTCTTTCCATCAAAGGTGCAATTGAAACAGAAATATTGGGAAATGGTTTATGCATCTGTAGGTCATTCCAGTACTCCAACTAGCCTAACAGGTCGCTTTCTGGATTTTAAATCATGGCCAGTGTGTGAGGTCTACTGGGATTTGATCGAGAGGCCCATGGACCGAAAACTTTATTTCCAGTTCAGGATAGGTAGCTTGCCTACCAAGACCTTTACTTGTAAATGGGCCTCTAGAACTGATGACAAATGCCACTACTGTTTGACAATGGCAGAGACCATTCCCCATGTTTTCTTTGTTTGTCTGTTATACGTGGCCCCACGGCGGAGATGGCTGAGGCCGATCTGTAGCCTGTTGGGTGTCCGGCGATGTGTCGTTGCACTGAGAATTCTAGGGTCTGATTGTAGCCCTAGTATAGCTATAGCAGTGGCTAAATTTCTGGGCTGGTCCTGGATTATTCGCACTCGCACTTTAAACAAAAATGCTGCTGCTATCTTATCTTAAGATGTACTTTTTAATTAGGACCTGTTCACTGTGCTGCCTCTTTTCTTTTAACTGTTCTTAAAGTCTTTTAGATATCTGACAGTATATGGAATTTAATAATTTTTTTCCAGTAATTGTAATGTATTATGTGTTATTTATTTGTGTTCAATACAAAAGATTCTCACAAGGTGTGAAGGTGGGGGAGGGTCCAAGGGCTAATTTAAAGACCTGCTACAGTATAAATCCCCTAATCAACATATGCTTTACAAAGAATACTGAGGGTCTAATGTTCTGTATACACACGACACTAACAAAACAAGCAAGTTAAGACCTCAAAACAAACATTAGTGAGAAGCATATCAAAATAGTTTAGTTCCCATCACCCACCAATGGTGGTTTATCATCATCTGGGAACTCAGGACTGTGCTGAGAAAACCAACCACTCTGATGGTAATGGTGGTTATTCAGTTGTCCCAGGAGTGAGTACAAACGGTGGGGTGATGGTTGCAGTGCAAAAAAATGAAGAATATAAAGAAAAAGTGCTATTAAAAATGACTATCAAGATGCTATAAATTTTATTCTGGCGCTATCTTGATGTCACTAATAAAATCAGTGCGTTGACAGCTTAACAGATAACTGTCGGATCGATGGTCTACATGTTTCGGCTGCTGGACATTGAGTCCAAGCTCTCATCAGGACCCTATTGCGCTACTGCAAAAAGTGTTGAACAATACAAACAGAAAAAACTAAAGATATCCACCAAATTGGTATACCATACAACCTGGTCGGATCTGTATGTCCCTTCGGAACTGTTACAGGTTAAGAACCTAAATGTGAATCAAACAAAAAGAGGTTCAGCCAGATATTGTAAGATGTTAGTGGCAGTACAGAACATATTTTAAAAAACATTGTGTATATTATTATTTGTCATACTCAAAGTATTGCATGACCTGAAGTTGAGTCAGTACTCGGTCTGTGCACTTACCCGGAAGATTATGGGTACGCACCTCGCCTCGCCTGGCATCTGCTCAGGGTATTGAGGCACCGCTCTGCAAAAGGAAATTTCAGGTGTGATATTTAGTATTAATCCCAGTGGACATGACGTATTCAGTACACCGGAGTTACCGGAAATAACCATAGGAGCGCTCAGCTGGACAAGTGTAAAAACATGGCAGAGTAATGGTCTAAGAACAGAAAAAGAGGGACACCTTATTGTCATGTCTTGCGAAGTAAACCAATTATCGCATCTTGGCGCCAAGAAAAACCGTGTTCATCCGTTATTGTTGTGTGAAACACTGTTATATATCATAAAGAAGGACAAACTGTCCTAACCGTGTAAATCTGAAATAGATTTGCTGTCTATCAAGGCCCTTAAGAAATGGATTTAAGAGAGACTGCCCCAGTCATGGGATAACCAGATCGAAAAACTCGAGAACACACAATGTGTCACCAAAGTTACGGAAACGCGCTGCTGTTAACGCGCCGGTGCGTGAGGTGACAGTCATGCGATTCAGTGGGAGTTTCAGGACAGAAAATAACAGCACTCACCTATCCGTCGGTACCCCGCTCTGTCATCCGAGCTAGAAGGGGAGGTGACCAACGAGCTTCCCAAGCACCGTAATATCGCGCGAAGGCGCGAAAAGACGTAAAGAGCACTTCCGTGTCAATAATGACAGGACGTGTTAAGGTCAGACCAGCGTTATACTTAGGGTAGCTGGGAAATGTAGTGCTGAGTTACAGAGATTGTCTTTTGCGTGGTTATAAGTAACTCGAACAGTGAGTAAGAATCGGTGATTAGTCTTGAAATCTAAACTCACATACATTTACTATTCAGAATAGTTTGAAAGCACCCATTGTGGAAATAGGTAACAACAGGGGGTGTGAATAATTAGCAACTGGTCAACTACTCAAAGGGTGATATACTGGATAGTCCCAATTTTGCAAAGTCAATTATTCCACTATACTTGTGTACATATCACAATTACAGGTGATGTGTATTAATGAGTGCCTATTGTAATCTGACATAGATGGATATGAGACACAAAGACAGATGGAGGATAGGTCAAATGTCTCATACCTCTAAAGTGACGACCACGGAATTTCGTCGTTCAGGCCAGAAATGTCACTTCTAAGTTTGAAAACCCATTTCTGTTCTTTTTGGAACAGAAATTTGGTAATATCTGTGACATGTGTAGGAATAAACGGTTGTTCTAAGACCAACCATCTCAAGTCTTCTGGTTTGTGTTTTAGTGACAGGAAATGATTGGTAAGTTTAGTGGCCTGTTTGTTCCGTCTGATTGTGCTCTTATGCTCATTAATGCGTGTCTTCACCTTGCGTGTGGTCATACCCACGTAACGCAAAGAGCAGGGACAGGTGATTAGGTATATAACCTTGTCTGTGTTGCAGTTGGTATGTTTCTTGAGGACCCAGGGGATGCCAGTGCCTATATCAATCGTCTTTGTGACCTGCATCTGTGGACATGCTGAACATTGGCCACATGGGAAATGACCCTGAACCGGTGGCAAATCCCATAAGGTATTGATGTTAGTTGAGACTTTACATTTCGGTCTAGTGTGAACAAGACTATCTCTGAGATTGGTACCTGTTTTGAAGGAGAAAAGAGGATAAGGCAAATTCTCATTACCTATGTTCAAAACCCGCCAGTGTTTTCGCACCGTTTTCTGTACTTGGTTAGACCAAGTGCTAAAGGTGTTGACAAATGTCATTCTAGACAATGGAGGCTTAGGCACGGGAGGTTCTATTAGAGCTCCTCGGTTGTTGTTCGAGGCTCTTTTCCAAGCCCTTTTCACTAGACGCTTAGGATATTGTCTGTCTCTCAGTTGAATGGAGAGGTCCTCTGCATGTTGATTGAAGGTGCTGATATCGGAACAATTTCTGCGAATACGCAGAAACTGTCCAACTGGGAGGTTTTCCCGAAGGGACCTGGGATGATGGCTGCTAAAGCTCAAAAGTGAATTCTTAGAGAGGGGTTTTCTATATAGTTCACTACCAAGAGTGCCCTCATTAGGATAGATCACTATGTCTAGGAAAGGCAGACGATTTTTATCTGAAACAACTGTGAACCGCAAGAAGTTGTTTCTGGAGTTCAACCAAGCATGGAAATCAAGCAGTGATGACAGGGAACCTTGCCAGATAACCAGAATATCGTCAATATACCTCTTCCAGACTTTTATCTGGTCTCTAAATGGATTAGTCTGAATGAGGATATTGTTCTGCTCAAAGAGATGGACATACAGATTAGCCAGGCTGGGAGCAAAAATACTGCCCATAGATGTGCCCGAGACTTGAAGGTATATAGTCTCCTCGAATTTGAAAAAGTTTTCCATCATGGCCAGCCTGGCCAAATCCATGATGAAATGCACCGGTGTTATTGAGTCCAAATCTCTTGAGTCCAATAGACTCTCAATGGCTTGTAAAGTCTCTATTTGTGGAATCGAGGTATACAAAGATTCCACATCAAAGCTGACTAAGAGATCTGTTGCCAAATCATAGCTGATATCAGGAAGCAAACGTAGGACATCCTTGGTGTCTTGTAAGTAACTTGGCATTTCCTTGACAAGTGGACGAAGGAAGAAGTCAACAAAAGTGGAGAGAGGTTCCAAAAGGGAACCTATCCCAGAAATGATGGGTCGTCCTGGGGGTGGTCTTTGGTTTTTATGTATTTTTGGTAATACATAAAAGTGTGGCATCACAGGGTGTGTAGGTGTCAGGAAGCGAGCTTCCTGCTCTGTGATCCAGCCAGCTGCTTTCGCATCCTCAACCAAGGCGAGAATTTCTCTGGTGAGTCTAGGGGTGGGATCTTCAGTCAGACGTTTATATGACCTAGGGTCATCAAGTTGTCTTAAACATTCCCTGCGATAGTCCTCAGTATCTAGAATGACAATTGCCCCACCCTTATCGGCCGGTTTAATAATGATGGATTCATCATTGGCCAACGTAGTGAGGGCTTGCTTTTCGCTCTTACAGAGATTATGGTAGATTTTGTCATTTCTGGAACCTAGACCAGTAATGTCATGAATAACCGCTTGTTCAAACACTTTAACTCGATCAGGTATTAAGTGAGTTGGAGGGTTGAACGTGGATGGTATTTTGAGGCCTGTGTTCTTGTCAGAGGAATCATCCGGAGATGTAGTAAGTTCCCTGTCTTTAAAGAAGAAATGTAAGCAGATTTTCCGGAAGAATTTCGCCATTTCAACTCTAAGTTGGAACAGATCTCCCTCATTGGTTGGGACATAACCCAAACCTTTGTTTAGGACCTGTGATTCCAAAGGTGTTAGAGTTCTGGTACTCAGATTCACGACTAGATCGTTGTGTCCGTGCTGGTCCCTGGTTGTGGTTGTGGTTGCCCTTTCCTGCTGCGGGTGTTGGGCAGTTGTTGGTCCATCTGCCAATGTACCTGCGGCTGCCCTCTCCTTTTGCCTCTGCTTCGTCCACGGCCTGTCCCTAAAAAAGGCGTTTGTCCGGGGAATGGAGGGGGTGGTGCTGCAAAAGGGGGGATGTGCTGGGTAAAGGGGGGAAATTGGTACCCCCAAGGTGCTGGTGGCCACCATGGTCCTCCTGATTGATAGGGATTTGGCATGCCTCGTCTTTGGTAAGGACGAGACTGTTGTCCTCTTCCTCTCCTGGGTGGTTGCATATTATTTTCAGTCTCTGAGTCAGTGGAGTAAGCATCAGATCCTGAAGAGGAGTAGTTAGAACCATATCTTCTCCCTTTCTTGTTAAACTCTGGTGGAACATATTGCTCACTAGTGTAGGGATAGACCTTCTCCAGAGAGAAGCGTGCCAGGTCTTTCTTAAACTTCTCTATTTTCGTCAAAAGGATCGTATCCTTGTGTTCCTTGTTGGATTTGTTTGTTTCTTCCAAATTTCGCTTAAAGATGGCGCTAGATATAGTAGTCTTAATCTGCCCTTCAAGTGTCTGTATTTCAATAAGTATGGCGTCCGCCACCCTTTTGGCTGTGTTTATAATGAGGATCAACCAATCGCGTGTGCAACGCCACGCGATTAGTGACCAGTCTTTCAAGAAAGCTTTATCAGATAGAAATAGTCTAGGGGCATTAGTCACTATTAGGCCCATCGGGGCACTGTTGCTTCTTAGATATTCAGTCATTATTGCACCATGAATAAAGGTGCGAGAATGAGAGTTCTTAAGGTTAAGTAGTGACTGCCAATCATCTTGTGTGGTGTTTGTAACTGAGGATAAAGAATCTAGAATGCTAGGGTTTGTGCTAAGTATGGATTGTAGCACGTCTTCATTGAAAGATAGACCAGTGAACTCTGCCATGATGTGACACTGTCAAATAGCAATAGATCAGACTCTCCTGGGGTATGGAGAGTATATAAAATAAGGACCCGCAGCCGTAGCCGCTCAAATGCTCAATACAAAAGATTCTCACAAAGTGTGAAGGTGGGGGAGGGTCCAAGGGATAATTTAAAGACCTGCTACAGTATAAATCCCCTAATCAACATATGCTTTACAAAGAATACTGAGGGTCTAATGTTCTGTATACACACGACACTAACAAAACAAGCAAGTTAAGACCTCAAAACAAACATTAGTGAGAAGCATATCAAAATAGTTTAGTTCCCATCACCCACCAATGGTGGCTTATCATCATCTGGGAACTCAGGACTGTGCTGAGAAAACCAACCACTCTGATGGTAATGGTGGTTATTCAGTTGTCCCAGGAGTGAGTACAAACGGTGGGGTGATGGTTGCAGTGCAAAAAAATGAAGAATATAAAGAAAAAGTGCTATTAAAAATGACTATCAAGATGCTATAAATTTTATTCTGGCGCTATCTTGATGTCACTAATAAAATCAGTGCGTAGACAGCTTAACAGATAACTGTCGGATCGATGGTCTACATGTTTCGGCTGCTGGACATTGAGTCCAAGCTCTCATCAGGACCCTATTGCGCTACTGCAAAAAGTGTTGAACAATACAAACAGAAAAAATAAAGATATCCACCAAATTGGTATACCATACAACCTGGTCGGATCTGTATGTCCCTATGGAACTGTTACAGGTTAAGAACCTAAATGTGAATCAAACAAAAAGAGGTTCAGCCAGATATTGTAAGATGTTAGTGGCAGTACAGAACATATTTTAAAAAACATTGTGTATATTATTATTTGTCATACTCAAAGTATTGCATGACCTGAAGTTGAGTCAGTACTCGGTCTGTGCACTTACCCGGAAGATTATGGGTACGCACCTCGCCTCGCCTGGCATCTGCTCAGGGTATTGAGGCACCGCTCTGCAAAAGGAAATTTCAGGTGTGATATTTAGTATTAATCCCAGTGGACATGACGTATTCAGTACACCGGAGTTACCGGAAATAACCATAGGAGCGCTCAGCTGGACAAGTGTAAAAACATGGCAGAGTAATGGTCTAAGAACAGAAAAAGAGGGACACCTTATTGTCATGTCTTGCGAAGTAAACCAATTATCGCATCTTGGCGCCAAGAAAAACCGTGTTCATCCGTTATTGTTGTGTGAAACACTGTTATATATCATAAAGAAGGACAAACTGTCCTAACCGTGAAATCTGAAATAGATTTGCTGTCTATCAAGGCCCTTAAGAAATGGATTTAAGAGAGACTGCCCCAGTCATGGGATAACCAGATCGAAAAACTCGAGAACACACAATGTGTCACCAAAGTTACGGAAACGCGCTGCTGTTAACGCGCTGGTGCGCGAGGTGACAGTCATGCGATTCATTGGGAGTTTCAGGACAGAAAATAACAGCACTCACCTATTCGTCGGTACCCCGCTCTGTCATCCGAGCTAGAAGGGGAGGTGACCAACGAGCTTCCCAAGCACCGTAATATCGCGTGAAGGCGCGAAAAGACGTAAAGAGCACTTCCGTGTCAATAATGACAGGACGTATTAAGGTCAGACCAGCGTTATACTTAGGGTAGCTGGGAAATGTAGTGCTGAGTTACCGAGATTGTCTTTTGCGTGGTTATAAGTAACTCGAACAGTGAGTAAGAATCGGTGATTAGTCTTGAAATCTAAACTCACATACATTTACTATTCAGAATAGTTTGAAAGCACCCATTGTGGAAATAGGTAACAACAGGGGGTGTGAATAATTAGCAACTGGTCAACTACTCAAAGGGTGATATACTGGATAGTCCCAATTTTGCAAAGTCAATTATTCCACTATACTTGTGTACATATCACAATTACAGGTGATGTGTATTAATGAGTGCCTATTGTAATCTGACATAGATGGATATGAGACACAAAGACAGATGGAGGATAGGTCAAATGTCTCATACCTCTAAAGTGACGACCACGGAATTTCGTCGTTCAGGCCAGAAATGTCACTTCTAAGTTTGAAAACCCATTTCTGTTCTTTTTGGAACAGAAATTTGGTAATATCTGTGACATGTGTAGGAATAAACGGTTGTTCTAAGACCAACCATCTCAAGTCTTCTGGTTTGTGTTTTAGTGACAGGAAATGATTGGTAAGTTTAGTGGCCTGTTTGTTCCGTCTGATTGTGCTCTTATGCTCATTAATGCGTGTCTTCACCTTGCGTGTGGTCATACCCACGTAACGCAAAGAGCAGGGACAGGTGATTAGGTATATAACCTTGTCTGTGTTGCAGTTGGTATGTTTCTTGAGGACCCAGGGGATGCCAGTGCCTATATCAATCGTCTTTGTGACCTGCGTCTGTGGACATGCTGAACATTGGCTACATGGGAAATGACCCTGAACCGGTGGCAAATCCCATAAGGTATTGATGTTAGTTGAGACTTTACATTTCGGTCTAGTGTGAACAAGACTATCTCTGAGATTGGTACCTCTTTTGAAGGAGAAAAGAGGATAAGGCAAATTCTCATTACCTATGTTCAAAACCCGCCAGTGTTTTCGCACCGTTTTCTGTACTTGGTTAGACCAAGTGCTAAAGGTGTTGACAAATGTCATTCTAGACAATGGAGGCTTAGGCACGGGAGGTTCTATTAGAGCTCCTCGGTTGTTGTTCGAGGCTCTTTTCCAAGCCCTTTTCACTAGACGCTTAGGATATTGTCTGTCTCTCAGTTGAATGGAGAGGTCCTCTGCATGTTGATTGAAGGTGCTGATATCGGAACAATTTCTGCGAATACGCAGAAACTGTCCAACTGGGAGGTTTTCCCGAAGGGACCTGGGATGATGGCTGCTAAAGCTCAAAAGTGAATTCTTAGAGAGGGGTTTTCTATATAGTTCACTACCAAAAGTGTCCTCATTAGGATAGATCACTATGTCTAGGAAAGGTAGACGATTTTACCTGAAACAACTGTGAACCGCAAGAAGTTGTTTCTGGAGTTCAACCAAGCATGGAAATCAAGCAGTGATGACAGGGAACCTTGCCAGATAACCAGAATATCGTCAATATACCTCTTCCAGACTTTTATCTGGTCTCTAAATGGATTAGTCTGAATGAGGATATTGTTCTGCTCAAAGAGATGGACATACAGATTAGCCAGGCTGGGAACAAAAATACTGCCCATAGATGTGCCCGAGACTTGAAGGTATATAGTCTCCTCGAATTTGAAAAAGTTTTCCATCATGGCCAGCCTGGCCAAATCCATGATGAAATGCACCGGTGTTATTGAGTCCAAATCTCTTGAGTCCAATAGACTCTCAATGGCTTGTAAAGTCTCTATTTGTGGAATCGAGGTATACAAAGATTCCACATCAAAGCTGACTAAGAGATCTGTTGCCAAATCATAGCTGATATCAGGAAGCAAACGTAGGACATCCTTGGTGTCTTGTAAGTAACTTGGCATTTCCTTGACAAGTGGACGAAGGAAGAAGTCAACAAAAGTGGAGAGAGGTTCCAAAAGGGAACCTATCCCAGAAATGATGGGTCGTCCTGGGGGTGGTCTTTGGTTTTTATGTATTTTTGGTAATACATAAAAGTGTGGCATCACAGGGTGTGTAGGTGTCAGGAAGCGAGCTTCCTGCTCTGTGATCCAGCCAGCTGCTTTCGCATCCTCAACCAAGGCGAGAAATTCTCTGGTGAGTCTAGGGGTGGGATCTTCAGTCAGACGTTTATATGACCTAGGGTCATCAAGTTGTCTTAAACATTCCCTGCGATAGTCCTCAGTATCTAGAATGACAATTGCCCCACCCTTATCGGCCGGTTTAATAATGATGGATTCATCATTGGCCAACGTAGTGAGGGCTTGCTTTTCGCTCTTACAGAGATTATGGTAGATTTTGTCTTTTCTGGAACCTAGACCAGTAATGTCATGAATAACCGCTTGTTCAAACACTTTAACTCGATCAGGCATTATAAACACAGCCAAAAGGGTGGCGGACGCCATACTTATTGACGATATTCTGGTTATCTGGCAAGGTTCCCTGTCATCACTGCTTGATTTCCATGCTTGGTTGAACTCCAGAAACAACTTCTTGCGGTTCACAGTTGTTTCAGATAAAAATCGTCTGCCTTTCCTAGACATAGTGATCTATCCTAATGAGGGCACTCTTGGTAGTGAACTATATAGAAAACCCCTCTCTAAGAATTCACTTTTGAGCTTTAGCAGCCATCATCCCAGGTCCCTTCGGGAAAACCTCCCAGTTGGACAGTTTCTGCGTATTCGCAGAAATTGTTCCGATATCAGCACCTTCAATCAACATGCAGAGGACCTCTCCATTCAACTGAGAGACAGACAATATCCTAAGCGTCTAGTGAAAAGGGCTTGGAAAAGAGCCTCGAACAACAACCGAGGAGCTCTAATAGAACCTCCCGTGCCTAAGCCTCCATTGTCTAGAATGACATTTGTCAACACCTTTAGCACTTGGTCTAACCAAGTACAGAAAACAGTGCGAAAACACTGGCGGGTTTTGAACATAGGTAATGAGAATTTGCCTTATCCTCTTTTCTCCTTCAAAAGAGGTACCAATCTCAGAGATAGTCTTGTTCACACTAGACCGAAATGTAAAGTCTCAACTAACATCAATACCTTATGGGATTTGCCACCGGTTCAGGGTCATTTCCCATGTAGCCAATGTTCAGCATGTCCACAGACGCAGGTCACAAAGACGATTGATATAGGCACTGGCATCCCCTGGGTCCTCAAGAAACATACCAACTGCAACACAGACAAGGTTATATACCTAATCACCTGTCCCTGCTCTTTGCGTTACGTGGGTATGACCACACGCAAGGTGAAGACACGCATTAATGAGCATAAGAGCACAATCAGACGGAACAAACAGGCCACTAAACTTACCAATCATTTCCTGTCACTAAAACACAAACCAGAAGACTTGAGATGGTTGGTCTTAGAACAACCGTTTATTCCTACACATGTCACAGATATTACCAAATTTCTGTTCCAAAAAGAACAGAAATGGGTTTTCAAACTTAGAAGTGACATTTCTGGCCTGAACGACGAAATTCCGTGGTCGTCACTTTAGAGGTATGAGACATTTGACCTATCCTCCATCTGTCTTTGTGTCTCATATCCATCTATGTCAGATTACAATAGGCACTCATTAATACACATCACCTGTAATTGTGATATGTACACAAGTATAGTGGAATAATTGACTTTGCAAAATTGGGACTATCCAGTATATCACCCTTTGAGTAGTTGACCAGTTGCTAATTATTCACACCCCCTGTTGTTACCTATTTCCACAATGGGTGCTTTCAAACTATTCTGAATAGTAAATGTATGTGAGTTTAGATTTCAAGACTAATCACCGATTCTTACTCACTGTTCGAGTTACTTATAACCACGCAAAAGACAATCTCGGTAACTCAGCACTACATTTCCCAGCTACCCTAAGTATAACGCTGGTCTGACCTTAACACGTCCTGTCATTATTGACACGGAAGTGCTCTTTACGTCTTTTCGCGCCTTCACGCGATATTACGGTGCTTGGGAAGCTCGTTGGTCACCTCCCCTTCTAGCTCGGATGACAGAGCGGGGTACCGACGGATAGGTGAGTGCTGTTATTTTCTGTCCTGAAACTCCCACTGAATCGCATGACTGTCACCTCGCGCACCGGCGCGTTAACAGCAGCGCGTTTCCGTAACTTTGGTGACACTTTGTGTGTTCTCGAGTTTTTCGATCTGGTTATCCCATGACTGGGGCAGTCTCTCTTAAATCCATTTCTTAAGGGCCTTGATAGACAGCAAATCTATTTCAGATTTACACGGTTAGGACAGTTTGTCCTTCTTTATGATATATAACAGTGTTTCACACAACAATAACGGATGAACACGGTTTTTCTTGGCGCCAAGATGCGATAATTGGTTTACTTCGCAAGACATGACAATAAGGTGTCCCTCTTTTTCTGTTCTTAGACCATTACTCTGCCATGTTTTTACACTTGTCCAGCTGAGCGCTCCTATGGTTATTTCCGGTAACTCCGGTGTACTGAATACGTCATGTCCACTGGGATTAATACTAAATATCACACCTGAAATTTCCTTTTGCAGAGCGGTGCCTCAATACCCTGAGCAGATGCCAGGCGAGGCGAGGTGCGTACCCATAATCTTCCGGGTAAGTGCACAGACCGAGTACTGACTCAACTTCAGGTCATGCAATACTTTGAGTATGACAAATAATAATATACACAATGTTTTTTAAAATATGTTCTGTACTGCCACTAACATCTTACAATATCTGGCTGAACCTCTTTTTGTTTGATTCACATTTAGGTTCTTAACCTGTAACAGTTCCATAGGGACATACAGATCCGACCAGGTTGTATGGTATACCAATTTGGTGGATATCTTTATTTTTTCTGTTTGTATTGTTCAACACTTTTTGCAGTAGCGCAATAGGGTCCTGATGAGAGCTTGGACTCAATGTCCAGCAGCCGAAACATGTAGACCATCGATCCGACAGTTATCTGTTAAGCTGTCTACGCACTGATTTTATTAGTGACATCAAGATAGCGCCAGAATAAAATTTATAGCATCTTGATAGTCATTTTTAATAGCACTTTTTCTTTATATTCTTCATTTTTATGCACTGCAACCATCACCCCACCGTTTGTACTCACTCCTGGGACAACTGAATAACCACCATTACCATCAGAGTGGTTGGTTTTCTCAGCACAGTCCTGAGTTCCCAGATGATGATAAGCCACCATTGGTGGGTGATGGGAACTAAACTATTTTGATATGCTTCTCACTAATGTTTGTTTTGAGGTCTTAACTTGCTTGTTTTGTTAGTGTCGTGTGTATACAGAACATTAGACCCTCAGTATTCTTTGTAAAGCATTATTTATTTGTGTGTCATGTGTTGTATTGTTGTGCTTTTATGACAAACTGTCGAAATAAAGCTATTGAATTGAATTGGATGAACGGAGGTAAGTACACATTTAAATAAATAAAACGAATTTCGTTGCGCGCGCTGAATCGTGCCAAGACTAGTAAACCTGGTAATGCGTCAAAATGCTAAGCCTTCCCGAGGAGGCTCAACAAGGAGAAATATTTTTATTTCTCCTTGTTGTTTCGTCTTTCTAAATGTGCAGCATTATGCAGCACACTTAGAAAGAAGAAAACACCTCTAAGGATTGTTTTTGTGCAGGAAGGTGTCCAGGAAGTTGTCCAAAAATAATCCTGCCTGCAACACATGCACCCTTGCACCATGGTGCAAGGGTGCCTGTGTTTGCGCTAGGCAGCAGATTGTGCGCCAGGGCAGGAATGCACCATGTCTTGGTAAATATGACTCATTCCTGCCCTCTACCTTTCACACAATGCAGTGCAGCAAGTTTTCTTTCTGTGTTGCATGAAATAATGATAAAAATGGGCCTAGGTGTCTAGGATTAGTAGAATGAAAAGTATGATATAAGGTCCAACCTTAAGCTCTACCAGTATATATTAGATATATTTCCCAGTTGCCACTGGGTAGTTATTCTCAGGTCAGCTGTCCCTTAGGAAAAGTGTTTTTAGTTGCTAATAACTCTGGCACTGTTTGACGAATAGTCACATAACATTCCCAAAAAGTGCTATTTTTTGCCTAATTAGTGCATGGATTTTTTTTTGGGTGATCTGTCAACCAGGTGCAGAGGAAACGGGGAAGGGTCACAAAACACAACCCTGTGCATATTCTATAGACTTTTTTAGGCAGGGCTACAGCAAAAACTGCTAAACAGAATTGCACCAGATTTGACAGGAAGCTAGATCTTGGTCAACAGATTGTGCTTTTTGTGATTTGGTGTAAAACCGTTCAGTAGGTTTTGACATATTAAGGTTAAAACATCAAATCTAGATGGTTGGGTCCCCGAGAGACTTATAGAAGAGCCAGTTTCAAATTAGAGAGCTCTAATTTGGCCAGGGAGCTTATTTTCCCTTGGGCCATCTCACTCCTGTGGGAGTCAGACTGCTGTGGGAGTAAGAACTCTGACTGGCTACCAGCAATATGGATGGGAAAAATGTTGCTGCCAGCCATTACAGGGCTCGGGGACTTAGTCCCCTTTCCTGAAGTTAAAAATAAAAAGTGATATTTTAAGGGGGGAGGGTTAGGCCTACCCTGCCCTCCTAGGCCCCAAGGAGGGACCCAGATGGGACCTCCATGGAGCCAAAATACAAAACAAATTGCAGATTATATCTAGATCATATCTAGATATAATTGTTTATGCAGAAGGTAGGGTCTGCTAGAGGCTCAAGAGAGGCTAGCAGAAGGGCCAGTTTCAAATTACAGCACTCTGATTGGCCCGGGGAGCTTTTTTCCCTCGGGCCATTTTGCTTCTGCTGGAGTTAGACTACAGGGGAGCAAGAGTTCTGATTGGTTGCCAGCACTATGGGAAAAATGTGGCTGGCAGCCATTCCAGGGCTTAATCCCCTGTCCTGTTTAAAAAAATAAAAACTGATATAAGGAGGAAGGTTAGGTATAACCTGCCCCCCCTAGGTTCCATGGGGGGTATCCTGAGGGGATTCCCCTTTGTGCCAAAATACACAACAAATCAGCAATTTTTGCTGCAATCCTGTGGGACTCCTGTGGGATCAAAAACAACCATGAACAAAATGGTGGAACAGCACCACATTGTTTAATTAAGGGGAGGGGGTGCATGCCGAGCTGTATTCGGCCTCGGGGACCCAGCCCCAAGACCTGATTCATTAATGTGGGAAACAGGGTGTGTGCCCCCCCTCCTTAAGCCATATTGGGCACAGGGAACCCTATCCCCAGGGGCCCGATTCATCAAATTTGAGGAGTGGGACATGCGTCCCCCCTCCCTGAGCCATATTCGGCTCCAGGGACTCCATCCCTCAGGGCCCACTGTATTTTTTAAGGGAAGTGGGCAGAGCGGCCCCCCTCCGAGAGCATTTATTGGCCCCGGGAACCTCATCTCCCAGGGCAGGCTCACTGGATGTGTCCTGGGGAGCCCACCCCCGGAACACAGCAGTTTTCCTGCCTGCACCTGTGCGGGCAGGGTTACTTGTGTTTGCTCCCACCTGGCATGGGCATTTTTTAAACTCCCACCAAACGGAAGCAAATACAAAGTCTGCTCCTAGCATTCTGGAGCTTTAAAAATGCTCCTGCCGTTTGGGAGCAGACTTTTGATCTGTTTCTTACCCTTCACTGATGCGGGCAGGGAAATAGATCAAGATATTGCTCCCGCCTGGAGTGAGCAGCATAAATAGCTGCCCCCTGGGGGCAGGAGCAATGCAGGCTTCCACAGCATGAGAGGAGCTGAGGTGGGCACTGGGGCGCCCACTTTTTTAAAAAGGAGGCCCGAGGGATAGGGTCTCCGTCCCTAAAATAGGCTTGAGGAGAGGGCCGCACAGCCCTCCCTCCCCTTTAAAAAATAATGGCCCTCGGAGATGGGGTCCTCAGGGCCTACTAAGGTTTTGGGAGGGGAGCCACATGCCACCCTTCCCTTTGAAATACCTAAGGCCTATGTGGGTTGGTCTCTAGGCCTAATGAAGCTCAGGGAAGGGGGGCAAGTGGACCCCTCCTTTACAAAAAAAATACATTCCAGGGTTCTCCCTTTGCAGCGCTGTGATTGGCTTAGGGAAGGGAGGCTGCCTGCTTCCTATTCCATGCAGCCCAGCCAGGAGCTGAGACGGCGCGGGAACCGGGAAGGTAAGTTTATTATTATTTTTTGTTTTAATTAAATCCCCTCCCCACCACCGAGTCACGCCGGCCGCGACACTGAGTTTCATAAGTAAAATCTTTAAACAAGGTAACAGACGGGGCATGATCAGAAGTGCGAAAACATCGTATAACAATTTCAATGACCCTAAGACACCTTATACTATATAATATTCCATCTGACCATAGACGCATGCTTGTTCCCAACCCTAAAAGGGGAAATTGTGCGTCATAGTAAAAAAGAACAAGTATAACATAGAAACTTAATCAATACATTCAATATCATGTCCACAAAGATGCAACGTGCATAGTGCAACATATAAGGTGCAAAAAGTGCAGAATACAAGTTTCTAAATGAATGTGTTGTATTCCAAAGAATTTGATGTGTTTCATATCACACAAATTATGTTTCTGCCAAAAATGTACTTCAGTAGGATATCTTATGTAGTTATTTCTGATGTTCCGAGGATGATCTTGCCATCTCTCCTCAATATCTGTTTGGTAGAACCCACATACATTTTAGAGCATACACAGCTGAATATATAAACACAGTATTTGGATTTACAATTCATTAATCTGAAATGCTCTTCTATATAGAGTATCTTGGAAAGTAAATTGGAATCAGGAATGTTTTACAACAGTTTAAAGATTTGCATTTAAAACAACATTTGGCCAAATCCGGTAAACAGCTAGACCAACTTTTAGATGGTTCACCTTTTATGGTGTCGGTGTCGCTAGGGATCAGAATCATTTTCAATGGGTTTGCCTTCCTAAAAGTGGTATGAGGGTTGTCAGTAATAATATTTGGCAGTTGTTCATTGATTTTAAGAAGCCCATTATTCATTAACATATTGATTGCCTTAGAAATGCTGGCATGTTTATTTCAAATTGTTACATCACATATAAGCATAGAGAAAAGAGATTCAGAAAAGAATAAATAGATGTAGCAGTACAACTGCTTGAATTATTTTGTTCTTAGTTGTGCAGTTTAGAAGTATCCAGCTAAAATGTGTTTCGCCACTTAGACGCATGAAGACATGGGCCTTTTTCAAGGATGCAAGATGGTATATAAATATTCACAAATTAAAATACTTTATGAATCAATAATCTGTTTTGTTACTTTTCTAAAATATCCTCCTTACCAATAGGTATTTGAAAAACTGAGTATTACTCAGTGAAGCACTGCAGATGTTTAGAAAAAAATGGTGGGAAAGAAAACACAAGGTGGTAAGCACTTCATCATACATAAGCACACACGTACGTCAGGTATATACAAATAGAATTCAAGTAGATGTATGATCTGTGCGGTGGTTTGGGAACCATAAGGGAATGATTGTCACCAAAGGATGGGGTAAGTAATATAATATATGTCATGAAAATGTAGATGCTACCCCGGGTGCAAAGTCCAGTTATAGAGATAAGTTTAAACAACCATGAATGGTATTTCTTACTTTTGGATTTTTATGAAAATAAAGGATGTACTGATGCAATACAACGAGACCAATTGACTTATTGATATACAACCATTGCTTCTGAGTAGTGCACCACTCCAACTTTGGGTCTGTTCTTCCTCTGCCTAGCAGCTGGCACCCAACAACGGCAGGTGCTGGAGTTGCATGTGCACACTCGCTGGGACATATTGTTGAGATAAATACTAAGGGAACACAGCAGGGAAGTGCGGTTAACGTGTCCGCCGTTGTTCGGAATTTTTTTTTCAACAATGAATAATATGAAGGCTGATCTGTACCAAGGCTGATATTAAATAGCCCATTGTGTCACAAATATTTCTGGTGCAAAGCATAGTTGCAGTGAAATAGTACCTGAACGTAATAGGTTAGGGTCTAAAGCAGAGCATTTCCATAAAAATATAAGAAAAAAAGAAAAAAGCACCCGAAATTTAAAAATGAAAAAAAATAGGCCCCGGGAGAGTGTGACTTGAGTAATTGAACTGCTAGAGTAACAGATGCGCTAGCGGAGGGTTTGTGCCTTCTCATGTATGTTTGTTGGATTTCATTGTGCAGTCTCAAAGGGGACTGGAATACTACAATTGGTTCTGTCGGATAGAACAATTTTTTAGCTTTCATATTTGATATGAGCGAAAGAAACACACCAAAAACGTTATTCAAGTGATTTTAACAGTTAGACTCTTATTTCAGTTTGTATATATGGCTGTCACAAGAATGTTAAACAAATGATTCTGACAAATAAGTGACATTTTGTGAATATGTGAATGGAGTGAATAAAGTGACAATGTGATATTGTGCATAGAAGGATTATATACAACAAGGGAGACTGTACAACAGTAAAATGAGTAGCTCAATTAACATCTGTCCTTCTATAATTAGTTTTCCATGTTATATCAAACCCTGGCACAAAACTTATTTAAGCTTTGGGGCGATTAAATCATAGGACCTGAGTGGGTGTGGAGTGTCGACGTTTTGACCCTGGAAGGTGCGTTAATTAGGCAAAACGTTGCTGTGGGTCTTCTTCAGGAAAGTAGGATGGAAGGGGATTGGAGCATGTTTGGTGATGGGAGTCCTCGTGCACCCGTTTGAGGT
This sequence comes from Triturus cristatus, assembly GCF_964204655.1. Lineage (NCBI taxonomy): Eukaryota > Metazoa > Chordata > Amphibia > Caudata > Salamandridae > Triturus > Triturus cristatus. The sequence continues at coordinate 999,017,421 of NC_140581.1, forward strand.
GCACCATTGAACTTGAACCTGAAGCAGAAGTCTAGAAGTGCTGTCTGTAACTGCAGGTCTATTGGAGTGGTTCTTGTGCACAGGTTCTTGCTATAATGAACTAAACCGCTGAAACCAACAGTTGCTCTCTATTCGTTTTCTAAGTTTCACTGGGAGGAAAAGTTATAAATTGGAATACAAGAATTTCCAAATCTAGGTCTACTAATGAATAATGATTTAAGTCTGATCGGAGATTTGGGCATGTGTGCATTTGTCTTAAGAGCTGGAACTGGTTGTATTAGATTGCCGACTGCAAGCCGTGGTCATATTGGAAGGGTTCCTATGCGCGGATGTCCATTTTGATAGAGATCAATGTTTACTCCTGCTGGTATTTAATTGCTATGTCTGAGATTTGAAAATATAATTTTCAAACTTTCAGTCCAAGTTGTTCTTGGACTGCTTATGGTGTATGTTGTCAGCAGGAAATGTGGTGTTCTTTATAAACTATAAAAAATATAATGGACACAGCCTCAGTGGAACAGTCTCCATGCCTAAAGGAGAGTTAGTTCTGTTCTTAAGTGAGATATAGGTGTTAAGAATACATAGTACACCAGAGACAAGCCCTAAAGGGAGAGAATTTGTGTACCCGTAGACGGAACAATTCGTGGGTGAAAGATTGTTTAAAATTGATATTGGTGTGGCAAGTCAAATGTTTCATTTTGTTTTATTCTGATATAGGTTAAGGCATATAAAGTGGTTACACTCTGTGATATGTAATATGTATGTTCCTTCTTACAAAGACAGGATGTGTTGAACATCTTCGTGCATTTTTAAAATACAGGTTGTAGTATTATTTACAAATAAAATTTATAGTCCCCAAACATTCCCCAAATGTATGAGTGGATATCGATGTTATTATTTAGATGTGCTCAAAACTGGACTTTTTCCTATTGATTTATTTAAATTATATTGGCTGAATGGTTATTAGAACGTCCTACTTATGTCTATGCCAAGTCACATCGGTATGCAGCACACCTTATAATTTCATCAGGTATGCAGTTGGGTATCCACACTTCAGCATTTCTCTCTTAGCAATCAGTCCTTGTGTCTACCCCCTAAAAATTAATATCCCATAATACTTTCTCCTCAAACTGTTCTCCATAGACAGGGGAGGAAGAACTCCTGTGCGGTTTCTTGTATCACCACATTGGAACAATGTATCTGTTGCTGAAGCAGAGAGAAGGCTGGTCAATGTAGTTATGTATATTTCCTTCTTTGTCTGATTTGTATGAGAAAGTGAAACTGGTCCTAGGATGCTTGTTTCCAGTCCAGGGAGGACCTGGCTTGGCAGCTCGGGCTGAACTGTTCCCATGAGGCACAGGGTCAAGACTGATTTGCATATGGCTGGGTCCAAACTGGAATGGCATGGTGAGCAAAAAACACGATGGATTTAGGCCCATATCTCTGTACTGGGGTGAATGTATGACATTGTTCTGCATTCTGTCCATAAACTGTTGTTTTTGCATTTGTCACCCCGAGTGGGAAGGGTATGCCCAGACGTGGGTCCCGTGCTCTCCATGCCCCCTGGATTCAAGCTATCCTGGCTGAAGAGGTGTGAAACCCCGAAAGCGGTCCTAGGATGCTTGTTTCCAGTCCAGGGAGGACCTGGCTTGGCAGCTCGGGCTGAACTGTTCCCATGAGGCACAGGGTCAAGACTGATTTGCATATGGCTGGGTTCCAACTGGAATGGCATGGTGAGCAAACAAACGATGTATTTAGGCCCAGATCTCTGTACTGGGGTGAATGTATGACATTGTTCTGCATTCTGTCCATCAATTGTTGTTTTTGCATCTGATTTGTATGACGCAGAATGGCCTTGGGGTTCTAATCACTGAAGCTTTCAGAGAGTGGAAATGATGGCCTTGGGGTTCTAATCACTGAAGCTTTCAGAGAGTGAAAATGCCTTTTTCAGTTCTTTGTTATGGTAGTGTGATTAATATGAACTAAACGCTCTTAAAATAATGTCTGAAATAATATGGGGATTTCGCACGGACTGTTAGCACTTTCAGAATATTAGTTTCTAGGACTATGTCTCTCACACATACTCTAGTTAGTGCTTTCATGTTGGCATACAATCAGGCCTTTCTCGTATGTAGCATGCAGGCGTTATGGAAAATAACCACACACAATAAGGCAAAAAGAGAGCATGTGTGATATTTTCTATTAACCATGGCAGTACTTGAAGGCCTTTCGACTTCTTCAAGGTTACATAGTACAAGCAGTGACCTCCTCCAGCTTTACGTCATGTATACAGTTTGTAGTGTTGCACATGTTCTACCCTAGAAGGTAAGTCACCCCCACAGAGTTCTTATTTTTGTTTTTTCTTATATTCGGTTACATTGGTTCAGTACAAGGCTCCATTCATACTGGTCATCCGGAGGTTAAACTGATGACCCCTCTGCCTGTGTTCTCGGTTCACGCTGTATCACAGGCTCGAAGGCAAGGACAAAGCACAGTTCACAAGCTGTACACAGTGCACTAGCTGGGATCAGTGGCGGCTCCTCAGCTATGGCGGAGGAGCGTCTGCCCCCCCGCCAGCTACCTCAAAACGTCAGGAAAGGAAAATAAAACAATAATAAACACGTTTTATTATTGTTTTATTTTTCCTTTCCTGCCAAGTCTTTGGGGCGGGCCAAGGGGGAGTGACAGGCTGCAAGAGGACTGGTGAGCACTGTTGTCAGTGCGCATTACTGTTCATCCAGCCATCTCATGACAGTCAAACCGTCATGCGCACTGAAGCTGTCTCCAACCCGAGCCGTGTTGCCTGGTTGGAGAGAGCAGGCACAGGCTCCCATTCTCACTGGGAGCTCGAATTTGGAGCGCTCAGGCCAATCCTGGCGCTTCTGTCATTACATGAGAGCAGCATCAGGATTGGCTGCTGTGGCGTCTGGGAGCCTGTGCTTGCAAGAAGAGGAGCAGACGAGCGCGACACAGCCTGCGGCAGGGACGTTTTTTATTTTTTTATTTATTTTGTCCCAGCCACCTCCCCGCCACTCTTCCACAACACCAGCCGCTACTGGCTGGTATGAAACTTCCAGTACAAAAGGGGGTGGTGATGGACGGAGCATCAGAACCAATCAAACACTCACACCCAGTCAACAGATCTGGGTTTGATCCATCACCGTTCTTTAGCCCACTCTGCCACCCCAGTTCAGACATGGCCATATGCAAATCAGTCTGACCCTGTGCCTCATGGGAACAGTCCAGCCCGAACTGCCAAGCCATGCCTTCCCTGGACCAGAAACAAGCTTCCTAGGACCGGTTTCTGGCATTTCAGCCGTCTTCAGCCAGGCTTGCTTGATTCCAGTGGCAAAGTGAGCAAGGGACTCACGTCTGAGCATACCCTGCCAACTTATGGCGAACAAAGCGGTACAAAAGGGGGTGAAACTTCCCTCCACCCACTCCACTCTCAACGGGCTTGGCTACTGCATCAGCAGCCTCATCACCAGAGGCAAAGGCGGACGTCATGTCTGAGGGCTGTTTGGTGAAAAGCTATAAAGCACCAACAAGTAAGACACGTGTGAATCGAAGCTCAGTATAAAAATAACCCTTTAATGGAAAACTTTTTTTAGTTCTTCAAAAGTCGAAAAAATACCTGCTCTCCAATTACGTTACAAATAATTAGGGAAAACGCCAGAGGGCTCATATTTTAAACACACATTCGTGGTAGTAACGTCTAAAATGCGGTGCTTTCATCTTTAACACGAACTTAAGCAGAAAATTGCACAAACCCGTTTTTATAGCTAGGCCAGAATTGAAATGACTGCCTTCTGTCCCTGGGGAAATATAATTTAGACATGAAAACATGCCCTGATCTGAAGCAGCTGTCCGCGGAGCTGCGGGTGTTTTTAACATGTCATTTGTCCGTGTGTGTTTGACATGAACTTGCATGCTTTTTGGAACATTTTTGTGCAATACTATTAAACATTTATGTGCCATCTACAGGGGCCTGGCTGAGTGTCTTATATTGAACTGATGCAATGTCTCGCGGCCATCGCTGAACAGGCCTGCAAACCATGCACAAGTCACGTGGACCGAGTCAGGGTGATTACTACGGCTGCACCCCCCCCCCCCCAATCCCACCACCCCCTCCACGAAACACGTGTTGTGGGTTTGCAGGCAGTAGATAGGTGGAAAAAATAGGGGGCATATTAACAAGGCGGCGATATGAAATTATCGCCGCTTTTGCGTCCATTTTCGGGCGAAAAGCGGCGATAATTTCATCGCCTTATCAGCAAAGACACGCTATCGCGTGTCTTGTTGACTTAGCGCCCGTTTGCAGCACGCCTCCGGTCGCATCGCTAATGAGATGCAAAGGAGGCGTGCCTGACAAGACTCCCTTGGGAAAATATCGCTAAGGCAGCTTCGCGATATTAACAAGGGAGGGTAGCGATTTTTAAAATTGCATTAAGTATGCCTTAACGCAGGAATTTAACGTCTGTTAAATTCCTGACTAAGGCATACTTAACATGGGGGGGTGGATTTTGTGGCTAAGACCACAGGCCCTATCATCTAGGATATCGCCGTTTTCCACCATGGAAAACGACGATATCCCAACTATCTCTGGGATTTTTATCGCCTCGGCGATGCGTGTTGTTAATAACGCGCAAACCGGGCGATAAATTCCAGAGATAGCCGGCGATAAATATGCAAGCACTAAGCACGCTTTGCGATATTTATCGCCGGCCCTTGTTAATATGCTCCTAGGTTAAGTAAATTGCGAAAATCAGCCCTATGAAAAATGTCTTTTGCGTATGTTGGGGCATATTATCAAGGGCTGGCGATAATATTATCGCCGCTTTTGCGTCCGTTTTCGCGAGAAAAGCAGCGATAATATTATCTCTTTATTTACAAGGACACGCTAACGCGTGTTTCCTTGTTTTAGCGTCCCTTGTCAGCACGCATCGCATCGTTAATGAGATGCAAAGGAGGCGTGCCTGACAATACTCCATGGGAAAATATCACTAAACAAGCGTTGCGATATTTACAAGGACCCCAAATCCGGCGTAGCGATAATCTTAATCGCACTAACGCGCCCTTAGCTCTGGATTTTAACGTCTGTTAAAATTCAGACTAGGGTATACTTTACATGGGATGTGGATTATGTGGTTACGACCACATGCTCGTATCAGCAATGTTTTCGCTGTTTTTGGGTGAACATCGCTGGTTTTCCAGCGATGTTTGCCCATTTTTGCGCTAACGCTGGAATATTTATCACCTAGGTTATGCACGTTGTAAATAACACCCTAACCAGGTGAGAAATAACAGCGATAGACGGCGATAAATATGAAAGCGCTAAGCGCGCTTTGCGATATTTATCGCCGTCTGTTGCTAATATGCCCTGTTGTTGTTGAAGGGATGCTTAGTTTCACACTCTTGCTCCTTTCTCATCACAATTTGGCACAGCAGTGCGTAGGTCTATGGCAGCCATGCTTTTCTCCTTCAAAATGGCGCAATACCAATTCTTGAAATGTTGAAATATTTCTCAGAACTTTAGGATTCGTTGCTTCCCTCGCTCAGGGCCGAATTTATCATTGAGATAAGGGGTGCGAGGGCTACGCAACTACTATTTTTTATTTCTCAAGCCACCTGGCGTGGTCCCGAGTGGCTTGATAAATCTAGAGTAACGCAACACCGCGCAAATTGAGGAGTTACGTTACTCTTCCCCAGGGAGGTGTTCCATGAGTCGAGCATGGGTGTTCCTACGTGTCTGCTCATGGATTTTGGCGCATTCCCAGATTTACCATTACAGGTAGACATGGGAATGTGTTCAAATGCTGTGCCACCCCAGGTGAGGTATAACGAGGAGAAATATCATTATTTCTCCTTCTTACCTCCCCTTTCTATGTGTGCTGCATTCTGCAGCACACATAGAAAGAGGAAAATGCCTCAGGGGACTGTTTCTTTGCAGGAAGGTGTCCCTTCCTGCTCAAAACAATCCTACCTGCAACACAAGCACTCTTGCACCACGGTGCAAGGGTGCCCGTGTTGGCGCTATGCAGCATACTGTGCGCCAGCACAAGGAAAGGACAGGAATGCACCATATAACAGTAAATACGGCGCATTCCAGCACTTTCACTTTCACGCAGCGCAGTGCAGCAAGGTGGCTCGCTGCATGAAACAATGATAAATCTGCTCTCAAATCAGAGGTGGGGGCAGTGCCAGATTTCCAGAAAACTATGATCAACAGCTCAATGGCCTGTCCATCATAGAGCTTTCGGTCAATGCATGTCAGAAAAGTAGTGATGCTTAGGGCGGTCATTCCCAGACACAGTCTTAGGGGTAGATTTTTAAATATTTTGTGCTGGTTAGCGTCACAAAACTGACACTAACCAGCACAAAATGTTTTGGGGGGAATTTGCTTTCCAGCACAAAACTTGTTTGGCACTGGAAAATACCATAAAGGTAGCGCAAAGCAGCGCAAAGCACTGCATTGCATTACTTAGTGCCAAGGGGGCGTTACATGAGTGGTACAAGAATATGCGATGTTACAGCGCATGCTGTACAAAGCATGCAAATACAACGCGGTCGTAACAATGGCCGCATTGTTACAACGCATACCATTACATCGCAAGTCGTTTCTACAACTTGCTGTAGGGGGCACGCTGGACTTAGGAATAGTATAATTTACTATTCCAACTCCAGCCTGCGCAACAGTAGGGAAGGTGTTGGAATAGTAAATTATACCGCAAGTCATTGTAATGGTTAGCGTTGTACCGCATGCAATGTAAACGCTGCTTCCCGTGGTACTTGGGCGTTCCCATGCAACTGCCCATTCCTTTTGATGCAAAACCCTATCTGCAAAGAATTGTACACAGGGTTTAGAGCTAAAAGTAAATGCCAATTCATAGGAGGTGCTAACAGGAGAAATGTTTTTATTTTTATTTCTTTTTTGACTTTGCATGCGTGCTGCACTGTGTAGCACACATACAAAGTGGGAAAAGCTTTTAAACTTGTCTAGGCATGGCATTTTGTACAGGAAGGCTACCCTTACAGTACAGAATTTATGCTAGACTCACTCACACACCCTAACGCCATAGCGCTAAGGTGTATGGGTGGTGCTATGCAGCTGAAGTCAGCTTCGGCGCTGGGGAAAGGGTAGGAGAGAGCCAAATCTCTGTAGACATGGTGCTCTCCTACTCCTTCCCAGTCATGCAACGCAGCACAGCCTCTTTGGGTGCTGCGCTGCATTGGGTATATTATTTGAGAATCTGGCCCTTAGTATCTAGGTGGAATTTCAAATGCTTTTGTGCTATCGAATGCCCAGGCACTTCTCGAATGTCCAGACTTAACATCCTATGCCTTGGAACAGTCCCAGATGCCCGCACTCTACCTCAAATAGACATTTACAGTCTCCAAAAGCCAAACATGCCCTCAAGTGCCCAAATAAAGACTCAAATGCCCTGGCAAAGCTTCAAATATAAGGGCACATCTTCCACAGAGCCAGGAACAACCATCCTGTTTTGACTTGCAACATGCACCCATATAACTGGTGAGCCGTTCAAAGAGATCTCATAATGCAGATCTTTACTGAGGCTGCAACATGAGAAGCAATCAGCCCACTGAGACAACGAGAGAGTTCAAAAAGTAAACCTTAATCCTGGTTTGCATGCTCCACTAGTGTACAGATACTAGGACATTGCACTTGTCCACAAATAGTGAAATACCCCAAGAGTTCTTAGGCACGGGCACCAAAAAGAAACAAAGGGGCATATTTACAAGCACCTTTCGCCATCACAATGTCACTTTCAGTGACGTTGTGATGGTGATAAGGGCCTCGCCTTATTTACAAGACAGCGTTAAGCCACTTAACGTGACTTAACGCTGCCTTGTAAATAAGGCGCCCTTTCACGCTATGCTTAGCATGAAAGTGGAGGGCAATGGGTGTTGCTGTGGGCGTTCCACCGCAGCACCCATTGATTCTGAAAACTGCCTCCTATTTACAAGGGAGGTGTAAATAGAAGGCAGCCCCTGAACCTGGCTCAACGAGGAGAAATGTTTCATTTCTCCTCGTTTTTGTTGTTTTCATATGCACTGTGTTGTGCAGCACACATGAAAACAGCAAAAGGCCAATGATTGTTTATTTACAGGAAGTTCCCCCTTACTGCATATAAACAATCATTAATAAAAATGCTGTTTTGCAACTTCTGTGTGTGCTGCATTAAGCAGCACACACAGACGTTGCAAAATGGCATTTCAAGATTGTTCATGTGCAGGAAGGTGGACTTTCCTGCACATAAACAATCTTCCCCTGCACGCAGACACCCTTGCACTATATTGCAAGGGTGCCTGCGTTGGTGCTAGGCTGCTAAGTGAAGCGCCAGTGCAGGGGGTACACAGGGCTGCACCATATTCTTGTAAATACGGTGCAGCCCTGCGTTTCTGAAGTGGCGGAGAGAGGCGTTAAGCCAGGAAGGCTGACACCCCGCTCCATCACTTCCCTTGTACATATGCCCCAATGTTTTGCACAAGTCAGCGCATGGTGGGGAGTGGACTGGAGAGGACTAGAGACAACAACGTCGGTCACATGCGAGTGAAACATGGGTATCTGTAGGATGAGGTGAGAGAGCCCACACAGATGGTGTAGTGGGTGTGGCTGGAAAACAGACGCCCACATGTGGGTCACCAACGTTAAAAAATAAGCGGTCCACACAATGAGGGGAGCAGTAGGCGCATGAAGTCATGCAGACGAGAAATCATAAGAAGACGAGGGTTCCACTCGATAGAGGAAACAGGAGACGACACCGCGGTTACAAGAGTAGCCAAGCAGGTTTTGGCCCATGATAGGAGAAGCACTCAGCGGAAGGAGTGTGAAAAATAGGGGACAACCTGGGGGGTCACAAGGGCAGCAAAACAGAGGTTTTGCATAGTGGAAGGGCGGGAGACAACATAAGAGGAACAAAGTGGGTGTGTTGCACACTATGGGGTGTAAAGTGCACGGAAAGAGGGCCAGGCAAGGGAATTAAGCAACAGAAAAGACCATAAAGGAGGAAAAAATGGTGGGGATTCCCCAATGTGGGAGGATCACACAGGTGGAGAGGGCTTGGAGAAATGGGAAGGATCGTGAGGAGCACTGAGGTAAAACAATGGAAAGGAGAGGAGGGAGAAAGACTCAGAAGCAATAGTGTCAAAGAATCAAGATAGGAAATTCAGCCATAGCTGTAATACCCTTTAGAACGTCAATCAATTTACTGTGGAGAAAAAAAAACATGTGTATTTGATTAACATGATTCCAACGGTTGGGTCCACTGCTTTGTGTTGTGCACCTGCAAGCAGTTCCAACTTCCAATTAAAACACGGTTTCAGTTGCTTTTAACTAACTCAGCTAGAAGGGACCTTTGAAATGGAGGTTCTGTGAGCCGGAAACATAACATTCTTGGTGGAAAGCAGAAAACATATGTTTTTCCCAACCGACTTTTTCAGATCTCATGGCACAAGTCTTAACAAGCACTGGCAAAGCCGGTAGGTCTGGCTTATAAATGAAAGGCATTCTTCAAATTACCAAGAATTACCACAACTTTGCCAAAGTCAGCATTTTTCTTGAAGCAGGGACATAATGATAATGATCCCAAGAGCAGCATTAAGCCAAGGTGTGCACAATCATGCCAAGAATGACTGCCATTATGCCAAGACCATCATTAGCCAAATTTGTGTATTAGAATTTCAAGAATCCCCAGATTATGGCAAGAATAATGACCATTATCATGATAGCGGAAGCTTTAGGCCAGGGGTTGCATCGTCATATCCACCATATGCTCCAATTATCTGCATTATGCCAGAACAAACATGTTGAGCAATTGGAGACATTCTTTTATGGGTGTTAAACAGAGCATTATATCCCTCAGCATTAATAACACAAGTAAAACATGTTGAAGATCCCCCAATATAGCAGTGAAGTGGGGGGACCATTAAAATAGGCAACAAAGGTCCACCTGTCATATAAGTGAGTTAGGCTAGGCAGAACAAGAAGGAGATAGCAGTTGGTCAAAACTCGGGGGCAGAACCAAAGCACTGCACTGTTTAAAGAAAATCTGTTATAAAAACAATTTATGACACTTTTCAGTAGGTGCCTCTACCTAGGCCATCATGTTAATAAGGAGCTAAGTCCTACGGGATATTGCATCAGTGCCTGCACCAGTGAGACCCCAACACCTAATGCATGGCCCCTGTGCGGGCGACTTGTGCCCATCGGATTTAAGGGTTTTTGTTTCATGAACATGTGTAGTGACAGAAACTATGCACAGCTCCTGCTAGGAGTTAATACTGGTACCACATCCTCTATCAAGCGTAAATACCCGTACCGTGGGCACTGTAAGTCAATTGGGTGCCCATGTAATATCAATATAAATCAAGGCTTTGGGAGGTGTCCCTACCTGTAGCATGACCCCTGTGGGAAGAGCTGGTGACCATGAGAGTGTCAAAATCCCTATCATGCCTCCTCTGTATGGTGTCATTCTATATGCCCCTGCCCAAGTAACATGCCAGTGTGTGTACTACCTCAGAGATGTCAAAGCCAATATCATGGCTCTGGTCAGGTGTCACTAGCTGGTCCATTACTGCTGTCTGACATCAATATGTAGAACAAGAATTCCATCAGACATTGGTATCAGCACTAGTACCTTTAAAAGCACTAGTACCATGCCCCGGTTGGCCACTGCAGAACTCTCAAGTTTCACGGGTCCCTGCCGGAGGATCTAGTCTAGACAGGAGGTTTGTAATACGGTTTATGCCTGTAGGAAAGTGGAGTATTATGTGGTGATGCTGGTAAGGCTTCATCTTACAATCCTCTCACAATACCCCAAATAGGTCAATAGGATTCACACTAATATATCCCTAGCTCAGTCCTGGTAATGTGGCACACAACAGCCAGACTTTACTAGTGGAACATGTGTTAAGCATTTCAGAGTACCAACATGGAAGATAAGTAATTGACATGACTCGAAAGAAATACGGCACCAATTTTATACAGCAGATTTTTATATAAATTTAGACACCAAAATAAAGACAATCGGATGAGTATAACCAGAGTAATGGATTTCTAAAAGAAAAATAAATCAGTTCATTTCACTCTTGGAAAACGATAACATTGCAGTCAATGGCATATCACACTAGTGACAATTAGTCTCTTGAAGGTCAAATTCAGTGGCAAGCACTGGGTGATAAGGTGATGCAGGTCCCAGGACCAGAGTCCAACAGTCGGTTGAATTTTTCCTGGCTCATAGGACCCAGGAGTAGAGTTATCCTGGCTGTCCTCGGTGTTGAAGTTGGAGAAGTAGGTTTGCTGGTTTTACCGCTTAGACAGTGCTGGTGAGGAAACAGGTGCAAAAACTCGAAAACGGGGCCACTGAGGTGGTGGGTTGAAGATGCTGTGGGATTTCCCTCCAGGCACTGCATCAAACAAAGGTAGTGATAGCAGGACTGGCTTCCAACAAGCCTTGGCAGCCGCAAGCTCAGCCTTGGGTTACTTCGTAGTTCTGGAGACCAGGGAAAAACGGTAGCTGCTGGAAACTTACTGGAGGTCAGGACTACGTTTTGCACAATGCACTAGACCATTTACTTTTGAACGAGTCCTCGGCAGACCAGATGGGCAGTGATTCTTAGGTTCCAGGAGCATGTTTTACCCACAGGCTGCAGGGGACTAGTACCTCAAGTCCCATGGAGTTCTGATGTTGCCTTTGGCTCTCAGGGAGGTCCTCTTTCCTTTGGCACCGGTCTCTGGTATGGGTCGAGTCGCAGTCATGCAGTTGCAGGGTTGTTGCCACAGGTGCAGGTTATCACACCTTTGTTTTGAGCGGGTCCTTAAGTTGCAGACCTGGGTCTTTTCTTTGTCCTTGGCTGCAAGTTGTTCAGATCTGAGGTTCTGGTCCAGGGGAGCCCCTTAAATCCTAAATGTAGGGGAGTTAGGAGTGTGGGTGCTGGTAGCCAATGGGCTACTAGACCCAGCGGCTAATCTGCGCCTGAGGCGACCACTTCCTGTGGAGGGTGGCACCTTTTCTACCCAGAAGCCTTTATTCTGCCACTTTAAAAAGTGGCAGAACCCTTCTTTGACCGTACAGACCAGGTAGCCCACCCTAGGGGTGTGCCTAGCTTTCTGGGGGTGTGCGCCTCCTGACTATCTAGTTGGCCTGCCTGCCCGAGTTGCAAGTGTGCCTGGGGCAGGGAGTTGGCTTTTTCCTCCTCTGGGAGGAAGCCGGCTTGCATATCAGAAGTGGTGGGTGCTTCGAAGCTCACCACCTTGATGTGCCACTTCACTAGCCATCTTGTCAGGGAGAGAGGTAACACTTTCTGCCCAGGCAGGCTTTTGTTTCTGCCACCTGAGAGAGTTCACACCTCCTGGCAGGAGGTCAGATTCATGTCTTGGTGGCAGCAGCTGGAGGCTCTCAGTCAGGGCACAGGAAAGGCTGGGGCAAGCTCTGAGGTAGCCACATGTGTGCCTGTCACATTAAATCCAACTTTAGAAAAAGGTAAGTTTTGATAAGACAAGTTGTTTGATACCAAACATGACACTTTTCAGTGGGACCAGAATGGAGCTGGCAACCTGGGGGTGCCCGAGTGCCAGCCCATGTTCTCCTATGGCCTCCTGACCACTTATAGTAGGCCCTAATGGGAGGAACATATAAGCTTGTAGTTACATTTCCACACCTTTAATGTAATGCACCCTGCCTCCTGGGCACATGAGACCTACGGCCAACCTGACTTATATTAAAAATAGTGCAGTAACCTTGCCACTCATGGTGAGGGCAAAGTCAAGTTTGAGCAGTTTGCTCTGCTCCTGCAGTCTGCAATGGCAGATCTTCTGTTATCTCTTTACTTGGGCCACTCAGGGTGGCACAATTAGTGCTGCAGGCCCTGGTGACCCCTTTAAATCCCATGCCCTGGGTACCACTGATGCCACTAACCAGCGACTTATAAGGGGGTTAAAGTCCTTGCCAACTGGGGTTACCAATTCACTTTCATAATATTTTAGAGAGAGAGCACTGGCACTGGGGCCTGGGCAGCAGGTCTCAGTGGACTTTCAGAGTCAAAACCGTCATCACTGGAGAAAAAAGTGTGGGGTGACCATACAAAAAGGACACTTTCCTACAATACTATTATATAATCAGAACTACAAGTCCCAGAATGAATAGAAAGCCTGGGAAAGCTCAGACCGAGGCTAGTCCTATCACTGATTCTACCATGCAAGCATGCAATAAGAGCGCTGAGATACGCAGAACCAGGGTTATACGAAGAAGGTGAACTCCCAAAGACACAGAACAACTATATAAAAAGATTACATGACAAGATTGATCTAGGAGCATCACAGGTATATACTACTTTATGAAGAAACAATGGAATGATTGTTAAAGAAGGACTGTGAGGGACTTTACGATATCAAGGACCTCGTATTCTCTACTTCACATTAATTGAGCCCTGATGAAGTTTCATGTGAATGAAACTTGTTGGCTGTAAGCAATGTATAACTGGCTACACGCAAATGTACACTTATGGAGATAATAAATTACATGTTTTAAATAGATAAATTGACTGATGTGTATTTACCTGATGAAATGACTGGCATATTTGAACTTTAGATCAACATACCTACGAGGGTGCTGAGTTCCTGTTATTGAATACATATTTCACCCGAGTCATTTCTTTACCCTCTTAACAACTAGGTACTAGCATCAGCCAAAATGGGTTTTGTCAATGGGGTTTCCCAATGTTTTTGTGAAAAATATCCTTCAAAAACTCCAGTTTCTACAAACAAATGCTATCTATCTGAACTAGAGAGAAGGGTGGGTTGGTGTTGATGCACAGCTACTGTTCTGGCTGCAGCTGTATTTGTTCTGCAAGGAGATGTAGCCAATGTTAGTCAAGGAACAAGCGTTTATTGCATGGATCATACTACAATCACGACTGCAAGCTAGAATTCTGAGGACAGAAATATCATCCTATAAAATTATCTTGGCGAAAATATGAATGACCAAAATATCTTAAAGGTTTAAACATGTTTGGGTAAGGATAGATTTTTTAAATAACCAAATCGTATTGATTTTATTATAGACAAAATACAAACAGACCAAGCACAGAGTAATGATATCAATGAAAATCATCAGGACATCATAAAATGATACATTATAGCACGTCAGTTATTGGCCGATCTATAATAAGACTATCAGTTCCCCCAGATCTTCCCGAGTTTATGTTGGCAACCTCTTGCTTTGTAATCCGGTTCCTCCAATATGATGCTCCAATCCAGTGCCACCCTCTAGCCCGCCAATTGCAGACTTCCAATAACGGGCAATGTCTTCAGGGTACGCTCACCTCTAAAACACTCCCTACATCCTCCAGACTACCCTAAAGAGCAATACACGGAGAAAACTCAGTTGGCCATTCCAGTACTCCAGAAAGGGTTGAGAAAACATTGGACCAATTGTGCCTAATACTGGGACATTCCCGTACCGTAAGAAAGACACCACAGTCATTGCTGGGGCAAACCGGTGAGGGTGGTGTGCTCATTCTCTACAAGTGCTAGAAGTAAGATAGGACATATGCAGATACTTCAATTGTATATGGTGCAGATGGGAGGAGATGATCAATTCACGCAAGGCCATCCTTGCTTTCCCCAGTTATTGTCATCCATAGGGCCCACTCAACCTTCCCACCTCTCACAAAGCAGTAAAACAATTCAACACATTAATTCCTTGGGACTGGTAGAGGTGCAAGATGCTAACCCGGCCTAGTGGGTTCAGGGTAACTTTAGATTCTAACAGATTATATTCTGGTCGGTTAACCAGTACTAATTGATAAATCATCAGGGCATGTCACAGTTGTAAATATTTATAGAATTGGGTTTTATGGAGTTCAAACTCCGTCTGAAGAGCCTGAAATTATTTCATCTGTATGCTATTTCCAGATACCGATGAGATTTCACTTATCAAACCTCTCCAGGTGGGCAGCACAGAGAAGCCATCTGCCTTTCCATAGAGGGGCCTATGGTGTATGTTTCCAGTCCCACCAGATCCATCGAAGGGTTGACTGCCAATACAAGAGAGGCATCCTCCTGACCTCAGGGATTGACTGTCAGAGGGTTTCTCCATATACTAAACCTACAATATGCTGCTAGCCAATTAGGGACACCTCAAGCAAAATGCGGGGTCCTCTTGACCCTGAAACAACCAATCGCTTATCACTTTGATCTGGGAAGCCCAAAATAGAGGTGTAGGTCAGGCATACCATCTATCTCTCAAGGGTGGATTGTGGTACATTTCTATAAAGCTTTCCTGGGAGTTCTGTTTTCTGGAAGGAAGGTTCACTCTCGCCAATAAGGCCTAGAACCAGGTCTGTGACAAATAGAGGGAAGTTTTGCAAGACATAGAGGAGTTTGGTTCAAACCATCATTTCAAATAATGCCACCCTGCCCATTACGTAGAGGGGCAAACCCATCCATTTATTCATAATTTGACGATTCCTGGTCAGTAGGGGAGAAAGACTGAGGCTCCAGGTCAGCCCTGGTTCCAGGGAAAAGTAGATCCCCCAAATACTGGAAGCTGAGTTTGTGGACAGGGAGATATGACTGCTAATCAACCTTCTCTCTATCTCCTCTTAGGGGGGCCAGGAGTGATGTAGACCCAATAATCTGTAGCCCTGAGGCCTCGCCCTATAGATGGAGCTTTTGGATAAGCCAAGGGCCACTAACATGTGGCCAGCACACAAAGTAATATGTAATTGCCATAGCAAACAATCCGGTCCACCAGGCTGTCACTCCCCCCCTGAACTCCCAGACCGGCATGTCAGATAACACCCAAACTACCAAGGGCTCTATTACCAAGGGAAATGGCAGCGGCGCGAGAGGGCAACCCTGCCTGGTGCCTCGGCACGATGGTGAATGTGGCTATAGGATGCCATTCACTCTCACCTCCGCTTGAGGCAGAGCGTAAATTACTCTGATAATAGAGCGGTAGCGTGGTCTGGTCCCCATACGGGAGAAAACCTGGCACATGTATGACCAGTTAAGAGAATAAAATGTTTTTCAAAATCCAAAAGCATGAGAGCAGAAGGGTCTTTGAGTTTAAGACTGTGTGCTGGGGCAATATGAACACTACCAATACAATGACAGTTACTGCTGCTGGGCATAAAGCCACCGTGGTCTGGATGGACAAGTGAGGCGTTCACCTGCAAAAGCCTATTGGCTAGAATTTTAGTGTATACTTAAACAATTGCATTTTTAAAAGAGTTTGTGTGATAGTGGCTAAATGCAGTTTTGTGGGGAAATGACCAGCTTCTAATGCTCTCTGGTAGAAGTTTAGAAGGGGAAGAGATAGTGTTGATTTAAACTTGATATAATATTCAGATGGGAAGCCATCCGGGCCCGGTGTTTTGTCTGACTGCATACACTTGATGCCTTCCTCGCCTTTGTCCAGGGCAAGGGGTTGATCTAAGAATTCCTATCTATCACACTGGGGACAGCCAATGTGAGCTCAGCGACAAGAGTGTGAGTGTCATCACGTACAGCTCATGCGTGCTGGACATAGTGATCGATATAGTGAAAAACAAAGGTAGACAATCTCATACGAGTTATTAAGCCCCTCCCCGAGGGACCCTGTAGCTCAGGATCAATCTAGATATTGTCTCGGGTTGTCAGCCAGTAGAGCAACTTCCTGGATTTGTCAGCGCATTAATAGATTCACCTCATGGAGGCAATTCAGCATTTCTTGGACTCCTCAAGACAGAGTTGGCACAATGAGGCCTTGTTCACCTCCAGCTGGTTGGTGAGAGGAGTGCTCATCGTCTACTGTTCAATATTTGTGCTCAAGAGTTGGTAGGTTCTATTCCAAATTAGATATTACCTAGAGTCTAGCTTTGTTCTGCCTTTTAGGGAAAGGCTAGTCCATCCATTGTAAAACTGTCTTTCTAGCCATCTATAAGGTAACTGCGAAGTCCATGACCTAACATTGAGCTCAAGGTATGAGTTCAGATCCTGGAGCAAATATTTGGAGAATTTCGGGTCGACCAGGCATTTAGTAAAAACATCTGCCTATTGTCACCTATAGGGGAACCGATATCAGTCGCGGCTCCTGCATGTAACCGCGGTGTGGTGTGGTGGGGTGGGGTGAGGAGGGGCGGGCGTGGCACAATGGGGGGGAGTTGACAGACAATGGAATAGGATTTATTTATTTATTTAAGTTTCCCTATTCCGTCGTCTGTCGACTTACCCCCCACCGTGCCCTGCCCCACCGTGCCTACCTGCAGGAGCTGCGACTGCCCGATATGCATTATGAGTGGAGTGTGATCAGAGATCCCTTGAGAGAGATTATCTGCAGCCACACTACCTAGTATGTCCAAAGCAGGCAAAAAGAGATAGTCAAGTCTAGACATGCAGACATGTGCTCCCGAAATATGAGTATATGCAGTCTCCAGTGGGTGACATGTTCTCCAAATGTTGCAAAGGCATAGGGAATTTGTCCAGTCTGCTGACAGGGAGGATCCCCGCAGCTCTAGCCCTTGTGGAGTGTGAGCTGGGGTCTATCACTGCAATAAAGTCTCTACCTATGTTGGTCTGTCCCAGGGATAGGTTCAAGACTGCGTCCTGCAGATCTTAGAAAGACGTTTTTGGCCGATGTGGGGGAATGTAATAATTTAGGATACTATACTGAATGCCTTCCAAGAGTCCTGTCACAATCACCTATTGGCCAGAGGCGTCTGCAGGAGACTGGGTAACAGACAAGGGGACATTTCTATGTAGGAGGATGGGAGTACCAAGCAAATATTTTGTGTGGCCGGAATGGAAATCTCCACCATATCCAAAACGAATCAAGACCAGGCATCATGTCCCAGGGAGTTGTGTGTTCTGGAGAAACAACACTGTTGGGCATTGGCACTTTGCAAATAAGGGAATGTTCACTCTTTTAATACACTCATTGAGATCATTGATGTTCCACGTCATCCCCGTAAAGACAGTCATATGGAGGGTTGTGTGACTTTGTGTGTATGTACTGCAAGGGATGTATCACCCGCTGCCAAGGCAAAGTCTAGGAGATCTATAAGTAAGGAGAGTTTAATGCATATGTCTTGTCAAAAGAAAGTGTTTTGTGGTAAAATGAAAAAAAATGGTTAAACAACAAGAACGTATAAACTCCAAATCCCCCCAAGTGCCCCCTTCCCAACTTCCTCCCCAAAAGCATCTGTCGCCTGAACCAACCCCATGAAACAAAGGTAAGGAACAAACGTAACAGGGACTACACATGCCCAAACCTCTCTTATCATAAAGGATGCTGTACTGCTGGCTAAGAATGATTAGATTAATTAAACACTGGCATAGGGTGCATAGGACAGATTGGACCTTTCATCAACCACAGTATCTAGGAACATACAGAAAATATTAAGCCCTTGTCTCTTGACCCATGTTCATCCTTGAGTGGAGGTCCTGGGAGGCAGTTGAATCTTATTTGGGACTGTCACTCTCCCTACTGCCCCATGGGTACAAGTGTCTTCTGCCTCTGAGGAGGCCAGCGATCTGAGGTGTGGACCCCTTTGACTCTTGGAGTGCCTTCGTCTATGAGTATTGCTGGCAGCTGTGCCTCCTTGGACGCCAAGCAGGTGGGAAGTGTCGTCTGCATAGGTGGCAGGCATAGGGGCATCAAAGTTCTTTCTTCTTCACTGCCCAGTCCCTGGCCAACTCCAGTGTATCAAAGAAGAAGGAATGGGAGTTGTGGAGAACCTTCAACTTCACTGGGAACATGAGCATGTATTTAAGGTTCATTGCTCTCAACTTCTTGTCTTCCTCTGTTTCTGGAGTTGGCGGGTGTAGTCTTGGAATACAAAGAAAGAAGCAGACGGAAAAAGAAGAGGCCCCCGCTCCCATGCCTCCCATGAGGATCGTATCTCTGTTTATGTAGTTGAGGATCTTGGAAATACGGGCTCTAGGAGGGGCTCCAAGAGAGGGCTTTTGCATCAGATCCCTATTAGCCCCTTCCAAGACAAAGCAAGAGGAGAGTTGATCCGTAGGGAGCCAGGACTCGATCCATGATTGTAAAAATAATTCTAAAAATCCCTCACCCCCTCTGTGAGCCCCACGGATCTAAAATTATTCTTCTGTGCCCTATTTTCAGCATCTTCAGCACCTTCGATGCATTCTTTCAGGAGTTTGGAGGATGTAGAGAATATGGAATCTGTGGATTTGTGTTCTGCAACAGTGTTCTCAAGTTCTGAGATGTGCCCTTTCATTTCCGAGACTTTATCCACAACATTGAGCAAATCTTGCCTCAGAAGAGCTACGTCTACACCCATTTCCCCTATTTTGATTTCAATGGCTATTCTTGATGCCTGGATAGTTTGTAAAATAGAGTCTGTTCCTGTCATGTCGCTGAGTGAAGAAGCTGGGTTGGCTGGTCCGCCTAGGCATACCAGCTGGAGATAAGGTGAATCTGTCTATCTTGGCCTGTGCCAGAGAAGATGGTCCCTTCCCATAGTGGTGCCCACAGGGTGTATCGTTCCCCATGTCCAGTGGGCGTTAGGTGCCTCAGATGATAGGTTTCAGTGACCAACTTGCACCGCAGGCCTCTACGTCACCACAGCATAAGCAGTCAGTTGGACCTGCAGGATGTAGGTGAAGTGTAGGGCATTACTGGGAGTCCCAGCAGCCTGTCCTCTGAGGTCAGAGTCCCAGATGGGGACAACAGAGGTTACTTCACAAAAGAGTTGGGCCCACAAAGTAGTCGGGCAGCCAAATCCATCCCAGAGCAGAAGGAGGGCTAGGGGCACCAAATCAGGTCCGACAGGGAGAGACACACTGCTTATCTCACTGAAGCAAAGCCAAGTACATTCAGGGCTGCCCCATTATGCCAGGGTCATTCCAAGTACCCTTCCAGATTTCAGTTTGTATGTAGTGTGATGCTCTGGTTACAGGGCCAAAGTCCATCAGCTAACCATGCCTCTATGCAGGGGAAGGCCAAGCTGCCACTCCAAAGCCTGTGTCTCACTCTGCACAAGGGCTGGGGTTGTCTTCAGGTAGAAGGCAGACGGAGTGTCAGGCATTTCTCCAGCATGGTGGATGAAAGATGAAAGATATAAGATGGGCCCCCAGACATTCCAACCTGGCCAGAGGGCCTCTCGCATAGAATACAGGCCTGGGTCATCTGTGAGTATGGACTGCCTGAGCCCATAGCACCATGCCCCGGCTGGCACTGCAGAAGTGGCCTAGGTCTCATTCGCACTCCATGTTCTTGGGTGGGGCAGGTTAGCAATCCACCAATCTTGAAAGGTGCTTATTACAGTGCCTGTGGTGGGGGGGGGAGCAGGGGCTAGATCCTTAGATCCTCCACCACAGGAAGGAACAAACGAAGAGAGAGCGTGAGCCACTGCAGGTCCAGAATCCCCTGTTTAGCGTGGCTTGAGCTGTCCAGCAACCACCTCTTCCAGAGGCACAATTTCAACTCTTTGCAGAGGCTCCAAGCCACCCACAGCAATGCCACTGTGTATGGTGGGTTGGTAGCCTCAGGACCTCCAATGGCCGCAACTTGGCCCAGGGCATGTCAAGGCACATAGATGAGTAGGGGGGAGATCAGGCCACCCTAGATCCCAACAATGACCCCAGGAGGGCTTCATGGGTCCCAGCCAGTTTCCACAAGTCAGGCAGACTAGTGGGGAGAAGGAAGAGAAGCACACACTGCTCACCACAGGCCATGGCACTCACACCTTTAAAGGGGCTATGCCAACTTTCAGTACCTGAGTCCCATGTGTGTAGAGGGTTGGCAGTCCAGGGCCTCCAACACTGCCAAGGCAGGCAGCGCTTAGTGCTCGAAGTCCACCCCTTTTCTCTCACTGTACGCGCCATTGCCGGTCTGGGAGGGCACCCTGATCATCCGTCACCGGGTAGGCTATGCGCAGCCTGCCACAGCCATCTTGTAACTGCTCTTTGATGGGCCAGCAGGCAGAGCACTCCCCATTCCCGGCCACAACTGTATCAAAAACACATGCCCCGCTGCACCCCAGGCTATGCAGAGTGCTATTCCACTGGATTAAGGGTGGATAAGCAGCCGCCAGCAGCAGCATGTGGGTGGATGGTGAGGTTGGCTGTCGGAGATCCCAAAAGAGTAATCTTGGGGGCGTGGCTTGAATGCCTAGCGAGATGGCCGCACATCACTGAGGCTCTGTGAATCCCCTGCCTTTGCCTGCCTATAATCCGTCACAACAATCCAAACCAACCTAGAAACACATCCTCTGACTTGTGGTCCATAGCGGTGGGGAATCTGGTCGGTTTTACAGGCCGAAAATTGGTCAGTAAGAAAAGACAGAGTCGCATCCTGGAGAACCTTGGAAGCCGCGGACTCGATTGGTACGGTACGCCACGCTGGGCATCTGAGGGTGTGCAGCCTGGAGGGTGACCCAGCGCGGAGGAATATGGCGGCAGCCACGGTGAGATGTGGAGAACACCAACAAGTTGAGGAGGCTTGCTATGCCACAGGAGCTGCGGAAAGACGTGGATGCACGTCTCGGACCGGCCATCGGGTCAGAGCCGGGAATAACTGGAGACGGCCGGCGGCCTGCAATAATCAGAGATGTAAGGAGGAGCGGCAGAGGGCAAAGGATTTGGATCTTCAGCCAAACCCTACACTGCCAGGAAGGTGAGAGTGGCCGACAGTGGGAGATTGCGGAGATAGGGACAACGGGCGATGGATCACCCAAAAGGGGAAAAAGCGGCAGGCGAGGCGGCGGAGTGAAGTGTGGAGTCTGCCAAGATTATTGGGCAACGGAAGGCCTCATATCCCCCCACAAAGTTACGTACACTAAAAATGCTGACTAGACAGGTGTTGGGGGAGAAGAGATACCCCAACAGAGGGCACAGATATAACACTGCAAGGTGCAATAGTTGCTGGTCGCTGGACCGCACTGTCCCAAGAACTAATCCTGAAGCCCCAGCACCTGAGGCCGGGCATTACTACAAGTGCACACCATGTAGAGTACGTACGGGTTCAGAGCTGAGGTATTGATCCTACCCCTGAAATTCCAACATCGAAACAAGAGAATTGAGATACGAAATAAAAAACAGCAACGAGTCAGTGCCTCAGCCGAAAGTGGACACAGGCGATAAAGTAATGCACCCCGGTACCCATTACTGGTGAAATGCAGGAGCCCACAGGGAGACCCCTACAGGCCGGGTGGGGTGGCATTCCCCAGAAGCAGGTGGAGGGCTGAACCCACGAGGGCCCTTGCTTGAGGTTGTGACTGGCTAAGATATCTGGCGCTAAAGGAACAAAAAACACGCTCCAAACAGAATTGGACAAATTTGTAGCCCCAAAGCTGGTCAACTCGGATACATCGCATAAGAGACAGACAACTCCTGAGATGGGATCGGACAGCGGCGAGCTAACACTGAAAGATGTCATGGAGGCAATAGTGAGCCTGCGCACATCCCTGGAGCACAGAATGGACTCCATTACTATCGAAGTGACGCTGATGAGAGCAGACCTCCAGAAGAGGAGTGAGAAAGTCAAAGCCTTGGAAGTGACCACCGTTGAGCTCAGTGGAGAAACCAAACAAATGCAGCAAAAATTCAGAGAACTCCAAGCCGCGAGTAAATCGGCAGAAAATAAGCTGGACGACTATGAAGGTCAGTCGAGACGTAATAACATCAGAATAATTGGAGTTACAGGGAAAGCAGAAGGTCAGACGGCGGACCACTTTGTTGAAGACCTGTCCAAATTCTTCACTGTAGAAAGAGCGCAAAGACTACCAGGTCGGAGCCCAAAACCAGGTGCACCCCCACGACCACTGTTGGCAAGACTCATAAATTTCAGAAATCGTGATAATATATTACAAACTGCCCGTTTGGCCCCCCTATCAAATATGAAATCAGTGAACTATCCTTCTTTGCGGATTTCATGATAAATGTACAAAGACAGAGGAGAATGTCAAGAAACAACTCAGGGATAAAGGCCTTCACTATTCTTTGTTATTTCCCGCAAAACTCCGTGTTGAGGTGGAGGGAAAGACCTGGTTCTTCGACACATCAGAATCAGCACTGGAATGGCTAGATGGATTGAGACCGGCAAGAGACACCAATGCCCGACGAGGGAGTGATCATCCTCCCAACAGACACACATCTCCAAGTAGAAGATCGGAGAGACTGGCCAGTGCTGAAAAATCTGGGTAATAGAGTGGACAATCATAGAATGGCTGAGATATGACTGCTGGATTGAGAAGACTGAGAAACCTAATGGACTTCAATACATGGATTACTTATGTATCAATATGTGTGGGCAATAGGCACTGGGGGGCTGTTCCACCCCCCCAATTTCTATCTAGTTTAGTGTTAGGGCGACAGGCACTCTGCACAGTTGGGGTCATGGGCCGTTCCAAGCCCAGAGTGCGGGAAGCAGGGAGGGGGGCATTGGGTTTTGTTTATTGTATTTTACAAGTTAGATGATAGTGCTACACTTCCTAACCTGGGAAATAAGACGGGCACAGTTAAAGGACTGACACTAGATCGCTCCCATAAGATACGAGTTAGTTCCACAGAGGGTATGATTTATCCTACCAACGAAGCAGTGAACACCGAAGTAATCAGACTCATTATGCATGAATATGGGGTCGTCAAGGGATAAAAGATTCAGACTTCTGTCCTGGAATGTAAACGGCCTGGGGGACAAGCTGAAGAGAGGATTAGCATTGCAATTTATCAAACAACATTCCTCTGAGGTGGTACTACTTCAGGAAACTCACTTAGTCGGGAACACTTGTAAAGCACTGGCCAGGTGGGGCTACCAACTGATAGTGCATTCTGGGTTCCCCTCGGGATCCAGGGGTGTGGGTATTATGACCCGATGATCCTTTCCGATGGCGATTACCCATGCCTGGACTGACAATTTGGGACGATACACTGCAGTGTCGGGAAGATGGGAGGGGGTCTCACTTACCTTTGTGTCTGTGTATGTGCCCCCTGGACAACAGAAACGTACGTTTAGGGATCTGGGGAATCTCCTGCTGACATTCCCCAAGGGAGGACTGCTAATAGGAGGAGATTTAAATTCTGTAAGGTTGGGTCGTCTCGACTGAAACCCTCCCCGGGACTTGCAATCCATGCAGATGATACTCCCCACTTTCCTAGAGGCGAAAGGGCTGGTGGACGCCTGACGTGTGCCTCACCCCTTAGAGACACAGTTTACGTTTCATTCTGGGGCTCATAATAGCCTCTCCCGAATTGATTATCTCCACCCCAGCAGATCAAAAAAGACACATTAAGGAAATTAGACACCTGGCTTGGGGTATATCTGATCACTCTCTGATTTGGGCACAGGTGGGGCTCGGGGAGGGTCAGGTGGGAAGAATAGCACCAATAAATCCCTGGCACCTTCGCAGCCCAGCCATCAAACAGCCATCAAAGAGAAATTGACTCAAGCAGTAGAGCTTTACTTTCAGGAAAACAATGGATCGGTGGGGTCCGCCCAGACACTTTGGGAAGTATTCAAGACGGTAATACGGGGGCAGGTGATTTCACCGATAGCTGATGCCAGGAAGGAGAAAAACGCAGAGCTGGTCAGGCTAGAACATGACATTCTACAAATGGAAGGACAACTACTAGGTTCTTGGAAACATGACATAGCACACTTGCTCAAATTAAAGAGAGAAGAAAATAGAAAGGTGGCAACGGATATGGCAAAAGCATTAAGTAGGTATACACTTGGGAGAATATATGAACTGGGCGACAGAGCAGGGAAACTGTAGGCATGGCTTGACAAATGAGACTACGCAAGCCGTCTATTCCCGGAACTAATAACAGACACGGGGAACTGACACCCAGGAAATAGCAAATGAGTTTGCCGACTTTTATAGGCAAATATATGACACAAATACTACTCTTACTAGGGGTGAATCAATAGCCCTATTATCAAAGATGATACTTCCGTCATTATCGGAAGAAGATGAGACACGGCTGGAAAGCGACCTCACTAAGCAGGAGGTGGCACAAGCCATACGGAGTCTACAGTCTGGGAAGGCGATGGGCCCTAATGGGCTTCCCATAGAGCTAAACAAATTAAAACCTGATGCCATTACCCCTTATCTTACTACCATCTATGTTGAAAGCCGAGAAGTGGGTCAGGTTCCCCAAGATCAAAGACTGGCCACATTGGTGGTCATACACAAAGAAGGAAAGCCCAGAAACGAATGCTCCTCGTACAGACCTATCTCATTATTGAATGCAAAAGCAAAAATATTAGCAAAGTTGCTGGCCTCTCGCCTGGTGGGGGTTATATCTAAACTGGTCCATTTGGACCAATCGGGCTTCATGCCAGCTAGAAACAAATCACTGAACCTTCGCCAACTTCACAGGGTACTGGGACGAATAGATATGCTGCAAGAAGACGCGCTGGTGGTGTCCTTGGATGCCACCATGGCATTTGATACAATTGAATGGCCGTACCTTTTCTCCATGTTGGAAAAGCTTGGATTTGGCCCCAACTTTATTAGTTGGAAAGAACTCCTATATTTTGACCCACTGGCGCAAGTAGTTGTAAATAAAAAGAAATCAGAAATCTTCGCCCTAAAACGGAGGACAAGGCAGTGTTGCCCCATGTCCCCATTGCTCTTTGCGCTGGCGCTGGAGCCCCTTGCAGCATGGATCTGTAGGGACCCCATTGTCAGAGGTCTGAGGTGGTCGGAAGATTGGGAGGATCGCATCTCCCTTTACGCCGATGACATATTGCTATATTTGGCGTCGCCTGGGACCTCGATTCACAAAGTCCTTAATACATTTACACATTTCGGCAAATACTTGGGATATACTATCAATTGGACCAAATCACTGATAGTTGTGCTGCAGGAAAGGGTCCCGCCCCTGCCCAGGGACTGCAAAGTGATTGAGGTCATGATAGGTTTCAAATATCTTGGTATCTATATCACCAAGGATCCCAAGTTGTTCTACGTTCATGACCACCTACAGCCGCTGCAAAGGCTAAGAAGTGATGTGGACCACTGGAAGACTCTCCCGCTGTCACTATTGGGTAGGGCAGCACTATTTAAGATGATGTCCCTGCCCTGCTTTTTGGATGTCTTACATTAGTGGTTCCCAAACTTTTGACTCCTGAGGACCCCCATTGAGTCACCACTGAAAGCCGGGGACCCCCAAGCAATTTGTAGGGTTTAAATTTCAAACATTAAAACAGTCATTTTAAAAAAAAATAAACACGTGTGCACACAAAACAAATACTCGAATTACTAAGGATTTCAGGGGCATATTTACAAGTCCCTAACGCCATGGGAACGTCACTTTTAGCGATGTTCCTGTGGCAATAGGGGCTTCACCTTATTTACAAGGCAGCGTTAAGCCACTTATTGTGGCTTATCGCTGCCTTGTAAATAAGGCCCCCTATCACGCAATGCTTAGCGTGAAAAAGGTGGGCAGTGGGAGTTACAGTGGGCGTTTCACTCCAACACCCATTGATTTTGACGCTGCCCTCTATTTACAAGGTCAGCTTAAATAGGAGACAGCACCCAAATTAAGACCATGAAAAACCTGGTCTTAACTTTGCGAAATGAGGAGAAATGCCTTATTTCTCCTCGCAAAACACCTTTGATTGTTTATGTTCAGAAAGGTGACCCTTCCTGCACATAAACAATCTTTAATAAAAATGACGTTTTGTAACTTCCATGTGTGCTGCATTAGGCAGCACACATAGAAGTGACAAAACAGCATTACAAAATTGTTCATGTGCAGGAAGTGGGAACATAGCAGCATCAGGATAATGATAGACTGGGAATAAACATATGTTGATAACTTTTACCATGCAGTTTGCAAGCAGCTCTTTGATGACAGTTTATAGGACACTGCTAGATTATGATTGTCCCTTATGAATTGCACAGTGACGAAAGAATCTCTGTGACAAAATCAGTAACCCATTGACCTAGGCACATAAAATACTGTTTTTTAAAATGCATTGTACACGTTCTTTGCAGTAGGCATATTAACTCTCTGTGTCACATTAGATAAGTCAAAGCTGCCACTGGACAAAACTCTCCTCTCTCTCCAGCAGGTACATTAATCACCGCATTTTCTGGACACTTTTATAGTTGCTCAAACTGCTAATTTCACAAAGAACTTTGCAGTGCTTTTAAAATTGCTGGCTGAGGACCCCCTGGGAATGTGCCACGGACCCCTGGGGATCCTCGGACCCCAGTTTGGGAAACACTGTCTTACATAACTCGCCCAATCCAGTTCTCGCGACATATTTCAAGGCCATAGAAGGTGAGCAGAGGTCGCTGCTCTGGGTGGGAGGGACAGCCCGGATATCCTTTTCTAAACAGGTGAGAGGGTAGTATGACGGTGGAATTGGATTCCCAGACATCAAGAAATACTATTGGGCTGCCCAGTTGGCTACCATCAATCAAGGTATGTACTGGCCTCATAAGGATTCTGGGTATCAAATGGACAGATGGCTTCTACCGAGGGATCCTATACCCAGATTCTGTATTCCAGGTTCTGTATTCCAGGCCCGCAAAATTGCAACTAACAGGGCGGGGAGACACCTACAAAGAACATTGTGATCGGTGTCAGAGGCCCATAGGGTTGACGGGCTTCCAGTAGCATCTCCATCATAATACACCCGACAGAGGTTTATGAGACCTGAATGCAAATAGTGAATTATGCGCATCCCTGCCTTCTGCTGCCTCGTTCAGGCTTTTGTGCTGTTTTAATTGTATAACTGTATAATTGTATTATTTGTTTCCTGTTGCCCCCCTTGTGCTGCTGTCCTCTGCGCTGTCCTCTGCGCCCACCCACCCCGCTCCCCGCTTCCCGCCGCCGGGAGTGTGGACACGCCCCCTTCCTCCCCGCTCCCGCCTCCCAGCTGCTCCTCCCTCCCTGCACTTCGCCATAAATGGCGACCGTGCACACGCGCAGCGTTGACGCGCAGCGGGCGCGCCGATTGAGCGCCGAAGGTGCGCCAAAGGTAAGCCCGTCTGCGCCCGTCCGCGGCCGGACCACGCCTAGCGCCAGGACCCCTGGCCCCCGCAGACCCCAGCCCATCCGCCGGACGTACAACACCGCCGCCCTCAACGCACTCAACGCCGGCCGAATCCCGGGATGCTACCAAGCCACCCCGAGACACACCCACGGACCCTTCTGCTGCCACTCCTGCAAATTCACCTGCTTCCAGACCTGCACTACACCAGCACCGTCCAAGAAGAGCAACAGCAGCAGCCACCTGAATTGCATCCTGCTCAACACCCGCTCCATCCACAGACACGCCATCGAGCTCTGGAACCTGATCGACACAACCTCACCAGACGTCGCCTTCCTCACGGAAACCTGGATGAACGCCTCTTCAGCGCCCGACATCGCCATCGCCATCCCAGACGGCTACAAGATCACCCGAAGGGACCGCATCAACCAGACCGGAGGAGGCATCGCCATCGTCCACAGGAACACCATCCGCATCACGACCAACACCGACGACACCCTCGCACCCGCCGAGCACCTGCACTTCCAGGTCCACGTCAACCCCAAGACCACCCTCAGAGGCACCCTCATCTACAGACCCCCGGGACCACGCACACAATTCAGCGAAGACATCGCCGACTTCATCAGCCCGCACGCCCTCCCCTCCGCTGACTACATCCTCCTCGGGGACCTCAACTTCCACCTGGAGAACATCAACGACCGCAACACCACCACCCTGCTGGACAACCTCGCCAACCTGGGACTCAAGCAGCTGGTCAACACCCCCACCCACTACGCCCGACACACACTCGACCCCGTCTTCTCATCCAGCAAGGACATCGCCTTCAGCCACGCCACCAGACTCCACTGGACGGACCACAGCTGCGTCCACTTCAGCTTCAGAAGGACCACGGTCCACCACCACCAGCAACAGGTTGCACGCAGAAGCTGGAACAAGATCACAGCCGACCAACTCGCGTCCTCCCTGAGCATGAACCCTCCCACCAGCACAACGAACCCAAGCCAGGCGGCCATTAACCTAGCGAAGTGGATCAGCAACTGCGCAGACGACCTCGCCCCTCTGAAGACCCCGCCTAGCAGGCCCGCTAGCAAGAAAGCCCCATGGTTCACCGACGAACTCAAGAGCTCCAAGAAGAACTGCCGAGCCCTCGAGAGAACATGGCGCAGAGACCCGACACCAGACAACATGAGCACCCTCAAGCTCGCCACCCGAAAACACCACCAACTCTTCGACGCCACCAAGAAAACCGCATTCAAGGAACGACTTGACAACAACGCACACAACAGCAAGGAACTCTTCACCATCGTCAAAGAGCTCTCCAACCCCAACGCCGGAAACTACAACATCACCCCTTCGCAAGACCTCTGCAACTCCCTCGCCTCCTACCTCCACAACAAGATCGCTGACATACACAACAGCTTCAGCACTCAACCGATGCACGCCACGACCGAACCACCGCCCCCCACCACCACCCTCCGTGCCTGGACCCCGATCAGCACCGAAGACACCGCCCGCACGATGAACTCCATCCACTCCGGATCTCCTACCGACCCCTGCCCGCACCACATCTTCAACAAGGCCGACGCTGTCATCGCACCCCACCTGCGGGACATCATCAACTCCTCCTTCGACACCGCCACCTACCCGGAGAGCTGGAAGCACGCCGAACTCACAGCTCTACTAAAGAAGCCATCAGCCGACCCCACCGACCTCAAGAACTACCGCCCCATCTCACTGCTCCCGTTCCCGGCTAAAGTCATCGATAAGACCGTCAACAAACAGCTGGCCGCCTTCCTCGAGACGAACGATTCCCTTGACCTCTCGCATTCTGGCTTCCGGGCCAACCACAGCACCGAGACCGCCCTGATTGCAGCCACCGATGACATCCGAGCCCTGCTTGACAATGGAGAAACAGCGGCCCTTATCCTCCTAGACCTCTCCGCGGCCTTTGACACCGTCTGCCACCGTACACTAGTGCAGCGTCTCAGCAACGTTGGGATCCAGGAAAAGGCATTGGAGTGGATCACCTACTTCCTCGCAGGAAGGACACAGAGAGTCCGCCTCCCCCCGTTCAGATCTGAAGCCACCGAAGTCATCTGCGGCGTTCCTCAAGGCTCCTCGCTCAGCCCAACCCTCTTCAACGTCTACATGAGCCCTCTCGCAGACATCGCACGCCAGCACAACCTCAACATCATCTCCTACGCCGACGACACCCAGCTGATTCTCTCCCTCACCAACGACCCCGCCACCGCCAGAGCCAACCTTCACGAAGGGATGAAGGAGGTAGCCGAATGGATGAGGAACAGCCGCCTGAAGCTGAACTCGGACAAGACGGAAGTCCTCATCCTGGGATCCTCACCCTCCGCCTGGGACGACTCGTGGTGGCCCCCCGCCCTAGGCAGCGCACCCAAACCAACAGACCACGCACGCAACCTGGGCTTCATCCTGGACTCCTCCCTCTCCATGACCAGACAAGTCAACGCCGTCTCCTCGTCGTGCTTCAACATCCTGCGCATGCTACGTAAGATCTTCCGGTGGATCCCCACCGAGACCAGGAAGACGGTCACCCAGGCCCTCGTCACCAGCCGCCTGGACTACGGCAACTCCCTCTACGCCGGAACCACCGCCAAACTCCAGAAGAGACTCCAGCGGATCCAGAACGCCTCAGCACGACTCATACTGGACATCCCCCGTCGCGGCCACATCTCCGGACACCTGAGAGACCTGCACTGGCTCCCGGTCAACAAGAGGATCACCTTCCGACTCCTCACCCACGCACACAAAGCCCTACACAACCAAGGCCCAGGATACCTCAACAGCCGCCTCAACTTCTATGCACCCAAACGCCAGCTTCGATCGACCGGCCACGCCCTCGCCGCCGTCCCCCGCATCCGAAGAGCCACCACAGGGGGACGGTCCTTCTCCTACCTCGCCGCCAAGACATGGAACTCCCTCCCGACCCACCTCTGCCTGACCCAGGACCACCTCGCCTTCAGGAAGCAGCTCAAGACCTGGCTGTTCGAGTAGTAGCGGACCCCCTTCCCCCAGCGCCTTGAGACCCTCTGGGTGAGTAGTGCGCTATATAAATTCTTGATTGATTGATTGATTGATATAACAAGCCCAAAACTGTCCTAGGTCTGTCCTCTCCAAGGGAGAAGACTTTTCCTAGTGGCATACTAGTCCTTTGCATCACCCAAGACGTTGACACAAGTCTGAGTGGGCAATGTACTCTTTCTTGAGGGAGTACTGAAATTCTACCAGACACTCCTCCATCCACCTTTACATTGGAAAGATGATAGCTGGCACAATACCACATCACCCCCATTGGGGTACTGCTCCTCTGAACGATGAGCCTAATATGTCCCACTGTTGCAGCAGCAAAGGCAGCACTAGTGCCAGGTGTTGTTCCCGTGCATCTGACATCAGGATAGACAATCAAGTACTGGTGGAAGAGCTGGGAGCAAAACCAAAGGGGATGATGGACGGAGTGTTGAACATTGCTAGGAGCACATTCAGGCTCCCAAGTGGATGTCAGCCTTCGACTGCGTGAGATATCAAAGAAAACGAATCCTTTATTGACTGATAATCTTCATTACCCTTAGCCATATTCCTCCATTGAAGGTGCACGGTACTGGGCGTAGAAATCATCATGTTGCTGAAGGTTTAAAGATTTTGTTCAAATCCTAAAAACCTCCCTTACGTGTACTGACAAGTCTTCTAACTGGGCTCCCTCTAGATGTTTTCTCTCAGATGCCCCTCCCCGCCCATCATCTGAGTCTTGAGCCAAACGCTGCCTTTTGGCTTGAGGCTCATTTAAATCCGAGTCCACAGCCTCCTCAGTTACATTTTCCAAGCCAGCCCTTTAAAGAGTGAGGACCTTCTCCACCTCAGGCCCAGCTTCAGTGTGGTTGGACTTGCTGGAGCATGTTTTGCCCTTGATGAGAGCAAACATTCTGTGCTATGTCAGCTAACTGTGGTAGAGTGAACGTTTTCCTATTCATTTAGGTTACTACGCAACCAATTTTTGTCTCGCGAGATGAGAAAAAGAGCATAACAAGCCTTGTGCATGCCTATCCTTAGCAAGCACGCGTGCTTCAAAGCACACCCCGCTGGGATGGGAATGCCAACCCAACGACTTCCTCAGCGCGAGTCCTCAATGTAATGAGTAGCTCCCCAGCCCAGCACATGAGCGGGTAACCTACCTTGGGGCGCTTGCAACTACAACATCATCCTCCAGCATGATGTCTGCTAGAGTAGTAAATGTCATCGTCATATTGGGCATGTGCCCTGGGAGTATTTCCAACAGGGAAGGGGAAACAAATCCAGTGGCTGTTCACACGATGCCAGGAAAACCAAAGTCGAGCCATGAACAGTATTTAAGTGCATATGGTACTCTAATCTACTTATATCATGTGGCAAAGCAAACATTCTGAGCCAAGTTCGATAAAACATGGGACAAAAGGCTGCGATGTTGTGCAGTTTGTGCTATCTGGGTGGGACATAAGTAGTGAGACCTCAGTACGGTATAACATCCATAGTGCTAAGAAAACAGGTCAGCATTACTAAATGAAGTACTTGCCACATTACCAGTAGAGTCATATATATATATATGGAGGGTCACATTTACCAAAACGTCACATAGCGCAGAAAGTCACCATGCTGCGCTGCGTGACAGGAGAAGGGCAGGAATGCGCCATATTTGACATAATATGGCGCATTCCTATCTTTTCCCCTGTGCTGGCACGGTTTTGGCTGCCTAGTGCCAACTCAAGCACCTTAGCACCATTGTGGAAGGATGCCGGCGTTGTAAGTAGGATTGTTTTTGTGCAGACAAGACAGGTTCGTCTTCCGATGTGTGCTACATAGAAAGAAGAAGTAACGATGAGAAATAAAGATATTTCTCCTCGTTATGCTTCCCATGGAAAGGCGTAGCATTCTGACGCATTCTCAGGTCTAACAATATTGGTAAATCTGTGAAGGCTTCATGATCCATGGGTGGATGCGTGAAAAAACACCCACGCTCCATCCATGGAACCCCTCCTTGTGGCAGAATAACACAATGCAGCGATTTGTGCTGTGTTGTATTACCATGGATTTATCACGCCACTCAGGACCACGCAAGGTGGCCTTGCATGGCTTGAGAAATCAAACTTAACGGTTGTGTTGCTTTTGCACCCCATTGCATGGCTCAAGAGCAACACAACACTATGATAAATATGCCCCTGATTTTGCTAAATTAAACTTAGCAGTGCAGAGGCAAGGCACATCGTTACAATAGCCAGCTGTGCATTTCTTCATCTTTATCCTGTCCAAATTGAATGGCTTGAAGCCTAACGCTCCATTTGCTTTCTTTTTGGCAGAGGCGCAGTTCTTGGTCATCTCTTCTGCTTTTTGTGCACTTTCTCAATATCATTAAAGAAGCTTCTTTGGGTTCATGCTTAGTGGTGTAGAATTGAGACAAGGGGTGCTTTGGGTCCCATAGTGCTGAATTTTAAAGCACATCATGATGCTTCATTTATAGGCTTGTTTCCATAGACAAACAATAATTTGCACAAAATATATACTGTTACAGTGTAACTGCTCGTTGATGTGAAACTTGGATAACCCCTATGACTGAAGTATTTGGTTTCCTTTGCTCCTATTTGCATACCGAACAATTGTGACAAGCCTGAAATGTTTTCATTTGGTCGAAAGCCAAGGGTTTTTAGTTTAATTTCCTTATTTCCTTAAACTGTGATGTGCAGAGTTTTTTTTCAGTCAAGGTAGTGGGTCGATTTTCTTAGTACAAATGAAAGCCCTGGTACATTGGTTATCAAGTGCCAGTTCTTTTCCAAAGCTTTCAAAACCAGGTGGTGTTTGGTGATAAATCTTATTTCTCTATAAATCTGATATTTGATCTTTAGTTTCAACTTTTAATTAGGTGCATCTTTGGGTCTCTGTTTCACAATATATACACTTCATTTTGCATACCTATTTGCAATATGACTGTTATTAGCTTGCAGAGTGGCGATTACCGCTGCCTTTTTTCCAAATTTCAGAATGACCATCTAAATATGTTGAAATTGGCTGGATGCAATGGCAATACTGCCACAACCAGTTCTGCTGTTTTTTCTGGCCATGTTCTAAATTGTTGCCTTTAATGGTACAGTAAACAATGACCATCATTTGTGTGGATTCCCCTCAAATCTTACCCTATCTGTTTAGCTGGAATTAGAACTCTGTGCACTTTACCCCTACTAAACAGGAGTATAATGCCTGTGCTGCCCTTTAAAAATGGGTAAATTGACTTACCCCTAGTTGACTTATTTAACTTTCCTATAAGTCCCTAGTATATGGTATACAACATATACCCTGGGCCTGGAAGTTAAATCCTACCTGTGGACATCAGCACCTATTGTGCCATCCACAAGGTGGGCTTGGAAAACATGCCTTCAGGCCTACCATGTGTACCCTGACTAAAACAGTCTAAATACCTACTGTAAAGCCTGTCAATAGAACCCTCTCTGTCAGGCTGGAAACCCTGCTTTTAAATATTAATCAGTCACCTCTAAGTACACTTTGTAACCGATGAGACAGGGTGCCTGATATTTAAATGTGGAATATGTGTGAAATTAAAATTTACATATTCTTCTAGTGACCAGACTCTAAAAGCTATTTTCACTGGCAGGGCTATAGCTTAATGCCAGAAAATGTCGAAGTCCAGATTATAAACTTTAATCTCTAACTTGACAGGAACCAAAGTCCTTCAAGTACTATTGTTAATATTTAAGATCTCAATATAATGGTAAAGTCGGGTTTTTAATAAATATTTTGGAAACTTAACTGTTAGAACATTATCTTTTCCCTGCCTTAACCACAATTTGGCTAATTTTCATTATTCTACGACAGCTGGTCTACCAGTGCTTGGACTTAATGAGGTGTGAAAACTGCTCACATAGCAGGAACAATAGCCTGGATGTGGGGAGGTGTTTTTCCTCTCTTTTCATGGAAACCAGTTAGTGTTGACCCAGGAATGTCATTGACTTGTAAAGGAGCCTGCTCTTTCGCAAGTATATGTAAGATGAGACCTGGAGAAGGCAACCCTTTGTCCACCCAGCCAGCCTGGTATCAAACCCAGTGGGAGGGGAGCTAACCGCAGAAATTGTTTGGAGTGGCCACAGAGGAGGTGACCACTCATTTCCATGGCCACATCTCATGGTGGGCACACAGACTGCGCACAAGGGGACAAGAGTTTCCTGTTCTTGAATTTTAGGAGTAAGGTGCACAGTGGAATTGTTTGCAGTAGGGCAAACAGTAGGATAAATAGGAACTGCTGAAAAAGTGGATTGTCCCTAGGAACTTTTAACCCTTTGGTTATGGAGGGGCCAGGAGTCACCACCACCCACTAGCTGCTACCAAGCATAAATCTGCATTCCCAAGGCACCATCTGAAGAACACGTTTTGAACCTACAGAAGATCAAATGAGGACTGGATCTGCTGTTTGTGACCTGAGAAGAGCCTTGAAAGACTGGACCTGCTCCCTTTTGCACCAAGGAAAAAGAAGTGGACTCCAAGAGTCAGTTGGCGGCTGACCTCCTTTGTGGCTACAAGGATCCAACAAACTGCATGAGGCCTTTTTCCTTAAGTGACCAGCTGAGAGAACCAACTGGACCTGGGGTGGACCTTTTTGGTGGAATCTGCTGGAGTGAGTCCTGTCCCCTGAGTGTTGTCCCTGTGTGCTTTAGAATTGACACAGAGGAGCAGCTCCAGAAACCCTAAAAAAAATTCCAGGAGCTTTGAAGCCATCAGGCAGGCTGGGCTGGTGGTAGCAAGCATTGGGCGTTTCCCCGGGAGTCTGGAAGAGTGGAAGACGGTTTTGTTACAGGGGGCCGGTTTTGCTGTGGTGCGGTAATATTGGCCCCCAGAAACAAAAGCAGCAGTGCTTCACACTTGCCGCGCCTTCCCTGGGGGCTGGTCCGACAAAACTGCCAGGGCTGCTTTGAGTTCCCAGTCCGGCGCTGCTATCAGGGGGACTTCACGGCAAAGGTGCCCCATTCTGATGCACACAGCTTTCGGCTTGCCCAGCTGGAGGGTTTGATTTTAAGTTTTATAAAAAAGACTGCGTTAGAAAGTACAATCATTGACCAGGATAAATCAATTTGGTGTATCCAATCAGCACTCCTTCGAAGTCAGACTGAAATCACGTTTGGGTCCCAGCCTACCACTTCCACAGACTGTCAGATGCTCAGAGCTTTTTTGTGCCATTTTTACTTAAAACTTTATAAATGCATATCTCCGGTTCTCCTTATTGATTTTTGTAATTCCAGTGTCATTTTATTTATTCAGTTTTGCACTAGCTTTCTAAGTTGGTTGGGATTTTTATTGTTTGGTGTTTAGGTGTTTTGATACCTTACACTTTACCCTAAGTTAGGCCTGTCTGCTCTGTGTCATTGCTACCAGGGGGTGAACTCTGATTAATCTAGTGATTTAAAGGTTCATGCTGTCAAGTTAGTGATATAATTCTTCAAGGTGTGTGCCTGCCCACCCAAAATAATAATCTTCTTACTGCTGTCTTCATACATTTAGGTCTCTCTCTTTTCATGTTGTGACATGGTCTGCAATATTTTAAAGTCCTCCTTTCAAAAGATTGCATTAAGGGCAGCATAGTGTGTGTGAGAACTAATTTATTACCTAACAGCATCGGTGTACTGAAGAAAAAGAATCAATAGACAAGAATAGGGGGTGTAAATAAGATTGTGTAGCTGTTAGATTCCGTCTCCAGTGTTCCATACCGGCATGCACTTCGGCATTTATGTGTCCACAATCACACTCATTTGCATTTATGGTACTCTTCCTGGTGTAGTGAGGAGCAGAAAGCACAGGGTGAACATAAAGAAAACAATTTGTGTTTTACTCAGAATTCTTTAATTAACAGCAATGACAGCCAAGAAAATGCTGAGTATGATACAGTGCACGCCGGATAACTTACATTTTTCTTCAATGTACATTCAATAACATTCAAGGTGGCGACTGGGGAGCATTAGTAGGAAACATTTGGAGCAATACCACCATATGCCTCTCTTCCAAAAGGAAGTGGTACGTCAGATGGGAAAGACTTCTGCTCACTCCAAAGCTCAATCGGCAATAGTTCATTTTGTAATGGTATTATGGTTCTCTGAGAAATCTATTTATTTCAGATAGTTCCAAAGGTTTTGAGAACCTGTGCTTTTTCTTGTTTCATAAAGTTTGATTGTACTGAATTCTCAGAATGAAGTGTGTACCATTTAACAGTCAGCCTCTCCTCTTGCATTTTCCTCTTACATCACCCAGGTGATGAAGTACAGGAGCTAAGTTCCGCCTGTAAACAGCCATGCACCTTTTGCTGTTTTTGCTAATTTTGCATGTGATTCACCCAAGGGCACCATAAAGAAACTACAAAAGGTCTAGTTGTGCTGTTTGCACCATGCACATAAAATTGAGGAGTACCTACTTTAATTGTACTACTGAATATTGGCAACAACAATATCGTGTCATACTAAAATCGAGGACAAAATACCGAAAGGTAAGTGCAGATATGGAAGTACAGATTTACGATTGCTAAATACTCATCTACTTACCTTGAAGATATATGTACTGTGTCTTACATATTACGTATATGTGGAGTTGGGTATAAAAAATCTAGACTTACACATTTGTCTAAATTTTGGTTTCGATATTCTGTTGTCGATATTCTGTCCCATCGATACTGTTGATCCGATATTCAGGGGGCACACTACTTTTAAACTATTCAATTATTCCCACACAATAGTGGTGCCATAGCCATTCTTGAGGATCACAGAACTAGATCATTAGAGGACCTTCAAATATTTGTGTAATGTCTTGAATTAAAACCCCTTTAATTTTCATCATTTAAACATTTATTAGCAAGATTAGAGGCCTAGTTCCTATTTCCTTTCCCATTTAAAACTACAATTGCCACCTCTTTATTGAAAAACATTGACAGGTCATTGTATCGTTTCACTTGTGAGTAACCCAAATCCCTTAAAATGCAAATTTTGATGATGTAACTTGAAGTGCATTTTTGTGCACAGGTAATAGGCATCCACATATTAATGCAACGACAACGTTGAAAATGAGACATACAAAAATTCACGTTTTTTCACAGCCACAAGAACTGCAGTATGAAAATAAAATGTCCAAAAAATAGTTATATGTACAATTATTAATATTGCACTTTTTATACAAGAAAATCCTAATAAATATACACAAAAATGTTGTAGATAGAATTACTTTCTTCTTAAATATTACATCAATCATATCATTGTTTTAAACAAGAAAATATCAGCTTGGGCAACTAATTTTTATAAACAAATGTTTTTTAAAAACACAGATAAAGTAACTATACAGAAATTATATGTGTTGTTGCACTATATAATGAGCAGTTTGACAATTCTTCAATTGATTTTACATTTTTTAAAGTAATTACATTTGTACTTTGACTTTTTTAATTTATCTGCCATTTTGTGTACAAGGCAACACCACATCCGTAGAAGACATTGCTAATGAGTATTATAACATACACACAATCATATGTAATCAGGATATTGCTACTCAATTAGCAGAGCTGTGACCACATGATGAGTTACTTATTCCAGTTATTAAATTAAAGGACATTTCTGCAATATGTGCAATTTCTAATACATATGTGGATATTTCCACAGACATTGACATGTGAAAATTCTGTAGTATTTCCCTGCAAACCTTTCATAAAACCTGTAGTTCATGTAAAATACGACAGAAAACAGAATTACAGGAATTAATTGTAAATGTTTGTGGACAGATCCACTGGGATATCCATGGACGTTTCATGATATTGTCAGGAACAACATTTCTTCAGAAAACTCTGCTAAACTTAAAACTGAAATTTGTACTGATTTCTTAGAATAAAAGTGAATAAATCATTTCAATTCCTTGAAAGTTTGCACAGAATCGAGGATCTCTTGGAATTTCTATAAATGCACAAAATATATTTCAAATCAAAATTTCCCTAGACTGCAGATGCAAAATTCCCATTATAACATTCTTGTTCAAACATGTCATAAAGATTTTTAAACCTTTAAATGATAGTCATCTGGTATATTCCTTTGGGGTCGTATGTGATTATGTATGCAAAGAATTAACCATATAGTATTCAGGATATTGCAAGTCAACTCGGAATCCCAGAAACATATAAAGGCCAAAGGTGCAGTTTGTGAGGTTTAAGTTGACTAGCCTTACCCTGATTACCTATTAGATTGTGGCACAAATATAACATTTGGCCACCAAAGCCTCATAAACTTTGGTAATGTTTGATTTGCTTATGAACCATGATTGCTGAACTCTAAAGAGGAGATGGTCTACTTGGAGTTGATTCCATAGACATGTAGGGGCATATCTACAAGGCACGGCGTTAGAATTATCACCGCTTTAGCGTCCGTTTTGGGCCGAAAAGCGGCGATAATTCTAATGCCTATCAGCATGGACATGCTAACGTGGAGAAGTGTGGCTCAATGATTAGAGCGGCAGATCCCGATGCAGAGGTCTAGTCCGGGACCAGGGTTCAATTCCCCGCCTCGGCGGGTCTTGGGCTCAAAAATTCCACGGACCTCATAATTCTCGCCTCGTGCCTATTCCAATCATGGAGTCCCACTCTGCAACTCTGGGCAATAGCTTGCTTAATCTCCACAACGGCCCCCCACAACGCTAAGGATGCCTGGCCTCCACCTTGGGGGTGCCCAGAAGTGGATGCCTCACAGGGAAAGCCAGGATGGGTTCCACAGCGGTATTCGTACAAGCGCCTTGAGACCCTTGCGGGTGAGTAGTGCGCTATACAAGTATCAAATTTACATTTACATTTTAACGCGTGAATCCATGCCTTTGTGCCTATTTTCTTATTGCCTTGCCTCGCATCGCTAATGAGATGCGAGGTAGGCGTTCACGACTGAAACTCAGCGGGAATAATCGCTAACAGGGCTACTCTCTATTAACTAGTTAATCGCTAACACATCTAGCGACATTAAAACTAGCGCTAACCGGGTATTTCGCCGGTTCCTTATGCCTGATAATTTCACGACTTAGCAATATGTTGCATGGAAGGTGGATCATAATGCTAGATCCACCTCTCCCTATTTACAAGGTTTTATCTAACTGCTTGTTATATCGCTGATATTCCTGCGATATTTTATGCCTATCACCGCTTTTGCCGGGATTTCTATTGCCTCGGCGATGCACATTGTAAGTATTGCGCTGACCGGGCGATAGAATCCGGCATTAGGCGGCGTTAGGATTTGCCATGCTATATGCGGCCAACGATAATTATCGCTGCCGCTTGCTGATATGCCCCCAAATCACTAAAACCAGATTTACCAAATTCCCACCACATTACAGAAACTGAAAGCTTTAAAATGGAAGACGAAACTTGAAACTGCAGTTTGAGATCATGTTTAAAATGAAAGCAAAACATGAGAACATAGCTCATAGGAAGGTACTGCTCTCAGCAGTTTTTCACTGTCTAATCTGTTTGTCTCTTTTCACTAAATGATGGGATAAATAAATACCAGGTCAATGACAACAGGTTGAACTGGACCAATGTAGGCCTACAGGACATATTTTCAATCTGTTTTGTCTGTTGTCTGACAATGTACTATTGGCATGGATGTTCAAATATAAGTAGACATCTTCACTCATGTCAGAATTAATCATAAGGTTTAATTAACATTATCTTTTGCAGAAATAGTTTTAGAGTTACAAAATGAGCAGATGATATGCTATGGGTTAGAATACATTAATTCATCTGCACCTTAAGTCATGTCTTGTGCGTGACCAGAGTAGCACCTCCTTGCATGTGCCAGTTAGTTAAACATTACATAACCGAAAGAAAGTATAATATCAAATAGAATTAGAAAATATTGTGGCCTCTTTGAAGTAGCCGCCCTTCCCCAGTATTTACAGAACCTTATTCCCAGTGTTTGTTTGAATGAACTATTGATGCCAGAAACCAAGCAGGGGTCCAATGTGCTGATTCTCATGTAACTTTAAGGTATAGTGAGTATGTAACTGGGTGCTAGATTACACCAGAAAGGGGATTTAGCAAGGACAAGGTTACCTCGAGCATGGTAACTATGCTATATTTCTTTCTATGAGGGATGTGCCTTAATGCAGATCATAAAATGCTTGCCACGCAAAGGGACGCAACTACTAAGTTAGATTTATCAAGCCACGGAAAGCCACCTTGCGTGGTGGTCCTGCATTTCTTGATAAATCTAGAGTAACGCAACGTAGCACCAATCACTTACGTTACTCTGCCCCAGGAAGGCGTACCATGGGTGAAGAGTGGGTGTTCCCACGCATCTACTCATAGATTTTTGGTGCATTCCCAGATTTACCATTACTGGTAGACCTGGGGAAGCCAAAATGAGAATAAAAATGTTTATTTCTCCTTGTGTTTTCCTCCTTCTGTGTGTGCTGCATTCTGCAATGTGCCGTATTATATTAAATACGGTACATTCCTGCCCTTTCCTTATCACGTAGGGCAGCGCAGCAAGGTGACTTACTGTGCTGCGCTGCATGAGAATTTGATAAATATGCCCCTTTATCTGAGTCTTTGGGGCAGATTTATCAACACATTGTGTCGGTGCAATGTCAGAAAGTCAAAATGTCAAAACTCTCACAAACCGGCGCAAAGTGTTGATTTGTTATTGACGTTTCAGCTGAAAGCCTTTTTGTGTTGAATAGTTGCCTAAGTTGTGCTATATTGCATTAAGGGGGTGTCCTGTGGGTGGTACATGAGCGTCCCACGCTACCACCAATGTCTTTTTGACGGAAAGTCTTATATAATACCATTTGTAGAAAGGGTTTTGAACCAAAAAATACTACTTCCTTGAGACAAACATTTCAAACCTTGCATGACTGCTGTACTCTAGAGTACACATATAATGTTTGTGAACTCTTTCATTACAAAAGCTGTACTACACATCACGCACACTAAACTGTTTCAAAGGTGTGTGTGCGGTGCTATGCGGCCAGTTTGAGTATCAGTGCAAGAATGACAGCAGCAGTATCATATGTAAGATAGGGAGAAGATGTGGCATAACACCCAGCGCTGCTGACTACGGAGATGGGAGACCGGGTTCGAATTGCTGCGTCGGCTCAACATCCTGTTATTCTGGGCAAATCACTTGATCTCTGTGTGTCTCCAAAAATGAATGTGTCCTTGTGTAAAGTAACTGGTGCTCATGTAAAGCGCTCCAATACCTTCGGGTGGTGTTGACACAAAATAAAACTGGAAAAAATGTATATATATGTTTGTAGATATGGCTCTGCACTGTTTTCCCCCTTGCACAATACAAGGTTGCAATTTTGGTTGCTGCGCTTTTTCACGACTTTTTCTAAATCTGCCCATGTGTATTTTTTCTTTACTATAGTGCTCCTCAAAATAATTTGTTTGCCCAACCTGTAACAGGTGACTGGTTGGTGGATGAAATACTGCCTCCTTTTTTAAACCGGCAGATTCTTAGTAACCACAATGATCTAGAACCTGCACACAAAATGTTTTCTTCAGTAGGTGGGTAAGTACAGTGGGTATTCGGCATAATGTACAAGCATAACAAACGTTTTTGCTCTTTCATGAAATTTTTATTTTCATTAAAAAGCATGCTAATGCGTATGAGATTCGTTTTTGACTCCTCGAGTCGCTGAAAATTAAATGTTTTGAAAGATTGTTCAGTAAATCCACAATTAATATGTATGAGAATCATCAACATAAAATGAATTTTAGTGAAAATGATTTAGTTTCTTTGGTAATTCTGAAATCTGGCGTGAGCAGTGGCGTAATGCAAACTGATTGTGTCCCCTGAGGGACCACTCATATCGGAGGGAGGGAGGCGAAACAAGGAGAAATGCTTTCTTTCTCCTTGTTTTTGCTGTTACCATGTGTGCTGCCTTGTGCAGCACTCATAGAAACAGCAAATTGTCATTGATTGTTCATGTGCAGGAAAGTGATCCTTCCTGCACATACACAAAAAAAATGACGTTTTGCTAATTCTATGAGTGTTGCATCAAGCAGCACACATAAAAGTTACAAAACGTCATGTAAAGGGAAACCTTCTGTCTCCTGCACAGGAAGACCTTCCTGCATATAAACAATCTTCCCCTCAACGCAGACACCCGTGCAAGGGTGCCTGCTGCCTGCGTTTACGCTAGGCTGCTAAGTTTAGGGGCACAGGGGCGCAGGGGGAAAAGCAGGGCTGCGCCATATTGTTGTAAATATTTTACAGGTTTGCGTTTCTGAAGTAGCGGAGTGAGGCGTTAAGCTAGGAAGGCTAACGCCACACTCCGTCACTTCATTGTAAATATGCTCCAAAGAGATTCAGGACAGAGGAATAAAGAAAAAGAGTGGATGGATAGAAAGAGAAAAGGAAAGATAGGGATGTGAAATGGAGTGGGCTGGATTGAACATTTTTGCCAGGGCTGATTTTGGTTTCCAGTCCGTCCCTGTTGATTGTTCACCTCATTT
Organism: Triturus cristatus; assembly: GCF_964204655.1. Lineage (NCBI taxonomy): Eukaryota > Metazoa > Chordata > Amphibia > Caudata > Salamandridae > Triturus > Triturus cristatus. Next base: position 999,060,930 of record NC_140581.1, read on the forward strand.
TTATTGCCCAATCGCTGATACTTCCCAGACAACACCCACTCCTGCTCCCTGCAGTAAGAGAACCACAAGGGGCGGGAATTCCACCCCCACCAGCGATGTTGCTGCATGGAAAACAATGCAGATCCTGCCTTTGCAAATCATATTCTTTTTTGGCATGTGGAGCTGCCCACTTTTCCCAAGCCTTTCTCTGATTTATATGCAGAAATGTTGTTATTAAATGCAGCCCTTAGTTTTTGCATTTCATGTTTCACATTGTCAAATAATACCGATTTTTGGATGAAGCTTTGGATGTTATGATATGTTGATTTTTTCTTACCAGGTACAGTTTTTGGCTCTAAAGCAAGTGCCCTAGTCTGTCGACGCCTCCTCCAGGATGCCCCTTGTTTTGGAATTGTTCCCTTACATGTGGATTTCTATACACCAAAAAAGTTGCTTTTGGAGACGCGGTTCTATGGTTTAACTGGAAAGTGCTTGTCTCTTCATATCTCATTGCAATTTAATCTAATCTGAAGGGCTCATTCCACCTTCCTTCTTGGTTCACAGAACAATATTGTAATTATGTAATATGTCAACAGGAATTGACTGATGTCAAGAAGAATCTCCTACATACACTAATTTTATGGCACCTAGCATGGTTCCTAGCATGCCTGCCCGCCAACTCGTTCAAAGATGGCTGCCACGAAGTGATGGTAGGCGCCTTTGAGGGGATGTCTTCTTACACCTGCAATGACATCCGCCCTACTCATTTTGTGGGAACACACTTGTGCAAGAATGTGCAGAGTGAAGAATTAACAAAGGACAGACAGTTTAGTTGCCCGTTTAGGGGATTTGCACTGATGATGTAGTGATATGACTGTTTTTGCATATGTGGGTGCTTACACTTGTCAATACCTAAGGATTTGTGAGCCATTTTGTGCAGCCATAAAACTCTAGCAAATATGGCTCAAAACACGTCATTCATAGTTTTCCCTGTTCTCCTATATACAATTATATACAGTTACAACTGTTACATTAACAGCTCTGTCACACACAGCTTTGGTCCAGAGATGCGCTTTACATTGTTAGAAATGAACATAATTCTGTTAGGTAGTACACACATCTCTGACACCTCTCCAGTTCACAACGAGTTTCTGGTTCTCGACGTTGGAGCATCATTGTCTAAGGAGAATGATTCCTTAATTCTGTAAGGTAACAAGTGTCTTGACATATTTTTGGACAAATTTGACTACTGAATGGTACAGAGTGGTAAATGTCGGTTTCACAACCCTATGACCCCCCCTGCACACCAGTGAGACCTCAGTTCATAGTGGTGAAACATCGTACAACACTACAGTGTCTTCTTCCCTTTCATTATGATGCAGTGACAGCAAGTCTTGTTTCTGTTGTCTCTCTTGTTCTCTTTCATGCTTCCCTTTGGCGCACTTGGATACGTGCCCGGTCACAGTCGCTAGGTCAGATATTGGCACAGTTAATGCCAGTCCTCAGAGGGCTGCATAGGCCAAAATCCACATTGGCATTGCACAGTCAAAAAAAAAAAACATTTGTCCATGGTCGGGTAGGACAACATGGGTTGTCCATTGTTTGCCATTATAAGATTGTTTTTCCTGGAAAATCTTTCCCTTTTTCAGTATCTCCCTGAAAGGGTTTACTGAGCAGCATGTTTCAGCTGTGCACAGCAGCGAACAGAGAGGTTCCCTTTCCAGCATGTGAACTTCTTCCCACTTTTAATTTTTCAAGTCCTTAGTAAGCTGTGTTCTTCTGTACCTGTCATGCCTGTGGCATAGTATGTCTCTTTGTTCAGCTTTCTTTTTCGCATTTTTTTTTCCCAACACAGGCTTTAATTCATCACATCTTGTGCTCCAGCAATCATGGCAGGGAGACCTGTCAAGTATCTTATAAAAAAATTAAAAAAAACTAAAAAGAAAAATAAATAAATTTCAGTCACTTTTTGAAACATTCCTTCCTGTGGAAAAGTTAAGCACAGAGGACCAGTTCATACTTTCCCGCAAGAACTGCAGCATCGAGCTTTGAACTGGGCGAGCTGACAGAGTTTCAGTTGCCGCACTTTCTCGCAGTATCTCGTCGTGTCCCTGCACTCCACTGAAAACAGAAAAGAAGAGCCATGATTAGGTCATCTTGGGAACCACGTGTATGTAGTACAAACCCCCAAATGATGAAATGACAAACTTCTGTCCCCCTCTTTCTCAGACTCAAATACAGAACCTTGGGGCATATTTACAAGCCCCTATGGCCACCACAACGTCACTTTTTCTGATGTTGTGGTGACGATAGGGTCTTTGCCTTATTTACAAGGCAGCGTTAAGCCACGTTAAGTGTCTTAACGCCGCCTTGTGAACAAGGCACCCTTTCACGCTATACTTAGCGTGAAAGGGGCGGGCAATTGGTGTTGTGGTGGGCGTTCCACCGCAACACCCATTGATTTTGATGCTGCCTCCTTTTTACAAGGGTGGCGTAAATATGGGGCAGCGCCAAAATTAAGACCAGGGAAAACCTCGTCTTACCCTAGCGCAACGAGGAGAAATGTTTAATTTCTTCTTGTTTTTGCTGTTTCCGCGTGTGCCCCATTGTGCAGCACACATTAAAACAGCAAAACGCCAGTGGCTGTTTATGTGCAGGAAGGTGTCCCTTCCTGCACATAAACAATCATTAAAAAAATGAAATTTTGCAACTTCTATGTGTGCTTCATTAAGCTTTCAGAAGTGGCGGAGTGCAGCGTTAAGCCAAGGAGGCTAATGCCGCGCTCCCCCTGTATCTGCTTTGTCATTCATGTTTCGTATTAGGTGCATTGACAAGATGTGGACACAGGTAAGAAAAAGTTATTTATCTGTAACTACAGTTTTCCAGCATTGGTATCATTCATAGATTCACAGGCTTGAATTACTTTCCCCTGTCAAGGCTGAAATGGCTATTCTGTTCTTCTGGCATTTTGCTGGTGGGCTGCAGACACTTGTGTGGTTTTCAAAGCTGGATGGGTTTCCACGAATCAACCATGAGCGCTCCCTCACACCCAATTTTAGTCATGACCTCCTGCAGTGTGGTGCTGATTAGAAGATTTTTTTGCCAGGGCTGATTGTGGTTTCCAGTTCAGACCAGTCCTTCTTCAGGTTCATTGGAATTCATTCAGGCAAGTAAATGAAAGATCTAATGCTGGCCAAGAAAATATTACTCACCTGTAAATACAGATCCCCGGTGTTAGTTTATTTCATAGATTGAAATACTTGAATTGTCTCCAGCTCAATGACAAGGAATAATTCAAGCAGGTGGTGAATCTATGAAATATCCAGGGCTGGTAAATAGCATGGGTCCAATTGGGTTTAAGTGTCCTGGGTCTTACTTAGCCACAGCAATCAGAGGGGCATATTCATCAATGGGGTTGCATCGCTTTTGCACAATGGGGTGCAAAAGCGACACAACTCTTAAGTGTGATTTATCAAGCCATGCAAGCCCACCTTGAGTGGCCCTGAGTGGCTTGCTAAACCCAGAGTAATGCAACGTAGTGTAAATTGCAGCGTTGTGTTACCCAGCACCAGGGAGGAGGCCCATGGATTTTGGCGCATTCCAAGATTTACCATAAGTGGTAGATCTGGGAATGTGTAAAAACTGCAACACATCCCCAGGGGAGGCGTAACGAGGAGAAATATGTTTATTTCTCCTTTTTCTTTTCCTCTTTCTATGTGTGCTGCATTCTGCAACAGACATACAAAGAGGAAAATGCCTCAGGGGATTGTTTTTCTGCAGGAAGGTCTTCCTATCTACCCCAAAACTATCCTGATGACAAACAGGCACCCTTGCACTGTTGTGCAAGGGTGCCTGCATTGGAGCTAGGCAGCACATTGTGCGTCAGCGCAGGGAAGGGTAAGTTACTTACCTGTAATCCTAGTTCTCTTCCAGGGGTATCCTCATCAAAGTCATAAGCACTGAATATTCCCGCCCATGTGCGGGGACCCCGGAAATAATAAAATTATATATGTAAAAAACATACATATATACAGCTCTGTATATGTATAAACATATATCATTTTTTCCAAGCAAATGCAGCTCCCATAAAAGGCTAGGCAATGTAAATATACACATCCAATAACACACATATATATATATATATAAAGGTATAACAATACACCTAAATCTCTTTTTTTTTTTTTTTTTTTTTTAATGAGGTAAACACTCATGAGAAAGCAAAAAATAAAGAGAACAAACTGTGGAAAAACACAGATGTACAACACATTGCCAGCCTGCAGGCTGCATTGCAATATAATACCATAGAGACTAAAAAGCCCTGTACAGGTAAAAACTGGCACCGTGCCTTTAAGGCAGCCCTGACTTCCATATCCCATCATGCCTCAGGGGTGACAGTTAGGTCAGTTGTTCTTTGCGGGACCGTAGTCCTAAACACAAAGATATATCCTTTCCATAATGAATAATACACCTCTTCTCATTTGCCTGGGGAGGTGGGTGGGTTGCTTATGACTTTGATGAGGATACCCCTGGAAGAGAACTAGGATTACAGGTAAGTAACTTACCCTTCTCTTCCAGGGGATCCTCATCAATAGTCATAAGCACTGAATAGAGTAGCAAGCTCCCCTTCCACCAGCAGGCAAATGAAACTAAGGTTGTATCACCCATGGAGAAAAAGAATCATGAAAATGATTATGTTTGGAACAGATTCCTCAAGGAGGCTTGTCCTACTTGAGTGTCTGCTCTGGTGTCCGAATCCAGACAATAATGCCTGGTAAAAGTGTGGACAGATCTCCAAGTGGCTGCCTTGCAGATCTCGGAGAGTGGGACATTATTGAGAAAAGCCGCGGTAGCCGCTTTTCCTCTTGTCGAATGCGCTTTAGGGCGCGCCCCCAATGGTTTCTGAGCCAGTTGGTAGGCCAAAGTAATACTAGAAACAATCCACCTAGCAATGGAACGTTTGGATGCAGCAAAGCCCATACGGACAATCCCATAGTTCACAAACAATTGGTCAGATTTCCTGATATTCTTAGTCCTATCTAGGTAGAATTTTAGGACCCTTCTGACATCCAGAGAATGCAACGCCCTCTCTGCCGGAGAGGAGGGGTTGGGAAAAAAGGTTGGTAAGGAGATGGCTTGGTTTACATGAAACTCCGATACCACCTTGGGTAGGAACGAAGGGTGAGTTCTCATCACCACCCTATTTAGATGAAAAACAGTGTAGGGTTCTTTAGAACAGAGGGCCTGTATCTCACTGACCCTCCGTGCTGAAGTGATGGCTATTAAAAATGCTGTCTTCCATGTGAGGTGCTGTAGGGTAGCCTTATGAATAGGCTCAAAAGGCGAACCCATGAGCTTCGACAGAACCAAGTTTAGCTCCCAGGAAGGAGAGGGAGGTCTAACAGGGGGATAGACTTTCTTGAGTCCTTGCAAGAAATCCTTCACTACCTGCACTTTAAAAAATGACTGCTGTGAAGGCGAACGCCTGTATGCTGTTATGGCTGCTAGGTGAACCTTTATGGATGAAAATTTCAACCCTGCCCTTGCTAAATGTAGAAGATAGGGCAAAATTACATCCTCCTGGCATTTAGTGGGATCATAATGATGCTGAGCACACCATATATAAAATCTTTTCCACTTACAGAAGTAGGAGTGTCTTGTCGAAGGCCTCCTGGCTTCCTTCAGTATGGACATACACTCTTGAGGGAGGTTCAGATGGCCATACTGGAGGACTTCAGGAGCCATGCTGTTAAGCTCAGCGAGGGAAGGCTGGGATGGTAAATCTTCCCCTGCATCTTGGATAAGAAGTCCGGCCTGCACGGCAGCCGCTTGTGGGGGCGGATCGACATGTGTAGGAGATCCGTGTACCACCACTGCCTCGGCCAGTCCGGTGCTATGAGTATCATCTTGGCAGATGAATTCTGTAGCTTGGTCACCACCTTGGGAATTAGTGGGAGAGGCGGAAAAGCGTACACAAATGTCATTGACCAATTGATCAAAAGGGCATTCCCTAGGGATCCTGGTCGATGGTATCTTGAGGCGAAGCCTCGGCATTTTGTGTTTTGCTCGTCCGCGAAGAGGTCCACTTGCGGGCGCCCCCATTCCCCGAAGATGTCTTCTAACACTTCGTCGTTGATTACCCAGTCCTCTGGCTCTTGAAAATGCCGACTGAGCAAGTCTGCTTGCACGTTGAGTTCTCCTGGTAGGTGCACCGCTTTCAATGAGATGTTCCTTGCTAGGATCCAGTGCCACAGGGACTGAGCTTCCAGCGAGAGCGTTCTGGATCGAGTACCCCCCTGCTTGTTCAGGTAGTACATTGTGGTGGTATTGTCCGTCTGTACTAGAATGGTACTCGTCGTTATCGCAGGTAGGAACGCTTTGAGGGCTAGGTGGACCGCCCTGAGCTCCAGCATGTTGATGTGGTACAACTGCTCGCTGCTGGACCACCGTCCTTGAGTTTGCAGAGTCCCAAAATGCGCACCCCATCCCTGAAGGGATGCGTCGGTGATTAAGGTCTGAGTTGGGGGCTCTTGATGGAAGGGAATCCCCACTTGCAGATTCCTTGGCTTCAGCCACCACTTGATTGACTGTTTGGCTGCAGAGGAGAGGCAAACCTTTTCTTCCCACAGGGAGTTCCTTTGATCCCATTTGTCCTCGAGATCTTGCTGGAGAGGACGCATCCTTAGCCTGGCATTGGGCACTAGGAAGATGCAGGATGCCATGGCCCCTAGCAGAGATGAGATTTGCCTTGCCGACGACAGATTGCTGGTCATAATCTGTCTGCCTTTTAGCATAATGGATGACTGTCTTTCCTCCGAAGGAAACACTTTTCCTACTACGGAGTCTATAGTTGCACCCAGGTAGTGGATCCTCTGCGTTGGTGAAAAATTGGACTTTTTGACATTCACTCTGAGACCCAACCTGCGACATAAGTTCAGGCATAGCGACAGCTGTGTCCGCACATTCTGTGGTGATGAGCCCTTTATTAGCCAGTCGTCTAGGTAGGGATAGACGAAGACTCCTGCGCGCCTCAGAGCAGCCGCTACTACTGCCACGCATTTTGTGAATACTCGAGGAGCTGACTTCAGGCCAAATGGGAGGACTTTGAACTGATAGTGAGCGTTGCCTACCACAAACCTGAGAAATTTTCGATGATTCCTTAGGATGGGAATATGGAAATATGCATCCTGAAGGTCCAGTGAACACATCCAATCGCCCATCCGGAGAAGAGGATATATTTGGTGGAGCGCCAGCATGCGAAATTTTTCCTTTCTTATGTGCTTGTTCAGTATCCGTAGGTCTAAAATGGGTCTGAACTCCACCTTCACACTCCTCTTTTGGATGAGAAAATATCTGGAGTAAACTCCCTTTCCTCTCTGGTTTATGGGCACTTTCTCTATTGCAGATTTGAGTAGTAGCGTCGCTACCTCTTCTCTGAGCTGCTTTAGATGCTGGGATGACTTGACAGGAGGAATCGATGGGGGGTGACTTCTGAAACGAAGCGAGTACCCATGACGCAGTATATTGAGTACCCACTTGTCCTTTGTGATTGTCTGCCACTCTGGAAGATGATGCGCAACACTTCCTCCCACCGGAGCGGTGGACAGCATCGGAGGAAGCGGTTTCTCATTGCTTCCCCGGTGCTTTGTTTCCAGCATTAGACTGCCTGTTGTTACCTCGTCCCCTGGATGGCTTGCGGGACTGGTATTGCTGTTTCTTTTGACCTTGCTGGTCCTGGTTCTTTTGCCAATGAGGGGTTTGAACCCTCTGTTGGTAATTGCGCCTGTCATTTCCCTTGCGGCGTCGAAACTCTTTTCTCTTTTCAAGCCCGACTGCTTTCATGGTCTCCAGCTCTGCTTTCATACGGGCCATTTCCTCGTCTGCATGGGACCCAAAAAGAGAACTACCGGAGAAAGGCAGATTTAAAATTCTTGCCTGCGCTTCCGGTTTCAAGGCCGTCAATCTAAGCCAGGATGTTCTTCTGGCTGTGACTCCATGTGCATATTCATGCGCTGCCAGTGTTGCCCCATCCGCCGCTGCACTTATGATCTGGTTAGAAACCAGACTCCCCTCATGCAAAATCTCTTCAAAGTCCCGTCTGTCCTCTGATGGAACTTTTTCAATGAACCTCTGAAGAGAGTCCCATAGTGACCTATCATAGCGCCCCAGAAGCGCCGAGGCACTTGCCACCTTCAAGCTTGAGGATGCTGAGCCGCAAACTTTCCTCCCCCAGGAGTCTTGCGTTTTACTGTCCTTATCTGGTGGCACCGTTGAAGATCCAGCTACTGCATGCGTCTTTCTGGCAGCGGCGGTGATGACAGAGTCCGGTGGAGGATCTGTTTTAAGGAATAGCGGATCCTCCGGAGCTGGACGGTACTTTTTTAGAATTCTCGCCGGCGCCGTTTTGGTGGTTGCTGGCGTGAGAAAGATATCCATTACCGGTTGTAGCAAACCGGGGACTAATGGCAATAACGGGCGTGTCACTGTGCGTTCATGAAGAGTTTCAAAAATTATGGATGCGGTGGTCTCCTGAACCGGCATAGGGATATTTAATTTTGTAGCTCCTCTACACAACACTTCTTGAAATGTAGAAATATCATCTACCGGAGATACCCGAGAGGGTGGCGTCTCCGAGAGTGTCGGTGAATAATCCCTTTTGGATGATCTGGAAGAAGGGGAGGTAGAAGGGGTCCTACGGCGCCTTCTCTCTGATCTGGTCGACTCTCTTCTGAGGGAGGCAGACCTGGATCGCCTTCTTGGTGCTCGAGAGTGACTTCGGGATTCTCTTTCTCGAGATCTTGGTCTGATCGGTGTCGCTGGGAATACCACGCCCCTTATTCTTGTTAGCGATGCCTTTATTGTGTCTGTCATAGCAGGGTCCTGAGGCATCTCCCTTACGGGACTCTGAGGCACAGCATTGTCCTCCTCCTGCGAACTTTCTCTTGCAGGAACTGGAGATTGATGTACAAGCTCTGGTGATCCTAACCTTGAACCTGAGCCCTCTGATCCTGAAGGCGAGATAGAAATGATACGCGGTGACTCCGGAGCTGTATATATCAGTCTATGAGGAGATTTTCGCCTTGAGACTGGTCGAATCGTGAGGCGAATATGTGAAACCTCCTGCGTACCCTCAACATAGGGCTGCCTCGACGGTGATAGGCCTATCACCGGAGATCTTTGACTCGAATCTTCGAGGCTCCGAGCTTCTTGTCTCGACGTCGAGATTATCTTCGACGGAGGCTTCATGTACCTCACCAAAGCTTTGGAGACCTGTGAGGACGGAGGCACCTGCCTCGACGTCGACTCCGACGGAGGCACCTGCCTCGACGTCGACTCCGACGGAGGCACCTGCCTCGACGTCGACTCCGACGGAGGCCTCTGCCTCGACGTCGACTCCGACGGAGGCCTCTGCCTCGACGTCGACTCCGACGGAGGCTCCTGCCTCGACGTCGGCCCTGACGGAGGCGTCTGCCCCGACGTCACTCCTGACGGAGACTTTTGTCTCGACGTCGAATGCTCCGACGACGTCGAAAGCCTCTTCGCCGTCGAACGATGTTTCCTCGACGGCGATCTTGATCTTGACGGCGATCTTGGTCTCGACGTCGACTGTGGAGATCGCCTACGTACTTCTCGCGACGTCGAATGATGTCTCGCCGACCTCGACGTCGAACGATGTCTTTCTTTCGACGACGAACGATATCTCTGTGCAGACGTCGATCGATCTTCTCTTGACGTCGACAGATGCTTTTTCGACGTTGAACTGTGGCGCCGAGACCTCGACGCCGAGCTTTTAGACGCCGTCGACGTCGAACGCATCCGCTTCGACGCTGAATCTAAAGTCGACGACGATTTTCTCTTTGCAGCATGACTTCCCCTTGACTCCTCACCTCTCCGCGACGATCCCGCCGCTGGAGTCTTCGACGCCGAGCCCGACGTCGATGGGGAGCAAACAGGGACCAACTGCCTCGACGTCGACCGTTCTGCTAGGCCATACAGCCTAATCCTCTCCCTCTCCTTTAAAGTCCTTTTGGAAAGGTCTTCACAATGACGACATGTTGCTGGAGAGTGAGAGTCCGGCAGACAGATGATACACACCTCATGTGTGTCTGACGCAGCCTTCTTTTTTCCACAAGATGGGCATGGAACAAAAAAAGAAGGCATTTTTCTGACAAAACGGCTGAAAAATCAGTCAGAAAAACACAGGATACTGACTTCCTCACAGAAGTTGTAAGAAGAAGTCCAAAAAAATCTTAAAGTTGTAATAATTCTTGACTAAAGAGTCAAAAAAGAAGAGAGCTGAATTCCAGGGTCCTGACTGAAGGAGCCGGAAAGAACAACTGACCTAACTGTCACCCCTGAGGCATGATGGGATATGGAAGTCAGGGCTGCCTTAAAGGCACGGTGCCAGTTTTTACCTGTACAGGGCTTTTTAGTCTCTATGGTATTATATTGCAATGCAGCCTGCAGGCTGGCAATGTGTTGTACATCTGTGTTTTTCCACAGTTTGTTCTCTTTATTTTTTGCTTTCTCATGAGTGTTTACCTCATTAAAAAAAAAAAAAAAAAAAAAAAGAGATTTAGGTGTATTGTTATACCTTTATATATATATATATATGTGTGTTATTGGATGTGTATATTTACATTGCCTAGCCTTTTATGGGAGCTGCATTTGCTTGGAAAAAATGATATATGTTTATACATATACAGAGCTGTATATATGTATGTTTTTTACATATATAATTTTATTATTTCCGGGGTCCCCGCACATGGGCGGGAATATTCAGTGCTTATGACTATTGATGAGGATCCCCTGGAAGAGAAAAGAAAGGAATGCATTGTACATTGTTAGCTACGGCACATTCCTGCCCTTTCCCTATCACGCAGCACGCTGCGTGATATCTTAATAAATATGCCCCAAAGTATATTAATAATTATCTTGCAAGGTGGAACAATGCTTGCAATACGGAAGTGCTGGTAAGAGCTGAGGGGAATAGAAGGGAATGGACGGACATAGCCAAGGATGTGACCTGATGTCTAGAGCAGTTGACCTCAAAGCTGGGGAACCGGGTTCGAGTCTTGGCAGGGACACTCAACATCCTGTGATTCTGGGAAAATCACTTAATCTCTGTGTGCCTAGTAAAATGAAGGTGTCCGTCTGTAAAACAATTTGTGCTCATGTGTAAAGAGCTCTGAAACCTTTGAGTCACATTCGCGCTATATAAAACTCTAAAAAAAAAAAAGTGGAGAGAAGAGATAGAAAGAGTGGCTTATCAAACTAAGGGGCATATCATCAAGGCCAGGCGATAAAATTATCACCACTTTAGCGTCCGTTTTCGGACGGAAAGCGGCAATAATTTTATCGCCTTATCAGCAAGGTCACGCTATCGCGTGAATCCTTGCCCTATGGCCCTTTCCCCCAATGCCCATCTTCGCATCTCTAAAGAGAGGCAAAGTGGGCGTTCCACCCCAAGATAACGGGAGAAATGTTGCTAAGTGACATTTTTCCTATTATCTAGCCACACGCTAACCTGCAGAGCGACAAGAAAAGTAGCGATAACCTCAGTTATCGCTACTTTCCTTACGCCTGCTTTTCAACTGACTTAGCCATGATATCCTATGGAAGGTGGATATCATGGCTAAATCTGCGTTGCCCTATCAGCAAGCTTTGCCAAACGTTGTGCGATTATCGCTGGATTTTCAGCGATAATCGCACAGTTGGCCGCTTGCGTGTTGAATTTTATCGCTTTGGCGATAAGCGTTGCTGATAGCACGCTATCTCCGCAATAAAATTCAGCGTTGGCCGGCGACAATTATCCTCGTGCTAAGAGCGCTGAGAGATAATTATCGCCTGGCCTTGATGATATGCCCCTAAATGTGCAGAATGCCCTCAAATAGCTGATGACACACCAGCAGTTATGGACTGCAGTTCACTCCATGGACATTCATTTGGTGATCTTATCCACAATGCTTCACTTTAGAATGGTTACAATACAAGGATCCTTTTCCAAGCTCTCTCATTTGAGGCACTGGCAGGAAACCCTCAACACTGGCTCACCGTATCTGAGCGTGGGTATCAACACATTTTACTGTTTCTGTTTTCAATGGAGCCATGGATTAAGTTGTTAGAAGGGGGAGTCACAAAAGCAATGAATGCGATGGTGGTCAGCGGCCTCTATAATTATCCAGCCTTCCCATGCCTGTGCCACAGCCACAGTGGCGTAGCCAGACCATTTGCTGCCTGTGGCGGTCCCTGCGTTTGCCGCCCTGCAACAGCAGTAGGTGAGAGCGGGGGCGGAGTGGCGGTGGGGAGACAGACGATGACGAGGGTAAGGGTAACAGTGCTGCCTGCAGCCCCCAAAACTCGTGCTGCTGGGGCAGACTGTCCCCAGCCCCCTCCCTTGCTATGCGACTGCAAAGCCATAACAATGTGGACTGGAGACCGACCAGTGCATTTCTCCGATTAACTTTGCCCCAGGCCTTCATGACCTATGTTAGTCATTTCTACACCTGCTGTTCCTGAGGGAAAATATTGCATATGTTGGGCATCCATACCTGCTGGAAAAAGACAGGCAGACAATAACAGGATTGTGGGGTTTTATTCCAATCAATTAAGCAAAAAGAAAGTACTATGAGCAATCCGCCTGATTGTGTGAGTGTGCTAACAATCATGGGACCATCTGGTTTCAAAGATGTGGAGGACTTCAAAGAGAGTGCGGCCCTCAAGCTGTCACCACGCGTCACCGTGCTCTGCAGGGATCAAACACATATGAACCAAAAAGGGCTCTTGCAGGTAGAAATACTGGCATGTAATGTTATTTTAATACAGTGAAATAACTTTCCTGTGGAATGTAAAAGGTCTTAGAATCAGTTGTCATGACAGGAAGTGCAAGAGTTATTTTCTGATGACATCTGAAATGGCTTCCTGAACTACCTCAGCGATAAAATCATAATTGCTCCCAGAAAACAAGATGCAATACAGGACCATGAGGCTAAACTCCCTTTATTGAGACTTGATTTATTATTATTGGCCGACGGGGAACATTTAACTCTGCAAACATTCTTTTTCTTTCAGCCCGATGATACTGTTTTTCATTTGTTTATAATGAGGCACCGTGTTCTAGGCTTTCTCATTACTTACAGTAATAAGACAAGTAGAAAGCAGTAATTCAGTCTGAGAACACGTCTCCTTGCTTCTTTCAGACCAAATTCAAACATTCCTAACAATCCTCCATTTTAATGTTAATTGCTTTCAATTGGAAACATTTAGTTAAAAGAGAGGAAGGACTAGCACGACCTCTACAGAGCTTTCTGCACCACTATTTGTTTTTGTTAGTAAAGTAGAACTATTTAGGAAGGACGCCCGTTAACAGATCAACAGAATTTATTTAAGATTAATTTGTTTGGATGCTGGTTTGCTACTCAGAAATGTCTAGAAAGTGTCATCTCAAGTCCCCAGATAAAGTGTTTTGGTTTTTCTTAATGGATTTGGGCTATGCTAGGAACTGAATGAATACAATGAGAGAAACTATGGGACCTTGGCACTGGAAATCACAGATGCATTGGCCACACTTTGTAGTGCTAGCCAAATTGTCTCTTCGGATACCCTGGTGTTGTATGTGTGTCTGCACTTCTATCTTTCCAGGAAAGATATTGGGCCTGCAAAAAGGATGGGCCATGGAGCGACTGATGGCGCGAAGCAAGTCAAGTCTTTCTGAAGAGTGTTTCAAGAAATTGTCAGTAATATTAGGCCAAAATGATGCATATGTAGCACATTTCTTCAAGTATTTCGATAAAAAGCTTCAGGTTTTGGAGAGAGTTTTGAGGTGCGCTTATGAAGCACTTTAAGATCTGCAACAGTACAGAAGGATTATTTCTCTGAAGTAGGAGTACATTTATGTGGCCATCATAAGAGGAGGTGACAGGTAGAAACCCAAAGGCACAGGAAACAAATGTTCACGTCACGAGTGAAACAGAGTCTATCACCCCCTTGCTGGTTTCCATGGAGGTACAAGGGGCATATATTCTAAAATGTCGTGTTCGAAAGTTGAGAGTACCAGGTACACTACAGGCTAGCAAAGTGACCAGCGTGGAAGCACATGGGGTTTCCAGCGAGTTGCACTTCTGATCTACCTTCACATTTTACGCTTACTTAATATTATGGTGTTTCTTCAGGAACGATTTTGTCCAAAAGTTTTGAAAATTAGATCAATCTTTTGTCATGCTCACCTACTCACACAGCTATTGGAAATAAAATGGATGGTAGTCTGGAACCTGTCTGTCATGAATGTACCCGTCAGTGTTTCCATTTACGGTAAAGATCCTATGGCATGTGAGGCCCTAGAAAATGAACAGTCTGGCATCAATATGATGGTTAAATTCATACCTCTTCAAGCTCTGAGAAGAACATGATATTTTGGTTTTGATGGGGATGATGTTGCACGTGTCCATATCTGACTCCTCAATTGGAAAGACTTTTGCGATAGAGTAACCGGGAGTGGTGGCAGTAGAACATTGTGAATATTGTCATGTGGTGTTTCTCCTATTGTCAAATCATTAAACCGATTTCTCTCACAACCAGCGTTCTTCTCTGTTCGGCCTGTCTGTTCAAGTGTTCGTTAATAAGCGGCTTCTGTCCGACATGTTTCAAATACCCATGGTTCTCCTTCTAACTCTCTTGTGGTTATTCAGTTCCTCTTTCTGCTCCAAAAAATTGGATAAAGGGGCCTTCAACCATCTCAGACTCAAGCTACTTAATTCCATCCAGTTGGGTTTCTGTGACCTTCACTAGGCGGAAACTACACTTTCACATGCATTTAACTTTATTATTACTGCACATCACAACCTCCTTTCATCGTTCATCAGTGTTTAATCTTCTTACGCTTACCTGCACGGCTTTGTATAGCCACCAAGCTGGCTTACGCTCTGCCCAAAACAGAGCCGTACTGACACTGGCTTTTAAAGGAGTGAATGGTATGCCCCCACCTACCTTTATGACATCCTGTGCCACATATGCCAATTTGTAACTAAAGATCTACCACCCATAACCTTCTATCACATCTGATAATTTTACCATTTAGGCCACCTTCACCGAAACACCATACCACCATACAACTGAGCGGCCTCCTCTCTCAACTCTTGAGGTGTGAGTGATCAGTTTCTCACTTCCCACACTTTTATACATGTATAACTATGGACATAGTTTTTACCTATATATTCCTGGTGTCATAAAAACTTCTCATCTTAAAATGTACATGTCATTGCCTAAGTTAATCATACAACTGGCACGATGTATCCGCATCGCAGCTCATTCTGTTCGTCTTTATGATAATCATCCTAGGTAGTTCTCCTGCCCTATTTTTCCTTGAAGTGCTACTATGTACTCTGTATAACATTTCTGATCCCAATATTGTGGTTGTCAAATTCATAAACAAATATTAATATCTACCCATGTAAGATTCCATAACTATCATTAAGAGAATCTTGCATACTCACCAAATAAGCAGCAAAAGAATACATCAGAAATTGGCAAATAAAGCAGTGGCGGCTCATCCGCTGAGGCGGAGGAGTGTGGCCCACTGCTCTTAGCAGTGGAAATGAAGGAAAAATACAATTATAATATCTGGACGATGTTATAATTTCATTTATTACTGCATCTTTGCAGGGCTGGTCTGCTCTGCACTTTGCATTTTCTGCATGCAGGCTGCATTACAGCCTGCATGGAGAACATGCCCAAGCCCACATTCTCTGTCTGAGCGTCGAACCACAGCGCTTAGACTAATCACAATACTGCATTGCAGCATTTTGATTGGTCAGTGGAACCTGGGTGCTTACCAATTACAATGCTGCATTGCAGCGTTGTGATTGGTCAGGGGAGCCTGGCTGCTTCCTCTTCCGGCTGGAGCAGAGGGACAAGGACGAGAGACGTGGAGAGACACAATGAGGTACGTTTTCTTTTTTTTATCTTTACCTCCGCCCGCCCCGCTAGCCTCAATCCGTGCCAGCTGCTACTGAAATCAAGGAATCAAAGCCAAGGTGAAAACCACAACAGAATGATTAATTCCAATATACATTTCTCAAAATACCATGAAACACGGATAGGAGGTAGTTCACCACTTGAGAACTGGTGTGGGGTGCAAAGAACTCTCTTGTTTCAGGAAACATACCATTTTCACAGGGGGCGATGTTGCAACGTTGCCAGTTCACTGGTCTGGGTCTCCAGGAACAGTAATGTTCTTGTACAGGATTGTTTGTTCGGAGCTGCACGCACTCAACTCGCCGTGACTGGAAGCCATAGTTGCCACATGTGGCTGTGCATAGCGTCCAAGGTGCTACTCTCCACTGCACTCCGCAGATATCAGTCCAACAGTTCTGAGTACTGAATGGCCTAGAAAAGAAACCATTTGTTACTAATATAAAGGATTTCTATGACACTCCACTGAACTTGCAAATTAATTGTGTGTCGGGTGAGTGTGTGTGTCGGGGGTGCATATGTGGACAAATAAACAATGGAACATGTATTTGAATGCTCAATAAATGGTGTACTAAGTGATGTGGCCATGAGTAGAGTAGGACTCTTCAACCCAATGAATAATCCAGTCAAGTTTTCAGGGTATCAACATGAATTTGTATGAGGAATCTTTAATGGTAATCGATTTTGGAGGAGATTGATTTAATAGTTGTTGGTCAATCTGAAGATCTGACTGAATTTTAATTTTCAGGGCTCAAAAGTGCAACCCAAACCACGAGTGAGCTTTAGCAAATGACTTTCATGGCTAACAAAATGGAAGACTGCGAATGGTTTGGTAGGATACCATGTAAAATCCAGCAATTTAGGATTTTCTATTCTGAGAGCAAAACAGAGGGCAGAGCAGTCAGTAGGATTTGTAGGTGTTCCCATCAGGCCAAAGGAATTGGAAGGAGGCAATCAAGGAGACATTCGAAGGAACAAAACTAGATGTCTGATTGTTTTTTTATTTTTGGAGCTGCAAATCTATATGAAATAATTTAAACACATTAAATCTATGCAACTCGGACAAGCAATATGGACCTTTTGGAGGTTCTTCTGAATTTGTAAATGGCCAAAGTACAGTAATCAATGCAGTTGTAGGACATTCATTTTGGTCTGCACTAACCAGGACACCTGCTACTTGGTCTGCAATGAAAACTTGGCCTTTCGAGCCTCCTTCATTTCTGGGTAGCTGTGGACTAGCGGTTTCTCTTAACTCAAAGGAGGTGTACAGTACAACCCAGTTACCAGAGCTGCACTGCAGGTGTGAATGACCAGACTGAGCTTTGTGTTTTTGTAAAAACATATAACTTTAATAATATTTCAACATACATCAATATATGTACAGTAAAAACAAAGTAAAAATGTAAAGTCAAATACACAATAAGAAATAGTGTCTCAAACTTAGTTGGAAAGCAAAATAACACTGAACAAAGGATGAGGGCCGCAGAGTACAATTCCAGATCACTTACAAGTGTATGGGAACAAGTCCCCAAGTATGGGGCATATAATCAAGAAACGGCGTTAGAATTATCACCGCTCTAGCGGCAGAAAATTGCCGCTAAAGCGGCGATAATGGGCTTGATAATATGCCGCAGAGAATTCCAATAGAAGCCCATGTTCTGGTGTCAACATGGGCTTCTATTGGAATTCCCACGGGCATATTATCAAGCCCATTGTCGCCGCTTTAGCGGCAGTTTTCTGCCGCTAAAGAGGCGATAATTTTAACGCCGTGCTTGATAATATGCCCCCATGTGTAGGGGTGAGACGTAGTACTCCTTGCAGAGATATGCATTCAGTTTCTTTTTGAATTCCAGGTGAGTCAGAACAGATCTGGGCGCATAGTTGGAGAAGGTTTGTTGATCAGTAGAATGTTGGAGAAGCAAGTGTTCTGCATCCATTTTAGTTTTCTGAACCAAAGTAATACATAATATGGAGGTTGGAGAGAGCCCCAGACAACAGTGTCAATAGCCGGCTCCTCTAATGCATTCCTGAGCTTCCCTGTAGTTGACCGGGCATTAGGTTATGGAGGAGAGGAGTCAGAAGATGCTTTTTAAGTGCAGGGAAGTTCTCCTGTTCTACTTTTCCTTGAAGTGTTACTCCCAACAGTCTCTGTAGTAGTTAAGTAGGGAAGCCTCTCTCTTTTTGCTCCTTTACTTTGGGTCTTGTATTGTATTGTATTGTATTATATGTGATGCTTATATAGCGCAGACTGTCACCCCACGGGTATCCTGGCGCTGCAACTTAGCAGATGACATCAGTAAGCAACGGGCCTGACTATCAGTGGGAGACAATGCTCTCATTCCTAGGGAATAGCCAGGTTTTCAGACTCTTTCTGAAGCATGGCATGGAGGTCACCTGTCTAATACTCAGGGTCTTCCCTCCCAACTGAACCCCACCCTCTTGCTGAAAATGTAAGACAAAGACTGTGGCTGGGCCAGTCTGGAAGAAATATGCAAAAGTTAAGAACTGCCTGAACCTGATCCCAGAATGGATTTGTACTTAACACAAACTCTGCCTGCAAACTTAGTATAAGTATGATTGCTAACTCCACTTACCAAGTCCAGGACCAGAAATCTGGGGAGTTTGACAGCCTGCTAGGAGGAACTGCCTTGTGCTTGCTTTGAAGGAAGGAGCAGACCAGCTAGAAGCACGGGGTGCCCTTACACGAGGAACATGCTGCCTAGAAGAGGACTACCAGGAGCTGAGGCAGGGCCAACTGAAGCTGCTAGTGTGACTCAGGAGAAGGACCAGTATTACTGAGCCGCCATACTGGTGATGCCCTGAGATCAGCAAACCTCCACAACATGCTCCAAAGAGCCAGTGATTATGGGGCACTCAGTAAATCCTAAAAGTGCCTTGCGGGTTTCCCACCAAGAGAGACATACTGCCTGTGACTGCTTGGCACTGAGAAACCACGACCGCCATTCCCGTCGGTCTCATCTGAAGAACTGAAGCACCAGTAGGATACATGAAGCCTGGACGCTCCCTACAGTTGGTGGGGGAATTGACCTACACCTCTTGATCAACGCTGCGATTCTGGGTGGGCTCTGTGCTTTGTTTGGATGATGGGGATCATCATCAGGACTAAATTATGTATGCCTGAGACAAAAAATGCCTGTGGAGGAGAGTCCTCATTGCAGAAATGACAATTGGTGGTCGCCCTTTGCAGCAGAGAGTCGCATATTGCTGCCACTCCTTCCTCAAGTTTAGGTAGTATAGACGGAGATCGTCTACTGCTTCGTTGCCTGGTTTATTCGTTGCATTCCGACCTGGATTCTTCTGGACCCTGATTAGGTTACCCCCTGAACCCGCGCTTCCCGTGGCTCCATATTTATTCGCTTGGTTGTCGCTATACACTGGAACCTGTATCCCTACAGCTTGCTCTGCCAGCAACCATACCAATCCCTGCTCATGGCTTGAACACCAATTGTCATTTCTGCAAGGTGGACTCTCTTCCACAGGCATGTCTTGTCTCAGGCATACATAATTTAGTCCTGATAATGATCCCCAGATTCTAAAAAGGGATCGAAACGTCCTCGGCATGTAGTACCATGACTATTGCAATTTCTTTTCATTGTAATAAGGATAGCATTGGTAATTGTTTATTATTTATGTAGTCACTTCATAAATGTCTGAGCTGTGTTAATCTGTTTGTTGTCCCGTATGTTTCCCACCTTATATGTTTTTGTTTCCTTTGACCATTTTCAACATTTATTAAATTCTTTTATTACTTCATTTCATTTTCTTTGTCATAGAAACTATTTGACTTCTATGTACATTGTTGTATAGTATTCTGTTGGAAGGGACCACTTGTTCCTCTAGAAATAACTGTACCCATGGTCCCTGACACACCTTTGGGTTCCCTTGTCTATGAAAATATGAGAATAATAAACTGGCATGTGAATGCATGAAAGATGCACCAATTAGAGGGTTTGGATTGAAGCCAGGACTTGCCCCTGAGAGTAAAATGGTGTTTGAGAGCCAGATCCATGATAATGCTTTATTGGAATAAATGGGATCGAGGAATAGAAGCAAAAGATTATCAGTCCATAAATCAGTTAACAATTGCCAAGTGATTCAGGGAAGAGTGCACTAACCCACTCATGACCTTCCCTGATCTCTGTGAAGACTATCCTGAGAAACGTGTGGAGTTATCTGACAAGTAGATAACTAACAGGGGGAAAAAAGGGTCTGGAGCAGCATGGTTTCAAGATCAAAGGGGAGAAGAGCTCCCATCAGAATGATTTCGAAATGGACGGGAAGGGCAGAATTGACCTTATTGGTTTCCAGCTTGGGCAGAAGTCGAGTGGGATCTGAGTTCCTAGTCAGTCATACAGCGATCAGACTGAACATAAATGGGCCTTAAAGGCCCTGTGGTTTATATATGATTATGTTTGCATTCACTCTCCTAAATTAGAAGAGGGGGGAGGAATATAGGGCAGATGTACTAAACTCTGGTTATAAAATACTGGTTGCAATTTCCAACCAGTATTTTTGCGACTAGTGTGTTAAATTACCGAACGACATATGTATTAACAGGTCAGTTCAAAATATTACTGATTCCTAATGACTTGCTAATCGACCTACCGCATGAATGTTAATGAGGTAGGTCGCCATTGGTGTCCCACTAGAAATCAAAGCCAGCATTGGGATGGGGGCTTGCTGGGGTCAGCAGACCACCATGTCAGTGATTGCTTTTAAATAAAGCATTTTTTGGGGGTGGAAATGCAACCAGTTTTTCTTAAAATAAAAAAGGATGTTTTAAAAAAAAAAATGAAATGTTTAACTTACATTGTTTAAGAGTAGGCAGTAGTTCATGGAACCAATGGACTCTCAAAGGGGAAGGGCCTGCGAATGCATTACCACTACACTTCTGTAGTCGATATTAATTAGTATTAATAATTTACACTTTGATTCCAGACATAAAACACTAATACAAACCATTCTGATTCGGTATTTGGAAGGGACGTCCTGAACAAACCCCTTCCAAATACCGAATGGGAATTGGGTCGCAAGCCCAAATTGTGATACGGTAACTTTTTAACTGAATCACAATCTGGTGTTTGTACATAAGAAACAGCTTTTTTGCCATTCGAAATGGTCCGAATCTGCAAATCGAGACGTTTGTGACCGCAAAAATGCTTTGTACATCTGGCCTATAATACTTTACACACCACTCAAGAGAAGTGGAGAATTATATTTGCAGTGCTGACAGGCGCTGGTCGGTATTCTCCCGGTATTTCACATAAATAAACACAATTTGAGAAGGGCCGTGCTCCACAGCCCCTGCTGTCCTCACTCTGCTCTGGCCTGGCTCTGTCTCTCTCCATCTTCATACTGCTTATATCAGCACAAACGTCTCACCAGTGGGCAGCAGCAGCACCTGACGTAAGAGTGGATAAACAGATGGAGGAAGTAAAGCGGAACTTGGCTCTTCCTGCCCCATTTAAATTGCATTTTTTTATTCGGGTTATTTTTATGTGGCTACTTTGGCACATTTCGCTTGGTTTATAAGCTGAGAGCTGCATAAATCTAAATTTGGTTGGTTAGCTGCAGAGCTCATTATACTCTACAGGAAAACTACGGAAGCCCAGAAACAGGAAGGCGATGAGTGATGACACAACATCAGAAATCACACCTTGGGGAATATATATTATGTCGTGTCCTACCTGTGACTGGCTTGATGCCAAATAAATAAGCAGGCAACACTGCCCCTAAAATTCACTGCAGTATGCATTATGCGGCACGGTGTTTGCAACTGGAAGTGGTCACCTTGAGACTGTGGTGCAATAAAGTTGAAGGGCGTTTGCAATTGGAGTTCTTGCCAAAGTTATTTTGTTTCAGTTAAAATCGGGGCTGAGGTGAAACACGTTTTTAACAAGTCATGCAGAAAAATGCCCCTGTCTATTTAAAAAAGACCTTTCTCCTCTTGTCCACCTCCCCTTCCTCTTACAGAGTCTGGGTGTACAGGAAGGGCCAGGCGTCCCTGTCCACGCTCCCCCCTGGACACAAGCCAAACTCACCTCAGCAGCTTCTCGGTGGCATGGATTGGCGTGAGGTGCGCTACGAGGGACTGAACTGAGTGAATTAGAGCAGTGAATATACAGCAGGGTTTTACAGGGGGATCTCAAGCCGTCCTAGTCCCGAGCTATGCTGAAATCCTGGAAAAGGCGAGGGCTGACTAGGCCGCACTGCCATTATGGCGGTCGCACCAGTCACTGGCCACCCAGAAGGGGGAGGGAGGCCGCGTCAGCGAGTGACGCTGCACTTCCCCCCCCCCCCCCCCCCCCGCAGCAACCAATAAGTGAAGTGGTTGTTTGTGCGCCGGAAGCACTCTAGTGCTTCTGGCGCAGAAACGTCCAGCTTGCGTCCAAGCTAACCGGTCTCAGCCGGTCGGCATGGGCGCCCTCTTTAAAAAGAGGTGGTGGGGAGCAGAACAGTCTCTTGTTCTTGCTCCCCACAGATAGGGTCACCGGGCCGGCTGCGGGCCCGTAACGTTTCTTTCTTTTGCCCACCCACCATCCCCTATGGCAGGTATTGTTGGAAGGTTTGGTTTTTCAGTTTGTGTATTGTGACTGATTATTTTTGTCCCCTTTTTTCCAAATTATTGGCAGGGAACAAAGCAATGGTATGCACAGCGATTCTGTAGTAATGTATAAATAAAAGTACAACTTCGAATTTCTCTTTCAATTAGATATTGTCGTATTTAGAGTGTCTCTGGTCAGGCGGTAAGGTCATGATTGGTAAGCATAGTCTTCGGTCCTCAACGGTCAGCACCATATAACTCCAGGGGGTAGTGACAGCCGGTAGGTAGGCTTTCGGAGTGCGGAGGCCGGAGGAGTCATCCTTCCCAGTGGGCCTGGGGCCACCCCCGCACGCGCATTAAGGCGCCAGTATGCAGAAGTCTGCAGCCCCCCGTAATGGAGTGTAAGGCACAGGGCGTAGGGGGGGCCCGTGGGAAGTATCCATCCGATAAGCTGTTGGAGTTTAGGCTTGCTCCTGATGAGGCTCCGCTGGTTCCAGCAAACACCATCCGTAATCTCGGCGTCTTGTTCGACAATAACCTGCAATTGAACTCGCAGGCGAACAAGACAGCCAGTCTGTGCTTCGGACTAATACGAGTTCTCCGCAGGATTCTTCCGTTCTTGCCAGGGGAGATGCGTGCCTTGATTGTAAGGAGCACAGTACTCAGCAGATTGGACTACTGTAACTCTCTGTATCTGGGCGCCCCCCAGTATATTTTGCTGGGATTACAGAGAGTTCAGTCGGCTGCAGCAAAGCTGGCGCTAAACCGCAAACGCGATTCCTCTTCCACTCAGGCGCTGCGTGAGCTCCACTGGCTGCCAGTCAGAGAAAGGATCCTTTTTAAATCTCTCTGCCTGATCCACAAAGCAGCACACGGGATGGGCCCGATTCCCCTGCAGGAGAGATTTTCACGTTATCTCCCCCCGAGACAGCTGCGTTCCTCTAACGCCAATCTGCTGGCACAACCCAGATTCAAACGTGTCAGGATGGGTGGGAGGGCATTTAGTGTGGCAGGTGCGCGGTTGTGGAACGAGCTCCCTCCAAGGATCAGACAGCTTGATTCCTTAATGGAATTTAGAAAGAGTCTTAAGACCTGGCTCTTCCCAGTAGCCTGATCGCCTCCGTCGCTGCATACTCCTCATCGGCATAATTTACCAACTGTTTTGTCAGAGCGCCAGGATACCCGTAGGGTGATAGTGCGCTATATAAGCCCATATACAATACAATACAATACAACCCCCTGCGCAACCTTATTAGTACACGGGGACCGGGAGGGCTGCCAGTCATTGACTTTGCCGTAGGCTCTAGATGGGACACGCAGAAAGTAAATACATACATTGATAGATTTACGGTAGGAGTGTCTTGTTTATTAGACTGTGTTAAGGTTAGCCGTGGAATATCTGACTATCAAAATGTATCTGTACTTTCTACATAAAGTTTCTGTATATAATGTTTTAATTTGTTTGTTAATGTTAATAAATACGGCCGGGGTGGTTACTCCCCCCTAATCCAAAAAAGTAAAACTATCTGTGTGGTCTCCCAAGTGTTATGCTGAAGGGGAGGGAAATGCCATCCATAACCCCAGGGTCAGTAGTTAGAGTAGGGGACATGGGTAAGTACCAGACCATATGCATGGATGGTTAATCTTTCCCCCCCTGCACTTTCCCGGCAAGGTGTTCAGCACCCAATAAAACATACATTCAAACATAGAGAGAAAATGAAGTGCTATAGATATCAAAAATAATTACCTAGCTCTTATAGAGAGGATCTTATGAGATGGGAAAAGGGCAGATAAACAGAGAAATAAGGGAGGAACAATAAAAAATATTACCAAAATGTAAGAAAAATTTCATTTGTAGGTGCCTCTATAAGCATCACAATGACAAAAGATATGTTACTAAAATAAGCAAAAGTATAAGCAGCAATTACAGAAAAATACAATCTTATGGAAAAATAAACTATATATAGAAATGACAACAACTAAAGAAGGCTTGTCCTGTATTCAACTGTAGCAAGAGTAAATGTATATTTAGTCTCTGACAAGTATAGCATGAACGGACCCCGTATCTCTGCTCTTTTTTTAAATATGTTTGGGGAAAAATATGGCCCTATCCAGTCTAAGATAGTACCAAATGCCATTCTGCCTGTGTTTAAAGATAATGTTCCTATAATCTGTCCAATTTAAAGTAATCTGTTGAAACATTATTTCCAGTGACACATCCACTATTCCACTAATCCGCCTCCTCCTGGCAATTCATGCCAAGCTGGGACCAAACTTACCAGAAAAATGTTATCTAATGAGAAGGATACTTAAGTTTCCAATATGTAGTCAATGCAACCTGCTTCAGAACCGTCTAATCAAGTTACACAACCAGCAGTTATCGGTGGCAAGAGAATTAGTCATAGGTAAAATTTTGAGTCAAAATAGAAAAAAACAGTCTGTGTTGTACTTGCCACTCTCAATGATGAGTGAAATGTTTCCCATAAATTCTCCCACATTGAAATTGGCCATGTACCATTAAGGTCCTGTTCCTAATTCTCGTCTTTGTCGATTTTTCGTGAAAGTTAACTGTCAGCAACAAAGCCTTATAGAACATGGACATTTTTGTACAATGTGATGAAATTGCAAATATGTTTGGGAATTTATGTACCGTTCCTGTAGATGCTTCACATACTGTATTAATGTTTTCTAATACATCATAATTTGGTGTACTGAGAAATGAACAATTAGATAAGTTGCAAACATCCTTTAGCTTTGAAAAGGACATTAAAGTATCATCGTAAACAACTGCTAAATCCAAATGATGCCATGTTTCTCTCAATCTCTGCAACACATGACCTATTTGTTAACCCTGATATTCTTATAATGACCCTAAGAAGATTTTTGTTTAAACTCTCCTTAATAGAGAAACCACAAGACAAGATTAGAAGGAGAATAGAATATGTAATTGTTCTGTGGTACAGAGGACTTTGGTTTGTTGGACTTCACATGAATTACTTTGTTAGAAAATAGAGTCATTAAAATACTTTCAATATTCACCCTATCATTAGAAATATCATTGTACCAGAACTATGCTTGACAATATAAAAAGGCTAAATGATACAACTAGAAATTGGGAAATTTAACTCCATGTTGCTGTTTTAACTTTTTCAATTTAGGCAATTAAGTTCTCACTTTCTTATTCTTTCATAAGAACTTTGACTAAGATATTCTGGTAACTCATCTGTTAAATCAGTTTATAGCATACCCTCCTTTCTCATTCTGAGCTTCATTTTTAGCTGTCTCACTGATAGTTAATTATTTTACTATACCTATCTGCATTTTTAATTTGTTTTCTTTTTTCCGATTAATGGAAAAAATTCTAAGACGTCTCATGGATTTACTTGAACACATATGCTGTATTGAGGTATTTCAGATACAAATATAGGGTTGATCTCTCCTGTTCACCCCTTGGTTTTGTACTATTATAAATAATTTGTTTCTGTTTTCAATAAATACTTTTGCAATTAAAAAGTATGTAAGTGAAATTTGTTAATGATCCTTTAGTTTTATTAGAAGCTCCTGAAACACACATTCTCCACAAGCATCAGGTGCTCGATAAAAAATCCTAAATCTCTTCTGGCTTATTCAAGCAGAAATATATTGAGGAATAAAAATACAATTGTGATTTTGCAGAAGGAAATGTTAGAAGTGCCTTGTAATAAGAACTTCATGATTGTAATGTTTGCTTCAGAAATAGGCACCTTGCTTTAATTTTGGATAAACTTTTTAGTTTGAAAATATTTTTTCTAAATATACCCAATCTTTACCAACGGTATTTAGGAGCTTGATAAATTAATTCGTTAGTCCCAGTTCTAGAATATTTTGAACAAATGTGCTTGTCCAGATTTTAGGCAAAACACCAGTTCCCACATCATTATGCAAAATAAAATATTATTTTAGGGTTATTAGTACTGTGGTGGCTTTAATATATTATGATTATAGGATGTACTATTCTAGCTGTGATCCTAGAATTATTGGGGTTAGGCACTTGTCAAATATCATAGGTAGAGTCGTGTTTTATGTACTGTGATGTATAGTGAGGTATTACATTTACTTGTAAATACAGTGAAGATTTGAGTACAGTTTCTCTGAAAAGTGTTTTCTCAAAAAAGAACTTCTGTAAATTCTTTTTCCTTCAAATTCTTTCAATCATGTTTTCTACCAATAGCTTTCTAATAAAAGGTCTAATACTGATACGTCTAAACATTTATTCTACTCTATATTCTGGGTTTCACACATGACTCAAGGTCCACAGAGATTACTTTTTCCCTGACTTTTTACTTTGGCTTGATCAACTCCGACCTCTCTTGTGGTACTCCTAGATGTACCTAAATGTTAAAATTGTCTTGGCAGTTTACTGTAGCCTTATAGCCTTCCGCAGTGGCTATACTGGCCATTAAAGGCCCGCTCCAGTGCTAAAGGCCCGAGCCGAAGGTGATGGCCCCTAACAAGCAAGCAGGACTTTAATGCCAGTTTAGCCCAAATACGGAGGGCTATAAGGCTAGAGGGCAGAATGTTCTAACAAATAAAACAAAAGCATCACGGTGCCTGAGGTGATTTAAATGCCCTTGGGCTCTATGAGACCTTTGTTCACAGCAACAGCTGTGAGCAAACATTGGACTGTTGGAGCTCCGGGCCTCTACCGGCCATTTGAAGCCCAGAGCACTCCATTGTTGTCAATGGAGCTCCCAACATTCCAATGTTCTTATACTGCTTAACACATTTCACAGTCAACTAGCTTTAATGCCAGTCATTCATCAATTTAATAGCAGTTAATTCCTCCACCATATTCCCAGCAGTGACTGGAGTGGCTGGCAGAGAAGTGGTTAGTGACAACAGATTAATCCTATAATGGAGAAGCTGTCAATAGCTGGCATTGTGTTTATCTAAGCATACAATGTCTTTTATGCACAGTCACTGTTCTCTTTATAGCATTTTTGTCGAGAGGGCCTTTGGTTTACTCCCGTCCACAACATGTATAAGAGTGGTTTTACTGAACACTTGTCTTTGTGTGATTTGTTTTTGTAATTTAAAGAAAGTGGTGTGGTAGGTCTAGTTGGTGAGAAATGTTGTTTGCCTGCCTTCACGAAAGGATAACAGGCTCTAAAATTCATATCCTCAGTGCCGCCACTGAACTAAATCCAGCAGAGGAGTGATGTTCCAGCATGTGCACAAAGAACGCCAGATTGGAGGCGACCAAGCTGACTTTTGATGGGTCTGAGAATTTTCCATGACCTAGAGGTGCCAACAATACATGAATATGCTTCAGGGACATAAAGAAGGATGTGTCTCCCAAAACAATAACATATCTTCATAGGTGAACAGCTTCACAGTTCACAACAACTGCCAATGTCTGCTTAGTTAATAAGAAAATTCAGACTAGGAGCAGGAGGTCTCCGTTATCTGCATTGTTATCACCAATCACTACTGTAAACACACTTTTCAGTCAACCTTAGGAGGTTGTGGGAAAAGTGGTTGGACTTTAGTGGGTATCCAGCAGAGGAAGGTTGCGGCGCTGCACAAACAGAACCAGCATGGATGATTTTTACGGGTTTTGGGTCAAAGGCTCAGAATCCTCGTAGGTAAGTGAGGAATCATAATGCTATGTCAGTCATTTGTATAGCGCACATCCTGACAATGATAGGGCCTCGTAGCACTTTAAGACTAATATTGTTTTGTAGCAATATAAATAATATCTTTTACTATTACTTAATGTTATGGTTCTAGGTTTACCGATTTAAACCGGATGAACCGGCCTACCTGAGAGCGACACACTCAGACAAAGCCGGAAGTACTTACGTCAATGAGCCATCTTGCTGATCGGGCATTTTGTAAGAATACCATAAATGCATATATTTATATTGTAGCATCTTCACAGTATTTGAACATGGCAAAATCAAACAAACGCAAATGCAACTGAACCGATTTGTACATGCTTGTTTTATTGATATGTGCACATGAGGCACTGCATACCCTAGACATACCTTGGTAGAGTATTACACTGCTCCGGCAACGCAGGGGTCCCATCTCTTCCCTGGCAGAAGACTTGCCTGTGTTGTATGGCAAGTCTCGGTCCAATGCAGGGTCCGTTACACTATGGATGGACAAACAGAAGAAAAAGACTTCTGTTAGGACTACTTGTAGGATAACAAACGCTAGCATTTTAGGATATATGTTGCCAACTCAACTGCCGGATCCTTGTCGGGTTTTAGGCCACTTGAGAAATATGCTTGCACAAAAAATGCCAAACAGAACATCCGGGGTGCATTGCTTACCATTTTATTCCATGGCTACAACTGTGGCTTGACATTTAGTGCTCATGATAAAATAATTCAGTCCAGGCTGAATTCCTTCACCATATTACCCACTAATATTTAATCACTGTGACATGGTAGGAAACATCATCATTGAGTATGACTAGCCCCTCATTCAAGCCCTCCACTCCTGTGAATAGTTGTTCCTAGGGCAATGTTCTGACTTTAAGCTTACACATTTGGGCAATGTTCTGACTTTAAGCTTACACATTTTGGGCGGAATAAATCTAGACTCTTTTCTCTCCCAGCGCGTAATAAGATCCCTACAGTAATAATCCAATTCGATCATATTTTTTTCGTTTCAGATTAGATCGATGCTGTTATACCACTCACTTAATAATTTAATTGCTGCAAAACCTGAAGATGAATACCTTAAGGAAATTATACCTTCAGCTGTTGTCTTTGGGCAATGTACATTGATAAAGACAAGCAGTATTTACTCCTTTAAGGGTACCAGATGACGGAAGGACAGATGTGCACTTTCCAAGTAGGACAAGCATTATTTCCATTTTCACTTGCATCTGGATAAGTTAGTGATTCAGTTAGACCACTGGGCTGCCTATGTTCCCGAGCATGTGAGACACAGCGCCTAAGTGCCACTGATCTACAGCCACATTTCTGTTGATAAACTATATTATAATTAAATTGGTGTCCCCACTAAAAATGATATCTCTAGGAACCATAAACAGCAGTTTTGTGATGTATTCAGTATGTGTAGCCATAAAGACGAGTAGTGAAGGCAAACCAGTCAAGAATCTCCCTCGTGCAAAATGGATGACTTCATATTGTTTTCATTAGTTTGTTGGAGGAGGTTTTGCATTACAGGGAGTAGCTTCTCCTTCCAGGGGCAGACGCCCATGCAGTGCACTGAAACAGGTCAACTCGCAGCATTACGCCACCCTCCCTATCTCGCATTCCACGTGGAATGACGGATGATACTGCCCATTCTTCCAGGAAGGATCTTAAGCTCTTCTGTCAATATAAATGACCCCATTAAACGTCCAAGTGAGTCTTTTCCAAAGTACACATGCAGAGAATTAACACAATCCATTGTTATCGGTCAAGACCGGTCCCTGTTTGCAGTCAATATGGAGAAGCTCGCTTCACAGTTCAATGCATTGGAATAAAATCAGTTTGTGGCGGTTGTTTTATGAGCGTGGTATAAGTTCCATGGTCTACAACTCAAGCCGGGAATGAACAAGGTGCGGAAGCACTTGCCTTTGAATAGAGAGGCATGCTGGGTAAAGACAGCATTACTCTACATTAGGTTAGAGCTAAAACAGGTATGTAGGGACAGGTAGACGTAGGACCGAAGACAGGCTCAAAAAAGATAGTGGCAAAGGCCTTTCGTGAAAGCATGAAGGATTTGGTGGCCGGGGGTCATTGAGACTCTGTTGGCCTTACTGTTTGACTAAAGGTGACTCAAGAGGAGAAGACGTGTTTCCAGGCAGATTGATGCTGCCAAGTCCTTCCGACAGAACCTAGATCAGGGTGGAGTTGGGGCAGGTGGACGACAGTGCTCTAAACTCAGCTGGTGTATATCTTTGTGAATGTTGTGCATTCAGGGACACCTGTTAAGGATGGAGTGTTGAAATATAGCCTGGTATGGATGGCGCATGGGATATCATTCATACTCTTTACAGCGAGGGTAGCTGGAAGTGATGTATCATTTCTGAGTTCTCCCTTCTTCTAATGCTGTGTTGCTCCACTGTCCTACCCACTCTTTCGCTCTTTATGCTCTTACACAACTCACTGTGTTTTTTTCTGCTAGGTTATGCATTCTGTTCACTGGGCCCCAGAAACCGACTATCGAACATCGTTTTTGTAATGTGATTGTGATGATAGCTGCCAATGTTTTTGGCGTTATTTGTCATATACCTTTCTTTACCCCCAAAACTGAAATCAACCATTGTTTTTGTAATTTGGTTATACTCTTACCTACTTGTGTTTTAGCATTTTCTGTCATGTGCTTTGCGAGCCCACATCTGAGGTATGAGATGTATCTCTAAAAAGAGTTATTTTAAAAAAGGTGTTGACTAAACATTCCATAAATTCAAAGGGCTCATGAATAAAATAGGCCACTGCATGATTAACATAGCCTTAACTTATGGAAGCTGTGTATCCCTCTAGGAGCTTTTGGGTAGGGTGCATGTTTGGTATTTCTTTTGGAATTTTGACATAGTGCTAAGTGTCAGATTTAGAAATAGGTATTAATGGTAGCGCAGAAGAGTTCTTCTCGTTTTA
Organism: Triturus cristatus; assembly: GCF_964204655.1. Taxonomy (NCBI): domain Eukaryota; kingdom Metazoa; phylum Chordata; class Amphibia; order Caudata; family Salamandridae; genus Triturus; species Triturus cristatus. The sequence continues at coordinate 999,092,040 of NC_140581.1, forward strand.
ATAGATAAAATGTAAGGAATGGAATACACGAATTCTACTCAGTTACTGGTAATCACTCTGGACCCTACAGGCAGGTATCAGCTATATGCAAATCAGCCTCCTCCAGCAGCACAAGGGACAGTTCAACCAGAACAGTGAGGCCACTTCTCTGAAAGGGAACACAAGCATTCCTAGGTATTCTTTGGTTTTGTTAGTGATATGCAGCTTGTAGTCTATGACAGTCTTGTGTCTAGCCACAACCATTCCACCTACGTTTATTCACAGAGAAGAACAAAGTGTGATGGATGGAATTCTTGATTAATTTGGAATTACTGGTAAGTGATACGAGACGAATCGGAGTCCGCTCGGTCAGTTGTGGATCTCACCCCTATCCTCCCTACAGTATAAATTGTCTTTATCACCATCCACAGTCTGTGCTACAATGTATGGTCCCTGGAGCTGCGGTAGAGAAGAGCGTGGATGGGTACCTGCTGGGTGCCAGCGACAAACACTACAAATCGCCTCAAATCCTCTCTTCCAATTGGGAGTTGAGAGGTAGAGACCTAGGGTGGTAGTTCTCATGGGGTAACGTGTTATTTTCTCTGTGGATAACACACCAGGCAGGTTCAAGGGGAAAGAAAGACAACTTTTTCCATTTTGTAATTTCTATTTTTTTAGCGCCTGGATACCCTACCGGGTGATAAGCAGTACTTAACAAATCAACATAACATAACAAACCGTTGCCGATGATGTAACAAATGTTTTTTGGTTAAAATGTGACTCAGGCTTTTTGAGAGTACAGCTCTGGTACTAGCAGTGTACTGGAGACACTTGCTTTGTTGTTGTGTTGAAACTGGGGACCAGTGGTATGAAGGGTCCACTACACCCCAAATTAAGCCTGTCTTTTAACTCCTTACTGGGGAAAAATAGGACATTTTCCTTATCTGCATTATGGACTGTGGCATCCTGGCTACAATACTGCATGCTGGTTATCAGGATAATGTGCTTTTAGTTCCAATTAGAGATGGAATGAGGCATTTAGCCTTTGTGTGTCTTCTGTCCTGCAGAGTTTAGGAGTTTATCAACTGCAGGGTTGGAAGGAAGACAATTAGTACTTCAAGCTCTTGCTGTGTCTAGCAATGGAAGGAGACATTTCAGCACGGTGCATTATCTGTGTGGGCGGATCTGTCTGACCTACAGACTGCTTCCTGATGCTACCTGTTGTTGATCATGAATATAATTTAACATGTAGGCTATGCTGCTATACACCTGGGCCACATAATATAAAGCCATAAGGTACCAAAGTAGTAATAGAACACTGGAGTGCTCCCAGTTGAAGCTTCAGAAAGAAGCTACCAATAGGGTCACAGGTGCATCGCCATTGTTCAAGTCTATGGCACGTGTGTGTCTGCAGGCCTGAACACTACTTGTTCTAAGCTCCAAAAGTCACAGTTAAGACTTAGGGGCATATCAACAAGGGATTTATCTCTGCTTTTTTGGCTTTAAAAGCCAAAAAAGCAGAGATAAAACTAGCGCCCTATCAACAACAGGGTGCTAACACGCAAATTTGCATGTTAGCACCCTTTTACTCTACGCTTCCCCTTGCATCTCTAATGAGATGCAAAGGGGGCGTTCCAGAGTAAAATAATAGGAGAAATGTTGCTAAGCGACATTTCTCCTATTATCAAGAATGTCGCTAACCCTGTTAGAGACAACAAAAACAGCGCTAACCGCGGTTAACGCTGCTTTTTTACGTCTGCTAATTTTCAGACTTAGCCATGATATCCTATGGAAGGAGGAGATCATGGCTAAGTTTGCCTGTCCCTATCAACAAGGTAACGTGTGATTATCACTGGGTTTTCAGCGATAATCACACGTTAGCCTGTTAGCGTGTAGATTTTTATCGCTATTGAGATAAGCGTTGCTAATAGCACGCTATCTCAGCGATAAAAATTCACGCTAGCCGGCGATAATTATCCTCACGCTAAGAGCGCTGAGCGATAATTATCGCCGGTTGTTGTTGATATGCCCCAATGTTTCTAGACTCCTGAGCAGGTGGCAATCTACTAAGCCCCAAATGGTAGGCACCTGAACTTCAAGAGGCTGAGTCATGAGATGCCCACTGATCATGAGATGCCAACTAATCACTGAACATGTTTCAGAGGGTTTGGAAACAGTTAAGGATTTTTGTTTGTACACTGAGAATAGAAATACCATTGTCCCATGCAAATTGAAGGACATAAGCTCTACCGGACAAAGAAAACACAGTAACTTTGTTAAGGTAAGGCACAATACACATAGCAACATGAGATTGGCTCTGTGGTAAAAAGGCCTCTTTAGGAGTTGTAAAATTCAGCCCAGGTAGCTTGACAATTGAGCAAGGCATGGACAGCACCGGTCAACAAGGCCAATATCCATGACAGGGTTTTTAAGAGAGACACATGGGATACATTTACGTGCGATTAATCAAGCTGTAGAACATTTATGTTGTCAGTGGTTCTCCGGAGAGTCTGATATGGACCTGCTCCTCGTTGGGTGAGGAAGGGTTACTGGGTGTGATGTTCAACTCAGACATTTCACATGTTCTTCATCAGACCCTTATGACTTAAGATGTCTGGTGTATTCAATTAATGACTGGAATTCTGCTTTTCCTGAAAAGTTGGGCACTAATTTGTGCTACACAGACAATATTTTGTGTTGAAAGAGAAGAGGTTAAACCATAACACCATACTAGCTAGACGAAGGAATACAAATGTTCCACATGGACTTATATCTTAGGCATACATTAAGCATGAGCAACAGGCCCAAAATTAGGCCTGTGTGACATTTTCATTACCCACTCAAATTTGAATTGATCCGAAATTCACAAAAATAAATTGTGCACCATTTTTCTTCCATGGCAGACTGGTTCAAGTAAAAAATGCCTTGCAGAAGACATTTTGTCCCCAAACCACTCGCCTGGCTAGAATCTTGTGTGACTTTTTAAAAAGAGGTTTGCCCTTGAGTTTAACCTTGGAAATTTTGGGGTAACGAAATTTTAGATTTTTACACAGGCCAATTCAGAACCTACCACTGGATAGGGCACTAAAGAAAGGGGAGCAGTGTCAGCAGCACGTGTTTCATATTTGTTCAGATTTGTTGCTGCTTTTTTATACTCAAAAGAGAGCAGTGAGAGGGATAGGAATGCCAAAATCCAAACGTGCACTGGCCTCCAACCAGAAACTGATAACTTGAAAGTACACACTGCATTGGGCCTCTTGCCAGATCTCAGAACTCCTATTTTTAGAAGTACCAAAGATCCAAGGCGCTGCTTCCCACCAGCCCTTGTCATCTGCAAAAGATCAAGGTCCAAGCGGTGCCAAGCTTAAATACTCGGGATCTAAGACATCAGCAAGACATAGGCAGAGATGCAAGGGAGAACTGTCACCATTCTGTTTATGCAATTCCAGTCAGAGATAAACATTGCTGTGGCACCCATAAACATGCGATAAATAAGCTCCAGCGTGATCAAAACCAAATGCGGTTTTCGCTTCCTGTGGATGTTCTAACATTTGTGTCATGCCATTTTTCAGATTTTGGTTGCCTTTTGCACAAATAATCTACACGTATACTTAACCAAAGCCCTGCAATGCTTAGATCTAATATAACAGCGCCATTTTTAGGTTTTGCCTGCACATCGTTTGCGCTGTGCTTGTGACTCTTTTGTAAATTAAAACAACCCTTAAAAATGGTTTAGAGCCCGCCCACTACTTACTATTAGTTGGCCCCGACTTCACTCGTTTCCTTGCTTCTAATTGGTTAGCGCCTCCTCCTCGCCTCGGCTTCCTCCTTGGGTTTCTCTGTGTGTGCCTGTCATGGAGTATGGACCAAGTACAGCTTCCTGTCAGTGGCCAGTGTAAGGACACTGGCCACAGGCCCCTGCAGGTACTATTTTTTTTATTTTTTTTACTTTTGCACATGCACTTTTAAAGAATACATGTGTCTGCAGGCCCTCTCCCTCATCCCCACTTTTCTCGCGCTGTCCGTTGTTTCACCACCCTCTGCCCTCCTCCCGCTGTCAGTTGTTGTTGTCCACCACCCTCGTCTGTTGTTCCCTGCCCTTCTCTTACTGACTGCTGTCCCCCATCCCCACCCTCCTCGTTCGTGCTGCTTCCCCCTCCAATCCTTCAATCCCCTGTACTTTATTTTACATGCTGCACAGCAGCACGGGCTGCTATGCAACATTGCTTGAAGGGAAAAAAAGCACTATGATGCGATCAACTCTGGCTGTGCCATGGTGTTTTTTGTCTCGCCTACAGACAGCTGTCTGTTGTTATAAAACATATTATGTTCAATACAAATAGTTCTAGTGGGCTTTGTGTCAGTCCACTGCTAATAATTGGTTGGTTTTCTTGTAAATCTCATTAATTTGCTTCTTATTCCATGACTTTCCACTGCTTCCATTCTATGAACACTGTTTTTCTTTTGCTTTTAGTACTTTATGCAAGTGGGTGTGTTTTCGTGTTCGCGCGTCCTCTTCCCAGTGTACTTCTTCACACTTCATTCCCTCATGCACTTTCCATGTTGCGCTCCCCTCCCCCAGCTTGTCTGTTGCTTTTGCCAAGCCAACGCTCCAAGTCCTGCACGCCTCTTTTAATTACCCTATCAATTGCTCGCCTGCCACCCCTGAATCAAAAGCAAAATGGCGGCTGCTTAGTGATGCATGGGCCCGTATATGCCATCTCTCTGGGGCAGCAGTAGTGTCATGGTGCATACAATTGCAAACGTGATGACACAGTATATACATCATCATGGTTTTTCTCATCTAAACTCTACAGGATTGGCAATAACCATCGAGTTATTTTTGCTGATACTGAATAGGATTGTCAAAGCCAACATGCTTGCAAAGACAAAAGACAAAGCCTATGAGCTTCGCCACTGCTCATTTCATGCATATGTCTTACCTGGCCCCAGGAGGAGGCGGCCCATTCCACGCACAGTTGTCGATTGCAGGCCTGGGTGTCCATGGGGCGCTTTGAACCCTGTGCACACACATCATTCGACATTGGCATGGAGATGCCCACTCCTGTCAGCCTTTGACACGTCACTCGCCGAGTCTGGAAACCTCCACCGCAGCTCTGGGAACAAATCGACCAGGACGTCACCATCCACCTACCAATCAAACATAAACATGTTAGCATCCTAAAAAGTTCACTGAAAGCTCACATCCCTTGCTTACATCATCTCTGTTTATGCGCCCACGAGACCGGCTGTGTTTACACTTAAATAAAGCCTACTATTTTCTATCCATCAAACTAACAATGGCGGAAAGAAGAGCAGGTCTTGTGTATTAAACTTTCCCAGAAAGCCAAAATTTCTTTTTTACCACTACATCAAAACAATTGAGTAAAGTAACAAGCATTTGCAATGCAATAGGTCTCGCCTTTGTGAATTAGAGCTATTGAAATTGTAAATGGCAACGTTTTTTACCTACACGTTTTATTTTTGGAGTGAATGTATGTAGTGTGCAAAATCCCTTGGAAAGGTCCGGCACTTCGTAATAAATATATTGAAAAAGATGCAAAGTGTGGATTGTGTCAACAATTGCTTGGCACGTACCTCATGGGGGAAGTGTCGCCACACATGCACACCGTGGTGCTTCACTAATGCGAAACTCATTAATAAAAGTAGTGCTTACAGACTAACCAACGCGATCGGAGCATGTGAATCCGAATCCTGGCTTCTCTTTCATTTTCTAGACTATTTGACTCACTCTCCTGCGTCTTGGTTATCCCCCAAACACTGGGAGGCAATAAAGTTTACCAAGGGGGCGGGGGCTGGGGGGCTTCGGGGGTACATGACAATTTATTCATTGCCTAGTTGTCAAAGGTCGCCCGGTGCTATTGGTTAAAAGTGTGCAGATTTCATTAAGATATTAAGAGCACTTTACTCGCATCTATGAGAAAATCGACACTAACTAAACAAAATGCCAGAATGCGTGTCAGTTTTCACAGTGTTTTAGACAGTACTGGTTGCTTAGTTTCATTGCATTAATTTTTGTATTTACTCTTTTACACAACATCCAAAGTAGGTTACCTAACCCCAAAGCCCGAGTTGTTGAATGACCCATAGAAGGGAGTGTTTTACCGTTGAGCAAATGTGTCCAAATGTAATTTTGGTAGTGCCATGGAATGATCGGCAAATGAGGTACTCGAAGAGCAGGTATTTAACTACACGTTCAAAACGTATGGCATTGTGGCTGTTGTTTGTTTGTACACAACCACCTCTCTGAATGTGTTTATTAACACAGAGCTTCATCTACCAGACAGTGCTCACAGAGGGGCGACTAAAGCACAGAACGAAATGTATTCATTTATCCTGAGTGTAAAGGCACCCGGAAAGGCTTAGGTGCCCGCCCCGAGAGGCTAGGGATTCCAGCGCTTCTACAGACTCTGCCGTGCTCCTCTGCACCAGCAGGGCACAGCTCAGAATCAGCCGCTTGTGCTAAGAATAGGTGAGGGGGATGAGGTTGGGGCATGCGGGAGTTGCCGGAAGATTTCCAGGTTATTGAAAGTGATGATTCTGATGTGAGGCAATGGAGACTGACTTTGTCTGTTTGTCTGCGCCAGTCTATTTCTCTACCATCTACCTGTGCTCACTGTCATGTATCCATTCATCTCTCTTTGTTAGAGGTGCGCGGGCCAATATATTAATTAACAGGTAGAGCCAGCCGGAGACGAGCCAAGCGTACACGAGCCAGTGGGCGAGCCCTGAAAATGATCGTCATGTTAATCATACAGTAAACATGATGTAAATGTGCGATAATGTCTCTTCAGAATTCAAAAAAGTGCATTTCTTTAGCGCATCACCTCAGTACACAAGATTATAGCACTGAATTGAGAGGAAGTTATTAAAAGTGTTTGTTTTAAGCATGAGTTAAAACACTGCCGCTCCTCCCGTCCGACAACAATGCCATTTGTGAACTAAGAGGCGTCAGTTGCCATGCATACCCCGAATGTTGCCTAGAGTCTTATTATATTTAGAGTAACATTAAAATCTAGTTAATTAAACATGAAAAGTTTTGGTAAATCATGCATCTTGAACTCGCATAACGGGAGTGGGGGGGTGGGGGAGGGGGAGAAGTCACAGACTGAGGGAGGGGGCGGTGGGGTGGGGAGACAGGGAAGAAAATAGTGTTAGGAGTAAAGGGGCCAACAGACGTGGAAGAATACAAACGATGAGGAGCTTCCACAACACAGTATATACTGCATGTCTCATAAAGCGATGGCGGCGCATTCGCGCTGCAACGCTAGGCGAGACCTCAAAGAAAATAGTGTCAGGAGTAAAGGGGCCAATAGCCGTAGAAGGATACAAATGATGAATGAGGAGGTACTAACAAGCCTCAAACCAATCGGAAGGCAGCATTTAAGACAAAAGCCAATGGGCAGAGAGTGGGCGGAGCTTCCACAAAGCTTCCACAAAGCTTCCACACTACAGTATATACTGCATGTCTCGCAAAGTGATGGCAGCGCTTTCGCGATGCAACGCTAGGCGAGGAGCTTTTCAAACCAACAGAACCAACACTATGTGTAAGATTTACTAAATTCTCAGGCAGCGCAGTGCAGCAGCCGTAAATGCTGCGCTGCGTGAGAAGGAGAGAGCAGGAGAGCGTCATATTTATTGAAATATGGCTCTGCCCTTCCCTTTCCCTAGTGCCAGCGCTGAAACCAGCTGCTGTGCTCTACAGAGACACCTTTGCACCATGGTACAAGGGTGTCCCAGTGAGTCTAGCAAGATTTTGTATGGAAGGGTACCCTTCTAGTACAAAATACTATGCATAGACTGCCTTCAACCCTTTTCCGACTTTATTTGTGTGCTGTACAGTGCAGCACACGTACAAAGTCGGAAAAGGAAGGGGAAATGAAAGCATTTCTTCTTCCTTGCGCCTGCTTTCAAAGGACGCAGTTTTCTGATGCTAAACCCTGTCTACTTTGTTTAGTAAATTGAGTTTAGCGTCAGAAACCTTGGGTGTTTGCATGGGAACGCCCATGCACCACCCAAGGAACTCCCCCTTCGAGCTAAATAATTCAAGGCAGTGCAATGCGCTGCTTCGCGTAACTTTTTTTATATTATTTCCAGTGCTAAACAAGTTTAGCACTGGAAAGAAAATTGGAAAAAAAGATTTTGCGCAGATTTGCATCACTTTTGTGGCACACACACAGCGTAAAATCTCACTAAATCTCCCCCATGTGCGTTACAAGCCAGTCCCACATTTTGATTCTTTTCGAGAAGGTGCTGAAATGTGCTAAATAACTTTTACCAACTTTCAAGTAAAATGTGTTTTTTCCCTAGGTACCACTATGCGGGGACTCAAACCATATTACATCGAGGATGCAAACATTCTACACCAGCTGGCAAAATCTAAGCACAGTATTAACTCTGAGTCAACAACAACTCTTTAAGTTTCCCCTTTCACTTTCTGTCCCATGACAGAATTCAGGTTTTTTAAATGATGCTCACTGAGGCCTGGTGGTATTGAGCAACATTTTAGGCATTCGACCAGCTGCTGGGCTGACACTGTGAAACCTGCTGATAGTCGGAGATATTATATGGCCCCAGCACTTGTTTTTAGGCGCTGTACCTCAGTGAGGGACAATAAAGCATTCTCTGTTGAAGGGAATTCAGCAGTTAAATCAAAGAAAATGATGTGTTTTTTACAGGCAGTTGCACAAAACATTTTAATTGGAACTGCCCTAACTTACAAGCATGGGTATTTATGAGCCCTTTGTGCCACCATTGCATCACTTTTTGTGATGTTGCGCCGGCGTGAAAAATGTGCCATGTTGCGCCATATTTACAATGTGTCACATCTGTGCAGATGCATCACTTTGTAAAGACCTGCGCTACATTATACCTGCATCAGGTATAGTGTATGCAGGATAGGCGTTCCTCTGCAAAAAAGGGTTGTAGAAGCGCCGCAGATAGATTTCACTGCGCCACTTCTAGGACGCCACTGTGTTAAAATCTTATGCCTGCCTCACAGCAGGCATAAGACTGACGCAGGCCCTTTCGCATGAGGCTTGCCCATGTGAAAGGACACATTGCTGAAGTAGTGTCTGTTTTCAGACACACCCCAGCAATGCGTCAATTTTGCATCTACAGATATGTCAGGAAAACTGATCCTCGAACATGGAGCGCCGTACCGTAAATATGGTGCATCCATGGTGTTGCAAGGAGGGCGCGCTGAAAAGTGTTGCATCGCTGTTTTCACGCAGAGATGCAACACTTTTCATAAATGAGGCCCTAGATAATCAATAAAAGGCCAGCAACTACTACCTAACGGCCAGCCAATAATAGTAATCTAATGAATTTCAGCAACATTTATACAAGACCATTATTGACAAATGAATTTGTTTACAGGAAGACAGTGATATGACATCAACCAAAAGAGGGGGGCATTGGCGTAACACAGGCCCCCGCATCCCATGCAGTGCCGCCTTCGCAGTGCAGGGGGGCCCGATCTGCAGGAGGCCCCCTCTGCACAGTAGTCAGGCCTGAGAACTCCAGATTTAATCCAGAGCGGGGACCCCTCCATGTACCTTGCAGGGGAGTACAAAAAGTTCGGGGGGGGCTAATTCTTCCAGTAATAGGCAGAGTGGAGATGCAGGGGCTCTAAGAAGGGGTGAAAAAACAACAAAGCCTCAGCCAGGTCCAGTGGCGTAGCTAGGGTGGGGCGGTGGGGGCGGTCCGCCCCAGGCGGCACTATTTTGGGGGCGGACAAAGGCATTCTGATAAAGCTCGGCTTGCTTTCGTGGAGTTGGGGGACGGGCAGAGAAGGAATAGGTCTCTGGCAATGTCCTCTTCTTTTTTGTGCTGGCAGCTGTCCCCCCCTCTCTTCCTATAATTCCCTCTCTTTCTGTCTTGCTCGTCACTAGCTGAAAACCGTAACTTGAAGAAATGGTTCACAACCTCTTTCCTTCTTTCATTTAGTTGCTTCCCTGTGAAATAGATCCAAAAAAGAAAACCACTCTTGCGGGAAATGCCCTTTTTCTGACATTTTTCTATTCCAAAGTGCAGCAGGATGGAGAGAAATAGAAGGTTTTAAATATGAAAAATAAATACATACCTAAATAAAGCAAGACAGTTGCAAAGTGGCCAGATTGGTTTTATTCACATCCAAATACATCAGCCTCACTTTACAGAGTTTGCCATTGAAGCGCTACTTTTGTTTTCTTGTCTTTCTTTGAACAGCATTGTTGTCCACAGGTGGGGAAGTGCACCATTCCTGGAGGGACTGCAATACCTGGTTGATGGGTGGATTGGAAAACAAAATGTGTACCATGGCTCTGTTTATGGATGTGGTCTTTTTAAACCATACTGCTTACGTTTATTAAGGATATAAGCAATGGACTTTGAAACGGTTCCCTTCAGGGCCCTGTAGTCATGTCCTTAACTTTTCAGGTAAAACCACTCGCTGATTTCTGAATAGTGAGTGAGAGATCGTTAAGGTAACCATGTTGTTTCTGCTTACATGTCACATGCTTTACTTAATCTTGCATTCCCAATGAGTGTTTGCTTTTACTTTTTTTTGTAGGCAGCATATTACTCTTATCCAGTGCATAATTTGAATTGAGCCACATCCAAGTGTTTATAGCGGGCACAATTAGGTTGTAGCTGAAGGCAGTGCGAGTTTCTCTCAGTGGGGCAGTATGGTGTTCAGTGGGGGAGAGGATGTGGCACTATGGCCAGAGCTGTCGAATTTGGAACTGGGGAACTGAGTTCAGCCTTCATGACCAGTCCACCAGACCACTCTACTGAGGGAGCATATTCCCATGCTAGACCTTAGAAGGCCCCACTAGGCCTTAGAAGGCTTGATGTCTTAGCACAAGCAGGTGTACCCTAGTGGTGTCAATTGTGAGTTAACCTTGAAGGCCTGTCCACCACAATCCATACTGAAGTTCATCTCCAGACTTGCAGGCAGGCCTACGAAGCAGCACACCCTAGAGCAACAGTGATCCAGTCACTGTGACTCTGTCACTGAGGTCACATGAACCTTGAGCAGGTTAGGGTGGTGCGAACGTTGTGACCGCACTGGGTACCTATTTCGGGTGGGTGCGTAGTGTTTGCAAGTTTATTATGGTTTAAAAGAAACTTGCTGCCTCCTTCCTGGCCTCCAGCAATTTTCAGAAACAATAAAAATGTCATGATAACTTCGGTGATTAATGTTCTTCCTAGAGAGAGATCCCAGAATTGTCTAGTGGAAGGGTTGACTCCTGGAAAGGTAGCACAGAGGGTTAATGTGCCTGCTGCAAAGAATATGTACCATGCAGATCACAAAGTGCACTACTTTAATGGGTGGACCACGATGAATGGTCATTTAATGTCAGCTGTAGATGATGGATCCCTGAACAGTGTCATGTATGTGCATGTTTGCATTGTGCTGAGGGGATTACCAGGTAATTGTTCACGCAGCTCTCTGATGGATGTCACACGCGGTTTTTCTGAGTCCCCAGATAGATCATGCAGTCTGTGTGTTCTCTTTTGTACTGCCAGTCACCGGTGTATTCAACTGTGTAACCTTGGACCGTGTCATGTATGTGCATGTAACTTGCATGATCGAGGTAACTATTAGCGGCGATACTACGTGTCTCTCGGTCCTCTTTCAAGTGCTTGCCGTCCTTTTCCCCCAGCAACCCCCCCTCCCAAGGGCGGCAATCTGAGGGATAGCCCCGGGCGCCACAAGCTCTAACTACGCCTCTGGCCAGGGCTAACACACACAACAGGGGTGGGGGGGCTGAAGCCCTCTGAGCCCTATGGTTGTTGTGCGCCTGCCTCTGTCCTAGTGTTATGGTTGCTGGAGAGTTTTTGCAATTAAACCTGTGCCTGACTTACATAAAATGCACAGGTAATTATTTGTTCGAAGTACGAAGATTAATTTTTACCAGTTTTACTGACCAATAACTAACTAATACCGACCGCAAAACGCAATTGCACCAAAGAACACGTGCTCATAATATGTAATATGGTCCTAGATTGCACCTTGGAACAAATTTCCACAACAAGAAAAATATTTCATCACCAGGCAGTTCACTATCCGGCCCTCAGTGTACCAAATGTGATATATGTGTGTACACGTATAGGTGAGTTAATCTTATACAGCTCAATCATCTAACTTCTTAAAGTAGACACCAAAGGCTTTTTCACAAAATACTCCTTTAGTGCACAAGTAAGAACTTGCTGTCGCAACTGCTATGTCTTTAAGTATCTCAAAACAAGGCAGCAAAAAGGACAGTTGCTGTCTTGGCAATACTTCAGAGAAAATATAGGTTTGACAGACATCAGCGCACTGCACCTGGTCTGCTTTCAGGCTTAGAAGAACGAGAGGATGAATTTGTGGTGTACACAACTATGGTTTCGCTATCCTTGCACTTTCCATCTGGTACAGCTGGTTTATGACGCCTTGTGGCCTAATCTCCCAGGATGACCGTGTTCCCCATTGATTGGCTGATGATGTGGTCGTTAGTGATTGGGTAAGTAGTGGGGCATTAACTTTCTTGGTATGTTGTATAGCCAACATGACCCCCCCGCCCCCGTCTGGCAGCCTCCAATAGTTCTCTGCATCTGGGCTCCTCCAGCTAAAGCATGCCTCTGGCTTAGAAAGCTTTAAAAGTGTTGCTTTTGAATTTCTGCATGAAGGCCATGAGACATGAGTGCATGGGGAGAGGAGAAGACAGCAACGACATATGAAAGCTCACATACTGAGTTTAATGATTGCTTAAATACACTCAGCAGAGGTTTAGAAAATGAACACAGAAAAGAACAGGTATTGGCAGAGCCAATATACCTCGCCTATGCAAGAGCTATTGGCTTTGCCAATGTGTTTTAGCCATGTTGTATACCAGCGTGACTGTTCTTCAGCATGCTAAAAGTTTGTGGCATAGAGAAGAGTGGCCTGGAGTGGAATGGCTCAAAGTGGAGTAGTGTGGAGTGATATAGGGTGTCGTTAAGTGTTGTAGAGTGGAGTGTCGTAGAGTGGAGTGTTGTAAATTTGAATATCATGGGCTAAGTGGTGTGGAGTGACAAAAGAATATGAGGGGCTCAGAGCTAACATCACGGAAGCCTCGACTTTGGAACTCCAAGACCTAGCAAGCTCGTACCTCTCCGTCTGTCACTTGAGGTGCCTTGGCTGCAATCTCAAAGTCTTCTTGGCTCTCCAGATCATGGGCCAAGAGCTGCCACTTGCTTTATCCTCCAAAAATGGGGGTAAAAACACACATCGCCATGCCTCGGATATTAAACGAGGGCGAGGCGCCCGTTTTCATAATAAAGGCGTATGGCTGCCATTGGCTGCTTGCATAAACGAAAAGAAAGGCGCATGGCCGCTGTTGTTAAAGCATGCCACGCAGCCAATAAAAAACATACTTTATAAATAAAAAGGTGCAAGTTGGGCGATCCTCGCATTTTGAAAATATCATGAGCGGCTGCCATTGCTAATAAAAAAATGAAGCGCTGGGTAAAAAAAGAAATTCAAAAACTAAAGTTGGGCGAGCTGCGCGGCCACCATTGTTAAATCCAAGCACGGCATGCTGGGCTGCAAAAAAAAATCATTACGTTGCGGGGAGCATGTCAAGCCTGCAACAGCAGGTGGGAAAAATATCATGTAAGAAAATAGTGCACACAGACTGTAAATAAAGCATATGGAGTAACAACACATGTAAGAGGAGCAGTCCTTATGGGAGGTTACAACATGAGAAAGGGAGGTACTAAGGAGGGACTACTAAGCCGATTGACGAATCAAAAGCCACCATTTACAAAGGACAGTAACAGGAGCCAATTGAAAAGATGGGCAGAGCTTCAAGTTCATACCTCAATACAGCATGTCTCGAAGAGAAAGCACAAGCGCTGCCTAGGCGAGACCTAGAAAAAGTGACACTGTGCCTAATAGAGATGCCAGGATCAGGTTAGAATCAAATGCCTTCACGACTCCCCGTGCTCCACTTCCAGAAGAGGGGCATCCCAGCTTGATTCCTAGAGGACACACAGACATGTCCATGAATCACATCACTGAGGAGATGGAGGGTTTCCCATCTCTCAAAAAACGGAATCATGCCAAAAAGATTACACTCTACAATCAAATGCAAATGCCAGCTTTTCCAAAATCATGGCTGGTTTTCCTTCAATACCTTCAGGCTATTTTAGGGAAGTGTTTCTTTTGAACTGAGATGGAGTAAAACAAGCTGTTTCTGTCATATTGGTGTGATTTCCTTAGACGCTACCCAGCACTTAAATGCAATGACTCAGGAGACGTTGTTTTCCTTTTAGTCTGTAATACCTTAATGCTGTCTTATAGTAAGAGCCAACTAAAAGAACCAAAATGGGCAGTGGCACTTGTGCGAATTGGAAAGGCTTAAATCACCACAATTACAAGACCTTTGAAACATAGTAAATCTGTGAAAGGAAGATACTGTCAGACACAGTCGGAAAACAGGTAAACATATAATTATGAATCATGTGGATGAAAGTTACGTAGCCCATCAAACACAAAAAAAGGATTGCAATCTTCTGAGTAGAATGTCTGGCATGTGCTTGGAAGCTAGATTCAGTTTAACTAAGGAATACATATCCCTGCTAGGTTTGTGCTCCTGTGCATGCAGGTAGACCAGGGAAGAAGCTAATTAGTTGGGTAATGCTAGCTTATAGGAAGAGGAACTGCATATGGGCCAGAAATGAGTGCATGGAGGCAGATCTTTGCTGGTTTGCATGAGTCCTCACTTACTAATAGAGAGGGTTGTGGTAGTCAGTAGAAGCACTGCCCTATCAGTGGGCCAAGCAGGGATTGGGACAGCAGCACGCACTAGGCACTCCCATTTTGAGGTCTCGCTTCTGACAGCACATGCACTTTTGCTTGCTAGAGATATTGTGTTCTACAAGGGGCCTAGAGCCCGCCCTCTGCTTACCATTCATTGGCTTCACTTTCATTCTTATTTGTTGCCTCCCAATTGGCCTGCGCGTGCTGGCTTCACTTCCTCTTATTTAGTGTGCCGCATGGACCAAGTACTGATTGCTTTATCTTGATTAGGGTCCTTCTGCTGCTGTCGCTGTGATTCAGGTGCTTTTTTTGCTTCTTACTCTTGTGTTGCTTTTTCCCTTCCATCCCCACCCTCCTGTTGCTCGTATTGCTTATTACCTCCCAGTCCCCGCCCTCCCATTGTTCGTGTTGCTTATTTCTACTTACCCCTCACCCTCCCGTTATCTGTGCCTATTCCCTCTCTCCGCCCACCCGCCACCCTCCCGTTGTCTGTGTTGCTTATTTCCTTCCACACTCCACCCTTTTGTTGTCTGTGTTGTCACCCACCATAAGAAATAAAAACACTATGATGTAGCCACATCATAGTGATTTTTTTCCCCATCTCGCTGCCCGTTCTCATTGTTGTCCCACCCAGCCTCCCGCTGACCGCGTGGCCATCCCCATCCGCCCTAAGGAAAAACACTATGACCCAGCTAGTGTTGGCCGCATCATAGCACTTTTTTCCTAAAATTTAGCCATGCTGCATAGCAGCCACACTTGTACAACATGGCTAAAAGACACTGGCAAAGCCAATAGTTCTTGCATAGACAAGACCCATTGCCCTTGCCAATGCTTTTTGTCATTTGACTTTTCCTCTGCTGATATCACTGCTTTCGCTATGATAACCAATATACTTCTCCTTTTGACAGACCTACTTTTTTTCTCTGCTAACAATCTTCGGTCTGTGAACTGTTTCTGGCAACACAAAATGCAATGCACATAAGCACACATAACACACAATTCAAGCCTGCATCCACCCACAGCACTAACACATATTCACATACACACGCATATGAATATATACACATTTAGACCCACATACTGTCCCCCCACCCACAAAAGGGCAGCCTCCCAAGCCTAAGGCGGCATCATTTGACACAAAGACTGGTGTGGAGGGTGGGATGAGACAGGAGTCTCCTGTGTGGAATAGCCCACATAAGATTTCGCCTATGGGGAGGCATGCAGTAAAATTTATTTTTGTGTCAATTTCAGATGAGTTGATGGGAGCATGGTGCAAAACTGAGGCACCCCCCAGACTCAGTAACATCTTTTCTTTTGCAGCAGGTAAGAAAAGTGGGAGGAAGAATGGTAATACCCACGGACGGATTTAAAGTGTGCCTGTAAGAGGTGTTTCTCACAGTAGTGTCCGGTGCTCAGCATCAACACATTGGGCCATATGTATGAAAGTTTGGTTTTGCGATTCTCAAATAGCGATTTTTTGCGAATCGCTATTTGAGAATCGCAAAACGCTATGTATGTAGGATTTGCAAATAATTTTGCGAATCCTTCACATTCCTTAATTGCGAATCCCAAATTGCAATTCGCAATTAATTCCCCATTCATTCCTATGCGCCTAGAGGCCCATAGGAATGAATGGGTAGACATTCTCAATTTGCGATTCTCAATTAGAGAATCGCAAATTGAGAATGCAATTTCAAAGGTGCCAGGGTGTCAAAAGGATACCCTGTTGCATCCCTGAAATGTGCATGTGTGCACATGTGGCACACATACATTGTGCACCACATGGCACTTTGTAAAATGCAAAAAACGTGCATTTTTCAGAGAAATTGCAAATTACCACCAACTTGAAGTTGGTGGTAATTTGTGATTTCTTAAGGCCAAATTGCACTTTTTCTGTGGTTCTTACATTGCATTTAAGGAATAGCAAATTGCGATTCTTAAATGCAATCGCAAAATAAGGAATCACAAATTTTGCGATTCCTTATTTTGATAAGCAGTTTGCTTTAATACATACCACTGAGCAAAATTGCGATCGCAAACGCCGAAATTCTGCGAATTGCGGCATTTGCAATCTCAATTTGGAATGATACATATGGCCCTTAATCATCAACACTGGCGCTTTTCATGAGCACCAGTTAAGGACACATTCATTTTTGGTTGGCACGTGGAGATTACATGATTTCCCCAGAATCACAGGATGTCGAGGTGACGCCGAGGCTCTAACCTGGTTCCCCAGCTCTGAAGTCGGCAGCCCTGGGCATTATGCCACATCCTCTCCCCACTTTCAAGGTTAGTAGTTGGTTCTGTCTTAGGCGGCGCTATCAATGGCAACGGCTTCCTCCTGATGACAGCCCTGGCACTTATTTTTTTTACAAATTAACCACTGGTTGCTCATCAAGGCTTTGGCATTCTTTACAATACAGAGGCGCTTGGGGAACCCGAGCATGTTTCCAAAGTGTAGCTCAACCAGAGCTCACTGTAAAAATATTATCCATTAGAAACAGAGAGTCTTGAGAACCCAGAGGACAGATAAAACCTAAAGCCGAAAAGCATTCATCACTGTTTACTTAATATATGCTGACTTCCACCACCCTTCAAAACAGGGGGAAACGCTGGCGCGCCTCGTGACGAGATTTCATCAAACGGCGCGGCAGGTTTGGATTTGTGGTTTACGCCTCTCCTTTAAAATCCCCGAGCTTCGCTGACATCAAGGCTGGCAGGATTTGTATCTATTTATTTTCTTTACACAATTCGTACATTTCAGGAACATTTCAAGAGCAGTGGCAGGGGAGCATGGGAGAGGCAGCTGAAGAGGAGGGGAGAAGCCAGGCTGAGTGACTAGCTCGCGCCTCAGGACCAGATGAAGGGGCATTAATAATTCTGGTGGAAAAGTGCCCATCAGAACAACCCGCCACTGCTGTTAATGAACTGGGTGTCACTAAAGCTGTCTCCTATCTCTCGTTGCCTCAGCTGTTTCTCATTACATGTACACCGATAAAATGGAACCGTGTGTGGAAAAGGAGCAGCAAGGGCGTACGACCAAAGCAAGATTTATGGCGGCTCCTCCGCTATGGCGGAGGAGCATCGCCCCACTGCTTTGCCGGCTGTAGTTAAAAAAAAGAAAACTAAAATTATAATAACCAGCGTTATTATCATTTTAGTTTTGCGTTTTGTGGTGCGGGGCGGGGCTGGACTGGCAGAGCAGGGGCCAGGAGGAGGAGTGGTGCTCCCCTCTAAAGTGCGCATAACTGTTTGGCCGACCCTCTTGGGCCGACCATAACAGTCATGCGCACTTTGCATGTTCTGAAGCCCAAGCTGCATTACAGCCTGGGTGCAGAACTTGCCCGGGCCCCCATTCCCCGTGTGAGCGCCGATCCACGGCGCTCAGTCCAATCACAATTGGCCAGGGGAGTCAGGTGTCTGGGTGCTTCCTGCTTTGGAGGAGCGAAAGGCAGCGAGAGCGGACAGAGAGGCTGAAGCCAGCCGGGTGGCCGCCCTGAAGGTAAGTGTTTTTTTTTTATTTACACCTCCCCACTGCAACCCCCCCCCCCCCACCAGCCACCTCTAGTAAATAGCGGCCGCCACTGTATATTTAATTTAAAAAAAGCAAAACTGTTGATGCAGCAACATGCAGAGGCAGGCCGGAAGTGCTGAGGATCGTTTCAGTCAACCATTAATTGAACAGATTTCGCTGATTTTCTTTTTGCCCTGTATATAAAGAAGCACTTCCATTAAAATCAAACACAGAGAAGTCTCCCTCCACCAAACTTGACCTCTCAGGGAGCGAGTGCCTACTCTTCTATGGTCCTAAGAAGTAGATATTGCCCGCCAAATGTCAGCTTCAAAATGGCCGCCAGTGGCCATGTTCACCACCCAACTCACTTATTCTATCCTAAATTACACAACTTCAAATGAAGTACATTAATGTCAAACAGGGCCCTCCTGGTTTATTGATTCTGAAAAAAACGTGCAGTCTGCTCTCCCTCGCTTTGCCTTTTTTTAATTGAACATTTTGTTTTAGAGCCAATGGCGGCGTGAAACAGCCACCACACCCAAGCCTCAGTACATCTTATCTGCAAGCACCAACATAGAAGACAAGGATATCGTATGGCGCGAGTTCCTACGAGCGCCACAGGACAACGAGAAGCTCGTTCTAGTTCATATATTTAGGACAGGGATGGCAGAACCCTCACAACCATAGTTACATTCACATTAAGAAAGGATCTAATGTTCTAGATCAGTTCACACTTCAAGCAATACTTCAGTACCTATCAAAGGTTCAAGTCCCCTGAGCATGCCCAAGGGACTTTATTTACGATAATTAGTATGAGATAACGCACCATAGCTGAAGGTATCTTTTCTTGGACTGGATTCCAGAGGATCTAATCATATCAGTGAGGTGGTACAAACCTTGCTGGGCAGTCTCTTCTATTACAAGCGAAGGGCTGAATGGCTGGCCTTGTCTTCTCAGCGCAGTGAGATACGTTGACCTCCTTGTGGCCCAGCATGCATCTTAACTGGGGCTGCTGGAGACCTTTGTTACCACAGGAAGCGGAACAGACCATCAACCCGCCCACTGCCCACTGGTAGTCTACTGTAGCTGAAAAGTCAGAAAGAAAGAAAACTATTAATAAAGTGCAACTTATATTCCACAGCTATCTAAACGCTAAGCCATAGTAGTTTCACACACACATCTTAAAAGGCGACTTATACTTTCAGGGCAGTTTTGGGGGCCGAAAAAGAAGATGGAGAAATGTGTCACTCTAGACTAAGAAATCTTCATTGATGAATTCCTACATTTGTTTTCAGGTCACTAAAGTGTTTTTTTGTGATAAACTGAGTGGCAGAAAAAATCTGAATTTATTGTTGGTTCTGAAATTGACCATAGAACATTAAAATATTTTAGAGGTTTTCTGTCTGCACCAATTATTGTCTGTTCAGTTAAATGCTTGCAATAAAAGAGGTTTCAGATGTTTTGATCAAAAGTGATTTATTTTGACACGTAGGGGCAGATTTACAAGCCCTTTGCGTCACTTTTGCACCGTCGTTGCGTCACCTTTGTGACACAGCTGCAGCGTAAAAGTTGAGGCCGATTTACAACGTGACGCATCTAGAGATATGCGTTACGTTGTGAAGCCCTGCTCCACATTAAACCTGCGTCATGTTTAATGTATGCAGGGTGGGCGTTCCATCGCAGGAAGCCCCGTAAAAGTGACGCAGTGAAATCTACAAGTTTTTTCTAGTTTTTTCCTCTTTTTGTGTGTGCTGCATTCTGAAGCACGCATAGAAAGAGGAAAATGCCTTTAATGATTGTTTATATGCAGGAAGGTGTCCCCTTCTGCACAAAACAATCCTCCATGCAGCGCAGGCACCCTTTTAAAATGTGCAAGAGTGTCTGCACTGGCGCAAGGCTGCTGTATGAGCGCCAGTGCAGGAAGGCTTGCTGCACTGCTGTGCGTCAAAATGTTGTGAATGAGGCCTGGGATTTTGATAGGTTACTACTCAGTGGGAACCTAAAGAATGTATCACTTGGATGGAACTTATGTTTTAATTGTGTGAAGTTTGTTAGTTATTTAGATCTTTTGCCCCTGACCACCTTAGTAGGCAGACGTCCATTCCCTGCTCTTTATTTTCCTGCTCTTAGAGTTACACTCAATAGCAAGCATATTCCTTCTCTTTCTAAGCGGGACCTTTATTTGTTTCTTCTTCAGCAGCTGTTGCTGCTGAATTCCTCGACCTGGCTACAAACTTAGCTTATTTTTTTAACGAAATGAGACTTTGCTCTGATTCGCATATGTTGCCTTTAATAACTCAATACCTGTATTTACTAAAATGTAATTATTTGGATCACATTCGTATAAACTGTATTCAGGCGAATTTTGATTTATAGCTAATTGATTTGATTGGAGACTGTAACTTTACTAATTCGTTAATAAGCCTTTATGCTTTGCAAACATACTCCTCTCTTTTTTTTTACTTTGGAGCTAAATCTGCTTCACTGCCCTTTTAATGTTACTGAGTCTGGGATTTCTGTCCCAGTTAACGATAATTGTCTATTTGAGTGGACTTAGCAGAGTCTCGAGTTTGCACCAAGTTTGCATGGTGCCAAAACCCTCCTTATCCATTCTGTTATCAAATCCATGGAATAAACTGCCTTCGGTGACCAGCCAAGTTCTAGTAGGCTTTACTGACATCCAGCTTGGTTACAAATCACTGGCAACACATTCACATTCATTTCCCCTGGGAGTGTGTTTGTGTATAATTGCCCTGTGCAGAGATCACCCACAACTGTCAGAACCGGCAGGGGTGGCTCCTCCACGTGGGCGTGGGAGCGTCGCCCCACTGCTTACTCACAGTGCGAGAAGCAGAAACGTAAAATGGTATAAATACCATTTTACGTTTCTGCTTCTTGCACTGCGAGAAAGCAGAAGAAGGGTATGCCTGGTTGGAGGCGGGTAGGTGGGCAGGTTGGGGAGGAGTGGCTAGACCAATGTTATGGGCGCTGACTATTTGGTCGGCCCTAAGGCCTACCAAACCAGTCATATCACTCTCAGTTTTCTTCATATAGGCTGCTGCGCAGCCTGCATGAAGAAAAGGGCCTCCCGTAGCATTGCAGCATTGTGATTGGCTTATGGAAAGAGACGGAGACTGCCTGCGTCTGCTTCCTGTGAGCAGAGAGCAGGAGACGTGACGCAGGAGTCCGATACCGGAGGCAAATGTACGTTTTTTTGATCTATTAAATTTTATTAAATTAACCTTCCATCCCCTCCCCGCACGACAACCGCCCAACCCCCCCCCCCCCCCCCCCACCCCCCGTCCCCCACCCGCAATTCATGCTGGCCAAGGGCAAACTAACCAAAAGACATCTTGGGAGAAAGAAAGGTCAAAACACAGACCCAGTAGTGAATCCCAAATCCATATTTGAAAATCTTAAAAAAGAATAAAGTTAAGGGTTAAAAGTGGGTTGCGATTGTGTATTCTTTTTTCAACCATGATTCCATTCTGGAGAGAAGCCTCACAAGCAAGTTGACTCAACATTGCTTTATGATGATAGTACAATATATCTGTCCCGTAACGCTGGAAATGAATCCTAGAAATATCTTGTCAGGTGATTGTAAAAGCCTTAAAATTGAGAATAATTTGTTAAGCAGGTGCGCTCCATGCTTACCTTGCACCACCAGGGTAGTTCTTTGTAGAAGGGAGCCTGCCAGGTTTTCAGCCAAGCAGCTGTATTCTCCTTGATGCTCTTCTGTTAGGTGCAGCAGTTGTAGAATTTGCCCATCTTCCAAAATCTGAGGGTGTAAATCAGAGGCCGTGGTGAGTGGCTGACCTTCAAAAAGCCACGTGATGTTAGGCGTTGGATTCCCGGTCACAGGGCAACCTAAAACAAAAGACGATGATAGGTTAAAAGCCCGCTTCGTTGCTGTGTCCGTACACACGCAATATGGAACACAATGAGCTGATTACCATGGAAGCATCAACGGGAGATACATCTAATGTATTCTGGCGAGGTCGCTAAGTTAATGGCCATTCCCATGAATCTGTTGGCCAAGTCTTACTTTGCATTCATTATTTACATCCCAGGCATTTTTTTGTCAAGACTTCAGTGATAAATGTGCTCATCTACCTCTCTTTATGTAAATGCTCTAATGACCAACACACTTTATAGAGTACATGGCCACAACACCAGATGGTAGTGATTTTCAATCACATATAACATCAGGACGGATTTGAAGGACCACACACATCAATTGTGCCAATTGCCAAGATCAGTGGTCTTCACTGATAATGGTATGCTCATTCACGAGCAACATAGACAGAAACTAAAGTACATGCATTTTAAGGTGTGCCTACACCTCCATATGTGACTATAATCCAATGGTATGTTCCATCCAAAACTTGTTTCATGTCATCATAGAGCAAAACACTCATTCCACTGACCTCAAAATGAAATTTCAAATGTCCACTGTTTTCTAACAACCAGAAATTAGAGGCATAGACAGTATATTACAATAACTAGTGTGTATACTGCATTAGTAACGCAAATTCCGTTCAGACATTTTGCAAAGAAATTATGTTTTTTTGTGTTTCAGTTCTATGTAAATTACTGCAATGGGAGCCAAAACAATCGATGATATTGAATGTTCTTAATACTCAAGGAAAGAAAAAAGATAATATTTGTGAAAAGATAGATAAGGATTTTATGTAACGCAAATGAAATCACAAAAATTACAACTGAATTGAAAAGATACTGCTTTCAGTGTACTGACAGCCCAGTAACAAACATACAGTGAAATCCCTTAAATCATCCAAGAAAAACAGATGGAGAAAAGCGTCTGGGTGATCAATGATATCTGATATTATAGAACTCAGAAGGAATGGCTCCAATTGATACTGCTATAAATGCATCTGCAGTCAAGTCTAAGGGGAACTTGCTGATGTTTCAATCCTGTGGTCATAGTCCTCTGGTCATCATCCATATAGCAGAAGTGTAGTACTAAAGTAATCCTTCAGGTATGCACTGAAAAATGCCAAACGTTCATGGATGTCACCAGTCATCTCAGGTATATGAGAACTGCTTGCACTGGAAGGCACTGATCCTAAAGATGTTGCTATAGCCTTATAGCCCGCTAATGGCTATTAAAGGCCCGCTCCAGCGTTCGGCTCTGGCCTTTAACAAGGGAGCAGGACATTAATAGCGGGTATAGCCCAGCTACGAAAGGCTATAAGGCTATTAGAACATTCTGCCACTAGAGGGCAGAATGTTCTAACAAACAAAACAAAGGCTTCAGTTAGTGCGAGGGGATTGAAATCCTCTCAGGCTCTCTGAAGCCTTTGTTCACAAAGAAACATTGGAATGTTGGAGCTCCGGGTTTATACCAGCCATTATAAGCCCTGAGCTACTCCATTGTTTTCAATGGAGCTTCCAACATTCCAATGTTCTAATACAGTTTACATACTGCTGCACAATGAGAAACGTAATCGTAGCTGCCTGTGTCTCATATAATGTCAAGAACAGCCATATATACTCGGATATCTACACGAGAACATAAGACAGTCAAACAGCTCATCACCATGGAAAACACACTTACAATGAGATTTTGGTGGACTTTCACTGATAATATGGAATTAGAGGTGTTGGCCACAAATATATAATGTCTGTGAGGATTTATGGCCACTGTGAATTAGCACATCAAAAATAAAGGCAGATCTCAAAAGGATCTGATCAACACACAGTAACTACAGAAAATATGATGTACTGGGTCTTAGAACAGGCAATAACTGCTGGAGATGCCATACACCACAAGCCACATTTCTTCATCTGGCATGGCAATGCCCACCGATAGCGAGGTATTGGGATAAGGTATATGACGCTTAACGAGATATTACAGGACTGGAACCGAGGCACGTGCCTCTGGTGTGCTTACTAGATTACGTTAAAGAAGCTCCCCCCGCAGATCACCGCCTTCTTGCCATACTTTTGTTGGCGGTAAAGCGTAGAGTGGCCATACACTGGGGCAAATGTTCCGCATCCTCAACCGACACCTGGGTAAAGGATATCACGTTTTGTCAGGAACAATTGTCCACTTATTGTGAGCTAATGCCCCTCACATCCAGACCTAAAGACATATGGTTTCAATTTCTGACCTGGCTAAGGCAGAGAGAGTTGGGACTTCCACTCCACCTAACACACTTCGGGCTCCATCCATGAATTGCAGGTGCAACGCGCACAGGATTTGCAGTGATGTCCAGTCTAGTGCGTTCATTACCGATAAACACTACCTGCTGTTGAGAGCGGCTCATGTTTTGTATGCCACAACTGGATGCACTAGCGTGTTAGAATGCATATGTGAAACTGTACCTATATTCATGTTATCGCTTAATGTCCTCATATTTCTGCTAAGATGTGATGTCGGGTTAAAGCTTGCAGAGGTGACTCTGTTGCTTCCCCCGTTCCCCTCCCTATTGTTTTGGTTCTTTTTGTCTTTTTTTGTCACTACAAGCTTTGCTGTTTTACATTCCTATATAATTATGGGTAATATTGTATGGCTTTGAAATACCAATAAACAAAATGTTAAAAAAAGATAAAAATTAAATATGATGTACAATATCAGGAGATGTTACAAATATTCTATCTAAATATACTCATCTTACACTATGAGGTAATGTGCTCTGTGCTTGACAACAAACTCCATAATTTGACTTTTTGTATCTTCTAAACATAATTTTACTACAACTAACAAGCAGAAAAGTGATGAATCAATAAACATTTTGTGGCTGATTGCTAGTGCCCCAGCAATTTTGATGGGGCGGATAATGGCCATTACGGGCCCACTGGGACTCCGAGAGCTGTGGAACATCCATAAATTCTATGCATTTTAGCCAGGGATTTGAACTGCTGTGATCTATGTGGAATGAAGATGGAACACAGAACCTACTCTGCAACTGCTAAGAAAAACAGCTGCAAGGGTCAGCTATGTTAAAATTTTCAACCATAGGAACCAATTTGTGACATCCAGAGGGTGCTCTGACTGCAGTCAGAAACCATCATTCTGATAGAAGTGTCCATGGGTCTACTTAAATCCATGCTCGGTATGAGGTCCGATGATGAAGCGTAGGCCAATGTGTTCTGAGTTACTTCCCAGCATGAGGGATTACTTGATTTGTGAGGATAAATATTCAGGATCTTCGGCGGAGACTCTTTGACTGTCCCTTCCAATTGAATCCATCTGCTCTCCATGTGGGAGGCTCAGGATACTCTTTGTTATGGAGGAGGATTGAGAAAGCTCTTTTTGCTGATCACCACAATTTCCAATAGGGTGAAGGCGCATGCTGGATGTGCCCTGTGTGATTTTGCTATGCTCAACAGAACAACCCTCTGTTTTTATTTCCTTCTATACTGTGCACCCATACAGGCCCATGGGGAAAAATATGCAATGTCCAAAAAAGCTTGGTATCAGGCCATACCGGCCAAACAGTCATGCACACTCTGCATGTTCTCCAATGGGCTGTAATGCATATCCTGGGTGGAGAACATGCACATGCTGTCAGTTTCCGTCTGAGCTCCGAACCATGGTGCTCAGACCAAATCACAAAGCTGCTATCATGGTGACAGCATCGCCGTGATTGGCTTAGGAGAGCCTGGGTGCTGCCGGGAGCCAGAAGAACGTCGAGGAAGAAGAGGCTGAGGCTGGTTACCGGCAATGAGCATGTAAGTCTTTTTTTCCTTTCTAACCCCCGCCACCGTTACCTACAAGCTGCCACTGCCTGCCCTACATCTTCAGGATGGCACAGAAAACCTCCATCAGAGTCAGAGTGGTGAATGCAGAATTCAGCACACATAGAAGTAGGAAATCGTCATTATTTAATAATTGTTTATGTGCGGGAAGAGACACCTTTCTGCACATAAACGATCATTAATGGCATATTGCTCTTTCTATGTGTGCTGCATAATGCAGCACACATAGAAAAAACAAACATGAGGAGAAATAAGAGTATTTATCCTCGTATTGACATTCTAACATCTGCTCTCGCATGCCGTTAGTTTTTTGCGCTGCCTCAGATTTACACCTCCTTGTAAATCTGGGGCAGTGTCAAAAGCAATAAGTGTTGCAGTGGAAAGCACACAGCAATGCCCCTTTTACACTAAGTGATGCACGTAAAGGAACCATATTTATAAGGGGGCGTTAAGCCACAAAAAGTTATTTAACGCCGCATTGTAAACATGGAGAAGGGTATATCGCCACCAGAATGTCGCTAAAAGTGATGTTCGGGTGGTGATATCCCATTGTAAATATGTCCCATTGATTCATACATACACACGCTCAGCCATGCAAACACAAGACATAATAAACACATAAAAGTTACCTTCACTGCAGTCCGAGAAGGAATTCTTGGAGGTCCCAAGAGGGTTGGGACTGCTGCCTTCCCTCAATGGTGCCTTCCCTCAGCAGCTGAAGGCAGCAGTCCCTAACTTGTCACAGAGTGGGATGGGGTCAGTGAAACTGCTGACCCCACCCCACTCTGTGACGAGGTGTCAGTGAAGACACTCGGCCCTGGGCACTCCTGGGCTTAAAACTGAAGCACCCAGGTTCGAGTCAATCACCACAAGGAGGGGGGACTCAAGACACTTTTGCCAGGCAGAGGAAGTCACACCCACAGGGCTGTGAGTGAAATCTTCAGCCTGGCAAAGCTCAGCTCAGGCAGCCAGGAGCCTGTGCATTTAATGTAATGTCTAGCTCCTGGCTGCCTGACATGAACAAGAAGAGTGTCTGTCATACTGACTTATGTTCAGCCTGACAGAAACTCTTCTTCTCTGTAGAAAGGTGAGGGGGTGTGGTCTCTCAGACCATATAAATGAGCTGCAGCCGAGAGAATGCCAAAAGGACTTCTGTGGGTCACCACATTCGATGTGTAGGAGCAAACTGTCTGGAAAAAACAAGATACAACAGAGTAAATGATCTTACCCTCTTACATAAAGCAACCTCAAATTATTATGTTGGCGCACTAGAAGCCAGCGTAGCATTGCCAATTCTGGGTACATATGTTGGCATCAGCTAGAGCAGGGATACTCAAAGTACGGCCCAGGGGTGCATGTGGCCCTCCTAACCTTTACAGGCATCCCCTTGGTCAAACAGCATAGCTGGGCTGCTGTTTACTGGAATCAGCACTAACATTATAAAATATTTTAAATAAACAGGCAAGCCTTTATTTAAAGGTTAATTAAAATTTAAAGAAACGCAGTAACTAGGTTGTCCTACACTGTGTGACTTTAGGAAAACTTTCATTTTTAAAGGCATCTCGCAGAAACCATGTAAAAATATGATAAAGTCTCTTCAAAATTCAAAAAGTGTATTTCATTGACATACAGAACCGTTTCACCGTAGTACATCAGGCTATATCAGTGCATTGAGAAGTATTTTTTTAAAGTGAGAATTTCCAAACATGAATTTAGAAACATTCATTCTTCCCCCTCATCCTCAAAATGCTAATAGTGAACTAAGAGGCAAGTCAGTTGTTACGTGCACTCTTTGGGTGGCCTATGTTCCTTTTGTAAATGAACAACATTATAGTTTATTAAATCAAACACAGGAGAAGGTTTTGTACAGTAACAGCCTGAAGTCATGTATTTTGCGGTTCTCTTATATGTGGTAATAAAAAAAAAGAGGGAAAGGGAAATAAAACAATTGCCTAGGATCACACAATTTGCTAAAGTGGAGACGCCAGGATTAATTCCAGGTTTTCTGGTTTGACATTGCGCAATTCAGCCACTAGATGTATATGCTTAGCTTCCCCTACACCCACCTCACTGCCATCCCACTCCGCCCCACCCATTTACCCCCACCACTCCTGACTTCCACCATGCTGGCATCAATGCAGCCCTCGGTCACATCACAGACTAAACTGTTTGCCCCTGGGAAAATGTTTGCGGGCGCCCATGAGCTAGAGCAAGCCGCCAGGTGAGCAGCAATATTGTGTAACCGACTGATCAGATACTTTGAAGTGAGCCAAGACATACGGAATTGCGACACTGAGCATGCAAAATCACTAGAAAAGTAGTTACAGTATAAAGCAGAGATTTAGAAGCTAAGAGAAGCACCATCTGCAAAAGTTGAAGTTGAATAAGTCACAATTTGGAGATGGTTTCAATTCATGGCAGCAAAAATAAAGATTATCGACAAACTCTATCTTCAAGTTTCCTGGTTATAACTGTTTGAGGACACAGGCAAATAAACAGGCATCCAAAGAGGTGACTTCCCACCACGGAACAGGAGCTGTGCATTGCTCCCATTGTCCTCAATATTTAGCCTACATCCAAGCACAGTTGATAAAGACAACCGCGTTGTGATAGAATACTGGGTGGTACACCTTTAGTCTTAAACGGAATCTGGGTGTCATCTGTATATGTGAAAAATGGAGTCTAAGATCAGGACATTTTGCCAAAGGAACAACTTTAATGAGTGTAGGACTCAGGGAAGAACCCTAAAGAAACACACAAGCAGTGCCACTTGCTGAGAATGACTGGTGAGTGAGGAATGTAACCACATAAGAGCTGTGCTACCAGGACCCAGTGCTGCCAGTGGAGACTGACATGGTGTGATCACTAGTGTCAAAAGCCACTATACAATTTAGCAAAGTAACTGCACAGGTACCATTTTCATCGAGTCCCTGGTGTGGCTTATCCAGTGAGGTAAGGAGAATAGATTCAGTGCCCCTTCCGTGACCAAGCCGCAAACTGTGGAGTGAGATGACCCACATTCTAGTCTCCACCTACCCAGATAACCAAATTGTTCAAACATTTTGCCTTGCTGCATGAAGGTTGTATGTCCGAATAGCATCTACAAACAAAATCGTCTGAGGGTCGTATAATGTCACAAATATTGTTTACAAAAATGTTATCATGATAGGTGTAAATTTGATATTATTAACTCCAAAGGGGCCGATTCACATAGGCCTGTTTGAGAATGTGTAGTAGTACTCCCATAGTACCTCTTCAAGTCCTCATAAATGCCTTTGGGAATTGACTGCATGTTCTATAGGCAAGCCCTAAATTAATGTTTAAATTTTTGTGACTTCCTTTTTAATGATCACACTTTTGGCACACATGAAAAACATTTTTCATACTCGTCTATATTCCAAACTATGGGTTAAATTCACAAACTCATGTGTGAGTACAGGAATAAGTGCTCCTGTGGTATTAATTTATATATTCCTAAATTCCTTTGTGAATTGGCCCCATAATTTATGACAGAGGATATTCTGACCACAATATTCTGGTACCATACCTACGAGGGTGCTCCCATAGAGGCTAATTTGCCAGATGAAGTGAAATAAAACAATTGATGTTTACGAAAACATAAACAGAACCAGACCTACCATTGTCCACAGGTAGGTCCTTCTTTTGCCTCTTGACTTACCTATGATCACCGCACTCCCTGGGATCAGGACCAATCTCGTCCCCAGAGGAGATGACAGTACAGAGGGCAACCCTGGCCCCATAACCGAGAGGGTCGCTGCCAGCTCTTCCAAACCATTGGGGGCTTGTGGCGGATCTGTGGAAAAGAAAAGTAACAGTGAGCAGAGACGATGTAAGGCGTTTTTGAAGAGGGCCCAAAAACTGGAGATGGAAAATAAATCACACAAAGTGCAGGCAATATCAATATTTGTCATTTAATGATAAAACACAAATAAATGAATGTATAAATAATAAATAAACAACTAAATAAATTAATACATACAAACATTTTGAACCCGTTTTGGTACTGAAGACAAACAATTTTTTAGGCAAAAGCGAACAATGTCCGCATGCCTTGTGCAGTCACTCACAGTGAAAGGAGCCCATGGGTAACTGGCCTTAACCATTGCTAAGTGGTGTATGCTGTGGTGGGAGGAAACAAAATGCGACTAACAGTTAAAAAAGATCAGTAGATAAAGCCCACTGACAAAAAGCATCTCACTGTATGTATATTATCTATGAATGATTTTAGGAAAACAATAGTCTGGCAAGATGACTAAAGCTTTCTCTGAGCTAGACCTAAAAGCATTGCCACATTATGCTTTGCAGTGAGGTGCCTAGTACAGGCTCACAGAAACAATGCTGCGGTGTTAGAGAGCCCCATACTTGGGTCAGTGAGTGGTTGTGTATATATCTGCCTGTGCGCATGTCCCGCCGCCAAGGTTGTATTATAGAAGCACACATGGTTAAACCACGCCTGCCTCTACCACGCAGCCCAAACCACAAATGCATCTTAACCACGCATTCCTTTACCACGCATGCCTTTACCAAGCAATTTCGAGGTATAGGCAAGAATGGTAAAGGGGTATGTGTGGCTAAGGTCACGACTATCCCGAATCCCTCTACCCCACCACCCCGACTGCCTCCAACCCCTCGCTGTTCCTAAAACCCTGCCCCTTCACTAATACTACCCCTACCCCCCGCGCTGACTCTACCCATTGCCCTCCCCGTCCTAAGGCCTAAAACCCTGCCCCTTTACTTACACTACCCCATTCCCACGTTGTCCCTTAAACTACCCCAACCCCTTCCACTGCCTTGAAACCTCCCCAACCCCCAGCCCTAAAACGACCCGACTATCCATTCTCCTCCCACTGCCCTAAGACCTAAAACCCTGCCCCTTTACCTACACTACCCTAGCCCAGCGCTGTCCCTTAAATTACCCCAACCCCTTCCACTGCCCTGAAACCTATCCCGACTCCCACTCCAGTCCCACTCACCTCACCGCAGCGTCGTTCTGCTTCCGTCTTCACCGTCTTCTGTCTAGCCAGCAGCTAGACCGCGCACTACCTTAACCAGGCTTATGTGTGTTTTTTAGACATATGCGTGGTTAAGGCAAGCGTGGTTGCGCTTGCGTAGTCGGAACACGAGTGGTAAAGACCGCGGTGTTCTGACTGCTCTCTTCCCTCCAAATATCTTGGAAAAACATTGCTAAATTTATGAGACAAAGGAAAACCTGAGTCACATGCAATGTAAAAATCTTTTGGCCTCCAATAGACTCAAGCATAATTGTAAGCTTCCTGTAAGCAAACTTTCTTAGTCCGGGGGAAACCCCCCACTAAAGAAGCAAGAGGGCGAGGGTCCTTCATGGTCTCTGCCTCAGTTCTCGATCACCACTCCAGTTCATGGTCTCAAAGGGTTATCACGTCATCAGTTGTCGAGAACTGTATCAACCATCTGTATGCTCGACCAAGATTCTTCAGCTCCAGCAAGTGAAGACCGGCAGAGAAGCGCATGGCCAACTCTTGAGTCCCATGTCTACTTGGTGGACACAGCTTTCTCCTCCCCAACCACGATGAAATCCTCACCTCTGAAAGATTTAGGAATCCGGAGCAAAGCAGTAGATGTTGACTAGCAGAAGTAAGAATGGTAAAAATGAAATGCTAAACAATGATTCCAACTTGGTACCTGGTTCTTCCCTCTTGTTGTTAACACTTTCAGAGCTCCAGCTTGTGGGGGCAGACCCAGAAGAATTGAGGAAACCTAAGTAAGGCTTTCACACAAATTGTTGCCAATATCTGATTTGGGTTTTGCAAGTGGAACTGCCTTTCAGAGAACAATTAAGTATTACTTAATAATGCAATAATGCTGTTGATCAGCGGCCCCTGAGATTATGGGCCGAACCATACATAGTAAGGGCTCATAAAAAGGGGGTTGTAATTAACAATCACTATTGCTCCATATGTAATGGCAGTAAGGTTATTAGTACACCTTCCCTACAGCACCAGGAATCTGCCTCAGCTGATCTGCAGGACAGTTCGAGTTCTCTCCTCTGGGGAATGCTGGAATGCTGGAGAGGAGTGAGATAAAAGTATGCAAACATAAGTTTGATTTTTCTTTATTTTCAGTCGTTGCTTGGTCTAACATTAAGGCAAAATACCGAATGACAATGAGGGAAAAAACACAAACTACTATGTTTACACTTTTGCTTCTTACTCCTCTTCAGCATTCCGGCTTACATTCTCCTTCAGCAATCAAGTGATGGAGCTGGGACCCTGAGGCTGTGACAACGGCTTCTGCAGAGGGAGGGACAGAGCTGTACTGCAAAACCTAGAAACCGTTTCCCCCTCCTTCTACAGCGTGCTGGGTATTGTGCATATTTCATCTAGGAGTCAAAAGTAAAGCAAAATAAATAAAGCAGAGGTGGAGTTGGCCTGCAGACGAAGGATTCAAGATATTAAAATGTATGAAAGTCTTACTGCCTTTTAAATATATAACTTCAGGACACAAGTCCAAAAAAAAGTGGTGAGTAGACTAACCAAGTTAGGCAGTATGCATGTGACATCATGGTGTGTGACACTAAAGTGCGTAACATCACGTCGTGTGACCTAGCACGTAGCATCACAAGAAGTGGCATCACAACCTATGACCTCACAGGAAGTGACATTTCAAGAAGTGACATCAGATCTTAAGACCTTGCACATACGTTTAGCAGGTCTAGCATGAGTACAGTTGAGCACATTACAATATTTAACAAATTAGATTTTGTGTTGCACTTGTGCCACAAAAGTGAGGTAACCCAAAAGCAAAATCTGGGCCACAGCTTATACATTTACGTTTTTAAACTCTGCCAGAAAGAAATTGCCAACAAGGAGAAAAGTGGCAGTAAATCTGTTCTGCTTAATTGGTTGCAAATTCTGCATTTTAAAATATCATATGAGGTTAAAGCACCTTCCGCAGAGATCTTAGTGTGAGGTTAACGTATTTGCTGGAGAGATCTGTGTTTTGTCTAGTCCCAGTTTTGAATCAAAGTAACATAGAGAGTTAATATTTCTCCTGCAGAGCACATCATGTAACATGCAGGTGACAGATTTTTATTTTATGCAGATGGGTAAGTGGGTTACTGTTTTTAACACAAGATCATTTTGTTACTTGCAGTTCATAAATTGTAATCCTTCTAATATAGCACTGTGAGCTATGAAGGACATGTGACTCCTACACCTTGTAACACTCACTATTTTAAGTAACATATCAAGTACATTGATTTACACACATATAATTAATATTTATTGTCAATGTGTAATGTATATGTGTGATATAAGGCGCGTTGACAGCCTACATTGGGATGAGTAGCGCTATAAAAGAAATAAAACAAAATAGTGGTATTTAAATTATTTGTGTAAATAATGGGACAGACCAACACATCTGACATTCTTACAGTGCATGCACATCTCTTAAAAGTCAGAAGTTTGCCTCTTTTAAGTACTTATGAAGTAATAAAAAGCTGTGCCATCGTTTCCCGTCCATTGCATTTGCATCTAGGTGTGAGGCAACAGACATCTCCCAGCCAGGAGGCATGAACAAAAAGAGTCCGGATGCCCCCTTAAATTTGGCCTTTGTTCTCGGCCCAGCTGGAACTCAATATAACAAAGCCCTCTTGCTGTCTGCACTTTGATGCTCGGAACGAAAGCAGACAATGTGCCGGCACTGCTGAATGTGTCCCGTGTCTGAAAATGACACTGGGGCGAGTTTTGCTTATTTCTGTGGGGACCAACTTCTTGGCAGGGTTGACGGTGGCCACTCTGTGAAAAGAGTGGGTAGACGCCATCTCCTACGTCTGCCCTTTGAGCCCTGAATAACCTGTCAGAGAGAGGCATAGCTCAGCCAATTGCAGACATATGTAAGGTATCAATAGACGTCGGTCTGGGAGGATCAATAAATTGCAAAGAAGTAGACATAAACTTGGGTCTCAAGTTACAGGTGGGCAGAGCACACCACAGCAATAGTAAGCTGGAAGCCTCGAAATGCTTCCTGGGCGAGCACATCTGTAAATCAAGCATTCTGATTCGATGTTCAGCTCCCAGCATTCCACTGCTATAGGCAAGCGCGCAACACCCATTGGGCTCACCGGGCTTCAGCCCCCCCCTGTCATGTGTGTCAGCCCGGCTGAGACAGCCTCGCGGGCTGACGTCCGTCTAATTGCAGCCGCACCAGAGTACTTCACAGGTCTTTAAAAGACCATTTACTCGTTAATGAGGCTTTTGTTGTGTTTTCACCCCTTCTTACAACCACTCTGCCTATGGCTGGAAGACTTAGCCCCCCCGAAATCTCTTTCAGCCCCCCCGAAATTTGTCTCTAGTTGCCCGCCTGGCTATAGGAATACCAGATACACAGCATTCTCGTTGAGCTGTGCTATTATCTTCTCAGTGCAGGTCATTCCTTCAGGTTCTTTATAAAAATCGTGGTAAGACCTTCAAAAGTGATAGCAGCTTTAGAAGCCTATGTGAGAATTGTAGAATCAGCAAGTGTAAAAACAAGTTGAGAAGCACCACTTATTTCTCCCAGGAGCCACCTCCACCTTGATGCTCAGAATATATTGCTTAAGTAGACTTTGTCCCTGGACAGTGTCTTAGATGGTGTCATGTTGCATACTGGGAGTAAAAGAGGCACTTTGGATTTCTGACTCCCTATGGGTGCAAAGGGGTCTGCTGCCCATATTTTGGACCTTGTCTCGTCAATGGTGCAATGATGTAATCAGTTGCAAAGTTCTGTGCTGTCATATCAAATACATCCATCAGATGAGATCAATCATGTGATGTGACCTGCCAACTCAAACTGTGCCACCTTGTGTTACACGATTTTGTCTCCCTTCACACAGTCACCGGTGAGGAGCCGAAATCACACGGTGGCAGCAAAAAGCAGAAAGTGGTTTCCCAGCTTCTCTTTGGCATCTTTAATTCTCTGATGCCCATTAAGAGGAGTGCGACAGCCTCAATGACCCTCTGTTCTTTTAGGAAGGAGGGGGTGGTGGGGGGACTTGATGAGGGGCAGAGCACCTCCTAGGTAGCTCTTGGCACGAAGCCCCACCCCTTAAAGGCCCCCTCACTTCCTCAAACATGAAATTAATTTGTAGGTTGGCAGGTATGTGTGGTGTGATATAATGTGATGTGATGGATCTGGGTTCCCAGATGAATGTGATTTCACTTCCCATTATGTCATCAGGTCAAAGTTTGTGCTACCTGTGATGCTATTGACAGTGAAAGGGTATGGCTGGTCACTTCCTTTGTTGGATTTTGGTGAAATTACGTCACTGCTTTGTCTGTTTGACAACCCCATGAAATAATCTTAAGGCTGACTGCCGGCTCACAGAACTAATCAATAAGACGTTTAAATTGGCCTCTGTACTTCTGACAGCAAAGAACCAGAAAATCAGATGTGCCCATCACAAAATTAAGAAAGTGCATTTTTTCTTTAATCTTTGCCCCTTTTTCAACAGAAAGCTTCCAGTCACCAACTCTGATTGAAGACACACTTTGGAGATCTGCATGGGCTCAGGTCCAGCTGGGTGAGTACTTACCTATGACCTGGAGCGCGGTGGTTTCTGTCACTTCTCCGTGCACATTGGCTGCCATGCAGGAGTACAGCCCCTGGTGCGACGCAGACAAATTTGCAAGGAGCAGGGAGCCATCATGCTGATGAGTAGGTGCAAAGAGTTTGCTTTTATTTCGGTACCAAGTGACTTCAGCTTCCGGTAGGCCTGTGAAGACAGCATGGTCAAAGTCAGCTTTTTAAAAATTGAGTTTGTGGCAGAACCTCGCTTGAATCAAGTTTCAGAAGCATTGCGGCTAACGTGCCCACCTAAACAGACACTCTAGACATACAGTGCTTAACTTGTGCCAGTGGATGGAGGTAGAGCGCATCGGCACTCACTTTTGAGGACCAGGGTTTTTTCATCATCACAGTTTGACCCAGAGCAAAGGAGAGAAAGGCAGAAAAGGGAGAAAGAAGGAGGTATACAAAGATAAACATTGACAAAGGGGCAAAGCAGGAATAAAAAAGAATCTACAAGAGATGAGGAGGCCGTATGAATAGTGGAGTAGAAAAACAGGCATGAGATGAAATCAGGACAAAACAGTCAGCATCCCTGGCATTCAGCAGTGCCACAGAGGCCTTCAAACAAAACCTTTAGGTCCCTGCACCTATTTTTTCACTAAGCACTGGCAAAAAAAGCCACGTTAGAAACATTTTACTTCTGGGATTCCGTCAATATTTTTCTTGATTTGCAAGTGAGCTTGGGCTATTTTCTCTCCAATATGAAAGGCTTTTTGTGAGTGTTTTGTGCATACCAGCAGATTTATAACATTATCACTGTGAATAGTCACACATTCTTACATATGCGATTATGGTTAAGGAAAAAAGTTCGAATTGTACACGAACTCTAGCATGGCCTATCTCAACATGATGTACTCTTTGATTATGCATCTTTTGCGCTCCACACATATTGTTTATGAGCTAGTACCTGAGCTCTAACGATGTCATCTGCCATTGACAACTCACTAAGAGCGTCTTGAGACCCTCACGTGTAAGTAGCCGCGCTATACAAACTCTTGATTGATTGATTGATTCACAGGAACTAATGTTAGTAGTAAGGTACATCACTTGAAAAAGATAAAAGTGGATATCAGATGAGTTTGATCATGACTCACTTAACCAGTTGTTTGATTTCACAAATGGCACCTTGTGTTCCTTGCTCATGACAGTAGTTAACAAGCATTGGCATAGCCGCCAATAGGTCTTGCCTTTGGGACCTTATAAGTGTTTAGCCATGCAACAGTTGCATAACTAAATACTTATAAGGTCCCAAAAGCGAGACCTATTGGCTATGCCAAGCGGCCGTGTGGCCGCGAAAGTGAAAGTGATCACGATCGTGATCAAACATCAAAGAGGCCGTGAAAGTAATCGCGGTCAATCGCTGTAGCTCTACGCTGGCCTGGTAGCACTTTTTGGAGCCCTCTCAATAAGGCTCGCCAGACCAGCGCATGCGCTGGGTCAGGCGAGAGCTAAAAAGGGGGTGTAACATTAAAAGAGATTATTTTTGCAGTTTTATGTAGCACATACTTGGCTTAATTGCATTAGAGCGTTTTACACGAGCAGCAGATTACGTTTTTAGGCATCGGGAGATTAAGTGATTTGTCCAGAATCACAGGGTGTTGAGGCGAGGGCAGGATTCAGAGCTGGATCCTCTGTTTCAAAGTCAGTAGGTTTGGCCATAAGGCCGCAACTCAATCTAGTTTTCAGCATGTGGGATCTAGGGTGTGGCACCACTTATGCAGAGTCAGATGTCTTTTATCCAGTCCATATTTCTAGATACACAGTCAACGCCTCGTTCTAGACTCAAGCATCCTTGATGAAAGTCAAAGGGGCGCACATCTCTGGCTTGCGGCAATTATGCGGCACTGATGGCCAGCTGGGGTAGTTTCAACACCCATGATAGTAGCCAAAGTCTTAGGTGGACATCTAAAAGGGCAAGTAGAATCCCAAATGATACTCCTCGTGCCAAAGGGATTTAACCAGCTGGCACCATCTGGACATGAAGGTAAAAAAAGCACCTCACTGCAGATCCTCATAACTCTGTGTTCGCAAAGTGTGAGGTCCCTTATGAGAGACACTAGTGTAAACGTTCAAGTCTCTATATCTCCTCAGTTCATCTTGGCTTGCCCAACACAGCTTGAAGGTCCACAAACACGCCCTCGAACTCTGGGAACTCCTTGATACAACAGCACCAGACGTCGACTTCCTCACGGAAACCTGGATGAACGCCTCCTCGGCCCCTGACATCGCCATAGCCATCCCAGATGGCTACAAAATCCACCGGAAGGACCGCGTCAACAAAACTGGAGGAGGAATCGCCATCATCTACAGGAACACCATCAGCGTCACGACCAATGCCGAAGACACACTCACCGCCGCTGAACACCTACACTTCCAGATCCACACCAACCCCCAGACCACCCTCAGAGGAACGCTCATCTACACACCCACGGGCCCACGGACACAATTCAGCGAAACCATCGCCGACTTCATCAGCCCGCACACCCTAGCCTCATCAGAGTACATCCTCCTAGGGGACCTGAACTTCCACCTGGAGAAAAACAACGACAACAACACCACCACCCTGCTCGACAACCTTGACAACCTCGGACTCAAGCAACTGGTGGACACGCCCACCCACCTCGCTGGCCACACGCTCGACCCCATCTTCTCCGCCAGCAACCACGTCTCCTTCAGCCACTCCACCGGACTACACTGGACCGACCACAGCTGCATCCACTTCACCTTCAAGAAGACTACATCCCACCACCACTCGCTACAGATACCCCGCAGATGCTGGAGCAAAGTCACCACAGACCAGCTGACCACATCGCTGAGCCAGAACCCACCTGTCGACACCCCTGACACCAACGACGCAGCACACAATCTCGCACAGTGGATCACCAACTGCGCCGACGACCTCGCTCCACTGAAGAAACCCCCAGGCAAGACTGGCAACAGAAAAACCTCATGGTTCACAGACGCCCTCAAAATCACAAAGAAATCATGCCAAACCCTCGAAAAAGCTTGGCACCACAAACGGACATCAGAAAACATGACAGCCCTCAAGAGCGCCACCCGCGAATACCACCAGTTGATTCGCACCACCAAAAGGACATCGTTCAAGGAGCAGCAAGACAACAACTCCCACAACAGCAAGGAACTCTTCAGCATCGTCAAAGAGCTCTCCAACCCCAGCGCCAGCAACAACAACATCACACCGTCGCAAGACCTCTGCAACTCCCTTGCCACATTCTCCCACCGCAAGATCGCAGATATACACAACAGTTTCAGACCCCAGACTCCGCCTGCAGCCACCAAACCAACGACCCCCACCACCACCCTCAGTGCATGGATCCCCATCAGCACTGAAGACACCACCCACGTCATGACAACCATGCACTCTGGCTGCCCCTCCGACCCATGCCCTCATCATATCTTCAACAAAGCCGA
The DNA here is from genome assembly GCF_964204655.1 of Triturus cristatus. Lineage (NCBI taxonomy): Eukaryota > Metazoa > Chordata > Amphibia > Caudata > Salamandridae > Triturus > Triturus cristatus. Next base: position 999,131,084 of record NC_140581.1, read on the forward strand.
CACCATCATCGCACCCCACCTCCGGAACGTCATAAACAGCTCCTTCACGTCAGCCACCTTCCCTGAAAACTGGAAACACGCAGAAATCAACGCCCTTCTGAAGAAACCCACAGCGGACCCCAAAGACCTCAAGAACTTCCGCCCCATCTCTCTTCTCCCCTTCCCGGCTAAAGTCATCGAGAAGAACGTCAATAAACAGCTGACTGCATTCCTCGAAGCAAACGACTCGCTCGACCCATCCCAGTCCGGATTTCGAGCCAACCACAGCACCGAGACTGCCCTCATCGCAGCCACCGATAACATCAGGACCCTGATGGACAACGGAGAGACAGCCGCTCTCATCCTCCTGGACCTCTCGCAGCCTTTGATACCGTCTGCCACCACACCCTAATGACCCGCCTCTACAACACTGGGATCCAAGGAAGGGCCCTGGACTGGATCACACCGTTCCTCTCCGACAGAACCCAGAGAGTCCGCCTCCCTCCCTTCCGCTCCGCGGCCACCAAGATCATCTGCGGCGTACACCAAGGCTCCTCACTCAGCCCAACCCTCTTCAATATCTACATGAGCCCCCTCGCCACCATTGCACGCAAACACAACATCAACATCATCTCCTACGCCAACGACACCCAACTGATACTCCACCTCACCAAAGACCCATTCACCGCCAAAACCAACTTCCAGGACGGAATGAAAGATGTCGCAGAATGGATGAAGCACAGCCGTCTGAAGCTCAACTCGGACAAGACGGAGGTCCTCATCCTCGGATAATCCCCATCCGCCTGGGACGACTCCTGGTGGCCCACGACGCTGGGCACCGCATCGACACCCACGGACCACGCACAAAACCTGGGATTCATCCTGGACTCCTCACTCACGATGACCAAGCAAGTCGACGCAGTCTCGTCCTCATGTTTCAACACCCTGCGCATGGTCCGAAAGATCTTCAGGTGGATCCCCACCGAAACCAGAAGGACGGTCACCCAGGCCCTCGTCACCAGCCGACTAGACTACGGGAACGCCCTATACGCAGGAACCACAGCCAAACTTCAGAAACGTCTTCAGCGCATACAGAACGCCTCCGCGCGACTCATCCTCGACATCCCTCGCCACAGCCACATATTCGCCCACCTGAGAAACCTGCACTGGCTCCCCGTCAACAAGAGGATCACGTTCAGGCTGCTCACCCACACACACAAAGCGCTCCACAACATGGGCCCCGAATACCTCAACAACCGCCTCTCGTTCTACACCCCCACCCGCCAGCTCCGCTCCACCAGCCTCGCCCTCGCCACCATCCCACGGATTCGCAGAACCACCACCGGAGGAAGATCGTTCTCCTACCTGGCAGCCATGACATGGAATTCCCTCACCGCACACCTACGACTGACGCAGGACCATCTCACCTTCAGGAAACACCTCAAGACCTGGTTATTCGAGCAATAGCGGCACCCCCCCTCCCTTCAGCGCCTTGAGACCCTCACGGGTGAGTAGCGCGCTCTACAAATGTATTGATTGATTGATTGATTGATTGAAGGTCGAATAAAGAATTCTCCTGACAACGCTGATTCACTCGCTGAGCTCCGCCATATTTCGTATCCAGAAGCTATGTGCAACAGAATGTGCTGACTGCCATCACCAAACCTATTGGCTGTTGCGATAATCAGGCCCTTATTACAAATGGCCAGTAAATTCTGATGGGAGTTATGAGTTTGCTTTTTTCACACGGTGGTTTTGGTTGTTAAAAGATGAAAACATAATTTATAATTCTAGCAGGCCCTTCGAAATTTAGGGGCCATTCGTAATGAGGGCCACACTATTGTTTTCACCCTGGGAACAGTTTCAGAGATGACTGCATTATCTCCATCACTGACTACATCTCTGGATTTTTTTAGCTGTCTCACATTTGTTTTGGAAATAACGACAACATTCACTCTAGATTCCAGAATCTAGAAAACTAAGGATGTCAGTCGCGGAAGTATCGTTTTGCAAGTGACCAACTATCCAGTCACTCTCTCGCCATCTTTAACCCAAAGCACAACTTTCCTTTCTTGTGACTCTTCCCAGTGACAACACGGAGCTGCCATGAAGGCTGGACTGGCGATTGCATTTACTGTGAAGATCTGTGGTTGACCCGCAGCTTGGAGGTATGACCCCCCCTAAACCTTACTACTCACAGTGCGGTTTCATATTAGAAGCCATATGCACTTACATGAAATGGCGGCAGACATGTATAGCTGTGTTTCTTCTAAATCTACATTGAACTTTTCTTATCACCGGTGCTATTAAAATGATTATTTTGACGTATATACGTTATATCATCTGTAAAAAGCATTCTAGCATCTGTACTGTGTCAACCAAGCGTGACGTGCACTAGTATATAAAGCACGACTCTTTCTTTTCTGTGAGCGGCCTTGCACGCTGCCCATGTTGCTGTGAAGCACAACAACTGCCTTCATGTTTGGACGCGTGCCCTGTCAAACGGGCCGTCTAATGTGTCGTGAAGGTTTGAAGACTTAACACGGTGCCGCCTGTCGCCTGTCCACATGGCTTCATGATTCTGAAGTTAAAACTGCACGACAGGAAGTGCAGCGCGAGAATGCTGCTGATACGTATTGCACGTGTTGAACATTCCTACTGACAGCTCCACCACGTGAACTATCCGTGTGAAAAGCGGGTTTTTGTGTGTGGCGTGCGTTTCTCGTTCACCGACGGCTAATTGCACGCCTCAGCCTAAGTAAAACCAAATGTTTCCCAAACGTCCGTCCTCGGAGCGCCTGCCAGTAAGTAGCTGTGCGGTTTCTTTGAACGCGCTGCCCAGCAGCAGCATCAAGGCGCGCGCGGTAATGAGACGACTGAGGGAAGTGCGGACCGCGTAGAGCAAGTCCGACAATCAAGCCCAGGTGTGAGGGTGTCTCGTGCGTCGGCACGTGCGGGTGCGTGGAGCGTAGGACTGGGAACGGGGGAAGGACGGGGGTTGCACACGAGGACCACTTGAGGACACCATTGGCTCTCCTCAGTCTCCGCATCTCCCACAGCAGCATGCAAAAAACACTAACTGGCAAAAAGACGAGATATATTATGCCCCAAAAGCTGGGTGCAACAACAGACTTGAATTCTATACATAAATATCCAGGGGCAGATTCGCTATGCGTCACTTTTGTGGAGCAGCCCAGAGGCAAAGTCGTTTTGGGCCTATACTAGGCCACGCATTGCGGAAGTACGAAGTAGACACAGAGGCGTAAGTCCAACCCCCGCATCTCCCTTGCAGGGAATGAGAGCCCCCAACCCTTAAGGGGCCCCTAAAGTCTTCAGAGGGCCCCCACTCAGACTAAGGCCCATGAATATCTAAGAGAGATGGGGGACTCTGGGGCCCCTCTTCACATTCCGCAGAGGAGGACCAACATTTTGTGTAAAGCCACTGAGTGGACATGGGTGGTGGGCATATCAATGGGCATGCCTGAGGGCGTCTCAGGGGCAATGCCCCAGGGTGACGGAAGTCTCAGTGGTGAGAATCTCTGGACAGATGCCCCGCCCCTTTTCCTGGCCATTTACGCCCCCTGGCACCGGGCCCATCCCCCCCGGACGGTTTGATGATCACTCGCACTACACGTGTATTCTCTCCAATGGTGCCGACTCCGTCCATTACCCTGACACAGAGGCATCTGTGTAAAAGAATTCCCATAGGTCCGGTAATAGGGTTTCACTTAACATCTCCTACTCAAGTGAAAAAGTATGCTGCGGCTTATCCTCGCCTGTCAACAGTCAGCCTACATACTCCTGCCTTCTGGCAGCTGGAGCGAAATCAGCTGTCAAGAGTAAACGTCGCAGCTAATCTGTCTTTTGTATATTTACCATACGGAGCCACCTTGCTAAATATCTGAGCTAAAATCGTAATTTCTGCAGTAGGCCAGAGGTGCCGAGCGGCGGGGTCCGAAAGCAGGGCCTTGGGACGGGAAACTTCTTGGGTAAATATTATGAGTGCGGAGGCAAGATGTGCCTGCAATGGCCCGCCCCTTTGATAAAATGCGTGCCATTTGCACCTCTGCTGTGCTTGGGGGAAAAAGCTAAGTTCTTATACAAACAAGTTCTTGCCGTCCCCACGGTCATCAGCGTCAGGACATTAATGAGGCATTATCAGCGCTATGAGTGGTTTACCCCACTCGGGGGAGATTCCCACAGTCTTCCTCAAATGTTTTGTTGAAATGTGAAGGCCTGCCCCCTGTCTAACCTTGGTTCTGTCTTACATTCTGTCACCATTCGGCCTGTTGCACTGACGGTCGGACAAGGTGGCCTTCGGGTAGAGGGGGCACCAATGCTTAGCTGTGTGCTTGTGTACTATCATTCAAATTAGACATTTTTATCGGTCATTTTGGCTGGCCATAAGCTTCTTCTAAACTCTGTTCTCACGCCCAATTGCCTCCAGCTGGTAAAATCCAGTCAAAATGTTTTCATTCAGAAACCTGGGAAGACGTTTTCTGTTACTGTTGCTACAGTCGAGTTAACCATAAATGAGGAATGTAATCTATCTCCACTTCAGAAGACCCAGACAACACAATATGGCTGCCAAAAAGTGATGCGCTGAAACGCTATGTAAATCTGACTGTGCACCTACAGTGGATAGCGATTGATAGCGGATATTAAGATGGATACAAAGATAGTCAAATAGGCAGAGAGACAGCAAAATAGGCTGACAGAAAAATAGGTAGACGGACGGGCAGAGAGACAGATACATAGATAGATAGCAGTAGCGGCCCGTGGAGGGAGTGCCGCGGGGCAGTTGGGTGGAGCGGTGGAGGGACAGGGTGGGGGTAGTAAACTCCGGCTCACGGCCGACCGGAGTAATGTAAGTAAATAAATAAAACGAATTTCATTGCGCGCGCTGAAACGCATTTGGCGTTTTAGCACGCGCAATGAAATTCGTTTTATTTATTTACTTACTTACATTACTCCGGTCGGACGGGAGCCAGAGTTTACTACCCCCCACCCTGCCCCTCCCCCACCCCACCGCCCCGCGGCACTCCCTCCACGGGCCGCTAATGATAGATAGATAGATAGATAGCAGGGCCGGCTTTAGCGCTGGTGGCGCCTGGTGCCACAATCACTTTTGGTGCCCCCACGTCCCCTGACTACCTCCTTGGACTCTCTCACTACCACCTGCAAAAGTTTCCCGCATCTCTCATATCACAAAATAATGCTAAACCCAGCGCCCCCCCTGAGGTCACAGCGCCCCCCTTCAAAGGTCAGCGCCCAGTGCGGCTGCACCAGTCGCACTGCCCTAACGCCGGCCCTGATACATAGACAGACAGACAGACACTGGCGTAACCAAAGTTGAGGGGGCCCCCCTGCAAAGTACACGGAGGGCCCCCCCCTCAGGGCCAGACTGGAAACCGAAACCAGCCCTGGCAAACTGATCGGCTGCCCCCCCCTGGGGACCAGGGGTGCAGCCGAGCTGTTTGCGAGGGCAGGTTTCAGCCAATTTTGTTACAGGGGGCCGATATTACCGACCCTCGGTAACAAAAACAGCGCCCCAGGGGCCCAAAACTGGCCCCTACCCATGGCAGCCTACCGGGAAAACGCCCGGTGCCTTCCACGGTCAGTCTGGTCCTGTCCCCCTTCCGGATTGAATCCGGAGCTCCCAGGCCTGACTACTGTGCAGAGGGGGCCTCCTGCAGCTCGGGCCCCCCTCGCCCCGCAGGGGATGCGGGGGCCTGTGTTATGCCACTGTAGATAGATAGATAGATAGATAGATAGATAGATAGATAGATAGATAGATAGATAGATAGATAGATAGATAGATTGATTTATGTTGTCTGAAATACAAACCAATCTATATGCATTCAAGCATCCTAGTACTTCCTATATTCACTAACGGTTTCATGTGTTAATTTCTCCATCAAAAAAACGATTTTTTAAATAATTGCTTGCACATATCATCATCAAACATGCATTTGTAAAGCTAGCAGGGTTGGCCTGAGCAAGTTGGTTCAATGGTTATTTTTTTTATTGTAGCATATGCCACACAAATAAAAAAACGGGGGGGAACAAAACATGTTGCTACCTAAATATGATAGCCATGTGCTTGCCAAAATAAATGTGACTTAAAAAAACCTTTTATATACATTTTATAGAAAAGTATGGGTGCTAATAGCAGATAGGTGCACTTAAAAAAAAAATGCAGAAACCGTGTTTTAATTAACGAACATCACATGAAAATGTGTTTCTTAATGGCACAAAGAAAATGTACTATTGGCTTTAAATTACTGTAACCTAAAAGCACAGGCCCTCATTTAGAGTTTTACAGAATGGGTGCGCACCCCTGTAAAGCTTGTAGGTGTCCGCTATAGGATGCGTGGCGGACACTGGCAGGAAAAATGCAGCGTGGCCCCTCACGCAGAGTGAAAACTCCCTGCACATTAGGGCATTTATTTTTTGTTTAAAGAAAACAAACTCTTACTTTCGGAGTTTATATTCTCTGAACAAAAAGTTCACAGAGTGAGATCTGTAAAGATAGCGCCTTCTCTGAAACGTTCAGTGCTGTAATGGAAGCTGTCGTAGTGACGGCTCCCTTTACAGCCCAGAGATCCCCACAACACGTGCCAGCATCTCTAAACAGGGTGGACAATCATTTTCCATGGTGGTGGAGGTCATGCCATCCACCCTCCTGGCAGCGTACAAGGGTCCAAATGAGGCCCATAGTTTAAACACACAGAGATGACTAACAAACCTTAGGAAGGGATAAGCAATGGGAAATAAAACTGGTAAAGTATTGCCTCAACAGCCCTAGTTATGAAGAGCATTTCCTTCTAGGCGGATCTGCAGAAGAGGTCAGGTAAAATGCTGCCACTCACAGTCCAAGGGGGACAGCGAATGAAGTTACTTTGCCCCGCGCTGCACGCTGAGATGGGCGGTATCGATATGGGAATGACAACTGACCAGAGCAATGGATAGCAACGTTTGAGCCAATGCCCACAATGTATGTAAAAATTTCCATATTGATTATTTATGATTTTTTTTTATTCCATGAGGCTAAAAAAAGCTAAAGCTGTCTCTATGCCGAACCTAAAATATATCAGGACAATATTTTACATGATATAAGAATTACTATTATTATTGAAGAATTAAGAGCCATGCAAATTTAATAATTTTAAACCAATACCTCAATTGTGGTACAGAAGGGGGATGGGAGCACACTGCTACCTCCCAGCACAGTTCGCCCCTTTGCATCCTGGTACATGCAGTTCAATTTAAATGCTTACTTGAAATTTTGCAGAGTGTCTCACCAAAGTTGGTGCAGGTTAGTGCTGTTAGACACATGTGTTTCTGGATTTCATCCTTCTTCAGTAGAGATAAAGCGAAATTCTTCTGGGGTTTGCTGAGAAAGCTGCCACAATCCTCTCAGGTCTCGGTGCCTCCCATGAGCTCGTCAGCCCAGTGGCTCAAGGGAGCCTTTTTGAAACAGAAGGGGGAGGATAAAACCTGATAGACTATGGCAACCTTTCCAGCAACCCCAGAAAGAATTTTCGTTTTTTATCTCTACTGAAGACAGATAATATCCAGAAACACATGTGTCTAGAGATTCACAGCACTAACCGGCAGCAACTTTGGTGAACCACTACAGCTAAAAATCAAGTAAGAAATCACTGTGAACTGCATTTACCACAATGCTAAGGGGCGAACTGTGCTGGGAGGTGTGGCAGTGTGCTCCCATCCCCCATTTGTTTGAAAAGGCTCCCTTGAGCCACTGAGCTGACGAGCTCATGGCGATGCACCTGTGCGCCAGAGAGAGGTACTGAGACCTGAGAGACTATGGCAGCCTTTCCAGCAACCCCAGAAAGAATTTTCGTTTTTTATCTCTACTGAAGACGGATAATATCCAGAAACACATGTGTCTAGAGATTCACAGCACTAACCTGCACCAACTTTGGTGAACCACTACAGCTAAAAATCAAGTAAGAAATCACTGTTAACTGCATTTACCACAATGCTAAGGGGCGAACTGTGCTGGGAAGTGTGGCAGTGTGCTTCCATCCCCCATTTACCTCAATTGTGGTATTTTCCAAGCTGGAATAAAAGGGGTCATAATGAAGAGGATTAGCCATAACCTTTCTTTTAAAAATCCAGGGCCCATAAAGCCAAAAATATAAATAATAAATAAAATGCACACTAGCACTGACACAGACATTCTTTTTCATTTCCAAGCTACCTCACATTTCGTTTTTAAAAAGCATTTTAAAAAATATAATAAAAAAAAATATGGCTATTAGCTTTGAACAAACGCCACTTAATCAAAGATGACGGGAAGGGTAATGTGCTATATTTATTTATGTTTGCTCTATAATTAACCTACAATATTTTGGGTGACAAAAAAATGTAAGTGAAATAATTTCTCCAATTTGTACTGTCGCCTTTAATAACAGTATATAGGGTTAGGTGAAGTGGGCCTGGTTGAGAATAGCACAAAGGCTGTTCATACACCCCACTTTTGATTATGAACTGGTGGCATAATTTCTGCCTACAGGTATAAAGCTGCAGTTTCTCATGGATGGGCTATGATAAAGGGACTAAACTAGAAACAGCAGGGGTAAAAGTATCATTTTTTTTACCCCCCAGCAGCAACCAAAGTTGTTGTGCTGCATTGTGCAAAAGGGGTGAAAGCAACACCTAATTATATTTACAAAAAAATGGCCTCGTTTTGTTCACTACCTATGTGTTGACGCACAAACAGATTGCCTGGTGCCAGGCACAACCTTTGTACCATGGTGTAGAGGTGTGTGAATCGTGTTTAGCATAAGATTTGTCCTGGAAGCGTACATTCTCTTAAACAAGCATGTGTGCTGTACACTACAGCACACATGCACTGTTTTGAGTGTTTGGAAAAATTAAAATATTTATTCTTGTCAGTGCCTGCTTCAAGGGCGTGCTAGTTTTTAGGTCTCGCCTGACCCAGCACATATGCTGGTCTGGCGAGACATTTTGTGAGGGCTCCAAAAAGTGCTACCAGGCCAGCCTAGAGGTAGAGTGCATGTGCGCGTGCCGCGCTTGACCGTTATTACTTTCACTTTCGCGGCCGCTTTGATGTTTGATCGCGAACACTTTCACGGCCGCTTGGCATAGCCAATACGTCTCACTTTTGGGAACTTATAAGTATTTAGTTATGCAACTGTTGCATGGCTAAACACTTATAAGGTCCCAAAGGCGAGACCTATTGGCTATGCCAATGCTTGTTTTATGTGAAGCCAGCCTGGCTAAATTTGTAGATTTGGCTTTGAGTCAAAAGATGTGTGCTTGCATGATCTGTCCAAATATCACCAAAGCAATATCCCCTTGCCGCAAAGTGGCACAAATCAGTTCAAAGCACTATATATTCTGGGAAAATACCTTTGGCACTGGAAAGTAAATAACCTTGCAAGACTTTGCATGACTTTGCATCACTTTGCATGACTTTGCACCGACACAAAGTCTTTGTAATCTAGACCCAAGTCTCTGCTTCTATCCACTGAGATCAAGATATATAGTTTAGCCCTTTAAAGAGTTCATCTTGTTTTTTTATTCAGTCTCAAGGTTTGAGATGAGGCCTTTATCCCTATCATCCACAAAGAGCCTCTATGCGTTGTCCACCTGTATCTCTCATAGGCACTTGCTTCCATATGTCAGCTTAGTGGATTACGCCCTAGGGGTCTGTCAGAAGGTTTGGTCTGTGGTTCTCGGCTGCATGTAATTTAGTTTCCAATCACTGGTCACTGCTGAGGATTTGGGGATGGAGCTTAGAGCCGAGGAGTAAACAACACTGATGCATGTCTCGCAATGACCAGGCCCTCATGCAAGAGAGGGGAGAGGACAGTACAAGATGGAAGCAAACTAGAGAGACTCTGGGGAGAGATAATAGTGTGAAGAGAGCGAAAACAAAAAGGGAATACATTAAGGAGGAAGAGAACGTGAAAGGTGTGAGGGGAGACAAGAAAAGGATAGGTGAGAGGAACATGGAACAGAGAGAGAAAAAGGGAGATAGGTAGGGAGACAAGGAAGAAAATGAGGGCTGCATGGGTGTGAGACACATGAATTGAGAACCTTGTTAAAGAGAAATCACCGAGAGAGGACCTAGAGAAGTGGCAAAGGCCGATGGGTGAATGATAAAAAAAGGGGAGAGTAACATGACATGACAAAGAGGACAAATGGAATGTCAGAGAAATGAGGCTGGTAGAGAGACAGTCACATGAGAGATGAAAATCAGGGCCAGATTTACACAGGTCTTGCGTTGCTATTGCATGATGCAAGTCGTCACAAGGCAAAGCAAGTCCTTTAGTGGGACTCACCAAGCCATGTAAAACCAACTTTCGCCGCTCTGCATGGTTTAGTAAACCTAAAGTAATGCACGGCAGTGCCTAGCGCCGCCTTGCGTTTCCTTGCACCAGGAAGGCGTTCCAGGGGTGGAAGGAATATGGGCGTTTCTATGCATCCACTCATGGTTTTTGATAAATCCTAGATTTACGGAGGTTTGTAAACCAGGGATTACGCCAAAATGGTGTGCCTCCCCGACCTAGGTGAAACGAGGAGAAATATCTTTATTTCTCCTGGTTACTTCCTCTTTGTATGCGTGCTGCATTCTGCAGCGCACATAGAAAGAGCAATATGCCTTTAAAAGTTGTTTTTGTGACAATCCTGTTCGTATCACCAGCACCCCTACGCTATAGAGCAAGGATGCCTGCATTGGCATTAGTTGGCATACAGTGCGCGAGCACAGGTAGAAAGCAGAAATATGTAATATCTTAGTAAATATGACACATTTCTGCTCTCTCCCTTTCACACAACGCTGCATGTTACCTTGCATGCATGACTTTTTGTAAATCTGGGCCCAGGGTTAAACGTAATACGATAGGAGGACAAGTTACATAAGCATAGGACAGACGAAGGCCATGGGTAAAGTGACAAGACAGAGGAGGAACATGACAAGGGAGAGATCACAGTGGAGGGTGAAAAGATGAGTGTACAGAGAAGATGAGAAAAATGACACAGTGGTAGAAAGAGAATGAGTAAGACAAGGGAGAGGTAAAGATGGGAGAAAGAAATAGGGAAAGGAGAGCGAAGCGAGAGGAGGAAAGACTGAAAGGATCAGAAGCTATACAAAGGAGAGAAGACAGTAAAGGGGAGAGAGAGCAAAGGGAGAAGAAGACAGAACACTGAGATAAGACAGAGATAAAGAAAAGGAAAATAAAAGGCAAATGGAGGTGAAAGCAGAGAGTTTCTCTAGCAAAGTATCTGCATAACCTGGCACAACGTGGTGGATATGGTTGATATTCTGTGGCATAAGCAATAACAATGTGGGAATATACTCTCTGGTGCTCCCGCTGACTACTGTCCACTTCCATGGGAATCCTAAAAAAGCATAAATTGCACAAGTGAATGTCGCTGAGTTGGCGTGGGGTCATATGCTGAATCAGTACTTGGTCCTCTATATAGGAAGTGAGCCCCCTATACCAGTTTGAAATGGACCCCTCAGCATCTTCAGCAGGCCTTGAGTAAAAGACTGAAACATAGAACAGCACTGAAAATCAAAAGACATCACTACTCTTAGAATAATACCATACCAAACGGCATTATACATTATAACAATAGGCCTCAATGGATGCACCTATATAATGCATAGAATTGTAAGGAGCGCACTCAGCTCACCGTACGTATGAATACATCCTTTGCAGAAACCTGTAGGGCACATGAAAGGTGCATTGATCAGTGCTTAATTTGAGCAAGGGATTTCCGATGCTCAGCACTGGTGCTTAATTGTCAGCACCGGCACTTGTGACAGCCTGCCACAAGATACTGCTGTTTAGCTAATTTAGAGATGCCCACAACAACAGCTAATTATTAATGCTATATTAAATAAATATGACCATTACCTACCGCCCAAGCCACTCTTATAGCTTTGGGGCATGAAATAGTCTGAATTGTCACACTGGTAATAGTGTGATGGTTAGTAGCTGTGTTGTTACTGTCATTGGCAGCATAGCAGGGCAATGTGTGGTGGAAGCTGCAGTGGCCTCCTGACGAGAGCCCTGGCAATTATTTTTTTCTACATATAAAGCACTGGCATTGATGGAGAGCAGGATAGGCTAAACATGTCACCAGGCACGCTCCCTACTTGAAAGCTCGGCTTCATATAGGTGGTTGGCGAAACTTCGACAAAAAATGCAGAATACTTTGGTTTTCTTATTGTAAGAATATTGAATTGCCGTAAAAATCAAGCAATGCTATTTACTACAATCTCATGTGAAAATGTTTCCACTCACACATGCTGCTTTCAGGAGAGCACCTTTTCTAGCTTACGTGGACTAGGCATTTGCACAAAAACAATTCCTAAACGCTTGATTCACCGGTAATATAAAGGCAATATAAAATAATATGCTCCATTCAATTCAAAAGAGTGTGCAATATATATTTAGATGTCAATGAGTGCATGGTATACCAAGAATTTGCAGGTGCAACAGGGAAAACAGGACAAAATACTTGCATGTACACTTATCTTTTTACATCGGAAAGGGCCAAATGTACAAAGCATTTTTCTAGTTGCAAAATTGGGCCGTTTGTAACTGGAAAAATGCTTATTCAAATGCACAAAATGCAAAATGCGATTTGGTAACTTGTTACAGATTTGCATTTTGCATTTGCGATTCGGTATTTGGAAGAGGAGTGTTTAGGGTGTCCCTTCCAAATACCAAATTGGTATGTATATGTATTACTGTTTTGCGACTGAATTCTGGTCACAAAACAGTAATACTTTACCACTAGTTTAAAACTGGTGGTAACCCATTCCCAAAGGTGAATGGATCACTATGGTACCCCTTCCCCTTTGTTGAGAAAGTAAATAATATTTTTTAAGAGCAAACAGTGGTTCCATTGCCCTTCTCTTAAGAAATGAAACTTCAAGGCTTTATTTTTTTCTTTTTAAATGCATACCATTTTTCTTTAAGGAAAATGGGCTGGTATAAAACAGAAAAAGATTGCTTTATTAAAAAGCAATCACAGACATGGTGGTCTGCTGACCTCAGAAGGCCACCATCTCTTTTGTGGCTGTGATTCCTAATGGGTCACAAACTACGACCTATGTCATTAATATTCACGAGGTAGGTTAATTTACAACCTACAAGGAATCCCTAAATGATTTTCATACATTAGGAATACCGATGTCCTTATTGCGATTCAGAGAGAACCACAATTAGGAAATCGGTATTCCTAGAATTTGTACATCTGACCCTGTCTAATTTGTGCTAGTGGTTGATGGTGGTAGCCGCTGCCGACGACACTGATTTTATTCATTCGGAGAGCAGGGTTTATTTTTAATTCACCAGACTTTGGCCCACAGGCGAATGATTGAAAGAAATTTAAGAAGGAGGGAAAGAAAGAAAGGAAAACAACGACCAAGGGAGAAAGAAGGGATAAAAAAGAATCAGCAGGATTGGGATAAAGATGCAAGAAATGTATGGGGTGATAGAAAGAGACATGAGGTGGAATCAAGGCTAGGCAGAATTGTTATTCGGCAACCCTAGCATTTGGCAGCATCGGCAGCAGGCTCTTAAAAACATGCTGGGCTCTTGTACTCACGTTCTTTCATAAATGCTACATCGGATCTTTTAAATGGGCCACAGTAGGTGTGGACTACCAGTCCCAATGGACGCTAGTGTTCTGCTCCGTGAAATTTTTCACACAGCATGGTTTCAACACATACACACAGGTGAAACATAAAAAGTTTTACTACCAGCCACTTGACAGTGTATTGTTATGTTAGCTCCCCGGATACTTCTCACGGTGCCTCCGACGTCAGTGGTGATGGCAGACAAGTCGGTGTTGATTAAATCTGTTCTCAATGTTTTTATGAGTGGCTTTCCTGTGCGGAAGGATAAAAAATAAACTTTTTAGTTACAGAGAAAGGCAAGCATTAGGATACTCGTGGTATGTTGATGTGTTGTTGGCAACAGAGAAGGATGTGGCATAATGTGTCACACGTATTTATGTGGATAAGAAATAGAAAAAACATAAGAGACGAAAACAAGATTCTTGGATCAAGACCAGGGGCGGCTCGCTCCATTAGGGTGGAGGAGCGTCGCCCCACTGCTTTCTCACAGTGCGAGAAGAAGAAAATAAAATGGTATTTTAAATACCATTTTATTTTCTGCTTCTCGCGCTGTGAGAAAGCAGAAGGCAGAGGTATGCCTGGTTGGGGGCGGGCGGGCGGGAGGATATGCCTGGTTGGGGGCGGGCGGGTCGAGGAGGAGTGCCTCAGACCACTCTGAGTGCCCTGACTGTTTGGTCGGCCCTGGGGCCGACCAAAACAGTTATGCGCACTCTACATTTTCTCTTTGCAGGCTGCATGGAGCCTACATAGAGAAAATTGTCTCCCAACAGGTGACTGGCTGGGCGCTGTCCGGGACGCCGCACCAATCACAATGCTGCCAGTTCCTGTTCAGGAGCAGGAACCCGGCCCAGGAGCAGAGGCGGCGTGGGACCCAGTCAGGTAAGGTTTCTTTTTATTCCCCCCACGGTAACCCCCGTGCGATAACCCCCATGCAATTTTCTATAAAAAGTGCTGTGACATGGCCAATGCTGACCGTGAGCAAGGTATGTCATAGGGCTATTGTTTTGGTTGCTTTCAACCGGGTCTCTCCTTTTACAAAATGCGCTTTCACATTTTTAATTTTTTTTTATTTATCACTCCCCTTCAAATGTATTGAATCTGTTATGCTTCCGTTTCAGAAATACCAGCTTCACTTGAAGAATGCAGAGAATGGGTTACACAGAGATACTTAAGGTGTATCATATCTACAGTAGGGTTAGAAGTCATACTTTAAACAACAGAGTACTAAAGACATTTGAACAGCCATCTTGACCTTCAGATGTCCTTGCCCAGCTCAATGACGACTTGAAGGGTGATATCCAGTGTCTTTGTTTTATCTTTTATGCCATTCCCCTTTCCCCATGTTCACTAATGGCCGTAATGTTTCTGCTGTGTAGGGTTAGTGGTGGATGCGATAAAGAGCTTCCACTGAATTCCAAGTACAAGATTAGTACTTCGGACAAAATACTGCTAGCATACATGCCCTGAATGGATGCACAGAGAAATTACCAACTCTCTGTACCTACTGCTGCGACACTGGCCAGATCTCTGCCAGAATGCAGACATGTTTAACAATAATATACGGAAAACGGCCCGCAGCACAAATGTGGGAGACCTTTTTATACCCAGTTCATAAAAAACACAACACAAAAACAGAACACCATACAATAAAGAAATAGTGGGGCATATTTACAAGAAACTGATGGAGCGCAGTGTTACGGCAAAATTGGTAACGCTGCGCTCCAACAGTTTAAAAAACCGCAGAGATGCGCCGTACTCACAAGAATGCGGCGCACCCCTGAGTTACCCCTAGTGCTGGTGCTAAAAAAGCTGCCTTGCACCAGTGCAGGCACCCTAGTGCCATTTTTCTGGGGTGTCTGTGCTGCAGGGGCAGTTGTTTAAGTGCAGGAAAGGACACTTTCCTGCAGATAAACAGTCTTTACATGCAATTTGCTCTATGTTTGTGTGTTGCGGAATGCAGCACACATGGAAAGAGCAAAATACGAGGAGAAATAAAACATTTCTTCCCGTATCGCCTGCTTAAGACCAGGTATTCCCTGGCTGTATTTTTGGCACTACCACATACCTTGTAAATATGGGGCAGCATCAAAAAGCAATGGGTGTTGCGGCGGAACGCTCTCTGCAACACCCATGCACGCCCCTGTCCCGCTAAGTGCTGCATGAATAAGGGCATTATTAACAAGGCAGCATTAAGCCAAGTTAAGTGGCTTAACGCTGCCTTGTAAATAAGGCGAAGGAGTTAACGCTACCAGAACGTCAGAAAAAGTGATGTTTTGGAAGTGTTAACTCCTTGTAAATATGCTCTACTGAGTCCAAACCACCTACACATGAGGTATTACATTTCCATTTCTCATTGGGGGTGGGGAGAAGCATGTCTTGTTGTAGATGGCAATGATAAGCCGGACTAAGCATGGCTTAGAGTGACTTCAGTTAATGGGAGGACTTTCTTCATGAATGCAGGTGGGTGAAGTTCCACAGGGTGGTTGGAGGCGTTCATCTTCTTTGCCAAATAGTTGTCTTCCTTTTCTGACGTGTTGAAATTTGGAGAATTATGACTGAAGTTGCAGCGTGGGGATAAATGACTGAACAGGTGTTTGTGCTGTGTTGTTGATGATGGGTTTAGGGATAGAAGAGATCTTAGCTCCATAGAAATTTATCAGATCTTCACAATGTTTTTGGGAGGTGCAGAACACATTTCCTGCCCTTCGAGATTTGACCTTTCTTAAAAAAGTTTTTTAAAAAATGTAATTTGTGAGAATTGAAGCCTCAATGATGTTTTAGGTGAGCTTGGCCTATTGTTAGATGCTTTATTGCCTTGTGATGTTATTTCCGCAGTATATTGCAGGCGATTTTGCCTGAATCTGGTACAGAGGTCCAGCATTTTCTTTCGATTTATGATAAAATGTGATAGCTTCTGCTTTCGTTTTCCATGAGAACAGGGTGCCAGAGGGCGAGCAAAATCAGTTGAATGGCGAACAACAAGGACTCAACTGCAGCAAATGACCGGTGCTTTCTTTTAGAGCTAGGATTTGTGCCCTATGAGGACTGCACAAGTGAATCCAGTTTTTGGGCAGGATTATCTAGGACTGGGAATCACATTTGTAGCCCAATCCCTCATTTTTTACATGAGCCCCACATATAGGATATTATTAGAATTTGCATCCACCTTTCGAGAGAAGGTTGCACCCTATGGGGCACTTTCGTGAATATATCAATGTGTATTTATTAAGTGCACATTTATCCATGAGTATATTGGTGTTGAACAGCAAATTTTAAGTGCTGCCATATTCAATGGAACTCACTACCCACAGGAGGTGGAAGGCTGAAAGGGCCTGACGGGATTCGAACCTGTGGGCATGGAGTCAAACAGAGAACACTGGAGTGGATGCAGTAGCCCCCTAAGACATGGACTCTGGAAAACAAGCCCCCATTGATTCTGGGCCAGTTACTTTTTTCTGACCACATTTACTGATTTTACCCACTTCCACACTTTTGTTTCAATCTAGCGTTTTCTGCACAAAACATAAAGTAGGCATTTTAACGTAGTGTTCCTTTAAGGTCTACAGAAAATAGCCCCTAAAAAAAGGCGAACTATTTCTAGCATGTTGTGACAGCATTCCATTGATCAGGGGCGATAACAGTGTTATGACATTCTCTAAAGAGCCCTGACCGGTATGCACTAAGTGGTATTGCAAAAAGGGCTCCGCCGACAATGTTCCAGTTACAGGGAAATAATTACTGATCAAGATAAGCCCCCGTTCTTATTTTTGTTATGATCTAGTTCAGCTTCACACCTGACCAAATACACTCTGTTCATGAGAATGTGATACTTCAGGAATCCGCTCTCTGTGGGGACTGAGTCAATCTCAGAGAAGACAAGGAGCCGTGTGCTTCGCCGCCTGCGCAAAGGCAGCACAGTGGAAGTCATTCTCCTCTACGGTAATCTGACGCGGTAACATTGAACCCGGAATTACCTACATCGTGTTTTTATATTTTTCACCAGTTATGACCTCAGAATGGGGCATAACGCGCTAATCCCGTTTTATTCTCTGCAAAGCTGTGTAAAAACTTGCAATGATGCAGTTTTCCCTCACATGAATTCTACCAGAAATTGTACAAGATAAAGGCCAGCGGGTCCAACAATTGACAAAAAACACTTTAGGGAGCAAATTCCAGTGTGGGCCCTAATTGGTGGCCCGGAGGAGAGAGTATGCAACTCTGTGTCTGCATTGGAGTGCCAAATCGGGAAGCAAAGTATTGCTCGAGATCACTGCTTAATTTGAGCTGGTGGTTGCAAGTGGAACCAGCACTTATTTTTCCTTATCAGACTTTGACCTTAAGCAGGAGAGTAAAAAAGGAAAAGGGATGTATCGAGGAAGGTGAAATTAAAGAGGCATGAGGTAGGTGGAATCCAGGATGCGCAGTTTCAGTATTCGGCACACTGACATTCAATAGCATTAACCACAGGCTCCTAAACAAAACTTTGGGCCCTGGCAGGTATTCTTTTGCAAATTAAGCACTGCTGTAATGGGAGGAGGGAGTGATTCACCCTGAACATAGGGGAAGAGAGAAAGAATTTCCTAATCAATGATGCTTGAGATGATCTTTGAACAGATTTATTTTTTCAGGTGTGTCGCTTGAGAAGACTGCTTTTCTGGTCTTTTACTTTCTACATGTCTTCATTTCCAAGATGGCGATAGAAATGGAATGGGCCAAGTGTAGACTAAAAACATATGTTTCCCATTTCGATATCCAAATCTCCATAGCGGTTGTTTCAGAGTGTATTGACAGGGTGTGAAGTAAGAGTAAAGGTGGGCGAGCCAACAAATGAATAGGACAAGTAAAGGGTCTGGCTTGGATCTTAGAGCCTGTGGACGAGCCAAGCCCGGAAAATGCCATGCAAATCATACAACAAACATCACATAAGATATGATAAAGTCTCTTAAAAAGTAAAAAAAAATGTATTTGTTTGGTATGTGGGATCTTTTACATTAACCCCTTCCCCGCTCATGATGGGACCACTCCGTCATGAGCCACGGTTGCGCTGTGCTCATGACGGAGTGGTTCCGTCATGCTGCGGTCGTTGGTGGCCGCTCCGCCCACGCGGCGCTAATTCCCCGCCTGTGCGGGCGATTAGCGCAGTGGGCGGAGACGTGACGGAACCACTCCGCCATGAGCACAGCTCCACCGTGGCTCGTGACGGAGTGGTTCCGTCACGAGCACAGCGCCACCGCACCTGCCCCCAAACCCCCCCAGCGCCGCGGCGGAATTCCTGCCGCGGCGAAGGGGTTAATACGCCACATTATATAGCACTGCACTGAGAAGTACTTATTAAAAGTGAGTTTCTAAACAAGAACTTAGAACCATCCCAGCCCCGACCCCGTCACCACCCATGTGACAGTACAATTAGTGAGCTAAGAGGCAAGACAGTTGTCTTGTGAACCCTATATGTGGCTCAGATTCTTATGGATAGAGCAACATTATAGTCTTTTAAATCCAGCACAATAAGGTTTTGTACAGCTGGTATTCAGAGCTCATGTATTTGAAGACGCTTTCATAAGTGATAGTGAAAAAAAAGGAGGATCGGTAAAGTAAAATATTGCCTAAGATCACACACTTTCGTTAAGGGGGGCAGCTGAGATTAAACTGGATTTTATGGTTACACTTTGTACAAATCAGACTCTAAACGGGTAGCTATGTGTCTCTCCTTTTTACCATAAAGGTTAATGCTTTATTCTTATGTCTTTGTAAATGAGGGTAGAAGGAGGGTGGCTGACAAAAGACACATGAAAGCTCGACTTGTTACGAGCTCGACGTTCCAATGGGATCTCGAGCTGAGTCAGATCCAGGCTCGATCCTGTCTCGAGCTTTCAGCGGCTCGCACACCTCTATGTAAGAGACAGGGCATACTTTATTGTAACATGGGATGTACGTTCTCTGACACCTACATTCCATTCCATCACTGAAGCAGAAACACTGGAAACACAATGAGGAAAGTCAACGAAATTCAATGTAATTATTTCAACATTTGGAAGTTTTGAAATTCCTGTCCTCCATTTGCAATTTTTATGGAAATGGCTGCTTAAGGAGAGACCGAAATGTCTGTTTATTAAGTAACCTTTAATCATCATGACATGGTAGCGGCAGCGCACGTCTGTTTAAACAAACACTGAATATTGTGTCAGTCTTACTCAAGTAGTACCATCACCGGGGGACAACAGACTCTGTCCCAATGCACTCAAAGACTTGTTGGGAATTATGAATACCTAAAAAGTGCATGCTGTCATTCATTTCCCTCTTCATATGAAGTGTGCACAGCATTCCATGTGGATCAAACGTTAGAAGTATGACACTGTTCTGGGATATGTATTGAGAAACAATAGACAGGGGAATTATTTGCAATCAGTGGTTTTTCTGTACCTGCAAGAGTGATGGCAATGGAGACCGAAGCGTAACCCGAGGGGTTGGTGGCATTACACGTGTAGAAGCCAACATCAGCCTCAACCGGTGCTAGGATCTGCAGGGAGTCGTCTTGTCTCAGCAGGATCCTGGAAACATGGAAAAGGGAGTCAAGTCACGTGTGTCAGGGCGGCCATCACAAGTCTAACCAAAGTTAGAAGACTGTTTCTGTAATGCTATCGCAAATATTTTATAGAGCTACACAATAGGGCGACTGGCCACTAGTGTAATTCTGTTTGCTTCCCCACACTTAAATTTAAATCAATTCTCATAAACATTAGGGGCCCTATTATGTATAGGGTGCTGGTTCCCTGTTTGCGCACCAGTGCACCGTAAAACAGGAGGGCCAGGCAAAAACAGAGAAAGTGCACCCTATTACATAGTATGCGCTACCCATAGGGCAGCTGCGAACTCCTGTTGCCCTGGAGGCAGCACATTCAAGTGAAATACGGAGAAGCTTTAAAGCAGCCAATCTGTGTTTCTCTGTGCAGGCAGCAACCCACCTGCTCTTTTGAAGGGGATTAGAGATCCCCTTACAGGAGGGTGCAGTTAGTGATTGCACCTACCTGCAAGGGGATGTCTGGGGGGTTCATGGTACCCCCCTCCAGAAGGCTGCTAGCAGGGGGTGCACTGACAGTGCACCCCCTTTTATGTGGCGCACTGTCAGTGCGCCCCCTGACAGCTTCTTTGCCTCTGCACCCACATGTGTAATATGCCACAGGCGATGGGCAAAGGGATTCCCTTATTTGCATGGAATACACCCCCATGCACATGAGGGAACGCCCTTTTAAGAAAGCTCTGGCGCTGTATGTGCGCCAGCACTTTCAGTATTACAGAAGGGGCACACAAGTGTTTGCGGCCCCTTCTGTAATAGCAAAGGGCCTCGGGGTACGCAAGGCGAGCGCAAACACCTGTTGCGCCCCGGGGTACTTTGTGTAATGCGGCCCCAGGTGCTTCAGCTGCAGGACTCCCGCTTTGGTCCCAAACAAAATTATTTAACAAATTGTATATCAATGGTAGTCTTCAATGCGTTGATATAATTTATTTGTGAAAGTGAAAGGCTTTGTAGCAGTGATATGCTAGAAAATTTGGGGAATATTTATGGAGGAGTTGCGTCGCCCTTGCGCCACTCAACTGGCGCAAAAGCAACGAAATTACTAAGTTTGATTTATCAAGTCATGCAAGGTGTGGCCTTGCATGGCTCGATAAATCAAGAGTAACGCATCACAGCGCAACTCGCCCTGTTGCGTTACTCTGCCCCAAGGAGGAGTTCCATGGGTGGCACGTGGAAGTTTCCACTCATCCACCAATGGATTTTGGTGCATTCCATGATTTACCAACAGTGATAAAACTGGTAATGCATCAAAATGCTACAACTCCCCAGGTGAGGCGTAACGAAAAGATAGATCTTTATTTCTCCTTGTTACTTCCTCTTTCTATGTCTGCAGCACACATAGAAGACAATGCCTCAGAGAATTGTTTTTGTGCAGGAAGGTGCCAAAAGGACAGGAATGATTATGTTAAATATGCGACATCCCTGCTTTTGTCCTGTCACGCAGCGCAGCAAGGTGGATTGCTTTCAGCGCTGTGTGAAAGCTATATCAATATGACCCGTGATCCATTACTGCCACCATCAGGTTTGAAAGCTCCTGTTTTGTCTCTCAAACTCCTAGACCCAGATTTACAACTCTGTCACACAATGCAGTGCAGCACCCACATTTGCTGCACTGACAGGGAGAGATCAGAAAAGCGCCTTATCTACAGTGATATGGTGCAATCTTGCTCTCTCCATAGCGCTGGCGCACAATTAGGCAGCCAAACACCACTCACACAACTTTGCACCATAGTTCAAAGGTGTGTGCATGAGTCTAGCATAGGCTTTGTACTGGAAGGATACTCTTCCTGTGCAAAATACTATGCCTATGCAAGCTTCAAAACTTTTCCCATATTGAATGTGTGCTGTACAGTGCAGCACACATGCAAAGTTGGAAAAATTCGGAGTAATAAAATAATTTCTCCTTTTCATTGTTTGCTTTCAAGTGGCCTTATTTTTTGGTGCAAAACCATGTCTACTTTTGTTAGTAGATAGGATTTTGTGTAAAAACCATGGGTGATTGCACAGGAATTCACATATACCACCCATGGAACGCCCTCTTGATGCAGAGTATTGCAAAGCCACACAAAGCAAGTTTTGCACTAGAAAGTAAATTAAAATATACACATATTTTGCTCAGGTTTGCATCCTTTTTCTGACTGAGTGCAAAATGTTTGTAAATATGGCTCCAAGTGACCCAGCAACCGACGTAGCTGTCCAAAAATATAAAGGTAAGCATAGGGTTTGCCCTCAGCAGGCCTGACCCCTGCGGAAAAATCCCAACTCATTATGCAAAATATGACCTCTAGGCTACCATTCAGTGTAAGTGTTATTTAATTGCTTTTTTTAAAGCACCTAAATAAATCATTTAGGCACCTCGGGTTGCAGTTACCTTTTAGGGAGCTGCAAGCCGTGTATAATTGAACAAAAAACACAGACGTTATGCTTCATTGTGCCCTTTCCTCTAACCCTAGACAGCGGTCCCACGCCTGAACGCACCCCAATGCCTTAGATAAATAAATAAATCATTGCTTGCCCTACTGAATGATTATTTATCCCAATGAAGGTTTGCTTACCTTATTAAATGAACCCTTGCCCTCTCGCGGTACAAATATTCTAATGATGTATCGCAGGTTCTGACCAGAGGAAGGCTGGGAAAAGTAGAGGTGGGCGAGGCAACACATTAACAGGGAGAGGGAGGGCACCCTGCATATCACAGCGGAATATCAATGGGACACAATACAGAGGACAGAATATCAAAAATAATATATATATATATATCTATATATCTATATTATATATATATATATACACATATATATATATACATGTATATATATATGTATCAGTTTACACTCCAAGATGCATGCAGGCACCATGTAGGGAAAAACGGACTCTGGAATGCGCTTTTCTGCTGTTCAAGATCTCGTGCCTTATTAAATTAAATAGTGCAAGCGTATATATATATTTTTAAGGTACGTCGAGTAAGGATTAGTAAATATGTACTTTCCTATATGCATATACTTTACTATATATTCTGGGGGTCGATATTCAGTAATACAACCCAGGAAGAGCTAATCCAAAGCCGAGCCTTGGAAAATGTTGGCAGGTAAATCATGCAACAAAGATCTTATTAGAATATGATAAGGTGTCTTCAAAATGTTTAAACAAGTGTATTTCTTTTTCACAATCAGAAGCGTTTTGCCTTTGTACATTCGATTATTTGACAAGTGTTTATCAAAAGTGACTTTTTTAACATGAAGCGAGAAACATTTCTGCCCCCGCCCTTATGACAATGCTATTAGTAAACTAAGAGGCAAGTCATGGTAATGCTGTTTGTGGTCTTGATAATTATTAGAGATGGAGCAACAATATAGTCTATAAATTCAAACACAATTTTTTTATACAGCACATATGCTGAACGCACGTATTTGAACGTGCTCCTGTAGGAGAGTAGGATCTGCACTTATGTTGCCCCCACTTTTTTCTGATGTTAACACTGGTTTCTGGCTATAGTCAGGCTGGTTCCCTGCTAATCAGGGCCCCAGTCTCTCTGTTCTCTCTAAACGACTTGGAGTGCATATTAGATGCACTAGTGATTGGATACTGTGGTACCTTATGAGCCCCTAGTATATGGTACCTTAGGTACCAAGGGCATAGGTACTTCCCAGGCCTACCAGGGGCTGAAGCATGTATTATGCCACCCCTGGGAAGCAGACTAAATCTGACATCACAGGCCTGCTACTGCAGCCTGAGTGAGGTAGTGTTAGCACTCCTCACTGAGGTATAGGTTCCTATATCTCACCATACACACACATATAAACCTATCATTCACCCCCTATGGCAGGCCCTATCAATCCTGAGGGCAGGGTGCTTGGTTTACAATATGAGGGGGTGCCTCTGCCTGAGCAGCGCCCCTCTGCAGCTGGCAGGGTCTATTCCCTGTGGCTGTTTGTGGATGTGGTTAAACCATATACTCTTAAGTGCATTATAACCTCCCGGTTAATGCTAACTTTGGAATGACTGCATCAAAACATGTTGTGTTTGGTGTCAAACATCTTGGAATCATACCCCCACACCAGTAATTGGTGTGGGAGTATGATCCCACCCTTCTAGAGGGGATGACATGTACCGAATGTGGTAACACGTTAGAAATCTGAAAGAGCCCTGGCATCACAAAATGGATGCCACCAGCACAGACACTGGGCTGCCCTCCTGCTGCCGACTGAAACTCGCAGTGGAGGAGGCCCAACATTAGGCATCCTGTCACAGGGAGGTGTCACCACCTTCCAGACAGGATTTAGTGTATTGGAGCTGGGTGGGTGCACTCCTAGAGTGCTTTGAAGTCCTGCACTGGGGGAGCAGTTGGATCCTCTGTGCATATGCCAGCTCAAACCGGTTCAGGGGCTACCTGCCCCTGCTCTGGCACGAAACTGGACAAATTGAAGTGGGTGTAACCACCCACCCCCTGATCCTCCCAGAGGAGTGGTCATAGAGCTAGTCCCTCCCTTCCTTTTGGTATAAGTTAGGGAAACCTTGCCATTGCAAGTTAGATAACCCTGGACGACGCTTTACAAGAAGAATCCTGGTCCTTCGACATTCCACTACCTTTGGAAGATGGAAGAATCTCCCTCGGAGTCAAGGAGAGACTCCCCTGCTTGGCAGGCACCAAAGACTTGAAACAACAGTCGCAAACTTTCCCGCTCCCGCCGGAGTCCGAAGTCCATGCAGCCCTGGAAGTGGATTTCCTGACCTCTCGTCAGCCATTGTGAGTCTCCAGTGAAGCAGTGGCATCTGGACCCCACGAGTGATGAGGAACTGCAATACCTGGGAACCGTGCACTATTGTCAAGTGCAACACCTTCACGACATTCTACGAACTTGTGCTTTGGACCACGTATGGCCCAAGCTTCCAGCAGGTTCTGCAGTGAAAATCAAAGGCCTACCCTGTCCCGAATGACCGTGGGCTCCTGTAAAGCACTTCCTCACGAGGCTTCTTTGCAATCCCTTGCCGGCTGACTTGTGGGTCCCCTGAAGACTTCTGTACCAAACCAAAGGGCTCCCCTGGTTGCTCCAGGCCTGCCCTCACTTACCCTCGCTGAGTGAGTCCCTCAGACCTTGCTGGTTTGCACCATTGACTTTGTTCACTTTTCACAAGACTTGCTGTTGCCAAGGCTTGTTGGCTCCAATCCGGTTGCCGACACCTCAGTAAGCTGCAGACGTTGTGGGACACTCCGAATCCAGCTGCTGGTCATCGTCGATCCCTCCTGGACCTCGTGAGCGAAGAGTCAAAATACCCTTGATCACCTGAAATCACCCGACTTCCGTGGGCATCCATCTTCCTGGCCCGGGTCACTGGCAAGTGACTGTGAACACTGTCCCTTCCAATTTCAGGTCATCTGTATCTCGAATCCAGCCTTGGATTCCACCGGACACTTCTTCAGTCTTCGCAAGCAGCAAACCTTCTTTGGCTTCCATAGAAAACAGCGAAGCGACCTGACACCAAAAGACACCTATGCACCCGGCTTCCCTGCATGAGGTAACTCGTGCACTCCGGTGCCCTAGTGTGTTGGCCCTCAAATTACTTACCTTGTATGTGGCTTGCTTGTAGACTTCCTCGAAGTACCCTAAAACTTTAAAAATCCAACCGCGATTTGCTCCATTGTAATCAATCGGGAACCCGCGTCTGTGTTCCGTGGGTCCTTGACTTACCTACCTTGGGTGGATTAGTGAAGCCCCAGCGATTCCACAGGCCCTAGGCCTTGTCTCCCTGCAAGTCGACTTTCCTAAACCTCTTATTTAGTATATGGTCTGGTACACCCCTAGGGCTACAGCCATATTTGTGCTTAACTTATTGTGGAACGTTGATATTTGAATGTGTTCCTGGCTTCTAATCTCATAAAGAGATAAGTAGAGTGTGTCTAGAAATAAATACATATATATTTGAGATATATATACCTGTGTGGTGTCCTTTCATTTGGCAATTCAAGAGATTATAAGGTAAAACAAGCTGCTTTACATTCCTCTGAGACTTAGCCTGAAGGCTGCTCTCCACAGCTACCACTAGGATAGCTTTCTTTAAAAGGTTGTCTTAAACCTATCTACCATAAGAGTCGAATTGGACTGGTGCAAGGTGGCTACTATAACTAGTGACCAGCATATGCCAGGCCAACTTCTCACAGCTCCCATATGTAAAATGAACAAAAAGAAGGCTTGGTGAAATAAAGTATTTGCATAGGGTCACACAATTTGTTTAAGCAGGGAAGCTAAGACTGGTCACAATTCTTTTCAGTTTCCCCCTCTGCAATCGAGCCACTAGATGAGTATCTCTGGCATCACAGGTTAATGCTTAGTCCTTAATTCTTGGAGGATGAGATGAAAGCCTGTTTGACAGGCAGAATCCCCAATTTTCCTTTTTTGCAGTTTTACAAAGCGTGAACATTGCTCAAATGACATGAGAGTGCTTCACAACAGACAACAGACTTTTTCGGAACGGAGATTCCGCAGATGCTGAGCTGAGGCCAGGATTCAAAATAGATTCCCCATGATACATGGTCTGCAGCTGTAGGCACTAGGTCATATCGCCTCCTGTGAGAGCGTGGCTTGTTTTGGGCTCGAGATTCCAAAAGGACCTCGAGCTGAGCCAGAGCCAGGTATCAGGCCCGAACGTGCATAGAGCTTTCACCGTCTCGCCCACCTCTAGGGAAAAAGGCCACTATAGTTAAATCCAGAACACAGGGCACATGAATTCTTGCTTGCTGATCAAAAACAATTCTCTATATGTAATCCAATACACTTACCATGAATGGATCTGATGATGTCCACCACATTTACTTTTTCAGCTTTCAATTCATTTCCTTGCCTGCTTCCATGTCTTACATAGCAGTGTGCTTACCTGCATTTGGCAGGTTTCACACGCTTTTTCTGTTCATGCCCGATAAACTAAAAGCCTTCATAGACTTTAATGGAGTCACCATTTTTTCAAGCCTCTATCTCTCTCCAAAATAAGTAATTCCACATTGACTTTAATCGGATCACCCCCTTAAACGCCTGGCTTTACCAGTATTTTTGAGGCAGGAGGCTGACAGATATGGGTTTACATTCCCAGAGACTGATACGAGCAACCTTCTAACTATGCAGCATTCCCTATGATGGATGACCCCTCTCTCAACGACAGCTGGACCCCGCTTGCTCTCTCGTCCCCAGCTGTTTTGTATAAGCCCCGCAGCTGGAGTGGCAGCCACGGTCATGACATGAGGTGAACCCCCTCCCAGGACAAGTGTCAGCAGAGGACGCACACTGACCAGGCGGCGGCCATTTTCGCGCCTCCTGAACAATAACCGCTACTGTCTCCAAGGCCACGGCGCTGCAGATATGCCATCCTGCTGGACAGCACGATCGGATTTCTTAAGAGTAAACACGGGCACCGCCGCCCAAACAATAGGGTGTCAAGAATGTGTAGTTTTTGGTTTCTTTTCCCATCATCTGTTATCGTCAGTGGCAGCCCTGTGGCGATGAAGGGGCTGTTGCCACTTAAGAAACACAAACAAAAGATGGAAACAGACCACACTGTGTTGTGCATTGTATACATGCACCTGTAGAATGATGGACTATTGGCACAGAACAAAGTAAATTGTTGACATGTTGCACACTCTAAGCACTAAGGGACTAATTTACTACAATATGATGCAGCGCGGCACTGCAAGCCATTTTGCTGCGCCGAGCTGCATCTTTTTTTTAAAAGCACAGGGATGCGTCGTATTAACAACAGTACGACGCATCCGTGTACTTTAGCCTGTGCTGGCGCACAATTGGGTGCCATATGCCAGCACAGGCACCCTTGCCTCATGTTGCAAGGGTGCCTGCGTTGCAGGGATGATTGTTTTTGTGCAGTAAGGGACACCTTCCTGCACAAAATCAATCATTGATGGCATTTTCCTCTTTCTATGTGCGTTGCAAAATGCAGCACACATAGAAAGAGGAAAAAAACGAGGAGAAAAACAAGTATTTCTCCTCGCTGCGCCACTCCTACGCCTCCCGTGGGGAGGTGTAGGATTCTGACACATTTCCAGCTTTACAAAACGTTGTAAATCTGGGAATATGTCAGGTTCCATTGATGTTGCGCGAAACACCCATGGAACGCCTCTTTCACATAGAGTAATGTGTGAAAGGGTCCCATATTTACAAGGCCCTGAAAAGTCACGCAGGGGGACTTTACGTGACCTTGTAAATATGGGCAAGCCCACTGCGCTGCCGGTGCATCAA
This sequence comes from Triturus cristatus, assembly GCF_964204655.1. Taxonomy (NCBI): domain Eukaryota; kingdom Metazoa; phylum Chordata; class Amphibia; order Caudata; family Salamandridae; genus Triturus; species Triturus cristatus. The sequence continues at coordinate 999,159,531 of NC_140581.1, forward strand.
AAAAAGTGATGCACAGGCGGCGCTATGGGCTTGTAAATGAGGCCCAGCCATTTTAAATTCTGCAGTTTACTTTCGCGGGTTATTATTTTTATCGCAAGGTAAAATCAATCCAATAAAGTGCCAGACGACCTTCACAGGCGACCAGTAATTTCTGGACTATCAAGAGGTGCCTTAAAAAGCTCTGTTTTCTGGCATGATATCAAATGATCTAATTTCAAGTAAATTTCACAGACCAGTGAACACTCGAGGTCTAATCTTTCTGCTGAAAGGCTATATATGGACACCAAAAAGAAACCACCTTACCCACCATCTCAAACTCTTAAACAGATTTTGACTATATGTTATATAGGCGACTTTTTATCTTCGAATGGCCAATGTCTTCTTTGCACTCTGGGTTACGTGGCCTGTGGGTTGCAGCTCAGAGCTGTCTGTATTCCACATTGACGCTTTACTACGCCACAGTGTGTTTGTTGCCTCAAATCACAGTGATTCATAGAGTCCGGGTCCATTTCATATGCACATGTTGTCTTTGTGCACTCTCTGGATTGTGTGTTCTCCGACTCTGAGTACATGCAGGTGATAATTTATGAATGGTGAGGAGGGTTCATATGTGTACATTTGTAGACCACCTCTCAGACCTGCCAACCTAAGAATATTTTCTCTGTGTGAGTGTACAGGGAGAAGGTCGTGTGTTATTTACAAGGAAATGGGGCCAGGGCGAATGGGGCTTTGAATCTTCTACTCTGCCTAACCAGCTAGAGCTACTCCAGGGGCGTAACACAGGCCCCTGCATCCCCGTGGTGCGGGGGGCCCAGAGCTGCAGGGGGTCCCTCAGCCCAGTACTCAGGCCTTAGAGATCCGGATTAAATCCAGAATGGGAGCCCCTCTGTGTACCTTGCAGGGGGCACCCTCGGCTTTCGTTACACCACTGAGCTACTCTGCCCTACAACAATAAGGAACTCGTCAGGTCCCGCCTCCCTGTCCTGGGAGGTTTTTATTGGAAATCAATTGTGTAGTTCATTTACACCCGAGCTGGAAACCACTTTCTTGGCAAGGGGTTCCAGCTCACCGTGCGGTTGGGCATCTTCACCCCGTGTCCTCCAGGGTGTTTCTTGGTGCTACTGACAGATACAAACTGATCATTGGTCCCCCCTAAATGGTACTCATTATCAATCTCAGAAGGATGAAAGGTTGAATGGATGTGTAGAGATTCTAACCTATGACCATGCGGTCAAACAAAGATCTCTGCAGCAGAAACATTAGTTAACTGAACCACCAGACCCTGCTAGAGGTACATATGGACCTTTTTAACAAAGTTATGTGTGTGGCTGTAGCGTTCAAGTTGAGAAGCCCTAACTGTGAATTGAGTCTCTTAAAGCAGTTTGGGGCGGTGTATTGTGTATGAGGTTTGTGCATGCTTCTGAGTAGGCATGGTGGTCATGTTTAGGATGTATATTCTGGTGGTCAGCTCGTTTGCTAGAGTGATCGTGTGATGTAGTGAGTAGCCAAGAGCCTGTTTAGCCGTGGTGTGAAGATTAACATTTAGACTGCGGGTTGTCCTTCAACATTGTGGTGGTTTCAAATTAGGGCCATTTCTGTGGGACAAGAAAATGGTTCATGCATGACGTAAGATGATAGAGGGTTTTAACATCATTGTTTTGTTGTGGAGGGACATGTTGCTGGCTGAGTTGGTGTTTTAGCACATACATGATGCTGACATGTACGAGTTAAACAGCGTATTTTAAGACAGGCAAAGAGGAGCACAATATGCTTCTGGCTTGAAGAGTGACATATTGCCAGTAGGTTGGCCTTCAGTGCTGCACGTCTGTTTGAAGAGGTGGTTGAAACATGCTACCAGGCTAAAGGGGATTACTAGTGCAGGATGAGTGTGTAGTGATTGCGTGGGAAGTGCTGGTCACTAGTGTTACAAAGAAGGTTACATAAATGTTAGATAATGCTCAGTTCACAGTTTTAAGTAGTAAACACTGTACTTTTGGGGAAATGACCCAGGCAAGGCCAAAGACAATATTATAAGCCCCAAGATCACACTTTGAATCTTTACTAGTGATGCACAGGGAATCAGCGAAATTCCATAAATCCTCAAATCACAGTTTTAAGCACCATATTTTTGATATATGGGGGAATCAGTTTGGGAAACTCACAATATAACAGGATGGAGATGGCAAGTTACCGTCCAAGACAAGTTTTAAAATCTTCACTAGCAGGGAGTAGTGAGGTAAATATATATATATAAATATTTTTTTTTGCAGAGTTTTATAGAGCGCGAACTTGACCCAAATCCAATCAGGTATCAGAGCGCTCTGATACCTGATTGGATTCGGGTTAAGTTCGGGTCATCAAAATACAGACACACTATTAAAGCTAACATCTTCGGGTAACAGGAATGTACCACTGGGCACCATTTAGACTAGTACTATACCCAGGGCCACTGGAATTATTTAACTTTACAGCCGTGGCGTTTTTCACATAATTATAGATTTGCCGCATATGCCACATAATCCATCGTCTGCAGTATAATCTGCAGATTTCAACAGCAAAGAACTTGTTTTGTATCTCAACAGTTCAAAAGTTACTAAAAATACAGCAACAGGTGATGCCATGAAGTGGAAGGCCCTTTGAAAAGGGTGACTGGTCACTTTTTTTTACTGCTTATTGCAGTATTTGGGTGATTCATTTTTCACTTCCTCCTTGTATCCCTTTTTGTGTTTTTCACTCTTTTGCTCTGGATTAAAGGCTGTTGAGGAAAAATAAGTGCCAATCCCCAACAGTAAGTGTCGGTGACCCTCACTGGCAACCACCAGTTCAAATTAAGCACTGAGGCCATGTCTATCAGGCCAATCAGGGTCACTCCGTCTGGATGAACTGAGAAGGCCAATATTGTTCATTAGATTTCGTGAAATTACATGAAACATTTCGCAAAATTGTGCTTTTCAGAACATAAGGTGGTTTGCTAATATCTCACTTTTCTATGTGAATAACATTTGTGTAAAAGTCTCAAGAGATACCAACAGGAGGCTGGTTTGAGAAAAAAACTGTCTTTCAGCGAGATATTTTCTGCATGAAGCAGTCTGCCACAAAATTACTCATAAGAAACCATTCCTCGTGGAATAACCGCATTACAAAAATTGCTGCCTATTTTCCAGGCCCTAACCAAGAATTTCAGAACTGCGAGCTGAATCCAAGATGGACTAAGTGTGAGGCAAGGGCTCAAACAAAATAAGATATTTTAATGCAAAACAAAGTGAATAAAGATTTTAGCCAAGGGTTCTTGGCTCGAGAATATAAAAAGTTTGAAAGCAGTAAGTGGGTAAGTGCCTCATCGACCACATCAGTAAAGGTTACTCAATGTTTGTGCTTAAACCAGTCAGCTGCATTTCAGAGATGCACTCAGATGAGCTTAGATTTCAGATACACAAAAAAGAACAGCTGGATTTAGTCATTAACTATTTTTCCATCCTGGCTTTGGTTTATTGTTCAGGTAATTGTAAATGAATTTATATTGCGCTTACTACCCCTGACGAGGCGTTGAAGCGCTTTTTCGGCAAGTAGCATGCTACTCTGGAACCCAAAAATGATTAGTGGTGAATTAGTAGAGTGAAATATAAAATTAATTTGAGGGGTGGATATGTTAGTCTGTTATTAGGATTGAAAAAGGACAGTCGATAGAAGAAGGAAGGGTTTGCATTTATATAGCGCTTGCTACCACTGATGAGGTGCTAAAGCGCTTTTCGGTGAGTAGCACGCTACTACGGGTACATCCTTAGAGCTTCATGCTAGCACTGATTTTGACCCTATTTATGAGCAGGTCATAGTTTTCTGACAGTTGCACAAATCCCTGATTGTTTGTTCAGAAACCTGAGTTCTGTTTTATTTACCGCACCTGGAAATCACCAGGTGCCATAAAGACATAACCCTTCACTAAATGTCAGCAGGTCCAACCTGCAGGAATTCGAAATGAGACAAGTGAATGACATGTATTGGAGCAGTAAGCACTGCACCAACATTTTTATTCACCAAAATCTTGGAATATGCAATAGTTATCGCATTGGATAAATGCTAAACACATCAGGGTGATTTTTGTACTGGATGAGATAATTATTGCACCAGACTCGGACCTCTCATAATAAGGCCCTTAGCTGTGAATTTTGGCACTGATCCAACAGTCATATGCAATCTATGCTATTTATTTTACTAGCATCCATTTTTGGCCCTGGTTTTCCTTCTGGTACACCAGACCAGTTTTTCGAACATATAGCCAAACTTATTTTTCATGTAGAAAACCTCTTAATTAAAGAATACTTTGATAAGATATTCTCTTCCACACCAGTGCTAAAAACAGAGCTATCAACTAAAAGCAACTAACTAAATCACAGCACTGTGTTTATAAAACACATGAAGCAATGCCATCTGGGATAATTAAAAGTCCGATACATACATTGACCAGTTAGTGGCTTCCAAATACCTAAATACTTTAGACATAACACTGGGTACTGGCAGATTGCCCTGTCTGAGGGATTCAAGGAGAGATCAGCATTCTAAACTCCTGGGGGCCACTTCCAGTTCAAGGTGATGCCATTTGGGTTGAAGAATACCCCTGCCATCTTTCAGAGGTTGGCCAGTTAGGTTCTGTCTGGGATGGGGGTGCTCTAGTGCACCCTGTCCACATGATATTGCTGTCTTTAGCACCATCTGGCAGGACCGCCTTACTCACCTTGAAGAAGTACTTCAGGCCCTGCACCAGGCAAGACAACTATGAAGGCCAGTAAGTGCCAGATATGGCTGGGGTGTGTACTGTACCTGGGCCACCAAGTAGGCGGTGGAAGGTGGTAAACATGTAGAGCTTCTCAAGCCCAAAATCCAGACTATCACTGGGATCCTCTGAAAACCCAGACTCAAGTCAGAGCTTTCCTGGGTCTGAATGGACACTGACAGAGGTTTGTCTAGGGCTATGGCACCATTATGGTCGCCCCTAACAGAGGTGACTTGTAAGAGGCAACCCAACAGGGGCAAATGGTATGAGGCATGTTAAAAGGTCTTTGACATTCTGAAACAGGTGTTGTGCATTGCATCCATCCTCAAGGCACCTGACTTCTAAAAGGAGTTAGTGGGCCAGATAGATGCTTTAGAACATGGCATTGGAGAAGCGTATCACAGATGAATGATGAGGGTCAGGATCACCGCCCCGCTCCCACACAGCCAAAGCCGTGTGAGAACCGCTCACCAAATTACAACTTTTCTTGTGTCTGGTGGTGTCTCTGAAAAAGGGCACTGGCATGGGTGAGTCAAAGGCAGTTCCTGCACAGCATGGATTCTGCAGTCCATGCCATGCAGGAACTGGGGTACATGCCCACAGGAGGCACAACATGTGCCCCCCTGCATTCTCCCCATGGCTCTGAGGCAACAAAGCCCCCTTTGTTTCTTTTCCGCCACAGTTTTTATGGTGAACTCACCACCATGAAAACCTTGACAGAGAGAAAACTTGTAATATTTTTGGCGGTGCCACAACGGCACCGCCAAGCATATTGCAGCCTCAAGACCATCGCAACACGGCCAGGGATCTCTGATCCCTGGCGGTTGAGGCGGTCCGACTCCCCAATTTGTAATAGGGTGGTCAGACAGATGGTGTGGCAGTGCCCGCACCGCCCCCGTGGCTAGAGCGGTCTATTGGACTACCGTAGTCCTAATTAGACCCTATGTCAGTACGAAGAAATGTTAACAGGCGAACCTGTGAAAGGTATCCAGCCAATGAGCAGATTTCTCTCTGTGCAAAATTTGAACGTTTCCCACTCTGAGCTTTCGCCACTAAAACCAGCAACTTCAGCGGGACATCATCCAACATCTAGCTTTGAGAGGGCTTCTTCGGATATAATCTACAACCTGGCCCTCTGGAGGATTCCTACTCTCATTTCAGAAACTAAGTCAGAAGGTAAGATCTTTGACCAGGACAAACCTGCTTGGTTTATCTGACCCGAGCTCCATCGCAGACAGCTTAAAGTCATGCCTGGGTCCAGGTCATAAGCTAACAGCATCTTCTACTGACTACTTTTTCTTAGTGGTTTTTCTCTTAAATGTTTTAAAATTCATAACTCTTTTTTCCTTTGTTAGATTTTTGTCTATTTGGTGTACTTTTGTTTATTAAATATCCCTCCATTTTCATAAATTGGAGTGGGATTTTTATTATGGTGTGTTTTTGACTTTCTAACTATTTTGGTACTTCTAAATGCTTTACACACTTTCTCTAAATCAAGTCCGTCTGCTATGTGCCATAACTACCAGGGGTTGAACTCAGATTTAAATTATTGAAACCTTTGCCTGGACCCAACAGGTTAGTGATTTTGTCACTTGTGGTAGACTACCATCCAATCGAATTATGAACTCACTTTCTTTTTTGTGCACAAATGCAGATATGCACTAAGATTGAATTACCTACAGACATACATTTTTCTTAGGTCAGCAGATATACAGGCACAAATGCACACAGGACAACAAATGCACAGATGGCAATGCACACAAATTATTCTACACAGCCCTGTGATCAGGAGGCATATAGTGAGATGTGCATCTATGGAGCACAGGATGATGTCAAGCAAGGTGCACAAGGGAATGCACATAAAGAAAGGCAGAGTGATGTGTATTAGAAGAACACTTGGGAGGCACTACAATGAGGAAGCAGTATAAAGTGGGCTATTTCTCAGACTGAAAGCTGCGTGCTGGAATTGCAGGTTCAAAAGGTTCCATTTGTTTTTGCTCGTGGGCGAAATCAATCCAAAAGCAGTCATGCCTCAAATCGCGATTGATAGCCAGGGATGGCACAAGAATTCTCTGCCCTCCAAGCAGAATGTAATTCTGTAAGCAGATATATAAGCTGTGCACCAGTCCTTGAAATGGAAATACATAAGTCCAGGTAGACAACGCACCTGCTTGCTACTGAGAAATGTCTTTACACTCCCACTCAAAGTATTGAAACACTGATGTGAAGCGCGGGTACTCTCCCTTTCAAATGAAACAAGTGCTGACACTCTTCGTGAGAGTGCTTCCACATTTAAAGCACTGCAATGCACTGAAAACATGAATATTCAGGCATGCTTTCCATAATTTTGGTATCAGGTGGCGATCTATGGCTGCTGCCTTAAATCGCCTTAGGTAAGTGACAGACCTGGGGTGGAAGCAATGCTTACAAATTTGTGCAATGTCTATTTTGTCCACTGCAAAGGTGTCAGACATCTGTGCTCACTATTTGATAACTAATAATGATTGCCTTGATATTAACCCCTTCGACGCGCATGACGGAACGGTTCCGTCATGCACGTCGGTTGGGCTGTGCTTATGACGGAACCGTTCCGTCATGGCCCCGCCCGCGCTCAGAACCTTCAGCGTGGCGCGGAAATCCGCGCCGCGCTGAAGGGGTTAAAGAATTCAGTAACAAATGGATGTCATGGTGATGTGACTGTTGTAATGGGCAAAGGGAGCTGCCCTTTGCCAGGTGAAGCAGCCCTTTACATAAAGTCTGTTGCCTGGAGGTGACAACTGCGCTGTCAAAACAGCGCCCACAGCTTGTCTGGATAGATTTTCCTATTAGAAGGGAGGATTTAGTTGGAAGAAATATGTAGGGGAAGTACTATAATCAAGCATTGTGTTCCAAAACAAAGTGGTGTTTTTTCAAGAACATACACTGTCATAGATGTAGGCAAAACCTTCCAAACCCGTCTTCTTCCTTAAATCGCTAGGATTATTCTAATTACTTACCATTAATCTTAGCCTTTCTCTTTCTCGTCCCAGTCATTACAACCTACCCCCTTGGACTGGACTTTCTGTGATCTGCACCAAAATGGATGCCAGTTCATTTTATGGCGCAAGAATGTAGTGGTGGGGGCATGGGGGCTTGTATTCACAGCATGTTATCTGAAGAGTTCCTGTCTTGAACTTGGGGTCCACTTCAACAGTAATGATAAGGACTGGGACAAGCAAGGGGAATGTAGTGGTAATGTGCGTAATTCTGTTCAACTGCAAACCACATTTTAATCCTACAAACACCTGTCTTCACATGGACTAGATGTGATGCAATGTGATGTTATGTGTATTTGTAAAGTGCACTATCACCCGCAAGGATGTCCTGGCACTGAGCAGGTGTGTGTGCCTAGGCCTGCCTATGGTAGGTTGTTTACTTAAAAAGCCAGGTCTTCCACTTCTTGTGGAATTCAAGAAGAGAAGATGAAGCTCTGATGTGGAGTGAGAGGCTGTTCCATGCTTTAGGAGCGATGTAAGAATATGCTGGGCCTTCTAATCTGGTTCTGTATACGCATGGGATGTGTGTGAGTAGAAGTCCTGCAGAGCGTAGGTGTCTGGGTGGTTGGTGGAAGGAGATGCAACCTTTTCTCTGATTACAGAAGACCCAGAACCTGAGTTTCCCAAACCCTATCAACAACAGTAATTGCAAACGTAGCAAAATAATGCATTTGTTGAATTGTTACAATGAGCATGCATCTGAGATCGTCGTAAATGTAACCAATCATGATGTCGTTTACCTGTCTCCGTATTTCATTTCCACACCATTCCTTGCCCAGCTGATGACTGGCTTTGGGTACCCTCCAGCTTCGCAGTGAAGAAGTACACTCTGTGTTCCGCTTGCCAGGGCAACTGTTTGTCCAAGGTGAGTTACCACCTCAGAAGCTGAGAGTTGCTGTGCAGCTGAAATCTTCCTCAGTATTACAGGTTTCCTATAGTGATGGTTGTGCGAAACATTATTTGACTCCATAGAGCTAAAAAAATCTCCATCAATAGGAGATGTCCTCAAGGAGCTTGTAAATCCTGAAACAGGCTTGTGGTACCTAGGTTCAACAGATCCTAAACCAATTCTTTTTCTCTGGTTACTGAAGAAGGATTCATGGTTTTCCCAATTACTCCTGATCACCTCTTGTGCCAGATGTGAAAGGATCTGCTTCCTATAATTGTCGCGCATTTCTAAAGGATGCTCCGATAAGGTCCTAATGATGTCATCTAGCCGATTTTGATCAATGGCCACTGCAAAAGGAAAGATGACTTCATAACTCTGATCTTCTTCAGCAGAAGTGTTTCTCTCAGTGGAATCCAGCCCTCCCCAATTCTCCAAGTTTTCTTTGGGCCATATATTAAGCTCCAGAAATTTTGAGACAATGTCATCATAGCGACTGCTGAAATCCGCAAGAAGGCCCCTTTTATCTGTATTGCTTTCGTTAAAGAGAATCTTATTGTCATGTTTATGCCTTGGTCTGGAAGCTTCACTTAAACCTGTCTTTCGCATGGCTTCGTCTTCCCGGGTTCCAGAAGGATGAGTGATAATCTTGTGGTGGTTGCCAAGGAGTCTGATTACAAAATGTTCCTGGGCAGGACCGGCCATGCATGTGTACACTCCCGCATCAGATGGTTTTAACCGATGAAATTTGATGTAGCCATGTGTGGTGACGGTAATATGTGCCGTACTGAGAAGGGGCTTGCCTTCCTGTTCCCAGTTTATCAAGGCCTTGCGGAACCGCCGCACAGGGCATCTCAGGACAACAGACGTTTTTGGGAGCAGGTATGCAAAGCCACCTACATTGAACTGAAGTTTCTTCTGTTTCCTCACCTGAATGTAAATCTTCTTCAAGGATAAAATATGGGGGCTTTGCTTCTGACCAGGCCTGCTTTGCCCTGAAATATAGTTTAAAATGGTGTGGGTTAGAACTGAGCCATATGGTTAATTATTCATGGTATTTCACTATGATCCCCAAAATAACCCTTTCCTTCCCTCCTCTACCCCTCCTTGCATCATCTCAAACCTCTTACTTTTCAGATCTCCCAAACAAGCCCTTCCCTCTGACTCTCCCGCTCCACCTCCCCTTTACTCATGCATCAATGTAACACTGAAAGACTTCTTTAACAATGTGTACTTATATCATCATTATTGGCTACAAACACTGTTTCTTGGTGAATCCAGAATCTCAAGGAATGTGAGAATACCGCTTCCATGGTGTTCTCTCTAGACAACCCACCAGGTGAAATCCCCGGGGTAGAATGGCCAGCAAAAATAGGAATGAAAAAAGGAATCGGATGCAATATTCTGGATTTTTGCATTTTCCAGGGGACTTGCGGAATAGAAACTATAATCCCGTACTATTCCTACACCCATGGTATTGGTAATTTGGGGAACAGGAAATAATGAAGCAAACATTTCACATGAGTTGTCATGGTGCTGTACATATAAAATGGACATTTCAAATTAGAAAAGAAATAGTGTGCATGTAAATATGCAGTATTACAAAGAATCATCGTGACACCCCACAAAATTAAGTTAATTTTACTGCTTTCGAATTTTAATTTCATCCACCTCTCCTGTCATTGGATTCGCCTTTTTATTTTAAAAACGGTAGTATTTTTGTGCTAAAAGGCATATTTTTCTTTAATCGGTCAATTTATGTTCTACTTCAACCTGCTTCCCTGTCTAAAATTCCCACTGAAAAATGAATCCCTGTTTTTCCGATTTGGTCTTAATGTGGCTGCAAATACAAACCATGAGGAGAAAAAAAACCTCATGTTTAGATTCTGTTAAGAAGAAGGCAGGAACCTTAACCCAGTGTTATTGATAGATTTTTTAAAGTTACACTATTAAAAATAAGGTACCAGCGGTTTATTTTAAAACATAGTGTGTATTTTTCAGTAAGGATTAGTTGCAGGACAGGACATGTGATGCAGTATTTTGCTGTATCTGATGACTGGTGAATAAGCAACATTTTTTGAGGAGTGCAGAGGAATCTTCCACCATCCTACCATGCATCCCCATTCACGTTTCATGCAGTGAGCTAAGCAGCTATCAGTTCGTTTGCTGAACATTACCATATACACCCCTCTGTTCTATTTAAAATTCCTACACTCCTTTGACTGCTCTTCTTTCAGCAGTGTAAAAAATAAAATGATCATAACAGGAAATTTTCATCATTTTATTTTTCTGTGCGGGAATCAGAGCCAGGTCGGGGTGGGGCTGGGCTCTATGTCCACAGCAGAGTGAGGAGTGGTTTGCACTCTAAAGGCCATATGTAGGAAGCCAGATACCGGTCGGTAACGGCCGAAATTCGGTAAATATCCCGTTACCGACCGGTATTGAGGCACTTGGGATGTAGGTGGCTGATTTCTGGATTCGGTATTTACCGAATCGGAATTTTATGAAATCGGTAAAATACCGATTCGGTAAATACCGAATCCAGAAATGCTATGTAGGGGGCACTCAAGTGAGTGCATAATTGGTGTCTGGATTCGTTATTTACCACCAACTACAAGTTGATGGTAAATGACGAATACCTTTAAAAAAGCATTTTTGTGCAATTTGTTAAGTGCCATGTGGCAGACATACATGCCCAGAGGGCATGTATGTGTGCCACATGTGCACACATGCACGAATCAGGGGTGCAACAGGGTGTCAATGTGACACCCTGCCACCCATGATAATGCCTCCCCTATTACCGATTCGGTATTTACCGAATCGGTAATAGTAACTGGCTTCCCATTCATTCCTATGGGCCTCCAGGCCCATAGGAATCAATGGGAAGGGATGCATTATTACCGATTCGGTAAATACCGATTCATAAATACAGATATTTACCGAATCGGTAATGATTACCGATTAATTACCTACATACCATTTACCGATTCATAAATACCGAATCGGTAAAATTCGGTATTTATGAATCGGTAAATGTAATGCTACCTACATATGGCCCTAAGTGCGCATGACGATTTGGCCGGCCCTCTTGAGCCGGCCAAACCGTCATGCGCACTTAGCATGTTGTCCACGGGGCTGTGTTGCACAGCCCTGTGAAGAACATTCCCAGGCTCCCAGGCACTGCCTGAGCAGCCAAACAGGCTCCCCAGAACAATTCCGATGCTGCTCAGGCAGCTTTCTGATTGGTTTGGAGAGTACGGGAACCTGGGTGCTTCCAGTGCTTTCCAGCAGATGAAGAGGACGGAGAAGAGGCATGCCGCGGCGAAGGTAAGTTTCTTTTTTTCTTTCTTTTTTATCCATTCCCACCCGCACATCCCCCCCACCACCCCCATTCCAAGGCAGCTACCACTGGGTATCTTGACTGTCATGACTGTACTCTCCTGCAATTAGTTGCGATCTAGAGAATGATAGGCGGAACTACTGGAATTATGCAATTCTGTGGCTGTGGTATGAATATACCACATAGGCCCCATCGTTTACCATCTGCTGCATAACTTGCAGATTCCTACAAAAAATATTTCTGGCTCAAAGAGATCAAATGTTACTAAAAAAGTGACTAACAGGTTGCAGAATCATGGAAGACCCTTAAATTGGGGACCTTTGAGTTGCTGACTGTGGTGTTTAGGTGTTAAATTGGTGCTAATGAGACAAAACCTTTGCCCTCACAGTATTAATTCGTGTTTGAATGACAATAAATTGAAATAGTGCCATGGAAAGTGCTGCATTATTCCACATAATTTGTTTTTGAATCAAACAATTCTTGCAATTTCATCCCAAATAAAAATACCAACATTCCAATGTGCACACAATGAATTCTTTGGTGTCCCGGCTTTGGTGCTCCATGAGAGCATCATCTGTCAGTATCTCAACACAATGCATGAGCACAGGAATACATCCCTGGATGAGAATGCACATGTTTATCAAACAGATACTTGGGCCCTAATTACGAGTCTGGCTATTCTCGCCCTACGAGACTCGTGGTGAGGCAGCGGTGGCAGTCTTCTGACCACCACATTGCGACTTTGGCAGTCATGCCACCTTGGGACCAGCGGTTCCGTGGCGGTGGCTCGGCGGTCTTGAGGCAGTAATATGCTTGGCAGGACAGTCATAGTCCCTCCAAGCATATTACGACATTCCTCACCGCCACTGATTTCATGGCGGTCTTTCCTCCATGAAAACAGTGGCAGTGGAGAAAGAAAGGGGGCCCTACACGGCCACCTTGTGCCTCACTCCATATAGATGCCCGATGGGGGCACAACATGTGCCCCCGTGTGTATGCATCCCCATTTCAAGCATGGCATGGACTTGAACAGTCTATGCTTAACGGCACCGCTGTGGGAACGCCAAAGAAACCACCCGCCAGTGGCAAAAAAATTCATAATACGCCGGGCGGTTCTTACACGGGTTTGGCGGTGCAGCAGCAGGGCAGTCCCGCCGCCAAACCGCTAACCTCATAATCGGGCCCTCAGTGCATTCAGCTCTGTGAAAACAAATTATTAGAGATAGAGCAGAAAAATATAAATGGATGGAACCCTAAATTCGCTTTCTTAAAAATTTAAGAAAAGAACTTAATCCAAATACTTCTTTCTCTTTTTTGGAACCAGATTTGTGTGCCACAAGGGATGATTCACAAACATTGGGTTCTATTCACCAACAGTATTTTGTAGTACATAAAGTATTACTATAGTAGTACTACTCAGTGGCAGCCATTACTTTTACCAGGAAGAGTGTAGGCGGGGGGCACACACGCACACATACACCTCACACACACACACACACACACACACGCACGCACGCACGCACGCACACACACACACACCCCCATTCACAGCACTCACTAACAAATACACATACATTCCTACATACACGCATGCACGCACCAAACAATAAAAACCACATAAAACTTACCTCAGCAGCACATCTCCAACAGGGAAGCCCCAGAGATCCCAGGATGATTCGGACTGCTGCCTTCCCTCATTGGCTACCCTTAGGTCTGCCAATGAGGGAAGGCAGCAGTCCCATGCAACGGAGCTCCCAGGAGTGTTGGAACTGCTGCCTTCCCTCATTGTCTGACTTTAGGAAAGGAAGCACTTCTAATCTCGTCATAGGGTGGGATGGGGTCAGTGAGACTACTGACACCACCCCACTCTGTGAGGAGGTGTCATTGATTGACACTCGGCCATGGGCACTTCAGGGCTTAAAACTAAAGCACCCAGGTCTAAGGCAATCGGTGCTGCTCCTCTCCATTACTAGGGGGAGGGCCACAAGGCACTTTTGAAATACTGAGGAGGTCCACAAGGCTGTGAAATCCTCAGCCTGGCAAAGCTCAGCTCAGGCAGGCAGGAGCCTGTGCATTTAGCGCAAGTCCAGCTCCTGCCTGCCTGACCCCTGACCTGAACAAGAAGAATGTCTGCCAGGCTGTCCTTTGTTCAGCCTGACAGACACTCTTCTTGCCTGGAAAAAGGTGGGGGGCCTGGCCCCTCAGCCGTAAAGGACGGGCTGCTGCTGATACTACTCACCTAGGACCAAATACTATTCACTAACCTATGGGTAGAGACCTCACCTCTGCCTTTCTGATTTTTTTCTGTGCAGAGATCTGCACACTAGTAAACCTCAGTTTCTGTAGTAAATGTGGGAGGGACAAGAGCGAGTGACTGGAAAATGGGGGAAACCTACAACAAAGTGGAAGGGGAACCATTAAAATCTGTACACTCATCTAGTCCACAATTAAAGGAAAATATAAAAAAAGAAAAAACTTCACCTGTCAATTAGCTGACACTAACTAATCTTTTCCACAGTATTGAGGGGTAATGGACATACGAATGAAAAGTGCAATTCAGTAGATGTATTAAAATCTTAAAACACCTGACAGTTCACAAGAGGTGACCAGCCTCCTTGCTATGCCTTCTACTAGTCACTCACCTAGTTATGACACATGATCTAACCACTGGGACAACAGATGCTCCAGGTCATGATCATTGTATCAGTCTGTAGAAACCAAAGCCGTCAAAGTGAATCATGTTGATTAAGTAGGACTTTCAGATCGGGGCCAACCATTATTTTAATTGAACTGATTCCTTAAGAATTTCCTAAAAGGTGTGTGATTCATATAAGCTGTAATTATTATTGAACAATCCAATGTGTCAGATAGTCTATCTAGACAGTATGTCAGGCAGATTTGAAGTGATGCTACAGTGGAGGTGGTGGGTGATTTGTTCTATGGGGGAACTCTGAGGTGATTTCACAATATATGCGAGAAAACGGATTTACTGTAGGTCAGTTTATAGCAAATGAGGCCCTAGTGGCAGCAACAAGAGCTACTTAGCCTTCTGGGGGTTGAGAGCCTTCAACATTTATTCTGCCATTGCACATCCTCACCTTCAGAGCTGCACATGTGGTTACACTCCTATTCTGCATTATCCCCTGCTTTTTATGTTGGTAACGCACAGGTACTCAAAGTGTGGATGGGTGTGTTAAGTCTGGAACTTGCAGATGGCGTGTGGGAGAACATTCTAACTATGCACATGCGGTCTCCAGGAATGTCAGATTTAAATTTATG
This sequence comes from Triturus cristatus, assembly GCF_964204655.1. Lineage (NCBI taxonomy): Eukaryota > Metazoa > Chordata > Amphibia > Caudata > Salamandridae > Triturus > Triturus cristatus. The sequence goes on from NC_140581.1 coordinate 999,174,842, forward strand.
CAGGTAAATTATGCACATCAGACCTATTTCTCCCCATTTATATTCAGCTAGATGTATACCCAAAAAATGTATATAATTTTTTTTTTAAATAGCTTGAAGTACAGCAACACTGAGTTTAATAAATACAAATTAAATCTATATGTATTACCTTCCAGATGCATATATACCTTTCATGTACTTATATATATTTCTATTTATTAGTTTACTTCTAATTCAGCATCTCCAATGCACTACCCTATAACTCACCCTATACTCTCTCAATATATCCTTTACCTTCACTCTCTGACTCATCCCAAACCCCATTCTACTGCTATGATCCCAAAATAACCCTTTCTAGACTCTTCCCTCCTGGCATAGTCTCAAACCTCTTTTACTATTCAGATCTCCCAAAAAAGCCTTTCTAACCGCTTCCCTCTGACTCTTCCCCTCCACCTCCCTTTTACTTATCCCAAACCTCCACCTACAGCTATGATCTCCAAATAAACACTTTCCAGACTCTTCCTTCGAATATCCTTTTCAAGCCGACTAACAGACTCATATGCCCACCGCTCAAATTAATTTCATAATGCCCAATATTAATTCACCACTAATCCTGTTTGGGTTCCGGAGTATCGTGCTACACGTCAAAAAACGCTTCTCACCTCATCAGGGTTAGCAAGCACTATATAGATGCAAACCCTCCCCTCTGATATCCCACCACAATCCTTATTCAATCTAAACAACAAACTCACATGGCCACTGCTCAAATTAATTTCATATCGCCCTATACTGATTCACCACTAGTCCTTCTTGTTTCTGGAGTAGCGTGTTACTTGCTGAAAAGCGCTTTGATGCGTTATCAGGGGTAGTAAGCGCTATATAAATGGAATAACAATTACAATATTGGAGCTGTTGACACTTATCCTAGATGTATGGAACCTTAGGCCCCAAGTAAGTAAACTTTATTGCTTAGTTAAATAAAAACCTTTGCAAACCCAGGTAGATAAGCAACACATTTTGATTAAAAGATTTGATTAAATACGTTAAAAAGTTGCGATATTACCATGAGACAGTACAGGTTCTAAAATGGCATTCTGTACAACCAATAAAGTGCATTGAGTAACATAAAAGTACGGCCTATCAGGTTAGGAGTCCATTCTCCATTCGCTCTTGCTCAAACAATTTCAAATTTCTATCAAATTAATTTTGCAAGGTCTTGGTGTGGGCTGATTTAAAGTACGTTTGACCTCACCACTCAGGGGCAGCATACCAACTAGGTCCATGATCATGATTTCAATTTTTTGACCCTTTCATTATTCTTTTGCCGGCCTGCTCCATGAACCTTACTAAGGCATAATTTAACTCCGGGTTTTGTGAATTAAGACGCGCTAAAACTGCAGCTCTGCAGGATCTGATTTCCATTTTGTTCCAAGTTTTCCTTAGGAGGGACCTTCTTTCCTGCATCAGGCTTGTACATAAACAGAGAATGTGGATTATATCTTCTTTGTGTTTCCCACAAAGGCGGCATAGCTGCTGTGTTTGGTCTCTTTTCCACTTCGGCAGATGACAAAGCAGGTTGGACACTCCCAGTCTTAATCTTAGAAAACGAAGTTTGGTATGTGTAGAGAATGGTAAAGATAGGTACCCCTGGGGAGACAGATTGGAGTACGTGTTCAGAGTTAGCCAGCCGTGTGACCTTTTTGCGAGGCTTGATTTGTCCTCTACTATAGAGAGTTTTTTCATACTTATTTTTGCCAATCTTTTAAATTCGCCTTGGCTGATTTGCAAATCCCATGCTTCAATTAAGTTCAAAGTTGCCAGGCCTTTGGCCCAGTATGCATGCCCCGAATGCCATTGGTTTGTGGATATATTAGACCAAAGATATTGTGCCAGACTCCCGGCTTTTGATGACCTTAGTTTATGACAGATTATTAAAAAACTCATTAGTCTCGCCAGAGATTGATTGCTGATGCCCAATTCAAGCCTGATCTGTGCTGATGAGGTGTTTTTTGGAAGCTTAAACACTGTTCTAAAGATTTTTGCAATAATTGTGTTCAAGTTGCCACTGTCCCGCCCCTTTAGAACCTCGCTTCCATATGATAGGGTGGGAATAACTTTTGCCTGGGCTGTCTGCAAAATAGGGGTAAAAGTTGGTCCGAACAGGAGCTGAGAGCAAAAGAAAGTGCTCCTCCCTTCTTTTTTTGCTCTTCTAGGCCAAATTCTTTCACATGGTCTGGGAACAGGACTACATATGGTAAAACGTTTTTATGATGATGTCTAAGTTGTAGTCTGCATTATGCGATAGACATTGGGCTCAGTATAAGCAGGGTGGGCATGATGAGTGTTCTGGTACCGGGGGTGGAATTCTTCTAGTTCGTTTTTATTACGTGGTAGTTCTTATTCCCTTTTGTAAGAAACGGATATGAATCTGAGGATTTCCTGACAACCACAGTATTTGCGTTTTGTGTTAAACTCAATAAAGAACAATAGAAAAAATCAATAAGCCAACATCTGAAACACTATTGCACCCTCTAATAGAAAGAAGCCCATGTATACTGAGGCATTCTGTCTTGGCTGTTGACTAGGTCCAGGTGACATTTCTTCTTATTTTCATGATACTTAATTTGCATAATTGTTCCCATGGAACACTGGCTCGAGAAGAAAATGTCTCAGAGAACAGTAAAACCAGAGATGAGAAACACTTTCTCCTCAAACCAGTTTTTTACCAAAATCTTGGCCGACTTTTGAATGTGTATCACGCCCTTGCACTCAATTTGTATGCAAGACACCAGCAAGAACATTTCAAGTGTATGTAATTTTCATACAATTTCACAAAGTTTTGTGAGTAAAATAACGATGTTACCCATCTCTCCTGCTGCGAGTGTGCACGGCTGAGATCAGTGGGTCTGAAGTAACGTAAACAAATGGAAGAAAAGCGTTGACAGATAACGATGTGAAGGCCCTGAAGTAAAAAGAGCCTCTGGTAGTGTCTGTGGAAACACACCATAAAGCAGAGCCTTGAAAAGGAAACAGAAGACATTGGTGGATGGAACAACACAATGGAACACATAAACGTAAAGCACTTACTTGCACATGGCGGGAGCTCGCAGGGCCTCATCATGGAAGGGAGAGGTGGGTCTGGGCATGCTGAGGAATTGAGCACAGTGTATTCACCTGTTTTCAACATCTGCCTACAATATGCATTTTGTATCTGTGTTCCATTTCCACAGCTCACAGAGCACTAGGAGGAAAAAAAGGTGACTTCAGATTGGTTGTCTTGTAAAGTCTATTGTGCAGATGGCACACATGCTGGGTCAAGCTCCAGGTGCTTTGCTTGTTTGCACTTTCCAGATGATTTAGAGACACTTGGGTATACTTGCCCTTAACCTTAGAAATGCACGTCACTGCAGGGAGGCAGAAGGCTTCAAATTCACTATCAGTGCTTTCAAACAGCTAAACAATTTCAGTAAAATGATTTCAACGCCCCTGGGGAGGCGTAGAATTCTGACGCATTCACAGGGTTACGACACATTGTAAATCAGGGAATGTAGCAGAATCCATGGGTGTTGCGTGGGAACACACACAGCAACACCTATGGAACGCCCATTTCACGCAAAGTGCTGCGTGAAAAGGGGCCGTATTTACAAGGTCACAAAAAGCTACGCAGGTTGGCTTTAAGTGTCTTTGTAAATATGGAGCACCACAATGCGCCACTGGTGCGTCACAGAAAGTGACACACTGGTGGCAAAATGGGCTTGTAAATATGCCCCACTGTCGATTAGTCAGTCAGGAATCACGTTCATGTAAATCAAAGGTAACCAGTGTAGGTCCACCGAGCTGAATCCATTCCAGATTTGATGATAACATCATAAAATACATTTACATTAAATTAATCTAAAAGGAAGTCATGGGGTGATTCTAAAAAGGTGGCATGAATACGGCCTTTCAGAACCTATGCTGCACACCTCTGCTGTAAATATTCCAGATATAAGGAGAAGATCTCCAGCGCCAAAAGATGAATTTGGAGTTTGGCCACTGGTGCAGCCAGGAGCTGATTACCAACTTCTGTGTGTGGTGTATGCCATTCTAAGGCCCTCACTATAAGTAATGAGGTTTAGTGCAGGGATTTGTGTGTGTGCTTGTGGGGGTTGGGGCTGGGGGGGGGGGGGGGCAAAGGGTAATCTCTGATCTCAGTCACCAAAATCCAGACAATACAAGATAATGAGCACATAATGGGCAATAATTTGCAGACCCAATTCTACTGGGAATTTTCCACATATATTTGTGATTCACAGCCCATTACCAGAACCTCTTTCTGTTGCAATTTAACACCTGCAGGCAGCAGGTGGTAAATTGCGGCATCATAATGCTGCAAGCAGGGCTATGGGTGTTGTCTGGGACCTGGGGAAGTTGCCATTGGACCATGGGGAGCATTTGCGGAGGAGGACCGGCGGGGGCCAGGCTTTGCAGATGCACGCAAAACCAGCAATTACGCATTCAGGTCCAACTGCAATGTTTTCTGGGCCAGGAAGTACTGAGTCCAGTATTTGTAGACCCAGAGTCCCAAGTCTGAAAACAGTGGACTACTCCAAATAGCCAAATGTGGTATAGGGGTAAAGCTCCAGGCCACTCATAATGAAGTCTTAACTTGAAAAACTTATTGAAAAGGTGGCACAATATGTTTTCGGGATGCAATTGTGTCCCTGAAGCATCTGGTACATATAAACTTTCATTTTACCAGAATAGATTTTATCCTTATTTCTCTGATGCAGAATGTCACTCGTGGTAACTGCTATGTAAGTAACTAGAAATCTTGTGTAAGAACCTTTTCTCGTTTTTTTGGGATGCTCTGTGATCTATGCTAAATTTTGTTCGGGTGCATGTTCTAATTCTGTGCAGTTTGAGTTCCTACTTTTCCTCCTTCACCTTGGTGCATGGGCTCCTATAATGCAACATTACACCTCTATGGCCCTAATTAGGAGTTACATGGTACTGTGACCACAGTATGATTACATGCATTTGATCATTACCATCTGGTACAATTGCCCCAGTACTTTGCAGTAATGAGGAGAATCCCAAGCAATGGTTAATTACCATGTTGAACAGGAATTACCAGCAAGAAAAATCACGGCAGGCTCTCCCACAGAATCTAACAAGTCATAATCAGGCAGAGCGAAATTAATGCATAAAAACATGCGTATATTTCATGACAAATAGCTCAATAATCAAGGCCAAACTGTCTATCTATTTTATAACTCAATTTTTATGGCGTTTCATGCAGTACACAAGTGAAAGGTATTCCATACACATATGGCTTTTGACTCACAAACCTTCAGTAGACTTGGGTGGGTCTTTCCAGATCCAGAATAACTAGTAACTTTTTCCACTCTAAAATCAGAAAACATTACTGCACTTCTTACGCCCTCAATCCAAGCCCTTTAGCAAAGTCTAAAACTATCATTCAGGAAAGGTTTTGTTTTCGCTCGCAAACTGCAGTAGCTAAAACTCCATCATAATGCAATCAAACCTTTGAAGGATCATGAGTTACAGTGTTTACGTAGCCTCCATGGCCCTGATGAGTGGGATGATGTTTTCAACACTTGCACAAGCTCCTGTTTGTGCAGGGGTTGGAATTCCGAGTTGGGTGCTATTTAAGGCACCCACTAATTACTGGTAGCGTTAAATACCACAACCTTCATTAAATTTCGACAGGTCAAGCCTTTCGAAACTCCACAGTGGAAAAGTGTACGTGTTTACCACACCATGCGGATTTGGGTGGTTTAAGCACCTAAATCCACATATTATTTCACCAAAACCTGGAGTCGGGGCTATATACCACACCCGATAAATAACGTACCCTGGGGTATCTTTATTTGTGAGGTGCAATAAATAGTGACAAACCTGGAATCAGGGCCCATGTGTTCTAACCTCCAAGTGTTCCTCCATCCAGTTGGTTGGTTTAACCTATCCCAAGGCACACCTTCCACCATATTTTAAGCTCCCGACCATTCTTCTGGAACATTTCCGACAAAAGTGCTGCCATTGAGATAGTACGCAGAATCATAATTTGGTTTCTCAGAAAGAACCCCCAGTGGAGGAGCTTTATTTCTGAGAAACAAACAATCAATGGCCCTGATGTGCAAGGACATTTCTCCAGAACACCGAGGCTACTGATTATATTTTCTGTTCGGGATCGCTGTGTTAGTATATTGGGAGGCCCTCCCCAAATAAGGTGACCCTTGTCATTACTGACTTAGAAACAAGGAAATATATAATCATATTAGTTTACTCTCTGGGTCTGGGAAACACTGGTTAAAGTCAGAGTGCACTGAATCCCAATTGTTAGGCTTAATAGCCCTCAAGGTCAGACACAAGGATGAGGTGGCCTCCCATGAGGCCGAAGGACTGTGGTGTACGGTTTGATGCCTCTGCAACGTACAAACAATTAGACAGGGAGACTGTATGTTGTTTGTGGATTTAAAATCCAGAGGCAGACCACAAACTTGGTTGTGGCCATGTGGATCATGGGGCAAGGGAAGTTAAATGGTAAAACTAGTGCACACTCTGTCTCTGTTGATAGACTGCTCACTGGCTTCCAGTACTTGGGTAAAGGCCAGTAATCTGAAATATAGATCTGGGTCCAGTAAACCCATCAAATACGCCCACAATAAGGAACAACTGTACATCTATGTTTCCTTCAAGTGTGAATGGGCACTACCTTCATAGACCAAGATAGGTAATTTCTTTACAAGCTTTTTCAGGCGCAAATGAAGGAAAATGGGAAGTCATTGACTTCTCACTGAAGATCAGATGCAGAATGCAAAGTAAAAATGCAGGTTAGCATTCTATCACAAGCCAATAGCAGCACTGGCTACAATAAAATTGGCTCCATGAACCAGGGTCTTGTGCCATGTCTTATTTCCTGGTCTATATTTCTTGCAGTGAGCCTACCAAATTATGGGCCTGAGGAAACCAAAGGACTCATTTAGAAGATGTACCTATATCGAAGTTTATCATGACCGTCAACTCAGCTCCATCCTGTAAGGAAGGCAAATGGGATGGCACTAGAAGATAGATGGGTCTTCTATAAAACATCCTGAACTGGAAAGACCCTCATCTGTGTGAGTACTCAACTTGGAGTGGGTAAATATTCAGGAGATGAAGGTGTAAGAGAATTATGGGGTCTCTTCTCACAAGGTAAGACACCTTGCAGATGATCTCTCCAACCATCTAATAAGAGACATTATTGCACATCTATGCAAAACAACCTTTTGATATCTATTTATTACTGAATTTGCTCACATGTGTGCGTGGGAGGGGTTATCAACAACATACTTCACAATAAAAGCCGGCAAGAAAACAGTAATGCATACACAGAATATACCTGTGACCAATCAGAAAACTGCCACTCTGCTGGACAGTCTTCCTTCTTGCAATGCTCTTGAGAGATGGGCACCAAAGAAGAACAGAAGGTCTTTGGCAGCTCAAGGAAGCTTCCGTCAGCCAGGCGTTGTTTGCAAAGAACATCCCTTCTTCGAAATCCACCTCCACATGTTTGAGAACACTTAGGTAAAGAGACACAGGAGAGAATGGGTAAAACCCTTAAAACTGCTCCCCAAACACAGCTCAAATTAAACCTATCACTAAAAAATGTTCCGCATAGATTAATAAGAAAGTACTGCTTGTTCCAGGTTCACATGTTCATAATACCTTAAGGACTGCGTTTCCACTGTTGGGATTATGATGTCGGTTTCCGACAGCCAATCCATGTCGGCCTTTCTGACAAGAATTGGCTGTCGGAAACTGACTTTGGCGGGGGGGTCGGGGGGGGGAATGCCCTAACAGGGCCCCTGTTCCCCCCTGGCCCTCTGCATGTGGGCCTGGGGGGCACTTATGATGCCCCCCTAAACATCCCGGTACCGTGTGACGGTGCCTGCCACACAGTGCAGAGCTGTTTACAAACTTCCATTTTACAATGGGAGCTTGTGCTGCAGGCGGTTTCGGTCCGCCACACAACCTCCCATTCAAAAATGGAAGTTTGCGAAAGCACCATGTGCGGTTGCATCCTAATGGGGTTATCGGAACCGCCGACCTATGGTCGGGTAGTTCCTTCCCCGAAACGGTGTTGGTTAGAGTCAACTCCGACCGACATTGTAATTAGGACAACATATATTCATGCTACAGTGCTTCTCATTAATTTTTGATCTGACTATGGTTGATTATGTGATCTTCACTGGCCTATAGCCTATCAAAATTGATTAATAGCAAGAGAAAAAAAAACACTTACAGATATCCTGTGTTGATTACACTTATTTCATCCCTAAATGAGCAGTTCATTGTATTCTGTTACATAAAGTTTATGTTACAAATCTGAAGTGAAAGAAATACTGTATATCACTTTACCACCACGTGAAAATGATCATTTTATATACTTAATACATTTCTTTAGCATGATCAGTGAGATAAGGCTAGATAACACTGGTTCAGCATGTGCTAGACAACAAGAAGATGCATGCAACATTGTTAACGTCAGTGGCGCATTAAAGATGCATGTAAATAACTTGGGAACAGAGTTTCAATATGTTATTGAGGAAACAAAATTCAAGGTAAAACACTAGACCGAATGATGAGATTACTAATTTCTGTTTTCTGTCACTCTGAAGTTTAGAACTACAAAAGAGATTTTTGTAATGACCCAGGATAGATTGAAGTTATAAAATATAAGTATGTTAACACTTAAAATTGAGCTTGATTACAATTAAATAAATGCCTGTCATCCATTGAGTTTATTTGTTCTTTATTGCACCTTAATGTAAGAAGGAAGGAGATCCTTTTCGCATGACTTAATGGTAGAAAAAAAGCGTAAGTTGTGACCTAGTATGTGTATGGGGAAAAGTATCCTGTGCTGTACATTAGAAGAATATTGCAAGTCACCAAGAAGTTCTATGACCAAATATAGGAACAAAGGCCAAGTTCCTTTACAAGACCATCATCCTTCTCGCAAACCACTTAAATTCATAGTGTCTGGCTCTTTCATGTTTATTGTAGACACGAAGAATAAAAGCAGAATATATACTATGAAATTAAGCACACCAAAAAGCAGTAAGTATATTTTCTAAAAGATACTACGATCAGTTTCATGCAAATTAGATTAAAAAATGCAGTGGCTCAGATTGTGTTGAAAATTGATAGATTCTATCTTTCCTATACTGACCAATGATGAGTAGAAAAAGAAACATGTTGCCATAAACATCTGCTTTCTCTTCGTCGCTTTTCTTTTTAGAAAAAAGAACATATCAGAAGAAAGATAAGGCAGTTCTTTTCCTCGTTTAAAACACAGCTTTAATTATGGCCTGTGACCTGCCTTTCACCCTGGAAGCTGGTTCTAGCAGCAGGCATTCTGACACCAAAACTCAACTGTAATAATTTAGGCTATTTCAGCTCTGTATTACAGGCACGATGCATCACGATGTGCATGTAAATAGGAAATTAGAGATGGGCTTTCAGACATACACAAACAACACAAACATAATATATCATTTTTGTTACATTTGAATGTGAATGTCTAATTTCTAGTAATTCCCAATTTCGGAAGTTGTGAGTTTCAGAATACAAGTATTACATCTAATTAATAGAATGTGCAGTGCTTAATTTGAGCCGGGGCTTCCTGGTGCTAAGCACCTGCACTTAATTGGTGTCCGGTGCTCGGCACCGGCACCTCATTTTCAACATCATACTTAGAACAGTCCACCAGATGGTGGCGCTGCTCATCTAATTTAGAAATGAGCAGAACAACGGGAGTTTAGGAATACAATATACATTAAAATTGCTAATATCTGCCTCCCCAGTGTTTCCTTTAGCTTTGGGGACCTTGAATAACCTGAACTGTCGCTTTTACATGCGAGAGAGATGGTTAGTAGTTGTTTTGGCAGCGATGACAAGGGCGATGGGTGGTGCAAGCTGCAGTGGTCTCCTTGTCAGAGCCCTGGCACTTAATATTTTACAAATTAAGCACTGAGAATGTGCCTTCCTAGTTTTAGTGGATAAGAAAAGTGAGATTATTTTTGCACGGGATACCTTAAATTACTACCTGTCTGTCAAATGAATAGAGAACAGAATGTATGCGATCTACTACATAACGAATTTGTTTATATAACATGGCACAATGTAATATGATTCGAAGATTTAAAGTGTTTGAGAAATCTACATATTGCTATATCTGTGCTTATAGGAATAGAGCCCTCTCACAGTAAGTGACAACTGCTATATCAAACATGCTTTGTCCTGAGATAAGGTGAGATAAGGTGCTGGGAAGGAATCAACATAGCCGAAATACGTTAAGGAAATGTTATAAAGAGAAAAATTACAAATGTAGACAGCCCTTGCAAAGAATTTAGAAAGAATTGAATCGTTGAATAGGAATGTATGAAAACGTTGTGCCATATGGTGAAAGAGTCTATAGTCAGATATTAATGTGATTTTAATAATTACAATTTTGAATGAGAGAAATGAATTATTGAATGGAAAAAATTAGAAAGGAAAGAGAAAAAATATATGTATAGGATTAAATTATGTCTGGTCCAATGACATGGGACATTTCATAAAGAGAACGTTAAATGGTACGCATTTTAAGATGATGGGGGGGGGGGTTCACATTTGGTCATTGAAAGACCATTGCAGAAGAAATCCTTGAGGTCAGGGAGAAGTCTTTTGTTTGTAAGAGATTTGCATTTAATAAAAGACTGACTTCCCTGTTTACATACACGCCCAGACATAGTCTACACTACACCGCAGTCGGCATAATGTAGGCTGACAGTGGATGGGCTGGGAAGTCCCTACCAAGGGATGGAGTCATACCTGATGCAACTAGGACTGGTAATGCCAACCTGAAAGCTACAGAATTTGTCAGGAGCGGGTCTACAACAATAGTTATTGTCCAAAAAGGAAGACTTCTGATTGGCTGTCCAGTCCTGAATATTCCACTATGGGTTACCATTTACTTTTTTTTTTTTTACGGAGTTTTATATAGCGCACCTTGACCCGAAGGTATCGGGTTTTAGAGCACCTTACATAGCACCAGTTGCGTTACAGGAGGACACATTCATTTTTGTTAGGCACGGGGATGCCCAGAATCAGAGGATGTTCAGCGTCATTGCCGAGACTCGAACCCGGTTCCCCAGATTAGAGGTCGACCACCCTAGCCGTTAGGCCAACTACTCTCCACACCATCATCTCTGCTGCAACAGGCCTCTGCGCCAACATTCCAATATTTGACTCTCCTAGCTTTCTTAGCTGACATGTTCTAATAGCTTAATAGCAGTTCTCAAACAAGCTATTGCAGTTGATAAAGACCATCTTCCATGTTATAGTCTTTCGCCTGCCGCACCGCCTGGTACCTTGGAAAGAGGACCTATAACAAACCTCTGCAGACATTGGCTGTGCGCTATAATGCTGAAGAAGATGGGCTGGGGTGCACCCCCGTTGATGCACTATTTAGAGTAGGCTTTTTTGCCATTGTCATCCACTTACACCCAATGCTCGTTGAAAGATCACAGCATTCACTGTGCAGAGAGTTCTTACATTGGAAGATTCCTGGCTCTGAATGGAAAGGCCGAACTGTTGCAGCTCCTACCAACAGAGCCCAAACAACAGATTAGAATCTCTACTCGGAGGGGGCAAGAATCCTTGACTGATGCTTAATCCCTCTGAGGTCTGTCCCAGTGGCGTAACAAACAAGCATTGGCATAGCCAATAGGTCTCGCCTTTGGGACCTTATAAGTGTTTAGCCATGCAACAGTTGCATAACTAAATACTTATAAGGTCCCAAAAGCGAGACCTATTGGCTATGGAAAGCGGCCGTGCGGCCGCGAAAGTAAAAGTGATCGCGATCAAACATCAAAGCGGCCGCTAAAGTGAAAGTAATCGCGGTAAAGCGTGGCGCGCGCGCCTGCGCAGATGCATAGTAGCTCTATGCTGGCCTGGTAGCACTTTTTGGAGCCCTCTCAATAAGTCTCGCCAGACCAGCGCATGCGCTGGGTCAGGCGAGACCTAAAAATGTTTGGATCCCCCTGCAGAATGTGATGTGGGGCCCTAAGTCTTCCACATCTCATAGATATTAACTGATCTTGCACTGAATGGGGCCCTGTGATGGGGAGGTGTCCCCTAAAGGGTTAGCCCCGCCCCTGCGCCACAGGAACTGCAAGGGTCTGCGCTACACCCCTGATCTGCCCATTTCCCGCCGTACTGAAGAGCGACCATTCGTTTACCGCCACACTTTTGGAACAACACTTTGAACCTCACAAAGAACACTAGAACTCCGTTGATAAGGCCCGCTCTATAAACTAAGGGTGGGCGTAGTTCGCGAAGTAGCACTTCGCGAAGCTACGCAAAGTGAAGTTCGCACTACGCGAGCTACGCGTAGCACTTCGCGAACTGCGAAGTAACATGTTCGCACTGTGCAAGATGTTGTTTTCAATGATTGCACAGTGCGGACAAGCAACCGGCACTGTGCAATCATTGAAAATGGCATCTTGCACAGTGCGAGCTGTAGTTTTCTGCTGCTCGAGTAGATTTTTACTCGAGCTGCAGCTTTCTCAACGCGAACTGGTAGTTTCTCATCGCGAGCGGTCGCGAGCATACGCGACCCCTCGCAATGAGAAACCTGACCTTTTCGCGTTGGGAATCTCGCCGGGAGGTTTATTTTCCATGCTCGCGATCGCGAACAAGGAAAAAGTCTCGCCAGGATGTCATTTTGCTTGCTCGCGGTCGCAAACTTGACGTTGAGGACCGCGAGCAAGCAAAAAATGACCGCAGCACTACGCAACACTACGCTACGCGTGTTCGCACTGTGCTACGTGCAGTTCGCGTAGTGCGAAGTAGCGCGAACTTCGCAAACTACGCGAGCGTAGCGTAGTGCTTCGCCCAGGCCTACTATAAACCTCCACTTCACAGGCCACGCACAACACACAGAATAGCCTCCCACTCGACCACTTGGAAGGACTTTGAGGCCTTGTCAGGGGTACGAAGTGGTATACAAATGCTGGGCACTCCAAAACATTTCACAGGAAAGTAGCCACGGTCAAAGTTAGATTTACTTAAGTTGGCATCAGGAGGTTGGCACTGATACAAGTAAAAGAATACCTATGAATATATCTGCACGTATAAATATAGCCTTCTCCATGCACAAGCTGCCAGTGTGCTTTGTGCCAATTCTTGATCGCACTATTTCATGCCACGCTTGACCTGGCTCGTGATAGGGACGCTGCGCTGAAAAGATGGCTGTAACCAAGATAAACCGTTGTGCTGGCGGTGTCCCAGAGACTCTGCGCATTAAATAAACACAGATTTATTTATAGGGCCGCTTCTTTATCATTTTGCGAGCTATAAAGTTTGACAGCAATAAACAGATCTGCCAAGAAAGGGAAGCCTTTTAAATCTATCCAAGTCGCAGGTCCCTTTTTTTTAGCCATATGGTATTTTACGAGGAGATGAAAACTTTAATTCTTAAACCTTTGTAGTGAAATCACTTAGGCCCAGATCTTTCCAGGGTCAGGGAGGAATTCCCATTTGAAAGGTTGTTAGTATTTAAAACGCGGAACCACAAAATGGCGAACGTGAAATGCATTTTCAACTCTCAGTGAAAGGTTGATAGACTATTGTAGATGAAGGAAAGACAGATAACCAACCGGGCCTCCCCTTCCCTATGCAGACGGAGAGAGGGAAGAAGAGAGAGAGAGTGATAAGGAGAAAGAGAAAGAGAGAGATATAAGGAGGAAGAGAGTGAGATAAAGAGAGAAAAAAGAAAAGAAAAAGTGAAGGTGAAAAATAGAGGAAGGGAGAAGGGGAAAAGGCAAAGAGAAAAGGCAACAGGAAGGAAGAGAGCTAGACGGGGAGTAGAGGGAGTGGTAGTATGAGAGAGGGGCAAAGACAGAGAGAGAGAAGAACGAGAGAGAGTTAAGAGGATCAGAGGGAGAAGTAGCTGAACACGGCTAGAAGGAGCGAGACAGTAAGATGAAAACAGATAAAGAGAAAGGGTGAATGAGGGAGAGAGAGAAGAGACAGAAAAGAGACAGAGTTATTGAGACAGAGAAAAAAGAGAGCGAGGGAGAAAGTAAGGAAGGGGCAGAGGAAGAGTAATGTAATAGAGAGAGAAAGAGAGAACGGAAAGACAGGGAGAAAGAGAAGGGAAAAGAAAAAGAGAAAAAGAGTGGAACAGATAAAGAGAACACGAGGAGGAGAGGAATGGAGAAATACTTGAGAGGGTGAGAAAGAGGGAGCGTGAAAGAAGAAGAAATATATTGCCAACAAAGTGTAGCGAAAGGCAAGTTTGAATAGTTCTGCGATTTTGAATATTTATGAAAAACAACAGTTCCACTCAAGCATTATAAATACTTGAATAGTTAACACTGAATCCGGTTTTCAGCCCACTGAACAGACGGAATATTGGGCCAGCTGTGCTAAGAGATTTTGTGGGTGCAAAGTCTGCGATTCGCAAAATCACAGGGTTTCCGACCGCAAAATCCCCTTTTCAATTGTATTAACCCCACTTATGTGTTTCAGAAAATGTGTTCTAAATTGCAAAATAGGGTAGAGACCCATATCTTATCTCATTTCTGAAGGGGTGTGAAAGGGTAATTTGTTCCAAACTGCGAGTTGGTATGGTATGCATCAATGGTTTGCTACCGCAATTCCTGTCGCAAACCATTGGCTAGTTGCTTACCGCTAAATTGGGCTGTTAACTGATTCGCAAAGGGGAAGGAGTCTCCTTTGTAGATCGGAAAAAACTCAAAAGTTTTCAAAAAACGGGAAGCTTCTTTTTCTTTAAGGCGGCTCTGGTGGTTCTTTTCGGAAATATAGGCTGTTTTATAAACAAATGTTTTCAATTTTGGAATGCAGTCACAGGGATGGTGGTCTGCTGTCACTTGCAAGCCACAATCCCTGTGACTGGAGCCAATCACAGAGGGCTGCAGATTGTGATCCACTTAATGAATATTATTTAGGCAGGCTGTTCTGCGACCCACCAAATTGCTTTTTTTGTGAACTGACCTATTAGTACGTGGGTCGATTCTCAAAATCTGAATCAATTTTTGACAAATTGAATCTTAGTTCATCTGGTCCATTGAGCTTTAACTAAGAAGCTGGAGGTAATATCCACTCTGATCTTTAAACGTCCCATGAGCCCAGGGTTAATGCAGGGCGGATCTGTCATGATCCTAGATTCTCTTACTGCTGTCGCTTGAATGGTGTGGCTGCAAATCGTGGTGGCTCAATCAGTGATTGAAGTTTCATGAGGACATGATAGTCCTCTGGGAGAACCCAAACAAACAGCTGAGGGCTTCTCCTCTTCTGCTTCTTGGACCTATTTTACAGAGACAGTTTTTCCTAAAAATGCCTTCTCTTACTGTGCACAGATTAAAAGTGTTGATGGTTCGGCAGATTATTTCAGCAGGTCATTTAGTCCTAGCTCACCCTGAATAAAATAAAATTGGTGGAAACTGATGGAACTTGGACAAGGTTTCCACTCATGGAAGGAACCCATGAGTCTACAACATAGATTTGAAACATTTAGGGCCTCTTATAGAAAGATTCCAAATAAGAAATCATAAATTGCGACCCGCAACGATTCACAATTCGCAATTTCTTATTTGGGGTATACTAAAATGGTTTTGATAAAAGTGGGCACAATTTGCACACAAAGTTTACCAAATGCATTTGTGTTTTGCGAAGCAACCTATGTACTAATAGATCGGTTCACAGAATACAGAAACGTAGAGGGTTGCAATGCAACCTATCAAAATGCATGAGGTAGGCCATCAATTGCAATCCAATATGAATGGCTAAAATCACAGGGATTGCTTGTAAATAAAGCAATCTTTTGTTTAAACATATTCCATGTTCCTAAAAGAAAACATGGTGTAGCCTGAACGTGGAAAATAAATTAACAATCTCACATAATTTTAATATAATAGTAATGGTGCTTCCTAGCAGACAGGTTCATTAACACAGGTATAACAACTGTATTTATTGGCCTTACATTACTAGAACATAGGATGTCTAACAAAATAAAAGAACAGAGAATGTAAAGAAAAAAACATTGGCAACGTAAAGTATTACCCCACGAACCTTCTTTTGAGGAGGATGTGCTCATGAGATCAATAAAAATACTGTCACTCACCATGCAAGAGAGCCAATGGCTGAAGTGGGCTGACCCGTTGTCCGGAAGTGTAAAATGTGGCGGATTGAAGCAAAATGTGCATGACAGCTAAACAGATCAAGGGCTGATGAAGAAGGCTTACGCAAAGCCCAGCTATGTGTACATGTATGTATTAATTGTGTATGATTTTGTTATCATGTGAGACTGGCAACACAGTTAAAGCTATACCAAGAAAGATCTAAAAAGGTGATCATTAATTGTCATGTGTCCATTCTTTGAGGGTAACCAGTGATGCATCTCAGTCCACTGTCAATAAAAGGGAGACCACGGCTACACTTTAGGACTCACGGAACCCAAGTGCCATTTAAAAGTGCCTCACACCAGTGCACAAAATGGATTACTTGGTAACTTCTCTCGTATGGTGCAGCTGGTTGTCTCTGGAAACGTCTTCGAAGGGTTGTAGCCAGAGCAGAGAAACACTGGAAATGTCAGAAGAACAACCAAGAAGAAGCAGACCCGGGCTATGGGTTTTAAGAGTAAAATACAACTTGCAAAAAAAAATAAACAAAATTTGCTTTGAAGAAAAATGAAGCGTAAGATTTATAATTATGCCAAAGGATGGAAAGATGGATGACTTATGGATGGGTGTATGGCTGGATAAATAAAACAGGAAATGGACTACTTTTACTACGACTTCGACACAACTCAATGCAATGTTGCGCATGTAGGTCTTTAAAACAATAAGTTAATTGGTCCTATTTATTTATTTATTTTGCATTTGAAGAGCTCAACTGATACCCAGAAAGGTGTCCTTGCACTAAAAACAGCTAAATACCACACTCAACCATCCCAACAACAAAATTAATGAGAGTAAAACCACAATTTTAGCTCTTTTCTGAATGATATAAGTATCATAAGGAAAGGGAAAATTGTTCCAGAGGCGAGATGTTTGGACTGAAAAAGTTCTGCCCCAGAATGAATTTGATTTCAAAACGAAATTGTATCAGCAGAGCGCATCAGAGTTTTTCAATTCTTTTGCTAACACTTGCCAATTCCAAGACTGTCATGGTACCAGGGAGCTGAAGGACGTAGACATTAGCATATTTTCCTTTTAAAGATTACGGTATTTAGTGTTGACAAGGTGCAATCATTATAGGCACAATACTCATCATCAACTAAAAGGTTTAGCGGGGGTATTTTGTGTTCACAAGAAACAGAGATGGTCTTTAGAGGCAATTTGGAAGGACGATCAAGACTAGAGTTCCTATTGATGGTACTGCCTTGGTAGGGTGTACCCGATGATAAAATCTGAAACTGAATCACAAAATGATCTGAGCACACTTGAGGAGAGATCGGCACTGTGGTTGAGAAATCTGAGGGAGCGAAGATCAGGTCGCCGATATGGCCGTCTTTATGTTTCAGTCCCAAAACGAGTTGCTCAAGCCCAACTGTCGCCATAAATTTGATCAAATCCATGGCTTGGGAACTGCTCTGGACATTAGCCTAGACATTAAAGGCTCTCAATATAATGAAGGCATATGTGATAATAGCAGCAGAGCGATAAATTCAACTAACGAATCTGCAAAGTTGATGGTCGGCCTGGTAGCCAGTAGCAAGCAATGCCCACAGTGGCGTAGCAAGGAAGGGGTGGGAGGGCGGTCTGCCCCGGGCGGCAAGAGATTTGGGGGCAGCGGCAGCCTCCCCCCTGCTTTTACCTGTGGTCGTTGCTGGAAACGCCGCTAGCACCCCCGCTCTTACCTCTGTGGGCGGATAACGGAGGGACCGCCACGGGCTGCACAAGGCCTAGCTATGCCACTGAATGCCTGGGATTGAATAAGAGCCAGAGATGTTTAGGGAAAAGCCTAAAAATTCGGCATGGTGGAATTCCAGTAATTGGAGAGTCTTCATGTTTCACTGGTCTTTATATAACAAGGCAAGCCCACCTCCACTTTGCAAAGGTCTAGGAAGGTGAATTACTTAAAGCCTTAAGGCAAAACCGAGATCATTCCACGTCCAGGATTCTGTAATAAAAAGAAGGTCTCATTTCTCAGAGGTAATTAGAATGCAAATTCCATCGGGCCTCCGCGCGTTAATTAAGCTGCAATGAATGCTCGTGCACTGTCTAGCTAGGGGTTGGCTACAAACAGGAGAGGCTCCAGAATGAGGTAAAGATGGAAAGCCTAACTACGAGGAAGTGGGCCTCCTTCTTGTGTAAGAAGACTCAACCTTGTAACTACCGATAAACTGCTCACTATGCAAATGTCTGCAGAGGTCTGCTAAGGCTCGATCAAATGAGTACTGATTCCTTGGAGTCCCTTGTGTATCCTGGAGAGTTTGAAGTGAAAGTCTCAGATATATTGTTAGGGAAACCTGCAGCATGGCCAGCAATGTGCACAGCGGGTGCGTGGACGGGCTCAGACGGGCTTGCCTTTGGAGTAATCTTCCACCTCGCGAGTGCCCACGCAAAGCATTAGCAAATGAAGCGGTTCATTTTGAGCAGTTGGGAAAAGGGAGTTAGGATTAAAATGAGGTCAGCAAGAGGTTCCTAATGTAGAGCAAGCCCTCAACTTACGTTTTGGAGGTGGATTTGTGCAAGAGCCCTCCCTAAAAACTTTCTTTTTATAACTTCCTACATGGAATATATATTTATGATGGAACTCGCTGACAGATAGGCCTTATATGCATACTTCTAGTCTCTAAGAAAGCGTTCTTGCTTGGCGTGCTGCTTTGGTGAGTTCATACTCAACCTTCTGATAACTGCCCGCAGCGCATTAAACCTTTTGATAATTGCCCGCAGCACTCTATAATAATTTAAATAAACACATATAATAAAATCACGGTTGTTGAGGACGGATGAAACTAATCTGGGCGCCCTTATATTCCATGCAGAGAACAGAAAAAAAAACAACATAGTGTTTCGGATGTATGTTGTTCTAAGAGCAATGTGGTGCCGCAGGGAAATAGAAATGTTCGCTCTATCCTCCCCTGATTTACTTAATTCAAGTAAAAACTGACATTTATGCACAGGTTAGGGTATGAATGAGGGGCAGAGTTGTACATTTAGGCAAACATAATTTTGGAAACAATAAAGTATATATTTCATAGCATTATGATTCACATTTTTTGCTTGGATCTGTATTTCTTTAGCACCAACTACCCCTGATGAGGCGCTGCACCGCTTTGCAGATGGGTAGCCGCCAGATCTGTGGGAGCCCAGTTTTAGTGATTTTGTCATGCATTTGGGTTAAAGCTTCTCATGTTGTTTTATTGCTGTGTCATGCTGTTGGAAAACGAGGCAGCATCTGTGAGACCTGCACAAATAACATGACTACATTTGTCCTTCACTGGGAACCAAACACCCGATTGAAGCGCATGACTCTGAGAGGGTAGCGTTGCAAAGCAGTCTGAGGCTTACTCAAGGGAGGTGGTGTGGGATAGTAATCGCCATTGGCAGGTGCACAAAAATAACACTCAATAATTGATTGTCCAGTCTGTACTTTGCTTTATAAAAGTAAGAGTACATTTATTAAACACACACACTACTCAATACTATGCACCAATTTACAAATATACATAAGCTGTTGGAATTACTTTGTGACATTGCATAACATCTCCACCCCTCCCGCAAAGGGGGGTGGGGTCTAGTACCACCACTCCCATGTATGCACATCAACTAGCCCCCAATGCAGATAGTTGAACATAACCTGGAGCGAGGGCCCTGCGCACTGGCACCATCCCAGCGGCGACCCACCCCATTACCTCAACAAGCATTAAAAAGGGGTAAACCTGCCTTGGTGACACATGACCCTGACTGAGCATCTCCTACTGACCATAAAGTATGCACCTCTATATCTGAAGGGCTAGCAGTCTGGGGTCTTCACCTAAACGCAGCAGCAAGAATCCATGTTTACGCACACTTTAGAACGACAGTACCCATCACCTTGGTTGATCATTTGAATGCATTGCAATTACAGCCCCTAAAGGCATCACAGATGAAATCACAGGATTGCGCATATACAGCCAGACACCCTAGCAGGACTGTCTGGCAACATAACCCCACTTGGCTTATGACATCTCCTTACACATGTGACTTACAGTCCCTTCAAAAGAAGTACTCCTGGCAACTACACTTCTCCTGCAGTGTGCCTCTTCACTTTAAAAGGAATCACAGGTAAAAGCATGGGATTACGTAAATACAGCCAGACTCCCTAGCAGGAAGGTCCAGCAACATAGCCCCATTTAGCTTAACATCACCTTACACAGGTACTTCACTTTACACCTGTGACTTTCAGTCCACCTAAAAAGAAATAACCAATAGTAAATGCATTTCAGTGCAATTACACCACTTCACCTCCAGGGGATGCACTTCTTCACACATCCCCAACTCAGCCCTTCACTTCATGATGCACTTCTTCACACACCCTCAGCTGTAGAACAAAAGTTCCAGCCTAGAATGTGTTTAAATGCTAGCTGAGCCCTTGAGGGGTAGTTTCCTTTAGGTCCCCATGACACTGAGGGTGGGACTTTTCTTCGTGCGGGGGGGGGGAAGACTGCGCTTCTCCAGCAGCTCCCCCAGCACCTTTTCACAAGCGAGGGTGACCCCCCTCCACTGGGGGCCACAAAGCACCAAAACGGCAGATTTCTTCGTGCTGGGGGGGAAAGACTGGATTTCTTCAACAGCTCCCCCCAGCACCTTTTCACAAGTGAGGGTGACCCCCCTCCTCTGGGGGCCACAAAGCACCAAAACGGCAGATTTCCAAATGCCTGGTGAGGCATTATGGGGCGCTTCATGCTCCTCTTTACCAGCCCCAGCCACTGGGAACACTCTCCTCTGCCCTCTGAGTCTCTGAGAGGGTAGATTCAGCAGTGTGCTGTCTTCACTGGCTCCCTGCGCCAGCCTCTCGCCAGGCTCTCCTTCTGGGCCTCTCTTCTCCCTGCGCAGAGGCCCCTGCTTCTGTGCACCAGTCCTGGACTCTTCTTCTGGTGCTGATAGGGTCCTGGGGGCAGTCAGGGGGTCTCTCCTTCCAACTGCCCATTGCGCCAGGCTCCAGCACCTTCAGCCTCAGCAGACCACACCCCAGAGAGAGCTTCTCTTCCTGTGCAAGCACTTTTTAAAAGTTGAGTAGGGGGCTGGCAGGAAGTCCCTGTTGG
This sequence comes from Triturus cristatus, assembly GCF_964204655.1. Lineage (NCBI taxonomy): Eukaryota > Metazoa > Chordata > Amphibia > Caudata > Salamandridae > Triturus > Triturus cristatus. The sequence goes on from NC_140581.1 coordinate 999,196,125, forward strand.
TCCTATCAAACAGCGACACATCACTTTCCTGTCCCTGCTCCCTCCTTCTTGTCCAGCCTCTGGGTTTGTTCAAAATGGCATCGTCCAGTGTCTCTGGCCACATGGCCTCTGAAACCCAACTCCTTCCCTCCTTGGTGCAGCCTGGTGCCTGGCACCTAGTGATGAATGAGCCTGTAGCCCCACCCATTATCTCTTCATGGAGAGGAGGCCCTCGCTTGTGGAAGAAAGGTTATCAATCCATCCAGCTGAGGTCAGCCCTCAGCCTGGGTCTGGTCATGGCTGGCTCAGAGAAATATGACAGTTCTGGATGACCCAAAAGCAGTACAAATATGACTTTGGACTCTGCAGAATACTTCTTTTCACATTTGCTACATTGGACTTAAGTGCGTGTCTGGAATCTGTAGGCCTAATGGAAGTTAATCTAGCCCCTGGCTCCACATTCCCATAGGGGAATAATGAAGTGAAAAAACAGTAAGACACACTGACTTTCCCTGGCATGTTTCTTTCCAGTGTATAAAGTCTATTCCATGTCACCACCCAATACTGCATAAGTCCTGCCACACCATTCACTTTGTAGCTGCTCCTGGACTGTGCACGCTAGGAATCTCCCCTGCACGGCCCGTACATGTGTGCACACGCATGTACACATGTGTCTGCATGTAACCAGCCCGGGGTCTCTTACTCCAGCTGCTGCGCAGTGGCCTGGTCAAGCCAGGGGAACACCAGTAAAATCCCCATGCAGTCTCTTACATCCTGAGTTCACTGTGGGTGAGTCCCAACCTATGAGGCTCCCAAGCCCATAGTGTCAGAACCACCTTCTAACACATGCATTTTGCAATATGCATCTCTTGCGAATTTAAATCGGAATTCTTATATATGGAGATTAAAATTGTGTACGTTGAGTTACATAGGATGCCTCACACCATGAGGGACGTTGACACTGCATTGCTTTGCTCTTTATATTGGCATTATCTTCACAGATAGCCAGCACACACTGGCTAATCTTAAATATCAAGCAAACTTACCAGGTCCCATAATTTGAAAGTTGCAGAAGACTGGTATTTTAACTGGCTGAAAGTTTTAGCTTATTCCCAACTTTTGTTCAAAGTTTGTCAGTGTCTTTTTCTTTACTCTACACAAGGGAGGGAAGATCTTGCAGTAGCACCCAATCTTAAAAAAGTATTTACACATTTCTATCCTGTGTGCCTCGTCAAGAGCCAATGGAGTGCAACATGTAGAACACAAGGTAATATAAAATAATAACAGCATTAAACAGGAAATAAAGACTGCATTAGAGAAACCTTTGGTCATAAATTTAACTTGAATGTGAAAAATCGGCTACAAGGATTCATAAATTCAGGATGAGGGTGGGATTCTTGGCATTTCTGCATGGGGGCACCATTCAGAAGTAAATGAACACTCACAAACCTGTAGGTTTGTGGCCATTTACATAGTTTTTGCACAGTGGCAGAGCTAGACCTTCTGTCGCCGTGGCGGTCCCTGCGTTTGCCGCCACGCGATGGCCACAGGTAACAGCTGGGTGGGGGCGGCAGGGGGTGCTGGCGATCCCTGCGTTTGCCGCTCCACGACAGCTGCAGGTAAGAGCGGGGGGTGGTTTGCTGGCGATACCTGAGTTTGCATTTGCAGCTCTGCGACGGCCGCAGGGGTAAGAGCGAGTTTCACCACCCCAAAACTAGTGCCCCGCCATCCCATGCTACGCTACTGTTTTTGCAGGCACTAGCGCATTTTGGAAAAAGAACACCTATATATTTTTGTCATGGGGAACAAAATAAATTTAAACCTACAAATGCACGTTTGGGTGGAAGTTCTGCATGAAACAAATGAACTGGAGTACTTCAGGAAACCTGAGACAGTCGCAGATTTGCTACGAATTAGATTTTAGGGGAATTCCCTAAAACATTACAAATCTGTTCCCACAACTAGTGACCCAGAGAGGGAGATAGTCTTGCCTCCCATTCGGTTCTGCCTGTCTTGTGCCTCTTGGCTTTCGTTACCATCCGTTTAAAGAGCCTACTCTAGTCCTTTTTTTTCCAGCCACTAAGCCTAAGTTTCAGCCTAGCTTTTTCCTTGCGCGCTATCACCCATCCCTTTTGCTAGGTGCCCCTTCTGATCTGTCTCTCATGTGTCTCAGTATTCTTTATCGATCACTATGGGCATGAGTGAGTCCTGAAGGGAGTCAATGAGTCCTGGGGCACTTTGAAGCAGTAGAGATTTTCCAGAGTACAAATGGATGCAACAGGACCTTTTGATCCCTTTGCTTCCTCCAGTCTGGTCCCTTCCATGCAGCAAGAGATCTTCCATGGATTTAGCTATTATGTGGTTTGTCTCTTCAGCTCTCCATTCCTTGCTTGATCAGCCACCTTTTCCCATTGGTTACCCTTAAAACTGTCGTCTCCTGAATTTCTTTTCCGTCTTGGACTTCAATTCACTCTGTATATTGACTCCCATTTCCAACAGTTCTACTACCTGGTATCTACGCTCGCTCGATTACAAGTCAAACCCACTCCAGCCTAGACCTTTCAGTCTAGTCGGTCAGGGATCTTCTAGCACGGTCCCTTGTCTACATTTTCGGTGTATACTGACCTTAGCCGGGCATATTCCATAGATTCTCATCACACGATAGCCGTTGCTGCCCTAGTTTTGAGATGTATCAAGATTGAGAGAGGAGGGGGTGCTAACTTGTTAAACTTTGTTTCACAGAACATCAGAAAATCTCACACAAATGATGTGAAATTTAAAGATATCCACTTCATGGTATCTCATATGAAAACTGAACATGCGGGCATACCTTGCATTACAAGGTCATGTGAGGTATCAGGAAGGTAGTGATTAAAGGAGAACATGTCTCTTTCAAGCATGTTCTGTGGACTCCTGTGGAACAAAACATACCAACGTTCCTGAAATTTTGTGCAGGTCTAAGTTTCACTTTTGCTTGATTACGGCATCCTGTTCTCCGCTCACACTCAATAGTGTTCAGTAGTACCTCTGCTATTGTCAGGAAGTTTTTAAGGAAGCAGCCGTGCGCTGTATACATGTAATGTGATTGACTGATTGATTGATCCTTTCTGAACATGGCATAACCAGGTATGGCCATGTCTGAGGTATTGGTCTTAATGCGCAAAGTGCACGAAAAATATATCTGGGTCATGAATTACCATCAATGCCAGTGGTCCTGTGATTTTAATAAAGTTTGAAAGTGGATTACATCCCAAATTATGTACCATAACACATCTCCATTTAATATTTCTGTAATTGAGTGGAAGCCGGGGTGGGGGAGGGAGCGGGTGGGGTGGGATGGGAGTTCTTCTACAGCTAATAGTTTATATCCTATTGTTTGCATTAAGATCTGCTTGCCGTAGTCAGTATGATAATTGTGTTCAATGGTGTTCATTAATACATAATAACTATATGTTTATATTTCTTGCTTAAAATTGTAACTGATAACGTGGTTACACTGAAGGCAGTAATGATTGCTGACTTACCATTGCAAATTAAAATAAATACTATTAAAAAAACACCTCTCCATTTACTTCTTGCTTACATCTCTTTTTTGTCCTGAAAGTGTGAAGATAGATGTGAACCACTACTCTTTGTCTGCATGAAAGGTCAAGAAGCTCACCATCTCAGGAGTTGGCACAAGAAGCAGAAATCTGTTCTAGTAATTGTTTCTCAAATCACTCGTAAAACCTGTAGAAATGTAGCTATAGTTTTTCAGAGTTTTGTGATAGTGATTTTTTTGCTTGACATAATCAAGGTAAACATGGCTACTCTACATCATATTTATACTTAATTATCATCTAATGGAGACCTTTGATTAATGGCATTTGAAGAGATCTTACCTGTTCCCATTCTGCCGGGTACCAGTCTGGGGGGCAGTCGAATCGATTGCATGCTTGCACTAGTATGGGTTTAGGTTTCGGACACAGCTCATCCGCTAAAACCACAGTCTCGTTTGTTTCAAGCGACAGCAGGTGAAAGCAGAAGACATCCCTTGTTTGTAGGCCGACTCCACAGGTTAAACTGCAAGTGCTCCACTTACCAATTTCCCACCTGTGGACGAAACGAATATGTGATATAATGCTATAGAAAATACGAGCAGTTCTACTTTTGGAGGAAACCCACCTGGGAGGCTGATGGCAGAGCATGGCCAAAAATATTTTAATGCCCACCTCACCTTATCATTGGGGCAGAATATCGCAGACAAAACAAAAAGAAAATATACTGACTGGTATGTCTAGATTTTTTTTCACCTGACTTCACATATGCACCTACACAATACACATATCTTAAAGGTATGCAGAAGTGGAGTTATGAATAGTAAATCTATAGTTCCCTACATGCAACTACCTTTTGATATTTTGTCCATCAATAGACTGTCCTCAATATTCTTGTACCACAATGTTGTTGTCATCGATATTCAGTACTATGATTCCTTTAGCAGCATGGGCAGGGGTCGAGGTATATTTATTTTTTGGCAATTTTGGAAGTTGGAAGGAGTTAGAAACGAGGATTTGACATAACAAACAGCAGTACAACTGAGGAGTAGAGAATCGCCAAGTCTTTAAAAAACGGAATGCATTATCTACAAAACCCCAAAAAGGTGTTGAAGATTGATAAAGGAAAACTGATGCAGGGCTTTGTAAAAAGTAAAAATTGAGAAAGATTATTAAGGGTCTGATGTTTATTTTAATGCAGTGGTTGATAGGAGCCACGCCTGTCTTTCATTCGAGAAAAGCCAACACAACAACAGAACACAAAAATGCTACAGAGTGATACATACCACTTACTTTTACTTCAAAGACATAGGGCCTGATTACAATCTGGGCATACAGGGTTACTCAGCCACAAACGTGCCGGATATCCCGAACACTATATTACAATTCCTTTATATGCTGTGGAATTTGCAATATGGCGGATGGGATATACGTCATGTCTGTGACAGAGTTTCCCATTTACCAAGATCGTAATTTGGCCCACAGAGTTTGCCAGAGTTGGCAATTCATGTGGACCAATTGCATGAAACAGGCATAATTAAACAACACATTTCTTAAAGGTCTGGCTTATCTTAAAATTCACATATGCTGTAAGGTCTTAAAATGAAATGGGAATATCTTTAATACTTTTAGAAGATGGGAGCAAAAGAATGACTTCTTATTGTAGTATTTTTAACATTGGCAAATATCTAAAAATTATATATTGTATTTTCAATATTAGGTATTTCTTAATGTAACCCTTGCATTTGTAGAAAATAGAATTTGCATGCAAAAAGAATATTTGTACTGTGCAGCCCCTTTACAAGGAAAACACTACAAAAAGAAAGCACCATTTTGTGGCATGCCGCTGCTGATGTCACTGATATGCACACAGGACCGGCTGGGTGGTGCAACCGCTGACCCTGAGGGAGTGAAAGGGATCGCTGTGTTTCAAAATAACTTCAAAATAAAATAGGTTTTTAAGCACATGCTGCAGAGTTCCTTCTGTGCCCAGGAGTTTTCAGGCAACAATAAAAATGTCAAGATAAGGTTAGTGATTAATATTCCTGCTGGGAGAGATCGGAGTTTTGTCTAGTGGCAGTTTTGACTCATCCTAAAGTAGCGCAGAGGGTTAATGTGTCTGCTTCAAAGAACATGTACCATACAGATCACAGAACTGAGTGTTAGTAAATTATGAGTAGCCCTATAAGAAAATGAAATGTGTGTCAGGGAGGGCAGGGCTGGACTGGGAACAGCAACCAGCCCTGTCAGGTTCCTGCTCGACCGGACCTGGGAGCAGGGTTGGGTGGGTGGGTGGGGGCGGGTAGCGGCAAAAAGCACTGCTCCCGCTTTTCTTACAGCGGGTTCATATTGCAGCACTTCTGCAAAACCGGCCCTCTGTGAGAAAACCACCACGCAGCCACAAAACCAGCCCCCACCCCTCCGGCCCACCAGGGAACTGCCCGGTGCCCGCTACGACCAGTTTTCCCCTGAGTGACGTGCTATGGAGAGATGAGAGGGACTGTTGTAGGGTGGTAGTGAGATGATCCGTGCAGAAAAAGGCCACTGGAAGGGGGGCGCCTACAAGCTTGCCGCATCTGGCGCCACCAGCGCTAAAGTAGGCCCTGTATGCACCAATTACTAGGGTAGCCCTTATGTCCTATTTCTTGTCTGGTGTGAGCATCTGGCTACTTATGGACAGTGAAGCAAACCAGTATGCTGCTTATCTGTTTTGTTAACCATACGATGGCGAAATAGGTAAAAGGGAGAACACGATGTGCAAATCTGATCTGCGGCAGAGCTATCCCCTGACGAAGGGCTCGTCAGCCAGAAATGCATCGGGATGGAGGAAGGGATTGTTAATTGTATCCAATAGTATGATAAGATTTGCATATCACTGCCGAAATCAAGCGATATGATGAACTAAATTTGAAGATGGCCGATAACGAATATCGCCTAATCACACAGAAACATCGTCTGTCTTATTTTTGTTGATAACTTAAACACAGAACAACCCCAGGATCATGGAGCCCTTGCAGTGCTAGGGGGGACAGACCTTATAGGGGGAAGCTACATTGTAACCATATGATGGCCACATGAAGCAATAACTAAATACTTAAACTGAAGCACAAGAGGTGACAGTCATGTTGATAAAATCCATACAATCGCGTAGTGATTCTACAAACAATGAGGAGAAAACCAGTCAGAAGCATCGTACATTCGAAAGACATAAATAAGGGGTCTTCGGTTTCCGTGTCCAAGGAATGACAGCTATAGATATATTTTTTTTACTTTTTATACTATAAATCAAATGAACTTATCCTGTTTTGGACTGGTACCCATATGGCTGCCATACTCTCAAAGAATTCTTCAGGACCACAGTGCAAAAGTGTTTGCTCTTAATGAATAACAATCTTTTTCTGTAAGGGTCTTCAAAGGAGTCACAGGAAAAAATACATCTGCTGCACATCTCATCTTAAAATAATAATGCTTGAAACAAACAATAAATGAACAACAGTGAGAGATGGATGGAAAAAGGAAGCATGATAGAGATCAAATACCAACACTTCAGAAAAACGCAATGAAATAATATAATCTTACAAAAGATAGTCAATCATTTCTCAGTGGCCTGTCTGATTAAAGGTGGGTCATTCTTAACGAAATGCTTGCAACTGTTTCAGAAATCATACATCGCTAAGGCCTTGTTTGTTAAAAAGGGAGGGGCTCTGGTTTTCTGTCTGGAAATGAAAAAAACAACTGATGGATACTTTATAGGCCTGACTTTTTTTCTAGAATGTTTTTGGACATTGTTTTCGTAGGTAAGAAGTTTTCGCGAAATGATGAAATGGTGAACATATGGAATGTAATGTAGGCTATGCTATTGTTAAGGCACACAGAAGCACAACCAGGTCATATGTTTGTGGGATCAAAATATTTGTTAATTCAGTTTCTAGATTTGTAAATGGTCTTTATAGTAAGTCTAGTAAAAGGTATGCAAAGAAAGGAAAAAACAGAGGTGATCAATTGCCATCTGGTAAGTGAGTTCAAGGGCTAGTGAAAAATAAAGTCTACATATTGCATCTTTATGGTAGGGCGAGTCATCTCTGTGCATGTTCGGTAACTGGAAAATGCTCAGATACAATTGGGACTACCCTTCTATGCATGGGCTTTGCTCCCAAGCAAATGAGATTTTCCCCCTAATTTCAATGTCTGGACGTGTGAGTGCTGTTACAGACCCCATGCATTTAGCATTAAATAAGGTTCTGTGAGAGGTCCTTTGCATAACACCAGACTATAGTCTCTGCACTGCAAGTAGCACAGAGTGCAGTTTACGCTGGGCTTGAAGTTTCTGTTCTGCAACTTAATGTGGGAAACATGAATTTTACGGTGCATTGCTCAAGAGGGCTTATACGCAAACCTGCATAAGGACTTTCTTGTATAAAAATCCTGATAAAGGGGCTTAAGTCTTGGGGCAGCGTTTTAATAAAAAATGATTAAAGAATAGCGCTTATAAACATGTGCAAAACAAATGTGCAGTTTTGATGAAAAATAAATGCATTCTCTAAAACAACGGCAAAGAACAATACGACCTGAAAAGGGTAAACATAGCAGGAATTGGCCCGGATTGATGGTAAACCAACAACTCTTAAATTAACAAAAGATTCCAGTTGAAGTAGTCACAAATGAATATTATATGAAGAGCTACTGAATTTTGCCAGATCCATATCTAAGAATAATGAAAAGTTACCAAATTTGTAGCAAAAGTTTGCATTAACAGTTAATGTGTTAAATAGGCTCATATTCCACAGGATAAACAGGGTGAAATGCATTCCATAAAAGTTCAACAGCACTTCATGGAAATGCTATAGGAGACGAGGCATCCAACTATGGCAAGAGTACACATCACTAGTAGGCTTATGACATTGCAGTTGTAATAACAATTTCCTTAAGAAAAGGTGGTATCTATACAGAAGACGGTAAGGGAACAGGAAATGTCAAGGGAACCCCGGTAGGCAAATGCAGGCATTAAAACGGCTCAATATCGAGGCCTATTGTGAAGTAATTAACTTTATAGGCAAAAAAAAACCAATCGGTTCCACAATGACTGTAAACACCGTTAAGGTAGTCCATGTCAGCGCTGTAGTTCCTGTTTGCATTAAACATGATTTACTTAGTCTTGCATCCCCTAAGAGTTTTTGCGTTTTCAACCATGTTATGTTTTTGTAGCTTTTCCATTCAGCATATTAATCTTGTATAGTACTTAAGTTGTCTCTAGGTTCCTGTGTGATTTCAGGTTGTGAGTGACTGTAACAGGCTACAATTGAGATCTCTAAATTTGAGGATGAAGGCTGTCTGTGAGTTTCTCACATTGCCTGTCAGTGGGTCATAAAGGGGTTCAGACTACATGTTCATCAAATCCTTGGCTTCACTGAGGATCCTACAGGGCAATGGTCATGTGTGCAAATGGTAATTGTGATTCTTTGTGAAGTGTGTGAAGGAGGTCATTATTTCGACAGCTGTCGAAGTAATGACAGTGCAAAACTAAAAGAAAATGCTGTGCTTACAGGTGAGTGGGTGGGTGCATTGCAGTTGTGTGGGGGGTGGCGAAGTGAAAGAGATGCAGGGAAGTACATGCAGGAGAGGGTGCTGAAGATGAAAGAGAGTGCAAATGGAAGATTTCAGAATGAGGTAATGAGAAAAGTGGCAAACAAAATGTCTAAAAGAGAAACTACAGAGGAAAGTAGTGTGACTAGAAGAACAGAAGTGCTTGAGACACACAGAAGACCACTAGCCCTTCCACAGACTTTCTAATGTTGAATTCACCTATATTTTCAAAACGGAACCATTTTTTAATTATAAATATTCATAACAAAATCATTGTTGTTACCCATTTATCTGATATTCCTAACAGACATTAGCGAAGCCAATAGGTGTGGTTTGTTTCAGGCTCATGTCTGTTACTGTGTGATGTCTTTGATGGAAGTTCACGGAGAGGTACCAAACAACTTTTGCAGTGGTCCTTCAATTTCCCAAGACATGTTTTAAGCCATGCCCATAATTATAAAGGTCATGGCCCTTGGTGGAAAGGTGTCAGAGTTACAAGTGTTAGGCCACTCCCTTTTAGAGAAGCCCTCCCACCACAGCTTTTTTTTAATCTCACTTAAAGCGCTGCAATAGGCTTTTATAAATACCATGGACAGCAGCAATTGCTATCAACCTCAAAAAGTTGAAAGGCACAGCCAACCTAGCAGAATTTGAAACTCTGACCAGAGAATTTCACCCAAGTCTCTGCACCATATTCACACACACAGCTATAGAATTTGAATGTTTGTGCCTGAATAAGCTTCCCCAAATCTTACATGTCAAGAGCTTCTCATGATGCCGATTAATCATGCGGTACTAGAGTTAGACCATGAGCAGCGCACTATAGAAATTTGTGTCTCGTTTTAGGTTGTGACTGTAGTTAAAACTTCTGTTCGAGAGGGTCCAGCAGCTGAGTGTGGAGCCATACAGATCTCAGAAACAAATATATCAGAGTTCATTAGATATTAAAAATGTATACTGCTCATGTCCACTCCAAAAAGCATCAGGAGCGAATACATAAAATCAGTGTAACATTGAGAGAAGAGAGTGAAGTAGGGAACACTCTTGAAAGACGCAGTGGAGGGCACTGACAGATGCATCAATGTATGTATCTTTATGATTGTATCTAGGGTATGCCTCCTTGTGTGTCTTTCATACTGCACTAGACACTTGAGCCTTTGACAACAAAATGGAAGAATCTTGAAATACATACTGCTTCATTATTTTACCCCTTTTATTGATTCTTCATAATTCTATTGGGACCTGAAAATTTCTGATATTGTAGGATCAAGAACCATTTTTTTTGTCTTCATGTGCAGAAATTTCCTAATTCAATGGGTTCAAAGGTTTCATACAATTAAGGAATTTGCATTAATCAATAAATGCTGCAGCAGGTGTGTAGGAAAATGCTGGAGTTTGGCTCACTTCTTAGGTATGAATAAAATGCACAGGTTGTGATCATTACCGGATGTGGGTGCAAATGGGAAGTTTGTTTGCATGTTGATGGCCACATGGCTACAACTCCATTGTGCCATACTTGACGATGTCGTGCTCATACTTCCAATCCCGCCTTTTGAAGAAGCCAAATCACTATCTTTGTATAAGTACTCAGAGAAAAAAAATGCAGCGAGTGATCATCAGACTCATCAAATAGACAAATGCTCTCTGGTATTGAAAGGAGGGCCAGGAGGCTACTCTTGGGGGTCCTGATTGAGGAGCTGCTGCTTCTGCCAGGTCTGCTTCATCACAGTATTTGCAGATGGCACGCCCCTGGTAGACAGACAGAGAACATCACAAGACTGCTCAACAAGTTGTATTGCAACCTGCCTTCTCCATTGAAGTACTTGAATCCCCCCCCGGTGTTTGTAGTAAGAACTCTGCAAGCCTGTACATCTCCTCCCTCAAACACAAGCCACAAGTGGACGGCACTTGATTGGTTGAGCACCAGATCATTGCTCTGGTCCACGATATTGCCAGAACAGCTCACAACCTCAGTTTCCTTTTGTCTGGTAATTCCATGAGTGAAGTGTTGATCCCCTGCTCCTCTCACTGGCAGCCATGATGCATTGGTTGATCTGAACATGAGTTTAGAAGTAACCCCCTTCTTTAACAATTAATATGATATACATGAGAAGCTATATCTTGCTCAGAGTGCTTCTGTGGGTTCTTTTCAATCTTCTACGTCAAATGAATGAAAGACATTTCCATGTCTAGTGCATTGGCCAAGCAGATATCCTGTAGTAATATTTCAGAGTTATTGTGGCTAAGGCGTCAGCCTGTCTTGTCAAACATTTGGAGAAGTTATTCTTTGAACAATTGCATACCTACACTTATGTAGGCTGCAAAACAGCCAAAATGGCCTCTATAATGTGAATTCTCCATCTCAAAATCTTCAGACCATTTGCATTTAAAGTCAGGTGTAGTTACACCATAAAGAGGAGGTTAACAGTCCTTCAGTTGCAGCCTCGAACACAACTATAAGCTAGAGAGATAGGTATGAATGTGCAGATATGTGCCTGGAGAAAAGCCTTTAATGAAGGCCTGATGGAAAAAATGCATTTTGACAAATCTATATCTTTAAGAATGTATTTATTTTCTTTTAGAGGAACAAGAGAAACACCCAAACCACCTTACATTCCATGCCACTCCTTGCCTCCCTTTTTACTGGCCATCTTTTTAGGTGTGGCTTGATAACATAGCTGTCACCGGACCTTATAAGATCAACAGGAAAACACTTTCAGAAATACTATTGAGAGAAGCATCAGGCTCGACCCACATCTAGGTTATTTTGCATACAGCATTTCATTGGACGGAAGTTGTGTGCTTCCACTGTATTACACTTTTTGGCTTGTGGGAAAGCTCATGCTGAATACATCCCCAATACATCAGTACTGTGTTGGCTATGGTGCAATTCAAGGGTTTGGTGTTGGCTCCCTTTTTTTGGGGGAATAGAAGATCGGCACAGTGACAATCCTTGTTAGACCCCCTTAGGAGGGACAGTATTTTGCTTTGCCAAATATAATTTTGTACACAATTGTAATTTTATGATTATATGTCCGACTGTACTACACTACAGTAGGCCTGATTCAGTTTTGCTGATAAGTCAATCATAAAAGAGATAGGCTAAATTGGTTCATTAGGAAACGTTATGTCTGATGGGCTGATCTGCTTTTTATTAAAAGTTATGATAAGGGCAGTAGGTTTGGCTTATTTATTTTGAAAAGCATTTCCTAAAGCAAATATGCGTTTAGCTGTGGATTGGGATCACACTGTGTTACAAGTTGTAGACTGGTAATTGTTACATGAAGTTTCACAGGTAACCACAATAGGTTAAGAGTTTTGGTGTTGGTAGACCCTCTGACAAACTCTAGGGATAGAAGATTTTCACATTAATAATCCAAACTGAATCCGTTTTGAGATGGGTCGTTTCGCCAATTACAATTGGGTATATATTATTAATGTCAAAACTGCGTGCATGGCAGCTTATTGGTTAGCTGGGAAACATTATGTAAAATCCATAGGTCTGAACTGTTTATTATGAAAAGTTCTGAGAACCCCAGAAGGCCTGGATTTCATATTGTAAAAAGCAAGTGTTAAACGCAATAGGATTTTAAGGGTGAATTGTTATTATACTGTGCTAGAGCATGTGGTCAGAGAATTTGTTACATATAGAAGGCTAGGTTTTTGGTGTTGATGACACACTCAAACAAAATATGGAGATAAACGACTTGGACTATGAAGATCCTTCAAAGGCCCTCCTAAGAGAAATTGTATATTGTTTTGACAGGTGTCATTTTGTAAGTTTGAATTTTGCTATGGTGCTCCTGGTGTTTGCCTTGTGGTAAGGCTTTGCTCAGGACAGTAGACCCGAGTTGGTTATGGTGACAAGTCAATGATGAAGGCTACTGGAATTATGTGATGGAAAGGGCCAAATTATACAGCAAGGGTGATTAGATTATGTGACTCTTGCCACAAGCGACCAATTTTTAAGGTGTGTATTAAAGTCAATATTATAAGAAGCGTATTTAGCACCGCGTTGTTTCATAGCAGCTTTAATGTTACAGTACATTATTTACACGTGAGCGCAATTGTGTATATCTGATACAGCTACCTTCCGTGTTGTTAGGTAGTTTAAAGCTTTCATTAAAACCACATTTTGAATGATTTAGAAAATAAAATATCTCCATATTGTGACTACAGCGCGGTTTAGCTCCCGAGAGTGGTTCAAAGGTTTAGTCTTCATGTGTCAACCCCGTGAGGTAAATTGTTGTTGGAAGCTTGTTATTTTCGCTGGTCCAAAGATACCGACTGACCTAGACAAGAACCACTGGCGAGGCTAGTAAAAGGGGGCGAAATAGCTAAAAGGAGAAAACAGTAACCTGTGTCTTTTTCAAATGCAAAGGATATTTCTAGCAGAAGGTAATTTAAAATGGCGGTGGATTTCCTGCACCTCTCCAGTGACACTCGCACTTTGTGTTCTGCTAGCTACCGAGTAACAGAAAAAGGAACATGTTACAGGAAACAACTTGAAAGGAGCCTTGCTTTTGTAGCAAGCACATACCCTGTCATCCCGGTCTGTGCTGTATATTTTATGTGCTCACTGAGACGCCAGAAAATGTTTTTAATTTTCCCCTTTCTTTCGTCTGATAATTTTAGAATTCAAGTTTTTTATTGCGTGGTTGTGAGATCAATTGTACACAGCTTAACTGCCTACATCAGACTGCCGGCAGAGCACAAAGCAAGGAGAATGACACAGCGTGAAGGTCTACATCCCGGAGGACGACCCCGCGTTTAATTCAGGCTAAGGTAAGATGCGGGGAGGTAAGCGGCGAGGAATACAGCCCCCATGCTCTATGTCTGCGTGGAAGCCACAGCTCTCGCCATATATAACGCCCGACCACTGTTTGATCCATAAAATTCCAGTGCTTGCTGGAAAGAGGTCGGTTTCATTCTACAATGTAGCGGAGGCACGCCGCCTGGTAATAAGCGCCCACCAAAGGGACCCCAACCCTCCCTGCGCCTTAGGTGAAGATACAAGCGCCAACGCAAGCCGTGGCTTCTTATTATCCCAGAAAAACCTATTCAGAAGTCCTTGTAGTTTTCGTAGCATTCCCGGCAGAGGACTCAAGGGGAGCATTTGAAAGATATACAAAATGCGAGAAATCACCGTCATCTTGACTGCCGCCATCCGTCCGTACCACGACAACTTGAGCCGCATCCAAGCCATCAAAGCCTTGGCCATCTACTCCATTAATGAGGCATAATTAAGAGCGGCTGTTCTAGCTGTGGACGCCGCCAGCCGAATGCCCAGGTACATAACATCCGAATGCGACCACTGGAAAGGAAAGTCTTGCTGCAGGTCCGACACCTCAGCCGCCGGCATGGAAAGATTCAGAATTTGTGATTTTGTAAAGTTGAGTTTGAACCCCCGCCACCGCCCCAAAGGCAGTTACCGAAGTGTGGACCGGGGCTGTGTAAGCGAAAGAATGACATCATCGGCATACATGGTGATTTTGTGCTTATCAGCCCCAAATTTAAGGCCCACAATGTCAGGGTTTGACCGAATACGCTGGGCAAAAGGCTCCATGTAGAGCGCAAACAAGAGTGGGGATAAGGGACAGCCTTGCCTCGTGCCCCGGGCGACGGGGAAAAGCGCTGACTTACACCCATTTACTCTCACCGCCGCTGTGGGGGAGGCATACAAGCAACTGACCCATCGAATAAAGTTATCCCCGAAGCCGCGCAGCACCGCAAATAGGTACTCCCAATCCACGCGGTCAATTGCCTTCTCCGCGTCAATTGAGAGCAGGCAGGCCTGCGTGCGCGATCGGTGAACATGATCAAGAAGGTGCAGAATACGCTTCGAGTTATCCCCACCCTGACGCGTCAGAATGAAACCGGATTGATCCGGATCAATAATATCATCCATAAGGGGGCTAAGTCGAGCAGCCAAAACACCCGCGAAGAGTTTCGCGTCAATATTAAGGAGGGAGATTGGCCTGTACGACCCACACTCCGCAGGATCCTTTCCAGGTTTAAGAATCACAGATACAGCCGCCTCAAACATGGAGGGCGTCACCGCCCCAGAAATGAGAAAGGAGTTAAAAAGCCTTGTTAAAAGGGGAGCCAGCTCCCTACAGAACGTTTTATAAAACAAGGCCGTGACGCCATCCGGGCCCGGGGACTTAGCAACTTTTAGGAGCAAGATCGCCGAGACCACTTCTTCAACACGGATGGCGGAGTAAAGCGTGGCTGCCGATGATGCAATTAAAGGAGTGATATCGCAAGCCCGTAAGTAGTCCTTTGTGTCCTGCGTGGGAGTATCATCTTTCGTATAAAGGCGCTGATAAAACCGGTGAAAGGTCTCAACAATGAGGGCATCCGTGGTATGCTCAAGCTCATTCTGGTCCCGAATAGAGTGAATTGCAGATGCTTGCGTTTGCGCCCGCAGCCTGGGAGCAAGCATCCTCCCACACCGATCTCCACTGAGGTAGAATTTGTGTCGCAGACGCAGAAGCGTATGCTCTGCCCTATCTAGATCTAAATGCTTTAGCATACGCCGACGCTTCTCTAACTCTCTCCATACCCTTGGCGCACCGGTCCGCTTATGGACAGCCTCCAATTCTCCCACTTCCCGCTCTAGCTCTGCACGCTTCTCTCTGCATAGCTTCGCGTAAGACGCATCAATCGTTAGGAACTCACCCCGCACTACTAGTTTCAACGCTTCCCACACCGATGCCAGGGCCGTACCCTCCTGCTCATTCTCCGAGATGTAGTGCACAATAGTATCTCGGACGCGCTTAGTGATGTCTTTGGAATGAAGAAGGGAATCGCGAAGACGCCAGCCCGGGGGTGTTGACCGCACGCATCGCGCAGGAAGGAGCACCGAAATAAGAGCATGATCCGAAAGGGAGTGGGGAGTGATATTCGCTGCGTGCAACAAAGGGAGAAGGGACGAAGAGGCTAAAAAGTGGTCAAGGCGCACATATGTTTTGTGTGCCGCTGAGAAGTAAGTGTAATCACGCGCATTCGGATGCTGAACTCGCCACACATCACACAGGCCGCAGGTAGTCAACCACTGCTTCCCAGCCTGCGACAGCGCACCAGCCTGAGTAGATCGCTGCTCTGACCTATCTAAGATAGGGTCCATTACCACATTGAGATACCCTCCAATCAAGAGTGCCGAATCAGGGGAGGCAAGCACCTCAGACAGGGCCAGGCACAAAAATGGCTACTGACGCTCATTCGGGGCATATATCGACCCAACTGTCAAACAAGCGTCGCCCCATTGTATCCTGACAGCCAACAGCCGCCCCCTTATGTCTGCCACCGTGGAAACAACTTTACAATGCGACTTTGCACTAAGAAGAATCGCCACCCCACTTTTCTTAGACGGCCCGAGGACCAGAACTGCTGCGGGAACCGTCTATCCCTCATGCGCTTAGTATCCGAAGCCAGCAGGTGGGTTTCCTGGAGTAAACATACATCACCCTCAGCACTCTCTAAGAGGGAGAGGATTGCAGCTCGTTTGATAGGATTATTCAGCCCCCTTACATTAAAACTAACAACTTTCAAGTCCTTACCCCACACAGTAATCGGGAAACGCCGGGCTAGCTATCTGCTCTAGATCGTCCCCCCCAGAGGCCACGCGGGCCAGCTGACTCAAACCAGTGAGGTGCCGTGGCAACCCGTGAACTGATGCGGAGCCCCAAAATAAAACCCAAGCACCCCCTGTACAACAAGGAAACAAAACCCCTACAAAATACAAAACATTGAGCAAACCAAAAAACATGACAAAAGTTTGTCTCAAAGTTCAGGGTGTGGGGAAACGTGGCGCAAGCCCAAACCGCCACCGGTCATCCGCAGTTGTTAACTCGACAACTCAGTCGCGGAGAAAATCACTCACTGGCAAACATCTCCTCACTCTGGCGCCAGCTAAAGCACCCAAGTGGTCGCCATAATGAGTAACTCAAGGTGTTGCCGGCTTGTCCGTGGCCTGCGATACGGAGGAGAGGACAGCCTCACGTTCCAGCCTGCTAGCTGCCAAGTCAGGAGCAGGGCTCGCCCGCGGTGCTCCTACACGCCGCCACCCAGAGGAGCGACGGCATCTGCAGGGGGGTGATTCCCCGGCTCCCGCCCCGTCGGCAAGCTTTTCAATGTGCAGCAGGTCAAACGCTTCCTCTAGAGAACGAATCTGGTGCAATGTGCCTTTGTACTTGAAAATGAGTCGAAACGGGTGGCCCCAGGAGTAAGCGATTTGTTGCTCGTGAAGGTGGCTGGTAATGGGCCTAAATGCTCTGCGCTTATTAAGAGTGGAGGCGGCCAAATCCTGGAAAAGCATGTGTTGGTGACCACGGAACTGCACCGGATTCATATCCCGCGCCCTACGCAGGATACGTTCCTTCAGTTTAAAGTTATGAACGCAAACAAGGATATCGGGAGGGGGAGCGTTGACACCCCGCGGCAGGCCTACTCGATGGACCCGGTCCAACTGAATCTCCGTTGACTCCTCATCCCCGAGAATCTGCAGAAACAAAGCACTAACGTAGGCCCGCAGGTCGTCGCCCTCACCCTTCCAAGGAACCGCACAAATCCGAATGTTGTTACGTCTGGACCGGTTCTCCAAATCTTCCACGTGCGCCTGGAGCTCCCCGTTCTGGTCCCGCAGATGCAACATTTCCTGCTGAAGCTGATGCAGATCGTCCTCCCTGCTGAGATCGTGTTCTTCCAGCATCGCAACCCGCTCTCCAATGTCATCGACGTCCTGCCGCACCTCGCGCAAGTCAGCAGAGAGTTGCGACCGAAGGTCCTGAATGTCCTCCTTGATAGCAGAGAAGAGTTCGAGCATAAAGGCCTTGGTCGCTGGCGTGTCCTCCTCATCCACCGCTGGAGCCCCGACTGCAGGCTGCAGGGCCGACGAGCCTGCCGGCTTCTGCATAAGGTCTTTTAGAGACTTCTCCCTCTGCCCACAAGACGTTGACATCTCGGCTCCTGCGTGCTTCTCAACTCCCACAACTGCCACCAAACCGATGCCAAGCACCTGAGCTCCCAACTGCACCTAAACCGGCCAGCTAGGACAGAGTGCGCAGGCCAAGACTCCTCTGGGGCGGCGAGAACACTGCACTTCTCCTGCCGTCGCACCTCTGCAGCTGGGTATGCGCCTCTGGGACAAGCAAGGCTCACCTCCGAATCCAACCGCTACTCGCAGGGCAGTCAAGGCCAAGGCACACGAAGACCTATAGAGCCAGGACGGCCAAGCCCGGTCACACCCCTTACGCAGAATTGGGACCAGTCCCGGGGGGGCACAGGACACAACAGACCCAACCATCCATCTCCGCAGGCTATCTCATAGGCACTTGGTTGATGTAGAGACGCTGCTTGCAGACCCAACAGGCGTCAACACTCTGTCCTTCAGGGCAGCACTAGCCATACAGGAGCCTTCAGCCACTCCAGCGGCAGCACGATAGACGGAGCGACCAGGCCACAGCAAAGCAGGTCCTACAGTCTCTGCCAGGGAGGCCCAACCTCCTGTCCACAGTCCGGGCCTTTGCGCGCTTCTCCTCTGTCACAGGCCCAGCGCTAGATCAGCCACTCTACCACAGCCACACGTCAGGCCCCACTGTTAGGCCCCGTGCTGCTCCTCACCGCCGCGGGCCTTCCCGCAAAGCGTAGCTCCGTCTGCCGATGCGCGGACCGATGCCCTCCAGCGCCAGCACCCGATACTCCTTACCTTGCACTTCCCAAAGGGGCCGCGGTCACCCGCAGGCTGCTCGTGATACTCAGGGCTTAACAGGGTGAATCTCCGTGGCAGACTCCAAGCCCCGCCAGGCCTTCGGGACTTCAGCCGCCATTTTGCAGCCCTGGTCAGGCCGTCACTGGCGCACACAGAATGGCTCCCAGAATGGCGCCCGCCACAGAGCTCCCCGGGCGCCGTCACACCAAGCTCTCTCCGGTACCGCTGCCACACTGAGCGAGTTCCAAGCAGCCAGAGAGGTGCTCCGCCACCACACACCTCAGACGCCAGTCTCACCGCTGACCTCCCACCGGGTCGCAGCAATGGCCGGGAGGGATACGCCACGCGAGAGCAGTCCCCAGCACCGCGGCTCAGGACAAACGCCACCACCAGGTCCGGAACAGCTATTGGCCAGCAAGGGACCCGCCGGTAAGAATGGATGGGCACCAGAAGGGGAGATACCGCAAGGCTGAGGAACGGCAGCGCCGGAGGGATAGAGACTCACGTCCTATCTTGCCGCCATCTTGGCCACGCCCCCTCGTCTGATAATTTTAGCAAACAGAAGAACTGGCATGGGCTGACTTTGTTGTTGAAGACTTCTAATTTGTAATAATGAAGTTCCAAGCGTAGAGGTGATGAAGTAGACATAGCTGAGTAGTGTCTTTGTAAGTTATTTATTAAGTCCATGACATCAGTGGTAGCAGCCCCACCAGGAGCAGCCTCCCTGCTGCTCAGCCCATCTTCAACTCTCAACACTCACACCAAGCACCCAAGTATTCCACTCATGTCCATCACACCAATATTCCACACAGAACACTCACACTGGCTGAGCAGCTAAGAACCAGGTAACAGGGAACATTATAAACACAACAGGAAGATACTACATAATTGATAACAAAATTCAGCCGTTATCTTTTAATGGATAACACCTACAAGCCCATCCAGTGTGGAATATACTTACCTGTGTTTGCAGCTGTGTGTGGGTGTCTGTATACTGTAAAGCAGATGCACACAGTATATTATGTTATGTATTACCAATTTTAAGTGCGGGGAGGAGCAATGAACAAAAGAAGTGCATCAAGGGGGGTCATGCTGGCCAATCACTCCCTCAACTATGAAAATGAAGAGCAGACTATTCTCTGCGGATATGCACATCTGGCTTATGCCACACTATTTTTAAACATACTGAACAGGCCCATGTCTCGATTTCGAGATTACTCTTAGTAAAAAGAGAAGATTCTGCAACTTACAAAATGCCTCGATATGGCATACACCTGTTTTATGTAGAGGGTACTTTTACATTTCAGTCACGGACACCTTCCTGCTAGACCAAGGTGCTTCATGTACACCATATTGTAGCCAGTAGCTGAAATATAGCCTTCCTCTCAACTGGGTGCAAGGTTCCTGCCTAGTTTAGCAAGAATACTTTCTTATATTAGCAATTTCCTGTTTACTGCTAAAGGGACGCTCAGGTTCCTTGCTCAATTGCTAAATAAATAGTATACTCAGAACATAACTGTTTAATTGTATCTTTTTCAAATGTTATTAGGTTTTAGTGGGGTATTTGAAGAACTATATAAACTTGCCTCATATACCAAACTTTTACAATGTGTACTTAAACTGTATACATGCTTTTTTAATATGCGATGGTGCTACAACTTAGTGTAACCAAACACTGCTAGCACAAATGAGCACAACACATTCTGTAAGCCATGGCATGATGGACTGACTGTCTTCTACCTTCTTCAGGATCAACAACAACATTCAGTACTGTATTCTGCAGAAGAACAACCACCAGCTGTGTTTAAGGGTAGATGTACCTCTCTACGCACCAAGTACGGGTCACCACACAATCCCATCGCCGCTCTTAAACAAGTCAACCTGCCAAACCTGGATATGCAAACTTGCTACTCTTTATTTTACAACCACCTGGTGCCTTGTTGACCTTCACTGTGCCGAAGAAACAAACAAATACTGCAACAAACATCATGGCTGTTTTTATGGTGGAAACTAGCATCTATTTCCAGAATCATGGCAATGGGCGGAGTTGTGCAAGTGCCCGTTTCCAATCAGACAAAAGATATCTTGGCTTGTGGATTCTGGTGCCCTTTTGTTGCTAGGGTTGCACACCATGCAGAGAGTCTCCACTGGTGGAGATCCTTTGCTCGTTGGTGTTAACCAAGAAAATGAGCTCATCTCCTGGAATGCCCAGGCTGTCAAGTCCACATCTGGATTACGCATCAAAAGACGGAGGGACTCGGGAAGGACAAACTTTTCACTAGTTGTAACATGTTAGTGTTTCTTGAGCTGCAACAGGGCCTTTTTTAGCCACCTGAGGTGTTTTGTGGCCCCTGTAGATATCTCAGAGGTTGGGGCTGGAGCTGCACCCTCTTTTGACAAGGAGCCCCACTATTCTCGCTGGGTGGTGGTGTGAACACACAGTGCTCTAATAAAAATGTGGGAACACCTCCACTGCCCGTGTTGACACCTTCATCCAAATTAGAGGCATTCACTTCTATAAATCCTCCTGTGCTGTGGCAGACCACTTCTGCCGCACAAAATACCATACCATTCTATCAGGACACTAGTTCCTGCCTGAGGGCCCCCCTGGTTTGTTGTGGATTGTTGGCTCCTCTCCATGTTGCATAAGTCCATTCCAAGGTCCCTGTAAGCATTAAGAGCAATAGAGCTTCCCAGGGATCTCATTAGCCAGATCATTAACCAGAATGCAGCTGGTCCAGGGGCTCCTTCAAGGGCTTTGCGTTGGTTCCTTTCTAGGAAATTAGAGAGATCTGCATTTTTTTTAATGTAATATCAACAAATTTGGCAACATCTTCATTGTGACTATTACATGGTCCTTGGGCTTTTCCCAACTATTTCTGCCTTAGTTCTCCCCACGCATTTTGTATTGCATGGTTTGTGCTGTTATGTTGATTTACAGATAAGATGCACTCTTTCTAATGCAAAGCAGAAATAATCAGAGGTAAACCCTAGTATTTGTAGCCCAGATTTCAGAAACATCCTTCAACTGGTTTTCAATGCAGCTCCATCTGAACCATTGAAATGAACTTTGTATACAACTTTAAATCTTACACTCTGTCATTGCTTATTTTCAGACCAATTGCACATGCTCACATGAAAGGCTACAATTTCCTCCAAAATGTCTTGACTTTTAATAAAATTTCCCTTATAGTCCCCTTTTTCCCATCTCTATTGGCATCTTCTGAGTTTCTTGTTTATAGCTTTTTTTTATAGGGATGAAATAGTTAATGCACGATTTCAAAGGTTTCAAAAAACGTAAATCTTTGGAAAGGATACCTCCTGCTGTGCAATTACATCAGAGCTCTTGCCTGGAAGTTTACATTTGGGATTAGGATGAGTGACATCACTCAGGGATTCATGCTTCTCTGCTGACTCATGGCTAGAGAGCCGTTTCACTTTTATTCAACACAGATACATTTTGGAGGAAGGCTCCTGCACAGCTATCCTCTGCTCAAGCCGCCAAGAAGGTTATGTCATGCCTATGACAGGGGTGCGGCACATTGTTTCTGAGTGATCGCTGAGGCAGTTATGAAAATGACTCCACCAACGCTGACGTGAAGGACATTTGCGCACCTATGGGAAAGAGTGGCTAATGGAAAGAAGCGGTTACTTGCCCATGGGTATTCTGCGTAACTTATGCAACCAACTGGCAATGTTCTGGGTACTGTAAAAGTGGAAGATCAGGAAAACTGAAATTTTCTGTGGAAAATGGACCTTGTGGTGCCAGACAAGAGGCAGAAATCAGAAACTGTATTTGCAGAAGGTATGCTCAGTTTAGACAGCCTTTAAAAGGGAAAAGGCAGAATATCCACCTCTGGAGATAACAGCAATGCTAACACAACTTTCAATGATGGGCCATAAGTAACTATAGAGTCAGCCCACGCCCGCCCAAGGTGTACTGCTTGATGAAAATGGCACCCCTCCTGGGAATACGCTAGCGGTTCAACAAGCCGACTCCTACTGAATACACTACTGAATTAGGAGCCCAATTGTTAGAGGTATTTGTTTGTGAAAATTCAGTTTGCACATGCAAATATCTTTTTCTTGTCGTGAAAAGTGCTATTGACTAAACATTGTTTGAAACTTATAACACAATCTATATTCATGTAACAGTACCACAATGTAGTTTAAAATTATCTAGTAGTAAATCTGCTCACATGGGCAGTAAGTAGGCGTTTCAGGGCACGGGTGATGTCAATTTTTAGGAGCATCCACAAACTCTCAGATTGGTGGGTATTAACAGGTTTTTTTCCCATTCCATTCTGAAAACAGTCAGCATTTTACTCCTTTCAAGGGCTGGAGTAAATCCATTTCCATGGTGTGAACAGTTAGGGAAGACACCCAGAAATGCAAGGTGTTACATGAGGTGAGGTGCATATTACGCTTTGCCACATACATAAATTGTGTATAGTTCCCACATTACCGCATGCAGGGCCGGACTGGCGGTAGCAGGCACCGGGTGTTCTCACGGTCGGTAGGAAGGTTGGTGGACAGTTTTTGACCTGTTGGGGGCGGTTTTGTCACTGGGGGCCAGTTTTGCAGCAGTGCTGCAATACAGACATATTGGTCCCCTGTAACAAAAGCGGCAGCGATGCTTGACACTAGCACCCCCCGGGGCCGTAGCCTCTCAACCATCTCAATCCCCTCACCCCACCGCCCACCCTCACCCCCCGGGCCGGTTGAGTGGAATTTCCAGGGCTGGTTTTGTTCCCAGTCCGGCTGTGACCGCATGGAAGATTAACTTTCTTTTCTGCTTTTCTTCTTGCAGGCTTATCATCAGAGAGTCAAATGGTCAATGCAATTATAGAGATATTCGAAAGGCAATAAGTAGTTCCTTGGAGACGACTTATCGAGATCGAGGAGGTTCTAGCCAGAATGCGCATGGAGCGCATAGCCCAATCAATGGTGTGCTCCTTTGGTTCTTCTATGGAGAGATTTGGAGATACTCGATGGAAACTCTTCGATCAAACTAAGAGAGCTGGTCTGCAGACTTGCAGAATGTTCCGGATAACATTCAAGGTCCTTTCTTTTGTTTACATTATTAATATTTATAATAATTACCTGTGATGATATTTGTTGAATACTTATTAGAAGTTTGGATGAACTCCATTGAAGATAAGGAAGTGGCTCAGGGCTTGTAGTGGCTGGTGTAAGCCTTTTGCTCCAACATTCCAATGTCTGCCTTTGCATTGATCTTTTTTTTCATTTTAGGGGATGGAATGTTCTAATAACCTTATAGCCCTTCTGCCTTGGGTTACATCAGTTGTTGAAGGCCTTCTCTCTTGTTATAAGCTCTTACATGCGTCTCTGGCCTATCTCTCGGTTTGATTTCCTTTAACAACTAGTATAGCCCTCAGAAGAGGGCTTTAAATCTGTAGAACAGCTCTATACACTTCCTATAAATGCCCTGCAAGGGCCTCTGGCATGATATGAGGCATTTCTTTTACTGGTGTATCCTTGGTAACTATGCCCATAAAAATACTGATGAGATTTCTGCTTTCCTGGCTCTGCAGAAGCCCAGGTTAAGACATGGGTCTGAGGGCTAAGGGAAATCTATCCATGAATATGGAGACAGTGCTTACTTAATCTGTAAAAGAATGAGTTCTGGTGCTCAAAGATCTGTTCAGATCCAC
The DNA here is from genome assembly GCF_964204655.1 of Triturus cristatus. Taxonomy (NCBI): domain Eukaryota; kingdom Metazoa; phylum Chordata; class Amphibia; order Caudata; family Salamandridae; genus Triturus; species Triturus cristatus. The sequence continues at coordinate 999,220,610 of NC_140581.1, forward strand.
TGCCAGTGAAATTAAGTGCTAGTGCACTGAATACAAAGGATAAATAGTCTTAAATCCACCTCCGGCCTCTTTAATCCACTAGCAGATACTCACTGCCCCTTTATCTCACTCTTGCCGGTCCCTTTTCTGTCTTTCTCTTCCTCCATCTTACCGCTTTGTTGACTTCCCTTTTGTGCTCTCGGTAAATGTCTGATGCAGTAAAAATAAGTGCTGGTCCTCAAAATGAGTTCCGGTGGCTCATACTGGCAAACACCAGCTCAAATTAAGCACTACATTGGAGGCAGATTTACTCTGATCCACATCAAAGGTGTTTATCCACAAGGAAACATTTTCCTGTTGAGGAAAAAAGGGGCAATTGCATAATTAATAAGGCATTTGCACATGCACAACTGTGCACCACAAGTAAGCCTATGGAACTGTTTTTGCAAGGACCTTACTAGGAATTCATAAACCTATTCCTAAGGTACTATTCGAAATCAGAGAACGTCATGGATTTCCAGGAGTATTCTTGGCAACCTTCGAGAGTTCTAAACATCTGTACATCTAGACATGGAAATAAACCTATGAGTGCAGATTGAAAATGTGTTTAGTGAATCGGTCTCTAAAAGTTAATTGGGTGAAATAGCGCCATATATTTGCATGCATACATTGTACAAGCTTTATGTAGATTAACACTGTAAATGTTGAACTCACGTCCATCTTAAACTGAGACTTTGTGGATGGATTAAGGTTTTGATGAGGCCAAAATGCATCTGGTACTTGTGAATGATTTTGTTTCTGCTATGCTGAGGAAGCAGCAAAGACAACCTATTACAGAAAACTAAAAACAGCTGTACAGAGCTGGAAATGTTCACAAATATGGTACTAGAACCTGTGTTTGACAGAACAAAAAGCCTTCAGCTTGAAAACTGAGAACCAAGTATCTGGGGGCATGGGTCTTTATTCTCAAAGGTTTTTGGCCATGATCCACGTAACCAATAGATACTGGGACTTTTGATATTTGTCAGAGTGTATCCAGGGAAGCAACAGATGACTTCTACAGCCATGCACTAGATGGAAGCATCCGATCAGGTGAGTTGGGGTCAGCCTACCATCAACCCCAGGCTGTCCTTATTGTGTCAGCTCTTGTTGCCATATTAGGAGCTCATTGGTCTGAGAATCCAGGGACCTATATCGTATTCGATGCCCTCAAAGCCCAGACTCCTTGTGGAGGCCCTTGCAGGATATCTCTTCTAAGGCTCTCCGGTGAAGGAGAGACAAGAATAAGACCAACCAATGATTGGCCCAGCCAGTCCTGGGTAAGCAGAAGGTTTGGGCATGTGCTGTGTGTTACATGCTCACCCTATAAATCCTAATTCAGCACATGTGGTGTGCTATCTATCCTCCAATTTACAAAGGCTACCCCACGCAGATGTGCAGCTTCCAGTGCATGTTTCCTCTTTGTGTAGCCTTCTGTCTAACACAGATCAACATGCACAGATCACATGTCCGCCACGATGGAGAGGATGTGGCCTAATGGCCAGAGCTGTGACTTTAGAGCTGGGGAACCAGGTTTGATTCTGGGAGTCGGCTCACCATCCTGTGATTCTGGGCAAATCACTTAATCTTCCCGTGCCTAGCAAAATATAAATGCATCATTGTGTAACCTAACTGGTGTTCTTGTAAAGTGCTAAAATACCTTCGGGTCGAGTTCGCGCTATATAAAACTGCAAAAAGGAAAGATAGACTCCCCAGTGTGGGGCAATATTAGGGAATATTGGGCATTCACTTTCATTCACCCATTTCGGTTGGCCCATAAAATCAGAGTCAGGGCTCCCCACTTGTGCCGCCGCTTCGTGGAACCTTCTAACAACTCTGGTGTTCTCCTCAGGCTGCTGCTGCCCCTTGTGACAGCATGGGGGCAGCCCAGAAAGAGTTCCACTTGTCTGATGGATGACACAAGGACAGGGAAGAGACCCCTGAGGAACCAAGCAGTAGGTATACTGAATGGTGTATCTCGGTGTTAAATTGTAAATCACGGATTTTCTCTCACTAAGATCAAAAATTGATATTTTGGTTTGGAGTCACTTCTGTTTGATACAAATAAATTCAAGCAAAAAGCGCAACATGAAATTCCAGAAATGACGCAAATTACGTCGGCTTAAATTAAATTTTGCAGTGGTCTTCAAACTTCGATTTGTCCGAAGGCAAACAAGTCACAAATAATAGATATATGTTCATCTGTGCCTTTGGATGGGTTAGGTGCCAGTCAGCTGTTTGTACCACCTGTTATACCAGCTTAAGAGGGGGTGATACTGCGCCAGATCAATTTGTTTTTTGGCCTTTCTTAACATTTATCTTTGGCTCGCACATCATAGAACGCCACAAGTTAAAACTAACAGACTCCGCAAGAATAAACTATAGTAACACAGCTATGGGGTGGGACCAAAAGAAAACCTTAAAGCAGTCTAAAACAGTGATAGAAAGACAAACTATTAAACTGACAAAGAAAAAAAGGTTAGAGGACAATGTAGTGAGGCAGCGCAAAGGAAAGCTGATAAAATGCAAATAATGAAGGAAGAAAAAGGAAGCATGACGGAAAGACGGTACAAATGAACTCAGAGAATAAGGAAAACATTGTAAAAGAAGAAAAGGAAGAAAGAAAATAATGAACGAGTGGACAGAAGAAAAGGGACGATCAAAGAAATAAAAAAGATAAAATAAAAGGAAAGAAGGAAAGCAGAAGAACATATTGAAATAAAGAAGAAATGTGAGATGCAAGGATGGGCAATAGAAGGAAATAAAAGGAAGAAAGAATTAACTAATGGTAGTAATACAAAAAGAAAAGATGCAAATAATGTGTGAAAGAATGCCAGGAGAAACATAAGGATAAACCGATAAAAAGAACGATAGAAAGTCAGAAAAAAAAAGTGATGGATCGAGAGAAGAAGACACAGAAGGAAAGAAAGATTTAGAATGAATGAAATACACATAAAACAGAAACAAAACGTGAAAAATGTTAACCAAGCCTACCTTGGGGGGCAGGGCTCCAAGTTACACACTTTCAGCAACGGTGGAGGACGCCGGCTGGTCACACACAGACTGACATCTACTGTCTCCCTTGTCTGTTTGTTCAGGCAAATGACCACAGCCTCTTGGACACCTGCACACAAAAACGTTAATACAAAAAAAGTAAGGATAAACATTATAAACACATGTCTAAAACGATATGCAGGCTGTACGCTCCCGATGACATTTTTTTGGGAAAGTTAAACATCATATCAATGAATGTATGATGGTTATAGCTTTTAAAAATAGTTTGTAAAAATCCCCTTTGTAAAATGGTAGAATATGAAATAAGCTGATTGTTGGAACATCCATGCATGTGCATAATGAAACCAGATCCTTTCCTGTTGGCTCTTAATTTGTAAAAAATACTTACAACGACCCAAGCTTGCTTTAATAAGGAGCATGCCTAGCCTTGATCCCTTCTTAAGGCGTGAATTCGTGATTCACCTTTGCACTGGTGCGAATCCTATTTCCCTGTCGTCCGGCCCTCTTTTTTCATTGGAATTTGAGGCACTGAACCAGGGAGTACCTCAAGGTTCCACGTTGAGTCCCACTTTGTTCAATCTTTACATCCACTCATTGGTGAAACAGGTGAGATCTTTCGACCTTAGCTGTATGAATTTTGGGGATAATACACCATTAATTGTAGCCATGGATCGGTCAGGGACTGCCTCCCTAGAGTTTTCATCACTGCATGTCAGCAGTTGCCATATGGCTGAAACAGAATGCCCTAAAATTCAGTTTCGACAAAACTGAAGTGTTTGGATCAATAACACTCAACCTATCAGATCTTTTCCCTCAGACTTTTGGCCCCATTCAAAGTCCCGTCTTTCATGCCCGACGAACATGGTGAAGATCTGGCCTTCTATCTGGAGTTTGATTTATCCCTTGAGAAACAGGTAAACCATCGGTCTTCCATCTGCTTTCTTCTGTTTCATGTGTTGAAGAAAATCCTTCCGCTTCTACCACTTTCTGTTAAGTCGGTAGTGGTGCCAGCCACCATTTTGAGTCGCCTGGACTACTGAGTGCATGTCCTGAAAAGGTGGAAAATGTAATGCTGGAAATACACGGAAAGAGGATTAACTTAGCCAGTGATATGCCCAGGATCACACTTTCCAACCACAAGGTCAGTTATATTGAACCCAAAATGGAGACCATTGCAACACAACTTCCGTCGCAATGTGACTATTCATGAAAGCTGGAGCCAATAAGATTGAAACAAAAGTGATAAATGCCTCCTGGATAAAGTCACATTACTCAATGTAAGTGTGAGCATTAATCAATAGAAACTCTGCCCTGGTTTCTTCTACAAAGCCCCCCTTGCTCTTCATGAACAAAGCTTCCTGGATTAGGAGGATAATGGTCACTTGTTCCTAAAGAGGAACTTTGTTCAAGGATCCATCTAGGCAGTCGATCCATACACCCAGGTGGTCCTGGGTGAACATATTCCAACTGGCAGCAGAGAAAGGCTGTTGTAAAAAGGACACGCTAGGCGCCGGGCACGCTGTTGAACACTGAATAGAGTAATGCCAAATGGACTTCTTAGAAGTGTCCAGCTTGCGCAAATGAAGCGAAATAAACACAATGGCATGGACCTTCATAAATAGCACCCCTCCAAACTGAAAGTGTATTCTTCATCCAAATATACGGCTGTTGCCTTTACAAATAGTGGCTTGCATGTGTTCTTCTGCATGCATCTTTTAAAATATACTTTAGATTTGACTGTTTGCCTGAAATGTATGAATGCCAAAAATGTGGGATCTAAACTAAACTGTGACAAGGAATGCAATAACTGGGAAGGACAATATGAGGACACTGGGAGAGGAGATATCCCGACACTGGGGCAGTAAATACACACTGAGACAGGGGGTTCACAATACACAGGCACAGGGAACACAAGGACACTGGGACAGGGAACACACTGACAGCTGGACAGGGAACACACTGGGACAGGGAACACACTGACACTGGGACAGGCAAAACACTGACAGTGAGACAGGGAACACACTGACAGTGAGACAGGGAACACACTGACACTGGGACAGGGAACACACTGACACTGGGACAGGGAACACACTGGGACAGGGAACACACTGGGACAGGGAACACACTGACACTGGTAGACAAAACACACTGACACTGGGACAGGGAACACACTGACAGTGAGACAGGGAACACACTGACACTGGGAGACGAAACACACTGACACTGGGACAGGAAACACACTGGGACAGGGAACACACTGACACTGGAAGACGAAACACACTGACACTGGAACAGGGAAAACACTGACATACAGTAGGAGAGGGAACACACTGACACTGGGACAGGGAACACACTGACACTGGGACAGGGAACACACTGACAGTGAGAGACGAAACACACTGACACTGGGACAGGGAACATACGGACAGTAGGAGAGGGTACACACTGGGACAGGGAACACACTGACAGTGAGACAGGGAACACACTGACACTAGGAGACGAAACACACTGACACTGGGACAGGGAACACACTGGGACAGGGAACACACTGGGACAGGGAACACACTGACACTGGAAGACGAAACACACTGACACTGGAACAGGGAAAACACTGACATACAGTAGGAGAGGGAACACACTGACACTGGGAGACGAAACACACTGACACTGGGACAGGGAACATACGGACAGTAGGAGAGGGTACACACTGACACTAGGACAGGGAACACACTGACAGTGGGACAGGGAACACACTGACACTAGGAGACGAAACACACTGACAGTGAGACAGGGAACACACTGACAGTGGGAGACGAAACACACTGACACTGGGACAGGAAACATACTGACAGTAGGAGAGGGAACACACTGACACTGGGAGACGAAACACACTGACACTGGGACAGGGAACATACGGACAGTAGGAGAGGGTACACACTGACACTAGGACAGGGAACACACTGACAGTGGGACAGGGAACACACTGACACTAGGAGACGAAACACACTGACAGTGAGACAGGGAACACACTGACAGTGGGAGACGAAACACACTGACACTGGGACAGGAAACATACTGACAGTAGGACAGGGAACACACTGACACTGGGAGACGAAACACACTGACAGTGGGACAGGGAACACACTGACAGTGGGACAGGGAACACACTGACAGTGGGACAGGGAACACACTGACATTGGGACAGGGAACACACTGACTCTGGGACAGGGAACACACTGACAATGGGACAGGTAACTCACTGACTCCGGGACAGGGAACACACTGACTCTGGGACAGGGAACACACTGACTCTGGGACAGGGAACTCACTGACAGTTGGACAGGGAACACACTGACACTGGGAGACGAAACACACTGACAGTGAGACAGGGAACACACTGACTCTGGGACAGGGAACACACTGACACTGGGAGACGAAACACACTGACAGTGAGACAGGGAACACACTGACTCTGGGACAGGGAACTCAATGACAGTAGGACAGGGAACACACTGACATTGGGACAGGGAACACACTGACTCTGGGACAGGGAACACACTGACTCTGGGACAGGGAACACACTGACAGTGGGGGAGGGAACACATAGACAGCGGGGGAGTTTCAGTGTATTCCCTCCATCAGTGTCATTCCCCGTCTCATTGTCGGTGTATTCTGTATCTCCTTTCCCAGTGTCAGTGTGTTCCCTCTCCCCACTGACAGTGGGAGAGGGAACATACTGACACTGGGACAGGGAACACACTGACACTGGGAAAGGAGATACAGAATACACCGACAATGAGACGGGGAATGACACTGATGGAGGGAATACACTGAAACTTGGCCATAGAACACAGTGTAAATGGTGCAGGGAAGACAGAATACAGGAGCCCTGAGGCATTAAATGCATAGCGACAGTAAGATGAATCCATTGACACTAGGACAAGTAATACAGGTTACCTAGATAAGGGGTCAGGGAATACAGGGGCAGTGAGTCAAGGAATAGAGAATACACGCACAAGGGCAGTAAAACACTCAAACTGTTAAATGGAATACAGGAGACACAGACAATAGGGCCAGGAAAACAGAGACACCGACTTGCTCAGCTGACTCAATAACAATCATCTAAACAAACTTGCACAAGATCGTAAATAATGCCACAATGAAAGCCGTGACCTGACCTTCTGACAGCCCAGCCTGTTACTCTGATCACTCAGTACACTCAAACAAACTCCGGCATTAATTAACCCGTTTCCAAAATCCTTTCCCTGCATAGACGGGCTCTAAGTGATGCATATCTGTGCCTCTTGTGCAGTTCGAGGCACTTGACCTCTGACCTTACGTCAACCACCGTTGGAGTGCAGCGTCACTTCAAACACCTGCAGCTCCTGCCTGAAGCCCCGCTCACGCGGGCTGCCGCGCACCTGCTGGGGTCGCGTGCTGCCAGCCGGGCGGCTCGGGGTGAGCTGCGACCTGGACCACATTCCGGCCTGCTTGGCTGCCCCCGGGATGAGTTGTCACTGGTCTGTTGTGAAGAGGAATGCAGGCGCAGTGGTAGTCTATGCTGTGTGCACACACAGGCCCGTACAGCGCTCAGGGCGCGCTCACCAAATACACCGACAAACACAGGAAACAATAACATTAGCTTTGCACTGGAGCAAGAAACAACAGACTCGATAAGACCTTGTTTGCGGCTTACTTGATAAGAAAAGGGGCACACAGACCTGGCTTCTGTCAATTTCACGTAGAGGTTGTTGCCCGAGGGCAAACATCGAGGAAATATAGTAGTTGAGTCATGGCAATCTATATATGAAAGCTATATTGTACATTGATGACTTTATATTTGTGAGAGGGCATTTAACAATGAAATATACCAGCGCATAAATAACTCTTGGTTAAAAAAAAGCTGTTGGAATTTTTTTTAATAAAGAATTGTGATACAAGAAAAAATTAAAAAAGCTGATTTATGTCTGTGCTACGTATGTAAAACAAAATAATGGGGCTGATTGGGAAGGCTAGCGGACTGTCGTCTGCCCACCACCGTAACGGGATCGCCTGACAGGCTGTCGGCGGACCGGAGATAGGCATTAGAATGCGACCATCACCACAGCGGGGCGATGCCTATATTTTGTATTGCGGTGGGTGCTGCTGGCTGCAACTTAGAAACTTTAATGTAGCCTCTGTCATATTTGCCGGAGCGGTGCTGCAAAGTTCCAGTACATTCACAGGAACTGCCTTGACAGCGATTGCTGTGATTGGTCAAATGTGCGTTGGGCTGACAGACATTTCTAAATTTGGTAGGTGGGTACTCCGTCAGGGTGCCGGAGAAATGTACCCATTGCCCTGGTGGAGTATAATCTGTCTGTCGAGTTATAAATCAGCCCCTAGTTTGTATCATCAGATTTTGACCCAGAGAGAGAGTGGGAAAGGCAGCAAAGAGATATAACAGGAGGAAAATAATGATGGGAAGTAGTGTCAAAGTGAGAAAGCAAAAAGTAACCTGCAAGAGTAAGATAAAAAGACAGGAAGCATGGGTGATGGAAAAAAAGAGGCATGATGTAGAATCAACACTAGCCTAGCCAGCATGGGTATTCAGCAAATGCGGCATTAGTTAGTTCCTGTGTTGGGCTCCTGACTCAAACTTTGGGCTCTGCAACTTATGTTTTGTTTCTACCGGTTAGTAGTTCATTTGAACTGACATGGATTCTTACCGTGAGCTGGTGCAGAGCAGCAGAGGGATGCATCAACAGCATTAGCAAACAAAGTCAGACTGGCTAACATGTGGGTTACATCAGCTGCCATACCCTAGCCAAAGTGGAGAGTGCATGGGGTGAGCCTCAGAGCTGTGAAATTCTTGCACTTAGGTAGAGAATCACTTTGTCTTTCATTTTATAAAATAGTGATGGCCGTGGAAAAGACCAGGTGCTCCCACAGAGATTGCTTTTTAACTCTGATAATCCCTGATTTCACACTCACACGGTTTTTACAATGCGTTGCAACAGGCTTCTGCGCCCGAAAAGCCTTGATGCACTGATAATCGCAAAGTGCCACCTTATTTACTGATTCTGGTGTAAAAACATGTTTGTGTAATATTTGGTATTACAAGATTCGGGGTAATTACCATATCGTCAATTGTTTTCCAGGTAATTTAGGCAAGTCAAGCCTGCCAACATTTACCGGGGGTGGGTGTCTGTTATATACTGGTACGTGTGGATTTCGGTGTAGAAATGACGGAAACCTGTAAAAGGTACTAGTCCCAGCAGTTGGTTAACTCCAAATTATGGGGTATTGGATTTTCCTAGAGGCAGGAAATATCGACCCCTCAAACGGCTATCCAACATCACTTCAAAATTACTAAGGGCCAGATTTAGAGGACGGTGGTAGTTTACAATCTTTTGAAAAGCAGCAGATATTTTTTTTCTGCTATAAGTCTAATTTCAGCTGAAGGAATCTCACCAGAGGAAAATCCTACTGTGAAAATGTCTTTTACTGAAGGATATTATGCTACAGCAGTTGTATGATGGAACCATGCATGCCTAAACCACGAGTGGCTGAACAACGCAGTCACTACCACAACTGCGTCATTACCACGCGTTCCTTTAGCGCGCAAGTCGTTACAACAACTTGCTTTAGGGAAGCGTTAAACTCTGGAATAGTATAAATTACTATTCGAACTCCAGTCTGTGTATCAGTAGGGAAGGTGTTGGACTTTAAATCCAACACCAGTCCATCATAGCGTTCCCTAAAGCAAGTTGTTGCAAGGACTTGCGTGCTACAGGAATACGTGGTAGCGTCACATTTGTGGTAGTGACTGCGTTGCAAATACAGTGCATGGTTTTCACTGTGTGGTAAAGGAGGTTTCCCAGCTACCACTGCTTTTCTGAGAATTTAATTGCCACATTTCCTTTAAATGAGGCCCATACGTTTTTTACGAGACGCCATTTGTATTAGTAGTAGGAAGTTGTATAGAACACTGAAGATTGCCTCAATGGGTTTGGGGTTTATATTAGACGGACCTAGCACTACTAATATTTTACAAATAAAGTAAGTAGTCCTAGGAGACTCTGAGCCCACTGCAATCATACATGTAATGGCGTCTACAAATATGGCTTCTCTACTGCGTTTGGCACTTCCAGTACGCTAGTCGCATAGTTGTAGCAGAGCCAGTGGCAGCACCGCGACCTCACATTAGTGTTGAGACCTACAGGGAATTAAGGGCTTTGTGTACTAAGAATTTATTAGCAAAAATTGGTCGCAAATTGCATTCCAACTTTTTGCAAATCAGTTTGATCTGATCTGATTTATGTACAGATAGGGCGGTTGACAAAATACTGACTCAATGGGGATTGCAGAACAATAAACATAATGAATATTCATTATGCATCTCGCAATTTGCGACCCCCCTGTGACTGGCTATAATCCCAGGGATGGTGGCCTTCAAGGATCATCAGACCACCATGTCTGTGATTGTGTTTAAAAAAGAAAAGATTTTTGGTTAAATGCAGCCCATTTTCCTTAAAGGAACTGCGTTTTTGAAAAAAAAGTTTTCTTTTTTCACAAAGTTTCACTGAGAGTTGAGAGAGGTCCTGTGGGCCCCTGACTCTCTCCCTGAAACCTTTCCCAAGATTCACAAGGGGAAAGGGATCCAAACGAGACCCCTTCCTCTCTGCAAATCATTTACCGCTCCAACTCAATGTTTGGAGACAGGATAGGTATCAGCAGTGACGTAACGAAAATTAAAAGGGCCCCCCTGCAAGGTACACAGAGGGGTCCCCACTGCGGATTTAATTCGGAGCTGTCAGGCTGGAGTACAGTGCTGAGGAGGCCCCCTACAGCTCGGGGCCCCCCCGCACCACAGGGGCTGCGGGGGCCTGTGTTACGCCCCTGCGTATCAGGGCCAAAATTGCTATTTGTAATGTAAGGATGCTTTTGGGGGAGACAAGCCAGTACTTCAGTGATACTGGCCGAATCACACATTTACGCAGCCCTTCTGGCACCTTGAGTACTTCTGGCACAATCCATAGCAGCCCGCTTAGTGAGCAGCACCTGGAATACTGAGTGTGGGCTGCCTTAGTGAACAACACTCTTGCATTCTAAGCATCACACTTGCCGCTTTGTGCAAGAAACGACAAAGTGAGCAGCACCCTATGTTTAACGAACAGTACCTTTGCAAGATGTCATCCTCTATTGATATCAGTCAAAGCTAACTTACCTCTCTGTCCCTCTGAGTACAGCAAATTTGGTATGATTGAACTGGGGTAATAATAGTACTTATTATATACAGTGCTTAGGAATAACAGAAGTGACGTATGAAGTGCTATAAAAAGCCATTGTTAGTGGCAGTACCTGGGGTTATTTAGCCAGTATTACTGGCTGGACCCTGACATAAAAGGCAGCACCATGATTTTATCTGCAGCATCGTGGAACATGTTTGAAGGATCCAGACTCACTAAGCAGGGTCCGGATATTTTGGCAGCATCCTAGCAGCTGACTGCAACATCTCTGATGGCATATTTTCTTTTGCCATATTTTTTCTGAATGGATATGCATGTGCACATGAACTCAATGTTGTTTGATTTATCTAGGTACGGGACTGATTGGAGGCACTCATTTAAAAAGATCACAACATGTAGGATAGTCATTACTTTGCAGTTGACAAACATATTTCTGTGTGAATCTAGAGTTGCTACTGGTCATACTAAGGCCCTTGAGTGGTTGGTGAACAAGTTGCTCCGTCACCCCATTATAAGTGCATTATATTCTATGGCCCTTGTAATAAGGCGGACAGGATAGCCATCACAATTGTGACAGGGTACCTGTCTGCCAAACTGGAAATCAGGCTCTATGTCTTCTGATGGGACTATACATATTTTTACTGATTCCTAGGAATTACATTCAGGGTTATTGTGGAGAACCTAGAAATACCAAACTATTTGATGAACTCTTCTTCACAATTGTCTTTAATTTGTATGATTTGTTTAGATCATTTATGTTGTGAAAAAGGTTCTGCGATGTTCATGATTTGCCCGTATTTAACCAAAAAGTTGTGCGAGTTGGAACCCTCTTTCCCTCAGAAACAAATATATCTTGGATAGATTTAGCTTGCTCATCACCCGGAGGTGTGCAAATTGCTAGGGAAAATTCCCTGCATGGTTCTCAAAATCGAGCGCCATAGCCTTGTTTGTGATAGCATGCTATCGCTTTTTGACGTCTGCTCCAGCGCCCGCATCAATCATGCATGTGTGGTGGAGGTATTTTTGTGCTATGGACTGACACCAAGAGCGGAGTTCTGGGGTCTGGAGGCCGCCACATCATGTGCAAACTCTTTTATCGAGCATCACTGTAACATTTATATTGAAAAAGCAGGTCTTGTTACCTGCCTGGGCCCAGGACATTTGCCGATTGGCTTCTGCCGTCTTTTCATTAATTGGTCTGCCAGACCCCAGCAACGGAGTCCTTCATCAGTCCATGTGGCATATGGATGTTGTATGTGTGCGCCTTTCGGGGGGTATGGAGAATGAGTGTATGGCTGACTTGTGATAGATTTGGCCATAGTTACTGGAACCCATTTTGTATTTCCTGCATCCATGTGATACCCATGGTGGAGGGCTGAAGAGAGCCAAAACAGCAGATGTGAATTTAAGGGCGCTTCCAGGACGTTCGAGGGATCCTTCATAATAGGTCAGACTTTTGGGTGTGTACTAGATATGGCTCGGGGAGCTTTCCTATGCCCTTTCCCGGGCCACTCTTATCTATAAGGGCTAACATCGCCGCCACAGGGTAACAGATAGTTAAGTGGGTCATCCCACCTTCCTTTTGTTTCCTTGTTTTGGCTTTCTTCTGCCTGGATACTTCCAGCACCCACCCTTCCTGCTATCACCTTTTAACAAAGACATTGGCTCGACCAGTCTGAGTGGAGAAGGGAAAAGGACAGAATTGATTGTTGTAATACACAACTACTGCCTGCACTGTCAGTATAAAGATGGGGCAGAAACTTCCATCCAGTCTGCCAAGATTTCTACAACAGAAACTGGGGTCTCGACAACAGTGGCGACTGACAAACTTTTTTGTGCTGTAAAGTTAGTGTATCCACCACCAACTATCCTTGCCAGGTTTGGAACCAGAACCTGGGAAACTTTGACATTTTTTGCCAGGAGGGGGCAGCATAGACCCTCCTTTGAGGGAGAGAGAGAAGACTGACTGTTCAGGAGGAACACTATAGGCCCTGAAGGGAGTGAGGCAGGATGAGATGAAATGAAATGAAAAATTATATTTATATAGCGCATAGACTACCCGGAGGCCTCGCAGCGCTTTAATTGATCACTGTGGCGGGCCGCAGGGTGAGACTAGCACGTTTTTGCAAGCAGGTGGGTTTTCAAAGCTTTCCTAAAAGCCAGCCGGTTATTATTTTCTCTGAGGGCTAAGGGGAGGGAGTTCCAAAGTCTCGCAGCAGTATGGGAGAAGGAACGGCCGCCCCAACGTGCTTTGTTGATTTTAGAAGTGGTAACTAGGTGCAATGATCCCGAGCGAAGGGCTCTGGATGGAGCGTAGGGCACAACTAAGGGGGACAGGATGGCAGGGCCTGTTCGATGGAAAGATTTGTGCACAATGCACATAGCCTTAAACTGTGCTCTAGCAGCCATCGGGAGCCAGTGCAATTCTTTTAGAGCTTTCTTGGCTGACTGCCAGCGGGGGATGTTGAATAATAATCGGGCGGCGCAGTTTTGCGTGACTTGGAGCCTGTTGGTCACTGAAGCTGGGGCACCCAGATATAGCGCGTTTCATAGAGATGAAGACGCCCACTGCTGCATAGGGGAATGACCTGCATTGTGCTGGAAGAGTGAGGCCCAGGGATACGAAGTGACTTCGCAGTATGAGCAGAACTGTGTACCCTTGTGGACAGAGGAGAGTGACAAGCTTGTGCCCAGCTGAGTTCTGTGGCAAAACGAAGTGCCAAGAAACAACTCAGTGCTACCGGGCTACAGTCCCTGTAACAAAGAACTACAATTACCAAAAGAGAACCACACTGATCGATAGACTTGCATCCAGAACTAAGTACTCACAAGGACTACGAAGGGTAAGCACCTAGCTTGATTTGGATGATGGATTTTGTGTTTGGGGCCATAGAAGTACCCAAGCTGCAAGATCAACGAACCACGAGCACCGCTACTCCTTCCACACCACGACTTGTGCAGGGGCCGCCTTCCCACAACTTGTGCTGGCACTAAGGACGCCACTTGAATAGCGCCTGGACACCTCAAGGTAACCACTGTGCACTATAGATCCAATTAACATAACATAACATGACTTGCGAAACATTTGGTAGGGCTAGGGCAGGATCACGACTCCTCGCGCTCTGTGGGCTAAGCAGTACATATCATGTGGAGTAGTGTGCCCTGACAGCAGAAAACAGTCATGGCCTTCACCACTATCGGACTGAGACCAAAGGAAAAGTACTGTGCTGAGCCTAGAACTCCAGGAGTGAGGGAGTAAAATCTTGGGCAAATGGGGGAGATACATTTCAAAGTACTGCACCACAACCTGGTTAGCACTCCCCTGAAACCCTACAGATAATAGACCCCTCGAAGAGAGACAACAGAGACAAAAATTGCGCACAGATGAAATGCTAAAGGGATGTACTTGGTGCTCGGTTTTGTAAGACAGTAAAGTTAAGCCCCAGGACCCCAGTGGTAAAAGGGTCTGATTGACACAATCTGAGCAGAATTCATTTGATTTTAATTTAAATGGTGCCAGGGGCAAAAGGGTTATAATTCTGTAAACCTCCTTTAGAAGGATACTGAGTGCTGTTTCCCACCCTGCTACGAGTCAGTGTTTGTTCTAACCTCAGCCCTGTTACTCGGCTCTCCAATGGGGCTGGCCGGATTCAATGAAGCCAACGGCAAAAAAAATGTAGATCCTTTGCAAGAGTAGGTATTATCTTGCATCTCACCGTTGATGTAACATGTGGTATTGTTTGTTTGATCTTAGTGTGCTCAATAAAAATTGGTACAGTTACCAATCGAGCCATTGATATTAATATGTTAGTCTGAGCTTTGGCATCTTGCAAAACCCAAAAACATTTAAAGAAATTGATACAATTTTGGCACAGTCTTTGAAACTATAAGAATCTTTCTAGTATGTGTATGTGTGTGACCTAAATAGTGTGAACTGAGCTAGGAAGTAACAGATGTTCTGTATACAATGTAGGCTGTGATTGGGTTGTGTAGCCAAAGCAGCAGGGCGGAGATACAGCATCAGTGGTAGTGGTTGAAAGTGGAGCGACAAAGAGTACTGGGGTGATACTTAGAGTAAGAGTTGGGAATCAGATGGAATGCTTGGATTAACAAGCTCACATGTAGAAATGGAAGGAGTCTCTCCATGAAAGCAGCGGTTCAACCAATAACAACAAAAAGGTTGTACTAGGTTTTGAGAGGGTTTCTGACTTCTTCTAAGTCCACTGTCTCTTCAGGAATCCAGTAAGATTACATTCTAATAATCATTAAACACATCACCTG
Source organism: Triturus cristatus (assembly GCF_964204655.1). Classification (NCBI taxonomy): domain Eukaryota; kingdom Metazoa; phylum Chordata; class Amphibia; order Caudata; family Salamandridae; genus Triturus; species Triturus cristatus. The sequence goes on from NC_140581.1 coordinate 999,236,155, forward strand.
AAGGTCCTGCCTCAGAGTAGTGTTTTATGAACTAGAAAATGTGTCTGTGTGCCCTTTGCCCGATGCCACAAATGGGCCTTGCGGGAAGGAAACAGGCTCCCAAGTCCCCGGAACGTTAGTCTATTGGATAAGAAGTGTCTACCGGACTTGTCATACTATTTCTACCAGCGGAATAGTCAGCACATGAGGCAGTCCACTGTAGCTCATACATCCACTCTTTACATTAAATGTGGGAGGATACCGCTAGATTGGCTGCATCATTTTTTTGAAGGGGCCTTTCCTCAAGGGAAATAAAATGTGTAATTTGAATAATGTTTTAAAGCTTTGCTGCTCGTCCATTGAGTTGGAGTCTTGTAGACTGCCCCTTTATAGGAAAGGATTTACTGTACAGTTTAAGATTATTATGGATCAGAAGAGCCGACAACAAAGATGATGAGCTGGAAGACTTGCCAGAAGACATACAGGCCTGGGTGGGAAAAACCTGTTAGTTATTTACAACACACAAAGGCTGTGAGGACTCTAATAGAACCATGTGGTCTGGAAGGTAATCGGAGAAGTCCAGAGATTGCAGAAGAGCCAGAGGTATGAAGCTGTTGATCAGGGTCATGGGGAGGGACTTTAGAGCTGGTTCGTGTGGGAATCTTTGTTTTTGGGCTGTGACAGATAGAAGAATTGATATATATTAGTTTGATCAATAAGGAGGATCAGTAAGGAGGCGAGAATGAGGACGTTGATGCTTATTACGTAAAATTTGCCTCAGGACTATAACTATGCTTTTCAACTAGAAAACAAGTCCAAAATCTAACTATTGTATAGCATGTTGAAATAGCTGTGTTTTCAGAACCTGGCCAGTTTATGTGTCCAATAAAATGATTGCATTTCAGATTAATTAAAGCTAAAGTTGAGGAGCGAATCCATACAGAGCTTGAGAGAATTTTTGCTGATTTTTACTTCTTAGTACAATTTACTACTATGGCTGTTGTTTCATTGATTGCGTGAAGACGTTGTACCATATATTTTGTTATAAAGCTGTCTTAGATATCATTACTGTTGTCTGGGCACTGAGGATCTAAGATTGGTGTAATCTGCCTGCTTTATGATCCTCTGGTCTCTATGCAATTGAGAAGTAGTCTACACCAGAGCGATTTGTCAAGCACCTTTGTCTATAACATGTGATTCTGAGATTGATTTCTCCAAACTGCCTATTTAAGCAAATTCTTAGAATTTACTATGAAAGAATATCATGGAAAAGTGAAGAAAGGTACTATATATATATATTGATAAGTTATATGCTATGTCAAATTGTATACTAAGATTTGTTTGACTGCTTGTAACACCTTTAGCTTATTAACTCATTTGTGGAAAAATCATGCTGAAATTTCCAATGTTTTGTTGCCATTTTTCGAAGACTTCTTCAGAAGAGGAAGATCCAGAAAACCCTGAAAAGGGTACATCTCACCAGGCACAACTCAAAAACATTTGAATATTTCATCAGTGCTCCTTCAGAAAACTTGTATTTTTAGTCAAATTGTGAAAACAGAGCGAATTCACCTTTAAGCGCTTCAAAATGTTCACAGTTAGAAAGGCAACTGATCCTCCCGAAAAATATGTCAGGCCCACTAGCCTGCATGGTCCTATTGGATGCAGGTATCCATCCCTTTAGAAGATCCCTGGCATTCACTGTTTGCCAGCAGATCTGGTGCTTGCCCATAAGACTGTGAGTGGCGCCCAGGCTGCAGTGAGCGGCCCCAGTGGTGGAAGAGGGTGGCCCTAGCAGTGGTGGTGACAGGACCCTCTTTTTATTTTATTTTTTATTTTTTACAAACTAAGCACTGCTTTGAGAGTTTATATTAAAGCTGTTGTAGGCTGGAAGAGCAGACAACGAGGATTATAAATGATGGCAACTGTGGTCTAGGAGTAGCAAGGCTTGCTCAGGGCTAGAAGGTCAAGGGGAGTCAGCCCTGTAGGTAATTGAGAAGTTAGGATGGTTGGGAGACCTCCCAAGGGACAATGTGTTCCAGAAATGAGTCTGAGAAGTCCAGAGATAGAAGACGGGCCAGAAATCTGAAATATTTGATCGGAGGCCTTGGCAGCAGCAAGAGGAGTTAGTATGGCTAAGATGCTTTTTTTGGGCTGTGGGGGATTTAGGAACTGTTTTATATTAGTTTGATCAAGTATAGGTATGTGTCTAAGGCGATGCTTGTATTTACAGACTGAAATTTGCATCTGGAATAAAATTCCCTTTTATTAAGTAGAAAATGTATCTATGGGTCCTTCATGCAAGCAGAAATAAAAGTTGCATGTGCTTTTAGAATAATTTTAGAAGTACATTTCTTTTTCTAGGCCCATTGGATTTTGTGTGAAGCCCGCAGGTGACAAGTTCAAATTACATTGGGGCAGACTTAGAGTATCATCCTTCTGAAGTTCAAATATTGACTACCATTTCTCTGAGCAATGATAACATTCTAAAACACAACATGGTTCAGTCTGCCATGTGTGTAAATGGTCAAATCGTCTTATCACGAAATACAGAAACCATGTTGGGCAAAATGGAGGAATGCACAGTGACCACGAACCAGTCAAAGCCTGTAGAGGCGGGGGTGTAATTCAAGCAGAGAGCCTGATTTGAAACTTTCTTTCTGCCCACTAAGGATTTCTCACTGGTCCTATCCACAAGAATTGTCTAATTGTTACATGATATTTAATGACAGCTCTGGGACATGCAGCCGCTAAGTGCAGGCTACATTACTAACTAGTTCCTTCTGCTGGAGCTCCAGAGGGGTGAAAGGCCGCTCTTTTCTGATCCGATTTCATCCCTGGAGGCAGCAAAAACAATCAAATTAGCTTGACCCATTAAGCAACCCTGCCCACTTGTGGTACATGGATATGATTGAGAGTCGGGTCTCCAGAACACGTGCTTTCTTCCTCATACTGGTTGGCTTCAGCTAGAAATAAATACAAAAATATCTCAGAGGTAGTGTTCCGCTGGAGGATCTGGTCCCTCTGCCCCGCTCTCTTGACTCTGCAGAGTCAAGTTGCTTGGGGTGCATGGAGCAGCTTCAATAATACGCTTTCATTTCTAATTTAAGTGCCTTCAGAGCACAGTCAGCAAAGGCACTAGTAGTTGGCTAGCTTCTTTTTGTTATATGGGATAAAGTACCCCATGCCGTAAATTATAAGCATATTGCAGGTCACCGCGGAGTTCCATGACCATATAGAATAACGAGGCCAAAGCCAGAGTTACTTTATAAGGTCATGGAACTCTGAGGTGACTCGCAATATCCTTTTAACATATGGCAGAGTGTATTTTATTCCTTATAATACATGGAGACACATCACCTTTTCTGCAAACTGCCTTGGAATCCCCTAGCCTTCACTCAACAGTGAAATGCCAGAGTGGCAGAATGACTAGTCCAACATTGATCAGGGGAATGGTGCTAAGATGACCCTCACATATGGTAAAGCCCCGAACCTTCCCCCCTAAATTGCGTCCTGAGAAACTATATGAAGGAGCACCAGGATCAAAAATGTCAATTTTACCGGGATAGCTTTGCAGGTCATTACTCCTACTGGGTGTTAGTAGAGCCCATGAAACCAACTAACATACACACAGCACTGCATCAAAGCCACATACCTGGCACAGATGCCTCCAACCATAAGCCACTGAATGCTCAGCAATGGATAACCATGAACTCCAAGAGAACAAGATCGAAACAAAGGCAAAATCATTAGGCACAGACACCCATCTCCATACACGCTCCACGCAGAGCTGCCGAAGCATCTAACCAGTCACTATCCAAAGCAAATCTACGACTAGCTAAATACACCAGCCTATTGCAACCTGGCTGACCACTGTGCAATGTGACCCACCCCTTAATGTACACAAAAAAGAATATATTAACAACCATTTTTACTCCACTCATTGAGAATCTCAGGACTGCAAAATGCAAACAGAGCCATTAAAACGGTAGAAATGTTCCAAATAAATGTTTAGAACATAACAATCAAATTCAGCATTAAATAAACTGCACAGGGGCGTGTATAGGGCTGTTTCACGTCTTGCTTCAACCCATCCGGCAGCATTTCAAAAGATACGGAAACATACATATCAAATCAACTCACATGGCACACATTTTGGTCCCGTTTCAAAGGACATGCTTACGTTTTTCACCTTCCTTGTGAATAAACATTTACTTTATGCTTTTATTTTTTCTAGTGCTCTTTTTGAGACCGACTTGTCAGCTGAAAGAGAATCCCCGTTTCCAGCTGACCTTGTTAACTTAAAACCAGCGTAAGAACGAAAACGACGAACCTCGCTGAACGGTAGCTGTGGCAGTGTGCCACATGCAACAACAGTGCACACAAAGGCTACGTGCGACACATCATCAAATGCGCTGTGCACATAAAGTGATTCTGTGAAACTATTTCATTAATCGGGGCCACTTCCTAAAATGGCCGCTATTTCTGCCTATTACTAATCTCAGGATCGCCCCTTTGGTGGCACTGACGTGTAACATGAAATAAATACTCAGATTCACACATAGACACAAGTATGACAGTTGGAAGTTACATATCTTTGGTAAGTCTAACCATGACTAGAGATGGAGCGAGGTGTTACTCCAAAATTGGTAACACCGCGCTCCGAAATTTTTTAAACGCAGGAATGTGCCGGATTTTCTAAAATACAGCGCACCCCTGCGTTTCCCCTAGCGCTGGCGCTAAAAAAGCTGGCTAGCGCCAGTGCAGGCACCATTACAACATGCTACAGGGACGATTGCTTATGTGCAGAAAGAGACAACCTTCCCGCACATAAACAATCTTTAAAGGCGGTTTGCTGTTTCTGTGTGTGCTGCAGCAGAATGCAGCACACATAGAAAGAGCAAAATAAGAGGAGAAATTAATAATTTCTCCTCGTATCACCATCCAAAGATTGGGTTTTACCTGGCCTTAGTTTTTGATGCTGCCCCATCCTTGTAAATATGGGGCAGTGTCAAAAAGCAATGGGTGTTGCCGTGGAACGCCCATTGCAACACCCATTGCACGCCACTTTCACACTAAGTAAAGCGTGAAAAGGGGTCTTATTTTGAAGATGGCATTAAGCCACGTTAAGGGGCTTAACGCCGCCTTGTAAATAAGGAGAAGGGGATATCGCCAACAGAAAATCACTAAAAGTGTAAATACGCCCGTAGGTGAGCTTAGGCAGGTTTAAAGACCAGCATTTACCTCCACCACAGGTTTCCGAGCACTCAGTGAATCCTTCATACTCCCAGTCATGAAGCTCCTCTAAGTCCTGCAGGCCACCGTAGATCAGGTCGTCTTCTTCTGGAGTGTACTCGCCGGCCTCGCCATTGCAAGGCCCACTGTAACAAGTTCTCCTAGCTACAGGCTTGGGGCCTTCGCATTCATCGATAGGTAGGTCGGCCACAGTCTGTGAGAATGACAGGAGCACCTGACACTTTACCACGCGCTGCTGAGTACCAACGCCACAGGTCACGCTGCACCCCGACCAGGGCTCCGGGATGTACCTGAAAGAGCGTGGAAAGACGTGATACATGAAACCATGTTGAAACATTCAGTGACATCATGAAATGCATATTGACAGGCCTCTTTTTCCCCTTGAAAGCACACCTTATTTTGTTTTTATTAACCATAGGGCTTTAAGTGGGATGAAAAAACTGGGATGTGGGGGGGGTCTCCAAAGGGGCATGGTAGATGTAATTAAGGGCGTGGCTTAAAAACACATAAGCTAAAAATCTGTGCTTGTATGAGTGTACATCTGTCATTATATCCAGATATATAATACAAGTAACATTACACCTACAACAAGCCAAACTATTGGCTTTGTCAATGGTTGTTAGTTGCATTAGATAGATAAGCAATAAATATGCTTTCGCTGTTTATTATATTGAAAATGTTTCAGTTCTGAAATGATGAGACTGTGATAGAACTATAACAATCCTCTTTGAAGTTCCCTCAAAGGCAGTAAAGGGTGGTACTGTTCAGAGTTAAGAACTGTTTTTACCCTGATGGAGAGGGTGAAAATGGAGAGCCCAATAGGGACCCGTCTCAGCACCTGGTTTTTAGAACTGTTGCCGGCCCAATTAAAGCCCTGTTAATCAATCTAAGGAAAATGCCTACTTATTTTGGAATGCTCTGTTCCGGATCAGCGATGGTTGTTGAGCTTAGAACCAGATAAGAATCAGAGGATTAATCCAAAGGGAGGGAAGCTGGGGCTATTCTTTACTCAGGTCCAGCATACATGCCCGTTGATATATCTCTACAATAGTGGTATGCAGTTCCTAATGTCTAAAGCAGGCAGTTGTCTGTGATCAGGGGCTCCACATAGTGGTGTGGCGTTAGAAGTCAGGAGAAGAGTCTCCTCCTTTCGGAAAAAGACACGCACACACCCAGCCAGCTAGGTGTCTTGCTTCATCATCGGGTCAGCTCCTTATCGGTTCGGCGCTGCAATATCCGATCGGCACCCGAGATGGGGCATTCTTGGCGGAGATCTTTATTCCTTATGCCGTAGGTTGAAGTACGTGTGAGGGCCCTAGATCAGTGTAGGTGATAGTGATGTGTAGGGATGTGGATTTAAAATAGGGAATGGTGGTCCACTCAAAATAATTTTAATGAAATGTGGCCACCGCCCTAATTAAAAGAAGACGCGTATCTTCACTCTAAGGATGTGAGGTTATACGCTTGTGACATGGGTCGACATGTTTCTTGCCCTTTATCAATTAGACGGCAATTCTTCAGGACCAAATTAGGATCTACCTACACTTTTTGGTGGTGGTCAGCGACTAGGTGAAGTGAGGTAATGACCACCCTTACAGCACCCTAAAAAGTGGTACCTTCAGATCTAAAAACAACCCAATTAGGGTCAAGGACGCACGGCACCAGTACCGGCTGGTGTAGACACTAAGGTGTAGTGTCAGTTCCGTGGGAAGCAGGTCGGCGGATGTCCTACCCCTCACTCAGCCGGTCCGGGGAGCCCCTGATCACACACAACTGCCTGCTTTAGACATTAGGAACTGCATACCATTATTGTAAAGAATCAGAGGATCTAAGGGCAACTCTGCCATTTTTAAAGGGTAAGCAGCCCCTTTATGTTAGTTCACGAGCACCATGGTAACATGATCAGCACCCTGGAACATGTGAGCATCAGCCAAATCTTTAGTAGCAGCGATACGATGCGCTGCGTGAACTCCCCATGCTCAGGAACCCTACTGACTTACCAGGTACAAAAATAAATTCATGGACCAGTGAAGAACGTATGCAAAATACAAATAAAAATCACATTTGAAGAAGGTTATATTTTTGTGTTTCTTTGTTCCATAAAACGACTATTTGAACAGACTAGTTGTCCAGATTAACAGAGGAGCTGCATCATGTAGCAAAAATTTGAAATACAGGTCACAAATGATGGTAGGAAACCCTCGTCATTGCTGTTCGTTCATGAAAAAAGACCACACGTGTCTTGCACAGTAACACACGCTTTCTCACGGCTAAGAACAATTGTGTTCCGTGTACACTGATTGTTTTTTTTTTTTTATATGATGAAATGTCACCAGCTATTCTTCTAAATTCTAGTTCCAAGTAACTTTCTAGATTTGTAGTCATGATCTTCCTATAAAAGGTTAATACCATCTTCCAATATATTGTGCAGTGGCTTTTACCCTGATATATAGAGCTCACCTGTACTTACAGTTGAATGCGCTATTACCGTCACGGCGGTGTTACCATGAACTTTACATCTCCAGGCACAACATCAGAATTTCTGTCATTGGTCCTTCCGCAGGATTTTTGATGCACACCTTTTCAGATATGCATTGTTCCTCCTATGGTACCTACTTGTATTTGTGTATGTTGAAGAATGATACGCCTGGCTACTGTTGCAGATCTTGAAGTATTAAAACTGTTCATGAGTAACCCTCCAGAATTACCTGCAATGTCAATAGCTTTGTATTAAACCACTCTGGGCAGAATCACATGGGTCCTTGCTTTCATCAGTGGCTAACCCCCTCCAATCTTCTGAGGTTATCCCTGCCAACTGCGAGAGGCGCCTTAAATGGCGCAAAGTCATGTTGGATGATGGTAAAGTCGAATCAATCAGGTCAATTTTACACGCTACACAAGTCGAGTTGACCTCAACCAACACTAATCAGGATTCCCTTGATAGGGCTCCATCAGTCTTTCAAGACACCATTCTCAAACTGGGAAATTTATTCCGAACACAAAGCAAAGGTGGCTCATCGAAGGGAGGGTTAAAGCTCACCTCCAAGAATGGTTGGTATACGCAAAGTTGTAGGAGTAAGAAATCTGCTCTAATAGTGGCTCTAAAAAGCGGGAATATATCCACGATCCAGAAAGCCAGGAAAGATTATAAGACCTCGGTTTCCAATGCAAAAAAGTCTTGGGAGGAACAGTTTTGGCAGACCTTAAGGGAGGCTTCCCTCAAACGCAACCCCGGTGCCTTCTGGGACACAATCAGATCAAAGAATAGACCAGCCCATGAACTTCTGACATGCAATATCACTGGCTTAGCATGGTATGAGCACTTCCTTAATCTATATTCCACTCGATCCGAGAAGGTGGAGAAGTTCTTCCCCGAGGGGGCGCTCCCCCTCGTGGACACTCCGAAAATTGACCCCTTCTCTGACAGGGAGGTACACAGTGCTATCCAGTCTATTGTCCCGCAGAAAGCAGCTGGTCCGGACGGTATCCCCGGTGATGTGCTTAAACTTGACCCATCTAGCTGGGGGAAGCTCCTCTCCACCCTTATTAATGCTATTGCTAATGGCGCCCCGGTCCCTGAATCATGGAAGGGGGCCGAGGTCATCCCCATTTTTAAAAAGGGTGCCCGAGAAGATCCGGCTAATTACCGCCCAATAAGCCTGATCGACTCATCTCAGAAGGTTATCGGGAAAGTGATTCTGGAGAGGATACTAACTTGGGCAAATGACAACAATGTCCTCTCAGACTATCAAGCAGGTTTTAGGGTCGGGACAGGTACTATAGAACAGGTCTTTAGATTGATCCTTATCTATTGGAAGGTTGTCCTCCTTGGAAAAGGCACTCTCTATTTAGCCTTTATTGACCTAAAAACAGCGTTCGATCTTGTCCCCCGCGACACCCTTTGGCGTGTTCTGACCAACATGAACATTCCTCCCTACCTGTTGGCCCTGTTAATAAAACTCCATGATGGCAATTATGCCCAAGTACGTTGGGGTCCACAGGGCCAGAAAACTGAGAGAATTCCAGTAAACAGGGGCGTCCGTCAGGGGTGTGTTCTTGCTCCCACCCTTTTTTCACTTTATGTGAATGGGGTAGTGGACCATTTGCTGAAAGTTCCTGCTGATGCACCATCCCTGGCGGGCGAACGTGTTCCAACTCTCCTGTTTGCTGATGATACTCTCCTCCTCTCCAAAACACCCATGGGCCTGCAAACCCTTCTTGACAGTTTCCAAACCTTCTGTAATGATAGAGGTCTCATCATCAACACTGCCAAAACAAAATACTTAATTTTAAATCCCCCCAAAAAATTAGGTCAGCCTCCAGCCCTGAATGCAGTCTCTCTCGAAAGGGTTAAAGAGTTTGACTATTTAGGCATTCGCATTACAGACACTATGCGATGGACATCTCATTTGCAAAAAATGCTTCTAACTCACAAGAGGGTCACTGGCGCCCTTCTCAGAGAACATCGTTCCTCTTCATCTAGACCAATAGCCCCAGCACTGGACATATACAAAGCTAAGGGCGTGAGCTCGGCACTTTACGGTGCTGAATTATGGGATTTAAATAATATTGAGGAACTTGCCAAATCTGATTCCAGTTTCTATAAGGAACTGATGGCACTTCCGCAGAGCACACCTATAGTGCCTCTGCTATCGGATCTAGGGTGCCATGCGCTGAAAGATTTGGCAAAAGTACGCCCTTTACTTCTCTGGGCCCGGCTCTGGCGGACCCCCGAGTTAGCCAAGTATGCGGAGGGCTTATCCGAAATACTCTCTATGCCTTCTTGGAACAAAATCAAATGGCTGAAAGAGGTAAAGTCCCTGCTCTTTGATCTCGGCCTACAAGATGCTTGGGTAAATAGAACTTCGCCTCCGAAAGCTGAGCTGAAGAAACTTTATTGGAGTTGGGTTATAGGAAAAAGGAATTCCAGCTCCCATTCCAGTAGATGCACTACCGAATTTCTTCTGCTCAAAGATGACGTCCACTTTGAGCCTTATCTTGATATTATCCAGAAGCCATACGATCGAGCCCTCTACTTTAAATTCAGGATTGGCACTCTTCCGGTACGCGAGCTGACTGCCCGCTGGAAACCTCCCTTCCAAACTTCGCCCTCCTGTCCTTTCTGTGTAACCAAACCTGAATCTATTGCACACGTGCTTTTTGCATGCCCAGAATATAAAATCCCAAGATCATATTGGCTTAAACCTTTATGCAGAACCTTGGGCACACGCGACCACCTCATAGCGCTGCGCATTCTTAAATCAGACACACGATCTCTGTTCGTTTGCGCTTTATCGAAATATCTGAGGTGGTCCTGGCTTTTGAGATCTAAAGGCCTTGCAGCCCTCGACTAAGTAATCAGACTGTTTTTTACTGTTTGTCTGCATATCTATTTTATATTGTCCTATTTATAATGTTTATATGTATTTTACAATTCTTTGTATATCTTGGGATTATGTCAATATTATATTCATATGATTGGTTTTTTGGTATCACTTGTTTGTATAACTTATATCTGTCTGTGCTTTTAAGATATTTTTTTATCGAAATAAAGCTTATTTCATTCATTCAATAGCTTTAGCTGATTCATATAAAAAAAAAGTATTTCACGTAACATCTGGTCCAATTCTAAAAAAAAGACGCTTGTTTTTTTTTGCTGTGCTCTTCCGCCACTCTCTTAATGCAATTTTTCTTCTTTTTCCTTTGAACTCTGACTAGATAATCTGCTGAAGTTCTGTCACAGGAAGTTGGCCATTGTACAGTGGTTATGGAGAGTATGTTAACACACCACATTGTCGATTTCAGCCATCTAATAGTGCTCCCTCTGGTGGCTGCTACTGAGAAATGATCTGTCTCTCCACCCTTGTATTCCAGGGAGACTCCCCCTGCTGGACACTACAATGAAGTGAGGACCCATGCTCATATTCTGCTTTTCCAAGATAGTCCCTCATTAGTGGTGGAATTGCTTGTCTCTACATTCTCCTAAAAAATTATTCTTAAAATGCATTCTATTATGGTTTTCTTAAAAATATATGAATGGCACAGATTCTTTAATTCATACTTACCAGGTAAAACAAAAATACATATTTCCACAACATACATCACTCACAACTCTCCACCGGCCCTCCACTGCCTCACAACAAACTACCTCTCACCTCTCGTCCTCCAGAAACAACTACAAAGAAAGCCCATATTACAGCAGGCACGGCCCAATGACAGTGCCCAGTGATTTTTTCCTATTACTAAAAATCCCAGTTTCCTAACAATTATTTTAATGTCCAGTTGGGACAGGAATTTGCCACTTGATCACCAACAGGTAGTTGAATGTGCCTGGATTAGGGTGTGGGACATAGCGTGTGAAGGATTCAATATTTTTTTACTTTGTGTAGAATATTAAACAATTATTCAGTGATTTAAGGCTCCACTTTCCCAGGCTTTCTTTCTGTAACCTAAACCGGGCAGATTGCATCAAATATGTGGTGGGTTTGCTTCCTGCAGCTGCATGACAGGAATTTCTTTCCCTTTGTGTCTTACTGGGCGAGCCCACCAGAAGGCCACGAGCATCTGGCGCCCAGATATTATTGGTAGCCCTCTGCTTCTTGTTCTCCTACTGGGATGAGGTATGACATCTTGTTGAAAGCTTCACCCAGTGTTCAAGCACAGCACTGTCTTTGAAGCACCGCAGGAAGGCGAGCTTCAGCAGGATAGAGGCAAGCTATGTGGAGCCCTGCTGGTCCCTCCCGCCACCACCTGTGACCCTGGAACCAAAACAACAGCTAATAAAGCTTGCAACTATCAGGAAGTCAGAGATTGTGATGCCCAAAATGAACTATTTTCCCTTCAGTTCTCTGATTGCATCAAACATGAAATTATGAAATATCATTAATAAGTGAAATCATTTGTATTGCATTTACAGCTCGACCATCTTATGTCACCACACATCAAAGGTGATCTTTTTTTAAAGGCGAGACTGTGATGCCACCCATATTTTATTTCCTCCTCTCTGCTCCTCTTGTATCCCATTTCTGCGTGTTAACTACTTCTGCATTTTCCCTCGATCTTCCTTTATTTCTAGATTTTACCTTCCTGTTCTCTTAACCACGTCTGTTCACCTAACCTCTTTTATCTTTGCTCATTCTCCCCTTTTTTCTACTTTTTTCTAACTTCTAAACGTCCCACTTTTCTCTTTATAGTCCCCTTTTCTCATTCAGCCAACGCCATTTTCATATCTATTGTGTTTTCAGCTCGCCCAATTTATTTCCTTGTCTCATACAGCCATCACCTCCCTCACATCTTATGTTTTCCACTCCTTGACTTTTCACCCTAGTTCACTATTGGTCGATGCCCTTCCGCCTTCTTCCCCCTTACTACCACCATTTCACTCCTCCATTTCTACACACCTCTCTTTGATTTCTCATCCCCTCTGAGTGTTTTTAAATGCGTGCTTCAAAACACTAAGGCCTACTGTGGTTATTTCGAATGTCCTCATGTTGTCAGTTAATGTTTCTGCTGGTTTGTGTAATTGTAATTGTATTTATTATAGTGCTTACTACCCCTGACGAGGCATCGAAGCACTTTTTGGCAAGTAGTACGCTACTCTGGAACCCAAAAAGGATTAGTGGTGGATTAGTATACTGAAATTTGAGTTAATTTGAGCGATAGACATATGACTCTGTTAGTTGGACTGAAAAGAATAATGGGGGATAGAAGAGGGAAGAGTCTAGAAAGTGTTTTTTTTTTGCAGATTTATATAGCTCGAACTCGACCCGAAGGTATTGGAGCGCTTTACATGAGCACCGGTTACGTTACACAATGAAACATAATTAGGTTTTTTTTTTGGTAGGCACGGGGAGATCATGTGATTTGCCCAGAATCACAGGATGTGGAAGCAACCCCGAGGCTCGAACCTTGGTTTCCATCACCAAAGTCGGCAGCTCTAGCCGTCAGACCACATCCTTAGTTATTAAACTTATTTCGCGAGCTGGTGTCCTTGACCCATAAGCTCAGCACTGTGCCTTATTTTCAGTGCCGGTCCATTTGCCCAGGTGACCTATCACCTCGGGACACAACCTTTCACTTTCACTCCGGGCAAGCGTCTGCTTCCAACCCAACCAGATGACCTTTTCACTTCCCGTGTCCACACACTCCCTGGGTAAGCATCTGAATCCGACCCGGCCGGGTGACTAATTCACTTCCGGTGTCCACACATCTCCTTCCGGGTAAGCGTTTGCTTCCAACCCGACTGGGTGACTTTTCACTTCCGGTGTGTCCAAACTTTTGTTATGTGGGCAAGCATATGTGCTTACAGCCGCCAGACTCTGGTTGAATGTTCCCCCACCCATCTCTGCAACGGTGACCCGGTAACCAGTACCCAACTTCTTCCATGCCACAGGCTCTGCCCTTAATTGTCTACTTAATTGTTCGCTTTATTGGGAGATCATAGTAGTAAGATGAGGTAAGTGAGATTTGTTACCAGAAACCCTTGGGTGGAGTGTGCTATGTAAAAATCTATAAAATAAAATAAATAAAAACAATGGTGAATGTTGTCAGTCAGCAGCGGGGCAGCTCCCTCAGCACTGGAAAGCGGCCAAAACCAGAACAAAAGGCTGCCACCATGGTCAGTTTGGGCATTCGTAAGCCCATAGTCCAGGACCTCACCCCGGAAATGGTGGGTCTGTAATAGGTCTAAGATTACTCAGTATCAGTGAATCAAGTAAAGAGGTCTTCAGTAGGCCTGGTTTCAGAACCTACCCGTTGAAAGTGTTCCAAAATGGTAAAGAAGCGGTGAATAAACCATAGAATGATTTTATCAATAAAGCAAGAGGTTTATCTGAACAGCACCCTATTTGTTTCGATCGAGCTCACGGACCTGTATTAGTACTCGCTCCCAGGCGAAAAAAGGTAAACAATCTCTGTGGCTTGGAATACTATAGCAAAGTCAGGATATTTTACTTGTGAAAAAATGCCCCTTTCTAAACAACCAGGTTTTTTTTTAAATTCTCTCTCCTGTGCACTTTTTGCCCTTCTGGGGCTGTGTTTTACAAATATTTCTCGAAATGCAAATGACAAAATCCACCATGTTGGGTGCTTCCAGTACGTTTCAGTTGTTCAGAATAGTCCTTAATATCAGGGAGGGGAGAAGTTGCAGAGATCTTATCTCTCAAACGTCCAGAATTTCTTACGAACACAGAGCTAACTACCTGTAGTTTACAAAGTTTTCTGCTTGTGGGTTTTTGCGCTAAAACATGCACCTTTTGAAGTTAGTTTGAAATAAAACTATCCACGGAATTTGAAAGGTGTGAGGAAAGTGGTTTTAAAGTTAACTTGGGAGAAAAACTTAACATCCATTTTCATCATCAACTAGCACTCACGAGGAAATATGGGTAGTGGGCATGGACACCATTCCAGGGGATAAGTTTATGAAATGTAAGAACCTCCATGAAGTAGTCCTAGGCCCACAATCTCGGATTTACGGGAGCCTTCACTTACAGTAATATTACCTTTGCACATTCCTCTTTTTTGATCAAGCCCACCTGACATTGGAAGCTGTCTGGTTGTGAAAAACATATTGTGGTCTTACCAAGAACATACAGGGTCTTGCAGCCCGTCCATTGCTTACCATAGGCTGGCTTATTTGCTTCCTGATTTGCTAGCTTTCTATTCGGTCACTTTCCTTGCTTTGGCCTGTCCGTCTTGTGTTTGTCCCTCTCCTGGAGCATAGCAGCCTTACTATCTCTCTGAATGGTTGTCCTTTATCCTTGGCCAGCTCATTTTTAGGGAACAATTTTGGTTCTTTTACATAAGGACTCCACGGTAGTACATGTTTTTCCAGCTCTATCCTTCTCTTCCCTCTGTGTGCTCCTCCAAATACCCCCACATTCCTAATTTCTCTCTTGTGTACTTTTTTCCCCAATGCCCCCCTCGGTCTCTGTGTTAACTGGTTTTACCACAAATGTGCCAATGTGTGCTTATATCATATTCACAATTCCATCCACACTGTGAACCTCTCTCAAACCTAAAACACCTGATGTTAAACAACAAATATGATACCATGATTTTAGGCCTGGCTTAGACACAGCTTTATTTTTTTGCCGGCCTAATGTTCCCAAAATCATATTAAAAATACATATATTTTAATAGAGGGGCTTTCATGCATCTCTCTTCATCCAGTGGTCTGTTTAAGTGGCACTGCTGTTCATATTTTGCTTCCACCCACCACAATATAAAGCATGGAGTGATGGGTCTGCCCACTTCAGCAATTCACTATACACTGTGTGTGACAGCATTTTGCTTGTAGACACATGCACATCCATCTGAACAATTAATCCTCTTCAGTGGAAGGAGTAGTAGTCCAAACTTTGTTTTTATTTCATTTATTTTATATGTATTTTTGTGACGGGTCATTTCGTACTTTGTTGGCAAACATATACACACCGCCTCCAGACTGTGGCATTTTCTTATTTTTTCTTACGTTTACACTCTTAATGCCGGCTGTATATGTTCAAAGAACCCTTTTTCCCTCTACCCAGCTTTATTTTTATTTTATCTCTCTCTCTGCATAGCTTCTCCCACCTGCTCCTAGCTGCTCTCACACTCATTGATGACCTTCACTGTTTTTTAATGCTTACATCATTATGCATGTGCATGCCAGAGGAATGACAGAGGCTTAGTCATTGCTGTTTTTAGCTTTCTCTTTTTTTCCCAACACTGCACAACATCAGCAGAAACCATTTTGCTTTTTCCAGATGCTGCACAGCATCAGACAGTATCTGCAAAGCTAATAAGGTCCAAAAATGTGAGACTCATTGGCTTTGCCACTGCATGTTTAAGGTTGGATGCTGCTTCTTGAAAACACACATTGGGATATTGAGAGCTCCAGGGAAGACAATGGAGTAGCTTAAGACTAATAAATGTTGGCACAGGCCTTCTGCTCCAACATTTCAATGACTTATTTTCCCCCTTTTTAGGTCTCGCCTACGACAGCGCATGTTCTGCATGCGCTCTCACTCGCAAAAGCTTTTGTATACACCAAAGGGCTTTCAGTCCGCCCATTTCGCAACATTCATTGGCTTCACTTTTATTTGCTGCCTTCTAATAGGCCAGCACGTGCTAACTTGACTTCCTCCTCTTTCCATTGGAGCACAGAACAAGTATACTGATTGATTCAGCTTGATTGCTGTCCTTCCGCTGATCATGCTGTGATTGAGGTACTACTTTTATTTTTACTTCTTCCCCATCGTCCTTGTTGAACCTCTTGGCATTTGTAGCTATGGTTTATTGTCCCACATGCACTTCAAAGAACCCCTTTTGACCTTTGAAATGGATGTTTATTGTGAAAACAGATGTTATCTGCTTCCAGATGTATTTTCAGTAAGACATGGACACAGGCGCAATTGCTTTCTTTATGTGATGTTTTTTTTTGGCCAAAAGTCATGTTTTTTTCTTTTTCACACATAGGGAGATTAACTGATTTGCCCATAAACACAGGCGTGTTTTGCTGAGAACTAACAAGCATTGGCAAAGCCAACAGGTTTCACCTTTGAGACTATTGGCTCTAACATTGCCCTTCGTTCATGCTGTACAGCATGGGCTGTGTCGGTTTCGTTATTAATTTGTAGCTGTGCTGTATAGCAGCGTGCCTGCTGTGCAGCATGGATAACAATAACAATAATGAAATAAAAATGACCATGATGCATCCAGTGCTAATACACTTTTTTAAAAGTGCATTAGCCCTGGCTACATCTTAGCGCTTTTTAAAATTAGTTTTAGCCACACTGCAAATAATCCACACTGCTGTACAGCATAGCCACAACACATTGCCAAAGCCAGTAGCTCTCAGAGGAGTGACTTATTGGCTTTGTCAATGCTTGTTAATTAAGAACATATAACTGTCAGTGGGGGGGAAGGTTGTAATAGAACTTATAGCCCTTCTGCCTCAGGCTAAAGCAGTTGTTAACGGCCCTCTCCCTCATTATAGCTCTTACCCTGAGGCTTGGGCCAGTAACTCAGGTTCAGGGCCTTTAATAATGGATAAAGTCCTCAGCAGTGGGGTAGAAGGATATATCTTCTCTCACTTTGGCATTATTTATACATCAGTACATTATATCTGAGGTAAAGGCAGCAGATGCACCAAAAATATGAAGACAAAAAAGGGAGGTATTTATCAAAAGGTTTGATACGCTATCTAGAGAGACTTTATGTTGAATTCAAATACTGTGTTGAATTCAAACCTCTAAGTTAGTGAGACAGCGTTTAAAGGGATCAAACTGATCTTGCCACCAACATGCTCCAGAAAAGAGGTGCGCTTTTGCCATATGACTTTTTAAAAGTCCTTGGTGCTGGTAACATATCGATGGTTGTATTGCAATGTCGTACAGCCATGAATGAACCGAGTCTTCCCCTGCTCCATTTCTCAACGCCTCTGCTTCAGAAGCTTTGTAGTGGCACAAGGAGGGGTGCCCCCCCCACACACACTCTTGTAAGGAATTTCACCTGGGACTAATTGTCTAAGGAGCTAAGAAGCCACAACTTGCCCATGTGGTGGAAGGAGGTCTGCTCTTCTGGTAAAAGGATTAATGGCTGGAAGTATCAAACAATGTTTCCCATTCTGTGTCTATAGGACAATGCCTAAGCACACATGGGCCTAGATCTTAAAATTTAAACTTTAAGCTCCATAGTGTCAAAATGTGTGACTTCGAACGAGTAACTATCCCTTCCCTTGTTACATCGAGCGGGTCTCTGCATGGGAGGAACATCTTCTCTTCATATAAGACCACTGTATTGAAGTCAGAAGCATGAGATTCGCATACTTTGAGGGCCACTATGGCGCAGGGTGGCCGCTCAAGGGTAAGAATGGGAGCTCATCAAACTCGAAAATTATTGGAAAAAAACGTGCAGGGTGCGGCTGGTGATCCCCAATGTCTGGTTGTATGATTCAAGTGAACTTGTAGTATTTAACCTGGGTTGGAGAACTCAGAAGTGAATGAGTTAGGTCATCGGATTTCATGGGAGTGAACGTAAGCTCTTGACAGTACCTTAGCAATGGTAGAAGAACGCGACTGATTCTAGAGGACTGCTTCTCAGGATGCACTGGATTGGAGCACAGAGAAGGAAAGATGCACTGTGGTCCAAGTGCAGTTACTATGCAGAGATCAAAATGCATACATTCTTCCATTCAATTAACCAGATCTTTCAAAAGTACTACTGCACATTTTGAGTCAAGTCAGATCAATTGAACGGCACAAAGCTAAGGAATGAGACATGCAGGGGACACGCAGCACGGAACCAGGACCTGTGGGAGGGATGCGTTTGGTCTTAGTTCAGGTAGTACTGGTATAATTTTCAATATCATCTTCAAAGCCATTTTGAATAGTGGAAGGTGCTTGTCAAATAAACCACATTACAGGTGATCTTGCTCTTTCACCTTGGAAGAACGCATTTTTTGTGATTTATTGTTTTGACACTAATATCAAATTATACCCTGCATATAGTGAAATCCTGAAAAATTAATGTGCATTTGCAGATTGTTAACATGACTTCTCGGATTCCCAAGCAATGGCTACCTTTTTTAAGTATGTCTTTTCCAAAACATGAATGCCCTCTGAAATGTGATGAGGATTGGGTACAGAGGCCATGTCATGAACATGAACGCTGGCTCCGTGCAGAGCAGAGCCCATGTTTTTATGTGCTTGCACCCAGTAGCGGCTACTACCGGACTCGAGTGGATAGGCAGGAGTGGGGGCAGGGTAGTGGTAGGGGCGAAAAAAACTTTTTTAAAAACCACTTACCTGTGATGGCCAGCCGGCAGCCGCCTCGCCTCTGTCCTCTTCTTCTGGCTCCGGTACTGCAGCAGGATACAGGAAGCAGCAGGAAGCACCGGGTTTCCAGGCTCCCTATAGCCAATCCCAACGCTGCAATACAGCATTGTAATTGGTCTGAGCGCCGTGGATTGGCACTCAGCCAGGGAATGGGGGCTTGGGCATGTTCTCCATGCAGGCCATAATGCAGCGTGCATGGACAATATGGGAAGTGCGCATGACTATTTTGGAGGCCCGTGAGGGCTGGCCAAACAGTCATGTGCCCTTAGGAGTGGGCAAACCACTCCTCCCCTGCTCCTCTGTCCTCGGAGCAGCCCCGCCCTGCCCAGAAAGCTGCAGCAGCAGAAGGAAACATAAAATGATGATAACGGGAGTTATTATCATTTTATGTTTCCTGCTGCGGAGCAGTGGGGCGACGCTCCTCTACCTTAGCGGAGGAGCCGCCGCTGCTTGCACCCTCTACAGTACCTTCATTTAACCCCATACTTCTCTGAGTTAGTGCATCATTTTAGACAGCATAGCTCAAAAAGAGACAAACCCTGCTCACTGGTTCTGTGCTGTTGCCTGAAAATCAAGCTCTAAATCGAGGAATT